>NW_027362767.1:343197213-345697213 GCF_046119375.1 Phyllobates terribilis | reverse complement strand
TTTGTAGCTGCGATACTCTTCCCTGTGAGGCCATTTTTGTGCAGTGCAATGATGGCTGCACGTGTTTCTTTAGAGATAACCATGGTTAACTGAAGAGAAACAATGATACCAAAACCAGCCTCCTTTTAAAGTGTCCAGTGATGTCATTCTTACTTAATCATGACTGATTGATCGCCAGCCCTGTCCTCATCAACACCCACAACTGTGTTAATGGATCAATCACTAAAACGATGTTAGCTGCTCCTTTTAAGACAGGACTGCAATGATTTTGAAATGTGTTTTGGGGGTTAAAGTTCATTTTCTGGGCAAATATTGACTTTGCAAGTACAGTAATTGCTGTTAAGCTGATCACTCTTTGACATTCAGGAGTATATGCAAATTGCTATTACAAAAAATGAAGCAGTAAACTTTGGAAAAATTACTATTTGTCTCATTCTCAATACTTTTGGCCATGACTGTACATATTTAACAAATCAGTTGAAAACTTAATGGGGAAGTTTTCCTGTGAATACCTCTTGGAGCAGCTGAATGAGCAAATCTACCACACCATCTACAGTTCTGTTTGCAGAATTATCGTCAGGTCTTCATTGAAAAAATTGTGGCTTATGTACACATGGCCAGGTTACTCAACTGTCCATAAAAAACATTAGGCAACAGACATATCTATGTATTTTCAGAAAAAAATGGTAATATGTGGTTCTAACAGAAAAAAAAGTTTGTTGCCAAAGAGTTGGAGAACGGTATAATAATTAAAGTCTTCAGGCAATAGTATAACAAGGTGAAGATTCCTTGCACGTTTTGAGCAGCATTTCAGCAAATTAAGTTTTGAACTCGGTCAAGATTAATGGTGTCCTCAATGCTGAGAAATACTGGCAGATTGGGCAGATCCATCATGCAATACGATCAAGAAGGCATCTAATTGGTTCCAAATTTATTGTGGAGCAGGAAAACAGCACCAAACATTCAGCGTAAGGAAGAACAAGAAGCCTTGAGGAATTGATTATATGGCCCCCACAGAACCATGAACTCAACATTCTCAAGTTTGCGTGGGAGAAGAAAGTTTTGCACGAGCTTACTTTCACAGAAGATTTGTAGTTGGAACTCCAAAATATTTGGAACGACCTCCATATTCCTTCAGAAAATGTGTGCAACTGTCGATCTAACCATATGACAGAGATTTGTGAAGTCAGAAATATGGCAGCACTCACTGGTCAGTAAATTATAAACTCTTTATTCCATATAGTTTAAAAATGGCTTGAAGTACAGTGAGGAGTATAAGTATACTACATATGGACAGGAGTAATTTGGTGCTTGCCATACGCATCTTCTTAGTCCCTGAACATCGCCCCCCAAATGCACCTTTTTATGTGAATGGAGGACTACATGCAACTCCTGTAAATATAATCAATTATGGCAGCAATTCATAATTATGTTGTATAATTTTCATTATAAAAATACATTGAAATCATGAAAGGTTGATTTACCTTCTCGCCTGGAAGGTGTTCGGCCGCAGTCCACCAGGCTGCATCGTGGACCCCGGGTTCGGTTGCTTTCCATTATAAATAAAGTTGTTTGCAACCGTCCCCCAAACAGTATCAGAGCGCTAGAGTCTTGCCGAACATGGCTGACAACCAGCAACTGCAGCGCTATATACAGAAACTTGAGGCCAGACTTAGGACTCTGGAACAAGCTGACCCGGTAGATGATATCACTTCAGTAGCTGCCCAGGCGGCTTCTCAAGCAGCCAATCTGGTTAACTCGGCAGCGGTAAATGCTGTGGCAGCTGCAATTGCTCCATTACCCCGTTTTGCTCTCCCAGAAAAATTTTCTGGTGACAGCAAATCCTTCAGAGGTTTTTTTAATCTGTGCTCCATTAAGTTGGAGATGATGGAGGCACGGTTCCCCTCCGAAAGGGCTAAAGTGGGTTTTGTCATTTCATTACTTTCTCACAGGGCCTTGGAGTGGGCTACACCTCTGTGGGAGCGCAATCACCCGGTAGTGGCTAATGCGGGTCTCTTTCTTAATGCCCTAAAGAGTGTTTTCCTTGGTCCTCAGGTCACGCATGATACGGCTCTTAAGCTTCTTGCGTTGGTCCAGGGTTCAGTCACCGCCAGCCACTATGCCATCCAGTTCAGAACCTTAGTGACTGAATTGGATTGGTCTGAGCGGTCTTTAATTCCGGTGTTTTGGAAGGGACTGGCGGGGCATATTAAAAATGCTCTATCTACCAGTGAGATTCCAACCTCCCTGGAGGAGTTAATCTCTCTCGCTAACCGAATAGATTTTCGTCATGCAGAACACAAGTTAGAGCTGGAGGTCCCCAGACCTCAGTGTCGATTGGCACCATCCTTCTCTAGACCAATTTCCAAACCCGCGACTCCCGACCCGGAGCCTGAGGCTATGGATATATCCCGGACTGAGTCTAGCTCCTCTCGTTCCCAACCTGCACATCTCTTGTAGTTCCCCGTTAATAAGGGTTCCAAGCAGTCAGGAAAATGAGTGTGTCTAACCACCGTTGGAGGAGGTGTGTTAGATTCTGGGGCTTCCTCCTCCAAATTATTGTATAAGGTGACATTGTTCTTCGGAACAACCACGGTTACTGCCAAGGCTTGGGTGGATTCTGGCACTGATGGAAATTTTTGGTCATCTACGTTTGCCCAGAGGCACGCCATCCCTATAGAGTTACTGCAAAGACCAATGAACATTAGGGTAGTCAACGGTTCCCTCCTGGATACGCAAATAACCCACCAGTCGATTCCCCTCACCATGTCATTTCCTCAGGGTCACCGAGAGGTTATCTCCTTTCTTATTATTCCCGGTGGATTAGATGAGGTGCTATTGGGTCTTCCCTGGCTACGTTGTCACACTCCACACATTGACTGGAATACGGGGAGAATTTCTTCCTGGAGTGAGAATTGTGTGTCTCAGTGTATGGTTATAATCACCCGGAGGGTAGTTTCTGAGCCTGCTACCAATGTGGCCCCCAGCACAGATCCTCTGTCTTTCCCAGCGACCCAGGTCTTTTCTGATTATATCAAAAAGAACCCTCTGGTAGACCTTGTGTCCCGGTCCTTGGATACAGTTGAGGACGATGACCAGCCCAGGCTCATCCTTCCTTCAGGAAGTATGCGGAGGGTGGCTCCAGTGTCCTTAAACCAGGCCCCCTCGGGGAGGATGTTCGTTTCCCCTAATCTACAAAATTAGGTGCTCTCCTAGGCACATGCCCCAAAGATCGGAGCTCATTTTGGGGTCAAACGTACCACAAAGTTCCTTCAAAGGTCCTATTGGTGGCCCCGGTGGCGCCAGGACGTTAAGGAATATGTTCTTGCATGTGTCTCCTGTGCGAGAGGTAAATCATCCCGTCAATATCCGGCTGGTCTTCTCCACCCGTTACCAGTGGCGGATTCCACAGGTCAGACTCTGTTTCTTCTAAATAATGGTCAACATCCGCGAGTCCCGGTTCCAATGCCAGTTTCCTCAGTGGAACCTGGGGTCAGAGATTGGGCTCTGGAGGCACGGAAGGTTTGGGACCATACCCAGGATGCTATATTGGCCTCCAAGAAACGAATAAGAGAGTAGGCTGACACTCTTCATCGTCCTGCTCCCGTATTCTGTCCAGACGACAGAGTGTGGCTCACGGCTCGCAATATTAAAGTACGCGGGGAGTCTGCTAAGTTTTCCCCCCACTTTATTGGTCCTTTCAAAATTTTAGCCCAAATAAACACTGTAATATACCGGTTACAGTTACCACGACACCTGAGGAGTCACGACACTTTTCATGTGTCGCTCCTTAAACCTGTTCGCCTGACAAAACTCGCTGAACCCCAACCTGCTACAGACACCATGGGTGATAAACTCGAGGTGCAGGCTATTAGGGGGTCTAAGATGGTTTGTGGGAAAAAAGGTTACCCAGTACGTTGGAAGGGCCATGGATCTGAGGATCATCCATGGGAACCGGTGGACCACATTCAGGCTCCCCTGCTCATTGAGGAAAATGAGCTTCAAGTGGAGGGGGATGTTAGAAGGAAGAATAATGTTAGGCGTTGGGCGTTTGCTGTATTCATAATGGGTTCAGAGCCATAGGTGAACTCTGTGGTCTCCCAATATGGTCCAGCCAGGGCTGATGCTGCTCAGCATTGTCATCAGTCCCAACGCCTAGCTGGTGCATGAGATGTACAGGTTGTCTCTTGGGTCTTCATTCCTAGCAACATGAAGGATAGGTTGCGGGGGGAGACAGGGCTGTTAAAGCCTAAGTCCAGGATTCTCTGTACTGAGCATGCCCGTGACATGGCGGACCGTGATTGGTGGTTTGGGAGTCAGCTGATCCGGTGACCTGGCACCGCCTAATTGGTCGCGGGTGACGTCACCAATGGTGCGAAGGTGGGCAGGGCTTAATCTTTAAAAAGCCCGCCCACTAACATGGCAGCGTTCTCTGATTATTGAGCAGTGATGGTGTTGTGTGGACGCTTGGTCTCTTGGGCTCCACGTGTGCTTTAGTTTCTGGCAGGCAGGTTTAGTGGAAATAGGCAGGCTTAGATGAAATAGGCAGGTAGCTTCATCTGACAGCCTGGCTCTGAAAAAGGGGTTGCCTTACACCCCGAGCAGTCTGCAGACACCCTATTCCCGGTACCACCTGTAAGCCACGTTGAGGGATCCTCCTCAGTCCAGTAGCACGCCGGCTGGGAGTACATATTCGCCGGCGTGAGTCACACACGCATCCTAGCGCCAACTGTGTAGTCCCTGTGCTGCAACAGGACTACAGATATATTATTTATCGCACATCTCTCGTGCTGTTAACGGAGATAGTGCGAATCCCTATTCCCAGTCCGGTGTGCTGCAACACGGAAGGGATTGTCATTTAAGTTGGTTGTTTTACCTTCTCACCCGGAAGGTGTTCGGCCGCAGTCCACTAGGCTGCATCGCGGACCCAGGGTTCGGTTGCTTTCCATTATAAATAAAGTTGTTTGCAACCGTCCCCCTAACAGCAACCACCTGGCATTCCTCTCCTTGGCATTTCTCATCCATACCAAGGGTGAGTGGTCCGTCTCCAAGCGTAACTGATGACTGAGTAAATAATAGCGTAACGATTACAAGGCCCACTTAATAGCCAAACACTGTTTCTCTACCACGCTATAGTTTTTCTCTGCCGGGACAAGTATTCTACTCAAGTAGGTGACCGGGTGCTCTTCACCATTCACTTTTTATGACAATACCGCCCCTAGGCCTACCTCCGAGGAATCTCTCTGTACAATGAAGGATTCCTTGATGCTGGGGCTGATGAGGACCGGCTGTCCACACAGGGCCAACTTCATGGACTGAAAGGCTTCTTCTGCCTCAGGGTTCCATCGAACCATTACCGATTTTTTTCCTTTCAAGAGATCGGTCAGGGCCGCTGTTCTCCCAGCAAAATTAGGTATAAACCGGCGGTAATACCCAAGGATGCCTAGGAATGCCCTCACCTGTTTTGTACTTGACGGTTTAGGGCAATTTTTTATGGCCTCAACTTTATTGATTTGGGACTTGATAACTCCTTGGCCAAGCACATACCCCAAATATCGGGCTTCCTCTAGCCCTATTGCACATTTTTTGGGGTTTGCCGTTAACCCGGCGGCTCTGAGAGAATCCAGCACTGCTTGTACCTGGGATAGATGCATATGCCAGTTGGTGCTAAAGATGATGATATCATCTAGATAAGCTGACGCGTACTCCTGATGAGGCTTGAGCACTATGTCCATCAACCTCTGGAATGTAGCCGGGGCCCCATGTAACCCAAAAGGTAAGACCACATAGTGATATAGACCCTCCCGAGTTATGAAGGCGGTCTTTTCCTTCGCCAATTTCGTGAGAGGTACCTGCCAGTAACCCTTGGTGAGATCAAGCGTGGTAAAGTACTGGGCCTGCCCCAGTTTATCAATCAGCTCATCCACCTTGGGCATTGGATAAAGGTCAAACTTCTACACTTCATTAAGTTTTTGGAAATCGTTACAGAAGCGTAACGATCCGTCTGGTTTCGGAATCAGTACGATGGGGCTAGCCCATTCACTCCGTGACTCCTCGATGATGCCTAACTGGAGCATCTGTTTTAATTCAGCCGTGATGGCTTGCCTCCAGGCTTTGGGTACCTGGTACAGTCTCATTCGCACCCTTACCCCAGGTTCGGTGACAATGTCATGTTGGATAACTGTAGTCCTACCCGGTAGCTCTGAGAACACGACGGTATTCAGCTGCACCACTGAGCGAGGCTCCCGTCGCTGCTGTTTAGTGAGAGCATCACTTATCCTGACCTCTCCCCCGGACGCATCCCTGGCTGAAGGTAGAGAATAGAGATGAGCGTTGTTCTACTCGAACTGTTCGCCAATCTCAAATTCGAGCTGTTTTGGGCGGTGTTTGAGCCGTTCGGCGAACACGAACAATTTGAGAAAAATTCGGCTGTTCGAGGTTATGTTCGATAACTGTTCGTGCACCAAAATCATAACTGGATTTTTTCTCAGTAATGATGAAAATTAATGTTAATACGCAGTTTGAGTGTACAGCGGGGTGGGGGGAGGGGCAGGGGATGGATCTCTGCAGGAACAATGAAGATCCCATTTTTTTTTCTCTTTCCCGCATTTGCAGTGGGGAGGTGCAATCTGTCAGCCTATCAGCAGCGCACACACGGAGCGAAGTGCTTTTTTTCACACAAGCAAGGGCATGTGTCATTGGCAGTGTATGTCACATGTCCTTGCCCTATAAGACCAAGCCATTTTCCCCGTCGCCACCATTTTCTCACTGCTGCAGCTGCGTGTTAGACGGCACCGCTGTTGCTGTGTGCGCTATACCTTGTTAATTTCAAGCCAATTTTCGCACAAATATACAGATAGCTTGGGAGTAGGGAATAGTTGTGATTGCAGTCCTTTTAAGGACTAGGTTACAGCATTTCCTACGACTTTTATCAGGGAGGTCTGTGCTCTTAAATAGATAGGTTGTGGGAGTAAAGACTAATTGTAATTGGAGTCCTTTTCAGGACTAGGTTACATGAGTTCCTATCAGTTTTTGCCAGGCAGGTCTGAGCCAGTGCTGTGCAAGTTTTTTTCACAGCATTTGGCTGAATCTAGCAAAGCTAATCCTTTTTGGCCTATTGCAGAGTGTGTTAGTCAGTGGAGTAGCCTATCTGTGTTGCAAGATATAACACCTGTGTATAGAATACCAATTTTTTTACTGCACCTAGTGAAGTAAAATCTTTTGGGCATAGCATCATTCTATTAGTCCATCTATACTGACCTCCATCAGGTTGCAAACTGAATATAATTTTTTTCTGCATCTAGCTCTGAAAAAATATTTGGGCTTCTAGCAGTGTGTGGGACTTGGTCTATTTGTCCATCTATACTGACCTCCATCAGGTTGCAAATTAAAAATAATTTTTTTCTTCATTTAGCTCTGAAAAAATATTTGTGCTTCTAGCAGTGTGTGGGACTTGTTCTATTAGTCCTTCTATACTGACCTCCAGCAGGTTGCAAATTGAATATAATTTTTTTCTGCATCTAGCTCTGAAAAAATAGTTGGGCTTCTAGCGGTGTGTGGGACTTGGTCTATTAGTCCATCTATACTGACCTCCATCAGGTTGCAAATTAAAAATAATTTTTTTCTGCATCTAGCTCTGAAAAAATATTTGGGCTTCTAGCAGTGTGTGGGACTTGGTCTATTAGTCCATCTATACTGACCTCCATCAGGTTGCAAATTAAAAATAATTTTTTTCTGCATCTAGCTCTGAAAAAATATTTGGGCTTCTAGCAGTGTGTGGGACTTGGTCTATTAGTCCATCTATACTGACCTCCATCAGGTTGCAAATTAAAAATATTTTTTTTCTGCATCTAGCTCTGAAAAAATATTTGGGCTTCTAGCAGTGTGTGGGACTTGGTCTATTAGTCCATCTATACTGACCTCCATCAGATTGCAAATTAAAAATAATTTTTTTCTTCATTTAGCTCTGAAAAAATATTTGGGCTTCTAGCAGTGTGTGGGACTTGTTCTATTAGTCCTTCTATACTGACCTCCAGCAGGTTGCAAATTGAATATAATATTTTTCTGCATCTAGCTCTGAAAAAATAGTTGGGCTTCTAGCGGTGTGTGGGACTTGGTCTATTAGTCCATCTATACTGACCTCCATCAGGTTGCAAATTAAAAATAATTTTTTTCTGCATCTAGCTCTGAAAAAATATTTGGGCTTCTAGCAGTGTGTGGGACTTGGTCTATTAGTCCATCTATACTGACCTCCATCAGGTTGCAAATTAAAAATAATTTTTTTCTGCATCCAGCTCTGAAAAAATATTTGGGCTTCTAGCGGTGTGTGGGACTTGGTCTATTAGTCCATCTATACTGACCTCCATCAGGTTGCAAATTAAAAATAATTTTTTTCTGCATCTAGCTCTGAAAAAATATTTGGGCTTCTAGCAGTGTGTGGGACTTGGTCTATTAGTCCATCTATACTGACCTCCATCAGGTTGCAAATTAAAAATAATTTTTATCTGCATCTACAGTACCTCTGAAAAAATATTTGGGCTTCTAGCAGTGTGTGGGACTATTTGTATTAGTCCATCTATACTGACCTCCATCAGGTTGCAAATTCAAAATAATTTTTTTCTGCATCTAACCCAGCCAATAGTTTTGGCCTAATACCACAGTTTGGCCACTCAGCTCTGCTCGGTTACCATCCATTGTTTTTTTGTGCAAACAACTCCAGAGTTGTGAATTAGTTAACCACCAAAATGAGTGGAAAAAGGCCTGCTGCTGGTGGAAAGGGGAATAGGCGTGTTGGGAAGGGGAAAAAAGGTTGTGTCCGTGGGGTAGGTGTTAAAGCAACAGTAACATCTGCAGAAGAAAGACCATCTTCCAGCCAAACTAAAATGTCTACTTCTTTTAGCGGACAATGTGATAAGATCCCTTTCTTACGGCCACGCCAATCGCTACAAATTCCAGATGAGGCACAAAAACAGCAGGTGCTTCAACGGATATCAAGTGCTCCTTTAAGTGGGCTCTCCTCCACATCAACTTCAACATCACAAATACTCCAGTCCTCAAAGGTGTCACCCAAATCGCACTTGCTTCCTCACAGCTCCCAAATCTCCAGCTGCCCGTCTGAGTATGAGGTAGAACAGATGGTTGAGTCTGCAGAGCTGTTAACTCATACTATAGCCTGGGAATCAGAGGTCGACTCCAGCGCTTCTGTGAATCCAGACGAGGAAATGATCTGCACTGATGCCCAGAATCTTTATGAGTCGGATCCAGGACCAGACCATCTTCCAGCCAAACTAAAATGTCTACTTCTTTTAGCGGACAATGTGATAAGATCCCTTTCTTACGGCCACGCCAATCGCTACAAATTCCAGATGAGGCACAAAAACAGCAGGTGCTTCAACGGATATCAAGTGCTCCTTTAAGTGGGCTCTCCTCCACATCAACTTCAACATCACAAATACTCCAGTCCTCAAAGGTGTCACCCAAATCGCACTTGCTTCCTCACAGCTCCCAAATCTCCAGCTGCCCGTCTGAGTATGAGGTAGAACAGATGGTTGAGTCTGCAGAGCTGTTAACTCATACTATAGCCTGGGAATCAGAGGTCGACTCCAGCGCTTCTGTGAATCCAGACGAGGAAATGATCTGCACTGATGCCCAGAATCTTTATGAGTCGGATCCAGGACCAGACGCAGAAGGTTCTGACCATAA
The DNA here is from genome assembly GCF_046119375.1 of Phyllobates terribilis. Lineage (NCBI taxonomy): Eukaryota > Metazoa > Chordata > Amphibia > Anura > Dendrobatidae > Phyllobates > Phyllobates terribilis. The sequence continues at coordinate 345,687,511 of NW_027362767.1, read as the reverse complement.
TGTAGACCCTCATTCCCAAACTGTAACTCCTGTTGGTGGAGACAATGAGGAAGACGATGATAAGACTCAAATACCTGATTGGAGCGACAACTTTAGTTTTTTGTCAGGGCAGGAACAGGTTGGCTCTGAGGACGACGGGTGTGATAACGCACAGGGTGATGATGATGAGGTCGGAGATCCCACTTACTGTCAACCCACAGTCAGCCAAGAGATGAGGTCAGCAGAGGAGGTGGAGGAAGATGCTAGTGACGACGAGGTCAGGTTGCGCCTTCCTGGACAGAGACGTAGTACTGGAAGCACGTCAACAACTGCATCCTCAAACACAACTCTGCCTCTCACCACAAGTCGTGGTGGCTCTTCAGGTCGCATGGGTGCTAAGCCTTGCATAGCCTGGGCATTTTTTCAGATCGATAAAGATGACCCAACTCGTGTTATCTGTAACATTTGTCAGCAAAAGCTAAGTAGAGGCCAAAAAATACATAGTTTGAGTACTTCATGCATGAACCGGCACATGGACATGAAGCATAAGTTGCAGTGGGAAGCTCAGTGTGCTACAATGCGGCCTAGCCGGCCGGGCCAATCACCGTCTGCCATATCTTGTGCATCCGCGGCCTCTTCATCTTCTGTGACTGGGGGGACAGCAGTCACACCTGTTTTGGGGCGCAGACCTGCCACCTCTTTACCCGCAACAGCCAGCGTGATTGGCAGGTCATCATTTTCTTTGGAGGTGGTAACACCAGCTGGTGTTGAGCGCTGTCCGACATCGATAGCACCACCTTTGGATCAAGGCAACCTAACATGTCCGCCTGCATCTTCCTCACAGACCGGCAGTTTGCCGGGGACACCCTTATCAACCCCGTCTAAGCACAATAGCCAGCCCTCGGTCCCTCAGATGTGGACAAGTAAAAGACCATTTCCTCCTAGCCATGAGAAAGCTAAGAGGTTGAATTTCACCATCTGCAAGCTCTTGGCTACAGAAATGCTGCCTTTCCGCCTGGTGGACACAGAGGATTTTCGAGACCTTATGTCCGTCGCAGTGCCCCAGTACCAGATGCCCAGTCGGCACTACTTCTCAAAGAAAGGTGTGCCTGCGCTCCACCAGCATGTCGCACACAACATCACCGCTTCTTTGAGAAACTCTGTGTGTGACAGGGTGCATTTCACCATAGACACTTGGACGAGTAGGCATGGACAGGGGCGTTACATGTCGCTGACTGGGCACTGGGTAACTATGGTGACAGCAGGACAAGGGGCTGCTGTCCAAGTCTTGCCGTCCCCACGAGTTGTGCGTCAATCCTCTTTATGTCAAAGTTCCTCCACTGCTTCTGCCTCCTCAACCTCCTCTCGGTCTTCCACCTGCACCCAAAGCCTGTCTGGTCATGCCACAAGCTTTCTAACTGCGCAGAAGGGATCCTGCATACCTCCTTACTATGCTGGCAGTAGGGCTCAACGTCATCAGGCGGTTTTTACATTGAAATGTCTGGGAAATGTGAGTCACACAGCTGAGGAGTTGTGGTCAGCTCTGGAGAACCAATTTCATGAATGGTTGTCTCCACTGGACCTGAAACCAGGGAAGGCCGTGTGCGACAATGCTGCAAACCTGGGTGCGGCCCTTCGCCGGGGCAATGTCACACACGTGCCTTGTATGGCTCACGTGTTGAACCTGGTTGTCCAGCAATTTTTAGCCCACTATCCCAGACTAGATGGCCTTCTGCAGAGGGCACGGTCGCTGTGTGCTCACTTCCGCCGTTCGCATCCCGCAGCTCAGCGACTTACATCTCTACAGAAGTCGTTGGGCCTGCCACTTCACCGGCTAAAATGCGATGTGCCTACCCGGTGGAATTCAACTCTGCACATGTTGCAGCGACTGTGGCAGCACCGACAAGCCCTGGTGCAATACGTTCTGACTTATAGCCTGGGCCAACGAGATTCAGAGGTGGGGCAAATCACGCTGGAGGAGTGGTCTCAGATCAGGGACCTATGCACCCTTCTGCACAGTTTTGAAATGGCGACGAAGATGTTTAGTGCTGACGATGCCATTATCAGCATGACTATTCCGGTGATTTACATGCTGGAGCACATGTTAAACAGAATTCGGAGTCAGGTGGTGGCACAAGAGGAGGTGGAGGAAGTAGAGGAGGAGGAGTTGTATGCGGAAGGGCTAACATCTGCAAGGTCCAGACGGTTGGCAGCACCAAGGCGGCAGGCATGTGAGGGTGGGGGAGATGGTTTTACCAGGGCGCATGGTAGCAGCCAAACTAGTGAGGAAGGTGCAGGAGCCCAGGAAGAAGTGGAGGACGAACTGATGAAAGACTCATCAGATGAGGGAGACCTTGATCACATTTCTGTTGTGCGAGGTTGGGGGGAGAGGACAGAGGAAGGAAGCATGATTGTTACCTCGCCACCAACACAACAGGGACTTGGTGCTCCTGGATGCGCAACACACATGAGTGCCTTCTTGCTGCACTACCTGCAACATGACCCTCGAATTGTGAGAATTAGAAATAATCCTGACTACTGGGTTGCCACACTGTTAGATCCCCGGTACAAAAGTAAATTTGCAGAAATTATTCCTGCCATAGAAAGGGATACACGCATGCAGGAGTATCAGCAGAGACTGTTGCAGAATCTTACATGTGCTTTTCCACAAAATACCAGTGGTGCACGTAGTGAATCTCACAGTTCCAACTTGCCAACCGTGGGACTGTCAAGTGTTCAGCACTCAAACCGTAACAGAACCACAGTATCTGCTGGTAACATCAATTTTGCGGAATCATTTCACCACTTTTTTAGCCCATCCTTTGCAAGGCCACAGGAGACAAGAAGTCTGACACATAGTCAAGGCCTAGAGACGATGGTACAGGAGTATCTCCAAGTAAACATTGAAGCCACGACTGTGTCACTGGACCCTTGCTCTTTTTGGGCTTCCAATCTGGATAAATGGCCGGAGCTAGCCACTTACGCCTTGGAGATCTTGTCATGCCCCGCAGCCAGCGTTCTGTCTGAACGTGTGTTCAGCGCTGCTGGTGGTGTGCTGACAGATAAGCGCACGCGGCTCTCCACTGATAATGTAGACAGACTCACGTTCATAAAGATGAACAAATCATGGATCCGAAACGACTTTTCTACCCCTGTGTCATCCTGGGGAGAGTAAAAGCTTGATGATTGGTTAAAATCACCCTACCAACCGTTTTAAGCTTTCAAATTACAAATCATGTTTATCTGTATCTTGACTGGAAAATAATTTGGGCTTTGTAGCAGTGTGCAGCACTGATCCTATTAGGCCATCTATACTAAAGCTTCAGCAGATTTAAAATTAAAAATAATTTTTAGCTGCATCTAGCCCGGAAAATAATTTTGGGGCTCCGAGATGCGCAAGGCACATAAGTGCCTTCTTGCTGCACTACCTGCAGCATGACCCTCATATTGTCAGAATTCGAAGTAATCATGACTACTGGGTTGCCACACTCTTAGATCCCCCAAACTTTTCGATCAACCTTTTCATTTTAATAAAGACCAAAAAAATGGTCATTTTTGAAATTATAAGCATTAGCAGGTTGTTAGAAACTGAAATCAAACAGTTTTCAACTCAAAACTTTATTCTAGGTGATGTTACATTTTCACATAGGACCCCTTGTTCGAAAGGAGCTTCTGAACTCTCTCGTCCATTGAATTTGTCAGGTTTTGGATGGTTTCTGCTTCAATTGTTTTGCATGAGGACAGAATACCCTCCCAGAGCTGTTGCTTAGATGTGAACTGCCTCCCGCCATCATAGACACTCCTTTTAATGATGCTCCAAAGGTTCTGAATGGGGTAGAGGTCAGGGGAGCATGGGGGTCACACCATAAGTTTGTCCCCTTTTATGCCCATATCAGCCAGAGATGCAGATGTTTTATGTGCAGCATGAGATGGTGCATTATCATGCAGAAAAATGATCTTGCTGTGAAATACACGGTTCTTCTTCTTGAACCATGGCAGGAAGTGCTGTTTGAGAAAATCCACATACATTATGGAGTTCATCTTTTGCGCCTTCAGGGATCCTAAAGGGGCCGACAATCTCTCTCCCCATGATTCCAGCCCAAAACATTACTCCACCTCCTCCTTGTTGGCGCTGTAGCCGTGTTTGCGTGGGGTGTCCATCAACCAGCCATCCTCCACTCCATCCATCTGGACCATCGAGCGCTGCACGGCACTCATCCGTGAACAAAACAGTTTTGAAATCAGTCTTCATGTAATGTTTGGCCCACTGGAGCCATTTCTGCTTGTGTGAAGTGGATAGAGGAGGTCGACAGGATGGCGCATGCACAGCTGCAAACCTCTGAAGGACCCTGCATCTTGTTGTTCGGGGGACGTTGGAGGCACAAGCAGCTTCAAAAACTTGTCTGCTGCTATGACAAGGCTTTTTTGCCGCTGCTCTTTCAACCTGACGTAATTGCCTGTAGGAAAGAGTCCTCAATTTGCCCTTATCAGCACGCACACGTGTGTACTGTGAATCAGCTACATACTTCTTGATTGCCAAGACACTTCATCCTGATCATCGCACAATGTTGATTGTAGTCAAGCCTTGACCTAAACACTCCACAATTTGTTGCTTCTCAGCAGCCGACACATCCTTTTTCTTTCCCATTTTGGCAGAAAATGTAGGCTGCTTAATAATGTGAGAGAGCCTTCTTAAGTAGTCTTGCCTTTCATTGGACACACCTGCCAAACTAATTAGCACAGGTGTCTGCAATTGCTCACAGTGATATAAAGAGCCCTGACACACATCACCATCAATGAGTTTAACTGACAAACAAACAAATTCTTCCCTTATCACTCCTAAACACTTTTTGTATAATAATTTGGAACGCAGTGTACATGTGCTTTTCCACAAAACACCAGTGGTTCACGTAGTGAATCTTACAGTTCTAACTTGCCAACCGTGGTCTGTATGGAGTTGTTCAATAAAGGGCCCAAAATTAAGATAACATAGATGGGAGAGGTCTCTATGAATAGGAATTCCTAAGTATTTGATACCCTGTGAGGGCCAGGCAAAGGGAAAGTTGGACTGGATGGAATCCTATATGGATTTGGGGAGGGAGACATCGAGGGCCTCAGACTTCGCTGCATTGATTTTAAAATTTTACCATGTAACAAAGTGATCTATTTCAGCCAAAACAGCATGGATGGATATATGTGATTGAGTGATATATACTAGGACATCATCAGCAAATAGAGAGCACTTGTACTCGGTGCCTCCCACCTCAATCCACCTAATATTGGGGTTATGGCGAATTGATGAGAGCAGGTGCTCCGTCACTAGGATGTATAAGAGAGGGGACAGAGGACATCACTGCCTTGTCCCATTGGTGATTGTGAAAGGTGATGAAAATGTTCTGACGCACCCCCTGGGCCTTGGGACACCCGGAGCCGGACCCTTTTTGGTGGATGCTGGTGGTTGTAGTCTTCGTGGCGGCGACCCAGTTCCGTGGCTCAGGGCGGTCAAACCAGTGGCGGAACTATTTATGTGGTTTTCATGTTTAAATGTCCGACTACGCCACCCGTGGATTGCGGTCAGAGTGAACCGCCGCTACAGGGCAGACCACTGAGGCTGGTGTTGTGGGTGCAGCAGAGCGTAGCATAACTCCCCATGGGAGGAGTATAGCCTCAGGGCAGTGTATGCGGAGGATGGGGGTGATGGTGCAGGGCAGCAGCAGTAACGACACGGAGTCAGTGATGCAGTTCAGGGCCTTTACTCACAGTTCTTATTATCCAGACCACGTCTGCAGGTAACGGCTGCCCACGTCGTACTGTGCTCACCAGGTGAGGGGCTCAGACAACTCCCAGATAACTTTGGAGCACTTCACAGGACCCCCTTTGTGTGTCCTTTGTCTGGCCTTTCTTACCAACACTTCTGTCCGGCTGCCTCGGGCCTCCTCTTGGTAAACTTGGCGCCAGTTTCCCTGACCCTATGTGGTGCCTTCCAAGAGGGTGTAGCGAGGGGCTGCGCCACATAAAATGTCAGAGCCTCCGGTTTCTTGCTGAGGGTCGTTTCCTGCCTCCACTAGTTCGGGGACCGGTCTCCCCCTTTGGCCTGAACCCTCCACGCAGGTGGATTCGGGCGTGCGGTGGCGACTCGCCCGTCCGCACCCCTGGGATCCCTTCATTCCTCGTTCCTGGAGCCTTCTCCGCTCCTCTTCCTTCCTTCTCCCTCTTCCAGGCCTGGGCCTCTGTTACTAGGCCTGCCTCCGGAGCAGAGCTCATGCAGAGCCCCTGCTCCCTGCCACTTCTGCTCAGACTTCTCTGCACTGAACTAAGATGGTGCCCACCTTTTATACTCCCTTCTCAATGCACCCAGGAACTGCTTCCTCCCTGCTCCTGCACTACAGGGTTCCCCTTCCTCAGTGTTCCCTCCCCCCACTCCAGCCAGGGACAGGGACTGTCGTGCCCATCTCAGGGGCATATTGGTCGCCCTGCCCCACGGCAATGTGGTGTAATGCATGCAGGTGTCGGGTCCTGATCCACACTCCATCCTTACCTGAGAGTGAGATATCACACCTCTGGGTGAGGTGCAATACGTCTGTAGCAACCGAGCCCTCAGGGTGCTACAGTTCCATTTATCTTCAGCCTAGGTGACGTATTGCGATACAGGGCCGTGATTTTGGCTATAAAAGGGTCCCCTAGACCCCTACCCCAAGCTTTTTAAGAGAATCATATATGGCGTGCCAGGAGACTCTATGGAATGCTTTCTCAGCATCCAACGAGAGTATCTAATTACAAATTTTTAACTGCATCTAGCCCAGGAAATACTTTGTGCCTAGTAGCAGTGTCTGCTAGTGAGCGGATTATCCCGGCTGTTAAGCAAGCTGCACCACCTGTAGTTTAGACACTTAATTTTTTCAAAGGAAATGCTTCGGGACCATGGGATACTTAGTGAAGAGCATCAGGAGGCACCCCAAGGCATAGGGGCTGGGACTGGCAGTAGGATGCCTTGCGGTGGACAGCCGAGCTCAATCCTTATAAAAGCTTTTTAACTGCAGCAGCTTTAGTGGACGCTACTGGAGCTGGAATTACCGCGGCTGCTGGCATGAGACTTGCCCTCCAATAGATCCTTGTAAATGGATTTAAAGTGTATTCATTCAAATTAGAGAGACAATTTAAATTAAAAAGCTTAGAGCTGCCTCCACCACAGGGGGGCTCGCTCGACCCACCAGCGGACAGGCACCAGTATTGGGAGAGGGGGGCTGGCCGTCAGGGTTCACCGCGGCTCTGGCACAAACCCGGCGACACGGAGGTGGCACGGGCAGGAGCGGACTGGCCATGTCGGCTTCTCACTTTTTGGATTTTAGAAGGGCATGACATGCCTATATCTGTGTCTCCCCCTCCTTTTACTCCTCCACCTCTTTTATTTTCGCATGACTATATGTACTTGTCACTTTTCCATGTGTTAGTTATGTCTTCTGAGCAGTTTGTCAGCTTTTGGACACCTTTGAAGGTGTTTTCTATGTGTTTCTATGTGTTTTTGTTTGCCTGCCATTGGTTTTAACGGTGTTCGAAGGTGTTCGACGAACAGTTCGACGAACAGTTCGGCGAACACACGGGTGTTCGACGAACCGAACCGAACTCGAACACTACGGGGGTGGCTCAACACTAGTAGAGAACTCTTTGGTGACATGCCCGGCGTGACGTCTGTAACTAAACACTCTTGATCTTTCCAAGGTTTTAGCAGGTTTACATGATAAAGCTGGTCAGGTTTCCTCCTTCAGGGCTGATATACCCGGTAATTTACCTCCCCCACCTTTTCTCGAACCTCTTATGGCACTTGCCACTTGGCCATGAGTTTACTCTCGGCTGTGGGTACCAGTACTAACACCCTATCGCCCTTGTTAAAAGACCTGACTCTGGCTATTTTATTATATGTGCGCCTCTGGGCTGCTTGGGCATCTAACAGATGTTCTTTTCACAATGGGCATGACTACTGAGATCCGGTCCTGAATACTAGCCACGTGTTCAATTATACTTCTATGTGGAGTCGGCTCTTGTTCCCATGTCTCTTTGGCTACATCCAACAGACCTCTAGGATGTCGGCCGTACAATAACTCAAAGGGAGAGAATGCTGTGGAAGCCTGGGGTACTTCATGGACGGCGAACATCAAATAGGGTAGCAACATGTCCCAATCCCTTCTATCCTTAGAAACCACCTTTTTAACATCGACTTGAGGGTTTTATTGAACCGTTCTACTAGCCCGTCGGTTTGAGCGTGGTACACCGAGGTGCGCAATTGTTTAATTTTTAGCAGTTTGCACAGTTCCCTTGTCACTTTGGACATAAAAGGGGTCCCCTGATCCATCAGGATCTCCTTAGGTTGTCCAAGGCAACATAACATGGCAAACAGCTCCCGTGCAATCAGTTTTGCCAAGGTGCGGGGTAGCGGTATAGCAGCAGAGGGACGCGACCCCTTTCCCGGTTCCTGGGTTGGCAGGGATAAGCGTGACAGCCGTGAGGGGGCAGAGTCCCGGATAAAGTCCTGAGTGGCCGAGTAGCGCTCGATCAGGCTGACCACCTGGTCGAGTGTGCTGGGGTCCCCTTACCCCACCCAACGCTGGATTGCGGCTGGAAGAGTCCTCACCAGCCTGTCAACCACCACCCTCTCCACCATCTGGGCTGGAGTTAAAGTCTCAGGCTGGAGCCACCTCTTTACCAGCTGCAGGAGGTCATAAGCCTGAGACCGGGAGGGTCAGGTCTGAAAATACACGCTGAGCCGTCACATATGTATTGACCCCCAGTCGGGCAAGGATCTCACCTTTGAGCCTCTGGTAGTCCTAGGCGTCCTCCCGACTGAGGTCGAAGTAGGCCTTTTGGGCATCACCGATCAGAAACTGAGCCACCCCTTCTGCCCACTGGCCGGCCGGTAGGTTTTCCCGCTCTGCTGTGTGCTCATAAATGGTCAGGAAGGCTTCCATATCATCCTCCGGTCCCATCTTCCTCAACACTGAGCGAGCCTTGTCCCGGGCCTCGCGATGTTCCAGGGCTGGAGTCGTCTGTGTCTCCCGCAGGGCAGCAATCTGTTGCAGCAACAGTTCATTTGTTTTTGCTGCTGCTGGTACAGTAGCTGCTACTGCTGATTATGCTGCTTCTCCCACTCCTGCTGTTGCTGCTGGAGACTCAGGTGCTGCTCCAGTTGTTGCCTCTGAGACTCAGGTGCTGCTCCAGGTGTTGCCGATGAGACTGTAGCTGCTGCTGCTGAGTGAGTACCAGCAGCTTTAACAGCTCCTCCATTTTGTCAACAGGGTGGGGCTGAAAGGTGGCCGGCCGGATTGTGGTCATGCCTCAGTCACTATGCCCGCATTCTCAACCAAGCTGTAAGTCGGCTGTGTTCACACCGTGCAGTAACTGAGGCAGTGACCCAAGCAAGTCCAACATAAACAGCTTTATTCAGCAACTCACGGGTAAACAGAAAAGTCCTCCGGTTCGCAGCCGGGTTAACACGAGTCCTTAAACAGCGGTTGCCGTAGGCAACGGCCGCGCCGGGCCGCTCAGAGCCTGACAGGTGCAGAGCCTTCCCAGGCATGGGTTCAGCCACACTCATTCCTCCTGAGCTTTCCTGCTATGCTCCTAGCAGGTTCCAACATAGAACAACACTAATCCTTAGTGCAGGGTTTTTAAAGGACATGTGGCAAGAGCCACTGGAAAAACCCGGGTTGAAGGGAGGAGGCCGCCCGACTGCCTTCCTGTAGCCTCCCCCAAGAAATGAAGGCCCTGCTGGGTTTTACTTAATCTGCCTTAGCCAGATAGCCTGACCAGGTCAATGCTCACCTTCATTCCTGCATTGCAGCCGCAGGTGAGTTTGTGACTGCAATGCACTCCAATGGATTTAATAGGTCTCTGTACACATTCTGGGGGATATATAATGTCCCTCGTATACGATCCCAGTCACTGTCTCACATTGCCTACACTTTGGAACTATCGCATGGGGCACTCTCTCTTTGTCCAATTTTCCTTCTCTGTGTTGCTCCATCATTTGGCTGTTAGATATCTCTGTACCGTCTGGCTAGGCTTCCTTGCCCCACTTTTCCTTTTCTCCACTCTTAATCATGCTATCTGTTGCATCATTCTCTGCTCACTTTAGGGATTAATCAAAGCAAAGGTCTTCCCTAGCTGTAAGCTAGGCCCTATCTGTCTTACAGAGAGGAAACTCCCTTTGTTCCTTCACTTTATCCCCTCCCACTATGGGCTAGTCTCAACCATTAACTCTACCTGTCCCTATCAACTATCTGTGGCTGGGCAGAACATAACTCTACTCCAAATAACACATGTTGTTAAACACATTGCAGATCCAAATATATTGTAACAATACACGTGTCTTCAAGGGGAAATGTGGGCAACCAATCCACCACCTTATATTTACCACTCCTTTAAGTATGGAAGTCCTCGACCATTTGAAACCTGAAAGACACCAAACTGTCTTGCCATCACACAACAAGTATTAAACAATGCTGGGTCCTCTTCCACTCGGAGAGCAACGTCCTTCTCGGTAAGGACCCCAGAACAGCAACCAACCTAATCCTTTTAACATGGTACCAATCCAATGCATTGTTCTTAGCCTTCTTGGTAAGTGCCGTGGAACAAGCACACAACAAAGTCCATTCTTTTGAAGGTAGCCCATTCGACAAGGGCACAGTTCATTATATATTTATTTATTTTACAAACTTACATAGCGCCATTAATTCCACAGTGATTTACAGACATTATAATTAGTGTTCCCATTGGAGCTCACAATCTAGATGGGCACCATTAATCCTGGGTTGGGCTCAGTCTTTAACTGAAGGTGTAGGACTCTCCAGCTGCTTCAACACCATTCAATAAATCCGGGGAAAATGCAACAAGCACAACAAAACAGGGGGGGAAACAAAGGATCTAGCCATGCTCAGCTAGCAAGATTTGGACGTCTTGAACTTGTGGATCATAGTTTTGCTGGGTTTTGGCTATTCCAGACAAAAGGGGTGCAATGGGCACAACGCTAGTCCATTCCTTCTTATCCCTATTCTGGGGAGCTCAGGTACAACCTCCATCTTGTTCCTGGGGCTCTGTCTCCCCATGACCCACTGGCTGCCTGACCTCGGACACTGTGGAGGCCCCAGCCATATAGAAATGAGCCACCGAACCATTGTATCACCTGCACCACAGCCAGTTCTCATGTTGGTGGGGGAAACGCTAAGCGCTCTTCTGGTGTCCTGAATGAAGCATCTCCAGCTTGATCCACTACCACAGCCCTCTCCCAGGCATTCTTGGCCTTCCACCACCTCACGTCTGTCGACATACAATCCCTACAACCTATAAACCATTGCACAACAGAAGTGATGAGCGAGCACTAAAATGCTCGGGTACTCGTTGCTCGGGTCAAGCAAATTGGATTACTCGGGGGCTCGACGCGAGCAACGAGTCCAATGTAAGTCTATGGGAAACTTAGGGCCTAAAAATATCCCAAATCGATGGGAACAGTGATAAAATGACATGGGAACAGCATAGGGAAGACCCCAGGAAGAATCTCTGACTCCAAGATCACTGCTGTCAACAACGTTGTCAGAGTATTACGCCACTTTTACGGACTCACAATAAAACATACAAAAACGAAACCAAAATGGATTTTCCTGGGAAATATGTTAAGGAACATCCTTTCCAGGGTAATGACTAGTGTTGAGCCACCCCCGTAGTGTTCGAGTTCGGTTCGGTTCGTCGAACACCCGTGTGTTCGCCGAACTGTTCGTCGAACTGTTCGTCGAACACCTTCGAACACCGTTAAAACCAATGGCAGGCAAACAAAAACACATAGAAACACATAGAAAACACCTTCAAAGGTGTCCAAAAGCTTACAAACTGCTCAGAAGACATAACTAACACATGGAAAAGTGACAAGTACATATAGTCATGCGAAAATAAAAGAGGTGGAGGAGTAAAAGGAGGGGGAGACACAGATATAGGCATGTCATGCCCTTCTAAAATCCAAAAAGTGAGAAGCCGACACGGCCAGTCCGCTCCTGCCCGTGCCACCTCCGTGTCGCCGGGTTTGTGCCAGAGCCGCGGTGAACCCTGATGGCCAGCCCCCCTCTCCCAATACTGGTGCCTGTCCGCTGGTGGGTCGAGCGAGCCCCCCTGTGGTGGAGGCAGCTCTAAGCTTTTTAATTTAAATTGTCTCTCTAATTTGAATGAATACACTTTAAATCCATTTACAAGGATCTATTGGAGGGCAAGTCTCATGCCAGCAGCCGCGTAATTCCAGCTCCAGTAGCGTCTACTAAAGCTGCTGCAGTTAAAAAGCTTTTATAAGGATCGAGCTCGGCTGTCCACCGCAAGGCATCCTACTGCCAGTCCCAGCCCCTATGCCTTGGGGTGCCTCCTGATGCTCTTCACTGAGTATCCCATGGTCCCGAAGCATTTCCTTTGAAAAAATTAAGTGTCTAAACTACAGGTGGTGTAGCTTGCTTAACAGCCGGGATAATCCGCTGACTAGCAGACACTGCTACTAGGCACAAAGTATTTCCTGGGCTAGATGCAGTTAAAAATTTGTAATTAGATACTCTCGTTGGATGCTGAGAAAGTATTCCATAGAGTCTCCTGGCACGCCATATATGATTCTCTTAAAAAGCTTGGGGTACTGGTCTAGGGGACCCTTTTATAGCCAAAATCACGGCCCTGTATCACAATACGTCACCTAGGCTGAAGATAAATGGAACTGTAGCACCCTGAGGGCTCGGTTGCTACAGAGGTATTGCACCTCACCCAGAGGTGTGATATCTCACTCTCAGGTAAGGATGGAGTGTGGATCATGACCCGACACCTGCATGCATTACACCACATTGCCGTGGGGCAGGGCGACCAATATGCCTCTGAGATGGGCACGACAGTCCCTGTCCCTGGCTGGAGTGGGGGGAGGGAACACTGAGGAAGGGGAACCCTGTAGTGCAGGAGCAGGGAGGAAGCAGTTCCTGGGTGCATTGAAAAGGGAGTATAAAAGGTGGGCACCATCTTAGTTCAGTGCAGAGAAGTCTGAGCAGAAGTGGCAGGGAGCAGGGGCTCTGCATGAGCTCTGCTCCGGAGGCGGGCCTAGTAACAGAGGCCCAGGCCTGGAAGAGGGAGAAGGAAGGAAGAGGAGCGGAGAAGGCTCCAGGAACGAGGAATGAAGGGATCCCAGGGGTGCGGACGGGCGAGTCGCCACCGCACGCCCGAATCCACCTGCGTGGAGGGGTCAGGCCAAAGGGGGAGACCGGTCCCCGAAACTAGTGGAGGCAGGAAATGACCCTCAGCTAGAAACCGGAGGCTGTGACATTTTATGTGGCGCAGCCCCTCGCTACACCCGCTAGGAAGGCTCCACATAGGGTCAGGGAAACTGGCGCCAAGTTTACCAAGAGGAGGCCCGAGGCAGCCGGACAGAAGGGTTGGTAAGAAAGGCCAGACAAAGGACACACAAAGGGGGTCCTGTGAAGCGCTCCAAAGTTATCTGGGAGTTGTCTGAGCCCCTCACCTGGTGAGCACAGTACGACGTGGACAGCCGTTACCTGCAGACGTTTTCTGGATAATAAGAACTGTGAGTAAAGGCCCTGGACTGCATCACTGACTCCGTGTCGTTACTGCTGCTGCCCTGCACGATCACCCCCATCCTCCGCATACACTGCCCTGAGGCTATACTCCTCCCGTGGGGAGTTATGCTACGCTCTGCTGCACCCACAACACCAGCCTCAGTGGTCTGCCCTGCAGCGGCAGTTCACTCTGACCGCAATCCACGGGTGGCGTAGTCGGACATTTAAACATCAAAACCACATAAATAGTTCCACCACTGGTTTGACCACCCTGAGCCACGGAACCGGGTCGCCGCCACGAAGACTACAACCACCAGCATCCACCAAAAAGGGTCCGGCTCCGGGTGTCCCAAGGCCCAGGGGGTGCATCAGAACATTTTCATCACCTTTCACAATCACCAATGGGACAAGGCAGGGATGTCCTCTGTCCCCTCTCTTAAACATCCTAGTGACGGAGCACCTGCTCTCATCAATTCGCCATAACCCCAATTTTAGGTGGATTGAGGTGGGAGGCACCGAGTACAAGTGCTCTCTATTTGCTGATGATGTCCTAGTATATATCACTCAATCACATATATCCATCCATGCTGTTATGGCTGAAATAGATCACTTTGTTACATGGTCAAATTTTAAAATCAATGCAGCGAAGTCTGAGGCCCTCGATGTCTCCCTCCCCAAATCCATATAGGATTCCATCCAGTCGAACTTTCTCTTTGCCTGGCCCTCACAGGGTATCAAATACTTAGGAATTCCTATTCATAGAGACCTCTCCCATCTATGTTATCTTAATTTTGGGCCCTTTATTGAACAACTCCATACAGACCACGGTTGGCAAGTTAGAACTGTAAGATTCACTACGTGAACCACTGGTGTTTTGTGGAAAAGCACATGTACACTGCGTTCCAAATTATTATGCAAAAAGTGTTTAGGAGTGATAAGGGAAGAATTTGTTTGTTTGTCAGTAGAGATGAGCGGTGTTCGACTAGAACTGTTCGCCAATCTCAAATTCGAGCTGTTTTGGGCGGTGTTCGAGTTGTTCGACGAACCCGAACGATTTGCAAAAAATTCGGCTGTTCGAGGTTATGTTCGATAACTGTTCGTGCACCAAAAGCGTGTCCTGCATGTCTGGTGCTATTTAGAGCACCAATCATGCAGGGATTGTCTGCCACTCACTGTAATGCCACAGCCATGGTGGTTGTGGCATTACAGTGATTGCCCAAATCGATGGGAACAGTGCCAACAGTGAAACATGAAAAGCCGGCAATTCAGCAGCGGCGTACACCGGTACCCGACAATTTAGAACCGAAAGAATAGAGCTTCACACATAGATTAGATAGATAGAAACATGTCAGCCACATATATACGAAGTACAGTGAAAGTGCTGCTTACTGTACTTGTCATTTAGTGTAAAGGATTTATTAAAAAATATAATAGTGTTTTCATGCACCGTCTCTTTAAAAAAGCCGGCCGGCAATTCAGCATCTGTACCTGACAATTTAGAATAGAAGGAATAGAGAATCACACATAGATTAGATAGATAGAAACATGTCAGTCACATATATATGAAGTACAGTGACAGTGTTGCTTACTGTACTTGTCATTTAGTGTAAAGGATTTATTAAAAAATATAATAGTGTTTTCATGCACCGTCTCTTTAAGAAAGCCGGCCGGCAATTCAGCAGCGGTACCCGACAATTTATAACAGACAGAATAGAGCTTCACACATAGATTAGATAGATAGAAACATGTCAGTCACATATATATGAAGTACAGTGATAGTGTTGGTTACTGTACTTGTCATTTATTATTAAAATAAAGGATTTATTATTAAAAATATTGGCGTGGGGTTCCCCTTAATTTTAGGCTCTAGCGGAGGTTAAGCAGACAGCTGGGGCAGATGTTTGAAGCCTGGGAAGGGGGTAATACCCACGGAGCTTCCCAGGCTACTAATATCAGCCCCCAGCTGAATACATAGCCTTTACTAGCTATTAAAATGGGGGACCCCCCCAAAAAAATGACGTGGGGTCCCCCCTAATTTAATAGCTAGCAAAGGCTAGGCAGACAGCTGGGGGCTGATATTAATAGCCCAGGAAGGGAGCCATGAATATTGGCCCCCTCCCAGGCTAGAAACACCAGCCGTCAGCCGCCCCAGAAATGGCGCATTCATAGGATGCGCCAATTCTGGCACTTAGCCTCGCTCTTCCACGCTGCCCTGGTGCGGTGGCAGGGGGTAATAAGGCTGGGGTTGATGTCAGCTTATAATGCCAGCTGACATCAAGCCCAGGTTAGTAATGGAGAGGCGTCTATAAGACACCCCCATTACTAACCCCATAATCAAAGTTAAAAAAAACACAAACACCCAGAATAAAGTCCTTTAATTGAAATAAAGACACAATTCTTTATTGTTCTAAATTAAACCATACTTACCATCACGCCCATTCCAGCTGAAGCCAACGATCTCCTGCAATAAAAATAAAATAATAAAGCAACCTCATCCTTACCTTTCCATGGTTCCCACGACAGCTTCAGCTCTGCTACATCGAGATGACAGGCTGGACCGCAGCAGAAAGCTGCCATCCAGCCTGTCATCCCGCAGACACTGAGAAGCGCAGGCATGCTTGCGCTCTGCAGTGTCTGGCTGTGACGGCATAAAGATGAGCCGAGTTCATGTCCAATGAACTCGGCTCACCTCATGCACGTCACTGACAGCGTGGGAAAATTCTCACGCTGAAGCGCTGAGTGCAGGAGAATTCTCCCACGCTGTCAGTGAGGTGCATGAGGTGAGCTGAGTTCATTGGACATGAGCTCACCTCATGCACGTCACTGACAGCGTGGGAGAATTCTCCTGCACTCAGCACTTCAGCGTGAGAATTTTCCCACGCTGTCAGTGACGTGCATGAGGTGAGCCGAGTTCATTGGACATGACCTCGGCTCATCTGGATGCCGTCACAGCGAAAAAACTGAGGAGCGCAAGCATGCCTGCTCTTCTCAGTGTCTGCGGGATGACAGGCTGGATGGCAGTGTTCTGCTGCGGTCCAGCCTGTCATCTCGATGTAGCAGAGCTGAAGCTGTCGTGGGAACCATGGAAAGGTAAGGATGAGGTTGGTTTATTATCTTTCTTTTATTGCAGGAGATCGTTGGCTTCAGCTGGAATGGGCGTGATGGTAAGTATAGTTTAATTTAGAACAATAAAGAATTGTGTCTTTATTTCAATTAAAGGACTTTATTCTGGGTGTTGTGTTTTTTTTAAATACTTTACTAGAAATTCATGGCGGTCATGTCTAATACTGGCGTGACCCCATGAATTTTGGGCTTGGGGCCAGCTGATAATACCAAGCTGGCCCTAACCGTTTATTACCCAGTGAGCCACCGCACCAGGGCCCTGGATGAGTTGGGTACAGCGCCAGAAGATGGCGCTTCTATGAACGCGCCATTTTCCGGGGTGGCTGCGGACTGCAATTTGCAGCGGGGGGGGGCCCAGAAAGCTTGGGCCTCCCTGCGCTGCAGATTCCAGCCCCCAGCTGCCTAGTTGTACCTGGCTGGACACAAAAATAGGGCGAAGCCCCACGTATTTTTTTTTTAATTATTTCATGAAATTCATGAAATAATTAAGAAAAAAAGGCCTTCCCTATATTGTTGTGTCCGGCCAGATACAAATAGTCAGCTGGTGGTTGGGGGCAGCCCGTTCCTGCCTGCTGTACCTGGCTGGACACAAATATAGTGCGAAGCCCCACTTCAATTTTTTTTAATTATTTCATGAAATTCATGAAATAATTAAGAAAAAAAGGCCTCCCTATATTGTTGTGTCCGGCCAGGTACAAATAAGCAGCTGGTGGTTGGGGGCAGCCCATTCCTGCCTGCTGTACCTGGCTGGACACAAATATAGTGCGAAGCCCCACTTCAATTTTTTTAAATTATTTCAGGAAATTCATGAAATAATTAAAAAAAAATTGACGAGGGGCTTCGCACTATATTTGTGTCCAGTCAAGTGCAGCAGGCAGGAACGGGCTGCCCCCAACCACCAGCTGCCTATTTGTACCTGGCCGGACACAACAATATAGGGAAGCCCTTTTTTTCTTAATTATTTCATGAAATAATTTAAAGAAAATTGACGTGGGGCTTCGCCCTGTTTTTGTGTCCAGCCAGGTACAACTAGGCAGCTGGGGGCTGGAATCCGCAGCGCAGGGAGGCCCAAGCTTTCTGGGCCACCCCCGCTGCAAATTGCAGTCCGCAGCCACCCCGGAAAATGGCGCGTTCATAGAAGCGCCATCTTCTGGCGGTGTACCCAACTCATCCAGGGCCCTGATGCGGTGGCTCACTGTGTAATAAAGAGGTTAGGGCCAGCTTGGCATTATCAGCTGGCCCTAATCCCAAAATTCATGGGGTCACGCCAATATTAGACATGACCACCATGAATTTCTAGTAAAGTATTTTAAAAAAAACACAACACCCAGAAAAAAGTCCTTTAATTGAAATAAACACACAATTCTTTATTGTTCTAAATTAAACCATACTTACCGTCACGCCCATTCCAGCTGAAGCCAACGATCTCCTGAAATAAAAGAAAAATAATAAAGCAACATCATCCTTACCTTTCCATGGTTCCCATGACAGCTTCAGCTCTGCTACATCGAGATGACAGGCTGGACCGCAGCAGAACGCTGCCATCCAGCCTGTCATCCCGCAGACACTGAGAAGCGCAGGCTTGCTTGCGCTCCACAGTGTCTCTCTGTGAGGGCATCCAGATGAGCCGAGTTAATTTCCAATGAACTCGGCTCACCTCATGCACGTCACTGACAGCGTGGGAAAATTCTCCTGCACTCAGCGCTTCAGCGTGGGAGAATTCTCACACTGAAGCGCTGAGTGCAGGAGAATTCTCCCACGCTGTCAGTGACGTGCAGGAGGTGAGCTGAGTTCATTGGACATGAGCTCACCTTATGCACATCACTGACAGCGTGGGAGAATTCTCCTGCACTCAGCGCTTCAGCGTGAGAATTTTCCCACGCTGTCAGTGACGTGCATGAGGTGCGCCGAGTTCATTGGACATGAACTCGTCTCATCTTTATGCCGTCACAGCCAGACACTGCAGAGCGCAAGCATGCCTGCGCTTTTCAGTGTCTGCGGGATGACAGGCTGGATGGCAGCGTTCTGCTGCGGTCCAGCCTGTCATCTCGATGTAGCAGAGCTGAAGCTGTCGTGGGAACCATGGAAAGGTAAGGATGAGGTTGCTTTATTATTTTTCTTTTATTGCAGGAGATCGTTGGCTTCAGCTGGAATGGGCGTGATGGTAAGTATGGTTTAATTTAGAACAATAAAGGATTGTGTCTTTATTTCAATTAAAGGACTTTATTCTGGGTGTTTGTGTTTTCTTTTAACTTTGACTATGGGGTTAGTAATGGGGGTGTCTTATAGACGCCTCTCCATTACTAACCTGGGCTTGATGTCAGCTGGCATTATAAGCTGACATCAACCCCAGCCCTATTACCCCCTGCCACCGCTACAGGGCAGCGTGGAAGAGCGAGGCTAAGTGCCAGAATTGGCGCATCCTATGAATGCGCCATTTCTGGGGCGGCTGACGGCTGGTGTTTCTAGCCTGGGAGGGGGCCAATATTCATGGCTCCCTTCCTGGGCTATTAATATCAGCCCCCAGCTGTCTGCCTAGCCTTTGCTAGCTATTAAATTAGGGGGGACCCCACGTCATTTTTTTGGGGGGGTCCCCCATTTTAATAGCTAGTAAAGGCTATGTATTCAGCTGGGGGATGATATTAGTAGCCTGGGAAGCTCCGTGGGTATTACCCCCTTCCCAGGCTTCAAACATCTGCCCCAGCTGTCTGCTTAACCTCCGCTAGAGACTAAAATTAAGGGGAACCCCACGCCAATTTTTTTTAATAATAAATCCTTTATTTTAATACTAAATGACAAGTACAGTAACCAACACTATCACTGTACTTCATATATATGTGACTGACATGTTTCTATCTATCTAATCTATGTGTGAAGCTCTATTCTGTCTGTTATAAATTGTCGGATACAGATGCTGAATTGCCGGCCGGCTTTTTTAAAGAGACGGTGCATGAAAACACTTATTTTTTTTAATAAATCCTTTACACTAAATGACAAGTACAGTAAGCAACACTGTCACTGTACTTCATATATATGTGACTGACATGGTTCTATCTATCTAATCTATGTGTGAAGCTCTATTCTGTCTGTTATAAATTGTCGGGTACAGATGCTGAATTGCCGGCCGGCTTTTTTAAAGAGACAGTGCATGAAAACACTATTATATTTTTTAATAAATCCGTTACACTAAATGACAAGTACAGTAAGCAACACTGTCACTGTACTTCATATATATGTGACTGACATGTTTCTATCTATCTATTCTATGTGTGAGGCTCTATTCCTTCTTGTTTAAATTGTCGGGTACCGGTGTATGCCGCTGCTGAATTGCCGGCCGGCTTTTTTAAAGAAAGCGTCTTCTGAGCAGTTTGTCAGCTTTTGGACACCTTTGAAGGTGTTTTCTATGTGTTTCTATGTGTTTTTGTTTGCCTGCCATTGGTTTTAACGGTGTTCGACGGTGTTCTAAGGTGTTCGACGAACAGTTCGACGAACAGTTCCTCGAACATCCCGGTGTTCGACGAACCGAACCGAACCCGAACACTACGGGGGTGGCTCAACACTATTTGTCAGTTAAACTCATTGATGGTGATGTGTGTCAGGGCTCTTTATATCACTGTAAGCAATTGCAGACACCTGTGCTAATTAGTTTGGCAAGTGTGTCCAATGAAAGGCAAGACTACTTAAGAAGGCTGTCTCACATTATTAAGCAGCCTACATTTTCTGCCAAAATGGGAAAGAAAAAGGATGTGTCGGCTGCTGAGAAGCAACAAATTGTGGAGTGTTTAGGTCAAGGCATGACTACAATCAACATTGTGCGATGATCAGGATGAAGTGTCTTGGCAATCAAGAAGTATGTAGCTGATTCACAGTACACACGTGTGCGTGCTGATAAGGGCAAATTGAGGACTCTTTCCTACAGGCAATTACGTCAGGTTGAAAGAGCAGCGGCAAAAAAGCCTTGTCATAGCAGCAGACAAGTTTTTGAAGCTGCTTGTGCCTCCAACGTCCCCCGAACAACAAGATGCAGGGTCCTTCAGAGGTTTGCAGCTGTGCATACGCCATCCTGTCGACCTCCTCTATCCACTTCACACAAGCAGAAACGGCTCCAGTGGGCCAAACATTACATGAAGACTGATTTCAAAACTGTTTTGTTCACGGATGAGTGCCGTGCAGCGCTCGATGGTCCAGATGGATGGAGTGGAGGATGGCTGGTTGATGGACACCCCACGCAAACACGGCTACAGCGCCAACAAGGAGGAGGTGGAGTAATGTTTTGGGCTGGAATCATGGGGAGAGAGATTGTCGGCCCCTTTAGGATCCCTGAAGGCACTAAAGATGAACTCCATAATGTATGTGGATTTTCTCAAACAGCACTTCCTGCCATGGTTCAAGAAGAAGAACCGTGTATTTCACAGCAAGATCATTTTTCTGCATGATAATGCACCATCTCATGCTGCACATAAAACATCTGCATCTCTGGCTGATATGGGCATAAAAGGGGACAAACTTATGGTGTGACCCCCATGCTCCCCTGACCTGTACCCCATTCAGAACCTTTGGAGCATCATTAAAAGGAGTGTCTATGATGGCGGGAGGCAGTTCACATCTATGCAACAGCTCTGGGAGGGTATTCTGTCCTCATGCAAAACAATTGAAGCAGAAACCATCCAAAACCTGACAAATTCAATGGACGAGAGAGTTCAGAAGCTCCTTTCGAACAAGGGGTCCTATGTGAAAATGTAACATCACCTAGAATAAAGTTTTGAGTTGAAAACTGTTTGATTTCAGTTTCTAACAACCTGCTAATGCTTATAATTTCAAAAATGACCATTTTTTTGGTCTTTATTAAAATGAAAAGGTTGATCGAAAAGTTTACGGGATCTAAGAGTGTGGCAACCCAGTAGTCATGATTACTTCGAATTCTGACAATATGAGGGTCATGCTGCAGGTAGTGCAGCAAGAAGGCACTTATGTGTCTTGCGCATCTCGAAGCCACAAAATTATTTTCCGGGCTAGATGCAGCTAAAAATTATTATTAATTTTAAATCTGGTGAAGCTTTAGTATAGATGGCCTAATAGGATCAGTGCTGCACACTGCTACAAAGCCCAAATTATTTTCCAGCCAAGATACAGATAAACATGATTAGTAATTTGAAAGCTTAAAACGGTTGGTAGGGTGATTTTAACCAATCATCAAGCTTTTACTCTCCCCAGGATGACACAGGGGTAGAAAAGTCGTTTCGGATCCATGATTTGTTCATCTTTATGAACTTGAGTCTGTCTACATTATCAGTGGAGAGCCGCGTGCGCTTATCTGTCAGCACACCACCAGCAGCGCTGAACACACGTTCAGACAGAACGCTGGATGCGGGGCATGACAAAATCTCCAAGGCGTAAGTGGCTAGCTCCGGCCATTTATCCAGATTGGAAGCCCAAAAAGAGCAAGGGTCCAGTGACACAGTGGTGGCTTCAATGTTTACTTGGAGATACTCCTGTACCATTGTCTCTAGGCGTTGACTATGTGTCAGACTTCTTGTCTCCTGTGGCCTTGCAAAGGATGGGCTAAAAAAGTGGTGAAATGATTCCGCAAAATTGATGTTACCAGCAGATACTGTGGTTCTGTTACGGTTTGAGTGCTGAACACTTGACGGTCCCACGGTTGGCAAGTTGGAACTGTGAGATTCACTTCGTGCACCACTGGTATTTTGTGGAAAAGCACATGTAAGATTCTGCAACAGTCTCTGCTGATACTCCTGCATGCGTGCATCCCTTTCTATGGCAGGAATAATTTCTGCAAATTTACTTTTGTACCGGGGATCTAACAGTGTGGCAACCCAGTAGTCAGGATTATTTCTAATTCTCACAATTCGAGGGTCATGTTGCAGGTAGTGCAGCAAGAAGGCACTCATGTGTGTTGCGCATCCAGGAGCACCAAGTCCCTGTTGTGTTGGTGACGAGGTAACAATCATGCTTCCTTCCTCTGTCCTCTCCCCCCAACCTCGCACAACAGAAATGTGATCAAGGTCTCCCTCATCTGATGAGTCTTCCATCAGTTCGTCCTCCACTTCTTCCTGGGCTCCTGCACCTTCCTCACTAGTTTGGCTGCTACCATGCGCCCTGGTAAAACCATCTCCCCCACCCTCACATGCCTGCCGCCTTGGTGCTGCCGACCGTCTGGACCTTTCAGATGTTAGCCCTCCGCATACAACTCCTCCTCCTCTACTTCCTCCACCTCCTCTTGTGCCACCACCTGACTCCGAATTCTGTTTAACATGTGCTCCAGCATGTAAATCACCGGAATAGTCATGCTGATAATGGCATCGTCAGCACTAAACATCTTCGTCGCCATTTCAAAACTGTGCAGAAGGGTGCATAGGTCCCTGATCTGAGACCACTCCTCCAGCGTGATTTGCCCCACCTCTGAATCTCGTTGGCCCAGGCTATACATCAGAATGTATTGCACCAGGGCTTGTCAGTGCTGCCACAGTCGCTGCAACATGTGCAGAGTTGAATTCCACCGGGTAGGCACATCGCATTTTAGCCGGTGAAGTGGCAGGCCCAACGACTTCTGTAGAGATGTAAGTCGCTGAGCTGCGGGATGGGAACGGCGGAAGTGAGCACACAGCGACCGTGCCCTCTGCAGAAGGCCATCTAGTCTGGGATAGTGGGCTAAAAATTGCTGGACAACCAGGTTCAACACGTGAGCCATACAAGGCACGTGTGTGACATTGCCCCGGCGAAGGGCTGCACCCAGGTTTGCAGCATTGTCGCACACGGCCTTCCCTGGTTTCAGGTCCAGTGGAGACAACCATTCATGAAATTGGTTCTCCAGAGCTGACCACAACTCCTCAGCTGTGTGACTCACATTTCCCAGACATTTCAATGTAAATACCGCCTGATGACGTTGAGCCCTACTGCCAGCATAGTAAGGAGGTGTGCAGGATCCCTTCTGCGCAGTTAGAAAGCTTGTGGCATGACCAGACAGGCTTTGCGTGCAGGTGGAAGACCGAGAGGAGGTTGAGGAGGCAGAAGCAGTGGAGGAACTTTGACTTAAAGAGGATTGACGCACAACTCGTGGGGACGGCAAGACTTGGACAGCAGCCCCTTGTCCTGCTGTCACCATAGTTACCCAGTGCCCAGTCAGCGACATGTAACGCCCCTGTCCATGCCTACTCGTCCAAGTGTCTGTGGTGAAATGCACCCTGTCACACACAGAGTTTCTCAAAGAAGCGGTGATGTTGTGTGCGACATGCTGGTGGAGCGCAGGCACACCTTTCTTTGAGAAGTAGTGCCGACTGGGCATCTGGTACTGGGGCACTGCGACGGACATAAGGTCTCGAAAATCCTGTGTGTCCACCAGGCGGAAAGGCAGCATTTCTGTAGCCAAGAGCTTGCAGATGGTGAAATTCAACCTCTTAGCTTTCTCATGGCTAGGAGGAAATGGTCTTTTACTTGTCCACATCTGAGGGACCGAGGGCTGGCTATTGTGCTTAGACGGGGTTGATAAGGGTGTCCCCGGCAAACTGCCGGTCTGTGAGGAAGATGCAGGCGGACATGTTAGGTTGCCTTGATCCAAAGGTGGTGCTATCGATGTCGGACAGCGCTCAACACCAGCTGGTGTTACCACCTCCAAAGAAAATGATGACCTGCCAATCACGCTGGCTGTTGCGGGTAAAGAGGTGGCAGGTCTGCGCCCCAAAACAGGTGTGACTGCTGTCCCCCCAGTCACAGAGGATGAAGAGGCCGCGGATGCACAAGACATGGCAGACGGTGGTTGGCCCGGCCGGCTAGGCCGCATTGTAGCACACTGAGCTTCCCACTGCAACTTATGCTTCATGTCCATGTGCCGGTTCATGCATGAAGTACTCAAACTATGTATTTTTTTGCCTCTACTTAGCTTTTGCTGACAAATGTTACAGATAACACGAGTTGGGTCATCTTTATCGATCTGAAAAAATGCCCAGGCTATGCAAGGCTTAGCACCCATGCGACCTGAAGAGCCACCATGACTTGTGGTGAGAGGCAGAGTTGTGTTTGAGGATGCAGTTGTTGACGTGCTTCCAGTACTACGTCTCTGTCCAGGAAGGCGCAACCTGACCTCGTCGTCACTAGCATCTTCCTCCACCTCCTCTGCTGACCTCATCTCTTGGCTGACTGTGGGTTGACAGTAAGTGGGATCTCCAACCTCATCATCATCACCCTGTGCGTTATCACACCCGTCGTCCTCAGAGCCAACCTGTTCCTGCCCTGACAAAAAACTAAAGTTGTCGCTCCAATCAGGTATTTGAGTCTTATCATCGTCTTCCTCATTGTCTCCACCAACAGGAGTTACAGTTTGGGAATGAGGGTCTACATTATGGTCAGAACCTTCTGCGTCTGGTCCTGGATCCGACTCATAAAGATTCTGGGCATCAGTGCAGATCATTTCCTCGTCTGGATTCACAGAAGCGCTGGAGTCGACCTCTGATTCCCAGGCTATAGTATGAGTAAACAGCTCTGCAGACTCAACCATCTGTTCTACCTCATACTCAGACGGGCAGCTGGAGATTTGGGAGCTGTGACGAAGCAAGTGCGATTGGGGTGACACCTTTGAGGACTGGAGTGTTTGTGATGTTGAAGTTGATGTGGAGGAGAGCCCACTTAAAGGAGCACTTGATATCCGTTGAAGCACCTGCTGTTTTTGTGCCTCATCTGGAATTTGTAGCGATTGGCGTGGCCGTAAGAAAGGGATCTTATCACATTGTCCGCTAAAAGAAGTAGACATTTTAGTTTGGCTGGAAGATGGTCTTTCTTCTGCAGATGCTACTGTTGCTTTAACACCTACCCCACGGACACAACCTTTTTTCCCCTTCCCAACACGCCTATTCCCCTTTCCACCAGCAGCAGGCCTTTTTCCACTCATTTTGGTGGTTAACTAATTCACAACTCTGGAGTTGTTTGCACAAAAAAACAATGGATGGGAACCGAGCAGAGCTGAGTGGCCAAACTATGGTATTAGGCTAAAACTATTGGCTGGGTTAGATGCAGAAAAAAAACATATTCAATTTGCAACCTGATGGAGGTCTGTATAGATGGATTAATAGAACAAGTCCCACACACAGCTAGAAGCCCAATATTTTTTCAGAGGTAGATGCAGAAAAAAATATATTCAGTTTGCAACCTGATGGAGGTCAGTATAGATGGACTAATACAACAAGTCCCACACACAGCTAGCAGCCCAATATTTTTTCAGAGGTAGATGCAGAAAAAAATATATTCAGTTTGCAACCTGATGGAGGTCTGTAAAGATGGATTAATAGAACAAGTCCCACACACAGCTAGAAGCCCAATATTTTTTCAGAGGTAGATGCAGAAAAAAATATATTCAGTTTGCAACCTGATGGAGGTCTGTATAGATGGATTAATAGAACAAGTCCCACACACAGCTAGAAGCCCAATATTTTTTCAGAGGTAGATGCAGAAAAAAATATATTCAGTTTGCAACCTGATGGAGGTCTGTATAGATGGATTAATAGAACAAGTCCCACACACAGCTAGAAGCCCAATATTTTTTCAGAGGTAGATGCAGAAAAAAATATATTCAGTTTGCAACCTGATGGAGGTCTGTATAGATGGATTAATAGAACAAGTCCCACACACAGCTAGAAGCCCAATATTTTTTCAGAGGTAGATGCAGAAAAAATATATTCAGTTTGCAACCTGATGGAGGTCTGTATAGATGGATTAATAGAACAAGTCCCACACACAGCTAGAAGCCCAATATTTTTTCAGAGGTAGATGCAGAAAAAAATATATTCAGTTTGCAACCTGATGGAGGTCTGTATAGATGGATTAATAGAACAAGTCCCACACACAGCTAGAAGCCCAATATTTTTTTCAGAGGTAGATGCAGAAAAAAATATATTCAGTTTGCAACCTGATGGAGGTCTGTATAGATGGATTAATAGAACAAGTCCCACACACAGCTAGAAGCCCAATATTTTTTCAGAGGTAGATGCAGAAAAAAATATATTCAGTTTGCAACCTGATGGAGGTCTGTATAGATGGATTAATAGAACAAGTCCCACACACAGCTAGAAGCCCAATATTTTTTCAGAGGTAGATGCAGAAAAAAATATATTCAGTTTGCAACCTGATGGAGGTCTGTATAGATGGATTAATAGAACAAGTCCCACACACAGCTAGAAGCCCAATATTTTTTCAGAGGTAGATGCAGAAAAAAATATATTCAGTTTGCAACCTGATGGAGGTCTGTATAGATGGATTAATAGAACAAGTCCCACACACAGCTAGAAGCCCAAATATTTTTTCAGAGCTAGATGCAGAAAAAAATATATTCAGTTTGCAACCTGATGGAGGTCTGTATAGATGTATTAATAGAACACGTCCCACACACAGCTAGAAGCCCAATATTTTTTCAGAGCTAGATGCAGAAAAAAATTATATTCAATTTGCAACCTGATGGAGGTCAGTATAGATGGACTAATAGAATGATGCTATGCCCAAAAGATTTTACTTCACTAGGTGCAGTAAAAAAATTGGTATTCTATACACAGGTGGTATATCTTGCAACACAGATAGGCTACTCCACTGACTAACACACTCTGCAATAGGCCAAAAAGGATTAGCTTTGCTAGATTCAGCCAAATGCTGTGAAAAAAACTTGCACAGCACTGGCACAGACCTGCCTGGCAAAAACTGATAGGAACTGATGTAACCTAGTCCTGAAAAGGACTCTAATTACAATTAGTCTTTACTCCCACAATCTATCTATTTAAGAGCACAGACCTGCCTGATAAAAGTCGTAAGGAAATGCTGTAACCTAGTCCTTAAAAGGACTGCAATCACAACTATTCCCTACTCCCAAGCTATCTGTAGATTTGTGCGAAAATTGGCTTGAAATTAACAAGGTATAGCGCACACAGCAACAGCGGTGCCGTCTAACACGCAGCTGCAGCAGTGAGAAAATGGTGGCGACGGGGAAAATGGCTTGGTCTTATAGGGCAAGGACATGTGACATACACTGCCAATGACACATGCCCTTGCTTGTGTGAAAAAAAGCACTTCGCTCCGTGTGTGCGCTGCTGATAGGCTGACAGATTGCACCTCCCCACTGCAAATGCGGGAAAGAGAAAAAAAAATGGAGATCTTCATTGTTCCTACAGAGATCCATCCCCTGCCCCTCCCCCCACCCCGCTGTACACTCAAACTGCGTATTAACATTAATTTTCATCATTACTGAGAAAAAATCCAGTTTTGATTTTGGTGCACGAACAGTTATCGAACATAACCTCGAACAGCCGAATTTTTCTCAAATTGTTCGTGTTCGCCGAACGGCTCGAACACCGCCCAAAACAGCTCGAATTTGAGATTGGCGAACAGTTCGAGTAGAACAACGCTCATCTCTAGTAATGACTTGTATATAAGGCAAAATAAATAACCAAAAACAAAAATACTCCTCCACAACTTGTGCTATGTTTACACGTAGCGTTTTTGTTATGTTTTTGCACTTTTGCATTGCTTTCAACCAAGACAAATGCATTCATCAGGAAATGTCAATTTAACATTTTACAACCTTATCTGGCCATGTGATGTGTGTCACATCATCAGACACATGCATACAGTGCTGAAAAGACATGGGAACAGTATGGGAAGACCTCTGGAAGCATTTCTGACTACCAGGTCACTGCCTAAAAGTGTGCCCATCATAAGTGATCCTTGGCGCATGCGAAGATGCCTCCCGCCATGCACCTGTCGTTGCAGACTTGTAACAATCACCATCCTTGTCCTTGTCCCACTGCAGCGTTCAGTTGTCCCTACCCCATTCCTTGGAATGCAAGCGCAAGTATGCAGGCAGCCACCCACCCACCCAGCCACAGGCTGCAATACTATACTGCCAAATTTTTGACAGCTGCTTGCACTTGAAATGTGGCCTTTTAGGCTCATGGAGGCGGAAGCTTTTCATAACCTCATGTCCATACTTGGTCCCCAGCCGCCACTATATTTCCTGGTATCGCCTCCTCCTTCCAAAAGCACGGGTCCCACAACATTACCCGTGCCCTCCCCAGTGCACTTACTGGGAAGGACCGCCTAATCACAAACACGTGGACAGGTGAATGTGGCCAGGGAAGGTACAAAGCCAGTCCACAACTTTTTTTGCTGAGAGTTGTATTTAGCTCGGTGAAAGGACTGGCATAGAGGGAAACCGTATCTACCCTGGGAGTCATTTCTCCCAGGAAGTCCTCTAATGCAGATTGTTGCAGAAGCAATGGCAGCCCGTCCAACATCAACTCGCACTTGTCGGTGGTGCTTTGACACACAAACATCTTTCTTTGCGCATTTAATTTCATCAATACAGAGTTGGACAATGGCTTGATCCACAATGCGGTTTAAGAAATAACATGCATAAGCATATGCGATCCAAATTAAAAAAGCAGCCATAAAGTGTCCTGGAACCTTCCCCTAGACTTTTCTTAGCCAGAGCTGCTTCTTGGCATCTTCCCAAACTTTGCACTCCTTGTGAGAGTACCCCGTGCCTCAGGGCCTGTGCGATGGGAGGGGCTGAGAAAACTCTCCCAGAACTTTGACAGTTGTGTCTCTCTCGCCTGTACGCATTGGTTGTCTAACGAAGTGTGCCCTCTGCCGCCAGCGTTTTCCGATGGGAATTTTTTTAATAGTTCCGCAACAAGGGCCTTCTGGTACAGCCCCATTTTTGTAGACCTGTCCGCCTCAGGAATAAGAGATATAAAGTTCTCCTTGTAGCGTGGGTCTAGAAGTGTCACGAACCAGTAATGATAGTCACCCAAAATTTTGAGAACGCGAGGGTCATGGGAAAGGCAGCGTAACATAAACTCAGCCATGCGTGCCAGACTACTAACAGACAAGACTTCCATGTCCTCACCAAGAGGATGACTGACCATGCTCTCCTCCTCCTCCTCCTCTCTGTCCTCAGGCCATCCATGCTGAACAGATGGTATGACAGCTGTGCAGGTAGTACCGTCTCTAGTGAATGAAACTAGCTCCTGTCCTTCCTCCTACTCTTCCTCATTGTCACCCAAACCATGTTGGGATGAGATGAGGCTAGGCTGTGTGCAATCACCCTGTATGGTTCCTTGCTCCATCTCATCATGCTCTGCCTGCAATATATCCTCTTTGATTGTTAGCAGAGAGCATTTCAGAGGACAGAGAAGTGGAATAGTGATGCTAATTATGGCGTCATCGCCGCTCACCATCTTGGTGGAGTCCTGAAAGTTTTGGAGGATGGTACATATGTCTGACATACATGTCCACTCCTGAGGTCTTATGTGTGGAGTGTGAACTGAATACCGATGGCCTTGTTGATGCTGGTACTCAACAACTGCCCTCTTCTGCTCACAAATCCTTCCCAACATCTGCAGTGTAGAGTTCCAATGCAGGGGGACATCACATATCAGTCTGTGAGCCGGAAGCTGCAAACGCTGCTGAAACACTGCAAGGGTGGCGGAAGCTGTAGCTGACTTTCTAAAATGGACACACAGGCGGCGTACTTTAACAAGCAGATCCGTCAGCTCCAGGCAGGATTTGAGAAACCGCTGAACCATGAGGTAAAGCACATGGGCCAGGCATGTTATGTGTGTGAGCTCGCCTTGCCTCAGAGCCACCACCAGGTTCCGGCCATTGTCACACATGACCATGCCTGGCTGTAGGTTCAGCAGTGTGAGCCACAGATCTTCCTGCTCTTTCAGAGCTGTCCACAACTCTTCATCATTGTGCGGTTTTTCACCTAAGCATATTAGCTTCAGCACAGCCTGTTGCCGCTTGGCCGAGGCAGTGCTGCAGTGCTTCCAGCTTGTGACTGATGTGGTCATTTCGGAGATGGAGGTTGAAGAGGAGGAGGAGGCTAAGGAGGATGAAGTGCAGGAGCTGTAGACCATGCGGGCAACCCTGATTGCCCTATGGCCCGCAATCCCTGGCGTCGGGAGGACGTGTTCCGTCCCAAGGTCCGACTGGGTCCCGGCTTCCACTATGTTAACCCAGTGTGCTGTCAGCGAGATGTACCGTCCCTGACCACAAGCACTTGTCCACGTGTCCGTGGTTAGGTGGGCTTTACCCTTAACTGCGTTGTTGAGAGCACGGCTAATGTTTTTGGGACATGTGCTTGTGTAATGCGGGGACGGCACTCCAGGAGAAATAGTGGCGGCTGGGGACCGAGTACTGAGGGATGGCCGCTGCCATCAGGTTGCGGATTGCTTCCGTCTCCACGAGCCTAAAAGGCAACATTTTGA
Source organism: Phyllobates terribilis (assembly GCF_046119375.1). Taxonomy (NCBI): domain Eukaryota; kingdom Metazoa; phylum Chordata; class Amphibia; order Anura; family Dendrobatidae; genus Phyllobates; species Phyllobates terribilis. Next base: position 345,656,568 of record NW_027362767.1, on the reverse strand, counting down.
GCGCAAGCAGTCGTGAAATGTGTGAATTTAGTAGTGTGGCCTGTGGGGCGTTGGCTGCATATTTGCGCTTGCGTTCCAAGGACTGGAGTATGGACAACTGAATGCTGTGCTGGGACAAGGACATGGACGTGCTTCCTGATGCTGCTACTTGAGAGTGTGCAATGACAGTTACAGGGCAGGAGGCGTCTTCACATGCACCATGGACAAGGGATTGGCTTGCATGCACAACAGTGGAAGAAGCAATGATTCCACCTGCAGACATTGTTCCTGGACCCTGGGGTTCGGCCCACAAAGTCAGGTGCTTTGCTGCCATGTGCCTGATCATGCTGGTGGTGGTCAGGCTAGTCGTTTTGCCACCCCTGCTGATGCTGGCCTAGCAGGTGGTACAAATGGCCTTTTTGGGGTTATCGGCAGAGTCTTTAAAAAACAACCAGACTCGGGAAGACCTAATACTTTTACTGGCCACTTCCTTCGTCTTGGTGTTACGGGGAACGGTTGCCTGCCTTCTGTCTGTGGCCACCACACTGCTTCTTCCTGCCTGTTGGGGTGCTCTGCCTCCCTCCCCCTGTGTGCTGCTGTCCTCGCTCTGCATGCCCTCCTGCCAGGTTGGGTCAGTTACTATATCATCCACCACCTCGTCTTCCACTTCTACACCCTGGTCCTCCTCCTGACTTTCTGGCAATTGTGTCTCATCATCGTCCACCTCTTGTGACACTTACCCACCGTCGCCTTCGTGTGACCGTGGCTTCTCAAATATTTGGGCATCGCTACACTCGATCTCCTCTTGCCCCGCTTCAAGTGGTAATCTATAAATGGAAAAGTGAACAGCTCTTCAGAGTGTCCAAGTGTTGGATCAGTTTTCTCTGGGTACTCGGCATGGTGGGAGGAAGGAGGATCAGGGTGAGGAATATGCGGTTCAGACTCACGGCTACTGAGACTTGACCGTATGGAAGACAGGGTGGTGGTGGCTAAGTGACTTGAACCCTTTTCCGCTATCCAACCAACAACCTTTTGTTACTGCTCTGGGTTTAATAGTGGTGGGCTGCTGTCCCCTAGAAATTGGGACAGGAAGGTCAGGCGAGAAGATGTGGGTGTTTGTTGTGGCACAATTTTGGCTTGCCCACGGCCTTGTCCTCGGCCTCTGCATGCACCATTACCATCACGTCCTGTTCCCCGTCACTTGCCACGTGCCTTGCCCTTTTTCTATGGAGGACAGTATCTTCCACGCTAACTACAAATGACTGAGTTTGGAGCGAACTTATATTTTATCCATGTGATGGAGAAAACAGAGTTTTAAATACCTGGTCTGTAGGTAAGTAGTTTGAACAGCAAACTGCTGTGAATTGCTTCACTGACACACTAAAGGAAATTTTTAATGGATGCCAGAAATGGCAGTATTTTCTGACAACATATATGTGAACCGTGTGACGGAGAAAACAGAGTTTTAAATACCTGGCCTGTAGGTAAGTAGTTTGAACAGCAAACTACTTTGAATTGCTTCACTGACACACTAAAGGAAATTTTTAATGGAGGCCAAAAATGGCAGTATTTTCTGACAACGTATATGTGATCCGTTTGACGGGGAAAACACAGGTTTAAATAGCTGGATTTCTAGCGCTTTGATATGGAAAGGACCTGGCTGTATTCTGCAGTGCCAACAAGCAAATGGCGTAGAAAAAATGGTGTTCTCTGGATTGCTTTTTAAGCAAATAATGAGGATTAAAATCCAAAGAAAAGTATTCCTGGCCCCTGAGACCTGGGCCTTTGTATAGAAATATCTAACAGCAGCAGAAGGCAGAATTAGAATGGATCCTCTTGTGCTATATGCACTGCAGTCTGCTATATACACTGCCTGCCAATACACCCTGCCTGCCTGATATCTCTGCAGATGGATTAGTCCTCAGAAGGACTGTTTGTTAAGATGGTTATGTGTAATGTTTGTTTTTTCTCCCTACACTACCTAATACACAATCAAATCTCTCCCTGACACAGCAGCACCTCTCCCTACACTGTCTGATCCAGAGTGACTGTGACGAGCATGGCGGCGCCAGGTCTGATATAGACCTGATGACGCTGTGCGGCCAGCCAATCACTGTAATGCTCAGAACCAACATGGCTACGGCATTCCAGTGCACAGCAGGCAATCCCTGAATGTTCATTGGCTCTCTAAAGAGCGCCAAACATGCAGGGAGGGGACCCGAGTTCCCGCCCGAGCAACCCGAAAATACTCGGAGAGCGCCGAGCATCTCGAGCAGCGAGATGCTCGAGCAAGCACAGAGCAGTAGCAAGCATGCTCACTCATCACTACACAACAGTAATAGATTCAAAATATAAACTTTATTAAACACTGCTCAAAAAAATAAAGGGAACACTCAAATAACACATCCTAGATCTGAATGAATGAAATATTCTCATTGAATACTCTGTTCTGTACAAAGTTGAATGTGCTGACAACAAAATCACACAAAAATCATCAATGGAAATCAAATTTATTAACCAATGGAGGCCTGGATTTGGAGTCACCCCCAAAATTAAAGTGGAAAAACACACTACAGGCTGATCCAACTTTGATGTAATGTCCTTAAAAGAAGTCAAAATGAGGCTCAGTATTGTGTGGCCTCCACATACCTGTGTGTGGCCTTCCTACAATGCCTGGGCATGCTCCTGATGAGGTTGCGGATGGTCTCCTTTGGGATCTCCTCCCAGACCTGGAATAAAGCATCCGCCAACTCCTGGACAGTCTGTGGTGCAACGTGACGTTGGTGGATGGAGGGAGACATGATGTCCCAGATGTGCTCAATCGGATTCAGGTCTTGGGAATGGGCGGGCTAGTCCATAGCTTCAATGCCTTCATCTTGCAGGAACTGCTGACACACTCCAGCCACATGAGGTCTGGCATTGTCCTGCATTAGGAGGAACCCAGGGCCAACCGCACCAGCATATGGTCTCATAAGGGGTCTGAGGATCTCATCTCGGTACCTAATGGCAGTCAGGCTATCTCTGGCGAGCACATGGAGGGCTGTGCGGTCCTCCAAAGAAATGCCACCCCTCACCATTACTGACCCACTGCCAAACCAGTCATGCTGAAGGATGTTGCAGGCAGCAGATTGCTCTCCATGGCGTCTCCAGACTCTGTCACATCTGTCACATGTGCTCAGTGAGAACCTGCTTTCATCTGTGAAGACCACAGGGCGCCAGTGGCGACTTTGCCAATCCTAGTTTTCTGTGGCAAATACAAAGCGCCCTGCACAGTGTTGGGCTGTGAGCACAACCCTCATCTGTGGACGTCATGCCCTCATACCACCCTCATGGAGTTGGTTTCTAACCATTTGTGCAGACACCTGCACATTTGTGGCCTTCTGGAGGTCATTTTGCAGGGCTCTGGCAGTGCTTCTCCTGTTCCTCCTTGCACAAAAGTGGAGGTAGCGGTCCTGCTGCTGGGTTGTTGCCCTCCAATGGCCCCCTCCATGTCTCCTGGTGTACTGGCCTGTCTCCTGGTCGTGCCTCCAGCCTCTGGACACTACGCTGAAAGACACAGCAAACCTTCTTGCCAGAGCTTGCATTGATGTGCCATCTTGGATGAGCTGCACTCTCTGAGCAACTTCTGTGGGTTGTAGAGTCCGTCTCATGCTACCACGAGTGCGAAAGCACAACGAACATTCAAAAGTGACCAAAACATCAGCCAGAAAGCATTGGTACTGAGATGTGGTCTGTGGTCCCCACCTGCAGAACCACTCCTTTATTGAGTGTGTCTTGATAATTGCCAATAATTTCCATCTACTGTCTATTCCATTTGCACAACAGCATGTGAAATTGATTGTCAATCAGTGTTGCTTCCTAAGTGGACAGTTTTATTTCACAGAAGTTTGATTCACTTGGAGTTATATTCTGTTGTTTAAGTGTTCCCTTTATTTTTTTGAGCAGTGTATATTTAAAATCATTAATAAAACAGAAAAAGAAAAGAGAAATCCAGCAGGTGGGATAACCTACAGGGAGTACAAAAATGGTAAAAATGCATAGTAGGGTTGAGCGAGTATGTTCTGTCCGAGTATGCTCGGGCCGAGCTCCGAGTATTTATAGCTGCTCGGTGATAAGGTTAAATCTCTCCCGTGTGCATGATTTGCAACTGTTTGACAACTTTATTACATGTGAGGAATGTGTAAGAAACAGACATTCCTCACATGTAATAAAGCTGTCAAACAGTTGCAAATCATGCACACGGGAGCGATTTAACCTTATCACCGAGCAGCTATAAATACTCGGAGCTCGGCCCGAGCATACTCGGCGAAAGGGTTAATAAAACATACTCGCTCAACACTAATAATCGGTAATCAAATCTTTTGTATTTAATCCAGAACGGTAATTAAGTGAGACTACCGATATAATATTAATAAGTGACTCGGCACGTAATGAATAAAGGCCAATTAATTGAAACTACAAAGTCTCAGAATATATATGGAGAAAACATTTTTCCCAAATAAAGTGACAGTGCACATACTAAGATTTAGAATTCAAATACAAACTATATAGTGATCAATATGATAATATAGATAACTTGACCAATTAAGTAAAGTGACAGTGCATAAATATTAACTAGGCCTAGAGGCATGATCAGGCAAAAAAATCCCCAGACTCATTAAAAACAGTGCATAGTGATAGGACCATAGAAAATATATATTGAGCCGACAAAACCAGGCAAAAATATGCCCCATGGTGAATAAAGAGCCCTGTAAGGATGGAGACCAGACTGAGAGTGCAACAACAGTCAAGATTTGCTTACCACCGAGTAATATGTACCCCTGGAAGACACATCCCGACGCATTTCACCACTGCGGTCTTTAACCAGAGTTTACAGAAAATAAGGCCTATCTGCCTTATATATGCATCATAGGAAATAAGGACATAGATTAGGGGGAGTGGGAACAGCTGCAAGATCCGGACGAGGTCACGTATGACCGCTGGCGTCACTTCTGTACCTCATTACTCGCTTCAAAAGGAGCACAGCAGGAGGGTGGAAGTGACGTCGATCTGCGCTCCACCATGGAACGCATCAAGCGGCGGAAGTGGTAAGCTTACCAGACGCTGAACTAACATGGAAGTATGTGTTAGATTGGATTACACAGTGGAACGCAAGCACAGATCAATTGCGTACCACCTGTGAGATCAACTTCTGTCACATCACCCTCTTGCCCAGCCTGAGATCATGCAAGCTCCAGGACAGGTACTCCATCATCAACTGCCTTTACAAATAGACGCTGTGTTCAGTCTCATATTTGCAAATATACCCATGCCCCCTCTGCGGGTCAAAGCTAATGACTTTTCCATAGGAGGCCCATTCCTTGAAGTGGATGGTTATGGGATTCACCAGCATTTACTCAGCTCTTGTTTTTCCTCTCCTTCTCTCAGTCGCCGATAGACCCATGTTGTCCTGGTCTGTTATGAACTGCCGGAACTTTACTTCAATCCATTCAGGTCACAGGGGTCGTAAAGGGCAGCATGGTGGCTGAGTGGTTAGCACTGCAGCCTTGCAGCACTGGGGTCCTGCGTTCAAATTTCACCAAGAACAGCATCTGCAAGGAGTTTGTATGTTCTCCCTGTGTTTGTGTGGGTTTCCTCCGGGTTCTCCGGTTTCCTCTCACACTCAAAAGACATACTGATAGGGAATGTAGATTGTGAGCCCTAATGGGGACAATGCCCATAATGTCTGTAAAGCGCTATGGAATTAATGGTGCTATGTAAGTGAGTAAAATAAATAAAAATAGGCAGATGCTGCTCTTGTTTGAAAAGCATCAATCGGGTTCTTACCCCTGGCTCAGTTGCATGAGCTGGAACGAACTGCTCTTGGTCTTCCACACTAACTTTTAATCCCTCCGCAGACATCCTGGCCAGCCCGAGGTCCTCTTCCCCCCCGTCTGGTTCTTGGGCCACCGACGCTGACTCTGCCACACTATAGCGTGTGCCCCCCCACCATAAGATTGTGCTTCTCCCGCTCCAGGCAGGCTAATGGAGCCATCCTCCTTGTCGCTGTGTGTTTTATTTTACTGCTCTGCCTTTCATTGGGTGGCATTTCCTTTGGCACACCATCCCGTTTTGCTAATGCCTCTGCCTGTTTTTCATTGTCATACTTCAATGGGAGGGTCTTCTTTTTCCCTTTCACTCTCTTTTGGCTGGCACCTCTTACTGTGGGCTGGCTTTTGCTGGTAAAACACCCCCTTTGGTAGGCAAAATCTGTGGAGGGCTGGAAGGTTCATTGTACCCTTTTATGTCTTCTACACCAATGATAGACTACTGACCACCACAGAATTTGTGCTTGGTGCCTTCTTAGACCACATCATGGTTGCCATCTTCCATATAACTTGAGTCTTCTCTGCATTATTTCATCCTTCCTTTTGTGAGACTCGATCCAGCTGACTACGCCAAGTTTAACGTGGCATGGGGCGGTAGCCGTGAACGAGGTACTTGTGCTTCACGCCCCGGCACTCTACATAATGAAAATGAGGGTTCTGGCTGGGTGTGTGGACTTTAGCTATAGGGGCACTATGCCCTTTCCGATCACATGATGCCGGTGACTTTGGCTGGCCAGAAACAAATGTTGTGGCATTCAATGAGGGAGAACACCACTTACAAATAAATATATGACATTTTCATACACATTCCATTCCATCCTGAGCTTTCTCTGCTCTCTGTCCTTTAGCTAATCTATCTAGTTTCACCACCAACCAGCATAGCACTTTGGGAGCTTCCCTAGTCTCCAACTACAGCACCACTAACCAGTAAACGAGAGTCATATTTTTCAACCCACGATTCCTTGTCTTTTTCCCCTTTCAGGAGCTACTTTTGTCACTATGACCATTACTTAACTACTGCATGGGGCATCATCCCACTTTTCTTCTCCTGTCTTTTGACTTAACTCTGTACCATCCTGCTAGGCTTCCTACCTCAGATCTCATCTCTGGAGAATCATTCACTCCTTCTAACACTTTTCTTTGTCTCCACCCTGGATCACGTGATCCATTGCTTCAGTCACAGCCCACATTAGGGACACCCAATTCATGTGGCTCAATCCAAAGGTCTGCTCTAACTGCAAGCTAGGCCGTATCTGCCTTCCTGAGGGAAACTTCCTCTGTAACAACACACCTGTCCTCAAGGGGGAACATGGGCATCACCTTCACCTCTTTACATGCACATGTTCCTTTATTTTCCTTTAATTTGCAAAAGGGCAAAATATCAAATGCTCAGAATTGTCCCTTTTACATGCTCTAAAATAATGAACCACATGGCTGATGTGCATATGGTTTTAGTTAACCATGTGGTTTGCGGTTTTATAACAGCTAAATGGAAAAGTTTGTGTTTGTGATACTTTGCCATTGTGGACTTTTTTTTGTAGATCTGTCACCAAATTTCACATTGCAAATTGCATGCATTACTAATAAGACCTTATAAAGCTTGTGTAGTTATTTTTTGAATCAATTCAGGTCAGAATAATTGTGCAAGTTTTTCTACCTATTAATAAAGTGAGAATTTTAATATTATCATAAAACTCTCATTTTAATATCAGGATTATTCAGCCACTCGGACCAAAATGTTCCAGCGATATCAGATCTATCTAATATTCTATGTAGTTTGTATTGAGAAATCTGCTGACAGACTTACTTTAAATGTTATGAATACAGTATATTCACAAACTAAAGATCCCGATAAAATTGTTATAGTGATTAATAATACAATGCCTTTTTGATCTCATATTCAGACATATTTGTTTTCACCTTTTTAACTACCAAAACTACTAAAATAAAAGACAATTTTTTTTGTATGGTTTATTTTTTTAGGAGTAAACATTTCCTATATTTAATTATGGATTTGATCATTAAAGAATAATGCCAGTCTGTTCATTGAATAGTTTTGCACCTGTTCATTCACCGGAAAAAGACACCAAATGGAAAAAACACTGAACACATGATTGATCAACTAGCTGCAGAAGCTCACTTATTTTCAATGTGTTCTGTTTCTATGCTAATTCTGGAAGTTCTGTACTGACTACTGATTTGGTAATATTACCTTATTCATCCTGTGCTGGAGGATCAGTAGCACATTACTTGTTCACAGTAATGTGCACCTCTTGGGCTCAATAAATTTTAGCCTAACCAATGGATACATTTACTAATGCAAAAACCTATAAAATATTCAGTAGTAGGCATTCCTTAATCATTTTGCCATGAAATCATCAATAATCTGTATACAATGTGTGTTGTTACTCACCACATTGTTATTGCATATATTTATGTAATAAATGCTCACACTGCCCTGCTTCTACATGCAACGAAGATTGAAACGCTCTGAAACCCTTTGTGACTTCTAATGGTACGGTATTAAAGAAAGAAACAGAATAATGCTTCCATAATACAACAGCTAATGGAGGATGCTATGATTGTTTCAAAAACTCTGCTTGTCTTCATATAAGATTGAACTTACAGGCAGGTGCAGTAGGGCCCCCAGAGATGTATGGGTGACATATTAAAACTTCATACAACCTGAAGGTTAAATGGAGCCTATCTTACTTGCATGCATGTGTAGCGCCCCGAGGGTTCGGCCGCTACAGGGGTATTGCACCTCAGACCAGAGGTGTGATATTCCACTCCCGGGTAAGGATGGAGTATGGACCAGGGCTCAGTTAGCTGCATACAGCACACACACCCCATTTCCGAGGGATAGCTCAACGGTGCTCCCACTAGACATAAGTGCAGGCACGACCGACTATGTCCCTGCCTGGAGTGGGGAGGGGGGTGGAACACCCAGTGCTGTAGGGGCAGATAGGGGGTTGGTTCCTGAGCGTAGGTAGGAGCCCATTGGTTGCTGGTCACCTGGGCTCATGGTCAGAGGGAGGTATAAAAGGTGGGCACCATCTTAGTTCTGGGTCAGTTCAGCCAGAGGAGAAGACAGGGAGTAGAGGCTCTGTAGGAGCTCTACTCCAAGAGGGCCTAGTGAGAGGCCGAGGAGGAGGAGAAGGGGAGCTGGGATTTTGGCTCATCTCAGCTCCAAGAGAAAGGAACAGAAAGGAACAGAAAGGAACAGAGAAAGAGAAGGAGAGACAGAGAAACAGAAGGGCTCAGGAACAAGAAGGTGGAAGGGACCCTAAGAACCCACGAGAATCCAGGGTGCAGGGTCAGGCAGATTAAGGGTACCGGATCCCAAGTTGGTGGAGGAGAAACAACCCTCAGCCAAAGACCGGTCGTTGTGATCATCTATTGGTGCGACACCTCATCAAACCTGCTAGGAAGGCACCATATAGGATAGCGGAGGACGGGGCCCACGTTTAACCGCACAAGTCCGCGGCAGCCGGACAAAAGTGGGTCACTGGTGAGGCAGGCCAGAGAAAGGATTAAAGGGGGTCCTGTGCCATGCTCTTGACTGCTTGGGAGTTGACCGAGCCCCACACCTGGTGGACGCAGCACGGCTTGGGCTGTCACTGCCGACGGAAGTGACCCGGGACAAACGAACTGTGAGTAAAGACCCTGGACTGTAACTTGTTGTCCGTGTGCTTCTTCGCTCCTCCGGCACTACTGGTACTGGGACCTTCACCACCATCACTCCCATCATCCACTACACTGCCCTGGGGCAGCACTCTTCCCGTGGGGAGTCACACCATCCCAGCTGCATTCATCATCAGCCCCAGCGGACTGCCTTGCAGCGGCGGTTCCTAATAACCGCAATCCACGGGTGGCGTAGTCGGACATTATCTGAAGCACGTAGCAGACTACCAATGGTCTGACCACTCTGAGCCACGGAACCGGGTTGCCACTACTACTCCCACCGTTTCCCTAATTGCCCGGATCCGAGTGCCCCACGGCCCAGGGGGCGAGTCACATGATGTTAAAAATATATATATTACACTGGTCTTGTCTAACCTTTTGCAGTTCATTTTCATTTTTGTGGCTTCATTTTTCAATAGATAATATGGAACAAACCCTAAATCACTTTTCTTATAATGAATCAGCAACAAATGGGTTGTCCGGAACCATGAAATTTCTATCCGAACTATAGAATTGATCATAAATATGAGATTTATGGAGGACCAAGATCAGGGACCCCAACGATCAGAAGATATCTGCTCTAGCAACTGCCACATCTAAGCAATGGATTGAGACAAACTCTGGAGGTCTATACATATATTAGTCTCTAATTAATTTGAATGGGTGATAAACTACAGTATTTGGCAACAGGAATTGAGCAATGCATGGACTTGCAGTGTCCCAATCCATAATTGCTTAGATCTGGCCAATGCTAGAGCAGAAATAAGCTGATTAGTTGGGGTGTCGGACTCGCATTGTGTAACGGGTCTGGGAGGCGGAACCTCTGAGCTACTATACAAGGGGGCGGTCCTTGTAAGGGAGCGGGTGGCGACCAGGGAAGACGGGCAGGAAGTCACAGCAGGTGACCGGGACAGTCTCTGAGTGAACGGGCTGGAGGTCACGGCAAGTGACCGGGGCAATCTCTGGATGAACGGGCAGATGGTCACGGCAAGTGACCGGGGCAGTCTCTGAATGAACGGGCAGATGGTCACGGCAAGTGACCGGGGCAGTCTCTGGATGAACGGGCAGATGGTCACGGCAAGTGACCGGGGCAGTCTCTGGGTAAAGGGTTGGTACGACCTGTGGCGGCTGATAGACGTGAGCTCCCAGGTGAGCAGGCGAGAGTCTCTGGATGAACGGGTGGTCACAGCATGTGACGGCGGAGCCTCCAGGAAGACCAACAGACAGGCGGCAGATGAGCACTCCCAGGTGAGCGGGCAGAAGTCTCTGGACAGGCGGGTGGTCACAGCACGTGACGGCAGAGCCTCCAGGTTGGCTAGCAGACAGGCAGCAGATGAGCGCTCCCAGGTGAGCGGACAGGAGTCAGTGGGCAGGCAGGTGGTCACAGCACGTGACGGCGGAGCCTCCATGTAGGCTAGCAGGCAGGTAGCAGATGTGTGCTCCCAGGTGAGCAGGCAAGCTGGTCCATAGACAGACTGACAGGAGTTGGAAGGCAGACCGTCGGACCTCAGGCAAGCAGGCAGGTGGCTGAAGTGCGCTCCCAGGTGAGCGGACAGGCTGGTCCTTAGACAGACTGACAGTAGTAGTAAGGCAGACCGTCGGACCTCAGACTAGCAGGCAGGTAGCAGATAATCAGGCAGGAATAAGACAGCAAGCTGGCAGGAATCTGGCAGGTATCTGGCAGGTAACTGGCAACGGGACCTGAGGGCTGAAGCAGAGTAGTGAACAGTGCAACAACATTGCTCGGGCACCTCCATTTTGGAGGAGGTGCCTTATATATGGTGAAGTCCTCCGGCCATTGGCCGGGGACTCCTTAGGACGGCGCGCGCGGCCCCTTTAAGAGGGAGGGAGAGCGTACGCGCGCGCCCTAAGCACAGTGGCCGGGAAGGAGCGCGCGCTGCCAGCAGAGCGGGAGAAGGATGCCGGGCACGGAGCAGAGAGGTGAGGGGAACAGCGTCCCTGCCTAGCAGAGGGCAGGGACGCCGGCGCTACAGTACCCCCCCCTTTATGCCCCCCCTTTTTTAGGCCAGACAGAAATTTTGCTAGGATAAGAGGGGCATGGATGTTCTCCCGGGGCTCCCACGTTCTCTCCTCAGGACCAAACCCTTTCCAATCTACTAGAAAAAAGGTCTTTCCTCTTACCCTTTTGGTGGCAAGAATGTTCTCTACCTCAAACTCGTCCTCAGCAGAAACCGGAGCAGGAGGCGTACCTGTAGACTTGGAAAAAGAGTTAAGTACCACAGGTTTGAGGAGAGATACATGGAAGGAGTTAGGGATCCGTAAGTTGGCCGGGAGTTTCAATTTATAGGCCACCGGGTTGATCTGACTGATGACCTCCAGAGGACCGATGAACCGAGGCCCTAACTTGTAAGAAGGTATCTTGAGTCGGACATATTTAGATGAGAGCCAGACTTTATCTCCAGGACGAAATTGTGGAGGATCCAGGCGTTTTTTGTCAGCGTGTCTTTTCATCCGTTCGGACGACTGAAGGAGTGCGGATCGGGTACTCTCCCAAATGGAGGAAAATTTGCTAACGAGAGATTCCGCAGCCGGGTTGTCCACAGAGGTGGAGACAGGAAAAGGAATCCGAGGATGCTGACTGAACACTACAAAAAACGGGGATTTGGAGGAGAATTCGCTCTCGTGATTGTTATAAGAGAACTCGGCCCATGGTAGGAGATCCACCCAGTCTGAATGATGGGCATTAACGAAGTGCCGGAGGTAACTGGTCAGGTTCTGATTGATCCGCTCCACTTAACCATTGGACTGTGGGTGGTAAGCGGAAGAGAAGTCCAGGGTGACGTCTAGCAGTTTGCAAGTGGCTCTCCAGAAACGTGAGGTGAACTGTACCCCACGATCCGACACGATGTGGAGGGGCAGACCATGAAGACGGAAGATGTGGCGGATAAAGTCTTTAGCCAGCTCGGGTGCAGACGGGAGGGCTGGCAGGGGAATAAAGTGAGCCATCTTGGAAAAGCGATCAGCGACCACCCAAATGACCGTACAACCGGCGGAGACGGGGAGATCAGTTATGAAGTCCATAGCAATATGCTGCCAGGGGGCAGCAGGCACAGGAAGCGGAAGGAGGCGACCGGCTGGCAGGTGTCTCGGGACTTTGTTGCGGGCGCAGGACACACAGGCAGAAACAAAGTCTATTACGTCCTTGTGCAGGGTAGGCCACCAGTAGTGCCGGGCAATAAGCTGGAGGGTCTTTTTCTGACCGGCGTGGCCAGCTAGTTTAGACGAATGGCCCCAGTGTAGGATCTTCTTCCGATCAGGTACTGAAACAAACGTCTTACCGGGAGGGAGACGATTTAGACTCACGGGAGCCACCTGCATTACTCTGGCGGGATCGATGATATGTTGAGGTTCTTCCTCGAGATCGGACACCAGAAAGGATCGGGACAAGGCGTCTGCTTTGACGTTTTTGTCAGCCGGGCGAAAATGAAGAACAAAATCAAAGCGAGCAAAAAACAAGGACCACCAGGCTTGGCGCGGGTTAAGTCTCTGGGCATGCTGGAGGTAAGCCAAGTTCTTGTGGTCAGTGTAAATTATTACCGGGTGAAGAGCCCCCTCGAGTAGGTAACGCCACTCCTCCAACGCCAGCTTGATGGCCAATAACTCTCGGTCTCCTATGGAATAGTTGCGCTCAGAAGAGGAGAAGAGATTGGAGAAGAAGCCACAAGTTACCATTCTCCCGGAAGATGATTTTTGAGTAAGTACCGCTCCGGCTCCAGAGGAGGAGGCGTCAACTTCCAGGAAGAACTGCTTGTTGCCGTCCGGGCGATGCAGCACCGGGGCGGAAGAGAAGGCCTGTTTTAGGGAAAGAAAGGCTTCCTCTGCTTCGGGCGGCCACTCTTTGGGATTAGTACCCTTACGGGTGAGCGCGGAAATTGGGGCAGTCCGGGAAGAGAAGTGTGGTATGAAGAGGCGGTAGTAGTTAGCGAAGCCCAGGAATCGCTGAATGGCCTTCAACCCCTCCTGTCGAGGCCATTTCTCGATGGCAGACAGTTTCTCTGGATCCATTCGTAGGCCAGTCTGAGAAATAATGTAGCCCAAAAACGGAAGCGAGGTCTGCTCAAAGAGGCACTTCTCGTATTTAGCGAAGAGGTGATTCTGCCTGAGCCTGAGCAGGACCTGACGAACGTCCCTCCGGTGAGTCTGGAGATCCGGAGAGAAGACCAAGATGTCGTCCAGGTACACCACTACGCAGGAGTAGAGAAGGTCCCGGAAGATGTCATTGACCAACTCTTGAAAGACGGCAGGAGCGTTACAGAGACCAAAGGGCATTACCAGATATTCATAGTGGCCGTCCCGGGTGTTGAATGCCGTCTTCCATTCATCCCCCTGACGGATACGAACCAGGTTGTACGCCCCACGGAGGTCCAGTTTGGTGAAGATTCTAGCCCCCCTCAGACTATCAAATAACTCCGGAATGAGCGGAAGGGGGTACTTATTCTTCACCGTGATCTGGTTAAGGCCTCTATAGTCTATACAGGGACGGAGAGAGCCGTCCTTCTTTTTGACGAAAAAGAAGCCTGCTCCCGCCGGGGAGGTAGATTTCCGGATGAATCCCCTGGCCAGATTCTCCTCAATATATTCGGACATCGACCGGGTCTCAGCAGCGGATAATGGATAAATACGCCCACGGGGAGGAGTAGTACCAGGTAACAGGTCGATAGGGCAGTCGTATGGTCTATGAGGGGGTAGTGTCTCTGCTTCCTTTTTATTAAAGACATCAGCATAAGACCAATAAGGAATCGGAAGTCCAGGTAGATTAGCTGGGGTAGGAGAAGGACGGATGGGATGGACGGGAACCAGACAGGTCTTATGGCAGTCCTGTCCCCAGCGAAGGACTTCTCCGGTCTGCCAGTCAAGCACGGGTGCATGTCTCTGGAGCCAAGGTAGGCCTAGCAAGAGGGCGTGGGAGAGTCCAGGCAGAACATGAAAGGAGATACTCTCAGAATGCAGCATTCCCACCTGCAGAGTAATGGATTCGGTGATGAGTTGGATGGGGCGTGGTAAGAGACCCCCATCCATGGCAGCAACAGACAAGGGTACAGCCAGAGGTTTGGTGGGGATGCGGTATTTCTCTACCAGGGACTGTGAAATAAGATTCCCGGCTGCTCCAGAGTCAAGTTGGGCTAGTTCGAAATAACGGTTCTCCCCGCAGACGATTGAGACTGACAACAGCAGAGATGGAGAGGATTTATTCTTGTCTAGGTCGACCTCTCTGAGCGAACCTAGACACAGGCGTTTCCCGACCTCTCCGGGCAGGTACGGATCCGGTGCTCCTTACTGCCACAGTAGAAGCAGCTCCCCTCGGCACGGCGTAAGTCCTGACGGGTTTTGACCATCTTGGTCTGGTCGACCTGCATAGGCTCAGGAGAGTGTACCTGGGTAGAGACGGAGGGAGTGACGGGTTTCTGAAAAGTAGGAGCTAGACGTGGTAACCTCCTCTCACGGGTGACCTCTTTGGCACGCTCCTGGAACCGTAGGTCAATCCGGGTGGCAAGAGTTATTAGGTCATCGAGAGTGGTAGGGATGTCCCGACCGGCAAGTTCATCTTTAATACGGCCGGACAGACCCTCCCAGAAGAAGGATACCAGAGCGTCGTTATCCCAGGCCAGCTCCGAGGCAAGAGTACGGAACCGTATGGCATATTGGCCCACGGTGAGACTTCCCTGACGGAGGCGTAGCAGTGATGATGCGGATGAGGTCTTCCGTCCGCGTTAGTCGAAGACTTTCCGGAAAGCCGTGAGAAAAGCAGGCAAGTTGGACACCAGGGGGTCTCCTCTCTCCCATAGAGGATTTAGCCAGGCCAGGGCCTCCCCGGTGAGATGGGACATGATGAATACAATTTTGGCTCGGTCGGAGTTAAACTGGTGGGACAATAGTTCAAAGTGCAGGGTGCACTGATTAATGAAGCCCCGAGCCTGGGCAGAGTCGCCTCCGAAGCGAGGAGGTGCAGAAAGCCGGGGTCCGGGGTAGGATACCATGGTATTAGTGGGCAGCGGAGCTGCCGGATTGCGAGACATTGCACTGGCGGAGGTTGCTGGTGGAGCAGTCAGAGTGTCCAGGCGAGTATTGACATTCCGCAGGTGACCCAGGATGGACTCCTGTTGGGACCTTTGACGGGACAGTTCATGACACAGGTCCGAGAGCGAGGGAGCTTGGGTGCCACCGGGTTCCATGGCCTGAGCAAACTGTAACGGGTCTGGGAGGCGGAACCTCTGAGCTACTATACAAGGGGGCGGTCCTTGTAAGGGAGCGGGTGGCGACCAGGGAAGACGGGCAGGAAGTCACAGCAGGTGACCGGGACAGTCTCTGAGTGAACGGGCTGGAGGTCACGGCAAGTGACCGGGGCAGTCTCTGGATGAACGGGCAGATGGTCACGGCAAGTGACCGGGGCAGTCTCTGAATGAACGGGCAGATGGTCACGGCAAGTGACCGGGGCAGTCTCTGGATGAACGGGCAGATGGTCACGGCAAGTGACCGGGGCAGTCTCTGGGTAAAGGGTTGGTACGACCTGTGGCGGCTGATAGACGTGAGCTCCCAGGTGAGCAGGCGAGAGTCTCTGGATGAACGGGTGGTCACAGCATGTGACGGCGGAGCCTCCAGGAAGACCAACAGACAGGCGGCAGATGAGCGCTCCCAGGTGAGCGAGCAGAAGTCTCTGGACAGGCGGGTGGTCACAGCACGTGACGGCAGAGCCTCCAGGTAGGCTAGCAGACAGGCAGCAGATGAGCGCTCCCAGGTGAGCGGACAGGAGTCACTGGACAGGCAGGTGGTCACAGCACGTGACGGCGGAGCCTCCAGGTAGGCTAGCAGGCAGGTAGCAGATGTGTGCTCCCAGGTGAGCAGGCAAGCTGGTCCATAGACAGACTGACAGGAGTTGGAAGGCAGACCGTCGGACCTCAGGCAAGCAGGCAGGTGGCTGAAGTGCGCTCCCAGGTGAGCGGACAGGCTGGTCCTTAGACAGACTGACAGGAGTAGTAAGGCAGACCGTCGGACCTCAGACTAGCAGGCAGGTAGCAGATAATCAGGCAGGAATAAGACAGCAAGCTGGCAGGAATCTGGCAGGTATCTGGCAGGTAACTGGCAACGGGACCTGAGGGCTGAAGCAGAGTAGTTAACAGTGCAACAACATTGCTCTGGCACCTCCATTTTGGAGGAGGTGCCTTATATATGGTGAAGTCCTCCGGCCATTGGCCGGGGACTCCTTAGGACGGCGCGCGCGGCCCCTTTAAGAGGGAGGGAGAGTGCGCGCGCGCGCCCTAAGCACAGTGGCCGGGAAGGAGCGCGCGCTGCCAGCAGAGCGGGAGGAGGACGCCGGGCACGGAGCAGAGAGGTGAGGGGAACAGCGTCCCTGCCTAGCATAGGGAAGGGACGCCGGCGCTACACATTGATCTCATAATGAATCCATAACCTCTTGAATAGTCAATCATTTTTTAAAGCCAGATAATTATTCAAATATGGTGCAATGTTCCTTATTGGACCTTGTATACTTTATTTAAGTTGACCCCACTATTGGAACAGGTAAAAGATGGCAAACCAAAAGATCCAAATACTATGCCACTGTTCACAATATCTTCTGTGCCATTTAATTTCCATTTCTCAACACATTTAAACAAAACTATAGCTATCTGGCTTGGCTATCAATGGCATTAAAGTTAAAGTTAAAATATAAGTTAGACAAGCAGAATTCAGAAACATTAAAGAACGAAAACCAGGGCCAAGTTAGATCAGAAAACCACCGACCATTATCCACATTCAGTAACATTGGACTATGCAGGAGAATGACTAGGAACAATACTAGATGAAAGGATTAGCCACTTTACTGAGACAACCATTTCCCTCAATATACACATACTGTACTGGTCAGCAGCAAATAGGTCTAAACAACAGGGTGGAAACTTTAACACTTCAGTTCTGTAATAAGCATAAGTACAGTATATGGTTCATTATGCTATAGGGTGCTTCAGGATAGATAAAATCAAAGAAGCGATGTATATCAAATCAATAGAAGTCATTGTTTGTTTTTTTATCCATAGAGTATCTAGATCATTATTGTCTTGTAGGATTCAACAGAGCGACAAAAAACAAATTGGTCCACTTGTAACCAATCTCTTTCTCCAGTGTAGCAATTTTTTAAAAAATAAACTCAGCGTCCATTAAGCATTGCAAGTCATTGAGAGGAGGCTTATTATTTCTGTAGTCTACAAATGTTCATATTGATCCATCCTCTCTTTTATTAACTCAATATTTTTACACAATATCTTTACTTGTATGCTTTTGGAAATGTAGAAACAATATTCTGCTTATTCTGGTAGACATATCAGCAAGACTGCTGTGAGGAGCAAAATATATATCGACAAGCTGCAAACCACATTGCAAACACTGGGACGCCGCACACAGATCGATATAATATGTACATTCTAAGGCCACGATCACATAATCAATGTTTGGTCAGTATTTTACATCAGTATTTGAAAGCCAAAATCAGGAGTGGAACAATCAGAGGAAAAGTATAATAGAAACACGTCACCACTTCTGTATTTATCACCCACTCCTGGTTTTGGCTTAAAAATACTGATGTGAAATACTGACCAAATACTGTATGTGTGAACATGGCCTAAGCCAGAGCATCACAAAATCATATTGTTTTGCAAAAGCTGATAATGTTTCTCTACACTTTAGGGTATGTTGAACAAAAGATAATAGGCACACTTGTAAAACTATGACATTTTGTAATGTGGTTAATGTAACAGAGGGGCATTTGTATAATTTTAGACAACATAATTCAAGTCTGAATATTACCATCATAGCCTATATAGATGCACCTCAATATGAGGACTATTCAAAATATAAAAGGGTGAGCAGACACCACAAAGGGTAATATTATATAGGGGAGTTATAGTCAACTATGAAAAAACAGACCCTAAGAGAAAGAAAATATGAAGTTAGGCTATGTGCCCACGTTGCAGAAATGAACGTTTTTTATTGCATTGACAAGGCAATTCTGCATGCGTAAACGCAAAAATAATGGACATGCTGCGGATTTTTGAGTGCATCAAAAACGCTGCGGAAAAATCCGCAGCATGGGCATTGAAATTGCGGCTTCTCATTGGGGACCATGGGGGACGGATTACCAAGCGTTTCACAAGCATTTACACTGCGTAAATTCCGCAGCATAAACGCTTGTAAAACGCTACGTGGGCACATACCCTAATGTGCAAAATATATGACTGTACATTCAAAAATATATAGAAAACCTTTTTAATATTGATGAGCGAGCATACTCGCAAGTACTCAATACTCGCCCCCTCCCTGCATATTTGGCGCTCTTTAGAGTGCCAATCAACATGCAGAGATTGTCTGACACACACTGTAATGTCACAGCCATGTTGGTTGCGGCATTACAGTGATTGGATGGCCGCTCAGCGTCATCAGGTCTATATCAGACCTAGCGCCGCTGTGCTCATCACAGTCTACTCCGCAATCATGCAGTGTAGGGAGAGGTTCTGCTGAGCTAGGGAGAGATTTACTTGTTTATTAGTTAGTGTAGGTATACCACAAGATTCTCTACATATCCATCTCAACTAACAGTCCTTCTGAGGACTAATCCAACTGCAGAGATATCATTGCTAGGCAGGCACGCAGGGTTTATAGCAGACTGCAATACACATAGCAAGAGGGTCCATTATAGTTCTGTCTGCTGGTGGTTTTACAGATATTTGTAGAAATAGCCCCAGGTATCAGGGGCCAGGAATATTTTTTTTTTATCTTAATCTTGATTATTTGCTTAAAAAGCAATTTGCTTGTTGGCACTGGAGAATACAGCCAGGTCCTTTCCAATTACAGAGCTAAAAATCCAGCTATTTAAAACTGTGGTTCAGTCACATATAATTGCGCTAAAAATTCTTCCATTTATGGCCTCCATTAAAATTTTGTTGCAGTGTGTCAGCGAAGTTATTAACACGAGGTTGCTGTTAAAACTAGTTACCTACAGGCCAGCTATTTAAAACTGTGGTTTGTCCGTCACACGTATCACATATAAGTTCGCTCCAAACTTAGCCATTTGTAGTGAGCGTGGAAGATATTGTCCTCCATTTAAAATTGGCTAGGCACGTGGCAAGGGACGGGGAACTGGACATTATGGTGATGGTGCATGCAGAGGCCGATGCCGTGGTCAAGCTCAAATTTTGCCACAGCAAACACCCACATATTCTCACCCGACCTTCCTATTCCAATTACTAGGGGACCGCAGCACACCACTATTGAACTCAGAGCAGTGTCAAAAGGTTGTTAGTTGGATAACGGATAATGCTTCCAGTCACTTTGCCTCCACCACCACCAGCCTGTCTTCCACACGGTCAAGTCTCAGTAGCCGGGAGTCTGGACTGCAAATTCTTCACTCTGATCCTTCTTCCTTCTACCATGCCGAGTGCCCAGAGACAACTGACCGCACACTTGGCACTCCAAAGAGCTGTTCACTTTTCCCATATATAGATTCAGGCCTCTCGCCCGGTCCACTTTAAGCGGGGCAAGAGGAGATCACATGTAGCGATGCCTAAATATTTGAGCAGCCACGGTCATATGAAAGCGACGGTGGGAAAGTTTCACAAGAGATGGACGATGATGAGACACAATTGCCAGAAAGTCAGGAGGAGAACCGGGGTGCGGAAGTGGTAGACATGTGGTGGATGATATAGTAACTGACCCTACCTGGCAGGAGGACTTGCAGAGCGAGGACAGCAGCACCCAAGGGTGAGGGAGGCAGAGCTTCCCAACAGGCAGGAAGAAGCAGTGTGGTGGCAGCAGACTGAAGGCGGACAACCATTCCCCGTAACATCAACACAACGGAAGTTGCCAGTACAACTGTTAGGTCTTCCCGAGTCTGGCTGTTTTTTAAAGGCTCTCCGATAACCCCAAAAAGGCTATTTGCACCACCTGCCAGGCCAGCATCAGCAGGGTTAGCAAAACTACCAGCCTGACCACCACCAGCATGATCAGGCACATGGCAGCAAAGCACCTGGCTTTGTGGGCCAAACCCCAGAGTCCAGGAACAGTGTCTGCGGGTGAAATCAATGCTTCTTACACTGTTGTACGTGCAAGCCAATCCCCTGTCCATAGTGCATGCGAAGATGGCTTCTGCCCCGCACCTGTCGTTGCACACTATCAACTAGCACCATCAGCAAGCACGTCCTTGTCCCAGTGCAGCATTCAGTTGTCCATACCCCAGTCCTTGGAATGCAAGCACAAATACGCAGCCAATGCCCCACAGGCCACACTACTAAATTCCCACATTTCGCGACTGCTTGCGCTCAAAATGTTGCTTTTTATGCTCGTGGAGACGGAAACTTTTTGCAACCTGATGGCAGCGGCTGTTCCTCGGTACTCTGTCCCCAGCCGCCAATATTTCTCCTGGTGTGCAGTCCCCGTATTACACAAGCACGTGTCCCACAACATTAGCCGTGCCCTCAACAATGCAGTTGCTGGGAAAGTTCACCTAACCATGGACACGTGGACAAGTGCTTGTGGGCAGGGATGGTACATCTCGCTGACGGCACATTGGGTTAGCATAGTGGAAGCCGGGACCCAGTCAGACCTTGGGACGGAACACATTCGACTCCGAGGATTGTGGACCCTAGGTCAATCAGGGTTGCCCCCACAGTCTACAGCCCCCGCACATCATCCTCCTCAGCCTCCCCCTCCTCACCAGCCTCCATCACATTCAAAGAAGATGGCCTGAGGACAGGGAGGAAGAGGAGGGGAAGAGCATGGTCAGTCCATTCTCTTGGTGAGGACACGAAGTCTTGCCTGTTAGCAATCTGGCACACATGGCTGAGTTTATGTTACGCTGCTTTCCTGTGAACCTCGCGTTCGCAAAATTTTGGGTGACAGTCATTACTGGTTGGTGACACTTCTAGACCCACGCTACAAGGAGAACTTTCTATGTCTTATTCCTGAGGAGGTCAGGTCTACAAAAATGGGGCAGTAGTTGTGAAATTATTAAAAAAATTCCCATCTGAAAACGCTGGCGGCAGACGTCACAGTTTGTTGGACAACCAAGGAGTACAGGCGAGAGAGACACAACTTCAAATCTAGCAGAGGCAGGGGAACACTGTCAAAGTTCAGGGAGAGTTTTCTCAGCCCTTCCCATTGCACAGGTCCTGAGGTGCGGGGTACTCTCACAAGGAGTGCAAAGTTTGGGAAGATGCTGACGGAGTACCTTTCCAACTGTACCAACGTCCTCCGTGATTTCTCTGTGTCTTAGAATTATTGGGTAACCAAGCTGGATACGTGGCCTGAACTGGCTCTCTATGCCTTTGAGGTCCTGGTCTGCCCTGCCACTAACGTTTTATCAGAGCGGGTTTTTAGTGCTGCTGGTGGAATTATAACTGATAAGCGCATCCGCCTATCAACTGAAAATGCTGACAGGCTCACTCTCATAAAAATGAACAAGGGCTGGATTGGGCCAGACTTCTCAACACCACCGAATGATAGCAGCGTAACATAAACTCAAATCCAGTGTCTTTTTTTGGGAGGTGTATTCCCATGCACCTTTCGCACCCACACATGGGTATACACTTCCTGATTTTGGCTACTTGCTCTTGTCCTCCTCCTTCTCCTCATTCTCCACCACCATATCACCAGGGTGACAATGGTCCGTTATGCAACACCCAGATAATTTTTTTAAAGGGTGTTTATGAGGCCCGTAAAAAAAAAAATTTTATACAGTGTGTTCATGTATTCCCCCCAGGGGTATATATTTGTAAGTCCATTCACATAGTGCATGGGCATTACAAGTAGGGGAGACCTGCTCCTTTCTAATGGGAACATTTATTTATGAGACCCTCCTCCACGTCTTTTCCAAGGGGCATTGGAGTGCCTCCCAATTTTTGGCAGCCCTTGCATTCACTGCATAGGCCAACACTATGGGAGACCCACTTCCTAATAATGGGAACATTTTTTCATGAGGCCCTCTACTTCTCTTCCAAGGGGCATTGGAGAGCCTCACAATTTTTGGCAGCCCTTGCATTCACTGCATAGGCCAACACTATGGGAGACCCCCTTCTAATAATGGGAAAGTTGTTTTCAGGAGGCACTCTGACCTCCACGTCTCTTCCAAGGGGCATTGGAGTTTCTCCAAATTTTTGGCAGCCCTTGAATTCACTGCATAGGCAAACAGTTTGGGAGACACACTTACTAATAATGGGAACATTGTTTTCAGGAGGGCCTCCTCTAAGTCTCTTCAAAGGGGTATTGGAGTGCATCCAAATTTTGGGCAGCCCTGACGCTCACTGCATATGCAATAACAGTATAGGAGACCCACTCTTTAGTAATGGGAATAACAAAGCATAGCCAGCTGATGGCTCTCTAAGAATAGTGAGGGCCGCAGAGCTGGCTCTTTAAGAATAGCAAAGGACGCCTGATGACTCTATAAAAATAGGCTTTGTGACTTTCAGAGTCCCTCCTTCATAAATGAAACAGGATGTGTCTGATTATGTCTCACACACCACATGGCGAGATAAGGTTGTAAAATGTTAAAATGACATTTTCCGGTGAATGCATTTGTCACGGTTAAAAGCATTGCAAAAGTGCAAAAACGCATCAAAAACACTACGTGTGAACATAGCCCAAGGTGTGGAGGTTTATTTTCGTTTTTTGTTATTTATTTTGCCTTATATACAAGTCATTACTCTGGAAAGGATGTTCCTTAACATATTTCCCAGGAAAATCCATTTTCGTTTTGCTTTTGTATGTTTTATTGTGAGTCCGCAAAAAAGTGGCGTAATACCTCTGACAACATTGTTCACAGCAGCGGCCTGGGAGTCAGAAATGCTTCCAGGGGTCTTCTCCATGCTGTTCCCATGTAATTTGAGCACTGTTTCCATCGATTTGGCCAATTTTTAGACCCTCTGAAGACCGCCGGGGGGAGCCGCCTGAAACATGCTTGAGTTTCCCCTAGTCTTACATTGGGCTCGTTGCTCGGGTCGAACATGCGAGTATTTCAATGTTCTCGACCCGAGCAGTGAGCACCCGAGCATTTTAGTGCTCGTCCATCACTAATATTTAACATTTACTTTACACGTGACACACATTACAATTCATCGCAAATGAAAACAAGCAACACAAATAAAGACACCTAAAAATGTACTTGAATGTATTGTGTACCAACCTCCATCATAAAATAGTTTAAAAAGATCTCAACCACCAATATGCATAGATAAATATCCTATGTAATAAGCCAAAGTAAATTGAGGAATATAACAGTTTATAGAAAAGCATACAGTTGGGGAAATAAGTTTTTGATCCCTTGCTGTTTTTGTAAATTTGCCCACTGACAAAGACATGAACAGTCTATCATTTTAAGGGTAGGTTAATTTTAACATTAAGAGATAGAATATACAGTCATGGACAAAAGTTTTGAGAATGACACCAAAATTATATTTTCACATGATCTGCTGGCCTCTGGTTTTTATTAGTGTTTGTCTGATGTTTATATCACATACAGAAATATAATTGCAATCATATTATGAGTACCAATAGGTTATATTGACAGTTAGAATGAGTTAATGCAGCAAGTCAATATTTGCAGTGTTGCCCCTTCTTCTTCAAGACCTCTGTAATTCTCGCTGGCATGCTCTCAATCAACTTTTGGACCAAATCCTGACTGATAGCAGTCCATTCTTGCATAATCAATGCTTGCATTTTGCCAGAATTTGTTGGTTTTTGTTTGTCCACCCGTCTCTTGATGATTGACCACAAGTTCTCAATGGGATTAAGATCTGGGGAGTTTCCAGGCCATGGACCCAAAATCTCTATGTTTTGTTCCATGAGCCATTTAGTTATCACCTTTGCTTTATGGCAAGGTGCTCCATCATGCTGGAAAAGGCATTGTTGGGCGCCAAACTGCTCTTGGACGGTTGGGAGAAGTTGCTCTTGGAGGACATTCTGGTACCATTCTTTATTCATGGCTGTGTTTTTAGGCAAGAATGTGAGTGAGCCGATTCCTTTGGCTGAGAAGCAACCCCACACATGAATGGTTTCAGGATGCTTTACAGTTGGCATGAGACAAGACTGGTGGTAGCGCTCACCTCTTCTTCTCCGAAAAAGCTGTTTTCCAGATGTCCCAACCAATCGAAAAGGGGATTCATCAGAGAAAATGACTTTGCCCCAGTCCTCAGCAGTCCACTCCCTGTACCTTTTGCAGAATATCAGTCGGTCCCTGATGTTTTTTCTGGAGAGAAGTGGCTTCTTTGCTGCCCTCCTTGAAACCAGCCCTGGCTCAAAGAGTCTCCGCCTCACAGTGCGTGCAGAAGCACTCACACCAGCCTGCTGCCATTCCTGAGCAAGCTCGGCACTGCTGGTAGTCCGATCCCGCAGCTGAAACAGTTTTAAGATACGGTCCTGGCGCTTGTTGGTCTTTCTTGGGCGCCCTGGAGCCTTTTTGACAACAATGGAAGCTCTCTCCTTGAAGTTCTTGATGATGCGATAGATTGTTGACTGAGGTGCAATATTTGTAGCTGCAATACTCTTCGCTGTCAGGCCATTTTTGTGCAGTGCAATGATGGCTGCACGTGTTTCTTTAGAGATAACCATGGTTAACTGAAGAGAAACAATGATACCAAGAACCAGCCTCCTTTTAAAGTGTCCAGTGATGTCATTCTTACTTAATCATGACTGATTGATTGCCAGCCCTGTCCTCATCAACACCCACACCTGTGTTAATGGATCAATCACTAAAACGATGTTAGCTGCTCCTTTTAAGGCAGGACTGCAATGATGTTGAAATGTGTTTTGGGGTTAAAGTTCATTTTCTGGGCAAATATTGACTTTGCAAGTACAGTAATTGCTGTTAAGCTGATCACTCTTTGACATTCAGGAGTATATGCAAATTGCCATTACAAAAAATGAAGCAGTAAACTTTGGAAAAATTACTATTTGTCTCATTCTCAATACTTTTGGCCTTGACTGTACAAAAAAAAAAAATCAAGAAAATCACATTGTATAAATTAGATAATCTTTTTTGCATTTTGCAGTGAGAAATAAGTATTTGATCCCTCTGGCTACAACACTTAATATTTGGTGGCAAAACCCTTGTTGGCAAGCACAGCAGTCAGACGGTTTTTGTAGTTGATGATGAGGGTTGCGCACGTCAGGAAGAATTTTGGTCCACTCCTCTTTGCAGATCATCTCTAAATCATTAAGATTTTGAGCTGTCGCTTGGCAACTCGGAGCTTCAACTCCCTCCATAAGTTTTCTATGGGATTAATGTCTGTAGATTCGCTAGGCCACTCCATGACCTTACTGTGCTTCTTTTTGGGCCACTCCTTTGTTTCCTTGGCTGTATGTTATGGGTAATTGTCTTGCTGGAAAACACAGCCACGACCCATCTTTAATGCTGTTACTGAGGGAAGGAGGTTGTTCGCCAAAATCTCGCGATACATGACCCCATCCATCTTCCCTTCTGTAGGGTGCGGTCATCATGTCCCCTTTGCAGAATATCACCCCCAAAGTATAATGTTTTCCCCACCAAGCTTCATGGTGGGGACGATGTTCTTAGGGTTGTGCTCATCCTTCTTCTTCCTCCAAACATGGCAAGTTGAGTTAATGCCAAAGAGCTAAATTTTTGTCTCATCTGACTACAGCACCTTCTCCCAATAACTCACAGAGTCATCCAGTTGTTCATTTTCAAACTTCAGACCGGCCTGCACATGTGCCTTCTTGAGCAGGGGGACCTTGCAGGCACTGCAGGATTTTAAACCTTTAAGGTGTAATATGTTACCAATGGTTTTCTTGGTGACTGTGGTCCCAGCTGCCTTGAGATAATTAACAAGTTCCCCCCGTGTAGCTTTAGGCTGATCTCTCACCTTCCTCATGATCAAGGATACCCCACAAGGTGAGAATTTGCATGGTGCCCCAGATCGATGTCAATTGATAGTCATTTTGCATTTCTTCCATTTTCTTACTATTGCTCCAACAGTTGTCTCCTTCTCACCCATCATCTTATTTATAATTTTGTAGCCCATTCCAGCTTTGTGCAGGCCTATGATCTTGTCCCTGATATCCTTAGAAAGTTCTTTGGTCTTGCCCATGTTGTAGAGGTTGTGGACTGGAGTCTTTTATAGAGGTAACTATGTAAGACAGCTGTCTTTAATACAGGTAACGAGTTGATTAGGAGTGTCTAACTGGTCTGTAGGAGCCAGAAATCATAATGCTTTGTAGGGGATCAAATACTTATTTCTCACTGCAAAATGCTAAATAAGTTATTTAATTTATACAATGTGATTTTCTTGATTTTTTTTTCAATATTCTATCTCAATGTTAAAATTCACGTACCCTTAAAATTATAGACTGTTCATGTCTTTGTCAGTGGGCAAACTTATAAAAACAGCAAGGGATCAAATACTTATTTCCCCCACTGTATATCGAGATTATCTGGAAGGATACTCTAATATAAAGGCCACGTTCATGAGTTCAGTATCTGATCAGTTTTTTACATCAGTATTTGTAAGCCAAAACCAGGAGTGGGTGAAAAATGCAGACGTGGTGACGGGTTTCTATTATACTTTTCCTCTGATTCTTCTACTCCTGGTTTTGGCTTACAAATACTGATGTAAAATTCTGACCAAATACTGAATGTGTAAACGTGACCTTAAGTGTATATTGTTTAAACATCAACATGCAATAAACCAAACTAAGAATAATAATAATGGTATTTTTTATCCCTGCTGGCACGTTAGTGTGAAGAAGTCCCCACTACAAGAACAGTGTGACTTCCCAAGGCAACTTATTTCATTTTGTCTGATGAAGCAAGGTGAAACAGGTATAGAGACACCTGACACTTGGCTAACCTTTCAATAGGTGAGTTACAAATGGTCTATTAAATGGAATTGATCAGCAGGTTTCGTCACCTAAACTGAGAGCAGCAAATTGTGGAAGCAGAGACCCTGATTCCGGCAATGTATAGCTTACTGGGCTGATTAGTGTAGTTTTCATAAAATCTGTTCTAGAAGAAATTGCAATCTGGTCACAAGTGTACAGGCTTGCTGGAGATACATGGTCTCAAGGGCACCATATTCCTCTGCTGGAAGAGATGGTAGTCTGGATAGGAGGATGTGTGCTCAGCTCAAGCGGCATACACAGGACTGACGGCGGTGGCAGGAGAAGCCAGAACTTCTTCCACTCACTATTCCCATCACTGGACATATCCAGCCCTTGTTGCATGTGTCCGACCACCGGAGACTCCAGATCCTGTAATCCCCTTCGATACACACCATATTTGCGGCTTCCTTTGCGGACTTTTGCACATCACACCTACCTGCCGCCGTGCTTACGGCTTCTTCTGAGTACTCCTGCATACCGCACACTACGCTCATCTACCGCTGTGCCTGCGGCTCCTCCTGTGGACCTCCAAGTTGCGTGGACCGATGGTTCTTTTCATCCAGCAGGTGTCCTTTATAGAATTCATATAGGGTTTCCTCTGTCCATTTCCAAATAACTACAATATCATTGATAAGCTATTTCTATAAGACCAAGTCCACACAAAGAAATCCTACAGAGATGATGAAATCGCTTTCAAATTCCCATATACAGCTTAGCATAACTTTGAGCAAATCTAGTCCCCACAGTGGTTCTCCATTTCTGTAAATAAAAATCCCCTTCATAAACAAAATAGTTATGATTGGGAATTAATTGTATACATCTGATATATGCAAATTGCTTCTTCAGAGAGAAAGAGGACTTGCACTCTAGTGCCACCTTTTGGAAGTAGTAATCCTAAAAGTCAATATTGACCATTTAGTGAGCCTTGCCACATGATTTAAAATAAAAGTCAAACCAGAATATCAGTTTTCATTCATGTGTTTGGGGGTGTTGTCCCACCTCAGTGCAAAGCATGAAAACTGACTTGACTGTATGAGAGGCCTCTGAAGGTGGTCTAAGGAGTAAAGTTTCATCTTGTGAAGAGTGACATGCCTGACGTGCCAGGATAAGGAAACTTATAGGCCATGCAATGCTCCTTTGGGAAATTAAATATGCAAATTGACACTTCACAGAGGAAGAGGACTTAATGTCTCCTTATCCTGGCATGTCAACCATGTAACTCTCCACAAGGAGAAATGTTACCACTTAGACCCCAATCAGAGGTCTGTCATGCAGCCAAATCAGATCTCACGCTTTGCACTGGGGAGGGACAACACCCCAAAATCCGTGTCTGCAAATTGAGATTCTGGTACTGACTTTTTGGATTACTACTTCCAATAAGTGACATTAGAATTCATGTCACAAGTTTACTGCAAAAGAGAAGAGCCAGCAGACCGCAGTGTCTGAGTTCATGTACTCCTGCATTGAATAGAAGCACTTCTCACTTTTATTAAATGGTGCAGGTTTCTTTCAGCAGTGCATGAGTTAAACTGCTCAGCTTTGAATCTCTGTAGCTTCCTTCTTGGAAGTTCTCAGCTGTGCAGTATCAGCCACTCCCTCACCTATATAGTCTCTGCTCTGGCAATCTGCATTTCGAGTGATAAGTTTCGTACTGCCTGGTGAGGAGTGGAGGATTCAGTGTTCAGTAGAGTCATTTAAGGAGAGTTGTTCTGTGGCTGTTGCTTGGTGTTTTGGCTGTGTGCATACTCCATTCCTCTTCAATTTTTTGTTTACCATCCTAATCCCTTCGGTGTTTTCCCTCTGTTGTCTGTGAGTGCATATTTTATTTGTTTGGTATTTTCATTTATCCCAGTACATCCATTTCTTGTTTATCTGGTTTATGTATTTACATACACTGCTCCTCTCCACTTCCCTGGGTAGGGGAGGGGACAGATAAGGGCTGAATCAACAGAACAGCAAGGTACATGGCCCCAGCATCTTCACCATCAGAAGTAGCCTGGGGAGCTTGGAGAGCTAGGGTACCCCTAGCGTTAAAGACAGGGTAAGAGGCCCTGGTCCAGAGTTATCAGACAATAGTATCAGGACAGTTCAAGTTATCTTCCTCTCTGAAGAGGCAATTTGCATATTTAATTGACCAGAGGAGTATTGCATTTTCTATACATCTTATTTTGGTATGTCACTCTCTACAAGGAGAAACGTTACCCCTTAGACACCATACATCTTATAAATATTTTTCCCTATATATGCTGAATTTATTAAGGTTATGTGTGGTGCCGTGAGCAACTAATTTTTGAGTCTGTATAGATTTTGAATTCATATAATGTCATCATAATGATGCTGCTATTGGTCTAGCTGTGAAGTCAAACATCAAGGATGCTCCACTAATTACACAGTGCTGGAGCACATATCTAGCAAAGTGTTCGATCTGGATCTGCCACTGCTGTCAACTGTACAGACCAATATTTGAGCACAAACAAAGCTATGCCTGCCCAATCACTTAGCTATAAAAGGTGCAATGGTGGCCTCTCTACCACCTAACACACCAGTTCTATAAATGACACATAGCAGGTGGGGGCCCTGTTTTAGATTGCATATTAACGCACCACTCCATCATTTTTTTTCTTTAATTTTCCTGCTGGAGTGGTATTACTAATGTAAGTTCCCCACACTTAATAATATTCTCCATAGTTGCCATTTGTGCTCTTTCCTGCACCTCTCTGATCCCGTTTCGCCATCTTATGATCGCAGATTCTGACTGACCGGGACTCGGAACTAACAGTCATAACCTCTCAATGTGGGACTATGAGAGCCTCGTTCTGGCCTTGTTCTGGCATTCATAGACTCACATAGAACAGTGATCTCTAGCTTGTCCAGCAAATAGTGGACTGATTCTTCAGGTCATAAACAGCAGAAAACGATCGGAGTGGTGCCGAGAACAAAAAAAGATGGTGGCTGGTAAGTAAATTACTAGGGGCAGGGAACTTACGTTAATGATACCACTCCGGCAGAAAAATGAAAAAAAAAAAAACGACCGAGTGGTGCTTTACTATACAATCTGTAACAGGGCCCCTAGCTGCTATGTGCCATTTTTATAATACTGGGTGTGTTATATGGTGGAGGGGCTACCATTGCACCTTTTATAGCTAAGCATCTGGGCAGACATAACTTTGTTTGAGCTCAAATACTGGTCTGTAGAATGCCCTTCAGCCATAATCTCTTCAAACAACTGGTTTGCATAAAGTACATTTCCATAAATCTTAGTGCACTGCTTCCCTGCATACGTTACTGTGAGTAAATGGCAGCTATTGAACTCAATTCAAGTTATGGAAAAGCCAATCATTTAATATTTTGC
Source organism: Phyllobates terribilis (assembly GCF_046119375.1). Taxonomy (NCBI): domain Eukaryota; kingdom Metazoa; phylum Chordata; class Amphibia; order Anura; family Dendrobatidae; genus Phyllobates; species Phyllobates terribilis. The sequence goes on along the minus strand of NW_027362767.1, from coordinate 345,625,791 downwards.
CAGTATATTGAATGAAAACATAAAGCTGAAAATGAATTTGCTGCGCATTGTGAATTATTTTTTCCCTTTTCTTTTGCTTACAGAATGTAGTGAAAACACAACAGACATTATACAAGGACATAAAGCATTTTACTATTACTAGAGGGTAAAATAGATTGGCAGTCACACAAGTTGTATGAATAAATTAACTGGCACTTTGCTTAATGCTGTAAGAAAATATTATTTTTTCACAAATAATCTAAAGCACAATATGGAAATCCGGCAATGAATCGTTACTCACAACATGGCAGTCCTATTTCCCTTGTTCGAATATTCATGGCTGAAATAAATTAAGAAATTATTCATAGCATGTGGGATTTAAAGAAGAATGAACATCAGGTTTAACTTGCAGTTGAACATAACATGTCTGCTTAACGCTTGCGGCCTGGTTATTTTTTAAAAAAAAAACATTTTTGATTATGCAGTGGTATATTATGTTTGCATGACCTTCAAAGATATGCTCAGCTTCTCCATAGAGCAATTATTAATTTATGTTTTACTCAGAGGGATTAAGTGCAATTGAACATTTTTTTAGTGCGTCTCGGTTTCCATTTGCTTTCGTCCTACAAAGTGATGTTTAATAAATGATTCAGACTGCAGATGATATTATCTAAACAAGCTTATGTCTCTATATTACCACTAAAAAATTGTAAAACATACAGGAACTTGGGCATTAAATACAATCAAATATATGCCTATGCTGGTTGAAAAAAATGGAGTGATCATTAGTGTTGAGCCACCCCCGTAGTGTTCGAGTTCGGTTCGGTTCGTCGAACACCCGTGTGTTCGCCCAATTCTTCGTCGAACACCTTCGAACACCGTTAAAACCAATGGCAGGCAAACAAAAACACATAGAAACACATAGAAAACACCTTCAAAGGTGTCCAAAAGCTGACAAACTGCTCTGAAGACACAACTAACACATGGAAAAGTGACAAGTACATATAGTCATGCGAAAAGAAAAGAGGTGGAGGAGTAAAAGGAGGGGGAGACACAGATATAGGCATGTCATGCCCTTCTAAAATCCAAAAAGTGAGAAGCCGACACGATCAGTCCGCTCCTGCCCGTGCCACCTCCGTGTCGCCGGGTTTGTGCCAGAGCCGCGGTGAACCCTGACGGCCAGCCCCCCTCTCCCAATACTGGTGCCTGTCCGCTGGTGGGTCGAGCGAGCCCCCCTGTGGTGGAGGCAGCTCTAAGCTTTTTAATTTAAATTGTCTCTCTAATTTGAATGAATACACTTTAAATCCATTTACAAGGATCTATTGGAGGGCAAGCCTCATGCCAGCAGCCGCGTAATTCCAGCTCCAGTAGCGTCCACTAAAGCTGCTGCAGTTAAAAAGCTTTTATAAGGATCGAGCTCGGCTGTCCACCGCAAGGCATCCTACTGCCAGTCCCAGCCCCTATGCCTTGGGGTGCCTCCTGATGCTCTTCACTGAGTATTCCGTGGTCCCGAAGCATTTCCTTTGAAAAAATTAAGGGTCCAAACTACAGGTGGTGTAGCTTGCTTAACAGCCAGGATAATCCGCTGACTAGCAGACACTGCTACTAGGCACAAAGTATTTCCTGGGCTAGATGCAGTTAAAAATTTGTAATTAGATACTCTCGTTGGATGCTGAGAAAGCATTCCATAGAGTCTCCTGGCACGCCATATATGATTCTCTTAAAAAGCTTGGGGTAGGGGTCTAGGGGACCCTTTTATAGCCAAAATCACGGCCCTGTATCGCAATACGTCACCTAGGCTGAAGATAAATGGAACTGTAGCAACCTGAGGGCTCGGTTGCTACAGAGGTATTGCACCTCGCCCAGAGGTGTGATATCTCACTCTCAGGTAAGGATGTAGTGTGGATCAGGACCCGACACCTGCATGCATTACACCACATTGCCGTGGGGCAGGGCGGCCAATATGCCCCTGAGATGGGCACGACAGTCCCTGTCCCTGGCTGGAGTGGGGGGAGGGAACACTGAGGAAGGGGAACCCTGTAGTGCAGGAGCAGGGAGGAAGCAGTTCCTGGGTGCATTGAGAAGGGAATATAAAAGGTGGGCACCATCTTAGTCCAGTGCAGAGAAGTCTGAGCAGAAGTGGCAGGGAGCAGGGGCTCTGCATGAGCTCTGCTCCGGAGGCGGGCCTAGTAACAGAGGCCCAGGCCTGGAAGAGGGAGAAGGAAGGAAGAGGAGCGGAGAAGGCTCCAGGAACGAGGAACGAAGGGATCCCAGGGGTGCGGACGGGCGAGTCGCCACCGCACGCCCGAATCCACCTGCGTGGAGGGGTCAGGCCAAAGGGGGAGACCGGTCCCCGAAACTAGTGGAGGCAGGAAATGACCCTCAGCTAGAAACAGGAGGCTGTGACATTTTATGTGGCTCAGCCCCTCGCTACACCCGCTAGGAAGGCACCACATAGGGTCAGGGAAACTGGCGCCAAGTTTACCAAGAGGAGACCCGAGGCAGCCGGACAGAAGGGTTGGTAAGAAAGGCCAGACAAAGGACACACAAAGGGGGTCCTATGAAGCGCTCCAAAGTTATCTGGGAGTTGTCTGAGCCCCTCAACTGGTGAGCACAGTACGACGTGGGCAGCCGTTACCTGCAGACGTGGTCTGGATAATAAGAACTGTGAGTAAAGGCCCTGGATTGCATCACTGACTCCGTGTCGTTACTGCTGCTGCCCTGCACCATCACCCCCATCCTCCGCATACACTGCCCTGAGGCTATACTCCTCCCGTGGGGAGTTAGGCTACCCTCTGCTGCACCCACAACACCAGCCTCAGCGGTCTGCCCTGGAGCGGCGGTTCACTCTGACCGCAATCCACGGGTGGCGTAGTCGGACATTTAAACATCAAAACCACATAAATAGTTCCGCCACTGGTTTGACCGCCCTGAGCCACGGAACCGGGTCGCCGCCACGGAGACTACAACCACCAGCATCCACCAAAAAGGGTCCGGCTCCGGGTGTCCCAAGGCCCAGGGGGCGCGTCAGAACATTTTCATCACCTTTCACAATCACCAATGGGACAAGGCAGGGCTGTTCTCTGTCCCCTCTCTTATACATCCTAGTGACGGAGCACCTGCTCTCATCAATTCGCCATAACCCCAATATTAGGTGGATTGAGGTGGGAGGCACCGAGTACAAGTGCTCTCTATTTGCTGATGATGTCCTAGTATATATCACTCAATCACATATATCCATCCATGCTGTTATGGCTGAAATAGATCACTTTGTTACATGGTCAAATTTTAAAATCAATGCAGCGAAGTCTGAGGCCCTCGATGTCTCCCTCCCCAAATCCATATAGGATTCCATCCAGTCCAACTTTCCCTTTGCCTGGCCCTCACAGGGTATCAAATACTTAGGAATTCCTATTCATAGAGACCTCTCCCATCTATGTTATCTTAATTTTGGGCCCTTTATTGAACAACTCCATACAGACCACGGTTGGCAAGTTAGAACTGTAAGATTCACTACGTGAAACACTGGTGTTTTGTGGAAAAGCACATGTACACTGTGTTCCAAATTATTATGCAAAAAGTGTTTAGGAGTGATAAGGGAAGAATTTGTTTGTTTGTCAGTTAAACTCATTGATGGTGATGTGTGTCAGGGCTCTTTATATCACTGTAAGCAATTGCAGACTCCTGTGCTAATTAGTTTGGCAGGTGTGTCCAATGAAAGGCAAGACTACTTAAGAAGGCTGTCTCACATTATTAAGCAGCCTACATTTTCTGCCAAAATGGGAAAGAAAAAGGATGTGTCGGCTGCTGAGAAGCAACAAATTGTGGAGTGTTTAGGTCAAGGCATGACTACAATCAACATTGTGCGATGATCAGGATGAAGTGTCTTGGCAATCAAGAAGTATGTAGCTGATTCACAGTACACATGTGTGCGTGCTGATAAGGGCAAATTGAGGACTCTTTCCTACAGGCAATTACGTCAGGTTGAAAGAGCAGCAGCAAAAAAGCCTTGTCATAGCAGCAGACAAGTTTTTGAAGCTGCTGGTGCCTCCAACGTTCCCCGAACAACAAGATGCAGGGTCCTTCAGAGGTTTGCAGCTGTGCATACGCCATCCTGTCGACCTCCTCTATCCACTTCACACAAGCAGAAACGGCTCCAGTGGGCCAAACATTACATGAAGACTGATTTCAAAACTGTTTTGTTCACGGATGAGTGCCGTGCAGCGCTCGATGGTCCAGATGGATGGAGTGGAGGATGGCTGGTTGATGGACACCCCACGCAAACACGGCTACAGCGCCAACAAGGAGGAGGTGGAGTAATGTTTTGGGCTGGAATCATGGGGAGAGAGATTGTCGGCCCCTTTAGGATCCCTGAAGGCGCTAAAGATGAACTCCATAATGTATGTGGATTTTCTCAACAGAACTTCCTGCCATGGTTCAAGAAGAAGAACCGTGTATTTCACAGCAAGATCATTTTTTTGCATGATAATGCACCATCTCATGCTGCACATAAAACATCTGCATCTCTGGCTGATATGGGCATAAAAGGGGACAAACTTATGGTGTGACCCCCATGCTCCCCTGACCTCTACCCCATTCAGAACCTTTGGAGCATCATTAAAAGGAGTGTCTATGATGGCGGGAGGCAGTTCACATCTAAGCAACAGCTCTGGGAGGGTATTCTGTCCTCATGCAAAACAATTGAAGCAGAAACCATCCAAAACCTGACAAATTCAATGGACGAGAGAGTTCAGAAGCTCCTTTCGAACAAGGGGTCCTATGTGAAAATGTAACATCACCTAGAATAAAGTTTTGAGTTGAAAACTGTTTGATTTCAGTTTCTAACAACCTGCTAATGCTTATAATTTCAAAAATGACCATTCTTTGGTCTTTATTAAAATGAAAAGGTTGATCGAAAAGTTTGGGGGATCTAAGAGTGTGGCAACCCAGTAGTCATGATTACTTCGAATTCTGACAATATGAGGGTCATGCTGCAGGTAGTGCAGCAAGAAGGCACTTATGTGTCTTGCGCATCTCGGAGCCCCAAAATTATTTTCCGGGCTAGATGCAGCTAAAAATTATTATTAATTTTAAATCTGGTGAAGCTTTAGTATAGATGGCCTAATAGGATCAGTGCTGCACACTGCTACAAAGCCCAAATTATTTTCCAGTCAAGATACAGATAAACATGATTAGTAATTTTAAATCTGGTGGAGCTTATTATAGATGGCCTAATAGAATCAGTGCTGCACACTGCTACAAAGCCCAAATTATTTTCCAGATAAACATGTTTAGTAATTTGAAAGCTTAAAACGGTTGGTAGGGTGATTTTAACCAATCATCAAGCTTTTACTCTCCCCAGGATGATGACACAGGGGTAGAAAAGTAGTTTCGGATCCATGATTTGTTCATCTTTATGAACGTGAGTCTGTCTACATTTTCAGTGGAGAGCCGCGTGCGCTTATCTGTCAGCACACCACCAGCAGCGCTGAACACACGTTCAGACAGAACGCTGGCTGCGGGGCATGACAAGATCTCCAAGGCGTAAGTGGCTAGCTCCGGCCATTTATCCAGATTGGAAGCCCAAAAAGAGCAAGGGTCCAGTGACACAGTCATGGCTTCAATGTTTACTTGGAGATACTCCTGTACCATCGTCTCTAGGCATTGACTATGTGTCAGACTTCTTGTCTCCTGTGGCCTTGCAAAGGATGGGCTAAAAAAGTGGTGAAATGATTCCGCAAAATTGATGTTACCAGCAGATACTGTGGTTCTGTTACGGTTTGAGTGCTGAACACTTGACGGTCCCACGGTTGGCAAGTTGGAACTGTGAGATTCACTACGTGCACCACTGGTATTTTGTGGAAAAGCACATGTAAGATTCTGCAACAGTCTCTGCTGATACTCCTGCATGCGTGCATCCCTTTCTATGGCAGGAATAATTTCTGCAAATTTACTTTTGTACCGGGGATCTAACAGTGTGGCAACCCAGTAGTCAGGATTATTTCTAATTCTCACAATTCGAGGGTCATGTTGCAGGTAGTGCAGCAAGAAGGCACTCATGTGTGTTGCGCATCCAGGAGCACCAAGTCCCTGTTGTGTTGGTGGCGAGGTAACAATCATGCTTCCTTCCCCTGTCCTCTCCCCCCAACCTCGCACAACAGAAATGTGATCAAGGTCTCCCTCATCTCATGAGTCTTCCATCAGTTCATCCTCCACTTCTTCCTGGGCTCCTGCACCTTCCTCACTAGTTTGGCTGCTACCATGCGCCCTGGTAAAACCATCTCCCCCACCCTCACATGCCTGCCGCCTTGGTGCTGCCGACCGTCTGGACCTTGCAGATGTTAGCCCTTCCGCATACAACTCCTCCTCCTCTACTTCCTCCACCTCCTCTTGTGCCACCACCTGACTCCGAATTCTGTTTAACATGTGCTCCAGCATGTAAATCACCGGAATAGTCATGCTGATAATGGCATCGTCAGCACTAAACATCTTCGTCGCCATTTCAAAACTGTGCAGAAGGGTGCATAGGTCCCTGATCTGAGACCACTCCTCCAGCGTGATTTGCCCCACCTCTGGATCTCGTTGGCCCAGGCTATACGTCAGAACGTATTGCACCAGGGCTTGTCGGTGCTGTCACAGTCGCTGCAACATGTGCAGAGTTGAATTCCACCGGGTAGGCACATCGCATTTTAGCCGGTGAAGTGGCAGGCCCAACGACTTCTGTAGAGATGTAAGTCGCTGAGCTGCGGGATGAGAACGGCGGAAGTGAGCACACAGCGACCGTGCCCTCTGCAGAAGGCCATCTAGTCTGGGATAGTGGGCTAAAAATTGCTGGACAACCAGGTTCAACACGTGAGCCATACAAGGCACGTGTGTGACATTGCCCTGGCGAAGGGCCGCACCCAGGTTTGCACCATTGTCGCACACGGCCTTCCCTGGTTTCAGGTCCAGTGGAGACAACCATTCATGAAATTGGTTCTCCAGAGCTGACCACAACTCCTCAGCTATGTGACTCACATTTCCCAGACATTTCAATGTAAAAACCGCCAGATGACGTTGAGCCCTACTGCCAGCATAGTAAGGAGGTGTGCAGGATCCCTTCTGCGCAGTTAGAAAGCTTGTGGCATGACCAGACAGGCTTTGGGTGCAGGTGGAAGACCGAGAGGAGGTTGAGGAGGCAGAAGCAGTGGAGGAACTTTGACATAAAGACGATTGACGCACAACTCGTGGGGACGGCAAGACTTGGACAGCAGCCCCTTGTCCTGCTGTCACCATAGATACCCAGTGCCCAGTCAGCGACATGTAATGCTCCTGTCCATGCCTACTCGTCCAAGTGTCTGTGGTGAAATGCACCCTGTCACACACAGAGTTTCTCAAAGAAGCGGTGATGTTGTGTGCGACATGCTGGTGGAGCGCAGGCACACCTTTCTTTGAGAAGTAGTGCCGACTGGGCATCTGGTACTGGGGCACTGCGACGGACATAAGGTCTCGAAAATCCTCTGTGTCCACCAGGCGGAAAGGCAGCATTTCTGTAGCCAAGAGCTTGCAGATGGTGAAATTCAACCTCTTAGCTTTCTCATGGCTAGGAGGAAATGGTATTTTACTTGTCCACATCTGAGGGACCGAGGGCTGGCTATTGTGCTTAGACGGGGTTGATAAGGGTGTCCCCGGCAAACTGCCGGTCTGTGAGGTAGATGCAGGCGGACATGTTAGGTTGCCTTGATCCAAAGGTGGTGCTATCGATGTCGGACAGCGCTCAACACCAGCTGGTGTTACCACCTCCAAAGAAAATGATGACCTGCCAATCACGCTGGCTGTTGCGGGTAAAGAGGTGGCAGGTCTGCGCCCCAAAACAGGTGTGACTGCTGTCCCCCCAGTCACAGAGGATGAAGAGGCCGCGGATGCACAAGCTATGGCAGACGGTGGTTGGCCCGGCCGGCTAGGCCGCATTGTAACACACTGAGCTTCCCACTGCAACTTATGCTTCATGTCCATGTGCCGGTTCATGCATGAAGTACTCAAACTATGTATTTTTTGGCCTCTACTTAGCTTTTGCTGACAAATGTTACAGATAACACGAGTTGGGTCATCTTTATCGATCTGAAAAAATGCCAAGGCTATGCAAGGCTTAGCACCCATGCGACCTGAAGAGCCACCACGACTTGTGGTGAGAGGCAGAGTTGTGTTTGAAGATGCAGCTGTTGATGTGCTTCCAGTACTATGTCTCTGTCCAGGAAGGCGCAACCTGACCTCGTCATCACTAGCATCTTCCTCCACCTCCTCTGCTGACCTCATCTCTTGGCTGACTGTGGGTTGACTGTAAGTGGGATCTCCAACCTCATCATCATCACCCTGTGCGTTATCACACCCGTCGTCCTCAGAGCCAACCTGTTCCTGCCCTGACAAAAAACTAAAGTTGTCGCTCCAATCAGGTATTTGAGTCTTATCATCGTCTTCCTCATTGTCTCCACCAACAGGAGTTACAGTTTGGGAATGAGGGTCTACATTATGGTCAGAACCTTCTGCGTCTGGTCCTGGATCCGACTCATAAAGATTCTAGGCATCAGTGCAGATCATTTCCTTGTCTGGATTCACAGAAGCGCTGGAGTCGACCTCTAATTCCCAGGCTATAGTATGAGTAAACAGCTCTGCAGACTCAACCATCTGTTCTACCTCATACTCAGACGGGCAGCTGGAGATTTGGGAGCTGTGAGGAAGCAAGTGCGATTGGGGTGACACCTTTGAGGACTGGGGTATTTGTGATGTTGAAGTTGATGTGGAGGAGAGCCCACTTAAAGGAGCACTTGATATCCGTTGAAGCACCTGCTGTTTTTGTGCCTCATCTGGAATTTGTAGCGATTGGCGTGGCCGTAAGAAAGGGATCTTATCACATTGTCCGCTAAAAGAAGTAGACATTTTAGTTTGGCTGGAAGATGGTCTTTCTTCTGCAGATGTTACTGTTGCTTTAACACCTACCCCACGGACACAACCTTTTTTCCCCTTCCCAACACGCCTATTCCCCTTTCCACCAGCAGCAGGCCTTTTTCCACTCATTTTGGTGGTTAACTAATTCACAACTCTGGAGTTGTTTGCACAAAAAAACAATGGATGGGAACCGAGCAGAGCTGAGTGGCCAAACTGTGGTATTAGGCCAAAACTATTGGCTGGGTTAGATGCAGAAAAAATAATATTCAATTTGCAACCTGATGGAGGTCAGTATAGATGGACTAATAGAACAAGTCCCACACACAGCTAGAAGCCCAAATATTTTTTCAGAGGTAGATGCAGAAAAATTTTTTATTCAGTTTGCAACCTGATGGAGGTCTGTATAGATGGATTAATAGAACAAGTCCCACACACAGCTACAAGCCCAATATTTTTTCAAAGGAAGATGCAGAAAAAAATATATTCAGTTTGCAACCTGATGGAGGTCAGTATAGATGGACTAATAGAGAAAGTCCCACACACTGCTAGAAGGCCAAATATTTTTTCAGAGCTAGATGCAGACAAAAAATTATTTTGAATTTGAAACCTGATGGAGGTCAGTATAGGTGGACTAATAGAACAAGTCCCACACACTGCTAGAAGGCCAAATATTTTTTCAGAGCTAGATGCAGAAAAAAATTATATTCAGTTTGCAACCTGATGGAGGTCTGTATAGATTGATTAATAGAACAAGTCCCACACACAGCTAGAAGCCCAAATATTTTTTCAGAGGTAGATGCAGATAAAAATTATTTTTAATTTGCAACCTGATGGAGGTCAGTATAGATGGACTAATAGAGAAAGTCCCACACACTGCTAGAAGGCCAAATATTTTTTCAGAGCTAGATGCAGATAAAAATTCTATTCAATTTGCAACCTGATGGATGTCAGTATACATGGACTAATAGAACAAGTCCCACACACAGCTAGAAGCCCAAATATTTTTTCAGAGGTACTGTAGATGCAGATAAAAATTATTTTTAATTTGCAACCTGATGGAGGTCAGTATAGATGGACTAATAGAGAAAGTCCCATACACTGCTAGAAGGCCAAATATTTTTTCAGAGCTAGATGCAGAAAAAAATTATATTCAGTTTGCAACCTGATGGAGGTCAGTATAGATGGACTAATAGAGAAAGTCCCACACACTGCTAGAAGGCCACATATTTTTTCAGAGGTAGATGCAGAAAAATATATATTCAGTTTGCAACCTGATGGAGGTCTGTATAGATGGATTAATAGAACAAGTCCCACACACAGCTAGAAGCCCAATATTTTTTCAGAGGTAGATGCAGAAAAAAATATATTCAGTTTGCAACCTGATGGAGGTCAGTATAGATGGACTTATACAACAAGTCCCACACACAGCTAGAAGCCCAATATTTTTTCAGAGGTAGATGCAGAAAAAAATATATTCAATTTGCAACCTGATGGAGGTCAGTATAGATGGACTAATACAACAAGTCCCACACACAGCTAGAGCCCAATATTTTTTCAGAGCTAAATGCAGAAAAAAATTATATTCAATTTGCAACCTGATGGAGGTCAGTATAGATGGACTAATAGAATGATGCTATGCCCAAAAGATTTTACTTCACTAATGCAGTGAAAAAATTGGTATTCTATACACAGGTGGTATATCTTGCAACACAGATAGGCTACTCCACTGACTAACACACTCTGCAATAGGCCAAAAAGGATTAGCTTTGCTAGATTCAACCAAATGCTGTGAAAAAAACTTGCACAGCACTGGCACAGACCTGCCTGGCAAAAACTGATAGGAACTGATGTAACCTAGTCCTGAAAAGGACTCCAATTACAATTAGTCTTTACTCCCACAATCTATCTATTTAAGAGGACAGACCTGCCTGATAAAAGTCGTAGGAAATGCTGTAACCTAGTCCTTAAAAGGACTGCAATCACAACTATTCCCTACTCCCAAGCTATCTGTAGATTTGTGCGAAAATTGGCTTGAAATTAACAAGGTATAGCGCACACAGCAACAGCGGTGCCGTCTAACATGTAGCTGCAGCAGTGAGAAAATGGTGGCGACGGGGAAAATGGCTTGGTCTTATAGGGCAAGGACATGTGACATACACTGCCAATGACACATGCCCTTGCTTGTGTGAAAAAAAGCACTTCGCTCCGTGTGTGCACTGCTGATAGGCTGACAGATTGCACCTCCCCACTGTAAATGCGGGAAAGAGAAAAAAAAAATGGAGATCTTCATTGTTCCTGCAGAGATCCATCCCCTGCCCCTCCCCCCACCCCGCTGTACACTCAAACTGCGTATTAACATTAATTTTCATCATTACTGAGAAAAAATCCAGTTATGATTTTGGTGCACGAACAGTTATCGAACATAACCTCGAACAGCCGAATTTTTCTCAAATTGTTCGTGTTCGCCGAACGGCTCGAACACCGCCCAAAACAGCTCGAATTTGAGATTGGCGAACAGTTCGAGTAGAACAACGCTCATCTCTAGTGATCATGATTTTTCTTACACATTGCAAGCTCAAGTGGAAAATGAAAGAATATTGTTTCAAATGAAAGGTAAAGGGTAGTGATCAATGAAAATATAACTTTGCAAATGGATATAATTGTCATTTCAACAAAAAAACATACAAAAAGCAAGGTCTTGCTGCCCTCACTATCCCAAAAAAGTTAAAACTGCCTAAAAGCATATCTGTCAGCATGTTTTTGATGACAGTATGAGATAGTGGTTCAAACACAGATTTCAGCGATGTCTTTCTTATCAAGCTCCGTGGTTATGTTTGCTTGCAATGATTGTTTTAGCACCAGGAGATTATCATTGCTGGGACACAGCAGCTAGTCCGACTCCACCCCTCCTGTGATAGGCACCTCACTGTCTATGGACATTGTTTATGCAGAGCCTTGTGTGGGCGGAGTTTTCTTCCTCAGCTGTGCTGTATTGCTAAATCTAAAAACTCTGATTGTGTCAGAATGGCTGCACCCAGTAATCTAAGTGATACATTGTTGGATTCAGCTTCTCTTTGCCTACATCAGACTGCTCTCAGATGAGGTAGCAAAATCCTGCTGACAGATCCCTATAAGTGCACATAACAGACTAATGTGACATCTAGTTTTCAGTTCCTTTTTATCAGCATTCTGACAGCACTAGAGATTCTAAAACATACAATCCATCACTTACCAGCATGAATATCTGTAGTCCAATTACTTGCCTGACTAAAACTGAAAAGTCACCTCTTTAATATGTCCAAATAAAGTTTCAGAGAAGAAGCAGACCGAGAGAGAATTGCACCACATCCTGCAATCTGGCCCAATAAATCTGCTGCCAGAGACAGATTACACTTGACAATAGGCGCTAGACAAAACATAGACAAAAGAGACATAACTAATGGCCAGGACTTTGTCTTGATTACTTAAGTTGAAAACAATACTTTGGGTAAACAAAGCATTTGCAGTTTTGCTGGGCAGTGCAATGGTCACCAAGTGAGCCTAAGTTTTTTGAAGTAATGGTGGCAATGGTTTCTTCAAGATTAAATTTAAAATATTTTTTAAAGGGAATCTGTCACCCCCTGGGAGATATCAGACCTCTACTATGGCCATACAGGGTATAGAAAAGTAAATTTATACATACCTGTATGGCCCATATTAGATGTCTGATTGCAGAGAAAAGCACTTTAAGCAATTCTTTTTTTACACAGGCTTGGCGTCCGGGGGACGCCAAGCAATCCCCGCCTATCTGCCTATTATTCCCCTAAATCCCCTCCTCTCTGCTTAATTATCATATCTCCCTCTCCCCTGCACATCGCATTGCTCTGTGACAGGCCCTGTGACGTGCACTGTGCTCCCTGACTTCCGGGCATGCACAAAGCGCTGCTCACATATAGAGCGCTTTGCTTCGTCCCGGCCCTGTCTACCTGTGCTCTGCGCTGCAGGGTTCTAATGTGCAGGCACCAGGGAGTCACTGTCACTTTCATAGAAAAATATGAAGCTGTCACACTCTGGTCGGGGGAGACACAGCCAGTCCGTGCATTGTCATCTGAGATTGAACCGATTTGCACTGACATCTGCATGAAACCTAACCCATTAAAGGATATATCCTTTAATGGATTAGAACTTGGTGAAAAACAAAAAAATGTGACTAAGCACGAACAGGTAGGTAGTTGCCACATACCTGCCTGTATTGCCCGGAGCTGTTCTCCACCAGCACAGACTTCAGCTGAGGTCACATCAACAGAGTGGCAGTTTATTTTCCTGTTGACAGGGCGGGACTACTGGTGTTATGCCAATTGACAGCCGGCTTCCTCCAATTAGGTAGTGGGGAGCAGGCTGTCAATCAGCATAATGCCAGTAGTCCTCCTTCTCGTCAGGAAGAGAAACTGCTGCTCTGTTGACAGGGAGTAGCGGAATCTCCGGCAGGAGCTGTCACTGACTGGTGTCGGGTACAACAGCAGGTAGTTGCCTCTGTTAGCAGCTACATGCCTGTTAGTGATTAGGCACTTTTTTTTAAAAGTTCAGATATCCCCTTTAAGTGATTGAGCCGTTGCCTTAGTAATAAGAACTGTTAGAGTGTATAAGAGATTGAGTCCAGTTACAATTATATATAGAGAAATAAAGAGACTGTTTCTAGCTATTGCTACATAGAGACTATTGTTGCTATAATGTACACTTACCACAGAAAGTATTGAAAGTATATTCTGCTTATAATAAGCTTTAACTTGAACTTATTGCATCTTCCTGTTAATGTGCTATTTTCACCACTCGCTTGCCATTTTCAGACCATCTTTAGGCTTTATTCTTAGATCCAATTTTTTTGTTTTATTTCTTAATCCATCACAGGTGTGAAGAGGGGGAGACATTTCTCCTTTATACACGACCCTCCTTTTTTTTTATTAAAAATGGATTGAATAAAAATAAAATAAAAATGCAACATGTATTTTAATTTCAATCCATCGACCTTCTTGGGAAAGGCTGGTTTTAGAGAAGTGTGGCCCTGAGGTATCAAAGTGGGTTCTAAATGCTAAAAACATTTCCCTATCATACAAAAATATTTAGCATGCATTTACAAGGGTTAATTTTAGACCATTAAACAAACACTGTTCAACTATATTCAAGTCACATAGATTTTATTTACCAGCCTCTTTACACAAGTTGTCGAAAAATGATGGGAACATAACAATCACTAATTCCCTCGTTCTGCACCCATATAGTATCAAGTTCTCAGCAACACATGTCCTAGTTACAGTAGTTGACATGTTGTCGAGTATATTGGGTTTTGTTCTGGCATAAGTGATCCCATCATCCAATCAATGATTGCTCGGCTATGCTGATGGCATTTGCCAATACATCAAGTGTATTACATAAACACTCTCACACTCCCTGTGTTACAAACACACACAGCACATTTCACACACAATGCATACTACATATACACATACGCATATAGACATACTGTATGTTATACACATAAACACACACAGCATATTGCACACCTTACATGTTACAAATACTATACATCAACAATAATCCATAACAAAGGTAAGTATGCTACTAGAAAAAAAGAGATTAGAGCAAAAATAATAATATATATATATATATATATTTTTTATTGTATTTGACAATAACATGACAAAATTAAAAAATATATAAACAGACAGGGCAATGGGCCTACACAAAAAGCAAGATCACAGGCCATATGTAGGGATCCCAAGGATTAAAAAACTGTTTATGTAGATAATCAAAGATACAATAGATAAAGTGCAAAATACAAAATGAAAAAGTATACAGGGATAAAAAATGCCTCCAAATTCATTAACTATTGCTATAGGGTATAAGGCAATCAAAAAACTATTAAGAGTGCTCAAAGTGTTAGTGCAATACAATAGTAATAGTTTATATTGGAATTTCTTTTGGGACATATATGATTAAATGTTACAAATACTGCATGTTATACACACCATACATTACACATATTTACACACTGCATGTCACACACTGTATGTTACACTCACACTGCATGTTACACACACTGCATATTACACACACTACATTTACACACACAATAAATTATACACACACTGCATGTTACACAAGCTACATGTTACATACTCAAACGAATACACACAAACTCCATATTAGATAGACTAAATGTCACACAAGGTAGAGGTTACGGCGGGCTCTCTTCTCTTTAGTTCCTCCATTACACCCTAATGGCAAAGGACCTTTGTTCACATGATTATTATGTAACCAAAGGTCCTTCTACACTTCTAACCTCAGAAACGACACAGATTATGCAACACTAACATTATCAGTTTTTGTTTGGTAAAGGCTATGGGCCAATTTGAGGATGGGGACCCTGGGCAATTGACCAGTTTTCTCCCCTTAATGCCATCCCTGTTCTTGGACTTTAAATGTTACACATACAGATCTGTTGGAACATGCTGTATATTTAAAAAGATTTTAATAAAATAATTTAAGTCTATTTGCAGATGTGAAGTTTACAGTTGTTATGGAACCCCAACAATGCCCCACAGCATCCAGGGGGCTAAACTGCCATCTTTGCAGTTGACTCAGATACTGGCAGCTGCAGGAGGAACAGGACTGTATAATGCAGCTCGACTACTGATTCTGATTTTGTTAGAGAATGGAGAGCATTAATGAAGAAAATGTACAGCATAAAGTTGAAAAAGACAGACACCAATGATGTTCACTTTTGTCACAGTCAGAAGGTCATTACAGGATGTTATTGTTATTATTATTATTATTATTATTATTAATAATAATATTTTGTCACCGATGTTGTTGTTATAAGAGCATATTCCCTGAAAACTTTGAAAACTTAAGCATTTTTTTCATTAAAGAGTTGATGGACATGCAGAAAAAAAAATCCAATAAAAAAAACACAGCTAAGCCTTTTCATTTGCATTTTTTTATTTTTGTCAGCTCCCTCTTCTATGAAATCTCATCTGTGCTATAAATCACCTAGATTAATTTTGAATCTCTTTATCTTCAGTTTTGAAAATTTCAAATGCAGAGAGTGACATGACTAAAGGCTTGTCTGACTCGCAACTCACACCTGGCACAGCCTTCATTATTACCGAAAATAGAGAGGTTCTAAATGGATTTATGGAAGAAGTAAAGATATATTAGATACATTAAGCAAAGAACATGAAATTCTGCAAGAGGTGCTCCTAGTATTAAAATGTCCCAATTAAGCTCAATCACACCCAAGAAATAAAAAAACTTGGGTGTGATTGCTTGGAACATAAGCATATTCGTTTATCAAGGCACAAAGTTATGTTGTTGCAAATGTTTTATCCTTAAAGCTATAAGGGAAAATTCAATAAGGACTGCAGGTTTTTCAGATGTGTTAAGTACTCACCACACAGAAGGCAATGTAGTGCTAGTCGACAGGTAAATCCCAAGGAGACCTTTCAACATAGTAGAACACAAACCAGGTATCATCAGTATTTTATAAAAAGTAATTTAGGGAATAGAGGGAATAAAGTATGTCAGCAGGAACTTTTCAGTGACACTCCCCCCACCTCCATTTTCTTTGATACACTTTGCAAAGAAATGTACTATACGGTGAGTAATTTTTCACTTCATACACTATGATGTCTGAAAAACAGAGCCATATGTTTGTCAAAAACACTTATATACTGTTGTCTACATACTGAAACAATATAATGTGCTCTGTAGTTCCATCACCACCGTGTACAGCAACAATAACATACCCTGCAGTGCCCTTTTATAATGTTAGCATAGTAAGATCACATAACAGTTCCATATATAAACTTAATAACATCACTACATAATGTTTAAAATATTCTGTTATACAATTTGCATTAAATCTTCTTGTGGTGACTCCTTCATCAGGAAAGGCTGATGTTTCTAATGAGACGAGAATTGGACTGGCCCACAGGAGAAAAGGTGTATTCCCCGGTGGGCCACTGAGCAGGATGGCACTTCCCTGACTATATGAGCAGTGTCTAGCATAGTACACTTAGTCCAACATGTACAACCAAGGGCAACACCTCATCACCCATTTACCAGACTACCCAGCTTATTATTGTATACAAGCATAGGGCAATTTGTAAATGAGGGTAAGATAATATTGCATGTAGCTGAACAATGGGTCCCTAGAATCAATGTCACTGGTGGGCCGTTCTGTTCAATGGAGTGGGGTGATAGAAGCTGCGGAGAAGTGACTGCAGAGCCCTTCTCATGTTAACATCCAGTTTGAGACACCCCTCAAATGAATTATTACAGGAAAAAAATATATAAAGGGAAAGGCAGGATGGAGAGAAAAGTAACTAATGTATATATTTATATATATATATATATATATATATATACAGTACAGACCAAAAGTTTGGACACACCTTCTCATTTAAAGATTTTTCTGTATTTTCATAACTATGAAAATTGTACATTCACACTGAAGGCATCACAACTCTGAATTAACACATGTGGAATTATATACTTAACAAAAAAGTGTGAAACAAATGAAAATATGTCTTATATTCTAGGTTCTTCAAAGTATCCACCTTTTGCTTTGATGACTGCTTTGCACACTCTTGGCATTCTCTTCATGAGCTTCAAGAGGTAGTCCCTGGAAATGGTTTTCACTTCACAGGTGTGCCCTATCAGGTTTAATAAATGTGATTTTTTGGCTTATAAATGGGGTTGGGACCATCAGTTTTGTTGTGCAGAAGTCAGGTGGTTACACATCTGATAGTCCTACTGAATAGACTGTTAGAATTTTTATTATGGCAGGAAAAAAGCAGCTAAGTAAAGAAAAACGAGTGACCATCATTACTTTAAGAAATGAAGGTCAGTCAGTCTGAAAAATTGGGCAAACTTTGAAAGTGTCCCCAAGTGCAGTTGCAAAAACCATCAAGCGCTACAAAGAAACTGGCTCACATGAGGACCGCCCCAGGAAAGGAAGACCAAGAGTCACCTCTGCTTCTGATGATAAGTTTATCCGAGCCACCAGCCTCAGAAATCGCAGGTTAACAGCAACTCAGATTAGAGACCAGGCCAATGCCACACAGAGTTCTAGCAGCAGACACATCTCTACAACAACTGTTAAGAGGAGAATTGGTGCAGCAGGCCTTCATGGTAAAATAGCTGCTAGGAAACCACTCCTAAGGACAGGCAACAAGCAGAAGAGACTTGTTTGGGCTAAATAACACAAGGAATGGACATTAGACCAGTGGAAATCTGTGCTTTGGTCTGATGAGTCCAAATTTGAGATCTTTGGTTCCAACCACCATGTCATTGTGCGATGCAGAAAAGGTGAACGGATGGACTCTACATGCCTGGTTCCCACCGTGAAGCATGGAGGAGGAGGTGTGATCGTGTGGGGGTGCTTTGCGGGTGACACTGTTGGGGATTTATTCAAAATTGAAGGCATAATGAACCAGCATGGCTACCACAGCATCTTGCAGCGGCATGCTATTCCATCCGGTTTGCGTTTAGTTGGACCATCATTAATTTTTCAACAGGGCAATGACACCAAACACACCTCCAGGCTGTTTAAGGGCTATTTGACCAAGAACGAGAGTGATGGGGTGCTACGCCAGATGAACTGGCCTCCACAGTCACCAGACCTGAACCCAATCGAGATTGTTTGGGGTGAGCTGGACCACAGAGTGAAGGCAATAGGGCTAACAAGTGCTAAGCATCTCTGGGAACTCCATCAAGATTGTTGGAAGACCATTTCCGGTGACTACCTCTTGAAGCTCATCAAGAGAATGCCAAGAGTGTGCAAAGCAGTCATCAAAGCAAAAGGTGGCTACTTTGAAGAACTTAGAATATAAGACATATTTTCAGTTGTTTCACATTTTTTTGTTAAGTATATAATTCCACATGTGTTAATTCAAAGTTTTGATGCCTTCAGTGTGAATGTGCAATTTTCATAGTCATGAAAATATAGAAAAATCTTTAAATGAGAAGGTGTGTCCAAACTTTTGGTCTGTACTGTTTATACATATATATATCTATATATCTATATATCTATATATAGATATATATATCTATATATATATTTACACAGTGGGTACGGAAAGTATTCAGACCCCTTTAAATTAGTCACTCTTTGTTTTATTGCAGCCAATTGGTAAATTCTAAAAAGTTCATTTTTTTTCTCATTAAAGTTTACTCTGTATCCCATCTTGACTGAAATAAAAACAGAAATGTAGAAATTTTTGCAAATTTATTAAAAAAGAAAACCTGAAATATCACATGGTTATTAGTATTCAGACCCTTTGCTCAGTATTGAGTAGAAGCACCCTTTTTAGCTAGTACAACCATGAGTCTTCTTGGGAATGATGCAACAAGTTTTTCACATCTGGATTTGGAGATCCTCTGCCATTCTTCCTTGCAGATCCTCTCCAGTTCCGTCAGGTTGGATGGTGAACGTTGGTGGTCAGCCATTTTCAGGGCTCTCCAGAGATGCTCAATTGGGTTTAGGTCAGGGCTCTGGCTAAGCCAGTCAAGAATGGTTGCAAAGTTGTTCTGAAGCCACTCCTTAGTTGGTTTAGCTGAGTACTTAGGGTCATTGTCTTGTTGGAAGATGAACCTTCAGCCAAGTCAGAGGTTCAGAGCACTCTGGAAGAGGTTTTCATCCAGGACATCTCTGTCCTGGGCCGCATTCATGTTTCCTTCAATTGCAACCAGTCGTCCTGTCCCTGCAGCTGAAAAACACCCCCATAGCATAATGCTGCCACCACCATGTTTCACTGTTGGGATTGTATTGGGCAGGTGATGAGAAGTGCCTGGTTTTCTCCACACATACTGCTTAGAATTATCACCAAAAAGTTCTATGTTCGTCTCATCAGACCAGAGAATCTTATTTCTCATTGTCTGGGAGTCCTTCATGTGTCTTTGAGAAAACTCTATGCAGGCTTTCATATGTTTTGCACTGACGAGAAGCTTCCGTCGGGCCACTCTGCCATAATGGCCCGACTGGTCGGGGGCTGCAGTTAAAGTTGACTTTGTGGAACTTTCTCCCATCTCCCTACTGCATCTCTGGAGCTCAACCACAGTGATCTTGGGGTTCTTCTTTACCTCTCTCACCAAGGCTCTTCTCCCACGATTGCTCAGTTTGGCTGGACGGTCCGCTCTAGGAAGACTTCTGGTGGTCCCAAACTTCTTCCATTTAAGGATTATAGAGGCCACGGTGCTCTTATGAACCTTGAGTAATGCAGAAATTCTTTTGTAACCTTGGCCAGATCTGTGCCTTGCCACAATTCTGTCTCTGAGCTCCTTGAGCAGTTCCTTTGAGCTCATGATTCTCATTTGGTCTGACATGCACTGTGAGCTGTGAGGTCTTATATAGTGATGAGTGAGCATACTCGCAAGTACTCAGTACTTGCCCGAGCATCTCAGTACTCGAGATGCTCAGAGCTCTCCAAGTACTTGCGAGATACTCGGTCGGATGCTCGGGTCCCCACCCTGCATGTTTGGCGCTTTATAGACTGTGGTTTGTTCGTCACACGGATCACATATAATTGAGTTGAAAATACTGCCATTTTTGGCCTCCATTCAAATTTATTTTCAGTGTGTCAGCAACGATTTTGACACAGGTTTGCTGTTCAAAATAGTTACCTGCAGGCCAGGTATTGGAAACTGTGGTTTCTCTGTCACATGAATAAATTTGCTCCAAATTCAGCCATTTGTAGAGAGCATGGAAGATATTGTCCTCCATTTAAAATAAGCAAGGCGCGTGGCAAGGGACGGGGAACTGGACGTGATGGTGACGGTGATGGTGCATGCCAAGGCCGAGGAAGTGGGCAAGCTGAAATTATGCCACAACAAACACCCACATCTTCTCGCCCGACCTTCCTGTCCCAATTCCTAGGGAACTGCAGCACACCACTATTGAACCCAGAGCAGTGTCAAAAGGTTGTTGGTTGGATAGCGGATAATTCTTCCAGTCAGACGAGGTGGTGGATGATATAGTAACTGACCCAACCTGGCAGGAGGACATGTAGAGCAAGGACAGCAGCACACAGGGGGAGGGAGGCAGAGCACCCCAACAGGCAGGAAGAAGCAGTGTGGTGGCAGAAGACAGAAGGCAGGCAACCGTTGACCGTAACAACAACATGAAGGAAGTTGCCAGTACAACTGTTATGTCTTCCCGAGTCTGATTGTTTTTTAATGATTCTGCCAATAACCTCAAAAAGGCAATTTGTACCACCTGCCAGGCCAGCATCAGCAGGGGTGGTAAAACTAGCAGCCTGACCACCACCAGCATGATCAGGCACATGGCAGCAAAGCACCCGACTTTGTGGGCCGAAACCTAGGTTCCAGGAAAAGTGTCTGCGGGTGGCACCACTGCTTCTTCCCCTGTTGTGCATGCAAGCCAATCCCCTGTCCATGGTGCGTGCAAAGATGCCTCCTGCCCTGCACCTGTCATTGCACATTCTCAAGTGCTTGTCCCAGCACAGCGTTCAATTGTCCATACCCCAGTCCTTGGAATGCAAGCGCAAATACACAGCCAATGCCCCACAGGCCACACTACTAAATTCCCACATTTCACGACTCCTTGCACTCGAAATGTTGCCTTTTAGGCTCGTGGAAACAGAAGAATTCCGCAACCTGAAGGCAGCAGCAGTCCCTCGGTACTCGGTCCCCAGCTGGCACTATTTCTCCTGGTGTGCAGTCCCTGCATTACACAAGCACGTGTCCCAAAACATTAGCTGTGCCCTCAACAACGGAGTTACCGGTAAAGTCCACCTAACCATGGACACGTGGACAAGTGCTTGTAGGCAGGGAAGGTACATCTCGCTGATGGCACACTGGGTTAACATAGTGGAAGCCAGGACCCAGTCGGACCTTGAGACGGAACACGTCCTCCCAACGCCAAGGATTGCGGGCACTAGGTCCATCAGGGTTGCCCCCACAGTCTACAGCTCTTGCACCTCATCCTCTTCAGCCTCCTCTTCCTCTTCAGCCTCCATCTCCCAAATGACCACATTAGGCATTGCAGGACTGTCTCGGCCAAGCGGCAACAGCTGTGCTGAAGCTAATATGCTTAGGTGACAAACCGCACAATGCTGAGGAGATGTGGACAGCTCTGAAAGAGCAGGCAGATCTGTGGCTCGCACCGCTCACCCAACAGCCAGGCATGGTTCTGTGTGACAATGGCCGGAACCTGGTGGCGGCTCTGAGTCGAGGCAAGCTCACACACTTACCATGCCTGGCCCATGTGCTTAACCTCGTGGTTCAGCGGTTTCTCAAATCCTACCCCGAGCTGCCGGATCTGCTTGTTAAAGTACGCCGCATGTGTGCCCATTTTAAAAAGTCACCTACAGCTTCCGCTGCCCTTGCCATGTTTCAGCAGCGTGTGCAGCATCCAGATCACAGACTGGTATGTGATGTCCCCACGCGTTGGAACTCTACACTGCAGATGTTGGGAAGGATTTGTGAGCAGAAGAGGGCAGTTGTTGAGTACCAGCATCAACAAGGCCGTCGGTATTCAGTTCACACCCCACACATAAGACCTCAGGAGTGGAAAGGGATGTCAGACATATGTATCATCCTCCAAAACTTTGAGAACTCCACCATTCCACCTAGATGGTTAGTGGTGATGATGCCATAATTAACATCACCATCCCGCTTCTCTGTCTTCTGAAATGCTCTCTGGTCACAATCAAAGAGGATGCATTGCAGGCGGAGCACGATGAGATGAAGCAAGGAACCATACAGGGTAATTACACACAGCCCAGCCTCATCTCATCCCAATGTGGAATGGGTGACAATGCGGAAGAGGAGGAGGAGGAAGAAAAGGAGCTAGTTTCATGTGCTATAGACGGTACTACCTGCACAACTGTCACACCGTCTGTTCAGCGTAGATGGCCTGAGGACAGAGAGGAGGAGGAGGAGGAGTAGGAGAGCATGGTTAGTCATCCTTTAGGTTAGGACACGGAAGTATTGCCTGTTAGTAGTCTGGCACGCATTGCTGAGTTTATGCTATGCTGCCTTTCCCATGACCCTCGCGTTCTCATAATTTTGGGTGACCGTTATTACTGGTTGGTGACACTTCTAGACCCACGCTACATGGAGAACTTTATATCTCTTATTCCTGAGGCGGACAGGTCTACAAAAATGGGGCAGTACCAGATGGCCCTTGTTGCGGAACTATTAAAAAAAATTCCCATCTGAAACTGCTGGCGGCAGAGGTCACAGTTCGTTGGACAACCAAGGAGTACAGACGTGAGAGACACAACTTCAATCCAGCACTGTCAAAGATCAGGGAGAATTTTCTCAGCCCCTCCCATCGCACAGGCCCTGAGGCGTGGGGTACTCTCACAAGCAGTGCAAAGTTTGGGAAGATGCTGAGGGAGTATCTTGCCGACTGTACCAATGTCCTCCGTGATTCCTCTGTGCCTTATAATTATTGGGTATCCAAGCTGGATACGTGGAATGAATTGACTCTCTACGCCTTGGAGGTCCTTGGCTGTTCAGCCACCTTCTCCTCATCCTCATCTTCCACCACCATATCACGAGGGTGACCGTGGTCCGTGATGCAACACCCACATAATTTTTTTAAAGGGTGTTTATGATGCCCGTGAAAATAATTTTTTATACAGTATGTTCATCTATACCCCCTAGGGGTAAATGTTTGTCAGCCCATACACTTAGTGCATGGGCATTACAAGTATAGGAGACCCGCTCCTTTCCAATGGGAACATTTTTTATGAGACCCACTGACTAATAATATGAACATTGTTTTCAGGAAGCCCTCTGACCTCCACGTCTCTTCCAAGGGGCATTGGAGTGCCTCCAAATTTTTGGCAACCCTTGCATTCACTGCATAGTCAAACACAATGGGAGACCTACTTCCTAATAAGGGGAACATTGTTTTCAGGAGGCCCTCCTCTAAGTCTCTTCAAAGGGGTTTTGGGGTGCGTCCAAATTTTCAAAGTGGTATTGGGGTGCATCCAAATTTTGGGCAGTCCTGCCACTCACTGCATACGCAATAACATTATAGGAGACCCACTTTGGGAACAATAAAACACAGCCGGTTGATGGCTCTCTAAGAATAGTGAGGGCCGACTGCTGGCCCTTTAAGAACAGTAAAGACCACCTGATGGCCCTATAAAAATAGGCTTTGTGACTTTTAGAGTCCCTCCTTCATAAATGAAACATGATGTGTCTGATGATATCTCACACACCACATGACCAGATAAGTTTGTAAAATGTTAAAATAACATTTCCCGGTGAATGCATTTGTCACGGTTGAAAGCAATGCAAAAGTGAAAAACGCTAAGTGTGAACATAGCCAAAGGTGTGGAGGAGTATTTTAGTTTTTGGCTATTTATTTTGCTTTATATACAAGTTATTACCCTGGAAAGGATGTTCCTTAACATATTTGCCAGGAAAATCCATATTTGTTTAGTTTTAGTATGTTTTATTGTGAGTCCGTAAAAGTGGCGTAATACCTCTGACAACGTTGTTGACAGAAGTTACCTGGGAGTCTGAAATGCTTCCCGGGGTCTTCCCCATGCTGTTCCCATGTCATTTGAGCACTGTTCCTATCGATTTGGGCAATTTTTAGGCCCTCTGCAGACCGCCGGGGGGAGCCTCCTGAAAAATATTCGAGTTTTCCATGTACTTACATTGGCCCCAGTGCTCGGTTCGAGCACCAAAGTATTCCAATGTGCTCGACCCGAGCATCAATCACCCGAGCATTTTAGTGCTTGCCCATCACTAGTCTTATATAGACAGGTGTGTGCCTTTCCAAATCAAGTCCTATCATTTTAATTAAACACAGTTGGACTCCAAAGAAGGAGTAGAACCATCTCAAGGAGGATCACAAGGAAATGGACAGTATGTGACTTAAATATGAGTGTCTGAGCAAAGGGTCTGAATACTTATGACCATGTGATATTTCAGTTTTTCTTTTTTAATAAATTTGCAAAAATTTCTAGTTTTTTTTTGTCAAGATGGGGTGCAGAGTGTACTTTAATGAGAAAATTTTTTTTTTAGAATTTACCAAATGGCTGCAATGAAACAAAGAGTGAAAAATGTAAAGAGGTCTGAATACTTTCGGTACCCACTGTGTGTGTATATATATATCTACAGTCATATGAAAAAGTTTGGGCACCCCTATTAATCTTAAGCTTAATGTTTTATAAAAATTGGTGTTTTTGCAACAGCTATTTCAGTTTGATATATGTAATAACTGTTGGACACAGTAATGTTTCTGCCTTGAAATGTGGTTTATTGTACTAACAGAAAATGTGCAATCTGCATTCAAACAAAATTTGACAGGTGCATAAGTATGGGCACCCTTATCATTTTCTTGTTTTAAATACTCCTACCTACTTTTTACTGACTTGCTAAAGCACTTTTTTTGGTTTTGTAACCTCATTAAGCTTTGAACTTCATAGCCAGGTGTATGCAATCATGAGAAAAGCTACTTAAAGTGGCCACTTTGCAAGTTGTTCTCCTGTTTGAATTTCCTCTGTAGAGTGGCATCATGGGCTCCTCAAAAAAAACTGTCAAATGATCTGAAAACAAAGATTATTCAACATAGTTGTTCAGGGGAAGGATACAAAAAGCTGGCTCAGAGATTTAACCTGTCAGTTTCCACTGTGAGAAACTTAGTAAGGAAATGGAAGAACACAGTGACAGTTCTTGTTAAGGCCAGAAGTGGCAGGCCAAGAAAAACATCAGAAAGGCAGAGAAGAAGAATGGTGAGATCAGTCAAGGACAATCCTCAGACCACCTCCAGAGAGCTGCAGCATCAACTTGCTGCAGATGGTGTCACTGTGCATCGGTCAACTATAAAACGCACTTTGCACAAGGAGAAGCTGTATGGGAGAGTGATGCGAAAGAAGCCGTTTCTGCAAGCATGCCACAAACAGAGTCCGCTGAGGTATGCAAAAGCACATTTGGAGAAGCCAATTTCTTTTTGGAAGAAGGTCCTGTGGACAGATGAAACCAAGACTGAGTTTTTTGGTCATACAAAAAGGCGTTATGCATGGTGGCAAAAAAAACACAGCACTCCAAGAAAAACACTTGCTACCCACAGTAAAATTTGGTGGAGGTTCCATCATGCTTTGGGGTTGTGTGGTCAATGCTAGCACTGGGAATCTTGTTAAAGTTGAGGGACGCATGGATTCCACTCACTATCAGCAGATTCTTGACAATAGTGTTCAAGAATCAGTGATAAAGTTGAAGTTACGCAGTGGATGGATCTTTCAGCAAGACAATGATCCAAAACACCGCTCCAAATCTATTCAGGCATTTATGCAGAGGAACAATTGCAATGTTCTGGAATGGCCATCCCAGTCCCCAGACCTGAATATCATTGAACATCTGTGGGATCATTTGAAGAGGGCTGTCCATGCTCAGCGACCATCAAACTTAACTGAACTGGAATTGTTTTGTAAAGAGGAGTGGTCAAAAATACCTTCATCCAGGATCCAGGAACTCATTAAAAGCTACAGGAAGCGACTAGAGGCTGTTATTTTTGCAAAAGGAGGATCTACTAAATATTAATGTCACTTTTCTGGTGAGGTGCCCATACTTATGCACCTGTCAAATTTTGTTTGAATGCAGATTGCACATTTTCTGTTAGTACAATAAACCTCATTTCACGGCAGAAACATTACTGTGTCCAACAGTTATTACATATATCAAACTGAAATAGCTGTTGCAAAAACACCAATTTTTATAAAACATTAAGCTTAAGATTAATAGGGGTGCCCAAACTTTTTCATATGACTGTATATATATATATATATATATATATATATATATATATATATTAGAGCAAACTACAAAAGTAGTATTTATAAAGGGTATCATAAGTATCAGACAACACCTGTAGTTGCCTCCGACCAAGATATGGTGTTACAATGAAATCATACTGTAATACTTTAGGAACGACAGCTTTTACAATAGATTTTCTTGGCTATATTCAGTTGGGTTTGTTGGGTATTTGCAAAATGATTCCAGCTAAAATATACTCTATATGATTGTTACTTGAGATAAGAATGTTTTAGACATGGAAAGTCACTTGAAATTTTGCATTTTAAATTGCCACATGCAATTTACTGTAAATCAAAGAGCATTCTCATATGAATTTTGTAAAAAGTCAAGATACTAGATTTTAGCCAATTATAAGTTGACTGTGCTACACGTGACCTATAAGTGAAATGCTATAGATTTTCCTCCTATAGTGCCTAGGTTGTTTACTGACCTTTAACTTATTGCTAAATGATACCTTAGTAATTACAATTTGGACTATCAAATATAACCTATCATTCAAAGCAATTTTCTTTTTATATACTTCTAGCAAATGTAATAGAATGGGCACAGGGTCTGTGCCTTTCTCATCAAAGCAGTGACTGGCTATAATTTACAGGCAACATCCCACTGAAATAGCCGAGATTAAGAGTTACTTCTATTTGTGTCCATCAAACCCTTTAGTTATCTAATGAATGAGATAGAGGGAAGATGTATTTTTTTTTCTAGATCTATGCAATGCAGAGCTGATGGTTTCCATAATTTCAGTAGTCCTGAAAAAGCCCTCCTGGTCTGACAGAGGAATATTTCTATTGAACAATGCTAGAGACATAGTCTAGCTGCAAGCCTATCAGTTTTAGGTGGATTAATATATCCATATTTTACAGTCTGAGAACAAACCATGGTGCGTGGACTGGCCGGATCTCCTGTCTTAAACTCAATAGCCTCATATAAGCTTGTCGAGTTTGGCTCCATGAATCTGCCCACAGCCTGGAATCAAGCATGTAATTTTTGTGACAATTTGAGATGCAGTTTTTTAATTACAGAGAGAACTGAATCCAAATAGAAAAAAATAATTTGCAGGACTGATAGTTTCTGTTTTTTTCTGTCCTGTCATCTGTTTATATATTTGCCAAAAAAGTAATGCATGGAGTTACTTTCACAGTCAGGGTCGCACATAGTGATGGTGCAACCTGTCCAGCCGTATGTCTGTGCAAAAGATGAAGCTGTCACATACATAATTTGACTGCAAAAGTCTCATATACTGTCCTTGCACAAGGATCTTCTGTCTGTGCCCATCCCTATCCACATAATATTTTCATCAGTATTTTCCATCAGTGTTTGTAATCTAAAGACTAGTGATGAGCGAGCACTAAAATGCTCGAGTACTCGTTGCTCGGGTCGAGCAAATTGGAATACTTGGGTGCTTGACTCGAGCAACGAGCCCAATGTAAGTCTATGGGAAACTCGAGCATTTTTCAGGCGGCTCCCCCCGGCGGTCTGCAGAAGGCCTAAAAATTGCCCAAATCGATGGGAACAGTGCTCAAATAACATGGGAACAGCATGGGGAAGACCCCTGGAAGCATTTCTGACTCCCAGGTCACTGCTGTCAACAACGTTGTCAGAGTATTACTCCACTTTTTCGGACTCAGAATAAAACATACAATAAAAAACCAAAATGTATTTTCCTGGGAAATATATTAAGGAACATCCTTTCCAGGGTAATGACTTGTATATAAAGCAAAATAAATAAATAAAACCAAAAATACTCCTCCACACCTTGGGCTATGTTCACACGTAGCGTTTTTGATGCGTTTTTGCACTTTTGCATTGCTTTTAACAAAGACAAATGCATTCACTGGGAAACGTTATTTTAATATTTTACAACCTTATCTGGCCATCTGGTGTGTAACTCATCATCAGACACATCCATACAGTGCTGAAAAGACATGGGAACAGCATGGGGAAGACCCCTGGAAGCATCTCTGACTCCCAGGTCACTGCCTAAAAGTGTGCCCATCATAAGTGATCCTTGGCAAATGGAAGATGCCTCCCGCCATGCACCTGTCATTGCAGACTTGCAACAATCACCGTACACGTCCTTGTCCCAGTGCAGCGTTCAGTTGTCCCTACCCCATTCCTTGGAATGCAAGTACAAGTATGCAGCCAGCCTCCCACCCTCAGGCTGCAATACTATACTGTCAAATTTTTGACAGCTGCTTGCTCTTGAAATGTGGCCTTTTAGGCTCGTGGAGGCAGAAGCTTTTCATAACCTCATGCCGGCAGCGGCCGGGTGTCCATACTCGGTTCCCAGCCGCCACTGTTTCTCCCGGTGTCGTCTCCGCCTTCCACAAGCACGGGTACCACAACATTACCCGAGCCCTCCCCAGTGCACTTACTGGGAAGGACCGCCTAACCATAAACACGTGGACTGGTGAATGTGGCCAGGGACGGTATGGAGCCAGTCCACAGCTTTTTTTGCTGAGTTGTATTTCACCACAGCTATATTCTTTAGCTTGGTGAAAGGACTTGGGAAACCATATATACCCAGCAATCATTTCTCCCAGGAAGTCCTTTAAAGCTGCTTTCACTTGAAATGAGGTCTTTTAGGCTCAATGAGGCGGAAGCTTTTCATAACCTCATGCCGGTGGCGGCCGGGTGTCCTTAATCGGTCCCCAGAAGACACTATTTCTCCTGGTATCGTCTTTGCCTTCCACAAGCACGGGTCCCACAACATTACCCGTGCCCTCCCCAGTGCACTTACTGGGAATGACTGCCTAACCACAAACACGTGCACAGGTGAATGTGGCCAGAGACGGTACGGAGCCAGTCCACAGCTTGTTTTGCTGAGAGTTGTATTTAGCTAGGTGAAAGGACTGGCATAGAGGGAAACCATATCTACCCTGAGAGTCATTTCTCCCAGGAAGTCCTCTAATGCAGCTTGTTGCAGAAGCAATGGCAGCCCGTCCAACATCAACTCGCACTTGTCGGTGGTGATTTGACACACAAACATCTTTCATTGCGCATTTAATTTCATGAATACATAGTTGGACAATGGCCTGATCTGCAATGCGGTTTAAGAAATAACATGCATAAGCATATCCGATCCAAATAAAAAATGCAGCAATAGGGTGTCCGGGAATCTTCCCCCAGACTTTTCTTAGCCAGAGCTGCTTCTCGACATCTTCCCAAACTTTGCACTCCTTGTGAGAGTACCCTGTGCCTCAGGGCCTGTGCAATGGGAGGGGCTGAGAAAACTCTCCCAGAACTTTGACAGTGTTCCCATGCCTCTACTGGAATGAAGTTGTGTCTCTCTCGCCTGTACTCGTTGGTTGTCCAACGAAGTGTGCCCTCTGCCGCCAGCGTTTTCCGATGGGAATTTTTTTAATAGTTCCGCAACAAGGGTCTTCTGGTACAGCCCCATTTTTGTAGACCTGTCCGCCTCAGGAATAAGAGATATAAAGTTCTCTTTGTAGCGTGGGTCTAGAAGTGTTACCAACCAGTAATGATTGTCACCCAAAATTTTGAGAACGCGAGGGTCATGGGAAAGGCAGCATAACATAAACTCAGCCATGCGTGCCAGATTACTAACAGGCAAGACTTCTGTGTCCTCACCAAGAGGATGACTGACCATGCTCTCCTCCTCCTCCTCCTCTCTGTCCTCAGGCCATCCATGCTGAACAGATGGTATGACAGATGTGCAGGTAGTACCGTCAATAGTGCATGAAACTAGCTCCTGTCCTTCCTCCTCCTCCTCTTCCTCATTGTCACCCAATCCATGTTGGGATGAGATGAGGCTTGGCTGTGTGTAATCACCCTGTATGGTTCCTTGCTCCATCTCATCATGCAATGCATCCTCTTTGATTGTGAGCAGAGAGCGTTCAGAAGACAGAGAAGTGGGATGGTGACGCTAATTATGGCGTCATTGCCGGTCACAATCTTGGTGGAGTTCTCAAAGTATTGGAGGATGGTACATATGTCTGACATCCATGTCCACTCCTGAGGTCTTATGTGTGGAGTCTGAACTGAATACCGACAGCCTTGTTGATGCTGGTATTCAACAACTGCCCTCTTCTGCTCACAAATCCTTCCCAACATCTGCACTGTAGAGTTCCAACATGTGAGTACATCACACACCAGTCTGTGAGCCGGAAGCTGCAAATGCTGCTGAACCACGGCAAGGGCGGTGGAAGCTGTAGGTGAGTTTCTAAAATGGGCACACAGGCGGCATACTTTAACAAGGAGATCCGGCAGCTCCGGGTAGGATTTGAGAAACTGCTGAACCACGAGGTTAAGCACATAGGCCAGGCATGGTACGTGTGTGAGCTCGCGTCGCCTCAGAGCCGCCACCAGGTTCCGGCCAGTGTCACACACAACCATGCCTGGCTGTAGGTTCAGCGCTGTGAGCCACAGATCTTCCTGCTCTTTCAGAGCTGTCCACAACTCTTCAGCATTTTGCGGTTTGTCACCTAAACATATTAGCTTCAGCACAGCCTGTTGCCGCTTGTGTTAGAACCCTCCTGTTAGAATTTCTATCTTGTGTTTTGCTGTCATGTGACCATCTGCCTACATATTCCAGTTCCGCCCTACTGGCCTTGCTGGACTTCAGTGTTGTTTGACTCTCTCTCTTGCCAGGTGCTTCGGTGCCTATCTCTGTCTAGTTCGCTTGGTCCTCTGGGACCTCTAGTACTTTTTGTCAGTTTGTCTTTTGTCCTCTGCAACAACTTCTGTTTAGGAGGTGTCCCATTTTTGTCCCAGTCCTTAGGTCATTTAGGGACCCCTCCCTTAATTCTATAGGTCTATGTTCAGACTAGCCAAGGACTAAGGTGGGTCTGTTCACAAGGAAAAGGCAGCCCGCTACATCGTAGGGATTCAGCTTAGTCTTACTGTAGGGACAGCTTTCCCCTATCTTTCCTTAGTTTATGTTGCAGATCATAACAGGCAGTGCTGCAATGCTTCCAGCTTGTGACTGATGTGGTCATTTTGGAGATGGAGGCTGAAGAAAAGGAGGAGGCTGAGGAGGATGAGGTGCATGAGCTGTAGACCGTGGGGGCAACCCTGATTGACAAAGGGCCCGCAATCCTTGGCGTCGGGAGGACGTGTTCCGTCCCAAGGTCCGACTGGGTCCCGGCTTCCTCTATGTTAACCCAGTGTGTCATCATAGAGATGTACCGTTCCTGCCCACAAGCACTCGTCCACGTGTCCGTGGTTAGGTGGCCTTTCCCGGTAACTGCATTGTTGAGGGCACGGCTAATGTTTTGGGACACGTGCTTGTTTAATGCGGGGACGGCACACCAGGAGAAATAGTGGTGGTTGGGAACATACCGAGGGACGGCCGCCGCCATCAGGCTGCGGAATGCTTCCGTCTCCACGAATCTAAAAGGCAACATTTTGAGCGCAAGCAGTAGTGAAATGTGAGAATTTAGTAGTGTGGCCTGTGGGGCGTTGGCTGAATATTTGTGCTTGCATTCAAAGGACTGGGGTATGGACAACTTAACGCTGCACTGGGACAAGGACATGGACTTGCTTCTTCATGCTGCTACTTGAGAGTGTGCAACAACAGGTTCAGGGCAGGAGGCATCTTCGCATGCACCATGGACAGGGGATTGGCTTTCATGCACAACAGCGGAAGAAGAAATGGTGCCACCTGCAGACACTGTTCCTGGACCCTGGAGTTCGGCCCACAAAGTCGGGTGCTTTGTTGCCATGTGCCTGATCATGATGGTGGTGGTCAGGCTGGTCGTTTTGCCACCCCTGCTGATTCTGGCCTGGCAGGTGATGCAAATTGCCTTTTTGGGGTTATCGGCTGAGTCTTTATAAAACAACCAGACTCGGGAAGACCTAACAGCTGTACTGGCAACTTCTGTCGTGTTGGTGTGAAGGGGAACAGTTGCCTGCCTTCTGTCTGTGGCCACCACACTGCTTCTTCCTGCCTGTTGGGGTGCTTTGCCTCCCTCCCCCTGTGTGCTGCTGTCCTCGCTCTGCATGTCCTCCTGCCAGGTTGGGTCAGTAACTATATCATCCACCACCTCATCTTCCAATTCCGCACCCTGGACCTCCTCCTGACTTTCTGGCAATTATGTCTCATCATCGTCCACCTCTTGTGACACTTTCACACCATTGCCTTCATGTGACCGTGGCTGCTCAAATATTTGGGCATCGCTACACGGGATCTCCTCTTACCCCGCTTCAAGTGGACCGGGCGAGAGGCCCGAATCTATAAATGGAAAAGTGAACAGCTCTTCAGAGTGTCCAAGTGTAGGATCAGTTGTCTTTGGTTAGTCGGCCTGGTGGGAGGAAAGAGGATCAGGGTGAGGAATATGCGGTCCAGACTCACGGCTACTGAGACTTGACCGTGTGGAAGACAGGGTGGTGGTGGTGGCTAAGTGACTGGAAGCATTATCCGCTATCCAACCAATAACCTTTTGACACTGCTCTGGGTTCAATAGTGGTGTGCTGCGGTCCCCTAGAAATTGGGACAGGAAGGTCAGGCGAGAAGATGTGGGTTGTTTGTTGTGGTGCAATTTCAGCTTGCCCACTGTTATGATCTGCTACAAGAAATAAGGAAAGATAGGAAAACTGTCCCTACAGTAGGACTAAGCTGATTCCCTACGATGCAGCGGGCAACCTGTTCCTTGTAAACAGACCCTCCTTTGTCTGAACGCAGACCTATAGATATAAGGAAGGGGTCGCTAAAAGTACTAAGGACTGGGACAAAATTGGACACCTCCTAGCAGATGTTGTAGCGGAGCAAAAAGACAAACAGACAAAAATACTTAGAGGTCCAAGGACCAAGCAAACTATAGAGATAGGTACAAAGCACCAGGCTAGATTAAGAGTCAAAGTAACACTGAAGTCCAGCAAAGGCAGAAGGGCGGAGCTGGAATAAATAGGCAGCAGGTCACGTGACCACAAAATAGAAAAAAACTAACAGGATGGTTCTAACAGTACCCCCTCTTCTATGAGGATCCTCTGGATCCTCCAGGCCCAGG
Organism: Phyllobates terribilis; assembly: GCF_046119375.1. NCBI lineage: Eukaryota > Metazoa > Chordata > Amphibia > Anura > Dendrobatidae > Phyllobates > Phyllobates terribilis. Next base: position 345,592,081 of record NW_027362767.1, on the reverse strand, counting down.
CTTATAAGGAAACCTCCTGTGAAATGCTCTGACAAGTCTAGGAGCAGAGACATCATCTGCCCTTACCCAGGAGTTATCCTCAGGACCGAAACCTTTCCAAGCGACGAGATACTGCAATCTCCCTCTATGCCTTCTGGAATTCAGAATACGAGAAATTTCATATTCACCGTCTTCCACCACCGGAGGCACTGTGACAGTGGCATCCCTATCCGATACATCAGCTTTTTTCAACAAGGAAACATGAAACACCGGATTAATCTTCCAGGAGGAGGGAACCTCCAACCTAACAGCAGACTGGTTAACCACCTGAAGCACCTTAAATGGTCCCACAAACTTCGGACCCAATTTCTTAGAAGGAATCCTCAACCGCAGATTCTTTGAGGACAACCAAACCATGTCACCAACAGTAAACAAAACCTCTTGACGTTTCCTGTTAAAATACTTCTTAGACTTTTTGTTAGACTCTTGAAGGTTACAACGTACATCAGTCCAAACTCTCTCCAAATCACCGGAAAAATTCTCCTCCTCCTGCACAGCCGACACCAATTTGGAGAACGAACCAAACAACGGATGTCTCCCAGTACAAAATAAAAACGGAGAACACCCAGCAGAAGAGGATGTATGGTTGTTAAGAGCAAATTCAGCAAGTGGCAGAAACTCAGACCACCCCTCTTGATTGTCTGCCACAAAACAACGCAAAAACTGCTCAACATCCTGGTTCTTTCTTTCGGTCTTTCCATTAGACTCAGGATGATACCCAGATGAAAATGACAAATGAACTCCCAACCTGTCACAAAAGGCACGACAAAAACGAGCCACAAACTGAGGTCCCCTATCAGAAACAATGTCGGTGGGAACGACATGGAGTCTGACAATTTCCTTGACAAAAGCCTTAGCGAGTGTCTTAGCGCAGGGTAGTTTATTGAAAGGAACCAAGTGACACATCTTGTTAAAATGGTCCACGACCACCCAGATGACAGTGAAACCCTCGGACACAGGAAGGTCAGTAATAAAATCCATTGCAAGATGTGTCCAAGGTGCACTTGGAACCTCCAGAGGGCAAAGCAACCCCGCAGCAGGAGCATGTGAAGCCTTTGATCTAGCACACACCGTACATTGATGCACCTATTTAATGATTTCCTTCTGCCACCCAGGCCACCAAAAACTGCGACCTACCAGTCTCTTAGTCTCAGAAATTCCTGGATGACCTGCCAACCGAGACTCATGATACTCCACAAACAACTCTCTCCTAAAGGTTCTAGGTACAAACAACCTCCCATGGGGAGTGTTAGATGGGGCATCCTCCTGGGCTTTCAGAATTCCATCTTCGAAAATGGAGTCCAATGCTGCTATCACAACTCCTTCCTGTAAAATGCTCTCCTCCTCCTCGGTACCAACCATGGGAGAAAAGCTGCGAGATAAAGCATCAGCTTTAGCATTCTTAGTACCCGGGATGTAAGTAATAGAAAAATTAAACAGCGAAAAAAACAGTGCCCACCTAGCCTGACGGGCATTCAAACGCTTGGCGGCATCTAGATAGATCAGATTCTTTTGATCAGTGAAAACCTGAATGGGAAATTTAGCACTTTCCAAGAAATGACGCCAATGTTCAAATGCGAGTTTGATAGCCAGCAATTCCCGATTACCAACATCTTAATTAAGTTCGGTTTCAGAAATTTTTTCCAAAAAAAAGCACAGGGATGAACCCCATCCTTGTTCTCCTGAGACAAAACCGCACCGACCCCCACCAAAGAAGCATCAACCTCGACCAAAAAAGGCTTGGTCTCATCAGGCTGCATAAGAATGGGGGCAGAACTGAGCCTCTCCTTGAGATACACATAAGCTTCAATGGCCTCAGTAGTCCACTGGACCGTATTCGCACCTTTCCTGGTGAGATCGGTCAGCGGCTTAACAATTATAGAAAAATTCCTAATGAATTTTCTGTAATAATTGGCGAAACCCCAAAATCTCTGTATCGATTTTAAACCAATAGGCCTAGGCCATTCCTGCACAGCCTGAACCTTCACCGGGTCCATCTCAAAGCCCTCACTGGAGATAATGTAGCCCAAAAAACTAATTCTCTGCACAGCGAACACGCATTTCTCCAGGTTAGCAAAACGTGAATTGTCACTTAATAACTGCAATACCTCACGTACGCTCTGCCAATGAGACTCCAGATCTGGCGAATAAATCAAAATCTCATCCAAATACACCACCACATTCTTACCAATCAAAGGTCTCAGGATGTCATTAATAAGGTTCTGAAAAAATGCTGGTGCATTGGTAAGACCAAAAGGCATAACCAGATTCACAAAATGACCCACCGGAGTGTTAAAAGCAGTCTTCCATTCATCCCCCTCCTTCATTCGCAACAAATTGTATGCCCCCCGGAGATCAATTTTAGATAACCACTTGGCCCCCACTAACTGGTTAAACAAGTCAGGAATTAACGGCAGTGGGTAGGAATTGCGTACGGTAATTTAATTAATTTTGCGAAAGTCCAGACATGGACGTAAACCGCCATCTTTTTTTTTTACAAAAAAAAATCCAACAGCCACAGGTGACTTAGAAGGTCTAATGTGACCAGCAGCCAAGCTCATCTGTATGTATTCCTCCAAGGCTTTTCTTTCAGGGATAGTAAGATTAAATAAGCGACTATTGGGAAGAGTAACTCCAGGAACAAACTCAATGGTGCAATCATAGTCCCTATGAGGAGGTAGAATTTGCGACTCCTCCTCTGAAAAAAACTTCCAAAAATCCTGAATAGGTACAGGTAATTCCCCTCTTTCCACAGCAGCAATGCGACCGTTACAACATTTATCATAACACTTAGGACTCCAAGATTTAATCTCATTAGTAGACCAGTCCAGTAAAGGATTGTGCAGTTTTAACCAAGGCAAACCTAACACTACTGGAGAAGGTAAATTATTTAATACCACTAAATCCAAATTCTCTTGGTGAATACCATTAATAGTGAGGGGAAATTCAAAAACCTTGTGAATAACACATTTCAAAGGAGTGTTATCAACAGCAACCACAGAAATAGGAGATGAGAAAGGTTTAGGTTCCAATTTAAGTCTTTCCAAAAATCCCTTATCAATCACATTCAGTGTAGAACCACAATCCACAAATACCTGAAATTCAATCAACTCCTTCTGCAATGAGGAACTCCCTGAAAGAAATACTCCCTTAGAGTTTAAACAAGCAATACGGGCGTAACTGACCTTTTTTTTTTTATTTGTTTAACAGAAGCTCACAGTTCTTAACAAAATGGTCAAATTTACCACAGTAAAAACACAATCCCTTGGAAAACCTGTGTTCTTTTTCCTGAGAGCGGAGTGGCATCGCCCCAATCTCCATCGGTTCTCCGTCATCCGAGCAGACCCTCAGATGACTAGGAGCTGCCATAGCAAGAGTTTTCTCCTCATTAACCCTGGCATGTAGTCTCCTGTCCACCCGTATAGCTAATTGCATGGCTTCTTGCAAGTTTCCTGGTGCAGGGAAAGCAATCAGCAGATCCTTAACCCTATCACTTAAACCAGCAAGAAACAAACATTTTAACACCGAATCATTCCATCTCACTTCAGAAGACCACCTTCTGAAGTGTGTACAATAATTTTCAACATCACCTGACCCCTGCTTTAAATGTCTCAGTTGTGTCTCAGCAGAAGAGACTCGATCAGGATCGTCATACAACAACCTCATAGCAGAAAAAAAATCTTCCTCTGAACTAAAACACGGATCATTAGGTTCGAGAGAAAAGTCCCATCCCTTTGGTTCCTTGCGCAAAAGTGACATGATAAACCCAATGCACTGTGATTCATTCCCAGAGGACCTGGGTCTCAAACGAAAATATAATTAACAAGCATTTTTAAAGGAAAAAAAATCTTGTTTTTTACCATAAAAAAAATCAGGCAGTCCTTCCTTCGGTTCAACAAAATGCGCTCCAGGACAGCTACTCACGTGTTGCTGGGGCTCGGCCACCTCCTGAGACAATCCCTGTAGGCGTTGAGCCAATTCCTGAATAGACACCATGCTCATCACCGGATCTCTTTCCTAAGGATATATTTTGATTTTGGGCTGGACTTACTGTTATGATCTGCTACAAGAACTAAGGAAAGATAGGAAAACTGTCCCTACAATAGGACTAAGCTGATTCCCTACGATGCAGCGGGCAACCTGTTCCTTGTGAACAGACCCGCCTTCGTCCTCAGCTAGTCTGAATGCAGACCTATAGATATAAGGAAGGGGTCCCTAAAAGTACTAAGGACTGGGACAAAATTGGACACCTCCTAGCAGAAGTTGTAGCCGAGCAAAAAGACAAACAGACAAAAATACTTAGAGGTCCAAGGACCAAGCAAGCTATAGAGATAGGTATAAAGCACCTGGCTAGATTAAGTGTCAAAGTAACACTGAAGTCCAGCAAAGCCAGAAGGGCGGAGCTGGAATAAATAGGCCGCAGGTCACGTGACCACAAAATAGAAAAAAGCTAACAGGATGGTTCTAACACCCACAGCCTTGTAATCGGCCTCTGCATGCACCATTACCATCACGTCCAGTTCCCCGTCCCTTGCCACGTGCCTTACTCATTTTAAATGGAGGACAGTATCTTCCACGCTCACTACAAATGACTGAGTTTGTAGCAAACTTATATGTGATCCGTGTGACAGAGAAAACAGAGTTTTAAATAGCTGGCCTGTAGGTAAGTAGCTTGAACAGCAAACTGCTGTGAATTGCTTCACTGATACACTAAAATAATTTTTTAATGGTGGATAGAAATGGCAGTATTTTCTGTAAACGTATATATGATCCATTTGACTGAGAAAATACTGTTTTAATAGCTGGATTTCTAGCTCTGGATTGCTTTTTAAGCAAATAATGAGGATTAAAATCCAAAGAAAAGTATTCCTGGCCCCTGAGACCTGGGCCTTTTTATAGAAATATCTAACAGCAGCAGAAGGCAGTATTCGAAAGGAGCCTCTTGTGCTATATGCACTGCAGTCTGCTACATACACTGCCTGCCTGATATCTCTGCAGATGCATTAGTTAGTCCTCCAAAGGACTGTTTGTTAAGATGGATATGTGTAATATATGTTTTTTCTCCCTACACTACCTAATACACAAGCACACCTCTCCCTACACTGTCTGATTCCGGAGTGACTGTGAAGAGCATGGCGGCGCCAGGTCTGATATAGACCCAATGATGCTATGCGGCCAGCCAATCACTGTAATGCCACAACCAACATTGCTACGGTATCGCAGTGAGTGGAAGGCAATCCCTGCATGTTCATTGGCTCTGTAAAGAGCGCCAAACATGCAGGGAGGAGACCCGAGCTCCCGCCGAGCAACCCCGGAAATACTCGGCGAGCCCCGAGCATCTCGAGCAGTCAGATGCTCGGGCGAGCACTTAGCAGTAGCGAGCATGCTCGCTCATCACTTCTAAAGACAGATGTTGATCCTAAAAACTGAAGAGGCTCAAATCTTTCCATTTTAGTTTTTCTCTGTTTCAGATCAACTCCTGAATTTGGCTTACAAACACTGACGCAAAATACCTGACAAAACACTGACTTGTGTAAATGGCATCATTCTTACAGGAAGTAATGCCTTGGTATTAGTGATGGACGATCATGCTCATTACTCGAGATTTATGAGCATGCTCGTTTGTTTTCCAAGTATCTTCAGCGTGCTCGGGTGTTATGGTTTAGTCACTCCGTGCTTATGATTTGCGACTGTTTGACAGCTTTAATACATGTGAGTAATGTCTGTTTCTTAGGCATTCCTCACATGTATTAAAGCTGTCAAACAGTCGCAAATCATGCGCACAGAGTGACTCAAACATAACTCCTGAGCACGCTGAAGATAGTCGGCGAGCACCCGAGCATGCTCACCAAAAGGGTTAACAGAACATACTCGCTCATCACTACTTGGTATACTATGTAAGCTACTGCATTTTGGGCATTTTTTTCAAATGATGCAGTTTATATTCCTTTTAGGAGACAATAAAAGGTTAAATTTAATGTAAAAAGTTAATGTAAAATGTTAGAGATGCGCTAAGAAGTAAATCCAAAACTAAAATGTAGAAATAATATCAGTATTTCATATGAATATAAACCAATTGGATATATAGGTTAAGGTTCCAGAAAACGGTGTTTACTACCTTTTGATATGATGATCCTTTTGCTCCCTCCAAATGAACTGTCCTGCAGAGGCTTGGCCTTTGCTCAATAGAGATCCTGGCAAATGTCCTGCAGAGTATTGCACTGTGCTCAATAGAAATCCTGGCAAATGACCTGCAGAGCATTGCACTATGCTCAATAGAGATCCTGGAAAATTTACTGCAGAGCATTGTACTATGCTCTTGCACTGTGCTCAATAGAGATCCTGGCAAATGTCTTGCAAAGTGTTGCACTGTGCTCAACAGAGATACTGGCAAATGTACTGCAGAGCGTTGCATTATGCTCAATAGAGATCTCAGCAAATGTCCTGCAGAGTGTTGCACTCTGCTTGATGAAGATCCTGGCAAATGTTCTGCAGAGCGTTGCACTATGCTTAATAGAGATCCCGGCAAAATGCCAACAAAAAGTCTGTCCCATAGTACTGGGTACTGGATTGTGTGTCCGTGTGTCCCAATCTTTGGTGCACTTGTGGGGTGTATGTGTCCACAATCCACGTGATGGAGAAGGTGCTGAGCGATATGGATGTGGTGCCGGCTGGTCACCATATAGCATGCAGTGATTCCAACAGGCTGCCACCTTTACAGGTAAGTGACGTCACTCAGGCAATGTGGACTCTACATCAGGAAATTAATTCCAGAGTGAGTACCTTTCTTACGCATTTCAGCGGTTACGACCGCCTTCATCAGAGATGAGGCCTGAGACCTATGGCGGTGTTTATATAGGTGCCTGTTGGAACTCTGCTTGAACTCTGTTTGAATTCTTGGGTTTGGGTTCAGATTATTTTTAGAAAGCGAATAGTTCAATCTCACGTTTGAGGCCAAGGCGACAAACTAATAGGTGATTTGATTCCATTCAAACCGAGCTTTATGAATAGAAAAGTTCCTAATTTAGCAAGTAAAATAGCACCCACAGGTATAAGAAATCCACCCAGGACTAATACTACAAACAGAGAAAGGCTATGTGCCCACGATGCAGAAATGCTCCGGATTTTTCCTGAGCATTTCTGCATCTCCCTTGCAGAAAAAACGCATGCGGATTGTACATGCGGATTGTACATGCGTTTTCCTGCCAGGGACAAGCGGATGTGAAGCGTTCTTCACATGCATTTCCGCATGCAGGTTGACAAGCGCTTTCCAAGCGATTTTAGCATCACTTGGAAAGTGCTTGACAACTTGGTCACACTATATAAATCCATGCAAATGGCATGGATTTATATAATGTGACCGAAAGAATGGTTAAAAGAATGGTTAAAAATAAAAAATAAATCTATACTTACCTTCCGATGGTCCCCTGAGTCTTTATCCGATGCGTCTCGGCTTGCCGGCAGCTAGCGGTACACTAAAGGACCTGCCGGCGTCAGCGGTCGCGTGACCCGTCACATGACTAAATCACGTCACGGCAGGTCCTTTTCAGACCATCGCGAGTTGCCGGCAAGCCGAGACGCATCGCTATGGAGACCCGGGGCCATCAGAAGGTAAGTATAATATTTAATTTTTATTTTATTCTTTTTTTTGCAGGTACTATGGTACCTGGGTCCGGAGGAGAGTCTCCTCTTCTCCAGACCCGGGTACCATCCGCACATTGAAACGTTTGAATTCCGCATCTGCAGATGCAGTGATGCGGAATCCATGCGTTCCAATGCAAGTCAATGGAGGGGAAAACGGGGTGTTTACGCAAAATGAATGTTAGTGCTGCGGATTTTTCCGCAATGATAATCCGCAGCAGAAATTTCCACAGCATGTGCACAGCACATGGGGATTAACATTGGGGAACATGACAGGCCTTCTACCAAGCGTTTTTTAAGCGTTTCTGCAGTGGAATTGCCTCTGCGGAAACGCTTAAAAAACGCATAGTGGGCACACAGCCAAAAAGTTTTTTCTCCATGCAAAAATTGTGTCATGTGCAGAATGACAAAAAAACAGGAACCAATACAAACTTTCAAAACTTCAAATAATCAATATACAATAAAATCCCACATTACATGCCATATAAAAAGTGTAACACATTGTATTAAATGCCTTTGCCAAAAATTCTACATAGGTAGAACAAAGCGTGAATTAAGAATCAGACTAAAAGAACATCGTTATAATACAGTATTAAGAGACAATTCACAGGGCATCCATTATCACAGCACTATAAAACTGCACATAATGGCGATATATCTGGTAGTTGCTTTTGGGGGATAGAGAAAGTTGAAAAACATTGGAAAGGAAGGGATATAATTAAACAAATGTCAAAAATAGAAAGTAGATGGATCTTCACTTTAAAAGGTTATATTTAGCTTATAAAAATTGTGCATTGCTTAAAAAAATATACAAATGTTACTATTCACTTATTGATAGAGATGAGCAGAAAAAGCAACATTCAAACTTACCTGCTTAGGCTAATTTTCCTAGTAAAATTGATTTGTATGAAAATTTAATGTCCAGACCCCAACGCATAATAAATATAAGATGTAAAAATACAAAAATCCTTTTTAGGGCGGCAGTGTTCACACCGTGCAGTAACTGAGGCACTGACCCAAGAAAGTCCAACATAAGCAGCTTTTATTCAGCAAAACTTACAGGTAAACAGAAAGTCCTCTGGTTCACAGCTGGGTTAACACAAGTGCATAACAACAGTTGCAGGGGGCAACGGCCGCGCCGGGCCGCTCAGAGCCTGACTGGTGCAGAGCCTTCGAAGGCGTGGGTTAAGCTACTCACAGGCCCACTGAGCTTTCCTGCTATGCTCCTAGCAGGTTCCAACACAGAACAACACTAATCCTTAATGCAGGGTTTTTAAAGGACCTGTGGCAAGAGCCACTGGAAAACCCGGGTTGGAGGGACGAGGCCGACCCACTGCTTTCCTGTAGCCTCCCCCAAGAAATGAAGGCCCTGCCTGGTTTTACTTAATCTGCCTTACCCAGATAGCCTGACCAGGTCAATGTTCACCTTCATTCCTGCATTGCAGCTGCAGCTGTGACTGTGACTGCAATGCACTCCAATGGATTTAATAGGTCTCTGTACACATTCTGGGGGAAATATAACGTCCCTCGTATACGATCCCAGTTACTGCCTCACATATCCCCCCTCTATTCAAACTTGTGTGGTTGAACATTTGTCACCATACAGGATGCCCGGGAAAGGGCATCCGCGTTTGCCTGCGACCTCTACAGAGAGACTGAAATTTTGAAGTGACAGAAACTGCCTGGTAACTCACGCATTCCATTCCTTGGTGTTGGACAAAGGTCCAACTTTGACACTTCATTTAATTTCCGGAGATCGTTACAGAAGCGTAATGATTCGTCTGGTATTGGGATCAGTACGATGGGGCTAGCCCATTCACTCCGTGATTCCTTGATGACTCCTAACTGGAGCATTTGTTTTACCTCAGCCGTGCTGGCTTGCCTCCGGGCTTCGGGTACTAGGTATGATCTCATTCGTACCCTTACCCCAGGTTCAGTGACAATGTCATGTTGGAGAACTGTAGTCCTACCCGGTAGCTCTGAGAACACGTCAGTATTCAGCTGCACCAGCGAGCAAGCCTCCCATCGCTGCATTTTAGTGAGAGCATCACTTATCCTGACCTCTCCATCGGACGCATCTCTGGCTGAGGGTACACGTACTATCACCCGATCGCGTTTGTTAAAAGACCTGACCGGGCCTCTTTTATTATACTAGATGGTGGCCCGATTCTAACGCATCGGGTCATGATGGGCATGACCGACTTGATCCGGTCATGCAAACTAGGCACGTGTTCAATTATACTCCTATGTGGAGTCGGCTCTTGTTCCCACATCTCTTTGGCTACCTCAAACAGACCCTTACGGTGTCTGCCGTACAATAACTCAAAGGGAGAGAAAGAACCCTGTGGAAGCCTGGGGTACCTCATGGACGGCGAACATCAAATAGGGTAGTAACATGTCCCAATCCCTTCTATCCTTAGAAACCACCTTTTTTAACATCGACTTGAGGGTAGTATTAAACCGTTCTACTAGCCCGTAGGTTTGAGGGTGGTACGCCGAGGTGCGCAATTGTTTTATTTTTAGCAGTTTGCACAGTTCTCTCGTTACCTTGGACATAAAAGGGGTCCCTTGATCCATCAGGTTCTCCTTAGGTAGCCCAAGGCGACAGAACATGACAAACAGCTCCAGTGCAATCAGTTTCGCCGAGGTGTGGTGTAGCAGTATAGCCTCCGGGTACCGGGTGGCACAATCGACGACCACAAGTATATGTTGGTGGCCACGAGAGGATTTTACAATGTGCCCTACTAAGTCCATTGTAATCCATTCAAAAGGTACCTCTATCACCGGCGGAGGTATCAATGGGCTCAGAAAGCTTGCGGTGGGTGGGGTCAGCTGACATTCGGGGCAGGATTCGCAGTACTTTTGAACCTCCGCGTAAATCCCAGGCCAAAAGAACCACTGCAAGATACGCTGATGCGTCTTTTTAACCCTTAAGTGTCTACCCAGCAGGTGTGTGTGTGCCTTCTCCAGAACCGCCCTATGGTACGACTGAGGTACCACTAACTGTTCCACGACCTCTTCCCTGATTTTGTCTACCCTAAAAAGCAACTCACAGTTGACCACCATGCGTGGAATCACAGTATCTACACCGGGCTGTTGAGCTGCACCATTTACCTCTAACACCCTTTTCCGCACACGAGTCAGGGTGGGATCCTGTAGCTGAGCTGCCCCAAATGTGCCCCGGGACACTTCCAGCTGGGGGATCAATGGGGTCTCCTTGACCTCTCCTGCCAGTACCTCTAGGGGAAACCTATAGGTGTCACACTCTGTCGCTAAGTTGGACACCCCTATTGCAGGTACCCCTAACTCAGGTTCTTCGGGTACAGCGCCCGTAATAAATTTTACCAGGGAAGAGTAGTTTTTGTTTTTCCACAGAGTCCAGAACAGGGGCAAGTCTGTTCCCAACACAGTCCCAAAGGGAAGAGTTTTTACCACCCCCACCACATGTTTTGTGTCCCCACATGACGTGGACAACACTACCTCCGCTGTTGGATATTCTCGGAGGTCCCCATGGATACACACAACCCCGACTGTCCGTCCACAGGGGTTGTCTCCTGCCACCAGCGACTCATGTACCAAAGTCACTAGGCTCCCCGAGTCTAAGAGGGCCTCCATTGGGTACCCATTAACCAGTATCTGGCACAATTGGGGTTCGCTGTCTGGGGGGTTGGCACTCGCAGTGCAGATGGTCCGGGTGTACGGGGGGTTGGCACTCGTAGTGCAGACGGTCTGGGTGTACAGTGAGACCCGGCGGTTATACTCACAGTCCATGGGCTCTGTAGTCAGGGTGCAGTTAGCAATCACATATCCCGGCCTCTGACACCGTCAGCACCTAATGGCAGAGGTACTGTTAGATCTTGGGACCTTTTGGGAGGGAACCAGACTCCTGCCACTCTCACTCCATGGTTCCCCTTCAGCACGGGTACGGTGCTGACTGTCTTCAGCAGAGGGACGTGACCCCTTTCCCGGTTCCTGGTTTGGCAGGGTCCGGCGTGACAGCCGCGAGGTGGCAGAGTCCCGTAAAAAGTCCTGAGTGGCCGAGTAGCGCTCGATCAGGCTGTCCACCTGGTCGACGGTGCCGGGGTCCCCTTGCCCCACCCAATGTTTTTATAGCGGCCAGCAGAATCCTCACTAGCTGGTCGACCACCACCCTCTCCACCATCTGGGCTGGAGTTAAAGTCTCAGGCTGGAGCCACCTCCTTACCAGCTGCAGAAGGTCATAAGTCTGAGACCGGGTGGGTTGGGTTTCCACGAAGACCCATGAAAATACGCGCTGAGCCCTCACATATGTATTGACCCCCAGTCAGGCAAGGAGCTCACCTTTGAGCCTCAGGTAGTCCTGGGCGTCCTCCCGACTGAGGTCGAAGTAGGCCTTCTGGGCATTTCCGACCAAAAATGGAGTCACCACTTCAGCCCACTGGCTGGCTGGTTGGTTTTCCCACTCTGCTGTGCATTCATAGATGGACAGGAAGGCTTCCACGTCGTCCTCCGGTCCCATTTTCCTCAACACTGAGCGAACCTTGTCCCGGGCCTCTCGACGTTCCGGGATCTGCATTGTGGCTGTTTCCCACAGGGCAGCAATCTGTTATAGCATCAGTTCATTTGTTTTTTGCTGCTGCTCGTACAGTAGCTGCTGCTGATTGTGCTGCTGCTCCCGCTCCTGCTGTTGCCGCTGAGACTGCAGCTGCTGCTGCTGGGTGAGTACCAACTGCTTTAACAGCTCCTCCATGTTGTGCACGGGGTGGAACTGAAAGGTGGCAGGCTGGATTGTGGTCATGCAGCTGCTGGTGGGGTATGCCTCAGTCACAATCCCCGCATTCTCTTCCAAGCTGTAGGGCAGCGGTATTCACACCATGCAGTAACTGAGGCAGTGACCCAAGCAAGTCCAACATAAGCAGCTTTTATTCAGCAAAACCTACAGGTAAACAGAAAGTCCTCCGGTTCGCAGCCAGGTTAACACAATTCCATAACAACGGTTGCCGGGGGCAATGGCCGCGCCGGGCCGCTCAGAGCCTGACGGGTGCCGAGCCTTCCCAGGCATGGGTACAGCTACTCACAGGCCCGCCGAGATTTCCTGCTATGCTCCTAGCAGGTTCCAACACAGAACTACACTAATCCATAATGCGGTGTTTTTAAAGGACCTGTGGCAAGAGCCTCTGGAAAACCCGGGTTGGAGGGACGAGGCCGCCCCACTGCCTTCCTGTAGCCTCCTCCAAAAATGAAGGCCCTGCCTGGTTTTACTAAATCTGCCTTAGCCAGATAGCCGAACCAGGTCAATGCTCACCTTTATTCCTGCATTGCAGCCTCAGCTGTGTCTGTGACTGCAATGCATTCCAATGGATTTAATAGGTCTCTGTACACATTCTGGGGGATATATAGCGTCCCTCGTATACAATCCCAGTCACTGCCTTACACCTTATACAAAACTGACTGCTTACCTTTCCGATCCCTTTAGTGGGGGCAAGTGGTGGCAATCAGTAAATGGACGTGATGGGTGATGATGAGGAGGGGAGAGGAGTGGAGATTTGATCGGTAAGATGAGTATAAGTTTTTTTTTATATTTTTTAACATTTTGATAGCCTTTTATGGTTCAGAAAAATGGCATCCAGTGGCCGCGCTTTTGCTGAATCTGTGCAGAAGCGGATTTGGTGAATGCAGATTTTTGTAAAATTAGAGTAAAACTGAATTACACTGGAAAAATATTATCTCACCTCTTTTAAGTGCACAAAAAAGATTATGACAACAGGAAACCTATGTGTAGAAAATGTTTCATTTTTCTGTTCTGATGGTTGTTTACGTAGGAATTTCTTTTATCTTTGTGTTTCAGTCCTAAAGAAATAATAGGTCACAGACAAAAGAACCCACCTTATTTGTATTTCAGGTTGAACTACAGAGAAACATTATCCCTTAACCTGGATTACAGCAAATATGAAACCTTTGGTATTTAGCTTTACAAGCCTTTTTTTTTCTACTCGTTATTTAAAATTAAAATCAAAGTATTCATGAATTTTCATCTAGTGCTTGGTAGGTTCAACATACTTTATTATATGAAAAGTTAATAAGTAATTAATTCATTTTGTACTTTTAAAGCCTCCGGATAAAGCAGAGAGAGAATGATTATCATGTACTGCATTAGAAATGTGAATCTGTTTAATTGAAAACTCCAAAGTAGAGCAGTACATATATATATTCAGTGGAAAAAAAATAATAAAAAGTCCTTATTCTATCAATTCTGCAGATATGCACCACTTTATTTCTAATTATGAAGGTATATACTTAAATCTAGGACTCTGCTGAGTTGTCTACTGTTAAAAAAGCCAAAATTGTCATTTTTGTTTAAATAGTATTTATCAAATAGATTGTACGCATAAATAATGTGAGATAAAGCTATCATCATTGTTACTAAATTTAATTGTAATTTATAATTATCAATTAATTGCCTCTATGGTCCTAATTCAGAAGGTCATTAACATGTAATTAACCAGTAGCTTTCCATAATGTGCTGATAAACCCAATATCGCTTCTATTAAGGTCATCTTTGATGCTTTTTAATACTTTAAGTAATGTTGAAACAACTCAAAACAGAACAGTAATATTTAATGACAAATTGCATAACGTTTTAAAAAAAAATGTTAGATGAGCCCCCCCCAGCAATAAGCCAATCACAAATTTTCAAGTTGTTAGAATTCCCAGCAACAAGTATGTAAATCTTCTATAGTGAACAGATGAGGGCATTGCATAATGTAGGGATGTGGCAAAGCCTCCCGAGTATCTGTTCATGAGCATCAAAGGGAACCTGTTAGCACATTTTCACCCTTGTAAGCAGTTGTATGGCTGTATAAGCTCTTGCTCTTCAATAAAATACCTTTTTTTTGTGCCAGTCATGAGAAATCTACTGTAGAGTAGAAACAATATGAAAATAAGGGTAAAAAACGTGTGTCAAAGCACTCACACTGCTTCTTCCAAGTACATTGACACATCTCTTTACCAATCTGATTCGCATATGGCTTCCATGCTAGATTTCCCATGAACAGAGCATCGGACCTCTACACAAAATATATAATTTTTATTTTGGACAAGCACATATGCAGCTTTACTGCTACAACCATGTGTAAAACGTGCTGATAGGTTCTCTTTCAGTATATTGAAATTGTTTGGACTTTACCTTAACCCCTTCACCACCTTGAGTTTTTTTCATTTTTGCGTTTTAGTTTTTTTCTCCCCTTATTCTCAGAGGCATAACTTTTTTATTTTACCATCATCATGGCCATATAAGGGATTGTTTTTTTGCTGGACGAGCCCTGTGTGTGTAGCAGAAATACTCATCTACTATGAGCGCCGGCCACAGGACCCCGAGATCATGTGACAGGGGCGCTGATGGGCGGATCTAGTGATGTGCTTCCAGCACGGCTATGTTAAATGCTGCTGTCAGAGTTTGACAGCAACATTTAACATGTTAACAGCCGCGGGTAGATCACGATTCCACCCGTGGCTGTCAGAGGCACATGTCAGCTGTTAAAATCAGCTGTCGTGTGCCCGAAAAATGCGGTCTCATCGCCAGAGCCTGCATCAAACAGGGGGGAGGCGATCTATGACATACCAATATGTCATAGGTTGTAAAGGGATTAAGCAGTATAACCTCATGCTCACAGTTTATTACAGCTTGGTTTTAAATTGAGCTCTAAAAGGGATTTAATAGAGTTGAATATAATAGAGGTGCATATAACAGAGGTGCATAGGGCCATATTGTAAAATGTATCTTTTACAAGAGAGTATTGCCCTATTTTGCTTGCACTTCTGTACCTCTCCAGAGCTTATCAGTTTCTATTTAAATTGTGGAATATTTTTGTGTTACATATTGAGTGGATGTTCCGCTGAGCCCTGTATTTATTGAGCTATTCTCTCCTAGAAGCGCTGTTATTAGGGAATAATACTACATTATTGTACGGTACATATGACACCTGACTAACTGTGGTAAGGAGACATATAGAAACCTTAAGGTTCTGAAGTGTGAAGTTGCATGGGAATCTATATGCTGCCTTACAGCTTCTTGCACACAGTGTACAGGAGACCTTAGGATAGGTTTACATCTGGCATATCTGGTGCAGACATTTCTGAGACTTTACTTCACTTGTCAATGAGGTTTATAAAAATCAATGTACATTCTACAAATATTAACTCAGTTCAGATGTGTAGGACAAATTTTCTGTTCTAGAAATTCATGTATCAAATCTGACACACGTAAACCTACCCTGAATTTACACAGAACATAGCAAAACCATAAGATGTTGCATTTCATACAGTGCAACTCAAATTGTGGTTATGGACAGCATTTTTTTCAAATAGTAAGATCATATAGTAATGAACATAGAAATTGGAAGCTAAGGGTACTAATATACCGTATATTTGAAGAAAATATTACATATCCATGATCTGTTTCGAACAAATCCTTGACAATGACTCATTTGCTTTTAAAGGTTAATTGTTATTTCTTGTAACTTTTCTATACAAGCTTTCAAGTTTGTGTAGATGAGGAATAACACTGTTTCGAGCTATAATATGACCTCTCTTTACTGGTGAGTAATGTTTGGCTGTTATCATATATCCCATACATGGCACACAAAAACACGGGATTCTTGCTCCTCTCTCTGTTCATGATAAACGTTCAGAAGCAGTAGTAGCAATGTGGAAGATACTGTACAGTAGTACTGAGCTGTGTGTCTGTGAAGCCGGCACTGATATAAGCTTAATCAAGCACTAACTTCAGCACAATGTGCTTGTCTTGTTTGCCATTGCTTGTTTTCTCATTCTGCTCCTCACTTCTCCTCCTCCTCATCTTTCCATAGAGTATAATAGAAGATGTAGTCTGATATCTCACTGTGCTTGCAGTTCATCTCACTTTGACCAAGATAGATATGTTTGTTTTTTCAAAGTATATAGTGAACTCAGGAGTTGGGGAAAAGGAGAAGCAGGGCCAGACTGAGATAACAAAGCAGCCCTACCTTACAAGCCCCATCAGCCCAAATATTATAACACCCCTAACCCCGATCAGTGAATTTTTCTTTACTTTGTCATTCCCCTCACCACACTATTAAGGGAATTATTTAAAGAGCCACATGTGAATAGCGCAGCAGTGTGTATGATCGACCACAGCTGCATTTACAGTATATCACAAAAGTGAGTACACCCCTCACATTTTTGTAAATATTGTGGTAAAGATACCAAGCTCGGCTGTATGCAGAGATAAACACAGGATACTGTCTCTTTAAATTTTGGGTTGGTTTATTCAGCAGGCATAAACTACCCTGGAGTCCATAAAGAAAACACAGCCCATTTGGCTAAAGCGACAAAACAAAATACAAAACTTGCAGCACAGTCCGTATCTCCGGCCAAGGTCTGGCCACTCAAGATTAAGCTCCCACGGTTCAGCACAGCACGAGTGAGCTTCTTTCTGGAGCAAGATTTCCCCAGGTAAAGAACATACCTGGGTGTCAGGGCTGGCTATTTAAAGCCCAGAGCTCCCCCTGGATTGGATGGATGACGTCCCGCCCTGCACTTGTTCATCCAATAAAAACATTTCCCTTGTAAGCCTGAGCCGTTAACCCTCTCTGCACTTAATGTGCAGGAGAAACTTCCATGTTTTCACATCACTGAGGCTAACAGCCTCTGTGACACATATCTCCCTTCTGACACACTACCAGTGACTTTGTGCTCTGAAGGAGCGTCTGGGCTCTGAAAGCTTGCATATATATTTTTTTCTGGTTAGCCAATAAAGTTATCACTCCGAAAAACACTTTTGTCATTTTTGGGCATAAAAGTATTTACATTGGCACATTTACAAAATTGTGGGCACACAACTTTGGTTCAAGCATGTGTGATGCTCATTCAAACTCTCCTGTGGCAAGTAACAGGTGTGGGAAATAGAGATGAGCGGTGTTCGACTCGAACTGTTCGCCAATCTCAAATTCGAGCTGTTTTGGGCGGTGTTCGAGTCGTTCGACGAACTAGTACGATTTGCAAAAAATTCGGCTGTTCGAGGTTATGTTCGATAACTGTTCATGCGTAACTGGATTTTTTCACAGTAATACTGTTAATCAATGTTAATAGACAGTTTCAGTGTAGAGTGGGTGGGGGAAGGGGCAGGGGATGGATCTCTGCAGAAATAATGCCGATCTCCATTTTTTTTTTCTTTCCCACATTTTCAGTGGGGCGGTGCAGTCTGAAAGCCTATCAGCAGCGCACACACGCAGCAGAGTGTTTTTTTTCACACAAGCAAGGGCATGTGTCATTGGCTGTGTATGTCACATGTCCTTGCCCTATAAGACTCAGCCATTTTCCCCGTCGCCACCATTTTCTCACTGCTGCAGCTGAGTGTTAAACAGCACCGCTGCTGCTGTGTGCGCTATACAGTATAACTGTGTGAATTGCGAGCGAATTTCAAGTTACATAGAGAGATAGGTTTAGGGAGTAGGGACTAGTTCCAATTGCAGACCTTTTGGGGGCTAGGTTACAGCAGTTCATAGCACTTTTTGCCAGGCAGGTCTGTGCCAGTGCTGTGCAAGGGTTTTTCACAGCATTTGGCGAAATGTAGCTCAGCCCATCCTTTTGGGCCTGAAGTACTGTCTGGTAGTCAGTGGAGTAGCCAATCTGAAGCAAGCTACACCACCTGTGAATCTAATAACATTTTTTTACTGCCTCTAGCCCAGTAAATCCTTTTGGGCATAGCAGCAGTGTCTGGTAGTCAGCGGAGTAGCCCACCTGTGAAGGAAGCTACACCGCTTGTGTATCTAATTCTATTTTTTTACTGCATCTAACCCAGGAAATCTTTTTGGGCCTAGTAGCAGTGTCTGGTAGTCAGCGGAGTAGACCACCTGTGAAGGAAGCTACAACATCTGTGTATCTAATTCTAATTTTTACTGCATCTAACACAGGAAATCCTTTTGGGCCAAGTAGCAGTGTCTGGTAGTCAGCGGAGTAGAACACCTGTGAAGGAAGCTACACCGCCTGTGTATCTAATTCTAATTTTTTACTGCATATAACCCAGGAAATCCTTTTGGGCCTAGTAGCAGTGTCTGGTAGTCAGTAGAGTAGCCCATCTGAAGCAAGCTACACCACCTGTGTATCTAATAATGATTTTTTACTGCATCTAACCCAGGAAATCCTTTTGGGCATAGTAGCAGTGTCTCGTAGTCAGCGGAGTAGCCCACCTGTGAAGGAAGCTACACCGCTTGTGTATCTAATTCTAATTTTTTACTGCATCTAGCCCAGGAAATCTTTTTGGGCCTAGTATCAGTGCCTGGTAGTCAGAGGATTAGCCCACCTGTGAAGGAAGCTACATCACCTTTGTATCTAATTCTAATTTTTTACTGCATCTAACCCAGGAAATCCCTTTGGGCAAAGTAGCAGTGTCTGGTAGTCAGTGGAGTAGCCCAGCTGTGAAGGAAGCTACACCGCCTGTGTATATAATTCTAATTTTTTACTGCATCTAATCCAGGAAATCTTTTTACGCCTAGTAGCAGTGTCTCTTAGTCAGCGGAGAAGCCCACCTGTGAAGGAAGCTACACCGCCTGTGTATCTAATTCTAATTTTTTACTGCATCTTACCCAGGAAATCTTTTTGGGCCTAGTACCAGTGTCTGGTAGTCAACGGAGGAGCCCACCTGTGAAGGAAGCTACACGGCCTGTGTATCTAATTCTAATTTTTTACTGCATCTAACCCAGGAAATCTTTTTGGGCCTAGTAGCAGTGTCTGGTGGTAGTCAGCGGAGTATCCCATCTGTGAAGGAAGCTACACTGCCTGTGTATCTAATTCTAATTTTTTACTGCATCTAACCAAGGAAATCTTTTTGGGCCTAGTAGCAGTGTCTGGTGGTAGAAAGCAGATTAGCCCACCTGTGAAGGAAGCTAAACCGCCTGTGTATCTAATTCAAATTTTTTACTGCATCTTACTCAGGAAATCTTTTTGGGCCTTGTAGCAGTGTCTGGTAGTCAGCGGAGTAGCCCACCTGTGAAGGAAGCTATACCGCCTGTGTATCTAATTCTAATTTTTTACTGCATCTAGCCCAGGAAATCTTTTTTCTGCCTATTAGCAGTGTCTGGTAGTCAGCGGAGTAGCCCACCTGTGAAGGAAGCTACACTGCCTGTGTATCTAATTCTAATTTTTTACTGCATCTAACCCAGGAAATCTTTTGGGGCCTAGTAGCAGTGTCTGGTAGTCAGCGGAGTAGCCCACCTGTGAAGGAAGCTACACCGCCTGTGTATCTAATTCTAATTTTTTACTGCATCTAACCCAGGAAATCCTTTTGGGCCTAGTAGCAGTGTCGGTAGTCAGTGGAGTAGCCCATCTGAAGCAAGCTACACCACCTGTGTATCTAATAACACATTTTTACTGCATCTAACCCAGTAAATCCTTTTGGGCATAGTAGCAGTGTCTGGTAGTCAGCGGAGTAGCCCACCTGTAAAGGAAGCTACACCACCTGTGTATCTAATAACAATTTTTTACTGCATCTAACTCAGTAAATCCTTTTGGGCATAGTTTCAGTGTCTGGTAGTCAGCGAAGTAGCCCACCTGTGAAGGAAGCTACACCGCTGGTGTATCTAATTCAAATTTTTTACTGCATCTAACCCAGTAAATATTTTTGGGCCTAGTAGCAGTGTCCGGTAGTCAGCGGAGTAGCCCACCTGTGAAGGAAGCAACACCGCCTGTGTATCTAATTCTAATTTTTTACTGCATCTAACCCAGGAAATCTTTTTGGGCCTAGTAGCAGTGTCTGGCAGTCAGCGGAGTAGCCCACCTGTGAAGGAAGCTACACCGCCTGTGTATCTAATTCTAATTTTTTACTGCATCTAGCCCAGGAAATCTTTTTTCTGCCTAGTAGCAGTGTCTGGTAGTCAGCGGAGTAGCCCACCTGTGAAGGAAGCTACACTGCCTGTGTATCTAATTCTAATTTTTTACTGCATCTAACCCAGGAAATCTTTTGGGGCCTAGTAGCAGTGTCTGGTAGTCAGCGGAGTAGCCCACCTGTGAAGGAAGCTACACCGCCTGTGTATCTAATTCTAATTTTTTACTGCATCTAACCCAGGAAATCCTTTTGGGCCTAGTAGCAGTGTCGGTAGTCAGTGGAGTAGCCCATCTGAAGCAAGCTACACCACCTGTGTATCTAATAACACATTTTTACTGCATCTAACCCAGTAAATCCTTTTGGGCATAGTAGCAGTGTCTGGTAGTCAGCGGAGTAGCCCACCTGTAAAGGAAGCTACACCACCTCTGTATCTAATAACAATTTTTTACTGCATCTAACTCAGTAAATCCTTTTGGGCATAGTTTCAGTGTCTGGTAGTCAGCGAAGTAGCCCACCTGTGAAGGAAGCTACACCGCTGGTGTATCTAATTCAAATTTTTTACTGCATCTAACCCAGTAAATATTTTTGGGCCTAGTAGCAGTGTCCGGTAGTCAGCGGAGTAGCCCACCTGTGAAGGAAGCAACACCGCCTGTGTATCTAATTCTAATTTTTTACTGCATCTAACCCAGGAAATCTTTTTGGGCCTAGTAGCAGTGTCTGGCAGTCAGCGGAGTAGCCCACCTGTGAAGGAAGCTACACCGCCTGTGTATCTAATTCTAATTTTTTACTGCTGCATCTAACCCAGGAAATCCTTTTGGGCCTAGTAGCAGTGTCTGGTAGTCAGTGGAGTAGCCCATCTGAAGCAAGCTACACCGCCTGTGTATCTAATAATAAATTTTTACTGCATCTAACCCAGTAAATCCTTTTGGGCATAGTAGCAGTGTCTGGTAGTCAGTGGAGTAGCCCACCTGTAGAGGAAGCTACACCGCCTGTGTATCTAATTCTAATTTTTTACTGCATCTAACCCAGTAAATATTTTTGGGCCTAGTAGCAGTGTCCGGTAGTCATTGGAGTAGCCCACCTGTGAAGGAAGCAACACCGCCTGTGTATCTAATTCTAATTTTTTACTGCATCTAACCCAGGAAATCTTTTTGGGCCAAGTAGCGCTGTCTGGTAGTCAGCAGAGTAGCCCACCTGTGAAGAAAGCTACACTGCCTGTGTATCTAATTCAAATTTTTTACTGTATCTAACCCAGGAAATCTTTTTGGGCCTAGTAGCAGTGTCTGGTAGTCAGTGGAGTAGCCCATCTGAAGCAAGCTATACCACCTGTGTATCTAATAACATTTTTTTACTGCATCTAACCCAGTAAATCCTTTTGGGCATTGTAGCAGTGTCTCGTAGTCAATGGAGAAGCCCAACTGTGAAGGAATCTACACCGCCTGTGTATCTAATTCTAATTTTTTCTGCATCTAACCCAGGAAATCCTTTTGTGCCTGGTAGCAGTGTCTCGTAGTCATTGGAGTAGCCCAGCTGTGAAGCAAGCTACATCGCCTGTGTATGTAATAAAATTGTTTCACTGCATCTAACCCTGCCAATCCTTTTGGGCTAGTACCACAGTTTGGCCACTCAGCTCTGCTCGGTTTCCATCCATCATTTTTTGTGCAAACAACTACAGAGTTGCCAATTAGTTAACCACCAAAATGAGTGGCAAAAGGCCTGCTGCTGGAGGAAAGGGGAATAGGCGTGTTGGAAAGGGAAAAAAAGGTTGTGCCCGTGGGGTAGGTGGTAAAGCAACAGTAACATCTGCAGAAGAAAGACCACCTTCCCACCAAACTAAGATGTCTACTTCTTTTCGTGTACAATGTGATATGATCCCTTTCTTACAGACACGCCCATTGCTACAAATTCCAGATGAGGCACAAAAACAGCAGGTGCTTCAACGGATATCAAGTGCTCCTTCAAGTAGGCTCTCCTCCACCTCAACTTCAACATCACAAATACTCCAGTCCTCAGAGGTGTCACCCCAATTGCACTTGCTTCCTCACAGCTCCCAAGTCTCCAGCTGCCTATCTGAGTATGGGGTTACAGGGATGGTTGAGTCTGCAGAGCTGTTTATTCATACTATAGCCTGGGAATCAGAGGTCTGCTCCAGAGCTTCTGTGAATCCAGACGAGGAAATTTTCTGCACTGATGCCCAGAATGTTTATCTTCATCCAGGCCCAGATGAAGAAGGTTCTGAGCATAATGTAGACCCTCGTTTCCAAACTGTAACTCCTGTTGGTGGAGACAATGAGGAAGATGATGATGAGACTCAGATACCTGATTGGAGCGACAACTTGACTTTTCGGTCAGGGCAGGAAGAGGTTGGCTCTGAGGACGATGGGTGTGAGAACACACAGGGTGATGTTGACGAGGTTGGAGATCCCACTTACTGCCAACCCACAGTCAGCCAGTCGATGAGGTCAGCAGAGAAGGTGGAGGAGGATGCTTGTGACGACGAGGTCAGGTTGCGCCTTCCTGGACAGAGAGGTAGTTCTGGAAGCACGTCAACAATTGCATCCTCAACCATAACTCTGCCTCTGACCACAAGTCGTGGTGGCTTTTCAGGTCACATGGGCTCTAAGCCTTGCATAGCCTGGGCATTTTTTGAGATCGCAAAGGATGACCCAACTCATGTTATCTGTAACATTTGTCACCAAAAGCTAAGTAGAGGCCAAAAAATCCATAGTTTGAGTACTTCATGCATGAACCGTCACATGGATATGAAGCATAAGTTGCAGTGGGAAGCGGGCCGGGCCAACCACGTCTGCCCCATCTTCTGCATTCCCGGCCTCTTCATGCTCTGTGACTGGGGGGGACAGCAGTCACACATGTTTTTGGACACAGACCTGCCACCTCTTTACCCGCTACAGCCAGTGTGATTGGCAGGTCGTCAGTTCATTTGGAAGTGGAAACACCTGCTGGTGTTGAGCGCTCTCCGACATCGAGAGCACCACCTTTGGATCAAGGCAACATAACATGTCCGCCTGCATCTTCCTCACAGACCGGCAGTTTGCCGTGGACTCCCTACTCAACGCCGTCTAAGCACAACAGCCAGCCCTCGGTCCCTCAGATGTGGACAAGTAAAAGACCATTTCCTCCTAGCCATGAGAAAGCTAAGAGGTTGAATTTCACCATCTGCAAGCTCTTGGCTACAGAAATGCTGCCTTTCCGCCTGGTGGACACAGAGGATTTTCGAGACCTTAAGTCCGTCGCAGTGCCCCAGTACCAGATGCCTAGTCGTCACTACTTCTCCAAGAAAGCTGTGCCTGCGCTACACCAGCATGTCGCACACAACTTCACCGCTTCCTTGAGAAACTCTGTGTGTGACAGAGTGCATTTCACCACAGACACTTGGACGAGTAGGCATGGACAGGGGCGTTACATGTCGCTGACTGGGCACAGGGTTTCTATGGTGACAGCAAGACAAGGGGCTGCTGTCCAAGTCTTGCCGTCCCCACGAGTTGTAGGTCAATCCTCTTTATCTAGAAGTTCCTTCACTGCTTCTGCCTCCTCAACCTCCTCTTGGTCCTCCACTTGCACACAAAGCCTGTCTGGTAGTGTTGAGCATTCCGATACTGAAATAGCGGGTATCGGCCGATATTCGCGGTATCGGAATTCCGATACTTAATTCCGATACTTGTACAATATCGAATACCGGAATCGGAAGTTCCTATAATGCCTGCGCTCTGCAGTGTCTGTGAAGGATGACAAGCTGGATGGCAGCGCTCAGCTGAGATCCAGCCTGTCATCAGAATGCCATCCCAGCGTGGGAGAATTCTCCTGATTGTTTAAAAGCCGGCGGGCGGTAAAAAGCCGCCGGCTTTTAAACAATCACACAGCCCCATACTGCTTCCCCGCAGCCTCCCACCCCGATCCTCCGCTCCCCTCGCCACCTCCCATCCCGATCGTAAGTTAGGACCGGGCGGGGAGTGCAGCACCAAGGAGCGGGGAGCGAAGGACCCGGGCGGGGAAGCCGGCAGTGAAAAGACTTCACCGCCGGCTTTCCCGCCGGATATTTCAAATGAACAGCTGAGGTATCAGGTGATGCTGATCAGCTGTTCATTTGAAGTAGCCGCGGTGCCCTCGGAGGGTTCATGTGAGTTCATGCTTGACTGCATGAACTCACATGAACTTTCCCACGGTCGCACAGGTCAGCCTCACCTCCCAGACCCGTCATGATTGGTGTGTGTGGGCGTCTGTGCGATGTGTGCGGGTGTGCGCGGTGTCTGTGCGATGTGTGCGGGTGTGTGCAGTGTCTGTGCGATGTCTGCGGGTGTGCGCGTTGTCTGTGCAATGTCTGCGGGTGTGCGCTGTGTCTGTGCGATGTCTGGGTGTGTGTGCGGTGTCTGAGCGATGTGTGCGGGTGTGTGGGGTGTCTGTGCGATGTGTGCGGGTGTGTGCGGTGTCTGTGCGGGTGTGTGCGGTGTCTGTGCGATGTCTGCGGGTGTGTGCGGTGTCTGTGCGATGTGTGCGGGTGTGTGCGGTGTCTGTGCGATGTCTGCGGGTGTGTGCGATGTCTGCGAGTGTGCGCGGTGTCTGTGCGATGTGTGCGGGTGTGCGCTGTGTCTGTGCGATGTGTGCGGGTGTGTGCGTGCAGGCAGACATAGGCCGATGTGACACTACTACTCCCATCGGCCTATGTCTGTCCCCCGTCCACTCGTGCCAGCAGGATCAGCTCGATGGGAGCAGTAGTTCCCATCAGCCTGATCCTGCTATTTAAATTGCCCTACTGTGTCCCCAATAAATTTTAAATACATGTCATTGGTGGCCAGTGGTTGCCTGCAATAAATTAGTTCATACATTACCTGTCCCCGCCGATTGCCACCTAAAATAAAGTAAAAAATAAAAAACTACACCTATACTCACCTAGACACCTAATTCCCCGAAGCCATCGATCTCCTGTAATAAAATATAAAATAATAAACCACAACCTTATCCTTACCCCTCTGTAGTAGTCCACGAGTGTCCCACGAAGATCTCCAGTTCAGAGCAGCCACATAGAATGTGACCGCTCTGAACCGCTGCTGCCGCTAGAATGACGGGGCCGTAAAGCAGCCCCGTCATTGCATAAGCGGGTTTACCGGAGTTCAGGCAGCGCTGCTCCGGTTAGCTGCTTTATGGCCCCGCTGTATCGTGAGAAATTCCCACGGTACAGCAGTGCCGTAAAGGAGGTCTCCGGAGCTGCGCTGACTAAATGCACTCCGGAGACCTCAGTCAGTGGCTCCCGCTGCCAGGAGCAGACGTGTTCCCGGCAGTGTGAGCTTACAGCAGCCATGCACAGCTGTCACCATCTCCAGATGTGACAGCTGTGCATGGGAGATCAGCGCAGGAACGTGGACAGGTAACTATTTTTTTTTTTTAGTAAACTAAGAATTAAATAAAATGGTGTATTTTATTTCAAATAAATTATTTTTTTCTGGGTGTAGTGTGTTTTTTCTTTTTAACACTTTGTAGGTTAGTAATGGGGGTGTCTTATAGACGCCCATCATTACTAACCTGGGCTTCATGGCAGCTGGCGCTGACATGAACCCCAGCCCTATTACCCCCTGCCACCGCACCAGGGCAGCGTGGAAGAGCGAGGCTAAGTGCCAGAATTGGCGCATCCTATGGATGCACCATTTCTGGGGCGGCTGACGGCTGGTGTTTCTAGCCTGGGAGGGGGCCAATATTCATGGCACCCTTCCTGGGCTATTAATATCAGCCCCCAGCTGTCTGCCTAGCCTTTGCTAGCTATTAAAATAGGGGGGACCCCACGTCATTTTTTGGGGGGGGTCCCCCATTTTAATAGCTAGTAAAGGCTAGGTATTCAGCTGGGGGCTGATATTAGTAGTCTGGGAAGCTCCGTGGGTATTACCCCCTTCCCAGGCTTCAAACATCTGCCCCAGCCGTCTGCTTAACCTCCGCTAGAGACTAAAATTATGGGGGATCCCACGCCAATTTTTTTTTTAAATAAATCCTTTATTTTAACACTAAATGAAATTTGAGGAGTTAATAAAGATGCAGTCCCTAAATTATTATTTATTTTTTAATTAATTTTTCCCAAAAATTTTGACGTGGGCTTTGCCATATTTTTGTATGCCAGCCAGGTACAGCATCCAGCTTCTATGAACGCGCCATTTTCCGGGGTGGCTGCGGACTGCAATTTTCAGCGGGGGGGGGGGGGGGGGCAGAAAGCTTGGGTCTCCCTGCACTGCAGATTCCATCCCCCAGCTGCCAGTTGTACCTGGCTGGACTCAAAAATAGGGAGAAGCCCCACGTATTTTTTTTTTTTATTATTTCATGAAATTCATGAAATAATAAAGAAAAAAAGGGCTTCCCTATATTGTTGTGTCCGGCCAGGTACAAATAGGCATCTGGTGGTTGGGGGCAGCCAGTTCCTGCCTGCTGTTCCTGGCTGGACACAAATATAGTGCAAAGCCCCACGTCAATTTTTTTTTAATTATTTCAGGAAATTCATGAAATAATTAAAAAAAAATTGATGTGGGGCTTCGCCCTATATTTGTGTCCAGCCAGGTACAGCAGGCAGGAATGGGCTGCCCCCAACCACCAGCTGCCTATTTGTACCTGGCCGGACACAACAATATAGGGAAGCGCTTTTTTTCTTAATTATTTCATGAATTTCATGAAATAATTTAAAAAAAAAATACTTGGGGCTTCGTCCTATTTTTGTGTCCAGCCAGGTACAACTAGGCAGCTGGGGGCAGGAATCTGCAGCGCAGGGAGGCCCAAGCATTCTGGGCCCCACCCGCTGCAAATTGCAGTCCGCAGCTGCCCCGGAAAATGGCGCGTTCATAGAACCGCCATCTTCTGGCGCTGTACCCAACTCATCCAGGGCCCTGGTGCGGTGGCTCACTGGGTAATAAAGGGGTTAAGGCCAGCTTGGCATTATCAGCTGGCCCTAAGCCCGAAATTCATGGGGTCACGCCAATATTAGACATGACCACCATGAATTTCTAGTAAAGTAGTTAAAAAAAACACAACACCCAGAATAAAGTCCTTTCATTGAAATAAAGACACAATTCTTTATTGTTCTAAATTAAACCATACTTACCGTCACGCCCATTCCAGCTGAAGCCAACGATCTCCTGCAATAAAAGTAAAATAATAAAGCAACCTCATCCTTACCTTTCCATGGTTCCCACGATGGCTCCAGCTCTGCTACATCGAGATGACAGGCTGGACCGCAGCAGAACGCTGCCATCCAGCCTGGCATCCCGCAGACACTGAGAAGCGCAGGCGCTCCTCAGTGTCTCTCTGTGACGGCATCCAGATGAGCCGACAATGAACTCGGCTCACCTCATGCACGTCACTGACAGCGTGGGAGGATTCTCACGCTGAAGCGCTGAGTGCAGGAGAATTCTCCAACGCTGTCAGTGACGTGCATGAGGTGAGCCGAGTTCATTGTCGGCTCATCTGGATGCCGTCGCAGAGAGACCCTGAGGAGCGGAAGCATTCCTGCGCTTCTCAGTGTCCGCGGGATGACAGGCTGGATGGCAGCGTTCTGCTGCGGTCCAGCCTGTCATCTCGATGTAGCAGAGCTGGAGCCATCGTGGGAACCATGGAAAGGTAAGGATGAGGTTGCTTTATTATTTTACTTTTATTGCAGGAGATCGTTGGCTTCAGCTGGAATGGGCGTGATGGTAAGTATGGTTTAATTTAGAACAATAAAGAATTGTGTCTTTATTTCAATTAAAGGACTTTATTCTGGGTGTTGTGTTTTTTTTTTAACTTTCACTATGGGGTTAGTAATGGGGGTGTCTTATAGACGCCTCTCCATTACTAACCTGGGCTTGATGTCAGCTGGCATTATAAGCTGACATCAACCCCAGCCCTATTACCCCCTGCCACCGCACCAGGGCAGCGTGGAAGAGCGAGGCTAAGTGCCAGAATTGGCGCATCCTATGGATGCGCCATTTCTGGGGCGGCTGACGGCTGGTGTTTCTAGCCTGGGAGGGGGCCAATATTCATGGCACCCTTCCTGGGCTATTAATATCAGCCCCCAGCTGTCTGCCTAGCCTTTGCTAGCTATTAAATTAGTGGGGACCCACGTTATTTTTTTTTGAGGGGGGTCCCCCATTTTAATAACTAGTAAAGGCTAGGTATTCAGCTGGGGGCTGATATTAGTAGCCTGGGAAGCTCCGTGGGTATTACCCACTTCCCAGGCTTCAAACATCTGCCCCAGCTGTCTGCTTAACCTCCGCTAGAGACTAAAATTAAGGGGAACCCCACGCCAATTTTTTTTTAAAGAATTCCTTTATTTTAACACTAAATGACAAGTACAGTAATCAACACTGTCACTGTACTTCATATATATGTGACTGACATGTTTCTATCTATCTAATCTATGTATGATTCTCTATTCCTTCTATTCTAAATTGTCGGGTACCGCTGCTGAATTGCAGGCCGGCTTTTTTAAAGAGACGGTGCATGAAAACACTATTATTTTTTTAAATAAATCCTTTACACTAAATGACAAGTACAGTTATCAACACTGTCACTGTACTTCATATATATGTGACTGACTTGTTTCTATCTATCTAATCTATGTGTGAAGCTCTATTCTTTCTGTTATAAATTGTCGGGTACCGCTGCTGAATTGCCGGCCGGCTTTTTTAAAGAGACGGTGCATGAAAACACTATTATTTTTTTTAATAAATCCTTTACACTAAATGACAAGTACAGTAAGCAACACTGTCACTGTACTTCATATATATGTGACTGACATGTTTCTATCTATCTAATCTATGTGTGAAGCTCTATTCTTTCTGTTGTAAATTGTCAGGGACCGGTGTATGCGCTGATGAATTGCCGGCTTTTCGCATAATACATTCTACATTATTCTTAGTTGTTTTACTTCATGTAGAATTAACCTACAAGGAAAGAAAGGGTTTATTTTCATTCCGATATTTCTGTCCCATTGACTTGCATTGGTTTCCGGTATCGGAATCGGCGATATCCGATACTTTTTGAGTATCGGTCCGATCCAATCCGATACGATATTTCCTGATTTCGGAAGGTATCGCTCAACACTACTGTCTGGTAATGACACCCGCTTTCTAACTGCGCAGAAGGAATCCTGCACACCTCCTTACTATGCTGGCAGCAGGGCTCAATGTCATCAGGCGGTTTTTACTTTGAAATGTCTGGGAAATGTGAGTCACACAGCTGAGGAGTTGTGGTCAGCTCTGGAGACCGAGTTTCATGAATGGTTGTCTCCACTGAACCTGCAGCCAGGGAAGGCCGTGTGCGACAATGCTGCAAACCTGGGTGCGACCCTTCACTGGGGCAATGTCACACATGTGCCTTGTATGGCTCACGTGTTGAACCTGGTTGTCCAGCAATTTTTAGCCCACTATCCCGGACTAGATGGCCTTCTGCAGAGGGCACGGTCGCCGTATGCTCACTTCCGCCATTCGCCTCCCGCAGGTCAATGACTTACATCTCTATAGAAGTCGTTGGGCCTGCCAGTTCACCAGCTGAAATGCGATGTGCCGACTCGATGGAATTAAACTCTGCACATGTTGCGACTGTGGCAGCACCGACGAGCCCTGATGCAATACATTATGACGTATAGCCTGGGACAACGAGATCCAGAGGTGGGGCAAATCACGCTGCAGGAGTGGTCTCAGATCAGGGACCTATGCCCCCTTCTTCACAGTTTTGAAATGGCGATGAAGATGTTTAGTGCTGACGATGCCATTATCAGCATGACTATTCTGGTCATTTACATGCTGGATCACACTTTAAACAGTATTCGGAGTCAGGTGGTGGGACAAGAGGAGGGGGAGGAAGTACAGGAGGAGTCGTATGTGGAAGGGCTAACATCTTCAAAGTCCAGACGGTCGGCAGCACCAAGGCGGCAGGCACGGGAGGGTGGGGGAGAGGGATTAACGAGGGCGCATGGTAGCAGCCAAACTGTTGAGGAAGGTGCAGGAGCCGAGGAAGAAGTGGAGCATGAACTGGTGATGGGCATGGAAGACTCATCAGATACGGGAGACCTTGATCACATTTCTGTTGTGCGAGGTTGGGGGGAGAGGGCAGAGGAAGGAAGCATGATTCTTACCTCACCACTAACACAACAAGGACTTGGTCCTCCTGGATGTGAAAGACACATGAGGGCCTTCTTGCTGCACTACCTGCAACATGACCCTCTGATTGTCAGAATTCTAAGTAATCCCGACTACTGGGTCGCCACACTCTTAGATCCCCAGTACAAAAGTAAATTAGCCAAAATAATTCCTGCCATAGAAAGGGAATCACGCATGCAGGAGTATCAGCAGTGGCTGCTACAGAATTTACATCTGCTTTTCCACAAAACACCAGTGGTGCACGTAGTGAATCTCACAGTTCTAACTTGCCAACCCTGGGACAGTCGAGTCTTCATCACTCATACCATAACAGTAGCACCGTATCTGCTGGTAACTGCAGTTTTGTTGAATCGTTTCACCAATTTTTTAGACCATCCTTTGCAAGGCCACAGGAGACAAGAAGTCTGACACATAGTCAACGCCTAGAGAGGATGGTACAGGAGTATCTCCAAGTGAACATCGAAGTCATGACTGTGTCACTGGACCCTTGCTCATTTTGGGCTTCCAATCTGGAAAAATGGCCTGAGCTCGCCACTGACGCCTTGGAGAGCTTGTCATGCCCCGCTGCCAGCGTTCTGTCTGAATGTGTGTTCAGCGCTGCTGGTGGTGTGCTGTCAGATAAGCGTACGCGACTGTCCACTGAGAATGTAGACAGACTCGCAAACAAATCATGGATACGCAAGAACTTTTCAACCCCTGTGTCATCCTGAGGAGACTAAAAGCTTGAGGATTTTGGAAAATCCCCTCACCAACCATTTTAAGCAACTCTGGGGCAATTGATGCCACTTAAGTGGTGTCTGTGCCACAATTTTTGGAAAAAATGGAAACTATTTTTGGAGTCCCCTTGCTGTGCTTTACATGACGTTGGCATCAATTCCAGGTGGGTCGGGTCCCTCCCCCCCCCCTTTTAACCGTAAGAAACTACATACACTATAGCTTGGGCTAACACAGATGGTTGAGTCTGCAGAGCTGTTTACTATAGCCTGGGAATCAGAGGTCTGCTCCAAAGCTTCAGTGTCTGATAGTCAGCGTAGTAGCCAAGCTGTGAAGCAAGCTACACTGCCTGTTTATCTAATAACAATTTTTTACTGCATCTAACCCAGCCAATCCTTTTGGGCTAGTAGCAGTGTCTCATAGTCAGCGGAGTAGCCCAGCTGTTAAGCAAGCTACACCACCTGTGCTTTGGACACTTAATTTTTTCAAAGGAAACGCTTCGGGCCCCCGGGACACTCAGTCAAGAGCATCGGGGAGGTTCCACAAGGCAAAGGGGCTGGGACTGGTGGTAGCATGCCTTGCGGCGGACCGCCAAGTTCGATCCTTATAAAAGCTTTTCAACTGCAGAAGCTTTAGTGGACGCTACTGGAGCTGGAATTACCGCTGCTGCTGGCACCAGACTTGCTCTCCAAGCGATCCTTGTAAAAGGATTTAAAGTGTACTCATTCAAATTACAGAGCCAATTTAAATAACAGAGCTTAGACCTGCCTCTACCACGGGGGGTCTCGACCCACCAGTGGACAGGCACCAGTATTGTGAGAATGGGGCTGGCCGTCAGGGTCCACCGCGGCTCTGGCACAAACCCGGCAACACGGAGGTCACGTGGGCAGGAATGGCCTGGCCATGTCGGTTTCGCACTCCAGCGTAGTCCCTCTGCCCGCTCGCGCCTGTAACCTCAAAGGGATGCGTAAGTGGCTTTTCTTCCCAGGGCTGTTCCCCGCCCAGCAGGAACGTGGGGGAGCTCAGGTCGGCCTTCCACCATACTCCCTTACCTCCCTCGCCCTCTTTCCTTCTTCCGTTCTCCATCTAACCCCTCGGCTCTGTGGTGTCCGCTCTCCCTCCAGCTCTCTCCGTCTCACAGGTGGACTACCGCATGTATTCACACTGTGGCGAATCTTTTGGGCCCAGGCATAAGAAGTCGTCGAGGTAATGGATAATATGTGCCCCCTTAGAAACGTCCATGACGACCCATTCGAGGAAGCAACTAAACGCCTCAAATAGTGAGCAGGATATGGAGTACCCCATGGGCAAACAGCTATCTATATAGTACGCTCCTTCCCCGAAGCAGCCCAATAGGCGGACACTATTCGGTGGCACAGGTAGTAAGTAACCGGAACGCCCTCTCAATGTCTGATTTGGCCATTAGGGTGCCCCTTCCCAACTTCTTGACCCGTCTGATTGCCTTGTCAAAGGTAGTGCAGTATATACTACTGTACTTGGTTCCGCGTCGATGTTCTCGTTTACTGACCTGCCCCTTGGATATGAAAAATGGTGGATTAGTCCGAATGTATTGGGTTCCGTTTTTGGCACGACTCCCAACGGGGATACCACTATGACTTGTAAGGAAAGTGTTCTGAATGGAACCGCCATTCTACCTAAAGATATTTCTTTTTTTAATATTCTTGTCACGACGTCTGGGTGTTGGTAGGTTGATTTTAGATTTTTACTCCAGCCTTTCTTGATTTTAGAAGGGCATGACATGCCTATATCTGTGTCTCCTCCTCCTGTTACTCCTCCACCTCTTTTCTTTTCGCATGACGATAGGTACTTGTCACTTTTCCATGTGTTAGTTGTGTCTTCTGAGCAGTTTGTCAGCTTTTGGACACCTTTGAATGTGTTTTCAATGTGTTTTCTATGTGTTTCTATGTGTTTTTCTTTGCCTGCCATCGGTTTTAATGGTGTTTGACGAACCGAACTGAACCCGAACACTGTGGGGGTGGCTCAACACTAGTGGGCAATGTGAAAATCTCTCCTGAAACCAGATAAAAAGGGAAGAAGTTGACTCAATCTTTGCGTTGTGTGCCTGTGTGTGTCAAAGTTAGAGATGAGCGTTGTTCTACTCAAACTGTTCGCCAATCTCAAATTCGAGCTGTTTTGGGCGGTGTTCGAGTCGTTCGGCGAACACGAACGATTTGAGAAAAATTCGGCTGTTCGAGGTTATGTTCGATAACTGTTCGTGCACCAAAATCATAACTGGATTTTTTCTCAGTAATGATGAAAATTAATGTTAATACGCAGTTTGAGTGTACAGCGGGGTGGGGGGAGGGGCAGGGGATGGATCTCTGCAGGAATAATGAAGATCTCCATTTTTTTTTCTCTTTCCCGCATTTGCAGTGGGGAGGTGCAGTCTGTCAGCCTATCAGCAGCGCACACACGGAGCGAACTGCTGTTTTTCACACAAGCAAGGGCATGTGTCATTGGCAGTGTATGTCACATGTCTTTGCCCTATAAGACCAAGCCATTTTCCCCGTCGCCACCATTTTCTCGCTGCTGCAGCTGCGTGTTAGACGGCACCGCTGTTGCTGTGTGCGCTATACCTTGTTAATTTCAAGCCAATTTTCGCACAAATCTACAGATAGCTTGGGAGTAGGGAATAGTTGTGATTGCAGTCCTTTTAAGGACTAGGTTACAGCATTTCCTACGACTTTTATCAGGCAGGTCTGTGCTCTTAAATAGATAGATTGTGGGAGTAAAGACTAATTGTAATTGCAGTCCTTTTTAGGACTAGGTTACATCAGTTCCTATCAGTTTTTGCCAGGCAGGTCTGTGCCAGTGCTGTGCAAGTTTTTTCACAGCATTTGGCTGAATCTAGCAAAGCTAATCCTTTTTGGCCTATTGCAGAGTGTGTTAGTCAGTGGAGTAGCCTATCTGTGTTGCAAGATATACCACCTGTGTGTAGAATACCAATTTTTTTACTGCACCTAGTGAAGTAAAATCTTTTGGGCATAGCATCATTCTATTAGTCCATCTATACTGACCTCCATCAGGGTGCAAACTGAATATAATTTTTTTCTGCATCTAGCTCTGAAAAAATATTTGGGCTTCTAGCAGTGTGTGGGACTTGTTCTATTAGTCCATCTATACTGACCTCCATCAGGTTGCAAACTGAATATAATTTTTTTCTGCATCTAGCTCTGAAAAAATATTTGGCCTTCTAGCAGTGTGTGGGACTTTCTCTATTAGTCCATCTATACTGACCTCCATCAGGTTGCAAATTAAAAATAATTTTTATCTGCATCTAGCTCTGAAAAAATATTTGGCCTTCTAGCAGTGTGTGGGACTTTCTCTATTAGTCCATCTATACTGACCTCCATCAGGTTGCAAATTAAAAATAATTTTTATCTGCATCTACCTCTGAAAAAATATTTGGGCTTCTAGCTGTGTGTGGGACTTGTTCTATTAGTCCATCTATACTGACCTCCATCAGGTTGCAAACTGAATATAATTTTTTTCTGCATCTAGCTCTGAAAAAATATTTGGCCTTCTAGCAGTGTGTGGGACTTTCTCTATTAGTCCATCTATACTGACCTCCATCAGGTTGCAAACTGAATTGCATCTACCTCTGAAAAAATATTGGGCTTCTAGCTGTGTGTGGGACTTGTTCTATTAATCCATCTATACAGACCTCCATCAGGTTGCAAACTGAATATATTTTTTTTCTGCATCTACCTCTGAAAAAATACTGGGCTTCTAGCTGTGTGTGGGACTTGTTCTATTAATCCATCTATACAGACCTCCATCAGGTTGCAAACTGAATATAATTTTTTTCTGCATCTAGCTCTGAAAAAATATTTGGCCTTCTAGCAGTGTGTGGGACTTTCTCTATTAGTCCATCTGTACTGACCTCCATCAGGTTGCAAATTAAAAATAATTTTTTTTCTGCATCTACCTCTGAAAAAATATTGGGCTTCTAGCTGTGTGTGGGACTTGTTCTATTAATCCATCTATACAGACCTCCATCAGGTTGCAAACTGAATATAATTTTTTTCTGCATCTAGCTCTGAAAAAATATTTGGCCTTCTAGCAGTGTGTGGAACTTTCTCTATTAGTCCATCTATACTGACCTCTATCAGGTTGCAAATTAAAAATAATTTTTATCTGCATCTACCTCTGAAAAAATATTTGGGCTTCTAGCTGTGTGTGGGACTTGTTCTATTAGTCCATCTATACTGACCTCCATCAGGTTGCAAACTGAATATAATTTTTTTCTGCATCTAGCTCTGAAAAAATATTTGGCCTTCTAGCAGTGTGTGGGACTTGTTCTACTAGTCCATCTATACTGACCTCCATCAGGTTGCAAACTGAATATAATTTTTTTCTGCATCTAGCTCTGAAAAAATATTTGGCCTTCTAGCAGTGTGTGGGATTTTCTCTATTAGTCCATCTATACTGACCTCCATCAGGTTGCAAATTAAAAATAATTTTTATCTGCATCTAGCTCTGAAAAAATATTTGGGCTTCTAGCTGTGTGTGGGACTTGTTCTATTAGTTCATCTATACTGACCTACATCAGGTTGCAAACTGAATATAATTTTTTTCTGCATCTAGCTCTGAAAAAATATTTGGCCTTCTAGCAGTGTGTGGGACTTTCTCTATTAGTTCATCTATACTGACCTCCATCAGGTTGCAAACTGAATATATTTTTTTTCTGCATCTACCACTGAAAAAATATTGGGCTTCTAGCTGTGTGTGGGACTTGTTCTATTAATCCATCTATACAGACCTCCATCAGGTTGCAAACTGAATATATTTTTTTTCTGCATCTACCTCTGAAAAAATACTGGGCTTCTAGCTGTGTGTGGGACTTGTTCTATTAATCCATCTATACAGACCTCCATCAGGTTGCAAACTGAATATAATTTTTTTCTGCATCTAGCTCTGAAAAAATATTTGGCCTTCTAGCAGTGTGTGGGACTTTCTCTATTAGTCCATCTATACTGACCTCCATCAGGTTGCAAATTAAAAATAATTTTTATCTGCATCTAGCTCTGAAAAAATATTTGGCCTTCTAGCAGTGTGTGGGACTTTCTCTATTAGTCCATCTATACTGACCTCCATCAGGTTGCAAACTAAAAATAATTTTTTTTCTGCATCTACCTCTGAAAAAATATTGGGCTTCTAGCTGTGTGTGGGACTTGTTCTATTAATCCATCTATATAGACCTCCATCAGGTTGCAAACTGAATACAATTTTTTTCTGCATCTAGCTCTGAAAAAATATTTGGCCTTCTAGCAGTGTGTGGAACTTTCTCTATTAGTCCATCTATACTGACCTCCATCAGGTTGCAAATTAAAAATAATTTTTATCTGCATCTACCTCTGAAAAAATATTTGGGCTTCTAGCTGTGTGTGGGACTTGTTCTATTAGTCCATCTATACAGACCTCCATCAGGTTGCAAATTAAAAATAATTTTTATCTGCATCTACCTCTGAAAAAATATTTGGGCTTCTAGCTGTGTGTGGGACTTGTTCTATTAGTCCATCTATACTGACCTCCATCAGGTTGCAAACTGAATATAATTTTTTTCTGCATTTAGCTCTGAAAAAATATTTGGCCTTCTAGCAGTGTGTGGGACTTTCTCTATTAGTCCATCTATACTGACCTCCATCAGGTTGCAAACTGAATATAATTTTTTTCTGCATCTAGCTCTGAAAAAATATTTGGCCTTCTAGCAGTGTGTGGGACTTTCTCTATTAGTCCATCTATACTGACCTCCATCAGGTTGCAAATTAAAAATATTTTTTTTCTGCATCTAGCTCTGAAAAAATATTTGGCCTTCTAGCAGTGTGTGGGACTTGTTCTACTAGTCCATCTATACTGACCTCCATCAGGTTGCAAACTGAATATAATTTTTTTCTGCATCTAGCTCTGAAAAAATATTTGGCCTTCTAGCAGTGTGTGGGACTTTCTCTATTAGTCCATCTATACTGACCTCCATCAGGTTGCAAATTAAAAATATTTTTTTTCTGCATCTAGCTCTGAAAAAATATTTGGCCTTCTAGCAGTGTGTGGGACTTTCTCTATTAGTCCATCTATACTGACCTCCATCAGGTTGCAAATTAAAAATAATTTTTATCTGCATCTACCTCTGAAAAAATATTTGGGCTTCTAGCTGTGTGTGGGACTTGTTCTATTAGTCCATCTATACTGACCTCCATCAGGTTGCAAACTGAATATAATTTTTTTCTGCATCTAGCTCTGAAAAAATATTTGGGCTTCTAGCTGTGTGTGGGACTTTCTCTATTAGTCCATCTATACTGACCTCCATCAGGTTGCAAACTGAATATATATTTTTTCTGCATCTACCTCTGAAAAAATACTTGGCTTCTAGCTGTGTGTGGGACTTGTTCTATTAATCCATCTATACAGACCTCAATCAGGTTGCAAACTGAATATATTTTTTTTCTGCATCTACCTCTGAAAAAATACTGGGCTTATAGCTGTGTGTGGGACTTGTTCTATTAATCCATCTATACAGACCTCCATCAGGTTGCAAACTGAATATAATTTTTTTCTGCATCTAGCTCTGAAAAAATATTTGGCCTTCTAGCAGTGTGTGGGACTTTCTCTCTTAGTCCATCTATACTGACCTCCATCAGGTTGCAAATTAAAAATAATTTTTTTTCTGCATCTACCTCTGAAAAAATATTGGGCTTCTAGCTGTGTGTGGGACTTGTTCTATTAATCCATCTATACAGACCTCCATCAGGTTGCAAACTGAATATAATTTTTTTCTGCATCTAGCTCTGAAAAAATATTTGGCCTTCTAGCAGTGTGTGGAACTTTCTCTATTAGTCCATCTATACTGACCTCCATCAGGTTGCAAATTAAAAATAATTTTTATCTGCATCTACCTCTGAAAAAATATTTGGGCTTCTAGCTGTGTGTGGGACTTGTTCTATTAGTCCATCTATACAGACCTCCATCAGGTTGCAAACTGAATATAATTTTTTTCTGCATCTAGCTCTGAAAAAATATTTGGCCTTCTAGCAGTGTGTTGGACTTTCTCTATTAGTCCATCTATACTGACCTCCATCAGGTTGCAAACTGAATATATTTTTTTTCTGCATCTACCTCTGAAAAAATATTGGGCTTCTAGATGTGTGTGGGACTTGTTCTATTAATCCATCTATACAGACCTCCATCAGGTTGCAAACTGAATATATTTTTTTTCTGCATCTACCTCTGAAAAAATACTGGGCTTCTAGCTGTGTGTGGGACTTGTTCTATTAATCCATCTATACAGACCTCCATCAGGTTGCAAACTGAATATAATTTTTTTCTGCATCTAGCTCTGAAAAAATATTTGGCCTTCTAGCAGTGTGTGGGACTTTCTCTATTAGTCCATCTATACTGACCTCCATCAGGTTGCAAATTAAAAATAATTTTTATCTGCATCTAGCTCTGAAAAAATATTTGGCCTTCTAGCAGTGTGTGGGACTTTCTCTATTAGTCCATCAATACTGACCTCCATCAGGTTGCAAATTAAAAATATTTTTTTTTCTGCATCTACCTCTGAAAAAATATTGGGCTTCTAGCTGTGTGTGGGACTTGTTCTATTAATCCATCTATACAGACCTCCATCAGGTTGCAAACTGAATATAATTTTTTTATGCATCTAGCTCTGAAAAGATATTTGGCCTTCTAGCAGTGTGTGGAACTTTCTCTGTTAGTCCATCTATACTGACCTCCATCAGGTTGCAAAGTAAAAATAATTTTTATCTGCATCTACCTCTGAAAAAATATTTGGGCTTCTAGCTGTGTGTGGGACTTGTTCTATTAGTCCATCTATACTGACCTCCATCAGGTTGCAAACTGAATATAATTTTTTTCTGCATCTAGCTCTGAAAAAATATTTGGCCTTCTAGCAGTGTGTGGAACTTTCTCTATTAGTCCATCTATACTGACCTCCATCAGGTTGCAAATTAAAAATAATTTTTTTTCTGCATCTACCTCTGAAAAAATATTGGGCTTCTAGCTGTGTGTGGGACTTGTTCTATTAATCCATCTATACAGACCTCCATCAGGTTGCAAACTGAATATAATTTTTTTCTGCATCTAGCTCTGAAAAAATATTTGGCCTTCTAGCAGTGTGTGGGACTTTCTCTATTAGTCCATCTATTCTGACCTCCATCAGGTTGCAAATTAAAAATAATTTTTATCTGCATCTACCTCTGAAAAAATATTTGGGCTTCTAGCTGTGTGTGGGACTTGTTCTATTAGTCCATCTATACTGACCTCCATCAGGTTGCAAATCGAATATAATTTTTTTCTGCATCTAACCCAGCCAATAGTTTTGACCTAATACCACAGTTTGGCCACTCAGCTCTGCTCGGTTCCCATCCATTGTTTTTTTGTGCAAACAACTCCAGAGTTGTGAATTAGTTAACCACCAAAATGATTGGAAAAAGGCCTGCTGCTGGTGGAAAGGGGAATAGGCGTGTTGGGAAGGGGAAAAAAGCTTGTGTCCGTGGGGTAGGTGTTAAAGCAACAGTAACATCTGCAGAAGAAAGACCATCTTCCAGCCAAACTAAAATGTCTACTTCTTTTAGCGGACAATGTGATAAGATCCCTTTCTTATGGCCACGCCAATCGCTACAATTTCCAGATGAGGCACAAAAACAGCAGGTGCTTCAACGGATATCAAGTGCTCCTTTAAGTGGGCTCTCCTCCACATCAATTTCAACATCACAAATACTCCAGTCCTCAAAGGTGTCACCCCAATCGCACTTGCTTCCTCACAGCTCCCAAATCTCCAGCTGCCCGTCTGAGTATGAGGTAGAACAGATGGTTGAGTCTGCAGAGCTGTTTACTCATACTATAGCCTGGGAATCAGAGGTCGACTCCACCGCTTCTGTGAATCCAGACGAGGAAATGATCTGCACTGATGCCCAGAATCTTTATGAGTCGGATCCAGGACCAGACGCAGTAGGTTCTGACCATAATGTAGACCATCATTCCCAAACTGTAACTCCTGTTGGTGGAGACAATGAGGAAGACGATGATGAGACTCAAATACCTGATTGGAGCGACAACTTTAGTTTTTAGTCAGGGCAGGAACAGGTTGGCTCTGAGGACGATGGGTGTGATAACGCACAGGATGATGATGATGAGGTTGGAGATCCCACTTACTGTCAACCCACAGTCAGCCAAGAGATGACGTCAGCAGAGGAGGTGGAGGAAGATGTTAGTGACGACGAGGTCAGGTTGCGCCTTCCTGGACAGAGACGTAGTACTGGAAGCACGTCAACAACTGCATTCTCAAACACAACTCTGCCTCTCACCACAAGTCGTGGTGGCTCTCCAGGTCGCATGGGTGCTAAGCCTTGCATAGCCTGGGCATTTTTTCAGATCGATAAAGATGACCCAACTCGTGCTATCTGTAACATTTGTCAGCAAAAGCTAAGTAGAGGCCAAAAAATACATAGTTTGAGCACTTCATGCATGAACCGGCACATGGACATGAAGCATAAGTTGCAGTGGGAAGCTCAGTGTGGGCCAACCGCCGTCTGCCATATCTTGTGCATCCGCGGCCTCTTCATCCTCTGTGACTGGGGGGACAGCAGTCACACCTGTTTTGGGGCGCAGACCTGCCACCTCTTTACCCGCAACAGCCAGCGTGATTGGCAGGTCATCATTTTCTTTGGAGGTGGTAACACCAGCTGGTGTTGAGCGCTGTCCGACATCGATAGCACCACCTTTGGATCAAGGCAACCTAACATGTCTGCCTGCATCTTCCTCACAGACCGGCAGTTTGCCGGGGACACCCTTATCAACCCCGTCTAAGCACAATAGCCAGCCCTCGGTCCCTCAGATGTGGACAAGTAAAGTACCATTTCCTCCTAGCCATGAGAAAGCTAAGAGGTTGAATTTCACCATCTGCAAGCTCTTGGCTACAGAAATGCTGCCTTTCCGCCTGGTGGACACAGAGGATTTTCGAGACCTTATGTCCGTCGCAGTGCCCCAGTACCAGATGCCCAGTCGGCACTACTTCTCAAAGAAAGGTGTGCCTGCGCTCCACCAGCATGTCGCACACAACATCACCGCTTCTTTGAGAAACTCTGTGTGTGACAGGGTGCATTTCACCACAGACACTTGGACGAGTAGGCATGGGCAGGGGCGTTACATGTTGCTGACTGGGCACTGGGTAACTATGGTGACAGCAGGACAAGGGGCTGCTGTCCAAGTCTTACCGTCCCCACGAGTTGTGCGTCAATCCTCTTTATGTCAAAGTTCCTCCACTGTTTCTGCCTCCTCAACCTCCTCTCGGTCTTCCACCTGCACCCAAAGCCTGTCTGGTCAAGCCACAAGCTTTCTAACTGCGCAGAAGGGATCCTGCACACCTCCTTACTATGCTGGCAGTAGGGCTCAACGTCATCAGGCGGTTTTTACTTTGAAATGTCTGGGAAATGTGAGTCACACAGCTGAGGAGTTGTGGTCAATTTCATGAATGGTTGTCTCCACTGGACCTGAAAAAAAGGAAGGCCGTGTGCGACAATGCTGCAAACCTGGGTGCGACCCTTCGCCGGGGCAATGTCACACACGTGCCTTGTATGGCTCACGTGTTGAACCTGGTTGTCCAGCAATTTTTAGCCCACTATCCCAGACTAGATGGCCTTCTGCAGAGGGCACGGTCGCTGTGTGCTCACTTCCGCCGTTCGCATCCTGCAGCTCAGCGACTTACATCTCTACAGAAGTCGTTGGGCCTGCCACTTCACCGGCTAAAATGCGATGTGCCTACCCGGTGGAATTCAACTCTGCACATGTTGCAGCGACTGTGGCAGCACCGACAAGCCCTGGTGCAATACGTTCTGACGTATAGCCTGGGCCAACGAGATCCAGAGGTGGGGAAAATCACGCTGGAGGAGTGGTCTCAGATCAGGAACCTATGCACCCTTCTGCACAGTTTTGAAATGGCGACGAAGATGTTTAGTGCTGACGATGCCATTATCAGCATGACTATTCCGGTGATTTACATGCTGGAGCACATGTTAAACAGAATTCGGAGTCAGGTGGTGGCACAAGAGGAGGTGGAGGAAGTAGAGGAGGATGAGTTGTATGCGGAAGGGCTAACATCTGCAAGGTCCAGACGGTCGGCAGCACCAAGGCGGCAGGCATGTGAGGGTGGGGGTGATGGTTTTACCAGGGCGCATGGTAGCAGCCAAACTAGTGAGGAAGGTGCAGGAGCCCAGGAAAAAGTGGAGGACGAACTGATGGAAGACTCATCAGATGAGGGAGACCTTGATCACATTTCTGTTGTGCGAGGTTGGGGGGAGAGGACAGAGGAAGGAGGCATGATTGTTACCTCGCCACCAACACAACAGGGACTTGGTGCTCCTGGATGCGCAACACACATGAGTGCCTTCTTGCTGCACTACCTGCAACATGACCCTCGAATTGTGAGAATTAGAAATAATCCTGACTACTGGGTTGCCACACTGTTAGATCCCCGGTACAAAAGTAAATTTGCCGAAATTATTCCTGCCATAGAAAGGGATGCACGCATGCAGGAGTATCAGCAGAGACTGTTGCAGAATCTTACATGTGCTTTTCCACAAAACACCAGTGGTGCACGTAGTGAATCTCACAGTTCCAACTTGCCAACCGTGGGACCGTCAAGTGTTCAGCACTCAAACCGTAACAGAACCACAGTATCTGCTGGTAACATCAATTTTGCGGAATGATTTCACCACTTTTTTAGCCCATCCTTTGCAAGGCCACAGGAGACAAGAAGTCTGACACATAGTCAACGCCTAGAGACGATGGTACAGGAGTATCTCCAAGTAAACATTGAAGCCATGACTGTGTCACTGGACCCTTGCCCTTTTTGGGCTTCCAATCTGGATAAATGGCCGGAGCTAGCCACTTACGCCTTGGAGATCTTGTCATGCCCCGCAGCCAGCGTTCTGTCTGAACGTGTGTTCAGCGCTGCTGGTGGTGTGCTGACAGATAAGCGCACGCGGCTCTCCACTGATAATGTAGACAGACTCACGTTCGTAAAGATGAACAAATCATGGATCCGAAACGACTTTTCTACCCCTGTGTCATCCTGGGGAGAGTAAAAGC
Organism: Phyllobates terribilis; assembly: GCF_046119375.1. Lineage (NCBI taxonomy): Eukaryota > Metazoa > Chordata > Amphibia > Anura > Dendrobatidae > Phyllobates > Phyllobates terribilis. Next base: position 345,548,590 of record NW_027362767.1, on the reverse strand, counting down.
TTGATGATTGGTTAAAATCACCCTACCAACCGCTTTAAGCTTTCAAATTACTAATCATGTTTATCTGTATCTTGGCTGGAAAATAATTTGGGCTTTGTAGCAGTGTGCAGCACTGATTCTATTAGGCCATCTATAATAAGCTCCACCAGATTTAAAATTACTAATCATGTTTATCTGTATCTTGGCTGGAAAATAATTTGGGCTTTGTAGCAGTGTGCAGCACTGATCCTATTAGGCCATCTATACTAAGCTCCACCAGATTTAAAATTAATAATAATTTTTAGCTGCATCTAGCCCGGAAAATAATTTTGGGGCTCCGAGATGCGCAAGACACATAAGTGCCTTCTTGCTGCACTACCTGCAACATGACCCTCATATTGTCAGAATTCGAAGTAATCATGACTACTGGGTTGCCACACTCTTAGATCCCCCAAACTTTTCGATCAACCTTTTCATTTTAATAAAGACCAAAAAAATTGTCATTTTTGAAATTATAAGCATTAGCAGGTTATTAGAAACTGAAATCAAACAGTTTTCAACTCAAAACTTTATTCTAGGTGATGTTACATTTTCACATAGGACCCCTTGTTCGAAAGGAGCTTCTGAACTCTCTCGTCCATTGAATTTGTCAGGTTTTGGATGGTTTCTGCTTCAATTGTTTTGCATGAGGACAGAATACCCTCCCAGAGCTGTTGCTTAGATGTGAACTGCCTCCCGCCATCATAGACATTCCTTTTGATGATGCTCCAGAGGTTCTGAATGGGGTAGAGGTCAGGGGAGCATGGGGGTCACACCATAAGTTTGTCCCCTTTTATGCCCATATCAGCTAGAGATGCAGATGTTTTATGTGCAGCATGAGATGGAGCATTATCATGCAAAAAAATGATCTTGCTGTGAAATACACGGTTCTTCTTCTTGAACCATGGCAGGAAGTGCAGTTTGAGAAAATCCACATACATTATGGAGTTCATCTTTAGCGCCTTCAGGGATCCTAAAGGGGCCGACAATCTCTCTCCCCATGATTCCAGCCCAAAACATTACTCCACCTCCTCCTTGTTGGCGCTGTAGCCATGTTTGCGTGGGGTGTCCATCAACCAGCCATCCTCCACTCCATCCATCTGGACCATCGAGCGCTGCACGGCACTCATCCGTGAACAAAACTGTTTTGAAATCAGTCTTCATGTAATGTTTGGCCCACTGCAGCCGTTTCTGCTTGTGTGAAGTGGATAGAGGAGGTCGACAGGATGGCGTATGCACAGCTGCAAACCTCTGAAGGACCCTGCATCTTGTTGTTCGGGGGACGTTGGATGCACCAGCAGCTTCAAAAACTTGTCTGCTGCTATGACAAGGCTTTTTTGCCGCTGCTCTTTTAACCTGACGTAATTGCCTGTAGGAAAGAGTCCTCAATTTGCCCTTATCAGCACGCACACGTGTGTACTGTGAATCAGCTACATACTTCTTGATTGCCAAGACACTTCATCCTGATCATCGCACAATGTTGATTGTAGTCATGCCTTGACCTAAACACTCCACAATTTGTTGCTTCTCAGCAGCCGACACATCCTTTTTCTTTCCCATTTTGGCAGAAAATGTAGGCTGCTTAATAATGTGAGACAGCCTTCTTAAGTAGTCTTGCCTTTCATTGGACACACCTGCCAAACTAATTAGCACAGGTGTCTGCAATTGCTTACAGTGATATAAAGAGCCCTGACACACATCACCATCAATGAGTTTAACTGACAAACAAATTCTTCCCTTATCACTCCTAAACACTTTTTGCATAATAATTTGGAACACAGTGTACATGTGCTTTTCCACAAAACACCAGTGGTTCACGTAGTGAATCTTACAGTTCTAACTTGCCAACCGTGGTCTGTATGGAGTTGTTCAATAAAGAGCCCAAAATTAAGATAACATAGATGGGAGAGGTATATAAGAACAGGAATTCCTAAGTATTTGATACCCTGTGAGGGCCGGGCAAAGGGAAAGTTGGACTGGATGGAATCCTATATGGATTTGGGGAGGGAGACATCAAGGGCCTCAGACTTCGCTGCATTGATTTTAAAATTTGACCATGTAACAAAGTGATCTATTTCAGCCATAACAGCATGGATGGATATATGTGATTGAGTGATATATACTAGGACATCATCAGCAAATAGAGAGCACTTGTACTCGGTGCCTCCCACCTCAATCCACCTAATATTGGGGTTATGGCGAATTGATGAGAGCAGGTGCTCCGTCACTAGGATGTATAAGAGAGGGGACAGAGGACATCCCTGCCTTGTCCCATTGGTGATTGTGAAAGGTAATGAAAATGTTCTGATGCACCCCCTGGGCCTTGGGACACCCGGAGCCGGACCCTTTTTGGTGGATGCTGGTGGTTGTAGTCTTCGTGGCGGCGACCCGGTTCCGTGGCGTAGGGTGGTCAAACCAGTGGCGGAGCTATTTATGTGGTTTTGATGTTTAAATGTCCGACTACGCCACCCGTGGATTGCGGTCAGAGTGAACCGCCGCTGCAGGGCAGACCGCTGAGGCTGGTGTTGTGGGTGCAGCAGAGCGTAGCATAACTCCCCACGGGAGGAGTATAGCCTCAGGGCAGTGTATGCAGAGGATGGGGGTGATGGTGCAGGGCAGCAGCAGTAACGACACGGAGTCAGTGATGCAGTCCAGGGCCTTTACTCACAGTTCTTATTATCCAGACCACGTCTGCAGGTAACGGCTGCCCACGTCGTACTGTGTTCACCAGGTGAGGGGCTCAGACAACTCCCAGATAACTTTGGAGCGCTTCACAGGACCCCCTTTGTGTGTCCTTTGTCTGGCCTTTCTTACCAACCCTTCTGTCCGGCTGCCTAGTGCCTCCTCTTGGTAAACTTGGCGCCAGTGTCCCTGACCCTATGTGGTGCCTTCCTAGCGGGTGTAGCGAGGGGCTGCGCCACATAAAATGTCACAGCCTCCGGTTTCTAGCTGAGGGTCGTTTCCTGCCTCCACTAGTTTCGGGGACCGGTCTCCCCCTTTGGCCTGACCCCTCCACGCAGGTGGATTCGGGCGTGCGGTGGCGACTCGCCCGCCCGCACCCCTGGGATCCCTTCATTCCTCGTTCCTGGAGCCTTCTCCGCTACTCTTCCTTCCTTCTCCCTCTTCCAGGCCTGGGCCTCTGTTACTAGGCCCGCCTCCGGAGCAGAGCTCATGCAGAGCCCCTGCTCCCTGCCACTTCTGCTCAGACTTCTCTGCACTGAACTAAGATGGTGCCCACCTTTTTTACTCCCTTCTCAATGCACCCAGGAACTGCTTCCTCCCTGCTCCTGCACTACAGGGTTCCCCTTCCTCAGTGTTCCCTCTCCCCACTCCAGCCAGGGACAGGGACTGTCGTGCCCATCTCAGAGGCATATTGGTCGCCCTGCCCCACGGCAATGTGGTGTAATGCATGCATGTGTCGGGTCCTGATCCACACTCCATCCTTACCTGAGAGTGAGATATCACACCTCTGGGTGAGGTGCAAAACCTCTGTAGCAACCGAGCCCTCAGGGTGCTACAGTTCCATTTATCTTCAGCCTAGGTGACGTATTGTGATACAGGGCCATGATTTTGGCTATAAAACAGTCCCGTAGACCCCTACCCCAAGCTTTTTAAAAGAATCATATATGGCGTGCCAGGAGACTCTATGGAATGCTTTCTCAGCATCCAACGAGAGTATCTAATTACAAATTTTTAATTGCATCTAGCCCAGGAAATACTTTGTGCCTAGTAGCAGTGTCTGCTAGTCAGCGGATTATCCCGGCTGTTAAGCAAGCTACACCACCTGTAGTTTGGACACTTAATTTTTTCAAAGGAAATGCTTCGGGACCACGGGATACTCAGTGAAGAGCATCAGGAGGCACACCATGGCATAGGGGCTGGGACTGGCAGTAGGATGCCTTGCGGTGGACAGCCGATCTCGATCCTTATAAAAGCTTTTTAACTGCAGCAGCTTTAGTGGACGCTACTGGAGCTGGAATTACGCGGCTGCTGGCATGAGACTTGCCCTCCAATAGATCCTTGTAAATGGATTTAAAGTGTATTCATTCAAATTAGAGAGACAATTTAAATTAAAAAGCTTAGAGCTGCCTCCACCACAGGGGGGCTCGCTCGACCCACCAGCGGACAGGCACCAGTATTGGGAGAGGGGGGCTGGCCGTCAGGGTTCACCGCGGCTCTGGCACAAACCCGGCGACATGGAGGTGGCACGGGCAGGAGCGGACTGAACGTGTCGGCTTCTCACTTTTTGGATTTTAGAAGGGCATGACATGCATATATCTGTGTCTCCCCCTCCTTTTACTCCTCCACCTCTTTTCTTTTCGCATGACTATATGTACTTGTCACTTTTCCATGTGTTAGTTGTGTCTTCTGAGCAGTTTGTCAGCTTTTGGACACCTTTGAAGGTGTTTTCTATGTGTTTCTATGTGTTTTTGTTTGCCTGCCATTGGTTTTAACGGTGTTCGAAGGTGTTCGACGAACAGTTCGACGAACAGTTCGGCGAACACACGGGTGTTCGACGAACCGAACCGAACTCGAACACTACGGGGGTGGCTCAACACTAGTCAAAATAAGCATGGAAGATATAAATAGCTGAGGAGAAAAAATATGGTCTTATCTGGTGATAATTAGCAAGGATAGTATTAAGATATGCTAACTTGATCTTAGGTTGTGAGGCTGCTGAAGATCCACGGGTGATTTCACCAGTAAAATAAAAAAAAAGTGGAAAGTTCATGGTCTGTATCCACGTTGCCAGCTGATGAAGAAACGTCAAGTGCCAGAGATAATGTAAAATAAAGTTTCTTTTATTTTTCTACGCATTTTGATGTGTAGCCTACTTCTTCAGAAAACAAAAACTATATCCTGCTGCGTTCCATGAACAGTGGTAACATCAGTAACTATACCGCTCATCAGAGTCCCCGGGTCTCTGAGACCAGGTGTTGGTGTTGATCTCCATGGTGGAGAATAAATTGCTGGCAAAGTAGCAAGGGCCATACGAAGTGGTTGAAAAGTTGAGTGATGACAACTACAATGTCCACCAACCAGGGAGAATAAAGCCTTATCAGGTGTACCACATTAACCTGCTCAAGCCTTGGCGAGACAGGGAACAGGTGGAAGCTTGATGCCTGGGATCCCATCCTCAAGCCCGAGTCGAGGATGTCACAGTGGTAAAGAAACTGTCACCAGCCCAGAAGCAACAGTGCTGAGAGCTGCTTCAACGGAATCAAGACCTGTTCTGGGAGCTTCAAGTTTGCACACAGGTGGCCCAGCATGAAATATTGATGGAGCAGCACGTGAGGGTGAATCAAAGGCTGTATCGGATTCCTGAAGCCCACCGCGAGGTAATCTCCAAGGAGGCAAGGTGAATGTTAAGCCTGGGCGTCATCCATGAGTTAAAAAGTGGCTGGTCCAGCCCCATTGTCCTTGTGCCGAAGCCGGATGGAGAATGGTGGTTCCTTAATGACTACAGCAAGCTGAATGAGGTGTCAAAGTTCACCGCATATCCCCGGGTTGATGAGCTCATTGAGAGGCTAAGTTCAGCCTGATATATCACCACCCTGGACCTCACAAAACAGTACTGGCAAATTATCCTGTCCCCAAGTGCCAAGGATAAGACGGCCTTCTCTACTCCTGACGGGTGCTTTCAGTACACCAGGATGCCGCTCCGTCTGCAGGGAGCCCCAGCTATCTTCCAGAGGGTAATGAACCAGATCTAGCCTCTCACAAAAAGTTCTTACCTGGATAACATTGTGATATTCAGCCCGGATTGGGGAAGTCATTTACAGAAGGTCCAGGTAGTATCGGATGCGCTACTGAAGGCAGGGTTTTCTGTAAGCCTAAAGATGAAAGAAAAGGCAAAGTACTTGGGCTACATCATCGGAAGGGGTGAAATAAAGCTGCAAGAAAATAAGGTGGAGGTTATCTAAAATTGGCCACCACCGAACTCCAAGAAGCAAGTTCGGGCATTTCTGGGAATTGTGGGATATTATCAGTGATTTATCCCGAATTTCCCCATGATAGGCCCCTGACTGATTTTCATAAGGGCATGAAGACATCGATAGCCAAATGGGTCTCTGAAGTGGAGATGGCATTCCAGAAGTTGAAGCTCTCCCTATTTAAACAGCTGGTCTTAGTCGCGCCCACTTCACTAAGGAGTTGGTGGTTCAGACGGACGCCTGCGAAGTCGATTTGGGAACTGTGTTGTCCCAGGAAATAGATGGGGATGAATATCCAGTCCTATTACCGAGTAGGAAAGTCTCCTTCTGTGAAAAGAACTATGCCATTGTAGAGAAGGAGTGCTTGGCCATCAAATGGGCAATTAAGACAATAATATACTATCTGATAGGCCAAAAGTTAAGGCTAGTATCATCATAAGCCCCTGAGACAGATGAAGGAAAGGAAGGGGAAGAATGACCAAGTCACTAGGTGGTTTCCACTCTAGCGCACCAGGACTTTGATTTTCATTTGGAGCATAGGCCCTGGAAACTACATAGTAATGCAGATGCCCTGTCCAGACTTGCGTGTTTAGTGAGTGAAGGTGCAAAAACGCCCGGCTTTGGGCGGGGGGGTGATATGTGACAAAGTCAGTAGCAGAGTGCTGGAGGGGAGATATGTTTCACTGAGGCTATTAGTTTCAGTGATGTGAAACCTGGATGTCTTCTCCTGCGTGTTATGTGCTGAGAGGATTAATCAGCCATTTGTAATGGGACAGTTTTTTGTGAACTACTATAGAGTGGGTGGGAGGTCATTCACCATATCTCCACCCCAGGGTGTGGTATGGGGTTTACATACTTGGACTGTTGAGGCATTCATTGTTTAGTAGGTCTGGAGAGAGTAACTCCAGATCTGTTTGTGTGGAGCTATCCTGAACCACGTGGAGTTGCTGAACTCTGAGCAGGCGGATCCCTGCTACCACAAAGAATGTGCTTTGTATTACTATTTTTGTTTTGTTTTCCTGTTTTGCTCAAAGGGCATTGTTTTACTTTTATGGACTCATACTTTAAAAAACTAACAAGAAATTTAAAGAGGCAGCATACCTGTGTCTTCCTCCATGTGCAGCTGAGTGAGTGATCTACCACAATACTCACACATATTACACACACAAATATATAATAAGACCAGATACTGTGAATTACATCATGTATACAGGACAGGTAAAGTTTACGCAGCATATGCAATGCCACAATATATGCTACAATTAATTATACCTCCAAGCTCAACACTATATACCAGGGGTGGCGAAACTTTTAGAGACTGGGTGCCCAACAACCCAAAACCCACTTATTTATCGCTGAGTGCTAACACGGCAATTTAACTTGGGGCTGAAGCAGACATCACAGGAGACTTGCAGAGAACTGCCCACACACACTGCCCATCTGCAAAATACATACACATACTGCCCCTCTGCAAAACCTACATACACATACTGCCCCTCTACAAAAAACACACGCACACTGCCCCTCTGCAAAATATATACACACACATAGGGTCGGCTCCAGGTTTTTGAGGGCCCAGGGCGAAAGAGTATGTGGGCCCCTTTAATACATACTACGATTCATGGTGCCCAGATATGGAAGGGAAATATAGGTTTATAACACAGGGCCCAACCTGCCCTCCTTCACATATGCAGATATGCATGCACACACACTACACAGACATGCACACACACACACACACACACAGTACCCAGACATGCGCGCACACAGTACGCAGACATGCGCACACACACAGTTGGCACTGCACCTTTAGTTTTGCTTGTGCGTCGCCCTGGCTGCGTCATTACTAGCTGATTGAGCCGCATAGTGCACTGTTCGCGGCCATCTCTGTTTAAGTGACAGCAATCAAGCAGCGCCGGCGGCACTGCATAACTGCTGGGGAGAATCCCAGGCCCTGAAGGCGAGTGCCCCCCACCTTTGTCCAGGGCCCCGGCACTTGCTCTGGTGCTGATGCCTGCCCTCAACACACACACTGCCCCTCTGCACAATATATTTATACACACACACTCACAGTTCCTCTGCAAAATATATATACACACACAGTCCTCTGCAAAATATATATATGTACACACACACTCAGCCTTCTGGAAAATACACACTGCCCCTCTGAATAAAGCAGCCCCCCATCCCCACTCACTGCCTCTAGTCAAAACTCCTGCTGGAGCTCTTACTAATTCCCCACACTCAGAGCACTGTCTCTGCTCCTTTGCGGCCCCGGCGCAGGCAGCAGTGTGATGAGGTCAGCAGCTGGATGACATCATTACACTGCTGCACATCGGACCTGGGGCTTCCAGGCGCTCCTCTGCCCCAGTCCCTGCGCTGCACTGTTCAAATGTATTCGAGTCTAGAAAACGCAAATACATTTGAACATGGGAAAGTAGCGGCATGCGAGCGGCGGACCAGGTGTGCGTGCCCACAGAGAGGGCTCCGAGTGATACCTCTGGCACACGAGCCATAGGTTCGTCACTGCTGCTTTTTTCTCATTAAAGTACACTCTGCACTCCATCTTCACTGAAAAAAACCCAAAAATGTAGAAATTTTTGCAAATTTATTAAAAAAGAAAAACTGAAATATCACATGGTCATAAGTATTCAGACCCTTTGCTCAGTATTGAGTAGAAGCACCCTTTTGAGCTAGTACAGCCATGAGTCTTCTTGGGAATGATGCAACAAGTTTTTCACACCCGGATTTGGGGATCTTCTGCCATTCTTCCTTGCAGATCCTCTCCAGTTCCGTCAGGTAAGATGGTGAACGTTGGTGGACAGCCATTTTCAGGTCTCTCCAGAGATGCTGAATTGGGTTTAGGTCAGGGCTCTGGCTGGGCCAGTCAAGAATGGTCACAGAGTTGTTCTGAAGCCACTCCTTTGTTATTTTAGCTGTGTGCTTAGGGTCATTGTCTTGATGGAAGGTGAACCTTCGGCCAAGTCTGAGGTTCAGAGCACTCTGGAAGAGGTTTTCATCCAGGATATCTCTGTACTTGGCCGCATTCATGTTTCCTTCAATTGCAACCAGTCATCTTGTCCCTGCAGCTGAAAAACACCCCCATAGCATGATGCTGCCACCACCATGTTTCACTGCTGGGATTGAATTGGGCAGGTGATGATCAGTGCCTGGTTTTCTCCACACATACATCTTAGAACTTTTTGGTGATAATTCTATCTTCGTCTCATCAGACCAGAGAATCTTATTTTTCATAGTCTGGGAGTCCTTCATGTGTTTTTGAGCAAACTCTATGCGGGCTTTCATATGTCTTGCACTGAGGAGAGGCTTCCGTCAGGCCACTCTGCCTTAAAGGCTCGACTGGTGGAGGGCTGCAGTGATAGTTGACTTTGTAGAATTTTCTCCCATCTCCCTACTGCATTTGGAGCTCAGCAACAGTGATCTTGGGGTTCTTTTTTACCTCTCTCACCAAGGCTATTCTTCCACGATTTCTCAGCTTGTCTGGACGGCCAGGTCTAGGAAGACTTCTGGTGGTCCCAAACTTCTTCCATTTAAGGATTATGGAGGCCACTGTGCTCTTAGAAACCTTGAGTACTACAGAAATTCTTTTAAAACCTTGGCCAGATCCGTGCCTTGCCACAATTCTGTCTCTGAGCTCCTTGGGCAGTTCCTTTGAGCTCATGATTCTCATTTGGTCTGACATGCAATATGAGCTGTGAGGTCTTATATAGACAGGTGTGTGCCATTCCAAATCAAGTCCTATCAGTTTAATTGAACACAGCTGGACTCCAATGAAGGAGTAGAACCATCTCAAGGAGTATCACAAGGAAATGGACGGCATGTGACTTAAATATGAGTGTCTGAGCAAAGGGTCTGAATACTTATGACCATGTGATATTTCAGTTTTTCTTTTTTAATAAATTTGCAAAAATTTCTACATTTCTGCTTTTTACAGTCAAGATGGGGTGCAGAGTATACTTTAATGAGAAGCAAAATTAACTTTTTAGAATTTACCAAATGGCTGCGATGAAACAAAGAGTGAAAAATTTAAAGGGGTCTGAATACTTTCCGTACCTACTGTAGGTTCCCATCAAACCAGAGATCGCCTTGTCGTTGGCTGCTGGGCATGCATGAATTGGCCAAATTAAGCGCTAAGCATCTCCCTTTTTTTCTTCTTATCCAGAGCAGTAATGATGTTCAAATTTCATATATTTCAGGTTTACATGCTTTAGCACTGCAGAGTGCAGCTTTGTTTGTTTAAGAAAAATAATTGTCCTGAGCTGTGGATACAAACTTACAGCTTTTACCACTCAATGTGGTAATTAAATCCTCTATTAAAGGGCCACATTATTATTTTGCATCTTTTTGATTTGCTGCAGCATTAAGGCTCTTCCTTTTCTGCTGTTATGTATCTTACATCAAAAAGTAACCATTATTGCCTGTTCCATGAATATTATTTAGCCATAAAGACTCCACACTGTCCCTGCTGTCTTCAATAGCGTCATTTTATTTGTTTCACAAAACAGCAAATAGCTTAACAAAGTGCAAGATGGGTCAATTTTATGTTTCTGTTTCAGCAACAATATTGGGCCTCATCTACAGTTAGATAATTGATTAATGTCTTACATTCCTTTAAATGAAGACAAATCCAAAATGGATGAGAAAAATAAGTATTATTGTTATTATTTAACTTTTGGTAAAAAAGTTAAAGGGATTCTCCGCTCAAGGAAACTTATGTATGTCTAATATAACCGGCTTACAGTGGATTCTATAATTGGGGCTATTACAATGAAATTACAGCTGCAAGTGAGGACCCTTCATGGGAGACTTGCTGGTGTTGCTTTTGCAAACACTATTCATAGGATCCTCCTTGACACGTTGCACATTTTGATGATTGTGAAAAAGTAGCATAAATGTTGAAATTAACACAAAATTCAATTTGTTTAAAAACTAAATAACAAGAATAAGACTTAGATATTTGTCAAGGATTGTACTGAGGACATTTCATCATGAAGTGCACACATTAGGCGATCATTGATTTAGTGCTCAAAGAGTAACTATTGTTTTAATTTCATAAATTAATAGTACATGTGAAAATAAGCAACTTTGTAATATATTTATTAGAGAGCTCTGCTTCTTCATCTTTCTTCTTTCTGTGGTAACTGCCTTGTCCTATCTGCGTAATGGAAAAGTCTGTCTTCACTGAATACAGATATTGCCTCAGAATTGAGATTTTTGATAATGATTGATCAATTCTGGCAGAGAAAGAAGAAAATCTTTCTGATAAGATACATTATAAAGTTTCTTATTTTCATGAGAACTATTGATTTATGATATATAAATTATACAAATTAAAATTATGGTTACTCTTAAAAGTATACATACTATATAGATCATTACTCTCTAAGAATACTCAATCTATTACTTTTCACTGCTTTTCTATAGATAATAACATTAGATCAGAAAGTGACATTAAACAAAAGTTGTTTGACACCTTGACTTTAGCTGTGGTTTCATTGTAGATTTATGGCCCTTATTATTGAGTTAATCTGATTTGTTCTTGGATTTTGATCAAAATAAATAGCAAGTAGTGATGAGAGAGCACTAAAATGCTTGGGTACTCGTTCCTCGGGTCGAGCAAACTGGAATACTCGGGTACTCGACCCGAGCAACGAGCCCAATGTAAGTCTATGGGAAACTCGAGCATTTTTCAGGCGGCTCCCCCCAGCGGTCTGAAGAAGGCCTAAAAATTACCCAAATCGATGGGAACAGTGCTCAAATGACACGGAGACAGCATTGTGGAAGACCCCTGGAAGCATTTCTGACTCCCAGGTCACTGCTTTCAGCAACATTGTCAGAGGTATTACGCCACTTTTATGGACTCACAATAAAACATACCAAAACAAAACCAAAATGTATTGTCCTGGGAAATATGTTAAGGAACATCCTTTCCATGACATGTACAATGTATATAAAGCAAAATAAAAAAACAAAAACAAAAATACTCCTCCACACTTTTGCATTGCTTTCAACAAAGACAAATGCATTCACTGAGAAATGTCATTTTAACATTTTACAACCTTATCTGGCCATGTGGTATGTGACACATCATCAGACACATGCATACAGTGCTGAAAATATATAAGAACAGCATGGGGAAGACCTCTGGAAGCATTTATGACTCCCAGGTCACTGCCTAAAAGTGTGCCCATCATAAGAGATCCTTGGCGCATGCGAAGATGCCTCCCGCCATGCACCTGTCGTTACAAAATTGCAATAATCACGGTCCACGTACTTGTCCCAGTGCAGCGTTCAGTTGTCCCTACCCCATTCCTTGGAATGCAAGCGCAAGTATGCTGCCAGCCAGCCACCCAGCTGCAGTACTATACTGCCAAATTTTTGACAGCTTCTTGAAATGTGACCTTTTAGGCTCGTGGAGGCGGAAGCTTTTCATAACCTCATGCCGGCGGCGGCCGGGTGTCCATACTCGGTCCCCAGCTTGTTGCAGAAGCAATGGCAGCCCGTCCAACATCAACTCGCACTTGTCGGTGGTGCTTTGACACACACACATCTTTCTTTGCGCATTTAATTTCTTGAATACAGAGTTGGACAATGGCCTGATCTGTAATGCGGTTTAAGAAATAACATGCATAAGCATGGCTGATCCACATTAAAAAAGCAGCCATAGAGTGTCCGGGAACCTTCCGCCACACTTTTCTTAGCCAGGGCTGATTCTCGGCAGGGTTAGATGGGCCCACCAGAGAACCGGAGACTCCTCCGGCGGGCCCTGGCTTCCCCTTCAGTAGAGTTCATAGTGCCGAGGTGGGGCCATGGTGATGATAGAGGCCACCATCTGCTTAGTTTTCTGTTACTTGGAATTCAAGTGCAAGTATGCAGATGTGGTGTGTGATGTGGCACCCCAGGGGTCTGGTTTCCACAGTAACAGCAATGTTATGTCTGAGAGCAGGTGGGAGGTCTCTTGGTCAGGGATCCTGTGCATGCCACATCTCCTGCCCAGTCCTGGGAGGTGAAGAACTTCCCCTATATAAACCTAGGGCTGAGGCAGGGTTAGAGAGTAGAGAAGAAGTAGAGACAGAGAAGAGAAGCAGATCTAGGAAAAGAACATCAGGAGCTCTGTGGGAGCAGTGCTATAAGGAGTCAGGGGCTGGCAGCTGCAGAGCTCGCCCTGACTGAGAAGCTATCACCGGACCCGGAGTCCGAGGCTGTGGGGACTAATCTTTACCCAGCAGCAGAAACCGCCCGGCAGGGGATTTCAGGTCCTCTGGCCAAGAAACTCGAAGGCACGGTCACACGCGTGGGACCAGCACCGCCGTCGTGGAGCGGACGCCACTAGAAGGCCATACGGGTGAGCACCACACGGTACACTCAGGGACGTGGGCTACTTATACCCGCCTCTAGCAAGGTAGCCAGAAGAGTACAGTCAGTTTGGGAGGCCTACAACTCCGCCTGGCCAGGGGAGATCCCATCTGCTCAAGGACTGACCAGGCCCCGATCGCTAGCCAGTACTCCGGGAGGGTCTATCTTTATCACCAGTAAAGACCCTGAATTACACCGCATCGTCTCTGAGTGATTCCTGCTACCCCCATCATCCACGTCGGCTGCCCTGAGGCCATACCCCTCCCGTTGGGGGTGATACTATCACGCTGCACAATCCTACCACCGGCCTCAGCGGTCTGCCCTGCAGCGGCAGCTCCTTCGCTGCATTCAACGGGTGGCGTAGTCGTCCAACATCTACCGCTAATACATCGCCGCTCAGTTTGACTCCCTGGGCACGGACCGGGTCACCGCCACGAGACTACAACCCTCAACAGATCCGGCTCCGGGTAAGCTCCCGTGCGCGCGATGCCGCGCGACGAAGGCCCAGGGGTGCGTCAACTTTTGGCGTAGTCGGCAGGATCTCGTGCCCGCAACCACCGGGTACTGCGTGCCTGAAAAAAGACTGTTCAAACTTACCAATGGTGAAGATTCCCACCATCCGGCGCCATCTTCTGTCTTCTTCCCGCCATCCGCAAAGTTTTCCCGCCATCCGCCGCCATCTTCTGCCTTCTTCCCACCATCCGTGGAGTTTTCCCGCCGTTGGACGCCATCTTGAAGACGCCGCGCGGGAAGAAGAGGGGCGTGGACTCCGAAAGCGCGCGAGAACTGAAGCCCCGCCTCACGTCCGGACGTTGCTTAAGGTCCTGGAAGGAGCCCAGCAGACGCCGACGTCACAGGAGCGCGACGGAAGGTCCTCAACCCTGACGATCCACTGCGGAGCCGCGGCCTACGGAAGAGGATCATCGCAAGGTAGGCCACGGTCCACTAGGGGGGAGGAAGATGTCGGATACGGAGGAGAGCTTCACTGCCTCAACCCCCGCCAGCGCCACCGCTGCTGCAGTCATGCCTTTCACCATGCCCTATATCCCGGGAGCGGCCTGGCTACCCCAGTACTCAGGGGAGTCACATACCCTGCATGACTTTAGAGAAAAGCTGGATAGCCTCTTCCAGGTGTATCCCCTCACAGAAGAGCAAAAAGTGAGCATCCTGGTGGCCCAATTAACCGGGGCAGCCCAAAGGGAGGTAAAGTCCTGGCCACCTGGGGGAAGGACTGTTGCAGGGATACTAACCCGGCTGAGGGACACCTTTGATACCCGCACCTCAGCCGAGATCAAGCTTGGATTCTACGGGTGCAAGCAGCGAACACACGAGAGTATAAGGGACTATGCCCTGAACCTACAAGAGGCCCTGAGAGCCATTAAGCAGACCGACCCTGACGGCGTGGGAGACGAGGACAGGCTGTTGACTGAACAATTTATAGAGGGTTTATATTGCAATGCCCACCGAACCCAGTTGCGGGCAATGGCCTTACAGGACCTCATCTGGGATTTGCACAGTTCAAGGACAGAGCCATCCGGGTGCTCCGAGAACCGGCACCAGGTGGCGTTGTGACCCACAGACGCCCCACTACCACTTACCACCAGGAGGCGGCACCCTTGTCGGCAGGGCCTGTGGGAGCTGATGCGCAGGCTTTGAACAATGACCCGGCTCCAGACCTGCACCATCAGGTCCAAGAGCTAGCTAAAAGCGTTGCCGCGCTAACCCGAACTGTGCAGTCTTTACAGGTTTCCACTCCAGGGAAGATCCAGCTGGAATCCGGACCGGAGGACATCCCGTGGCGTCGACCAAGGAGGACCCCACCGGCCAGAGGAATACCCAGCGACCGATACAACGAGGACGGACAACCCATCTGCCGCCGCTGCAATCAACCCGGACATATGGCAAGGTACTGTCCTTTAAACTGGCACAACCTGGGGTAGAGGGCCAAACCCCAGGAAAAAGATCATCAGGCCCATCGAACTGGCGCGACAAATATGTGGGAGGACGTCCAGTCTTGCCCGTGGTACTGGATGGCATCCCCATGAGTGCCCTACTGGACGCCGGGTCACAGGTTACCACTATCCCGTACGTGCTCTTCAAGCAGTACTGGAATGACTCGGATATCACCCGCTACCCTGACGACGACTTGAGTATCATCGCCAGCAATGGTCAGCCCGTGCCACAGATTGGATTTAAAGAGGTGACCATTAAAATCGGTAGAGTCGAATTGGCGGCACAGGGACTGATCATTGTAGACATTGACAAGCTCGAGAGTCACCCAAAGATAACTCTAGGAACTAATGTAATTGAAAATTGTCTTGCAGAGGTGATTTTCCTTTTACAGCAGGTTGCCAAGAACGCCAGCTCCGGCCAGCAGCGAGTGCTCCAGAAAGAGATCCGGGCACTGATGCGACGGCAACAGATAGAACTCTCCGGTGGTGAGATTGGTAGCGTAAGAATGTGTGACCCTTTTCCTATTGCCATGCCCCCAAAAAGTGAAATGATGATTTGGTGCCGGGCAGCTATTGGTCTGAGAGGTAGAGATTACCAGGCAATGGTAGAACCAGTTTACTCAGACAGTAGGCCCACCATTTTGACAGCACGGGTGGTGGTCAATGTACGCCATGGGAGGGTGCCCGTTCGCATAATAAATATCGGGAAGAGGGAAGTGTACCTGCCCCGGTATGCCACGCTAGCCAAATTGTATACCATCAATCAAAATTCCATACAGTCCGTAGAACCCTTGCCTCCATCTTCCCCGGAGGAAAGTAACGGCTCTAAGGAAACAATGGAGGACTGGTGTCAGCAACTACATTTGGGTACTGACTCCACTCCCTCACACCAGAGACAGGTAGTCTATCGGGTGGTTCAAGAGTACGAGAGAGTGTTTAGTAAACACCCGTTAGACTTCGGGCGAGTCAAGGGGGTAGAACACCACATCCCCACGGGAGACCATCTTCCCATAAAAGAGAGGTATCGACCCGTACCCCCTGCACACTACCAACACGCCAAGGGGATGCTTAGGGACATGAAGGAGGCTGGGGTGATCAGGGATAGCTGTAGCCCCTGGGCAGCTCCACTAGTCTTAGTCAAAAAGAAAGACAACACCATGAGGATGTGTGTAGATTACCGGAAAATCAACCGTATCACACACAAGGATGCGTACCCCTTACCAAGGATAGAGGAGTCTTTGGCTGCTTTAAGATCTGCTAACTTCTTCTCTACCTTGGATCTCACTAGCGGGTACTGGCAGGTTCCTGTAGCAGAGGCGGACCGGGAGAAGACCGCATTCACCACCCCGATGGGACTTAGCGAGTTTACCTGCATGCCGTTCGGACTCTGTAACGCACCAGGAACCTTTCAACGATTAATGGAGTGCTGTCTGGGCCACAGAAACTTCGAGACGGTCCTGTTGTACCTGGACGATGTCATCGTATATTCCAAGACTTATGAGGACCACCTGAAACACCTGGCGGAAGTGTTCGAAGCTCTGGCAAACTACGGCCTAAAGGTAAAACCCTCCAAGTGTCACCTCCTAAAACCAAAGGTGCAGTACCTGGGACACGTGGTGAGCGCTGACGGAGTGGCTCCCGACCCTGATAAGATCACCGCAATTAAGGAATGGCCAAGTCCCTCCAGTGTAAAGGAAGTGCGGCAGTTCCTCGGGTTGGTAGGCTATTACCGCAGATTCATCCCCGGTTTCACCAAAAAGGCAGCTCCTATGCAGGACCTCCTGATAGGCCAGTCCCGGAAGGCCAAGAAGCAGAAGCCGCCCTTCAAATGGGAGAAGTTAGAAGAAGAGTCCTTCCGCCAGCTGAAGATGGCCCTCACGGGGGATGAAATCCTGGCGTACCCTGATTACAGCCAGCCCTTTATCCTCTACACCGACGCAAGTAACATCGGGCTAGGAGCTGTACTGTCCCAGATCCAGCAGGGGAAAGAACGAGTAATCGCTTACGCCAGTCAAAAACTGTGACCCACCGAAAGAAACCCTGAGAATTACAGCTCATTTAAGCTAGAGTTCCTGGCAGTGGTGTGGGCAATCACCGAACGCTATAAGCACTACCTCGCTTCTTCCCGGTTCACCGTGTACACGGATAACAACCCGTTGACACACCTGGACACGGCAAGACTCGGTGCCCTAGAGCAGAAATGGATGGCCCGTCTGTCCAACTACGAGTTCACAATCAAATACCGGGCAGGACGCTCCAATACCAACGCGGACGCCCTGTCCAGGATGCCAAACCTACCGGACGTAGGAGAAGATCCAGAGGGATTGGAAGAAGTCGAACTCCCCGCGTTCCACCGTCATGGGACTATCCAGTATTCCCATCGGGTAAGGAGTAAGCAAGCCGCTACGTTTAACCCCTTGCCTCACTACAACTGGGAGGAAACGCAAGACAGTGACCCTGCCGTCCGACTGGTGAAGGAGATGCTCACTCAGCCAGATGCCCGCCTTGACCCAGACGCTCCGGATGAAGCCAAACAACTGTGGGCTGAGAAGAGTCGACTGTTCCTTTACAAGGGGAAGTTGTGCCGCAGAATGGTTAACTCCCGGACGCATGAACTAATCTGACAAGTAGTGGTGCCACGAAGAGATGCAGCCATGGTGATGGAGGCATACCACGACGGGGCTGGACACTTCGGATGGAAGAAGCTGGAGTTCCTGCTGCGCGGGCGGTTCCACTGGGTAGGCATGAGGGGAACCATCGAGAGGTGGTGCAGAGACTGTGGCCCGTGCAACCTAAGAAGGAAGGACCGTGCCAGCCAGAAGACCCCCCTTCAGTCCATTGTCACCAAGCAGCCGTTGGAACTGGTAGCCTTGGATCATGTAAAACTGACCCCAAGCAGAAGTGGCTACGTCTACGCGTTAACCATTGTGGATCATTACTCCCGGTTCTTGGTTGTCGTCCCCGTTAAGGACTTAACAGCTCAAACAGCAGCTAGAGCCTTCCAGCAGCACTTCTGCCGTCCACACGGGTACCCAGACCAAGTGCTGACGGACCAGGGACCTGCCTTTGAAGCGGAGGTCTTCCAGGAATTCTGCAATCTGTATGGCTGCCGGAAGATAAGGACGACACCCTATCATCCGCAAACTAATGGACTTTGTGAGAAAATGAACCAGGTGGTAATGGATCTTCTGAAAACGTTGCCCCTGGAAGAACGCAGTCTGTGGCCTGAGAAGCTGCCCGACCTGGTGGACCTATATAACTACATCCCTGTAGGTTCCACCAACTGCACCCCGGCTTACCTAATGAGGGCAAGGCCTGGTAAGCTACCTGTTGACCTGGAGATGGGAGTCCTGACAACCGAGGACACTTCACCGGAAGCAGACTGGGACACAGAGAGGCAGCAGCAGTACCGGCAAGTACAGGAGAGCGTGGAGCGAAGTCTCTGTCTCGCTAGGGAAAGACAAGAGAAAAATTACAACCAGTATGCTCCCGCTGTTCCCCTGGTACCCGGAGAGCAGGTCTTGAAGAGGAAGAGACGGCTCCACAAGTTGGACGACCAGTGGGAGAAGGACCCGTACACCGTACTGCCCTCAAGCCACGACAACCCAAAGGTTTGTACCATCAGTAAAGACGGAGGGGAAACCACAGCCATTGTATCCCGGGATCACCTGAAGAAGTGTCCCGAACAGCTACGGAACCCAGAAGGAGAGCAAGAAGACCCTCGACCAGTAGAGGAAAGGGAAGATATGGTTCGTACTGTGCTCGGAGACTTCCCTCGATCCTGGACTCAAGTCAATGGTGCAGTTGTGGTACCCGTCCTCACGTTCCTCCAACCAGCATCCCAAGTGCCTACGGAGCAACAGGTAGAGCTGGAAGAGCAGCCGGTCCAGGAGGCAGCAGACTCCACACAAGCAGAACAGGAGGATCAACCCTCTGCTCATAGTGAGCCTGCCGTACCCCTAGTGAGCCAAAGAGCCCGTAGACAGCTGCCCAGTTTACCCTTGACAGCTCCTACACCCTGTAGTTCAGGGCCAGACAGTCAACTCCGTAGGTCCACTAGGGCCACTAGAGGCCAGTTACCCGCACGTTGGAGGATTTGAAGTGTTTAAATTGTTTTATTTGTGGTCACCTGTCTGTTACTTGTAAATAATTATGTGTTTCTAGTTATTTTTAGGAGTCCTTGGTGGATTTACCGGGAATCCTTGTACAATTGGTTGGAGCGTAACCCAGGAATGGACTAAAAGACTGTTAAGGACTCGGGGCAGGACAGACCCCTACCCGGTTACGTCTGCCTGTTTTGGTGAAATGGACACCTTTGTTTTCTTCAAAGACTGCACCCGGTTGCGGACACGCCGTAACCATCTTTATGTGTTTTTCTTATTGTATTATTATTGTTTATACCTTGTTATGTTTTTCTAAAAATATGTTTAGTCCCGGAGTACTAAATTTCACTAGGGGGGAATGTGGCACCCCAGGGGTCTGGTTTCCACAGTAACAGCAATGTTATGTCTGAGAGCAGGTGGGAGGTCTCTTGGTCAGGGATCCTGTGCATGCCACACCTCCTGCCCAGTCCTGGGAGGGGAAGAACTTCCCCTATATAAACCTAGGGCTGAGGCAGGGTTAGAGAGTAGAGAAGAAGTAGAGACAGAGAAGAGAAGCAGATCTAGGAAAAGAACATCAGGAGCTCTGTGGGAGCAGTGCTATAAGGAGTCAGGGGCTGGCAGCTGCAGAGCTCGCCCTGACTGAGAAGCTATCACCGGACCCGGAGTCCGAGGCTGTGGGGACTAATCTTTACCCAGCAGCAGAAACCTCCCGGCAGGGGATTTCAGGTCCTCTGGCCAAGAAACCCGAAGGCACGGTCACACGCGTGGGACCAGCACCGCCGTCGTGGAGCGGACGCCACTAGAAGGCCCCGAGTCACCGGCCATACGGGTGAGCACCACACGGTACACTCAGGGACGTGGGCTACTTATACCCGCCTCTAGCAAGGTAGCCAGAAGAGTACAGTCAGTTTGGGAGGCCTACAACTCCGCCTGGCCAGGGGAGATCCCATCTGCTCAAGGACTGACCAGGCCCCGATCGCTAGCCAGTACTCCGGGAGGGTCTATCTTTATCACCAGTAAAGACCCTGAATTACACTGCATCGTCTCTGAGTGATTCCTGCTACCCCCATCATCCACGTCGGCTGCCCTGAGGCCATACCCCTCCCGTTGGGGGTGATACTATCACGCTGCACAATCCTACCACCGGCCTCAGCGGTCTGCCCTGCAGCGGCAGCTCCTTCGCTGCATTCAACGGGTGGCGTAGTCGTCCAACATCTACCGCTAATACATCGCCGCTCAGTTTGACTCCCTGGGCACGGACCGGGTCACCGCCACGAGACTACAACCCTCAACAGATCCGGCTCCGGGTAAGCTCCCGTGCGCGCGATGCCGCGCGACGAAGGCCCAGGGGTGCGTCATGTGACACATCATCAGACACATCCTGTTTTATTTATGATGGAGGGACTCTGAAAGTCATAAAGCCTATTTTTATAGGGCCATCAGACGGCCCTTACTATTATTAAAAGGCCAACAGTCGGCCCTAACTATTGTTAGAGAGCCATCAGCCAGCTATGCTTTGTTGTTCCCATTATTAACAAGTGGATCTCCTATACTTTTATTGCATATCCAGTAACTTCAAGGGCTGCTAAAAATTTGGACGCAATCCAATACCCCTTTGAAGAGACATAGAGGAGGGTCTCAGTAAAAAAAATGTTCCCATTATAAAGGAGCGGGTCTCCTATAGTGGTAATGCCCATGCTGTGACTGCAAGGGCTGCCAACATTTGGGAAAAACCCCACTAAGAATTTAGACACAGAGAGCAGGGCCACAGTAACAAGTACGACATATTCCCATTAGTAAGGAGAGAGTCTGCTATACAGTTATAGGGTATGCAGTGAGTCCATTGGCTGACTAATTTTAAGAAAAACCCCACTAAGAATGTAAAGACACAGAGAGCATGGCCACAGTAACAAGTATGACATGTTCCCATTAGAAAGGAGAGAGTCTGCTATACAGTTATAGGGTATGCAGTGAGTCCATCGGCTGACCAATTTTAGGAAAAACCCCACTAAGAATTTGAAGACACATAGAGCACGGCCACTGTCACAAGGTGCGATATTTTCCCATTAGAAAGGAGAGGGTCTGCAATACAGTTATAGAGCATGCATTAATTACAACGGCTGATCAATTTTAGAAAAACCACTACTAAGTATTTAAAGATACAGGCCACACTAACTACAAATTCCGATTAGAAAGGAGAGAGTCTCCCATAGTGTTGGCCTATGCAGTGATTGCAAGGGCTGCCAAAAATTTGGAGACACTTCAATGCCCCTTGGAAGAAACGTGGAGGAGGGCCTATTAAAAAAATGTTCCCATTAGAAAGGAGCAGGCCTCCTATACTTGTAATGCCCATGAACTAAGTGTATGGGCTGACAAACATTTACCCCTGAGGGGTATACATGAACATACTGTATAAAAAATTTTTTTTACGGGCATCATAAACACCCTTAAAAAAAATTATGTGGGTGTTGCATCACGGACCACGGTCACCCTGGTGATATGGTGGTGGTGGATGAGGAGGAGGACAAGAGCAAATAGCCAAAATCAGGAAGCGTATACCCATGTGTGGGTGTGAAAAGGTGCATGGTAATACACCTCCCAAGAAAAGACACGGGATTTGAGTTTATTTTACGCTGTTATCATTCGGTAGTGTTGAGAAGTTTGGCCCAATCCAGCCCTTGCTCATTTTTATAAGAGTCAGCCTGTCAGCATTTTCAGTTGACAGGCAGATGCGATTATCAGTTATAATTCCACCAGCGGCACTAAAAACCCGCTCTGATAAAACGCTGGTGGCAGGGCAGGTCAGGACATCCAAGGCATAGAGAGCCAGTTCATTCCACGTATCAAGCTTGGATACCCAATAATTATAAGGCAAAGCGGAATCACGGAGGACGTTGGTACGGTCGGCAAGGTACTCACTCAGCATCTTCCCAAACTTTGCACTCCTTGTCAGAGTTCCCCGCGCCTCAGGGCCTGTGTGATGGGAGTGTCTGAGAAAACTCTTCCAGAACTTTGACAGTGTTCCCCTGCCTCTGCTGGATTGAAGTTGTGTCTCTCTCGCCTGTACTCCTTGGTTGTCCAACGAAGTGTGCCCTCTGCAGCCAGTGTTTTCAGATGGGATTTTTTTTAATAGTTCAGCAACAAGGGCCTTCTGGTACAGCCCAATTTTTGTTGACCTGTCCGCCTCAGGAACAAGAGATATAAAGTTCTCCTTGTAGCGTGGGTCTAGAAGTGTCACCACCCAGTAATGACTGTCACCCAAAATTTTGAGAACGCAAGGGTCATGGGAAAGGCAGCATAACATTAACTCAGCCATGCGTGCCAGACTACTAACAGGCAAGACTTCCGTGTCCTCACCAAGAGGATGACTGACCATGCTCTCCTCCTCCTCCTCCTCCTCCTCTCTGTCCTCTGGCCATCCACGCTGAACAGACAG
This sequence comes from Phyllobates terribilis, assembly GCF_046119375.1. Taxonomy (NCBI): domain Eukaryota; kingdom Metazoa; phylum Chordata; class Amphibia; order Anura; family Dendrobatidae; genus Phyllobates; species Phyllobates terribilis. Next base: position 345,525,771 of record NW_027362767.1, on the reverse strand, counting down.
TATGATAGCTGTGCAGGTAGTTCCATCTATAGTGCATGAAACTGGCTCCTGTCTTTCCTCCTCCTCCTCCTCCTCCTCTTCCTCCTCCTCTTCCTCATTGTCTTCCAATGCATGTTGGGATGAGATGAGGCTTGGCTGTGTGTAATCACCCTGTATGGTTCCTTGCTCCATCTCATCGTGCTCCGCCTGCAATGCATCCTTTTTGATTGTGAGCAGAGAGCGTTTCAGAAGACAGAGAAGCGGGATGGTGACGCTAATTATGGCGCCATCACCGCTCACCATCTTGGTGGAGTCCTCAAAGTTTTGGAGGATGGTACATATGTCTGACATCCATGTCCACTCCTCAGGTCTATTGTGTGGAGTCTGAAAAGAATACCGATGGCCTTGTTTATGCTGGTACTCAACAACTGCCCTCTTCTGCTCACAAATCCTTCCCAACATCTCTAGTGTAGAGTTCCAACATGTTGGGACATCACACACCAGTCTATGAGCCGGAAGCTGCAAACACTGCTGAAACACTGCAAGGGCGGCAGAAGCTGTAGCTGACTTTCTAAAATGGGCACACAGGCTGCGTACTTTAACAAGCAGATCTGACAGCTCCGTGTAGGATTTGAGAAACCACTGAACCACGAGGTTAAGCACATGGGCCAGGCATGGTACATGTGTGAGCTCGCCTTGCCTCAGAGCCACCACCAGGTTTTGGCCATTGTCACACTTGACCAAGCCTGGCTGTAGGTTCAGCGGTGTGAGCCACAGATCTTCCTGCTCTTTCAGAGCTGTCCACAACTCTTCAGCATTGTGCGTTTTTTCACCTAAGCATATTAGCTTCAGCACAGCCTGTTGCCGCTTGGCCGAGGCAGTGCTGCAGTGCGTCCAGCTTGTGACTGATGTGGTCATTTCGGAGATGGAGGCTGAAGAGGAGGAGGAGGCTAAGGAGGATGAAGTGCAGGAGCTGTAGACCGTGGGGGCAACCCTGATTGACCTAGGGCCCGCAATCCTTGGCGTCGGGAGGACGTGTTCCGTCCAATGGTCCGACTGGGTCCCAGTTTCCACTAGGTTAACCCTGTGTGCCATCAGTGAGATGTACCATCCCTGCCCACAAGCACTTGTCCACGTGTCCGTGGTTAGGTGGACTTTACCGGTAACTGCGTTGTTGAGGGCATGGCTAATGTTTTGGTACATGTGCTTGTGTAATGCGGGGACAGCACACCAGGATAAATAGTGGCGGCTGAGGACCGAGTACCGAGGGATGGCTGCCCCCAACAGGTTGCGGAATGGTTCCGTCTCCACGAGCCTAAAAGGCAATATTTCGAGTGCAAGCAGTCGTGAAATGAGAGAATTTTGTAGTGTGGCCTGTGGGGCGTTAACTGTATATTTGCGCTTGCGTGTTTAAGGACTGGGGTATGGACAACTGAATGCTGCGCTACTTGAGAGTGTGCAATGACAGGTGCAGGGCAGGAGGCATCTTCGCATGCACCATGGACAGGGGATTGGCTTGCATGCACGACTGCGGAAGAAGCAATGGTGCCACCCGCAGACACTGTTCCAGGACCCTGGTGTTCGGCTCACAATGTCGGGTGCTTTGCAGCCATGTGCCTGATCATCCTGGTGGAGGTCAGGCTGGTCATTTTGCCACCCATGCTGATGCTGGCCTGGCAGCTGGTGCAAATGGCCTTTTTGGGGTTATTGGTAGAGTCTTTAAAAAACAACCAGACTCAGGAAGACCAAACAGTTGTACTGGCAACTTCCTTCGTGTTGGTGTTACGGGGAGCGGTTGCGGCCACACTTCTGTCTGCGGCCACCACACTGCTTCTTACTGCCTGTTGGGGTGCTTTGCCTCCGTCCCCCTGTGTGCTGCTGTCCTCGCTCAACATGTCCTCCTTCCAGGTTGGGTCAGTTACTATATCAGCCACCACCTCGTCTTCCACTTCCGCACCCTGGTCCTCCTCCTGACTTTCTGGCAATTGTTTCTCATCATCGTCCACCTTTCGTGACACTTTCCCACCGTCGCCTTCATGTGACCATGGCTGCTCAAATATTTGGGCAGCGCTACACGTGATCTCCTCTTGCCCCACTTCAAGTGAACCGGGCGAGAGGCCCGAATCTATTATTAGAAAAATGAACAGCTCTTCAGAGTGTCCAAGTGTGGAATCAGTTGTCTCTGGGTACTCGGCATGGTGGGAGGAAGGAGGATCAGCGTGAGGAATATGCGGTCCAGACTCACGGCTACTGTGACTTGACTGGGTGGAAGACAGGATGTTGGTGGTGGTGGTGGTGGCAAAGTGACTGGAAGCATTATCCGCTATCCAACCAACAACCTTTTGACACTGCTCTGGGTTCAATAGTGGTGTGCTGCGGTCCCCTAGAAATTGGGACAGGAAGGTCAGGCGAGATGATGTGGGTGTTTGTTTTGGCACAATTTCGGCCTGCCCACGGCTTTGTCCTCGGCCTCTGCATACACCATTATCATCATGTCAAGTTCCCCGTCCCTTGCCACGTGCCTTGCCCATTTTAAATGGAGGACAGTATCTTCCACGCTCACTACAAATGACTGAGTTTGGAGCAAACTTATATGTGATCCGTGTGATGGAGAAAAGAGAGTTTTAAATGCCTGGCCTGTAGGTGTGTAGCTTGAACAGCAAACTGCTGTGAATTGCTTCACTGACACACTAAATGAAATTTTTAATGGAGGCCAGAAATGGCAGTATTTTTTGACAACATATATGTGATCCGTGTGACGGGAAAACAGAGTTTTAAATACCTGGCCTGTAGGTGAGTAGTTTGAACAGAAAACTGCTGTGAATTGTTTCACTGACACACTGAAATAAATTTTTAATGGAGGCCTGAAATGGCAGTTTTTTCTGACAACATATATGTGATCCGTGTGATGGAGAAAACACAGTTTTAAATAGCTGGATTTCTAGCGCTGTAATATGGAAAGGACCTGGCTGTATTTTTCAGTGCCAACAAGCAAATGGCGCAGAAAAACTGTATTCTCTGGATTGCTTTTTAAGCAAATATTGAGGATTTAGATCCAAAGAAAAGTATTCCTGGCCCCTGAGACCTGGGCCTTTGTATAGAAATATCTAACAGCAGCAGAAGGCAGAATTGGAATGGAGCCTCTAGTGCTATATGCACTGTAGGCTGCTATATACCCTGTCTGCCTGCCTATATACACTGCCTGCTGATATCTCTGCAGATGGATTAGTTAGTCCTCAATAGGACTGTTTGTTAAGATGGATATGTGTAATGTACGGTTTTTCTCCCTACACTACGTAATACACAAGCAAATCTCTCCCTGACGCAGGAGCACCTCTCCCTATACAAGCAAATGGCGCTGAAAAACGGTATTCTCTGGATTGCTTTTTAAGCAAATAATGAGGAATAAGATCCAAAAAAAAGAATTCCTTGCCCCTGAGACCTGGGCCTTTGTACAGAAATATCTAACTTCAGCAGAAGGCAGAATTGGAATGAAGCCTCTTGTGCTATATGCACTGCAATCTACTATATACACTGCCTGCCTATACACCCTGCCTGCCTAATATCTCTGCAGATGGATTAGTCCTCAGAAGGACTGTTTGTTAAGATGGATATGTGTAACGTACAGTTTTTCTCCTTACACTACCTAACACACAAGCAAATCTCTCCCTGACGCAGCAGCACCTCTCCCTACACTGTCTGATCCTGAGTGACTGTGACGAGCATGGCGGCGCCAGCTCTGATATAGACCTGATGATGCTGTGCGGCCAGCCAATTACTGTAATGCCAACAACCAACATGGCTACGGCATTACAGTGCAAGGCAAGCAATCCCTGCATGTTCAATGGCTCTCTAAAGAGCACCAAATATGCAGGGAGGGGACCCGAGTTCCCTCCCGAGCAACCCGGAAATACTTGGAAAGCGCCGAGCATCTCGAGCAGTGAGATGCTCGGGCGAGCACCGAGCAGTAGCGAGCATGCTCGCTCATCACTAATAGCAACCATTAACAGATGTATGATATCTGCTTTGCTCTCGTATCATCTAATATTGATTTGGGTGATTTGGTTGTGGCAAAAATTAACATATCTTTGAAATTGTTCTCTAGTGGCAATCTCCATGCTCAAAGCTTTTGTTTTTTTTTTATTTTTTTTTTAAGGAAAGATAAAAGATCCTGTGTTCCTTGTGGCATTTTAGCATGGAAAAAAATAAATATAATTTCAAAACAAGGCAATATTATCTTACTTAAAAACACCATTGCAGTCCTCAAATAATGTCTAACAATGTAGAAATAATGCCAACACTACCAAAAAGGAGACTAAGAAAATTTTCAAAGTATTACCTTTAAACGTAACCAGCTTACACTCAGAGCTCACTATGGTAAGATTAACTATTAGTATTATTACTGATGCTTTTGAAGTGTAGGATTGGAAATACACATGGACAAAGCAAGAACATATAAGCTCCATGCAGTTGTTATCAATTTTGAATTTCTGAAACTATATGCAACTTTCTTTGGTACATACACGTATGATGCTGTTACGCACGTGGTTGCAGAACCACTGTGCCAAGGTACGTGGTGAGCTTGCAGGGGTGTAACTAAGCAAACACGTGGTACTTCACTAGAGCCCCTGATGGTTTGTTAGACTTCAGCCCAGGTGGACGCCAGGTGCTACTCTAGGACAGACTCCGGTACCATGGCAGCTGACACCCAAAGGGGCAGTAAAGCAGGACCAGCCAGGAACTGGCTAGCAGGAAGGATATGGCAGGTAGACAGATGTGGAATCAGGTACAGGCAGAACAGTTATAGGAAGATGGGACAGCCACATATGCCAGATCATAGGTACAGGTTCACAGGTGCTGGTTCAGGCGAATCAGGAACAGGACTAGGCACAGGCAGGATGGATTCAGGTAAAGATACAGCAGGATGGACTGGAACAGGTGCAGACAGAGCAGACAGGGTTAGGTAAATGGGATGGACATGATCAGATTCAAGGAGCACAGGTACAGGGACCTTACTACTAGGTAACAGGAAACTCACTCATACTAACATTGCCAAGGCACCTCCCATTTAGGAAAGATTCTTTAAATATCTAATGTCTCCCAAACATTGGCTGGGGATATTTTCAGAAGTGCACGCTTGGCCCATCTTAGAATCAGGGAGCACACGTGGCCCCTTTAAGAAGCAACGAGCGCATGCACTCCCTAAGCATTCTCCCAGGAAATCTGTGTGCTATGCATGCGCAGGCCTTGAGAGGAGACAGAGATGGTGGGGACCGGAGCAGCATGGGAGGTGAGTGAACATGCCAGTGTCCCTGCTGAGAGGAAGAAGGGGACCCATGCATGGGCACCGGCGATCTACTTAAATAAAGACATTGAATTTGATTTGCATCAAATTCAAATGATGAGAATAGAATGAACATCAAATGCCATAATTAAAGCTGTTTGCTATGTCCTGAGTGTAACATACCTGGCGGCGTCCTTGCATAGTGGTCCATCTCCCACTGTGCAGGAGCGCGCACTTGATCTCCTGTCCAGAATGTCTCTCTGGCTTCCCTCCATGCTGTCTTGTTTGTGTCTGTGTCTGTTTCTGCTGCTTAAGGGCGGCGCCCGATTACTTCCTGCCTTTTGTACCTGCTGTGGGTCACACCCCTTGTGCGTCCTCAGCCTATCGCTGTCTGTCTCTTGGTATATAGCTCAGCAGCTCCCTTCTATCCCTGCCTGTGCATATGTGTTTCTTTCAGTGTGTGCTTGCACTCTGAAGTTGCCAGGTCCCGTTCCTGTTTCCCTGTCCGCCCTTCCTGGAGGCTGTATTTCCAGGCCTGTCTGAACTAAGTCCTGTATGTCTCCTGCCTTGCGGTGTCAGCTCCCGTGTCTGAACTGTGTCCTGTATGTCTCCTGCTTTACGGTATTAGTTCCCGTGTCTGAACTAAGTCCTGTATGTCTCCTGCCTTGCGGTGTCAGCTCCCGTGTCTGAACTGTGTCCTGTATGTCTCCTGCTTTACGGTATTAGTTCCCGTGTCTGAACTAAGTCCTGTATTTCTCCTGCCTTGCGGTGTCAGCTCCCGTGTCTGAACTGTGTCCTGTATGTCTCCTGCTTTACGGTATTAGTTCCCGTTTCTGAACTAAGTCCTGTTTGTCTCCTGCTTTACGGTATTAGTTCCCGTGTCTGAACTAAGTCCTGTATTTCTCCTGCCTTGCGGTGTCAGCTCCCGTGTCTGAACTGTGTCCTGTATCTTGTCTGTCCTGTCTGAACACGCTCCTTGCCTGTTCGTCCCGCCTCTCTGGGGGCAGTATTCCCAGACCCGCTCCTGTATCCCGCTGCAGTGTCGGTCTCCTCCGTACACTCAGTTCCAGTCTGAACTCTCTCCTATCCTTTACCTGTTTTGTCTATGTCCGTTCCCTTCCTTTTTCTGCAGAGTCTGAACTCGTACCTAACTCCTGCCAGTTGTCTCTGTACTCCCGTTTGTGAGTTTGTGATCCACTCGCTACTTCACAGCAAGTACCCTGTGGGTGTCTGGCTCTGTCTTTCCCTTCCTGTCTGTTCCGTGTGAACAGAGTCCTGTCCTGCCCTGCTTCTGCCCGCTGCTCCGGCAGTCCTGTCCTGCCCTGCTTCTGCCCGCTGCTCCGGCAGTCCTGTCCTGCCCTGCTTCTGCCCGCTGCTCCGGCAGTCCTGTCCTGCCCTGCCTGTACCCCTCTGCCTGTAATGTTCCTGAGTCCCAGTGTGTACTGGGCCCTATCCTGCCTGTATTGTTCCTGAGTCCCAGTGTGTACTGGGCCCTATCCTGCCTGTATTGTTCCTGAGTCCCGGTGTGTACTGGGTTCTATCCCGCCTGTGTTCCTACCTGCTAGTGCCTCCTGTCTGCACTCTAGCTGTGCTTGCCTTTACCCCCCTGCCTGTATACCCGCCTGCCTGCATACCAGTCGTGCCTGCCTATACCCTCCAGTCTGTGTGCCAGCCTACCAGCCTGTTCCTGTATTCCCTGTGTGGGTCAACAGCCGTGTCCGGGGTCTGTCCTGGAGTAGCACCTGGTCCCTCTGCTCGGTTCCTCCTTGGTGCACTGGCGTCGTATGCCGTCGTGCGACCCTGGTCGGATCGGGTGAATACTTAGTCACGCCCCTCCAGGCATACACTCTCCGGCACGGTCCAGTGGAATCACTACCAATCACACGCACACGCCGCTTAGCCCGGGCGTGTGCATAACAGCATGCACAGGCCATGGTTCCCGTTGAGCCCCACGGCCTTCGCTCTCTGAGAAGTTTTTCCAGCGAATACATGCATTAAAATAAATAAATAAATTTTTTTTCCTTTAGCTGAGTTCCAGGCGAATTACTCACTCGTCCAGATGGATCTATCAGCTCTCGTTCCTGCGGATCCGCCACGTTACTATGGGGATCCAAGACAGTGTCGTGCATTTGTGGAGCAATGCATGCTACACTTTAAGGCCTACCCTCTTTATTTTCCTTCCGATTGGGCTAAAGTGGCCTTTATTATGTCTTACCTGGCGGGGGATGCCTTGGAATGGATCAACCCCCTATATGAGACACAGGATCCGATCCTCCGGGACCTAATGGCCTTCCTGGTGGCCTTTCTAATGGTCTTCGATGATCCTAACCCGGAGGCTCCTGCTGAAGCTTCACTTCCCAATATCCCGGAGCAGCCCCAATGGGTAATGTGTGTGGGTAGCGTAATAGTTCTCCAGCCCAATGAGACTACTGCCCACCCAGAATCCTCACAGGGTGACTACGCTTTCAGGAATACCTCTCCCAACCTCAAGAGGCAGTCCAGACGTGCTAGACTTAGAGGCAAGCAGTCACGCTTGGGTCTGTCCTCCCTGAGACCTCCTGAACCCTTCGGGGTGCTACCTGGTAACGAAAGGACAGAGACTCTCCTATACTCTGTACCTGATACCTCGCTCGCTTCGTCCAGTGAGTCCAACCTGGTGTACTCCGAAGCAGAGGTTACTCCCGAGTCTCTACACCCCTCCGACCAGGCGGAGGACCTCCAGTTGTGTTTAGAACCCTTCGGGGTGCCACCTGGTGGTGAATGGACAGAGACTTTCCTATACTCGGTACCCGATACCTCGCCTGCTTCCTCCAGTGAGTCCGACCTAGTGTTCTCCGAAGCAGAAGTTACTCCCGAGTCTCTACACCCCTCCGACCAGGCGGAGGACCTCCAGTTGTGTTTAGAACCCTTCGGGGTGCCACCTGGTGGTGAATGGACAGAGACTTTCCTATTTCCTGTACCTGATACCTCGCCTGCTTCCTCCAGTGAGTCCGACCTAGTGTTCTCCGAAGCAGAAGTTACTCCCGAGTCTCTACACCCCTCCGACCAGGCGGAGGACCTCCAGTTGTGTTTAGAACCCTTCGGGGTGCCACCTGGTGGTGAATGGACAGAGATTTTCCTATTTCCTGTACCTGATACCTCGCCTGCTTCCTCCAGTGAGTCCGACCTAGTGTACTCTGAAGCAGATGTTTTCTCTGAGCCTCAGTACTCTTCTGACCCGGCGGAGGACCTCCAGTTGTTTCCTGAATCCTCCGGGGTACCACCAGATAACAAAGAGACAGTGACTTTTCCTCATTATGTACCTGATAACCCGTCTATTTCTTCCTGTGAGCTTGACAAGATGTACCTCGAAGCAGAGATTACCCTCAAGTCTCTGTCCCCCTCCAACCCAGTGAACGACTGGTCCTCGAATTCCCTGCGGAAGATTCTGGCAGGCCTGAAGAAGAGGGGGCGTAAGGGGGGAGGTACTGTAACATACCTGGCGGCGTCCTTGCATAGTGGTCCATCTCCCACTGTGCAGGAGCGCGCACTTGATCTCCTGTCCAGAATGTCTCTCTGGCTTCCCTCCATGCTGTCTTGTTTGTGTCTGTGTCTGTTTCTGCTGCTTAAGGGCGGCGCCCGATTACTTCCTGCCTTTTGTACCTGCTGTGGGTCACACCCCTTGTGCGTCCTCAGCCTATCGCTGTCTGTCTCTTGGTATATAGCTCAGCAGCTCCCTTCTATCCCTGCCTGTGCATATGTGTTTCTTTCAGTGTGTGCTTGCACTCTGAAGTTGCCAGGTCCCGTTCCTGTTTCCCTGTCCGCCCTTCCTGGAGGCTGTATTTCCAGGCCTGTCTGAACTAAGTCCTGTATGTCTCCTGCCTTGCGGTGTCAGCTCCCGTGTCTGAACTGTGTCCTGTATGTCTCCTGCTTTACGGTATTAGTTCCCGTGTCTGAACTAAGTCCTGTATGTCTCCTGCCTTGCGGTGTCAGCTCCCGTGTCTGAACTGTGTCCTGTATGTCTCCTGCTTTACGGTATTAGTTCCCGTGTCTGAACTAAGTCCTGTATTTCTCCTGCCTTGCGGTGTCAGCTCCCGTGTCTGAACTGTGTCCTGTATGTCTCCTGCTTTACGGTATTAGTTCCCGTTTCTGAACTAAGTCCTGTTTGTCTCCTGCTTTACGGTATTAGTTCCCGTGTCTGAACTAAGTCCTGTATTTCTCCTGCCTTGCGGTGTCAGCTCCCGTGTCTGAACTGTGTCCTGTATCTTGTCTGTCCTGTCTGAACACGCTCCTTGCCTGTTCGTCCCGCCTCTCTGGGGGCAGTATTCCCAGACCCGCTCCTGTATCCCGCTGCAGTGTCGGTCTCCTCCGTACACTCAGTTCCAGTCTGAACTCTCTCCTATCCTTTACCTGTTTTGTCTATGTCCGTTCCCTTCCTTTTTCTGCAGAGTCTGAACTCGTACCTAACTCCTGCCAGTTGTCTCTGTACTCCCGTTTGTGAGTTTGTGATCCACTCGCTACTTCACAGCAAGTACCCTGTGGGTGTCTGGCTCTGTCTTTCCCTTCCTGTCTGTTCCGTGTGAACAGAGTCCTGTCCTGCCCTGCTTCTACCCGCTGCTCCGGCAGTCCTGTCCTGCCCTGCTTCTGCCCGCTGCTCCGGCAGTCCTGTTCTGCCCTGCTTCTGCCCGCTGCTCCGGCAGTCCTGTCCTGCCCTGCCTGTACCCCTCTGCCTGTAATGTTCCTGAGTCCCAGTGTGTACTGGGCCCTATCCTGCCTGTATTGTTCCTGAGTCCCAGTGTGTACTGGGCCCTATCCTGCCTGTATTGTTCCTGAGTCCCGGTGTGTACTGGGTTCTATCCCGCCTGTGTTCCTACCTGCTAGTGCCTCCTGTCTGCACTCTAGCTGTGCTTGCCTTTACCCCCCTGCCTGCATACCCGCCTGCCTGCATACCAGTCGTGCCTGCCTATACCCTCCAGTCTGTGTGCCAGCCTACCAGCCTGTTCCTGTATTCCCTGTGTGGGTCAACAGCCGTGTCCGGGGTCTGTCCTGGAGTAGCACCTGGTCCCTCTGCTCGGTTCCTCCTTGGTGCACTGGCGTCGTATGCCGTCGTGCGACCCTGGTCGGATCGGGTGAATACTTAGTCACGCCCCTCCAGGCATACACTCTCCGGCACGGTCCAGTGGAATCACTACCAATCACACGCACACGCCGCTTAGCCCGGGCGTGTGCATAACACTGAGGTCTCCTGAACCCAAATTATAAGGAATAGAGATGAGGAAATTTATTTGTAAGGAATAAAGTTCTCCTTAAATTAAAAAAAAATTTATTCTCCACCTGTGACTAAAATTTTTCAAAGCTTTAGAAAGTTGTGTAAACAGTTAAAAAATATATATTTCACCTCTCCCCTGTCCTACTGCTCCATAACTTGCTGTCCTGTCCTCCGCTCCTTTTCTTTTCCCCTGCCGCCATCATATACATTCTCTTTGATCTCAAAACTCCAGACTAGGCCTTCCGGTACCACAAAGCCTCTTATGTCCCTGCATACTATGCCATCGTGATGCATGTTGCGATAAAATCAAGAGTGGAACAGTAAGAGGAAAAGTATAATAGAAACACATCACCACTTCTGCATTTTTCACCCCCTCCCACTCTTTGGTTTACAAATACTGATATAAAATACTGACAAAATACTGAGCATTTGAACGTAGCCTTCCATATGTTGACCTTTTTGTCAAAGGCTGCATGTGTTTTACTACTGTTTGCTGTGATAATCAAAAGTGAGTAGATTAGCCATATACCATGTGCAGGAGCCACAGTTTAAGTAACTCAGACTGATAGTCGAGCTGACTAGTGCTTCTTTTAAGTGTCACTGTTTTAACAATTTGTTACCTAGAAGTTTTAAACATTTTCTATTTTTCGCTTCCAAATACTGTCTTGTGAGACCTTTGCTTTCCCTCTCTACTTTAGAAACATTTTAATAGCAGTGATAAACAAAGGTTTAAATATTTATAAATATCCGAAAAAAAATATTGACTCCTAGTAATTGCACTAAAAACACTTTCCACTCTAACCTAACCAAGAGTCAAACTAATAAAATATCTATGACAAGCTCTCTGATGTTATAATCTTTTTCATGGTGCTGCTTGTAAGCAAATTATTTATGTATGTATTTATTTAGCTCAGCAGTTCCTCTCTGTTTATCTGCTGATATCAGCATCTACCAGGCTTAGGCAATTAAATAATCAGCAACTATGAATGATTGGTTCTGTTCCCACTAGCTCGGGGTGCATTGCCTGCCATCTTACAAGCATTCACCTTTTATACTGCCATGTCACAAGGGGAAAATAGTGTGAAAAAGAGTAGAAACTATCTGCTCGGATGTATTCCAAATTTTAACAGTTCTACTTAAGTGCTCTGACATTTTCCTTGATGAACTTTGGTAACTCAAGATTAAAACAAAATAACAGGAACTAATTTATCTTGGATGTGATCATATCACGGAGATGTAGAAATCTCCTCTCATATATCAACAGGACAGCAGAAAACACAAATGAATGCATTTATGACAGGTGGCATTCATTATTTTGTAACATCTAATGACATAGTGTAACATTATACTACCTTACCATTAATTAAATAGATAGTTTTGGAGGCTCCAAAGATTTTGAATATGGAAGTTGCCTTGATTCTAATATTAATTTAAAGAAACAATGTCAACTTATCACAACATTATACATATGATCTATCTTCCTATAATTCCACTATATACTTACTATTGGTTTAGTATCAGCTTCTGGCAAGCTTTAATGTGTATGTAATATTATATTAAACTCTCTAAGAGATAAACATGCACTATCGGTTCACATCACATGTTGAAGAGGTTGTCTGCTACACGGACAACCCCCTTTTGATCACCATGTTGCCCCCTTCTAAATTATTATTAGATATATTTACTTCAGGCGCCTGGTGCTGTTTCAGCAGTATTAGTATTGGCACTCACGGGGCTCGCGTGACATTGTTATGTTAAACATTCACTGTAGTCAATCAGCACTGGTTTCACTCTCTCCTACTTCACACAAATCAAGACGTCCGGAGGAAGTGAAAGAGGAGCCACAGTTCTCACTTCTTCAGTTATTTCTGAAGGAGGGGAAAATAAAGTGGACACTAATTGGCTGCAGTGATCACATGACCTAACAATGTCATGCAAGCCCCTGGAGAGCAAGTGCCGACACTACTGGAACGGTACCAGAACCAAAAGTGAGTATAGGTGTTCTTACTTTATAAGAGAAGAACAAGGTGATTGTGAAGGGGATCTCCAAGTAGTGGACAACCAGCATGAGATGGGTTTATACCATCTGCCTTGCGGTAATAAACGACCATCGATAAGTAAATATTTACTGATTGGTGGTGATTTAATAGCCTGTCTTCACAGGAATCTAATGCTTAATGATGCATGCAAAACGATCTGTAATAGATTACTCAGTACACATAGACTGCCTTTGCCAGACAAAGTCCTTGTGTACATTACGATATGCTGTTCAGAACAATGATCTTTTGTGCAGCACAAAAGATTATTTTACTTTGCGAACAAGCATTTTTCTCATTCATTGGATGATCAGCAGCCTGTTTGGACTGCAAGATTATTCTAAAGGAGTGTTTTAAGAAATGCTAATTCATGATAATTTTGAAGGATAAAAAAACCCTTAGCCTATGACAAATCCACAAAATATTTTACAAATGGATTGACAGGAGACTTCCAAGGCTGATCATTTTATTTATTTTCTGGATACAGTTTCATAATTTTTAAGGTTGGAAGTAGCCTTAAATCCATCAAGTTCAACCCATAGCGTTACATATTGATCCAGAAGAGGGCAAAAAACCCATGGGGCAGACACTAATAGCTCCATATTAAGCGAAAAATTCCTTCATGACTCCACATACGTTAATCAGACTAGTTCCCTGGATCAACGCCAGATCACAGAATCTAATGTCCATAACTGCAATATAATATTTTTCAAGAAAGGCATCCAGACTCTTGCTCTTCTTGAATTTTAGTAGTGAAACAACCATTACTAGTGATGAGCGAGTACATTCTGTTAACCCTTTTGGCGAGCATGCTCGGGTGCTCGCCGAGTATCTTCAGCGCGCTCTGGTGTTATGTTTTAGTCACTCCGTGCTCATGATTTGCAACTGACAGCATTAATACATGTGAGGAATGCCTAAGGAACAAGCATCCCTCACATGTATTAAAGCTGTCAAACAGTCGCAAATCATTAGCATGGAGTGACTAAAACATAACACCAGAGCGTGCTGAAGATACTCGGAAAACACCCAAGCATGCTCGTAAATCTCGAGTAACGAGCATGCTCGCTCATCACTAACCATTACAACATCATGTGGCAGAGAGTTCCATTGTCTCACTGCACTTACAGTAAAGAATCTGCATCTATGATTATGATTAAACCTTCTTTCCTCAAGACACCGCAGGGATAGGTGTAAAAAGATCATTAGAAAGAGGTCTGTAGTGTCTCCTCGTATATTTATACATTGTAATAAGATTGCTACACATATGCCGCAGATCTGCAAAAGTTCAGACTGACCCACAGAGAAACAGATGTATTCCCTTGTAGCTCCCTAGCTCCCTGTGCAGGAGTGGGCACAGTAAACTTGATTCTCTATGTACAGACAAAGGCAGCATCTCAACTTCCATTGAACAAACCACCAAGTTTATTATTGTATGGAAGCATAGGTATATTTGGGAAGGAGGATAATGTAATATTTGCATGTAGTTGAACAGTGTGTCGTCAGAGTCAATGGTACTATTGGGCCCTTCTTACTTCAGTCCAAAACTGGAAAATGTAAGATATTTGAGCTTTCTGAGTATTAATATTAAAAAACATTAAACTTTTCGACCATGAATACATATTTTATACACTTCTGAGAAGGTCTTTCTAGGTCTTGAGAATATTCAGCAGGATGAAGGAAAACACCCACAGCTAGGTCAATGGCTGCAATACATTTCCACAAACAATTAAAGTACAGTCATGAGGATGCCCACCCTATAACAAAACCCCATATTTAGCCACTCGACACTACCCACTAATGCTGACTTTTGACTGTGCATCGGCATTGCATTGGCATTTCTGAAAAGAAATGTGATTTTTTAGATATTTATAAAAGTCAATTCTGCATACTTTATCTTTTCAAATTCCTGTTTGGGTCATTCTAAATTAATAAAGAGGACAAAACTACATATTGTGAGGACTCAAATCAATTTATAACGAGTTAGCTCCTTGTTGGATTGATCAACATTAGTTATAAAGTCATAACGTTATATCATTGAGCCATACTTCAAAACATCAAGCAAAATATTGGCATGTCAAGTGATTACATAAACAAAACAAGCATTTCAATTTTTGAGCATTTTTTAACACAGAAAATATTGATATATTTTCTGAAAATGTACTGTATTGTATTGAATGTTCTGCTCAGTGCAGCTGACTCTGATCCAGATCATAATTTATATGCACAAAATCCAATTTGCATGTTAAAGCACTTTGCTTAATGTAAATGAATGGATGTCATTCTTTTCCGGTATAATCCATAAATTTGCAATGCATTAAATTCTTTATAAAAAAAAAAAAGCAGTTGTCAAGGTTTTTCTGTTGTTCTCGGATTATTTGTAACGTTTCCAATCTGTGTTCTGCAGTAAGACTGCTGAGTTTTGGAATTTAAATGTGGAACCTGGCACTATATTATTAGTTTATTGATTCTAAGGTGGAGTCCCAGTCATTCTGTCTTGTTTTGTATGCACCTGGTAAACGTAGGTGGATCTTTTAAAATCAAAGTGTCAGAGCAGCAGAACACCCAGAGTTATTGCATTCATGAAGTATGTGCTGACTAGGAGCTTAGGCGAAAGGTTGTGAATTCTTATACACAGATTATAAAGCAGCAGCTGGCTTCAAATTACCAAGATTGTATAAGCACATAACATACACAGACATGCCAGAAGAGGCTGATAATCGTCTGGGCACTTTTACATGGAATACTGTACATATTACATGGATATATGTATATTCACTCATATATATATATATATATATATATATATATATATATATATATTTATATATATGTATATATATGTATATATATATATATATATAGTGGTAGATCGGCTGCACAAAGAGACACAGGAACACTGTCTCTATAAATCTTCCACTGGTTTATTAAAGATACGGCATAAACCAGTGAATGGTTAGCAAAATAAACACAGCCTTTCTGGCATATGAGAAAACAAAACAAAACATAACGTATGTCACTGTCAGTGTTGCTGCGGGGATCCGCCTGCTCAGGAACCAACATATAAAGCTTCAGCTTTCCTTAACACAAACATTCAGCTCTGGAGCTCACATCTCCAAGCACATCCAACCATGAATTAGTCAGAAGACTGTGTATTTATCCTCTAGACTCCACCCTGGGCTGGAGATATGTTGAACAGCCCCCCCCTCTCTACAGATGTTCAATCAACCTAGCCCTAAACATGAGCAATTGACCCCTCTTAGCACTTAGTGTGCAGGAGCATTTTTCTAGGTTCACATCACTGAAGCTAACAAACTCAGTGATACATATCTCCCCTCCAGTATTTTGCAAGTGACTTTGTCACAATCTGTATATATATTTGTGTATATGTGATACTGATTAATTATAGTGGTTACTATTTTATTACACAAAATTGGGTCATGAAATATTTGGAAATTTACATTTTTATAATTTGGCTCTTTACATCAGTATAGTGGATTCCAAACAAAGCTTTTAAAGGGAATCTGTCACAAAGTATTTTTGCCAACTAATCTGAGAGCAGCAAGTTGTAGAGACAGAGATCCTGATTCCAGGAAATTATGAAATTATCACTAAAGGACTAGTAAACCTGCTGCCAGGTAGTCAAGCATATTCATGATCTCTGTATAACCCTGCCCCCACCACTGATTGGTTAGCTTTCTGTGTACATGGACAGAAAGCTGCCAATCAGTGGTGTGGGTGCGGTTATGCTGAGCTCAGCATTCAGAGAACTGCCAGATCTGCACTTTCTGGCTGTGTGAGTGTGAAAAAATTATCATGTATGGGTGTGGGATAGCATTAGAAATTTAATGCACACTTTAGCTTTCATATAGTATCTACAAGATATATAACCTGGAAATATATATTAATAGTTATTGGGATAAAAGTTTAGGCCCTGTAGATAATCCATATGGAGTTTTCCTTAGAAGTCCTGTGTGCCGTAGTGGTGGTTATTTGATTGGGCTCATCGGCTGGTAGAGTCCCTGGAAACCAGCATGCTTCTGACAATGGCATATGACGTCACTTCACTGTAAGTACTGTGGCTGATATGAGCCTTTTACTTTATTAAACTATTTACATACTATTACTCTTATCAGATCAACAGCAGCTGCAACAATATGTATATATGTTTGGTGCAAATGTATATATATATATGTATATAGTTTTGTAAATTGTAAAAAGTCTGCGCAACCCTGTAAAAATACCATATTTTTGTCATGAAAAACATCGTACCCACGGCTGGTAGTGGCACATGACAGCTAATCATATCAGCTGTCATGTGCCCGGAAACATGCGGGCTCAGCGCTGGAGCCTACATAGAGTGCAGGGATATGACTTTGGACGTACTCATAGGCCCAAGGTCGTAAAGTTGTTAAGTAATTTGATCATCTCTATTGGAGATGCACAGGATCTGGGCCATCAGACATTACATAATGGCTATGATTCAATCATAATGCAGTGATCTGAAACCAGCCAATGCTATTTGAATTTTCATCCAAATGAAAGATTCTAGTAGCTAATAGCTAGGTTTTTACTTTTACAGCTTCACCATGCATATGGGCAAAAATAAAAAATTAATAAAGAAAATATCCTGAGATTCTAGGCATTATTCTTTATCAGTGTTCTTATAGTAGAAACTATAGAAACTGTAAAATGCAAGTGTTCACTATGTCAATTGGCCCTTTAGCTGGACACTTGCTTTATTGCTTGTAACTAGAGATGAGCGGTGTTCGACTAGAACTGTTCGCCAATCTCAAATTCGAGCTGTTTTGGGCGGTGTTCGAGTTGTTCGACGAACCCGAACGATTTGCAAAAAATTCGGCTGTTCGAGGTTATGTTCGATAACTGTTCCTGCACCAAAAGCGTATCCTGCATGTCTGGCGCTATTTAGAGCACCAATCATGCAGGGATTGTCTTCCACTCACTGTAATGCCACAGCCATGGTGGTTGTGGCATTACAGTGATTGCCCAAATCGATGGGAACAGTGCCAACAGTGAAACATGAAAAGCCGGCAATTCATCAGCGGCATACACCTGTACCCGACAATTTAGAACCGAAAGAATAGAGCTTCACACATAGATTAGATAGATAGAAACATGTCAGACACATATATACGAAGTACAGTGACAGTGTTGCTTACTGTACTTGTCATTTAGCGTAAAGGATTTATCAAAAAAAATAATAGTGTTTTCAGGCACCGTCTCTTTAAAAAAGCCGGCCTGCAATTCAGCATCGGTACCCGACAATTTATAACAGACAGAATAGAGCTTCACACATAGATTAGATAGATAGAAACATGTCAGCCACATATATACGAAGTACAGTGACAGTGTTGATTACTGTACTTGTCATTTAGTGTAAAGGATTTATTTAAAAAAATAATAGTGTTTTCATGCACCGTCTCTTTAAAAAAGCCGGCCGGCAATTCAGCATCTGTACCCGACAATTTATAATAGACAGAATAGAGCTTCACACATAGATTAGATAGATAGAAACATGTCAGCCACATATATATGAAGTACAGTGATAGTGTTCGTTACTGTACTTGTCATTTAGTATTAAAATAAAGGATTTATTATTAAAAAAATTGGCGTGGGGTTCCCCTTAATTTTAGGCTCTAGCGGAGGTTAAGCAGACAGCTGGGGCAGATGTTTGAAGCCTGGGAAGGGGGTAATACCCACGGAGCTTCCCAGGCTACTAATATCAGCCCCCAGCTGAATACATAGCCTTTACTAGCTATTAAAATGGGGGACCCCCCAAAAAAAATGACGTGGGGTCCCCCCTAATTTAATAGCTAGCAAAGGCTAGGCAGACAGCTGGGGGCTGATATTAATAGCCCAGGAAGGGAGCCATGAATATTGGCCCCCTCCCAGGCTAGAAACACCAGCCGTCAGCCGCCCCAGAAATGGCGCATTCATAGGATGCGCCAATTCTGGCACTTAGCCTCGCTCTTCCACGCTGCCCTGGTGCGGTGGCAGGGGGTAATAGGGTTGGGGTTGATGTCAGCTTATAATGCCAGCTGACATCAAGCCCAGGTTAGTAATGGAGAGGCGTCTATAAGACACCCCCATTACTAACCCCATAGTCAAAGTTAAAAAAAACACAAACACCCAGAATAAAGTCCTTTAATTGAAATAAAGACACAATCCTTTATTGTTCTAAATTAAACCATACTTACCGTCACGCCCATTCCAGCTGAAGCCAACGATCTCCTGCAATAAAAGAAAAATAATAAAGCAACCTCATCCTTACCTCTCCATGGTTCCCACGACAGCTTCAGCTCTGCTACATCGAGATGACAGGCTGGACCGCAGCAGAACGCTGCCATCCAGCCTCTCATCCCGCAGACACTGAGAAGCGCAGGCTTGCTTGCGCTGCTCAGCGTCTCTCTGTGACGACATCCAGATGAGCCGAGTTCATGTCCAATGAACTCATCTCACCTCATGCACGTCACTGACAGCGTGGGAAAATTCTCAAGCTGAAGCGGTGAGTGCAGGAGAATTCTCCCACGCTGTCAGTGACGTGCATAAGGTGAGCTCATGTCCAATGAACTCAGCTCACCTCCTGCACGTCACTGACAGCGTGGGAGAATTCTCCTGCACTCAGCGCTTCAGCGTGAGAATTCTCCCGCTGAAGCGCTGAGTGCAGGAGAATTTTCCCACGCTGTCAGTGACGTGCATAAGGTGAGCTCATGTCCAATGAACTCAGCTCACCTCCTGCACGTCACTGACAGCGTGGGAGAATTCTCCTGCACTCAGCGCTTCAGTGTGAGAATTCTCCCACGCTGAAGCGCTGAGTGCAGGAGAATTTTCCCACGCTGTCAGTGACGTGCATGAGGTGAGCCGAGTTCATTGGACATTAACTCGGCTCATCTGGATGCCCTCACAGAGAGACACTGTGGAGCGCAAGCAAGCCTGCGCTTCTCAGTGTCTGCGGGATGACAGGCTGGATGGCAGCGTTCTGCTGCGGTCCAGCCTGCCATCTCGATGTAGCAGAGCTGAAGCTGTCATGGGAACCATGGAAAGGTAAGGATGATGTTGCTTTATTATTTTTCTTTTATTTCAGGAGATCGTTGGCTTCAGCTGGAATGGGCGTGATGGTAAGTATGGTTTAATTTAGAACAATAAAGAATTGTGTGTTTATTTCAATTAAAGGACTTTTTTCTGGGTGTTGTGTTTTTTTTAAATACTTTACTAGAAATTCATGGTGGTCATGTCTAATATTGGCGTGACCCCATGAATTTCGGGCTTAGGGCCAGCTGATAATGCCAAGCTGGCCCTAACCCCTTTATTACCCAGTGAGCCACCGCATCAGGGCCCTGGATGAGTTGGGTACAGCGCCAGAAGATGGCGCTTCTATGAACGCGCCATTTTCCGGGGTGGCTGCGGACTGCAATTTGCAGCGGGGGTGGCCCAGAAAGCTTGGGCCTCCCTGCGCTGCGGATTCCAGCCCCCAGCTGCCTAGTTGTACCTGGCTGGACACAAAAACAGGGCGAAGCCCCACGTCAATTTTCTTTAAATTATTTCATGAAATAATTAAGAAAAAAAGGGCTTCCCTATATTGTTGTGTCCGGCCAGGTACAAATAGGCAGCTGGTGGATGGGGGCAGCCCGTTCCTGCCTGCTGTACCTGGCTGGACACAAATATAGTGCGAAGCCCCACTTCAATTTTTTTTAAATTATTTCATGAATTTCCTGAAATAATTTAAAAAAATTGAAGTGGGGCTTCGCACTATATTTGTGTCCAGCCAGGTACAGCAGGCAGGAACGGGCTGC
Source organism: Phyllobates terribilis (assembly GCF_046119375.1). Lineage (NCBI taxonomy): Eukaryota > Metazoa > Chordata > Amphibia > Anura > Dendrobatidae > Phyllobates > Phyllobates terribilis. Next base: position 345,505,413 of record NW_027362767.1, on the reverse strand, counting down.
CCCCATCCACCAGCTGCCTATTTGTACCTGGCCGGACACAACAATATAGGGAAGCCCTTTTTTTCTTAATTATTTCATGAATTTCCTGAAATAATTTAAAAAAATTGAAGTGGGGCTTCGCACTATATTTGTGTCCAGCCAGGTACAGCAGGCAGGAACGGGCTGCCCCCATCCACCAGCTGCCTATTTGTACCTGGCCGGACACAACAATATAGGGAAGCCCTTTTTTTCTTAATTATTTCATGAATTTCATGAAATAATTAAAAAAAATTGAAGTGGGGCTTCGCACTATATTTGTGTCCAGCCAGGTACAGCAGGCAGGAACGGGCTGCCCCCATCCACCAGCTGCCTATTTGTACCTGGCCGGACACAACAATATAGGGAAGCCCTTTTTTTCTTAATTATTTCATGAATTTCATGAAATAATTAAAAAAAATTGAAGTGGGGCTTCGCACTATATTTGTGTCCAGCCAGGTACAGCAGGCAGGAACGGGCTGCCCCCAACCACCAGCTGCCTATTTGTACCTGGCCGGACACAACAATATAGGGAAGGCCTTTTTTTCTTAATTATTTCATGAATTTCATGAAATAATTAAAAAAAAAGTACGTGGGGCTTCGCCCTATTTTTGTGTCCAGCCAGGTACAACTAGGCAGCTGGGGGCTGGAATCTGCAGCGCAGGGAGGCCCAAGCTTTCTGGGCCCCCCCCCCGCTACAAATTGCAGTCCGCAGCCACCCCGGAAAATGGCGCGTTCATAGAAGCGCCATCTTCTGGCGCTGTACCCAACTCATCCAGGGCCCTGGTGCGGTGGCTCACTGGGTAATAAAGGGGTTAGGGCCAGCTTGGTATTATCAGCTGGCCCCAAGCCCAAAATTCATGGGGTCACGCCAGTATTAGACATGACCGCCATGAATTTCTAGTAAAGTATTTAAAAAAAACACAACACCCAGAATAAAGTCCTTTAATTGAAATAAAGACACAATTCTTTATTGTTCTAAATTAAACCATACTTACCATCACACCCATTCCAGCTGAAGCCAACGATCTCCTGCAATAAAAGAAAAATAATAAACCAACCTCATCCTTACCTTTCCATGGTTCCCACGACAGCTTCAGCTCTGCTACATCGAGATGACAGGCTGGACCGCAGCAGAACGCTGCCATCCAGTCTGTCATCCCGCAGACACTGAGAAGCGCAGGCATGCTTGCGCTCCTCACTGTCTCGCTGTGACGGCATCCAGATGAGCCGAGGTCATGTCCAATGAACTCAGCTCACCTCCTGCACGTCACTGACAGCGTGGGAAAATTCTCCTGCAATCAGCGCTTCAGCGTGAGAATTTTCCCACGCTGTCAGTGACGTGCATGAGGTGAGCCGAGTTCATTGGACATGAACTCGGCTCATCTGGATGTCGTCACAGAGAGACGCTGAGCAGCGCAAGCAAGCCTGCGCTTCTCAGTGTCTGTGGGATGACAGGCTGGATGGCAGCGTTCTGCTGCGGTCCAGCCTGTCATCTCGATGTAGCAGAGCTGAAGCTGTCGTGGGAACCATGGAAAGGTAAGGATGAGGTTGCTTTATTATTTTTCTTTTATTGCAGGAGATCGTTGGCTTCAGCTGGAATGGGCGTGATGGTAAGTATGGTTTAATTTAGAACAATAAAGGATTGTGTCTTTATTTCAATTAAAGGACTTTATTCTGGGTGTTTGTGTTTTTTTTAACTTTGACTATGGGGTTAGTAATGGGGGTGTCTTATAGACGCCTCTCCATTACTAACCTGGGCTTGATGTCAGCTGGCATTATAAGCTGACATCAACCCCAACCCTATTACCCCCTGCCACCGCACCAGGGCAGCGTGGAAGAGCGAGGCTAAGTGCCAGAATTGGCGCATCCTATGAATGCGCCATTTCTGGGGCGGCTGACGGCTGGTGTTTCTAGCCTGGGAGGGGGCCAATATTCATGGCTCCCTTCCTGGGCTATTAATATCAGCCCCCAGCTGTCTGCCTAGCCTTTGCTAGCTATTAAATTAGGGGGGACCCCACGTCATTTTTTTTGGGGGGTCCCCCATTTTAATATCTAGTAAAGGCTAGGTATTCAGCTGGGGGCTGATATTAGTAGCCTGGGAAGCTCCGTGGGTATTACCCCCTTCCCAGGCTTCAAACATCTGCCCCAGCCGTCTGCTTAACCTCCGCTAGAGCCTAAAATTAAGGGGAACCCCACGCCAATTTTTTTAATAATAAATCCTTTATTTTAATACTAAATGACAAGTACAGTAACCAACACTATCACTGTACTTCATATATATGTGACTGACATGTTTCTATCTATCTAATCTATGTGTGAAGCTCTATTCTTTCTGTTCTAAATTGTCGGGTACAGATGCTGAATTGCCGGCCGGCTTTTTTAAAGAGACGGTGCATGAAAACACTATTATTTTTTTTGATAAATCCTTTACACTAAATGACAAGTACAGTAAGCAACACTGTCACTGTGCTTCTTATATGTGTGACTGACATGTTTCTATCTATCTAATCTATGTGTGATTCTCTATTCCTTCTTGTCTAAATTGTCGGGTACCGGTGTATGCCGCTGCTGAATTTGCCGGCCGGCTTTTTTAAAGAGAGTGTCTTCTGAGCAGTTTGTCAGCTTTTGGACACCTTTGCAGGTGTTTTCTATGTGTTTCTATGTGTTTTTGTTTGCCTGCCATTGGTTTTAACGGTGTTCGACGGTGTTCTAAGGTGTTCGACGAACAGTTCGACGAACAGTTCCTCGAACATCCCGGTGTTCGACGAACCGAACCGAACCCGAACACTACGGGGGTGGCTCAACACTACTTGTAACTGACTACACTTTTTCTTCTGAATATGTTAAAGTAAGCTATCATTGAGATATTACCTATTGCTTAAATCAGATTTTTGTGTTATTAGTATTTAAAAAATGGCATGTTTTTCATATCATAATATTTATTACAAATCGCTAATCTTCTAATTTTCACATTGGCCATAGAGGCGTTTTTAGACTCATACTTCTTATCCTTTCAGGAAGAGTTTATAGGAATTTTCTTATCATCAGAGGCAGGATTACAATGACAGATAAACCTCTACACACTGCTGATAACACAATATCTACCAATCACTATAGATGATGTCATAGCTGACCCTACTGGTCTTCCCTACACAATGAGCTTTGCACAGGCTCAGTAGACGTATCAATACATAAGATAGGGCCAGGGCCTATGTATATGTGTTGTTTTCTGAAACAAGAGGACAATAAATTTCAAAAGCCCCAGTGTGAAAATTGCAAGATTTTTATTTTTTATTTTAAATGCAGATTGCAATATTAAAATAGAAAAATTGCCAAAAATAAAAAAACACATTTAACACAAAAACCTGAGCAAATCAATAGGTCATTTTCTGACTATAACTTCCCTTTAATTTTATTCAGTTTTTCCTATATTTAATAAGAAAACTAATAATTCCATTTGTAGTAGGAGGAAACTGGAACACAAATGAGAGCAGAACATATCAACTTAAAGCACCATTCCAGCATTTTTTTATTTCACCACTGGAGTGGTGCTTAAAATCCAAGTCCTCTGCCTCCTGCCTGATACTCAGCTTCCAGTGTTTTCATTTCTTTTCGCCACCACTCCGGTCCATCTCCTGCAGTTTGTGACCTGCCGGCTGCTTCATTGTTTAATGGAGCGAGCCGGAGGTCACAACTCTATACAAGTCTGAGAGCCTCGTTCTGGCTCTCATATACAGGTGCTTCTCACAAAATTAGAATATCATCAAAAAGTTCATTTATTTCAGTTCTTCAATACAAACAGTGAAACTCATATATTATATTGAGTCATTACAAACAGAGTGATCTATTTCAAATGTTTATTTATGTTAATGTTGATGACTATGGCTTACAGCCAATGGAAACGCAAAAGTCATTATCTCAGTAAATTAGAATACTTTATAACAACAGCTTGAAAAATGTTTTTAAAATCCAAAATGTTGGCCTACTGAAATGTATGTTCAGTAAATGTACTCAATACTTGGTCGGGGCTCCTTTTGCATTAATTACTGCATCAATGCGGCGTGGCATGGAGGCGATCAGCCTGTGGCACTGCTGAGGTATTATGGAAGCCCAGGTTGCTTTGATAGCAGCCTTCAGCTTGTCTGCATTGTTGGGTCTGGTGTCTCTCATCTTCCTCTTGACAATACCCCATAGATTCTCTATGAGGTTAAGGTCAGGCTAGTTTGCTGGCCAATCAAGTTCAGTGATACTGTCATTTTTAAACCAGGTATTGGAACTTTTGGTGGTTTGGACAGGTGCCAAGTCCTGCTGGAGAATGAAATTTCATTCTCCCAAAAGCTTGTCGGCATAGGGAAGCAAGAAGTGCTCTAAAATTTCCTGCTGGACGGCTACACTGACTTTGGTCTTGATAAAACACAGTGGACCTACACCAGCAGATGACATGGCTCCCCAAACCATCACTGACTGTGGAAACTTCACACTAGACCTCAAGCAGCTTGGATTGTGGCCTCTCCACTCGTCCTCCAGACTCTGGGACCTTGATCTCCAAATGAAATGCAAAATTTACTTTCAAATGAAAACAACACCTTGGAACACTGAACAACAGTACAGGTCTTTTTCTCCTTGGCCCAGGTAAGACGCTTCTGGCATTGTCTATAGGTCATGAGTGGCTTGACACAAGGAATGCGACACTTGTAGCCCATGTCCTGGATACGTCTGTGTGTGGTGGCTTTTGAAGCAATGACTCCAGCAGCAGTCCACTCCTTATGAATCTCCACCAAATTTTTGAATGGCCTTTTCTTAACAATCCTTTCAAGACCTGGTTGCTTATGCACCTTTTTCTACCACAATTTTGCCTTCTACCCAACTTTCCATTAATATGCTTGAATACAGCATTCTGTGAACAGCCAGCTTCTTTAGCAATGACCTTTTGTGGCTTACTCTCCTTGTGGAGTGTGCCAATGACTGCCTTCTGGACATCTGTCAAGTCATCAGTCTTCCCCATGATTGTGGAGCCTACTGAAACAGACTAAGGGACTTTTTAAATGCTTCAGAAGCCTTTGCAGGTGTTTTTTGTTAATCATTCTAATTTACTGAGATAATGACTTTTGTGTTTTCATTGGCTGTAAGCCATAAACATCAACATTAACAGAAATAAACACTTGAAATAGATCATTCTGTTTGTAATGACTCTATATAATATATGAATTTCACTTTTTGAATTGAAGAACTGAAATAAATTAACTTTTTGATGATATTCTAATTTTGTGAGATGCACTTTTATTTGCATTGAGAGCTTGTGATGCAGCTTTTGAGTTCTGGCCAATCAGAAGCTTCACTTACAAGATGACGCCATGGGACCAGACCGCTGCTGAAAGACGTTGAAGACTCCAGAGGGTCATTATATGACTGGGGCAGAGTACTTATGACGCGCCCCTGGGCCTGTGTCGCGCTGCGTTGCGCACGCGGGAGCTTACCCGGAGCCGGATCTCTTGAGGGTTGTAGTCTCGTGGCGGCGACCCGGTCCGCGCCCAGGGAGTCAAACTGAGCGGCGATGTACTAGCAGTAGATGGTTGGTGACTACGCCACCCGTTGAATGCAGCTATGGAGCTGCCGCTGCAGGGCAGACCGCTGAGGCCGGTGGAAGGATGGTGCAGCGTGGATGGTATAACCCCCAACGGGAGGGGTATGGCCTCAGGGCAGCCGACGTGGATGATGGGGGTAGCAGGAACCACTCAGAGACGGTGCGGTGTAGTTCAGGGTCTTTACTGGTGACAAAGATAGACCCTCCCGGAGTACTTGCTAGTGATAGGGGCCTGGTCAGTCCTTGAGCAGATGGGATCTCCCCTGGCCAGGCGGAGTTGTAGGCCTTCCCAACTAACTGTACTCTTCTGGCTACCTTGCTAGAGGCGGGAATAAGTAGCCCACGTCCCTGAGTGTACCGTGTGGTGCTCACCCGTATGGCCGGTGACTCGGGGCCTTCTAATGGCTTCCGCTCCACGATGGCGGTGCTGGTCCCACACGTGTGACCGTGCCTTCGGGCTTCTGGGCCAGAGGACCTGAAATCCTCTGCCGGACGGTTTCTGCTGCTGGGTAGGAGTTAGTCCCCACAGCCTCGGACTCCGGGTCCGGTAAGAAATCTTCTCAGTCAGGGCGAGCTCTGTAGCTGCCAGCCCCTGACTCGTTGTAACACTGCTCCCCACAGAGCTCCTGATGTTTCTTGCTATGCTGCTTCTCTTCTCTACTCTTGTTCTGTCTTCTTTCTCACTCACTCTGCCTCAGCCCCGGGTTTATATAGGGGAAGTCCTTCCCCTCCCAAGACTGGGCAGGAGGTGTGGCATGCACAGGATCCCTGACCAAAGGACCTCCCACCTGCTCTCAGACGTAATATCTCTATCACTGTGGCAACCAGACCCCTGGGGTGTCACATTCCCCCCTAGTGAAATTTAGTACTCCGGGACTAAACATATTTTTTTTTTTTTTTTTTTTTTAGAAAAACATAACAAGGTATAACAATAACAATACAATAAGAAAAACACATAAGATGGTTACGGCGTGTCCGCAACCGGGTGCAGTTTTGAAAAGCAAGGTGTCCATTTCACCAAAACAGGGAGACGTAACCAGGTAGGGGCCTGTCCTGCCCCGAGTCCTTAACAGTCTTTAGTCCATCCTGGGTTACGCTCCAACTATGTACAAGGATTCCCGGTAAATCCACCAAGGACTCCTAAAAAGAACTAGAAACACAAAATTATGCACAAGCAACTATAAACAAGTAAACATTATAAGATAGCTTAAACATTTAGATCCTCCAACGTGCGGGTAGCTGGCCTCTAGTGGCCCTAGTGGACCTACGGAGCTGACTGTCTGGCCCTGAACTACAGGGTGTAGGAGCTGCCAAGGGTAAACTGGGCAGCTGTCCAAGGGCCCTCTGGCTCACTAGGGGTATGGCATGCTCACTATAAGCAGAGGGTTGATTTTCCGGGTCTTCTTGTGTAGAGTCTTCTGCCTCCTGGACCGGCTGTTCTTCCAGCTCTACCGGTTGCTCCGTAGGTTCTTGGGATGATGGTTGGAGGAAGGTGAGTACGGGTACCACAACTGCACCATTGACTTGAGTCCAAGACCGAGGGAAGTCCCCGAGCACGGTACTAACCATATCTTCCCTTTCCTCTACGGGTCGATGGTCTTCTTGTTCCTCTTCAGGGTTCCTCAGTTGTTCGGGACACTTCTTCAGGTGGTCCCGGGATACAATGGCTGTGGTTTCCCCTCCGTCTTTACTGATGGTACAGACCTTCGGGTTTTCGTGGCTTGAGGGCAGTACGGTGTACGGGTCCTTCTCCCACTGGTCGTCCAACTTGTGGAGCCGTCTCTTCCTCTTCAAGACCTGCTCTCCGGGTACCAGGGGAACAGCGGGAGCATACTGGTTGTAAGTTTTCTCTTGTCTTTCCCTAGCCTGACAGAGACTTCGCTCCACGCTCTCCTGTACTCTCCGGTACTGCTGCTGCCTCTCTGTGTCCCAGTCTGTTTCTGGTGAAGTGTCCTCGGGTGTCAGGACTCCCATTTCCAGGTCAACAGGTAACTTACCAGGTCTTGCCCTCATTAGGTAAGCCGGGGTACAGTTGGTGGAACCTACCGGGATGTGGTTGTATAGGTCCACCAGATCGGGCAACTTTTCAGGCCACAGACTGCGTTCTTCCAGGGGCAATGTTTTTAGAAGATCCATTACCACCTGGTTCATTTTTTCACAAAGTCCATTAGTCTGCGGATGGTAGGGTGTCGTCCTTATCTTCCGGCAGCCATACAGATTGCAGAATTCCTGGAAGACCTCCGCTTCAAAGGCAGGTCCCTGGTCCGTCAGCACTTGGTCCGGGTACCCGTGTGGACGGCAAAAGTGCTGCTGGAAGGCTCTAGCTGCTGTTTGAGCCGTTAAGTCCTTGACGGGGACGACAACCAGAAACCGGGAGTAATGATCCACGATGGTTAACGCGTAGACGTAGCCACTTCTGCTTGGGGTCAGTTTTACATGATCCAAGGCTACCAGTTCCAACGGTTGCCGGGTGACGATGGACTGCAGGGGAGTCTTCTGGCTGGCGCGGTCCTTCCTTCTCAGGTTGCACGGGCCACAGTCTCTGCACCACTTCTCAATGGTTCCCCTCATGCCTACCCAGTGGAATCGCTCGCGCAGCAGGAACTCCAGCTTCTTCCACCCGAAGTGTCCAGCTCCGTCGTGGTATGCCTCCATCACCATGGCTGCGTCTCTTCGTGGCACCACTACTTGCCAGAGTAATTCATGCGTCCGGGAGTTAACCATTCTGCGGCACAACTTCCCTTTGTAAAGGAACAGTCGACTCTTCTCTGCCCATAGTTGTTTGGCTTCCTCCGGAGCGTCTGGTTCAAGGCGAGCCTCCGGCCGAGTCAGCATCTCCTTCACCAGTCGGACGGCAGGGTCGCTGTCTTGCGTTTCCGCCCAGTTGTAGTGAGGTAAGGGGTTCAACGTAGCAGCCTGCTTACTCCTTACCCGGTGGGAATACTGGATAGTCCCATGATGGTGGAACGCAGGGAGTTCAATTTCTTCCAGTCCCTCCGGATCTTCTCCTTCGTCCGGCAGGTTGGGCATCCTGGACAGGGCGTCCGCGTTAGTATTGGAGCGCCCTGCCCGGTATTTGATTATGAACTCGTAGTTGGACAGACGGGCCATCCACCTCTGCTCCAGGGCACCGAGTCTTGCCGTGTCCAGGTGTGTCAACGGGTTGTTATCCGTGTACACGGTGAACCGGGAAGAAGCAAGGTAATGCTTAAAGCGCTCAGTGACTGCCCATACCACGGCCAGGAACTCTAGCTTAAATGAGCTATAATTCTCGGGGTTCCTTTCGGTGGGTCGCAGTTTTCGGCTGGCGTAGGCGATTACTCGTTCTTTCCCCTGCTGGATCTGGGACAGTACGGCTCCTAGCCCGATGTTACTGGCGTCGGTGTAGAGGATGAAGGGCTGGCTATAATCCGGGTACGCCAAGATTTCATCCCCCGTGAGGGCCATCTTCAGCTGGCGGAAGGACTCTTCTTCTAGCTCTTCCCATTTGAAGGGCGGCTTCTGGTTCTTGGCCTTCCGGGACTGGCCTATCAGGAGGTCCTGCATAGGCGCTGCCTTTTTGGTGAAACCGGGAATAAACCTTCGGTAGTAGCCTACCAACCCGAGGAACTGCCGCACTTCTTTTACGCTGGAGGGGCTTGGCCATCCCTTAATTGCGGTGATCTTATCGGGGTCGGGAGCCACTCCGTCAGCGCTCACCACGTGTCCCAGGTACTGCACCTTTGGTTTCAGGAGGTGACACTTGGAGGGTTTCACCTTTAGGCCGTAACTCGCCAGAGCTTCGAACACCTCCGCCAGGTGTTTCAGGTGGTCCTCATAAGTTTTGGAGTATACGATGACATCGTCCAGGTACAACAGGACCGTCTCGAAGTTTCTGTGGCCCAGACAGCACTCCATTAATCGTTGGAAGGTTCCTGGGGCGTTGCAGAGTCCGAACGGCATGCAGGTGAACTCACTAAGTCCCATCGGGGTGGTGAATGCGGTCTTCTCCCGGTCCGCCTCTGCTACAGGAACCTGCCAGTACCCGCTAGTGAGATCCAAGGTAGAGAAGAAGTTAGCAGATCTTAAAGCAGCCAATGACTCCTCTATCCTTGGTAAGGGGTACGCATCCTTGTGTGTGATACGGTTGATTTTCCGGTAATCTACACACATCCTCATGGTGTTGTCTTTCTTTTTGACTAAAACTAGCGGGGCTGCCCAGGGGCTACAGCTATCCCGGTTTACCCCAGCCTCCTTCATGTCTCTAAGCATCCCCTTGGCGTGTTGGTAATGTGCAGGGGGTACGGGTCGATACCTCTCTTTTATGGGAGGATGATCTCCCGTGGGGATGCGGTGTTCTACCCCCTTGACTCGCCCGAAGTCTAACGGGTGTTTACTAAACACTCTCTCATACTCTTGAACCACCCGGTAGACTCCCTGTTTCTGGTGGGAGGGAGTGGAGTCAGTTCCCAAGTGTAGTTGCTGACACCAATCCTCCATTACTTTCTTAGAGCCGTTACCTTCCTCCGGGTGAGATGGAGGCAAGGGTTCCACAGACTGTATAGAGTTTTGGTTGATGGTATATAATTTTGCTAGCGTGGCATACCGGGGCAGGTACACTTCCCTCTCCCCGATATTGATTATGCGAACGGGCACCCTCCCATGGCGTACATTGACCACCCCCCGTGCTGTCAAAATGGTGGGCCTACTGTCTGAGTAAACTGGTTCTACCATTGCCTGGTAATCTCTACCTCTCAGACCAATAGCTGCCCGGCACCAAATCATCATTTCGCTTTTTGGGGGCATGGCAATAGGGAAAGGGTCACACATTCTTACGCTACCAATCTCACCGCCGGAGAGTTCCACCTGTTGCCGTCGCATCAGTGCCCGGATCTCTTTCTGGAGCACTCGCTGCTCGCCGGAGCTGGCGTTCTTGGCAACCTGCTGTAGAAGGAAAATCACCTCTGCAAGACAATTCTCAATTACATTAGTTCCTAGAGTTATTTTTGGGTGGCTCTCATGTTTGTCAATGTCTACAATGATCAGTCCCTGTGCTGCCAGTTCGACTCTACCGATTTTGATGGTCACCTCTTTAAATCCGATCTGTGGCATGGGCTGGCCATTGCTGGCGATGATACTCAAGTCGTCGTCAGGGTAGCGGGTAATATCCGAGTCATTCCAGTACTGCTTAAAGAGCACGTACGGGATAGTGGTGACCTGTGACCCGGTGTCCAGTAGGGCACTCATGGGAATGCCATCCAGTACCACAGGCAAGACTGGACGTCCTCCCACATATCTGTCGCGCCAGTTCGATGGGCCTGGTGATCTTTTTCCTGGGGGTTGGCCCTCTACCCCAGGTTGTGCCCGTTTAAAGAACAGTACCTTTCCATATGTCCGGGTTGATTGCAGCGGCGGCAGATGGGTCGTCCGTCCTCGCTGTATCGGTCACTGGGTCTTCCTCTGGCCGGTGGGGTCCTCCTTGGTCGACGCCACGGGATGTCCTCCGGTCCGGATGCCAGCTGGATCTTCCCTGGGGTGGAAACCTGTAAAGACTGCACAGTTCGGGTTAGCGCAGCAACGCTCTTAGCTAGCTCTTGGACCTGATGGCGTAGGTCTGGAGCCGGGTCATTGTCCAAAGCCTGCGCATCAGCTCCCACAGGCCCTGCCGACAAGGGCGCCGCCTCCTGGTGGTAAGTGATAGCTGGGCGCCTGTGGGTCACAACGCCACCCGGTGCCGGTTCTCGGAGCACCCGGATGGCTCTGTCCTTGAACTGTGCAAAGTCCAGATGGGGATCCTGTAAGGCCATTGCCCGCAACTGGGTTCGGTGGGCATTGCAATATAAACCCTCTATAAATTGTTCAGTCAACAGCCTGTCCTCGTTTCCCACCCCATCAGGGTCGGTCTGCTTTATGGCCCTCAGGGCCTCTTGTATGTTTAGTGCATAGTCCCTTATACTCTCATGCGCTCGCTGCTTGCACCCGTAGAATCTAAGCTTAATCTCGGCTGAGGTGCGGGTATCAAAGGTGTCCCTCAGCCGGGTTAGTATCCCTGCGACAGTCTTCTTCCCAGGTGGCCAGGATTTTACTTCCCTTTTGGCTGCCCCGGTTAGTTGGGCCACCAGGATGCTCACTTTTTGCTCTTCTGTGAGGGGGTACACCTGGAAGAGGCTATCCAGCTTTTCTCTAAAGTCATGCAGGGTATGTGACTCCCCTGAGTACTGGGGTAGCCAAGCTGCTCCCGGGATATAGGGCATGGTGAAGGGCATACTTGCAGCAGCGGTGGCGCTGGCGGGGGTTGAGGCAGTGAAGCTCTCCTCCGTATCCGACATCTTCCTCCCCCCTAGTGGACCGTGGCCTACCTTGCGATGATCCTGTTCCGTAGGCCGCGGCTCCGCAGTGGATCGTCAGGGTTGAGGACCTTCCGTCACGCTCCGGTGACGTCGGCGTCTGCTGGGCTCCTTCCAGGACCTTACGCAACGTCCGGACGTGAGGCGGGGCTTCAGTTCTCGCGCGCTTTCGGAGTCCACGCCCCTCTTCTTCCCGCGCGGCGTCCTCAAGATGGCGTCCAATGGCGGGAAAACTCCACGGATGGCGGGAAGAAGGTCGAAGATGGCGCCGGATGGCGGGAAAACTTCGCGGATGGCGGGAAGAAGGTAGAAGATGGCGCCGGATGGCGGGAAACCTCCACGGATAGCGGGAATCTTCACCACTGGTAAGTTTGAACGGTCTTTGCTTTTCAGGCACGCAGTACCCGGTGGTTGCGGGCACGAAATCCTGCCGACTACGCCAAGTTGACGCGCCCCTGGGCCTGTGTCGCGCTGCGTTGCGCACGCGGGAGCTTACCCGGAGCCGGATCTCTTGAGGGTTGTAGTCTCGTGGCGGCGACCCGGTCCGCGCCCAGGGAGTCAAACTGAGCGGCGATGTACTAGCAGTAGATGGTTGGTGACTACGCCACCCGTTGAATGCAGCTATGGAGCTGCCGCTGCAGGGCAGACCGCTGAGGCCGGTGGAAGGATGGTGCAGCGTGGATGGTATAACCCCCAACGGGAGGGGTATGGCCTCAGGGCAGCCGACGTGGATGATGGGGGTAGCAGGAACCACTCAGAGACGGTGCGGTGTAGTTCAGGGTCTTTACTGGTGACAAAGATAGACCCTCCCGGAGTACTTGCTAGTGATAGGGGCCTGGTCAGTCCTTGAGCAGATGGGATCTCCCCTGGCCAGGCGGAGTTGTAGGCCTTCCCAACTAACTGTACTCTTCTGGCTACCTTGCTAGAGGCGGGAATAAGTAGCCCACGTCCCTGAGTGTACCGTGTGGTGCTCACCCGTATGGCCGGTGACTCGGGGCCTTCTAATGGCTTCCGCTCCACGATGGCGGTGCTGGTCCCACACGTGTGACCGTGCCTTCGGGCTTCTGGGCCAGAGGACCTGAAATCCTCTGCCGGACGGTTTCTGCTGCTGGGTAGGAGTTAGTCCCCACAGCCTCGGACTCCGGGTCCGGTAAGAAATCTTCTCAGTCAGGGCGAGCTCTGTAGCTGCCAGCCCCTGACTCGTTGTAACACTGCTCCCCACAGAGCTCCTGATGTTTCTTGCTATGCTGCTTCTCTTCTCTACTCTTGTTCTGTCTTCTTTCTCACTCACTCTGCCTCAGCCCCGGGTTTATATAGGGGAAGTCCTTCCCCTCCCAAGACTGGGCAGGAGGTGTGGCATGTACAGGATCCCTGACCAAAGGACCTCCCACCTGCTCTCAGACGTAATATCTCTATCACTGTGGCAACCAGACCCCTGGGGTGTCACACTTACATTTAGAGCACCACTCCAGCAGTGAACAAAAAAAGCCCGCTGGAGTAGTGCTTTAATATCAACATAGCCCTGCAGCAGAATAGGTTGTTGCAAGGCAGTAGTTTTAACCACTCAGCCTCCATGCCTCTTATTAACTTTATAGAGCTTTCATTAAGATTATGTGACGCCCAGTTGCGCTTGGTATCACAGTTCCTGGAAGAGTGCATTGATGGATTCCTCCACAAGAGGCCCCCATAAACATTCACACATCTCCACCTTCCACCTCAGACCACCAGAGGGAGCCCGTTAGGGATATAAATAGGGAAGGTGGAGCCAGGCAGTTCAGTTCCTGCAGGAGATGAGCCAAAGAGAGATCAGTCTGCAGTGGAGCTCAGTGATTCAGCAGTTCCTCTGGAGAGTTCAGCAAGTACAGGTCTGAATGCAGAGTTGAGCTCAGTTGAGTTGTAGATCAGAATAGTGAGCTTTAGGTGTGCCGGTGCCATAAGATCGGTGAAGCACGGCAAGCTGCCATTAGTGTGTATAGCCTAGTGAGTGCCCGAGTAGGCCGAAGGCAAGTGGAGAGTTAGTACGTAGGTGGCAGAGAAGCTTAACTAGCTCACCCAGAAGAATTTACCGGACACCGGGTCCGAAGCTTACCGGGATCTCTATGACCCAGTAAGACATAATCGGAATCCCTGGAGAACTATAAGTCCCAGGATCGCTAAAGTGCTGATACGTAACAGAGCCGGGAGACACATAGGCCTCGCAAGCTGAGGTTTGTGTATTCCACGAAAAGGCCCTACCACCAAGTCAGCCAGCGCAGGACAGAGGCAAAGTTAGGCCTAGCTCCAGGCAGGTCAGAAACTTACTACGCAGAGGCAAGAAACAGGAGGCCCTACACCTGCTCATTGGGGAGGATCCTGATATGCACCCTTCACCCTACAGTGCTCCGGGACGTGCCTGAATTTCCATCAGTAAAAGGTACTGAAGTGACTATCGTGTCTGTCCCTGTTCTTGCTCTGACCCGGCTGGGTCTCACCTGTCCTGCATTCTCCTTCATACGCTGCCCTGAGGCCTAGCTCCACTTGTGGGGAGCTATACCATCAAGCTGCCTTATCATCGGCCTCAGTGAACTGCGCAGCGCTGGTGATCCTCACCAGAAGCCACAGGTGGCGTCACGAACTTTCCTAAAACTAAAATTAACCAACTATTCCTTTTTAAAAGCTGACCCCAGGGTACGGGCCAGGGAGCCGACCACCGCGACATCCCCAAGGCAAAGGCCCGGGTACCGAGTCATCCCCATCCCCGGGGCTAGTCAATTATAGGACATAAATATACAACAATATCAAGTATCCACTTAAAAAGTATATACAAATGATTACATGATAATATTAAGCTAACATTTTCCATTACAGCCAGATGGTAAAGACTCAGATCACATATGTAGCTTTCCATTCAATCTTTTATCCTTATACCATCCAAATGAACAGAAAGTCCTAATTTCTCTCTCACCAACGTTCATGACTTTTAGCAATCTGTAAATAATTTCCTCTTACATGTTGATTGAGGGAGAAGTGTCTGTGGCAGGAGAATCTTTAACTCTATAATCTCTCAATCAGATTTAATAAGTCACAATAAATTACCGGGCGATTGCAATCCTTGATTCACTGCAGTCACGCATTGCCTAAAAATAGAGCATGGAAGGGCATAAAGAAATAAACATGACATTGACCTGCTCATACAAAGCAATATTCTTGACCTGTCAAAGAAATTCCATTGACTGTTATATCCATTGTTTGATTTAAAGCACCATGAATGCGTTGAGGACGACAAATCGATCAGTGAGTATTAATCTTCCATGAATTGCATTAAATGTCTTATTATCATTTCCTAATAATTAATAATATATCCTATATCTCCCCAACAACAAATATTGAAAACCCAATAATCAGAAGAAAAAAAAACATTTCACCATTGTGTGTCAGCAAACGTTCAATCTTCTTACCATCCATGTTTAATTAATGAACGGTTGTGGCACTGTTAAGTCAATCAATCACTTACTCACACAGTCTGCCTGGAAACTTAATGAATTAACCCTGACAAGGTTTACATTATCTATAGCCTGTCAGCAAATACTAAGAAGAAAGTGACAAACAGATTGCAGTTGTTAAATGTATCGATTAGCCAGCATACTGCGTAGATGTGATATAAATAGATGTAGTGATTGAATCTATTGTGTGCAAAATTATTCTACTCCCGCATACATACAGTGTATATAAAGGATTATAATTAACTTGAATGATTGGCACATTCCCTCAAACCATGTAAAGAAAATAAATGTGCTTTATGTTCATTCTTAGTGACATTTAACTCATAGATGACAATTAGAGATGAACAAATCAATTTATGTCGAATATTTAGGAATTCGCTGAACCCAAGGAATCTAAATAATTTGTTTTGTGCGGATCACCTAAAGTGGATGCTTTATTTCATAAATTTAATAAGACTGCATTAACCAGAGAGAGATCACATGCTCTGCAGCTATCACACCACATGTTAAAACAGAGCCAACACAAAAGGGTTGTTACGGGTCCGGGTGGTGGAACCTCTGTGCCGTGGTGCAAGGAGGGACCCAGAGGGGCGTGACTAAGTATCAACCCGAAGCGACACTGGTTGGACGGCGGCTAACGACTCCGTGACCAGGGAGGATCCGGGCAGAGGGACCAGGTGCTACTCTGGGGATGACCTTGTAAGAGAGCAGGTGGCTCCCATGGGTCAGATGGCTGGGACTGACCGGTATGACAGATGGACACAGCAAGCAGGCAGAAGTCTCTGGTTAGCTGACAGGTGGTCACAGTATGTGACAGCAGCGCAAGAAGTAGTCTCTAGGTTTACCAGGCAGGTGGTCAGAGCAAGTGACGGCGGAGCCTCCAGGTAAGCAAGCAGGTAACAGATGGGTGCTCCCAGGTGAACGGGCTGACGGACACAGCAGGTAACAGGCACATGCTCCCAGGCGAGCTGGCTGACAGGCCAGGCAGGTAACAGGCAGGTAACAGGTGAGCACTCCCAGGTGAGCGGACTGACGGGCACAGCAGGTAACAGGTGGGTGCTCCCAGGTGAGCAGGCTGTCAGACAAGGCAGGTAACAGGCAGGTGACAGGTGAGCGCTCCAGGTGAGAGGGCTGGCAGGCTCGGCAGGTAATGAGCAGATAACAGGCTGGCAGGCAGGACGAGGAGTCAGGCTAAAAGCGGAACCTGAGGGCTGAAGCAGAGATAAGTAACTGTGCAACAACTTTGCTCGGGCACCTCCATTTTGGAGGAGGTGCTTTAAATATGGGAGGTCCTCCGGCAATTTGCCGGGGACTCCTTAGGGCGGCGCGCGTGGCCCTTTTAAGAGAGAGGGAGCGCTCGCGCGCCCTAAGCACAGTGCCCGGGAAACAACGCGTGCAGGCCGCTGCTGGAAGAGGAGCGCAGGAGGACGCCGCGCGGGGAGCGGGGAGGTGAGAGGGACGGCGTCTCTGCCTGGCAGGAGGCAGAGATGCCGATGCTACAGTACCCCCCCCCTTTACGCCCCCTCTTTTTTAGGCTGGCAAGAAATTTTTCAAGGAGAAGCAGGGCGTGGATGTTCTCCCTGGGTTCCCAAGTTCTCTCCTCTGGGCCAATCCCCTTCCAATCCACCAGAAAAAAGGTTTTCCCTCTTACCCTCTTGGTGGCCAGAATATTCTCTACCTCAAAAACGTCCTCAGCAGCAACCAGAGCAGGAGGAGTACCTGAATTATTGGAGCAAGAGTTAAAGACAGCAGGTTTGAGGAGAGATACGTGGAAGGAGTTGGGAATGCGTAGGGTGGGTGGAAGCTTCAACTTGTTGGCCACTGGATTGATCTGTTTAAGGACCTCAAATGGACCGATGAACCGAGGACCCAGCTTGTAGGAGGGTATTTTGAGCCGCACATGTTTGGAGGAGAGCCAAACCTTGTCTCCCGGATGGAACTGAGGCGGATCCAGACGTCTTTTGTCAGCAAATCTCTTCATCCGCTCGGAAGACTGATGAAGTGCGGACCTAGTATTCTCCCAAATAGTGGAAAAATCACTGACCAGGGACTCCGCAGCAGGGTTGTCCACAGAAGCGGAGACTGGAAACGAAATCCGGGGGTGTTGGCCATAGACAATAAAGAACGGGGACTTGGAAGTGGATTCGCTCTCATGATTGTTATAAGAGAATTCGGCCAATGGTAGGAGGTCCACCCAATCAGTATGGTGGGCATTGACAAAGTGCCGGAGGTAGCTGGTAAGGATCTGGTTGATCCGCTCTACTTGACCATTGGACTGATGGTGGTAAGCGGAGGAGAAATCCAGGGTGACATCCAGCAGCTTGCAGGTAGCTCTCCAAAAGCGTGAGGTGAACGGAACCCCTCGATCCGACACGATGTGGAGGCGTAGGCCATGGAGACGAAAGATATGGTGAAAGAAGTCCTTTGCTAGCTCAGATGCAGATGGGAGGCCAGGCAGAGGAATGAAGTGGGCCATTTTAGAAAAGTGGTCCGCGACCACCCAAATGACTGTACAACCGGCAGAAACAGGGAGATCGGTAATAAAGTCCATAGCAATGTGTTGCCACAGGGCAGCAGGTACGGGAAGAGGCAGGAGATGACCGGCTGGTAAATGTCTGGGAACTTTGTTGCGGGCGCAAGATAAACAGGCTGAGATGAAGTCTACCACATCCTTACGCAGGGTAGGCCACCAGTAATGCCGGGTAATGAGTAGAGATGAGCGTTGTTCTACTCGAACTGTTCGCCAATCTCAAATTCGAGCTGTTTTGGGCGGTGTTCGAGCCGGTCGGCGAACACGAACAATTTGAGAAAAATTCGGCTGTTCGAGGTTATGTTCGATAACTGTTCGTGCACCAAAATCATAACTGGATTTTTTCTCAGTAATGATGAAAATTAATGTTAATACGCAGTTTGAGTGTACAGCGGGGCGGGGGGAGGGGCAGGGGATGGATCTCTGCAGGAACAATGAAGATCTCCATTTTTTTTTCTCTTTCCCGCATTTGCAGTGGGGAGGTGCAATCTGTCAGCCTATCAGCAGCGCACACACGGAGCGAAGTGCTTTTTTTCACACAAGCAAGGGCATGTGTGATTGGCAGTGTATGTGACATGTCCTTGCCCTATAAGACCAAGCCATTTTCCCCGTCGCCACCATTTTCTCACTGCTGCAGCTGCGTGTTAGACGGCACCGCTGTTGCTGTGTGCGCTATACCTTGTTAATTTCAAGCCAATTTTCGCACAAATATACAGATAGCTTGGGAGTAGGGAATAGTTGTGATTGCAGTCCTTTTAAGGACTAGGTTACAGCATTTCCTACGACTTTTATCAGGCAGGTCTGTGCTCTTAAATAGATAGATTGTGGGAGTAAAGACTAATTGTAATTGGAGTCCTTTTCAGGACTAGGTTACATCAGTTCCTATCAGTTTTTGCCAGGCAGGTCTGTGCCAGTGCTGTGCAAGTTTTTTTCACAGCATTTGGCTGAATCTAGCAAAGCTAATCCTTTTTGGCCTATTGCAGAGTGTGTTAGTCAGTGGAGTAGCCTATCTGTGTTGCAAGATATACCACCTGTGTATAGAATACCAATTTTTTTACTGCACCTAGTGAAGTAAAATCTTTTGGGCATAGCATCATTCTATTAGTCCATCTATACTGACCTCCATCAGGTTGCAAACTGAATATAATTTTTTTCTGCATCTAGCTCTGAAAAAATATTTGGGCTTCTAGCAGTGTGTGGGACTTGGTTTATTAGTCCATCTATACTGACCTCCATCAGGTTGCAAATTGAATAAAAAAATTTTCTGCATCTAGCTCTGAAAAAATATTTGGGCTTCTAGCGGTGTGTGGGACTTGGTCTATTAGTCCATCTATACTGACCTCCATCAGGTTGCAAATTAAAAATAATTTTTTTCTTCATTTAGCTCTGAAAAAATATTTGGGCTTCTAGCAGTGTGTGGGACTTGTTCTATTAGTCCTTCTATACTGACCTCCAGCAGGTTGCAAATTGAATATAATTTTTTTCTGCATCTAGCTCTGAAAAAATATTTGGGCTTCTAGCGGTGTGTGGGACTTGGTCTATTAGTCCATCTATACTGACCTCCATCAGGTTGCAAATTAAAAATATTTTTTTTCTGCATCTAGCTCTGAAAAAATATTTGGGCTTCTAGCAGTGTGTGGGACTTGGTCTATTAGTCCATCTATACTGACCTCCATCAGGTTGCAAATTAAAAATAATTTTTTTCTTCATTTATCTCTGAAAAAATATTTGGGCTTCTAGCAGCGTGTGGGACTTGTTCTATTAGTCCATCTATACTGACCTCCATCAGGTTGCAAATTAAAAATAATTTTTTTCTGCATCTAGCTCTGAAAAAATATTTGGGCTTCTAGCAGTGTGTGGGACTTGGTCTATTAGTCCATCTATACTGACCTCCATCAGGTTGCAAATTAAAAATAATTTTTTTCTGCATCTAACTCTGAAAAAATATTTGGGCTTCTAGCAGTGTGTGGGACTTGGTCTATTAGTCCATCTATACTGACCTCCATCAGGTTGCAAATTGAATAAAAAAATTTTCTGCATCTAGCTCTGAAAAAATATTTGGGCTTCTAGCGGTGTGTGGGACTTGGTCTATTAGTCCATCTATACTGACCTCCATCAGGTTGCAAATTAAAAATAATTTTTTCTGCATCTAACCCAGCCAATAGTTTTGGCCTAATACCACAGTTTGGCCACTCAGCTCTGCTCGGTTACCATCCATTGTTTTTTTGTGCAAACAACTCCAGAGTTGTGAATTAGTTAACCACCAAAATGAGTGGAAAAAGGCCTGCTGCTGGTGGAAAGGGGAATAGGCGTGTTGGGAAGGGGAAAAAAGGTTGTGTCCGTGGGGTAGGTGCAGAAGAAAGACCATCTTCCAGCCAAACTAAAATGACTACTTCTTTTAGCGGACAATGTGATAAGATCCCTTTCTTACGGCCACGCCAATCGCTACAAATTCCAGATGAGGCACAAAAACAGCAGGTGCTTCAACGGATATCAAGTGCTCCTTTAAGTGGGCTCTCCTCCACATCAACTTCAACATCACAAATACTCCAGTCCTCAAAGGTGTCACCCAAATCGCACTTGCTTCCTCACAGCTCCCAAATCTCCAGCTGCCCGTCTGAGTATGAGGTAGAACAGATGGTTGAGTCTACAGAGCTGTTTACTCATACTATAGCCTGGGAATCAGAGGTCGACTCCAGCGCTTCTGTGAATCCAGATGAGGAAATGATCTGCACTGATGCCCAGAATCTTTATGAGTCGGATCCAGGACCAGATGCAAAGGTTCTGACCATAATGTAGACCGTCATTCCCAAACTGTAACTCCTGTTGGTGGAGACAATGAGGAAGACGATGATAAGACTCAAATACCTGATTGGAGCGACAACTTTAGTTTTTTGTCAGGGCAGGAACAGGTTGGCTCTGAGGACGACGGGTGTGATAACGCACAGGGTGATGATGATGAGGTCGGAGATCCCACTTACTGTCAACCCACAGTCAGCCAAGAGATGAGGTCAGCAGAGGAGGTGGAGGAAGATGCTAGTGACGACGAGGTCAGGTTGCGCCTTCCTGGACAGAGACGTAGTACTGGAAGCACGTCAACAACTGCATCCTCAAACACAACTCTGCCTCTCACCACAAGTCGTGGTGGCTCTTCAGGTCGCATGGGTGCTAAGCCTTGCATAGCCTGGGCATTTTTTCAGATCGATAAAGATGACCCAACTCGTGTTATCTGTAACATTTGTCAGCAAAAGCTAAGTAGAGGCCAAAAAATACATAGTTTGAGTACTTCATGCATGAACCGGCACATGGACATGAAGCATAAGTTGCAGTGGGAAGCTCAGTGTGCTACAATGCGGTCTAGCCGGCCGGGCCAACCACCGTCTGCCATATCTTGTGCATCCGCGGCCTCTTTATCCTCTGTGACTGGGGGGACAGCAGTCACACCTGTTTTGGGGCGCAGACCTGCCACCTCTTTACCCGCAACAGCCAGCGTGATTGGCAGGTCATCATTTTCTTTGGAGGTGGTAACACCAACTGGTCTTGAGCGCTGTCCGACATCGATAGCACCACCTTTGGATCAAGGCAACCTAACATGTCCGCCTGCATCTTCCTCACAGACCGGCAGTTTGCCGGGGACACCCTTATCAACCCCGTCTAAGCACAATAGCCAGCCCTCGGTCCCTCAGATGTGGACAAGTAAAAGACCATTTCCTCCTAGCCATGAGAAAGCTAAGAGGTTGAATTTCACCATCTGCCAGCTCTTGGCTACAGAAATGCTGCCTTTCCGCCTGGTGGACAAAGAGGATTTTCGAGACCTTATGTCCGTCGCAGTGCCCCAGTACCAGATGCCCAGTCGGCACTACTTCTCAAAGAAAGGTGTGCCTGCGCTCCACCAGCATGTCGCACACAACATCACCGCTTCTTTGAGAAACTCTGTGTGTGACAGGGTGCATTTCACCACAGACACTTGGACGAGTAGGCATGGACAGGGGCATTACATGTCGCTGACTGGGCACTGGGTAACTATGGTGACAGCAGGACAAGGGGCTGCTATCCAAGTCTTGCCGTCCCCACGAGTTGTGCGTCAATCCTCTTTATGTCATTTTTCCTCCACTGCTTCTGCCTCCTCAACCTCCTCTCGGTCTTCCACCTGCACCCAAAGCCTGTCTGGTCATGCCACAAGCTTTCTAACTGCGCAGAAGGGATCCTGCACACCTCCTTACTATGCTGGCAGTAGGGCTCAACGTCATCAGGCGGTTTTTACATTGAAATGTCTGGGAAATGTGAGTCACACAGCTGAGGAGTTGTGGTCAGCTCTGGAGAACCAATTTCATGAATGGTTGTCTCCACTGGACCTGAAACCAGGGAAGGCCGTGTGCGACAATGCTGCAAACCTGGGTGCGGCCCTTCGCCGGGGCAATGTCACACACGTGCCTTGTATGGCTCACGTGTTGAACCTGGTTGTCCAGCAATTTTTAGCCCACTATCCCAGACTAGATGGCCTTCTGCAGAGGGCACGGTCGCTGTGTGCTCACTTCCGCCGTTCGCATCCCGCAGCTCAGCGACTTACATCTCTACAGAAGTCGTTGGGCCTGCCACTTCACCGGCTAAAATGCGATGTGCCTACCCGGTGGAATTCAACTCTGCACATGTTGCAGCGACTGTGGCAGCACCGACAAGCCCTGGTGCAATACGTTCTGACGTATAGCCTGGGCCAACGAGATTCAGAGGTGGGGCAAATCACGCTGGAGGAGTGGTCTCAGATCAGGGACCTATGCACCCTTCTGCACAGTTTTGAAATGGCGACGAAGATGTTTAGTGCTGACGATGCCATTATCAGCATGACTATTCCGGTGATTTACATGCTGGAGCACATGTTAAACAGAATTCGGAGTCAGGTGGTGGCACAAGAGGAGGTGGAGGAAGTAGAGGAGGAGGAGTTGTATGCGGAAGGGCTAACATCTGCAAGGTCCAGACGGTCGGCAGCACCAAGGCGGCAGGCATGTGAGGGTGGGGGAGATGATTTTACCAGGGCGCATGGTAGCAGCCAAACTAGTGAGGAAGGTGCAGGAGCCCAGGAAGAAGTGGAGGACGAACTGATGGAAGACTCATCAGATGAGGGAGACCTTGATCACATTTCTGTTGTGCGAGGTTGGGGGGAGAGGACAGAGGAAGGAAGCATGATTGTTACCTCGCCACCAACACAACAGGGACTTGGTGCTCCTGGATGCGCAACACACATGAGTGCCTTCTTGCTGCACTACCTGCAACATGACCCTCGAATTGTGAGAATTAGAAATAATCCTGACTACTGGGTTGCCACACTGTTAGATCCCCGGTACAAAAGTAAATTTGCAGAAATTATTCCTGCCATAGAAAGGGATGCACGCATGCAGGATTATCAGCAGAGACTGTTGCAGAATCTTACATGTGCTTTTCCACAAAATACCAGTGGTGCACGTAGTGAATCTCACAGTTCCAACTTGCCAACCGTGGGACCGTCAAGTGTTCAGCACTCAAACCGTAACAGAACCACAGTATCTGCTGGTAACATCAATTTTGCGGAATCATTTCACCACTTTTTTAGCCCATCCTTTGCAAGGCCACAGGAGACAAGAAGTCTGACACATAGTCAACGCCTAGAGACGATGGTACAGGAGTATCTCCAAGTAAACATTGAAGCCACGACTGTGTCACTGGACCCTTGCTCTTTTTGGGCTTCCAATCTGGATAAATGGCCGGAGCTAGCCACTTACGCCTTGGAGATCTTGTCATGCCCCGCAGCCAGCGTTCTGTCTGAACGTGTGTTCAGCGCTGCTGGTGGT
The DNA here is from genome assembly GCF_046119375.1 of Phyllobates terribilis. Taxonomy (NCBI): domain Eukaryota; kingdom Metazoa; phylum Chordata; class Amphibia; order Anura; family Dendrobatidae; genus Phyllobates; species Phyllobates terribilis. The sequence goes on along the minus strand of NW_027362767.1, from coordinate 345,481,648 downwards.
GTGCTGACAGATAAGCGCACGCGGCTCTCCACTGATAATGTAGACAGACTCAAGTTCATAAAGATGAACAAATCATGGATCCGAAACGACTTTTCTACCCATGTGTCATCCTGGGGAGAGTAAAAGCTTGATGATTGGTTAAAATCACCCTACCAACCGTTTTAAGCTTTCAAATTACTAATCATGTTTATCTGTATCTTGACTGGAAAATAATTTGGGCTTTGTAGCAGTGTGCAGCACTGATCCTATTAGGCCATCTATAATAAGCTTCACCAGATTTAAAATTAAAAATAATTTTTAGCTGCATCTAGCCCGGAAAATAATTTTGGGGCTCCGAGATGCGCAAGACACATAAGTGCCTTCTTGCTGCACTACCTGCAGCATGACCCTCATATTGTCAGAATTCGAAGTAATCATGACTACTGGGTTGCCACACTCTTAGATCCCCCAAACTTTTCGATCAACCTTTTCATTTTAATAAAGACCAAAAAAATGGTCATTTTTGAAATTATAAGCATTAGCAGGTTGTTAGAAACTGAAATCAAACAGTTTTCAACTCAAAACTTTATTCTAGGTGATGTTACATTTTCACATAGGACCCCTTGTTCGAAAGGAGCTTCTGAACTCTCTCGTCCATTGAATTTGTCAGGTTTTGGATGGTTTCTGCTTCAATTGTTTTGCATGAGGACAGAATACCCTCCCAGAGCTGTTGCTTAGATGTGAACTGCCTCCCGCCATCATAGACACTCCTTTTAATGATGCTCCAAAGGTTCTGAATGTGGTAGAGGTCAGGGGAGCATGGGGGTCACACCATAAGTTTGTCCCCTTTTATGCCCATATCAGCCAGAGATGCAGATGTTTTATGTGCAGCATGAGATGGTGCATTATCATGCAGAAAACTGATCTTGCTGTGAAATACACGGTTCTTCTTCTTGAACCATGGCAGGAAGTGCTGTTTGAGAAAATCCACATACATTATGGAGTTCATCTTTAGTGCCTTCAGGGATCCTAAAGGGGCCGACAATCTCTCTCCCCATGATTCCAGCCCAAAACATTACTCCACCTCCTCCTTGTTGGCGCTGTAGCCGTGTTTGCGTGGGGTGTCCATCAACCAGCCATCCTCCACTCCATTCATCTGGACCATCGAGCGCTGCACGGCACTCATCCGTGAACAAAACAGTTTTGAAATCAGTCTTCATGTAATGTTTGGCCCACTGGAGCCGTTTCTGCTTGTGTGAAGTGGATAGAGGAGGTCGACAGGATGGCGTATGCACAGCTGCAAACCTCTGAAGGACCCTGCATCTTGTTGTTCGGGGGATGTTGGAGGCACAAGCAGCTTCAAAAACTTGTCTGCTGCTATGACAAGGCTTTTTTGCCGCTGCTCTTTCAACCTGACGTAATTGCCTGTAGGAAAGAGTCCTCAATTTGCCCTTATCAGCACGCACACGTGTGTACTGTGAATCAGCTACATACTTCTTGATTGCCAAGACACTTCATCCTGATCATCGCACAATGTTGATTGTAGTCATGCCTTGACCTAAACACTCCACAATTTGTTGCTTCTCAGCAGCCGACACATCCTTTTTCTTTCCCATTTTGGCAGAAAATGTAGGCTGCTTAATAATGTGAGAGAGCCTTCTTAAGTAGTCTTGCCTTTCATTCGACACACCTGCCAAACTAATTAGCACAGGTGTCTGCAATTGCTTACAGTGATATAAAGAGCCCTGACACACATCACCATCAATGAGTTTAACTGACAAACAAACAAATTCTTCCCTTATCACTCCTAAACACTTTTTGCATAATAATTTGGAACGCGGTGTACATGTGCTTTTCCACAAAACACCAGTGGTTCACGTAGTGAATCTTACAGTTCTAACTTGCCAACCGTGGTCTGTATGGAATTGTTCAATAAAGGGCCCAAAATTAAGATAACATAGATGGGAGAGGTCTCTATGAATAGGAATTCCTAAGTATTTGATACCCTGTGAGGGCCAGGCAAAGGGAAAGTTGGACTGGATGGAATCCTATATGGATTTAGGGAGGGAGACATCGAGGGCCTCAGACTTCGCTGCATTGATTTTAAAATTTTACCATGTAACAAAGTGATCTATTTCAGCCATAACAGCAGGGATGGATATATGTGATTGAGTGATATATACTAGGACATCATCAGCAAATAGAGAGCACTTGTACTCGGTGCCTCCCACCTCAATCCACCTAATATTGGGGTTATGGCGAATTGATGAGAGCAGGTGCTCCGTCACTAGGATGTATAAGAGAGGGGACAGAGGACATCCCTGCCTTGTCCCATTGGTGATTGTGAAAGGTGATGAAAATGTTCTGACGCACCCCCTGGGCCTTGGGACACCCGGAGCCGGACCCTTTTTGGTGGATGCTGGTGGTTGTAGTCTTCGTGGCGGCGATCCGGTTCCGTGGCTCAGGGCGGTCAAACCAGTGGCGGAACTATTTATGTGGTTTTGATGTTTAAATGTCCGACTACGCCACCCGTGGATTGCGGTCAGAGTGAACCGCCGCTACAGGGCAGACCGCTAAGGCTGGTGTTGTGGGTGCAGCAGAGCGTAGCATAACTCCCCACGGGAGGAGTATAGCCTCAGGGCAGTGTATGTGGAGGATGGGGGTGATGGTGCAGGGCAGCAGCAGTAATGACACGGAGTCAGTGATGCAGTTTAGGGCCTTTACTCACAGTTCTTATTATCCAGACCACGTCTGCAGGTAACGGCTGCCCACGTCGTACTGTGCTCACCAGGTGAGGGGCTCAGACAACTCCCAGATAACTTTGGAGCGCTTCACAGGACCCCCTTTGTGTGTCCTTTGTCTGGCCTTTCTTACCAACACTTCTGTCCGGCTGCCTCGGGCCTCCTCTTGGTAAACTTGGCGCCAGTTTCCCTGACCCTATGTGGTGCCTTCCTAGCGGGTGGAGCAAGGGGCTGCGCCACATAAAATGTCAGAGCCTCCGGTTTCTAGCTGAGGGTCGTTTCCTGCCTCCACTAGTTCAGGGACCGGTCTCCCCCTTTGGCCTGACCCCTCCACGCAGGTGGATTCGGGCGTGCGGTGGCGACTCGCCCGTCCGCACCCCTGGGATCCCTTCATTCCTCGTTCCTGGAGCCTTCTCCGCTCCTCTTCCTTCCTTCTCCCTCTTGCAGGCCTGGGCCTCTGTTACTAGGCCCGCCTCCGGAGCAGAGCTCATGCAGAGCCCCTGCTCCCTGCCACTTCTGCTCAGACTTCTCTGCACTGAACTAAGATGGTGCCCACCTTTTATACTCCCTTCTCAATGCACCCAGGAACTGCTTCCTCCCTGCTCCTGCACTGCAGGGTTCCCCTTCCTCAGTGTTCCCTCCCCCCACTCCAGCCAGGGACAGGGACTGTCGTGTCCATCTCAGGGGCATATTGGTCGCCCTGCCCCACGGCAATGTGGTGTAATGCATGCAGGTGTCGGGTCCTGATCCAAACTCCATCCTTATCTGAGAGTGAGATATCACACCTCTGGGTGAGGTGCAATACGTCTGTAGCAACCGAGCCCTCGGTGCTACAGTTCCATTTATCTTCAGCCTAGGTGACGTATTGTGATACAGGGCCGTGATTTTGGCTATAAAAGGGTCCCCTAGACCCCTACCCCAAGCTTTTTAAGAGAATCATATATGGCGTGCCAGGAGACTCTATGGAATGCTTTCTCAGCATCCAACAAGAGTATCTACTTACAAATTTTTAACTGCATCTAGCCCAGGAAATACTTTGTGCCTAGTAGCAGTGTCTGCTAGTCAGCGGATTATCCCGGCTGTTAAGCAAGCTACACCACCTGTAGTTTGGACACTTAATTTTTTCAAAGGAAATGCTTCGGGACCACGGGATACTCAGTGAAGAGCATCAGGAGGCACCCCAAGGCATAGGGGCTGGGACTGGCACTAGGATGCCTTGCGGTGGGCAGCCGAGCTCGATCCTTATAAAAGCTTTTTAACTGCAGCAGCTTTAGTGGACGCTACTGGAGCTGGAATTACGCGGCTGCTGGCATGAGACTTGCCCTCCAATAGATCCTTGTAAATGGATTTAAAGTGTATTCATTCAAATTAGAGGGACAATTTAAATTAAAAAGCTTAGAGCTGCCTCCACCACAGGGGGGCTCTCTCGACCCACCAGCGGACAGGCACCAGTATTGGGAGAGGGGGGCTGGCCGTCAGGGTTCACCGTGGCTCTGGCACAAACCCGGCGACACGGAGGTGGCACGGGCAGGAGCGGACTGGCCGTCTCGGCTTCTCACTTTTTGGATTTTAGAAGGGCATGACATGCCTATATCTGTGTCTCCCCCTCCTTTTACTCCTCCACCTCTTTTCTTTTCGCATGACTATATGTACTTGTCACTTTTCCATGTGTTAGTTGTGTCTTCTGAGCAGTTTGTCAGCTTTTGGACACCTTTGAAGGTGTTTTCTATGTGTTTCTATGTGTTTTTGTTTGCCTGCCATTGGTTTTAACGGTGTTCGAAGGTGTTCGACGAACAGTTCGACGAACAGTTCGGTGAACACATGGGTGTTCGACGAACCGAACCGAACTCGAACACTACAGGGGTGGCTCAACACTACACGTGAGCCATACAAGGCACGTGTGTGACATTGCCCCAGCGAAGGGCCGCACCCAGGTTTGCAGCATTGTCGCACACGGCCTTCCCTGGTTTCAGGTCCAGTGGAGACAACCATTCATGAAATTGGTTCTCCAGAGCTGACCACAACTCCTCAGCTGTGTGACTCACATTTCCCAGACATTTCAATGTAAAAATCGCCTGATGACGTTGAGCCCTACTGCCAGCATAGTAAGGAGGTGTGCAGGATCCCTTCTGCGCAGTTAGAAAGCTTGTGGCATGACCAGACAGGCTTTGGGTGCAGGTGGAAGACCGAGAGGAGGTTGAGGAGGCAGAAGCAGTGGAGGAACTTTGACATAAAGAGGATTGACGCACAACTCGTGGGGACGGCAAGACTTGGACAGCAGCCCCTTGTCCTGCTGTCACCATAGTTACCCAGTGCCCAGTCAGCGACATGTAACGCCCCTGTCCATGCCTACTCGTCCAAGTGTCTGTGGTGAAATGCACCCTGTCACACACAGAGTTTCTCAAAGAAGCGGTGATGTTGTGTGCGACATGCTGGTGGAGCGCAGGCACACCTTTCTTTGAGAAGTAGTGCCGACTGGGCATCTGGTACTGGGGCACTGCGACGGACATAAGGTCTTGAAAATCCTCTTTGTCCACCAGGCGGAAAGGCAGCATTTCTGTAGCCAAGAGCTTGCAGATGGTGAAATTCAACCTCTTAGCTTTCTCACTGCTAGGAGGAAATGGTCTTTTACTTGTCCACATCTGAGGGACCGAGGGCTGGCTATTGTGCTTAGACGGGGTTGATAATGGTGTCCCCGGCAAACTGCCGGTCTGTGAGGAAGATGCAGGCGGACATGTTAGGTTGCCTTGATCCAAAGGTGGTGCTATCGATGTCGGACAGCGCTCAACACCAGCTGGTGTTCCCACCTCCAAAGAAAATTATGACCTGCCAATCACGCTGGCTGTTGCGGGTAAAGAGGTGGCAGGTCTGCGCCCCAAAACAGGTGTGACTGCTGTCCCCCCAGTCACAGAGGATGAAGAGGCCGAGGATGCACAAGATATGGCAGATGGTGGTTGGCCCGGCCGGCTAGGCCCTATTGTAGCACACTGAGCTTCCCACTGCAACTTATGCTTCATGTCCATGTGCCGGTTCATGCATGAAGTACTCAAACTATGTATTTTTTGGCCTCTACTTAGCTTTTGCTGACAAATGTTACAGATAACACGAGTTGGGTCATCTTTATCGATCTGAAAAAATGCCCAGGCTATGCAAGGCTTAGCACCCATGCGACCCGAAGAGCCACCACGACTTGTGGTGAGAGGCTGAGTTGTGTTTGAGGATGCAGTTGTTGACGTGCTTCCAGTACTACGTCTCTGTCCAGGAAGGCGCAACCTGACCTCGTCGTCACTAGCATCTTCCTCCACCTCCTCTGCTGACCTCATCTCTTGGCTGACTGTGGGTTGTCAGTAAGTGGGATCTCCAACCTCATCATCATCACCCTGTGCGTTATCACACCCGTCGTCCTCAGAGCCAACCTGTTCCTGCCCTGACAAAAAACTAAAGTTGGCGCTCCAATCAGGTATTTGAGTCTTATCATCGTCTTCCTCATTGTCTGCACCAACAGGAGTTACAGTTTGGGAATGAGGGTCTACATTATGGTCAGAACCTTCTGCGTCTGGTCCTGGATCCGACTCATAAAGATTCTGGGCATCAGTGCAGATCATTTCCTCGTCTGGATTCACAGAAACGCTGGAGTCGACCTCTGATTCCCAGGCTATAGTATGAGTAAACAGCTCTGCAGACTCAACCATCTGTTCTACCTCATACTCAGACGGGCAGCTGGAGATTTGGGAGCTGTGAGGAAGCAAGTGCGATTGGGGTGACACCTTTGAGGACTGGAGTATTTGTGATGTTGAAGTTGATGTGGAGGAGAGCCCACTTAAAGGAGCACTTGATATCCGTTGAAGCACCTGCTGTTTTTGTGCCTCATCTGGAATTTGTAGCGATTGGCGTGGCCGTAAGAAAGGGATCTTATCACATTGTCCGCTAAAAGAAGTAGACATTTTAGTTTGGCTGGAAGATGGTCTTTCTTCTGCAGATGTTACTGTTGCTTTAACACCTACCCCACGGACACAACCTTTTTTCCCCTTCCCAACACGCCTATTCCCCTTTCCACCAGCAGCAGGCCTTTTTCCACTCATTTTGGTGGTTAACTAATTCACAACTCTGGAGTTGTTTGCACAAAAAAAACAATGGATGGTAACCGAGCAGAGCTGAGTGGCCAAACTGTGGTATTAGGCCAAAACTATTGGCTGGGTTAGATGCAGAAAAAAATTATATTCAATTTGCAACCTGATGGAGGTCAGTATAGATGGACTAACACAACAAGTCCCACACACAGCTAGAAGCCCAATATTTTTTCAGAGGTAGATGCAGAAAAAAATTATATTCAGTTTGCAACCTGATGGAGGTCTGTATAGATGGATTAATAGAACAAGACCCACACACAGCTAGAAGCCCAATATTTTTTCAGAGGTAGATGCAGAAAAAAATATATTCAGTTTGCAACCTGATGGAGGTCAGTATAGATGGACTAATACAACAAGTCCCACACACAGCTAGAAGCCCAATATTTTTCCAGAGGTAGATGCAGAAAAAAATATATTCAGTTTGCAACCTGATGGAGGTCAGTATAGATGGACTAATACAACAAGTCCCACACACTGCTAGAAGGCCAAATATTTTTTCAGAGCTAGATGAAGAAAAAATTATATTCAGTTTGCAACCTGATGGAGGTCTGTATAGATGGATTAATAGAACAAGACCCACACACAGCTAGAAGCCCAATATTTTTTTCAGAGGTAGATGCAGAAAAAAATATATTCAGTTTGCAACCTGATGGAGGTCAGTAAAGATGGACTAATACAACAAGTCCCACACACAGCTAGAAGCCCAATATTTTTTCAGAGGTAGATGCAGAAAAAAATATATTCAGTTTGCAACCTGATGGAGGTCAGTATAGATGGACTAATACAACAAGTCCCACACACAGCTAGAAGCCCAATATTTTTTCAGAGGTAGATGCAGAAAAAAATATATTCAGTTTGCAACCTGATGGAGGTCAGTATAGATGGACTAATACAACAAGTCCCACACACAGCAAGAAGCCCAATATTTTTTCAGAGGTAGATGCAGAAAAAAATTATATTCAATTTGCATCCTGATGGAGGTCTGTATAGATGGATTAATAGAACAAGACCCACACACAGCTAGAAGCCCAATATTTTTTCAGAGGTAGATGCAGAAAAAAATATATTCAGTTTGCAACCTGATGGGGGTCTGTATAGATGGATTAATAGAACAAGACCCACACACAGCTAGAAGCCCAATATTTTTTCAGAGGTAGATGCAGAAAAAAATATATTCAGTTTGCAACCTGATTGAGGTCAGTATAGATGGACTAATACAACAAGTCCCACACACAGCTAGAAGCCCAATATTTTTTCAGAGGTAGATGCAGAAAAAAATATATTCAGTTTGCAACCTGATGGAGGTCAGTATAGATGGACTAATACAACAAGTCCCACACACAGCTAGAAGCCCAAATATTTTTTCAGAGGTACTGTAGATGCAGATAAAAATTATTTTTAATTTGCAACCTGATGGAGGTCAGTATAGATGGACTAATAGAGAAAGTCCGACACACTGCTAGAAGGCCAAATATTTTTTCAGAGCTAGATGCAGAAAAAAATTATATTCAGTTTGCAACCTGATGGAGGTCAGTATAGATGGACTAACAGAGAAAGTCCCACACACTGCTAGAAGGCCAAATATTTTTTCAGAGTTAGATGCATACAAAAAATTATTTTGAATTTGCAACCTGATGGAGGTCAGTATAGGTGGACTAATAGAACAAGTCCCACACACTGCTAGAAGGCCAAATATTTTTTCAGAGCTAGATGCAGAAAAAATTATATTCAGTTTGCAACCTGATGGAGGTCTGTATAGATTGATTAATAGAACAAGACCCACACACAGCTAGAAGCCCAATATTTTTTCAGAGGTAGATGCAGAAAAAAATATATTCAGTTTGCAACCTGATGGAGGTCAGTATAGATGGACTAATACAACAAGTCCCACACACAGCTAGAAGCCCAATATTTTTTCAGAGGTAGATGCAGAAAAAAATATATTCAGTTTGCAACCTGATGGAGGTCAGTATAGATGGACTAATACAACAAGTCCCACACACAGCTAGAAGCCCAATATTTTTTCAGAGGTAGATGCAGAAAAAAATTATATTCAATTTGCAACCTGATGGAGGTCTGTATAGATGGATTAATAGAACAAGACCCACACACAGCTAGAAGCCCAATATTTTTTCAGAGGTAGATGCAGAAAAAAATATATTCAGTTTGCAACCTGATGGAGGTCTGTATAGATGGATTAATAGAACAAGACACACACACAGCTAGAAGCCCAATATTTTTTCAGAGGTAGATGCAGAAAAAAATATATTCAGTTTGCAACCTGATTGAGGTCAGTATAGATGGACTAATACAACAAGTCCCACACACAGCTAGAAGCCCAATATTTTTTCAGAGGTAGATGCAGAAAAAAATATATTCAGTTTGCAACCTGATGGAGGTCAGTATAGATGGACTAATACAACAAGTCCCACACACAGCTAGAATCCCAAATATTTTTTCAGAGGTACTGTAGATGCAGATAAAAATTATTTTTAATTTGCAACCTGATGGAGGTCAGTATAGATGGACTAATAGAGAAAGTCCGACACACTGCTAGAAGGCCAAATATTTTTTCAGAGCTAGATGCAGAAAAAAATTATATTCAGTTTGCAACCTGATGGAGGTCAGTATAGATGGACTAACAGAGAAAGTCCCACACACTGCTAGAAGGCCAAATATTTTTTCAGAGCTAGATGCATACAAAAAATTATTTTGAATTTGCAACCTGATGGAGGTCAGTATAGGTGGACTAATAGAACAAGTCCCACACACTGCTAGAAGGCCAAATATTTTTTCAGAGCTAGATGCAGAAAAAAATTATATTCAGTTTGCAACCTGATGGAGGTCTGTATAGATGGATTAATAGAACAAGACCCACACACCTCTAGAAGCCCAATATTTTTTCAGAGGTAGATGCAGAAAAAAATATATTCAGTTTGCAACCTGATGGAGGTCAGTATAGATGGACTAATACAACAAGTCCCACACACAGCTAGAAGCCCAATATTTTTTCAGAGGTAGATGCAGAAAAAAATATATTCAGTTTGCAACCTGATGGAGGTCAGTATAGATGGACTAATACAACAAGTCCCACACACAGCTAGAAGCCCAATATTTTTTCAGAGGTAGATGCAGAAAAAAATATATTCAGTTTGCAACCTGATGGAGGTCAGTATAGATGGACTAATACAACAAGTCTGTAGTGCCGGCGTCCCTGCCCTCTGCTAGGCAGGGACGCTGCTCCCCTCACTGCTCTGCTCCGTGCCCGGCTTCCTCCCCCCGCTCTGCTGTCAGCGCGCGCTCCGTCCCGGCGTCCTCCTCCTGCTCTGCTCTCAGCGCGCGCTCCTTCCCGGCCCCTGTGCTTAGGGCGTGCGTGCGCGCGCTCCCCTCCTCTTAAAGGGGCCACGCGCGCCGCCCTAAAGAGTCCCCGGCCAATGGCCGGAGGACTTCATCATATTTAAGGCACCTCCTCCAAAATGGAGGTGCCCGAGCAATGTTGTTTGCACCTGTGTCTCACCTGTGCTTCAGCCCTCAGGTCCCGTTGCCAGTTTCCTGCCAGTTTCCTGCCAGTTACCTGCCAGTTACCTGCCTGATTCCTGCCTGAATACTTGTTACCTGTCTGCCAGTCTGAGGTCCGACGGTCTGCCTTACTACTCCTGTCAGTCTGTCTAAAGGACCAGCCTGCCCGCTCACCTGGGAGCGCATATCAGCTACCTGCCTGCTTGCCTGAGGTCCGACGGTCTGCCTTACTACTCCGGTCAGTCTGTCTATGGACCAGCTTGCCCGCTCACCTGGGAGCGCATCTCCGTTACCTGCCTGCTTGCCAGCCCGGAGGCTCCGTTGTCACGTGCTGTGACCACCAGCTATCTCAGAGACTCTTGCCCGCTCACCTGGGAGCGCATCTCCGTTACCTGCCTGCTTGCCAGCCCGGAGGTCCCGTTGTCACGTGCGGTGACCACCAGCTATTCCAGAGACTCTTGCCCGCTCACCTGGGAGCGCTTCTCCGTTACCTACCTGCCTGCCAGCCCGGAGGTTCCGCCGTCACGTGCCGTGACCACCTGCTATTCCAGAGACTCTCGCTTGCTCACCTGGGAGCACACATCTACCATCTGCCTGCTAGCCTACCCGGAGGCTCTGCCATCACAGGTCGTACCTACCCCTTACCCAGAGACTGCCCTGATCACTTGCCGTAACTCCCTGTCCGTTCACCCAGAGACTGCCACCCGCTCCCTTACAAGGGCCGCCCCCTTGTATAGTAGCTCAGAGGTTCCGCCTCCCGGACCCGTTACAGTTTGCTCGGGCCATGGAACCCGGTGGCACCCAAGCTCCCTCGCTCTCGGACCTCTGTCTTGAACTGTCCCGTCAGAGGTCCCAACAGGAGGCCATCCTGGGTCACCTGCAGAATGTTAATACTCGCCTGAACACTCTGTCTGATCCACCAACAACCTCCGCCAGTGCCATATCTTGCAATCCGGCAGCTCCGCTGCCCACTAATACTATGGTATCCTACCCCGGACCCCGGCTTTCTGCACCTCCTCGCTTCGGAGGCGACCCCGTCCAGGCTCGGGGCTTCTTAAATCAGTGCACCCTGCATTTTGAACTTTTGTCCTACCAGTTTAACTCCGACCGGGCCAAAATTGCCTTCATCATGTCCCATCTCACCGGGGAGGCCCTGGCCTGGCTGAATCCTCTATGGGAGAGAGGAGACCCCCTGGTGTCCAACTTGCCTGCTTTTCTCACGGCTTTCCGGAAAGTCTTCGACGAACCCGGACGGAAGACCTCATCTGCATCATCGTTGCTACGCCTCCGTCAGGGGAGTCTCACCGTGGGCCAATATGCCATACGGTTCCGTACCCTTGCCTCGGAGCTGGCCTGGGATAACGACGCTCTGGTTTCCGTCTTCTGGGAGGGTCTGTCCGGCCGTATTAAAGATGAACTTGCCGGTCGGGACATTCCTACCACTCTCGATGACTTAATAACTCTTGCCACCCGGATTGACCTACGGTTCCAGGAGCGTGCCAAAGAGGTCACCCGTGAGAGAAGGATTCCACGTTTAGCTCCTACTTTCCAGAAACCCGTCATTCCCTCCATCTCTCCCCAGGTACACTCTCCTGAGCCTATGCAGGTCGACCAGACCAAGATGGTCAAAACCCGTCAGGACTCACGCCGTGCCGAGGGGAGCTGCTTCTACTGTGGCAGTAAGGAGCACCGGATCCGTGCCTGCCCGGAGAGGTCGGGAAACGCCTGTGTCTAGGTTCGCTCAGAGAGGTCCACCTAGACAAGAATAAATCCTCTCCATCCCTGCTGTTGTCAGTTTCGATCATCTACGGGGAGAACCGTTATTTCGAACTAGCCCAACTTGACTCTGGAGCAGCCGGGAACCTTATTTCACAGTCCCTGGTTGAGAAATACCGCATCCCCACCAAACCTCTGGCTGTACCCTTGTCTGTCGCTGCCGTGGATGGGGGCCTCTTACCTCGCCCCATTCAACTCATCACCGAATCCATTACCCTGCAGGTGGGAATGCTGCATTCTGAAAGTATCTCCTTTCATGTTCTGCCTGGACTCTCTCACGCCCTCTTGCTAGGTTTGCCCTGGCTCCAGAGACATGCACCCGTGCTAGACTGGCAAACCGGAGAGGTCCTTCGCTGGGGACAAGACTGTCATAAAACCTGCCTGGTTCCCGTCCATCCCGTCCGTCCCTCTCCTACCCCAGCTAATCTACCTAGACTTCCGATTCCTTATTGGTCTTATGCAGATGTCTTTAATAAAAAGGAGGCAGAGACATTACCACCACATAGACCATACGACTGTCCCATCGATCTGCTACCCGGTACTACTCCTCCCCGTGGGCGTATCTATCCTTTATCCGCTGCTGAGACCCGGTCAATGTCCGAATATATTGAGGAGAATCTGGCCAGAGGATTCATCCGGAAATCTACCTCCCCGGCGGGAGCAGGCTTCTTTTTCGTCAAAAAGAAGGACGGCTCTCTCCGTCCCTGTATAGACTATAGAGGCCTAAACCTGATCACGGTGAAGAATAAGTACCCCCTTCCGCTCATTCCAGAATTATTTGATCGTCTGAGGGGGGCTAGGATCTTCACCAAACTGGACCTTCGTGGGGCGTACAACCTGGTTCGTATTCGTCAGGGGGGATGAATGGAAGACGGCATTCAACACCCGGGACGGCCACTATGAATACCTGGTAATGCCCTTTGGTCTCTGTAACGCTCCTGCCGTCTTTCAAGAGTTGGTCAATGACATCTTCCGGGACCTTCTCTACTCCTGCGTAGTGGTGTACCTGGACGACATCTTGGTCTTCTCTCCGGATCTCCAGACTCACCGGAGGGACGTTCGTCAGGTCCTGCTCAGGCTAAGGCAGAACCATCTCTACGCTAAATTTGAGAAGTGCCTCTTTGAGCAGACCTCGCTTCCGTTTCTGGGCTACATTATCTCTCAGACCGGCCAACAAATGGATCCTGAGAAACTGTCTGCCATCGAGAAATGGCCCCGACCGGAGGGGTTGAAGGCCATTCAGCGATTCCTGGGCTTCGCCAACTACTACCGCCTCTTCATACCACACTTCTCTTCCCGGACGGCCCCAATTTCTGCGCTCACCCGTAAAGGTACTAATCCCAAAGAGTGGCCACCCGAAGCAGAGGAGGCCTTTCTTTCCCTTAAACAGGCCTTCTCTTCCGCCCCGGTGCTGCATCGCCCAGATGGCAACAAGCAGTTCTTCCTGGAAGTTGACGCCTCCTCCTCTGGAGCCGGAGCGGTACTTACTCAAAAATCATCTTCCGGGAGGATGGTAACTTGTGGCTTCTTCTCTAAACTCTTCTCCTCCTCTGAGCGCAACTATTCCATAGGAGACCGAGAGTTATTGGCCATCAAACTGGCATTGGAGGAGTGGCGTTACCTGCTCGAGGGGGCTCTTCACCCGGTAATAATTTACACTGACCACAAGAACTTGGCTTACCTCCAGCATGCCCAGAGACTTAACCCGCGCCAAGCCCGGTGGTCCTTGTTTTTTGCTCGTTTTGATTTTGTCCTTCATTTTCGCCCGGCTGACAAAAACGTCAAGGCGGACGCCTTGTCTCGATCCTTTCTCGTGTCTGATCTCGAGGAGGATCCGAAACATATCATCGATCCCGCCAGAGTAATGCAGGTGGCTCCCGTGAGTCTAAATCGTCTTCCTCCTGGTAAGACGTTCGTACCAGTACCTGATCGGGAGAAGATCCTACACTGGGGTCATTCGTCTAAACTAGCTGGCCACGCCGGTCAGAAAAAGACCCTCCAGCTTATTACCCGGCACTACTGGTGGCCTAACCTGCACAAGGATGTAATAGACTTTGTTTCTGCCTGTGTGTCCTGCGCCCGCAACAAAGTTCCGAGACACCTGCCGGCCGGCCGCCTCCTACCTCTGCCAGTACCTGCTGCCACCTGGCAGCATATAGCGATGGACTTCATTACTGATCTGCCCGTCTCTGCCGGTTGTACGGTCATTTGGGTGGTCGCTGACCGCTTCTCCAAGATGGCTCACTTCACTCCACTGCCAGGTCTTCCGTCTGCACCCGAGCTGGCTAAAGACTTTATCCGCCACATCTTCCGTCTTCATGGCCTGCCCCGTCACATCGTGTCGGATCGTGGGGTACAGTTCACTTCCCGTTTCTGGAGAGCCACTTGTAAATTGCTGGACGTCACCCTGGACTTCTCCTCCGCTTACCACCCACAGTCTAATGGTCAAGTGGAGCGGATCAATCAGAACCTGACCAGTTACCTTCGGCACTTCGTTAATGCCCACCATTCTGACTGGGTGGATCTCCTGCCATGGGCCGAATTCTCGTACAACAATCACGAGAGCGAGTCTTCCTCCAAATCCCCGTTTTTTGTAGTCTACGGTCAGCATCCTCGGATCCCGTTTCCCGTCTCCACCTCGGCGGACAATCCGGCTGCGGAATCTCTTGTTAACAAATTTTCCTCCATATGGGAGAGTACCCGGTCCGCACTCCTTCTGTCATCCGAGCGTATGAAAAGACACGCTGACAAAAAACGTCTGGACCCTCCTCAATTCCGCCCTGGGGATAAAGTCTGGCTCTCGTCCAAATATGTCCGGCTCAAGATCCCTTCCTATAAGTTAGGGCCTCGGTTCATCGGCCCACTGGAGGTCATCAGTCAGATCAACCCGGTGGCCTATAAATTGAAACTCCCGGCCAACTTACGGATCCCTAATTCCTTCCATGTGTCTCTCCTCAAACCTGTGGTGCTTAACTCTTTTTCCAAGTCTACAGGTACGCCTCCTGCTCCGGTTTCTGCTGAGGACGAGTTTGAGGTAGAGAACATTCTTGCCACCAAAAGGGTAAGAGGAAAGACCTTTTTCCTGGTAGATTGGAAGGGGTTTGGTCCTGAGGAGAGAACGTGGGAGCCCCGGGAGAACATCCATGCCCCTCTCATCCTAGCTAAATTTCTGTCTGGCCTAAAAAAGGGGGGGCCTAAAGGGGGGGGTACTGTAGTGCCGGCGTCCCTGCCCTCTGCTAGGCAGGGACGCTGCTCCCCTCACCGCTCTGCTCCGTGCCCGGCTTCCTCCCCCCGCTCTGCTGTCAGCGCGCGCTCCGTCCCGGCGTCCTCCTCCTGCTCTGCTCTCAGCGCGCGCTCCTTCCCGGCCCCTGTGCTTAGGGCGCGCGCGCGCTCCCCTCCTCTTAAAGGGGCCGCGCGCGCCGCCCTAAAGAGTCCCCGGCCAATGGCCGGAGGACTTCATCATATTTAAGGCACCTCCTCCAAAATGGAGGTGCCCGAGCAATGTTGTTTGCACCTGTGTCTCACCTGTGCTTCAGCCCTCAGGTCCCGTTGCCAGTTTCCTGCCAGTTTCCTGCCAGTTACCTGCCAGTTACCTGCCTGATTCCTGCCTGAATACTTGTTACCTGTCTGCCAGTCTGAGGTCCGACGGTCTGCCTTACTACTCCTGTCAGTCTGTCTAAAGGACCAGCCTGCCCGCTCACCTGGGAGCGCATATCAGCTACCTGCCTGCTTGCCTGAGGTCCGACGGTCTGCCTTACTACTCCGGTCAGTCTGTCTATGGACCAGCTTGCCCGCTCACCTGGGAGCGCATCTCCGTTACCTGCCTGCTTGCCAGCCCGGAGGCTCCGTTGTCACGTGCTGTGACCACCAGCTATCTCAGAGACTCTTGCCCGCTCACCTGGGAGCGCATCTCCGTTACCTGCCTGCTTGCCAGCCCGGAGGTCCCGTTGTCACGTGCGGTGACCACCAGCTATTCCAGAGACTCTTGCCCGCTCACCTGGGAGCGCTTCTCCGTTACCTACCTGCCTGCCAGCCCGGAGGTTCCGCCGTCACGTGCCGTGACCACCTGCTATTCCAGAGACTCTCGCTTGCTCACCTGGGAGCACACATCTACCATCTGCCTGCTAGCCTACCCGGAGGCTCTGCCATCACAGGTCGTACCTACCCCTTACCCAGAGACTGCCCTGATCACTTGCCGTAACTCCCTGTCCGTTCACCCAGAGACTGCCACCCGCTCCCTTACAAGGGCCGCCCCCTTGTATAGTAGCTCAGAGGTTCCGCCTCCCGGACCCGTTACAAAGTCCCACACAGCTAGAAGCCCAAATATTTTTTCAGAGGTACTGTAGATGCAGATAAAAATTATTTTTAATTTGCAACCTGATGGAGGTCAGTATAGATGGACTAATAGAGAAAGTCCGACACACTGCTAGAAGGCCAAATATTTTTTCAGAGCTAGATGCAGAAAAAAATTATATTCAGTTTGCAACCTGATGTAGGTCAGTATCGATGGACTAATAGAATGATGCTATGCCCAAAAGATTTTACTTCACTAGGTGCAGTAAAAAAATTGGTATTCTATACACAGGTGGTATATCTTGCAACACAGATAGGCTACTCCACTGACTAACACACTCTGCAATAGGCCAAAAAGGATTAGCTTTGCTAGATTCAGCCAAATGCTGTGAAAAAAACTTGCACAGCACTGGCACAGACCTGCCTGGCAAAAACTGATAGGAACTGATGTAACCTAGTCCTGAAAAGGACTCCAATTACAATTAGTCTTTACTCCCACAATCTATCTATTTAAGAGCACAGACCTCCCTGATAAAAGTCGTAGGAAATGCTGTAACCTAGTCCTTAAAAGGACTGCAATCACAACTATTCCCTACTCCCAAGCTATCTGTATATTTGTGCGAAAATTGGCTTGAAATTAACAAGGTATAGCGCACACAGCAACAGCGGTGCCGTCTAACATGCAGCTGCAGCAGTGAGAAAATGGTGGCGACGGGGAAAATGGCTTGGTCTTATAGGGCAAGGACATGTGACATACACTGCCAATGACACATGCCCTTGCTTGTGTGAAAAAAAGCACTTCGCTCCGTGTGTTCGCTGCTGATAGGCTGACAGATTGCACCTCCCCACTGCAAATGCGGGAAAGAGAAAAAAAAATGGAGATCTTCATTGTTCCTGCGGAGATCCATCCCCTGCCCCTCCCCCCACCCCGCTGTACACTCAAACTGCGTATTAACATTAATTTTCATCATTACTGAGAAAAAATCCAGTTATGATTTTGGTGCACGAACAGTTATCGAACATAACCTCGAACAGCCGAATTTTTCTCAAATTGTTTGTGTTCGCCGAACGGCTCGAACACCGCCCAAAACAGCTCGAATTTGAGATTGGCGAACAGTTCGAGTAGAACAACGCTCATCTCTACTCATAACCAATTCTTCTAAAGTTACACTAAATGATATGTGGCCAAAAACAAACAAGGTTTGGCTACATGTTTGAAGATTGGTGATTAATAGCCTTTTGGCACCGGTTGAGTGTCCTTCCGATGCACACTGAATGATCAGTAGATTGTAGATTGTTTTGTGTTTTTGTGAGCATAGGCTGTCATTGTTCAAATTGTTTTTGTGGCGCCATTCTGGAACCTGGCCCACGATGGGAGGCGGTTTCTTGTTGTCTTTTGGCTTGCACATAATGGCACCCGTTCTTCTGGGTCAGGCGCCACATTCAGTATAAAACACAGTCTCTAGGTGCACAATACCCGATGATAACGGGTGGGCTCATATCCTGTTCGTGACGCCAAAGATGACGCGCCCCCGGGGCCATGGGGTACTCGGTGCTGGGCCGGTCGTCGTTTGGGAAGATGTCACAGTGGCGGTGACCCGGTCCGTGACCCAGGGCGGTCATTCAACAGGGGAATATTTACAGAGGATTTATATACAAAGTTCGTGACGCCACCTGTGGTATGCGACTAAGTGGAGCCGCAACTGCGGAGCAGGTCCTCTGGAGCTGATGTCAGTGCAGCAAAGCTGGTGTGGCTCTCCACAGGTAGAGCTTAGCTCCAGGGCAGTGTAGATGGTATAGGTTGTGCTGGGCGTTGTAGTGCAGGGTTTGATGGCGCAGCAATATTCACAGAGACAATGATGTGCAGCCCTCAGGGTCTTTACTCACGGTTATTGCTGTCCAAGTTACAGGTACCAGCGTAACTTCCCTCATCGTGCTGCGCTTACTCAGGGATGGGTTCGGGCAACCCTCAGATGTCTCCGGAGTACTTAACGGGACCCCCTTCTGGGTCCTTTCTCTGGCCGTCTCCCTGCACCTCATACCAAGTGTCCCAATCCGGTACCTGCAGGCCTTGTTGGGCGACGTCTGTTCCGTCCCCTGGGTCCTCTATAGCTACCTTCTTGGGGAGACTGATATGGACTGTTGGCTACAGGACCCCGGTCCCCTTTGTGTGAACTAACCCCTCCACCTCCTGGTAGATTCGAGCGTATGGGTGGCCTCCAGCACTGCCCGTACCCCTGGGATCCCTTCCTTGTTCCTGGAGCCCTTCCTGCTCTTCTCTCCTCTCCTTCGGTCCTGGGCCTCTCCTCAGGCCCTCTGCCTGAGCAGAGCTCCTGCAGAGCCCTGCTCCACTCCTCTCACTGTAGACTGTTCTCACTCACTGCTCACTGTTCTGATCTCACTAAACAAGATGGGTTCTCTATTTATACCTTCCTCTCATGTGCTCCCCTAAGCTACGTCCTCCACCCACACCCACTACATAGCACCTCCCCTCAGCTAGGGACCCGGGACTTTGCTCTCCCTTAGGAGCAATCTCGCCCTACCCTCACTGCGGGTCTGTGTTGGATGCAGGTGTTAGGGTCCCGAGCAGTACTCCTTCCTTACCTGAGAGTGAGATACTACACCTCTGGTTGAGATGCAGTACCTCTGTGGCGACCGAACCCTCAGGGGCGCCACATTTACACAGGATGATGTGCTACCACAAATTATGTTTAACATTAGGTTTTTAAGGAAGCTTAAAGATCATTTCACCAAACCTTTAGCTCTTTTGTTGGTGATCAGCAGTCCATGCAAATGCAAAATTTACATAGAGGGCAGCTTTACATAATCAAAAAATCAACTTGAATTTAATGTACTTTTAATTTTCCTAGCATTTTGGTGGTGGTTTTAATCTTGTAATATACTGTGCAATCATTTTTCCTGACTTTTTCCAAATACAATTATGCAGTCTAGGTGAAAAATGCAAAGAATAATGCCCAACACAAAGTGTTCATTATAATAAAAAGAAACACGATTAACCTTAAAATGACCCCCAAAAAAGTTTTCTTTAAAATAACAGGTGGGCACAAAAAATGTGAAAAATGATATGAAAACACTAATAATAATGCAACAAAAATGCTTCAAGATCATCACAGATATCCAGCTAGTTATTCCCATGTATAATCAATTTTAGTAAATTGAGTTTTGTTATTTTCATAATAATAACTTGAAAAGAGCAGTAACAATAATCTATATTCTTCTGGTTTGGTATTTCTGCTACTTTTTATTTAATTGGAACAAACATATGTAAATAGCAATATTTTACGGGAATCACTTAGAAGATCGATAGTTTTTGGTGTCAAAGGTTACAAAATGATCTTGTGAAATGAGCTACTTCAATACTATTAAGTACTTGAAAATAGAATATGAAATAATGTGAGAATGGAGTAGTTTAGAAGACAGATGGAATATAGTGCCTAATTGGTTGGATAAATGTTTCCGTTCTGTCTCAGATGATCACTTAGTGTATATGGGATATCTGGTTCACCTCCATACATTAGTCATTTTACATCATATTGACAATGAAATGCCAACAGATGTGGCCATTTACTAAAAGTGTGTTCTAAAAATGTGCAATATTTTCTGACAGAAGAACATTTTATTTGCTCCCACTAGTGAAATTATCAAACATTCCTCTCAAAATGAAGAAGCTTAAAATCCAGCTGCACTGGATTATCTTCTTCTAGAGAAAATAGTTGTATTTGATTTTATAAAGTTATTTTGCGCATTTCCATACTGTATGTTCTCAAAAGGGATCGTGCAATCTGATTCATGTTGGCCAATCCACAGGAAGCATGAATTTAACACTGATTGCATCATTGCAGCCATGTATATTTTACTATTAAATGCTGCAGCAGGAACTTTGCATCTCAGGTGACTTGTACGAGCTGTGCATTGTTGAAGTGTTAACAGTTATTGTAACCCTGTCTGTGATGATAATGAGATTTTTGTTGTTTTTTTTCTATGTATAGACCTCTGATGGGATGCTCTGTTGCAGCGTGACTTCACTTCTGTGGCGGGCATCCCCAGCCTGGCATCTCGTTGTCACCTGTAAAAGGACGCGGTTCCCTCCAAAAATATCAGTTATTAATGGGGAACTCTCCTACACCTCTATTGAGGTCCGATATTAACTATTAACATCAAACTTGATTATTAATAATTAATATCCACTAACGTTATCTGTGCCTTATACTATATACCAACTGAGACAAAACACTGTGCTAATAAAAGGTATTTATTACACAAAAGTCTACAGTTAATATACTACTATTTATCCCACTAACACAGTACACAATAATAATAACAATATGCAATTCCCAATTACCTATTTTCCCCCCATGTTTCCTAATCACTCATGCAATATCAGCCCAACTATACTAACTTTCCCTATATATATACAGATACAAGGAAATCAATATCTAGGAGGGTTAGTACAGGGTATGTAGGGCTAGTAAGTAAAGAGTTACAGGGGAAGAGAGATACTCAGCCATGTGTTGTGTCCATGGTCTCCAAGCGTCCAAAAGAGGCTAGCACATGAGTGCTCTGGGGTTTTAAGTCCAGCACAGGAAATTATGTATTATTCCCCGCCCACTGTCTAAGGTCTTTGTTCATGTCCAACCATACTCGCAAAACCTGTTTTAGTACATGGCTGGACATTTTGTTGATCCTCTCCCCAACAGCAGCAAACAGACTGAAACACATAAGGAGATGGGGCCAATATATACATGTATACTTATCTGCAAGCATGGCTAGCGTGCAGATACATATATACATGTACAACCTAGGACACTTCCCTTTACATCACCATAACATCATGGGATGCTTAATCACTAGGCCTCATGCGGCATTATGATGTGTACATCACACGGCCTATAAATCAACAAAGGTGCCCTTGGGATATCAGGCCAAGGAGGTTGGATGCAAGGAAAGAAAGTATGGCTGCAACAGAGGACAAGACCAGAGGTCCGAACTGGGCTATCATAATTTTTTTTGTTCATCTCTAATGCAGACATTTTGAAACTCTGCTTTTCTTACTACACATAAACTTACAATATAAACTGTATTAAAGGGGCTGTCCGGTACTTTTTAAAAAATGCCAGTGTGTTTTAATGATAAATACAACCTTCTTTCTAATTACCTTGCGCTGCTGATACTGGCTGTGAGCGGCGCTATCGGTGGCTGCTCACAGGCAGCACGTGACCCCTGGTTGCAGCCGGCACTGACATCCACTGACGTCACAGCAAGTTGCAGCTGCAGCCGGGGGTCACTCTTCTGCGTTCCACCGGTGGCTGCTGGGTTGTGGGTGGGGTTATTCCCCTGCTTCACACCCGGCATCCACCAAGCGCCCTCCCTGTCCTCATTCACTGGGAAAGCGCGCGGTGGATGCTGGGCATGACACAGGGGAATAAGCCAGCCCACAACCCAGCAGCCACCGCGGGGACCCCTGCGCTAAGTCACGTCTCACTAGTTGTGACGTCGCCGTGGGGTCACGAGCTGCCTGTGAGCGGCCACCAATAGCTCCGCTCACAGGCAGTATCAGCAGCGCAAGGTAATTAGAAAGAAGGTTGCATTTAGCATTAAAACACAATGGCATTTTTTTAAAAGCACCCGACAACCCCTTTAATTTACTATAACTTATTGGATTTAATGTACATTGGCTAGGCATGAGCAGGTCTCTAGTTTCCTGTCAAGTCTTCTTTGGCCATCACCTATTGGAAAGTGGAACATCATTAAGTTTTCTATAATGGATAGCCGTGAAGCAGTCAGGGACTGGTATATTTCCCAAGAGTATATCTGTTAATGCAGCTTCTAATTTCATTAGGGAAGAGTTTTTAGATTAGTTTTTGAGGATTCTCATTGAAAACTATTGCTATACTATTAAAACTTTTATATTATCCATTGACAAAAGTGTCTTCTTACAATGGATTTATGAGTCTTCCGAATCTCAAAAAGAGTAAGTTAAGGAGCATGTTAGGAGGGAGGTTGCAAACAACTTTAATTTAATGGAAAGCAACCGACCCCAGGGTCCGCAATGCAGCTTGGAGGACTGCTGCCGAACA
This sequence comes from Phyllobates terribilis, assembly GCF_046119375.1. Classification (NCBI taxonomy): domain Eukaryota; kingdom Metazoa; phylum Chordata; class Amphibia; order Anura; family Dendrobatidae; genus Phyllobates; species Phyllobates terribilis. The sequence continues at coordinate 345,459,112 of NW_027362767.1, read as the reverse complement.
CTTTCCGGGTGGAAAGGAAAGCGAGAACTTAAATATTAAACCCTTCTTTGTTTCTCCACACAGGAACGGGTATAGCGGTACGCTCTATCTCCGTTAGCTGCACGAGAGATAGGCAGAGAAAAACTATCTGTAGTCCTGCTACAGCACAGGGACTACAGTGGCGGCGCTAGGATGCGTGTGTGACTATGCCAACGGGTACACATGCCCCCAGCCGGCGTGCTACCTGACTGAAGGGTTCAACTCCACGTGACGGACAGGCGTTAGCCGTGCACAGGACATCTTCAGGCTGCTCGGGGTGATAGGCGACCTCTTTGGCTGAGCCAGGCTGCTAGACGAAGCTACCTGCCTCTATGGAGCTAACCTGCCTCTATGGAGCTAACCTGCCTAAGCGACCTGTGCTAATTAGCCGAGTGAACTCTGGCATCAGCAGGTCACAGAGTGAACAGCTAGGGAGCACGTGGAACAGAGTTGTCCACACAACGGCATCACTTGCTCAAATGATCAGAGCGCATCGCCATGTTTGTGGGTGGGCCTTTTAAAGACTAAGCCCTGCCCACCGATGCGCCATTGGTAACGTTACCCGTGGACCAATCAGGCGGTGCCAGGTCACCGGGTCAGGTGGGTGCCAACCCACCAATCATGATCTGCCAGGTAACGGACATGCTCAGTGCGGCAAACCCTGGACTTAGATTCCACAAGCCCTGTCCCCCTCTGCAACCCAGGCTTAACATTGCTAGGCACAACTACCTGGGAGATTAACAGTGCTTGCGGGCCAGCTAGGCATTGAGGCTGACGGCGATGCTGAGCAGATTAGCCCTGGCTTGGCCAAAATGGGAAACCACCGAAGGTCCTGGACCCATTTCAAATTCAGCACCAAACCGACGCCTAACAGCTTGACTATGCCTATTTTCTTTGAAATCATTAGTGAGGGCATTTGAGAATGCTGTATGTGATTTTTTTTACATTTTCATTGAGTCTCCAAGTTATATTGTTGAGAATGTTCAGTTTTCGTGATATTGGGGCATTTTTAGAAACTTGTGTTGTGTTTGGATGCATTAATTACGACAAGTGTTGGGACTAGTGATGAGCAAGCACTAAAATGCTCGGGTACTTGTTGTTTGAGTCGAGCAAATTGGAATGTTCGAGTGCTCAGACCGAGCAACGAGCCCAATGTAAGTCTATGGGAAACTCGAGCATTTTTCCGGCTCCCCCCAGCGGTCTGCAGAGGACCTAAAAATTGCTAAAATCGATGGGAACAGTGCTCAAATGACATGAGAACAGCATGGGGATAACCCCTGGGAGAATTTCTGACTCCCAGGTCACTGCTGTGGACAACGTTGTTAGTGGTATTGCACCACTTTTACGGACTCACAATACAACATACAAAAAGGAAACCAAAATGTATTTTCCTGGGAAATATGTTGAGGAACATTCTTTCTAGGGTAATGACTTGTATATAAGGAAAAATAAGTAACTAAAAAAAAAATGCTCCCCCACACCTTGGGCTATGTTCACACACATAGTTTTTGATGCGTTTTTGAACTTTTGCATTGCTTTCAACCAAGACAAATGCATTCACCAGGAAATGTCATTTTAACATTTTACAACCTTATCTGACCATGTGGTGTGTGACACATCATCAGACACATCCTGCTTCACTTAAGAAGGAGGGATTCTGAAAGTCACAAAGCCTATTTTTATATGGCCATCGGGTGACCCTTACTATTCTTAAAGGGCCAGCAGTCGGCCATTGCTATTGTTAGAGAGCCATCTGCCGGCTATGATTTGTTGTTCCCATTATTAACAAGTGGGTCTCATAAACTGTTATTGCGTATGCAGTGACTGCAACGGCTGCCAAAAATTTGGAGGAACTCCAACGCCCCTTGCAAGAGATGTAGCGGTTGGAGGGCCTCCTGAAAAAATGCTCCCATTATTAGAAAGTGTGTCTCCAATACTGTTTGCATATGCAGTGAAGCAACGGGCTGCCAAAAATTTGGAGTAACACCACTGCCACTTGCAAGAGACGTAGAGGTTGTAGGGCGTCCTGCAAAAAATTATCCCATTATTAGGAAGTGGGTCTCCCATCCTATTTGTCTATGCAGTGAAGCAACGGCTGCCAAAAATTTGGAGGAACTCCAATGCCCCTTGCAAGAGACGTAGATATTTTGATATGTGGTACTTATGGTGGTACTATGGTGGTGGAGGATGATGATGCAGAGAAGGAGGAGGACAAGAGCAAATAGACAAAATCAGGAAGTATATACCCTTGTCTGGGTGTGAAGACAGAGATGCATGGGAATATAGTTAGACCTCTCAAAAAAGACACTGTATTTGAGATTATGTTACGATGCTATCATTTGGTGGTGTTGAGAAGTCTGTCCCAATCCAGTTCATTTTTATAAGAGTCAACCTGTCAGCATTTTCAGTTAACAGGCGGATGCGTCTATCAGTTATAATTCCACCAGCGGCACTAAAAACCCGCTCTGACAAAACGCTAGCGGCACGTCAGGCCAGGACCTCCAAGGCGTAGAGAGTCAGTTCATGCCACGTGTCCAGCTTGGATACCCAATAATTATAAGGCACAGAGGAATCACGAAGGACGTTAGTACGGTCGGCAAGGTACTCCCTCACCATCTTCTGAAACTTTTCCTTCCTTGGGAGAATACCGCGCGCCTCAGGGCCTGTGCGATGGGAGGGTCAGAGAAAACTGATTCAGAACTTTGACAGTGTTCCCCTGCCTCTTCTTGATTGCATTTGAGTCTCTCTCACTTGTACTCCTTGGTTTTCCAATGAACTGTGACCTCTGCCGCCAGTGATTTCAGAATGGAATTTTTTTAATAATTCCACAACAAGGGCCTTCTGGTACTGCCCCAATTTAGTAGCCCTGTCCGCCTCGTGATTAAGAGATATAAAGTTCTCCTTGTAGCTTGGATCTAGAAGTGTCGCCAACCAGTAATGACTGTCACCCAAAATTTGGACAACGTGTTGGTCACGGGAAAGGCAGCGTAACATAAACTCAGCCATGTGTGCCTCCTCTTCCTCCTCTTCCCTATCCTCAAGCCATCCACGCTGAACAGACGGTATGACAGTTGTGCAGGTACTACAGTCTATAGTGCATGAAACTAGCCCATGTTCATCCTCCTCCTCTTCCTCATTGTCACCCAAACCATGTTGGGATGAGAAGAGGCTTGGCTGTGTGTAATCACCCTGTATGGTTCCTTTCACCATCTCATCGTGCTCCGCCTGCAATGCATCCTCTTTAATTGTGAGCAGAGAGCCTTTCAGAAGACAGAGAAGCGGGATTGTGATGTTAATTATGGCGTCATCGCCGCTCACCATCTTGGTGGAGTCCTCAAAGTTTTGGAGGATTATACATATGTCTGACATCCATGTCCACTCCTGAGGTCTTATGTGTGGCGTCTGAACTGAATACCGACGGCCTTGTTGATGCTGGTAGTCAACAACTGCCATCTTCTGCTCACAAATCCTTCTCAACATCTGCAATGTAAAGATCCAACGCATGGGGACATCACACACCAGTCTGTGAGCCGTAAGCTGCAAATGCTGCTGAAGCACAGCAAAAGCAGAGGAAACTGTTGCTGACTTTCTAAAATGGGCACACAGGCAGCGTACTTTGACAAGCAGATCTGGCAGATCTGGGTAGGTTTTGAGAAACCGCTGAACCACGAGGTTAAGCACATGGGCCAGGCATGGTACCTGTGTGAGCTCGCCTCAGAGCCTACACCAGGTTCCAGCCATTGTCACACGACCATTTCTGGCTGTAAGATCAGCGGTGTGAGCCACAGATCTGCCTGCTCTTTCAGAGCCGTCCACAACGCTTCAGCATTGTGCGGTTTGGCACCTAAGCATATTAGCTTCAGCACAGCCTGTTGCAACTTGGCTGAGGCAGTACCACAGTGCTTCCAGCTTGCAGATGGAGGCTGATGAGGAGGAGGAGAATGAGGTGCAGGAGTTGTAGAATGTGGGGGCAACCCTGATTGACCTAGGGCACGCAATCTTCAGCTCCGGCTGGACATGTTCCGTCCCAAGGTCCGACTGGGTCCCGGCTTCCACTTTGTTAACCCAGTGTGCCATCAACGAGATGTACAATCCCTGCCCACAAGCACTTGTCCATGTGTCCGTGGTTAGGTGGACTTTCCCGGTAATTGCATTGTTGAGAGCACGGCTAATGTTTTGGGACACGTGCTTGTGTAATGCGTGGACGGCACACCGGGAGAAAAAGTGGTGGCTGGGGACTGAGTACCGAGGGACGGCCAACACCATCAGGTTGCGGAAACCTTCCATCACCATGAGCCTAAAAGGCAACATTTCGAGCGCAAGCATTCACGAAATATGTGAATTTAGTAGTGTGGCCTGTGGGGCGTTGGCTGCATATTTGCGCTTGCGTTTCAAGGACTAGGGTAGGGACAACTGAACGCTGCGCTGGGACAAGGACGTGCACGTGTTTGCCGATGGTGCTGTTAGAACCCTCCTGTTAGTTTTTTCTATCTTGTGTTTTGCAGTCACCATCTGCCTTTATATTCCAGCTCCGCCCTTCTGGCTGTGCTGGATTTCAGTGTTCTACTGTCTCTCTAGCCGGGTGATTCTGTGCCTTTCTCTGTCAAGTTCGCTTGGTCCTCTGGAACCTCTAGTACATTTTGTCAGTTTGTCTTTTTGTGTTCTGCAACAACTTCTGTTTAGGAGGTATCACTTTTTGTCCCAGTCCTTAGTTCTTTTAGGGACCCCACCCCTTAATTCTATAGGTCTTCGTTTAGAGTAGCCGAGGACTAAGGTGGGTCTGTTCACTAGGAACAGGCAGCCGCTACATTGTAGGGATTCAGCTTAGTCTTACTGTAGGGACAGCTTTCCCCTATCTTTCCTTAGTACATGTTGCAGATCATAACAGTAAGTCCAGCCGAAAAAACTAAAAGGAATGAAATTTGGGGATCAGTATGGTTTCCATCCAGGATTTGGCTCAACGCCTGCAGGGATTGTCTCTGGAGGAGGCCGAGCTTCAGCAACTCGAGAGTAGCTGTCCTGGAGCGCATTTTGTCAAACCCAAGGTAAGACTGCCTGATGTTTTTATGGTAAACAGCAAGATTTTTTTTCCTTTAAAAATGCTTGTTTTTCGTTTGAGACCAAGGTCCTCTGGGAATGAATCACAGCGCATTGTTTTATTATGTCACTTTTGCACAATGAACCACAAGGGTTGGCCTTTTCTCTCCAGCCTAATGATCCGTGTTTAAGGTCTGTTGAAGAATTTTTTTCTGCTATGGGGCTATTATATAACGATCCTGATCGAATCTCATCTGCTGAATCAGAACTTAGATGTTTGAATCAGGGGTCAGATGATGTTGAAAATTACTGCACACACTTCAGGAGATGGGCTTCAGAAGTTAAGTGGAATGATTCGGTGCTGAGATGTTTATTTCTTGCTGGTCTGAGTGAAAGGGTTAAGGATTGGCTAATTGCATTCCCTGCACCTGAGACTCTGCAGGAAGCTATGCAGTTAGCAGTTCATATAGACAGGAGACTGAGGTGCAGGCTCCATGAGGTAAAGACTCCTGTAATGTCAGGTCCTAGTCCCCAGAAAATCTGCTCTGACGGCGGGGAACTGATGGAGGTTGGGACGATGTCACTCCGCTCTCAATAAAGAGATCGGAGATTCGCCGAGGGATTGTGTCTTTATTGTGGTAAAGCTGACCATTTGATTAAGTATTGTGAGCGTCGTTTAAGTAAAGAAAAAAAAAAGGTCAGTTACGCTCGTATAGCTTGTTTACGCTCTGCAGGAGTATTTCTTTCTGAGAGTACTACTCTGCAGGGAGATTTGATTGAATTTCCGGTATTTGTGGATTGTGGTTCCTTAATGTGATTGATAAAGGATTTTTGAAAAACCTTAAATTGAAATCCAAACCTTTGTCATCATCTATTTTTCTATGTTTGCAATTGATAACACTCCTTTGAAATGCATTATTCACAAGACTGCTGCATTTCCCCTCACTATCAATGGAGTTCACCAAGAAATTTTGGACTTGGTTGTTTTGGATTATTTGCCCTCTCCAGTTGTTCTAGGATTGCCTTGGTTAAGACTGCACAATCCTTTATTGGACTGGTCTACTAATGTGATTAAGTCTTGGTGTCTGAAGTGCTATGATAAATGTTGTAATGGTCGCATTGCGGCTGTGGAAAAAGGGGAATTACCGGAACCTATTCAAGATTTTTGGAGGGTTTTTCGGAGGAGGAGTCGCAAGTTTTACCTCCTCATAGGGATTATGATTGCGCCATTGAGTTTGTTCCGGGTGCTACTCTTCCCAAAAGTCGCTTGTTTAATCTGACTATCCCTGAAAGAAAGGCCTTGGAGGAGTACATACAGGCTAGCCTGGTCACATTAGACCTTCTAAGTCACCTGTGGCAGTTGGATTCTTCTTTGTTAAAAAAAAGGACGGCAGTTTACGTCCATGTCTGGATTTTCGTGAAGTTAATAAGATTACCGTACGCAATTCCTACCCATTGCCGTTAATTCCTGACTTGTTTAACAAGTTAGTGGGAGCCAAGTGGTTCTCCAAAATTGATCTCCGGGGGGGCATACAATTTGTTGCGTGTGAAGAAGGGTGATGAATGGAAAACTGCTTTTAACACTGCGGTAGGTCATTTTGAGAATCTGGTGATGCCTTTTGGTCTTACCAATGCACCTGCATTTTTTCAGAACCTTATTAATGACATCCTGAGACCTTTGATCGGTAAGAATGTGGTTGTGTATTTGGATGACATTTTGATTTATTCACCAGATCTAGAGTCCCATTGGCAAAGTGTACGTGAAGTTTTGCAGTTATTGAGTGATAATTCACTCTTTGCTAAGCTGGAGAAATGTGAGTTCGCTGTGCAGAAAATTAGTTTTTTGGGCTACATTGTCTCCAGCGAGGGCTTTGAGATGGACCCTGTGAATGTTCAGGCTGTGCAGGAATGGCCTAGGCCTAATGGTTTGAAATCTATACAGAGATTTTTGGGTTTTGCCAATTATTACAGGAAATTCATTAAGAATTTTTCTGTAATTGTTAAGCCTCTAACCGATCTCACCAGCAAAGGTGCGAATACGGCCCAGTGAACTACTGAGGCCATTGAAGCGTTTGAGTATCTCAAAGAGAGGTTCAGTTCTGCCCCTATACTTATGCAGCCTGATGAGACCAAGCCTTTTTTGGTCGATGTCGATGCTTCATCTGTGGGTGTCGGAGCAGTTTTGTCTCAAGAGAACAAGGGTGAAGTACATCCTTGTGACTTCTTTTTGAAAAAATTTTCGGAAACTGAACTGAATTATGATGTTGGAAATTGGGAGGTCCTGGCTATTAACTTGCGTTTGAACATTGGCATAACTTTTTGGAAAGCGCTAGATTTCCTATTCAGGTTTTCACAGATCATAAGAATTTGATCTATCTGGATGCTGCCAAGCGCTTGAATGCCCGACAAGCTAGATGGGCACTTTTATTTTCTCGGTTTTATTTTTCTGTTACCTACATCCCTGGTACTAAGAATGTTAAAGCCGATGCTTTATCTCGCAGCTTCTCTCCTACGGTCGGTGTTGAAGAGGAGGAGAGCATTTTACAGAAAGGAGTTGTGGTGGCGGCTTTGGACTCCGTTTTGGCGAATGGGATTCTGAATGCTCAAGATGATGCTCCATCTAACACTCCCCATGAGAGGTTGTTCATGCCTAGAGCCTTTAGGAGAGATTTGGTTGTGGATTGTCATGACTCTCGGTTGGCAGGTCATTCAGGAGTTTCGGAGACTAAGAGACTTATCAGTCGCAATTTTTGGTGGCCTGGATGACAGAAGGAAGTTATCAAGTGGGGGCGTCAGTGTACTGTGTGTGCTAGGTCAAAGGCTTTACATACTCCTGCTGCGGGGTTGCTTTGCCCTCTGGAGGTTCCTAGTGCACCTTGGAGGCATCTCACTATGGATTTTATTACTGATCTTCCTGTGTCCGAGGGTTTTACTGTCATCTGGGTGGTTGTGGACTATTTTAGTAAGATGTGTCATTTGGTTCCATTCATTAAGTTTCCCTGCGCCAAGTCATTCGCTAAGGCGTTTGTTAAAGAGATTGTCAAGCTCCATGGCATTCCCACGGATATTGTTTCTGATAGAGGACCTCAGTTTGTGGCTCACTTTTGGCATGCTTTTTGTGACAGGTTGGGAATCCATTTGTCATTTTCGTCTGGTTATCATCCTGAGTCGAATGGACAAACTGAAAGATAGAAACAGGATGATGAACAGTTTTTGTGTTGTTTTGTGGCAGACAATCAAGTGGTGTGGTCTGAGTTTCTGACTCTCGCAGAATTTGCTATTAACAATCATACATCCTACTCTGCTGGGTGTTCTCCTTTTTTTTGTTGTACTAGGAGACATCCGTCTTTTGGTTCGTTCTCCAAATTGGGGTCGGCGGTGCCGGAGGAGGAGAATTTTTCCGGTGATTTGGAGAGAGTTTGGACTAATGTACGTTGCATCCTTCAAGAGGCTAACAAGAAGTCCAAGAAGTATTTTGACAGCAAACATAAAGAGGTTTTTTTTACTGTTGGTGACATGGTTTGGTTGTCCTCAAAGAACCTGTGTTTGAGGATTCCCTCTAAAAAATTGGATCCTAAGTTTGTGGGTCCATTTAAAGTGCTTTAGGTTGTTAACCCATCTGCTGTTAGGTTGGATGTCCCTACTTCCTAGAAGATTAATCCTGTGTTTCATGTTTCCTTGTTGAAAAAGGCTGATGTATCTGATAGGGACGCCACTGTCACAGCTCCTTCTGTGGTGGAAGATGGCGAATTTGAAATTTAGCGTATCTTGAATTCTAGATGGCCTAGAGGGAGATTACAGTATCTTGTTTCCTGGAAGGGTTTCGGTCCCGAAGACAACTCCTGGGTAAGTACGGATGATGTCTCTGCTCCTAGGCTTGTTAAAGTTTTCCACAGGAGGTTTCCGGATAGGCCTGGGACTGGAGGATCCGGAGGATCCTCATAAAAGAGGGGGTTTTGTTAGAACCCTCCTGTTAGTTTTTTCTATCTTGTGTTTTGCGGTCACGTGACCATCTGCCTTTATATTCCCGCTCTGCCCATCTGGCTGTGCTGGACTTCAGTGTTCTACAGGCTCTCTTGCCTGGTGCTTCTGTGCCTTTCTCTGTCAAGTTCGCTTTGTCCTCTGGGACCTCTAGTACTTTTTGTCAGTTTGTGTTTTTGTGTTCTGCAACAACTTCTCTTTATGAGGTGTCCCTTTTTGTCCCAGTCCTTAGTTATTTTAGGGACCCCTCCCCTTAATTCTATAGGTCTTCGTTCAGACTAGCCGAGGACTAAGGCGGGTCTGTTCACTAGGAACAGGCAGCTCGCTACATCATAGGGATTTAGCATAGTCTTTCTGTAGGGACAGCTTTCCCCTATCTTTCCTTAGTACATGTTGCAGATCATAACAGATGCTAGTTGAGAATGTGCAATGACAGGTGCAGAGCAGGAGGCATCATCACATGTGCCATGGACAGGGGATTGGCGTTCATGCACAACAGTGGAAGAAGCAGTGTTGTCACCCGCAGACACTGTTCTTGGACCCTGGGGTTTCGCCCACAAAGTCGGTTGCTTTGCTGCCATGTGACTGATCATGCTGGTGGTGGTCAGGCTGCTAGTTTTTCTACCCTGCTGATGCTGGCCTGGCAGGTGGGTCAAATTACCTTTTTGGGGATATCAGCAGAGTCTTTAAAATACAACCAGACTCAGGTAGATCTAACAGTTGTACTGGCAACTTCCGTCTTTTTGGTATTATGGGGAACGGTTGCCTGCCTACTGTCTTCTGCCACCACACTGCTTGTTCTTACCTGTTGTGGTGCTATGCCTCCCTCCCACTGTGTGCTGCTGTCCTCGCTCTGCATGTCACCTTGCTAGGTTGGGTCAGTGACTTTATCGTTCACCACCTCATCTTCCACTTCTGCACCCTTTTCCTCCTCCTGAATTTCTGGCAATTGTGTCTCCTCATCATCCACCTCTTGTGACAGTTACCCCCGTCTCCTTTGTGTGACCATGGCTGCTAAAATAATTGCGCATCGCTACATGCGATCTCCTCTTGTCCCGCTTCAAGTGGACCGGGTGAGAGGCCCAAATCTATAAATGGAAAAGTGAACAGCTCTTCGGAGTGTCCAAGTGTGGGATCAGTTGTCTCCGTGCACTCGGCATGGTGGGAGGAAAGAGGAACAGGGTGAGGAATATGCAAGTCCAGACTCACCGCTACTGAGACTTGACTGTGCGGTAGACAGGGTGGTGGTGGTGGTGGCAAAGTGACTGGAAGCATTATCCACTATATTTCTGATGATTACCATTTAAAATCATCTGACAATAAAGGGCCATAGCAATCAGTGACTAAAGAAATGACGACATTTCCACTCCATATGTTGGGGCAGACCATGGAGTATTCTGCACTGTATCCAATTGTATTATTATTGATAAATATTCATGAGCTTTTCCATTCACTTAGGCAAGCTTTTAGCTTAAAGTGCTATAGTTATTACAGGAATATTATATAAGTAGGGGTTTCACTGTAATCATAATAACCTTGAAAACAATGTTGCAAAGTCATTTTATCACACAATGAACCCTTTGAAACAAAACCCCAAAAAGATATTGGTGGAATACATTTTCTTTGTAACATATTATTGCATTTGGAATTTTTTTGCGCACATTGTCTTGTAATATTAATGATGTCAGTAAAAACTACAACTCGTCAAGCAAAAAAATAAAGACTCATGTCTATGACTAAAGAAAAATAAAAAGTTTGTGGCTCTTGGAAGAAAGGTTGTAAAAGTGAAAGTGCAAAAATGATCATTTTCTGCAATGGGAATGGGTTAACATCACATATGTCTGGGCAGCACGGTGGTTCAGTGGTAAGCATTGCTGCTTTGCAGCGCTGGGGTCCTGGGTTCAAATCCCACTACAAGACAACATCTGCAAGGAGTTTGTATGTTCTCCCTGTGTTTTTGTAGGATTCCATTGGATTCTCCAGTTCCCTCCCACATTCTCAAGACAAACTGATAAGGAATATAAATTGTGAGCCCAATTGAGACAGCGATGATAATATATGGCGCTATATATGCAAAGCATAATAATTTTTTGCCAAAAAAGGCAAACAAAACTACTATGAAAAATATAATGGAAAGTAATGCATTTTCTGCAAAATGTTATGCAATAAACCAGCCTATCAGTTAAAAGCTCCTTAATACTTACTCCAAAGATAATAGATATCCAGATAGATAGATAAATAGATAGGTAGAGATAAAGAGATGCATATGATAAAGTGATGCTAAACTAAATTCCACTTGCAATAATCCTAATACAGAAAAACCTTGTTACCTTGATAATGCTACACCCAAATTAATCTCAGTTCTCAGTGTCCTCACTGAATTCATTGTACTTTAAGGTAAGCAAATGGCCTTTTGAAAAATGTGTTCCTATTCTACACTTAATTGAATGGTTTAAAGGTAAACGTGGCCAGAGGCAAGCTCTTTTGAGAAATTTAATGTTATTGGCTACAGCTGAAGTTAAGAATGACTCTAGTTTGTCATGTCAAAAATGAAAAATGGCATCTTGTCTTAAACCGTCTCACAAAAGCCATCCAGGTAACGAATATTAAGCATTTAACAACTAGAATGCCTCTTTTGGAATGATGCAAAATAGGAAAATATTTTATTTTGTCATATTTTTATTTCAGAACGAGTCTTCTTCATATACTACATTCATTTGCTTTTACTTTTATTAAAAATCTGTCAAGAAGGATTTTGAAGTAAATGAAAGCCTGAATAAAAAATTATCAAAATAAATTAGACAGACGCATTTAGAACCTGTTGCCAATGCTCTGTGGTTAGCATTGTTGCCTTGCCCTTTTATGTTTAAAGGGATTTTGCAACTATAGAGAAGTGGATGCCAAATGAGTCATGTAATATAAAATTACAAATATTGATATCACTAACCCTTCCCCACTCCAGTTCCGGCTCGCCTTTGCAGCTACAGTCTCTGTATTTTAGTTGCAGCACACATCACTGCTGCAGCCAATCAATGAGCTTAATGGCTCTTCTAATCTAGATGACACAAGAAACTGAGCTCAGTGGTTGGTTGTGGCGGTGATTCGCACTGTTGACTTCACATCACCTATGTAACATACCTGGTGACGTTCTTGCATAGTGCTCCATCCCCCACTATGCAAGATCGCAAACTTGATCACCAGTCCAGTCTGCTAGCCTGGCTTCTTTCCATGCTCTTTGCTTGCCTCTGTTCTGGCTGCTTAAGGGCGGTGCCCGATCTCTTCCTGCTTCTTGTAGCTGCTGTGGGCACACCCCTAATGCGTCCTCAGCCTATTGCTGTCCGTCACTTGATATTTAAACCAGCTTCACCTGGAAGCTGGTGCCTGAGCAACGTGATCATTCAGTGTGCTTTTTCACTCTGAATGTGCCAGGTCCTGTTCTGTGTTTTCTTGCCTGCCTGTCTGCCTTCCTGGAGGCTGCATTTCCAGGCCTGTCTGAACACGCTCCTAGCCTGTTCTTCCCGCCCTCTGGGGGCCGCATACCCAGACTCGCTCCTGTATCTCGCTGCAGTAAAAGTTCCTGTCTGAACTGTCTCCTAACCTGTTACCTGTCTTTCTCTATGTCCGTACCTTCCCTTTCTCCTGCATTGTCTGAACCAGCACTTGGCTTTACCTTGGCTCGTTCCTGTATTTTGTTGCAGTAACAGTTCCTGTCTGAACTGTCTCCTATCCTGCTTCCTGTTTTTCTCTATGTCCGTACCTTCCCTTTTTCTGCAGAGTCTGAACCTGCTCCTAACTCCTACTCGTTGTCGCTGTACTTCCGTTTGTGAGTTTAGAGTCCACTCGCTACTTCATTGCAAGTATCTTGTGTGTATCTGGTTCTGCCTTTCCCTTCCAGTCTGTTCCGTGTGAACAGAGCCCTGTCCCCTCAGCTCTGCCGTGAACGCCGCTCCTGCGGTTTCTGCCCGCCCTGCCTTGTTCGCCGCTCCGGCGGTTTTTGCTCGCTCTGCCTTGCTCACCGCTCCGGTGGTTCTTGCCTGCTCTGCCTTGCTCACCACTCCGGCGGTTCTTGCCTGCTCTGCCTTGCTCACCGCTCCGGCGGTTCTTGCCTGCTCTGCCTTGCTCACCGCTCCGGCGGTTCTTGCCTGATCTGCCTTGCTCACCGCTCTGGCGGTTCTTGCCTGGTCTGCCTTGCTCACCGCTCTGGCGGTTCTTGCCTGCTCTGCCTTGCTCACCGCTCCGGCGGTTCTTGCTCTGCTCTGCCTTTTCTCACCGCTCTGGCGGTTCTTGCCTGCTCTGCCTTTGCTCACTGCTCTGGTGGTTCTTGCCTGCTCTGCCTTTGCTCACCGCTCCAGGCGGTCTTGCTCTGCTCTGCCTTTGCTCACTGCTCCTGGCGGTCTCGCTCTGCTCTACCTTTGCTCACCGCTCCAGGCGGTCTCGCTCTGCTCAGCCTTTGCTCACCGCTTCAGGCGGTCTCGCTCTGCCCTGCCTTTGCTCACCGCTCCAGGCGGTCTCGCTCTGCTCTGCCTTTGCTCACTGCTCCTGGCGGTCTCGCTCTGCTCTACCTTTGCTCACCGCTCCAGGCGGTCTCGCTCTGCTCAGCCTTTGCTCACCGCTCCAGGCGGTTTCGCTCTGCTCTGCCTTTTCTCACCGCTCTGGCGGTTCTTGCCTGCTCTGCCTTTGCTCACTGCTCCGGTGGTTCTTGCCTGCTCTGCCTTTGATCACCGCTCCAGGCGGTCTCGCTCTGCTCTGCCTTTGCTCACTGCTCCTGGCGGTCTCGCTCTGCTCTACCTTTGCTCACCGCTCCAGGCGGTCTCGCTCTGCTCAGCCGTTGCTCACCACTCCAGGCGGTCTCGCTCTGCTCTACCTTTGCTCACCGCTTCAGGCGATCTAGCTCTGCTCTGCCTTTGCTCACCGCTTCAGGCGGTCTCGCTCTGCCCTGCCTTTGCTCACCGCTCCAGGCGGTCTTGCTCTGCTCTGCTTGTCTATTGCATCGGCGGTTCTGTTCCTGAGTCCCAGTCTGTACTGGACCTTATCCAGTCTGTGCTCCAACCTGCTAGTGCCTCCCTGTCGGCACTCCAGCCGTGCTTGCCAGTACCCCCTGCCTGCATACCCGTCGTGCTTACCAGTGCCCGCCTGTCTGCATACCAGCCGTGCCTGCCTATACCCACCAGTCAGTGTGCCAGCCTAACCTGCCTGTTCCTGCATTCCCCGGTGTGGGTCAACAGCCGTGTCCGGGGTCTGATCTGGAGTCGCACCTGGTCCCTCTGCTCGGTTCCTCCCTGGTGCACAGGCGTCGTATGCCATGGTGCGACCTTGGTCGGATTGGGTTGATACTTAGTTACGCCCCTCCAGGCACTCTCCGGTTCATGGCACAGTGGAATCACTAAATCACGCACACGCCAGTCAGTCCGGGCGTGTGCATAACAGTTTGCTCAGCCCATGGTTCCCGTTGAGCCCCACGGCCCTTCGCTCTCAGAGACATTTTGAATCCGTGTCCAGCGAATACGTGCATTAAAAATAATAAAAAAATTTAAATAAAATTTTCTCTAGCTATGGCCCAGGCGATATACGCACCAGTCCAAATGGAGCTATCAGCACTCGTTCCTGCGGATCCGCCACGGTACTATGGGGATCCAAAACGAAGTCGTGCATTTGTGGAGCAATGCATGCTGCATTTCAAATTCTATCCTCACTATTTTTCTACCGATCGGGTTAAAGTGGCATTTATGATGTCCTACCTAGCGGTTGATGCCTTGAAATGGATCACCCCCCTATGGGAAGCATGGGATCCTATCGTCCTTGACCTGCAGGCCTTCCTGGTGGCCTTTCTAATGGTCTTTGATGACCCCAATCCTGAAGCCTCTGCTAATGCTTCACTTCCCAGTATCCTGGAGCAGCCCCGATGGGTAATGTGTGTGGGTAGCTCACCAGTTCTCCAGCCTGAAGAGACTGATGCCCACCCAGAATCCACACGGGATGACTATGCTCCGCAGAATACTTCTCTTCCCAACCTCAAGAGGCAGGCCAGACGTGCAAGGCGCAGAGGCAAACCATCTCGCCAGGTTCTGTCCTCCCAAAGACCTCTTATTCCCCAGCCTGCAGAAGCAGCTACCCTCACTGAATCCATGAAGGTTGACCATGTTCGGCAGGCAAAGCAGAGGCCGGAACTCAGTCATGAAATTGAATTGCAGTTCCGCTGCGGTTGTTTGGGTCCCCCTGACGGTCTTTGTCCAGTGAAGGTTGGATAATACCAAGACATTAGGCCTGTAGGAGAGACTGCCCTAGGCCTTAGTGTTTCCTCTCCACAGATGACCATGACTGTCTCTGTGGCAAGTAAAAGCCTCGGATTAACCGGAAGTTTCGGGCTTAAAGCCTTGAAGAGTCAGTGTCTGATTCCCGTCCGAAAACTCCAGAAGCCGGTTTGGGCATTGTCTGCAGAAGGACGAGCCCTACTCAGAAACAGTCAAAAGATGTCTGTACAAATTAAGCTTCAGATTGGAGCATTACACTTGAAGAAGCTTTCCTTTCAGATGCTGACTGGTTTACCCACAGGTCGTCCTGAGCCGAAAGATCTAGTGCCCGCTCAGGTCTGTAGACCCTGTATGGTGTATCCTGGGGGACTACTAAGGTACAAGGGGTGTCCAGTCCCCATATCTTCAGGACAGTCAGCAATGTCTTCTTCTTCTTCACCAGATCTGCTAGTCGCTGACTCGCTGTGCGCTGAAGTCTCCAAAGGAAGAGAAGCGGAGGCAATGTCCCCACACAGTCTCGACGATTGTACCAATGATCTGGCTTCAGGTACCATCCCGCCTCACAGACATGTCATTTCTGAAACCAGTTTAAGGATGGTCCCAAAGCATGGACCCTCCATCTTTAATAAATCTGGCCTTGCGTCCATCGAGGCGGTGGATATCTCCAAGTCTCTGCACCCCTCCAACCAGACGGAGGACCTCCAGTTGCCTCCTGAATCCTCCGGGGTGCTACCTGATAACAAATGGAGAGAGATTTTCTTACACCCTGTACCTGGTACTTCACCCACTTCATCCATTGCTGAGGATGGCTTGATGGGAGGAAGCATCCTAGCTACCAAGATAATGAGACCTGGTTCGTTTCCTCTGGTGGACAGAAGAGGTAGTCCTCTTGAAGAGAAGGATTGGCCTCCAAATTTTCTGCACAACACCCTTGCATGCTTGAAGAAGAGGGGGCGTAAAGGGGGGGTACTGTAACATACCTGGTGACGTTCTTGCATAGTGCTCCATCCCCCACTATGCAAGATCGCAAACTTGATCACCAGTCCAGTCTGCTAGCCTGGCTTCTTTCCATGCTGTTTGCTTGCCTGTGTTCTGGCTGCTTAAGGGCGGTGCCCAATCTATTCCTGCTTCTTGTAGCTGCTGTGGGCACACCCCTAATGCGTCCTCAGCCTATTGCTGTCCGTCACTGGATATTTAAACCAGCTTCACCTGGAAGCTGGTGCCTGAGCAACGTGATCATTCAGTGTGCTTTTTCACTCTGAATGTGCCAGGTCCTGTTCTGTGTTTTCTTGCCTGCCTGTCTGCCTTCCTGGAGGCTGTATTTCCAGGCCTGTCTGAACACGCTCCTAGCCTGTTCATCCCGCCCTCTGGGGGCCGCATACCCAGACTCGCTCCTGTATCTCGCTGCAGTAACAGTTCCTGTCTAAACTGTCTCCTAACCTGTTACCTGTATTTCTCTATGTCCATACCTTCCCTTTCTCCTGCATTGTCTGAACCAGCACTTGGCTTTACCTTGGCTCGTTCCTGTATTTTGTTGCAGTAACAGTTCCTGTCTGAACTGTCTCCTAACCTGCTTCCTGTTTTTCTCTATGTCCATACCTTCCCTTTATCTGCTGAGTCTGAACCTGCTCCTAACTCCAACTCGTTGTCGCTGTACTTCCGTTTGTGAGATTAGAGTCCACTCGCTACTTCATTGCAAGTATCTTGTGTGTATCTGGTTCTGCCTTTCCCTTCCCGTCTGTTCTGTGTGAACAGGGCCCTGTCCCCTCTGCTCTGCCTTGCTCACTGCTCCTGCGGTTTCTGCCCGCTCTGCCTTGTTCGCCGCTCCGGCGGTTTCTGCCCTCTCTGTCTTGCTCACCGCTCCAGCGGTTCTTGCCTGCTCTGCCTTGCTCACTGCTCTGGCGGTTCTTGCCTGCTCTGCCTTGCTCACCGCTAGGTGGTTCTTGCCTGCTCTGCCTTGCTCACCGCTCCAGCAGTTCTTGCCTGCTCTGCCTTTGCTCACCGCTCCGGCGGTTCTTGCCTGCTCAGCCTTTGCTCAATGTTCCAGGCGACCTCGCTCTGCTCTGCCTTTGCTCACCGCTCCAGGCGGTCTCGCTCTGCTCTGCCTTTGCTCACCGCTCCAGGCGGTCTCACTCTGCTCTGCCTTTGCTAACCGCTCAAGGCGGTCTCGCTCTGCTCTGCCTTTGCTCACCGCTCCAGGCGGTCTAGCTCTGCTCTGCCTTTGCTCACTGCTCCAGGCGGTCTCTCTCTGCTCTGCCTTTGCTCACCGCTCCAGGCGGTCTCGCTCTGCCCTGCCTTTCCTCACCGCTCCAGGCGGTCTCGCTCTGCTCTGCCTTTGCTCACTGCTCCAGGCGGTCTCTCTCTGCTCTGCCTTTGCTCACCGCTCCAGGCGGTCTCGCTCTGCCCTGCCTTTGCTCACCGCTCCAGGCGGTCTCGCTCTGCTCTGCTTGTCTACCGCATCTGCCGTTCTGTTCCTGAGTCCCAGTCTGTACTGGACCTTATCCAGTCTGTGCTCCAACCTGCTAGTGCCTCCCTGTCGGCACTCCAGCCGTGCTTGCCAGTACCCCCTGCCTGCATACCAGTTGTGCTTACCAGTGCCCGCCTGTCAGCGTACCAGCCGTGCCTGCCTATACCCACCAGTCAGTGTGCCAGCCTAACCTGCCTGTTCCTGTATTCCCCGGTGTGGGTCAACAGCCGTGTCCGGGGTCTGACCTGGAGTCACACCTGGTCCCTCTGCTCAGTTCCTCCCTGGTGCACAGGCGTCGAATGCCGTGGTGCGACCTTGGTCGGATCGAGTAGATACTTAGTTGCGCCCCTCCAGGCACTCTCCGGTTCATGACACAGTGTAATCATTAAATCACGCACACGCCAGTCAGTCCGGGCGTGTGCATAACAACCTACCAACAAAGAGACCGGAAACAGTGGCAGGGAGCTACCACTGGAGTAAGGAAGAATAAATATACCTTGTAATATATGAATCATTTAGGGTACACTTTTCTAAAAATTATAAACCTCTTTAAAGGATTATTTTTCTTAATTTTATTATTAAAATCATAATATTCAAAATAAAACTTACTTTGTAGAGAACTTTTTTTTAGCATGGCTGCGCTACTTAGCAGTGACAACATTTTTTTTAAATCTTTTGTTAATATAACACAGGAATGTCCCACTACTAGGAGCATTTAATAATAATAATAACGGACACATTTCAAGCTGTGATAGTGTGAACAGAACAGGCAGCTGTCAATATTACTCTGTCACAATAAAAAACACAAAGGACTAAAATAAAATTATATTTATATGTAGAGAACAAATTCCCATGCATTGTCACAACAAATATCTTTCTTTTCATACAGTTTCATGCAAAGCAATATTTTTTTATTTGACTTGGTGTATGTTGAGACAAAATATCTTCTCAGTATTAGCAGATTCTCTGGGCCAAACAATTAAGGGGGCTCATATTCGCTCAGAAATTAAGTTTTTCATGTGTTGTGTAATCATCTGTTCATTACACTTGTATGCAACAGTATTGTATATTTATTGCAATATTTTATGTATATTTTTGTTTTTGCATTTAAATTTTTTCCTCATTCACTCAAGAGTCACCCAAGGGGTAACATTTCTCATTGCAGAGAGTGACATGTTAAGCATGTTAAGCATGTCAAGGTGAGGGGACTTTTAAGCCGCAATGCACATTCTGTGGTATCATCATCAATCCCTACCCCAGGACAGGCTTTGGAATGAAAAAGAAAGTTCCAATCCACCCACCCACAGTCCCAAATGCTAAACGAGCGCACTTCCAGGCTGCTTGCTGTGGAAATGTTGACGTTCAGGCATGTAGACATGAAGGATTTCCGCCGACTCATGGTGGCAGCCGACCTTTAGCACTCGGTCCCTAGCTGCCACATTTTCTCCCCGCCTTGTACCAGCACTTTTACTGGAACATACTCTTACCAACGCAATTACCTGGTTTGTACACTTAACTACCAACACGTGGACCAGAGCTTGTGGCCAAGGACGCATTTCCCTGATAGCACACTGGATGAGCAATGTGGAGGCCGGGACGGAATCCTACCCTGGCACGGTATATGTTCTGCTGATGCCTAGGGTTGCTGGCCCTTCTTCATTCAGGGTTTCCCCCACCTCTTACACCAGTTCCTGCACCCCCTCCTGTGCCTCCTCATTCTCAATCTCCAATTTGTTATTTCAGAGAACGTCATCCACATCAGTCAGAAGCTAGAAGCTCTGCAGCACTACCTCAGCGAAGTAGCAACAAGCTTTGCTGAAGATAATTTATCTAGGAGACAAACCGCACACTGTAGCAGAGTTATTAAAAGTACTAACAGACCAGGTAGATTTGTGGCTCTTGCCGCTGAACCTCCAACCAGGCGTGGTCATGTGTGATAATGGCCGTAACCTGGTGGTGGCTGTGAAGCTTTACATGCTCACACACATACCATGCTTGACCCACGTATTCAACTTGGTGGTTCAGCGCCAGAGCTTCTGGTCAAGATACGCCACGTCAGCGCCCATTTCCATAAGTCAGCTACAGCTTCCGCCCATCTGGCTATGCTGCAGCAGTGCATGCAAGTGCCAGCTCACTGACTGGTGTGCGACATCACCACGTGCAGGAAAACCACACTGCATATGCTGGCAAGGTTTTGTGAGCAGCAGAGGCCAGTTGTCAAATACCAGCTCCAACAAGGCTATCAGTATTCTGGGCAGCCTCCGCACACAACAACTGAAGAGTGGTCATGGATGTCTGACATTTGTGCAGTTCTCCATGATTTTGAGGACTCCACGAGGATGGTGAGCGGGGATGGTGCCATAATCAGCACAACAATCCCGCTTCTGTGCCTACTTAAACAGTCGCTGCTCAGAATTAAAGTTGAAGCTTTGAATGTCTACCAGGTGGAGATGAAGGAAGACATGGGACAGCGAGATACTACACAGCCCAGCCTCCTCTCATCTGTTCAGTGCAGATTGGGTAAAAGTGAGGAAGTTTAGCCTTAGGAGGAGGAAGAGGAAGAGAAACTGGTTGCTAGAGCAACAGAGGCCAGTACCCACACAAATTTCATCCCGTCTCTCCTACGTGTATGGGCTGAGGAGGGGAATGAGGAGGAAAAGATGGAAGAGGAGATGGAGAGTAGTCATCATGGTGGAGACAGGGAAGTGCTGGCTGTAGGGAACTTGGCACATATGACTGACTTTATGTACAGCTGCCTGTCCCGTGACCCTTGCGTTATATTCATCGTAGCCAAAAAAGAGTACTTGTTGTTCACCCTGCTAGATCCATGATACAAGGACAACCTTGCATCTCTCCTTCCTGAAGTAGAGAGAGGTCTACTAAAATGATGCTATACCAGAAGGCCATTGTGGAAAATATGTTGAAAAAAAATCACATCAGACAATACTAGTAGCAGGGAGCAATTTTCCTTGCCCAACCAAGAAGGACATACTAGAGAGGCACACACCAGGTACAGCAGAGGCAGGGGTACACTGTCAATGGCCTGGGCCAATTTCATGACACCATCCCAGCATCCAAGCCCTGATGATCAAGTATTTTTATTAAGGAGGGAAAAGTTATTAAAGATAGTAAAGCAATACCTGGCAGACAAAACCAACATAATCCCTAATTCTTCTGCAACTTTCAAGTATTGGTTCTCAAAGCTGGACACCTGGCATGAGCTGTCACTCTATGCCTTGAAGGTGTTATGCTGCACCGCCGCTAGCATCTTGTCTGAGCGGGTTTTAGTGCTGCTGGGTGGGACAGATGCTTTTGCCTGTCTACAGAAAATGCTGACAGGCTCACTCTGATAAAAATGAGCAAAGCCTGGATTAGCCCCAACTTTTCCACACCACCAGATGACAGTAGCACATAAAGTGTTTTCAAACTTCAATATTTGAATGAGGCCCACCAGTTGTTGGCCTCAAAGGTCTGTGGATGACTGGATGACTCTCCTTAGAATTTTTTCCTTGCTTTGCACTTTGTGCAAAGCCTTTATGAGTGTAGGAGTACATCAACTACATTTTCAAAATTTTTGAGTGAGGCTTTCCATTTGGTGCCTTCAAGGGTGTTTGGGTGACCCTCTTGATATTTTTTTATGGCTTTGCTATGCAAAGTCTTTATGAATGTAGATGTACCACAGCTAGGCTTTCATAATGTTTTTATGAGGCACTCCACTTGGTGTATGGCTAACCCTGCTTGTAATTTTTGGCAGGCTGTCCATTGTGTGGAGAGCTTTCATGAGTGTAGGAGTACCACAACTACACTTTGTTTACAATATTTGAATGAGACTCTCTACTTGGTGCCATCAAGGTGTATCGATGACTCTGCTTTTATATTTTGGCAGGCTTTGCACTGTGTGCAGAGCTTTTATGAGTGTAGGAGTACCAATAGTACACTTAGTTCACAATATTTGAATGAGGCACTCTATTTGGTGCCTTCTTGGGTGTATGGATGATTCTGCTTGTAATTTTTTTCAGGCTTTGCACTGTGTGCAGAGCTTTTATGAGTGTAGTAGTGCCACAACTACACTTTTTTCACAATATTTGAATGAATCACTACAGCTGGTGTCTTCAAGGGTGTTTGATGACCCTGCTTGTAATTTTGGGAAGATTTTGCATTTAATGTATAGGCGTACGACTACATGACAATTTGAACAGAATGTGTGTGAGGTCCTCCTTTATGTCTAATACAGGGTGTATCTGAGTCCCTCTTCCATCCAATTTTTTGCAGGTCTTGCTTCCTTCATAAATTACATTGAACTTTTTAATTTTTTAATAAAAATTTCAATTTTGATTTACTTAAATTATTATTATTTTAAACACTTTTAAAATTTTGCCTTATATACACGTTATTATAAGGGAAAGAGTTTTTCTTAACATTTTTTTCCTGTAAACTCCAATTCCTCATCGATTTTGAATGTTTAATTGGCAGTTCTTAAAGTGGAGTAAAAGTGTGACAACATTGTTCCCAGCAGCCATCTGGGAGTCAGAGATGCTTCCAAGGGTCTTTCCCATGCTGTTCTCCTGCCATTCAGCACTTTTTCCATCCATTTCAACTTTTTCACTGCCCCACAGACCTCCTTGTAGGCTGGAAAAATGCTCAGATTTCCCATTGACTTCTATTATACTCATTACTCCAAACGAGTATAAAAGCATTAGGAATTGCTCGGTTAGGGTAACGAGCATCCGAGCATTTTAGTGCTCACTCATCCCTAATGTTTATTAGTTCAATTGTTCAGTTGTATACCCCATGACCACAAGGTATGCTTTTGTTTGTTTCCTGGCTTGAACCTACATGTAGCTACTTAGCAACATAGCATTTTAGTGTTACATTGCATTTTTAATCAAGGGGAGGATAATTAAAAAAAATAAATAAAAAATATATAAAAAAGGTTAAGGCTTTGCAACTGTTATATTAGTCCAATTTATTAACCAAGTGTTATTAAATAACCATACAATTGTCTGTTGCTGCAACTTTTGTTAAGAAATGAGTTGGGATTTAGGCAAAATATACATATAAAAAATACAAAAGATAGGGTTAAGTTGTTGCATAACCATTTTACTAGTCCACTTTATAATGCATACAAGTCTCAACAATACTGCTGACTGTTGACACAAGCTCCTTTCCATGCTTGTATTCCCAACAAACGTAGCATTCTTGGTTAGGTTTTTCTGTTGGGGAGTATAATAGTGTTTAAAACAATGCATAATTTGAAAACATTGTGCACTTGTTATAGTTTTGCAAATCTGTTTTAATATTCCAATTGGGCAATCTTCCTCACAGTTCCCTGAGTCTTAGAAAGATACTTCACTAGAACAATGTATTCCATTTGAAGAATTGGATAAGATGAAAAGCCAGTCTTTGTACTTGTATGTAGAGATGAGCGTTGTTCTACTCGAACTGTTCGCCAATCTCAAATTCGAGCTGTTTTGGGCGGTGTTCGAGCCGTTCGGCGAAAACGAACAATTTGAGAAAAATTTGGCTGTTCGAGGTTATGTTCGATAACTGTTCGTGCACCAAAATCATAACTGGATTTTTTCTCAGTAATGATGAAAATTAATGTTAATACGCAGTTTGAGTGTACAGCGGGGTGGGGGGAGGGGCAGGGGATGGATCTCTGCAGGAACAATGAAGATCTCCATTTTTTTTTCTCTTTATCGCATTTGCAGTGGGGAGGTGCAATCTGTCAGCCTATCAGCAGCGCACACACGGAGCGAAGTGCTTTTTTTCACACAAGCAAGGGCATGTGTCATTGGCAGTGTATGTCACATGTCCTTGCCCTATAAGACCAAGCCATTTTCCCCATCGCCACCATTTTCTCACTGCTCCAGCTGCGTGTTAGACGGCACCGCTGTTGCTGTGTGCACTATACCTTGTTAATTTCAAGCCAATTTTCGCACAAATATACAGATAGCTTGGGAGTAGGGAATAGTTGTGATTGCAGTCCTTTTAAGGACTAGGATACAGCATTTCCTACAACTTTTATCAGGGAGGTCTGTGCTCTTAAATAGATAGATTGTGGGAGTAAAGACTAATTGTAATTGGAGTCCTTTTCAGGACTAGGTTTCATCAGTTCCTATCAGTTTTTGCCAGGCAGGTCTGTGCCAGTGCTGTGCAAGTTTTTTTCACAGCATTTGGCTGAATCTAGCAAAGCTAATCCTTTTTGGCCTATTGCAGAGTGTGTTAGTCAGTGGAGTAGCCTATCTGTGTTGCAAGATATACCACCTGTGTATAGAATACCAATTTTTTTACGGCACCTAGTGTAGTAAAATCTTTTGGGCATAGCATCATTCTATTAGTCCATCGATACTGACCTCCATCAGGTTGCAAACTGAATATAATTTTTTTCTGCATCTAGCTCTGAAAAAATATTTGGCCTTCTAGCAGTGTGTCGGACTTTTTCTATTAGTCCATCTATACTGACCTCCATCAGGTTGCAAATTAAAAATAATTTTTATCTGCATCTACAGTACCTCTGAAAAAATATTTGGGCTTCTAGCTGTGTGGGACTTGTTGTATTAGTCCATCTATACTGACCTCCATCAGGTTGCAAACTGAATATATTTTTTTCTGCATCTACCTCTGAAAAAATATTGGGCTTCTAGCTGTGTGTGGGACTTGTTGTATTAGTCCATCTATACTAACCTCCATCAGGTTGCAAACTGAATATATTTTTTTCTGCATCTACTTCTGAAAAAATATTTGGGCTTCTAGCTGTGTGTGGGACTTGTTGTATTAGTCCATCTATACTGACCTCCATCAGGTTGCAAACTGAATATATTTTTTTCTGCATCTACCTCTGAAAAAATATTGGGCTTCTAGCTGTGTGTGGGACTTGTTGTATTAGTCCATCTATACTGACCTCCATCAGGTTGCAAACTGAATATATTTTTTTCTGCATCTACCTCTGAAAAAATATTGGGCTTCTAGCTGTGTGTGGGACTTGTTGTATTAGTCCATCTATACTGACCTCCATCAGGTTGCAAACTGAATATATTTTTTTCTGCATCTACCTCTGAAAAAATATTGGGCTTCTAGCTGTGTGTGGGTCTTGTTCTATTAATCCATCTATACAGACCTCCATCAGGTTGCAAACTGAATATAATTTTTTTCTGCATCTAGCTCTGAAAAAATATTTGGCCTTCTAGCAGTGTGTGGGACTTTCTCTGTTAGTCCATCTATACTGACCTCCATCAGGTTGCAAACTGAATATAATTTTTTTCTGCATCTAGCTCTGAAAAAATATTTGGCCTTCTAGCAGTGTGTCGGACTTTCTCTATTAGTCCATCTATACTGATCTCCATCAGGTTGCAAATTAAAAATTATTTTTATCTGCATCTACAGTACCTCTGAAAAAATATTGGGCTTCTAGCTGTGTGTGGGACTTGTTGTATTAGTCCATCTATACTGACCTCCATCAGGTTGCAAACTGAATATATTTTTTTCTGCATCTACCTCTGAAAAAATATTGGGCTTCTAGCTGTGTGTGGGTCTTGTTCTATTAATCCATCTATACAGACCTCCATCAGGTTCCAAACTGAATATAATTTTTTTCTGCATCTAGCTCTGAAAAAATATTTGGCCTTCTAGCAGTGTGTGGGACTTGTTCTATTAGTCCACCTATACTGACCTCCATCAGGTTGCAAATTCAAAATAATTTTTTGTATGCATCTAGCTCTGAAAAAATATTTGGCCTTCTAGCAGTGTGTGGGACTTTCTCTGTTAGTCCATCTATACTGACCTCCATCAGGTTGCAAACTGAATATAATTTTTTTCTGCATCTAGCTCTGAAAAAATATTTGGCCTTCTAGCAGTGTGTCGGACTTTCTCTATTAGTCCATCTATACTGACCTCCATCAGGTTGCAAATTAAAAATAATTTTTATCTGCATCTACAGTACCTCTGAAAAAATATTTGGGCTTCTAGCTGTGTGTGGGACTTGTTGTATTAGTCCATCTATACTGACCTCCATCAGGTTGCAAACTGAATATATTTTTTTCTGCATCTACCTCTGAAAAAATATTGGGCTTCTATCTGTGTGTCTGACTTGTTGTATTAGTCCATTTATACTGACCTCCATCAGGTTGCAAACTGAATATATTTTTTTCTGCATCTACCTCTGAAAAAATATTGGGCTTCTAGCTGTGTGTGGGACTTGTTGTATTAGTCCATCTATACTGACCTCCATCAGGTTGCAAACTGAATATATTTTTTTCTGCATCTACCTCTGAAAAAATATTGGGCTTCTAGCTGTGTGTGGGTCTTGTTCTATTAATCCATCTATACAGACCTCCATCAGGTTGCAAACTGAATATATTTTTTTCTGCATCTACCTCTGAAAAAATATTGGGCTTCTAGCTGTGTGTGGGTCTTGTTCTATTAATCCATCTATACAGACCTCCATCAGGTTGCAAACTGAATATAATTTTTTTCTGCATCTACCTCTGAAAAAATATTGGGCTTCTAGCTGTGTGTGGGACTTGTTGTATTAGTCCATCTATACTGACCTCCATCAGGTTGCAAATTGAATATAATTTTTTTCTGCATCTAACCCAGCCAATAGTTTTGGCCTAATACCACAGTTTGGCCACTCAGCTCTGCTCGGTTACCATCCATTGTTTTTTTGTGCAAACAACTCCAGAGTTGTGAATTAGTTAACCACCAAAATGAGTGGAAAAAGGCCTGCTGCTGGTGGAAAGGGGAATAGGCGTGTTGGGAAGGGGAAAAAAGGTTGTGTCCGTGGGGTAGGTGTTAAAGCAACAGTAACATCTGCAGAAGAAAGACCATCTTCCAGCCAAACGAAAATGTCTACTTCTTTTAGCGGACAATGTGATTAGATCCCTTTCTTACGGCCACGCCAATCGTTACAAATTCCAGATGAGGCACAAAAACAGCAGGTGCTTCAACGGATATCAAGTGCTCCTTTAAGTGGGCTCTCCTCCACATCAACTTCAACATCACAAATACTCCAGTCCTCAAAGGTGTCACCCCAATCGCACTTGCTTCCTCACAGCTCCCAAATCTCCAGCTGCCCGTCTGAGTATGAGGTAGAACAGATGGTTGAGTCTGCGGAGCTGTTTACTCATACTATAGCCTGGGAATCAGAGGTCGACTCCAGCGCTTCTGTGAATCCAGACGAGGAAATGATCTGCACTGATGCCCAGAATCTTTATGAGTCGGATCCAGGACCAGACGCAGAAGGTTCTGACCATAATGTAGACCCTCATTCCCAAACTGTAACTCCTGATGGTGGAGACAATGAGGAAGACGATGATAAGACTCAAATACCTGATTGGAGCGACAACTTTAGTTTTTTGTCAGGGCAGGAACAGGTTGGCTCTGAGGACGACGGGTGTGATAACGCACAGGGTGATGATGATGAGGTTGGAGATCCCACTTACTGTCAACCCACAGTCAGCCAAGAGATGAGGTCAGCAGAGGAGGTGGAGGAAGATGCTAGTGACGACGAGGTCAGGTTGCGCCTTCCTGGACAGAGACGTAGTACTGGAAGCACGTCAACAACTGCATCCTCAAACACAACTCTGCCTCTCACCACAAGTCGTGGTGGCTCTTCAGGTCGCATGGGTGCTAAGCCTTGCATAGCCTGGGCATTTTTTCAGATCGATAAAGATGACCCAACTCGTGTTATCTGTAACATTTGTCAGTAAAAGCTAAGTAGAGGCCAAAAAAATACATAGTTTGAGTACTTCATGCATGAACCGGCACATGGACATGAAGCATAAGTTGCAGTGGGAAGCTCAGTGTGCTACAATGCGGCCTAGCCGGCCGGGCCAACCACCGTCTGCCATATCTTGTGCATCCGCGGCCTCTTCATCCTCTGTGACTGGGTGGACAGCAGTCACACCTGTTTTGGGGCGCAGACCTGCCACCTCTTTACCCGCAACAGCCAGCGTGATTGGCAGGTCATCATTTTCTTTGGAAGTGGGAACACCAGCTGGTGTTGAGCGCTGTCCGACATCGATAGCACCACCTTTGGATCAAGGCAACATAACATGTCCGCCTGCATCTTCCTCACAGACCGGCAGTTTGCCGGGGACACCCTTATCAACCCCGTCTAAGCACAATAGCCAGCCCTCGGTCCCTCAGATGTGGACAAGAAAAAGACCATTTCCTCCTAGCCATGAGAAAGCTAAGAGGTTGAATTTCACCATCTGCAAGCTCTTGGCTACAGAAATGCTGCCTTTCCGCCTGGTGGACACAGAGGATTTTCGAGACCTTATGTCCGTCGCAGTGCCCCAGTACCAGATGCCCAGTCGGCACTACTTCTCAAAGAAAGGTGTGCCTGCGCTCCACCAGCATGTCGCACACAACATCACCGCTTCTTTGAGAAACTCTGTGTGTGACAGGGTGCATTTCACCACAGACACTTGGACGAGTAGGCATGGACAGGGGCGTTACATGTCGCTGACTGGGCACTGGGTAACTATGGTGACAGCAGGACAAGGGGCTGCTGTCCAAGTCTTGCCGTCCCCACGAGTTGTGCGTCAATCCTCTTTATGTCAAAGTTCCTCCACTGCTTCTGCCTCCTCAACCTCCTCTCGGTCTTCCACCTGCACCCAAAGCCTGTCTGGTCATGCCACAAGCTTTCTAACTGCGCAGAAGGGATCCTGCACACCTCCTTACTATGCTGGCAGTAGGGCTCAACGTCATCAGGCGGTTTTTACATTGAAATGTCTGGGAAATGTGAGTCACACAGCTGAGGAGTTGTGGTCAGCTCTGGAGAACCAATTTCATGAATGGTTGTCTCCACTGGACCTGAAACCAGGGAAGGCCGTGTGCGACAATGCTGCAAACCTGGGTGCGGCCCTTCGCCGGGGCAATGTCACACACGTGCCTTGTATGGCTCACGTGTTGAACCTGGTTGTCCAGCAATTTTTAGCCCACTATCCCAGACTAGATGGCCTTCTGCAGATTGCACGGTCGCTGTGTGCTCACTTCCGCCGTTCGCATCCCGCAGCTCAGCGACTTACATCTCTACAGAAGTCGTTGGGCCTGCCACTTCACCGGCTAAAATGCGATTTGCCTACCCGGTGGAATTCAACTCTGCACATGTTGCAGCGACTGTGGCAGCACCGACAAGCCCTGGTGCAATACGTTCTGACGTATATCCTGGGCCAACGAGATTCAGAGGTGGGGCAAATCACGCTGGAGGAGTGGTCTCAGATCAGGGACCTATGCACACTTCTGCACAGTTTTGAAATGGCGACGAAGATGTTTAGTGCTGACGATGCCATTATCAGCATGACTATTCCGGTGATTTACATGCTGGAGCACATGTTAAGCAGAATTCGGAGTCAGGTGGTGGCACAAGAGGAGGTGGAGGAAGTAGAGGAGGAGGAGTTGTATGCGGAAGGGCTAACATCTGCAAGGTCCAGACGGTCGGCAGCACCAAGGCGGCAGGCATGTGAGGGTGGGGGAGATGGTTTTACCAGGGCGCATGGCAGCAGCCAAACTAGTGAGGAAGGTGCAGGAGCCCAGGAAGAAGTGGAGGACGAACTGATGGAAGACTCATCAGATGAGGGAGACCTTGATCACATTTCTGTTGTGCGAGGTTGGGGGGAGAGGACAGAGGAAGGAAGCATGATTGTTACCTCCCCACCAACACAACAGGGACTTGGTGCTCCTGGATGCGCAGCACACATGAGTGCCTTCTTGCTGCACTACCTGCAACATGACCCTCGAATTGTGAGAATTAGAAATAATCCTGACTACTGGGTTGCCACACTGTTAGATCCCCGGTACAAAAGTAAATTTGCAGAAATTATTCCTGCCATAGAAAGGGATGCACGCATGCAGGAGTATCAGCAGAGACTGTGGCAGAATCTTTCATGTGCTTTTCCACAAAATACCAGTGGTGCACGTAGTGAATCTCACAGTTCCAACTTGCCAACCGTGGGACCGTCAAGAGTTCAGCACTCAAACCGTAACAGAACCACAGTATCTGCTGGTAACATCAATTTTGCGGAATCATTTCACCACTTTTTTAGCCCATCCTTTGCAAGGCCACAGGAGACAAGAAGTCTGACACATAGTCAACGCCTAGAGACGATGGTACAGGAGTATCTCCAAGTAAACATTGAAGCCACGACTGTGTCACTGGACCCTTGCTCTTTTTGGGCTTCCAATCTGGATAAATGGCCGGAGCTAGCCACTTACGCCTTGGAGATCTTGTCATGCCCCGCAGCCAGCGTTCTGTCTGAACGTGTGTTCAGCGCTGCTGGTGGTGTGCTGACAGATAAGCGCACGCGGCTCTCCACTGATAATGTAGACAGACTCACGTTCATAAAGATGAACAAATCATGGATCCGAAACGACTTTTCTACCCCTGTGTCATCCTGGGGAGAGTAAAAGCTTGATGATTGGTTAATATCACCCTACCAACCGTTTTAAGCTTTCAAATTACTAATCATGTTTATCTGTATCTTGACTGGAAAATAATTTGGGCTTTGTAGCAGTGTGCAGCACTGATCCTATTAGGCCATCTATACTAAAGCTTCACCAGATTTAAAATTAAAAATAATTTTTAGCTGCATCTAGCCCGGAAAATAATTTTGGGGCTCCGAGATGCGCAAGACACATAAGTGCCTTCTTGCTGCACTACCTGCAGCATGACCCTCATATTGTCAGAATTCGAAGTAATCATGACTACTGGGTTGCCACACTCTTAGATCCCCCTAACTTTTCGATCAACCTTTTCATTTTAATAAAGACCAAAAAAATGGTCATTTTTGAAATTATAAGCATTAGCAGGTTGTTAGAAACTGAAATCAAACAGTTTTCAACTCAAAACTTTATTCTAGGTGATGTTACATTTTCACATAGGACCCCTTGTTCGAAAGGAGCTTCTGAACTCTCTCGTCCATTGAATTTGTCAGGTTTTGGATGGTTTCTGCTTCAATTGTTTTGCATGAGGACAGAATACCCTCCCAGAGCTGTTGCTTAGATGTGAACTGCCTCCCGCCATCATAGACACTCCTTTTAATGATGCTCCAAAGGTTCTGAATGGGGTAGAGGTCAGGGGAGCATGGGGGTCACACCATAAGTTTGTCCCCTTTTATGCCCATATCAGCCAGAGATGCAGATGTTTTATGTGCAGCATGAGATGGTGCATTATCATGCAGAAAAATGATCTTGCTGTGAAATACACGGTTCTTCTTCTTGAACCATGGCAGGAAGTGCTGTTTGAGAAAATCCACATACATTATGGAGTTCATCTTTAGCGCCTTCAGGGATCCTAAAGGGGCCGACAATCTCTCTCCCCATGATTCCAGCCCAAAACATTACTCCACCTCCTCCTTGTTGGCGCTGTAGCCGTGTTTGCGTGGGGTGTCCATCAACCAGCCATCCTCCACTCCATCCATCTGGACCATCGAGCACTGCACGGCACTCATCCGTGAACAAAACTGTTTTGAAATCAGTCTTCATGTAATGTTTGGCCCACTGGAGCCATTTCTGCTTGTGTGAAGTGGATAGAGGAGGTCGACAGGATGGCGTATGCACAGCTGCAAACCTCTGAAGGACCCTGCATCTTGTTGTTCGGGGGACATTGGAGGCACAAGCAGCTTCAAAAACTTGTCTGCTGCTATGACAAGGCTTTTTTGCCGCTGCTCTTTCAACCTGACGTAATTGCCTGTAGGAAAGAGTCCTCAATTTGCCCTTATCAGCACGCACACGTGTGTACTGTGAATCAGCTACATACTTCTTGATTGCCAAGACACTTCATCCTGATCATCGCACAATGTTGATTGTAGTCATGCCTTGACCTAAACACTCCAAAATTTGTTGCTTCTCAGCAGCCGACACATCCTTTTTCTCTCCCATTTTGGCAGAAAATGTAGGCTGCTTAATAATGTGAGAGAGCCTTCTTAAGTAGTCTTGCCTTTCATTGGACACACCTGCCAAACTAATTAGCACAGGTGTCTGCAATTGCTTACAGTGATATAAAGAGCCCTGACACACATCACCATCAATGAGTTTAACTGACAAACAAACAAATTCTTCCCTTATCACTCCTAAACACTTTTTGCATAATAATTTGGAATGCAGTGTACATGTGCTTTTCCACAAAACACCAGCGGTTCACGTAGTGAATCTTACAGTTCTAACTTGCCAACCGTGGTCTGTATGGAGTTGTTCAATAAAGGGCCCAAAATTAAGATAACATAGATGGGAGAGGTCTCTATGAATAGGAATTCCTAAGTATTTGATACCCTGTGAGGGCCAGGCAAAGGGAAAGTTGGACTGGATGGAATCCTATATGGATTTGGGGAGGGAGACATCGAGGGCCTCAGACTTCGCTGCATTGATTTTAAAATTTGACCATGTAACAAAGTGATCTATTTCAGCCATAACAGCATGGATGGATATATGTGATTCAGTGATATATACTAGGACATCATCAGCAAATAGAGAGCACTTGTACTCGGTGCCTCCCACCTCAATCCACCTAATATTGGGGTTATGGCGAATTGATGAGAGCAGGTGCTCCGTCACTAGGATGTATAAGAGAGGGGACAGAGGACATCGCTGCCTTGTCCCATTTGTGATTGTGAAAGGTGATTAAAATGTTCTGACGCACCCCCTGGGCCTTGGGACACCCGGAGCCGGACCCTTTTTGGTGGATGCTGGTGGGTGTAGTCTTCGTGGCGGCGATCCGGTTCCGTGGCTCAGGGCGGTCAAACCAGTGGCGGAACTATTTATGTGGTTTTGATGTTTAAATGTACGACTATGCCACCCGTGGATTGCGGTCAGAGTGAACCGCCGCTACAGGGCAGACCGCTGAGGCTGGTGTTGTGGGTGCAGCAGAGCGTAGCATAACTCCCCACGGGAGGAGTATAGCCTCAGGGCAGTGTATGCGGAGGATGGGGATGATGGTGCAGGGCAGCAGCAGTAATGACACGGAGTCAGTGATGCAGTTCAGGGCCTTTACTCACAGTTCTTATTATCCAGACCATGTCTGCAGGTAACGGCTGCCCACGTCGTACTGTGCTCACCAGGTGAGGGGCTCAGACAACTCCCAGATAACTTTGGAGCACTTCACAGGACCCCCTTTGTGTGTCCTTTGTCTGGCCTTTCTTACCAACACTTCTGTCCGGCTGCCTCGGGCCTCCTCTTGGTAAACTTGGCGCCAGTTTCCTTGACCCTATGTGGTGCCTTCCTAGTGGGTGTAGCGAGGGGCTGCGCCACATAAAATGTCAGAGCCCCCGGTTTCTAGCTGAGGGTCGTTTCCTGCCTCCACTAGTTCGGTGACCGGTCTCCCCCTTTGGCCTGACCCCTCCACGCAGGTGGATTCGGGCGTGCGGTGGCGACTCGCCCGTCCGCACCCCTGGGATCCCTTCATTCCTCGTTCCTGGAGCCTTCTCCGCTCCTCTTCCTTCCTTCTCCCTCTTCCAGGCCTGGGCCTCTGTTACTAGGCCCGCCTCCGGAGCAGAGCTCATGCAGAGCCCCTGCTCCCTGCCACTTCTGCTCAGACTTCTCTGCACTGAACTAAGATGGTGCCCACCTTTTATACTCCCTTCTCAATGCACCCAGGAACTGCTTCCTCCCTGCTCCTGCACTACAGGGTTCCCCTTCCTCAGTGTTCCCTCCCCCCACTCCAGCCAGGGACAGGGACTGTCGTGCCCATCTCAGGGGCATATTGGTCGCCCTGCCCCACGGCAATGTGGTGTAATGCATGCAGATGTCGGGTCCTGATCCACACTCCATCCTTACCTGAGAGTGAGATATCACACCTCTGGGTGAGGTGCAATACGTCTGTAGCAACCGAGCCCTCAGGATGCTACAGTTCCATTTATCTTCAGCCTAGGTGATGTATTGTGATACAGGGCCGTGATTTTGGCTATAAAAGGGTCCCCTAGACCCCTACCCCAAGCTTTTTAAGAGAATCATATATGGCGTGCCAGGAGACTCTATGGAATGCTTTCTCAGCATCCAACGAGAGTATCTAATTACAAATTTTTAACTGCATCTAGCCCAGGAAATACTTTGTGCCTAGTAGCAGTGTCTGCTAGTCAGCGGATTATCCCAGCTGTTAAGCAAGCTACACCACCTGTAGTTTAGACACTTAATTTTTTCAAAGGAAATGCTTCGGGACCATGGGATACTTAGTGAAGAGCATCAGGAGGCACCCCAAGGCATAGGGGCTGGGACTGGCAGTAGGATGCCTTGCGGTGGACAGCCGAGCTCGATCCTTATAAAAGCTTTTTAACTGCAGCAGCTTTAGTGGACGCTACTGGACCTGGAATTACGCGGCTTCTGGCATGAGACTTGCCCTCCAATAGATCCTTGTAAATGGATTTAAAGTGTATTCATTCAAATTAGAGAGACAATTTAAATTAAAAAGCTTAGAGCTGCCTCCACCACAGGGGGGCTCGCTCGACCCACCAGCGGACAGGCACCAGTATTGGGAGAGGGGGGCTGGCCATCAGGGTTCACCGCGGCTCTGGCACAAACCCGGCGACACGGAGGTGGCATGGGCAGGAGCAGACTGGCCGTGTTGGCTTCTCACTTTTTGGATTTTAGAAGGGCATGACATGCCTATATCTGTGTCTCCCCCTCCTTTTACTCCTCCACCTCTTTTATTTTCGCATGACTATATGTACTTGTCACTTTTCCATGTGTTAGTTATGTCTTCTGAGCAGTTTGTCAGCTTTTGGACACCTTTGAAGGTGTTTTCTATGTGTTTCTATGTGTTTTTGTTTGCCTGCCATTGGTTTTAACAATGTTCGAAGGTGTTCGACGAACAGTTCGACGAACAATTCGGCGAACACACGGGTGTTCGACGAACCGAACCGAACTCGAACACTACGGGGGTGGCTCAACACTACTTGTATGATATGGGGCCAGAGGAGATAACGGACACAATTCTATTGCCAAGTTACGTTTCCTGCTCTGCAAGCTGTGGTGGTAGGGGCACTGGTAATGTTAGTAGCACTCTGAGCAAGGGTATATCACGAGGTGGGAATCAGGTGGGGCAGTTAAGGAGTTCAGGCCACTGTCCACATAGAGACATCTGCATCTGTAGCAAACATGCCCATGCTTTTGCCAGGAATACAGCTACGACAAATAACTAAGGCAGCAGCAGCAATAATAGTTTATATGGCATTATAGACCAGATATTTTATTTACTGCTGCACTAACCTGATGCACATCAGCAACCAGAGTCACAGCATCTGAACAGCTAGGTTCCCTTGCATCTTCACTGTGTTCTTTCTTAAACAAATACCTGAATCCTGTTCTCTTAGGCTTCTGGATAAGCAGATTGAACCAATGGCAAAAGCTAGACCAGTTTGCTATGGGCAACAGGTGGAGCTATAGAGTTCAAGTCCTCTTCCTCTCAAAAGAGGAAATGTGCATATTAAATTTCTCAGAGGAGCATTGCTCAGTGAATAAGCCTCCTTACCTTAGCATGCCAGAGCCAGTATGTCACTCTCCTAAAGGAGAAATGTTATCCCTTAGACCTCACTCTATAGGAAGCCGTTATTTTTATACAGCACAACTGGATCTGCTCCCTAAATTAAGGGAATATTTTTGGGCAACTTGTGAAGAAGCAATTACTTTTTGATTTAGTAAAGAACAAAGCTCTTCATACTCTTCAAACAAGGATAATTTTTGCATCACCCAATGATAAAAAGTCACAGGTAGATCCATTTACACTACCTGTGTATAAACACCAGCAATGCATGCATCTGCCCCCCAAAAAGACATTTTTTGTACCGTTTTTATAATTTAAATAATCTAATAATCTTCATTGCGTTGTTTGTTCTTAATTAGACAGTAGGTTTCCATCTGTTTTCCTCCAGCTTAATAGGTTGAGTTCACCTGGACATTACTCAGGCTGTGTTTGCGTTATAGAATTCAAAAGTGGTTCAATATAGTCCTAGGAGCACACAGAGGGTTATGCATGTATTTTCTGGGCTTTTCAGTATTTAGTGTTGTAAATTCATTTTCCACAAATCAAATTTATTTGGAAAGTTCATTAAAACTGGCAAATTTGAATTTCAAAAGATCCACTCAAAATTTGGACTATGGCAGTGAAGCAAATTGTATGCAGCATTTGAAAAAAGGCAATGTTAGTTTGGATTTGTACATCTTTTTTATTTGTCCTCATTCATTAAGTACAAAGATCAGGCAGAATTAAATACTTTTAAATGAGTTCTTATAAAGCAGTAAGTTGTAGGTGTTGCATATGTAGATCTAGATGTACTGTTTTTACTTCAATGCTTAACGCCAAGTAATCATTTACTTAAAATGACAGCAAATATATTGTTAGAACATGCACCATATCCGCTATAGTACTTCATCATTTGTCACAGGTTGAGCATTGTAATGATGGAATATAAACTGATGTGGTTGTGTATGAGCTCTGTTACACAATTGAAAGGTGATGAGCTAATATTTAATAAGACATTGAGAGTATCAATCAAAAAGCAATGAATAAATTTCAATTAATATAAAACAATTAACAAAATGCAATGCTATAAAATATTATAATGCAATCATAATTAAAGAACATTATTTTATTCAGCTAACTTTCAATATTAGCTATTTGTACAAGGATCTACAGTTAAATTTAGAAAGCATATGTATTCTGGAATATCAAGGAACACTGTCGCTTGTGGATAAAGAATAATTAATTGCTAACTCTTTTTGATTCATATCATTGTCACCTGGGTTCCAGATTTTTTTAGAGAGATCTGAAAAAAAGAGTACCTTCAGAGTGTTTCTATATGTTATTATTTATATGCTTAATAGATTAACGTTTAATCATCTCCAAATTGTGGAAGTTGCATAGAGAGAATACTTGAGATGACCATTATCTCTATCTAAACATGATCCTTAACTCCATCTAAAATATATGAAATAATCAGAATTTATGTCACTTACCTTTATAATATGTTTACTAAGAAGGTTACATTTAAATGTTATACAATATTGCTTGTACAATATTTCTCATCAAGAAATTGAAAATCTATGATAAAATCATATTGAAATTTACACATTGTATAAAAATTGACATGTATAGTTTAAATGTTTTAATAAATAATGTGATGTTGACTTTTTTCATATAATAATGCTTATTTATTTAAATGCTCTGGGCAGATTTTGTATGATGTGTACAATTTATGGGAAATATGAGCGATTCTGAAAAACATTATTTATCATAGAATTGTGTGTATCCTTTCAATACCACAATAATTGCCGTAGTAAAAGTTTGCATCCAAGTTGCATTCAACGTTATTGCCAACATTAAGGCTAAGTGCCCACGTTGCGGAACTGAAGCATATTTTTTACGCTTCTCCCTGGTGGGAAAATTGCATGCGGATTTTACATGCGGTTTTCCCGCCAGGTAGAAGCATTTGTGAGGCGTCTTTGCATGCATTTCCGCATGCGGGTTATCAAGCACTTCTCCAAGTGATTTAAGCATCACTTGGAAAAGTGCTTGACAACTTGTTCACACTATATAAATCCATGCAACTGGCATGGATTTATATAGTGTGACCAAGTAATAGTTAAAAAACAAGAATCAGAATGGTAAAAAATAAAAAAATAAAGTTTATACTCACTTTCCAATGCATTCTCTGCCCCGTCAAGAGTCTTGAGCGGCTCACGCTGTTGTGTGCAGGACCTGCGGTGAAGTCATTGAGTCATGTGATGGGTCACATGACTCAATGACGTGGCAGGTCCTTCACACAACAGCGCGACGGAGGGAAAACATCAGAAGATAAGTATAAACTTTATTTTATTCTTTTTTTTACAGGTTCTTTGGTACCCAGGTCTGGAGGAGAGTCTCCTCTCCTCCAGACTTGGGTACCATCCGCACATTGATTCCGCATGCGGAAACGCAAAATTAATGAACATGCTGTGGATTTTTGACCGCAGCATATACGCTGCGGAAAAATCCGCAGCATGGGCATTGACATTGCGGAATGCCATTGGGGACCATGGGGTGCGGATATACATGCGTTTTACAAGCGTTTACACTGCGGAAATTCCGCAGCATATACGCTTGTAATACGCAACGTGGGCACGCAGCCTGATTCTTTATTATAGAAAAAGCCAATATCTTCAGAAATACATGGATATGTACTAACTGTGTATCATTAGAAAATTTTAACAGCATTTCAAAATACACTCAACAAAAAAAAATTGACTTGTCATGGTTACCTTTACCAGTAGCAGATTTTAGTTCTTTCTAAAAATGTAACATTTGATTGAGATCAGGAGCTTTTGCTTTTTAATAGATGGTTCTGTGTGCATAGTCTGTCATTTCATTTGGAAGCACTTATCCTGTTTGCATAGCCTATATAAGCACTGAAGATATATTAAACAGCACAAAAGTATGGAGCTATTATTTCACTTAATATTTCCAACACTTTTGTGCTGTCTAATATATTCATAGTGCTTATTTAACCCCTTCACCACCCAAATCAGATTTCAATTTCATGACCAGGCCAAATTTTACAATTCTGCCCAGTGTCAATTTATGTGGTAATAACTGGAACACTTTAATGGATACCAGGCCAGTGATTCTGAGATGTTTTTATTGCGACATATTGTAATTCATGATAGTTGTAACATTTGCAATTTAAAAACTTTTAATTGTTATTTCCTTAAACCAGAAAGTTATATCACACAAAATAGCTAATAAATAACATTCCCCACACGTCTACTTTACATCTCCATCATTTTTTAAACATAATTTTTTTGAGTTCGGAAGTTAGAAGGGTAAAAAAACTTGATGAGCAATTTCTAATTTTTCCAACAAAATTTGCAAAAATATTTTTTTAGAGACCGCAGCACATTTGAAGTGACTTTGAGATGCCTATATGATAGAAAATACCCAAAAGTGACATCTTTCTAAAAACTACACCCCTCAAGGTGCTCAAAACCACATTCAAGAAGTTTGTTAACCCTGCAAGTGCTTCAAATGAATTAAAGAAATGTGCAAGGAAAAAATTTAAATTTTACTTTTTTTCCACAAAAATGTTATTTAGCCCCAATTTTTTATTTTCAGCAGGGTAAGAGGAGAAAATGGATCAAAAAATTTCTTGTACAAATTCTTCTGAGAACTCCGATACCTCAGTTGTAGAGGAAAATTACTGTTTGGGCACATGGTAGAACTCAGAAGGGAAGGATTGCCGTTTGACTTTTTGAATGCGAAAATAGCTGGAATCAAGAGCAGATGCCATGTTGCGTTTGGAGAGCTTTGATGTGCCTAAACAGTGGAAAACCCCCACAATTGACCCCATTTTGGAAACTAGATGCCTCAAAGAATTATTCTAGATGTGTGGTGAGCACCTTGAACTTCCAGGAACTTCACATAAAAATTATAACAATGAGCCTTGAATATAAAAAATCACATTTTAACTAGTGTTGAGCGAGCACTAAAATGCTCGGGTGCTCGAAGCTCGGGCGGAGCTCAACGTGATACTTGGATGCTCGACCCGAGCAACGAGCCCAATGTTAGTCTATGGGAGACCCAAGCATTTTTGCGACGGCACCCCCGGCAGTCTGTACGAAGCCTAAAAAGTGCCCAAAACGATAGTGACAGTGTTCATATGACATGGGGACAGCATGGGGATCGCCCCAGGAAGCATTTCTGCCCCCCAGGTCACTGCTGTCAACAACATGGTCAGAGGTATTAAGACACTTTTACGGGCTCACAATAAAACGATCAAAAACAAAACTGAAACGGTTTTCCTGTGAAATATGTTAAGGAACTTCCTTTCCAGGGTAAAGACTTGTGTATAAGGTAAAATAAATAGCAAAAAGCAAAAATACTCCACCACACCTTGGGCTATGTTCACAAGTAGCATTTTTTATGCGTTTTTGCACTTTTGTATTGCTTTCAACAGTGACAAATGCATTCACCGGGAAATGTCATTTTAACATTTTACAACCTTATCTGGCCATTTGCTGTGTGACACATGCATACAGTGCTGAAAAGACATGGGAACAGCTTGGGGAAGACGCCTGGAAGCATCTCTGACACCAAGGTCACTGCCTAAAAGTGTGCCCATCAGAAGTGATCCTTGCCGCATCAGAAGATGCAGACTTACAACTATCCCCGAGCAAGTCCTTGTCCCAGGGAAATGTTCAATTGAACCTCCCCCATTCCTTGCAATGCAAGCGCAAGTATGCAGCCTGCCACCCACCCACCCCCAGGCTGAATTACCATACTGCTTGCTTGCACTTGAAATTGAGCCTTTTAGGCATGTGGAGGCGGAATCTGGCCACTACGTCATGGCTGCGTCAGCAGCCTGGTATCCATACTCAGTCCCCGGCCGCCCGGTGGCCGGGTGTCCATGCTTGGGCCCCAGCCGACAGGGGGCGGCCGGGTGTCCATACTCGGTCCACAGCCGCCCCACGGACGGCTGCCCACACACGGTCCCCAGCCTCCTGGGGGCGGCAGGGTGTCCAAAAACGGTCCCCAGCCACCCCTATTTGAAGGACAGCCTAATCACAAACACATGGACAAGTGAATGTGGCCAGGGATGGTCCGTCTGACTGACGACTTCACACTGGGTTAATATTGTGGAAGCCGGGACACAGTAGGACACTGGGATGCAACACGTCCTCCAGACATAGAGGATTGCAGGTCCTGGGTCAATCAGGCTTCAACACAATGTTCAGAAGGTAGACAGCAGCAGTGGTCGGCCTCCTACACCACGAGTAAATTATTCATGATCATGAGGCCATCAATCTCCTTAGCTTTCTGTTCCTTGGAATACAAGCGCATGTACTGTATGTATTAGCGGCTAGGCCTGAGATGGTCAGCGTTTTGGCGCATATCCTACCTCCTTCGAGGATTGCTGGATGATTTCCTGCTATGATCCCAGCTCTATGACTCCCTTTAAAACAAAGCTTCAGGTGATGAATGATGGATGAGGTGGTGGCAAAGGAGAAAGAGCAGGAGGAACAGGGACCATTCACATCAATATCAGGCCAGTGAACCACACATGTCTTGTAGGATACGTTTCTGTACCAAAAGGAGCAGTTCGGCTACACAGTTATAGGGCATACAGAGAGTGCAAAGCCTACCAAAAATTTCGAGGCACTCAAATGCCCCTTGGAAGTGACATGGAGGTCAGAGGGCCTTAATTAAACCTTTTTTTCCATTTATAGAAACTGGGTCTCCGGTACACTGTTGGCCTAAGCAGTGAATGGAAGGCTTTCCAAAAATTATGAGGAACTGCAATGCCCCTTGAAACAGAAGTGGATTAGAGCGTAATAAAAATCTACTACCCATTATTGGGGAGTGGGTCTCCCTTAGTGTTCGCCTATGCATTGAAAAGCAAAAGCTGACTAAAATTAGGAGGAAATGCAATGCCCGTTGGGAGAGTCGTGGAGGTTAGAGGTAATTAAAATCAACATTTCAATGCCCCTTGGAAGAGCTGTGGAGTTAAGAGTGGTTTAACAAGACGGTTTTAATGTCCCTTGGAAGAGACGTGGAGGTCACAGTAGCTTAACAAGATGGTTTTAATACCCCTTAGAAGTGCTGTGAAGTTCAGAGTGGTTTAACAAGACAGTTATAATGCCCCTTGGAAGAGTGGTGGAGGTCGCAGTGGAATAAAAAGACAATATCAATGCCCCTTGGAAGAGTGGTGGAGGTCACAGTAGCTTAACAAGACGGTTTTAATGCCCCTTGGAAGAGTGGTGGAGGTCACAGTAGAATAAAAAGATAATATCAATGCCCCTTGGCAGAGACGTGGAGGTCACAGTAGCTTAACAAGACAGTTTTAATGCCCCTTGGAAGAGACGTGGAGGTCACAGTAGCTGAACAAGATGGTTTTATTGCCCCTTGGAAGAGTGGTGGAGGTCACAGTAGCTTAACAAGACAGTTTTAATGCCCCTTGGAAGAGGCGTGGAGGTCACAGTAGCTTAACAATATGGTTTTAATGCCCCTTGGAAGAGCTGTGGAGTTCAAAGTGGTTTAACAAGTCGTTTTTAATGCCCCTTGGAAGAGTGGTGGAGGTCGCAGTAGAATAAAAAGACAATATCGATGCCCCTTGGAAGAGACGTGGAGTTCACAGTAGCTTAACAAGACAGTTTTAATGCCCCTTGGAAAAGACGTGGAGGTCACAGTAGCTTAACAAGATGGTTTTAATGCCCCTTGGAAGAGCTGTGGAGTTCAGAGTGGTTTAAAAATACGGTTTTAATGCCCCTTGGAAGAGACGTGGAGGTCACAGTAGCAGAAGACAGTTTTAATGCCCATTGGAAGAGTGGTGGAGGTCGCAGTGAAATAAAAAGACAATATCAATGCCCCTTGGAAGAGTGGTGGAGGTCCCAGTGGAATAAAAAGACTAAATCAATGCCCCTTAGAATAGACATGGAGGACACAGTAGCTTAACAAGACAGTTTTAATGCACCTTGGAAGAGTGGTGGAGGTCGCAGTGGAAAAAAAAAACAATATCAATGCCACTTGGAAGAGTGGTGGAGGTCACAGTAGCTTAACAAGACAGTTTTGATTCCCCTTGGTAGAGCGGTGGAGGTCGCAGTAGAATAAAAAGACAATATCGATGACCCTTGGAAGAGACGTGGAGGTCACAGTAGCTTAACAAGATGGTTTTTGTTAGAACCTTGCTCTTAGTTTTTTTTTTCCTTTGCTGGTCACATGACCTTGTTGGCCTATTTAATCCTGCTCCGCCCTTCTGGCTTTGCTGGACTTCATTGTATATCTACTTTCTAGCTAGCCTGTGCTCTGTGTCTTGCTCTGTTAGTTTGCTTGGTCTACTGACCTCTATGTTCTATATATTTTGTTTGTTCGTCTGTCTGCTACTATTTCTGTTAGGAGGTGTCCCATATTCCTCCCAGTCCTTAGTACTTGTAGGGATTCCTTCCTCACATCTATAGGTCTCCGTACAGACTAGCTTAGGACTTTAGCAGGTCTGATCGCAGGATCAGGTTCCCTGTTACATCGTAGGGATTAAGCTGAGTTCTATCGTAGGGACAGATCTCCTCTCTTTCCTTAGCTCTGGTAGCAGAACATAACAGTAAGTCCAGCCAGCAAATTCTCTAAGGAAAGATTTTTCTGTTCCATCATGGTGTCGGTTCAGGATTTGGTTCATCGCCTGCAGGGACTCTCTCTGGAAGTGGCCGAGCTCCATCAGCACGTGAGTAACTGTCCTGGAGCACATTTCTTGGAGCCTAAGGTATGTTTGCCGGATTTATTTTTTGGTGAACACCGAGAATTTTTTTCATTCAAAAATGCTTGCTTATTGTATTTTCGTTTGAGACCTAAGTCCTCTGGGGATGAATCCCAGCGCGTAGGGTTCATAATGTCACTTTTGCGCAAAGAGCCTCAGGAGTGGGCCTTTTCTTTGCAACCTAGTGATACATGCTTCAGATCAGTGGATAGTTTTTTTTCTGCTTTGGGACTATTATATGATGATCCTGACCATGTCGCATCAGCTGAGACTGAGTTGAGACGTTTAAAACAAGGATCAGGTAATGTGGAAAAATATTGTACTCATTTCCGTCGTTGGTCTACTCAAACAGGGTGGAACGATTCTGCTCTGAAAAGTCTATTTCTTTCTGGGCTCAGTGAAAGGGTTAAAGACATGCTAATTGCTTATCCTACACCTGAAGATTTGCAACAGGCTATGCAATTAGCTATACGGGTGGAT
The DNA here is from genome assembly GCF_046119375.1 of Phyllobates terribilis. Taxonomy (NCBI): domain Eukaryota; kingdom Metazoa; phylum Chordata; class Amphibia; order Anura; family Dendrobatidae; genus Phyllobates; species Phyllobates terribilis. The sequence goes on along the minus strand of NW_027362767.1, from coordinate 345,415,667 downwards.
AGAAGACTGCGTGCAAGGGTTAATGAGAGCAAATCCTCTGCTATGTCAGTTTCTGGTTATGAGAATGTGTGTACTAACAGTGGTGAACCGATGGAGATTGGATCGGTGGCACCTCGCTCTCAAGAAAAAGACCGTCGATTTTTTGAAGGCTTGTGTTTCTATTGCGGAAAATCTGGTCATTTGATTAAAGGCTGTGAGCTTCGTATGAAGAAAGAAAAAAAAATGGTCAGTCATGCCCGTATTGCCTGTTTAAATTCCAAGGGTGTATTTTTAGCTGCTTCCACGATTGCTCAGGAAAAATTAATGGAATTTCGGGTGTTTGTCGATTGTGGGTCTACTCTGAATGTTATTGATGGGGGATTCGTGGAAAGACTCAATTTAAAACCTGAACCTTTATCATCCCCCATTGCTGTGGTTTCTGTGGATGGTTCCCCTTTGAAGAATATTACTCTCAAGGTCTGTGAATTTCCTCTCACTATTAATGGTGTTCACCATGAGAAATTGGATTTGGTAGTGTTGAATAACTTGCCTTCTCCAGTAATATTGGGATTGCACTGGTTAAAATTTCACAATCCTGTACTGGATTGGTCTACCAGTGAAATTAAATCCTGGAGCCATAAATGTTATGACAAGTGTTGTAATGGGCGTATTGCAGCTTTGGATAGGGGAGAATTGCCTGTTCCTATTCAGGATTTTTGGAGAGTTTTTTCTGAGAAGGAATCGCAGGTTTTGCCTCCCCATAGAGACTATGATTGTTCTATTGAATTTGTCCCTGGAGCGACTCTTCCTAAAAGTCGTTTATTTAACCTTACTATTCCTGAGAGGAAGGCTTTGGAGGAATACATACAGACAAGTTTGGCCGCCGGTCACATTAGGCCCTCTAAGTCTCCTGTGGCGGTTGGATTTTTTTTTGTAAAAAAAAAGGACGGCGGTTTACGTCCTTGTCTGGATTTTCGTGAGATTAGCAAAATTACTGTACGCAATCCTTACCCACTGCCATTGATTCCTGATCTGTTTAACCAGTTAATGGGGGCCAAGTGGTTCTCTAAAATTGACCTTAAGGGGGCATACAATCTGTTGCGCATGAAGGAGGGTGACGAATGGAAGACTGCTTTTAACACTCCTGTGGGTCATTTTGAGAATCTGGTTATGCCTTTTGGTCTTACTAATGCTCCTGCATTTTTTCAGAATCTGATTAATGACATCCTTAGACCTTTGATCGGTAAAAATGTGGTTGTGTATTTGGATGACATTTTGATTTATTCGCCGGATCTGGAGTCTCATTGGCGGAGCGTGCGTGAGGTATTACAGTTATTAATGGACAATTCGCTTTTTGCTAAGCTGGAGAAATGTGAGTTCGCTGTACAGAGAATTAGTTTTTTGGGCTACATTATCTCCAGCAAAGGTTTTGAGATGGATCCGGTTAAGGTTCAGGCTGTGCAGGAATGGCCTAGGCCTATTGGTTTGAAATCGATACAGAGGTTTTTGGGTTTCGCCAATTACTATAGAAAATTCATAAAAAATTTTTCTAGTATTGTCAAACCTCTGACTGATCTCACCAGGAAAGGTGCTGATGCGGTTCAGTGGTCTTCTGAGGCCATTGAAGCTTTTGTGTATCTCAAGTAGAGGTTCACCTCTGCTCCCATGCCTTATGCAGCCTGATGTTACTAGGCCGTTTTTGGTTGAGGTTGATGCTTCCTCTGTGGGGGTTGGCGCAGTATTGTCTCAGGATAACGGGGATGGATTACATCCCTGTGCCTTTTTTTCAAAAAAATTTTCGGAGACTGAACTGAATTACGATATTGGTAATCGGGAATTATTGGCTATTAAACTCGCATTTCAACACTGGCGCCACTTCTTGGAAGGTGCGGAATTTCCCGTTCAGGTTCTTACGGATCATAAAAATCTGATATATCTTGATGCTGCCAAGCGCCTGAATGCCCGTCAGGCTAGGTGGGCACTGTTTTTCTCGCGGTTTAATTTCTCCGTTACTTACATCCCTGGTACTAAGAATGTTAAGGCGGATGCCTTGTCTCGCAGTTTTTCTCCCATAGTCGGTGCTGAGAAAGAGGAGAACATTTTACAAGAAGGTGTTGTGATAGCTGCTTTGGACTCCGTTTTGGAAAATGAGATTCTTAAAGCACAGGAGAATGCCCCTTCTAACACTCCTCATGGGAGGTTGTTTGTGCCTGGGACCTTTAGGAGAGATTTGTTTGTTGAGTGTCACGAATCTCGGTTGGCAGGTCATCCCGGAATCTCTGAGACCAAGAGACTGGTGGGTCGCAGTTTTTGGTGGCCTGGATGGCAGAAGGAAGTCATTAAGTGGGTCCGTCAATGTACTATATGTGCTAGATCTAAGTCCTCACATACTCCTGCTGCGGGGTTGTTTTGTCCTTTGGAGGTTCCCAGTGCTCCTTGGACACATTTGGCTATGGACTTTATAACTGACCTTCCCCCCTCTGAGGGTTTTACTGTCATCTGGGTGGTCGTGGACCGTTTTAGCAAGATGTGTCACTTGGTTCCCTTCGTCAAACTGCCCTGCGCTAAAACTCTCGCTAAGGCCTTTGTCAAGGAAATTGTCAGACTTCATGGCGTTCCTACTGACATTGTTTCTGATAGGGGTCCTCAGTTCGTGGCTCGTTTTTGGCGTGCCTTTTGTGACAGGTTGGGAATTCATTTGTCGTTTTCGTCCGGATATCATCCTGAATCTAATGGCCAGACAGAAAGGAAAAACCAGGATGTTGAGCAGTTCTTGCGTTGTTTTGTGGCAGACAATCAAGAGGGGTGGTCTGAGTTTCTGCCACTTGCTGAATTTGCTCTGAACAATCATACATCTTCTTCTGCTGGTTGTTCGCCTTTTTTTTGTTGTTCTGGGAGACATCCGTCGTTTGGGTCGTTCTCCAAGTTGGGATCTGCCGTGCCTGAGGAGGAGAATTTTTCCGGTGATTTGGAGAGAGTTTGGACGGATGTGCGTGGTAATCTTCAGGAGGCCAACAGAAAATCTAAAGACTACTTTGATAGGAAACGACAGGAGGTTTTGTTCGCTGTTGGTGACATGGTTTGGTTGTCCTCTAGGAATCTGCGGTTGAGGATTCCTTCAAAGAAATTGGGTCCCAAGTTTGTAGGGCCCTTTAAGGTGCTTCAGGTTGTCAACCAATCTGCTGTTAGGTTGGAGGTTCCTACCTCCTGGAGAATTAATCCGGTATTTCATGTCTCTCTGTTGAAAAAAGCTGTTGTATCGGATTGTGACGCCTCTGCCTCTGTTCCTCCGGTGGTGGAGGACGGGGAATATGAAATTTCTCGCATCCTTAACTCTAGACGGTATAGAGGTAGTTTGCAGTATCTTGTGGCCTGGAAAGGTTTCGGTCCCGAGGATAACTCTTGGGTGCGGTCGGATGATGTTTCCACGTCCAGACTTATCAGAGCGTTTCACAGGAGATTTCCTGATAAGCCTGGTCCTAGGGGATCCAGAGGATCCTCTTAGAAGGGGGGGTACTGTTAGAATCTTGCTCTTAGTTTTTTTTTTCCTTTGCTGGTCACATGACCTTGTTGGCCTATTTAATCCTGCTCCGCCCTTATGGCTTTGCTGGACTTCATTGTATATCTACTTTCTAGCTAGCCTGTGCTCTGTGTCTTGCTCTGTTAGTTTGCTTGGTCTACTGACCTCTATGTTCTATATATTTTGTTTGTTCGTCTGTCTGCTACTATTTCTGTTAGGAGGTGTCCCATATTCCTCCCAGTCCTTAGTATTTGTAGGGATTCCTTCCTCACATCTATAGGTCTCCGTACGGACTAGCTTAGGACTTTAGCAGGTCTGATCGCAGGATCAGGTTCCCTGTTACATCGTAGGGATTAAGCTGAGTTCTATCGTAGGGACAGATCTCCTCTCTTTCCTTAGCTCTGGTAGCAGAACATAACAGTTTTAATGCCCCTTGGAAGAGATGTGGAGGTCACAGTAGCTTAACAAGATGGTTTTAATGCCCCTTGGAAGAGATGTGGAGGTCACAGTAGCTTAACAAGACAGTTTTTATACCCCTTGGAAGAGTGGTGGAGGTCGCAGTGGAATAAAAAGACATTATTAATGCCCCTTGGTAGAGATGTGGCAGTCACAGTAGCTTAATAAGACAGTTTTAATGCCCCTTGGAATAGTGGTGGTGGTCGCAGTAGAATAAAAAGACAATATCAATGCCCCTTGGAAGAGTGGTGGATGTCCCATTGGAATAAAAAGACATTATCAATGCCCCTTGGAAGTGACGTGGAGGTCACAGTAGCTTAACAAGACTGTTTTAATTCCCCTTGGGAAAAGTGGTGGATGTCGCAGTGTAATAAAAAGACAATACCATTGCCCCTTGGAAAAGAGGTGGAGGTTACAGTAGCTTAACAAGACGGTTTTAATGCCCCTTCTAAGAGTGGTGGAGGTTGCAGTAGAATAAAAAGACAATATCAATGCCCCTTGGAAGAGACGTGGCGGTCACAGTAGCTCAACAAGACAGTTTTAATGCCCCTTGGAAGAGTGGTCGAGGTCGCAGTGGAATCAAAAGACAATATCAATGCCCCTTGGAAGAGTGGTGGAGGTCCCAGTGGAATAAAAAGACAATACCAGTGCCCCTTGGAAGAGACGTGGAGGTCACAGTAGCTTAACAAGGCAGTTTTAATGCCCCTTGGAAGAGTGGTGGAGGTCGCATTGGAATAAAAAGACAATATCAATGCCCCTTGGAAGAGTGGTGGAGGTCACAGTAGCTTAACAAGACGGTTTTAATGGCCCTTGGAAGAGTGGTGGAGGTCGCAGTGGAATAAAAAGAAAATACCAATGCCCCTTGGAATAGACATGGAGGTCACAGTAGATTAACAAGATGGTTTTAATGCCCCTTGGAAAAGACGTGGAGGTCACAGTAGCTTAACAAGACGGTTTTAATGCCCCTTGGATGAGTGGTGGAGGTCACAGTAGCTTAACAAGACAGTTTTTATTCCCCTTGGAAGAGTGGTGGAGGTCACAGTAGCTTAACAAGACTTTTAATGACCTTTGGTAGAGACGTGGAGGTCACAGTAGCTTAACAAGATGGCTTTAATTCCCCTTGGAAGAGATGTGGAGTACATAGTGGATTAACAATACGGTTTTAATGCTCCTTGGAAGAGTGGTGGAGGTCGCAGTAGAATAAAAAGGCAGTATCAATGCCCCTTGGAAGAGACGTGGAGGTCACAGTAGCTTAACAAGACGATTTTATTGCCCATTGGAAGAGACGTGGAGGTCACAGTAGCTTAACAAGATGGTTTTATTGCCCCTTGGAAGAGCTGTGGAGTTCAGAGTGGTTTAACAAGATGGTTTTAATGCCCCTTGGAAGAGTCGTGGAGGTCGCAGTAGAATAAAAAGACAATAGCAATGCCCCTTGGAAGAGACGTGGAGTTCACAGTAGCTTAAAAAGACAGCTTTAATGCCCATTACAAGAGCCATGCATTACAGCATATTAAAAACATTATTCCCATTAATGGGGAGTGGGTCTCACATAGTCTTTGCCTATGCCTTCCAAGCAAAAGCTGCCAATAATTAGGACGCAGGAACTTGCAATGCTGGCAGCACGGACCACGGTCACCCTGGTGGTATAGTGGTGGTGGTGGTTGAGGATAAGGAGAAGAGCAAAATACAGCCGAAATGAGGAAGAGTATACCCATGTGTGGGTGTGAAGCGGTGCATGGGAATACACCTCCCGAAATAACACAGTGGATTTGACTTTATGTTACTCTGCTGTCATTTGGTGGTGATGAGAAATCTGGCCCAATCCAGCCCTTGTTCATATTGATAAGGGTCAGCTTGCCAGCATTGTCAGTTGACAGTCGAGTGCGCTTATCAGTTATAATTCCCCCAGCGGCACTTATATCACGCTCCGATAACACGCTAGCAGCAGGGCAGGCCAGGACCTCCAATGCGTACAGAGCGAGTTCATTCCAAGTGTCCAGCTTGGATACCCAATAATTAAAAGGCACAGAGGAATCACAGAGGACACTGGTACAGTCGGCAAGGTACTCCCTCACCATCTTTTGAACCTTTCCACTCATTGTGAGAGTACCCCGCGCCTAAGGGCCTGTAAGCTGGGCGGGTCTCAGAAAACTGTCCCAGAACGTTGACAGTGTTCTCCTGCCTTTGCTGGATTGGAGTTGCGTCTCTCTCGCCTGTACGCCTTGGTTGGTCAACGAACTGTGACCTCTGCCGGTAGCGTGTTCAGATGGGAATTTTTTTAACAGTTCTGCAGCAAGGGCCTTCTGGTACTGCCCCATTTGTGTAGACCTCTCCACCTCAGGAATAAGAAAGTGAAAGTTCTCCTTGTAGCGGGGGTCTAAAAGTGTCACCAACCAGTAATGACTGTCACCCAACATTTTGACAATGCGAGGGTCATGGTTAAGGCAGCGTAACATAAAGTCAGCCATGCGTGCGAGACTGTTAACGGGCAAGACTTCCGTGTCCTCACAAAGATGACTACTGACCTTGCTCTCCTCCTCCTCCCCCCTGTCCTCAGGCCATCCACGCTGAGCGGACGGTATGACAGTTGTACAGGTACTACTGTCTACAGCTCATGATACCAGCTCCTGTTCTTCCTCCTCCTCCTCCTCTCCCTCATTGTCCCCCAATGCACGTTGGGATGAAATGAGGCTGGGCTGTGTGTAATCGCCCGCTACTGCTTCTTGATCCATCTCTACTTACTCTGGCTGCAATGCCTCCTCTTTAATTCTCCTCAGAGAGCATTGCAAAAGACATACAATTGGGATGCTGATGTTAATGATGGCGTCATCGCCACTCACCATCTTGGTGGACTCCTCAAAGTTTGTCAGGATGGTACATATGTCAGACATCCAGGTCCACTCCTGAGGTCTTATGTGTGGAGTCTGACATGAAGATCGACAGCCTTGTTGCAGCTGGTACTCCACAACTGCTCTCTTCTGCTCATAAATCCTTTGCAGCATGTGGAGGGTAGAGTTCCAACGTGTGCGGACATCACACACCAGTCGGTGTGCCGGAAGCTGCAAACGCTGCTGCAACACAGCAAGGGCGGGTGAAGCTGTAGCCGACTTCCGAAAATGAGCTGACAGGCGGCGTACTTTGACGAGCAGATCTGTCAACTCAGGGTACGATATAAGAAACCACTGAACTACGAGGTTAAGCACATGAGCCAGGCATCGTACGCGTGTGATCTCGCCTTGCCTCAGAGTCGCCACCAGGTTACTGCCATTGTCACACACGACCATGCCTGGATGTAGGTTCGGCGATCTCGGCCGCAGATCTGCCTGCTGTTTCACAGCTGTCCACAACTCACAAGCAGTGTGAGGTTTATCACCTAAGCTTATGAGTTTCAGCACAGCCTGTTGCCGCTTGGCTGAGGCAGTACTGCAGTGCTTCCAGCTTGTGACTGATGTGGTGATATCTGAGATGGAGGCTGAACATGAGGATGAGGAGGAGGATGCGCAGGAGCTCTACACTGTGTGGACAACTCTGACTGACATAGGTCTCGCAATCCTCAGTGTGGGGAGGATGTGCTCCGTCCCAAGGTCCGACTGGGTCCCGGCTTCCACTATGTTTACCCAGTGTGCCGTTAGGGAGATGTACCGTCCCTGGCTATAAGCTCTTGTCCACGTGTCCATTGTCAGGTGGACTCTCCAGTAACTGCGTTGTTGAGGGCACTGCTGATGTTTTGGGACACGTGCTTGTGTAGTGAGGGGATGGCACACCGGGCAAAAGAGTATCGGTTGGGGACGGAGTACCGAGGGACGGCCACCGCCACAAGGTTGTGGAGGGATTCCATCTCCATCAGCCTAAATGGCAGCATTTCCAACGTAAGCAGTCGTGAAATGTGCGAATTTAGGACTGTGGTCTGTGGGGCGTTGGCTGCGAATTTGCGCTTTCGTTCAGTGGTCTGGGAAATGGACAATTGAATGCTGTGGTAGGACGTGAACGTGGACGTTGATGCTGTTTTTGAGAAACTGCCATAACAAGTCAAAACTGAAAGGAGGGGGCATCTTTGCATGCAGTATGGACAGGGGATTGCCTTGCACGCATAACAGGGGGTTCTCTTACACGCACAACAGCGGAAGAAGCAGTGGTGACAACTGCTGACACTGGTCGTGGACCTTGGGGTTCACCCCACAAAGTCGGGTGCTTTGCTGACATGTGCCTGATCATGCTGGTGGTGGTCAGGCTGGTAGTTTTGTCACCCCTGCTGATGCTGGCCTGGCAGCTGGTACAAATGGCCTTTTTGGGGTTATCAGCAGAGTCTTTAAAAAAATTCCAGACTCTGGAAGACCTACCGGTTGTACTGGCAGCATCCCTTATGTTAGTGTTACGGGGAACTGTTGCCCGCCTTCTGTGTGCGTCCACCACACTGCTTCTTCATGCCTATTGGGGTACTCTGCCTCCCTCCACCTGTGTGCTGATGGCCTCGCTCTGCGTGTCCTCCTGCCACGTTGGGTCAGTTACTAGATCATCCACCACCTCCTCCTCTTCCACTTGCACACCAAGGTCCTCCTCTTCACTTCGTGGCAATTGTGTCTCGTCATCGTCCACCTCTTGTGACAAATTGTCAGCATCGACTTCCTCTGGCCATAGCTGTTCAAATATTTAGGCATCGCTACATGGGATCTCCTCTTCCACCACTTCAAGCGGAGCAGGCTAGGGGCCAAAATATGGAAATGGACCAGTGAACAGCTCTTCAGAGTGTCCAACTGTGGGATCAGTTGCTGTCTGATGACACTCGGCATGGTGGGAGGAAGGAGCATCAGGGTGAGGAGGAGTACGCGGTCGAGACTCACGGCTACTAAAACTTGACCATGTGGAAGACAGACCGGAGGTGGTGGTGCCCAGGTAACTGGAAGTGTTATCTGGTATGCAATTAATAACCTGTTCACACTGATCAGTTCGCAATACTGGTGTTGTAGTGTGCTTCCCTAGTAATTCGGTCTAGAAGTGGGAGCGAGAAGATGTGGCTGTTGGTCGTGGCACATTTTCACCTTGGCCACGGCCCCGTCCTCTACACGCAACATTACCAAAACGTCCAGTTCCACGTCCCTTGCCACGCGCCTTGCCCATTGTAAATGAAGTAAAATAGCTTACACTCGCCCTATCTATGGAAAAAGGGTAATAAAAAGTAGATTAGAACAGTGGAAGAGGAAAACCACAGTTCTATTTCTCTGGCCTACACCAGAATCTTTTAAACAGATTTATTTGTGTCTGAACACTGAGCGAGACACTCATTTTTTTTTTTATGTAAAAAAGGCAAAAATGTGAATAATACAGAGATTTGAACCGTGGAACTGCAAAACCACAGTTCTAGTCATCTGGCCTACACCAGAATCTTTTAAACAGATATATTTATGTCTGAACAGTCAGCGAGACACTATTACTGTTTTTTTTTATGTAAAAAAGGCCTAAAGCTGGATAATAAAGAGATTTGAACCGTGGAACAGCAAAACCACAGTTCTAGTTATCTGGCCTACACCAGAATCTTTTAAACAGATATATTTGTGTCTGAACAGTCAGCGAGACACTATTATTGTTTTTTTTACGGAAAAAAGGCCAAAAGCTGGATAATACTGATATTTGAACCGTGGAACTGCAAAACCAAAGTTCAAGTTATCTGGCCTACACCATAATTTTTTAAACAGATATATTTGTGTCTGAACAGTCAGGGAGACACTATTACTGTTTTTTTTTACGGATAAAAGGATAAAAGCTGGAAAATACAGAGATTTGATCCGTGGAACTGCAAAACCAAATTTCTAGTTATCTGGCCTACACCAGAATCTTTTAAACAAATATATTTGTGTCTGAACAGTCAGCGAGACACTATTACTGTCTTTTTTACGGAAAAAAGGCCAAAAGCTGGATAATACAGAGATTTGAACCGCAGAACTACAAAACCACAGTTCTAGCTATCTGGCCTACACCAGAATCTTTTAAACAGATATATTGGTGTCTGAATAGTCACAGACACACTCAATTTTTTTTTTTTTTTTTGGGGGGTGGGGGGAATACCAAAAGGTTAATAAGATGCGTATTTGTACAGTCTGACTGAGGAAAAAAAAATACTGGATTTAGATGAAAAAAATAGGATTTTTTCTGGCCCCTGCTACCGGGGGATAAGCCTAGCAATTTGACCAGCAGGGGCACACAGGACTGTAATGCACTGTTTGTTGGTATAACCACTGCGTCTCCTATGCAGCCTGCCTGCCTGCCTGATATCTGGGATGGATATTAGTCCTGAGAAGGACTGTTTGTTTGATTTGGCAGACCCTACACTACCTGTTTCGCAATATATATCTCTCCCTAACTCAGCAGCACTCTCCCTACACTGTCTGATCCCTGGCGACTGTGTCCAAGATGGAGGCGCCCGGTTTTAAATACTCGAGGTGACGCTGTGCGGCCAGCCAATTACTGTAATGCCCACAAACAACAAGGCTGCAGCATTACAGTGACTGGCTGGCAATCCCTGCATGTTCATTGGCTCTGTAAAGAGCGCCAAACATGCAGGGCGGAGACCCGAGCTCCCACCCGAGTAACCCGGAAATGCTCGGTGCTCACCGAATATCCCGAGAAGCGAGATGCTCGGGAGAGTACCGAGCAGTGTCGAGCGAGCTCGCTCGACACTAATTTTAACCACACAAATCTTGTTTTAGCCCCAATTTTTTCATTTTCATAAGGGTAACAGGAGAAAATTAACTACAGCATTTGCTGTGCAATTTATTCTGAGTATGCCGATACCCCATATGTGGGGGAAAACCACTGTTTGGGCACACAGCAATTTGTCTTGAGGGTGCCAATAACCTTCATGGAATAGGGAACTACTTTTCAGGCACAGTGGAAAGCTTAGAAGGGAAGTAGCACAGTATTATAGTGCAGATTTTACTGTTATGATATACTGTGAGAGCCCCTGACATTCCAGAACTGCAGAACCCCTATAAGTGACCCCATTTTACAAATTACACCTCTCAATGAATTCATCTAGGTGTTCAGTGATCATATTGACACCACAGGTATGTCACAGAATTTTATACCATTGGGCAGTGAAGAGAAAATAATTACATTTTTACCACAAAAATGTTGTTTTAGCCCCAGACTTAACATTGTTAAAAGGGAAAAAGAGTAAAAATGGCACTATAGAATTAAGCTAAAGAACAATGAAATGGAGACATTCCTGTAACAGAAACCATTTGACCATCCAACATACATTAAACTAAACAGTTTCCATCCAAAACACATAAAAAACTCTATTGTTTACAGCCAAGCCATCAGATACAATCGGATATGTTCCAACCCTATGGATAGAGACAAACACCTTGGTGGCCTGAGAAAGACATTTTTGAATCAGGACTAACATTCAAGAACAATTGAGAACCAGATTACAAGAGCCACCCGAATATCAAGGAATCACCTCTTACATTACAAAACTCAAAAAGAAAGCAACCGGGTGCCTCTAGTAGTCACCTACAAGCCAAATCTGGAGGTTCTAAGGGGAGCTGCACGGAAACTACATCCTTTACAACAAAAAGATGCCCGATTACAATCCATATTTCCAGACCCCCAACTTCTGTTTTAGGTAGCCCCCAAATCTAAGAAGAATCATTGTCAGAAGCTGCCTATCCTCTCCAACAGCTACAGGAACCTTTGTTTGCAACCAGAAATAATGTAAAACCTGTCTATTTATAATAATTAGTGTTGAGCCACCCCCGTAGTGTTCGGGTTCGGTTCGTTTCGTCGAACACCGGGAGGTTCGAGGAACTGTTCGTCGAACTGTTCGTCGAACACCTTAGAACACCGTCGAAAACCGTTAAAACCAATGGCAGGCAAACAAAAACACATAGAAACACATAGAAAACACCTGCAAAGGTGTCCAAAAGCTGACAAACTGCTCAGAAGACACTCTCTTTAAAAAAGCCGGCCGGCAAATTCAGCAGCGGCATACACCGGTACCCGACAATTTAGACAAGAAGGAATAGAGCATCACACATAGATTAGATAGATAGAAACATGTCAGTCACACATATAAGAAGCACAGTGACAGTGTTGGTTACTGCACTTGTCATTTAGTGTAAAGGATTTATTAAAAAAAATATTAGTGTTTTCATGCACCGTCTCTTTAAAAAAGCCGGCCGGCAATTCAGCATCTGTACCCGACAATTTAGAACAGAAAGAATAGAGCTTCACACATAGATTAGATAGATAGAAACATGTCAGTCACATATATAATAAGTACAGTGACAGTGTTGCTTACTGTACTTGTCATTTAGTGTAAAGGATTTATTTAAAAAAATAATAGTGTTTTCATGCACTGTCTCTTTAAAAAAGCCGGCCGGCAATTCAGCAGCGGTACCCGACAATTTAGAACAGAAAGATAGAGCATCACACATAGATTAGATAGATAGAAACATGTCAGTCACATTTATAATAAGTACAGTGACAGTGTTGGTTACTGTACTTGTCATTTAGTGTTAAAATAAAGGATTTATTAAAATAAAAATTGGCGTGGGATCCAACATAATTTTAGGCTCTAGCGGAGGTTAAGCAGACGGCTGGGGCAGATGTTTGAAGCCTCGGAAGGGGGTAATACCGACGGAGCTTACCAGGCTACTAATAACAGCCCCCAGCTGAATACTTAGCCTTTATTAGCTATTAAAATGGGGGACCCCCCCAAAAAAATGACGTGGGGTCCCCCCTATTTTAATAGCTAGAAAAGGCTAGGCAGACAGCTGGGGGCTGATATTAATAGCTCAGGAAGGGTGCCATGAATATTGGCCCCCTCCCAGGCTAGAAACACCAGCCGTCAGCCGCCCCAAAAATGGCGCATCTCGATGTAGCAGAGCTGAAGCTGTCGTGGGAACCATGGGAAGGTAAGGATTATGTTGCTTTATTATTTTTCTTTTATTGCAGGGGATCGTTGGCTTCAGCTGGAATGGGCGTGATTGTAAGTATGGTTTAATTTAGAACAATAAAGAATTGTGTCTTTATTTCAATTAAAGGACTTTATTCTGGGTGTTTGTGTTTTTTTTTAACTTTGACTATGGGGTTAGTAATGGGGGTGTCTTATAGACGCCTCTCCATTACTAACCTGGGCTTGATGTCAGTTGGCATTATAAGCTGACATCAACCCCAGCCCTATTACCCCACTGCCACCGCTACAGGGCAGTGGGAAGAGCGAGGCTAAGTGCCAGAATTGGCGCATCCTATGGATGTGCCATTTCTGGGGCGGCTGACGGCTGGTGTTTCTAGCCTGGGAGGGGGCCAATATTCATGGCACCCTTCCTGGGCTATTAATATCAGCCCCCAGCTGTCTGCCTAGCCTTTGCTAGCTATTAAAATAGGGGGGACCCCACGTCAATTTTTTGGGGGGTCCCCCATTTTAATAGCTAGTAAAGGCTAGGCATTCAGCTGGGGGCTGATATTAGTAGCCTGGGAAGCTCCGTGGGTATTACCCCTTCCCAGGCTTCAAACATCTGCCCCAGCCGTCTGCTTAACCTCCGCTAGAGACTAAAATTATGGGGGATCCCACGCCAATTTTTTTTTAAATAAATCCTTTATTTTAACACTAAATGACAAGTACAGTAATCAACACTGTCACTGCACTTCATATATATGTGACTGACATGTTTCTATCTATCTAATCTATGTGTGATGCTCTATTGCTTCCATTCTAAATTGTCGGGTACAGATGCTGAATTGCCGGCCGGCTTTTTTAAAGAGACGGTGCATGAAAACACTATTATTTTTTTTAATAAATCCTTTATACTAAATGGCAAGTACAGTAATCAACACTGTCACTGTACTTCTTATATATGTGACTGACATGTTTCTATCTATCTAATCTATGTGTGATTCTCTATTCCGTCTATTCTAAATTGTCGGGTACCGCTGCTGAATTGCCGGCCGGCTTTTTTAAAGAGACGGTGCATGAAAACACTAATATTTTTTTTTATAAATCCTTTACACTAAATGACAAGTACAGTAATCAACACTGTCACTGTACTTCTTATATATGTGACTGATATGTTTCTATCTATCTAATCTATGTGTGATGCTCTATTCTTTCGGTTCTAAATTGTCGGGTACCGGTGTACCGCTGCTGAATTGCCGGCTTTTCATGTTTCACTGTGAGCACAGTTCCCATCGATTTGGGCAATCACTCTAATGCCACAACCACCATGGCTGTGGCATTACAGTGAGTGGCAGACAATCCCTGCATGATTGGTGCTCTAAATAGCGCCAGACATGCAGGACACGCTTTTGGTGCACGAACAGTTATCGAACATAACGTCGAACAGCCGAATTTTTTGCAAATCGTTCGGGTTCGTCGAACAACTCGAACACCGCCCAAAACAGATCGAATTTGAGATTGGCGAACAGTTCTAGTCGAACACCGCTCATCTCTAATAATAATAACTGACAAGATAAAGATCCCCAACGCACATCAGAACTACAAGATCCCATGTACTTTCAGCTGCATCACATTTAATGTGGTGTACTTAATTATATGCAACAAATATCCAACTGTTGGTCTGTATGTATGGGAGACTGGGCAAAAACGTTGAATCATGATGAATTCTAATCGCCACACAATAAAAGAAAAAAGAAAAGATGTATATGTGGCCAAACATTCCCTGATCACAGCATCATGGACATGATATTACTGTTATTAAAAGGTAACTTCAAATCTCAGAGAGACAGGAGAGGCTGGGAATTCAAACTAATGACCACCTTTTACACACTCAGTGCTGGTATGAATGTGTCACATGGATTTATGTCTGTCTATAGTGGTGGCCAAAAGTATTGGCACCCCTGCAATTCTGTCAGATAATACTTTGTTTCTTCCAGAAAATGATTGCAATCACAAATTCTTTGGTCTTATTATCTTCATTTAATTAGCTCGCAAGGAAAAAACACAAAAGAGAATGAAGCAAAAATCAAATCTTTGATCATTTCACACAAAACTCCAAAAATGGGCCAGACAAAAGTATTGGCACCCTCAGCCTAATACTTGGTTGCACAACCTTTAGCCAAAATAACTGCGAACAACCGCTTCCGGTAACCATCAATGAGTTTCTTACAATGCTCTGCTGGAATTGTAGACCATTCTTCTTTGGCAAACTGCTCCAGGTCCCTGATATTTGAAGGATGCCTTCTTCAAACTGCCATTTGAGATCTCTCCACAGGTGTTCTATGGGATTCAGGTCTGGACTCATTGCTGGCCACCTTAGAAGTCTCCAGTGCTTTCTCTCAAACCATTTTATAGTGCTTTTGGAAGTGTGTTTTGGGTCATTGTCCTGCTGGAAGACCCATGACCTCTGAGGGAGACCCAGCTTTCTCACACTGGGCCCTACATTATGCTGCAAAATTTGTTGGTAATCTTCAGACTTCATAATGCCATGCACACGGTCAAGCAGTCCAGTGCCAGAGGCAGCAAAGCAATCCCAATACATCAGGGAACCTCCGCCATGTTTGACTGTAGGGACCATGTTCTTTTCTTTGAATGCCTCTTTTTTTTCCTGTACACTCTATGTTGATGCTTTTTCCCAAAAAGCTTAACTTTTGTCTCATCTGACCAGAGAACATTCTTCCAAAACATTTTAGGCTTTCTCAGGTAAGTTTTGGCAAACTCCAGCCTGGCTTTTTTATGTCTCTGGGTAAGAAGTGGGGTCTTCCTGGGTATCCTACCATACAGTCCCCTTTCATTCAGACGCTGACGGATAGTATGGGTTGACACTGTTGTACCCTCGGACTGCAGGGCAGCTTGAACTTGTTTGGATGTTAGTCGAGGTTCTTTATCCACCATCCGCGCAATCTTGCGTTGAAATCTCTCATCAATTTTTCTTTTCCGTCCACATCTAAGGAGGTCAGCGACAGTGCCATGGGCTTTAAACTTCTTGATGACACTGCGCACGGAAGACACAGGAACATTTAGGTCTTTGGAGATGGACTTGTAGCCTTGAGATTGCTCATGCTTCCTCACAATTTGGTTTCTCAAGTCCTCAGACAGTTCTTTGGTCTTCTTTCTTTTCTCCAAGCTCAATGTGGTACACACAAGGACACACGACAGAGGTTGAGTCAACTTTAATCCATGTTAACTAGCTGCAAGTGTGATTTAGTTATTGCCAACACCTGTTAGGTGCCACTGGTAAGTTACAGGTGCTGTTAATTACACGAATTAGAGAAGCATCACATGATTTTTCAAACAGTGCCAATACTTTTGTCCACCCCCTTTTTTAGTTTTGGTGTGGTATTATATCCAATTTGGCTTTAGGACAATTCTTTTTGTGTTTTTTCATTGAAGACAAATTAAATGAAGATAATAATACCAAAGAATTTCAGGTGTGCCAAGACTTTTGGCCACCACTGCATATAAACTAAGGAATGTGCTCCTCAGACCTTGTGGGGCATCACAACCATGGACCAGACCTCAATTACAAGACAAAAAAACTTTCACAATCCTTATCTATGAACATCTCCAATATTTATGGTCAGAAATGTTTATCTCTTTCCCATAATGATATTTCTGCTTCACGTCACTTGTCTCATCTATTGCATTATTTCTGTGCCTTGTTGTGTTTAAATATGTGACTCTTCAGATTTTGTGTTATGCTATGCCTGATGAAGAAACCCCAGCATTCTCGAAAACTTGAACTTTGCTATCGTCTTTTCAGTTAGCCATTAAAAGGTATCATCCACTGAGGACTCTCAAATCTAAATATTTTTCTATCCATATATGGCTGTATAGTACTGCTCATCCACATGGCGAGACTTGAGAGCGACCAATTGCTGTTTGCATCCTGGAGCACAGATTTTCCTAGAATAGTCTGCAGACTCTATACACAAAGCCCCTAAGTGCTAGAAGAGAAGAATACCCCCCTCAAGTGACTCCATTTTGGAAATTACACCCCTATGGGAATTTATCTACAGATGTAATGATGATTTGACTCCATTGGTGTTTTTCAGAAACAAGCAGCAGTGGATGTTGCAAAGTAAAAATTAAAAATCTGCCATTTTAGTGCCCAGTACATTGTACTGCTCAGTACATTGTAGTACCCAGTACATTATAGTGCCGAGTACATTATGCCCAGCTCGTGCTTCTGGAGACATGCACCCTTAAATTATGCAAGCTCTCACCACTACAGAAATGCCAAACATGTGTATGCTAAATGAGGTTTAGACACACTGGGGCTCAGAAGGAAGAGGGCATTTGGATTTGGGAGTGCCGAATTAGCTGAATTTCTTTTGGAGGCAAGGAGCCATTTTGCTTTTTCAGAGCCTTTGTACTACGAGTAACATGGAAGCCCCCTATTTTTCCATATTCAGATGATTAACGTTAGTGGGGATTTTCTTTCTTTTTTAGATAAATTTGAAGCTTTTATTGGGAACATTTTAGATAACATTTTGGATCACATTTCTCCTGCAATCTCCGCTGAGCTCTTACATTAGGGTTTCCATCAAAATTTCTGAGTGACGTGATTCAGATGTAACCCCCAATGGATCCATTCACTATAATAGAATGTAAGCCCACAAGGTTCCTCTTCCCTCTGTACCAGTCTATACTTGTTAGTTAGTTTACTGTAAGTGATATCTGTATTTTGTATGTAACGCCTTTTTCATTATTATTATTTATTATTATAGCGCCATTTATTCCATGGCGCTTTACATGTGAAAAGGGGTATACATAGCAAATACACTTACAATAATTTTGAACAAAACAAGTCAGCGAATGATACAAGAGAAGATAGGACCCTACCTGTGAGGGATCATAAGCTACAAGGGATGGGTGAGGATTAGTGTTGAGCCACCCCCGTAGTGTTCGAGTTCGGTTCGGTTCGTCGAACACCCGTGTGTTCGCCGAACTGTTCGTCGAACTGTTCGTCGAACACCTTCGAACACCGTTAAAACCAATGGCAGGCAAACAAAAACACATAGAAACACATAGAAAACACCTTCAAAGGTGTCCAAAAGCTGACAAACTGCTCAGAAGACATAACTAACACATGGAAAAGTGACAAGTACATATAGTCATGCGAAAATAAAAGAGGTGGAGGAGTAAAAGGAGGGGGAGACACAGATATAGGCATGTCATGCCCTTCTAAAATCCAAAAAGTGAGAAGCCGACACGGCCAGTCCGCTCCTGCCCGTGCCACCTCCGTGTCGCCGGGTTTGTGCCAGAGCCGCGGTGAACCCTGATGGCCAGCCCCCCTCTCCCAATACTGGTGCCTGTCCGCTGGTGGGTCGAGCGAGCCCCCCTGTGGTGGAGGCAGCTCTAAGCTTTTTAATTTAAATTGTCTCTCTAATTTGAATGAATACACTTTAAATCCATTTACAAGGATCTATTGGAGGGCAAGTCTCATGCCAGCAGCCTCGTAATTCCAGCTCCAGTAGCGTCCACTAAAGCTGCTGCAGTTAAAAAGCTTTTATAAGGATCGAGCTCGGCTGTCCACCGCAAGGCATCCTACTGCCAGTCCCAGCCCCTATGCCTTGGGGTGCCTCCTGATGCTCTTTACTAAGTATCCCATGGTCCCGAAGCATTTCCTTTGAAAAAATTAAGTGTCTAAACTACAGGTGGTGTAGCTTGCTTAACAGCCGGGATAATCCGCTGACTAGCAGACACTGCTACTAGGCACAAAGTATTTCCTGGGCTAGATGCAGTTAAAAATTTGTAATTAGATACTCTCGCTGGATGCTGAGAAAGCATTCCATAGAGTCTCCTGGCACGCCATATATGATTCTCTTAAAAAGCTTGGGGTAGGGGTCTAGGGGACCCTTTTATAGCCAAAATCACGGACCTGTATCACAATACGTCACCTAGGCTGAAGATAAATGGAACTGTAGCACCCTGAGGGCTCGGTTGCTACAGACGTATTGCACCTCACCCAGAGGTGTGATATCTCACTCTCAGGTAAGGATGGAGTGTGGATCAGGACCCGACACCTGCATGCATTACACCACATTGCCATGGGGCAGGGCGACCAATATGCCCCTGAGATGGGCACGACAGTCCCTGTCCCTGGCTGGAGTGGGGGGAGGGAACACTGAGGAAGGGGAACCCTGTAGTGCAGGAGCAGGGAGGAAGCAGTTCCTGGGTGCATTGAGAAGGGAGTATAAAAGGTGGGCACCATCTTAGTTCAGTGCAGAGAAGTCTGAGCAGAAGTGGCAGGGAGCAGGGGCTCTGCATGAGCTCTGCTCCGGAGGCGGGCCTAGTAACAGAGGCCCAGGCCTGGAAGAGGGAGAAGGAAGGAAGAGGAGCGGAGAAGGCTCCAGGAACGAGGAATGAAGGGATCCCAGGGGTGCGGACGGGCGAGTCGCCACTGCACGCCCGAATCCACCTGCGTGGAGGGGTCAGGCCAAAGGGGGAGACCGGTCCCCGAACTAGTGGAGGCAGGAAACGACCCTCAGCTAGAAACCGGAGGCTCTGACATGTTATGTGGCGCAGCCCCTCGCTACACCCGCTAGGAAGGCACCACATAGGGTCAGGGAAACTGGCGCCAAGTTTACCAAGAGGAGGCCCGAGGCAGCCAGACAGAAGTGTTGGTAAGAAAGGCCAGACAAAGGACACACAAAGGGGGTCCTGTGAAGTGCTCCAAAGTTATCTGGGAGTTGTCTGAGCCCCTCACCTGGTGAGCACAGTACGACGTGGGCAGCCGTTACCTGCAGACGTGGTCTGGATAATAAGAACTGTGAGTAAAGGCCCTGAACTGCATCACTGACTCCGTGTCGTTACTGCTGCTGCCCTGCACCATCACCCCCATCCTCCGCATACACTGCCCTGAGGCTATACTCCTCCCGTGGGGAGTTATGCTACGCTCTGCTGCACCCACAACACCAGCCTCAGCGGTCTGCCCTGTAGCGGCGGTTCACTCTGACCGCAATCCACGGGTGGCGTAGTCGTACATTTAAACATCAAAACCACATAAATAGTTCCGCCACTGGTTTGACCGCCCAGAGCCACGGAACCGGGTTGCCGCCACGAAGACTACAACCACCAGCATCCACCAAAAAGGGTCCGGCTCCGGGTGTACCAAGGCCCAGGGGGTGCGTCAGAACATTTTCATCACCTTTCACAATCACCAATGGGACAAGGCAGGGATGTCCTCTGTCCCCTCTCTTATTCATCCTAGTGACGGAGCACCTGCTCTCATCAATTCGCCATAACCCCAATATTAGGTGGATTGAGGTGGGAGGCACCGAGTACAAGTGCTCTCTATTTGCTGATGATGTCCTAGTATATATCACTCAATCACATATATCCATCCATGCTGTTATGGCTGAAATAGATCACTTTGTTACATGGTCAAATTTTAAAATCAATGCAGCGAAGTCTGAGGCCCTCGATGTCTCCCTCCCCAAATCCATATAGGATTCCATCCAGTCCAACTTTCCCTTTGCCTGGCCCTCACAGGGTATCAAATACTTAGGAATTCCTATTCATAGAGACCTCTCCCATCTATGTTATCTTAATTTTGGGCCCTTTATTGAACAACTCCATACAGACCACGGTTGGCAAGTTAGAACTGTAAGATTCACTACGTGAACCGCTGGTGTTTTGTGGAAAAGCACATGTACACTGCGTTCCAAATTATTATGCAAAAAGTGTTTAGGAGTGATAAGGGAAGAATTTGTTTGTTTGTCAGTTAAACTCATTGATGGTGATGTGTGTCAGGGCTCTTTATATCACTGTAAGCAATTGCAGACACCTGTGCTAATTAGTTTGGCAGGTGTGTCCAATGAAAGGCAAGACTACTTAAGAAGGCTCTCTCACATTATTAAGCAGCCTACATTTTCTGCCAAAATGGGAAAGAAAAAGGATGTGTCGGCTGCTGAGAAGCAACAAATTGTGGAGTGTTTAGGTCAAGGCATGACTACAATCAACATTGTGCGATGATCAGGATGAAGTGTCTTGGCAATCAAGAAGTATGTAGCTGATTCACAGTACACACGTGTGCGTGCTGATAAGGGCAAATTGAGGACTCTTTCCTACAGGCAATTACGTCAGGTTGAAAGAGCAGCCTTGTCATAGCAGCAGACAAGTTTTTGAAGCTGCTTGTGCCTCCAACGTCCCCCGAACAACAAGATGCAGGGTCCTTCAGAGGTTTGCAGCTGTGCATACGCCATCCTGTCGACCTCCTCTATCCACTTCACACAAGCAGAAACGGCTCCAGTGGGCCAAACATTACATGAAGACTGATTTCAAAACAGTTTTGTTCACGGATGAGTGCCGTGCAGTGCTCGATGGTCCAGATGGATGGAGTGGAGGATGGCTGGTTGATGGACACCCCACGCAAACACGGCTACAGCGCCAACAAGGAGGAGGTGGAGTAATGTTTTGGGCTGGAATCATGGGGAGAGAGATTGTCGGCCCCTTTAGGATCCCTGAAGGCGCTAAAGATGAACTCCATAATGTATGTGGATTTTCTCAAACAGCACTTCCTGCCATGGTTCAAGAAGAAGAACCGTGTATTTCACAGCAAGATCATTTTTCTGCATGATAATGCACCATCTCATGCTGCACATAAAACATCTGCATCTCTGGCTGATATGGGCATAAAAGGGGACAAACTTATGGTGTGACCCCCATGCTCCCCTGACCTCTACCCCATTCAGAACCTTTGGAGCATCATTAAAAGGAGTGTCTATGATGGCGGGAGGCAGTTCACATCTAAGCAACAGCTCTGGGAGGGTATTCTGTCCTCATGCAAAACAATTGAAGCAGAAACCATCTAAAACCTGACAAATTCAATGGACGAGAGAGTTCAGAAGCTCCTTTCGAACAAGGGGTCCTATGTGAAAATGTAACATCACCTAGAATAAAGTTTTGAGTTGAAAACTGTTTGATTTCAGTTTCTAACAACCTGCTAATGCTTATAATTTCAAAAATGACCATTTTTTTGGTCTTTATTAAAATGAAAAGGTTGATCGAAAAGTTTGGGGGATCTAAGAGTGTGGCAACCCAGTAGTCATGATTACTTAGAATTCTAACAATATGAAGGTCATGCTGCAGGTAGTGCAGCAAGAAGGCACTTATGTGTCTTGCGCATCTCGGAGCCCCAAAATTATTTTCCGGGCTAGATGCAGCTAAAAATTATTTTTAATTTTAAATCTGGTGAAGCTTTAGTATAGATGGCCTAATAGGGTCAGTGCTGCACACTGCTACAAAGCCCAAATTATTTTCCAGTCAAGATACAGATAAACATGATTAGTAATTTGAAAGCTTAAAACGGTTGGTAGGGTGATTTTAACCAATCATCAAGCTTTTACTCTCCCCAGGATGACACAGGGGTAGAAAAGTCGTTTCGGATCCATGATTTGTTCATCTTTATGAACGTGAGTCTGTCTACATTATCAGTGGAGAGCCGCGTACGCTTATCTGTCAGCACACCACCAGCAGCGCTGAACACACGATCAGACAGAACGCTGGCTGCGGGGCATGACAAGATCTCCAAGGCGTAAGTGGCTAGCTCCGGCCATTTATCCAGATTGGAAGCCCAAAAAGAGCAAGGGTCCAGTGACACAGTCGCGGCTTCAATGTTTACTTGGAGATACTCCTGTACCATCGTCTCTAGGCGTTGACTATATGTCAGACTTCTTGTCTCCTGTGGCCTTGCAAAGGATGGGCTAAAAAAGTGGTGAAATGATTCCGCAAAATTGATGTTACCAGCAGATACTGTGGTTCTGTTACGGTTTGAGTGCTGAACACTTGACGGTCCCACGGTTGGCAAGTTGGAACTGTGAGATTCACTACGTGCACCACTGGTATTTTGTGGAAAAGCACATGTAAGATTCTGCAACAGTCTCTACTGATACTCCTGCATGCGTGCATCCCTTTCTATGGCAGGAATAATTTCTGCAAATTTACTTTTGTACCGGGGATCTAACAGTGTGGCAACCCAGTAGTCAGGATTATTTCTAATTCTCACAATTCGAGGGTCATGTTGCAGGTAGTGCAGCAAGAAGGCACTCATGTGTGTTGCGCATCCAGGAGCACCAAGTCCCTGTTGTGTTGGTGGCGAGGTAACAATCATGCTTCCTTCCTCTGTCCTCTCCCCCCAACCTCGCACAACAGAAATGTGATCAAGGTCTCCCTCATCTGATGAGTCTTCCATCAGTTCGTCCTCCATTTCTTCCTGGGCTCCTGCACCTTCCTCACTAGTTTGGCTGCTACCATGCGCCCTGGTAAAACCGTCTCCCCCACCCTCACATGCCTGCCGCCTTGGTGCTGCCGACCGTCTGGACCTTGCAGATGTTAGCCCTTCCGCATACAACTCCTCCTCCTCTACTTCCTCCACCTCCTCTTGTGCCACCACCTGACTCCGAATTCTGTTTAACATGTGCTCCAGCATGTAAATCACCGGAATAGTCATGCTGATAATGGCATCGTCAGCACTAAACATCTTCGTCGCCATTTCAAAACTGTGCAGAAGGGTGCATAGGTCCCTGATCTGAGACCACTCCTCCAGCGTGATTTGCCCCACCTCTGAATCTCGTTGGCCCAGGCTATACGTCAGAACGTATTGCACCAGGGCTTGTTGGTGCTGTCACAGTCGCTGCAACATGTGCAGAGTTGAATTCCACCGGGTAGGCACATCGCATTTTAGCCGGTGAAGTGGCAGGCCCAACGACTTCTGTAGAGATGTAAGTCGCTGAGCTGCGGGATGCGAACGGCGGAAGTGAGCACACAGCGACCGTGCCCTCTGCAGAAGGCCATCTAGTCTGGGATAGTGGGCTAAAAATTGCTGGACAACCAGGTTCAACACGTGAGCCATACAAGGCACGTGTGTGACATTGCCCCAGCGAAGGGCCGCACCCAGGTTTGCAGCATTGTCGCACACGGCCTTCCCTGGTTTCAGGTCCAGTGGAGACAACCATTCATGAAATTGGTTCTCCAGAGCTGACCACAACTCCTCAGCTGTGTGACTCACATTTCCCAGACATTTCAATGTAAAAACCGCCTGATGACGTTGAGCCCTACTGCCAGCATAGTAAGGAGGTGTGCAGGATCCCTTCTGCGCAGTTAGAAAGCTTGTGGCATGACCAGACAGGCTTTGGGTGCAGGTGGAAGACCGAGAGGAGTTTGAGGAGGCAGAAGCAGTGGAGGAACTTTGACATAAAGAGGATTGACGCACAACTCGTGGGGACGGCAAGACTTGGACAGCAGCCCCTTGTCCTGCTGTCACCATAGTTACCCAGTGCCCAGTCAGCGACATGTAATGCCCCTGTCCATGCCTACTCGTCCAAGTGTCTGTGGTGAAATGCACCCTGTCACACACAGAGTTTCTCAAAGAAGCGGTTATGTTGTGTGCGACATGCTGGTGGAGCGCAGGCACACCTTTCTTTGAGAAGTAGTGCCGACTGGGCATCTGGTACTGGGGCACTGCGACGGACATAAGGTCTCGAAAATCCTCTGTGTCCACCAGGCGGAAAGGCAGCATTTCTGTAGCCAAGAGCTTGCAGATGGTGAAATTCAACCTCTTAGCTTTCTCATGGCTAGGAGGAAATGGTCTTTTACTTGTCCACATCTGAGGGACCGAGGGCTGGCTATTGTGCTTAGACGGGGTTGATAATGGTGTCCCCGGCAAACTGCCGGTCTGTGAGGAAGATGCAGGCGGACATGTTAGGTTGCCTTGATCCAAAGGTAGTGCTATCGATGTCGGACAGCGCTCAACACCAGCTGGTGTTCCCACCTCCAAAGAAAATGATGACCTGCCAATCACGCTGGCTGTTGCGGGTAAAGAGGTGGCAGGTCTGCGCCCCTAAACAGGTGTGACTGCTGTCCCCCCAGTCACAGAGGATGAAGAGGCCGCGGATGCACAAGATATGGCAGACGGTGGTTGGCCCGGCCGGCTAGGCCGCATTGTAGCACACTGAGCTTCCCACTGCAACTTATGCTTCATGTCCATGTGCCGGTTCATGCATGAAGTACTCAAACTATGTATTTTTTGGCCTCTACTTAGCTTTTGCTGACAAATGTTACAGATAACACGAGTTGGGTCATCTTTATCGATCTGAAAAAATGCCCAGGCTATGCAAGGCTTAGCACCCATGCGACCTGAAGAGCCACCACGACTTGTGGTGAGAGGCAGAGTTGTGTTTGAGGATGCAGTTGTTGACGTGCTTCCAGTACTACGTCTCTGTCCAGGATGGCGCAACCTGACCTCGTCGTCACTAGCATCTTCCTCCACCTCCTCTGCTGACCTCATCTCTTGGCTGACTGTGGGTTGACAGTAAGTGGGATCTCCAACCTCATCATCATCACCCTGTGCGTTATCACACCCGTCGTCCTCAGAGCCAACCTGTTCCTGCCCTGACAAAAAACTAAAGTTGTCGCTCCAATCAGGTATTTGAGTCTTATCATCGTCTTCCTCATTGTCTCCACCAACAGGAGTTACAGTTTGGGAATGAGGGTCTACATTATGGTCAGAACCTTCTGCATCTGGTCCTGGATCCGACTCATAAAGATTCTGGGCATCAGTGCAGATCATTTCCTCGTCTGGATTCACAGAAGCACTGGAGTCGACCTCTGATTCCCAGGCTATAGTATGAGTAAACAGCTCTGCAGACTCAACCATCTGTTCTACCTCATACTCAGACGGGCAGCTGGAGATTTGGGAGCTGTGAGGAAGCAAGTGCGATTGGGGTGACACCTTTGAGGACTGGAGTATTTGTGATGTTGAAGTTGATGTGGAGGAGAGCCCACTTAAAGGAGCACTTGATATCCATTGAAGCACCTGCTGTTTCTGTGCCTCATCTGGAATTTGTAGCGATTGGCGTGGCCGTAAGAAAGGGATCTTATCACATTGTCCGCTAAAAGAAGTAGACATTTTAGTTTGGCTGGAAGATGGTCTTTCTTCTGCACCTACCCCACGGACACAACCTTTTTTCCCCTTCCCAACACGCCTATTCCCCTTTCCACCAGCAGCAGGCATTTTTCCACTCATTTTGGTGGTTAACTAATTCACAACTCTGGAGTTGTTTGCACAAAAAAACAATGGATGGTAACTGAGCAGAGCTGAGTGGCCAAACTGTGGTATTAGGCCAAAACTATTGGCTGGGTTAGATGCAGAAAAAAATTATATTCAATTTGCAACCTGATGGAGGTCAGTATAGATGGACTAATACAACAAGTCCCACACACAGCTAGAAGCCCAATATTTTTTCAGAGGTAGATGCAGAAAAAAATTATATTCAGTTTGCAACCTGATGGAGGTCTGTATAGATGGATTAATAGAACAAGACCCACACACAGCTAGAAGCCCAATATTTTTTCAGAGGTAGATGCAGAAAAAAATATATTCAGTTTGCAACCTGATGGAGGTCTGTATAGATGGATTAATAGAACAAGACCCACACACAGCTAGAAGCCCAATATTTTTTCAGAGGTAGGTGCAGAAAAAAATTATATTCAGTTTGCAACCTGATGGAGGTCTGTATAGATGGATTAATAGAACAAGACCCACACACAGCTAGAAGCCCAATATTTTTTCAGAGGTAGATGCAGAAAAAAATATATTCAGTTTGCAACCTGATGGAGGTCTGTATAGATGGATTAATAGAACAAGACCCACACACAGCTAGAAGCAAATATTTTTTCAGAGGTAGATGCAGAAAAAAATATATTCAGTTTGCAACCTGATGGAGGTCAGTATAGATGGACTAATACAAAAAGTCCCACACACAGGTAGAAGCCCAATATTTTTTCAGAGGTAGATGCAGAAAAAAATATATTCAGTTTGCAAACTGATGGAGGTCAGTATAGATGGACTAATACAACAAGTCCCACACACAGCTAGAAGCCCAATATTTTTTCAGAGGTAGATGCAGAAAAAAATATATTCAGTTTGCAACCTGATGGAGGTCAGTATAGATGGACTAATACAACAAGTCCCACACACAGCTAGAAGCCCAATATTTTTTCAGAGGTAGATGCAGAAAAAAATATATTCAGTTTGCAACCTGATGGAGGTCAGTATAGATGGACTAATACAACAAGTCCCACACACAGCTAGAAGCCCAAATATTTTTTCAGAGGTACTGTAGATGCAGATAAAAATTATTTTTAATTTGCAACCTGGTGGAGGTCAGTATAGATGGACTCTTAGAGAAAGTCCGACACACTGCTAGAAGGCCAAATATTTTTTCAGAGCTAGATGCAGAAAAAAATTATATTCAGTTTGCAACCTGATGGAGGTCAGTATAGATGGACTAATAGAATGATGCTATGCCCAAAAGATTTTACTTCACTAGGTGCAGTAAAAAAATTGGTATTCTATACACAGGTGGTATATCTTGCAACACAGATAGGCTACTCCACTGACTAACACACTCTGCAATAGGCCAAAAAGGATTAGCTTTGCTAGATTCAGCCAAATGCTGTGAAAAAAACTTGCACAGCACTGGCACAGACCTGCCTGGCAAAAACTAATAGGAACTGATGTAACCTAGTCCTGAAAAGGACTCCAATTACAATTAGTCTTTACTCCCACAATCTATCTATTTAAGAGCACAGACCTCCCTGATAAAAGTCGTAGGAAATGCTGTAACCTAGTCCTTTAAAGGACTGCAATCACAACTATTCCCTACTCCCAAGCTATCTGTATATTTGTGCGAAAATTGGCTTGAAATTAACAAGGTATAGCGCACACAGCAACAGCGGTGCCGTCTAACACGCAGCTGCAGCAGTGAGAAAATGGTGGCGACGGGGAAAATGGCTTGGTCTTATAGGGCAAGGACATGTGACATACACTGCCAATGACACATGCCCTTGCTTGTGTGAAAAAAAGCACTTCGCTTCGTGTGTGCGCTGCTGATAGGCTGACAGATTGCACCTCCCCACTGCAAATGCGGGAAAGGGAAAAAAAATGGAGATCTTCATTGTTCCTGCAGAGATCCATCCCCTGCCCCTCCCCCCACCACGCTGTACACTCAAACTGCGTATTAACATTAATTTTCATCATTACTGAGAAAAAATCCAGTTATGATTTTGGTGCACGAACAGTTATCGAACATAACCTCGAACAGCCGAATTTTTCTCAAATTGTTCGTGTTCGCCGAACGGCTCGAACACCGCCCAAAACAGCTCGAATTTGAGATTGGCGAACAGTTCGAGTAGAACAACGCTCATCTCTAGTGAGGATACAGTAGGTGGGGGTAAAGCTGGTCATGCAGCAGTATGGTGGAGCAGTAGTTACTGCAGGTTGTACGCTTGTCGGAAGAGGTGGGTCTTCAGGTTCCTTTTGAAGGTTTCCATGGTAGGCGAGAGTCTGATATGTTGGGGTAGAGAGTACCAGAGTAGGAGAGATGAACGAGTCTTGTATGCGATTGTGGGAAGAGGAGATAAAAGGGGTGTAGAGAAGGAGATCTTGTGAGGATCGGAGGTTACATCCAGGTATGTACCGGGAGACTAGGTCACAGATGTTTAAGGGGGAAGACCGGGGTGTAAGTACTTTCAGAACAAGGGATCCAGAACTGCTAGCGCCGTGCCTCTGGTTGCATGGGGAAGACAGACTGCTAGCACAGGAGTCAGGTGACCAGGGAGCTGGGGGTGTGTCTAGGAAGAGGGAGAAAAAGTAGGTTTGCGTGGGATAGCAGGCAGTTGACAGTTGGAGTCAAGCCCGACTAGAGGGAGAAGAGACACAGGGTCTGTGGAGCCGAGCAAGTGAGGTGCAGTGTTATGGACTAGGGGCTCAGGGGGTCAAACCGGAGACCGCCCACTGCCGCCAGAAGATGGAGCATTGTTTAGGTTGGGAAGCCATAAAAAACAACACCGGCATCAGCCGGCAACTGCCTTATGGGAAACAAGAGTCAGCTAAGTGTAAAACTGCCGATTACAACTGTTTCGACTCTGCTACATCTAGCCAAAATGTGGACTGTTGGTTATAGCCTGTTACCTGCTACTTCCCTTGTTGTCCCCATATTTCCCCTGTTGCTCCCTCCATGGACATTTACCCTGTTACAATAAATACCCCCTGTTTATTAACTCTGTACTGGCTGCACTGTGTTTCTGCGTCACTGCTTCTAAAATACATGTGTCGCAGATGTATGGGGTAGACAGGTTGTGTATGACTTTGTATGCCAAGGTTAGGGTCTTGAACTTGAGTCTCTGGGCAATGGGGAGCCAGTGAAAGCATTGACAGAGAGGAGAGGCCGGGGAATAGTGGGGGGACAGGTGGATTAGTCGGCCGGAAGAGTTTAGGATAGATTGGAGGGGTGCGAGAGTGTTAGAATGGAGGCCACAGAGCAGGAGGTTGCAGTAGTCGATGCAGGAGATGATGAGGGCATGCACTAGTGTTTTTGCAGAGTCTTTGCTGAGGAATGTGTGGTTCCAGGAGTAGAGTGTCCATTTTAGGACATGATCAGATATCAAAATCAAATATCAGAATGATGTCAGTTTGTGCTAAATACCCTGTCTGACAAGTGATTCTGACAAGTGATCCTGACAAGTGATCCTGACAAGTCATTCTGACAAGTGATCCTGACATACCCTTGTCAGACAGGGTATTTAGCCTCAAACTGACATCATTCTGATGTTTAATTTTGATATCTGATCATGTCCTAAAATGGACAATGTATGGGAGATATTTCTGAGTTGGAATCGACAGGAAGTGGAGAGGGCTTGGATATGTGGTTTGATGGAGTGATCAGATTCCAGGGTTACACTGAGGCAGAGAGCTTGTGTTACTGGGGAGAGTAAGTAGTCATTAACTTTGATGGATGAGTCAGTTGGGGGGGGGTTGAGTGAGGTGGGGGAAAGATGATAAATTCAGTTTTGTCCATGTTAAGCATTATAAGTCTGGCAGAGAAGAAGTATGACATAGCAGACAGACATTGTGGGATTCTGGTTAATAAGGAGGAGATACCTAGTCCAGAGAGGTAGATCTGTGTGCCATTAGCATAGAGGTGATACTGAAAGCCGTCAGACTCTATGAGCTGTCCCAGGCCAAAGGTGTGGATAGAGAAGTGCTAGGGCCCTGGGACTGAACCTTGGGGGACACCAACAGATAGGGGGCGAGATGAGGAGGTGGTGTGTGAGTGGGAGACGTTGAATGTCCTGTCTGTTAGGTATTAGATATGAATAGATCCAAGATAGGGCCAAGTCTGTGATGCCAAGAGAAGAGAGAGTCTGTAGTAAGAGGTAATGGTCCACTGTGTCAAAGGCAGATGACAGGTCCAGGAGGAGGAGGATAGAGTAGTGACGCTTGTATTTAGCGGTTAGTAGATTGTTGGTGACTTTAGTTAGGGCAGTTTCAGTAGGATGGTGCGGTCGGAAGCCTGATTGTAAGTGGTCAAAGAGGGAGCACGAGGAGAGGTGGGAGGACAGTTCAAGGTGGACGTGTTGCTCCTGTAGTTTTAAGGCATAGGGGAGGAGTGATATGGGGTGATAGCTAGATAGAGAGGATGGGTGAAGGGGGGGGCTTTTTGATGATGGGTGTCATTGAGTCATGTTTGAAGCATGAGACAAAGACGCCAGTTGTTAGTGACAGGTTAAAGAGGTGGGTTAGGGTAGGGATGACGATTGTGGAAAGGTTAGGGATTAAGTGGGACGGGATTGTGTCGAGTTCACAGGTGGTGAGGTGTGATTTGGAGAGTAAAGAGGAAACTTGATCTTCTGTAATGGTGGAGAAGCTGGTTTTGTCAGAGGAAAGTTGGGTAGATATGAGGAGGGGTTGTGGGGACTTACGGGGCAAACGTTTTGTCTGATGGTGTCAATCTTCTGCATGAAGAATTAGGCAAAGTCTTTGGCTGAGATGAGAGGGAGGAGGCAATGGGAGACGGAGGAGAGAATTGAATGAGTTGAATAGCTGTTTAGGGTTTTGAGACAGAGAGGATATGAGAGATAAGAAGTAAGTTTGTTTTGATGCAGTGAGTGTGGACTTGAGAAGGGTGAAGGATTGTTTGAATGCGATGAAGTGCTCGTTGGAGTGGGACCTTTTCCATCTCCGCTCAGCAACCCTGGAGGCCCATCACAGATCTTTAGTCTGGTTAGTGTGCCAGGGTTGCCTATTGATTCTGCGAGCTTTGGTGTGTGCAGCTGTTGTGGTGTTATATAAAGCAGCAGCAACGTCTGCTTTGTGTAAAGAACTTATGTCTGTAAGAGAGAGTAGGGATTCAGAGAGTGAGCGTAGGTCAAGGTGTTAGAGATTTATGAGAGGATGTGTACATTTGTGGAGTGGGTTTTGTGGGCCTGGAGAGGAGAGGTAAGAGAATGTAAGTAGGTTGTGGTCAGATAGAGGGAGAGGCGAGTTGGAGAAGTTAGATAGGGAACAGAGGCGGGTGAAGATGAGGTTCAGTGTGTGGCCATCTTCGTGAGTGGCTGTGGAAGACCACTGAGCAAGGCCGAAGGAGGAAATTAGGGATAGAAGCTTAGAGACAGATGAGTGGGAAGTGTCAATGGGGATGTTGAAGTTTCCCATGAAGATAGTGGGGATGTCAGTGGAAAGGAAGTGAAATGGTCGAGAAAGGAGGTGGCTGACCCTGGGGGACGGTAAATGACAGCCAGCTGGAGGTTGGAGAGGGAGTAGATGCAGACATAGTGCACATCAAAAGAGGGAAGAGTAGTGGAAGACGGTATTGGCATTTGGGTGAAGGCACAGAAATCCGAAAGGAGAAAACCTACTCCTACACCATGTTTGCTGCTGGGGCGGAGGGTGTGGCAAAGGTATAATCCACCGTATGAGCGTGCAGCTGGAGACGCTGTGTCAGAAGGGGTGAGCCAGGTTTCGGTGATGGCGAGGAAGGAAAGTATGTTAGTAATGAAAAGATCATGAATGTACAAAAGTTTGTTACAGATGGAGAGAGCGTTCCATACAGCTCCTGTTACTGCGAATGGGGAAGTGGGGGCTGGGTGAATGTTAATGAGGTTAGAGAGGTTGTGAGAGTTTCTGACAGATCGTGGATAGGAGGTGGAAGTGACTGTGGGGATGTGGTGAGGAGGACCAGGATTTGGAGCGATATCACCAGCAGTGAGGAGGAGCAAAGAAAGTGTGGGAGCAGGAGAGAGCATGAGGCGGCTGTCTGTGCTTAGAGACACAAGATTGAATGCTGAGGTATAGAGCTGAGGAGAAGGTGAGGTGGATTTGAAGGATGGAGGGAGAAATGAAGAGTTCATTAAAACACCATGGAATAAATAGTGCTAAATAAATAAATAATATTAATAATAAGGCAGCAGTTACTCTGAACTCTGTCTGCCCTCTGTTCAGTGTTACTCTCCTTTTCAGAGGTGCACAAAACTGTGGTCGACAGCACTTTTATCCACATTTCAAAATGTGGACACTGCCAGATCATAGGCCAGGTGGCGTCCCCAGTGCCTCCATCTGCCTAATTAGAGGGAATCTTCTGCCCAGTGTAAGCGCTCAGCGTAGAGCACAGGATAAAAGGGAGCCAAGCCTTACTGCGTTCTTTGGGAAGCAGAATGAACAAATCAACAGCAGGTGAAGAATTGGTTTGATTTATTTTGTACGTCATTCCTCGTGCGGTATAAGTGATTAGACAACTTTATTCTTTGGGTTGGTGTTATTACAGCGATATCAGATTTATATTTTTTTATGTTTGGTTGCTGGTGCACACTAAAAGATGAGTTTTTTTGCATGGTCTAAAAGGCTTTACTTAGCCTGGTGACCCGGTTGTTGTCATCACGATCTCAGGTCAATACGGCAACGATCGGACCCTCACGATGACGTCACAGGGGTGCTGATCATAGGGGAGAGGGAGCCCCTCTCTCTCCCTACCTTCTAAATGCTGCGATTGATATCAATCACAGCATTTATAGAGTCAAACAGCTGGGGGAGTGTGGGCACCGCTCCTGGCAGTGAGATCCGGGTATCAGCTTTCATTTTAGCTGAATACCCAGTGGCAATCGAGTGGTCACAACTCCTGTGTGCATGCAATAGGCAGGACATATCCATACGTCCAAGGTCGAGAACTCCTTCCCAACCAGGACGTATGGATATGTCTACGTTCAAGAAGGGGTTAAAGTGTACCTGTCGTTTAATTTTTGCTTCAGAAATCAATAGTACAATAAAAATAGGCAACTATGAAATGTATCTTATCAGAGAGGTTTGCTTCTTTCTCATTCTGAACTGATCAATAATTCTCAAAATTTTCAATTTACAGGTAAAATCTGTAGTCAATGAATGCAGATTGTTACATTACTCAAATAGGAGATGGCAGTTGATACTGGGATTCTATGTATAGGTAGAGGGGGAGAAGCTAGAGGCAGAACTCTGAATACATATTTTACCTGTAAATTGGGAATATTGAGAATGAATGATCAGTCTTGGAAGAGAAATAAGCAGATTTCTCTGATAAAAAAATATTTCAAAGTTGCTTATTTTTATTGTGTACTAAATGAAAATGACTTTTATGTTTTAAGCTGCACATTTTGGCTGCCAGAACCTGTGGAGTCAGGTCATGAGACCTTGATGATATCATCACAGGTCCTTCTGCACTTCTATATTGCTGACTGCTTATGATTGGTTAGTGTTAGTGTAGCACGAACGTTCTTGGATAAGAGGTTAGCCGATTACACTTGAGTCCTAACAGAGTATCTTCGGCGTGCTCACAAAATATGTTTGCGTCGCCGCGGCTGCATGATTCACGGCTGTTAGACAGTTGCAATATATGCAGGAATTGCCTGTTTGTCAGATAATCCCTGCATGTCTCGCGGCTGTCAAACAGCAGCGAATCACTAACACTACAATATCATGAGGCAGAAAAATATCTTCATACATCTAACTATAAACTCAAAACATAAAACAAGTGATTAGTAATGTGACATTTAGTGTTGATTTATTCATTTTTTTATTAAGATATTTTGTTGCATCCTAAAGTTCGAACATGATTCCAGGCACTTCATAAACTACAGATTGAGTAAGTGCCTACCCAAGAAACTACCTCAGATGAAGCAAAAAGGGTCACAATCTGAAAGCAAAAAAACCATTGTTGCATCGGCATTGATGCTACTTATCACTAATAGTAATTGTTGTGCGCTAACTTACTACAGTAGTAGCCTGTTTGGCGGCACAAGGTGCAGACTGCTTACTGTTCTGTTTGCTTGTCACTCTGAGTTCCAGACTGGTAAAGTTCACAACTAGTGATGAGCGAGCACTAAAATGCTCAGGTACTCGTTGCTCGGGTTGAGCAAATTGGAATACTCGGGTGCTCGACCCAAGCAATGAGCCCAATGTAAGTCTATGGAAAACTCGAGCATTTTTCAGGCGGCTCCCCCCGGCGGTCTGCAGAGGGCCTAAAAATTGCCCAAATCGATGGGAACAGTGCTCAAATGACATTGGAGCAGCATGGGGAAGACCCCTGGAAGCATCTCTGACTCCCAGATCACTGCTGTCAGCAATGTGATCAAAGTAGCACGCTACTTTTATGGACTCACAATAAAGCATACAAAAACTAAACCAAAATGGATTTTCCTGGGAAATATGTTAAGGAACATCCTTTCCAGGGTAATGACTTGTATATAAGTCAAAATAAATAACCAAAAACAAAAATACTTCTCCACAACTTGGGCTATGTTCACACGTAGCGTTTTTGATGTGTTTTTGCACTTTTGAATTGCTTTCAACCAAGACAAATGTATTCACCAGGAAATGTAATTTTAACATTTTACAACCTTATCTGGCCATGTAGTGTGTGACACATCATCAGACACATGCATACAGTGCTGAAAAGACATGGGAACAGCACGGGGAAGACCTCTGGATGCATCTCTGACTCCCAGGTCACTGCCTAAAAGTGTGCCAATCATAAGTGATCCTTGGCACATGCGAAGATGCCTCCCGCCATGCACCTGTGGTTGCAGACTTGCAACAATCACCGTCCACGCCCTTGTCCCACTGCAGCGTTCCGTTGTCCCTACCCCATTTCTTGGAATGCAAGCGCAAGTATGCAGGCAGCCACCAACCCACAGGCTGCAATACTATACTGCCAAATTTTTGACTGCTGCTTGCACTTGAAATGTGGCCTTTTAGGCTCGTGGAGCTGGAAGCTTTTCACAACCTCATGCCGGCGGAGGCCGGGTGTCCATACTCGGTCCCCAGCCTCCACTATATTTCCTGGTATCGCCTCCGCCTTCCACAAGCATGGGTCCCACAAAATTATCCGTGCCCTCCCCAGTGCACTTACTGGGAAGGACCCCCTAACCACAAACACGTGGACTGGTGAATGTGGCCAGGGAAGGTACGGAGCCAGTCCACAACTTTTTTGCTAAGAGTTGTACTTAGCTCGGTGAAAGGACTGGCATAGAGGGAAACCATATGTACCCTGCATGTCATTTCTCCCAGAAAGTCCTGTAATTGAGCTTGATGCAGAAGCAATGGCAGCCCGTCCAACATCAACTCGCACTTGTCAGTGGTGCACATCTTTCTTTCCGCATTTAATTTCTTGAATACAGAGTTGGACAATGGCCTGATCTGTAATGCGTTTTGAGAAATAACATGCATAAGCATGGCCGATCCACATTAAAAAAGCAGCCATAGAGTGTTTGGGAACCTTCCCCCACAATTTTCTTAGCCGGGGCTGTTTTTTGGCAGGGTTGGATGGGCTCACCAGAGAAGCGGAAACTCCTCCGGCGGGCCCTGGCTTCTCCTTCAGGAGAGTTCATAGTGCCAAGGTGAGGCCATGATGATGATAGAGGCCACCATCTGCTTAATTTTCTGTTACTTGGAATGCAAGTGCAAGTATGCAGCCAGCCACCCACCCACCCACAGGCGGCAACACTAAACTGCCAGAAATCTGGGCTGCTCTCTGCACTTGAAATATGGCCTTTGAAGCTCGTGAAGGCGGAAGCTCTTCATAACCTCATGCCGGTGGCGGCCGGGTGTCCATACTCGGTCCCCAGCCTCCATATATTTTCTGGTATCGCCTCCGCCTTCCACAAACACGGGTCCCACAACATTACCCGTGCCCTCCCCAGTGCACTTACTGGGAAGGACCGCCTAACCACGAACACGTGGACAGCTGAATGTGACCCGGGATGGTACAGAGCCAGTACACAACTTTTTTTGCTAAGAGTTGTATTTAGCTCGTTGAAAGGATTGGCATAGAGGGAAACCGTATCTACCCTGCGTGTCATTTCTCCCAGGAAGTCCTCTAAAGCTGCTTGCATTTTTTTTTCTGTGGGAATTTGCTTGCCTCCTACCAGCCTGGAATATTTCCAGCAAACTATGGTATGATGCCATGGTGTTAGCACTGCCCCCAGTACCAGTAGCGAAGCCATCCCCAATTTACTTCTCCTGAATTTTATTTGGTAGACTGAGTGGCTGCCCAAATGCATTTTCTCACAAAGGAGCTGAAGATAGAGTGGCAGTAGCTGCAAGTTTCCCCAGCCTGCTAGATATTAGAGGGTGAACGGCAGCACATTGGATCAGTGGTTAGCACTGAAGACTTGCAGCGCTGGCATCCTGGGTTCAAATCCCAGCAAGGACAATATCTGCAAGGACTTTGTATGCTCTCCCCGTGTTTGTGTGTGTTTCCTCCTCAGTAAAAAAGCAGCCACAGAGTGTCCAGGAACCTTCCCACACACCAGGACTGCTTCTCCGCAGGGTTGGACGGTCCCACCAGAGACCCTCTCCTTTCTAATGGGAACATGTCCTACATTGTTACTGTGCCCCTGCTCTATTTGTCTTTAAATTCATAGTGGGGTTTTTCCTAAAATTGGTCAGCCGTTGGACTCAATGCATACCCTATATCTGTATAGCAGACCCTCTCCTTTCTAATGGGAACATGTTGTACCTTGTTAATGTCGCCCTGCTCTATGTATCTTTAAATTCTTAGTGGTGTTTTTCCTAAAATTGGTCAGCCATTGGACTTACTGCATACCCTATAACTGTATAGCAGACCTTCTCCTTTCTAACGGGAACATGTCGTACCTTGTTACTGTGGCCCTGCATACTCTTTCTATAACATGTTCCAATTAGAAAGGAGATGGTCTGCTTTACAGTTATACGGTATGCAGTGAGTCCAACGGCTGACGAATTTTAGGAAAAACCCCACTAAGAATTTAAAGACACACAGAGCAGGGCCACAGTAACAAGGTACGACATGTTCTCATTAGAAAGGAGAGGGTCTGCTATACAGTCATAGGGTATGTAGTGAGTTCAACGGCTGACCAATTTTAGGAAAAATCACGCTAAGACATTAAAGACACATGGAGCAGGGCCACAGTAACAAGGTACGACATGTTCCCATAAGAAAGGAGAGGGTCTGCTATACAGTTATAGAGTATGCAGTGAGTCCAACGGCTGACCAATTTTAGGAAAAACCCCACCAAGTATTTAAAGACACAGGGAGCAGGGCCACACTATCAAGGTACGATATGTTCCCATTAGAAAGGAGAGGGTCTGCAATACAGTTATAGGGTATGCAGTGAGTCCAACGGCTGACCAATTTTAGGAAAAACTCCACTTAGACTTTAAAAACACATGGAGCAGGGCCACAGTAACAAGGTACATGTTTCCATTAGAAAGGAGAGGGTCTGCTATACAGTTATAGAGTATGCAGTGAGTCCAACGGCTGACCAATTTTAGCAAAAACTCCACTAAGAATTTAAAGACATACAAAGCAGGCCCACAGTAACAAGGTACGACATGTCCCAATTAGAAAGGAGAGGGTCTGCTATACAGTTATAGGGTATGCAGTGAGTCCAACGGCTGACCAATTTTAGGAAAAACACCACTAAGAATTTAAAGATACATAGAGCAGGGCGACATTAACATGGTACAACATGTTCCCATTAGAAAGGAGAGGGTCTGCTATACAGTTATAGGGTATGCAGTGAGTCCAACTGCTGACCATTTTTAGGAAAGACCTCACTAAGTATTTAACTGCTTCCCGACCGCCCAGTGTAGATAAACGTCCGCGCTGCCTGGGCTCTGTGCAGCGCGGACGTTTAAAAACGGTGGGTGGTCCCGCAGCGCTCAGGACCCCCAGGGTCTTGCAAGCGCTGCGGGAGCAGTGCAGAGCGATAGCTCTGACAGGGAACATCATCGGGACCTGATTGGATCAGGTCCCAGTGATGTTAACCCTTTGCTGTCTTCTATATGCCACGATCTAAAGTGATCGCGGCATATAGAAGACAGCAGGAGGAGAGGGGGTCGTCCACTTACCTGTCCGACGGCCCCCTTATACCTTCCAGGACCTGACGTTGCTATGGCAGCTGGAGGTCACATGACCGCCTCCAGATCTGCCATATATGGTGTCCTGCCTGGCTCAGCCTGCAGCTGAAGCCATGCAGGAGACTGACTGTGAAACAGTCAGGGAAGATCTCATGTAATGTAATACATGTCTATTACATTACATGAGATCAGTGATCAGAAAAATAAAAATTAATGTCCCATACAGGGACTAAGTAAAAATGTAAAAAAAAAGTAAAAAAAATGTTTTTAAACTGTTAAAAAAAATTACAAAATAAATAAAAATAAATAAATAAAATATTAAACCGATAAATCTGTATATTTATGCAAAAATAAAAAAAGTACACATATTTGGTATCACCGCGTCCGAAACAACCCGAGCTATAAAACTGTCACACTAATTAACTCCTTCTGTGCACACCGTAATAAAAATAAATAATAAAACGGAGCAAAAAACTAAGCTTTTTCTTCATATCGCCAAACAAAAAGTGGAAAAATATGCGATCAAAAAGCAAAATGGAAATAAAAATGGTACCGCTGAAAACATCATCTTGTTCCACAAAAAACAAGCTACCATACAGCTCCATCAGCGGAAAAATAAAAAAGTTATACCTCTCAGAATAAAGCAATGCAAAAAAAATATTTTTTCTATAAAATGGTTTTATTGTGTAGAAGCGCCAAAACATAAAAAAATATACAGTAAGTGTAGTTTCGCTGTAAACGTACTGACCTGAAGAATAACGCTGCCTGATCACTTTTACCACACGCAGAACGGCATAAAAAAAAACACAAAAAACAATTCCTGAATTGTTGGTTTTTGTTAATTTTACCTCCCAAAAAACGGAATAGAAAGCGATCAAAAAATGTCACATACCCAAAAATGGTACTAATAAAAATGTCAACTCGTCCCGCAAAAAACAAGCCATCACATGACTCTGTCCGCCAAAATATGGAAAAATTATAGCTCTCAAAATATGGCGATGTAAAAACTAGATTTTACAAAAAAAAGCGTCTTTTAGTGTGTGACAGCTGTCAGTCATAAAAACCCGATATAAAACTGGCATCTCTGTAATCGCACCGACCTGAAGTATAAAGTAATCTAATCAGTTATGTCACACTAGGAACGGCGTAAAAAATAAATAAAACCAATTCTTCACCTGCTACTGATTAGTTTATTATGTCTCCCAAAGATCGCAGTAAGGCGCAGAGCCTTACATTTATCCTGCGCTCTGCGCTGAGCACTTACCCCAGAGTTTATGTGTAAATCTCTGAAATGTGTGATTTAGCCGGAACCCATGATGGAAGATTACCTGTAATGAGGCAGATATAGGCACTGTGGATGCCGTCTGGCCTGGGATCCCACGGTGTCATTTGATTTAGGCTTGCATAAAAGTGCGGTTGGCCACAGTTTTGTGCACTTCTGAAAAAAAGGACACCGCTAAACGAGGCCAGATGGAGTCCAGAGTAACTCTGCTGCCTCATTACAGTGAATGGATCCCATAGGGGTTTCATCTGAATTACATCACTTGGAAATTTAGATGGAAACCCCGATGTAAGTGCTCAGCCTAGAGCGCCGGATAAATGTTACATAAAATGTTCCCAACAAAAGCTTCAACTCAGTCCTCAAAAAAAGCTAGTCCCCACTCAGGTCCGTCATCTGTTAAAAATATAAGGGACTTCCAAGTTACTGGTAGCAGAAAGGCTCTGGAAAAGCGAAATGGCCCTTGCCCCCCAAAAGAAATTCAGAAAATTTTGTGCTCCCAAATCCAAATGCCTATTCTACAATAATTTGTTCTCCAATTGTCAAATAGCGCTCCGTCTCCCCCAGATCTCGCCATATGGCTGAGCGGTACGATACAGCCACATATGGGGTATTGACACTTTTAGAAGAAATTGTGTGATACATTTCCGCACCATTTTTACCCATTGCCCTGTGTGAAAATGTAAAATCTGAGGGTAAAACATTTTTTTGTGGTAAAAATATAATTATGCTTTTTTCACTGCCCAATGGTATAAATTTAAAAATTAAAAAATACTCACTACTTCCCTAGATGAATTCCTTGAGCGGTGTAGTTTACAAAATGGGGTCACTTGTGGGGGTTTCTGCTGTTTCGGCATGTCAGCGACTCTTCAAATGTGACATGGTGTCTGCAACCTATCCCAGCCAACATAGCGCTCCTTTCTCTTCCGAACCCTGCCGTACACCAAAGCAGTGGTTTTCCCCCACATATGGGGTATCGGCGTACTCAGGAGAAATTGCACAACAGATTTCATGGTGCAATTTATCCTGTTACCCTTATGATAATGCAAAATTAGGGAATGAAAAACATTTTTTGTGGGAAAAATGTGAAAATTGTATTTTTACGGCTCAATATTATAAACTTCTGTGAAGCGGCTGGGGGTGCAAGGTGCTCACCACACATCTAGATAAGTTCCCTAAGGGGTCTAGTTTCCAAAATGGTATCACTTGTGGGGGGTTTCCACTGTTTACGCACATCAGGGGCTCCCCAAATGCAACATGGCATCCGCTAATTATTCAAACAAATTTTACATTCAAAAAGTCAAATGGCGCTCCTTCCCTTCCAAACCCTGCCATGCACCCAAACAGTGGTTTGCCTCCACATATGGGGTATCAGCGTGTTCAGGAGAAATAGCACAACAAATTTCATGATGCAATTTTTCCTATTACTCTTATGATAATGCAAAATTAAGGGATGAAAAATGTTTTTGTGGGAAAAATGTGAAAATTTTATTTTTACAGCTCAATATTATAAACTTCTGTGAAGCACCTTTGGGTTCAAGGTGCTCACCACACATCTAGATAAGTTCCCTAAGGGGTATAGTTTCCAAAATAGTGTCACTTATGGGGGGTTTCCACTGTTTAGGAACATCAGGAGCTCTCCAAACGCAACATGGCATCTGCTAATTATTCAGACAAATTTTACATTCAAAAAGTCTAATGGCGCTCCTTCCCTTCCGAACCCTGCAGTGCACCCAAACAGTGGTTTTCTCTCACATATGGGGTATCAGTGCACTCGAGAAATTGCACAAAAAATTTTAGGGTCCATTTTTTCCTGTTACCCCTGTGAAAATAAAAAAATTGGGTCTAAAGTAACATTTTTGTGAAAAAAGTTAAATGTTAATTTTTTTCTTCCACATTTCAAAAATTCCTGTGAAGCACCTGAAGGGTTAATAAAGTTCTTGAATGTGGTTTTGAGCACCTTGAGGGGTGCAGTTTTTAGAATGGTGTCACTTTTGGGTATTTTCTGTCATAAAGACCCCTCAAAGTGACTTCAAATATGATGTGGTCCCTAAAAAAATGTTTTTGAAAATTTTGTTGGAAAAATGAGAAATCGCTGGTCAACTTTTAACCCTTATAGCTCCCTAGCAAAAATAAATTTTGGTTCCAAAATTGTGCTGATGTAAAGTAGACATGTGGGAAATGTTGTTTATTAACTATTTTGTGTGACATATCTCTCTGATTTAAGGGCATGAAAATTCAAAGTTTGAAAATTGCAAAATTTTAAAATTTTTTGCCAAATTTCCGATTTTTTCACAAATAAACGCAAGTGATATTGAATAAATTTTACCACTATCATGAAATACAATATGTCACAAAAAAACAATCTCAGAATCAGTGGGATCCGTTGAAGCGTTCCAGAGTAATTACTTCATAAAGTGACAGTGGTCAGAATTGAAAAAATTGGCCCGGTCACGTAGGCAAAAACAGGCTCTGGTGCGAACTGGTTAAAGAGACACAGAACAGGGCCACACTAACTACAAATTTCCATTAGAAAGGAGAGAGTCTCCCATAGTGTTGGCCTATGCAGTGAATGCAACGGCTGCCAAAAATTTGGAGGCACTTCAATACCCCTTGGAAGAGACGTGGAGGAGGGCTTCATAAAAAAATGTTCCCATTAGAAAGAATCTGGCCTCCTATACATGTAATGCCCATGCACTAAGTGTATGGGCTGACAAAAATTTACCCCTGGGGGGTATACATGAACATACTGTATAAAAAATTTTTTTTATGGGCATCATAAACACCCTTTAAAAAAATTATGTGGGTGTTGCATCACAGACCACAGTCACCCTGGTGATATAGTGGTGGAGGATGAGAAGAAGCAGGAGGACAAGAGTAAATATACAAAATAAGGAAGCGAATACCCATGTGTGGGTGCGAAAAGGTGCATGGGAATACACCTTCCAAGAAAAGACACTAGATTTGAGTTTATGTTACGCTGCTATCATTCGGTGGTGTTGAGAAGTCTGGCCCAATCCAGCCCTTGTTCATTTTTATAAAAATCAGCCTGTCAGCATTTTCAGTTGACAAGCTGATGCGCTTATCAGTTATAATTCCACCAGCGGCACTAACAACCTGCTCTGATAAAACGCTGGCGGCAGGTCAGGCCAGGACCTCCAAGGCATAGAGAGCCAGTTCATTCCACATATCCAGCTTGGATAGCCAATAATTATAAGGCACAGAGGAATCACGGAGGACATTGGTATGGTTGGCAAGGTATTCCCTCAGCATCTTCCCAAACTTTGCACTCCTTGTGAGAGTACCCCGCGTCTTAGGGCCTGTGCGATGGGAAGGTCTGAGAAAACTCTCCCAGAACTTTGACAGTGTTCCCCTACCTCTGCTGGATTGAAATTGTATCTCTCTCGCCTGTACTCCTTGGTTGTCCAGTGTGCCCTCTGCCGCCAGCGTTTTCAAATGGGAATTTTTTTAATAGTTCCGCAACAAGGACCTTCTGCTACTGTCCCATTTTTGTAGACCTGTCCACCTCAGGAATAACAGATATAAAGTTCTCCTTGTAGCGTGGGTCTAGAAGTGACACCAACCAGTAATGACTGTCTCCCAAAATTTTGAGAACGCGAGGGTCACGGGAAAGGCAGC
This sequence comes from Phyllobates terribilis, assembly GCF_046119375.1. Lineage (NCBI taxonomy): Eukaryota > Metazoa > Chordata > Amphibia > Anura > Dendrobatidae > Phyllobates > Phyllobates terribilis. Next base: position 345,372,625 of record NW_027362767.1, on the reverse strand, counting down.
GTAACATAAACTCAACCATGCGTGCCAGATTACTAACAGGCAAGACTTCCGTGTCCTCACCAAGAGTATGACTGACCATGCTCTCCTCCTCCTCCTCCTCTCTGTCCTCTGGCCATCCACACTGAACAGACGGTATGACAGCTGTGCAGGTAGTACCGTCTGTAGTGCTTGAAACTAGCTCCTGTCCTTCCTCCTCCTCCTTTTCCTCATAGTCATCCCATCCACGTTTGGATGAGATGAGGCTTGGCTGTGTGTAATCACCCTGTGTGGTTCCTTGCTCCATCTCATCATGCTCCTCCTGCAATGCATCCTCTTTGATTGTGAGCAGAGAGCGTTTCAGAAAACAGAGAAGCGGGATGGTGACGCTAATTATGGCGTCATCGCCGCTCACCATCTTGGTGGAGTCCTGAAAGTTTTGGAGGATGGTACATATGTCTGACATCGATGTCCACTCCTGAGGTCTTATGTGTGGAGTCTGAACTGAATACTGATGGCCTTGTTGATGCTGGTAGTCAACAACTACCCTCTTCTGCTCACAAATCCTTCCCAACATCTTCAGTGTAGAGTTCCAACACTTGGGGACATCACACATCAGTCTGTGAGTTGGAAGCTGCAAACGCTGCTGAAACACTGCAAGGGCGGCGGAAGCTGTGTCTGACTTTCTAAAATAGGCACACAGGCGGCGTACTTTACCAAGCAAATCTGGCAGCTCCAGGTAGGATTTGAGAAACCACTGAACCACGAGGTTAAGCACATGGGCCAGGCATGGTACGTGTGTGAGCTCGCCTCACCTCAGAGCTTTTCACCAGGTTCCTGCCATTGTCACACATGATAATGCCTGGTTGTAGGTTCAGTGGTGTGAGCCACAGATCTGCCTGCTCTTTCAGAGCTGTCCACAACTCTTCAAGATTGTGCTGTTTTTCACCTAAGCATGTTAGCTTCAGCACAGCCTGTTGCCACTTGGCCGAGGCAGTGCTGCAGTGCTTCCAGCTTGTGACTGATGTGGTCATTTTGTAGATGGAGGCTGAAGAGGAGGAGGAGGCTGAGGAGGATGAGATGCAGGAGCTGTACACCGTAGCGTCAACCCTGATTGACCTAGGGCCCGCAATCCTTGGCTTTGGGAGGACATGTTCAAGCCCAAGGTCTGACTGGGTCCCAGCTTCCACAATGTTAACCCAGTGTGCCATCAGCGAGATGTACCGTCCCTGCCCACAAGCACTTGTCCCCGTGTCGGTGGTTAGGTGGACTTTACCGAAAACTGCGTTGTTGAGAGCATGGCTAATGTTTTGGAATATGTGCTTGTGTAATGTGGGGACAGCACACTGGGAGAAATAGTGGCAGCTGGAGACCGAGTACCAAGGGACTGCCTTCGCCATCAGGTTGCGGAATGCTTCCGTCTCCACGAGCCTAAGAAGCAACATTGGAGTGCAATCAGTAATGAAATGTGAGAATTTGGTAGTGTGGCCTGTGGGGCGTTGGCCGCATATTTGTGCTTGCGTTCCAAGGACTGGGGTATGGACAACAGAACGCTGCGCTGGGAGAAAGACATGGACGTGCTTCCTGATGCTGCTACTTGAGAGTGTGCAACGACAGGTGCAGGGCAGGAGTTGTCTTCGCATGTCCTATGGACAGGGGATTGGCTTGCATGCACAACAGCGGAAGAAGCAATGGTGCCACACACAGACACTTCCTGGACCCTGGGGTTCGGCCCACAAAGTCAGGTGCTTTGCTGCCATGTGCCTGATCATGCTGGTGGTGGTCAGGCTGGTCGTTTTGCCACCCCTGCTGATGCTGGCCTGGCAGGTGGTGCAAATGGCCTTTTTGGAGTTATCGGCAGAGTCTTTAAAAACCAACCAGACTCGGGAAAACCTAACAGTTGTACTGGCAACTTCCTTCGTGTTGGTATTATGGGGAATGGTTGCCTGCCTTCTGTCTGCGGCCACAACACTGCTTCTTCTTGCCAGTTAGGGTGCTCTGCCTCCCTCCCCCTGTGTGCTGCTATCCTCGCTCTGCATGTCCTCCTGCCAGGTTGGGTCAGTTACTATATCATCCACCACCTCGTCTTCCACTTCCGCACTGTGATCCTACTCCTGACTTTCTGGCAATTGTGTCTCATCATCGTCCACCTCTTGTGACACTTTCCAACCGTGTGACCATGGCTGCTCAAATATTTGGGCATCGCTACGCGCAATCTCCTCTTGCCCCACTTCAAGTGGACCGGGCAAGAGGCCCGAATCTATAAATGGAAAAGTGAGCAGCTTTTCAGAGTGTCCAAGTGTGGGATCAGTTGTCTCTGGGTACTCAGCATGGTGGGAGGAAGGAGGATCAGGGTGAGGAGTATACAGTCCAGACTTACAGCTACTGAGATTTGACCATGTGGAAGACAGGGTGGTAGTGGTGGTGGCTATGTGAATGGAAGCATTATCCTCTATCTTACCAACAACCCTTTGACACTGCTCTGCATTCAATAGTGGTGTGCTGCAATCCACTAGAAATTGGGACAGGAAGGTCAGGCGAGAAGATGTGGGTGTTTGTTGTGGCACTATTTCGGCTTGCCCACGGCCTTGTCCTCGGCCTTTCCATGCACCATTACCATCACGTCCAGTTCCCCGTCCCTTGCCACGTGCCTTGACCATTTTAAATGGAGGACAGTATCTTCCACGCTCACTACAAATGACTGAGTTTGGAGGGAACTTATATATGATCAGTGTGATAGAGAAAACAGAGTTTTAAATACCTAACCTGTAGGTAAGTAGTTTGAACATCAAACTGCGGTGAATTGTTTCAATGACACACTAAAGGAAATTTTTAATAGAGGCCAGAAATGGCAGTATTTTCTGACAACGTATATGTGATCCGTTTGACGGAGAAAACACAGTTTTAAATAGCTGGATTTCTAGCGCTCTAATATGGAAAGGACCTGGCTGTATTCTGCAGTGCCAACAAGCAAATGATGCAGAAAAATTGGTGTTCTCTGGATTACTTTTTAAGCAAATAATGAGAATTAAGATCCAAAGAAAAGTATTCCTGCCCCAAGAGACCTGGGCCTTTGTATAGAAATATCTAACAGCAGCAGAAGGCAGAATTGGAATGGAGCCTCTTGTGCTATATGCACTGCAGTCTGCTATATACACTGCCTGCCTATACACCCTTCCTGCCTGATATCTCTGCAGATGGATTTGTCCTCAGAAGGACTGTCTGTTAAGATGGATATGTGTAATGTACGTTTTTTCTCCCTACACTACCTAATTCACAAGCAAATCTGTCCCTGACGCAGCAGCACCTCTCCCAAAACAAGCAAATGGCGCAGAAAAATAGTGTTGTCTGGATTGCTTTTTAAGCAAGTAATGTGGATTAATATCCAAAGAAAAGTATTGCTTGCCCCTGAGACCTGGGCCTTTGAGTAGAAATATCTTACAGCAGCAGAAGGCAGAATTGGAATGGAGCCTCTTGTGCTATATGCACTGCAGTCTGCTATATACACCGCCTGCCTGATATCTCTGCAGATGGATTAGTCCTCAGAAGGACTGTTTGTTAAGATGGATATGTGTAATGTACAGTTTTTCTCAATACACTACCTAATACACGATCAAATCTCTCCCTGACACAGCAGCGGCTCTCCGTACACTCTCTGATCCGGAGTGACTGTGACGAGCATGGCGGCACTAGGTCTGATATAGACCTGATGACGCAGTTCGGCCAGCGAATCACTGTAATGCCCACAACCAACTGTTATGATCTGCTACAGGGACTAAGGAAAGACAGGAGAACTGTCCCTACAATAGAACTAAACTAGATCCCTACGATGTAACGAGGAACCTGATCCTGCGATCAGACCCGCTAAAGTCCTCGGCTAGTCTGAACGAAGACCTATAGATGTGAGGGAGGGATCCCTACAAGAACTAGGGACTGGGATAAGTTGGACACCTCCTAGCAGAAATAGTAGCAGTCAAAGACATACACACAACAAAAAGCATAGAGGTCAAAAGACCTAGCAAAACTAACAGAGAACGGCAACAGAGCACCAAGCTAGCTCAAGAGTAGTAAATACAATGAAGTCCAGCAAGACCAGGAGGGCGGAGCCGGATTAAATAGGCAAAAATGGTCATGCGACCAGCAAACTAAAAAAAACCTAACAGGAGAGTTCTAACAGTACCCCCTCTTCTAAGAGGATCCTCCCGATCCCCTAGGCCCAGACTTTCCAGGAAACCTCCTGTGAAACGCTCTGACAAGTCTGGAAGCAGAAACATCATCCGCCCTCACCCATGAGTTATCCTCAGGTCCGAAACCCTTCCCAGCGACGAGATACTGCAAACTCCCTCTATACTGTCTAGAATTTAGGATGCGGGAAATTTCATATTCCCCGTCCTCCACCACCGGAGGAACAGTGGCAGAGGCGTCACCATCAGACACATCAGCTTTTTTCAACAGAGAAACATGAAACACCGGGTTAATCTTCCAGGACGTAGGAACCTCCAACCTAACAGCAGATTGGTTAACTATCTGAAGCACCTAAAAGGGCCCTACGAACTTGGGACAAAATTTTTTAGAAGCAATCCTCAATCGCAGATTCTTAGAGGACAACCAAACCATGTCACCAACAGCAAACAAAACCTCTTGCCGTTTCCTATCAAAGTACCTCTTAGATTTTTTGTTGGCCTCCTGAAGATTACCATGCACATCCGTCCAAACTCTCTCCAAATCACCGGAAAAACTCTCCTCCTCAGGCACAGCCGAAACCAATTTGGAGAATGACCCAAAAGACGGATGTCTCCCAGAACAACAAAAAAAAGGCCAACACCCAGCAGAAGAGGATGTATGGTTGTTAAGAGCAAATTCAGCAAGTGGCAGAAACTCAGACCACCCCTCTTGATTGTCTGCCACAAAACAACTCAAGAACTGCTCAACATCCTGGTTCTTCCTTTCTGTCTGGCCATTAGACTCAGGATGATATCCAGATGAAAATGACAAATGAACTCCCAACCTGTCACAAAAGGCACGCCAAAAACGAGCCACGAACTGAGGTCCCCTATCAGAAACAATGTCAGTAGGAACACCATGAAGTCTGACAATTTCCTTGACAAAGGCCTTAGCGAGTGTCTTAGTGCAAGGCAGTTTGATGAAGGGAACCAAGTGACACATGTTGCTAAAACGGTCCACGACCACCCAGATGACCGTGAAACCTTCAGAGGGGGGAAGGTCAGTAATAAAGTCCATAGCCAGATGTGTCCAAGGTGCACTAGGAACCTCCAGAGGGCAAAGCAACCCCGCAGCAGGAGCATGCGAAGACTTGGATCTAGCACACACAGTACATTGGCGCACCCACTTAATGACTTCCTTCTGCCATCCAGGCCACCAAAAACTGCGACCCACAAGTCTCTTGGTCTCATAAATTCCTGGATGACCTGCCAACCGAGACTCATGACACTCAACAAACAAATCTCTCCTAAAGGTCCTAGGCACAAACAACCTCCCATGGGGAGTGTTAGATGGGGCATTCTCCTGAGCTTTAAGAATCTCCTCCTCCAAAACGGAGTCCAAAGCAGCAATCACAACACCTTCTTGTAAAATGCTCTCCTCTTCCTCCTCAACACTGACCATGGGAGAAAAGCTGCGAGACAAAGCATCCGCTTTAACATTCTTGGTACCCGGGATGTAAGTAACGGAAAAATTAAACCGCGAGAAAAAAAGTGCCCACCTAGCCTGACGGGCATTCAAGCGCTTGGCAGCATCAAGATAGATCAGATTTTTATGATCAGTGAAAACCTGAATGGGAAATTCAGCACCTTCCAAGAGGTGACGCCAGTGTTCAAATGCGAGTTTAATCGCCAGCAATTCCCGATTACCAATATCGTAATTAAGCTCAGTCTCAGAAAATGTTTTTGAAAAAAGGCACAGGGATGTAAATCCGTCCTTGTTTTCCTGAGACAACACCGCACCGACCCCCACCGAAGAAGCATCAACCTCAACCAAAAACGGCTTAGTCACATCAGGCTGCATAAGGATGGGAGCAGAGGTGAACCTCTCCTTTAGAAACACAAAAGCTTCAATGGCCTCAGAAGTCCACTGAACCGCATTAGCACCTTTCCTGGTGAGATCGGTCAGCGGTTTGACAATAATAGAAACATTTTTTATGAATTTTCTGTAATAATTGGCGAAACCCAAAAACCTCTGTATCGATTTCAAATCAATAGGCCTAGGCAATTCCTGCACAGCTTGAACTTTAACCGGGTCCATCTCAAAACCTTCACTGGAGATAATGTAGCCCAAAAAACTAATTCTCTGTACAGCGAACTCACATTTCTCCAGCTTAGCAAAAAGCGAATTGTCCATTAATAACTGTAATACCTCACGTACGCTCCGCCAATGAGACTCCAGATCAGGCGAGTAAATCAGAATGTCATCCAAATACACAACCACATTTTTGCCGATTAAAGGTCTAAGGATGTCATTAATAAGATTCTGAAAAAATGCTGAAGCATTGGTAAGACCAAAAAGCATAACCAGATTCTCAAAATGACCCACAGGAGTGTTAAAAGCAGTCTTCCATTCATCACCCTCCTTCATGCGCAACAAATTGTATGCCCCCCGGAGATCAATTTTAGAGAACCACTTGGCCCCCACTAACTGGTTAAATAAATCAGGAATCAATTGCAGTGGGTAAGGATTGCGTACAGTAATTTTATTAATCTCACGAAAGTCCAGACAAGGACGTAAACCGCCATCTTTTTTTTTTACAAAAAAAAATCCAACAGCCACAGGAGACTTGGAAGGCCTAATGTGACCGGCGGCCAAGCTTGTCTGTATGTATTCCTCCAAAGCCTTTCTCTCAGGAATAGTAAGATTAAATAAACGACTTTTAGGAAGAGTCGCTCCAGGGACAAATTCAATGGTACAATCATAGTCTCTATGGGGAGGCAAAATTTGTGACTCCTCCTCAGAAAAAACTCTCCAAAAATCCTGAATAGGTACAGGCAATTCCCCTTTATCCACAGCAGCAATACGTCCGTTACAACACTTGTCATAACACTTAGGGCTCCAGGACTTAATTTCATTGGTAGACCAATCCAGTACAGGATTGTGCAATTTTAACCAGGGTAACCCCAATATTACTGGAGAACGCAAATTATCCAATACCACCAAATCCAAATTTTCTTGGTGAATACCATTAATAGTGAGGGGAAATTCACAGACCTTATGAGTAACACTCTTCAATGGAGAGCCATCAACAGAAACCACAGCAATAGGGGATGACAAAGTTTTAGGTTCTAATCTAAGTTGTTCCAAGAATCCCCCATCAATCACATTCAGAGTAGAGCCACTATCCACAAATACCCGAAATTCAATTAATTCATCCTGAGCAACAGTAGTGGCAGATAGGAATACTCCCTTAGAATTTAAACAGGCAATACGGGCATAACTGACCATTTTTTTTTCTTTCTTCAAACGAAGCACACAGTTCTTAATAAAATGACCAGAATTTCCTCAATAGAAGCACAAGCCTTCAGAAAGCCTGCGATCTTTTTCCTGAGAGCGGGGTGGCATCGCCTCAATCTCCATCGGTTCTCCATTGTCAGCACAGACCCTCTCAAGACTCAGAGCTGACATAGCAGAGGATTTGCTCTCATTAACCCTTGCACGCAGTCTCCTGTCCACCCGTATAGCTAATTGCATAGCCTCCTGCAAGTTTCCAGGTGTGGTGTAAGCAATCAGTAAATCCTTAACCCTTTCACCTAGCCCTGCAAGAAACAAGCTTTTCAAAGCTGAATCGTTCCACCCCACCTGGGCAGACCACCGACGGAAGTGAGAACAATATTTTTCCACATTACCTGATCCCTGCCTCAAACGTCTCAATTCAGACTCAGCAGATGAGACACGATCAGGATCATCATACAACAAACCCAAAGCAGAAAAAAAAATATCCACTGATCTAAAGCACGGATCACTAGGTTGGAGAGAGAAGGCCCATCCTTGAGGATCTTTGCGCAAAAGTGACATTATGAACCCTATGCGCTGTGATTCATCACCAGAGGATCCGGGTCTCAAACGAAAATACAATAAACAAGCATTTTTAAAAGAAAAAAAATCTTGTTGTTCGCCAAAAAATAAATCAGGCAGACGTACCTTTGGTTCCACAAAATGTGCTCCAGAATAGCTACTCACGTGTTGTTGGAGCTTGGCCACCTCCAGAGAGAGTCCCTGCAAGCGTTGAGCCAAATCTTGAACCGAGACCATGATGGAAAACTGGAGGTCTTTCCTTAGAGAAAATTTTTTTTTTTTTCTTTTAGGGCTGGACTTACTGTTATGATCTGCTACAGGAACTAAGGAAAGACAGGGAGAACTGTCCCTACAATAGAACTAAACTAGATCCCTACGATGTAACGGGGAACCTGATCCTGCGATCAGACCCGCTAAAGTCCTCGGCTAGTCTGAACGAAGACCTATAGATGTGAGGGAGGGATCCCTACAAGAACTAGGGACTGGGATAAGTTGGACACCTCCTAGCAGAAATGGTAGCAGTCAAAGACAAACACACAACAAAAAGCATAGAGGTCAAAAGACCTAGCAAAACTAACAGAGAACGGCAACAGAGCACCAAGCTAGCTCAAGAGTAGTAAATACAATGAAGTCCAGCAAGACCAGGACGGCGGAGCCGGATTAAATAGGCAAAAATGGTCATGTGACCAGCAAACTAAAAAAACCTAACAGGAGAGTTCTAACACCAACATGGCTACGGCATTACAGTGCATGGCAGGCAATCCCTGCATGTGCATTGGCTCTCTAATAAGCGCCAAACATGCAGGGAGGGGACCCGAGTTCCCGCCCGAGCAACCCGGAAATACTTGGCGAGCGCCGAGCATCTCGAGCAGTGAGATGCTCAGGCGAGCACCGAGCAGTAGCGAGCATGCACGCTCATCACTATTCACAACAATTATTAGTAGAAATAAGTAGAGATGAGCACAACCCCCACAATAAAGAATACTTTTAACCAATCAGAAAATGTGGAAATAAATGGTTTTGTAATTACATTAAAAATTATGCCTTATTCAATAAAAATTGACTCCCCCCAACTCCCAACCCTCAGTGTGCACATTCTAATCTCCCTCACACTAGTCTGACAGTGCAGGCTCTTTGCTGTAAGCAGAGAGCGTGTCTGTGATTCATCCCAACCTCCCTGCGCTCACACAGCTGAAGTCTGGGTGAGATCGCTCTGCGTCACAGACCTGTAATCACGTGGAGCGTCTCTCTGCTATCGAGCTCACAGGTCTGTGGAGCAGAACTATCTCACCCGGAGATGGATTGGGAAGACTCACCCACACAATTCAATCGCATTCTGCTACCTACGCTGTAAGACTTGTGAGGGAGATTACATTGTGCACACTGGGGGGTGGGGAGTTGGGGGGAGTCGGACCTCTTAGGCTTAGTGCCCACGATGCAGAAATGAAGCAGAAATTTTCCTGAGCATTTCTGCATCTCCTTGGCAGAAAAACGCATGCATTTTTTACTTGCGTTTTTGCATGCGGATTTGCCATGCGTTTTTCCAATGCATTGTATAGGCAAATACACATGCATAAACGCACAAGAATTGGTCATGTCCGTATTTTTTCTGCGAGTAAAATCCGTGCAGAAAAAATCCTGACCATGTGCATAGAATTTGCAGAATGTCATAGGAAGTCATGGGATAAGGTATGCAATGCGTTTCTGGAATGTTTTCGCGCTGCAAATCCACACCAAAAACGCATAGTGGGCACACAGCCTTAGGATGACAGTAACTGCGCAATCTTGACCAGCTGATCGCCCACTAGGAGGACAGAATGGAATAGCGCCAGGGGGCACTAGGGAGCATACTTCAGAAGATAAAAGCTTGATATTTATTGAATAAAGTGTAATTTTTAATAAATGTAAATTACAAAACCATTTATTTCCACATTTTCTGCTTGGTTAAAAATATTCTTTATGGTGGTACAACCCCTTTAAATGTCCAGGGTTCATACCGAACACTGAGGTGCTAAACTTCAAATATGGACTTCTCCCGGAAGTCTGTTTTAATGTTCGGAGTTCTGGGGGAAGTCCAGGAGGAGAGAGAGACAGATATATAGATTTTTTCCAGCTTTTCCATCTGCAAAGTTCAGGTCCCGTTTGATTTAAATGGGGTTCGGGTTTTGGTTCAAGTTTGGGTCAAGTTCTGCTTTGGATTAAAGTTCAGTCGGGTACCAGAATATAAACTTCCACGGGTCTGCTTATCCCTATAAATAAGCAGTGTCAGCACTAAACTAATACTACTGTAAAGCCCAAGGCTTACATCTATAGACAGTGTCTCTGTAACAGCTCTGAAAGCACCCCAGGACTCTTCTACAGTAGCTCAATCATCTTTCCACAAGGGAGGGGGTATTTTGCGCATCTGCCTAGAGCACCAAAATACCTAGTACCGGCCTTGCATGCTACATCTTTTCAAGCAATGCTCCATGAATCAGGGTCATAAGGAGGTACAGCATGTCCCTTAAGGTGACAGAGGTAACATACAAAGAGTCAAATCAGGAGTTTTACAGATCAGCAATAAATTTGTATGCACAAGCCTTTAAAATCAGATTTAGATTGTATCACTTTGTCATTTGCAAAAAAATTTTTATCAACAGAGCTCTAATAATCTTTGATTCAGACAATGAAAGAAAAATGTCTTGATTGTTACAAGATCAATTTCTACCAACAATAGTAAACGTGTATAGTTCTTCCTCTTTACAGTAAGATAAAAGTCAAAACGAGTAACCCTTTTATCTTTGAAAAACAACTTTAATCCTGATGTCTCTTGGGAAGAAAGGCCAGTATGTACGCTAACCCTGATTAATCAGCTACACCCGGGGCACTGCCTGCATTTACAGCATCCAGCAGATAAAACTTCACTCATTTGGTATTCGGTTCAATGAATAGTAGGTAATTGCCAAGATTAGATCCCGTTGGCACAGATTATATGACGTAGAAAACGCCACTCAATACAAGAAAAAAAAATGTCCTCATAGCAATATTCAATAATGTTGTTAAAAGTCATCTGAAAAAGATAGAGAACATTTTCTTTTATAGGTTTTTGTATAATAAAGTGTAGACAGAAAAAGATAAATCTTACGGCAAGATATAGATACAGTGAAGAGCAAAGTATAAAATTGTCATTGCAGATGAGGCACTATATCCAGGCTTCACATACATCATGCACAGAGGATACCCTGCTGAAAATGATTGCAGTACGCTGTAGTTTACCAAGGTGGAAGGAGATAACCTTACATGCCTAATAAGATTAGAGATCCACAACACAGAGGCTAATTATTCTCTACCGTTTGCATGTTTACAGCCTTTCCTTTCTGAGAGTTAATGTGCTTTATAGCTTCATACAAAGAGCCCTAACAGCAGTAATACAGAACGTTATTGTGGTTTTCAGGATTTTCACCGTGTGAAATTGTTTATTGACAAAGGCAATGGACTAAACCTTTCGATCCTCTTCTGTGAAGGTTTGTAAATGTTTCTCTGTTTAGTGCTCTCTTTGTTGCTGATAAGTCAGAGCAAGAAATGAAACACTGTTCTCTAATGTGTTGTGTTAACTAAACGAGAATTCCTTCTTGATTTTCTATCCGACTTGCTTTGTACATTTAGCAGTTTGTATTATTTGTTCTAAGGAAACAATCTTCAGATTAGGATTGCAATTTGTGTCCCGACAATAATTTTTTTTAATTGGTCGCATACTTTGAAGACTGATGCCCCTGTTTATCTTTTCATTTTAAAGATGCCTGAATAAATTCAAGACAAATTGAACTTGACTAAAATAATAAAAAAAAAATCACATATGCACCAATCTCAATTTTTTTTGGAAGGAATCTTGTGGTTTGCACTTCTGGTGCTATAGTTCCAATAAAAATCCAAAATGCGGTGTAGAAACATACTTCTCCCTCAGGAGAATCTATACTGTCTTTTCAATTTTTACAGGAGCTATAGCACCAGCAGTACAGACCACCAGCTTCCTTCCAGGACTTTATTACTATGTTGAGCTCCTCCAACCTGTTGGTGTTAAACCAGCTGGAACTTTTTGGTTTTCCTTTGTTGTGGGTTACACAAACCTACAAGGAAAGCAGTTACCTTAACTCTTTCAACCTATTATTTATTGAATAAGACCCTATTGCTCTTTGTATTGTCCCTCAATCTCTTTAATCCCTGCTTTCTGAAATTCGCTTGGCGTGAACCTAGAAAAATGGCAGCTGCACAGCTGCAGATCCCCTCCTGGTCCTCACAGTTCTGGTCCATTCCTCAGTGACAACAGGTCTTCAAGTTTCAAGACCCATGCAGCCAAGCATATAAATTGGAAGTGTGCTGTCCAACTTTTGATCGGATGTCACACGGACAATACACTGACCCATGTTATTCAATAAGGCTGTCCAGATTAACAACTTTTTTCTCGGTCTGATTGTCAGTGAGAAAGTATTGCAGCTGTGGTAAAGTGACTTGCTCGGCTCTCCGGAGGCAGACACAGGACACACGGATTGGGTAAACTTCCTACGGGTTTATTGTGCGGCGTAAACTTCAGCAGCATCCCATAAAAAAATCAATCCCTCTCGGGGTTAACGGGAAAACAAAAGATGAAATATAACAGAGTCCTCTAGCCAGCAAGGCCTTTGCAGGCTGCAGATAGTCCTGTGAAGTTTCAGCAACACCAGTCCTCCGGTGTTGCTCTCTGAATTCTCCAGGCTGTTTGTGGCTGATGCCAATCTCCAGGCCACACACTCCACCCAGGAAAACAAATTGACTGAACATTTAAACCCTGTTCAGTCACACCCTGAGGTGGAGGTATGGGGTATGACTTCCCTCCCATCTCTACGTCATTCCGATAAAACCACACCCTTTTAAAGAGTTAACTTCCAGCATATAACATGCTGGCAAAAATTCAATAGGTCTTAGCTCACATAGGAGAGCAATCTGAGTGACACATACCTCCTGTTGCAAATAATACCAGTGAGTCTGTCACATATTCCCCACCGGGGGTTTGGGCACCTTCAGTCACCAAGCAGGGAATTCTGGAAAGGGCATCGGCATTAGCGTGTAACTTCCCAGGTCTATGCTTCACGTGAAATTACAGTCTTGGAGACCTAAGATCCACCTAGTTACTCTGGCATTCTTACCCGTCTATTCCCTCAACCATCTCAAAGGGGCATAGTCGGACACCAATTTAAACTTCCGGCCAAGTAGGTAATATCTTAGCGTTTCTATGGTCCATTTTATGGCTAAGCATTCTTTCTCCACAATAGCATAATTTTTCTCACAGGACGAGAGCTTCCGGATCATATACAGTATGGGATGCTCTTCTCCATTTATCTTCTGCGACAGCACAGCTCCTAGGCCAACTTCTGAGGTATCTGTCTGGAGCACAAACTCTTTATTAAAATCTGGTGTGACCAGGACGGGCTGCTTCTAGGGTGCAAGCTTCAGTTGTTGGAATGCCATCTTAATTTCGACTGTCCATTTCGCCATTGTTGTTTTTGTGCCTTTCAGGAGGTCAGTCAGTGGTGCGGAAGTCATGGCAAAATTTGGGATAAACTGCCAGTAATATCTCACTAGTCAAAGAAAAGCTTTCACCTGCTTCTTGGAGAGTGGTTGCAGCCAGTTCTGAATTGCCTCGATCTTATTGACCTGTGGCTTAATTTCGCCTCTCCCAATGACGTAGCCTAAGTATTTGGCCTCCTACTTCCCAATGGCACATTTTCTCGGATTTATTATAAATTATGCCTCCCTTTGAACATCCAGAATCGCCTTTACCTTGGGCAGATGACTAGTCCAGTTTGGGCTAAAGACGACAATGTCATCAAGGTAGGCTGCGGCATACATCTTACGTGGGCCGACGATCCGATCCATGGCCCTCTGGAACGTAGCTGCAGTCCCCTGCAGTCCGGAAGGCATTCGGGTGTACTGGAAGCACCCATCAGGTGTTGAGAAAGTCAATTTCTCCTTGACCCTCTGGGACATGGGGATCTGCCAGTAGCCCTTTGTCAAGTCAAGGGTGGTAATACTGTATATCTCGAAGGTCCAAGCCTCTCGATGAGTTCATCGACGCGGAGCATCGGGTATGCGTCACACTTGGAAATCTCATTCAGCCTGCGGTAGTCGTTACATAATCTCCAACCCCCGTCGGGCTTTGGCACGAGAACGATGGGACTCGACCATCCGCTCTTCGATTCCTCTATCACGCCGAGGTCCAGCATCCTCTTCACCTCGGTTGAGATTACCTCACACCTGGCTTCAGGAATCCTGTAGGATTTGAGGTTTACCCTAACATGCGCTTCCGTCAGCACGTCATGCTCGACCACCTGCGTACGTCCCGGCAACTTTGAGAATAGGTCATGATTCCGTTGCAGCAGCTCTCTACATTGTTGCTTTTGGGCCAGCGGTAGAGTCTCTGCTATAGTGACCTCCTCCACATTGCCTTCAGGTGCGGCTTCCAGGCAAGGAGTTTCCACAGGTTCTTGGTCCCGCCACGGCTTGAGCAAGTTCACGTGGTATATTTGGTGCAGTGTTCTTCGGCCAGGTTGGTGGACTTTATAATTAACCTCGTTGACTTTCTCCACCTACACATACGGAGCTTGCCATTTCGCCAGGAACTTGCTCTTGACGGTAGGGATTAGCACCAAAACACGATCTCCAGGCTGGAACTGCCTCAGCCTCGCCGATCAGTTATAGACCCTTGCCTGAGCTTCCTGCTCCTGGAGGAGATGCGTTTTCACGATCGGCATCACTTTCGCTATTCTTTCCTGCATCTAAGCGACATGTTCAATGATGCTCCGGTGTGGCGTAAACTCAGTTTCCCAGATTTCCTTAACGATGTCCAGGAGCCCTCACGGATGTCGTCCATATATGCACTCAAAAGGAGAAAAACCGGTAGAGGCTTGTAGAACCTCCCTTACTGAGAATAGCAGGAAGGGCAGCAGTAGCCCCAGTCCTGTCCATCCATCTCTACAACTTTCTTGAGCATTGCTTTCAGGGTCTTGTTAAAGCGCTCTACTAAGCCATCGGTCTGCAGATGGTAAACGGAGGTTCACAGCTGGGTAATCTGGAGGACCCTTGATCCATTAGGATTTCCTTTGGCAGACGGATCCTGGCAAATATATGGACAAGCTCCTTGGCTATGCATTTACTCGATGAGTTCCTAAGCGGCACTGCTTCTGGATACCGGGTCGCATAGTCCATGATCACCAGGATATATTGTTGGCCTCGGGCTGATTTGACCAAGGGCCCTACTAGGTCCATAACAATCCTCTCAAAGGGGACCTCTATCACTGGTAGTGGAACTAATGGACTACGGTAGTGGGAAGAGGGAGTGGTTATTTGGCAGGTGGGGCTGGATCTACAATAGTTATGAATTTCTCGGTAACACCCTGGCCAATAAAAGCTTCTCAGTATCCTCTCCTGAGTCTTCTCGACCCCACGGTGTCCCCCCAGAACATGTGAATGGGTCATATCTATTACCCTCTGTCTGTATGGCACTAACAGCTGTTTCACTATCTCATGGCTCCTTAGTTCGGCCACCTGATATAGCAATTTCCCCTGCACTGCAAAGTGGGGGAACTTGGTGTCAGCCCCCGGACTTGGGCAGCCCCATTACATACAGTAATCTGGTCAAACACCCTCTTTAAGGTCAGGTCTCGAACTTGAGCAGTCCCAAAGTTCTCTCTGGACATATCTAACACAGGGAGGTCGGCCTCCTCTGTCGCCTTCTTGCCCTCATCATCGGCAAAGATGCACAGTGGGAACTCTTCCACCTGAGACTTTATTGGGGGTTCTTCTCCAGGGACCTGGCTTTTGCCCACGCTTCTTAGTCTGGTTTCCTTCCCTACAAATCCCAAAACAAAGAAAAATCACCGCCCAGTATGACGGGATGTGTCAGGTACTTAACCACCCCAACTTCGTGGGACTGGGCACCACAGTCTGTTCCCTCTGTCATTTTGGCCACAGGATAGTCCTTGGTATCCCCATGGATGCACCGAACGCCCACAGCTTTGGAAGGGATCAACTGGTGGGGAAGGGTAGCTCAGATTAAAGTCACCAGACTCCAAGAGTCCAACAGTCCAAGCACCTTTACCACATTAACGGACACAGCACACGCTTGCAGCTACTCGCCGGGTTGACAGTTCACACTGCAGTCTGGCTAAGCATAATAGGAAACCCGTCTGCCTAGGCTGCAGTCCATGGGCTCGGTGGACATATGACAACTGGCGGCTAAGTGTCCATGGTTGTGGCACCGCCAACAGACTATATCTTTAGCAACAGTCCTTGTGGGATGCCCGCCAGTGGTGGCTCTAGACCCTTTCCATGGTGAACCTGCCACCTTTTGGGTATCCCAGTAAGGAGAAGTGACTATATCTGGTTTCCCAAGGGGTTTCTCAACCACTTGATACCTCTCTACCAGGCTGATGAAGTCATCTGCGTTCTGATGATTGCCCTGGGCAATCCAAGTGTGTCCTGGAAGGGAGTGCACGGACCTATCAATCACCACCCGATCGACAATCTGGGCCGGAGTGGAGGATTCTGGCTGCAACCACTTCTGAACAAGATGCAGTAGGTCAAACATCTGCGAGCGAGGGGGTTTGTCACTGGCATATGCTCAGTGGTGGACTCGTTGGGCTCTCACCACCATATTCACTCCCAGGTGTGCTAAGATCTCTGTCTTTAGCTTGGCGTATTTCTTGGCAACCTGCAGTGCCATGTCGCAATATGCCTTTTGTGGTACACCAGACAAATATGGTGCCAGAACCTCTGCCCACTGCTCTGGTGGAAGTCTCTCCCGATCAGCCACCCTCAGAAATGCATCTACATCATCCCCGGGGGAGAACTTCTGCATGGCCCGTCTTACCGCCTTCCAGACATGGGAGTCATCAGTTGGCCCTGGGGGTGGGGCTGTTGCCCTTCCCTGGATGGAATCTACCAGAAGCTGTATCTTCTGTTGCTGCTCCTCCTGGTGCTGCTGCTGCACCTTTTGCTGCAACTGGATCTATTGAAGCAACAGTTTGGTCATCTACTGGTGCTGCTGCCTTTGCAAGTGCTGCTGCTGCATCTGTTGTTGGCTCTGCACCAAGTGCTTAATGAGCTTCTCCATACTGCCAGACTTCTCTGGCTGGCTGGCAACCTTCACCCAGAACATCCACCGGTCTCTGTGGCAGGTACACGTGTTCCTGGAATCTTGCACGCACTCTCACACCAACTGTGGTAAAGCGACTTGCTCGGCTCTCCGGTGGCAGACACAGGACACACGGATTGGGTAAACTTCCTGCGGAGTTTTTGTGCGGCATCAACTCCAGCAGCGTCCCATAAAAAAAACAGTCCCTCTTGGGGTTAACGGGACAGCAAAAGATGAAATATAACAGAGTCCTCTAGCCAGCAAGGCCTTTACCGGCTGCAGATAGTCCTGTGAAGTTTCAGCAACACCAGTCCTCCGTTGTTGCTCTCTGGCGTCAGCCACAAACTGCCTGGAGAATTCAATCTCCAGACCACACACTCCACCCAGGAAAACAAATTGACTGAACATTTAAACCCTTTTCAGTCACACACTGAGGTGGAGGTATGGGGAATGACTTCCCTCCCACCTCTACATCATTCCGATAAAACCACACTCTTTAAAAGAGTTAACCTCCAGCATATGACATGCTGGCAAAAATTCAGTAGGTCGTAGTTCACAAAGGAGAGCATCCTGAGTGACACATACCTCCCCTCGCATATAATACCAATGAGTCTGTCACATATCCACCCCCCTCTGCCCAAAGCCGGGTGTTTGGGCACCTTCAGACACCAAGCAGGGAATTCTGAAGAGGGCATCCGCATTAGCGTGTAACTTCCCAGGTCTATGCTCCACGTGAAAATTACAGACTTGGAGACCTCAACCATCTCAAAGGGGCATAGTCGGACACCAATTTAAACTTCCGGCCAAGTAGGTAATATCTTAGCTTGTCTACGGTCCATTTTATGGCTAAGCATTCTGTCTCCACAATGACATAATTTTTCTCATAAGATGAGAGCTTCCGGCTCACATAAAGGATGGGATGCTCTTCCCCATTTACCTCCTCCGTCAGCACGGCTCCTAGGCCAACTTCTGAGGCATCTGTCTGGAGCACAAACTCTTTATTAAAGTCTGGTGCGACCAGGACTGGCTGCTTACAGAGTGCCAGCTTCAACTGGTGGAACGCCATCTCGGTTTCCTCCTCTCGCATATACTACCATTGACTGGAACACAGCATACACTATTCTCAATTGGGTCTCGGATAATATTTGCCCATTCATATCTATAGATGTAAAAAAATATCAGATCCCACATGGAATATCCGAATAGCATCTGATTTTTACAGATGCAACGTACCTAAACAAATTCAAGAAAATTGACCCAGGAGGCCTACAGAAGCATTGAAGGAGCTGCAAGAATTTCTGGCATCTACTGATTGTGTACTGAATGTGACAACAACCAGCCATATTCTTTATACTGTATATATAGCCTGAAACAAGACAAAAGCCATTTTTTTGCAAAGGAAAAGATCCAAACATGGCAATGTATTGATAAAAGCTAAATCAAGTGTACCAAAAGCGTATGGGAAAATGTAATATGGTCTGATGAGACCAAGGTTGGACTTTTTGGCCATAATTCAAAAAAGATATGTTTGGCCCAAATTCTCCTCAAAATGTACAAATTTTCAGAATCTCCAGAATCCGCTAGTGCATCTTCTAAAGTCTGCTTCACTCTGCGCATGGAATTCCCACTACATGTAGACTTCTGATGTCACTGTGCACCATACCATTATGGCACATGTCATAATGTCAAAACATGAGTCTTCCAAGTGAATGACTAAGTTTTGAGTGATGCACATTGTAATATTGTGAGGTCACAAAATGTGCCGTGAAAGTGTAAAGTGAAGAGCGGCCATGGCCGAAGGTCGCATCCACACTCCACCATGATCCAGGAAAATGGGGATCCTGGCTGGGTGTGTATGCTGTTACCTTGCAGACTATTTGTTGCCACTTGACATGGCAGGCCAGGACCCGATGAAGTAGAGTTGAAAGAGGGAGACCAGAGTCCAAAAATAAACTAATCTGAACAAACCAATGAGAAATATATACATCAGATAGCAGGCACAATACTTTCAGAATACATCTTCTGTAAAATATGGAGGCAGGAACTTTACAGTTACAGCTGGTTGTTCATTGCTTCTGTTACATGCTACAATGGACTAACAAACCACTCTGGGAGCCTCCATTTTCCCTTTGTATGAGAACCCCACTTACTGACTGAAGTGCATCACTAAGACTCCTCGCTACTGTTCTCTAAGTCCATGTGATGAGGGTCACACATCCATTGGTGGGTTACTGCATTTTCATTACACCCGTAGAAGAAGACATGTCCCATCCTAGACCCTCAGGTCTGGCTACACTTTCAATTCTTATCTAATAAAGATAACATTTGCTGTAAGCCCAAATTGCCTGAGATAAGTAACCCCTCTATGACTTAATCCTTGTTGACTTCAGACCATGCTATCCGATTATGGTCTCCCTTCTTTCCACTCAACATCTGTTTCAATGAAGGTCTGCTAACATTAGGGCCATAGATCATTTTACTTTCAATAATCTTCCCTGTCTGTCTAACTGTAACTGAATTCCTTTTGCCTATGTAATTCCTCCCACAATCGGCTGACCCAAATATTTTGCTCTGTCCGCAGCTAACCAACTGTTGCAGGACATAAATCAGATAAAACAATATAAAAAACAAGGCAATCCATTATACAGTATAACCATAAGTTCTTCAAATTGGCATCTTCTCCACTCTTTTACAAAAGCATGGCTCAAAGTTATGTCAGAGACCTAGTCACTGGTATTGGCAGCTTCTCCACTCTTTTACAACAGCATGGCACACAGTTATGTCAGAAACCTAGTCAGAGTAAGGCAGGCTGAAGAGGATGCGCACAACAGGGGAAAGCGAGAAGAAGAAGCGTAGTAGAAGAGGGGTTGCTGAAGTTATGGAACAGGTAAATAATGATTATTAATATTTTTACATCCTACTGGTATTTTTCTCTGGAATGCGGAGAGAAAAAAACATGTATCAATAGAATTCTTGCACAAGTTGCCTAATAAATATTCCACTTCATGTATTCTGTCATAAGCTGATTTTTTTTTTTTCAAAGCTATTCTATTCATAACTTTCTAATATACATTTTTGTTACATTACTAATATATCCATTAAACAGGAT
Organism: Phyllobates terribilis; assembly: GCF_046119375.1. Lineage (NCBI taxonomy): Eukaryota > Metazoa > Chordata > Amphibia > Anura > Dendrobatidae > Phyllobates > Phyllobates terribilis. The sequence continues at coordinate 345,352,370 of NW_027362767.1, read as the reverse complement.
GTGAACCTAGCCTAAAATTGTGCAGTGAAGATGCACAAACAGGGAAAGAAAATGATTTTCTCTCTGTAAAAGATTATAGAAAACTTTCTGAATCATTTTTCACTGCTCCAGTGATTGGGATGTAGCATATAATAAATGAATTTCCTTTTGGGCTAGTGAAAAAATAGCATATATTTGTAATTTATGTATGAAATTATGTTTTCAGAGCTATTTTTCTTCATGAACATCACCTGTATGCTTGTCACATGTAGTTTCTAATAACACAAATCTTCCAAGCTTTCGAAGAACATCAATTAGAAATTGACAAATAATTCAGGCTTCTACTGTGATTAAAACTGTTATTCAAGAGAATTTGCCCAATCTATGATAATCTTCTTTGTATCTACAATTGAGGTTGTATGTAGAAATTCATGAAAAATATTTAAATCAAATATCAAACTGGGACAGAAAGAGAGAGGCAAAATCAATCACCAGCAACTGTACTGTTAAGTGAACTTCTATGGAAAGCAAGAGAGATGGCAACTGCAACACCTGCTATGTAACCAAACTGACCTATGTATATAAGGCAGCTAATGCATTGGGTTAAAAATGATACATACTAACATACTCCATTACTGAACAGCATCTGATCTTGTTTTCTTAAATCAGATCCTTTGAAATCAAGACTAGAGATGAACGGACCCATGGAAGTTCTGGATTTTGTACCCAACCCAAACTTTATTCCAAAGTTCAGTTCAGGAACCAGAACTGTACCCAAACTTGAACTAGAACCTGAACTCCATTGTTTTCAACTTTTCAACTTTTGAGCTGGTAAATAAATTCTCTCTCTCTCTCGTTCCCCCGGAACTCTGAACATTGCAACAGACTGCCAGAAGAAGTCCATGTTCGGCGTTTAGCACTGGAAACTAACTTTCCACTACGAATCCCGAACTTTTAAGCTCTGATTCATTTCTAGAGAAAACTAAAGTCTTTGGCTAAAGCTACATGGTGACATGCATCATGCAACACTTGAATCACAGCAAGACATTACAACATTGCAAAACTACTGTCTTGCTACAGCAAAATCAGAACTTTAAAATAGTCACGCAACTTCTCACAAAAGTGCTGTCGCACAACTCATGCTGCCTTGTAGCCCTAACCTTTTACTGAGTTTTCATTAAATAACTACCAATCAGCTGCATCCATGCTAATTTATAGTTGATTACTGACTGGTTTAAACTGTTAGACCACAATTCTTTGTGCACAGAACAATCATTAATAAGATCATTTGTCGATTATAGAATTAGTTATCCACAGCACATATTCTATCTACACAGAGTCTATTGCCGACAGCAATGATGTTTAAAATGGCTTAAAAATCATAACACTTATTGAATAAGCATTTTGCTAATTCACTGTTTTTTTGCTGACTGTTAAAGACCCTCAACTGACTACTTAGACCACCTCTGCATCTGCAGCTCGTCACATTTGCAACTAGCAAAAAGGATTGCTGCAGAGAAGTAAAAATCTACAGAGAAAAATGTCTGAATTACTTTGTTCTGGGGCTTAATTAGTTAAAAAAACTGTCGTACAATTGGTTTTAAAATTTTAAAATGTTGCAAAATCCTTTTGATTTTTAATTTCCTATGATCTATTTCATGTCACATTGCATTTAAATTAATTCCCATAGGATCTATCAATTCCACTGTTTTACTACTCACGATCCTGTATCTGATTTGAAGACTATGTTTAGTTGGAATTTTTCTTTGTTGGAAAAATGTGACAAAAAGTAGTGAATTTGTGTCAAAAAACAGGATTTTTGCTGAATATTTTCAGTTGAAAAACTCATCTAGAAGTCTGTGCAAATCAGTCCAAGATCAGAACACAATGCGCTAACTGGTCACGTCTTTCCCTACCTGAGCGGGATAGTCTCATAGAAATACATGAAGCTGTCACGCTCAGAGGGAGACCCACGACCAGTCAACGCATTAGCGGTTTGATCTCGGAATGATGAGCATGGACGTCTGAATGAGCCTTAATATGCAGCATACACTGATATCGGTAAACTGGAGGTGACTAAGCAGAATCGGTGCAGCAAATGATTTTAGAATGAAATAAATTCCATTGAAATCAGTAAAAGGCTTTTTTTGGACATATTTCATGTTGATATAAGCATTGAATAAACACAGAAATTCACATTAAAAATACCCTAAAGTTAAATTATCATCATGATTACATTGAATTTTTTCATCTGTGGTTTTCTCACCTTTTCCAATGTCATATTTTAAATAAAACTGCTCTGTTTTGTATTCTTCTTGTAACTTTGCTTTGATAAAACTTTGATGAAGTTATATCCATATTCATATTCATATTACATGTGTTTTTAGTGCATTTAGGCTGCAGAAACTAAAAACGCATATAACATTTTTACCTTCAGAATTTAAAAGGAATCTGTCAATACGTTTGTAAAAGTTCAGTTCGGGTACCACATTAGTATCCGAACTTAAACCAGAACCCTAACCTCATTGAAAATAAAGGATTCCAAAACTCTGAAAAAAATAAAAATCTCTCTCCTCTCCATCACCTCTCTCTCTCACCACGGACTTACCTCCCTAACTCCGAACACTGCGACGGACTTCCACAGAAAGTCCATGTTTGGTGTTCTGCTCCAGATAGTGACTGTCCAGTACAAACGCCGAACATTTCAGGTCGGGTTTGCCCTTCTCTACTCTTAATGAATTTGGCTATCTTACTCCAGTGACCCCTTTATTAAGACTAGCGTGCGAAACACTAGTCTTAATAAATCAGCAACAAAGATTGCTATATTATACATGTTGGCTAAACCCAGCTCCATCAGCCTATTTACTAGTCAAAAATGAAAATAATTAGCTAGAAATTAACCGCTTTATCCCTTGCTGAACCTCTAAAAGACTTCTATTTTCTTATTTTTTTTAGGTAAAGTAAACAAAATCCAGCACACTAACAAAAAAATGTAATCTGATTCATTTCTAAGATTGGTGTTCTATAAAACTGCTCTACAGTTTACTTTGCATAGCACTAGGAACTACATGAGTTAAATATGGTAATAAAATATATATTTTTTAATAATGTCCTTATGTTTCTGTGTTGTTTTTTTAACTGATTGTCATTTTTTGAAATCCCACATATAAATATTGACAATAAAGAGATGCTCTTCCCTATTAAATCCTACCACAGAAAAACACTAGGGATGAGCCAACCCATTTTTAAAAGTTTAGCGCGCAAACCGGCTTGCTTGTGCCCGTGGCTAAATTCCCAACACGGACTTTCCCCAGAAGTCCATTGCAATGTTCGGAGTTCCTGGGGAAGTCTGTTGCAGAGACAGAGAGAATTTTTTTTATCAGATCCAAAGTCCCTGTCTCCATTGTTTTCAATAGGATTCGGGGTTCTGGTTCAAGTTTGGGTACAGTTTTGGTAACCAAACTTTGGACTAACTGCCAGAAACCGAACTTGCATGGGTCCATTCATCCCTAGAAAGCACAACCAATCTATGGTAATCAAATAGGAGCAATGCAATAATGTGGTTAATAAGAATTATTCCTGTCCCATGCAATAACAATTATATTGTTAAATAACCATAGAAAATGTCACTTTCTATTACAATGATTTGGTACCATATTTTGCGTTACTACAACTTGTGAGACTTGCATTACGATTTTGCGTTTTTTGTTAAAATGCAAACAAGTTGTGAACAACTCAATAACGTACAAACGTGTCCTGCCTTGACTTGGTCCTAAACTTGAACATAAAAAATCAGATGCAAATGATTAATTTGCAATGTAAATAAATTATTGTAGAAGCTTTATTGTATGTCCACTACAAACAGTACTTTTTTTTAGTAACATATTAAAAGCAGAAGAAAAATACAGATCAATGCTAATGGTAGTCTTACATTCAAAAGTATAAGGCTTGTTTCACAAGTCTGACATTCCTGGTCTGAGTACAGATCATAATGGACCAGCCACAGACACATTTTGCTCTTGGACTGTGATTGTTAGATGAGAGAGAGAGGACTTCCGAAGACAGTTAGGGAAAGACTTCTGTCTCTGATGAGGTAAGGGATGTTTCTGTAGCAATGTACCATTTCACTTTACAATGTGTGGAAGATGATGGCGCACAACATAATGTCATGATGTTGTAAGTAGAGATGAACAGATCAATTTGTGAAGGATCAAGTTGAACCTGAATTTTCTAAAATTTGCAGTTTCATGCTATTTTGAACATTTTAAGATTTAATACCTGCTTCACAAAGAAAAAAAAATTGCTCAGAACCATTTCCCACACTGTTGAAACATCAGTAGCCAAGCAAATATAATATTACATTGCTGCACGGGCTTCCCATAATGTCCTGCAGCTGTGACATCAAAAAGATTATCATACCTTGTACAGTGGTAGTCAGTACCTGGGCTATCACAGATCAGCGGTTCCCAGTGGAGCGCATATTGTACAGCAAAGTCATATTCCATTTCCAGAGTCACTGGGCAAGTCTCTCTTTCTTCTGAAGAGTGTAAACTCTTATGGTTAGTGTAGTCTTCTCTTGCCTGTGATGTGTAATCTGGTCACGCTATGTAATGGGAAGACCAAGTGCACAATGATGAGGAAAGGGAGGAAGCCCAGCAAGTAGGGAAAGTGAGAGTGGAGACCCCTAGCCAGATCTTACAACATCTTGACTCCCCTACTATCCCTAAATAGGTTCCCCACCTATCGCAGAGCAGGATACCTAATCCCTAACAGACTCTAGAGCTAGTCCCTAGGTAGGGAGGGGAAGGGGAGAGCAGCAGTCAGCCCCTACTTCAACTAAAGACAAACAAGGAAAACAGACAAGGGGATACACTTATCTTTGAGTAGACACCAGGGAAAAGATGTCAATAATCCACCAAGAAACTCCAAGAAGAAACTAGCTGACTCCTAGAGCTCAAGTCCAGAGCAGAGGAAAAGACTCCTATCATCGGCGACTCTCTGAAGACACTGAGGGTTTTAAAATATCATGTAAGGGTGTGTCATTTGGCAGCAGAAGGTGGAGATCACTGCTGGGTCCTAGCGAGAGAAGGATACCACTACACTACAAAGATGAAAGGATAAAGAAGATGTCTGCAAGGCCAAGCGCAGTGACCTTCTACTCCCGGATCTAGAATGACTGTCTGTCAAACCTGATACACCTGTAACAAATCTCTTATCGTCAGCAAGGTTTTCTCTCCCCTCCACCCTCAACGTGTATGCTATTAACTATTACAAGCTTTCCAGTATTGAAATTCATGAACATGTGTTTGACACCAATCAGTCTTTTTGAGAAAATATGGCGAAGTCAGTGAATTTGAATTTCAAAACATATGCTCATCTCTAGTCTTAACCTAAAGCTTGCTTGCTCAGAGCCAGAAGTCTCAGCCCAGTGTGTGAGGCTTTTGTGAGGCTTGGAGATTTCAGCACTTGTGGTAGTGATCAGAAGATGCAGCGAGGAATAGAGGGGTGATGGTGAGGATCAGAGGAGCCGAAGATGTGAGTCATAAGGTGAGTATAATGATTTTTTTCATGTTTTAAGTATTATGTTTATTATTTCTGGAGTAAGAAGAGATCCCAGAACATAATAAGGGACATTAAATTAGCAGAAAATAAATTTACTCCCAATAAAATTACCCAAAAAATTTGAATTTTGTTTAATCTTTAGGCTTTGGGTTATAAATTTCTGACAGCTGTGTGATGTCATTATTTTGGCTCTGAATCTTTGATTGTTTGCACATTGCTTGATACACTATGTTATATTTAGTTTTTTTATATCTATTTTTGTGAAAATTCAATGAATTATTAAGCAGAATGTGAGACAAAAAAAAGCAATTTTAAACAAAACTAAAACTCAGTGATCTTTTTGTATAGAGACTTATTGATAGAAGCTTTTTGTGCATCCTTATTTGGTGATAACCTCAAGACCTCAGAAAGGTCCTTTGAGACTCAGCCTTATTTATGTCCTTAAAACAAGATATAAAGAATCCCATGGGCATTACATAAAGCTGTTGATTTTCTACTTTTTTTGTTAAGTTACGAAGCTTATGAGTGCATCTTTAATATGTAATCAGATGGACTTTTAAAAAACTCTATTTCAAATACTAGCTCTGTATAATATTGTTAATTTGTTTCTCCAGTGTGGCATTTGTTATGTTCAAATCTCATTATGTTTGACCAATATGAATTTAATAGCGATGAGACTTCCAATTTTAAATTTACAAACTATTTTAATTCGTGCTATGTTGGGAAGTCACAGAATTATTTTTTTAAAAAACATAAATAAAGCATTCTTCTTCTTCATTCATTATAAGCAAATTATTTAAGTATGTTTTTTAACTTAAACCCCAAACCAATAGGATTCAAGATTTAATAATGTAAACTGCTTAACATTTTAAATAGATATTTTACAGTTATTATAACCAGTGTACGTACATAGACAATTCATGCTAGAATGACAGAATAATATTTATTTAAATTCTAAGCTCAATTTCTGTGGATCAGTTGTTAGCTTTCTTGGTTTGCAGCGCTGGGGTCCTGGGTTCATATCCCACCAAAGAGAATATGTACAAGCAATTTGTGGGGGTTTCATCTTGGCAATTTGATTTCCTGCCATACTCCAAAGATATACTGATAGGAAATTAAGGTTGTGAGCCCCAATGGGGACGATGAAGATGATGTCTATAAAACTGCTGTAGAAATTAATGGCGTTATGGAATAAGTAGCATAAATAAATCTCTGCCAACTTTAGCCTTCTTGTTAGCTCGTTTGCATCACTTCATGCAGCTAGACATATGTCACACTGCTGTGCAAAAACTGCACATGTCAGGCTGGGTGGATGAAGATTAAATACTCATGAACTCTTTATCTGGACTCTTAAATGCCTTTTTTATTATCAGCATTATAAAGCAAATCTGGCACGGATTTTCAAAGCGAATATACCAGCCTCATCAGACCTTAATAATATATTGTATTCGCTAAGGACAAAATTTGAAAAACGTGTCAAGTGGTACATTGTTAAAACAAAATATAATTCTGTTAGTGCGCAACATAAATATCCAGGTCAATACAATTATGACAATGCAAAAAGTGCAGTGATTTTTGCTACTTTAGTGGCTTAAAAAAAATTTAAATTTTGTAAAAAAAGAATTTGATTTGTGTCACCATTTTCCAAGAACCAGAGCATTTTTATTTTTAAATCTATGGAATTATTTGAGTGGGCTTGAGTTCTGTGCACCGAGTGGTAGATTTCATTGGTCCCATTTTGTGGTACATATTATGATTTGATGACTCGGTGACCAACAATTAATTCTTTTTTTACTTTTCATTTTATTTTTTAGTTTCCACAGGGGACTTAAACCTGCAATCAAACTATTGCTTATAGCAATAATCACGCTTTCCTTAAAAGGTACTTTTCACAGTAGGAAGATTGTGGCAGGCATGGGGGCCTTAAGTAAGCCCTCCACTCCAACTTATTGGCATCCCAAGATCACATCACAGAGGAGGCGAATGGCAGCAAGAGCAAATGCAGGCAGGATTGTAAAGTGAAATGCGGCTTTCAGTGATAGATTTCAGCATTTGACAAATTTTGAAGCTAACTGTTCTTCATAGCCAGTAGTGATGATCGAGCACTAAAATTCTTAAGTGCTCAGTACTTGGATCGAGTAGATCAGACACTCGAACTGAGTATAATGAAAGTCAATGGGAAATTTGAGCATTTTTCCAGAAGACCCTAACAGGAGGGCTGGGGGGCAGGAAAATTGTTGATATGGATGGAAACAGCGCTCAAATGGAATGGGAATAGAATGGGGAAGACCCCTGGACACATGTCTGACTTCCAGGTCACTGCTGGGAACAATGTTGTCAGAGTAATACTCTACTTTTACGGACTAACAATAAAACATATGACGCGCCCCCTGGGCCAGTGCTGTTGGGGATACCCGGAGCCGGATCAGATGGGGGTTGTAGTCTCCGAGTGGCTGTGACCCGGTCCGTGCCCAGGGTGTCAAGCTCAGTGTGTGGCAGTCCTTATGATGTTACTAGATGTTCTTTTGTGTCGACTACGCCACCCGTTGATTTGCGGTCAATACGGCCGCCGCTGCAGCAGGGTCCACTGAGGCTGATGATGTGAGTGCAGCTTAGGTAGTATAACCCCCAACGGGAGGGGTATAGCCTCAGGGGGTCAGCCGTGAAGGATGGTGGTTGTGAAGGTGCAGCAAGGAGACTCAGAGGCATAAAATGCAGTCCCAGGGTTTTACTTACTGGTGTTGCTCGGGTCACTGTGTACAGCAGTGACCACCCAAGCCGTGCTGCGTCCACCAGGTCCTGGACTCGGTCAACTCCCAGGCAACTCCGGAGTGTGGTCCTGAGCTCCTTTCTGTCTCTCCCTTCTTCTGGCCGTTCCCACCAGGGATCCACCTAAGTCCGGCTCCCTCGGGCCTCTTGTTGGTCAAGCCTCCTCTGGGCTCCCTGACCCTATTCTTGGTCTGCCTTCCGGGTGGATTTAGTGGGTGATCGTGGCAGATCCTGCCCACGACCTCCGGTTCCTGGCTAAGGTGTGCTGTAGCCTCTGCCAGCTTGGGATCCGGTACCCTGTTGCCGACCCTTCACCCTATTAGCTCTCTTATGGGCTCTTGGGGTCCCCTCTGCACCTCTGGGTCTCTCTCTCTTCTCCTCTGCTCTGCTTCTCAGGCTCTCAGACGGACTGTCTGACTGACTGACTGTGGCTGACTGACTGACGTCTCACAGACTGACCCTGATCTAAGATGGTGCCCACCTTAAATACTCCCTCTATGTGTGAGCTCAGGTGACCAGCACCCAATGAGCTCCTAGCTTTACCCAGGCTGCTCCCCCTATCTGCCCCTACACTACTGGGATGTTCCACCCCCCTCCCACTCCAGCCAGGAACAGACACTGTCGTACCTGCACATTTCTCTAGTGGGAGTACCATCGGTCTGTTCCCCGGAAATGGGATGTGTGTAGTGCATGCAGCCTACTAGCTCAGTTCCACACTCCATCCTTACCCGGGAGTGGAATATCACACCTCTGGGTTGAGGTGCAATACCCCTGTAGCAGCCGAATCCTCAGGGTGCTACACATACAAAACCGAAGATAAAATGGATTTTACAGGAAATATGTTAGGAAACATTCTTTCTTGTATAATGACTTGTATATAAGGCAAAATTAAAAAGAAAAAAAAAAAACTCCTCCACCCTTTAATAGCTGCGCCATCTCTCACCAGATTTCCCTGTTGCCTATGACTATAGTGGATGACATAGTAGAGGGGGAAATAAATCTACAACCACCGGTAGGCACCGGTAAATGTAATTTTAACATTTTACTACCTTATCTGGTCATGTGGTGTGTGTCACATGGTCAGACATATCCTGTATAATTTATGAAGGAGGGACTTTCAAACTCACAAAGCCTATGTGGACAATGCAAGATTTGACAAAAATTATAAGGAAGAGGGACTCTGATACACCCTGTATTAGACATAAAAGAGGACCGCCGCTTCATACACTGTGTCTCATAAAACTCATCTACCACTTGAGACATTAATTGCCGTTCCTCACCAATGTTTTCTTCTGACTGTGGTTGCTCAAATTTTTGGGCATCACTGCATACAATCTCTTCACGAATGTCCCTATTGAAATGTACAGGGCGAGAAGCCAGAATCAATAAATGGAAATGTAAAGAGCTCCTCGGAGTGTCCGAATGTGGGATCACTTGTCTTCTGGGGCTCATCATGATGGGGGGAGAGAGAATCAGGGTGAAGATTATGTGGTGCAGACTCCTGGCTAGTGAGACTAGACCATTTGGAAGAAATTGTAGTGCTGGGAAACATACTTGAAACATTATCTGCTATCGAACTCACCACCTGTTCACACTTTTCTGGCTTCAAGAGTGGTGTTCTGCAGAATAGGAAACTGGGTCTTGTGGATGAGCATGTTTGTTGTGCTTATTCTGCAGGCAATTTCACCTGTCCCATAGCCTTGGCCTCTGCGTCCACCATCAGCAGCACATCCACTTCCCTGTCCCTTACCGCATGCCTTTCATATATTAAATTAGTAATATAATATATGACTGCAAACGTTCTGTTATTAATAGGGAAAAGAAAATGTGTAGCCCTGAAAAGGACTTTTGTTTTTAGGTTGCAGAAGCAGTAAATCTATAGAAGGACTGTAAGGCAATAAACCCTGCATATATGAATCTAATCCAAAGCTGTACCTCCTCCATCAGCTATCCCTACACAGAATGCAGGTAACTAGAGAAAGGACAGTATGCAGCCCTGAAAATGACTTTTGTTTTAATGGTGCAGCTGCAGTATATAAGAAGTACTACAATAGCAATTAAACACTGCCTATATGCGTGCAGTAACCTAAACTCTCCCTCCTAGATCAGCTCTCCCTGAACTGATTCCATAAGAGAGTGTGCTGAGCATCGCATCACCAGGTCTTATATAAGACCCGATGACGTGATGCCGCCTGTCAATCACAGTAATGCCAGTAGCTAATATGGCTATGGCATTACCATGTATGGAAGGCAATCCCCACATGTTTATTGGCTAACAGACATCAAACATGCAGGGCAGGGACTCGAGCATGGCGCTGGAGCACCCACAATACTCGATTGAGTAACGAGCGCACCCGCGCACCCGCACACTGTGATGCCTGATCGAGTATCAAACAGTAGCGAGCACGTTCGCTCATCACTAATAGCCAGCATCTGTCTTGTGTGGAGCAGGAACAGCTTCTGATACCACTCCATACAACCATGCCAGTTCTATGACATAATAGTACATCATGAGGTGGGGTTAATAATGCATGCAGTTTGCATTGTGAAATCTGGTTTCAATTTATTTAAAGAAGCATTTTCATCAAAGTTTTCTCTGCAAATCGAATTTTCATATACAATCTAAGTATAATTTGAATCAAGACAGATCCACTCATTTCTAGCAAAAAGTATTTATAAATATGTCATATCTTTATTACATTGTGTTTCCTTGTATCACTGTCGTATAAGTACAATTATCTAATTAGTTTTTATATATTTATTAGTAAATTCAACAATTAAACTGTACATGATGGATTATCTTACTCTTTTTCTACTTCGGCACTATGTATATCTATCACCGCTCCCTGCAATTTGTCTACAAAAAAATTAATACTTCTGGCAAAAGTTTTATGTAGTTCAGAATGTTATTTTTTACAGGCAAACATGTAGTTTGGCTTTAATGAACCTTTAAAATCATAGCTAATGAAACGGTGCCTATCTACTTACATGCTGTGTGAGTTCAGCAACCACTCTGAACTGAAAAACAGGAAAAATAGTCTTAAATTTACGGTTATGTAATCTATAATGGGGATATTTTCTGTAAGGTATAATCATTTTGCCATTTTTGAAGTGAGAAAGGAATATTCATTTTAATACTGGAAACTTGAAGCTGGCTCTTATTTACTTGCCAGTGCCTTTAGGTTCAACAAAATAAGGGTTTTTCATTTACCATACAAATAAACCTGTTGGAAATATGTCTACGTAGAATCTAACAAAATCAAATAATAGTAAATATTTTTATGGAAAAAAACTAAAAAAAATGGCGACACACACCAATGTTTTTGCAAAATTGAGAATTTTTTTAAGCCACTAAACTAATAAAAAAATGTATGTTTCTTATCACCATATTCCTATTGTAGAATCATGTTGTGATGTCATTTTTACCACAATGATCGCCATAAAAATAAAAGTAAGAGAAATTAAATAATGATGCAATTGTGCCGTTCTTCACCATTTCTCCTCACAAGGAATCTTTTTCAAGTGTTTTTTTTTGGACATTTTATAGTAAACTGAATGAAATCATTCAAAACTACAACTCATCCCAAAGAAAAACAACCTCTCTTACAGTTACGTTGACGGAATTAAAAAAGATGATGGCTGTTGAATGAAGAGGAAAAAAAAAAATAAAGCACAAAAAAAAAAATTAGCAGTTTAACAAAAATGTTAAATAGGGTTCTACTGTAGAAATTAAATGCAAATAGAACGAGAAACAGTACAAATAATACAAAGAAAAAAAGATTTCAAAGTTCTTAATTTTTATGCTAAAATTCTTAGAATTTGTGATGAAAAAATGATCGATTTTTAAATATTCCTATCAGAAATGTATATAAAGAAAAAAGTCATGCATCTCAAATTACGGATAAACATCACACATTTTTAATTTTATAGAATTTTCATTTTTCGGATAGTTTGGGTATTATTCTTTGAAAATATTAACAAATTATCAAGTTTTTGGCAGCATATTCAATCAATGTTTAAGAGGTTTAGTTTAATAAATATTTTTTATAAAAAAGGTTCAATGACAATATTCTGCTGTTGAGATCCTCAGTGATCTGCTGTATTCTCTAAGAATTTAACTAGACTTACTCTGGCCAATTATCAAGGAATAAGTGATCATTCAGAATGCTCATTCCCTGATAATCAGGCAGTGTAGGCAAGCTGCCAGTTACCCTATGAACGAGCAAAATGCTCATTCACAAGGTGTAATGATTTGTAAACTAGTTTAAAAATAATCATAAACAAGGAGAGAAAAGGGTTTATATCAGTTGATCATATCAAAACAAAAAACCCACAATGGATGCTGTGCACAAAAGAAACCTTAGGCCGGCTTCTAGGTGAATAATGTTACTTTGAGAGAAAATATGCAGCTCCTGCAGAAAAAGTATTTTTTCTATAAAAACATTATTGCTCTTAAAATAATGGGTTAAAAATATGAAACACTTTTCCTACGCGTGTTGAGCATTGAACGCTCTTAATCAGGATCAAAATAATCACACTTGGCAGCACATCATCCGTTGTAATCCAGTGTTAACAGTAGAGATGAGCGGTGTTCGACTAGAACTGTTCGCCAATCTCAAATTCGAGCTGTTTTGGGCGGTGTTCGAGTTGTTCGACGAACCCGAACGATTTGCAAAAAATTCGGCTGTTCGAGGTTATGTTCGATAACTGTTCGTGCACCAAAAGCGTGTCCTGCATGTCTGGCGCTATTTAGAGCACCAATCATGCAGGGATTGTCTGCCACTCACTGTAATGCCACAGCCATGGTGGTTGTGGCATTACAGTGATTGCCCAAATCGATGGGAACAGTGCTCACAGTGAAACATGGAAAGCCGGCTATTCAGCAGCGGCATACACCTGTACCCGACAATTTAGAACCGAAAGAATAGAGCTTCACACATAGATTAGATAGATAGAAACATGTCAGTCACATATATAATAAGTAAGTGCTGCTTACTGTACTTGTCATTTAGCGTAAAGGATTTATCAAAAAAAATAATAGTGTTTTCATGCACCGTTTCTTTAAAAAAGCCGGCCGGCAATTCAGCAGCGGTACCCGACAATTTATAACAGACAGAATAGAGCTTCACACATAGATTAGATAGATAGAAACATGTCAGCCACATATATACGAAGTACAGTGACAGTGTTGCTTACTGTACTTGTCATTTAGCGTAAAGGATTTATCAAAAAAAATAATAGTGTTTTCATGCACCGTCTCTTTAAAAAAGCCGGCCGGCAATTCAGCATCTGTACCCGACAATTTATAACAGACAGAATAGAGCTTCACACATAGATTAGATAGATAGAAACATGTCAGTCACATATATATGAAGTACAGTGATAGTGTTGGTTACTGTACTTGTCATTTAGTATTAAAATAAAGGATATATTATTAAAAAAATTGGCGTGGGGTTCCCCTTAATTTTAGGCTCTAGCGGAGGTTAAGCAGACGGCTGGGGCAGATGTTTGAAGCCTGGGAAGGGGGTAATACCCACGGAGCTTCCCAGGCTACTAATATCAGCCCCCAGCTGAATACATAGCCTTTACTAGCTATTAAAATGGGGACCCCCCAAAAAAAATGACGTGGGGTCCCCCCTAATTTAATAGCTAGCAAAGGCTAGGCAGACAGCTGGGGGCTGATATTAATAGCCCAGGAAGGGAGCCATGAATATTGGCCCCCTCCCAGGCTAGAAACACCAGCCGTCAGCCGCCCCAGAAATGGCGCATTCATAGGATGCGCCAATTCTGGCACTTAGCCTCGCTCTTCCACGCTGCCCTGGTGCGGTGGCAGGGGGTAATAGGGTTGGGGTTGATGTCAGCTTATAATGCCAGCTGACATCAAGCCCAGGTTAGTAATGGAGAGGCGTCTATAAGACACCCCCATTACTAACCCCATAGTCAAAGTTAAAAAAAACACAAACACCCAGAATAAAGTCCTTTAATTGAAATAAAGACACAATCCTTTATTGTTCTAAATTAAACCATACTTACCGTCACGCCCATTCCAGCTGAAGCCAACGATCTCCTGCAATAAAAGAAAAATAATAAAGCAACCTCATCCTTACCTTTCCATGGTTCCCACGACAGCTTCAGCTCTGCTACATCGAGATGACAGGCTGGACCGCAGCAGAACGCTGCCATCCAGCCTCTCATCCCGCAGACACTGAGAAGCGCAGGCTTGCTTGCGCTGCTCAGCGTCTCTCTGTGACGACATCCAGATGAGCCGAGTTCATGTCCAATGAACTCGGCTCACCTCATGCACGTCACTGACAGCGTGGGAAAATTCTCACGCTGAAGCGGTGAGTGCAGGAGAATTCTCCCACGCTGTCAGTGACTTGCATAAGGTGAGCTCATGTCCAATGAACTCAGCTCACCTCCTGCACGTCACTGACAGCGTGGGAGAATTCTCCTGCACTCAGCGCTTCAGTGTGAGAATTCTCCCACGCTGAAGCGCTGAGTGCAGGAGAATTTTCCCACGCTGTCAGTGACGTGCATGAGGTGAGCCGAGTTCATTGGACATTAACTCGGCTCATCTGGATGCCCTCACAGAGAGACACTGTGGAGCGCAAGCAAGCCTGCGCTTCTCAGTGTCTGCGGTATGACAGGCTGGATGGCAGCGTTCTGCTGCGGTCCAGCCTGTCATCTCGATGTAGCAGAGCTGAAGCTGTCATGGGAACCATGGAAATTTAAGGATGATGTTGCTTTATTATTTTTCTTTTATTTCAGGAGATCGTTGGCTTCAGCTGGAATGGGCGTGATGGTAAGTATGGTTTAATTTAGAACAATAAAGAATTGTGTGTTTATTTCAATTAAAGGACTTTTTTCTGGGTGTTGTGTTTTTTTTAAATACTTTACTAGAAATTCATGGTGGTCATGTCTAATATTGGCGTGACCCCATGAATTTCGGGCTTAGGGCCAGCTGATAATGCCAAGCTGGCCCTAACCCCTTTATTACCCAGTGAGCCACCGCATCAGGGCCCTGGATGAGTTGGGTACAGCGCCAGAAGATGGCGCTTCTATGAACGCGCCATTTTCCGGGGTGGCTGCGGACTGCAATTTGCAGCGGGGGTGGCCCAGAAAGCTTGGGCCTCCCTGCGCTGCGGATTCCAGCCCCCAGCTGCCTAGTTGTACCTGGCTGGACACAAAAACAGGGCGAAGCCCCACGTCAATTTTCTTTAAATTATTTCATGAAATAATTAAGAAAAAAAGGGCTTCCCTATATTGTTGTGTCCGGCCAGGTACAAATAGGCAGCTGGTGGTTGGGGGCAGCCCGTTCCTGCCTGCTGTACCTGGCTGGACACAAATATAGTGCGAAGCCCCACGTCAATTTTTTTTAAATTATTTCATGAATTTCCTGAAATAATTTAAAAAAATTGAAGTGGGGCTTCGCACTATATTTGTGTCCAGCCAGGTACAGCAGGCAGGAACGGGCTGCCCCCATCCACCAGCTGCCTATTTGTACCTGGCCAGACACAACAATATAGGGAAGCCCTTTTTTTCTTAATTATTTCATGAATTTCATGAAATAATGAAAAAAAATTGAAGTGGGGCTTCGCACTATATTTGTGTCCAGCCAGGTACAGCAGGCAGGAACGGGCTGCCCCCATCCACCAGCTGCCTATTTGTACCTGGCCGGACACAACAATATAGGGAAGCCCTTTTTTTCTTAATTATTTCATGAATTTCATGAAATAATTAAAAAAAATTGAAGTGGGGCTTCGCACTATATTTGTGTCCAGCCAGGTACAGCAGGCAGGAACGGGCTGCCCCCAACCACCAGCTGCCTATTTGTACCTGGCCGGACACAACAATATAGGGAAGGCCGTTTTTTCTTAATTATTTCATGAATTTCATGAAATAATTAAAAAAAAAGTACTTGGGGCTTCGCCCTATTTTTGTGTCCAGCCAGGTACAACTAGGCAGCTGGGGGCTGGAATCTGCAGCGCAGGGAGGCCCAAGCTTTCTGGGCCCCCCCCCGCTACAAATTGCAGTCCGCAGCCACCCCGGAAAATGGCGCGTTCATAGAAGCGCCATCTTCTGGCGCTGTACCCAACTCATCCAGGGCCCTGGTGCGGTGGCTCACTGGGTAATAAAGGGGTTAGGGCCAGCTTGGTATTATCAGCTGGCCCCAAGCCCAAAATTCATGGGGTCACGCCAGTATTAGACATGACCGCCATGAATTTCTAGTAAAGTATTTAAAAAAAACACAACACCCAGAATAAAGTCCTTTAATTGAAATAAAGGCACAATTCTTTATTGTTCTAAATTAAACCATACTTACCATCACACCCATTCCAGCTGAAGCCAACGATCTCCTGCAATAAAAGAAAAATAATAAACCAACCTCATCCTTACCTTTCCATGGTTCCCACGACAGCTTCAGCTCTGCTACATCGAGATGACTGGCTGGACCGCAGCAGAACGCTGCCATCCAGTCTGTCATCCCGCAGACACTGAGAAGCGCAGGCATGCTTGCGCTCCTCACTGTCTCGCTGTGACGGCATCCAGATGAGCCGAGGTCATGTCCAATGAACTCGACTCACCTCATGCACGTCACTGACAGCGTGGGAAAATTCTCACGCTGAAGTGCTGAGTGCAGGAGAATTCTCCCACGCTGTCAGTGATGTGCATGAGGTGAGCTCATGTCCAATGAACTCAGCTCACCTCCTGCACGTCACTGACAGCGTGGGAAAATTCTCCTGCAATCAGCGCTTCAGCGTGAGAATTTTCCCACGCTGTCAGTGACGTGCATGAGGTGAGCCGAGTTCATTGGACATGAACTCGGCTCATCTGGATGTCGTCACAGAGAGACGCTGAGCAGCGCAAGCAAGCCTGCGCTTCTCAGTGTCTGCGGGATGACAGGCTGGATGGCAGCGTTCTGCTGCGGTCCAGCCTGTCATCTCGATGTAGCAGAGCTGAAGCTGTCGTGGGAACCATGGAAAGGTAAGGATGAGGTTGCTTTATTATTTTTCTTTTATTGCAGGAGATCGTTGGCTTCAGCTGGAATGGGCGTGATGGTAAGTATGGTTTAATTTAGAACAATAAAGGATTGTGTCTTTATTTCAATTAAAGGACTTTATTCTGGGTGTTTGTGTTTTTTTTAACTTTGACTATGGGGTTAGTAATGGGGGGTGTCTTATAGACGCCTCTCCATTACTAACCTGGGCTTGATGTCAGCTGGCATTATAAGCTGACATCAACCCCAACCCTATTACCCCCTGCCACCGCACCAGGGCAGCGTGGAAGAGCGAGGCTAAGTGCCAGAATTGGCGCATCCTATGAATGCGCCATTTCTGGGGCGGCTGACGGCTGGTGTTTCTAGCCTGGGAGGGGGCCAATATTCATGGCTCCCTTCCTGGGCTATTAATATCAGCCCCCAGCTGTCTGCCTAGCCTTTGCTAGCTATTAAATTAGGGGGGACCCCACGTCATTTTTTTTGGGGGGTCCCCCATTTTAATAGCTAGTAAAGGCTATGTATTCAGCTGGGGGATGATATTTGTAGCCTGGGAAGCTCCGTGGGTATTACCCCCTTCCCAGGCTTCAAACATCTGCCCCAGCCGTCTGCTTAACCTCCGCTAGAGCCTAAAATTAAGGGGAACCCCACGCCAATTTTTTTAATAATAAATCCTTTATTTTAATACTAAATGACAAGTACAGTAACCAACACTATCACTGTACTTTATATATATGTGACTGACATGTTTCTATCTATCTAATCTATGTGTGATGCTCTATCTTTCTGTTCTAAATTGTCGGGTACCGCTGCTGAATTGCCGGCCGGCTTTTTTAAAGAGACAGTGCATGAAAACACTATTATTTTTTTAAATAAATCCTTTACACTAAATGACAAGTATAGTAAGCAACACTATCACTGTACTTATTATATATGTGACTGACATGTTTCTATCTATCTAATCTATGTGTGAAGCTCTATTCTTTCTGTTCTAAATTGTCGGGTACAGATGCTGAATTGCCGGCCGGCTTTTTTAAAGAGACGGTGCATGAAAACACTAATATTTTTTTTAATAAATCCTTTACACTAAATGACAAGTGCAGTAACCAACACTGTCACTGTGCTTCTTATATGTGTGACTGACATGTTTCTATCTATCTAATCTATGTGTGATGCTCTATTCCTTCTTGTCTAAATTGTCGGGTACCGGTGTATGCCGCTGCTGAATTTGCCGGCCGGCTTTTTTAAAGAGAGTGTCTTCTGAGCAGTTTGTCAGCTTTTGGACACCTTTGCAGGTGTTTTCTATGTGTTTCTATGTGTTTTTGTTTGCCTGCCATTGGTTTTAACGGTGTTCGACGGTGTTCTAAGGTGTTTGACGAACAGTTCGACGAACAGTTCCTCGAACATCCCGGTGTTCGACGAACCGAACCGAACCCGAACACTACGGGGGTGGCTCAACACTAGTTAACAGGAGCTGTGCTACCGATAACAATAACTGTCTGTGCACACAGAATGAGCTAATAGTGATCATTCTGTGCATGTAGGAAATGCGTTTAGCCTGTGAAAACATGCTATTATCAACTGGTGATCAGAAAACCACTAGCTAATCAGCAATTTTTTAAGACTCCATGTTGGGTGGTGTAAGCTTGCCTTTAAGCCACTAAACTAATAAAAAATATTTTTGTTTGTTATTGCCATATTCTTAGACTCCAATAGCATCTATTGAAATTAGCTACTAGGAAGAGCTGATTGAATTGAATTGAGTTAAATTTCCTGAAATCTGCCAGTTTATTTGAAGTCAAGCAATGTGTGGTTCTATTGATGCACATTGCCCAAAAACTGCTATCATTTTTATACATTGTAGTAGACTGTATCTGTTACAGACTGCCATATGGCTTTATCTAAATTCTCTCTTTCTCATAAAAAGTCTATTAATTTACGTATTGATGGCAAACAGACATAGATTTGCATGTCCATAAGGAGCATCATGACTACCATACATTGTCCTTAGGCAGTAAGTTCTTTGTTTCTTTGCCAGAGGAATTAACATTTGATAGCATAGCTGGAAAATAATGAACTGCTTTTTAAAGCATTTTACTCTTTCTATAAAGCACATTATTAAGTATAAATGCATATGATGTTATCTAAGTATTTTTACATTGATATAAGTGGTTAAAACTGAATAATATTTTAATAGTGTTGAATATAAAAATAAATAATATCATCTATGTTGTAATTTACAAACTAGCCAGTTGAATTCTAACATGATTTTGACATGAATATATAATTCTGTGTGCCAACCATTTCCATTTATAGTATACCTCAACTGAGGATCAGCTGCTTAAGCTTTTGACGGAGTAAGGACTTTGGCAGCACTCATTCCTCTGAAAAACTAAGGTTGACATATTCATTGTTTTCCAATACAAATACACAAGCTGCTTAGCTGGCAAATGAAACTCATTTGACTATACTTCAAGCACTGACTAGAACTTTTACAGTAGTCAGAGTACATAGTCAGCACATGTTATATATCAGAACATTATAACTTTGTGTTTTATACATTTGACTGAGTTTATGTTATGATGATGTCTTAGTAGACTTCAATATTCTTCATACTGTTTAAATACCTATTTATACAATAGAGAGAATCTGAATTTTGTTGATTTCATGGTTAACGCAAATTCTATTTACTTTATAGTAACTAACTACTTTTGGTAAATCAATTAATGGTAAATGAGGCGATGATGGGAAAACACTGTTCGCCAGAAAACTGTTTTTAAATTGGTGGAGGCTGATAAAGAAGTCTTGTCTACTGATGAGCGAACGTGCTCGCCACTGCTCGGTACTCGCCCAAGCATCACGGTGCTCAACAAGCTCAGTCCTTGGCGAGTATTTCCGGGTTGCTCGGGCGGGAACTCGGGTCTCCCCCCTGCATGTTTGGCACTCTTTAGAGAGATAATGAAAATTTTGGTATTGCCTGCCACACACTTTAATGCCGTAGCCATGCTGCTTGTGGCATAACAGTGATTGGTTGGCAGCACAGAGTCATCAGGTCTATTTAAGACCTGGCGCCCCTGTGCTCGTCACAGTCTACCACAGAAAAAGGCAGAGTAGGGAAAGTTGCTGCTGAGTCAGGGAGAGATTTGCTTGTTTATAGTTAGTATCGGTATTCCACAACATATACAGTTAGGTCCTATTCGGACAGAGACAACATTTTTCAAATTTTGGTTGTAGACATTACCACAATGAATTTTAAACAAAACAATTCAGATGCAGTTGAAGTTCAGACTTTCAGCTTTCATTTGAGGGTATTCACATTAAAATTGGATGAAGGGTTTAGGAGTTTCAGCTCCTTAACATGTGTCACCCTGTTTTTAAAGGGACCAAAAGTAATTGGACAATTGACTCCAAGGCTATTTCATGGACAGGTGTGGGCAATCCCTTCGTTATGTCATTCTCAATTAAGCAGATAAAAGGCCTGGAGTTGATTTGAGGTGTGGTGCTTGCATTTGGAAGGTTTTGGTGTGAAGTAAACATGTGGTCAAAGGAGCTCTCAATGCAGGTGAAACAAGCCATCCTTAAGCGCAAAAACTGAAAAAACCCATCCGAGAAATTGCTACAATATTAGGAGTGGCAAAATCTACAGTTTGGTACATCCTGAGAAAGAAAGAAAGCATTGGTGAACTCATCAATGCAAAAAGACCTGGGCGCCCATGGAAGACAACAGTGGTGGATGATCGCAGAATAATCTCCATGGTGAAGAGAAATCCCTTCACAACAGCCAACCAAGTGAGCAACACTCTCCAGGAGGTAGACATATCAATATCCAAATTTACCATAAAGAGAAGACTGCATGAAAATAAATACAGAGAGTTCACTGTACGGTGCAAGCCACTCATAAGCATCAAGAATAAAAAGGCTAGACTGAACTTTGCTAAAAAACATCTAAAAAAGCCAGCACAGTTCTGGAAGAGCATTCTTTGGACAGATGAAACCAAGATCAACCTCTACCAGAATGATGGAAAGAGGCGAAGGCATGGTACAGCTCATCATCCAAAGCATACCACATCATCTGAAAAACACGGCGGAGGCAGTGTGATGGCTTGGGCATGCATGGCTGCCAGTGGCACTGGGTCACTAGTGTTTATTGATGATGTGACACAGGACAGAAGCAGCCGAATGAATTCTGATGTATTCAGAGCCATACTGTGTGCTAAGATCCAGCCAAATGCAGCCAAACTGTTTGGTCGTCGTTTCATACTACAGATGGACAATGACCCAAAACATAAAACCAAAGCAACCCAGGAGTTTATTAAAGTAAAGAAATGGAATATTCTTGAATGGCCAAGTCAGTCACCTGATCTCAACCCAATTGAGCATGCATTTCACTTGTTAAAGACTAAACTTCAGACAGAAAGGCCCACAAGCAACTAAAAACCACCGCAGTGAAGGCCTGGCAGAGCATCAGAAAGGAGGAAACACAGCGTCTGGTGATGTCCATGAGTTCAAGACTTCAGGCAGTCATTGCCGACAAAGGGTTTTCAACCAAGTACTAGAAATGAACATTTTATTTACAATTATTTAATCTGTCCAATTACTTTTGGTCCCTTTAAAAACATGGTGGCACATGTTAAGGAGCTGAAACTCCTAAACCCTTCATCCAATTTTAATGTGCATACCCTAAAATGAAAGCTGAAAGTCAGATCTTCAACTGCATCTGAATTGTTTTGTTTAATATTCATTTTGGTAATGTCTAGAACCAAAATTAGAAAAATGTTGTCTCTGTCCAAATATATATGGACCTAACTGTATATACAGTACAGATCAAAAGTTTGGACACATCTTCTCATTTAAAGACTTTTCTGTATTTTCATGACTATGAAAATTGTACATTCACACTGAAGGCATCAAAACTATGAATTAACACATGTGGAATTATATACTTAACAAAAAAGTGTGAAACAACTGAAAATATGTCTTATATTCTAGGTTCTTAAAAGTAGCCACCTTTTGCTTTGATGATAGCTTTGCACACACTTGGCATTCTCTTGATGAGCTTCAAGAGTTAGTCACCGGAAATGGTCTTCCAACAATTTTGAAGGCGTTCCCAGAGATGCTTAGCACTTGTTGGCCCTTTTGTCTTCACTCTGCTCACCTCAAACCATCTCGATTGGGTTCAGGTCTGGTGACTGTGGAGGCCAGGTCATCTGGCGTAGCACCCCATCACTCTCCTTCTTGGTCAAATTGCCATTACACAGCCTGGAGGTGTGTTTGAGGTCATTGTCCTGTTGAAAAATAAATGATGGTCCAACTAAATACAAACCGGATGGAATAGCATGCCGCTGCAAGATGCTGTGGTAGCCATGCTGGTTCAGTATGCCTTCAATTTTGAATAAATCCCCAACAGTGTCACCAGCTAAGCACCCCCACACCATCACACCTCCTCCTCCTTGCTTCACGGTGGGAACCAGGCAAGTAGAGTCCATCCGTTCACCTTTTCTGCGTCGCTCAAAGACACGGTGGTTGGAGCCAAAGATCTCAAATTTGGACTCATCAGACCAAAGCACAGATTTCCACTGGTCGAATGTCCATTCCTTATGTTCTTTAGCCCAAACAAGTCTCTTCTACTTGTTGCCTGTCCTTAGCAGTGGTTTCCTAGCTGCTATTTTACCATGAAGGCCTGCTGCACAAAGTCTCTTCTTAACAGTTGTTGAAGAGATGTGTCTGCTGCTAGAACTAAGTGTGGCATTGACCTGGTCTCTAATCTGAGCTGCTGTTAACCTGTGAATAAACTTATCCTCAGAAGCAGAGGTGACTCTTGGTCTTCCTTTCCTGGGGCGGTCCTCATGATTGCCAGTTTCTTAGTAGTGCTTGATGGTATTTGCAACTGTACTTGGGGAGACTTTCAAACTTTACCCAATTTTTCAGACTGACTGATCTTCATTTCTTAAAGTAATGATGGCCACTCATTTTTCTTTACTTAGCTGCTTTTTTCTTGCCATAATACAAATTCTAACAGTCTATTCAGTAGGACTATTAGCTGTGTGTCCCCCAGACTTCTGCACAACACAACTGATGGTCCTAACCCCATTTATAAGGCAAGAAATCCCACTTATTAAACCTGACAGGGCACACCTGTGAAGTAAAAACCATTTCCGGTGACTACCTCTTGAAGCTCATCAAGAGAATGCCAAGAGTGTGCAAAGCAGTCATCAAAGCAAAAAGTGGCTACTTTGAAGAACCTGGAATATAAGACATATTTTCAGTTGTTTCACACTTTTTTGTTAAGTATATAATTCCACATGTGTTAATTCATAGTTTTGATGCCTTCAGTTTGAATGTACAATTTTCAAAGTCATGAAAATACAGAAAAATCTTTAAATGAGAAGGTGTGTCCAAACTTTTCGTCTGTACACGTGGTCAAAATTGTTGCTACCCTTCGTTTTATGAAAGAAAAACGCACAATGGTCAAAGAAATAACTTGAATCTGACAAAAGTAATAATAAATTAAAAATCTATGAAAATAAACAAATGAAAGTCAGACATTGCTTTTCAACCCTGCTTCCATGGAATTTTTTACAAAATTAAGCTCATGAAATAGGCCTGGACAGAAATGATGATACCCCTGAAAATAATGTGACAAAAGGGACATGTTTAATCAAGTTGTGTCCACTAATTAGCATCACAGGTGTCTACAATCTTGTAATCAGTCAGTGGGCCTGCATATAGGGCTACATATACTCACTATGCTGTTTGGTGACATGGTGTGTACCACACTCAATATGGACCAGAAGAAGCAAAGGAAAGAGTTGTCTCAGGAGATTAGAAAGAAAATTATATACACGCATGTTAAAGGTAACGGTTATAAGACCATCTCCAAACAGCTTCATGTTCCTGTGACTACAGTTGCACATATTATTCAGAAATTTAAAAACCATGGAACTGTAGCCAACCTCCCTGAATGTGGCCGCAGAAGGAAAATTTATGACAAATCAAAGAGACAGATAATATGAATGGTAACAAAAGAGCCCAGAATAACTTCTAAGAGATTAAAGGTGAACTTCAAGGTCAAGGAACATCAGTGTCAGATCGCACCATCCGTCGTTGTTTGATCCAAAGTGGACTTCGTGGGAGATGACCAAGGAGAATACCATTGTTGAAAAAAAAATCATAAAAAAGCCAGAGAAGAATTTGCCAAACTACATGTTGACAAGCCACATAGCTTCTGGGAGAATGTCATATGGACAGATGAGACAAAAATGGAAGTATTTGGCAAGGCACATCAGATCTATGCTCGCAGACAGAAAAATGAAGCATATCAAGAAAAGAACACTGTCCTTACTGTGAAACATGGAGGAGGCTCTGTTTGGTTCTGGGGCCGGTATGCTGCATCTGGCTGAGTGTGTCTTGAATCTGTGCAGGGTACTATGAAATCTAAAGACTGTCAAGGGATTTTAGAGAGAAATGTGCAGCCCAGTGTCAGAAAGCTTGGTCTCAGTCGCAGGTCATGGGTCTTGCAAGAGGATAATGACCCAAAACACACAGCTAAAAACACCCAAGAATGGCTAAGAGGAAAACATTGGACTATTCTGAAGTGGCCTTCTATGAGCCCTGACCTAAATCCTATTGAGCATCTTCGGAAAGAGCTGAAACATGCCATCTGGAAAAGGCAGCCTTCAATCACGAGACAACTGGAGCAGTTTGCTTCTGAGGAGTGGGCCAAAATACCTGTCGAGAGGTGCAGAAGTCTCATTGACAGTTACAGGAATTATTTGATTGCAGTGATTGCCTCAAAAGGTTGTTCAGCAAAATATTAAGTTAAGAGTACCATCATTTGTGTCAAGGCTTATTTCATGAGTTTAACTTTTTTTTTTAATTCTGTAGAAGCAGGGTTAAAAAGCAATGTTTGACTTTAATCTGTTCATTTTCATAGATTTTTAATTTATTACTTTTGTCAGATTCAAGTGTTTTCTGTGAACATTGGGTTTTTTCTTTCATTAAATGAGGGGTACCAACAATTTTGACCTTGAGTGTATATATATTCATTTGAACTAACAGTCCTTCTGAGGACTAATCCAGCTGCATATAATCAGTGTTAGGCAGGCAGTATATGTGGCAGACTGCAGTGCATATAGTGCAAGAGGGTCCATTGAATGACCTGTCTGCTGCTGCTGTAATAATTACAGATATTTGAAGAAATAGCACCAGATATAAGGGCCAGGGCCATTTTTTTTTTTTATCTTAATCCTGGATATTTGCTTAAAAGCAATCCAGAGTACACCATTTTCTGCTCCATTTGCTTGTTAGTACTGCAGAAAACAGACAGATCTGTTCCATATTTCAGCGATAAAAATCCAGAAATTTGAACTGAACGCGGAAAATATTGGCCTCATTCCGTTACAGTGTGTCGGTCAAGCTATTCATATTAGGTCTCTGTGAAGAATAGTATTAGTAAATTACAGGCCTGCTATTTAAAAGAGTGGTTGTCTGTCACAGATAAGACATATAACAGTGTTCCAAAATTAGTCATTTCTGCCTTC
This sequence comes from Phyllobates terribilis, assembly GCF_046119375.1. Taxonomy (NCBI): domain Eukaryota; kingdom Metazoa; phylum Chordata; class Amphibia; order Anura; family Dendrobatidae; genus Phyllobates; species Phyllobates terribilis. The sequence goes on along the minus strand of NW_027362767.1, from coordinate 345,326,525 downwards.
CATTTCGTTGCAGTGTGTCAGTAATGCTATTCACACAAGGTCTCTGCGTAGAATGATATTAGTAAATTACAGGCTTGCTATTTAAAACCGTGGTTCTCTGTCAGACATATCAGCTGTAACAGTGATCCAAAATCAGCCATTTCTGTCATCCATTTCATTGCAGTGTGTCGGTGAAGCTATTCTATCTAGGTCTCTGTGTAGAATAATACTAGTAAATTAAAGGCCTGCAATTTAAAACCATTGGTCTCTGTCAGACATATAACATATAACAGTGTTCCAAAATCAGCCATTTCTGCCTTCCATTTCGTTGCAGTGTGTCGGTCAAGCTATTCATACTAGATCTCTGTGTAGAATAACATTAGTAAATTACAGGTCTGCTATTTAAAACCCTGGTTTTCTGTCAGACGTATCACATATAACAGAGTTCCAAAATCAGCAATTTCTCGTGAACGTGGAAAATATTGTCCTCCATTTAAAATGGGCAAGGTCCCCAGTCCCCAGCTTCCACTATTTCTGTCGGTGTGCCGTTTCCGCATTACATGAGCACATGTCCCACAACATTAGCCGTGCCATCAACAGCACAGTTACTGGGAAAGTCAACCTAACCATGGACACGTGGACAAGTGCTTGTGGGCAGGGACAGTACATCTCTTTGATTGCACACTGGGTTAATATAGTGGTAGTTGGGACCCAGTCAGACCTTGGGATGGAACAAGTCCTCCCGATGCCGAGGATTGCAGGCCCTGGGTCAATCAAGGTTGCCCCTAAATTCTACAGCTCCTGCACCTCCTCCTCCTCTTTAGCCCCCATCTCCGAAATGACCACATCAATTGCAAGCTGGAAGCACTGCAGCACTGCTTCTACCAAGCAGCAACAGGCTGTGCTGAAGTTAGTATGCTTAGATGACAAACCGCACAATGCTGAAGAGTTGTGGACAGCTCTGGAAGATCAGGCAGATCTGAGGCTGACACCACTGACCTTACAGCCAGGCATGGTCGTCTGTGACAATGGCCGGAACCTGGTGGTGGCTCTGAGGCGAAGCGAGCTCACACGTACCATGCCTGGCCCATGTTCTTAACCTTGTAGTTCAGTAGTTTCTCAAAATTGACCCGAATCTGCTTGTCAAAGTAAGCCACGTGTGTGCCCATTTTAGAAAGTCAGCTACAGCTTCTGCCACCCTTGCCGTGCTTCAGCAGCGTTTGCAGATTCAAGCTCACCAACTGATCTGCAAAGTCCCCACGCGTTGAAACTCTATATTGCAGATGTTGGGAAGGATTTGTGAGCAGAAGAGGGCAGTTGTTGACTTCCAGCATCAACAAGGCTGTCGGTATTCAGGTCAGATTCCACATATCAAACCTCAGGAGTGGACATGGATGTCAGACATCTGTACCATCCTCCAAAACTTTGAGGATTCCACCAAGATGGTGAGCAGCGATGACGCCATAATTAGCATTACCATCCCGCTTCTCTGTCTTCTGAAATGCTCTCTGCTCTTGATTAAAGAGGATGCATAGCAAGCAGAGCATGATGAGATAGAGTAATGAACCATACAGGGTGATTCCACACAGCCCAGCCTCTTCTCATCCCAACGTGGATTGGGTGACAATGAGTAAGAGGAGGAGGAGGAAGAACAGGAGGTAGTTTCCTGCGCTATAGACAGTACTACCTGCACAACTGTCATACTGTCTGTTCAGTGTGGATGGCCTGAGGACAGGGAAGATGATGAGGAGGAGAGAATGGTCAGTCATCCTCTTGGTGAGGACGCGGAAGTCTTGCCTGTTAGCAGTCGGGCTCCCATGGCTGTGTTTATGTTACACTCCCTTTCCCGTGACCATTACAATTTCTAAATTTTGGATGACAGTCATCACTTGTTGGTGACACTTCTAGACCCACACTACAAGGAGAAATTTCTGTCTCTTATTCCCTTGCAGGACAGGCCTAATAAAATGGTGCAGTACGAGAAGCCCCTTGTTGCGGAATTCTTTAAAAAATTCCCATCTGAAAACACTGGCAGCAGATGTCACAGATAGTTGGGCAACCAAAGAATACAGGCAAGAGAGACACAAAGCAGAGGCAGGGGAATACTGTCAAAGTTCTGGGATTGATTTCTCAGACCCTCCCATCGCACAGTCACTGAGGTGCGGGGTATTCTCCCAAGAAGGGGAAAGCTTCGGAAGATGGTGAGGGAGTACCTTGCCGACCGTACCAACGTCCTCCGTGATTCCGCTGTGCCTTATAATTATTGGGTATTCAAGCTGGACATGTGGTGGACATGAGCTGGCTCTCTACGCCTTGGAGGTGCTGGCCTGCCCTGCCGTTAGCATTTTGTCAGAGTGGATTTTTAGTGCCACTGGTGGAATTCTGACCAATAGGTCAACTCAAAATGCTGACAGGCTGACTCTTATAAAAATGAACAAAGGCTGGATTGGGCCTGACTTCTCAACACCACTGAATGATAGCAGCGTAGCATAAACTCAAATAAAGTGTCTTTTTTGGGGAGGTCTAACTCTATTCCTATGCACCTCTGTCTTCACACCCAGACATGGATATACGCTTCCTGATTTTGTCTATTTGCTCCTGTCCTCCTCCGTCTCCTCATCCTCATCCTCTACATTCGCCTCCATATTACCACCATATTTACCATATCACCAGATCTACGTTTCTTGCAAGAGACATTGGAGTTCCTCCTAACTTTTGGCAGCCGTTGCATTCACTTCATAGGCAAACAGTATGGGAGACCCACTTCTTTTTAATGGGAACATGTCATACACATTACTGTATCCCAGCTCTATGTGTCTTTAAGATGTTAGTAGGGTTTTTCCTAAATTTTGGCAGCCATATGACTCACTGCATACCCCATAACTCTATAGCAGACTCTCTACTTTCTAATGGAAATATGTCATCACTGTGGCCCAGCTCTATGTGTGTTTAAATTGTTATTGGGGTTTTTCCTAAATTTTGTCAACCGTTGGACTCACTGCGTACCCTATAGCTGGATAGCAGACCCTCTCCTTTCTAATGGGAACATGTCGTTACTGTGGCCCAGCTCTATGTGTCTTTAAATTGTTATTGGTGTTTTTCCTAAATTTTGGCAGCTGTTGAACTCACTGTATACCCTATAACTGTATAGCAGACCCTCTCCTTTCTAATGGGAACATGTCATACTTGTTACTGTGGCCCAGTTCTCTGCGTGTTTAAATTCTTAGTGGGTTTTTTCCAAAATATTGGCAGTCCTTGCAGTCACAGTGACGCACCCCCTGGGCCATATTCTTTTAGGGGGAATATCCGGAGCCGGATCAGATGGGGGTTGTAGTCTTCCGAGTGGCTGTGACCCGGTCCGTGCCCAGGGTGTCAAACTCAGTTGTATGTGGCAGTCCTACAAATGTTATTAAGTTCTTAATGTCGACTACGCCACCCGTTGTATTGCGGTCACTATGGCCGCCGCTGCAGCAGGGTCCGCTGAGGCTGATGGTGTAGGTGCAGCTTGTGATGGTATAACCCCCAACGGGTGGGGTATAGCCTCAGGGGGTCAGGTGCAGAGGATGGGGGTTGTGGTGGTGCAGCGTAGATGTAAAATGAAGACAGAGTCGGGTTGTGCAGTTTAGGGTATTTACTCACTGCTGATGTTCCGGTCACTCCAGCTTCAAGTGACCTCCCGAGCCGTGCTGCATCCACCAGGTCCTGGATCTAGCCAACCCCCAAGCGAGTCCGGAGCGTGACCCTGAGCTCTCCTTCTGTCCTTTCTCTGGCCGTCCCCACTAGTGATCCACCCAGGTCCAGCTCCCTCGGGCCTTCTGTTGGGAGACCCTTGGCCTTGGGTTCCCTGACCCTCCACGTGGTATGCCTTCGGGGTGGATGTGGTGGGTGGCCGTGGCAGACGCTGCCCACGGCCTCCGGTCTCTGGCTGGGGTGTGTTTTTGCCCCCACCATCTTGGGTTCCGGTACCCTGATGCCGACTCTTCACCCGTGGATTGGATTTGGGGTCTCAGAGTCCTCTCTTCTGTTTCCCCCTCTGGGTCTCTCTTGCTTTCTCCTCTCTCTCTCTCTCTGGGGCTGCTCTGCTCCTCTGCTTCTTACTTCTCTGCAAAGGCTGGCTGACTGACCCTGATCTTTGATGGTGCCCACCTTATATACACCCTCTATGTGTGAGCTCAGGTGACCAGCACCCAATGAGCTCCTATCTTTACCCAGGCTGCTCCCCCTATCTGCCCCTACACTACTTGGGATGTTCCACCCCCCTCCCACTCCAGCCAGGAACAGACTCGGTCGTACCTGCACATTTCTAAGTGGGAGTACCGTCGGTCTGCTCCTCGGAAATGGGATGTGTGTAGTGCATGCAGCCTACCGAGCTCAGGTCCACACTCCATCCTTACCCGGGAGTGGAATATCACACCTCTGGGTTGAGGTGCAATACCCCTGTAGCAGCCGAATCCTCAGGGTGCTACAACAGCATGGACATTACCACTATAGGAGACCCACTCCTTTAAAATGGGAACATTTTTTTTGCTGAGACCCTCCTCTATGTCTCTTCAAAGGGGTATTGAGGTGCTTCCAAATTTTTGGCAGCCCTTGCAGTCACTGCATATGCAATAACAGTATAGGAGACCCACTTTTTAATAATGGGATCAACAAAGCATAGTCAACTGCTGGCCTTTTAACAATAGTAAGCCTGTAGAATTAGTGAGGGAAGGAATAAGTGTAAAACGAAGGGAAGAGGGGGAAGGGAGTCCAATAACTAGGGAAAAGGGGAGTGGAGACCCCTAGGCAGATCTAATATCACCCTGCCTACCCTATCGTCCCTATATAGGTTTTGCACCTATTGCCGAGCAGGAACCTAAACCCTGAATGTCCCTAGAGCTAGGCCCTAGATAGGCAAGGGGCGGGGTGAACACTAGTCAGGCCCCACTACAAACTAAAGACAACAAGGTAAACAAAGGGGATACCTTTAGTTTGAGCAGATAGCAGAGAGATAATGCCAACTGTCCTCCAAGGGAACCAAAGACGAGACTAGGCGACTGTCAGAACTCCAAGTCTGCACAGAGGTGCATAGAACTATCACAGGCGACTCTCTGGAAAAACAGAGAGTTTTTAACTACCAAGCAATGGTGTGTCAATCAGCAGAAGAAAGTTGAGGTCGCTGTTGAGTGTAGCGCCCCGAGGGTTCGGTTGCTACAGGGGTATTGCACCTCTGCCAGAGGTGTGATATTCCACTCCCTGGTGAGGATGGAGTATGGACCAGGGCTCAGTTAGCTGCATACAGCACACTTACCCCATTTCCGAGGGACAGCTAAACGGTACTCCCATTAGACAGAAATGCAGGTACGACAGACCATGTCCCTGGCTGGAGTGGGGAGGGGGGAGGAATACCCAGTGATGTAGGAGCAGATAGGGGATGGTTCCTGAGCGTAGGTAGGAGCCCATTGGTTGCTGGTCACCTGGACTCATGGCTAGAGGGAGGTATAAGAGGTGGGCACCATCTTAGGACAGAGAGTCTGTGCAGAGAGAGGAGAAGACAGGGAGTAGAGGCTCTGTAGGAGCTCTACTCCAGAGAGGGACTAGGGAGAGACCGAGGAAGAGAGTGGAGTGTAGAGAGAGAGGAGGTGAAGGGGAGCTGTGGTTCCTTCTCAGCCCAGCTCCACTAGAAAGGAGAAGAAGAAGGAACAGGAAAGAAGGAGAAGAGAGAGAGAGAAACAGAAGGGCTCAGGAACAAGAAGGCAGAAGGGACCCTAACAACCCACGAGAATACAGGGTGAAGGGTCAGGCAGATTAAGGGTACCGGATCCCAAGTTGGTGGAGGAGAAACTACCCTCAGCCAAAGACCGGAGGTCGTGATCATTTATTGGTGCGACACCTCATTAAACCTGCTAGGAAGGCAACATATAGAACAGTGGGGAACGGGATCCACGTTTACCTGCACAAGTTCGCGGCAGCTGGACAAAAGTGGGTCACTGGTGAGGCAGGCAGAGAAAGGATTGAAGGGGGTCCTGGGCGATGCTCTTGAACTGTCTGGGAGTTGACTGAGCTCCACACCTGGTGGACGCAGCACGTCTCGGGCGGTCACTGCTGACAGAAGAGACCCGGAACAAATGAACTTTGAGTAAAGACCCTGGACTGTAACTTGTTGTCTGTGTGCTCCTTCGCGCCTCCAGCACTACCGGTACTGGGACTCTCACCACCATCGCTCCCACCATTCACTACACTGCCCTGGGGCTGCACTCTTCCCGTGGGGAGTCACACCACCTCAGCTGCACCCACCATCAGCCCCAGCGGTCTGGCCTGCAGCGGCAGTTCCTAATGACCGCAAATCCACGGGTGGCATAGTCGCACATCACTTAACACTTATAAAGGGACTACCACTGGTCTGACCACCCTGAGCCACGGACCGGGTCGCGACTACTACCCCCATCGTTCCCCTATTGCCCGGATCCGAGTGCGCCACGGCTCAGGGGGCGAGTCAGCTTTGTCGTAGTCGGCAGGATTTCGTGCCCGCTTACAACGGGTACTTTGCACCTGAAAAGAGACTGTTTCACTGTACTTAAGATGGCACCCGCCCCAGAAGAATGAGCGCCGTAATGTGCATGCCGAAAGACCACAGGAAGCCACCTCCCATCGTGGGCCAGGTACCAGAATGACGCCAAAGAAGGAGTCCACCCCCAACAGCCATGAGTACGGCTGTGGAAATGTCCGTCAACGTGGGGGGGCTGCCCCTGAGAGTGATTGTCAGCAGAATGCCCCAGGACCACCCCCCATGGGGGCAGAAAGAGAAGAAAACTGTGGGGCAGGGGGTGGTCTGGATCAGTCTGGCCAGACCACACCCGGAGATGGAGAGAGGAGCCAGCTCCAACACCTTGGCGAGGGGCCTCCTGCAGGCCGAACCACCATGCAGCTTCCCGGAGCTGATAGAACACCTCCCCAAGGAAGACCCCGAGTATGCGCGCGCTGCGCTGGAGGAGCTGGACCGGAGGATGGTCCGGTCGCAGCGGGACGTGATTGCCGGGTGGAAGGAGGAGATGACCTGGCGGGCCGTGGTCCCGCAGCAGGAGGCGCCGCCGGCACCCAGCAGCACGCCTGCCTCCGAGGGCAGTGAGAACAGAGCGGAGGCTGAGGACGACGCCTCGGAGGAGGCCGCGACAGCAGAGGCAGGTAACGGAGACGCCCTTACCCCGAGCCCTAGGGCTGCCGACCTGCCCCTGCGCTCCGTTGCGGAGCCCGGCTTACTGAAAAGGCTGCAGATGCCGTGTCTACACCGCTATCAACCGGTTCCCAGGCCGTTGACACAGCCACCGAGCCCCGCCCCAATCCGTGCCCTCTGACCCCGGGCGTGATCAAGAGGCCACCATCGCAGGCCTTGTCGCAAGGCCTAGCACCCCCGGGCGCTGCTGCCCCGCCAGAGCCCCCCTGCTTCCGCTGTGCCATCCCTGGGTGCAACCAGGAAACGACCACAGCGGGCCTGGTCGCAAGGTCGAGTACCCCCGGGCGCCGCCGACCCGCTCGCTCCCCCTGCTCCTGTAATACCACCTCTGGGCGTGGATCTGTTCGCCCAACATATCGGTCCAGATGGGCTCCCCTTCAGCTGGCCCCCCGAGTATGTTAACCCCCTGCCTTCGGAGAGGCCCGTCCGCGGAGGCTGGAGTACCATCTGAGCCCCTCATACCCGCTCCAGAGCCTCTGGAAGTCTCCCAGCTTCCGTTGGAGGATGCTCAGTACGAGTGGGATACGACCGGAGAGGACCTGATGGGGTTCACGCAGGAAACACGGGTGGACGCAGCCTGCCGACGGGAGGCCTGCCGCTAACAGCTAGAGATGTTCGAGAGGAAGCAGCGAGAGCGGCGTGTGAAACAGAAGTTGCAAGCCCGAAGTGCGGAGCAGAAAATGAAGGCCTGGTGAGATCCCCGAACTACCCGCGGTCCCCGGGTCACCGGGACTGTCGTAAAATTTCAGATGGAGCATGGCTGGGGCTTCATCAGAGATCCGGACACCATCAGTGTCGTATTTGTGACCCGGAGGGATGTAGAAAGCCACCTGCCAGAAAGTCATCGAGGGCGGGATCTATATCCAGGGAATGTGGTGTCTTACACCCGACACCAAGGCGTGAAGGGATGGTACGCCCTCCACATCCACAGAGTGGTAGAAGAGGAGGAGCAGTACAACTTGGACCCCGAGTACCGAGAGGGCCCGGACGGGCCTGAAGATTATGAGGGGCAAAGAGCAGCTGGAGGGTATCGCTACCAGTGAACAGTGGCATACCAGTGTACATAGTTACCCGTCTGGGTACAGAGAGCTGTTTTGGGACTGTTTCCAGAGTAAAGTGTGGTTCCCGTTGGGACTGTTATGGAACTGTTGACTGTGTGAAAGTTATCCCCTATTTCCCCTACCAGGCTGAGGACTGTGAGCAGCCATACCCCTTCCCAAAACTGGCCGAGGACTGAGAACGGCCAATCCCCTGTAAATAGTTGCGCCTCCTAAAGCGCCACCTACTGGTTTTATAAAAAGACTACAACGTCTACCTCGGGACAGCAAGTCCCTCATGTTTACAAGTTTGCCAAAGTTCCTGCACTTACAAGAAGAATGCACACCTGGTCGCAAGTTGCACCGCGGCCAAGATCCAAGAATACCAGAATGTGTTTTGCCTAAACTTGTTTTATTTGAGGAGTTTAATATGCTGCTAGAAAATGTTTTTCATAATCTTGAAACCGTTTTATATGACAAGTGACAAAAGAGTTCCAGTAGTGTTGAAAATATTTTATAATGCATAGTGAAAGAAAAGTGTGTCCCATAAAGGGAATTGAACTGTGTCGTCCGTTTCTAAATGTAAAAGGTTATTGAAAAAAAAGTTTTTGCATGTCCTGTACTTAACTGTTTTTCCTCTTTTCCAGCCCGAGGACGTGCTGTCGTTTACCAGGGGGGAATGTAGCGCCCCGAGGGTTCGGTCACTACAGGGGTATTGCACCTCTGTCAGAGGTGTGATATTCCACTACCGGGTGAGGATGGAGTATGGACCATGGCTCAGTTAGCTACATACAGCACACTCACCCCATTTCCCAGGGACAGCTCAACGGTACTCCCATTAGACAGAAATGCAGGTACGACAGACCATGTCCCTGGCTGGAGTGGGGAGGAGGGAGGAATACCCAGTGATGTAGGAGCAGATAGGGGATGGTTCCTGAGCGTAGGTAGGAGCCCATTGGTTGCTGGTCACCTGGGCTCATGGCTAGAGGGAGGTATAAGAGGTGGGCACCATCTTAGGACTGAGAGTCTGTGCAGAGAGAGGAGAAGACAGGGAGTAGAAGCTCTGTAGGAGCTCTACTCCAGAGTTTGCCTAGGGAGAGGCCAAGGAAGAGAGTGGAGTGGAGAGAGAGAGGAGGTGAAGGGGAGCTGTGGTTCCTTCTCAGCCCAGCTCCACGAGAAAGGAGAAGAAGAAGGAACAGGAAAGGAGAAGAGAGAGAGAGAAACAGAAGGGCTCAGGAACCAGAAGGCAGAAGGGACCCTAAGAACCCACGAGAATACAGGGTGAAGGGTCAGGCAGATTAAGGGTACCGGATCCCAAGTTGGTGGAGGAGAAACTACCCTCAGCCAAAGACCGGAGGTCGTGATCATTTATTGGTGCGACACCTCATCAAACCTGCTAGGAAGGCAACATATAGAACAGTGGGGAACGGTATCCACGTTTACCTGCACAAGTTCACGGCAGCTGGACAAAAGTGGGTCACTGGTGAGGCAGGCCAGAGAAAGGATAGAAGGGGGTCCTGGGCCATGCTCTTGAACTGTCTGGGAGTTGACTGAGCCCCACACCTGGTGGACGCAGCACGGCTCGGGCGGTCACTGCTGACAGAAGTGACCCGGAACAAATGAACTTTGAGTAAAGACCCTGGACTGTAACTTGTTGTCTGTGTGCTCCTTCGCGCCTCCAGCACTACCGGTACTGGGACTCTCACCACCATCGCTCCCACCATTCACTACACTGCCCTGGGGCTGCACTCTTCCCGTGGGGAGTCACACCACCTCAGCTGCACCCACCATCAGCCCCAGCGGTCTGCCCTGCAGCGGCGGTTCCTAATGACCGCAAATCCACGGGTGGCATAGTCGGACATCACTTAAAACTTATAAAGGGACTACCACTGGTCTGACCACCCTGAGCCACGGACCGGATCGCCACTATTACCCCCATCGTTCCCCTATTGCCCGGATTCGAGTGCCCCACGGCTCAGGGGGCGAGTCATTGGGTTCTAAAGAAAGAAGGATATAACTATATTACAGAGATGAGAGAATCAAGAAGGCGTCTGCAATGCCAAGCGCAGTGACCTTCTACAAGACGGATCCCGAGCGACCATCTATCACACCTGACATACCTGTGATACAAGTAATCTGAGTCTGCTGGATGGGAGGCCTGAGAATCTCCCTACCTTCTACTATCCCCAACTCTTCCTTTGATTATCTGGGTCGGAAAGGCATCATATATGGGTCATGCCACAATGGTAATTTTGTGCCAGCTTACTAAAAAAAAGAGCCAGGAGGTAAGGAGATTTACAGACTTACTGTCCATTGGTCACAGATTACAGAAGTCCTGTAAATCTATTTTCCCACCTCTAATTACAGCTCACATGATTCTATGAAAAATCTTCTATTAACATAATTAATTGACATGACTTCTAATCAATAATATGGTATTAGTAAAAAATGCAGTTCAGTTACTAAAACACATTCAGTTAGAAAAAAAGCTAAAAAAAAAAGCCACACAGGGTTTTGACATGCGTTTTTTGGAAAAAAAAAGAAAGAAAAAAACAGAAAGAAAGGTGCAAAAAGTAATGTAAAGTATAAAGGTATAGACTCATTGTCAGTAGAAATTGAGTGTCAATATTTAATAAAGCTGCATTGTACAGATACACCAAATGTAATTACATAGCATTAGCTTTTTGAACATTAACTGATACTATTAAAATTTCTTGCTTTTGTCATCTGAATCAAAGCACCATTTCCACTTACATCCAAACGTGATATTATAAGGACTATTCATACAAAATATACAGAAAAAATGCTTTTTTTCTTCTACTTTAGGCATTAGCCCTTTATTACAATCACAGTAACAAGTCATTTGTGCTTTTCCCTGAACATAATAATTAGAAAGCAGGATGCGATTGCTGAGGTCTTTTTTTATTTACTCCTTGAGCTGTAAAAATGGAAAACCTAATGCAAATCTGTTAAAATGTTGACCCTTTTATAGAAATCAAGATGCTGATTTCCAATTTATCTAAGATACAATTAGAGATAAAAAGCAGAGAAGCGACCTGCACCATATTGCTGTTATTTTAGAGGGAGAGAGAGCGAGTGATAAATTGGTAAGAAAAGGTTAAATTTTGTTTTGATTAAGTTATCGATTTCCTTTTCACAAACAGAAAGCAATGTCCTTTTCTGCCGTAGACTGACCTTTTCATACACTGTTTTTAATGTTCTGCAATCTTTCAAATGATAACTAGATGAATATTGCCTTGATTATGATGTCCTACTAAATTATTAAGAAAACACTTGCCAGGAGAGGACCATAGTTCTCCAGGCCATTGTTTATTTAAAGCTAGTGTGATTTTTATGCGTAAACCTTTTACACGATTGATATATTTTATTGACAGAGGCAGAAAGCATAGAACTGTTCTCATGACTCCCAAGGGCATAGGCAGGGGGATATTGTTGACTTGAAAGTGCAGAGATACGATAAGAAACACTTTGCTGTTTCCAGATCACACACGACAAAAATTTCTTCCTACAAAAGGAAATATGTCTTAGAAGCAACAGCATTCTCTAGAATGTTCTAAATGTATTACTGCTATCAAAAGTCTATTAATTACCAGCATTATTAATCACAAACTACTGGCAGTGGAATTTAAGTTGTGACCAGAAAATCCATAAACGGGAAAATCTTTACTCCAACAAGGTGTGAAATATAAAACACAAGCAATGCCCTTCAAGAAGTTGCAAACAAGATTTAGCTTAAGCCAAAATATATACTTATGTGACTTTGTGGGTAATTTAGAAATTCTGCTCAGGCATTCGTTTTAACATAATCAGAATCTCGGTAATTGCCTGTTCACAGACATTAACGGGGAAATCAAACAGCTATTCTTTTCCTATATATGTATGAGGGTATATTCATTAAAGTTTTGGTCTTTGGGGAATGATCATTTAACTATTTAAGAGAATTTGTCTCACTTTTCAATATGAAATAATAGAGATCATGGATGAAAGAGTCACTGGCAGGAAAGGAGACTTATTTTATCTTAACCAACAGTAATTACAGTGCTTTTTTTGCCATGTGATCTTCTAAGAAGCAATGAACATCCTTACTGAGTTTAGACCTACTCTCCAAGTAATAGAGATGGCAAGGTTACCGCTCATCATACCTGGTGTTTCCCGCGCTGTCACACAGATGACAGCGTGGGAACTGCTGGATGTTCAGGCCCCCCATTCACTTGAATGGGGTCCGGGTTTGGGATGAAGTTCGAGTACCATTCTGGCACCCGAACCAAACTTTTGTATACATTTTGGCTGAACCCGGCAGACCAGAACGTCCTTGGGTCCCCCATCCCTATTTAGTAAGAATGCAAATCTCTAAAAAAAATATTATTAGGATGGGTGTCCTGAAAGCAAGATATAAATATGTACTCACCATATATTCTGCACATTGTGTTTGCTTGGTGGCTACCTTGAGCATAGTAGAGCATATAGTACTTTGACTTTTTCACCCAATTCTTGACCAATACCTAGGCAAACAATAGAACAAGAGACATACTGTAATGTCTCATTTGATGATGTTGGATCCTCAAAACTTTTAGTTTGGTTGAGCAGATGTTGAGCAGCACAGATAAGCAACTCTGGTGCAGTAGGACAGATGATATGCAATGAATTCGAAGAGGTAGAGAATTGCAGCAACATTACATGCAGGAGAAAAAATGGAATTGGGCATACGAGAAGTGTGGTGTAGTGCTTGGAAAACTAGAGTAGCAAAGCTGAACAGTGTGAATGAAGTAGTGGAGAACAAATTTAATAAAGCTGGAACAGCAGAGTTAATGTAGTGGAGACCAGATTCTGCAGAGCTGAAACAGCAGATTTGTACTGGAGGCCAGATGGTGTTGTAGTGGAGGCCGGTGGAGAAGAGCTGAAACAACAGGATAATGCAATGTATAATAAAGTAGTGATAAGAATGCGAATCACCTTAATACTTAGATTACGTCCCATTAAATCACCTAGCAACATGATGTCATTGGAGTGCATCAGGTTTCCACAGCAACCATATAGGAAAAGATAAGGAGCAGCCATAGGATTAATATGATCCAGTGCTCAGCACTGTTGCTTGGATAGGAAAATAGCATACAATCTAAGGAGTTTGATGGAGTTTTTACAATTATAACAAGACTTCCTCTAGTATTATTCATATTCAATTAGTCGCAAAATATATTGAAATTTTCAAGCTGTTAAGGGCAAGATGAACATGAGTGCGTCTGCATTTGTCATTTCCTTATTACTGTAAATAAGACTGCAATTATGCAAGCTAAATTTAGTAACATCAGAATCAACCATTCCAGCTACATATGCAATTCACATAAACAAGCAAAAAAGAAATAAACTTTTTTTAAAAAAGAAAAGAATATGATGAATTAAATTATTTCATAATTTTAGAGCAAAATTTACCTATTAAATTTTCAATTACGCGCTGTGCATGGGGTGCAGTGAGACATAATTACAATAACAAATATATCAGAGACCCAGTGAATGTACTCTGCATAGAACAATTCATGTATCATAGTTAATTGTCATTTTATCATTAGGCATTCCTTGGTACTAACAATAGTGATTTATCAAAAGATGCAAATCCATGACCTCTCTCCATGGTGCAGCAAAATGATGACTCAAAATGGACTATAAACTGATAAAAGATAAAGAAAAATACATTACAGATGCTATTCACTAAACTATTAAATAACCCATTATACACTGCTCAAAAAATAAAGGGAACACTTAAACAACAGAATATAACTCCAAGTAAATCAAACTTCTGTGTAATCAAACTGTCCACTTATTAAGTAACACTGATTGACAATCAACTTCACATGCTGTTGTGCAAATGGAATAGACAATAGAAGGAAATTATTGGCAATTTTCAAGACACCCTCACTAAAGGAGTGGTTCTGCAGGTGGGGACCACAGACCACATCTCAGTACCAATGCTTTCTGGCTGATGTTTTTGCCACTTTTGATTGTTGGTTGTGCTTTCACACTCGTGGTAGAATGAGACATATTCTACAACCCACAGAAATTGCTCAAGTAGTGCAGCTCATCCAGGATGGCACATCAATGCGATCTGTGGCAAGAAGGTTTGCTGTGTCTGTCACTGTAGTGTCCAGAGGCTGGACGCGCTACTAGGAGACAGGCCAGTATACCAGGAGACGTGGAGGGGGCCGTGGGAGGGCAACAACCCAGCAGCAGGACCGCTACCTCCAGCTTTGTGTAAGGAGGAACAGGAGGAGCACTGCCGGAGCCCTGCAAAATGATCTCTAGCAGGCCACAAATGTGCATGTGTCTGCACAAATGGTTAGAAATCAACTCCATGAGGGTGATATGAGGGCCTGACGTCCACAGATGGTGGCTGTGCTCACAGCCCAACACCGTGCAGGATGTTGATATTTGCCACAGAACACCAGGATTGGCAAAGTCGCCACTGGCGCCCTGTGCTCTTCACAGATGAAAGCAGGTTCACACTGAGCACATGTGACAGACGTGACAGAGTCTGGAGATGCCGTGGAGAGCGATCTGCTGCCTGCAACATCCTTCAGCTTGACTGGTTTGGCAGTGGGTCAGTAATGGTGTGAGGTGGCATTTCTTTGGAGGGCCGCACAGCACTCCATGTGCTCGCCAGAGGTAGCCTGACTGCCATTAGATACCGTGATGAGATCCTCAGACCCCTTGTGAGACCATTTGCTGGTGTGGTTGGCCTTGGGTTTGTCTTAATGCAGAACAATGCCAGACCTCTTGTGGCTGGAGTGTGTCAGCAGTTCCTGCAATATGAAGGCATTGAAGCTATGGAGTGGCCTGCCCATTCCTCAGACCTGAATCCGATTGAGCACATCTGGGACATCATGTCTCGCTCCATCCACCACAGACGGTCCAGGAGTTGGCAGATGATTTAGTCCAGGTCTGGGAGGAGATCCCACAGGAGACCATCCGCAACCTCATCAGTAGCATGCCCAGGCATTGTAGGGAGGTCATACAGGCACGTGGATGCCACACACAATACTGAGCCTCATTTTGACTTGTTTTAAGGACATTACATCAAAGTTGGATCAGCCTGTAGTGTGTTTTTCCACTTTAATTTTGGGGGTGACTCCAAATCCTGGCCTCCATTGGTTAATAAATTTGATTTCCATTGATGATTTTTGTGTGATTTTGTTGTCAGCACATTCAATTTTGTACAGAACAAAGTATTCAATGAGAATATTTCATTCATTCAGATCTAGGATGTGTTATTTGAGTGTTCCCATTATTTTTTTGAGCAGTGTATTTGAACCATTATAACTTAATGTGCCATGCCATCCAAAAGTAATAAAAATGCACTTTAAATAAGCTTTGACTTTCATAACAAAAGATATTATTTCATATAAAGGATAGTCTAAGATAAGTTTTGACAAATATTTGTAATGATTAAATATACAGTGGGTCCGGAAAGTATTCACACCCCTTTACATTTTTCACTCTTCGTTTCATTGCAGCCATTTGGTAAATTCTAAAAAGTTCATTTTTTTTTCTCATTAAAGTACACTCTGCACCCCATCTTGACTTAAAAAAAAACTGAAATGTAGAAATTTTTGCAAATGTATTAAAAAAGATAAACTGAAATATCACATGGTCATAAGTATTCAGACCCTTTGCTCAGACACTCATATTTAAGTCACATGCTGTCCATTTCCTTGTGATCCTGTTTGAGATGGTTCTACTCCTTCATTGGAGTCCAGCTGTGTTTAATTATACTGATAGGACTTGATTTGGAAAGGCACACATCTGTCTATATAAGACCTCACAGCTCACAGTTCTGCATTCCATTTCATTGCAGTGTGTTGGTCATGCTATTCACACTAAGTCTCTGTGTAGAATAATATTAGTAAATTACATGCCTGCTATTTTAAACTGTGGTTCTCTGTCAGACATATCAACTATAACAGTGTTGTAAAGTCAGCCATTTCTGCCTTCCATTTCGTTGCAGTGTGTAAGTCAAGCTATTCATGCTAGGTCTCTGTGTAGAATAATATTAGTAAATTACAGGCCTGCTATTTAAAACTGTGATTCTCTGTCAGACATATCACCTTTAACAATGTTCCAAAATCAGCCATTTCTGCCTTTCATTTCGTTGCAGTGTGTCGGTCAAGTTATTCACACTAGGTCTCTGTGTAGAATAATATTAGCAAATTACAGGCCTGTTATTTAAAACCGTGGTTCTCTGTCAGAAGTATCACATATAACTGCCTTCAAAAATCAGCCATTTCTCGTGAACGTGGAAAATATTGTCCTCCATTTAAAATGGGCAAGGTGGGTGTCAATGGACAGGGAAGTGGACATGATTATGATGGTGCATGCAGAGGCCGAGGCTGAGGACGTGACCATGGGCAAGCTGAAATTGTGCCAGAACAAACACTCGCATCTTGTCGCTTGACCTTCCTGTCCCAATTACTAGGCGACCTTAGTACACCACTAATGATCCCAGAACAGTGTCAAAAGGTTGTTGGTTGCTGTTCACTTTTCTATTTGTAGATGTGGGCCTTTTGCCCGGCCAGCTTCAAGCGAGTCAAGAGGAGAACGCATGTAACGATTCCCAAATATTGGAGCAACCACAATCACATGAAAGCAATGGTGGGAAAATGCAATTACTGTCGCAAGAGGTGGATGATGATGATAAGACACAATTGGCAGAAAGTCTGGAGGAAGACCAGGGTGCAGAAGTTGACGATGAGGACGTCGATGATTTATAAACTGACCAAACCTGGTAGGGGGACATGCAGATCAAGGTCAGCAGCACATAGGAGGAGGGAGGCGTAGCACCACAACAGGCAGAAAGGAGCAGTGTGGTGGCCGCAGACAAAAGATGGGAAAGCATTGCTCGTAAAGCTAACACGACGGAAGTTGCCAGTACAACTGTTAGGTCTCCCGGGTTGTTTTTTAATGACTCTGCAGATAACCCCAAAAAGGCAATTTGCACCACCTGCCAGGCCAGCATGAACAGGGGTGGCAAAACTAGCAGCCTGACCACCACCAGCATGATCAGGCACATGGCATCAAAGCACCCGACTAAGTGGGCCTAACCCCAGGGTTCAGAAACTGTGTCTGCGGGTGACACCACTGCATCTTTTTCTGTTGTGCGTGCACGCCAATCCAATGTCCATGGCACATGCCAAAATACCTCCCACAATGCACGTGTCAATACACACTCTCAACTAGCATCATCAATAAGTATGACCATGTCCTTGTCCCAGCGCAGTGTTCAGTCTTTCCCATTTCAGTCCTTGGAACGCAAGCTCGAAATGTTGCCTTTTAGGCTTGTGGAGATGGAGACTTTCCGCAACCTGATGGCCGCGGCCGTTCCTCGGTACTCGTCCCCCACCATCACTATTCCTCCCCGTGTGCCATCAGCACTTTAAATGAGCATGTGTCCCATAACATTAGCCGTTCCTTCAGCAACACAATTAGTGAGAAAGTCCACCTAACCACGGACACGTGGACAAGTGCTTGTGGGCAGGGGACGTAAATCTCGCTGATGGCACACTGGGTTAATATAGTGGAAGCCGGGACCCAGTCGGACCTTGGGACGGAACATGACCTCCTGAAGCCGAGGATTGTGGGCCCTTGGTCAATCAGGGTTGCTCCCAAATTCTAGAGCTCCTGCACCTCATCCTCCTCCTCTTCAACCTTTATCTCCAAAATGACTACATCAGTAGCAAGCTGGAAGCACTTCAGCACTGCCTCGGACAAGCGACAACAGACTGTGCTGAAGCTAATATGCTTAGGTGACAAACTGCACAATGCTGAAGAGTTGTGGACAGCTCCGATAGAGCAGACAGATCTATGGCTGTCACAGCCCACCCTACAGCCAGGCATGGTCATGTGTGACAATGGCTGGAACATGGTGGTGGCTCTGAGGCAAGGCGAGCTCACACAAGTACCAAGCCTGGCCCATGTGCTTAACCTCGTGGTATAGTGGTTTCTCAAAAGCTACCTGGATCTTCCAGATCTGCTTGTCAAAGTATGCCACCTGTGTGCCCATTTTAGAAAGTTAGCTACAACTTCTGCCGCCCTTGCCATGCTACAGCAGCATTCGCAGCTTCCAGCTCACCGACTGATCTGCGATGTCCCCATGCATTGGAACTCTATACTGCAGATGTTGGGAAGGATTTGTAAGCAGAAGAGAGTTGTTGACAATCAGCCTCAACAAGGCCATCAGTATTTAGGTCAGACTCCACACATAAAATAGGAGTGGACATGAATGTCAGACATCTGTACCATCCTCCAAAACTTTGAGGACTCCACCAAGATGGTGAACGGTGATGACGCCATAATTAGTTTCACCATCCCGCTTCTCTGTCTTCTGAAATGCTCTCTGCTCACAATTAAGGAGGATGCATTGCAGGTGGAGCATGATTAGATGGAGCAAGGAACCATACAGGGTAATTCCACACTGCCCAGCCTCATCTCACCCCAACGTGCACCCCAACATGGATTGGTTGACAATAGGGAAGAGGAGGAAGAATAGGAGCTAGTTTCCTGCTCTACTCTGTACTAGAGATGAGCGTTGTTCTACTCGAACTGTTCGCCAATCTCAAATTCGAGCTGTTTTGGGCGGTGTTCGAGCCGGTCGGCGAACACGAACAATTTGAGAAAAATTCGGCTGTTCGAGGTTATGTTCGATAACTGTTCGTGCACCAAAATCATAACTGGATTTTTTCTCAGTAATGATGAAAATTAATGTTAATACGCAGTTTGAGTGTACAGCGGGGCGGGGGGAGGGGCAGGGGATGGATCTCTGCAGGAACAATGAAGATCTCCATTTTTTTTTCTCTTTCCCGCATTTGCAGTGGGGAGGTGCAATCTGTCAGCCTATCAGCAGTGCACACACGGAGCGAAGTGCTTTTTTTCACACAAGCAAGGGCATGTGTGATTGGCAGTGTATGTCACATGTCCTTGCCCTATAAGACCAAGCCATTTTCCCCGTCGCCACCATTTTCTCACTGCTGCAGCTGCGTGTTAGACGGCACCGCTGTTCCTGTGTGCGCTATACCTTGTTAATTTCAAGCCAATTTTCGCACAAATATACAGATAGCTTGGGAGTAGGGAATAGTTGTGACTGCAGTCCTTTTAAGGACTAGGTTACAGCAGTTCCTACGACTTTTATCAAGCAGGTCTGTGCTCTTAAATAGATAGATTGTGGGAGTAAAGACTAATTGTAATTGGAGTCCTTTTCAGGACTAGGTTACATCAGTTCCTATCAGTTTTTGCCAGGCAGGTCTGTGCCAGTGCTGTGCAAGTTTTTTTCACAGCATTTGGCTGAATCTAGCAAAGCTAATCCTTTTTGGCCTATTGCAGAGTGTGTTAGTCAGTGGAGTAGCCTATCTGTGTTGCAAGATATACCACCTGTGTATAGAATACCAATTTTTTTACTGCACCTAGTGAAGTAAAATCTTTTGGGCATAGCATCATTCTATTAGTCCATCTATACTGACCTCCATCAGGTTGCAAACTGAATATAATTTTTTTCTGCATCTAGCTCTGAAAAAATATTTGGGCTTCTAGCAGTGTGTGGGACTTGGTCTATTAGTCCATCTATACTGACCTCCATCAGGTTGCAAATTAAAAATAATTTTTTTCTTCATTTAGCTCTGAAAAAATATTTGGGCTTCTAGCAGTGTGTGGGACTTGTTCTATTAGTCCTTCTATACTGACCTCCAGCAGGTTGCAAATTGAATATAATTTTTTTCTGCATCTAGCTCTGAAAAAATATTTGGGCTTCTAGCGGTGTGTGGGACTTGGTCTATTAATCCTTCTATACTGACCTCCATCAGGTTGCAAATTAAAAATAATTTTTTTCTGCATCTAGCTCTGAAAAAATATTTGGGCTTCTAGCAGTGTGTGGGACTTGGTCTATTAGTCCATCTATACTGACCTCCATCAGGTTGCAAATTAAAAATAATTTTTTTCTTCATTTATCTCTGAAAAAATATTTGGGCTTCTAGCAGCGTGTGGGACTTGTTCTATTAGTCCATCTATACTGACCGCCATCAGGTTGCAAATTAAAAATAATTTTTTTCTGCATCTAGCTCTGAAAAAATATTTGGGCTTCTAGCAGTGTGTGGGACTTGGTCTATTAGTCCATCTATACTGACCTCCATCAGGTTGCAAATTAAAAATAATTTTTTTCTGCATCTAGCTCTGAAAAAATATTTGGGCTTCTAGCAGTGTGTGGGACTTGGTTTATTAGTCCATCTATACTGACCTCCATCAGGTTGCAAATTGAATAAAAAAAATTTCTGCATCTAGCTCTGAAAAAATATTTGGGCTTCTAGCGGTGTGTGGGACTTGGTCTATTAGTCCATCTATACTGACCTCCATCAGGTTGCAAATTAAAAATAATTTTTTTCTGCATCTAGCTCTGAAAAAATATTTGGGCTTCTAGCAGTGTGTGGGACTTGGTCTATTAGTCCATCTATACTGAACTCCATCAGGTTGCAAATTAAAAATAATTTTTTTCTTCATTTAGCTCTGAAAAAATATTTGGGCTTCTAGCAGCGTGTGGGACTTGTTCTATTAGTCCATCTATACTGACCTCCATCAGGTTGCAAATTAAAAATAATTTTTTTCTGCATCTAGCTCTGAAAAAATATTTGGGCTTCTAGCAGTGTGTGGGACTTGGTCTATTAGTCCATCTATACTGACCTCCATCAGGTTGCAAATTAAAAATAATTTTTTTCTGCATCTAGCTCTGAAAAAATATTTGGGCTTCTAGCAGTGTGTGGGACTTGGTTTATTAGTCCATCTATACTGACCTCCATCAGGTTGCAAATTGAATAAAAAAATTTACTGCATCTAGCTCTGAAAAAATATTTGGGCTTCTAGCGGTGTGTGGGACTTGGTCTATTAGTCCATCTATACTGACCTCCATCAGGTTGCAAATTAAAAATAATTTTTTTCTGCATCTAGCTCTGAAAAAATATTTGGGCTTCTAGCAGTGTGTGGGACTTGGTCTATTAGTCCATCTATACTGAACTCCATCAGGTTGCAAATTAAAAATAATTTTTTTCTTCATTTAGCTCTGAAAAAATATTTGGGTTTCTAGCAGTGTGTGGGACTTGTTCTATTAGTCCTTCTATACTGACCTCCAGCAGGTTGCAAATTGAATATAATTTTTTTCTGCATCTAGCTCTGAAAAAATATTTGGGCTTCTAGCGGTGTGTGGGACTTGGTCTTTTAGTCCATCTATACTGACCTCCATCAGGTTGCAAACTGAATATAATTTTTTTCTGCATCTAGCTCTGAAAAAATATTTGGGCTTCTAGCAGTGTGTGGGACTTGGTCTATTAGTCCATCTATACTGACCTCCATCAGGTTGCAAATTAAAAATAATTTTTTTCTTCATTTAGCTCTGAAAAAATATTTGGGCTTATAGCAGTGTGTGGGACTTGTTCTATTAGTCCTTCTATACTGACCTCCAGCAGGTTGCAAATTGAATATAATTTTTTTCTGCATCTAGCTCTGAAAAAATATTTGGGCTTCTAGCGGTGTGTGGGACTTGGTCTATTAGTCCATCTATACTGACCTCCATCAGGTTGCAAATTAAAAATATTTTTTTTCTGCATCTAGCTCTGAAAAAATATTTGGGCTTCTAGCGGTGTGTGGGACTTGGTCTATTAGTCCATCTATACTGACCTCCATCAGGTTGCAAATTAAAAATAATTTTTTTCTGCATCTAGCTCTGAAAAAATATTTGGGCTTCTAGCAGTGTGTGGGACTTGGTCTATTAGTCCATCTATACTGACCTCCATCAGGTTGCAAATTAAAAATAATTTTTTTCTTCATTTAGCTCTGAAAAAATATTTGGGTTTCTAGCAGTGTGTGGGACTTGTTCTATTAGTCCTTCTATACTGACCTCCAGCAGGTTGCAAATTGAATATAATTTTTTTCTGCATCTAGCTCTGAAAAAATATTTGGGCTTCTAGCGGTGTGTGGGACTTGGTCTATTAGTCCATCTATACTGACCTCCATCAGGTTGCAAATTAAAAATAATTTTTTTCTGCATCTAGCTCTGAAAAAATATTTGGGCTTCTAGCAGTGTGTGGGACTTGGTCTATTAGTCCATCTATACTGACCTCCATCAGGTTGCAAATTAAAAATAATTTTTTTCTGCATCTAGCTCTGAAAAAATATTTGGGCTTCTAGCAGTGTGTGGGACTTGGTCTATTAGTCCATCTATACTGACCTCCATCAGGTTGCAAATTGAATAAAAAAATTTTCTGCATCTGGCTCTGAAAAAATATTTGGGCTTCTAGCGGTGTGTGGGACTTGGTCTATTAGTCCATCTATACTGACCTCCATCAGGTTGCAAATTAAAAATAATTTTTTTCTGCATCTAGCTCTGAAAAAATATTTGGGCTTCTAGCAGTGTGTGGGACTTGGTCTATTAGTCCATCTATACTGACCTCCATCAGGTTGCAAATTAAAAATATTTTTTTTCTTCATTTAGCTCTGAAAAAATATTTGGGCTTCTAGCAGTGTGTGGGACTTGTTCTATTAGTCCTTCTATACTGACCTCCAGCAGGTTGCAAATTGAATATAATTTTTTTCTGCATCTAGCTCTGAAAAAATATTTGGGCTTCTAGCGGTGTGTGGGACTTGGTCTATTAGTCCATCTATACTGACCTCCATCAGGTTGCAAATTAAAAATAATTTTTTTCTGCATCTAGCTCTGAAAAAATATTTGGGCTTCTAGCAGTGTGTGGGACTTGGTCTATTAGTCCATCTATACTGACCTCCATCAGGTTGCAAATTGAATAAAAAAATTTTCTGCATCTAGCTCTGAAAAAATATTTGGGCTTCTA
Source organism: Phyllobates terribilis (assembly GCF_046119375.1). NCBI lineage: Eukaryota > Metazoa > Chordata > Amphibia > Anura > Dendrobatidae > Phyllobates > Phyllobates terribilis. The sequence continues at coordinate 345,303,405 of NW_027362767.1, read as the reverse complement.
GCGGTGTGTGGGACTTGGTCTATTAGTCCATCTATACTGACCTCCATCAGGTTGCAAATTAAAAATAATTTTTTTCTGCATCTAACCCAGCCAATAGTTTTGGCCTAATACCACAGTTTGGCCACTCAGCTCTGCTCGGTTACCATCCATTGTTTTTTTGTGCAAACAACTCCAGAGTTGTGAATTAGTTAACCACCAAAATGAGTGGAAAAAGGCCTGCTGCTGGTGGAAAGGGGAATAGGCGTGTTGGGAAGGGGAAAAAAGGTTGTGTCCATTGGGGAGGTGCAGAAGAAAGACCATCTTCCAGCCAAACTAAAATGTCTACTTCTTTTAGCGGACAATGTGATAAGATCCCTTTCTTACGGCCACGCCAATCGCTACAAATTCCAGATGAGGCACAAAAACAGCAGGTGCTTCAACGGATATCAAGTGCTCCTTTAAGTGGGCTCTCCTCCACATCAACTTCAACATCACAAATACTCCAGTCCTCAAAGGTGTCACCCAAATCGCACTTGCTTCCTCACAGCTCCCAAATCTCCAGCTGCCCGTCTGAGTATGAGGTAGAACAGATGGTTGAGTCTGCAGAGCTGTTTACTCATACTATAGCCTGGGAATCAGAGGTCGACTCCAGCGCTTCTGTGAATCCAGACGAGGAAATGATCTGCACTGATGCCCAGAATCTTTATGAGTCGGATCCAGGACCAGACGCAGAAGGTTCTGACCATAATGTAGACCCTCATTCCCAAACTGTAACTCCTGTTGGTGGAGACAATGAGGAAGACGATGATAAGACTCAAATACCTGATTGGAGCGACAACTTTAGTTTTTTGTCAGGGCAGGAACAGGTTGGCTCTGAGGACGACGGGTGTGATAACGCACAGGGTGATGATGATGAGGTCGGAGATCCCACTTACTGTCAACCCACAGTCAGCCAAGAGATGAGGTCAGCAGAGGAGGTGGAGGAAGATGCTAGTGACGACGAGGTCAGGTTGCGCCTTCCTGGACAGAGACGTAGTACTGGAAGCACATCAACAACTGCATCCTCAAACACAACTCTGCCTCTCACCACAAGTCGTGGTGGCTCTTCAGGTCGCATGGGTGCTAAGCCTTGCATAGCCTGGGCATTTTTTCAGATCGATAAAGATGACCCAACTCGTGTTATCTGTAACATTTGTCAGCAAAAGCTAAGTAGAGGCCAAAAAATACATAGTTTGAGTACTTCATGCATGAACCGGCACATGGACATGAAGCTTAAGTTGCAGTGGGAAGCTCAGTGTGCTACAATGCGGCCTAGCCGGCCGGGCCAACCACCGTCTGCCATATCTTGTGCATCCGCGGCCTCTTCATCCTCTGTGACTGAGGGGACAGCAGTCACACCTGTTTTGGGGCGCAGACCTGCCACCTCTTTACCCGCAACAGCCAGCGTGATTGGCAGGTCATCATTTTCTTTGGAGGTGGTAACACCAGCTGGTCTTGAGCGCTGTCCGACATCGATAGCACCACCTTTGGATCAAGGCAACCTAACATGTCCGCCTGTATCTTCCTCACAGACCGGCAGTTTGCCGGGGACACCCTTATCAACCCCGTCTAAGCACAATAGCCAGCCCTCGGTCCCTCAGATGTGGACAAGTAAAAGACCATTTCCTCCTAGCCATGAGAAAGCTAAGAGGTTGAATTTCACCATCTGCAAGCTCTTGGCTACAGAAATGCTGCCTTTCCGCCTGGTGGACACAGAGGATTTTCGAGACCTTATGTCCGTCGCAGTGCCCCAGTACCAGATGCCCAGTCGGCACTACTTCTCAAAGAAAGGTGTGCCTGCGCTCCACCAGCATGTCGCACACAACATCACCGCTTCTTTGAGAAACTCTGTGTGTGACAGGGTGCATTTCACCACAGACACTTGGACGAGTAGGCATGGACAGGGGCGTTACATGTCGCTGACTGGGCACTGGGTAACTATGGTGACAGCAGGACAAGGGGCTGCTGTCCAAGTCTTGCCGTCCCCACGAGTTGTGCGTCAATCCTCTTTATGTCAAAGTTCCTCCACTGCTTCTGCCTCCTCAACCTCCTCTCGGTCTTCCACCTGCACCCAAAGCCTGTCTGGTCATGCCACAAGCTTTCTAACTGCGCAGAAGGGATCCTGCACACCTCCTTACTATGCTGGCAGTAGGGCTCAACGTCATCAGGCGGTTTTTACATTGAAATGTCTGGGAAATGTGAGTCACACAGCTGAGGAGTTGTGGTCAGCTCTGGAGAACCAATTTCATGAATGGTTGTCTCCACTGGACCTGAAACCAGGGAAGGCAGTGTGCGACAATGCTGCAAACCTGGGTGCGGCCCTTCGCCGGGGCAATGTCACACACGTGCCTTGTATGGCTCACGTGTTGAACCTGGTTGTCCAGCAATTTTTAGCCCACTATCCCAGACTAGATGGCCTTCTGCAGAGGGCACGGTCGCTGTGTGCTCACTTCCGCCGTTCGCATCCCGCAGCTCAGCGACTTACATCTCTACAGAAGTCGTTGGGCCTGCCACTTCACCGGCTAAAATGCGATGTGCCTACCCGGTGGAATTCAACTCTGCACATGTTGCAGCGACTGTGGCAGCACCGACAAGCCCTGGTGCAATACGTTCTGACGTATAGCCTGGGCCAACGAGATTCAGAGGTGGGGCAAATCACGCTGGAGGAGTGGTCTCAGATCAGGGACCTATGCACCCTTCTGCACAGTTTTGAAATGGCGACGAAGATGTTTAGTGCTGACGATGCCATTATCAGCATGACTATTCCGGTGATTTACATGCTGGAGCACATGTTAAACAGAATTCGGAGTCAGGTGGTGGCACAAGAGGAGGTGGAGGAAGTAGAGGAGGAGGAGTTGTATGCGGAAGGGCTAACATCTGCAAGGTCCAGACGGTCGGCAGCACCAAGGCGGCAGGCATGTGAGGGTGGGGGAGATGATTTTACCAGGGCGCATGGTAGCAGCCAAACTAGTGAGGAAGGTGCAGGAGCCCAGGAAGAAGTGGAGGACGAACTGATGGAAGACTCATCAGATGAGGGAGACCTTGATCACATTTCTGTTGTGCGAGGTTGGGGGGAGAGGACAGAGGAAGGAAGCATGATTGTTACCTCGCCACCAACACAACAGGGACTTGGTGCTCCTGGATGCGCAACACACATGAGTGCCTTCTTGCTGCACTACCTGCAACATGACCCTCGAATTGTGAGAATTAGAAATAATCCTGACTACTGGGTTGCCACACTGTTAGATCCCCGGTACAAAAGTAAATTTGCAGAAATTATTCCTGCCATAGAAAGGGATGCACGCATGCAGGAGTATCAGCAGAGACTGTTGCAGAATCTTACATGTGCTTTTCCACAAAATACCAGTGGTGCACGTAGTGAATCTCACAGTTCCAACTTGCGAACCGTGGGACCGTCAAGTGTTCAGCACTCAAACCGTAACAGAACCACAGTATCTGCTGGTAACATCAATTTTGCGGAATCATTTCACCACTTTTTTAGCCCATCCTTTGCAAGGCCACAGGAGCCAAGAAGTCTGACACATAGTCAACGCCTAGAGACGATGGTACAGGAGTATCTCCAAGTAAACATTGAAGCCACGACTGTGTCACTGGACCCTTGCTCTTTTTGGGCTTCCAATCTGGATAAATGGCCGGAGCTAGCCACTTACGCCTTGGAGATCTTGTCATGCCCCGCAGCCAGCGTTCTGTCTGAACGTGTGTTCAGCGCTGCTGGTGGTGTGCTGACAGATAAGCGCACGCGGCTCTCCACTGATAATGTAGACAGACTCACGTTCATAAAGATGAACAAATCATGGATCCGAAACGACTTTTCTACCCCTGTGTCATCCTGGGGAGAGTAAAAGCTTGATGATTGGTTAAAATCACCCTACCAACCGTTTTAAGCTTTCAAATTACTAATCATGTTTATCTGTATCTTGGCTGGAAAATAATTTGGGCTTTGTAGCAGTGTGCAGCACTGATCCTATTAGGCCATCTATAATAAGCTTCACCAGATTTAAAATTAAAAATAATTTTTAGCTGCATCTAGCCCGGAAAATAATTTTGGGGCTCCGAGATGCGCAAGACACATAAGTGCCTTCTTGCTGCACTACCTGCAGCATGACCCTCAAATTGTCAGAATTCGAAGTAATCATGACTACTGGGTTGCCACACTCTTAGATCCCCCAAACTTTTCGATCAACCTTTTCATTTTAATAAAGACCAAAAAAATGGTCATTTTTGAAATTATAAGCATTAGCAGGTTGTTAGAAACTGAAATCAAACAGTTTTCAACTCAAAACTTTATTCTAGGTGATGTTACATTTTCACATAGGACCCCTTGTTCGAAAGGAGCTTCTGAACTCTCTCGTCCATTGAATTTGTCAGGTTTTGGATGGTTTCTGCTTCAATTGTTTTGCATGAGGACAGAATACCCTCCCAGAGCTGTTGCTTAGATGTGAACTGCCTCCCGCCATCATAGACACTCCTTTTAATGATGCTCCAAAGGTTCTGAATGGGGTAGAGGTCAGGGGAGCATGGGGGTCACACCATAAGTTTGTCCCCTTTTATGCCCATATCAGCCAGAGATGCAGATGTTTTATGTGCAGCATGAGATGGTGCATTATCATGCAGAAAAATGATCTTGCTGTGAAATACACGGTTCTTCTTCTTGAACCATGGCAGGAAGTGCTGTTTGAGAAAATCCACATACATTATGGAGTTCATCTTTAGCGCCTTCAGGGATCCTAAAGGGGCCGACAATCTCTCTCCCCATGATTCCAGCCCAAAACATTACTCCACCTCCTCCTTGTTAGCGCTGTAGCCGTGTTTGCGTGGGGTGTCCATCAACCAGCCATCCTCCACTCCATTCATCTGGACCATCGAGCGCTGCACGGCACTCATCCGTGAACAAAACAGTTTTGAAATCAGTCTTCATGTAATGTTTGGCCCACTGGAGCCGTTTCTGCTTGTGTGAAGTGGATAGAGGAGGTCGACAGGATGGCGTATGCACAGCTGCAAACCTCTGAAGGACCCTGCATCTTGTTGTTCGGGGGACGTTGGAGGCACAAGCAGCTTCAAAAACTTGTCTGCTGCTATGACAAGGCTTTTTTGCCGCTGCTCTTTCAACCTGACGTAATTGCCTGTAGGAAAGAGTCCTCAATTTGCCCTTATCAGCACGCACACGTGTGTACTGTGAATCAGCTACATACTTCTTGATTGCCAAGACACTTCATCCTGATCATCGCACAATGTTGATTGTAGTCATGCCTTGACCTAAACACTCCACAATTTGTTGCTTCTCAGCAGCCGACACATCCTTTTTCTTTCCCATTTTGGCAGAAAATGTAGGCTGCTTAATAATGTGAGAGAGCCTTCTTAAGTAGTCTTGCCTTTCATTGGACACACCTGCCAAACTAATTAGCACAGGTGTCTGCAATTGCTTACAGTGATATAAAGAGCCCTGACACACATCACCATCAATGAGTTTAACTGACAAACAAACAAATTCTTCCCTTATCACTCCTAAACACTTTTTGCATAATAATTTGGAACGCGGTGTACATGTGCTTTTCCACAAAACACCAGTGGTTCACGTAGTGAATCTTACAGTTCTAACTTGCCAACCGTGGTCTGTATGGAATTGTTCAATAAAGGGCCCAAAATTAAGATAACATAGATGGGAGAGGTCTCTATGAATAGGAATTCCTAAGTATTTGATACCCTGTGAGGGCCAGGCAAAGGGAAAGTTGGACTGGATGGAATCCTATATGGATTTAGGGAGGGAGACATCGAGGGCCTCAGACTTCGCTGCATTGATTTTAAAATTTGACCATGTAACAAAGTGATCTATTTCAGCCATAACAGCAGGGATGGATATATGTGATTGAGTGATATATACTAGGACATCATCAGCAAATAGAGAGCACTTGTACTCGGTGCCTCCCACCTCAATCCACCTAATATTGGGGTTATGGCGAATTGATGAGAGCAGGTGCTCCGTCACTAGGATGTATAAGAGAGGGGACAGAGGACATCCCTGCCTTGTCCCATTGGTGATTGTGAAAGGTGATGAAAATGTTCTGACGCACCCCCTGGGCCTTGGGACACCCGGAGCCGGACCCTTTTTGGTGGATGCTGGTGGTTGTAGTCTTCGTGGCGGCGATCCGGTTCCGTGGCTCAGGGCGGTCAAACCAGTGGCGGAACTATTTATGTGGTTTTGATGTTTAAATGTCCGACTACGCCACCCGTGGATTGCGGTCAGAGTGAACCGCCGCTACAGGGCAGACCGTTAAGGCTGGTGTTGTGGGTGCAGCAGAGCGTAGCATAACTCCCCACGGGAGGAGTATAGCCTCAGGGCAGTGTATGCGGAGGATGGGGGTGATGGTGCAGGGCAGCAGCAGTAACGACACGGAGTCAGTGATGCAGTTCAGGGCCTTTACTCACAGTTCTTATTATCCAGACCACGTCTGCAGGTAACGGCTGCCCACGTCGTACTGTGCTCACCAGGTGAGGGGCTCAGACAACTCCCAGATAACTTTGGAGCGCTTCACAGGACCCCCTTTGTGTGTCCTTTGTCTGGCCTTTCTTACCAACACTTCTGTCCGGCTGCCTCGGGCCTCCTCTTGGTAAACTTGGCGCCAGTTTCCCTGACCCTATGTGGTGCCTTCCTAGCGGGTGGAGCAAGGGGCTGTGCCACATAAAATGTCAGAGCCTCCGGTTTCTAGCTGAGGGTCGTTTCCTGCCTCCACTAGTTCGGGGACCGGTCTCCCCCTTTGGCCTGACCCCTCCACGCAGGTGGATTCGGGCGTGCGGTGGCGACTCGCCCGTCCGCACCCCTGGGATCCCTTCAATCCTCGTTCCTGGAGCCTTCTCCGCTCCTCTTCCTTCCTTCTCCCTCTTGCAGGCCTGGGCCTCTGTTACTAGGCCCGCCTCCGGAGCAGAGCTCATGCAGAGCCCCTGCTCCCTGCCACTTCTGCTCAGACTTCTCTGCACTGAACTAAGATGGTGCCCACCTTTTATACTCCCTTCTCAATGCACCCAATAACTGCTTCCTCCCTGCTCCTGCACTGCAGGGTTCCCCTTCCTCAGTGTTCCCTCCCCCCACTCCAGCCAGGGACAGGGACTGTCGTGCCCATCTCAGGGGCATATTGGTCGCCCTGCCCCACGGCAATGTGGTGTAATGCATGCAGGTGTCGGGTCCTGATCCACACTCCATCCTTATCTGAGAGTGAGATATCACACCTCTGGGTGAGGTGCAATACGTCTGTAGCAACCGAGCCCTCGGTGCTACAGTTCCATTTATCTTCAGCCTAGGTGACGTATTGAGATACAGGGCCGTGATTTTGGCTATAAAAGGGTCCCCTAGACCCCTACCCCAAGCTTTTTAAGAGAATCATATATGGCGTGCCAGGAGACTCTATGGAATGCTTTCTCAGCATCCAACGAGAGTATCTACTTACAAATTTTTAACTGCATCTAGCCCAGGAAATACTTTGTGCCTAGTAGCAGTGTCTGCTAGTCAGCGGATTATCCCGGCTGTTAAGCAAGCTACACCACCTGTAGTTTGGACACTTAATTTTTTCAAAGGAAATGCTTCGGGACCACGGGATACTCAGTGAAGAGCATCAGGAGGCACCCCAAGCCATAGGGGCTGGGACTGGCACTAGGATGCCTTGCGGTGGACAGCCGAGCTCGATCCTTATAAAAGCTTTTTAACTGCAGCAGCTTTAGTGGACGCTACTGGAGCTGGAATTACGCGGCTGCTGGCATGAGACTTGCCCTCCAATAGATCCTTGTAAATGGATTTAAAGTGTATTCACTCAAATTAGAGGGACAATTTAAATTAAAAAGCTTAGAGCTGCCTCCACCACAGGGGGGCTCTCTCGACCCACCAGCGGACAGGCACCAGTATTGGGAGAGGGGGGCTGGCCGTCAGGGTTCACCGCGGCTCTGGCACAAACCCGGCGACACGGAGGTGGCACGGGCAGGAGCGGACTGGCTGTCTCGGCTTCTCACTTTTTGGATTTTAGAAGGGCATGACATGCCTATATCTGTGTCTCCCCCTCCTTTTACTCCTCCACCTCTTTTCTTTTCGCATGACTATATGTACTTGTCACTTTTCCATGTGTTAGTTGTGTCTTCTGAGCAGTTTGTCAGCTTTTGGACACCTTTGAAGGTGTTTTCTATGTGTTTCTATGTGTTTTTGTTTGCCTGCCATTGGTTTTAACGGTGTTCGAAGGTGTTCGACGAACAGTTCGACGAACAGTTCGGCGAACACACGGGTGTTCGACGAACCGAACCGAACTCGAACACTACGGGGGTGGCTCAACACTACTCTGTACTACCAGCACAACTGTCACACCATTTGTTCAGTGTGGATGGCCTGAGGACAGGGAGGAAGAGGAGGATGTGGAGGAGAGCATGGTCAGTCATCCTCTTGGTGAAGACACGGAAGTTTTGCCTGTTAGCAGTCTGGCACACATGGTAAAGTTTATGTTATGCTGCCTTTCCCGTGACCATCGCGTTGTCCAAATTTTGGGTGACAGTCATTACTGGTTGGTGACACTTCTAGACCCATGCGACAAGGAGAACTTTCTGTCTCTTATTCCCTTGCAGGACAGGCCTAATAAAGTGATCCAGTACAAGAAGGCCCTTGTCGCGAAATTATTTAAAAAATTCCCATCTGAAAACGCTGGTGGCAGAGGTCACAGTTCGTTAGACAACCAAGGAGTACAGGCGAGAGAGACACAAATGCAATCCAGCAGAGGCAGAGGAACACTGTCAAAGTTTTGGGACTGTTTTCTCAGACCCTCCCATCGCACAGGTCCTGAGGTGGGGGGTACTCTCCCAAGGAGGGAAAAGTTTCGGAATATCGTGAGGGAGTGCCTTGCCGACGGTACCAATGTCCCCTGTGATTCCGCTGTGCCTTATAATTATTGGGTATCCAAGCTAAACACGTGGCATGAACTGGCTCTCTACACCTTGGAGGTCCTGGCCTGCCTTGCCGCCAGCATTTTGTCAGAGTGGGGTTTTAGTGCCGCCGGTGGAATTATAACCAATAGGTGCATCCGCATGTCAACTGAAAATGTTGACAGGCTGACTCTTATAAAAATGAACAAGGGCTGGATTGGGCCAGACCTTTCAACATCACCGAATCATAGCAGCGTAATATAAACCAAATACAGTGTTTTTTGGGGGAGGACCCTCTCTATTCCCATGCACCTCTATCTTCACACCCAGACATGGATATATGCTTCCTGATTTTGTCTATTTGCTCTTGTCCTGCTCCTTCTCCTCATCCTCATCCTCCACATCCTCCTCTATATCACCACCATATCTACGTCTCTTGCAAGGGGTATTGGAGTTCCTCCAAATTTTTGGCAGCTTTTGCATTTACTCCATAGGCAAACAGTATGGGATAAACACTCCTTTTTAATGAAAACATGTCGTACTTTTTACTGTAGCCCAGCTCCATGTGTCTTTAAATTTTTAGTAGGGTTTTTCCTACATTTTGGCAGCCATTGCTCTCACTGCATACCCTAAAACTGTATAGCAGACTCTCTCCTTTATAATGGGAACTTGTCATTATTCTGGCCCAGCTCTATATGTCTTTAAATTGTTAGTGGGTTTTTCCTAAATTTTGCCAGCCGTTGGATTCACTGCATACCCTATAACTGTATAGCAGACTCTCTCCTTTATAAAGGGAACATATTGTTACTGTGGCCCAGCTCTATGTGTCTTTAGATTGTTATTGAGGTTTTTCCTAAATTTTGGCAGCCATTGAACTCACTGCATATCCTATAACTGTATGACAATATCACAAGGGAGAGACACAAATGGGTAAATCCTATGTATGAAAATAATCTATATTAATCCAGTCACGGACATATAAGGGGAATGTGACCATCGAGGCAAAACTATCAATAAAAGGCGAGAGAAGCACACTTCGAAAACTGGTCAAATATATCATAGAAAAATATTTAGTAGATTTTAATAAGGATAGGTGATGAAACACAGGACGCAAGAAATATTAAAAACAATGCGGTGGAGGGGCACCAATGAACGGAGGTGCAATGATAACGTCAAAAGATGTTCATCTATGTATGCTCCTGAAAAACATTTATGTACATAAAGAAATGAACTTTATAGAACAGTACCGGTGCCTAAAGCAATGATATAAGGGCCCATATTACATAGCACTAAAAATTGCCAAGTGGCAAATGCCTTCTAATCATACATAAAGTCAGATGTAATATGGACAAAAGATGACAACAAGTGTGTAGTATACAATATAATAGACACTGTTAGGTCCAATTTATACAAATAAAAGATGGATTACCTAAATAAGCCAAGGTCTAACAGTATCATGAAATGCAGGCATTATATGAAAGTAAATCATGCCAAGTGGCATAAGACTGTCGGTCATAGCTTCAAATGAATTGGTAGGACACAATATAAATAGAGGGAATACCATCAAATGTGTCTATTGCAGGATAGTAGCAAATAAGGAGTTCATATAAATAGCCCTCGGCCTACATATTAACTGGAGACAAGTGAAACAGCAGCGGTATCAATATCTATGGAAATCTAACAAATACTCACATCCACTATGGGTATACACAACTTCCTCAATGGCGCACACCCCGACGTGCGTTTCGGCTCAGCTGCCTTCATCAGGGGGTGGTCTCAATGAGAATAGGCGGGGTTTAAAAAGTCCATGTACTGGGCACGTATTGTATGAACTTGCAACGTCCTCTAAAGGGTACAAGTTGCTCATCTACTGTAACATTAGTACTAGGATTGTAAAGTTTGGTGCAATTTTTACTAAATATGCTCCAGATAAAACTGATAGGGGCTAATTTGTCTGTTTGGAACCTTGGTACACGAGTTCTCTTATCATCAAATTGAATGTTTCTTCTAATTTCCTCATATCTGTCCACTGCCATTGTCACTTTATAGTGTGGATCAGAAAGTGGGTCCAGAAATAATTCTCTGATTGGAACATCATACGATTTTTGACTCAATGCCAGCAGTAAAAGTCCAATATATACTTCAAGTTCCTCTTTTGAGATATTTTTCCAGGACTTATTTTTTGCAGAAGCGATATGTCTTCCTTCTAGGCTTTATCACTCCCTCCCAAAATCACATGACATCCTCACATGGCATGATCCACCTCTTGGCCCCTCCACCAGCAACCCTGACTACAAATAAAGTAACTTGAGACACAAACACTGCTGAGTACATAATAAAAATAGCAGGGGCCTAAAAGGACCCCCGTTCCGTACAGATGTGGTTTTCCCCAAAAAAGCATTGTTAAACCAAAATGCCTATAAAAAAAATTATATGAACAACTGGATATTATCAACAACAACATACTTGAGGGATACCTAGAGTTTTAATATTCTAACTAAAGTAATTTTGCAGATAATAGCAAAAAAAGTAAGCACCGGGGCTTAAAAGGCCCCCGATGCGCTTTGTAGGGTTAAGGAACATACTTTCCAGGGTAATGACTTGTATATAAGGCAAAATAAATAATCAAAAACAAAAATGCTCCTTCACACCTAAGGCTATGTTCACACGTAGCGCTTTTGATGCGTTTTTGCACTTTGCATTGCTTTCAACCAAGACAAATACATTCACCGGGAAATGTCATTTTAACATTTTACAACCTTATCCGGCCATGTGGTGTGTGAAACATCATCAGATACATCCTGTTTCATTTAAGAAGGAGGGATTGTGAAAGTCACAAACACTATTTTAACAGCCTTATTATTCTTAAAGGGCCAGCAGTCGGCTATGCTTTGTTGTTCCCATTATTAAATATTGGGTCTCCTATACTGTTATTGCACATGCAGTGACTGCAGGTGCTGCCAAAAATTTGGATGCAACCCAATACCCTTTGAAGAGATATAGAGGAGGGTCTCAGCAAAAAAATGTTTTACTATTTTAAAGGAGTTGGTCTCCTATAGTGGTAATGCCCATGCTGCGACTGCAAGGGCTGCCAAAATAAAAAAAAAAAAATAATAAACACTAACAATTTAAACACACATAGAGCTGGGCCACAGTATTGACATGCTCCTATTAGAAAGGAGGGGTTCTGCTATAAAGGTATAGGGTATGCAGTGAGTCCAACGACTGCCAAAATTTAGGAAAAAATACACTAACAATTTAGAGACACATAGAGCTGGGCCAAAGTAACGACATGTTCCCATTAGAAAGGAGAGGGTCTGCTATACAGTTATAGGATATAAATAAAAAGCGAGAGAAACAAACTTCGAAAACTGGTCAAATATATCATAGAAAAATATTTATTACATTTTAACAAGCATAGGTGATGAAACACATTACACAAGAAATATTAAAAACAATGCGGTGGAGGGGCACCAATGAACAGAGGTGCAATGATAACGTCAAAAGACGTTCATCTATGAATGCTGCTGAAAAACATTTATGTACATAAAGAAATGAACTTTATAGAACAGTACCGGTGCCTAAAGCAATGATATAAGGGCCCATATTACATAGCACTAAAAATTGCAAAGTGGCAAATGCCTTCTAATCATACATAAAGTCAGATGTAATATGGACAAAAGATGACAACAAGTGTGTAGTATACAATATAATAGACACTGTTAGGTCCAATTTATACAAATAAAAGGTGGATTACCTAAATAAGCCAAGGTCTAACAGTATCATGAAATGCAGGCATTATATGAAAGTAAATCATGCCAAGTGCATTAAGCCTGTCGGTCATAGATTCAAATGAATTGGTAGGACACAATATAAATAGAGGGCATACCATCAAATGTGTCTATCGCAGGATAGTAGCAAATAAGGAGTTAATATAAATAGCCCTCGGCCTACTTAATAACCGGAGACAAGTGAAACAGCAGCGGTATCGATATCTATGGAAATCTAACAAATACTCCCATACACTATGGGTATACACAACTTCCTCAATGGCACACACCCCGACGCACGTTTCGACTCAGCTGTCTTCAACAGGGGGTGGTCTCAATGAGAATAGGCGGGGTTTAAAAAGTCCATCTGACCAATAGTAAACGGGGGCGTGAAAACACTGGGCCAATGTGTGTGGGACGAGCTTTTATTGATATATGCAGATCGACGCCCACCTGCGGCATCCATGGCAACCTCGTCATGTGACTGTTGACGCCCTGATCACGTGGGTGTCACGTGATCAGGCGCTGCCGGACACATAGAGACAAGGCCGACGAAGACACCGTGGGACGCCCCGAGAGCATGCGTACAACTGATTACACAGACATGATTGGTATACAGGATATCATTCCGAATAGAGCCAAAAGGCGTTGGATATTCTTTCTGGTAACCTATTGTGATCACCAATATAGAAGCATGGCAAAATAGAACATAATAACAATAATTAGATAAAAAAATGATAAAGTGACAGTGACTTTATGTGAATATAAGAAGGGGACCAAAAATAAGTAAACATAGAATAAACATAAAAATACACAAGAAATAAATAAATATATAAGAAAGTGTATAAATAAATAATATATATAATATATATATGATTGTATGAATAACAGCATAGTATTTGTGAAAGTTGCATAATTAATAAAGTATAAGGAGTGCAGCCACAAAGACATATAAAAGTGACAGTACATAAGTAAAGAATAAATAAATAAATACAATTGACATAACATATTTCATTATAATAAAATTAGTATGTCCTATAAATGTCCAGCTTAACAGAACATCTTGTATACCACCATACAAATATATATGGAAACATGTCCGAAAATTAGCTGATCATGAATACATATGATGTCACATTAATCTATATAATATTGTCCTATAGACAAAGCACCAGCATGCCTTTTTTAAGATATACATGAATGTCATCCAGAGATAATTTCTTAAGCTTGTAATATCATCATGGGGCCGTGTTGCAAAAGAGCAGTATGTTTTGAGTGCTCCATATATTTGATGAGAAACAATATTATCACACAGAAGGCTACTAAAAAAGAAAGGCATAAACTATTAGTGATCAATAATCAGATGTGTTACCCTAGCCTAAAAATATCTAGGGTGAAATAAAAAGAAAAACAAACATATTAAAAGGCTAAAAACTCAATATAAAGGTAATCAGACAAATGGGGCATAGCTAATCTGTTCATTCAAAACCAAATGGATGGAGGGTGTTCAGCTTCCATATCCATCTACTTTCTTTTTGTGCCAATAATTGACTAATTTTCCCTCCCCTAATGTTGGTGGTAATTTGTTCTATGCCACGAACTCTTAGCAATGATGCATCACAATTATGGTGTGAACGAAAATGTCTTGGAATCGTTTTGAGTTTCGAGATATCAGTTGCGTCAATAGCTGCTGTAATCCCCAGAACAAGTTCACGTATTCTAACTTTTAATTGTCTGTTAGTAAGCCCTACATATATTTTGGAACACAGGCATGTAGCATAATATATCACGGCTTTGGACGTACAGGTGATGGATTTTGTAATCTGGTAGATTTTGGTGTGTTGAGAGTCCATAAAGGAGGAGGCGTGTTCTACACTCGGGAATGACACACATCTTCCGCCCGGTTTACATCCCTTTACAGGCGAATAACCAGTCAAAAAATTAGAAGGTGATTCAGGATAGTAGTGACTCCTCGTGAGGTAATCACGAAGGTTTCTAGCCCGTCTAAAAGTGATCTGTTGTCTATCAGGTAAGTATTGGGTTAATATAGGATCAGCCTTTAGCAGGGGCCAAGATTTATCAAGGCATTCTCTTACTGTAGAAGCTTGAGCATGAAAATCTGTAATGAAACGTAGAGTATTCAATTCCTTGGTGGATTGTGTGGAATACAATGATTGGTGGCGTGTGGTATATTTAGCTCTGTGATAGGCTTTTTTAATGGCTCGATGGCTATATCCCCTCTTTCTAAACCTTGCTGTCAATTCTTTTGCTTGTATGAGAAAGTCAGCTTCGGGAGAGCATAGTCTTCTCAATCGAAGAAACTGACCCACAGGAATACCGTTGATCATGTGTATTGGGTGTCCTGATGATGCATGCTGTAGTGAATTTACCGCAGAGGGTTTGCGGTGAATTGTGTTTTGTAATGTATTGGCGGCATCTTTAGTTAAACTAACATCCAAAAACTCTATTCTCTGTGGGTCAGCCTGGTATGTCAAATGAATATTAAACTCATTATCATTAAGTCCCATCATAAAAGAATTTAGTGAGTCAGGGGTCCCCTGCCAGATCAAAAAGATGTTGTCGATGTACCGCACCCAAAAGAAGATGTGGTCCATCGATGGCATCCGATCCGACAGGAAGAGGTCCCTCTCCCACAGCCCCAGGAACAGGTTGGCATATGATGGGGCAAACGGTGCCCCCATCACTGTTCCTTAGAGCTGCAGGAAGAAGGACCCCTTAAAAATGAAAAAGTTATGTGAAAGTGAAAATTCTAGTAAATGGAAAATGAAGGAAGACAACTGAGATGGGTAATTAGATGTTTGTAGATAAAAAGGAGTAGATTTAATCCCATCAGAATGTTTAATGTTGGTATAGAGTGACTCAATATCACAAGTGACCAATAGAGTATCATTACCAACATGTAATCCATCAATTTTTCTAATAAAATCCCCTGTGTCTTTAATGAAAGAGGGGAGACATTCAACAAGTGGTTTCAATTTGGTATCAATATATCTTCCAGCATTCTCCAAGTAATTGCCACACCCCGATAAGATCGGTCTGCCAGATGGTCGAGTACTGTCTTTATGAATTTTGGGCAATAAATAAAATGTCGGAATAACTGGTTCCGACACTTTCAAAGAAGACTGTAATTGTTTAGAGATGCTACCCTCAGATGTTGCTCTCTGAAGAAACCTATCATATTTTGAGTGAAAACTGGCAGCTGGATTGAAGGTAAGTTATAATATATCTCATTATTGAGTTGGCGAAAGGCCTCAATTTCATAGTCCTTCTTGGGCCAAATGACCACATTGCGGCCCTTGTCTGCCTGGTTAATTCCCACATCTTTTAGTTCTTTCAATTTTCAAATGTCACTTTTTTGGGGATTTTTTAAAAATCACTCGAAACTATCTGTATGAATAAATCAACATTCGGGCAGGCAGACAAGGGCGGGAATTTTTTTGACTTAGGTGAAATAGAGGGAGGAACTTTGTTACCTTCACTAGTTTTACTTTCTTCAGCCAATTCTTCCAAATCACTTAGAGCCTTCTGTTCCGTTTCTGTAGGAAATAAATTAAATAAAGTTTTGTCATCGAAATGTTTTTTAAAAAGCAATTTACGTGCAAAGATATTCAAATCTTTGATAGCCGAAAAATTATCAAAAGCGCCACTAGGGGCAAATGTCAAGCTTTTCTTAAGAACTCTCAAATCAATTTCAGTCAGCACATGTGTATTGAGATTAATCACCTTTAGATCTCTCCGATTCCTTTCAGGTGAAGGATCAAAGGAACGTTTGTAGGGATGTTGTCGGGTAGCATAATTATTAGTGTTCAGCAAGCACTAAAATGCTCAGGTGCTCGAAGCTCGGGCCGAGCTCATCGTGAAACTCGGGTGCTCGACCCGAGCAACGAGCCCGATGTTAGTCTATGGGAGACCCGAGCATTTTTGCGGCGGCACCCCCCCAGTCTGTAGAAAGCCTAAAAAGTGCCCAAAACTATAGTGACAGTGCTCAAATGACTTGGGGACAGCATGGGGATCACCCCAGGAAGCATTTTTGACCCCCAGGTCACTGCTGTCAACAGCGTAGTCAGAGGTATTTAGCCACTTTTACGGACTCACAATAAAACGTTCAAAAACGAAACTGAAACTATTTTCCTGTGAAATATGTTAAGGAACATCCTTTGCAGGGTAAAGACTTGCGTATAAGGTAAAATAAATAACCAAAAACAAAAATACTCCTCCACACCTTGGGCTATGTTCACAAGAAGCATTTTTTATGTGTTTTTGCACTTTTGTATTGCTTTCAACCGTGACAAATGCATTCCCTGGGAAATGTCATTTTAACATTTTACAACCTTATCTGGCCATGTGCTCTGTGACACATGCATACAGTGCTGAAAAGACATGGGAACAGCATGGGGAAGACCCCTGGAAGCATCTCTGACACCCAGGTCACTGCCTAAAAGTGTGCCCATCAGAAGTGATCCTTGCCGCATCAGAAGATGCAGACTTGCAACTATCCCCATGCAAGTCCTTGTCCCAGGGCAGTGTTCAATTATACCTCCCACATTCCTTTCAATTCAAGCGCAAGTATGCAGCCTGCCACCCACCCCCAGGCTGCAATACCATTCTGCTTGCTTGCTTGCACTTGAAATTGGGCCTTTAAGGCATGTGGAGCCGGAATCTGGCCACCACGTCATTGCTGCGTCGGCGGCCAGGTATCCACACTCAGTCCACAGCCGCCTGGCGGCCGGATGTCCACGCTTGGTCCCCAGCCGCCAGGGGGCGGCCTGGTGTCCATACTCGGTCCCCAGACGCCCCGCGGCCGGGTGCCCACAAACGGTCCCCAGTCACCTGGGGGCGGCCGAGTGTCCATAAACGGTCCCCAACCGCCCCTATTTGTCCCGGTGTGCCTTATACACAGGCGCGCATACCAAAACATTACCTGTGCTCTCCCCAGTGCATTGAGTGGGAAGGACAGCCTAAACCCAAACACGTGGACTAGAGAATGTGGCCAGGGATGGTCCATCTCACTGACGCCTTCACACTGGGTTAATATTGTGGAAGCCGGGACACAGTTGGACACTGGGATGCAACACGTCCTCCAGGCATAGAGGATTGCGGGTCCTGGGTCAATCAGGCTTCAACACAAAGTTCAGAAGGTAGACAGCAGTAGTGGTCGGCCCCCTACACAACAAGTAAATTATTTATGATCATGAGGCCATCCATCTCCTTAGCTTTCTGTTCCTTGGAATGCAAGTGCATGTATGTATTAGCGGCTAGGCCTTAGGTGGTCAGCGTTTTGGTGCATATCCTACCTCCTCTGAGGATTGCTGGATGTTTTCCTGCTACTATCCCAGTTCTATGACTCCCATTAAAAAAAAGCTTCAGGTGATGAATGATGGATGAGGTGGTGGCAAAGGAGAAAGAGCAGGAGGAACAGGGACCATTCACATCAATATCAGGCCAGTCAACCACACATGACTTGTAGGATATGTTTCTGTACCAAAAGGAGCGGTTCGGCTACACAGTTATAGGGTATACAGTGAGTGCAATGCCTACTAAAAATTTTGAGGCACTCCAATGCCCCTTGGAAGTGACATGGAGGTCAGAGGGCCTTAGCTAAACCATTTTTTTCCATTTTTAGCAACTGGGTCTTCTGCACACTGTTGGCCTAAGCAGTGAATGTAAGGCTTTCGAAAATTATGAGCAACTGCAATGCCTCTTGAAACAGACGTTGATTACAGCGCACTAAAAACCTTCTACCGTTTATTGGGGAGTGGGTCTCCCTTAGTGTTCGCCTATGCATTGAAAAGCAAAATCTGACTAAAATTAGGAGGAAATGCAATGCCCATTGGAAGAGTCGTGGAGGTTAGAAGTAATTTAAAACAACATTTCAATACCCCTTGGAAGAGCTGTGGAGTTCAGAGTGGTTTAACAAGATGGTTTTATTGCCCCTTGGAAGAGACGTGGAGGTTAGAGTAGCTTAACAAGATGGTTTTAATGCCCCTTGGAAGAGACACGGAGTTCAGATTGGTTTAGCAAGACAGTTTTAATGCCTCTTGGAAGAGATGTGGAGGTCCCAGTGGAAAAATAAGACAATATCAATGCCCCTTGGAAGAGTATTGGAGGTCCCAGTGGAATAAAAAAACAGTATCAATGCCCCTTGGAAGAGTGGTGGAGGTCGCAGTGGAATAAAAAGACAATATCAATGCCCCTTGGAAGAGTGGTGGAGGTTACAGTGGAATAAAAAGACAGTATCAATGACCCTTGGAAGAGAAGTGGAGGTCACAGTAGTTTAACAAGATGATTTTAATGCCCCTTGGAAAAGAAGTGGAGTTCAGAGTGGTTTAACAAGATGGTTGTAATGCCCCTTGGAAGAGATGTGGAGGTCACAGTTGCTTAACTAGACAATTTTAATGCCCCTTGGAAGAGACGTGGAGTTCAAAGTGGTTTAACAAGACGGTTTTAATGCCCCTTGGAAGAGACATGGAGGTCCCAGTGGACTAAAAAGACAATATCAATGCCCCTTGGAAGAGTGGTGGAGGTCACAGTGGAATAAAAAGACAATATCAATGACCCTTGGAAGAGTGGTGAAGGTTACAGAGGAATAAAAAAACAATATCAATGCCCCTTGGAAGAGTGGTGGAGGTAGCTGCAGAACAAAAAGACAATATCAATGCCCCTTGGAAGAGACGTGGAGGTCACAGTAGCTTAACAAGATGATTATAATGCTGCTTACAAGAGCCATGCAGTACAGCATATTAAAAACATTATTCCCATTATTGGGGAGTGGGTCTCCCATAGTTTTTGCCTTTGCCATCCAAGCAAAAGCTGTCAAAAATTAGGACGGAGGAACTTGCAATGCCCCTAACAAGAGCCATGCAGTACAGCATATTAAAATCATTATTCCCATTATTGGGGAGTCGGTCTCCCATAGTCTTTGCCTATGCCTTCCAAGCAAAAGCTGCCAAAAATGAGGACGAAGGAACTTGCAATGCCCCTTACAAGAGCCAGGGAGTACAGTATATTAAAAACATTATTCCCATTATTGGGGAGTGGGTCTCCCATAGTCTTTGCCTATGCCTTCCAAGCAAAAGCTGCCAAAAAATAGGACGGAGGAACTTGCAATGTTGGCAACACGGACCATGGTTACCCTGGTGATATAGTGGTGGTGGAGGCTGAGCATAAGGAGAAGAGCAAAACACAGCCGAAATGAGGAAGCATATACCCATGTGTGGGTGTGATGCGGTGCATGGGAATACACCTCCCGAAATAACACAGTAGATTTGACTTTGCTGCTCTGCTGTCCTTTGGTGGTGATGTCTGGCCCAATCCAGCCCTTGTTCATTTTGATAAGGGTCAGTTTGTCAGCATTGTCACAGTAGCTTAACAAGACGGTTTTAATGCCCCTTGGAAGAGCTGTGGAGTTCAGAGTGGTTTAACAAGACTGTTTTAATGCCTCTTGGAAGAGTGATGGAGGTCGCAGTAGAATAAAATGACAATATCAATGCCCCTTGGAAGAGACGTGGAGGTCACAGTAGCTTAACAAGACGGTTTTAATGCCCCTTGGAAGAGACGTGGAGGTCACAGTAGCTTAACACGATGGTTTTAATGCCTCTTTGAAGAGCTGTGGAGTTCAGAGTGGTTTAACAAGACGGTTTTAATGCCCCTTGGAAGAGTAGTGGAGGTCGAAGTAGAATAAAAAGACAATATCAATGCCCCTTGGAAGAGATGTGGAGGTCACAGTAGCTTAACAAGACGATTTTAATGCATCATGGAAAAGACGTGGAGGTCACAGTAACTTAACAAGAAAATTTTAATGTCCCTTACAAGAGCCATGCAGTACAGTATATTAAAAGCATTATTCCCATTATTGGGTAGTGGGTCTCCCATAGTCTTTGCCTATGCCATCCAAGCAAAAGCTGCCAAAAATTAGGATGGAGGAACTTGCAATGCTGGCAACACGGACCACGGTCACCCTGGTGGTATAGTGGTGATGGAGGCTGAGGATAAGGAGAAGAGCAAAATACAGCCAAAATGAGGAAGAGTATACACATGTGTGGGTGTGAAGCGGTGCATGGGAATACACCTCCCGAAATAACACAGTGGATTTGACTTTATGTTACTCTGCTGTCATTTGGTGATTATGAGAAGTCTGGCCCAATCCAGCCCTTGTTCATTTTGATAAGGGTCAGCTTGTCAGCACTGTCAGTTGACAGGCGAGTGCACTTATCAGCTATAATTCCCCCAGCGGCACTAAAAACACGCTCCGATAACACGCTAGTTGCAGGGCAGGCCAGGACCTCCAAGGTGTACAGAGCGAGTTCATTCCAAGTGTCCAGCTTGGATACCCAATAATGAAAAGGCACAGAGGAATCACGGAGGACGCTGGTACGGTCGGCAAGGTAATCCCTCACCATCTTTTGAAACTTTCCACTCCTTGTGAGAGTACCCCGCGTCTCAGGGCCTGTAAGCTGGGTGGTTCTCAGAAAACTGTCCCTGAACGTTGACAGTGCTCCCCTGCCTCTGCTGGATTGGAGTTGCGTCTCTCTCGCCTGTACGCCTTGGTTGAGCAACGAACTGTGAACTCTGCCACTAGCGTGTTCAGATGGGAATTTTTTAACAGTTCTGCAGCAAGGGCCTTCTGGTACTGCCCCATTTTTGTAGACTTCTCCACCTCAGGAGTAGTGTTGAGCCACCCCCGTAGTGTTCGAGTTCGGTTCGGTTCGTCGAACACCCGTGTGTTCGCCGAACTGTTCGTCGAACTGTTCGTCGAACACCTTCGAACACCGTTAAAACCAATGGCAGGCAAACAAAAACACATAGAAACACATAGAAAACACCTTCAAAGGTGTCCAAAAGCTGACAAACTGCTCAGAAGACACAACTAACACATGGAAAAGTGACAAGTACATATAGTCATGCGAAAAGAAAAGAGGTGGGGGAGTAAAAGGAGGGGGAGACACAGATATAGGCATGTCATGCCCTTCTAAAATCCAAAAAGTGAGAAGCCGAGACGGCCAGTCCGCTCCTGCCCGTGCCACCTCCGTGTCGCCGGGTTTGTGCCAGAGCCGCGGTGAACCCTGACGGCCAGCCCCCCTCTCCCAATACTGGTGCCTGTCCGCTGGTGGGTCGAGAGAGCCCCCCTGTGGTGGAGGCAGCTCTAAGCTTTTTAATTTAAATTGTCCCTCTAATTTGAATGAATACACTTTAAATCCATTTACAAGGATCTATTGGAGGGCAAGTCTCTTGCCAGCAGCCGCGTAATTCCAGCTCCAGTAGCATCCACTAAAGCTGCTGCAGTTAAAAAGCTTTTATAAGGATCGAGCTCGGCTGTCCACCGCAAGGCATCCTAGTGCCAGTCCCAGCCCCTATGCATTGGGGTGCCTCCTGATGCTCTTCACTAAGTATCCCGTGGTCCCGAAGCATTTCCTTTGAAAAAATTAAGTGTCCAAACTACAGGTGGTGTAGCTTTCTTAACAGCCGGGATAATCCGCTGACTAGCAGACACTGCTACTAGGCACAAAGTATTTCCTGGGCTAGATGCAGTTAAAAATTTGTAAGTAGATACTCTCGTTGGATGCTGAGAAAGCATTCCATAGAGTCTCCTGGCACGCCATATATGATTCTCTTAAAAAGCTTGGGGTAGGGGTCTAGGGGACCCTTTTATAGCCAAAATCACGGCCCTGTATCACAATACGTCACCTAGGCTGAAGATAAATGGAACTGTAGCACCGAGGGCTCGGTTGCTACAGACGTATTGCACCTCACCCAGAGGTGTGATATCTCACTCTCAGATAAGGATGGAGTGTGGATCAGGACCCGACACCTGCATGCATTACACCACATTGCCGTGGGGCAGGGCGACCAATATGCCCCTGAGATGGGCACGACAGTCCCTGTCCCTGGCTGGAGTGGGGGGAGGGAACACTGAGGAAGGGGAACCCTGCAGTGCAGGAGCAGGGAGGAAGCAGTTCCTGGGTGCATTGAGAAGGGAGTATAAAAGGTGGGCACCATCTTAGTTCAGTGCAGAGAAGTCTGAGCAGAAGTGGCAGGGAGCAGGGGCTCTGCATGAGCTCTGCTCCGGAGGCGGGCCTAGTAACAGAGGCCCAGGCCTGCAAGAGGGAGAAGGAAGGAAGAGGAGCGGAGAAGGCTCCAGGAACGAGGAATGAAGGGATCCCAGGGGTGCGGACGGGCGAGTCGCCACCGCACGCCCGAATCCACCTGCGTGGAGGGGTCAGGCCAAAGGGGGAGACCGGTCCCCGAACTAGTGGAGGCAGGAAACGACCCTCAGCTAGAAACCGGAGGCTCTGACATTTTATGAGGCGCAGCCCCTTGCTCCACCCGCTAGGAAGGCACCACATAGGGTCAGGGAAACTGGCGCCAAGTTTACCAAGAGGAGGCCCGAGGCAGCCGGACAGAAGTGTTGGTAAGAAAGGCCAGACAAAGGACACACAAAGGGGGTCCTGTGAAGCGCTCCAAAGTTATCTGGGAGTTGTCTGAGCCCCTCACCTGGTGAGCACAGTACGACGTGGGCAGCCGTTACCTGCAGACGTGGTCTGGATAATAAGAACTGTGAGTAAAGGCCCTGAACTGCATCACTGACTCCGTGTCATTACTGCTGCTGCCCTGCACCATCACCCCCATCCTCCGCATACACTGCCCTGAGGCTATACTCCTCCCGTGGGGAGTTATGCTACGCTCTGCTGCACCCACAACACCAGCCTTAGCGGTCTGCCCTGTAGCGGCGGTTCACTCTGACCGCAATCCACGGGTGGCGTAGTCGGACATTTAAACATCAAAACCACATAAATAGTTCCGCCACTGGTTTGACCGCCCTGAGCCACGGAACCGGATCGCCGCCACGAAGACTACAACCACCAGCATCCACCAAAAAGGGTCCGGCTCCGGGTGTCCCAAGGCCCAGGGGGTGCGTCAGAACATTTTCATCACCTTTCACAATCACCAATGGGACAAGGCAGGGATGTCCTCTGTCCCCTCTCTTATACATCCTAGTGACGGAGCACCTGCTCTCATCAATTCGCCATAACCCCAATATTAGGTGGATTGAGGTGGGAGGCACCGAGTACAAGTGCTCTCTATTTGCTGATGATGTCCTAGTATATATCACTCAATCACATATATCCATCCCTGCTGTTATGGCTGAAATAGATCACTTTGTTACATGGTAAAATTTTAAAATCAATGCAGCGAAGTCTGAGGCCCTCGATGTCTCCCTCCCTAAATCCATATAGGATTCCATCCAGTCCAACTTTCCCTTTGCCTGGCCCTCACAGGGTATCAAATACTTAGGAATTCCTATTCATAGAGACCTCTCCCATCTATGTTATCTTAATTTTGGGCCCTTTATTGAACAATTCCATACAGACCACGGTTGGCAAGTTAGAACTGTAAGATTCACTACGTGAACCACTGGTGTTTTGTGGAAAAGCACATGTACACCGCGTTCCAAATTATTATGCAAAAAGTGTTTAGGAGTGATAAGGGAAGAATTTGTTTGTTTGTCAGTTAAACTCATTGATGGTGATGTGTGTCAGGGCTCTTTATATCACTGTAAGCAATTGCAGACACCTGTGCTAATTAGTTTGGCAGGTGTGTCCAATGAAAGGCAAGACTACTTAAGAAGGCTCTCTCACATTATTAAGCAGCCTACATTTTCTGCCAAAATGGGAAAGAAAAAGGATGTGTCGGCTGCTGAGAAGCAACAAATTGTGGAGTGTTTAGGTCAAGGCATGACTACAATCAACATTGTGCGATGATCAGGATGAAGTGTCTTGGCAATCAAGAAGTATGTAGCTGATTCACAGTACACACGTGTGCGTGCTGATAAGGGCAAATTGAGGACTCTTTCCTACAGGCAATTACGTCAGGTTGAAACAGCAGCGGCAAAAAAGCCTTGTCATAGCAGCAGACAAGTTTTTGAAGCTGCTTGTGCCTCCAACGTCCCCCGAACAACAAGATGCAGGGTCCTTCAGAGGTTTGCAGCTGTGCATATGCCATCCTGTCGACCTCCTCTATCCACTTCACACAAGCAGAAACAGCTCCAGTGGGCCAAACATTACATGAAGACTGATTTCAAAACTGTTTTGTTCACGGATGAGTGCCGTGCAGCGCTCGATGGTCCAGATGAATGGAGTGGAGGATGGCTGGTTGATGGACACCCCACGCAAACACGGCTACAGCGCCAACAAGGAGGAGGTGGAGTAATGTTTTGGGCTGGAATCATGGGGAGAGAGATTGTCGGCCCCTTTAGGATCCCTGAAGGCGCTAAAGATGAACTCCATAATGTATGTGGATTTTCTCAAACAGCACTTCCTGCCATGGTTCAAGAAGAAGAACCGTGTATTTCACAGCAAGATCATTTTTCTGCATGATAATGCACCATCTCATGCTGCACATAAAACATCTGCATCTCTGGCTGATATGGGCATAAAAGGGGACAAACTTATGGTGTGACCCCCATGCTCCCCTGACCTCTACCCCATTCAGAACCTTTGGAGCATCATTAAAAGGAGTGTCTATGATGGCGGGAGGCAGTTCACATCTAAGCAACAGCTCTGGGAGGGTATTCTGTCCTCATGCAAAACAATTGAAGCAGAAACCATCCAAAACCTGACAAATTCAATGGACGAGAGAGTTCAGAAGCTCCTTTCGAACAAGGGGTCCTATGTGAAAATGTAACATCACCTAGAATAAAGTTTTGAGTTGAAAACTGTTTGATTTCAGTTTCTAACAACCTGCTAATGCTTATAGTTTCAAAAATGACCATTTTTTTGGTCTTTATTAAAATGAAAAGGTTGATCGAAAAGTTTGGGGGATCTAAGAGTGTGGCAACCCAGTAGTCATGATTACTTCGAATTCTGACAATATGAGGGTCATGCTGCAGGTAGTGCAGCAAGAAGGCACTTATGTGTCTTGCGCATCTCGGAGCCCCAAAATTATTTTCCGGGCGAGATGCAGCTAAAAATTATTTTTAATTTTAAATCTGGTGAAGCTTATTATAGATGGCCTAATAGGATCAGTGCTGCACACTGCTACAAAGCCCAAATTATTTTCCAGTCAAGATACAGATAAACATGATTAGTAATTTGAAAGCTTAAAACGGTTGGTAGGGTGATTTTAACCAATCATCAAGCTTTTACTCTCCCCAGGATGACACAGGGGTAGAAAAGTTGTTTCGGATCCATGATTTGTTCATCTTTATGAACGTGAGTCTGTCTACATTATCAGTGGAGAGCCGCGTGCGCTTATCTGTCAGCACACCACCAGCAGCGCTGAACACACGTTCAGACAGAACGCTGGCTGCGGGGCATGACAAGATCTCCAAGGCGTAAGTGGCTAGCTCCGGCCATTTATCCAGATTGGAAGCCCAAAAAGAGCAAGGGTCCAGTGACACAGTCATGGCTTCAATGTTTACTTGGAGATACTCCTGTACCATCGTCTCTAGGCGTTGACTATGTGTCAGACTTCTTGTCTCCTGTGGCCTTGCAAAGGATGGGCTAAAAAAGTGGTGAAATGATTCCGCAAAATTGATGTTACCAGCAGATACTGTGGTTCTGTTACGGTTTGAGTGCTGAACACTTGACGGTCCCACGGTTGGCAAGTTGGAACTGTGAGATTCACTACGTGCACCACTGGTATTTTGTGGAAAAGCACATGTAAGATTCTGCAACAGTCTCTGCTGATACTCCTGCATGCGTGCATCCCTTTCTATGGCAGGAATAATTTCTGCAAATTGACTTTTGTACCGGGGATCTAACAGTGTGGCAACCCAGTAGTCAGGATTATTTCTAATTCTCACAATTCGAGGGTTATGTTGCAGGTAGTGCAGCAAGAAGGCACTCATGTGTGTTGCGCATCCAGGAGCACCAAGTCCCTGTTGTGTTGGTGGCGAGGTAACAATCATGCTTCCTTCCTCTGTCCTCTCCCCCCAACCTCGCACAACAGAAATGTGATCAAGGTCTCCCTCATCTGATGAGTCTTCCATCAGTTCGTCCTCCACTTCTTCCTGGGCTCCTGCACCTTCCTCACTAGTTTGGCTGCTACCATGCGCCCTGGTAAAACCATCTCCCCCACCCTCACATGCCTGCCGCCTTGGTGCTGCCGACCGTCTGGACCTTGCAGATGTTAGCCCTTCCGCATACAACTCCTCCTCCTCTACTTCCTCCACCTCCTCTTGTGCCACCACCTGACTCTGAATTCTGTTTAACATGTGCTCCAGCATATAAATCACCGGAATAGTCATGCTGATAATGGCATCGTCAGCACTAAACATCTTCGTCGCCAATTCAAAACTGTGCAGAAGGGTGCATAGGTCCCTGATCTGAGACCACTCCTCCAGCGTGATTTGCCCCACCTCTGAATCTCGTTGGCCCAGGCTATACGTCAGAACGTATTGCACCAGGGCTTGTCGGTGCTGCCACAGTCGCTGCAACATGTGCAGAGTTGAATTCCACCGGGTAGGCACATCGCATTTTAGCCGGTGAAGTGGCAGGCCCAACGACTTCTGTAGAGATGTAAGTCGCTGAGCTGCGGGATGCGAACGGCGGAAGTGAGCACACAGCGACCGTGCCCTCTGCAGAAGGCCATCTAGTCTGGGATAGTGGGCTAAAAATTGCTGGACAACCAGGTTCAACACGTGAGCCATACAAGGCACGTGTTTGACATTGCCCCGGCGAAGGGCCGCACCCAGGTTTGCAGCATTGTCGCACACGGCCTTCCCTGGTTTCAGGTCCAGTGGAGACAACCATTCATGAAATTGGTTCTCCAGAGCTGACCACAACTCCTCAGCTGTGTGACTCACATTTCCCAGACATTTCAATGTAAAAACCGCCTGATGACGTTGAGCCCTACTGCCAGCATAGTAAGGAGGTG
Source organism: Phyllobates terribilis (assembly GCF_046119375.1). Lineage (NCBI taxonomy): Eukaryota > Metazoa > Chordata > Amphibia > Anura > Dendrobatidae > Phyllobates > Phyllobates terribilis. The sequence continues at coordinate 345,275,809 of NW_027362767.1, read as the reverse complement.
TGCAGGATCCCTTCTGCGCAGTTAGAAAGCTTGTGGCATGACCAGACAGGCTTTGGGTGCAGGTGGAAGACCGAGAGGAGGTTGAGGAGGCAGAAGCAGTGGAGGAACTTTGACATAAAGAGGATTGACGCACAACTCGTGGGGACGGCAAGACTTGGACAGCAGCCCCTTGTCCTGCTGTCACCATAGTTACCCAGTGCCCAGTCAGCGACATGTAACGCCCCTGTCCATGCCTACTCGTCCAAGTGTCTGTGGTGAAATGCACCCTGTCACACACAGAGTTTCTCAAAGAAGCGGTGATGTTGTGTGCGACATGCTGGTGTAGCGCAGGCACACCTTTCTTTGAGAAGTAGTGCCGACTGGGCATCTGGTACTGGGGCACTGCGACGGACATAAGGTCTCGAAAATCCTCTGTGTCCACCAGGCGGAAAGGCAGCATTTCTGTAGCCAAGAGCTTGCAGATGGTGAAATTCAACCTCTTAGCTTTCTCATGGCTAGGAGGAAATGGTCTTTTACTTGTCCACATCTGAGGGACCGAGGGCTGGCTATTGTGCTTAGACGGGGTTGATAAGGGTGTCCCCGGCAAACTGCCGGTCTGTGAGGAAGATGCAGGCGGACATGTTAGGTTGCCTTGATCCAAAGGTGGTGCTATCGATGTCGGACAGCGCTCAACACCAGCTGGTGTTACCACCTCCAAAGAAAATGATGACCTGCCAATCACGCTGGCTGTTGCGGGTAAAGAGGTGGCAGGTCTGCGCCCCAAAACAGGTGTGACTGCTGTCCCCCCAGTCACAGAGGATGAAGAGGCCGCGGATGCACAAGATATGGCAGACGGTGATTGGCCCGGCCGGCTAGGCCGCATTGTAGCACACTGAGCTTCCCACTGCAACTTATGCTTCATGTCCATGTGCCGGTTCATGCATGAAGTACTCAAACTATGTATTTTTTGGCCTCTACTTAGCTTTTGCTGACAAATGTTACAGATAACACGAGTTGGGTCATCTTTATCGATCTGAAAAAATGCCCAGGCTATGCAAGGCTTAGCACCCATGCGACCTGAAGAGCCACCACGACTTGTGGTGAGAGGCAGAGTTGTGTTTGAGGATGCAGTTGTTGACGTGCTTCCAGTACTACGTCTCTGTCCAGGAAGGCGCAACCTGACCTCGTCGTCACTAGCATCTTCCTCCACCTCCTCTGCTGACCTCATCTCTTGGCTGACTGTGGGTTGACAGTAAGTGGGATCTCCGACCTCATCATCATCATCCTGTGCGTTATCACACCCGTCGTCCTCAGAGCCAACCTGTTCCTGCCCTGACAAAAAACTAAAGTTGTCGCTCCAATCAGGTATTTGAGTCTTATCATCGTCTTCCTCATTGTCTCCACCAACAGGAGTTACAGTTTGGGAATGAGGGTCTACATTATGGTCAGAACCTTCTGCGTCTGGTCCTGGATCCGACTCATAAAGATTCTGGGCATCAGTGCAGATCATTTCCTCGTCTGGATTCACAGAAGCGCTGGAGTCGACCTCTGATTCCCAGGCTATAGTATGAGTAAACAGCTCTGCAGACTCAACCATCTGTTCTACCTCACACTCAGACGGGCAGCTGGAGATTTGGGAGCTGTGAGGAAGCAAGTGCGATTTGGGTGACACCTTTGAGGACTGGAGTATTTGTGATGTTGAAGTTGATGTGGAGGAGAGCCCACTTAAAGGAGCACTTGATATCCGTTGAAGCACCTGCTGTTTTTGTGCCTCATCTGGAATTTGTAGCGATTGGCGTGGCCGTAAGAAAGGGATCTTATCACATTGTCCGCTAAAAGAAGTAGACATTTTAGTTTGGCTGGAAGATGGTCTTTCTTCTGCACCTACCCCACGGACACAACCTTTTTTCCCCTTCCCAACACGCCTATTCCCCTTTCCACCAGCAGCAGGCCTTTTTCCACTCATTTTGGTGGTTAACTAATTCACAACTCTGGAGTTGTTGGCACAAAAAAACAATGGATGGTAACTGAGCAGAGCTGAGTGGCCAAACTGTGGTATTAGGCCAAAACTATTGGCTGGGTTAGATGCAGAAAAAAATTATTTTTAATTTGCAACCTGATGGAGGTCAGTATAGATGGACTAATAGACCAAGTCCCACACACTGCTAGAAGCCCAAATATTTTTTCAGAGCTAGATGCAGAAAAAAATTATTTTTAATTTGCAACCTGATGGAGGTCAGTATAGATGGACTAATAGACCAAGTCCCACACACCGCTAGAAGCCCAAATATTTTTTCAGAGCTAGATGCAGAAAAAAATTATTTTTAATTTGCAACCTGATGGAGGTCAGTATAGATGGACTAATAGACCAAGTCCCACACACTGCTAGAAGCCCAAATATTTTTTCAGAGCTAGATGCAGAAAAAAATTATTTTTAATTTGCAACCTGATGGAGGTCAGTATAGATGGACTAATAGACCAAGTCCCACACACTGCTAGAAGCCCAAATATTTTTTCAGAGCTAGATGCAGAAAAAAATTATTTTTAATTTGCAACCTGATGGAGGTCAGTATAGATGGACTAATAGACCAAGTCCCACACACCGCTAGAAGCCCAAATATTTTTTCAGAGCTAGATGCAGAAAAAAATTATTTTTAATTTGCAACCTGATGGAGGTCAGTATAGATGGACTAATAGACCAAGTCCCACACACCGCTAGAAGCCCAAATATTTTTTCAGAGCTAGATGCAGAAAAAAATTATTTTTAATTTGCAACCTGATGGAGGTCAGTATAGATGGACTAATAGACCAAGTCCCACACACCGCTAGAAGCCCAAATATTTTTTCAGAGCTAGATGCAGAAAAAAATTATTTTTAATTTGCAACCTGATGTAGGTCAGTATAGATGGACTAATAGACCAAGTCCCACACACTGCTAGAAGCCCAAATATTTTTTCAGAGCTAGATGCAGAAAAAAATTATTTTTAATTTGCAACCTGATGGAGGTCAGTATAGATGGACTAATAGACCAAGTCCCACACACCGCTAGAAGCCCAAATATTTTTTCAGAGCTAGATGCAGAAAAAAATTATTTTTAATTTGCAACCTGATGGAGGTCAGTATAGATGGACTAATAGACCAAGTCCCACACACTGCTAGAAGCCCAAATATTTTTTCAGAGCTAGATGCAGAAAAAAATTATTTTTAATTTGCAACCTGATGGAGGTCAGTATAGATGGACTAATAGACCAAGTCCCACACACCGCTAGAAGCCCAAATATTTTTTCAGAGCTAGATGCAGAAAAAAATTATTTTTAATTTGCAACCTGATGGAGGTCAGTATAGATGGACTAATAGACCAAGTCCCACACACCGCTAGAAGCCCAAATATTTTTTCAGAGCTAGATGCAGAAAAAAATTATTTTTAATTTGCAACCTGATGGAGGTCAGTATAGATGGACTAATAGACCAAGTCCCACACACTGCTAGAAGCCCAAATATTTTTTCAGAGGTAGATGCAGAAAAAAATTATTTTTAATTTGCAACCTGATGGAGGTCAGTATAGATGGACTAATAGACCAAGTCCCACACACCGCTAGAAGCCCAAATATTTTTTCAGAGCTAGATGCAGAAAAAAATTATATTCAGTTTGCAACCTGATGGAGGTCAGTATAGATGGACTAATAGAATGATGCTATGCCCAAAAGATTTTACTTCACTAGGTGCAGTAAAAAAATTGGTATTCTATACACAGGTGTTATATCTTGCAACACAGATAGGCTACTCCACTGACTAACACACTCTGCAATAGGCCAAAAAGGATTAGCTTTGCTAGATTCAGCCAAATGCTGTGAAAAAAACTTGCACAGCACTGGCACAGACCTGCCTGGCAAAAACTGATAGGAACTCATGTAACCTAGTCCTGAAAAGGACTCCAATTACAATTAGTCTTTACTCCCACAACCTATCTATTTAAGAGCACAGACCTCCCTGATAAAAGTCGTAGGAAATGCTGTAACCTAGTCCTTAAAAGGACTGCAATCACAACTATTCCCTACTCCCAAGCTATCTGTATATTTGTGCGAAAATTGGCTTGAAATTAACAAGGTATAGCACACACAGCAACAGCGGTGCCGTCTAACACGCAGCTGCAGCAGTGAGAAAATGGTGGCGACGGGGAAAATGGCTTGGTCTTATAGGGCAAGGACATGTGACATACACTGCCAATCACACATGCCCTTGCTTGTGTGAAAAAAAGCACTTCGCTCCGTGTGTGCGCTGCTGATAGGCTGACAGATTGCACCTCCCCACTGCAAATGCGGGAAAGAGAAAAAAAAATGGAGATCTTCATTGTTCCTGCAGAGATCCATCCCCTGCCCCTCCCCCCGCCCCGCTGTACACTCAAACTGTGTATTAACATTAATTTTCATCATTACTGAGAAAAAATCCAGTTATGATTTTGGTGCACGAACAGTTATCGAACATAACCTCGAACAGCCGAATTTTTCTCAAATTGTTCGTGTTCGCCGACCGGCTCGAACACCGCCCAAAACAGCTCGAATTTGAGATTGGCGAACAGTTCGAGTAGAACAACGCTCATCTCTAGTTATCACACCCATCGTCCTCAGAGCCAACCTGTTCCTGCCCTGACAAAAAACTAAAGTTGTCGCTCCAATCAGGTATTTGAGTCTTATCATCGTCTTCCTCATTGTCTCCACCAACAGGAGTTACAGTTTGGGAATGAGGGTCTACATTATGGTCAGAACCTTCTGCGTCTGGTCCTGGATCCGACTCATAAAGATTCTGGGCATCAGTGCAGATCATTTCCTCGTCTGGATTCACACAAGCGCTGGAGTCGACCTCTGATTCCCAGGCTATAGTATGAGTAAACAGCTCTGCAGACTCAACCATCTGTTCTACCTCATACTCAGACGGGCAGCTGGAGATTTGGGAGCTGTGAGGAAGCAAGTGCGATTTGGGTGACACCTATGAGGGCTGGAGTATTTGTGATGTTGAAGTTGATGTGGAGGAGAGCCCACTTAAAGGAGCACTTGATATCCGTTGAAGCACCTGCTGTTTTTGTGCCTCATCTGGAATTTGTAGCGATTGGCGTGGCCGTAAGAAAGGGATCTTATCACATTGTCCGCTAAAAGAAGTAGACATTTTAGTTTGGCTGGAAGATGGTCTTTCTTCTGCAGATGTTACTGTTGCTTTAACACCTACCCCACGGACACAACCTTTTTTCCCCTTCCCAACACGCCTATTCCCCTTTCCACCAGCAGCAGGCCTTTTTCCACTCATTTTGGTGGTTAACTAATTCACAACTCTGGAGTTGTTTGCACAAAAAAACAATGGATGGTAACCGAGCAGAGCTGAGTGGCCAAACTGTGGTATTAGGCCAAAACTATTGGCTGGGTTAGATGCAGAAAAAAATTATTTTTAATTTGCAACCTGATGGAGGTCAGTATAGATGGACTAATACAAATAGTCCCACACACTGCTAGAAGCCCAAATATTTTTTCAGAGGTACTGTAGATGCAGATAAAAATTATTTTTAATTTGCAACCTGATGGAGGTCAGTATAGATGGACTAATAGACCAAGTCCCACACACTGCTAGAAGCCCAAATATTTTTTCAGAGCTAGATGCAGAAAAAAATTATTTTTAATTTGCAACCTGATGGAGGTCAGTATAGATGGACTAATAGACCAAGTCCCACACACCGCTAGAAGCCCAACTATTTTTTCAGAGCTAGATGCAGAAAAAAATTATATTCAATTTGCAACCTGATGGAGGTCAGTATAGATGGACTAATAGACCAAGTCCCACACACTGCTAGAAGCCCAAATATTTTTTCAGAGCTAGATGCAGAAAAAAATTACCGTATATTCCGGCGTATAAGACGACCTGGTGTATAAGACGACCCCCCTACTTTCCTGTTAAAATATAGAGTTTAGGATATATTCACCGTATAAGACTACCCCTTTTCCAACGCATACCAAACACCGGTAAAAATTAAAAAAAAACAGATTTGAATTTAACATGGTCCTTTTTTAATTTAAATTCTTATGACATGCAGGTATATAGCAGGAAAACTGTCACTCATAAACATATTAAAATAGGGGGGACCCCACGTCATTTTTTGGGGGGGTCCCCCATTCTAATAGCTAGTAAAGGCTAGGTATTCAGCTGGGGGCTGATATTAGTAGCCTGGGAAGCTCCGTGGGTATTACCCTCTTCCCAGACTTCAAACATCTGCCCCAGCCGTCTGCTTAACCTCCGCTAGAGACTATAATGATGGTGGATCCCACGCCAATTTTCTTTTTAAAAAATCCTTTATTTTAACACTAAATGACAATTGAGGGGTTAATAAAGATGCAGTCCCTAAATTATTAATTTTGTAATTAATTTTTCCCAAAAATGTTGACGTGGGGCTTCGCCATATTTTTGTGTCCAGCCAGGTACAGCAGGCAGGAACGGGCTGCCCCCAACCACCAGCTGCCTATTTGTACCTGGCCGGACACAACAATATAGGGAAGCCCTTTTTTTTTTAATTATTTCATGAAATAATTAAAAAAAAAAATACGTGGGGCTTCGCCCTATTTTTGTGTCCAGCCAGGTACAACTAGGCAGCTGGGGACTGGAATCTGCAGCGCAGGGAGACCCAAGCTTTCTGGGCCCCACCCGCTGCAAATTGCAGTCCGCAGCCACCCCGGAAAATGGCGCGTTCATAGAAGCGCCATCTTCTGGCGCTGTACCCAACTCATCCAGGGCACTGGTGCGGTGGCTCACTGGGTAATAAAGGGGTTAAGGCCAGCTTGGCATTATCAGCTGGCCCCAAGCCCGAAATTCATGGGGTCACGCCAATATTAGACATGAACACCATGAATTTCTAGTAAAGTAATTAAAAAAAACACAACACCCAGAAAAAAGTCCTTTAATTGAAATAAAGACACAATTTTTTAATGTTCTAAATTAAACCATACTTACCATCACGCCCATTCCAGCTGAAGCCAACGATCTCCTGCAATAAAAGTAAAATAATAAACCAACCTCATCCTTACCTTTCCATGGTTCCCAGGACCGGTCCAGCTCTGCTACATTCACATGACAGGCTGGACCACAGCAGAACGCTGCCATCCAGCCTGTCATCCCGCAGACACTGAGAAGCGCAGGCATGCTTGTGCTCCTCAGTGTCTGACTGTGACGGCATCCAGATGAGCCGAGATCATGTCCAATGAACTCGGCTCACCTCATGCACGTCACTGACAGCGTGGGAAAATTCTCCTGCTCCCCGCATGCGCAGTAGAAGTTTCCCACGCTGTCAGTGACGGACGTCCAGGAGGTGAGCTGAGTTCATTGTCGGCTCATCTGGATGCCGTCACAGTCAGACACTGAGGAGCGCAAGCATGCCTGCGCTTCTCAGTGTCTGCGGGATGACAGGCTGGATGGCGGCGTTCTGCTGCGGTCCAGCCAGTCATCTCGATGTAGCAGAGCTGGAGCCGTCGTGGGAACCATGGAAAGGTAAGGATGAGGTTGCTTTATTATTTTTCTTTTATTGCAGGAGATCGTTGGCTTCAGCTGGAATGGGCGTGATGGTAAGTATGGTTTAATTTAGAACAATAAAGGAATGTGTCTTTATTTCAATTAAAGGACTTTATTCTGGGTGTTTGTGTTTTTTTTAACTTTGACTATGGGGTTAGTAATGGGGGTGTCTTATAGACGCCTCTCCATTACTAACCTGGGCTTGATGTCAGCTGGCATTATAAGCTGACATCAACCCCAACCCTATTACCCCACTGCCACCGCACCAGGGCAGTGGGAAGAGCGAGGCTAAGTGCCAGAATTGGCGCATACTGTGGATGCGCCATTCCTGGGGCGGCTGACGGCTGGTGTTTCTAGCCTGGGAGGGGGCCAATATTCATGGCTCCCTTCCTGGGCTATTAATATCAGCCTCCAGCTGTCTGCCTAGCCTTTGCTAGCTATTAAATTAGGGGGGACCCCACGTCATTTTTTTGGGATCCCCCATTTTAATAGCTAGTAAAGGCTAGGTATTCAGCTGGGGGCTGATATTAGTAGCCTGGGAAGCTCCGTGGGTATTACCCCCTTCCCAGGCTTCAAACATTTGCCCCAGCTGTCTGCTTAACCTCCGCTAGAGACTAAAATTAAGGGGAACCCCACGCCAATTTTTTTTTTAATAAATCCTTTATTTTAACACTAGATGACAAGTACAGTAACCAACACTATCACTGTACTTCATATATATGTGACTGACATGTTTCTATCTATCTAATCTATGTGTGAAGCTCTATTCTGTCTGTTATAAATTGTCGGGTACAGATGCTGAATTGCCGGCCGGCTTTTTTAAAGAGACGGTGCATGAAAACACTATTATTTGTTTTAATAAATCCTTTACACTAAATGACAAGTACAGTAAGCAACACTGTCACTGTACTTCATATATATGTGACTGACATGTTTCTATCTATCTAATCTATGTGTGAAGCTCTATTCTTTCTATTCTAAATTGTCGGGTGCCGGCTTATGCCGCTGCTGAATTGCCGGCTTTTCATATATTGTCACAGAAGCGATGCGAACTTCCCTGCTCCGGACACAGCGCAGCGCTTCTGTGACAAGTGAAAGCTGTCGGCACAGAAGCCCTGCGCTGTGTCCGGAGCTGGGAATACGCAGCGATGTGTCAGTTTCAGCACAGAAGCGCTGACCGTCTGGACCTACCGCCACCGTATTTTAACTCCCTCCACCTTATATTAACTCCGACATGGCAGGGATACGGCCACGGCAGCTTATTAACACCCCCAGAGTATCCCCGCATGTCAATTTCTGAAAGCTCAAAAGCATTACCGGCGTATAAGACGACCCCAGACTAGACAGAAGATTTTTCAGTCTTCAAAAGTCGTCTTATACGCCGGAATATACGGTATTTTTAATTTGCAACCTGATGGAGGTCAGTATAGATGGACTAATAGACCAAGTCCCACACACTGCTAGAAGCCCAAATATTTTTTCAGAGCTAGATGCAGAAAAAAATTATTTTTAATTTGCAACCTGATGGAGGTCAGTATAGATGGACTAATAGACCAAGTCCCACACACTGCTAGAAGCCCAAATATTTTTTCAGAGCTAGATGCAGAAAAAAAATATTTTTAATTTGCAACCTGATGGAGGTCAGTATAGATGGACTAATAGACCAAGTCCCACACACCGCTAGAAGCCCAAATATTTTTTCAGAGCTAGATGCAGAAAAAAATTATTTTTAATTTGCAACCTGATGGAGGTCAGTATAGATGGACTAATAGACCAAGTCCCACACACTGCTAGAAGCCCAAATATTTTTTCAGAGCTAGATGCAGAAAAAAATTATTTTTAATTTGCAACCTGATGGATGTCAGTATAGATGGATTAATAGACCAAGTCCCACACACCGCTAGAATCCCAACTATTTTTTCAGAGCTAGATGCAGAAAAAAATTATATTCAATTTGCAACCTGATGGAGGTCAGTATAGATGGACTAATAGACCAAGTCCCACACACTGCTAGAAGCCCAAATATTTTTTCAGAGCTAGATGCAGAAAAAAATTATTTTTAATTTGCAACCTGATGGAGGTCAGTATAGATGGACTAATAGACCAAGTCCCACACACTGCTAGAAGCCCAAATATTTTTTCAGAGCTAAATGAAGAAAAAAATTATTTTTAATTTGCAACCTGATGGAGGTCAGTATAAATGGACTAATAGACCAAGTCCCACACACTGCTAGAAGCCCAAATATTTTTTCAGAGCTAGATGCAGAAAAAAATTATATTCAGTTTGCAACCTGATGGAGGTCAGTATAGATGGACTAATAGAATGATGCTATGCCCAAAAGATTTTACTTCACTAGGTGCAGTAAAAAAATTGGTATTCTATACACAGGTGTTATATCTTGCAACACAGATAGGCTACTCCACTGACTAACACACTCTGCAATAGGCCAAAAAGGATTAGCTTTGCTAGATTCAGCCAAATGCTGTGAAAAAAACTTGCACAGCACTGGCACAGACCTGCCTGGCAAAAACTGATAGGAACTCATGTAACCTAGTCCTGAAAAGGACTCCAATTACAATTAGTCTTTACTCCCACAACCTATCTATTTAAGAGCACAGACCTCCCTGATAAAAGTCGTAGGAAATGCTGTAACCTAGTCCTTAAAAGGACTGCAATCACAACTATTCCCTACTCCTAAGCTATCTGTATATTTGTGCGAAAATTGGCTTGAAATTAACAAGGTATAGCGCACACAGCAACAGCGGTGCCGTCTAACACGCAGCTGCAGCAGTGAGAAAATGGTGGCGACGGGGAAAATGGCTTGGTCTTATAGGGCAAGGACATGTGACATACACTGCCAATGACACATGCCCTTGCTTGTGTGAAAAAAAGCACTTCGCTCCGTGTGTGCGCTGCTGATAGGCTGACAGATTGCACCTCCCCACTGCAAATGCGGGAAAGAGAAAAAAAAATGGAGATCTTCATTGTTCCTGCAGAGATCCATCCCCTGCCCCTCCCCCCACCCCGCTGTACACTCAAACTGCGTATTAACATTAATTTTCATCATTACTGAGAAAAAATCCAGTTATGATTTTGGTGCACGAACAGTTATCGAACATAACCTCGAACAGCCGAATTTTTCTCAAATTGTTCGTGTTCGCCGTCCGGCTCGAACACCGCCCAAAACAGCTCGAATTTGAGATTGGCGAACAGTTCGAGTAGAACAACGCTCATCTCTAGTGGCCAAGGTGAAAATGTGCCACAACCAACAGCCACACCTTCTCGCTCTCAGTTCTTGACCGAATTACTAGGGAAGCACACAACAACACCACTATTGCAAATTGATCAGTGTAAACAGGTTATTAATTGGATAGCAGATAATACGTCCAGTCACCTGGGCACCATCACCTCCGGTCTGTCTTCCACACGGTCAACTCTTAGTAGCCGTGAGTCTCGACCGCATACTCCTCCTCACCCTGATGCTCCTTCCTCCCACCAAGCCGAGTGTCGTCAGACAGCAACTGATCCCACACTTGGACACTCTGAAAAGCTGTTCAATGGTCCATTTCCATATTTGGGCCCCTCGCCTGCTCCGCTTGAAGTGGTGGAAGAGGAGATCCCATGTAGCGATGGCCAAATATTTGAACAGCCACGGCCACAGGAAGGCGACGCTGGCAATTTGTCAAAAGAGGTGGACGATGACGAGACACAATTGCCCTGAAGTGAGGAGGAGGACCATGATAAGGAAGAGGAGGAGGTGGTGGATTATCTAGTAACTGATCCAACGTGGCAGGAGGACATGCAGGGAGAGGACAGCAGCACACAGGGGGAGGGAGGCAGAGTACCCCAACAGGCAGGAAGAATCAGTGTGGTGGCCGCAGGCGAGGGACGTTGTCAGTACAACAGGTAGGTCTTCCAGAGTGTGGAATTTTTTAAAAGACTCTGCTGATAACCCCAAAAAGGCCAGCAGGGGTGAAAAAACTACCAGCCTGACCACCACTAGCATGATGAGGCACATGTCAGCAAAGCACCAGACTTTGTGGGGTGAACCCCAGGGTCCGCGACCAGTGTCAGTGGGTGTCACCACTGCTTCTTCCGCTGTTGTGCGAGGAAGAGAACCCCCTGTTGTGTGTGCAAGGCAATCCCCTGTCCATACTTCATGCAAAGATGCCCCCTCATCTCAGTCTTCACGTGTTAAGGCAGTTTCTCAAGAAACAGCATCAACGTCCACGTCCCACCGCAGCGTTCAATTGTCCATATCCCAGAGCTTTGAACAAAAGCGCAAATTTGCAGCCAACACCCCACAGGCCACAGTCCTAAATTCACACATTTCATGACTGCTTGCGTTGGAAATGCTGACTTTTAGGCTGGTGGAGACGGAATCCTTCTGCAACCTTATGGCGGTGGCCGTCCCTCGGTACTCGGTCCCCAGTCGACACTATTTTGCCCGTTGTGCCATCCCTGCACTACACAAGCACGTGTCCAAAAACATCTGCCGTGCCCTCAACAACGCAGTTACTGGGAGAGTTCAATGGACACGTGGAAAAGTGCTTGTGCGCAGGGACGGTACATCTCCCTGACGGCACACTGGGTAAACATAGTGGAAGCCGGGACCCAGTCGGATCTTGGGACGGAACGCATCCTCCCCACACCGAGGATTGCAGGCCTTAAGTCAGTCAGAGTTGCCCCCACAGTGTACAGCTCCTGCGCAATCATCCTCCTCCTCCTTCTCATGTCCAGCCTCCATCTCAGATATCACCACATCAGTTACAAGCTGGAAGCACTGCAGTACTGCCTCAGCCAAGCGGCAACAGGCTGTGCTGAAACTCATAAGCTTAGGTGATAAATCTCACACTGCTTGTCAGTTGTGGACAGCTGTGAAAGAGCAGGCTGATCTGTGGCTGAGACCGCTGAACCTACATCCAGGCATGGTCGTGTGTGACAATGGCCATAACCTTGTGGTGGCTCTGAGGCGAGATCACACATGTACCATGCGTGGCTCATGTGCTTAACCTCGTTGTTCAGTACTTTCTTAAATCATACCCCGAGTTGCCAGATCTGCTCGTCAATGTACACCGCCTGTCAGCTTATTTTCGGAAGTCGGCTACAGCTACCGCCGCTCTTGCTGTGTTGCAGCAGCGTTTGCAGCTTCTGTCACACCGACTGGTGTGTGATGTCCCCACACATTGGAACTCTACCCTCCACATGTTGCAAAGGATTTGTGAGCAGAAGAGAGCAGTTGTGGAGTACCAGCTGCAACAAGGCCATCGATATTCAGGTCAGACTCCACACATAAGACCTCAGGAGAGGACTTGGATGTCTGACATATGTACCATCCTGACAAACTTTGAGGAGTCCACCAAGATGGTGAGTGGCGATGATGCCATCATTAGCATCAGCAACCCACTTGTTTGTCTTTTGCAACGCTCTCTGCAGAGAATTAAAGCCGAGGCATTGCAGCCAGAGTATGATGAGATGGAACAAGAAGCCGTAGCGGGCGATTACACACAGCCCAGCCTCATCTCATCCCAAAGTGCATTGGGGGACAATAAGGGAGAGGAGGCGGAGGAAGAACATTAGCTGGTATCATGCGCTGTAGACGGTAGTACCTGTACAACTGTCATACCGTCGGTTCAGCGTGGGTGGCCTGAGGACAGGGAGGAGGAGGAGTAGGAGGAGGAGAGCATGGTCAGTCGTCATCTTGGTGAGGACACGGAAGTCTTGCCCGTTACAAGTCTGGCACGCATGGCTGACTTTATGTTACGCTGCCTTAACCGTGACTCTCGCGTTGTCAAAATGTTGGGTGACAGTCATTACTGGTTGGTGACACTTTTAGACCCCCGCTACAAGGAGAACTTTCACTCTCTTGCTCCTGAGTAGAGATGAGCATTGTTCTACTCGAACTGTTCGCCAATCTCAAATTCGAGCTGTTTTGGGCGGTGTTCGAGCCGGACGGCGAACACGAACAATTTGAGAAAAATTCGGCTGTTCGAGGTTATGTTCGATAACTGTTCGTGCACCAAAATCATAACTGGATTTTTTCTCAGTAATGATGAAAATTAATGTTAATACGCAGTTTGAGTGTACAGCGGGGTGGGGGGAGGGGCAGGGGATGGATCTCTGCAGGAACAATGAAGATCTCCATTTTTTTTTCTCTTTCCCGCATTTGCAGTGGGGAGGTGCAATCTGTCAGCCTATCAGCAGCGCACACACGGAGCGAAGTGCTTTTTTTCACACAAGCAAGGGCATGTGTCATTGGCAGTGTATGTCACATGTCCTTGCCCTATAAGACCAAGCCATTTTCCCCGTCGCCACCATTTTCTCACTGCTGCAGCTGCGTGTTAGACGGCACCGCTGTTGCTGTGTGCGCTATACCTTGTTAATTTCAAGCCAATTTTCGCACAAATATACAGATAGCTTGGGAGTAGGGAATAGTTGTGATTGCAGTCCTTTTAAGGACTAGGTTACAGCATTTCCTACGACTTTTATCAGGGAGGTCTGTGCTCTTAAATAGATAGGTTGTGGGAGTAAAGACTAATTGTAATTGGAGTCCTTTTCAGGACTAGGTTACATGAGTTCCTATCAGTTTTTGCCAGGCAGGTCTGTGCCAGTGCTGTGCAAGTTTTTTTCACAGCATTTGGCTGAATCTAGCAAAGCTAATCCTTTTTGGCCTATTGCAGAGTGTGTTAGTCAGTGGAGTAGCCTATCTGTGTTGCAAGATATAACACCTGTGTATAGAATACCAATTTTTTTACTGCACCTAGTGAAGTAAAATCTTTTGGGCATAGCATCATTCTATTAGTCCATCTATACTGACCTCCATCAGGTTGCAAACTGAATATAATTTTTTTCTGCATCTAGCTCTGAAAAAATATTTGGGCTTCTAGCAGTGTGTGGGACTTGGTATATTAGTCCATCTATACTGACCTCCATCAGGTTGCAAATTAAAAATAATTTTTTTCTTCATTTAGCTCTGAAAAAATATTTGGGCTTCTAGCAGTGTGTGGGACTTGTTCTATTAGTCCTTCTATACTGACCTCCAGCAGGTTGCAAATTGAATATAATTTTTTTCTGCATCTAGCTCTGAAAAAATAGTTGGGCTTCTAGCGGTGTGTGGGACTTGGTCTATTAGTCCATCTATACTGACCTCCATCAGGTTGCAAATTAAAAATAATTTTTTTCTGCATCTAGCTCTGAAAAAATATTTGGGCTTCTAGCAGTGTGTGGGACTTGGTCTATTAGTCCATCTATACTGACCTCCATCAGGTTGCAAATTAAAAATAATTTTTTTCTGCATCTAGCTCTGAAAAAATATTTGGGCTTCTAGCGGTGTGTGGGACTTGGTCTATTAGTCCATCTATACTGACCTCCATCAGGTTGCAAATTAAAAATAATTTTTTTCTGCATCTAGCTCTGAAAAAATATTTGGGCTTCTAGCAGTGTGTGGGACTTGGTCTATTAGTCCATCTATACTGACCTCCATCAGGTTGCAAATTAAAAATAATTTTTTTCTGCATCTAGCTCTGAAAAAATATTTGGGCTTCTAGCAGTGTGTGGGACTTGGTCTATTAGTCCATCTATACTGACCTCCATCAGGTTGCAAATTAAAAATAATTTTTTTCTGCATCTAGCACTGAAAAAATATTTGGGCTTCTAGCAGTGTGTGGGACTTGGTCTATTAGTCCATCTATACTGACCTCCATCAGGTTGCAAATTAAAAATAATTTTTTTCTGCATCTAGCTCTGAAAAAATATTTGGGCTTCTAGCAGTGTGTTGGACTTGGTCTATTAGTCCATCTATACTGACCTCCATCAGGTTGCAAATTAAAAATAATTTTTATCTGCATCTACAGTACCTCTGAAAAAATATTTGGGCTTCTAGCTGTGTGTGGGACTATTTGTATTAGTCCATCTATACTGACCTCCATCAGGTTGCAAACTGAATATATTTTTTTCTGCATCTACCTCTGAAAAAATATTTGGCCTTCTAGTAGTGTGTCGGACTTTCTCTATTAGTCCATCTATACTGACCTCCATCAGGTTGCAAATTAAAACTAATTTTTATCTGCATCTACAGTACCTCTGAAAAAATATTTGGGCTTCTAGCTGTGTGTGGGACTATTTGTATTAGTCCATCTATACTGACCTCCATCAGGTTGCAAATTCAAAATAATTTTTTTCTGCATCTAACCCAGCCAATAGTTTTGGCCTAATACCACAGTTTGGCCACTCAGCTCTGCTCGGTTACCATCCATTGTTTTTTTGTGCAAACAACTCCAGAGTTGTGAATTAGTTAACCACCAAAATGAGTGGAAAAAGGCCTGCTGCTGGTGGAAAGGGGAATAGGCGTGTTGGGAAGGGGAAAAAAGGTTGTGTCCGTGGGGTAGGTGTTAAAGCAACAGTAACATCTGCAGAAGAAAGACCATCTTCCAGCCAAACTAAAATGTCTACTTCTTTTAGCGGACAATGTGATAAGATCCCTTTCTTACGGCCACGCCAATCGCTACAAATTCCAGATGAGGCACAAAAACAGCAGGTGCTTCAACGGATATCAAGTGCTCCTTTAAGTGGGCTCTCCTCCACATCAACTTCAACATCACAAATACTCCAGTCCTCAAAGGTGTCACCCAAATCGCACTTGCTTCCTCACAGCTCCCAAATCTCCAGCTGCCCGTCTGAGTATGAGGTAGAACAGATGGTTGAGTCTGCAGAGCTGTTTACTCATACTATAGCCTGGGAATCAGAGGTCGACTCCAGCGCTTCTGTGAATCCAGACGAGGAAATGATCTGCACTGATGCCCAGAATCTTTATGAGTCGGATCCAGGACCAGACGCAGAAGGTTCTGACCATAATGTAGACCCTCATTCCCAAACTGTAACTCCTGTTGGTGGAGACAATGAGGAAGACGATGATAAGACTCAAATACCTGATTGGAGCGACAACTTTAGTTTTTTGTCAAGGCAGGAACAGGTTGGCTCTGAGGATGACGGGTGTGATTACGCACAGGGTGATGATGATGAGGTCGGAGATCCCACTTACTGTCAACCCACAGTCAGCCAAGAGATGAGGTCAGCAGAGGAGGTGGAGGAAGATGCTAGTGACGACGAGGTCAGGTTGCGCCTTCCTGGACAGAGACGTAGTACTGGAAGCACGTCAACAACTGCATCCTCAAACACAACTCTGCCTCTCACCACAAGTCGTGGTGGCTCTTCAGGTCGCATGGGTGCTAAGCCTTGCATAGCCTGGGCATTTTTTCAGATCGATAAAGATGACCCAACTCGTGTTATCTGTAACATTTGTCAGCAAAAGCTAAGTAGAGGCCAAAAAATACATAGTTTGAGTACTTCATGCATGAACCGGCACATGGACATGAAGCATAAGTTGCAGTGGGAAGCTCAGTGTGCTACAATGCGGCCTAGCCGGCCGGGCCAATCACCGTCTGCCATATCTTGTGCATCCGCGGCCTCTTCATCCTCTGTGACTGGGGGGACAGCAGTCACACCTGTTTTGGGGCGCAGACCTGCCACCTCTTTACCCGCAACAGCCAGCGTGATTGGCAGGTCATCATTTTCTTTGGAGGTGGTAACACCAGCTGGTGTTGAGCGCTGTCCGACATCGATAGCACCACCTTTGGATCAAGGCAACCTAACATGTCCGCCTGCATCTTCCTCACAGACCGGCAGTTTGCCGGGGACACCCTTATCAACCCCGTCTAAGCACAATAGCCAGCCCTCGGTCCCTCAGATGTGGACAAGTAAAAGGCCATTTCCTCCTAGCCATGAGAAAGCTAAGAGGTTGAATTTCACCATCTGCAAGCTCTTGGCTAGAGAAATGCTGCCTTTCCGCCTGGTGGACACAGAGGATTTTCGAGACCTTATGTCCGTCGCAGTGCCCCAGTACCAGATGCCCAGTCGGCACTACTTCTCAAAGAAAGGTGTGCCTGCGCTCCACCAGCATGTCGCACACAACATCACCGCTTCTTTGAGAAACTCTGTGTGTGACAGGGTGCATTTCACCACAGACACTTGGATGAGTAGGCATGGACAGGGGCGTTACATGTCGCTGACTGGGCACTGGGTAACTATGGTGACAGCAGGACAAGGGGCTGCTGTCCAAGTCTTGCCGTCCCCACGAGTTGTGCGTCAATCCTCTTTATGTCAAAGTTCCTCCACTGCTTCTGCCTCCTCAACCTCCTCTCGGTCTTCCACCTGCACCCAAAGCCTGTCTGGTCATGCCACAAGCTTTCTAACTGCTCAGAAGGGATCCTGCACACCTCCTTACTATGCTGGCAGTAGGGCTCAACGTCATCAGGCGGTTTTTACATTGAAATGTCTGGGAAATGTGAGTCACACAGCTGAGGAGTTGTGGTCAGCTCTGGAGAACCAATTTCATGAATGGTTGTCTCCACTGGACCTGAAACCAGGGAAGGCCGTGTGCGACAATGCTGCAAACCTGGGTGCGGCCCTTCGCCGGGGCAATGTCACACACGTGCCTTGTATGGCTCACGTGTTGAACCTGGTTGTCCAGCAATTTTTAGCCCACTATCCCAGACTAGATGGCCTTCTGCAGAGGGCACGGTCGCTGTGTGCTCACTTCCGCCGTTCGCATCCCGCAGCTCAGCGACTTACATCTCTACAGAAGTCGTTGGGCCTGCCACTTCACCGGCTAAAATGCGATGTGCCTACCCGGTGGAATTCAACTCTGCACATGTTGCAGCGACTGTGGCAGCACCGACAAGCCCTGGTGCAATACGTTCTGACGTAGAGCCTGGGCCAACGAGATTCAGAGGTGGGGCAAATCACGCTGGAGGAGTGGTCTCAGATCAGGGACCTATGCACCCTTCTGCACAGTTTTGAAATGGCGACGAAGATGTTTAGTGCTGACGATGCCATTATCAGCATGACTATTCCGGTGATTTACATGCTGGAGCACATGTTAAACAGAATTCGGAGTCAGGTGGTGGCACAAGAGGAGGTGGAGGAAGTAGAGGAGGAGGAGTTGTATGCGGAAGGGCTAACATCTGCAAGGTCCAGACGGTCGGCAGCACCAAGGCGGCAGGCATGTGAGGGTGGGGGAGATGGTTTTACCAGGGCGCATGGTAGCAGCCAAACTAGTGAGGAAGGTGCAGGAGCCCAGGAAGAAGTGGAGGACGAACTGATGGAAGACTCATCAGATGAGGGAGACCTTGATCACATTTCTGTTGTGCGAGGTTGGGGGGAGAGGACAGAGGAAGGAAGCATGATTGTTACCTCGCCACCAACACAACAGGGACTTGGTGCTCCTGGATGCGCAACACACATGAGTGCCTTCTTACTGCACTACCTGCAACATGACCCTCGAATTGTGAGAATTAGAAATAATCCTGACAACTGGGTTGCCACACTGTTAGATCCCCGGTACAAAAGTAAATTTGCAGAAATTATTCCTGCCATAGAAAGGGATGCACGCATGCAGGAGTATCAGCAGAGACTGTTGCAGAATCTTACATGTGCTTTTCCACAAAATACCAGTGGTGCACGTAGTGAATCTCACAGTTCCAACTTGCCAACCATGGG
This sequence comes from Phyllobates terribilis, assembly GCF_046119375.1. NCBI lineage: Eukaryota > Metazoa > Chordata > Amphibia > Anura > Dendrobatidae > Phyllobates > Phyllobates terribilis. The sequence goes on along the minus strand of NW_027362767.1, from coordinate 345,256,728 downwards.
ACCGTCAACTGTTCAGCACTCAAACCGTAACAGAACCACAGTATCTGCTGGTAACATCAATTTTGCGGAATCATTTCACCACTTTTTTAGCCCATCCTTTGCAAGGCCACAGGAGACAAGAAGTCTGACACATAGTCAAGGCCTAGAGACGATGGTACAGGAGTATCTCCAAGTAAACATTGAAGCCACGACTGTGTCACTGGACCCTTGCTCTTTTTGGGCTTCCAATCTGGATAAATGGCCGGAGCTAGCCACTTACGCCTTGGAGATCTTGTCATGCCCCGCAGCCAGCGTTCTGTCTGAACGTGTGTTCAGCGCTGCTGGTGGTGTGCTGACAGATAAGCGCACGCGGCTCTCCACTGATAATGTAGACAGACTCACGTTCATAAAGATGAACAAATCATGGATCCGAAACGACTTTTCTACCCCTGTGTCATCCTGGGGAGAGTAAAAGCTTGATGATTGGTTAAAATCACCCTACCAACCGTTTTAAGCTTTCAAATTACTAATCATGTTTATCTGTATCTTGACTGGAAAATAATTTGGGCTTTGTAGCAGTGTGCAGCACTGATCCTATTAGGCCATCTATACTAAAGCTTCACCAGATTTAAAATTAAAAATAATTTTTAGCTGCATCTAGCCCGGAAAATAATTTTGGGGCTCCGAGATGCGCAAGGCACATAAGTGCCTTCTTGCTGCACTACCTGCAGCATGACCCTCATATTGTCAGAATTCGAAGTAATCATGACTACTGGGTTGCCACACTCTTAGATCCCCCAAACTTTTCGATCAACCTTTTCATTTTAATAAAGACCAAAAAAATGGTCATTTTTGAAATTATAAGCATTAGCAGGTTGTTAGAAACTGAAATCAAACAGTTTTCAACTCAAAACTTTATTCTAGGTGATGTTACATTTTCACATAGGACCCCTTGTTCGAAAGGAGCTTCTGAACTCTCTCGTCCATTGAATTTGTCAGGTTTTGGATGGTTTCTGCTTCAATTGTTTTGCATGAGGACAGAATACCCTCCCAGAGCTGTTGCTTAGATGTGAACTGCCTCCCGCCATCATAGACACTCCTTTTAATGATGCTCCAAAGGTTCTGAATGGGGTAGAGGTCAGGGGAGCATGGGGGTCACACCATAAGTTTGTCCCCTTTTATGCCCATATCAGCCAGAGATGCAGATGTTTTATGTGCAGCATGAGATGGTGCATTATCATGCAGAAAAATGATCTTGCTGTGAAATACACGGTTCTTCTTCTTGAACCATGGCAGGAAGTGCTGTTTGAGAAAATCCACATACATTATGGAGTTCATCTTTAGCGCCTTCAGGGATCCTAAAGGGGCCGACAATCTCTCTCCCCATGATTCCAGCCCAAAACATTACTCCACCTCCTCCTTGTTGGCGCTGTAGCCGTGTTTGCGTGGGGTGTCCATCAACCAGCCATCCTCCACTCCATCCATCTGGACCATCGAGCGCTGCACGGCACTCATCCGTGAACAAAACAGTTTTGAAATCAGTCTTCATGTAATGTTTGGCCCACTGGAGCCGTTTCTGCTTGTGTGAAGTGGATAGAGGAGGTCGACAGGATGGCGCATGCACAGCTGCAAACCTCTGAAGGACCCTGCATCTTGTTGTTCGGGGAACGTTGGAGGCACAAGCAGATTCAAAAACTTGTCTGCTGCTATGACAAGGCTTTTTTGCCGCTGCTCTTTCAACCTGACGTAATTGCCTGTAGGAAAGAGTCCTCAATTTGCCCTTATCAGCACGCACACGTGTGTACTGTGAATCAGCTACATACTTCTTGATTGCCAGGACACTTCATCCTGATCATCGCACAATGTTGATTGTAGTCATGCCTTGACCTAAACACTCCACAATTTGTTGCTTCTCAGCAGCCGACACATCCTTTTTCTTTCCCATTTTGGCAGAAAATGTAGGCTGCTTAATAATGTGAGAGAGCCTTCTTAAGTAGTCTTGCCTTTCATTGGACACACCTGCCAAACTAATTAGCACAGGTGTCTGCAATTGCTTACAGTGATATAAAGAGCCCTGACACACATCACCATCAATGAGTTTAACTGACAAACAAACAAATTCTTCCCTTATCACTCCTAAACACTTTTTGTATAATAATTTGGAACGCAGTGTACATGTGCTTTTCCACAAAACACCAGTGGTTCACGTAGTGAATCTTACAGTTCTAACTTGCCAACCGTGGTCTGTATGGAGTTGTTCAATAAAGGGCCCAAAATTAAGATAACATAGATGGGAGAGGTCTCTATGAATAGGAATTCCTAAGTATTTGATACCCTGTGAGGGCCAGGCAAAGGGAAAGTTGGACTGGATGGAATCCTATATGGATTTGGGGAGGGAGACATCGAGGGCCTCAGACTTCGCTGCATTGATTTTAAAATTTTACCATGTAACAAAGTGATCTATTTCAGCCATAACAGCATGGATGGATATATGTGATTGAGTGATATATACTAGGACATCATCAGCAAATAGAGAGCACTTGTACTCGGTGCCTCCCACCTCAATCCACCTAATATTGGGGTTATGGCGAATTGATGAGAGCAGGTGCTCAGTCACTAGGATGTATAAGAGAGGGGACAGAGGACATCACTGCCTTGTCCCATTGGTGATTGTGAAAGGTGATGAAAATGTTCTGACGCACCCCCTGGGCCTTGGGACACCCGGAGCCGGACCCTTTTTGGTGGATGCTGGTGGTTGTAGTCTTCGTGGCGGCGACCCAGTTCCGTGGCTCAGGGCGGTCAAACCAGTGGCGGAACTATTTATGTGGTTTTCATGTTTAAATGTCCGACTACGCCACCCGTGGATTGCGGTCAGAGTGAACCGCCGCTACAGGGCAGACCACTGAGGCTGGTGTTGTGGGTGCAGCAGAGCGTAGCATAACTCCCCACGGGAGGAGTATAGCCTCAGGGCAGTGTATGCGGAGGATGGGGGTGATGGTACAGGGCAGCAGCAGTAATGACACGGAGTCAGTGATGCAGTTCAGGGCCTTTACTCACAGTTCTTATTATCCAGACCACGTCTGCAGGTAACGGCTGCCCACGTCGTACTGTGCTCACCAGGTGAGGGGCTCAGACAACTCCCAGATAACTTTGGAGCACTTCACAGTACCCCCTTTGTGTGTCCTTTGTCTGGCCTTTCTTACCAACACTTCTGTCCGGCTGCCTCGGGCCTCCTCTTGGTAAACTTGGCGCCAGTTTCCCTGACCCTATGTGGTGCCTTCCTAGCGGGTGTAGCGAGGGGCTGCGCCACATAAAATGTCAGAGCCTCCGGTTTCTAGCTGAGGGTCGTTTCCTGCCTCCACTAGTTCGGGGACCGGTCTCCCCCTTTGGCCTGACCCCTCCACGCAGGTGGATTCGGGCGTGCGGTGGCGACTCGCCCGTCCGCACCCCTGGGATCCCTTCATTCCTCGTTCCTGGAGCCTTCTCCGCTCCTCTTCCTTCCTTCTCCCTCTTCCAGGCCTGGGCCTCTGTTACTAGGCCCGCCTCCGGAGCAGAGCTCATGCAGAGCCCCTGCTCCCTGCCACTTCTGCTCAGACTTCTCTGCACTGAACTAAGATGGTGCCCATCTTTTATACTCCCTTCTCAATGCACCCAGGAACTGCTTCCTCCCTGCTCCTGCACTACAGGGTTCCCCTTCCTCAGTGTTCCCTCCCCCCACTCCAGCCAGGGACAGGGACTGTCGTGCCCATCTCAGGGGCATATTGGTCGCCCTGCCCCACGGCAATGTGGTGTAATGCATGCAGGTGTCGGGTCCTGATCCACACTCCATCCTTATCTGAGAGTGAGATATCACACCTCTGGGTGAGGTGCAATACGTCTTTAGCAACCGAGCCCTCAGGGTGCTACAGTTCCATTTATCTTCAGCCTAGGTGACGTATTGTGATACAGGGCCGTGATTTTGGCTATAAAAGGGTCCCCTAGACCCCTACCCCAAGCTTTTTAAGAGAATCATATATGGCGTGCCAGGAGACTCTATGGAATGCTTTCTCAGCATCCAATGAGAGTATCTACTTACAAATTTTTAACTGCATCTAGCCCAGGAAATACTTTGTGCCTAGTAGCAGTGTCTGCTAGTAAGCGGATTATCCCGGCTGTTAAGCAAGCTGCACCACCTGTAGTTTAGACACTTAATTTTTTCAAAGGAAATGCGTCGGGACCATGGGATACTTAGTGAAGAGCATCAGGAGGCACCCCAAGGCATAGGGGCTGGGACTGGCAGTAGGATGCCTTGCGGTGGACAGCCGAGCTCAATCCTTATAAAAGCTTTTTAACTGCAGCAGCTTTAGTGGACGCTACTGGAGCTGGAATTACGCGGCTGCTGGCATGAGACTTGCCCTCCAATAGATCCTTGTAAATGGATTTAAAGTGTATTCATTCAAATTAGAGAGACAATTTAAATTAAAAAGCTTAGAGCTGCCTCCACCACAGGGGGGCTCGCTCGACCCACCAGCGGACAGGCACCAGTATTGGGAGAGGGGGGCTGGCCGTCAGGGTTCACCGCGGCTCTGGCACAAACCCGGCGACACGGAGGTGGCACGGGCAGGAGCGGACTGGCCGTGTCGGCTTCTCATTTTTTGGATTTTAGAAGGGCATGACATGCCTATATCTGTGTCTCCCCCTCCTTTTACTCCTCCACCTCTTTTATTTTCGCATGACTATATGTACTTGTCACTTTTCCATGTGTTAGTTATGTCTTCTGAGCAGTTTGTCAGCTTTTGGACACCTTTGAAGGTGTTTTCTATGTGTTTCTATGTGTTTTTGTTTGCCTGCCATTGGTTTTAACGGTGTTCGAAGGTGTTCGACGAACAGTTCGACGAACAGTTCGGCGAACACACGGGTGTTCGACGAACCGAACCGAACTCGAACACTACGGGGGTGGCTCAACACTATTGGCCACGGCCCTATCCCCTGCACGCACCATCACCAGAACGTCCAGTTCCACGGTCCTTGCCATGCGCCTTGCCCATTGTAAATGAGGTAAAATTGCTTTCACTCACATTATCAATGGCAAAAGGGTAATAAATAGGAGATTAGAACCGTGGAAGAGGACAACCACAGTTCTATTTCTCTGGTCTACACCAGAATCTTTTAAACAGATGCATTTGTGTCTGAACAGTCAGCGAGACACTGAAACATTTTTTTTTATGTAAAAATGGCAAAAAGGTGGATTACACTCAGATTTGAAACGTGTAAGAGGAAAACCTCAGTTCTAGATCTCTGGCCTACTCTAGAATCTTTTAAACAGATATATTTGTGTCTGAACAGTCAGCGAGACTCTAAAACTGTATTTTTTTATGTAAAAAAGGCAAAAATGTGGATTACACCCAGATTTGAACCGTGGAAGAGGAAAACCACAGTTCTAGTTCTCTTGCCTACACCAGAATCTTTTAAACAGATATGTTTGTGTCTGAATAGTCAGCGAGACACTCAAACTGTTTTTTTTATGCAAAAAGGTGGATTACACCCAGATTTGAACCGTGGAAGAGGAAAACCACAGTTCTAGTTCTCTTGCCTACACCAGAATCTTTTAAACAGATATGTTTGTGTCTGAATAGTCAGCGAGACACTCAAACTGTTTTTTTTATGCAAAAAGGTGGATTACACCCAGATTTGAACCGTGGAAGAGGAAAACCAGAGTTCTATTTCTCTGGCCTACACCAGAATCTTTTAAACAGATATATTTGTGTCTGAACAGTCAGCGAGACACTCAAACTGTTTTTTTTTATGTAAAAAGGGCAAAAAGGTGGATTACACCCAGATTTGAACCGTGGAAGTGGAAAACCACAGTTCTATTTCTCTGGCCTACACCAGAATCTATTAAACAGAAATATTTGTGTCTGAGCAGTCAGCGAGACACTCAAACTGTTTTTTTTTATGGAAAAAAGGCAAAAAAGTGGATAATATAGAGATTTGAACCATGGAACTGCAAAACCACAGTTCTAGTTATCTGGCCGAAACCAGACTCTTTTAAACAGATATATTTGTATCTGAACGCTCACAGACACACTCAAATTTTTTTTTGGGGGGAGGGGAATACCAAAAGGTTAATAAGACGGGTATTTGTACAGTCTGACTGAGGAAAAAAAAATGAAAGAGGATTTAGATGAAAAAAAAGGATTTTTCCTGGCTCCTGAGAACTGGGGCTAAGTCTAGCAATTTGAGCAGCGGTAGCACACAGGACTGTAATGCAGTGTTTGTTGGTATAACCACTGCATCTCCCATACAGCCTGCCTGCCTGCCTGATATCTGGGATGAATATTAGTCTTAAGAAGGACTGTTTGTTTGATTTTGCAGGCTTTAGAGACCCTACACTACCTTTTTCGCAGTATAAATCTCTCCCTAGCTCAGCACCACTCTCCCTACACTGTCTGATCCGGAGCGACTGTGTCCAAGATGGCGGCGCCCGGTTTTAAATACTCAAGGTGACGCTGTGCGGCCAGCCAATCACTGTAATGCCCACAACCAACATGGCTGCGGCATTACAGTGACTGGCTGGCAATCCCTGCATGTTCATTGGCTCTGTAAAGAGCGACAAAACTGCAGAGCGGAGACCCGAGCTCCCGTTCGAGTAACCCGGAAATGCTCGGTGCTCGATGAACATCCCGAGTAGTGAGATGCTCGGGCAAGTACCGAGCAGTGTCAAGCATGCTCGCTCAACACTAATACTTATGTTTAATTCTAGCTCCATATCTTGTTTGAATGGAGGTAGTAGATTTAACTGATGTATCACTATTGGAAGTAGCCGATGATATAGATGGAGTCCTCTCAGATCTGTCCATTTGATTCGTCTTTCTCCATCTATAGATAGTCTTTGATTGTTGGTCTTTCAGGTCTATATTGTATTTTGAGACCTGTTTTTTTTGGATGGTTTTATCAAGAGACTCTACCTGTTTTTCCAAATTGTTATTCAATAGTTGGAGCCCATCAGCCGATAATTCAGTATTGGCACTCACATATAGTACATTTTATGTTTATTCTATGTTTACTTATTTTTGGTCCCCTTCTTATATTCACATATATGCACTGTACTTTAACATTTTTTATCTAATTATTGTTATTATGCTCTATTTTGCCATGATTCTATGTTGGTGATCACAATAGGTTACCAGAAAGAATATCCAACGCCTTGTGGCTCTATTCGGAATGATATCCTGAATACCAATCATGTCTGTGCAATCAGTTGTACGCATGCTCTTGGGGCGTCCCGCGGTGTCTTCGTCGGCCTTGTCTATATGTGTCCGGCAGCGCCCGATCACGTAACACCGACATGATCAGGGCGTCATCGGTCACATGACGAGGTTGCCGTGGATGCGGCGGATGGGCGTCGATCTGCATGCGTCACTAAAAGCTCATTCCACACGCATTGGCCCAGTGTTTTCACACCCCCGTTTACTATTGGTCAGATGGACTTTTTAAACCCCGCCTATACTCATTGAGACCATCCCCTGACGAAGGCAGCTGAGCCGAAACGCACGTCGGGGTGTGCGCCACTGAGGAAGTTGTGTATACCCATAGTGGATGTGAGTATTTGTTAGATTTCCATAGATATTGATACCGCTGCTGTTTCACTTGTCTCCGGTTAATATGTAGGCCGAGGGCTATTTATATTAACTCCTTATTTGCTACTATCCTGCGATAGACACATTTGATGGTATGCCCTCTATTTATGTTGTGTCCTACCAATTCATTTGAATCTAAGACCAACAGACTTTTGCCACTTGGCATTATTTACTTTTATTCAATGCCTGCATTTCATGATACTGTTAGACCTTGGCTTATTTAGGTAATCCACCTTTTATTTGTATAAATTGGACCTAACAGTGTATATTATATTGTATACTACATACTTGTTGTCATCTTTTGTCCATATTACATCTGACTTTATGTATGAATAGAAGGCATTTGCCACTTGGCAATTTTTAATGCTATGTAATATGGGCCCTTATATCATTGCTTTAGGCACCGGTACTGTTCTCTAAAGTTCATTTCTTTATGTACATAAATGTTTTTCAGGAGCATACCGATGAACGCCTTTTGACGTTATCATTGCATCTCCTTTCATTGGTGCCCCTCCTCCGCATTGTTTTTAATATTTCTTGTGTCCTGTGTTTCATCATCTATGCTGGTTAAAATCTAATAAATATTTTTCTATGATATATTTGACCAGTTTTCGAAGTGTGTTTCTCTCGCCTTTTATTTATATCCTATAACTGTATAGCAGACCCTCTCCTTTCTAATGGGAACATGTCGTTACTTTAGCCAAGCTCTATGTGTCTTTAAATTGTTAGTGCGGTTTTTCCTTAATTTTGGCAGTCGTTGGACTCACTGCATACCCTACAGCTTTATAGCAGACCCTCTCCTTTCTAATAGGAACATGTCATTACTGTGGCCCAGCTCTATGTGTGTTTAAATTGTTAGTGGTTTTTTTAACATTTTGGCAGCCCTTGCAGTCACAGCATGGGCATTACCACTGTAGGAGACCAACTCCTTTATAATAGTAAAACATTTTTTTACTGAGACCCTCCTCTTTGTGTCTTCAAAGGGTATTGGGTTGCATCCAAATTTTTGGCAGCCCCTGCAGTCACTACATATGCAACAACAGTATAGGAGACACAATCTTTAATAATGGGAACAACAAAGCATAGCCGACTGTTGACCCTTTAAGAATAATAAGGCTGTTAAAATAGTGTTTGTGACTTTCACAATCCCTCCTTCTTAAATGAAACAGGATATATCTGATGATGTTTCACACACCACATGGCTGGATAAGGTTGTAAAATGTTAAAATGACATTTCCCGGTGAATGCATTTGTCTTGGTTGAAAGCAATGCAAAGTGCAAAAACGCATCAAAAGCGCTACGTGTGAAGGAGCATTTTTGTTTTTGATTATTTATTTTACCTTATATACAAGTCATTACCCTGGAAAGTATGTTCCATAACCCTACAAAGCGCATCGGGGGCCTTTTAGGCCCCGGTGCTTACTTTTTTGCTATTATCTGCAAAATTACTTTAGTTAGAATTTTAAAACTCTAGGTATTCCTCAAGTATGTTGTTGTTGGTAATATCCAGGTGTTCACATAATTTTTTTGATAGGCATTTTGGTTTAACAATGCTTTTTAGGGGAAAACCACATCTGTACGGAACGGGGATTCTTTTAGGCCCCTGCTATTTTTATCATGTGCTCAGCAGTGTTTGTGTCTCAAGTTACTTTATTTGTAGTCAGGGTTGCTGGTGGAGGGGCCAAGAGGTGGATCATGCCATGTGAGGATGTCATGTGATTTTGGGAGGGAGTGATAAGGCCTAGAAGGAAGACATATCGCTTCTGCAAAAAATAATTCTTGGAAAAAAATCTTAAAAAAGGAACTTTATGTATATATTGGACTTTTACTGCTGGCAGGGAGTCAAAAATCGTATGATTTTCCAATCAGAGAATTATTTCTGGACCCACTTTCTGATCCACACTATAAAGTGACAATGGCAGTGGACAGATATGAGGAAATTAGAAGAAACATTCGATTTGATGATAAGCGAACTCGTGTAGCAAGGTTCAAAACAGACAAATTAGCCCCTATCATTTTTATCTGGAGCATATTTAGCAAAAATTGCACCAAACTTTACAATCCTAGTACTAATGTTACAGTAGATGAGCAACTTGTACCCTTTAGAGGATGTTGCAAGTTCATACAATACATGCTCATTAAACCAGCCAAGTATGGAATAAAAATCTTCTGGATGTGTGATTCTGCAAATTATTATGGCATAAATGGGCTTATCTACTGTGGCAAAGAAGTTGATGCACCAGTACAGAAATATCTAGGGTCTGAGATTATGAAAACACTTGCTGTACCAATATACAATTCAGGTAGAAACATTACCATGGACAATTATTTTACCAACGTTGCACTGAGCAATTTTCTGCTTGAAAAAGCTGTTACACTTGTTGGTACTATGAAGCCAAACCGACGAGAAATTCCTCAAACAATGAAACACATTCCACAGCGAGCACTTTATGAGAGTGTCTTTGGTTTCAACAACAAAGCTACACTGATATCTTACAAAGCGAAGAAGGAGAAATCCATTATATTACCCAGTACCATGCATTATGATTGCAGTACTGACAGCAATGACAGGAAATTGAAACCAGAAATCATCCTGTATTACAATAAAACTATAGGAGGTGTAGACAAAATGGATGAAATGATAGGAGAATATTCATGCAAGAGGCAAACAAGACGTTGGCCTGTGGTAATTTTTTCAAATATGCTTGATGTAGCAGTCCTGAATTCATTCATTTTTTATACAGAAACTTATCCAGAATTCCTTGCAAGGAGGAAGGGCAGGAGATGCCTATTCTTGAAGGACCTTTGCCATGAACTTGTAATGCCTCACATGATGGAGCAAAGCAACATTTAGTGCTTGCCAAAGCAAACTAAAGATGCAATGAAACAGTGTGGCATACAGTTTCAGGATATTCCAGGGCCCGGAGAAAGAAAACAAAAACTTTGTTTCATTTGTCCAAGAAACTTAGAGAGGAAAACTGAGCAATATTGTACCCCTTGTGGGGAAAATGTCTGTAAAGAACATTCTTCTGAAAAGATAACATGTGAAAATTGTTTGTAAGACCAATAAAATTGAAAAGAAAAAGTTAGAAAAGAAATGTAGCTGCAGCTAGTTTACTCTAGATTTATATACCTTTGTGTGTTTTTCATTTCTTTGTTTGAAATTTGGAAAAAAATATGTTTTTAGGAGTTTTCTACAAAAAATTATAATTAAAATGTTGTGCATGATTCATATCTTATTTTGCAATTTTGAAATAAACTTGTAAAAGTTATTTATGTGAGTTTTGCTATATTATTAAAGTGTAAAAGTAGATTTGTGACGTCATGCATGCTAGGGTTAACATATTTCCCTGGAAAATCCATTTTGGTTTTGGTTTTTGTATGTTTTATTGTTAGTCCGTAAAAGTGGCGTAATACCTCTGACAACATTGTTGACAGCAGTGACCAGGGAATCAGATATGATTCAGTGGTCTTCCCCATGCTGTTTCCATGTCATTTGTGCACTGTTCCCATCAATTTGGGCAATTTTTAGGCCCACTGCAGAACGCCTGGGGGGTGGGGGCGCCAGAAAATGCTTGAGTTTCCCAGAGACTTACGTTACATAGTTACATAGTTTATAAGGCCGAAAAAAGACAAGCGTCCATCCAGATCAGCCTATTTCTTGTGCACTGCAGCTATTCCGCAGCGTTGATCCAGGGGAAGGCAACAAAAAACCATGCAGTATAGGCCAATTTTACATCATTGAGGAAAAATTCACTTCCCGACACCAATCTGGCAGTCAGATTAAATCCCTGGATTAATTAACTAAGCATAAGATGTAATTTTATTGTTCTCAATAAAGGCGTCCAGGCCTCTCTTGAACTCATTAAGTGAGTTGGACATCACCACTTCCTCTCCCAGAGAGTTCCAGAGTCTCACGGCTCTGACCGTAAAGAATCCCCTTCTATGCTGGTGCAGGAACCTCCTTTCCTCCAGACGCATAGTGTGCCCCCTCGTCTTTGTCACCATCCTTGGTATAAACAGGTCATGGGAGAGATCTCTGTACTGCCCCCTGATGTATTTATACATGTTTATGAGGTCTCCCCTAAGCCTTCTCTTTTCCAACGTAAATAGGCCTAATTTTGACAACCTCTCTGGGTATTCTAGTCCCTCCATTCCCTTTATTACCTTAGTCGCCCTCCTTTGTACCCTCTCTAGCTCCAATATGTCTTTCCTGAGCACCGGAGCCCAGAACTGTGCACAATATTCTAAGTGCAGCCTTACCAGTGCTTTATACAGAGGAAGAACAATGTTCTCATCATATGCCCCTATTCCTCTTCTGATGCATGCCATGACTATATTTGCCTTCGCAGCTGCTGCCTGACACTGGGCACTCCAATTTAATTTGCTATTAACCAAGACGCCCAGGTCCTTCTCCATGTCAGATTTCCCCAACGGTTTCCCATTTAATATGTATGGGTGACTGCTGTTTTTTGTTTCCCATGTGCATGACCTTACATTTATCGGCATTGAACCCCATTTGCCATTTTTTGGCCCAACTCCCCAATTTATCTAAATCCTCCTGTAGCTGTGCCCTATCCTCATCGGTATTAACTACTTTACAAAGTTTAGTATCATCTGCAAATATTGCTATTTTACTATGCAACCCTTCCACTAGATCATTAATAAATATATTAAATAATATAGGGCCCAAGACAGACCCTTGAGGCACCCCGCTAGTAACCCTGACACACCCTGAGCTTACTCCATTGATAACCACCCTCTGCTTTCTATCACTCAGCCAGCTATTTACCCACTTGCACACATTATCCCCCAGACCAAGCATTCTCATTTTATAAACCAACCTTTTGTGTGGCACAGTATCAAACGCTTTGGAGAAGTCAAGGTATACTACATCCACTGACTCTCCCCGGTCCAGCTGTGAGCTCACCTCCTCGTAGAAGGCGATCAGGTTTGTTTGGCAGGAGCGATCCCTCATGAATCCATGTTGATATGGAGTTAGACAGTTATTATCATTAAGATATTCTACAATAGCATCTCTAAGAAATCCTTCAAACAATTTACCCACAACAGACGTTAAGCTTACTGGTCTATAGTTCCCAGGGTCACTTTTAGACCCCTTTTTGAATATTGGTACCACATTTGCTTGGCGCCAGTCTAGTGGGACAGTCCCTGTCCATAAAGAGTGCTTGAATATAAGATACAGCGGTCTGTCTATCACATTACTTAATTCTTTTAGTACCCGGGGGTGTATGCCATCTGGGCCTGGTGACTTGTCTATTTTGATATTATTTAGGCGTTTCTGAACTTCCTCCTGGGTTAGGTGGGTGATATTTAGCGGAAGGTTTACTTTATCACTCTGCATTTCCTCCGATAAATTGTTTTCTTTTGTGAAAACAGTGGAGAAGAAGCTATTGAGTAGGTTTGCTTTACCCTCATCGCCCTCTATGATTTTACCCAGGTTATTTTTCAATGGGCCAACTACATCAGTTTTAATCCTTTTACTGTTTATATAGTTAAAGAACAGTTTGGGATTCGTTTTACTTTCCTTGGCAATTAGTCTCTCTGTCTCCTCTTTTGCTATTCTTATTTATTTCTTACAGATTTTGTTTTTTTCCCCATAAGATATTAGCGCTTCCTTGTTTAAGTTTACCGAAAGCCCTTTTTTTGTTTTTCATTGCCCTCTTGACTTCCTTATTTAGCCACATTGGCTTCCTCCTATTCCTAGCCCATTTATTCCCATTAGGTATGTACCTTCTACAGTGACTATGTAGGACTGTTTTGAAAATTTCCCATTTTCTATCCATGCTCCTATTACTAAAGATACTATCCCAGTCTATAAAGTGAAGGGCATCTCTTAGCTGATCAAACTTTGCCCTCCTGAAGTTCAGTGTTTTTGTGACTCCTTTGCTGGGCACCCTACTGAAGCACATGTGGAATTGTATAATGTTGTGGTCACTATTTCCCAGGTGCCCCCCGACCTGCACCTCAGTTATTCTGTCTGGCCTGTTAGTTAATATTAAGTCTAAAAGGGCCGTCCCTCTGGTTGGTTCCTGCACAAGTTGTGACAAATAATTGTCTTTGATAATTGACAGAAACCTGTTTCCTTTCTGAGATCTACAGCTTTCGATTTCCCAGTCTATATCGGGGTAGTTGAAGTCCCCCATAATAATCACCTCGTTATTTTTTGCTACTTCATCTATTTGTCTCATTAATAGACTTTCCGTGGCATCTGCTATATTTGGTGGTTTATAACAGACTCCTATGAAAATTTTATTATTGTTTTTTGCCCCATGTATCTCCACCCATAAGGACTCGACCTCCTCATTTCCCTCCCATACATCCTCCCGTATTGTAGGCTTTAGACACGTCTTTACATATAGACAGACACCACCCCCTTTCCGACTTCTTCGATCCCTTCTAAACAGACTGTAACCCTGTAAGTTAACTGCCCAGTCATAGCTTTCATCTAACCATGTCTCGGTTATTCCCACTATGTCATAGTTACCTGTAGATATTTCTGCTTCCAGTTCATCCATCTTGTTTGTCAGGCTCCTGGCATTTGCTAGCATGCAGTTTACACGATTTTGTTTTATTCCAATCTTCTCCCTGTGGATTGTATTAGAAATTTTCTTACCTCCCTTCCAAGTTTCTTGTCTTGGACCTTCTTTGTCGCATTTCATATCTTTCATTAGTATGTTCTCTAGTTGCATGTTAGTGTCCGGCATTTTTCTTCCCATCCCCTCTTCTTCTAGTTTAACGCCCTCCTGATGAGTGTTGCGAGTCTCCTGGCGAATGTGTGTTTCCCGGGTTTGTTGAGGTGTAGTCCGTCTCTGGCAAGGAGTCCGTCATAGAGGTAATTCACACCGTGGTCCAGGAATCCAAATCCTTGTTGTCTGCACCATCGTCTCAGCCAGTTGTTCACATCAAGGATCCTGTTCCATCTCCTGACGCCATGCCCGTCTACTGGAAGGATAGAAGAAAAAACTACCTGCGCATCCAGTTCTTTTACTTTCTTCCCCAATGCTTCAAAGTCCTTGCAGATTGTCGGTAGGTCCTTCTTTGCCGTGTCATTGGTGCCAACATGTATCAGAAGAAATGGGTGGACATCCTTGGAACTGATGAGCTTCGGTATCCTATCGGTAACATCCTTGATCTTCGCCCCTGGGAGGCAGCATACTTCTCTTGCGGTTATGTCCGGTCTGCAGATAGCTGCTTCTGTTCCTCTCAGCAGTGAGTCTCCCACCACCACCACTCTTCTTCCCTTCTTGGCTGTCCTTTTTCTTGTCGCTTTTGGGTGTTTCTGGGTGCTCTTTTCTTTTTTGCTTGCTGGTAGTTCCTCATCCTTAGGTGTGCCATCTTCGTCCTCCACAAGTCCTTGGAATCTGTTTCTCAGTTGTGTGGTTGGTGGTGTCTCCATTGTCTTCTTGCTTCTTTTGGTCACTTGCCTCCACTTGTCTGCCTCTGGAGGTTCTCTGAAGCTTCTTTCACTTTCCGTGACCAGTAGTGACGCTTCTGTTCTGTCCAGGAAGTCTTCATTTTCCTTGATGAGTTTTAATGTCGCAATTCTTTCTTCCAGTCCCCGCACCTTTTCTTCTAAAAGAGCCAGTAGTCTACACTTCTGGCAGTTGAAGTTGGTTTCAGCTTCTGGTCGATCTGTGAACATGTAGCACATGTTGCAGCTCACCATGTAGGTTGTCACATCTGCCATGCTGCTCCTTGTCCCTGCTGACTTGTTGTCTGTCTTATTTCTTGTGATGGGCTTATTACTCGGACCGAGCACTCGAGCATTCAAATTTGCTCGACCCGAGCGGCGAGTACCCGAACATTTTAGTGCTCGCTCATCAAAAGTCAGTGTGCATTGAAAGAAATACTGTGGAATGGTGAAAAGTGAGCGGATATTGAGCATGCTTCAGAATTGACAAGCGGCACATGTTCAGTATAGCAGAGACTAGCTAAGCTCCTGAAAATAACATCCATAATGATATCCCAATTCAAGGTAATGATAGCCACTACAACAGTGAGTGCTGTTCCACCCACTAATGACGTTCCATTTAAACCCTTCACGTCATGGCCATTTTCTATTTTTATTTTTTTTATTTCCGTTTTTTCTTCTTCTTCTTCCAAGAGCCATAACTTTTTCATTTTTACTTTAAAATAGCCAAATGAGAGCCTGTTTCTTTGCAGGATAATTTGTTCTTTTGAATAACGCTATTAATTTTATCATATCATGCATTAGAAAGCAGGAAAAGAAATCCAAGTGTATTGAAATTGCAAAAAAGTGCACTGTCACAATTTTTTTGTCATATTTTATTTACCATGTCCACTATACGGTAAAACTGACCTGGCAATATGATTATCCAGGTCAGTACGAGTATGCAGATAACAAACATGCACAGTTTTGGTTTTTTATTTAAGTCGTGAAAAAAAATTTTCAATCTCATAAAAAAAAGCACTTTACTGTGTCACCATTTTCCGAGACCTGTAAGGTTTTAATTTTTCGAGATATGGGGCTGTGTGAGGGCTTTTTTTTGTGCCCTGAGCACACATGTCTACTGATACTATTTTCAGTTAGATACAATGTTTTGATTGCTTTTTATTGCATTCTATTGCAATGCTTTGGCTGTCAAAAAAATTAAATGGTTACATAGTTCCATAGTTACATAGTTTATAAGGCCGAAAAAAGACAAGCGTCCATCGAGTTCATCGAGTTCAGCCTATTTCTTGTGCACTGTAGGTATTCCGCAGTGTTGATCCAGGGGAAGGCAAAAAAAAACCATGCGGTATAGGCCAATTTACATCATTGAGGAAAAATTCACTTCCCGACTCCAATCTGGCAGTCAGATTAAATCCCTGGATTAATTAACTATCACTAAGCATAAGATGTAATTTTATTGTTCTCAAGAAAGGCGTCCAGGCCTCTCTTGAACTCATTAAGTGAGTTGGATATCACCACTTCCTCTCCCAGAGAGTTCCAGAGTCTCACGGCTCTGACCGTAAAGAATCCCCTTCTATGCTGGTGCAGGAACCTCCTTTCCTCCAGACGCATAGTGTGCCCCCTCGTCTTTGTCGCCATCCTTGGTATAAACAGGTCATGGGAGAGATCTCTGTACTGCCCCCTGATGTATTTATACATGTTTATGAGGTCTCCCCTAAGCCTTCTCTTTTCCAACGTAAATAGGCCTAATTTTGACAACCTCTCTGGGTATTCTATTGTGGTGTTTTGATTTCCTTTCTCATAACACCGTTTATCAATTGCATTTATTCATTTTGATAGATCATACTTTTACAAATGCAGCAATGCCAAATATGTATATATTTCTCTAGTGAAGAACTAGGTGTTTGCTTAGTTATGTCCCTCCAGGCTCTCCCTAGAGAGACATAACACAGTACAACAGTACATAACACAGTATTGATTTGTATAGCTAAAATCACGATCATCTATGAACGCCAACTAAATGTTGACTTTCACTGGAGGATTATAATGACAAGCACTGGGATCTTCAGAAGAATCCCGGCTGTGATGACAAGCCATTAACACTCCACGATCATGTCACGGGCCTGTCAATAGGAGCATGAAATGTCACGTCTCCATGCTGGTGAGTGTTAAATGCCACTGTCAGAGATTAACAGTGGGATTTAACAGGTTAACAGCTATGGGAGGAGATGCGCATATACCAATTTATCCTCTGGCTCTTTGGCTTTGTATAAGCTATAGCTTATAGCTTCACCAGAAAAATGCTGCTGCATTCACTGCTTCTGTTTTTATGTTTTTATATACAGTGGGGAAAAAAAGAATTTAGTCAGCCAACAATTGTGCAAGTTCTCCCACTTAAAAAGATGAGAAAGGCCTGTAATTGACATCATAGGTAGACCTCGACTAGGAGATACAAAATGAGAAAACAAATCCTGAAAATCACATTGTCTGATTTGGAAAGAAATTTTTTTCAAATTTTGGTGGAAAATAATTATTTGGTCAATTACAAACAAGCAAAATTTCTGGCTCTCACAGACCTGTAACTTCTTCTTTAAGAGGCTCCTCTGTCCTCCACTCATTACCTGTAGTACTGGCAGAGTAGTAATAAGGTAACACCAGCTCACCTGAGCAATTACGTCCTGAAGCATAGGTGCGATGAACCATTCGCAGTAGTTCCACAGCATAAGTAGAAAGGATTACCAGCTTCATGAATAGATAAAAAAATAGGTTTCTTTATTGTGAAAAAATCTCTTTAAAAACAGATTCCATAGTCACATAGTATAGCCAGGGCAACGCGTTTCGAACGCTAAAGATGCATTCTTTGTCAAGACTGGCTTGCAAATGGCATACCCATGGTATATAAACCATTGTTCACCAATCGCTTACAAAATGGAAGTCACATGATACCTAAATTTGCATACAAAAATATAAAACCAATTTGCAGAGTATATGCATAGTAAAAACAATCACATGACAAAGAAGAAATCACATATGCATAGAAAAATTACTCGCTATAATGGAACAGTAGTTCCCTCCATAAATTTAGTCCATTTGGTTAGCAAGTGTTCAGATGATACATCCAAAATGCTTCTCGATCAAGTAGGCGTCTCCTATTATCCCCGCCCCGAGGATCAATGGTAAGTTTTTCAATGCCAAAAACCTGAAATGAGGATGTCTCTCTATTATGCTGCTCAATAAAATGTCTGGAGGCACAAGAAATGTTATGATTAGTGACATTAAAATATCAGAAAGATGTTCTGCCACTCGCTGTTTTAATTTTCTTATAGTGCATCCCACATATAACAGATCGCAACTGGCACATCTTATGATATAAACCACATAATTACTGTTACAATTCAGATAACTTTTTATATTGTGTGTTTCACCAGAATCAGCATTAGTGAAGTTTTTAGTAATTTTTACATAGCGACAAATGCCGCATCTGGTGTGACCACACTTGTAAAACCCTTTACAATTAAGCCAAGTATGCCATTTTTGTCGATTATTTGGGCGACTAGACGCCAATAGCCCCCCTATTGTTTGCTCTTTTTTTGCCACCACCAAAACTCCAGAATCAAGAATTTTAGATAACACAGTATCTTCATATAGAATAGGAAGATGTTTCAATATTATATTTTTAATCAGTTGAAATTGTGAACTATATCTAAAGGAAATAACATTTTGATTTTTATGTGCTGCAATATCATTATGATTAATCCTTGCCCTAGACAGATCAGTCAGATCCAGTCTATTTTTACTGTCCACAATTTTTTCTGCTCTCTTTAAAGACCAATCCGGATAACCCCTTGATTTCAATTTATTTTTACACCTGATGAATTCTTCATCCAATTTATTTGCAATGTTACAATTACGTTTGATTCTTGTCTGTTCCCCCACAGGTATAGCTTTTATAGTATGGCGTGGATGTCCGCTTTTGGCATGTAGAATGGTATTCCCAGATATGGGTTTAGAAAATGTGGAAGTAGTGATGGAACCGTCAAGAATCTCCAATTTTAGATCAAGAAATGATATACACTTAGAATCAAAGGTGTAAGTGAAAGAAAGATTGAATTCATTGTTATTTAAATACTTGATGAATTCTGGTATGGCAGACACATCCCCACTCCAAATGAAGATCAAATCATCGATGTATCTGCCATACCAGAAAACATCAAGAGCCCATGGATTGGCGAAGATGTACAATGCAACATATTCCAATGGAACATTACCATATTTGCCAATGATGGAGAATAGCTAGATCTCATGGATACTCCTCTACATTGGAGATAAAATTCCTGATTGTACATAAAAAAATTATTAGTGATAAGATATTGTGTACAAGACAAAAGATAATTAATGAAATCCAAGGTATAGTTACTATACCTATTAAGATGGAAATCCAATGCTTGCAGAGTGACATCATATAGTATACTTGTGTACAAAGACACTACATCACACCCCAACCATGTATATCCCTCCTGCCATGTGATATTTGTTAATTGGTCTAGAACGTCTCTTGAATCGTTAAGAAAACCTGCAGATCTCTGCACTAACGGTTGAAATAATGTATCCATCCAATTACCAAGATGCTCTGTAACAGAGTTAATATTAGAAATGATTGGCCTCATTGGGGGGGTGGAATGATGCCCTTATGTGTCTTGGGTAGACCATATAAAAGTGGTAGCATGGGATGCTCAACAATGAGAAAGTCTTTTTGTTTAGCTGTAATAACCCCCAAAACAAAACCTTCATTTATTATAGCATGAGTTGTTATTTTGTAATCTGTGGAGGGATTTGATGGAATTTTTTTGTAAGTAGTTGTATCAGACAAAAGCTCCAACATTTGGTTGTGATACATGTCTGCATCCATAACTACTACTAGTCCGCCTTTATCTGACATCTTAATAATGACATCCTCCATCCATTTTAATTCCTGTAATGCCTTCATTTGTTTTTTGTTCAAATTACTTTTTGAGCTGTTATTTTCCACCTGCATATGGAGATTTTTTAGTTCACGTTGAATAGTTTCCTGAAATTTATCCATTGCTCCCGTTCTCGATTGTATTGGATAAAAAAAACGATTCCTCCCTGAAAAAAACTCTGCTGAATTGATGCTAGGTTGTGAGGAGCAATTTTCCTTCTCCAAATCTTGAAGGTGTAGTAATGCTGATTTTTCCTGAAAATTTAGAGTCCGAAATTCATTAGTTATTTTATCATGTTCTATATTGTTAGGTGCAGATTCAGTCTCATCAAAAAAATGTCTTTTTACCGTCAGGTTTCTTACAAATTTATTGACATCTTTCAAGGTCCCAAAGAGATCAAATTTTCTATCAGGTGCAAAATTCAGTCCGTAGGATAGAACTTGTATTTGTTCACTTGTGAGCTGGTGTTTGGATAAATTCAGGACATTCTTTATAGGGGATGAATCACATGTTACTTTCTGTAGCGAGTTGTCATTCTTGAGGTGCTTGGAATGTTTCCGTCCACCTCGTTTGCGTTTCTTCTGCGTTTTTTTATATTCTAGTAATAGGAAAAATCCTTAGTTAAGTGACTGGAATCTGAGTCATTAGTGTTACTATCCGATATATCTGGATCGGATGAACTAAAACTGACATGGGATTTCTGTGGAGTTTTTTTATTTTTATAGGAAGGTGTACGTTTTAGTATTGATCTGGGTGTGTGGACTTTTTCCCACCTTCCCCATTCATACATCTGATCCAGCTGGTAGTCATTATTGTCTCTGATGAATTTAGATTTTTTCTCAAAGTAATAACTTCTTCTAACTTTGAGACATTGACATATATGTTTTGCATTTTGTTCTCAAAAATAGTTTTATCAAAACGCTCTTTGAGTGAATTTTTAAGGGATTCAATATCCGTGTTTAATTTTGACAATTTTAATTCTTCCTCTGCAATAATCAGTTTGATCAGCACTATAGAACAGTCTGAAAGTGCTTGATTCCACTTGTTGACAAAAGCAGGGGAATAAACTGTAGTTGGTACTTTTTTTAAACAAAGTCCTCTAGGTATCATGTTTTTAGAAACATAATTTTCGAGGCTTTTATGATCCCACCATTTTTTTGTTTCACTCATAATTAATTTTTCTATGTCATGAAATTCATCAGATAATTTTGTTGGTAAACTACTGCTGGAATTTGTGTCCAACGAAAATACTTCCACTGCTTTGCGAGCTCTATTTTCATTTATATCAGTCATATTTGGACTATTACAAGATGTCTTTGTAAAGAAAAAAAAAAAAAACTCTATTTTTTGGAAATGTCTAAAAAAAATAAGCTTAAATAAGCATAATTTCATCCAACTTAGAATTAGTTCTCAGGAGTGCACAGTGATAAAGTTCAACAGTAGAGTAGTAATAAGATAACACCTGCTCACCTGAGCAATGACGTCCTGAAGCATAGGTGTGATGAACCATTCGCAGTAGTTCCAAAGCATAAGGAGAAAGGATTACCAGCTTCATGAATAGATAAAAAAATAGGTTTCTTTATTTTGAAAAAAGCTCTTTAAAAACAGATTCCATAGTCACATAATATAGCCAGGGCAACACGTTTCGAGCGCTAAAGATGCGTTCTTTGTCAAGACTGTCTTGCAAATGGCATACCCAGGGTATATAAACCATTGTTCACAAATCGCTTACAAAATGGAAGTCACATGATACATCCCTCCACAGATTACAAAATAACAACTCATGCTATAATAAAAGAAGGTTTTGTTTTGGGGGTTATTACAGCTAAACAAAAAGACTTTCTCATTGTTGAGCATCCCATGCTACCACTTTTATATGGTAACTATACCTTGGATTTAATTAATTATCTTTTGTCTTGTACAAAATATCTTATGACTAATAATTTTTTTATGTACAATCAGGAATTTTATCTCCAATGTAGAGGAGTATCCATGGGATCTAGCTATTCTCCATCATTGGCAAATATGGTACTGTCCCACTGGGAATATGTTGCATTGTACACCTTCGCCAATCCATGGGCTCGTGATGTTTTCTGGTATGGCAGATACATCGATGATTTGATCTTTATTTGGAGTGGGGATGTGTCTGCCATACCACTGTTCATCAAGTATTTAAATAACAATGAATTCAATCTTTCTTTCACTAACACCTTTGATTCTAAGTGTATATCATTTCTTGATCCAAAATTGGAGAATCTTGACGGTTCCATCATTACTTCCACATTTTCTAAACCCATATCTGGGAATACCATTCTACATGCCAAAAGCGGACATCCGCGCCATACTATAAAAGCTATACCTGTGGGGGAACTGACAAGAATCAAACGTAATTGTAGCAATGCAAATAAATTGGATGAAGAATTCATCAGGTGTAAAAATAAATTGAAATCAAGGGGTTATCCGGATTGGTCTTTAAAGAGAGCAGAAAAAATTGTGGACAGTAAAAATAGACTGGATCTGATTGATCTGTCTAGGGCAAGGATTAATCATAATGATATTACAGCACATAAAAATCAAAATGTTATTTCCTTTAGATACAGTTCACAATTTCAACTGATTAAAAATATAATATTGAAACATCTTCCTATTCTATATGAAGATACTGTGTTATCTAAAATTCTTGATTCTGGAATCTTGGTGGTGGCAAAAAAAGCGCAAACAATATCGGGGGCTATTGGCATCTAGTTGCCCAAATAATCGACAAAAACGGCACACTTGGCTTAATTGTAAAGGGTTTTACAAGTGTGGTCACACCAGATGCGGCATTTGTCGCTATGTAAAAATTACTAAAAACTTCACTAATGCTGATTCTGGTGAAACACACAATATAAAAAGTTATCTGAATTGTAACAGTAATTATGTGGTTTATATCATAAGATGTGCCAGTTGTGATCTGTTATATGTGGGATGCACTATAAGAAAATTAAAACAGTGAGTGGCAGAACTTCTTTCTGATATTCTTAATGTCACTAATCATAACATTTCTTGTGCCTCCAGACATTTTATTGAGCAGCATAATAGCGAGACATCCTCATTTCAGGTTTTTGGCATTGAAAAACTCACATTTGATCCTCGGGGCGGGGATAATAGGAGACGCCTACTTGATCGAGAAGCATTTTGGATGTATCATCTGAACACTTGCTAACCAAATGGACTAAATTTACGGAGGGAACTACTGTTCCATTGTAGCGAGTAATTTTTCTTTGCATATGTGATTTCTTCTTTGTCATGTGATTGTTTTTACTATGCATATACTCTGCAAATTGGTTTTATATTTTTGTATGCAAATCTATGTATCATGTGACTTCCATTTTGTATGCGAGTGGTTAACAATGGTTTATATACCATGGGTATGCCATTTGCAAGCCAGTCTTGACAAAGAATGCATCTTTAGCGTTCGAAACGCATAGCCCTGGCTACACTATGTGACTATGGAATCTGTTTTTAAAAAGCTTTTTTCACAATAAAGAAACCTATTTTTTTATCTATTCATGAAGCTGGTAATCCTTTCTCCTTATGCTGTAGTACTGGCACCTGTTTGACCTTTTTATCAGTGTAAAAGACACCTGTCTGCAACCTCAAACAGTCACATAGTAATTTTTTTTTATTTGAAAAATTGCGAAAAGGCAAGTGGGCCGATGCAAAAGTTTGGGCACCCTCTTCTCTTCTATTTACTGATATTGAATTTTTTTGCCTAAAGTAAAAAGGAAATGTGTCATCTTTAACTTTAGGCCTGTTAGAGATAATTTCATCTCCAACTTGTTTAACTGTTCATAAAGGTGGTGTATCTAGGCTTTCTGGCTTCAGGTGCAAGAATTCAGTTTGGCGCCGCCCCCCAATTACATATGAGATTTGCACACTTAGGCTGGGTTCCCACTAGCGAATCACATCCGATGCAAGAGCATCAGATGCGATATGCTAATGACATTCGGCTCCTGCTCTTCTGTGAGCGGGAGCCAAATGTCAGTGCTCCGTGCTGAGATCCTCTCACACAGAGAGGATCACAGCACAGCTGCGGAGGGGATGGAGAAATCAATTTCTCCATCTCCTCTGTTGCTGGCATTGGCGGGAATCGTACTGCACTCGGGTGTTATCCGAGTGCAGTGCGATGTGTCACTCGCACCCATAGGCTTATATGGGTGCGTGCGATCCGAATGCTGCGATTTTTTTTCCAGCTCGATCAACAATCCAATAGGCCCTGGAAAAAAATATGCCACTGAGCACACCATCATGGGATTAAATTGGTCCGAATGCAATCCAATTTTTTATCGGATTGCATTCGTCCAATTTAATCGCAAGTGGGAGCGAGCCCTGAGTCACATGCCGATGAGCTGCTCTTCCCAATTTTTTCAATGTTCAGTGAAAAACATAGAAGCAGAAAGAGAAGCTAGCTGTCACTTGACCATAAGATTGAAAATCGCCTATGAGTGAAGTGGTCATGTGGTTATTGCTGGATATTCCCCACCACAGTAAATGTCCCCACACATACAGTAAATGCCCCCCCCACAGATGCAGTAAATACACCCCCTGAAGTAATTATAACTCCTGCCGTAAATACATCCACAGGCAGTAAATACACTCCCTGCAGTAAATACTCCTTACTGCAGTAAATACACTCCTCCTGCAGTAAATACACTCCTCCTGCAGTAAATACACTCCTCTGCAGTAAAAACAACCCCCCCTGCAGTTAATGCACCCCCACTGCAGTAAATACCCCCCCAACAGTAAATACACCCCTCCTC
This sequence comes from Phyllobates terribilis, assembly GCF_046119375.1. Classification (NCBI taxonomy): domain Eukaryota; kingdom Metazoa; phylum Chordata; class Amphibia; order Anura; family Dendrobatidae; genus Phyllobates; species Phyllobates terribilis. Next base: position 345,231,929 of record NW_027362767.1, on the reverse strand, counting down.
TTCAGTGTCTTCAGTTCTGTAGCATAGAGCACTCTCCACCGTTCGCATGGTGCATACGCAGTGCGCCTGCCAAGATCTGCCTCCCTGCACCCGTCAACAGCAGGGATTTTTCTCATTGGCTGATGGCTTTCGATTACTTTGATAGACCCTATCACAGTGATCAGAAGTCTCCAATAACAGTTTCAGTAAATCTCCTAAACTTCATTGATTACCCCCCCTTCTGTGTCATCTCCCTTGTCAAATTACATTTTTTTAAATATTTTTTTTTCATTCTTTGCAGTTAGAGTTAGGGTTATTAGGGATAAGGTTACTATGGTAAGGGTTACCGAGGTTAGGGTTACTAGGGTTAGAGTTACTAGTGTTAGGTTACTGAGGTTAGGGTTGCTAGGGCTATTGTTAGAGTTACTAGGGTTAGGCTTGTTACAGTTAGGCTTACAGTTTTTTCATAAGTAAAAAAAATAATAATAAAAAAAAAATACTAGAGTAAGATTAGGTTTAGGTCTTGCAGTTTTAGATTAGGTTTAGGTTTTTTTGTTAGGCAGCCATATGGAAAATACTAAAAGCCCTGAGAACATTCAGTGCGGAGAAGGTTTATGCCCTGCTGTGCTCCTTCCGCTCTGAGAACTGCTGTTTGTCCAAACAGAACTTTTTGACTACATGTAGGGTATTGCTGCGCTCGTAAGAAAGTGAGTAACAAATTGTGGGTCCACTCTTTGGTGTTACATATGGCAAAAGTGAGAAATTTGGGGCTAAAGCAAGATTTGTGAAAAAGACTTTTTCAATATGGCAACCTAATGTTATCAAATTCTGTGATGTACCTGTGGGTTCAAAATGCTCACTATACCCCTGGATAAAATCCATGAGGGGTGTAGTTTCCAAAATAGGGTCAATTGTCGGGGGTTTCCACTGTTTAGGCACATCAGGGTCTCTCCAAACCCGACATGGCGTCAGCTCTTCATTCCAGCCAATTTTGCATTCAAAAAGATAAACGGTACTCCTTCCCTTCTGTGCTCTAACATGCATCTAAACAGTGGTTTTCACCCACATATCGGGTGTCAGCATGCTTAGGACAAATTGCACAAAAGATCTTGTGGTCTATTTTCTCTTGTGACCCTTGTGAAAATAAAAAAATTTGGGTCTGAAGTAAATTTTTTGTGAAAAAAGTTCATTTTTTCCTTCCACGTTCCTTCAATTCCTGTGAAGCACGTGAAGGGTTTATAAATTTCATGAATGTGGTTATGAGCACCTTGAGGGGTACAGTCACTTCAAATGTAATATGATCCTTAAAAAAATGGTTTTGTAATTTTTATTGGAAAAATGAGAAATCGTTGGTCAACTTTTAACTAGTGATGAGCGAGCACTAAAATGCTCGGGTAGTCGTTGCTCGGGTCGAGCAAATTGGAATGCTCTAGTGCGTGGTCCGAGTAACGAACCCAATGTAAGTCTATGGGAAACTCGAGCATTTTTCCGGCGCCCCACCCCTTCCCCGATGGTCTGCAGAGGGCCTAAAAATTGCCCAAATCGATGGGAACAATGCACAAATGACATACGAACAGCATGAGGAAGACCTCTGGAAGCATTTCTGACTCCCTGGTCAATGCTGTCAACAATGTTGTCTGAGGTATTACACCACTTTTACGGACTCACAATAAAACATACAAAAAGGAAACCAAAATGGATTTTCCTGGGAAATATGTTAAGGAATATACTTCCCAAGGTAATGACTTTTTTATAATGCAAAATAAATAACCTAAAAAAAAAATGTTCCTCCACACCTTGAGCTATGTTCACAAGTAGCATTTTTGATGCGTTTTTTTCACTTTTGCATTGCTTTTAACGGTGACTAATACATTCACCGGAAAATATAATTTTAACATTTTACTACCTTATATGGCCATTTGGTGTGTGAAACATCATCAGACATATCCTGTTTCATTTATGAAGGAGGGATTGTGAAAGTCACAAACACCATTTTACAGCCTTACTATTTTTAAAGGGTCAACAGTTGGATATGCTTTGTTGTTCCCATTATTAAAGAGTGGGTCTCCTATACTGTTATTGCATGTGCAGTGACTGCAAGTGCTGCCAAGAATTTGGTAGCAACCCAATACCCCTTTGAAGAGACATAGAGGAGGGTCTCAGTAAAAAAAATGTTTCCATTATAAAGGAGTGGGTCTCCTATAGTGGTAATGTCCATGCTGAGACTTCAAGGGCTGCCAAAATGTGGGAAAAATCCAACTAACAATTTAAACAGAAATAGAGCTGGGCCACAATAACAACATGTTCCCATTAGAAAGGAGAGGGTCTTCTATACAGTTATATGGTATGCAGTGAGTCCAACAGCTGCCAAATTTTAGGAAAAACCCGACTAAAAATTTAAAGACACCTAGAGCTGGGCCACAGCAATGACATGTTCCCATTAGAAAGGAGAGGGTCTGCTATCCAGTTATAGGGGAAGCAGTGAGTCAAACAGCTGCCAAAAGAGATGTAGAGGTCGGAGGGCCTCCTGAAAACAATGTTCCCATTATTAGGAAGTGGGTTCTCCATACTGTTTGCCTATGCAGTGAATTCAATGGCTGCCAAAAATTTGGAGGCACTCCAATTCCCCTTGCAAGAGACGTAAAGGTTGGAGGGCCTCCTTAAAACAATGTGCCCTTTATTAGAAAGTCGATCTCCCATACTGTTTGCCTATGCAGTGAATGCAATGCATGCCAAAAATTTGGAGGCACTCCAATGCCCCTTGCAAGAGAAGCAGAGGTTGAATGGTCTCCTGAAAACAATGTTCCCATTATTAGGAAGTGGGTCTTCCTTACTGTTTGCCTATGCAGTGAATGCAATGGCTGCCAAAAATTTGGAGGCACTCCAATTCCCCTTGCAAGAGACGTAAAGGTTGGAGGGCCTCCTTAAAACAATGTGCCCTTTATTAGAAAGTCGATCTCCCATACTGTTTGCCTATGCAGTGAATGCAATGCATGCCAAAAATTTGGAGGCACTCCAATGCCCCTTGCAAGAGAAGCAGAGGTTGAATGGTCTCCTGAAAACAATGTTCCCATTATTAGGAAGTGGGTCTTCCTTACTGTTTGCCTATGCAGTGAATGCAATGGCTGCCAAAAATTTGGAGAAACTCCAATGCCCCTTGCAAGAGACATAGATATGGTGATATGGTAGATATGGTGGTGATAAGAAGGAGGATGTGGAGGATGAAGATGAGGAGAAGGAGCAGGACAAGAGCAAATAGACAAAATCAGGAAGCGTATACCCATGTCTGGGTGTGAAGACAGAGGTGCATGGGAATAGAGTTGGAACTTCAAAAAAAACCACTGTATTTAAGTTTATGCTACGCTGCTATCATTCGGTGGTGTTGAGATGTCTGGCCCTGTCCAGCTCTTCATTTTTATAAGAGTCAGCCTGTCAGCATTTTGAGTTGACAGTCGGATGCATCTATAGGTTATAATTCCACCGGCGACACTAAAAACCCACTCTGACAAAAACCTAGTGGCAGGGCAGGCCAAGACCCAAGGCGTAGAGAGCCAGTTCATGCCACGTTTCCAGCTTGGATACCCAATAATTATAAGGCACAGAGGAATCATGGAGGACATGGGTACGGTAGGAAAGGTAATTCCTCATCATCTTACTAAACTTTTCACTCTTTTGGAGAGTACCCTGCGCCTCAGGGCCTGTGCGATGGGAGAGTCTGAGAAAACTGTCCCAGAACTTTGACAGTGTTCTCCTGCCTCTACTGGATTGCATTTGTATCTCTCTCGCCTGTACTCCTTGGTTGTCTAACGAACTGTGACCTCTGTCGCCAGTGTTTTCAGATGGCAATTTTTTAAATAATTCAGCAACAAGGACCTTCTCATACTGCACCATTTTATTAGGCCTGTCCTGCAAGGGAATAAGACACAGAATGTTCTCCTTGTAGCATGGGTCTAGAAGTGTCACCAACCAGTCATGACTGTCACGCAAAATTTGGACAATGCAAGGGTAGTGTGAAAGGCAGCGTAACATAAACTCAGCCATGTGTGCTAGATGGCTAAACGGCAAGACTTCCATGTCCTCACCAAGAGGATGACTGACCATGCTCTCCTCCTCCTTTCTGTCCTCAGGCCATCCACGCTGAACAGACGGTATGACAGTTGTGCAGGTAGTACCATCTATAGCGCAGGAAACTAGCTCCTGTTCTTCCTCCTTCTCCTTCTCCTCTTCCTCATTGTCACCCAATCCACATTGGGATGAGAATAGGCTGAGCTGTGTGGAATCACCCTGTATGGTTCATTGCTCCATCTCATCATGCTGCACCTGTAATGCATCCTTTTTAATTGTGAGCAAAGAGCATTTCAGAAGACAGAGAAGCGGGATGGTGACGCTAATTATGGCGTCATCGCCGCTCACCATCTTGGTGGAGTCCTCAAGTTTTGGAGGATGGTACAGATGTCTGACATCCATGTCCATTCCTGATGTTTTACATGTGGAGTCTGACCTGAATACCGACGGCCTTGTTGATGAAGGTAGTCAACAATTTCCCTCTTCTGCTCACAAATCCTTCCCAACATCTGCAAAGTAGAGTTCCAACTCATGGGGACAAAATGGGCACACAGGTGGCGTACTGTGACATGCAGATCAGACAGATCTGGGTAGGTGATTTGCGAAACCGCTGAACCATGAGGTTAAGCACATAGGCCAGGCATGGTATATGTGTGAGCTTGCCTCGCCTCAGAGCAGCCACCAGGTTCCTGCCATTGTCATACACGACCATGCCTGGCTGTAGGTTCAGCATTGTCAGCCACAGATCAGCCTCTTTCAGTGCTGCCAACAACTCTTCAGCATTGTGTGGTTTGTCACCTAAGCATATTAACTTCAGCACAGCCTGTTGCCGCTTGGCTGAGGCAGTGCTGCAGTGCTTCCAGATTGCGACTGATGTCGTCATTTCGGAGATGGAGCCTGAAGAGGAGGAGGAGATGCAGGAGCTGTAGAATGTGGGGGCAACCCTGATTGACCCAGGGCCTGCAATCCTCAACGTTGGGAGGACGTTTTCCGTCCCAAGGTCCGACTGGGTCCCACCTTCCACTATGTTAGTGCCTCCAAATTTTTGGCAGCCGTTGCATCACTGCATAGGCAAACACTATGGGAGACCCACATCCTAATAATGGGAACATTGTTTTCAGGAGACTCTCTGACCTCTACTTCTCCTGCAAGGGGCATTGGAGTGCCTCCAAAATTTTGGCAGCCCTTGCAGTCACTGCATACGCAATAACAGTATAGGAGTCCCACTCATTAATAATGGGAACAGCAAAGCATAGCCGGCTGATGGTTCTCTAACAATAGCAAGGGCCGACTGCTGGCTCTTTAAGAATAGTAAGCGTCGCCTGGTGGCCCTATAAAAATAGGCTTTGTGACTTTCGGAGTCTCTCCATCATGAATTTCACACACCACATGGCCATATAAGGTTGTAAAATATTAAAATGACATTTCCAGGTGAATGCATTTGTCTTAAAAAATAATGTAAAAATAGACCAACACATTAGGATCTTTCTTTAGTATACAAACCAGAGTTGCCAATGTAACCATATTGTTCAGCTCCTGCACCTCCTCCTCCAGTTAGGCCTCCATCTCTGAAATGACCACCTCAGTCACAAGCTGGAAGCACTGCAACACTGCCTTGGCCAAGCGGCAACAGGCTGTGCTGAAGATAACATGCTTAATGCTTAGGTGACAATCCGCCCACCGCTGCAGAGTTGTTGAAAGCTGTAACAAAGCAGCCTGATCTGTGACTCTCACCAATGAAAATACAGTCAGGCATGGTCGTGTGTGACAATGGGCGGAATCTGGTGACGGAGAAATGACAGCCAGAGTAGATATGATTTCCCAAAAGTCAGTCCTTTCAGCGAGCTAAAAAATAAGGCTGTGGTGAAATACAACTCACCAACAAGCTGTGCCTGGCTCCGTACCATCCCTGGCCACATTCACTTGACCACGTGTTTGTGGTTAAGCGGTCGTTACCAGTAAGTTCACTGGGGAGGGCCAGGGTAATGCTGTGGGTCCTGTGCTTGTGGAGGGCGGAGACAACACTGGGCGAAATAATGGTGGCTGGGGACCGAGTATAGACAACCAGCCGCCGCCATGAGGTTGTGGACAGTTTCTGCCGCCACGAGCCTAAAATGCCGCATTTCAAATGCAAGCAGTTTTAGAGGACTTCCATGGAGAAATGACAGCTGGAGTAGATATGGTTTCCCAAGTTCTTTCACCTAGCTAAAGAATATGGTTGTGGTACAATACAACTCTAAGAAAAAAAGATGTGGACCGGCTCCGTACCATCCCTGGCCACATTCACTTGACCACGTGTTTGTGGTTAGGTGGTCTTTCCCAGTAAGTACACTGGGGAGGGCATGGGTAAAGTTGTGGGACCCGTGCTTGTAGAAGCCGGAGACGAAACCGGGAGAAATACACCCGGCCACCGCCTCCATAAGTTTGTAGACAGCTTCCGCGTCCACAAACCTAAAAGGCCACATTTCAAGTGCAAGCTGCTGTCAAAAATTTGGCAGTATAGTATTGCAGCCTGTGGGTGGGTGGCTGGCTGCATATTTGCACTTGCATTCCAAGGAATGGGGTAGGGACAACTGAACGCTGCGCTGGGACAAGGACATGGACTGTGATTGTTGCAAGTCTGCAATGACAGGTGCATGGCGGGAGGCATCTTTGCATGCGCCAAGGATCACTTATGATGGGCACATTTTTAGGTGGTGACCTGGGAGTCAGAGGTGCTTCCAGGGGTCTTCCTCAAGCTGTTCCCATGTCTTTTCAGCACTGTATGCATGTGGCTGATGATGTGTCACAAACCACATGGCCAGATAAGGTTGTAAAATGTTAAAATGACATTTCCCAGTGAATGCATTTCTCTGGGATGAAAGCAATGCAAAAGTGCAAAAACACATCAAAAACGCCACGTGTGAACATAGCCCAAGGTGTGGAGGAGCATTTTTGTTTTTGGATATTTATTTTGCCTTATATATAAGTCATTACCCTGGAAAGGATGTTCTTTAACATATTTCCCAGGAACAACCATTTTTGTTTTGCTTTTGCATGTTTTATTGTGAGTCCTTAAAAGTGGCGTAATACCTCTGAAAACATTGTTGACTGCAGTGACCTGGGAGTCAGAAATGCTTCCAGGGGTCTTCCCCATGCTGTTCCCATGTCATTTGAGCACTGTTCCCGTCAATTTGGGAAATTTTTAGGCCCTCTGAAGATTGCCGGGGGGATCCGCCTGAAAAATGCTCAAGTTTCCCAGAGACTTACATTGGGCTTGTTACTCTAACTGAGCACTTGAGCATTCCAATTTGCTCGACCCGAGCAGCGAGTATCCGCGCATTTTAGTGCTCACTCATCACTAGTCATCGCCGCTCACCATCTTGGTGAAGTCCTCAAAGTTTAGGAGGATGATACATATGTCTGACATCCATGTCCACTTCTGAGGTGTTATGTGTGGTGCCTGACCTGAATATCGACGGCCTTGTTGATGCTGGTAGTCAACAATTGCCCTCTTCTGCTCACAAATCCTTCCAACATCTTCAGTGTAGAGTTACAATGCATGGGGACATCGCAGATCAGTTGGTGAGCTGGAAGCTGCAAATGTTGCACGACAAGGGCAGCGGAAGCTGTAGCTGACATTTTAAAATGGGCACACAGGCAGAATACTCTGACAACCAGATCCGGCAGATCTGGGTAGGCTTTGAGAAACTGCTGAACCATGAGGTAAAGCACATGGACCAGGCATGGTATGTATGTGTGCTCACCTCACCTCAGAGCCGAGGTGAGGTGCAGCTTGGCCGAGTCAGTGCAGCAGTGCTTCCAGCTTGCGACTGATGTGGTCATTTCGGAGATGGAGGCTGAAGAGGAGGAGGAGGATTTGCAGGAGCTGTAGAATATGGGGGCACCCCTGATTGACCCAGGGTCCGCAATCCTCAGCGTCGGGAGCACGTGTTCAGTCCCAAGGTCCGACTGTGTCCCGGCTTTCACTATATTAACCCAGTGTGCTGTCAGCAAGATGTAAAGTCCCTGCTCACAAGCACTTGTCCACGTGTTCATGGTTAGGTGGACTTTCCCAGTAACTGTTTTGTTGAGGGCACAGCTAATGTTGTGAGACACTTGCTCGTGTAATCCGGGGACGACATACCTGGAGTATTACAAGATAAGATATACTTTATTTTTATCCCGGAGGAAATTGCGGAATTAGTGGCAGCTGGAAAACGAGTACCGAGGGACGGCCGCCGCCATCAGGTTGTGGAAAGCTTCCAACTCCACGAGTCTAAAAGGCAACATTTAGAGCGCAAGCAGTCGCGAAATGTGCAAATTTAGTAGTGTGGCCTGTGGGGCGTTGGTTGCGTATTTGCGCTTGCTTTCCAAGGACTGGGGTAGGGACAACTAAACAGCGCTGGGACAAGGAAGTGGAGGTGCTTTCTGATGGTGCTAATTGATAGTGTGCACTGACACGTGCAGGGCGGGAGGCATCTTTGCATGTGCCATGGACAGGAGATTGGCGTACATGCATAACAGTGGAACAAGCAGTGGTGTCCCCCTAGACATTGTTGATGGACCCTGAGGTTTGGCCCACTTAGTCGGGTGCTTTGCTGTCATGTGCCTGGTCATGCTGGTGATGGTCAGGCTGCTAGTTTTGCTACCCCTGCTGATGCTGGCCTGGCAGGTGATGCAAATGGCCCACCCACTCAGCATGGTGGAAGGAAAGAGTATCAGGGTGAGGAATAAGCGGTCCAGACTCACAGCTTCTGAGACTTGACTGTGTGGAAGACAGAATGGTAGTGGTGATGGCAAAGTGACTGGAAGCAATATCTGCTATACAACCAACAACCTTTTGACACTGCTCTGTGTTCAATAGTGATGTACTGTGGTCCCCTAGTAATTGGGACAGGAAGGTCGAGCAACAAGATGTGGGTGTTTGTTGTGCCACAATTTCAGCTTGCCCACGGTCACGTCCTCAGCCTCGGCCTCTGCATACACCATCATGTCCACTTCCCCGTCATTGCCATGCACCTTGCCCATTTTAAATGAATGACAATATTTTCCACATTCACGAGAAATGGCTGATTTTTGAAAGTCATTATATGTGATACATCTGACAGAGAACCACGGTTTTAAATAGCAGGCCTGTAATTTACTAATACTATTCTTCACAGACTCCTAGTGTGAATAGCTTGACTGACACACTGCAGCAAAATCGAAGGCAGAAATGGCTGATTATAGAACACAGTTATAGGTGATATGTCTGACAGAGAACCAAGGTTTTAAATAGCAGGCCTGTAATTTCCTAATACTATTCTTCACAGACACCTAGTGTGAATAGCTTGACTGACATACTGCAATAGAATGGAAAAGGAGGCCAATATTTTCCATGTTCACATTCATATTTCTGGATTTTTATCGCTGAAATATGGAACAAATCTGGCTTTATTCTGCAGTGCTAACAAGCAAATGGAGCAGAAAAATGGTGCACTCTGGATTGCTTTTTAAGCAAATAACCACGATTAAGATAAAAAAAATTTGCCCTGGCCTCTGATATCGGGGGCTATGTTTACAAATATTTGTAATTATTACAGCAGCAGCAGACACGATATTCAATGGACACTCTTGCACTATATGCACTACAGTCTGCCACATACATTGCCTGCCTTTCTACCACTGATTATATGCAGCTGTATTAGTCCTCAGAAGGACTGTTAGCTCAGATGTATATATATATATATATATATATATATATATATATATATATATATATATGTATACACTGCTCATAAAAATAAAGTGACCACTCAAATAACACATCCTAGATCTGAATGAATGAAATATTCTCATTGAATACTTTGTTCTGTACAAAGTTGAATGTGCTGACAACAAAATCACCCAAAAATCAACAATGGAAATCAAATTTATTAACCAATGGAGGCCTGGATATGGAGTCACCCCCAAAATTAAAGTGGAAAAACACACTACAGGCTGATCTAACTTTGATGTAATGTCCTTAAAACAAGTCAAAATGAGGCTCAGTATTGTGTGTGTCCTCCACGTGCTTGTATGACCTCCCTTCAACACCTGGGCATGCTCCTGGTGAGGTTGCGGATGGTCTCCTGTGGGATCTCCTCCCAGGCCAGGACTAAAGCATCCTCCAACTCCTGGACAGTCTGGTGCAACGTGACGTTGGTGGATGGAGCGAGAAATGATGTCCCAGATGTGCTCAATCGGATTCAGGTCTGGGGAATGGGCGTGCCAGTCCATAGCTTCAATGCCTTCACCTTGCAGGAACTGCTGACACACTCAAGCCACATGAGGTCTGGCATTGCTGCATTAGGGGGAACCTAGGGCCAACCGCACCAGCATATGGTCTCACAAGTGGTCTGAGGATCTCATCTCGGTACCTAATGGCAGTCAGGCTACCTCTGGCGAGCACATGGAGGGCTGTGCGGCCCTCCAGAGAAATGCCACCCCACACCATTACTGATCCACTGCCAAACCGGTCATGCTGAAGGATGTTGCAGGCGGCAGATCGCTCTCCACGGTGTCTCCAGACGCTGTCACGTCTGTGACGTCTGTGACATGTGCTCAGTGTGAACCTGCTTTCATCTGTGAAGAGCACAGGGTGCCAGTGGCGACTTTGCCAATCCTGGTGTTCTGCGGCAAATGCCAAGCGTGCTGCACGATGTTGGGCTGTGAAATTCTCTAATTATTTAAAAAAAAAATTGTATTACCTCTATAAGTCACTCCAAAGTGTATCCATTTTGCCTAACATTGCTCTGTGCTTTCAATCATATTTCAAGAATTAAGTAAACTAGCTCCTATAATGATTGAATGCTGTGATATGAAAGACAAAGGGTGTTGGATGCCATTGAATGACATTCGTCACAGTCTTCTTTTCAAAGCGATTTTCTGGACTGGAATAGTAAGGAATCATTAAAAAAGTATATATTTAAAGAATAACTGTCAACCCTATCTGCCTGTGAGCTGAAAGCTGAAGCACTTTGAGGAGCCTGCAGATGTGTTAGTTATAATTCCAAAATGTTGGGCAGTGAGGTCAGGAGAGCAGAAAGTGGCCATTATACATCATACTCAAAACTCTACTTTTTATTGATAATCTCTGGAGGTAGATTCTCATGCAAATCACTGTCTGGTCCATAGATCTTAACAGCTAAGTTACATATATGGATTTTTCTGGAATAAGACATCGGATCACAAATATCAAGTTATCGTTTTATTCAGTTTTCTATGACCTACATGCCCACATACACTGTGTGCAAAATTATTAGGCAAGTTGTATTTTAGAGGACTATTTTTATTATTGATCAACAACTATGTTCTCAATCAACCCAAAAGACTCATAAATATCCAATCTTAATATTTTTGGAAGTTGGAGTGATTTTTTTTAGATTTGGCTATCCTAGGAGGATATCTGTTTGTGCAGGTAACCATTACTGTGCAGAATTATTAGGCAACTTAATAAAAACCAAATATAATCCCATATCACTTGTTTATTTTCACCAGGTAAACCAATATCAGTGCACAAAATTTAAAAATAAACATTTCTGACATGCAAAAACAAAAAACTGAAAAATTAGTGATCAATATAGCCACCTTTCTTTATGATGACACTCAACAGCCTTCCATCCATAGATTCTGTCAGTTGCTTGATCTGTTTTCGATCAACATTGCATGCAGCAGCCACCACAGCCTCCCAGACACTGTTCCGAGAGGTGTACTGTTTTCCCTCCCTGTAGATCTCACATTTTATGATCGACCACAGGTTCTCTATGGGGTTCAGATCAGGTTAGCAAGGGGGCCATGTCATTATTTTTTCTTCTTTTAGACCTTTACTGGCCAGCCACGCTGTGGAGTAGTTGGATGCATGTCATGGAGCATTGTCCTGCATGAAAATCATGTTTTTCTTGAACGATACTGACTTCTTCCTGTACCACTGCTTGAAGAAGTTGTCTTCCAAAAACTGGCAGTAGGTCTGGGAGTTGAGCTTCACTCCATCCTCAACCCGAAAAGGTCCCACAAGTTCATCTTTGATGATACCAGCCCATACCAGTACCTCACCTCCACCTTGCTGGCATCTGACTCGGAGTGGAGCTCTCTGCCCTTTATTGATCCAGCCTCTGGCCCATCCATCTGGCCCATCAAGAGTCACTCTCATTTCATCAGTCCAAAAAACCTTTGAAAAATCAGTCTAAAGATATTTCTTGGCCTATTCTTGACGTTTTATCCTATGTTTCTTGTTCAAAGGTGGTCGTTTTTCAGCCATCCTTACCTTGGCCATGTCCCTGAGTATCACACACATTGTGCTTTTTGATACTCCACTAATGTTGCAGCTCTGAAATATGGCAAAACTGGTGGCGAATGGCATCTTGGCAGCTTCATGCTTGATTTTCCTCAATTCATGGGCAGTTATTTTGCGCCTTTTTCGGCCAACACGCTTCTTGCGACCCTGTTGGCTAATTGCCATGAAACGCTTGATTGTTCTGTGATCACGCTTTAAAAGATTGGAAATTTCAAGACTGCTGCATCCCTCTGCAAGACATCTCACAATTGTGGACTTTTCAGAACCCGTCAAATCTCTCTTCTGACCCATTTTGCCAAAGGAAAGGAAGTTACCTAATAATTAAACACATCTTATATAGGGTGGAGATGTCATTAGTCAACACCCCTCCTCATTACAGAGATGCACATCACCAGATTTACTTAATTGGTAGTTGGCCCTCAAGCCTATGCAGCTTGAAGTAGGACAACATGTATAAAAAGTATCATGTGATCAAAATACTTATTTGCCTAATAATTCTGCACACAGTGTATACGGCTTAGAAGGGTTGATCCTATTGAAATATTCCCTTTATGTAAACTACTTAATACAGGCTGCTGTAGTGCTACAAAAAATGACATAATATATACTCATCCTTCATTCCAGTGCTGCTTCTGCCACTTGTAGACTGTTTATATGTACCCCAATAAAGAAACGTTTTTAATAAATAAATGAATGAAAACATTAAAAATATACAGAAATGTAATATTTTCATAACAGTGAAAGCTTGCACAGCCCTGTTAGCATACCTTCTTAGCCCTGCACTTGCGCTTATGATGGCTAAAGCTTCTGATTTATCAACCAAGCATATCCTTGTCCCTACTTACATAACAGTGTCAAAAGTGTCTTGTTGGTCACTCTATTTTCTGTGGTATTGAATAGTGCAATAGGATTTGCTATTGAATAGTAAGGTAAATTATAAAATATGTATATTGTGCATTATACATTTATTTACAATGGGAACCTTTGGACATCATACTTTATGCCTATGGATTGGGAAGCATTGCAGAATTCGTCAGAGGTATATAAGTTAAGTGTTATGTTTGATAGAACACTCTAACATTCTTTGTAATAGGGCTGGTGTTATGCGCACGCCCGGACTGACTGGCGTGTGCGTGATTAGTGATCACACTGTGCCATGGACCGGAGAGTGCCTGGAGGGGCAAAACTAAGTATCAACCCGATCCGAACCAGGTCGCACGATGACTACGACGCCGTGCACCAGGGAGGAACCGAGCAGAGGGACCAGGTGCACTCCAGGTCAGACCCCGAACACAGCTGTTGACCCACACCGGGGAATACAGGAACAGGCAGGTTAGAGTACAGGCTGGGTAGGGTCCAGCACCGACCGGGAGACAGGTCCAAAGCCGCAGAGCGAAACCGCAGGTGTGGTGGACAAGGCTGAGCAGAGAGAAACCGCAGGTGCGGTGGACAAGGCTGAGCAGAGTGAAACCACAGGTGTAGTGGACAAGGCTGAGCAGAGCAAAACCGCAGGTGCGGTGGACACGGCTGAGCAGAGCGAAACCGCAGGTGCGGCGGACAGGGCTGAGCAGAGCAAAACCGCAGGTGCGGTGGACAGGGCTGAGCAGAGCGAAACCGCAGGTGCGGTGGACAGGGCTTAACAGGGCGAAACCGCAGGTGCGGTGGACAGGGCTTAACAGGGCGAAACCGCAGGTGCGGTGGACAAGGCCGAGCAGATCAAAACCACAGATGCGGTGGCCAAGGCCGAGCAGAGCGAAACCGCAGGTGCGGTGGACATGGCTGAGCAGAGTGAAACCGCAGGTGCGGTGGGCATGGCTGAGCAGAGTGAAACCGCAGATGCGGTGGACAAAGCTGAGCAGAGCAAAACCGCAGATGCGGTGGACAAAACTGAGCAGAGCGAAACCGCAGATGTGGTGGACAAGGCTGAGCAGAGCGAAACCGCAGATGCAGTGGACAAGGCTGAGCAGACCGAAACCGCAGGTGCGGTGGACAAGGCTGAGAGGAGTGAATCCACAGATGTGGTGGACAAAGCTGAGCAGAGCAAAACTGCAGGTGCGGTGGACAAGGCAGAGCGGGCAGGAACTGCCGGAGCGGTAAGTAAGGCAGAGCAGAGATATACCACCGGGGCTGTAAGCAAGGCAGATCAAGGGGGAAACCGCCAAAGTGGTGAGCAAAGACAGAGCAGAGGGGACAGGGCTCTGTTCACACGGAAAAGACTGGAAGGGAAAGGCAGAACCAGATACACACAAGGTACTTGCAAAGAAGTAGCGAGTTGATTCCAAACTCACAAACGGAAGTACAGCGACAACGAGTAGGAGTTAGGTGCAGGTTCAGGCTCTGCAGAAAAAGGAAATGTACAGACATAAAGAAAAACAGGTAACAGGCTAGGAGAGTGTTCAGACAGGAACTGAGTTTTAAGACAGGAACTGACACTGCAGCGAGGTACAGGAGTGAGTCTGGGTATGCGGCCCCCAGAATGGCGGACAAACCGGTTAGAAGACACAGATAACAGGTCTGGGTATGCGGCCCCCAGAAGGCAGGACGAACAGGCTAGGAGCGTGTTCAGACAGGCCTGGAAATACAGCCTCCAGGAAGGCGGACAGGCAAGAAAAACAGAACAGGACCTGGCACATCAGAGGCAAGAAGCCCTCTGAAGATAATAGTTGCTCAGGCCCCAGCTTCAAGGTGGAGCTGGTTTAAATATCCAGTGGCCGACAGCAATAGGCTGAGGATGTATTAGGGGTGTGCCCACCGCAGCTACAAAAAACAGGAAGTAACCGGGCCACCGCCCTAAGCAGTCAGAACAGAGACAAACAGACAGCATGAATAGAAGCCAGGCTAGCAGACTGGACTGAAGATCAAGTTTGCGATCTTGCATAGTGAGAGATGTTGCACCATGCAAGCACGCCACCAGGTATGTTACAGCTGGGATGCTGAGTCACTTCTCACAGACAAGCTGAGAGTCAGGGTAGTCAAGGAGTCCGAGGTCAAAAGATAGTACGTCATAGACAGAGGGAAGAGACAAAGGCATTGTCAGGTAGAGGTTCAAGGTCAGAATACCAGGAGGAAAGCGGATCAGAGCAAAGGGAGCAGGCAAAACAGATGGTCAGAATGAGGTCCAAAGTCATACAGCAAAAATACCCACAAACAAATCAAAAGGCACGTAGAGACAAACCACAAAGAGCTGAATGCACATCTAGCAGAGATCTGGGGCTCACAGACCAGCTAAGTAGCTGGGCAATCACCTGAGACAAGGAACACCTGAAGGTAGCCCAGAACCTCCCAGTCTCAGATTGTCTAGCCAAACCATCAATCAAACCATTGACAGCTCAGCACGCTCCTGCACCAGTCTGGATGACTGAGCTGTCAATCAAAGTACTGACAGCTGAGCTTTCAGCAACTGCGTTCCAGACACATAGAGGGGTGGAATCGTGACAATGCACTGTTATCTAAAATGTACGCATTTATGCACAGGAGACATAAAAAACATGCAATATCTTTGTAGAGCTGTTGGGTAGCCCTCCATAATTAATTCCACTGATGTACCCCACCCACCCCAGTCCGACACTGTATGTAGGTAACAGTCTGGCAGTGCTATTTAGGTGTATTACAGAATTAAATTTATGCTGTACATATTGTAACACCATTTAAGGGGCATAAATCAATCTAAGGCCTTGCAGAGGTCAAAGAAATGAGCTGTTATACAAGTGTTAGAGGTTTATTACATATTTAATTTTCTGTAACACATTTCAGTTTTCTCCTGTTTCTCTATTCTGCAGCAATTCTATAGAAATAGTATAAACACAAGGATTTCTGTATCGCAAACAAAAATAAATGTATTTTGTATAGCCAAGCAAAAAGCTGAAAACAGAGAAGTGAAATATTACTACAGTGTGAATATAGTAAATAATAATTATTCATACCATTAAGGAATAAGATAAATATTATAAAATCTATGCATTAAAATGGCTTGGGAGCAAGCTGTCAAACATGAAAAAGGCTCATAAAAAGTTTGAATTAATGTATGTGATCATTTTCATTCTGCTGAAAATTCCCTGCTTTATCCATCAGTGCTGCTGCTCACACCATTAAGAGACTAATTAGCCGGCTTCTGATCTCTGGTTGTACTGCACAAATAAAACTGTTGGAGATCAACTACTTGGCGAATTGCTAAAGTGTTCATTTTCTCCACTGGCAGCATGTTAATGTGAAAGATTAAAGCTGTAAACTAGTGGTTATGGTCAGTAAAGGTTGTATAAGAAATGCAATGTATGCCTTTACCAGGTAAAAATGCAAAGAAAAATGAATGGAGACTTAACATTAGAGTTGAGCAAACCCCGTAGTGTTCGAGTTCGGTTCGGTTCGTCGAACACCCGTATGTTCGCCGAACTGTTCGTCGAACTGTTCGTCGAACACCGTCGAACACCGTCGAACACCGTTACAACCAATGGCAGGCAAACAAAAACACATAGAAACACATAGAAAACACATAGAAAACACTTCAAAGGTGTCCAAAAGCTGACAAACTGCTCAGAAGACACAACTAACACATGGAAAAGTGACAAGTACATATAGTCATGCAAAAAGAAAAGAGGTTGAGGAGTAAAAGGAGGGGGAGACACAGCTATAGGCATGTCATGCCCTTCTAAAACCAAAAAAGTGCGAAGCTGACACGGCCAGTCCGTTCCTGCCCGTGCGACCTCCGTGTCGCCGGGTTTGTGCAAGACCTTCGGTGGACCCTGACGGCCAGCCCCCCTCTCCCAATACTGGTGCCTGTCCGCTGGTGGGTCGAGCGAGCCCCCCTGCGGTGGAGGAAGGTATAAGCTTTTTAATTTAAATTGTCTCTCTAATTTGAATGAGTACACTTTAAATCCTTTTACAAGGATCTATTGGAGGGCAAGTCTGATGCCAGCAGCCGCGGGAATTACAGCACCAGTAGCGTCCACTAAAGCTGCTGCAGTTAAAAAGCTTTTATAAGGAACGAGCTTGGCGGTCCACTTCAAGGTGTCCTACCGCCAGTCCCAGCCCCTGTGGCTTGGGGTGCCTCCCGATGCTCTTCACTGAGTGTCCGGGGGCCCGAAGCATTTCCTTTGAAAAAATTAAGTGTCCAAACTACAGGTGGTGTAGTTTGCTTAACAGCTGGGATAATCTGCTGACTAGCAGACACTGCTACTAGGCACAAAGTATTTCCTGGGCTAGATGCAGTTAAAAATTTGTAATTTGATACTCTCGCTGGATGCTGAGAAAGCATTCCATAGAGTCTCCTGGCACGCCATATATTATTCTCTTAAAAAGCTTGGGGTAGGGGTTTAGGGGACCCTTTTATAGCCAAAATCATGGCCCTGTATCGCTATTCGTCACCTAGGCTGAAGATAAATGGAACATTTTCATCACCTGTCATAATCACCAATGCTGTTATGGCTGATATAGATCACTTTGTTACATGGTCAAATTTTAAAATCAATGCAGCAAAATCTGAGGCCCTCGATGTCTCCCTCCCCAAATCCATACAGGATTCCATCAAGTCCAACTTTCCCTTTGCCTAGCCTTCACAGGGTATCAAATACTTAGGAATTCGTATTCATAGATACCTTTCCCGTCTATGTTATCTTAATTTTGGGCCCTTTAATGAACAACTCCATACAGACCACAATTGGCAAGTTAGAACTGTAAGATTCACTACGTGAACTACTGGTGTTTTGTGGAAAAGCACATGTACACTGTGTTCCAAATTATTATGCAAAAAGTGTTTAGGAGTGATAATGTAAGAATTTTTTTGTTTGTCAGTTAAACTCATTGATGGTGATGTGTGTCAGGGCTCTTTATATCACGGTAAGCAATTGCAGACACCTTTGCTAATTAGTTTGGCAGGTGTGTCCAATGAAAGGCAAGACTAGTTAAGAAGGCTGTCCCACATTATTAAGCAGCCTACATTTTCTGCCAAAATGGGAAAGAAAAAGGATGTGTCGGCTGCTGAGAAGCAACAAATTGTGGAGTGTTGAGGTCAAGGCATGACTACAATCAACATTGCCAAGACACTTCATCCTGATGATCGCACAATCAAGAAGTATGTAGCTGATTCACAGTACAAACATGTGCGTGCTGATAAGGGAAAATTGAGGAGTAGTGTTGAGCGAGCACTAAAATGCTTGGGTGCTCGAAGCTCGGGCCGAGCTCGCCGTGATACTCGGGTGCTCGACCCGAGCAACGAGCCAAATGTTAGTCTACGGGAGACTCGAGCATTTTTGCAGTGGCACCCCCGGCAGTCTTTTAAAAGCCTAACAAGTGCCCAAAACGATAGTGACAGTGCTCAAATGACATGGGGACAGCATGGGGATCACCCGAGGAAGCATTTCTGACCCCCAGGTCACTGCTGTCAACAACGTGGTCAGAGGTATTAAGCCACTTTTACAGGCTCACAATAAAACGTTCAAAAACGAAAGTGAAACTTTTTTCCTGTGAAATATGTTAAGGAACATCCTTTCCAGGGTAAAGACTTGTGCATAAGTTAAAATAAATGACCAAAAACAAAAATACTCCTCCACACCTTCGGCTATGTTCACAAGTAACATTTTTTATGCGTTTTTGCCCTTTTGTATTGCTTTCAACTATGACAAATGTATTCACCGTGAAATGTCATTTTAACATTTTACAACCTTATCTGGCCATGTGCTGTGTGACACATGCATAAAGTGCTGAAAAGACAAGGGAAGAGCATGGGGAAGACCCCTGGAAGCATCTCTGACTCCCAGGTCACTGTCTAAAAGTGTGCCCATCATAAGTGATCCTTACCGCATCAGAAGATGCAGACTTGCAACTATCCCCATGCAAGTTCTAGTCCCAGGGCAGTGTTCAATTGTACCTCCCCCATTCCTTGCAATACAAGCTCAAGTATGCAGCCTGCCACCCACCAACCCCCAGGCTGCAATACCATACGGCTTGCATGCTTGAATTTGAAATTGGGCCTTTTAGGCATGTGGAGGCGGAATCTGGCCACCACGACATGGCTGTGTCGGCGGCCTGATATCCATACTCAGTCCCCAGCCGCCTGGTGGCCGGGTGTCCCCGCTTGCTCCCCAGCCTCCAGGGGGTGGCCGGGTGTCCATACTCGGTCCCCAGCCACCCCTATTTGTCCCGGTAACCTTTCCCACACTTTTCTTAGCCTGGCCTGCTTTAGGGCAGCATTGGCCGAGCCTACCGGACTATCAGACTCCACCGGTGGGCCCTGGCTTCTCCATCAGGGGAGTTCAGAGTGCCAAGGTGAGGAGCATGATGAGGATGATAGAAGTTAGCATCTGCTTTGTTTTGTTGTAATGCAAGCGCATGTGTGTAGTAACGGCTAGGCCAGAGGTTGTCAGCGTTTTGGTGCATATCCTACCTCCTCCGAGGATTGCTGGATGTTTTCCTGCTACTATCCAAGTTCTATGACTCCCGTTAAAACAAAGCTTCAGGTGATAAATGATGGATGAGGTAGTGGCAAAGGAGAAAGAGCAGGAGGAACAGGAACCATTCACATCAATATCAGGCCAGTCAACAAGATATGTCTTGTAGGATATGTTTCTGTAACAAAAGGAGCGGTTCGGCTACACAGTTATAGGGCATACAGTGAGTGCAATGCCTACCAAAAATTTCGAGCCACTCCAAATGCCCCTTGGAAATGACATGGAGGTCAAAGGGCGGTAACTAAACCTTTTTTTCCATTTATAGCAACTGGGTATCCCGTGCACTGTTGGCCTAAGCAGTGAATGGAAGGCTTTCCAAAAATTATGAGGAACTGCAATGCCACTTACAAGAGCCATGTGTGGCACCCCAGGGGTCTGGTCACCACAGTAATAGAGATATTACATCGGAGAGCAAGTGGGAGGTTTCCTGGTCAGGATCCCTTAAACATGCAACATCCTCCTGCCCCAATCCTGGGAGGGGAGAATTCTGCCCTTATAAACTGGATCTGTGGCGGGGTTGAGTGAGTCAGAGAACAGTCAGAGTCAGAGTGAGAGCAAGGGAAAGTAACAGCAAGGAGCTCTGTAGGAGCTAGTAGCTAAAGACCAGGGGCTGGAAGCTGAGCAGAGCTCGCCCTGGCAGAAGACAATAGGAACCGGACACAGGAGTCCGAAGCTGTGAGGACTTATATATCCAGCAGCAGAAACCAGCCGGCAGGGGATTTCAGGTTCTCTGGCCATAGAAGCCCGGAGGCTCAGTCACAAGCAAGGGACCAGCACCGCCGTCGTGGAGCGGAGGCTAACAGAAGGCCCCAAGTCACCAGCCATACGGGTGAGCACTACACGGTACACTCAGGGATGTGGGCTACTTCTACCAGCTTACAGCAAGGTAGCCAGGAAGAGTGCAGACAGATGGGGAGGCCTACAACTCCACCTGGCCAGGGGATCTCCTGCATGCTCACAGACTGACCAGGCCTCTTATGCTAGCCAGTACTCCCAGGAGGGTCTACCTTATAATCATCAGTAAAGACCCTGAACTGCACTGCAAAGACTCTGAGTCATTCCTGCTGCGCTCGTGCACCATCAACCCCATCATCCACACTCACTGCCCTGAGGCTATACTCCTCCCGAGGGGAGCTATCCCATTCTATACTGCGCACACAACACCAGCCTCAGCGGTCTGCCTCGTAGCGGTGGTACTCCCTGACCGCAATCCACGGGTGGCGCAGTCGGACAATTAACCTCAAAACCTAAGAAAGACTGCCACTGGTTTGACCAGCCTGAGCAACGGGACCGGGTCACCGCCACGGAGACTACAGACCCCAGAGACCCGGCACCGGGTATCCCACACACGTGTACACACGGCCCAGGGGGCGCGTCACATGCAGTGCAGCATATTACAAGCATAAGTCCCATTATTGGGGAGTGGGTGTCCCATAGTATTTGCTTATGCTTTCCCAGCAAAAGCTGCCAAAAATTAGGACGGAGCAACTTGCAATGCCCCTCACAAGAGCCATGCAGTACAGCATATTACAAACATAAGTCCCTTTATTGGGGAGTGGGTGTCCCATAGTATTTGCTTATGCTTTCCCAGCAAAAGCTGCCAAAAATTAGGACGGAGCAACTTGCAATGCCCCTTACAAAAGCCATGCAGTACAGCATATTACAAACATAAGTCCCATTATTGGGGAGTGGGTGTCCTATAGTATTTGCTGATGCTTTCCCAGCAAAAGCTGCCAAAAATTAGGACGGAGCAACTTGCAATGCCCCTTACAAGAGCCATGCAGTACAGCATATTAAAAACATAAGTCCCATTATTGGGGAGTGGGTGTCCCATAGTATTTGCTTATGCTTTCCCAGCAAAAGCTGCCAAAAATTAGGACGGAGCAACTTGCAATGCCCCTTACAAGAGCCATGCAGTACAGCATATTACAAACATAAGTCCCATTATTGGGGAGTGGGTGTCCCATAGTATTTGCTTATGCTTTCCCAGCAAAAGCTGCCAAAAATTAGGACGGAGCAACTTGCAATGCCCCTTACAAAAGCCATGCAGTACAGCATATTACAAACATAAGTCCCATTATTGGGGAGTGGGTGTTCCATAGTATTTGCTTATGCTTTCCCAGCAAAAGCTGAAAAAATTAGGACGGAGCAACTTGCAATGCCCCTTACAAGAGCCATGCAGTACAGCATATTACAAACATAAGTCCCATTATTGGGGAGTGGGTGTCCCATAGTATTTGCTTATGCTTTCCCAGCAAAAGCTGCCAAAAATTATGACGGAGCAACTTGCAATGCCCCTTACAAAAGGCATGCAGTACAGCATATTACAAACATAAGTCCCATTATTGGGGAGTGGGTGTCCCATAGTATTTGCTTATGCTTTCCCAGCAAAAGCTGCCAAAAATTAGGATGGAGCAACTTGCAATGCCCCTTACAAGAGCCATGCAGTACAGCATACTACAAACATAAGTCCCATTATTGGGGAGTGGGTGTCCCATAGTATTTGCTTATGCTTTCCCAGCAAAAGCTGCCAAAAATTAGGACGGAGCAACTTGCAATGTCCCTTACAAGAGCCATGCAGTACAGCATATTACAAACATAAGTCCCATTATTGGGGAGTGGGTGTCCCATAGTATTTGCTTATGCTTTCCCAGCAAAAGCTGCCAAAAATTAGGATGGAGCAACTTGCAATGCCCCTTTCCAGAGCCATGCAGTACAGCATATTACAAACATAAGTCCCATTATTGGGGAGTGGGTGTCCCATAGTATTTGCTTATGCTTTCCCAGCAAAAGCTGCCAAAAATTAGGACGGAGCAACTTGCAATGCCCCTTACAAGAGCCATGCAGTACAGCATATTACAAACATAAGTCCCATTATTGGGGAGTGGGTGTCCCATAGTATTTGCTTATGCTTTCCCAGCAAAAGCTGCCAAAAATTAGGATGGAGCAACTTGCAATGCCCCTTACAAGAGCCATGCATTACAGCATATTACAAACATAAGTCCCATTATTGGGGAGTGGGTGTCCCATAGTATTTGCTTATGCTTTCCCAGCAAAAGCTGCCAAAAATTTGGACGGAGCAACTTGCAATGCCCCTTACAAGAGCCATGCAGTACAGCATATTACAAACATAAGTCCCATTATTGGGGAGTGGGTGTCCCATAGTATTTGCTTATGCTTTTCCAGCAAAAGCTGCCAAAAATTAGGACGGAGCAACTTGCAATGCCCCTTACAAGAGCCATGCAGTACAGCATATTACAAACATAAGTCCCATTATTGGGGAGTGGGTGTCCCATAGTATTTGCTTATGCTTTCCCAGCAAAAGCTGCCAAAAATTAGGGCAGAGCAACTTGCAATGCCCCTTACAAGAGCCATGCAGTACAGCATATTACAAACATAAGTCCCATTATTGGGGAGTGGGTGTCCCATAGTATTTGCTTATGCTTTCCCAGCAAAAGCTGCCAAAAATTAGGACGGAGCAACTTGCAATGCCCCTTACAAGAGCCATGCAGTACAGCATATTACAAACATAAGACCCATTATTGGGGAGTGGGTGTCCCATAGTATTTGCTTATGCTTTCCCAGCAAAAGCTGCCAAAAATTAGGACGGAGCAACTTGCAATGCCCCTTACAAGAGCCATGCAGTACAGCATATTACAAACATAAGTCCCATTATTGGGGAGTGAGTGTCCGATAGTATTTGCTTATGCTTTCCCAGCAAAAGCTGCCAAAAATTAGGATGGATCAACTTGCAATGCCCCTTACAAAAGTCATGCAGTACAGCATATTACAAACATAAGTCCCATTATTAGGGAGTGGGTGTCCCATAGTATTTGCTTATGCTTTCCCAGCAAAAGCTGCCAAAAATTAGGACGGAGCAACTTGCAATGCCCCTTACAAGAGCCATGCAGTACAGCATATTACAAACATAAGTCCCATTATTGGGGAGTGGGTGTCCCATAGTATTTGCTTATGCTTTCCCAGCAAAAGCTGCCAAAAATTATGACGGAGCAGCTTGCAATGCCCCTTACAAAAGCCATGCAGTACAGCATATTACAAACATAAGTCCCATTATTGGGGAGTGGGTGTCCCATAGTATTTGCTTATGCTTTCCCAGCAAAAGCTGCCAAAAATTAGGATGGAGCAACTTGCAATGTCCCTTACAAGAGCCATGCAGTAAAGCATATTACAAACATAAGTCCCATTATTGGGGAGTGGGTGTCCCATAGTATTTGCTTATGCTTTCCCAGCAAAAGCTGCCAAAAATTAGGACGGAGCAACTTGCAATGCCCCTTACAAGAGCGATGCAGTACAGCATATTACAAACATAAGTCCCATTATTGGGGAGTGGGTGTCCCATAGTATTTGCTTATGCTTTCCCAGCAAAAGCTGCCAAAAATTAGGACGGAGCAACTTGCAATGCCCCTTACAAGAGCCATGCAGTACAGCATATTACAAACATAAGTCCCATTATTGGGGAGTGGGTGTCCCATAGTATTTGCTTATGCTTTCCCAGCAAATGCTGCCAAAAATTAGGACGGAGCAACTTGCAATGCCCCTTACAAGAGCCATGCAGTACAGCATATTACAAACATAAGTCCCATTATTGGGGAGTGGGTGTCCCATAGTATTTGCTTATGCTTTCCCAGCAAAAGCTGCCAAAATTTAGGATGGAGCAACTTGCAATACCCCTTACAAGAGCCATGCAGTACAGCATATTACAAACATAAGTCCCATTATTGGGGAGTGGGTGTCCCATAGTATTTGCTTATGCTTTCTCAGGAAAAGCTGCCAAAAATTAGGACGGAGCAACTTGCAATGCCCCTTACAAGAGCCATGCAGTACAGCATATTACAAACAAAAGTCCCATTATTGGGGAGTGGGTGTCCCATAGTATTTGCTTATGCTTTCCCAGCAAAAGCTGCCAAAAATTAGGGCAGAGCAACTTGCAATGCCCCTTACAAGAGCCATGCAGTACAGCATATTACAAACATAAGTCCCATTATTGGGGAGTGGGTGTCCCATAGTATTTGCTTATTCTTTCCTAGCAAAAGCTGCCAAAAATTAGGACGGAGCAACTTGCAATGCCCGTTACAAGAGCCATGCAGTACAGCATATTACAAACATAAGTCCCATTATTAGGAAGTTGATGTCCCATAGTATTTGCTTGTGCCTTGCAAGCAAAAGCTGCCAAAAATAAGGACGGAGGAACTTGCAATGCTGGCTCCCTGGTGGTATAGTGGTGGTGGAGGCTGAGGATAAGGAGAAGAAGATTAAACAGCCGAAACGAGGAAGCGTATACCCTTGGGTGGGTGTGAAGCGGTGCATGTGAATACACCTCCCGAAATAACAAAGTGGATTTGACTTTATGTTACTCTGCTGTCATTTGGTGGTGGTGAGAAGTCTGGCCCAATCCAGCCCTTGTTCATTTTGATAAGGGTCAGCTTGTCAGCATTGTCAGTTGACAGGCGAGTGCGCTTATCAGTTATAATTCCCCCAGCGGCACTAAAAACACGCTCCGATAACATGCTAGCGGCAGGGCAGGCCAGGACCTCCAAGGCGTACAGAGCGAGTTCATTCCAAGTGTCCAGCTTGTATACCCAATAATTAAAAGGCACAGAGGAATCACGGAGGACGCTGGTACGATCGGCAAGGTACTCCCTCACCATCTTTTGAAACTTTCCACTCCTTGTGAGAGTACCCCGTGCCTCAGGGCCTGTAAGCTGGGTGGGTGTCAGAAAACTGTCCCAGAACATTGACAGTGTTCCCCTGCCTCTGCTGGATTGGAGTTGCATCTCTCTCGCCTGTA
This sequence comes from Phyllobates terribilis, assembly GCF_046119375.1. Lineage (NCBI taxonomy): Eukaryota > Metazoa > Chordata > Amphibia > Anura > Dendrobatidae > Phyllobates > Phyllobates terribilis. The sequence continues at coordinate 345,206,338 of NW_027362767.1, read as the reverse complement.
CGCCTTGGTTGGGCAACGAACTGTGACCTCTGCCGCTAGCATGTTCAGATAGGAATTTTTTTAAGAGTTCTGCAGCAAGGGCCTTCTGGTATTGCCCCATTTTTGTAGACCTCTCCACCTCAGGAATAAGAGAGTGAAAGTTCTCCTTGTAGCGGGGGTCTACAAGTGTCACCAACCAGTAATGACTGTCACCCAACATTTTGACAACGCGAGGGTCACGGTTAAGGCAGAGTAGCATAAAGTGAGCCATACGTGCCAGACTGGTAACGGGCAAGATTTCCGTGTCCTCACCAAGATGACGAATGACCATGCTCTCCTCCTCCTCCTCCTCTTCCTCCTCCCCCCTGTCCTCAGGCCACCCACGCTGAACCGACGGTATGACACTTGTACAGGTACTACCGTCTACAACGCATGATAGCAGCTCCTGTTCTTCCTCCTCCTCCTCCTCCTCCTCCTCTCCCTCATTGTCCCCCAATGCACGTTGGGATGAGATGAGGCTGGGCTGTGTGTAATCGCCCGCTACGGCTTCTTGATCCATCTCATCATACTCTGGCTGCAATGCCTCCTCTTTAATTCTCTGCAGAGAGCGTTGCAAAAGACAGACAAGTGGGATGCTGACACTAATGATGGCGTCATCGCCACTCACCATCTTGAAGGCCTCCTCAAAGTTTGTCAGGATGGTACATATGTCAGACATCCAGGTCCACTCCTGAGGTCTTATGTGTGGAGTCTGACCTGAATATCGACGGCCTTGTTGCAGCTGGTACTCCACAACTGCTCTCTTCTGCTCACAAATCCTTTGCAACATGTGGAGGGTAGAGTTCCAACGTGTGGGGACATCACACACCAGTCGGTGTGCCGGAAGCTGCAAATGCTGCTGCAACACAGCAAGGGCAGCGGAAGCTGTAGCCGACTTGCGAAAATGAGCTGACAGGCGGCATACTCTCACGAGCAGATCTGGCAACTCGGGGTACGATTTAAGAAACCGCTGAACCACGAGGTTAAGCACATGAGCCAGGCATGGTACGTGTGTGATCTCACCTCGCCTCAGAGCCGCCACCAGGTTACGGCCATTGTCACACACGACCATGCCGGGATGTAGGTTCAGCGGTCTCAGCCACAGATCTGACTGCTCTTTCACAGCTGTCCACAACTCACAAGCAGTGTGAGGTTTATCACCTAAGCTTATGTGTTTCAGCACAGCCTGTTGCAGCTTGGCGGAGGCAGTACTGCAATGCTTCCAGCTTGTAACTGATGTGGTGATATCTGAGATGGATGCTGAAAATGAGGAGGAGGAGGAGGATGCGCAGGAGCTGTACACTGTGGGGGCAACTCTGACTGACATAGGGCCCGCAATCCTCGGTGTGGGGAGGATGTGTTCTGTCCCAAGGTCCGACATTTCCCAGCTTCCACTATGTTTACCCAGTGTGCCGTCAGAGAGATGTACCGTCCCTGGCCACAAGTACTTGTCCACGTGTCCGTTGTCAGGTGGACTCTCCCAGTAACTGCGTTGTTGAGGACACGGCAGATGCTTTGGGACACGTGCTTTTGTAGTGCGGGGATGGCACACCGGGCAAAATAGTGTCGGCTGGGGACCGAGTACCGAGGGACGGCCACCGCCATAAGATTGCGGAAGGATTCCGTCTCCACCAGCCTAAAGGCAGCATTTCCAATGCAAGCAGTCGTGAAATGTGCGAATTTAGGACTGTGGCCTGTGGGGCTTTAGCTGCGAATTTCCGCTTTCGTTCAAAGGTCTGGGATATGGACAATTGAACGCTGCGGTGGGACGTGAACGTGGACGTTGATGCTGTTTCTTGAGAAACTGCCATAACAAGTGAAGACTGAGAGGAGGGGGCATATTTACATGCAGTATGGACAGGGGATTGCCTTGCACACACAACAGGGGGTTCTATTGCACGCACAACAGTGGAAGAAGCAGTGGTGACACCCGCTGACACTGGTCGTGGACCCTGGGTTTCGCCCCACAAAGTCGGGTGCTTTGCTGCCATGTGCCTGATCATGCTGGTAGTGGTCAGGCTGGTAGTTTTGTCACCCTTGCTGATGCTGGCATGGCAGGTGGAACTAATGGCCTTTTTGGGGTTATCAGCAGAGTCTTTAAAAAAATTCCAGACTCTGGAAGACCTACCGCTTGTACTGGCAACGTCCCTCGTGTTGGTGTTACGGGGAACGGTTGCCTGCCTTCTGTCTGCGGCCACCACACTGCTTCTTCCTGCCTGTTGGGGTACTCTGCCTCCCTCCCCCTGTGTGCTGCTGGCCTCACTCTGCATGTCCTCCTTCCACGTTGGGTCAGTTACTAGATTATTCACCACCTCCTCCTCTTCCACTTGCGCACCACGATCCTCCTCCTCACTTCCTGGCAATTGTGTCTCGTCATCGTCCACCTCTTGTGACAGATTGCCAACGTCGACTTCCTGTGGCCGTGGCTGTTCAAATATTTGGGCATCGCAACATGGGATCTCCTCTTCCACCACTTCAAGCGTATCAGGCGAGGGGCCAAAATATGGAAATGGACCAGTGAACAGCTCTTCAGAGTGTCCAAGTGTTGGATCACTTGCTGTCTGACGACACTCGGCATGGTGGGAGGAAGGAGCATCAGGGTGAGCAGGAGTATGCGGTCGAGACTCACGGCTACTAAGAATTGACCGTGTGGAAGACAGACCGGAGGTGGTGGTGCCCAGGTAACTGGAAGTATTGTCTGCTATCCAATTAATAACCTGTTCACACTGATCAGTTCTCAATACTGGTGTTGTTCTGTGCTTCCCTAGTAATTCGGTCAAGAAGTGGGAGCGAGAAGATGTGGCTGTTGGTTGTGGCACATTTTCACCTTGGCCACGGCCCCGTCCTCTGCACGAACCATCACCAGAATGTCCACTTCCACGTCCCTTGCCACGCGCCTTGCCCATTGTAAATGAAGTAAAATAGCTTACACTTGCACTATCAATGGAAAAAGGGTAATAAAGAGTAGATTAGATCCGTGGAAGAGGAAAACCACAGTTATTGTTTACTGGGGTATACCACACTTTTTTAAATAGAGATATTTGCGGCTGCACAGTGAGCGACACACTCAAACTGCTTTTTTCTTAGATACCAAAGGCCCAAAACTGGATAGTACAGCGATTTGACCCGTGGAGCTGCGAAACCACACTGGGATGTCGGGCCTACACAAGACTATTTTCAACAGATATATTTTTGTGTCACAATAGTCAGGAGACACTACTGTTTTTCTTTACGGAAAAATCTACCAAAAGCTGAATAATAGAGATTTTTTACCGTGGGATGGCAAAACCACAGTTATTGTTTACTGGGGTATACCACACTTTTTTAAATAGAGAAATTTGCGACTGAACAGTGAGCGACAAACTCAAACTGCTTTTTTTTTAGATACCAAATGCCCAAAACTTGATAGTACAGCGATTTGACCCGTGGAACTGCAAAACCACACTGGGATGTTGGGCCTACACAAGACTATTTTCAACAGATATATTTTTGTGTCACAACAGTCAGGAGACACTACTGTTTTTATTTACGGAAAAAACTACCAAAAGTTGATTAATAGAGATTTTTTACTGTGGGATGGCAAAACCACAGTTATTGTTTACTGGGGTATACCACACTTTTTTAAATAGAGATATTTGCCGCTGAACAGTGAGCGACACACTCAAACTGTTTTGTTTTTTAGATACAAATGGCCCAAAATGGATAATACAGAGGTTTGAACCGTGGAAGTGCAAAACACTTCTGTTTCTCTAGCCTACACTAGACTATTTTCAACAGTTATATTTGTGTCTGAAAAATCAGAAACGTGCTTTTTTTTGGGGGGGTGGGGGGGGACACACCAAAAGGTTAATAAGACGGGTATTTGTACAGTTTGAAGGAGGAAAAAAAAGGAGGATTTAGATGGAAAAAAAAGGATTTTTCCTGGCCCCCGACACCTGGTGCTAAGTCCAGCATTTTCAGCAACAGGAGCACACAGGACTGTAATGCAGAATTTGCTGGTATAACCTTTGTGTCTCCTATACAGCCTGCCTGCCTGGTATCTGGGATGGATATTAGTCCTGAAAAGGACTGTTTGTTTGTTCTGGCAGCCTTTACAGACCCTACACTAACTATTTTGCAGTTTATATCTCTCCCTAAATCAGCAGCGCTGTCCCTACACTGTCTAATCCGGAGCGACTGTGTCCAAGATGGCGGCGCCCCGTTTTAAATACTCGAGGTGACGCTGTGCGGCCAGCCAATCACTGTAATGCCCACAACCAACATGGCTGCAGCATTACAGTGACTGGCTGGCAATCCCTGCATGTTCATTGGCTCTGTAAAGAGCGCCAAACATGCAGGGCGGAGACCCGAGCTCCCGCCCGAGTAACCCGGAAATGCTCGGTGCTCGCCGAACATCCCGAGTAGCGTGATGCTCGGGCGAGTACCGAGCAGTGTCGAGCATGTTCGCTCAACACTATTGAGGACTCTTTCCTACAGGCAATTACGTCAGGTTAAAAAAGCAGCGGCAAAAAAGCCTTCTCATAGCAGCAGACAAGTTTTTGAAGCAGCTGGTGCCTTCAACGTCCCCCGAACAACAAGATGCAGGGTCCTTCAGAGGTTTGCAGCTATGCGTAAGCCATCCTGTCGACCTCCTCTATCCACTGTACACAAGCAGAAACGGCTCCAGTGGGCCAAACAATACATGAAAACTGACTTCAAAACTGTTTTGTTCACCGATGAGTGCCGTGCAACGCACAATGGTCCAGATGGATGGAGTGGAGGATGGCTGGTTGATGGACACCCCATGCAAACATGGCTACGGCGCCAACAAGGACGAGGTGGAGTAATGTTTTGGGCTGGAATCATGGGGAGAGAGATTGTCGGCCCCTTTAGGATCCCTGAAGGGGTAAAGATGAACTCCATAATGTATGTGGAGTTTCTCAAACAGCACTTCCTGCCATGATTCAAGAGGAAGAACCTTGTATTCCGCAGCAAGATCATTTTCATGCATGATAATGCACCGTCTCATGCTGCACATAACACATCTGCATCTCTGGCTGATATGGGCATAATAGGGGACAAACTTATGGTGTGACCCCCATGCTCCCCTGACCTCAACCCCATTCAGAACCTCTGGAGCATCATCAAAAGGAGTGTCTATGATGGCGGGAGGCAGTTCACATCTAAGCAACAGCTCTGGGAGGGTATTCTGTCCTCATGCAAAACAATTGAAGCAGAAACCATCCAAAACCTGACAAATTCAATGGACGAGAGAGTTCAGAAGCTCCTTTCGAACAAGGGGTCCTATGTGCAAATGTAACATCACCTAGAATAAAGTTTTGAGTTGAAAACTGTTTGATTTCAGTTTCTAATAACCTGCTAATGCTTATAATTTCAAAAATGACCATTTTTTGTTCTTAATTAAAATGAAAAGGTTGATCGAAGAGTGTGGGGGATCTAAGAGTGTGGCAACCCAGTAGTCAGCATTATTTTGAATTCTGACAATCTGAGGGTCATGTTGCAGATAGTGCAGCAAGAAGGCACTCATGTGTCTTGCGCATCTAGGAGCCCCAAAATTATTTTCAGGACTAGATGCAGCTAAAAATTATTATTAATTTGAAAGCTGGCGGAGCTTAGTATAGATGGCCTAATAGAATCAGTACTGCAAACTGCTACAAGACCAAAATTATTTTACAGGCAAGATAGAGATAAACATGATTAGTAATAATTTGAAATCTTGTGGTGCTTAGTATAGATGGCCTAATAGAATCAATACTGCAAACTGCTACAAGGCCCAAATGATTTTCCAGCCAATATACAGATAAACATGATTAGTAATTTTAAATCTGGTGGAGTTTAGTATAGATGGCCTAATAGGTTCAGTACTGCATACAGCTACAATGCCCAAATTATTATCCAGCCAAGATACAGATAAACATGATTAGTAATTTTAAATCTGGTGGAGTTTAGTACAGATGGCCTAATAGATTCAGTACTGCACACTGCTACAAGGCCCAAATTATTATACAGGCAAGATACAGATAAACATGATTAGTAATTTGAAAGCTTAAAACGGTTGGTGAGGTGATTTTAACAAATCATCAAGCTTTTACTCTCCCCAGGATGACACAGGGGAAGAAAAGTCTTTTTGGATCCATGATTTGTTCATCTTTATGAACGTGAGTCTGTCTACATTAGCAGTGGAGAGGCGCGTGCACTTATCTGTCAGCACACCACCAGCAGCGCTGAACACACGTTCAGACAGAATGCTGGCTGCGGGGCATGACAAGATCTCCAAGGCGTAAGTGGCGAGCTCTGGACATTAATACAGATTGGAAGCCCAAAAAGAGCAAGGTTCCAGTGACACAGTCATGGCTTCAATGTTTACTTGGAGATACTCCTGTACCATCGTCTCTAGGCGTTGACTATGTGTCAGACTTCTTGTCACCTGTGGCCTTGCAAAGGATGGGCTAAAAAAGTGGTGAAATGATTCCCCAAAATTGATGTTACCAGCAGATACTGTGTTTGTCTTACGTTTTGAGTGCTGAACACTCGACAGTCCCACGGTTGGCAAGTTGGAACTGTGAGATTCACTACGTGCACCACTGGTGTTTTGTGGAAAAGCACATGTAAGATTTTGCAACAGTCTCTGCTGATACTCCTGCATGCGTGCATCCCTTTATATGGCAGGAATAATTTCTGCAAATTTACTTTTGTTTCGGGGATATAACAGTAGTCAGGATTATTTCTAATTCTCACAATTCGAGGGTCATGTTGCAGGTAGTGCAGCAAGAAGGCACTCATGTGTCTTGCGCATCCAGGAGCACCAAGTCCCTGTTGTGTTGGTGGCGAGGTAACAATCATGCTTCCTTCCTCTGTCCTCTCCCCCCAACCTCGCACAACAGAAATGTGATCAAGGTCTCCCTCTTCTGATGAGTCTTCCATCAGTCCGTCCTTCTCTTCTTCCTGGGCTCCTGCACCTTCCTCACTAGTTTGGCTGCTACCATGCACCCTGGTAAAACCATCTTCCCCACCCTCACATGCCTGCCGCCTTGGTGCTGCTGACCGTCTGGACCTTGCAGATGTTAGCCCTTCCGCATACAACTCCTCCTCCTCTACTTCCTCCACCTCCGCTTGTGCCACCACCTGACTCAAAGAAGCGGTGATGTTGTGTGCGACAAACTGGTGGAGCGCAGGCACACCTTTCTTTGAGAAGTAGTGTCGACTGGGCATCTGGTACTGGGTACTGCGACGGACATAAGGTCTCGAAAATCCTCTGTGTCCACCAGGCAGAAAGGCAGCATTTCTGTAACCAAGAGCTTGCAGATGGTGAAATTCAACCTCTTAGCTTTCTCATGGCTAGGAGGAAATGGTCTTTTACTTGTCCACATCTGAGGGATCGAGGGCTGGCTGTTGTGCTTAGATGGGGTTGAGAAGGGAGTCCCCGGCAAACTGCCAGTCTGTGTGAAAGATTAAGGTGGACATGTTAGGTTGCCTTGATCCAAAGGTGGTGCTCTCGATGTCGGAGAGCGCTAAACACCAGCAGGTGTTTCCTCCTCCAAAGAAAATGATGACCTTCCAATCACGCTGGCTTTTGCTGGTAAAGAGGTGGCAGGTCTGCGTCCCAAAACAGGTGTGACTGCTGTCCCCCCAGTCACAGAGGATGAAGAGGCCGCGGATGCACAAGATGTGGCATTCGGTGGTTAGCCCAGCCGGCTAGGCCGCATTGTAGCACAGTGAGCTTCCCACTGCAACTTATGCTTCATATCCATGTGCCGGTTCATGCATGAAGTACTCAAACTATATATTTTTTGGCCTCTACTTAGCTTTTACTGACAAATGTTACAGATAACACGAGTTGGGTCATCCTTATCTATATGAAAAAATGCCCAGGCTATGCAAGTCTTAGCAACAATGCGACCTGAAGAGCCACCACGACTTGTGGTCAGAGGCAGAGTTGTGTTTGAGGATGCAGTTGTTGAGGGGCTTCCAGTACTACGACTCTGTCCAGGAAGGCGCAACAAGACCTCGTCGTCACTAGCATCCTCCTCCACCTCCTCTGCTGACCTCATCGACTGGCTCACTGTGGGTTGACAGTAAGTGGGATCTCCAACCTCGTCATCATCACCCTGTGTGTTATCACACCCGTCGTCCTCAGAGCCAACCTCTTTCTGCCCTGACAAAAAACTCAAGTTTTCGCTCCAATCAGGTATTTGAGTCTCATCAGCGTCTTCCTCATTGTCTCCACCAACAGGAGTTACAGTTTGGGAACGAGGGTCTACATTATGGTCAGAACCTTCTGCGTCTGTTCCTGGGTCTGACTCTTAAAGATTCTGGGCATTAGTGCAGTTCATTTCCTCGTCTGGATTCACAGAAGCTCAGGAGCCGACCTCTGATTTCCAGGCTATAGTATGAGTAAACAGCTCTGCAGACTCAACCATCTGTTCTACCCCATACTCAGACAGGCAGCTGGAGACTTGGGAGCTTTGAGAAAGCAAGTGCGATTGGGGTGACACCTCTGAGGACTGGAGTATTTGTGATGTTGAAGTTGATGTGGAGGAGAGCCCACTTAAAGGAGCACTTGATATCCATTAAAGCACTTGCTGTTTTGTGCCTCATCTGGAATTTGTAGCGATTGGCGTGGCCGTAAGAAAGGGATCTTATCACAATGTCCACTAAAAGAAGTAGACATCTTAGTTTGGCTGGAAGATGGTCTTTCTTCTGCAGATGTTACTGTTGCTTTGACACCTACCCCACAGACACAACATTTTTTTCCCTTCCCAACAAGCCTATTCCCCTTTCCACCATCAGCAGGCCTTTTTCCACTCATTTTGGTGGTTAACTAATTGACAACTCTGGAGTTGTTTGCACAAAAAACAATGGATAGGAACCGAGCAGAGCTGAGTGGCCAAACTGTGGTATTAGCCCAAAAGTATTGGCTGGGTTAGATGCAGAAAAACAATTTTATCACATACACAGGTGGTGGAGCTTAGTATAGATGAACTAATAGAATAAGTCCCACACACTGCTACAAGCCCAATTTTTTTTTCAGAGCTAGATGCAGACAAAAATTATTTTTAATTTGCTACCTGGTGGAGGTTGGTATAGATGGACTAATAGAACAAGTCCCACAAACTGCTACAAGCCCAAATTTTTTTTCAGAGCTAGATGCAGATAAAAATTATTTTTAATTTGCAACCTGGTAGAGGTTAGTATAGATGGACTAATAGAACAAGGCCCACACACTGCTACAAGCCCAAACTTTTTTTCAGAACTAGATGCAGATAAAAATTATTTTAATTTGCAACCTAATGGAGGTTAGTATAGATGGACTAATAGAACAAGTCCCACAAACTGCTACAAGCCCAAATTTTTTTTCAGAGTTAGATCGGATAAAAGTTATTTTTAATTTGCAACCTGGTGGAGGTTAGTATAGATAGACTAATAGAACAAGTCCCACACACTGCTACAAGCTCAAATTTTTCTTCAGAGCTATATGCAGATAAAAATTATTTTTCATTTGCAACCTGGTAGAGGTTAGTATAGATGTACTACTAGAACAAGTCCCACACACTGCTACAAGCCCAAAAATTTTTTTCAGAGCTACATGCAGAGAAAAATTATTTTTAATTTGCAACCTGGTGGAGGTTAGTATAGATGGACTAATAGAACAAGTCCCACACACTGCTACAAGCCCAAATTTTTTTCAGAACTAGATGCAGATAACAATTATTTTTAATTTGCAGCCTGGTGGAGGTAAGTATAGATGGACTAATAGAACAAGCCCCACACACTGCTACAAGCCCACAAAAATTTTCAGAGCTAGATGCAAATAAAAGTTAGTTTTAATTTGCAACCTGGTGGAGGTTAGTATAGATGGACCAATAGAACAAGTCCCACACACTGCTACAAGCCCAAAAATTTTTCAGAGCTAGATGCAGTTAACAATTATTTTTAATTTGAAACCTGGTGGAGGTTAGCATAGATGGACTAATAGAACAAGTCCCACACACTGCTACAAGCCCCAAAATTTTTTCAGAGCTAGATGCAGATAAAAGTTAGTTTTAATTTGCAACCTGGTGGAGGTTAGTATAGATGGACTAATAGAACAAGTCCCATACACTGCTACAAGCCCAAAACATTTTTTCAGAGCTAGATGCAGAGAAAAATAATTTTTCATTTGCAATCTGGTGTAGGTTAGTATAGATGGACTAATAGAACAAGTCCCACACACTGCTACTAGCCAAATTTTTTTTCAGAGCTAGATGCAGATAAAAATTATTTTTAATTTGCAACCTGGTGGAGGTTAGTATAGATGAACTAATAGAACAAGTCCCACACACTGCTACAAGCCCAAAAATATTTTCAGAGCTTGATGCAGATAAAAATTATATTGAATTTGCAACCTGGCGGAGGTTAGAATAGATGTACTAATAGAATGATGCTATGCCCAAAAGGATTAACTTGGCTAGGTGCTGTAAATAAATTAGTATTCTATACACAGGTGGATTAGCTTGCAACACAGATAGGCTACTCCACTGACTAACACACACTGCAAGAGGCCAAAAAGGATTTGCTTAGCTAGATTTAGCCAAATGCTGTGAAAAAAACTTGCACAGCACTGGCACAGACCTGCCTGGCAAAAAGTCCTAGGAAATTATGTAACCTAGTACTGAAAATTACTGCAATTCCAAGTAGACCCTACTCAAAACCTTTCTATTTAAGAGCACAGACCTGCCTGATAAAAGTCGTAGGATATGATGTAACCTAGTCTTCAAAAGGACTGCAATCACAACTATTCCCTACTCCCAAGCTATCTGTAGATTTGTGCAAAAATTGGCTTGAAATGAACACTCAAAATATAGCGCACACAGCAACAGTGGTGCCGTCTAACATGCAGCTGCAGCAGTGAGAAAATGGTGGCTACGTGGAAAATGGCTGGGTCTTATAGGGCAAGGACATGTGACATACACTGCCAATGACACATGCCCTTGCTTGTGTGAAAAAAAGCAGTTCGCTCCATGTGTGCGCTGCTGATAGGCTGACAGATTGCACCTCCCCACTTTAAATGCGGGAAAAAGAATAAAAAAAGGAGATCTTCATTATTTATGCAGAGATCCATCCTCTGCCCCTCCCACCGCCCCGCTGTACACTCAAACTGCGTATTAACTTTAATTTTAAGCATTACTGAGAAAAAATCCAGTTATTATTTTGGTGCACGAACAGTTATCGAACATAACCTCAAACAGCCGTATTTTTTTCTTATCGTTCGTGTTCGCCGAACGGCTCGAACACCGTCCAAAACAGCTCGAATTTGAGATTGGCGAACAGTTCAAGTCAAACACCACTCATCTCTACTTAATATGTCATCCATAGAAATCTAAGGATCTTCTTTCTTTAATTGTTCCCCAGTGAGGTTCTGAATTTATAGACACAGACTTTTTGAAGTGGAAGAAAAGATAAAGTGCGTATGGCAGCATGAAGATTAGTAGTCATAGAGAGATTGAATGGCAGCATACAAAATCTATAGCTCCGTAAACAGAGACCAATTCCCAAATCTGCCTGCAAGCTGTACAACTTTAATGTGTGCAAAAGTCCATATTTGGAAAAGAAGGTTGGATCTTATCAAATAAGCTAACGTAATATGGAGTCTTATAGGCAATGCTCCATGTGAAGAAAAACATTATACATTTGCAGCATGGTGGACCAGAGGTTAACTCTATAACCTTGTAGTGCTGGGTTCTTGGGTTCTAATTCCACCAAGGACAAAATTTGCAAGGAGTTTGTATGTTCTTCCCGTGTTTGCTTGTTTTCCTCACACAATCCAAAGACAAGCTAATGGGGAAATTAGGTTGTCATCCCAAATGGTGATGTCTGTACAGTGCTTTGGAAATTAATGGCACCATAAGTGAGTAAACTAAATAAATATCACTCTGCAGAGAAAAGAACTCTCAAATGTACCACCTATCAGGGTACTGTAGCCCTTAAAAATCAATTCAGATCCACTATGAAGCCTTGCAGCATGACAGAGGATTTTAGTCAAGCTAGAAACCCATCTATAGACAAATACAAATTTTGCCACTCATCATTGTGTTTTCCACCCTTAGAAAAAGCCGGTACCTCTGGCGAAACGCGCATCAGGGACGCTAGTCCTGATAATGTAATTGACAGCACAACATATACAGGATCAGATTGCCCCGCTGTAATATATCTGCACGCTTCCTTTGCCGTCACAGCGTGCAGATCGATACAACAGATCAGGCTACCAGAGCGCACCACTGGAACCTGAGATACCTTCGACGAGGTAGACGACATGCGCAGCTGATACAGTTGTGCTCAAAAGTTTACATACCCCAGCGGAATTTTTCCTTTCTTGGCCTTGTTTCAGAGATTATGAATGATAACAAAAAACTTTTTATCCACTCACTCTTATTGGTTGGATGAAGCCATTTATTGTCAAACTTCTGTGTTTTCTCTTTTTAAATCTTAATGAAAGCCAAAAACATCCAAATGACCCTGATCAAAACTTCACATACCCCAGTTCTTAATACCGTGTATTGCCCCGTCTAAAAACAATGACAGCTTGAAGTATTTTGTGGTATTTGTGGATGAGGTTCTTTATTTTCTCAGATGGTAAATCTGTCTATTCTTCTTGGCAAAAAGCCTCCAGTTCCAGTAAATTCCAAACCGGCTGTCTAGCATGAACTGCTTGCTTGAGATCTCCCCAGAGTGCCTCAATTATATTGAGGTCAGGAGACTGAGATGGCCACTCCAGAACCTTCACTTTGTTCTGCTATTGCCAATGACAGGTAAACTTGGCCTTGTGTTTTGGATCGTTGTCATGTTGGAACATCCAAGTACGTCCCATGCGCAGCTTCCAGGCTAATGAGCGCAAATTTGCCTCCAGTATTTGCTAATAACATGCTGCATTCATCTTTCCTTCAACTTTTACCAAGTTTCCTGTGCCTTTGTAGCTCACACAACCCCAAAACATCAGCGATCCACCTCCATGCTTTACTGTAAGAATGGTGTTCCTTTCATCATAGGCCTTGTTGACCTCTCTCCAAATGTAACGTTTATGGTTGGGGCCAAAAAGTTCAATTTTGGTCTCATCACTCCAAATTACCTCATTCCAGAAAGTTTGAGGCTTGTCTCCCTGTTGTTACTTAGATACTTTGTGGCATTTGCACAGTAATGGCTTTCTTCTGGCGACTCGACCATGCAGCCCATTTTTCTTCAAGTGCCTCCTTATTGTGCATCTTGAAAGAGCCACACTGCTAGTTTTCAGAGTCCTGAATTTCAGCTGATGTTATTTGTGAGTTTTTCTTTGCATCTCGAACAATTTTCCTGGCAGTTGTGGCCGAATTTTTTGTTGGTCTACCTCACCGTGGTTTGGTTTTTACAGAGCCCCAGATTTTCCATTTGTTAATCAAGGTTTGAACGTTGCTGACTGGCATTATCAATTCCTTGGATATTTTTTTGTATCCCTTTCCTGTGTTATTCAGTTCAACTACCTTTTCCCTTAGATCCATTGACAATTCTATTGCTTTCCCCATGACTCACAATCCAGAAACACCAGTGGCTGGATGAAAGATGCAAGAGTCTGTCTGGATCGCAGAAACTCACTCAGTTTTTATGCACACACACTGATTACAAGCAAACAGGTCACAGGTGAGGATGTTACCTTGAGTAGCCATTCAAACTCATTTGTGTCAAATTCTGTGCATGTTATCAGGCCAAAATCACCAGGGTATGTGAACCTTTGATCAGGGTCATTGGGATGTTTTTGGTTGTCATTAAGATTTAAAAAGAGAAAACAGTAGTTTGACAATAACTGGCTTCACCCAACCAATAACGATGAATAGAGAAAAAGTTTTTTGTTATCATTCATATTCTCTGAAACAAGGCCAAGAAAGGAAAAATTCTGCCGGGGTATGTAAACTTTTGAGCACAACTATATGTACAATTAGATAGATTTTATTTATAAATCAATAAAAGTTATTTTTTATTAACATCCTTTCCACCTTCCTTTTCTCCTTCCCCAATCATTTGATCATTTTGGTGGTGTCTACCTATGTTAATATTGTCATATGAGATCGGACCATACATTTACTAGAACAGCATTTGGCTGGCTAAGCGAGATGCCCTTGATCCAGCTTTGGCAGCTTTGTAAGTGGACACTGGCACCTCTTAATGAAACTCTATTAACCAAGAAACAGCTTAAAGCTCTTTTATAATTTGAATGTCTTCTTAAGCAAAAAGAGTATTTTGGCCACTCCTTGTAGCTACAGTATGCCCTCGATGCTACATATAAAAGCATCTGTTCATGATGCTTAAAGAAGCAGAGAAGAAAAAATCTGGCCCTCATAGAGTTGCAGAAAAAAATAGATTTATTAGTAAAGTAATCCAAATACAGTGACATTTCTGTCTGAATGACCTTCTCCATACATATTGTATATGGATCACTGCATGTAACAGCGCTGTGGTGAATAGGGGTTCAATGCCCATAGGATTTGCTCAAATAGGCATTCATCCCCTATTCCCCACAGCGCTGTTACATGCAGTGAACCATATGCAATCTGTCTGAAGAAGGTCCTTTAGTCTGAAACGTCACTGTTTTTCGATTGCTTTACTTATAAATCTAATTTTTTCTGCAACTTTATGAGTGCAAGATTTTTTCTTCACTGAGTATATGGAGTGGTATCCTATCCTGGCACAATATTTTTATCCAGAGTGACGTACATCCTATTTACATAGTGCTTAAAGAACCACTCCCACGAAAAAATGTATCCTGGTTATATATTACAGCCAACATATTAGTACTGTCTACTTACAATTGTTCATTTTGCCTTTCTACCCAGTTAATTCTTCTCTTTTCCATAAGGTTTATGACATCACATGACTAAAAGCAGACTAGCTGAATCCTTCTAAGCTTTATGTAGAACCAGGAAATCTCCTTTTCCCTGCATAAGTCATCGCCCTCTTCTAGAGATCAGTGACCTTGTTCGGAAAACGTTCACCAATCTCAAATTCAGCACGAAAATTGTACATTCTTATTTGCGTTCATACCCCCGGGCCTTTTTACTCAAAATCTGCAAAATTCGTCCAAAGTGTAGTAAATGATCGCGTTTCCACTAATGCTTTTCTTAGGACTTTGGCTTGGATAGTGGTGCTGTATTATAAGCTACTGGGACATGTTTGATGAGGGTAGGGGCTGGGGAGAGGTCACAAGAGTGGCAAACTGTTATTCTTAATTTTTTTTTATTAACTTAATGTTTGGAGATTCCGATAGCCAATCAGGGAGCAGGAACCATGCACAATGTTCAGACACAAGATCTTGTGTCATTTGCTGCCAAAGTCACATGTCCTCTCCATATAAAGAGCGGACATGTTTTTTTTGCTCCATCTTGTCAATGTAACAGTGCAGAGAGGCTGTTCTTGCTACTGATACTGGATAGTGATATAGTTAACTAGGCGGTTACTTGTCAGTCAGCTAGTTAAGATAGATAGGATCCTGTGTGGCTGTAAAATTGACCTTGCAGCCGATCAATCCTTTTTGCTAATAGTGTGGTCCAGAGACACCAGACCACAATTCAGCATATAACTGTGCTGTGCTCCATGCAGGAGTACAACTTTAAAACTCTAAATTCTTTATGTTAATAGCGTGGTCCTGAAGCAAGGCCACATTCCAGCTTTTAATTCTTTTGTGCTGATATTTTGCTCCATCCAGGGGTCCACATTAGAAAATCCTAATTTTTTCTGCTACTATCGTGCTACAGAAAGCAGGCCGCATTTCAGTTTTGAATTGATTTGTGCCAAAATTGTGCTCCATCCAGGGGTCCACATTTCAAAATCTAAATTATTTCTGCTAATAATGTGATTGTGAAACAAGGGCACATTTGTGCACAGAATTATTTGGTGTTGGTAGATTTTTTGAACAGGCAAGAGTTCACATTAGAAAATCTAAATTCTTTCTGCTAATAGTATGTTCCTGAAACCAGGCCACATTTCATCTTTTAATTCTTTTGTGCTGATATTTTGTTCCATCCAGGGGTCCACATTAGGAAATCAAATTTTTTTCAGCTTCTATCATGTTACAGAAACCAGATCACATTTCAGCTTTGAATTTTTTTGTGCTGATATTCTTCTCCATCCAGGGGTCCACATTAAAAAATCTAATTTTTTTCTGCTTCTATCATGCTACAGAAAGCAGGCCACATTTCAGCTTTGAATTTTTTTGTGCTGAGATTCTGCTCCATCCAGGGGTCCACATTAGAATATCTAAATTTTAGTTGTTAATAGCATGCTTCAGCCATACTATCTGAGAAAATAAAAACTGATTGGTAATTTAGAGACAGGTGACTAACAGGTTTGGGCCTAGGTTTGTGAAACAGCTGATTAAAAGAGGTGAAGGGTACATCCAACATGAGTGGGAGAAAGCGAGGTCGTGGTGGAAGGGGGAATAGGTTTGATGTTTAAGGTGTACGTGGGTAGGTGGTAATATCCAAAGACAACATACAACTTCTGTTACTGGACGGGCTACTCCACTCCCTTTCTTTGGCAGCCACACAGTGGTACACCTTGTAGATGACGGCCAGAGTGAGCATGTGCTGCAGTTGATGGCAAGCGCTGCATCAAGTGGCATCTCCTCCTCTTCCTCCGCCTCAGCATCACACATACAGTCCTCGGAGGTGGCACTCCAATTACCCTTGTTTCCACCTGGTATGACAACTCTCAAACCACTCAACTGACTGTAGGGAACCACATATGGGTCAGTCTGCAGAGCTATTCACACATTCTATGCCATGAGCATCAGAGGTCTGCTCCAAACATTAACTGACTAAAGAGGAGGAAAGCATCTGCACTGATGCCCAAAATTTTTTTCTGTTAGATCTGGAGTTGACGAAGTAGGGTCCGAGCAGAATCCTAACCCTTGTCACCAGACGTTAACCACTGGGAGGAGGTGATCCTGATGAGATTCAGATAACTGAGGCACACACGGACTGTACCGTGCTGTCATGGCAAGAAGAGGAGGAGTGTGACTCTCAGGGATAGGAGTGGGAGAACAAAGAATATGGTGATGAGGTTGCAGATCCCACTTGGTGTGAACCCAGAGGCACACAAGTGAGTAGTTCAGCTGAGGAGGTGGAGGAGGAGGAAGACGAGGTGGTTACGTTGCCACCTCCCGCACAGACACAGAATGATGCAACCATGACAAGCACTGCATTCTCAGCCACAACTGTGGCCAGCAGCGGTCGAGAATCTGCAGTTCACAGAGGCAGCAAGAGTTGACTAGCCTGGGCATTTTTTGAGACCGCAAAGGATGACCCAACTCAAGTTATTTGCCAACTTTGTAAAAAATATACTTAGTAGAGGCAAAAATGTTACTAGTACATGCATGAACCAGCACATGCTCGATCAACATGCGTTTGTCTAAGAATCTCACTGGAATAAAATGCGGACTAGTGAGCCTCACCAACCATCAGCCGCCCCATCAACCGCATCTGCTGCTTATTCCTCCTCCATCACCGTGGCAAGTGTTCACACATCGATCTCTGGCCACAGAACATCTACTTGTTTACCCGCTCCAGTCCGGGTGAGTGAGAGCTGGTCAGCTGTTACGGAAGTGGACATACCTGCTGATTTTGTTTCACTGAGCACACCACATCTTTCCCAATCCACCGTAACATCTCCGCCTGCACCTCACTCATGGTCCAGCAGTATATCGTGTTCACCCTACTCCACCCTCTCTCAGCACAGCAACCAGCCCTCGGTCTCGCAGTTGTGATCATGTAAAAGATTGTTTCCTCCTACACATGCCAAAACTAAGAGCTTGAACTCCACCATCTCCAATCTGTAGGCCACGGATTTGCTGCCTTTCATCTGTGGATACAGACGGTTTCCAAAAGCTGATGGCCGTCGCAGTCCCCCAGTATCAATTGCCTCATCGCCATTACTTCTCTAGGAAAGCTGAGGCAGCACTACACCAGCATGTCGCAGACAACATCATCCGTTCCTTGAAAATATCTGTCTGCAGGGTGCATTTCTACCACGGCCACAGCAAGGCGCAGGAGTGCCACTATACCACCAATGAATGACACAATCCCTCCTGGGACTTACACCCTGACAATGCATGGACTCCATATGACCGCATTATCCACGTGGCCCCACACCATTATTGGATCTTGTTGAGCTCTCCTCTTTCCTGGACTTTAGTCCTATTCTCAGACTCTAAACAGTTTCAAACCACCCATGCAATAAGCGACTAAATGATTAAGGCCGTAATTGTGGCCGAAACATCTTACCACTGTCGTCTTGCACCTGGGTTTGAATAAATTGTCTGTTTATTATTAAATGTTTTTGCATTCACAACGTTTAAGTGTGCGATGAATTGAATTTTCTACAGTTAAGGGGCACTCGCTGCCCATTACATCAGCACCTCCACCTCTGACAGAGCGCAAGCAAATTGTTATTTTGAGGGTGCATTTCACCACAGACACCTGGACGAGCAAGCATGGCTATGGGCATTACATCTCGCTGACTGGGAACTGGGTGACTCTGGTGACTGTGAAGGCTGGCGGTGAAGGGGCTGCTCCACAAGTCTTGGAATCCCCAAGGCTTGTGTTCTAATACTCTGCATGTAACACCTCCTCCACTGCTTCTGCCTCCTGCCTCTCCTCTAGGGCCTTCATCTGCACCCTCAGCCTGTGCTTTAATGAGACACGCATTCCAATAGTGCAGAGAGAATCTCCTTCACCTCCATACTGTGCAGTCAGGGCTCACCGCAATCAGGCAGTGTTAAAATTAATATGCCTTAAAGATCATAGTCATATAACTGAAGAGTTGTGGACAGGTATCTAGGCTGAGTTTGAGCAATGGCTGTTTCCACTGACCTTGGAGCTAGGGAAGGCCATGTGTGATAACGGTGCAAAGCTGGTGGTGGCCCTACGCTGGGGCAACTTCACACACGTGCCTTGCATGGCTCACATCCTCAACCCGGTGGTGCAGCAATTTCTCCGCCACTATCCCAGCCTGGATGCGCTGCTGCAGAAAGCACGGTTGCTGTGTGCTCACTTTCACCATTCTCACCCTGCGGGTCATCGACTTTCATCGCTACAGAGGTCTTTGGCCCTATCAGTTAACCAGTTCATATGCGATGTGCCAACATGGAATTACACTCTATACATGTTGCAGCGACTGTGGCAGTAGCTACAAGCGCTGATGCAGTATCTCTTCTTGCATCACTATTCCAGTCATCTACATGTTGGATCACACTTTGAATAGCCTTCAAGAGAACATTGTGGTCCCAGAGGAAGAGAAGGTAGAAGAGGAGAATGCGGAAGGGATAACAATATCTCTAAGTTCCAGTCTGTCATCGCACAAGCGGGTGCCAAAAGAGATTGGATTACAGCAATTGAGGGGGGCTCATGGTACCAGACAAACTGTTAGCGAAGGTGCAGGAGCCGAGGAACAAATGGATATCGTGAGGAGGAAGAGGTGATGGGCGCACAACAGTCAGGAGATAAATATCCCCTCTCTGTTGTTCATCATTGGTGGGAGGAAACAGAGGATGCAAGGTTCAGTGTTTTATTCCGCCACCAACACATATGGACTTGGACTTCATGGAAGATACTGACACATGAGTCTTGCAGTACTATCTGCAACATGATCCCTGTATTGTTAGGATTTGAAATACTGCTTACTACTGGATTGCCACTCTGTTATATCCATGATACAAGAGTAAGATTTGCCAGATGCTTTCTGCCCTGGAAAGGGATGCACACGTGCTGGAGTATCGAAACACACTTGTAGACAACCTTAAGAGTTGTTTTTCCCAAGACAGCAGTGAGGCACACAGTGTTCATCGCTGTTGTAGACTTCCAACCCTAGGGACGTCAATTTGTCAACACAAAAACATTAGCAGCAGCAGTGTAAGTGACAGAAGGAATTTCTGTGAGTCCTTTCACACATTTTTTAGACCAGCCTGTGCACCAACTGACCAGAGTACAAGTCTGACACATAGTGAATGATTGGAGAGGATGGTGCAGGAGCATCTTGAGCTCAATCTCAATGCCATCAGGGAGGGTCAAGACCCTTTTGCATTTTGTTATCAAAAATTGAAGAGTGGCCTGAGCACGTCTTGAAGATCTTGTCATATCCAGCTGCCAGTATTCTCAGAACATATTTACACCACTGCTGGTGGTGTCCTGACGGAAAAGTGAATCCGGCTGTTCCCTGAAAGTGTAGACCACCTAACTTTCATCAAGATGAACAAGTCATAGATCTCCAAGGACTTTTGCACCCCAATCGCAAACTGTGCAGAAAAGGCAGTGGTACAAGCCTACAAAAGAAAGGAGTATCTATGCCCAAATGACAATTATGAAAGCACTCAAAAATGATTTCAGATAAAAAATCTATTTATTAAACTTATAAGTAATTAAAAAGAGGGGAATCAAAGACAAACCCTCTAAATTGTGACACAAGTAAAATGAAAGGTCAAAGGTAATGAGGCCACAGAAAAATGGGAAGACAACCTAATAAGTCCACAACACAGTAAAGGGGTGCAGTGATATGCTGCGTCAATAGCAAAGCCTACTGAAATAAAAGTTATAGGCACGGGGGAAAATATATAATATATAGGTCTTATGTAGGAAAACATTCCCACTCTGTGTCTGCTAGATCCTAAGAGATACCCAAGTGTATCAATAGGACCGGTCAGGAAAAAAGGAATTAGCGCTGGATATTATAATGTAAACTCACCCATAGCTGTTTGTGACTGCCCTCCCAAGAGCCCCAATGCGCGTTTCAAGTAAGCTTCTTTGGGGTGCGCTGTGGTGATATGTGTGAAGAGTTACCTTTATATACCTGGTAACCAGTGCTCCATATCAGATGCCGTTACTGTGGCACATGCGCGATGACCCAATGCCCCCGTCGTCACGTCCAAACCGGCCGTAATCCCGCTGGCAGAGTGGATGGAAACAAGTGTTTCAGTGACGTCAATTTCCAGAACCGTCACCGTATGGATGCCTCACATGATGTGAACGAGAAAGGGCACCACAGCGTGCATGCGCATCTTGGGGCGGCCATCACAACTACGGGCCAAGTGTAGGGCACAGCTGCCAAGGTAAGTATAAGGTGGAAGTCTATGCATATGAATGTAGAAAGACTATGGAGATATAAGGGAGCTATCTGAATAGTGTCATCAGAAGTATTTAAATAAAAAAAGTTACAAAAGACAAAGAGGTATAAACCAATGACTGTATACAACAATTAACTCATACATCAGCAGTTAAATCAGAGGATAAACATTATAATGATATATGCTAAATGTTATTGTCTTTGATGGACTTGATCAGACGATGGAAGACTTCTGAGAATCCTAGAGCACAGACCAGGAGATAAGAATGGCATAAATATATGACCCTTCTAAAAAAACAACAAAACACACAATTAAAAACCAGAAAGATATGTGAGGAACCTATAAAAACGGAACAAAACTGAGTTTCTCATTTAGGCCCTGTGGTGACATTGTGCCCAAAGTGGCAATCCACCGGCATTCAAGTTGCACCAAAGTGCATCTATAGTCACCACCTTGGGTCCCCAAATGTATTCTATCAATGCCTCTAAATTTGAGGACAGTTGGGTTTCAATTATGGCACAACTTGAAATGCCGTGGAAGGGTTTTCAGAGTTGTAATATCTGACATCTCCCTTGCTGCTCCAATATCTCTAATATGCTCCCTAGATCAAACACGAAACTCTCTCAAGGTGAGCCCTACATAACTCAATTTACAAGGAAACGTGGCCAAATATACTACAAATGTAGTGAGTGGTACATGAGATGTAGCATTTGATTTTGAAGTCCCTAAGGCCATCGACAGATAAGAATGAAGTTGCCCGGACGATATATTTGCAAGATACACAGGACCCACCAGGGTAGCACCCCCACTTCTGTCTCCCAGCTCCAAATGGATTGGAAGGATTGGCCACATAGTGGCTTTTAACCAATACATCCTTAAGATTTCTCCCACCTCTTGCCATCAACAAAGGACGACTAAGTAAAATTCGACTTAATGTCCGTTCAGTTTGTAATAAGGACCAATGCTTATTCAAAATCTGGCGTATATCGGACCAACGATTATTAAAGATGAAGATGAATCTAATTGATGGATCTTTCTCAGATTTTTTGTGAGAGTTAAATACTAGTTGGGTACGTGGAGTTTTCCTAGCATGAGAGTAGCCCTTTCTAATGCTACGATTGCTGTGGCCACGTTCGTGGAAATGGAGGCTAAGGTCTCGAGCTTGAGCCTCAAAGATCTCATCAGTGGAACAATTGCCCTTCATTCTGAGAAATTGGCCCACTGGTATGGCTTGAATAGTGGAAGAAGTGAGGGCTGAGGAAGCGTATAAAAGGGCATTGACTGATGTATCCTTACGGAATACATCTGTATGAATGAAGCCATTAGATTGAATAACAATATTAACATCCAAGAAATCAATTTCATGTTTATGATATTTTTAAGTGAGTTTGATAATACGTTGATTACCATTAAGTGTAGTGATGAAGTCATGAAGCTCAGACTCGAGACCCTGCCAGATGATAAACACATCATCGATATATCGGTACAAGCACTGCGCCTGGGACGCGGCAAGAGCGCAGTCCCCAAAAATCTCCCTCTCCCAGTAGCCGAGAAAGAGATTAGAGTATAACGTCGTGCATGCCGCGCCCATCGCAGTGCCCCGTGCTTGTAGAAAAAATCTATCCTTGAACGTGAAAAAATTATGGGTAAGAATGAATTGTAATAATTCCAAAATTAAAAAATGCAATGGAATGTCCAAGCTACTAGTGCCAAGAAAACCCCCCACCTCCTCAAGTCCATCTTTATGTCCAATACTGGTATACAGTGATTCCACATCTACAGCAACCAAAAGCATGTCATTGTCCAAATAGAGACCATCGACCTTCCTCAGGACATCCGCAGTGACTATGACATAGGAGGGCAGCGTCTCCACCAGTGGATGGAGATCGTACTCAATAAATTTACATACTGGGTCGCATAGCACTCCTATGCCAGAGACAATGGGATGCTCAGGCGGTTCCACAGGATTTTTATGTATTTTGGGTAATAGGTAGAAGGTTGGGACTACTGGATACTTGACACACAGACCGTTAAATACTTTTTTCGGAATAATTCCCTGAAGGAATGCTTTGTCCAAGATTTTGAAGTAGTTTTTAGTGTGCTGCATTGATCTCACATTATTGCAGTCTGTGACACCTTTGTCATGGTTTCTGTGCCTGCTCTTGCTACTTCTCCTGATGTTATCAATAATTTTTTAAAATGTGAAGACTCTTGGTTGGGTCTCCATCTGGTGTGTTTCCTGTAGTGGAAGTGGTGTCAGTGCCCCATTATACTATCTCTACTCTGGTGAAATTGATGCCACTTCAGTGGTGTATGGCAATAATTTTTGGAAATGCAGAGACTCCTGGTTGGATCTCTATGTGGTGTGTTTCATGTAGTGGAAAGGGTTTCAGTGCCCCATTATACCATTTCTACTCTGGTAAAATTGATGTCACTTTAGTGGTGTATGACAATATTTTTTTGAAATGTGGAGACTCCTAGTTGGGTCTCCATCTGGTGTGTTTCTTATATGAAAGGGTGTCAGTGCCCCATTATACTATTTATACTCCCATGAAATTGATGCTACTTTAGTGGTGTATGACCATACTTTTTTGAAATATTGAGACTCCCGATTGGATCTTCAGATGATGTGTTTCCTGTAGTGGAAGAGGTGTCAGTGCCACATTATACTATTTCTACTCTGGTGAAATTGATGCCACTTTAGTGGTGTATGGCAACATTTTTTGAAATGTGGAGGCTCCGAGGTGGGTCTCCTTCATGTGTGTTGCCTATAGCAGTAGGGCTCCCTGATCGGCAAGCCTGCACTTACTTTCAATCAACTACCTGTGTTACGATCCCTAAATTTTTCTACTAATAGTAGTCTATGAAACTAAGACGCGAGTGTGGCTGAGCAGAAAAACAGTTTGAGCTGTTGCATGAGGTATCAAGGATCCCAGCATAGCAAGCCTACACCAATCCCTCACCCAACTCATCCTAATTTGAAGATAAATTCAAAGCTGTAAATGCTGGCCCAGACCCTGATACCTCATGCATTGCCCATGGCTGACTGCTGCTGTGCTATTATAGAATTTGTACTGTGGGTCAATTGATGCCACTTTTATGGGTGCGTGCCCCTAATCTGAACTGGTTTGGCAGCTATTGGCCACCTTTGAAGGTGTTGTGTATGTGTTTGATTTTGCCTCCCATTGAATCCAATGAACTGTTCTGCGAACATCGGAAAATTTGTCAATCGGAACTGAATCGAACCTTGAAAGGTTCGCTCATCTCCACTCCTGACCGAGCTGCGCTGCTCCTCTCCCCTGCCAGAAATCTTGCAGTGAGTGGTAAGTAGAATTATAGTTCTAGTGCTGAATCATGCAAGGAGCGGAATAGCTGTATCAGGAGTTGAAGAGGTTGATGACTCATGCAGGGAAAAATAGGCTTCCTGTTTCAACATAGAGCTTAGAAGAATTCAGCTTGTCTATTTTTAATCATGTGATGTCATAAACCCAATGGAAAAGTGAAGAATTAACTCCAAAGAAGGGTAAAATGAGAAATTGTATATACGCAGTGCTTTATAATATGATGATTGCAATATAGTAATAGGTTAAAAACTTTAATGGAAGTGCTTCTTTAAATAGATAGTAGAATTGGTTCATCAAGTGACTTGCATTTGTTAAATAGACATTTTTGCAAACTGACCTTATCTATTTTTTTATACTTTTGACATGATTTTTATTATTTGTAAAATGAGGTCTGCGATCACTTGGAATTAGGAAGTTATTAAGAAAAACAAAATATTAATCCTATAAAATTGAAACATGTAAATAGAAAACTTGTGTAAATTTTTTTTAAAAAATGAACTTTGACTTATTCATGGGAAGGAAATTATTATGGATTTATCTACCCTATAGTGTATGTGAAGTTTGTATGTCAGGCTGAGAAGTAATTTAAAACTTCTATTGCAACCTTATATACATGCAGCTAAAGTTCTCCTACTCCCATAGCAAAAGGTAGTTTCTCAGGGATATAGAGAGATTACGATGAACCCAGCCAGGCTTACTATCTGCAAAGTTTGCTAGGAGAAGACACAGCACTTTCATCCTGTTCTGCACAGAATATATAATAATGGTGGTAAATCACAATACTATTGCCTATTCTTTTACAGAAAAGGTGAAACAGAAGATCTTGGAATATGGATCATTATTTATTAACAATTCAATAAAATAAAGCAGAAAGAGTATTAACAGTTAGACAAACTTCGGTAAAAGTGATTTAAGATTTAAGGTTAAACAATTCCGACATCTCCATCTATTGGAAACACCACATATTTTGCAGTAGCAAAAAATAATTTCTAGGGCATTTTCAGCAAGTATTAAGGGAAAAGACCACAAGAAAAAATAGACACTTGATGCTCCCAAACCCATGTACACTTGCAGGTTACAGGTCTGTTTCTCTACTTGGAATTTTGTCCTGATGACAGATTTAGTTAAGTTCATAATATCCAAAATACCTTAGAGTTGGTCAATCATGTCACAAATTGGCATTCTACAATGAGTCCTTTGTATTTTTTTTTAAGACTACTGGCTAATAGAGATGGGCGAATCAATTTGATGTTAATTAAATTCAAGTCAAATTTTTTTAAATTCGCAGGGGCAGGCAAATTTGAACAATTTGCATTTCAATTTGTAGGAAACACACATTTACACATTTCAGAAGATTGCAGCAGACACAAAAGTCTGAAAATATTTTAAGCACAATGAGGTAGACATTAAGCTAATGCCTTAGGCCCCCTTCACACATCCATTTTTTATATCCGTATGCTGTCTGTTTTTAAGGACCGCAAATACTAACATACGTACACTCAATGTATTCAATGGTGATGCGCACATGTCAGTTTTTCCACACAGACCGCGTGTCATCAGAGAGACACATATTGGTGCCTGGGAAAAAGTGGTACAGTATGCGCTTATCACAAGTGCTGGCTGCTTAGGGCAGCTCTCATCATTGCTGTCTGGTCGAGCTGAGATCAGTACAACAAGGAAACAATGATGGGCACCCGCTATAGACATCCTTTGTAAAATTAGGGAGTAAATAAAAAATGGTGTGGGCTCCCTTATAATTTTCATAATCAGCATAGGAAAAAAACACAATTTCCCATAATTTGGGAAAAGGGAAAATATCTCAAAAGGCTTCCAGGCTATTAATAACAGCTCACAGTTCTTTGCTTAGCTTTTACTGGTGAATTTACAGAGGACCCTAGAAAAAAAATTATGTAGGTTCCCCATATAAATTCAAATCAGCAAAGGCTAAACAGACAGCGGTGGGTTGATATTAATAGCCCGGGAAGGGGCCAGAGATATTGCCCCCCTCCCAGGCTACCAACATCAGCCATCAGTCGCCCCAGAAATGGCATATCCATAGCCTCACTCTTCCCACTTGCCATAGCAAGAAGGGTAATAGGGTTGGGGTTGATGTCAGCTTTGTATTGCCAGCTGACATCAAGCCCAGGGGTTAGTAATAGAGAGGCATCTATAAGACGCCCCCATTACTAATCCAATATTAAGTTTTGAAATGAACACACAGCAAGAAAAAAATCCTTTATTTGAAATAAAACTCAACATCCTGTTTTACACATTTATTAAAACATAAAAAAACATAGTTATACTCACCTTTACACTTAATCCATTGAAGCCAACGTCCCCTGTAAAAAAACAAAAATAATAAACAACCAAATCACTCACCTGACCGACATGAAAATAATCCTTACTGTCCCACACCGTAATCCATCCATGTGACATGTGGTTTTCAAAACTAACCCCTTTCTGACAGGATATGTACTAATACGTATCTGCGCCCTGAGCCTTATGAAACAGATACGTATTAGTATACATCAGTGATTCCGCCCACGCACAGGCTGTGCTGATGGAATTGCCACTGGGTGTCAGCTGACTGTCACAGCTGACACCTGGTGCAATGTGCTGGGAGTGGTCCCGCACATTAACCCCCGAAATGCTGCAATCAAAGTTAATCGCAGCATTCCGGTGGCAAGAGGATGTATGAGCCGGTACTCACCCCCTCTCCGGCATCCCGCGGGATCTGTGACCAGTTCCCATCGTCATGTGACTCGGATGTCGTTATGATGACATCCGGGTCACCTGGCACCAGAAAGATACTTTGATCATGCGCAGTGCACGATCACAGTATCTTCTCCCTCTGCAGCGCTGATAGCCTACAGTATATAGCACAGGGATGGTGCTGCATTCCTGTGCTATACAGATAATCAACCTGCAAAAAGTGAAAGTCCCATAGTGGCACAACGTGTAAAAGTTAAAAAAGAATCAAAAAGTGAAAAAAAAAATAGTAAAAATATTTTAAAAAATGAAAAAAATAATCCCCAAAAAATAAAAATATATTGTACCCTTCAATAAATAGCATTATGAAAAAAAACAAAAAAACAATAAAAGTACACATATTTGGTATCGCCGTGTCTGGAATGACATGACCTTTAAAATTGTCCCACTAGTCAACCCCTTTAGTGAACACTGTAAAAAAAAAAAGAAAACAAAGCAAAAAACTATGCTTTATCATCATACCACCAAACAAAAAATGGAATAAAAAGCGATCAAAAAGACAAATGTAAATAAAAATGGTACCGCTGAAAATGTCATCTTGTTTCGCAAAAAATAAGCCACCATACAGCTCCATCAGCCGAATAATAGAAAAGTTATAGCTCTCAGAATAAAGCTATGCAAAAAATATTCTTTTTTAAATAAAATTGTTTTTATTGTGTAAAAGCGCCAAAACATAAAAAAATATATGAAAGTGCTATCGCCGTAAAATTACTGACCTGGCAAAAAACAAGACATCACATGACTCTGTCAGCCAAAATATGGAAAAATTATAGGTCTCAAAATATGGCGATGCAAAAACTAATCTTTGCAAAAAAAGTGTCTTTTAGTGTGTGACAGCTATCTATAAATCTGGTATTGCTGTAATCGTACCAACCCGAAGAATAAAATCGTCTAATCACTTATATGGCTCGAGGAAAGGCTTAAAAAAATAACCTCTAGGGTTAGGGTTGTGATAGGGTTAGGATTGTGCAAGGGTCAGGGTTGTGCTAGGGTTAGGGTTGTGCTAGGGTCAGGGTTGTGCTAGGGTTAGGGTTGTGCTAGGGTTAGGGTTAGGGTTGTACTAGGGTTAGGATTGTGTTAGAGTTAGGGTTGTGCTTGAGTTAAGGTTGTACTAGGGTTAGGGTTGTGATAGGGTTATCGAGCACCCGCGATACATGGTGCATACCTGAGTACCTGATACAAACTGAAGTAGCGAGCATTTGTGCTTAAGACTGATGACAACTTATTCAATATGATGATCTAATGTTATAAATTTCGGTGTTGTATCTCTGGGTACAAAATGTTCACTATACCCCTTGATAAAATCCTTGAGGGGTCTAGTTTCCAAAATGGAATTACTTGTGGGGGGTTTCCAATATTTAGGCGCATCAGGGGCTCTCCAAATGTGACATGATGTCCGCTCTCAATTCCAGCCAATTTTGCGTTCAAAAAGTCACACAGTGCTCCTTCCCTTCTAAATCATGCAATGCACCCAAACAGTGTATTTTCCCCACATATGGGGTATCGGCGTACTCAGGAGAAATAGCACAAATGCTTTTGGGATCCATTTTCTCCTCTTACCGTTGTGAAAATAAAAAATTTGAGGCTAAAACATTTTTGTGGAAAAAGTTTGATTTTTTTATTTTCACGGTTCCATGTTATAAACTTCTGTGAAGCACCTGGGGGTTCAGGGTGCTCACTACACATCTAGATAAGTTCCCTGAGGGGTCCAGTTTTCCAAATGGTTTCACTTGTGGCGGATCTCCACTGTTTAGGCACATCAGGGGCTCTCCAAACACTACATGGCATCCGCTAATTATTCAAGCAAATTTTGCATTCAAAAAGTCAAATGGCGCTCCTTCCCTTCCGAACCATGCCGTGCGCCCAAACAGTGGTTTTCTCCCACATAAGGGGTATCGGCTTACTCAGGAGAAATTGCACAATAAATGGTATGGTGCAATTTCTCCTGTTACCCTTATGAAAATGCAAAATTGGGGGCTAAAAACATTTTTGTGGGAAAAATGTGAATTTTTTATTTTTACGGCTCAATTTTATAAACTTCTGTGAAGCACCTGGGGGTTCAAGGTGCTAACCACACATCTAGATAAGTTCCCTGAGGGGTCCAGTTTCCAAAATGGTGTCACATGTGGGGGGTTTCTGCTGTTTAGGCACATCTGGGGCCCTCCAAAGGCAACATGGTATCCGCTAATTATTCAAGCAAATTTTACATTCAAAAAGTGAAATGGCGATCCATCTCTTCCAAACCCTGTCGTGTGTTCAAACAGTGGTATGCCCCCACATATGGGGTATTGGCGTGCTCAGAATAAATTGCACTACAAATTTTGGGGTCAATTTTTTGCTGTTACCCTTGCAAAAATAAAAAAAATTGGGGTCTAAAGTAACATTTTCGTGAAAAAAGTTAAATGTTAATTTTTTTCTTCCACTTGCCAAAGATTCTTGTGAATCATCTGAAGGGTTAATAAACTTCTTGAATGTGGTTTTGAGTACCTTGAGGGGCGCAGTTTTTATAATGTGTCACTTTTGGGTATTTTCTGTCATAAAGGCCCCCTCGAAGTCACTTCGAATGTGATGTGGTCCATAAAAAAATGATTTTGTAAATTTTGTTCAAAAAATTAGCAATCGTTGGTCAACTTTTATCCTTTATAACTTCCTAACCCCCAAAAAATTGGGCTCCAAACTTGTGCTGATGTAAAGTAGATATGTGGTAAATGTTATTTATTAACTATTTTGTGTGACATATCTCTCTGATTTAAGGGTATGAAAATTCAAAGTTTGAAAATTGCAAATTTTTTGCCAAATTTCCGATTTTTCACAAATAAATGCAAGTCATATCGAAGCATTTTACCACTGTCATGAAGTACAATATGTCATAAAAAAACATTCTCAGAATCAGTGGGATCCATTGAAGCGTTCCAGAATTATTACCTCATAAAGTGACAGTGGTCAGAATTGTAAAAATTGGCCTGGTCATTAACGTGCAAACCACCCTCGGGGGTAAAGGGGTTAATGGTGGCATGATGCGACTATTCAGGCTGAAAACCACGAGATAATGAGCTGCTGCAAGTGGGTCAATGAACTTTGGTGATCTCAATGAGATCACCGCTGGCACCATAAGAAAAATTCTCACAGTGCTTGCGCTGAGCTCAGTGAGGTCACCGCTAGCACCGTGAGAATAGGGTTTTATAATTAGGGTTAAAATGATTTTCAAAATTTAATTATAATGTTATATATAATGTATGGTAATAGGATAAACTGGCAATGACATTGGACAGGGTTATGTAAATGACAACCAAAAAGAATGTGTGAGCCTCTAGCAGCAGCAGATGCACAACCACTGGAGCTGGCACCAGCCAACTGGGCAGTAGTATTACTAAATTCATACCACAATTTGCCTCTGGCAAGAATATTAGTGGGTAAGAAGCAGAGGATATTATGGAATAAAGGACACATCACTCGTCTCAGTCAGTCACAGCAAGTTGTTGTTACCTTTGACAGCGACACCATCAATTTTAGTCAGAATTATGGAAAGAACGGTATGCCTGATCCCAAATGTATTAGAGGGATAATTTTTGCCCTTTTTTTTTTTAAACATTGTGTCTGTCAGTGCACTGCATAATTAAATGGGCTGTTGAATACTACAGAGTTACAGTCTGTTTCTATGCTAGGGATACTGTGACATTAATACGTGTATGTGTTAAAGAGCTTAAAAGTGATTTAATACAGTCCTTATTATTGAATGACCCTCTTTGTGGCATGTCACTGAAATACTTGCATAGATTGTTGCAAATCTTGTTTTTATTTATGTTATTTTATTTTAATTATTGTTTAACCATAAAGTAAAGCGGTTCCATACAACTGCAAACTACACACTTTGAGCACTGTTGCAAACAGGTAATTTGATAATGGAATGGTTTATAATAATAAAACTCTTACAATTATTACACTCAACCATAAGAATTTATCATATAACATTTTTTCTTACAGTGTCAGATATTTAAAAACAGATTTCATAAAAAGGCATTTTCTCACATTCTTGATTGCATACATATCAATATTGAGCTTGTCACAACAGAGAAAGCTTTAAGAGAAGTTAAAATGAGACACAAAGCTAATTACTTAACAATCTTTTCTGAGAGTTAATGCATTAGGAATACATTGGAAAATTATCAGTGCATTTTATTAGAAGATGTATTCTCGGCTAAAAAATACCTAATAGACATACAAAAAAACCTGTAGGGTTCTTTATTACAAAAATCTACTTTGAAATCTAATCAATAAAATACTAAATGAAATATGTCATAAGAAATGTATGAGATTTAATCTATTATGTATTGCTCTTCAAGCTTTGTAATCTATTTAATGGAGTGCACTTGCTGCCTAAGTATGTAAGCCAAATCTCACAATCTCTAAAGCATGTGTAAATGAGCATTGCTTTAATGTAAGAACAGGTTACATATACAATAATAGAAATGAAATATATATCAGAAGCAGTACGTCATTGTTTTGCCAAGCCCTGAAGCCATAAATTATGGATATTGTCTTCTACATGTGTTCTACAATTTAAATATAAAAATTAGATAGTGTGGATGGATTATAGATCAGTCTAAAAACAAAATTCCTTACCCACTAATGCCTGCCAATATCCATTGGATTACCCTTACTGTGTATTCTGATGTCCTCTTTGCCGTAGCTATTAAAAGGGTTGTTCTTTTTCAAAAACTTACTTCCATACATCCCATTACAAAAGTGGTCCTCCAATCAGGGTCCTTGTCCCTTGACAAGTGTGAAAATTGTTTTTCTGTAACTCAAGCAAGCATGTTTTTGCACAACCAACATAATAAAGACAGCACATGGACCAATTGTAGAAAATACTCTTGTGAAAATGAGCATTTTTACACACTAAAAAAGGGGGAAAATCATAGCATGCACTATTATGATCTTGTTTACGGAATAGAATGGTGCAAAAAGTAGAAGGCAGCACCTAGGCCTGTCTGCAAAGCGGGTGAGCACACAGAGATGCACGTGAAACCATTCATATCCACAATTTTCACACACACACAACCCCTTTATTTCAATCAGAACTTTGTAAAGCTTTATCTTGTGTTGACACTGCAAGAAAATTAAACATGTAACTGACAGGTTTCTTCACAGATTACTGATGTTTCTATAGGTGTAACACTGTGTGATCAGTCCCCTTTCAAGCAAGAAATGTCTAAAGAGGAGAACTTCCTTACTAGAGATGAGCGAACATGTTTGAAAAACGTTCGCCAATCTCAAAGTCGGCACAAACATTGCACATTCGGATTCGTGATCGGATTCTCGAGCATTTTCCTCAAAATCGGTAAAATTCAGCCAAAGTTTGGTAAATGATCGCGTTTACACTAATGAGGACTTTAGCTAGGATAGCGGTGATGTAAGATGAATGAGGGGTGTGTTTTATCACAGTACCAGCTCTGGGAAATCAGCGGTAGAGTTCGCTCTGTTCCCCTGTGCTGGGTGCTGAAACCAGCTTACATCATTGTCAGCTGCTCACACTGACATCAGAGCAAGCAGGGGAAAATGATGGGAGTTGTCTGACTTCTCTTCACCCATGGGAGTCAACGGGGCTCTGATCGGCGGTAACATCGTTACCGCCGGTAAGAGTGCTGCGGGATCTCGCTGTCAGATTTCAGCGTAATCCTGCAGCTGTCACCCCCAGTAAAA
This sequence comes from Phyllobates terribilis, assembly GCF_046119375.1. NCBI lineage: Eukaryota > Metazoa > Chordata > Amphibia > Anura > Dendrobatidae > Phyllobates > Phyllobates terribilis. Next base: position 345,173,386 of record NW_027362767.1, on the reverse strand, counting down.
AGCTCACCGTGGGTCACAGGCATCGGCTTATGAGACTACTATCCCCATCAGCAAATGTCTGCTCTTACTGTAAATAGCGAGCGCAGGCGCCGATGATGGGAGGAGTAATCTCTCATCAACCGGCGCCTGTTCTCCAAGTAAAAAGAAAGTTAATAGATAAGTATTCAAATAAAAATAAAAAACACATTATACTCACCTACACCTAATCCCTGATGCCCTTGTCCCCTGCAAAAAATAAAAAAACACCATAATACTCACCTAATCCTCGATGGCCATGTCACCTGTAAAAAAGAAAAAATAATAAACCACCATAATCCTCACCTTTCCGCTGTAATCCAGGTAATCCAGAAGGGGCCCATGCTGATCTCACTTGTAGAGCGGTCACATTGGAAGATGTGACTGTTCTACCCTATACTACCGGATACACACTGACAGGAACTTGATAGCTCCTGTAGTGTATAGCGCTGAGCTGCTGTGAGAGAGATCACACGAGTTCATCAGCTAATGAGCTCTGGTGATCTCACTTGCTGGGTGAGAAAAGTCTCACGTATTGGAGGTGTCATAAGAGAGGTCACTGTGGCTCATCAGCTGATAAACTCCTGTGATATATGTGATCAGCTATGCACTGATACACGAGCAATTACACTCCTGTGTCAGCCAGCTGTAATGTAGAGCAGTCATATCAGATGATATGACTGTTCTACAAGTGATATCATCGTGGGACAGTGTGGATTATTTCATCATGTCGGACAGGTGAGGGATACTGTTCATTTTATTTTTTATTTTTTACAGGTGACAATGGCTTCAATGGAATGGGCGTTAGGTGAGTATAACTGTGTTATTTTTAAATAAAAATGTAAAAGTGTGTTTTTTATTTCAAATAAAGTTTTCTTTTCTGGCTGTGTCTTTATTTCGCAAATTTTACTATAGCTTTAGTAATGGGGGAATCGTATAGATGCCTCTCTATAACTAACCTGGACTTCATGTCAGCTGCCAATACAAATTAAATATGGATCACAGCACTCCTGAATTAAATGCAGAAGTAGGGTCCAAAACTTTCTTATTTAAAAATAACAAACACAGTTATACTCACCTAACGCCCATTCCATTGAAGCCATTGTCAGCTGTAAAAATTCAAAAATAAAACAACAATATCCCTCACCTATCTGATGAAATAATCCCCACTGTCCCACGATGATCTCACTTGTCATCAGATGTGACTGCTCTACAGGACAACAGGCTGAAATGGACAAAGGGAGTGTAATCGCTCCTGTGTAAGTGCATAGCTCTGAGCTGCCATGAGAGAGGTCACAGGAGTTTATCAGCTACATGAGAATTTTCTCACACAGTGGAAGTGCCGTAAGTGAGATCATTGGAACTCATCAGCTGATGAACTCATGTGACCTCTTTCACGGCAGCTCAGCGCTACACACGAGTCAACGATCATGCTCCTTTCAGTGTGTAGCTGGCGACCGGGTAGAACAGTCATATCTCCCAATGTGACAGTTATACAAGTGAGATCGGTGTGAGACACTCTGGATTACAGTGGATAGGTGAGTATTTGGGGGTTAATTAATTTTTCTTTTTTTACTGGTGATATGGGCATCGGGGATTAGTTGTAGGTTAGTATAAATTTTTTATTTTTATTTGAATAATTATTTATTCATTTTAATTTCTTTTTTTTTACTTGGAGCACAGACTCAAGCTGATGAATCACTACTCCTCTAATCAGCGGCGCCAAGGCAATGCTGCAGTGCTTCGAGCTTGTGACTAATGTGGTCATTTCGGAGACGGAGGTTGAAGAGAAGGAGGAGGCTGAGGAGGATGAGGTGCAGGAGCTGTAGACAATGGGGACAACCCTGATTGACTTTGGGCACGCATTCCTTGTTGTCAGGAGGACATGTTCTTTCTCAAGGTCCGACTGGGTCCCGGCTTCAACTATGTTAACCCAGTGGGCCGTCAGCGAGATGTACCATCCTTGCCCACAAGCACTTGTCCACGTACCGTGGTTAGGTGGACATTCCCAGCAACTGCGTTGTTGAGGGCACGGCTAATGTTTTGGGACATGTGCTTGTGTAATGCAGGGACAGCACACCAGAAGAAATAGGGGCGGTGGGGAACCGAGTACTGAGGGACGGACACCGCCATCAGGTTGTGGAATGCTTCCATCTCCACGACCCTAAAAGGCAACATTTCGAGCGCAAGCAGTCATGAAATGTGAGAATTTAGTATTGTGGCCTGTGGGGCGTTGGCTGCGTATTTGCACTTGGATTCCAAGGACTGGGGTATGGACAACGGAATACTGTGCTGGGACAAGGACATGGACATGCTTCCTGATGCTGCTACTTGAGAGTGTGCAACGACAGGTGCAGGGCAGGAGGCATCTTCGCATGCACCATGGACAGAGGATTGGCTTGCATGCACGACAGCGGAAGAAGCAATGGTGCTACCCACAGACACTGTTCCTGGACCCTGGGGTTCGGCCCACAAAGTCGGGTGCTGTGCTGCCATGTGCCTGATCATGCTGGTGGTGGTCAGGCTGGTCGCTTTGCCACCCTTGCTGATGCTGGCCTGGCACGTGGTACAAATGGCCTTTTTGGGGTTATCGACAGAGTCTTTAAAAACAACCAGACTCGGGAAGACCTAACAGTTGCACTGGCAACTTCCTTTGTGTTGGTGCTACGGGAAACGGTTGCCTTCCTTCTGTCTGCAGCCACCACACTGCTTCTTCCTGCCTGTTGGGGTGCTCTGCCTCTCTCCCCTGTGTGCTTCTCTCCTCCCTCTGCATGTCCTCCTGCCAAGTTGGGTCAGTCACTATATCATCCACCACCTCGTCTTCCACTTGCGCACCCTTTTCCTCCTCCTGACTTTCTGGCAATTGTGTCTTGTGACACTTTCCCACCGTCGCCTTTGTGTGACTGTGGCTGCTCAAATATTTGGGCATCGCTACATGCGATCTCCTCTTTCCCCGCTTCAAGTAGACAGGGCGAGAGGCCCGAATCTATAAATGGAAAAGTAAACAGCTCTTCAAAGTGTCCAAGTGTGGGATCAGTTGTCTCCGGGGACTCGGCATGGTGGAAGGAAGGAGGACCAGGGTGAGGAATATGCGGTCCAGACTCACGGCTACTGAGACTTGACCGTGTGAAAGACAGGGTGGTGGTGGTGGTTAAGTGTTATCTGCTATCCAACCACCAATCTTTGACACTGCTCTGGGTTCAATAGTGATGTGCTGCAGTCCCCTAGGAATTGGGAGAGGAAGGTCGGGCGAGAAGATGTGGGTGTTTGTTGAGGCACAATTTCAGCTTGACCATGGCCTTGTCCTCGGCCTCTGCATGCTCCATCCCCATCACGTCCTGTTCCCCGGCCTTTGCCACGTGCCTTGCCAATTTTAAATGGATGACTCTATCTTCCACGCTCACTACAAATGACTGAGTTTCAAGCGAGCTTATATGTGATCCCTGTGACGGACAAAACAGAGTTTTAAATACCTGGCCTGTAGGTAACTAGTTTGAACAGCAATCTGTGTGAATTGCTTCACTGACACACTGAAAGAAATTTTTAATGGAGGCCAGAAATGGCAGTTTTTTCTGAAAACGAATATGTGATCCATGTGACGGAGAAAACACAGTTTTAAATAGCTGGATTTCTAGTGCAGTAATATGGAAAGGACCTGGCTGTATTGTGCAGTGCCAACAAGCAAATGGCACAGAAAAACAGCGTTCTCTGGATTGCTTTTTAAGCAAATAATGAGGATTAAGCTCCAAAAAATGTATTCCTGGCCCCTGAGACCTGGACCTTTGTATAGAAATATCTAACAGCAGCAGAAAGCAGAATTGGAAAGCGGTCTCTTGTGCTATACGCACTGCAGTCTGCTATATGCACTGTCTGCCTATATACCTTGACTGCCTGATATTTCTTCAGATGAATTAGTCCTCAGAAGGACTGTTTGTTAAGATGGATATGTCTAATGTACGTTTTTTCTCCCTACACTACCTAATACACAAGCAAATCTCTCCCTGACGCTGCAGCACCTCTCCCTACTCTTCCTGATTCTGGAGTCACTGTGATGAGCACAGAGGTGCCAGGTCTGATATAGACCTGATGACGCTGTGCGGCCAGCCAATCACTGCAATGCCACAACCACCATTGCTGCGGCATTACAATGAGTGGCAGGCAATACCTGCATGTTGATTGGCGCCAAACATGCAGGAAGGGGAACCGAGCATCTGCCCAAGCATCTCGCAATTACTCAGCGAGCTATGAGCATCTCGACTACTGAGATGCTTGGGCAAGTACCGAGTACTTGCGAGTATGCTCGCTCATCGCTAATATTGATTCATGAAATTCTCCTGTAAATCTAATATATATATATTTTTTTTTTAATAAATTACATGCTAGAGTATTCTCTTTAGAATTTTATCATTGTTATTGAATATAACTAATATGTTGCCATGTTTGTTGTACTAAAACTAAAATTAGAGACTGATATATGAAATGAACCGTGATTTCTATTTATTTGTCTAGCTTCCCAACCAACAGCTTTTTCTACAAGAAACTGCCAGCCTCATATCTTCTCAACTGTAGGCAGCATGGATAAGACCCTGACTGTGCATCCAGGTTTATTTTTGTCTAAAATGCTCCAAGTTTTCAGAGAAAATATAGTTGGAAGATCCAGCCAAGGACCATACCCAGTAACAAGACTAGCCTAATGTGGCCCCAGGCCAGCTTTCCCCTGTGCTGCCACATGTGATTGATAGGCCTCACTCAAAACAAGAGATCTGACAATCAACTAAGGTTGCACTGGGAAAAGCTGGTGGCGAATCCTGAATAGGTTTGTCTCTGGCTATCGCCCTCAGCCACCTTTTCCTAGCACTGCTACAAGTGATTGACAGGTCTCTCCCAGTCAGCTAAGTTCTAATTCATGCTGCCCTCACTTTAGGAAGAATTAATAAGCTGACAGGTTCCATTTAAAATTGTATTACATGCTGTTTAAACATTGACTTTAATAATAAAGCGGTATTTGTTTTTGGCAAGAAAACCCACCTATAGTTTTTTTCTATTTTAAATACTTTAATTCTTTTTTTATTGTTTAAACGTAAGAAGAAATTGTTACAATCCCATAATGTTCTGTGTTTAAAAATAATATCCTCTATATACTGTCTCTATATATCAATTTCAGCAATTTCAGTGCACAGTTGGTGTCTACATGGAGTAATTCAGTGAGCAGCAATGACTAAACCTTTGTCACTGCAAGTCATACGCAACGATACATTCAAAACCTGGTCATCTTAATTGTATCATTAAAGAGAACTCCTGGAAAGATGTAATATTCACTAGTCATATCAGTAAAACCTTGAATATTAAAATAATGCTTGTAGGAAAATGTATTGCTTTTTGGAGCAGAATATTCAAATTTCAGAAGAATTTCGAAATATAAAGTTACATCTCCAGTTTGCCCATTTTTAGTTACATTTTATTTCTCTGTCATTCTGCCTTTCAGATGAATGGAGATTGAAATATTAGTTATTTAATTATCAATTATTCTTTTAAATTCTCTCTGGCAAAAAAGAAAATGTATGTGCAATGTCCACTGTGACATCATTCTTTTTTCCAACTTCCAAACTATACCTTGTTTCACTTTACAAATTACACTGGCTTGTTACCAAATGTATTTGCAACATAAAACTAATGCATTCATAAAAAGAAAAAAAAGAGGGTTTAAAGTCATTGGATCCATTTACAACACTTAATAAAATTCAAAGCACAGCAGTTTGTGTGTTTGACCTGCAATTCATTCTTTAAAACCTTTGAAGTGTGAAGATAACAGATAAGGATTGCAACGTTCACCGTAGCAAATGAGTAATAATTTATCACACTGCAGAGGATGCAAACTCTTTTTTTGTGTTGTGCATTCTCTAAGTAACTGTGATGTTGCTGGTGATAGTAAAAATAATAATTATTTGAATTCTATTCATTATTCATACAGCAACAGTTTATTCTTCTGCACTTTACAATCACTGAAAGCAATCTGCATATTAAAAATGGCAAAAACTATTAACAGCATTATTTATTTTCTATTTATTATTAGAGATGAGAAAAAGTAAAGAAACATTTTGGCCATTAGGTTTATGATAAATGATAATGTTAATTATTATTATTATTCAAAGTATGGACATGAAAATGTAATTTGAAAATTTCAATTGCACAGCTACATTTTCCTTACATGAGAGAAACTGAAAAATGTTTCTCTATTTTATTATTTCAGCCCACACTGCCTTAAAGAAGCACTCCCATAAATATTTTTTTCCTTTACATGAGTATATGTGCATGAAGTGTAATGTGAGTGTTTTAATTCTCATCTACCTTCACCTTCTCCAAGAGCTAGTGCTATTCTGCTACTCTTCTCAGTGACGTGACCACTCTTCAGACTGTCCAGCTCTCTATGCTCTATGGCTGAGCCAGAACTTTTTTTTTTCAATATAAGCCTATGGAGCCTTGTTCTGACACTTCGTAGACTTACATTATAAAAATCACTTCCAGAGCACAGTGTATCCCATAGAGTCTGCAGAACAATGACATCACCCAAAAGAGGAGCAGAACGTGATGGATACTGGATAAAGCAATCGCGGGTGAGCATATTAATACACTCACATTATACTACATGCCCATATACATAGATTTAACGAAAAAAAAATATTTATGTGAGTGCTTTTTTATATAATACTACTCCAAAATGGGTAAATACCAGAGATGAATAAATCTGTTGAAAAATTCAAATTCAGCAATTTTTTGGTCACAAAATTCATTTTGCGTCAAATACTGTATGCTCTGTGCACATCGAATGTCCATTATTATGCTCTGTGGTCTCTCGAAACTCCATCTCAAATCAAACATAGGGTGAAAAAAATGCCTTTCTGCTCACCTGTCTCACTGCCACAGCCCCCTCTGCAGTTCTTACAGTCCTTTGTCATCGTTACTGTGCACCGGAGCTCCAACTCAAAATAGACGCAGATGTTATGATGAGCGTTGCGATTCCTCGAGGTTGTCATAAGTAAAGAATTTGCATAAAATTCACAATTAAAATTGCTAAAGATTTTAATTTCAAGCAATGCCAGCATACTAAACAACTTGCACAAGAACAAACAATCCCAGCCTTAAACCAGCCATTTATCTTACACACTCTGCTCCCCATGATGACAACAAAAACATATTTTATCTAACAAACAAAAAATTAGCATCACTTTACTGATTTTTAAATGCATCAATCAAATAAGTTTTTTTATGGAAAGATCTTGACCTATTGGGATGTCTGGAAATTTAAAAATAAAGGTAGTAGATGAATCTTTACCCCATGTTCCCTTTTCTCCATTGTGGGCTGTGTCTGGCAGGGAAACTATCCGTGTTTCATACCACGAATTTGGGACAACAACAAAGGGTGAGCTGATTACTTCTTGGTCTAAGAGTTTTACATAAAGCATCTGAATGTTTATTGTTTTTTTCATGAATGAACTTTACAAGGAAATCAGATTCAATAAAACATTAGTGAATTGAAACTCAAGATCTCACACATTATTCAGTGTGGTAATTTATTAGTGACATCATATGATGTCAACAACCTCAGGGATCAAAGATGAAATAATCTCAATTTATGCATGGATTTGCTTTTATATACCTACAATGCTGTGGACACTGGGGAATATAAAATGGTTTTAGTCCTTGTCAGCTACATTAGCTGTGATAGGAATATACATTATTAATAGAGAATGTGAATTTGAGCAACACACATAAGGATGCCTCATACATTATCCTGTCAGTTTACTTGTGCCATCATCTAACATAATGCATCTGCTCTGTTTATTAGCAGTAGCCAGATGTCAGTGTTTATACCCTAAATATATGGTAATCAACATGAAAAGTGTTTTTCCATATGTTCCTTTTGTCAGATGTATTGTAGGGGAATATCCAGTGCAAGTATCTTATTTTTGATACATTGACCAATAATACACAAAACTTTTCCCATGTCAAGTGAAATTTTACTTTTTTATTTTCTTACACTTTGTTCTATTGTTCTCTAAGTTTACAGTGCACTTCGATTTCTTTTTGTAAATTCTGTCACATCATTTATCAGTGATCACCTGTCCAAAGTATTCTCTTAGGGTAAGTGCCAGTTGGAGGGTTGAGTGATTCCATCTGCCACACTGGCTTATTTACTACCTGCTCTTGAAGATTGAGAATACTGATTAAGACTAGTGATGAGCGAGCATGCTCGCCACTGCTCGGTACTCGCCCGAGCATCTCAGTACTCGAGATGCTCGGAGCTCGCCGAGTACTTTCGAGATGCTCGGGCGGAGCTCAGGTCCCCGTCCTGCATGTTTGGTGCTATTTAGAGCATCAGTCATGCAGGTAATTGTCTGGCACTCACTGTAATGTCACAGCCATGGTGCTTGTGGCATTACAGTGATTGCCCAAATCGATGGGAACAGTGCTCACAGTGAAACATGAAAAGCCGGCAATTCTGCAGCGGCATACACCAGCGGCATTCATGAAATAATTTAAAAAAAATTGACGTGGGGCTTCGCCCTATTTTTGTATCCAGCCAGGTACAGCAGGCAGAAATGGGCTGCCCCCAACCACCAGCTGCCTATTTGTACCGGGCCGGACACAACAATATACGGAAGCCCTTTTTTTATTATTTTTTCATGAATTTCATGAAATAATAAAAAAAAAAATAGGTGGGGCTTCACCCTATTTTTGTGTCCAGCCAGGTACAACAAGGCAGCTGGGGGCTGGAATCCGCAGCGCAGGGAGGCCCAAGCTTTCTGAGCCCCCCCCGCTGCAAATTGCAGTCCGCAGCCACCCCAGAAAATGGCGCGTTCATAGAAGCGCCATCTTCTGGCACTGTACCCAACTCATCCAGGACCCTGGTGCAGTGGCTCACTGGCTAATAAAGGGGTTAGGGCCAGCTTGGTATTATCAGCTGGCGCTAAGCCCGAAATTCATGGGGTCACGCCAATATTAGACATGACCGCCATGAATTTCTAGTAAAGTATTTAAAAAAAAACAACACCCAGAATAAAGTCCTTTAATTGAAATAAACACACAATTTTTTAATGTTCTAAATTAAACCATACTTACCATCACACCCATTCCAGCTGAAGCCAATGTCTTCTGCAATAAAAGTAAAATAATAAAGCAACCTCATCCTTACCATTCCATGGTTCCCAGGACAGCTTCAGCTCTGCTACATTCACATGACAGGCTGGATCGCAGCCTAAAGCTGCCATCCAGCTTGCCATGCCACAGACACTGAAGAGTGCAGGCATGCTTGCGCTCCTCAGGGTCTGGCTGTGACGGCATCCAGATGAGCCGAGTTCATGTCCAATGAAATCAGCTCACCTCATGCACGTCACTGACAGCATGGGAGAAATCTCCTGCGCTCAGCACTTGAGCAGGAGAATTCTCCCACGCTGGGATGGCATTGAGATGACAGGCTGGATCGCAGCTGAGTGCTGCCATCCAGCTTGTCATCCTTCAGAGACACTGCAGAGCGTAAGCATACCTGCACTCTGCAGTGTCTATGAAGGATGGCATTCTGGATGGCAGCGCTCAGCTGCGATCCAGCCTGTAATCTCATTGCCATCCCAGAGTGGGAGAATTCTGAGGACTTGAGAAACCAAATTGTGAGGAAGCATGAGCAATCTCAAGGTTACAAGTCCATCTCCAAAGACCTGAATGTTCCTGTGTGTTCCGTGCGCAGTGTCATCAAGAAGTTTAAAGCCCATGTCACTGTGGCTAACCTCGCTTGATGTGGACGGAAAAGAAAAATTGACGAGAGATTTCAACGCAAGATTGTGCGGATGGTGGATAAAGAACCTCGACTAACAACCAAACAAGTTCAAGCTGCCCTGCAGTCAGAGGGTTAAGCAGTGTCAACCCGTACTATCCGTCGGCGTCTGAATGAAAAGGGACTGTATGGTAGGATACCCAGGAAGACCCCACTTCTTACCCCGAGACATAAAAAAGCCATGCTGGAGTTTGCCAAAACTTACCTGAGAAAGCCTAAAACGTTTTGGAAGAATGTTCTCTGGTCAGATGAGACAAAGGTAGAGCTTTTTGGGGAAAAGCATCAACATAGAGTGTACAGGAAAAAAAAAGAGGCATTCAAAGAAAAGAACATGGTCCCTACAGTCAAACATGGCGGAGGTTCCCTGATGTTTTGGGGTTGCTTTGCTGCCTCTGGCACTGGACTGCTTTACCGTGTGCATGGCATTATGAAGTCTGAAGACTACCAACAAATTTTGCAGCATAATGTAGGGCCCAGTGTGAGAAAGCTGGGTCTCCCTCAGAGGTTATCGATCTTCCAGCAGGACAATAACCCAAAACACACTTCCAAAAGCACTATAAAATGGTTTGAGAGAAATCACTGGAGACTTCTAAGGTGGCCAGCAATGAGTCCAGACCTGAATCCCATAGAACACCTGTGGAGAGATCTCAAAATGGCAGTTTGGAGAATGCACCTTTCAAATATCAGGGACCTGGAGCAGTTTGCCAAAGAAGAATGGTCTACAATTCCAGCAGAGCATTGTAAGAAACTCATTGATGGTTACCGGAAGCGGTTGTTCGCAGTTATTTTGGCTAAAGGTTGTGCAACCAAGTATTAGGCTGAGGGTGCCAATACTTTTGTCTGGCCCTTTTTTGGAGTTTTGTGTGAAATGATCAATGATTTGATTTTTGCTTCATTCTCTTTTGTGTTTTTTTCCTTGCAAGCAAATTAAATGAAGATAATAATACCAAAGAATTTGTGATTGCAATCATTTTCAGGAAGAAACTGAGTATTATCTGATAGAATTGCAGGGGTTTCAATTCTTTTGGCCAGCACTGTATGTGACTGACATGTTTCTATCTATTAATCTATGTGTGATGCTCTATTCTTTCTGTTCTAAAGTGTCGGGTACCGGTGTATGCCACTGATGAATTGCCGGCCGGCTTTTTTAAAGAGACGGGTGCATGAAAATTGGAGGGCACTAGTGTGTTCCAAGTGCCCTGCTATGTTTTTCATGCACCCTCCTTTATACCCTGCCTGTCTGCTTATATATTCTGCCTGCCTGATGTTTAATTGAGCATCGTTCCCATCAATTCGGTCAATTTTTGACCTTCTGCAGACCACCGGGGGGGACCACCAGAAAAATGCTCGAGTTTCCCATAGACTTACATTGGGCTCATTGCTCGGGTCGAGCACCCGAGTATTCCAATGTGCTTGACCTGAGCTTCGAGCACCCGAGCATTTTAGTGCTTGCTCATCACTAATTAAGACCTAATACCTCCCAGATATGTCCAGTGCTTCTGTGCAAAATGTATAATAAAATTCAGATAAAATATAGGGAACAACATTAAATCTTTGTGTGATCTCTTAAATGTAAGTGATTTTTGTTTCAGTTCTTTGAAGGACACCACACAGACTACTTTTTGACAGAGCATATATTTTGTATACATAACATCTATTACATATTTTTTCTTAATCACTAATTGGGTCCTGTTGTAAATGATAACCATTAGTGAAGAAAAAAATCACCTGAAATTACATTTTGTGGATCCACACATGGTTTAGTTAGGAAATTTGATTTAGAACAAATTTATTTGCTGCAAATAATGAGGCATTGATAACATGTCACACAGCATGTGTAGTCATAGGGACAAATATGATGGCAGCAGGCTCAGCATCAGGTATCAGTTGGATGATGGTTTTGTGCAGGTTGGGTAATGTTGATGGTGCTGAAAATGTAATAAGTCAAATGTTTTATTTTTTTTTGTAAACGCTGCAGTTGAATCATAGACTCATCAAAGATAGAGTTGGAAGGGACCTCCAGATGTTGAACAAAAAGATGTTGAACAACACAGGGTCCAGGACAGAGCCTTGTTATACCCCACTTCAGACATTCTTCCAACTAAATGTGCAACCATTTATGACCACTCTTTGTGTCTGATCACTAAGCCAGTTTTGAATCCACCTAACAGTTGCCTTGTCCATTCCATAGTTGGTAATATTTTTCAATAAGGATGGTATGAGATACTTTGTGAAATGCTTTACTGAAGTCAAGATATACTATATCTACTGCATTTCGCTAATCCACCCAGTCAGTGATGTTAGAACCTTGCTGTTAGTTTTTTTTTCCTTTGCTGGTCACATGACCTTGTTGGCCTATTTAATCCTGCTCCGCCCTTCTGGCTTTGCTGGACTTCATTGCATATCTACTTTCTAGCTAGCCTGTGCTCTGTATCTATCTCTGTTAGTTTGCTTGGTCTACGGACCTCTATGTTCTTTCTATTTTGTTTGTTCGTCTGTCTGCTACTATTTCTGTTAGGAGGTGTCCCATATTCCTTCCAGTCCTTAGTACTTGTAGGGATTCCCTCCCCACATCTATAGGTCTTCGTACAGACTAGATTAGGACTTTAGCAGGTCTGATCGCAGGATCAGGTTCCCTGTTACATCGTAGGGATTCAGCTGAGTCCTATAGTAGGGACAGATCTCCTCTCTTTCCTTAGCTTTGGTAGCAGAACATAACAGTAAGTCCAGCCTGCAAATTCTCTAAGGAAAGATTTTTTTTGTTCCATCATGGTGTCGGTTCAGGATTTGGCTAAACACCTGCAGGGACTCTCTCTGGAAGTGGCCGAGCTCCGTCAGCACGTGAGTAACTGTCCTGGAGCATATTTCTTGGAGCCTAAGGTATGTTTGCCGGATTTATTTTTTGGTGAACATCGAGAATTTTTTTCATTTAAAAATGCTTGCTTATTGTATTTTCGTTTGAGACCCAAGTCCTCTGGGGATGAATCCCAGCGCGTAGGGTTCATAATGTCACTTTTGCGCAAAGAGCCTCAGGAGTGGGCCTTTTCTTTGCAACCTAGTGATACATGCTTCAGATCAGTGGATAGTTTTTTTTCTGCTTTAGGACTATTATATGATGATCCTGACCGTGTGGCATCAGCTGAGACTGAGTTGAGACGTTTAAAGCAAGGATCAGGTAATGTGGAAAAATATTGTACTCATTTTTGTCGTTGGTCCACTCAAACAGGGTGGAACGATTCTGCTCTGAAAAGTCTATTTCTTGCTGGGCTCAGTGAAAGGGTTAAAGACCTGCTAATTGCTTATCCTACACCTGAGGATTTGCAACAGGCTATGCAATTAGCTATACGGGTGGATAGAAGACTGCGTGCTAGGGTTAATGAGAGCAAATCCTCTGCTATGTCAGTTTCTGGTTATGATAATGTGTGTACTAACAGTGGTGAACCGATGGAGAGTGGATCGGTGGCACCTCGCTCTCAAGAAAAAGACCGTCGTTTTTCGGAAGGCTTGTGTTTCTATTGCGGAAAATCTGGTCATTTGATTAAAGGCTGTGAGCTTCGTATGAAGAAAGAAAAAAAATGGTCAGTCACGCCCGTATTGCCTGTTTAAATTCCAAGGGTATATTTTTAGTTGCTTCCACGATTGCTCAGGAAAAATTAATGGAATTTCGGGTGTTTGTTGATTGCGGGTCTACACTAAATGTAATTGATGGGGGATTCGTGGAAAAACTCAATTTAAAACCTGAACCTTTATCATCCCCCATTGCTGTGGTTTCTGTGGATGGCTCCCCTTTGAAGAATATTACTCTCAAGGTCAGTGAATTTCCTTTCACTATTAATGGTGTTCACCATGAGAAATTGGATTTGGTAGTGTTGAATAACTTGCCTTCTCCAGTAATATTGGGTTTGCCCTGGTTAAAATTTCACAATCCTGTACTGGATTGGTCTACCAGTGAAATTAAATCCTGGAGCCATAAATGTTATGACAAGTGTTGTAACGGGCGTATTGCAGCTTTGGATAGGGGAGAATTGCCTGTTCCTATTCAGGATTTTTGGAGAGTTTTTTCTGAGAAAGAATCGCAGGTTTTGCCTCCCCATAGAGACTATGATTGCTCTATTGAATTTGTCCCTGGAGCGACTCTTCCTAAAAGTCGTTTATTTAACCTTACTATTCCTGAGAGGAAGGCTTTGGAGGAATACATACAGACAAGTTTGGCCGCCGGTCACATTAGGCCCTCTAAGTCTCCTGTGGCGGTTGGATTTTTTTTTGTAAAAAAAAAGGACGGCGGTTTACGTCCTTGTCTAGATTTTCGTGAGATTAACAAAATTACGGTACGCAATCCTTACCCACTGCCATTGATTCCTGATCTGTTTAACCAGTTATTGGGGGCCAAGTGGTTCTCTAAAATTGACCTTAAGGGGGCATACAATCTGTTGCGCATGAAGGAGGGTGATGAATGGAAGACTGCTTTTAACACTCCTGTGGGTCATTTTGAGAATCTGGTTATGCCTTTTGGTCTTACTAATGCTCCTGCATTTTTTCAGAATCTGATTAATGACATCCTTAGACCTTTGATCGGTAAAAATGTGGTTGTGTATTTGGATGACATTTTGATTTATTCGCCAGATCTGGAGTCTCATTGGCGGAGCGTGCGTGAGGTATTACAGTTATTAATGGACAATTCGCTTTTTGCTAAGCTGGAGAAATGTGAGTTCGCTGTACAGAGAATTAGTTTTTTGGGCTACATTATCTCCAGCAAAGGTTTTGAGATGGATCCGGTTAAGGTTCAGGCTGTGCAGGAATGGCCTAGGCCTATTGGTTTGAAATCGATACAGAGGTTTTTGGGTTTCGCCAATTACTATAGAAAATTCATAAAAATTTTTTCTAGTATTGTCAAACCTCTGACTGATCTCACCAGGAAAGGTGCTGATGCGGTTCAGTGGTCTTCTGAGGCCATTGAAGCTTTTGTGTATCTCAAGGAGAGGTTCACCTCTGCTCCCATCCTTATGCAGCCTGATGTTACTAGGCCGTTTTTGGTTGAGGTTGATGCTTCCTCTGTGGGGGTTGGCGCAGTATTGTCTCAGGATAACGGGGATGGATTACATCCCTGTGCCTTTTTTTCAAAAAAATTTTCGGAGACTGAATTGAATTACGATGTTGGTAATCGGGAATTATTGGCTATTAAACTCGCATTTGAACATTGGCGCCACTTCTTGGAAGGTGCGGAATTTCCCGTTCAGGTTCTTACGGATCATAAAAATCTGATATATCTTGATGCTGCCAAGCGCCTGAATGCCCGTCAGGCTAGGTGGGCACTGTTTTTCTCGCGGTTTAATTTCTCCGTTACTTACATCCCTGGTACTAAGAATGTTAAGGCGGATGCCTTGTCTCGCAGTTTTTCTCCCATAGTCGGTGCTGAGAAAGAGGAAAACATTTTACAAGAAGGTGTTGTGATAGCTGCTTTAGACTCCGTTTTGGAAGATGAGATTCTTAAAGCTCAGGAGAATGCCCCATCTAACACTCCTCATGGGAGGTTGTTTGTGCCTGGGACCTTTAGGAGAGATTTGTTTGTTGAGTGTCACGAATCTCGGTTGGCAGGTCATCCCGGAATCTCTGAGACCAAGAGACTGGTGGGTCGCAGTTTTTGGTGGCCTGGATGGCAGAAGGAAGTCATTAAGTGGGTGCGCCAATGTACTATATGTGCTAGATCTAAGTCCTCACATACTCCTGCTGCGGGGTTGCTTTGTCCTTTGGAGGTCCCCAGTGCTCCTTGGACACATTTGGCTATGGACTTTATAACTGACCTTCCCCCCTCTGAGGGTTTTACTGTCATCTGGGTGGTCGTGGACCGTTTTAGCAAGATGTGTCACTTGGTTCCCTTCGTCAAACTGCCCTGCGCTAAAACTCTCGCTAAGACCTTTGTCAAAGAAATTGTCAGACTTCATGGCGTTCCTACTGACATTGTTTCTGATAGGGGTCCTCAGTTCGTGGCTCGTTTTTGGCGTGCCTTTTGTGACAGGTTGGGAATTCATTTGTCGTTTTCGTCCGGATATCATCCTGAATCTAATGGCCAGACAGAAAGGAAAAACCAGGATGTTGAGCAGTTCTTGCGTTGTTTTGTGGCAGACAATCAAGAGGGGTGGTCTGAGTTTCTGCCACTTGCCGAATTTGCTCTGAACAATCATACATCTTCTTCTGCTGGTTGTTCGCCTTTTTTTTGTTGTTCTGGGAGACATCCGTCGTTTGGGTCGTTCTCCAAGTTGGGATCTGCCGTGCCTGAGGAGGAGAATTTTTCCGGTGATTTGGAAAGAGTTTGGACGGATGTGCGTGGTAATCTTCAGGAGGCCAACAGAAAATCTAAAGACTACTTTGATAGGAAACGACAGGAGGTTTTGTTCGCTGTTGGTGACATGGTTTGGTTGTCCTCTAGGAATCTGCGGTTGAGGATTCCTTCTAAGAAATTGGGTCCCAAGTTTGTAGGGCCCTTTAAGGTGCTTCAGGTTGTCAACCAATCTGCTGTTAGGTTGGAGGTTCCTACCTCCTGGAGAATTAATCCGGTCTTTCATGTCTCTCTGTTAAAAAAAGCTGTTGTGTCGGATGGTGACGCCTCTGCCTCTGTTCCTCCGGTGGTGGAGGACTGGGAATATGAAATTTCTCGCATCCTTGACTCTAGACGGTATAGAGGTAGTTTGCAGTATCTTGTGGCCTGGAAAGGTTTCGGACCCGAGGATAACTCTTGGGTGAGGTCAGATGATGTTTCCGCGTCCAGACTTATCAGAGCGTTTCACAGGAGATTTCCTGATAAGCCTGGTCCTAGGGGATCCGGAGGATCCTCTTAGAAGGGGGGGTACTGTTAGAACCTTGCTGTTAGTTTTTTTTTCCTTTGCTGGTCACATGACCTTGTTGGCCTATTTAATCCTGCTCCGCCCTTCTGGCTTTGCTGGACTTCATTGTATATCTACTTTCTAGCTAGCCTGTGCTCTGTATCTATCTCTGTTAGTTTGCTTGGTCTACGGAACTCTATGTTCTTTCTATTTTGTTTGTTCGTCTGTCTGCTACTATTTCTGTTAGGAGGTGTCCCATATTCCTTCCAGTCCTTAGTACTTGTAGGGATTCCCTCCCCACATCTATAGGTCTTCGTACAGACAAGATTAGGACTTTAGCAGGTCTGATCGCAGGATCAGGTTCCCTGTTACATCGTAGGGATTCAGCTGAGTCCTATAGTAGGGACAGATCTCCTCTCTTTCCTTAGCTTTGGTAGCAGAACATAACAAGTGATTCTGTCATGGAAGGAAATTAAGTTAGTCTCACGTGACTTATTAGTTACAAACCCATGCTGGCTCTGGTTAATCACTTCATTCTCATAAAGGTACTTGCATACATGTTGTTTAATAATTTGTTCAAAAATCTTTCCTGGTATAGAAGTAATGCTCACAGAACTGTAGTTCCCTCAGTCCAATAATTTCCTCTGCTAACTCCTTCATTACCCTGGGATGTAATTCATCTGGACCTGGAGACTTGAATTCTTTCATGTTAACTAAGTATTCCCTCACTATTTCTCGGTTTATAGATAGTGTACATTCTTCCATTTCTTCAATAGTACAATGAAGATCAGATGATTTCACATTCACTTTCTGAGAGAAAATAAAATAAATAAAAAATTGAAAGTTAGTTCTTCTCAGCATCATTTTTTACCACTTTACCATTTTCAGCTTGTAAAAATCCTATAGCATCTTTGACTTTTCTTTTACTTTTGACATACCCCAAAATCCTTTCTTATTGCTTTGTCATCTCTTGCAAGCTTAATTATCAGCTTTAGCTAATCTGATGTGAGCCCTACAGGTTCTGCACACAGCATTATATTCTTCTTTAGATATGCCTCCCTCTTTCCATTTAATAAACATTTCTTTCTTCCTTTTTAGCATGTGTTTAAGTTCTGTGTTCATTAGTGATGAGCGAGCGATGCTCACTACTGGTCGGTACTTGCCCAAGAATCTCACTGTTCAAGATGCTCGATGAGTACTTCTGGGATGCTCGGGTGGGAGCTTGAGTCCCCGCCCAACATGTTTAGCACTGTTTTAACAGTGAATAAACATGCGGGGATTGCCTGCCACTCACTGTAATGCTGCAGCCATGTTGGTTATGGCACTACAGTAATTGGCTGGCCGCATAGCGTCATCGGGTCTATATCAGACCCAGTGACCCTATGCTCATAACAGTCCATGCTTCAGACAGGCAGAGTAGGGAGAGGTGCTGCTGAGCTAGGGAGAGAATTGGCGGTTTATTCGTTACGTAAAAGTATTCAACAGAAAGATATATATACATCTGAACTAACAGTCCTTCTGAGGACTAATTCAGATGCATATATTATTACTGGTGATAGCAGGAGTTAGGCATGCATAGTTTGTGGACAGTGTATACAGCAGAAGAAGGTCCATTGCAAGTTCTGTCTGCTGCTGTTACAGATATCCATAGCCCCAGATATCAGGGCTAATTTTTTTTTGCTCATAATCCTGATTATTTGATTAAAAAGCAGTATAGTGCATCAATTTTAGTGCTCCATTTGCTTGTTAGCAGAATAAAGCCAGATTTGTTTGATTTTATTTGCATTTCTGTATAGTGGAAGCAGAGAAGCTTCTCCATCATCAGACGTGATCCGATATTACTGCAGTTATAATCGTGACAATTTTTTGGAGCGTGACAAATATTACACTCCAGTTTAAGTCTGCCAGTTGTGTGTTGTTCAACCTACACTTACACTTGGTCGCTGGCCAATACCATATCTCTAGCTCCACTGCATAAAACCGTAGTCATCAGATGTGATCCAATTTTACTGCTGTAATAAATGTGACATTTTTTGGAGCGTGCCAAATATTACACTCCAGTTAAAGTCTTCCAGTTGTGTGTTGTTCAACCTATTCACACTTAGTTGCTGACCAATACCATATCTCTAACGCCTCTGCCTAAAATTGTTGTCATCAGATGTGATCCGATATTACTGCAGTAATAATTTTCAAATTTTTTGCAGAGTGCCAAATATTTACACTCCATTTAAAATGGGCAAGGCGCGTGGAAAGGGACGGCAAAATGGACGTGATGCTGATGGTGCATGCAGAGGCCGAGGCCATGGGCAAGATGAAACTGTGTCAGCTGAGGGAGCAAAACAAACACCCACATCATGTCGAACTACTTTTCTGTCCAAAATTCTAGGGGGCCATTGAAGCCAGAGCAGTGTGAATAGGTTGTTGGTTGGATAGCAGATAATGCTTTTAGTCAGTTTGCCATCACCACCACCTTGTCTTCTACACGGTCCAGTCTATGTAGCTGTGAGTCTGGACCACATATTCCTCACCTTAATCCTCCTTCCTCCCACCATGCTGAAAGTCCAGAGACAAGTCATCAGAAGAGCTGTTCACTTTCCCATTTATAGATTCGGGCCTCTCGCCCGGCCTACTTCAAGCTGGGCAAGAGGAGATCACATGTAGCGATGCTCAAATATTTGAGCAGCCACGATCACACGAAGGCGCTGGTGAGAAACTGCAATTATTGTCGCAAGAGGTGGATGATGATGATGAGACACAATTTTCAGCAAGTCAGGAGAAGGCCCAGGGTGCATATATAGAAGACGAGGTGGTGGACAATGAATTCACTGACCCAACTTGTCAAGGTGACATGCAAAATGAGGACAGCAGCACAGAGGGCGAGGGAGGCATAGCACCACAACAGGCAAGAACAAGCAGTGGCGTGGCCACAGACACAAGGTTGGCAACCATTCCATGGAACACCAACACGAGGGAAGTCATCCATTCAACTGTTAGGACTTCCACAGTCTGGCTCTTTTTTAAATACTGTCCTGATAACCCCACAAAGGCCATTTTAAACATGCACCATACCAGCGTCAGCAGGGTCAGCAAAAATACCAGCCAGACCACCACCAGCATGCTCAGGCACATGACAGTAAAGCACCCTACTTATTGGCCTGAACACCAAAGTCCAGAAACAGCGTCTGCGTGTGACACCACTGCCTGTTACGCTTTTGTGCATGCACGCCAATCCCCTGTCCATGGCGCAGGCGAAGATGCCCCCACCTTGACTTGAACACTTGCAACCACCACCATCAGCAACCACGTCCATGTCCTTGTCCCAGCAGAGTTGTCCCTACCTCAGTCTTTTAAACGCAACCGCAAATACGCAGCCAACGCCCCACAGGCTGCAGCGTTAAATTGTCACATTTCACACCTGATTACACTTGAAATGTTGTCTTTCAGGCTAGTGGAGATGGAATCTGTCCGCAACCTGATAACGGTGGCCATATCTCAGTACTCGGTCCTCAGCCACCTCTATTTCTCCGGGTGTGCTGTTCCCGCCTTACACAAGCACGTGTCCCAGAGCATTAGTCATGCCCTCAACAACACAGTCACTGGGAAGGTCCACTAAACCACAGACACATGGACAAGTGCTTGTTGCCAGGGACGGTACATGCCACTGACAGCACACTGGGTTAATATAATGTAAGCCGGGACCCAGTCAGACCCTGGGATTGAACACGTTTTTCTGACGCCGAGGTTTGCAGGCCCTGGGTCAATCAGGGTTGCCCCCACATTCTACAGCTCCTGCACCTCCTCCTCCTCTTCATCCTCTATCTCCAAAATCACCACATCAGTCACAAGTTGGAAGCACTGCAGCACTGCCTTGGCCAAGCGGCACCAGGCTGTGCTGAAGCTAATATGCTTAGGTGACAAACCACACAATGCTAAAGAGT
Source organism: Phyllobates terribilis (assembly GCF_046119375.1). Taxonomy (NCBI): domain Eukaryota; kingdom Metazoa; phylum Chordata; class Amphibia; order Anura; family Dendrobatidae; genus Phyllobates; species Phyllobates terribilis. Next base: position 345,152,783 of record NW_027362767.1, on the reverse strand, counting down.
TGTGGACAGCTCTAAAAGAGCAGGAAGATCTGTGGCTGACACCGCTGACCCTACAGCCAGGCATGATCGTGTGTGACAATGGCCGGAACCTGGTGGCGGCAATGAAACAAGGCGAGCTCACATATGCACCATGCAGTCAGGGTTGCCCCCACATTCTACAGCTCCTGCACCTTCTCCTCCTCTTCAGCCTCCATCTCCGAAATGACCACATCACTCGGAAGCTGAAAGCACTTCAGCACTGCCTTGGCCAAGCGGCAGCAGGCTGTACTGAAGCTAAAATGCTTAGGGGACAAACCACACACCTCTGCATAATTGTTGACAGCTGTAACAGAGCAGGCAGATCTGTGGTTGTCACTGCTAAACCTACAGCCACGCATGGTCTTGTGTGACAATGGCTGGAACCTGGTGGTGGCTCTGGTGCTAGACGAGGTCATGCACGTACCATGCCTGGCCCATGTGCTCAACCTAGTGGTTCAGCGGTTTCTCAAACCTACCCAGATCTGCCTGAGCTGATTGTGAAAGTATGCCGCGTGTGTGCCCATTTCCGAAAGTCACCTACATCTTCAAACACCCTGGCAGTGCTTCGGAAGCATTTGCAGCTTCCAGCTCACTGACTTGTGTGCGATGTCACCACGCATTGGAGCTCAACGTTGCAGATATTGGAAAGGATTTGTGAGCAGCAGAGGGCAGTTGTTGAATACCAGCTTCAACACACCTGTTGGTATTCAGGTCAGCCTTCACACATAAGAGCTGATGAGTGGGCATGGATGTCTGACATCTGTGCCATCCTCCCAAACTTTGAGGACTCCACCAAGATGGTGAGCGGTAATGACTCCATAATTAGTATCACCATTCCTTTTCTCTGTCTTCTGAAATGCTCGGTGCTCACAATTAAAAAGGAAGCATTGCAGGTGGAGTACGATGAGATGGAGCAATGAACCATACAGGGTGATGACATATAGCCCAGCCTCTTCTCTTCTCAACGTGGATTCGGTGACAATGAGGAGGAGGAGGAGGAACAGGAGCTGTTTTCCTGCACTACAGACAGTACTACCCACAAAGCAGTCATACTGTCTGTTCAGCGTGTATGGCCTGAGGAGAGGGAGAATGATGAGGAGGACCAGAAGGAGGATGAGGAGGAGGAGAACATGGAAAGTCATCCTCTACATCAGGACATGGAAGGCTTGGCTGTTGGCAGTCTTGCACACTTAGCTGACTTTATGTTCCACAGCATTTCCAGTGACTCTCACATTGTAAACATTTTGAGCGATAGTAATTACTGGTTGGTCACACTTCTAGACCAATGCCAAAAGGAAAACTTTCTATCTCTCCTTCCCATGACAGAGAGGTCTAATAAAATGTTGCAGTACCAGAAGGCCCTTGTTCAAGAATTATTTAAAAAATTCCCATCTGAAAACGATGGTGGCAGAGGTCACAGTTCATTGGACAACCAAGGAGTACAGGCAAAGGAGCCACAAATATAATGCAGTGGCAGGGGAACACTGTCAAAGATGTGGGACAGTTTTCTCAGACCCTCCCAGTGCCCAGACCCTGATGCGTGGAGTCATCTGACAAGGAGAGAAACATTTTGGAAGATGCTGAAGGAGTACCTTGACGATCATACCAACATCCTCTGTGATTCCTCTGCTCCTTATAACTATTTGGTATCGAAGCTGGACACGTGGCTTAAACTGGCTCTCTACTCCTCGGATGTCCTGGCCTGACCTGCCGCTAGTATTTTGTCAGAGCGAGTTTTAGTGCCGCAGGGGGCATTATAACTGATAAGTCCATCTGCTTGTCAACTGAAAATGCTGACAGGCTGACTCTTATCAAAATGAACAAGGTCTGGATTGGGCCAGACTTCTCAACACCACCGGATTACAGCAGCAGAATAAAAAGTCAAATTCAGTGGGTTTTTTTCGGGGGTCTATTCCCATGCACCACTTCACACCCAGACATGGGTATACGCTTCCTGATTTTGTCTATTTTCTGTTGTTCTCCTCCTTCTCCTCATCCTCTGCCACCATATAACCAGGGTGACTGTGATGCAACACCCACATAATTTTTTTACAGTGTTTATGATGCCCCGTAGGAATATTTTTTAGAGGCATACATCTAACATTCTGTATGCTATACAGAATGTTCATATATATTCCCAGGGGTAAATGTTTTTCAGCCCATGCTGAATGACGACATCCTTTACGTATCTTCAAAGGTGTATTATAGTGCGTACACTTTTTTGGCAGCCCTTGCAGTCACTGCATTGGCATTACCACTATAGGAGACCCAATCCTTAATAATGGGAACAATTTGTTTAATGAGGATCTCCTCTACGTCTCTTCAAAGGGATATTGCAGTGCGTCCTAATTTTTGGCAGCCCTTGCAGTCACTGCATGGGCATTACCACTATAGGAGGCCCACTCCATAAAAATGGGAAGAATTTATTTAATGAGGCCTTCCTCTACATCTCTTCAAAGAGATATTGAAGTGCATCCTCATTTTTGTCAGACTTTGCAGTCACTGCATATGCAATATCAGTATAAGACACCCACTCCTTAATAATGGGAACATCAAAGCATAGCCGGCTGATGGCCCTCTAACAATAGTGAGGGTCCACTGCTGGCCCTCTAACAATAGTAAGGGCCAACTAATGGCCTTGTAAAAACAGGCTTTGTGACTTTCACAGTCCCTCCTCCATAAATGAAACAGGATGTGTCTGATCATGTCTAACACACCACATGGCCAGATAACGTAGTAAAATGTTAAAAGTACATTGACCGGTGAATGTGTTTTTCACAATTGAAATGCAAAAGTGCAAAAATTCATCAAACACGCTACGTGTGAACATAGCACAAGGTGTTGAGGAGTACTTTTGTTTTTGGTTATTTATTTTGCCTTATATACAAGTCATTACACTGGAAAGAATGTTCCTTGCCATTTTTTTCCAGGAAAATCCATTTTGGCTTTGTTTTTGTATGTGTTATTGTCAGTCCATAAAAGTAGCGTAATACTCTGACAACATTGTTCAAATCAGAAGCTTCCAGGGGTCTTCCCCATGCTGTTCTCATACCATTTGAGCACTGTTTCAATCAATTTGGCAAATTTTTAGGCCCCCTCCAGACCTTGGGTGGGGGGGCCACCGGAAAAATATTCGAGTTTCCTATTGACTTACATTGGTCTCATTGCTCGGGTCGAGCACCCTAGAATTTCGATTTGCTCGACCCAAGCAACGAGCACCCAAGCATTTTAGTGCTTGCTCATCACTAGTGTTCATCCATCCTGGTTTCCTTCAATGCTTCCTATTTTTCCCTCTTTTTGGGATTGTTAATGATTGTGCTTTCAGAATCTCATTTTTACAAATTTCACATCCTTCCTGGACATTTCTGTCCTTAAGTACAGTATATTCAGTCATTGGATTACTCCTATCCTCTTTCTGAGTCCGTTAAAATCTGCCTTTCTGAAATCCAACCTTGAAGTCCGACTCTTCACAGGTCTTCCTCCTCTTGTTATCCAAAATTCTATGATAGCATAATCACTGTCTCCTAGGATCCCAGTCACCCTTACATCTTCAACAATCCCCTCCCAGTTTATGAGGATTAGATCCAAGGTAGCAGATACCCTTTTATTCTCTCCTCTACCTTTTGAAAGGTAAAGTTGTCAGCAAGAGAGGATAAGAATTTGCTGGACCTGTTACTTTTGACTGAGAGAGATTCCCAACAAATGTCTGGATAGTTAAAATCTCCCATGATCACTACGTCATATTTTTTGATAACTTGGCCATCTGATGCATGAAGAGTTCATCTATATCTTCAGTTTGCCCTGGTGGCCTATAGTAAATTCCTACAATGGTGTCCTTTCCATTGTTCTCTCCTTGTATTCTTACCCAAAGAGTTTCCACAGAACTCCCAGTCTCTGAAGCTTCAATCTCTGTTGTGATATATGCTTTTCTAACATACAATGTGACACCCCCTCCCCGTTTATTAATAGTGTTGAGCCACCCCCGTAGTGTTCGGGTTCGGTTCGTCGAACACCGGCATGTTCGCCGAACGGTTCGTTGAACACCGTTAAAACCAATGGCAGGCAAACAAAAACACATAGAAACACATCGAAAACACATAGAAAACACCTTCAAAGTAGTCCAAAAGCTGACAAACTGCTCAGAAGACACAACTAACACATGGAAAAGTGACAAATACATATAGTTATGCGAAAAGAAAAGAGGCGGAGGAGTAAAAGGAGGAGGAGACACAGATATAGGCATGTCATGCCCTTCTAAAATCAAGAAAGGCTGGAGTAAAAATCTAAAATCAGCCTACCAACACCCAGACGTCGAGTCAAGAAAATTAAAAAAAGAAATATCTTTTGGTAGAATTGCGGTTCCATTCAGAACACTTTCCTTACAAGATGTAGTGGTATCCCCGTTGGGAGTCGTGTCAAAAACAGAACCCAATACATTCGGACTAATCCACCATTTGTCATATCCAAGGGGCAAGTCAGTAAACGACAACATCGACGCGGAACCAAGTACAGTAATATATACTGTACCTCCTTTGACAAGGTATCCTTTGACGGGGCGTTCCGGTTACTTACTACCTGTGCCTCCGAATAGTGTCCGCCTATTTGGCTGCTTCTGCGAAGGAGCATACTATATAGATCACTGTTTGCCCTTGGTGTGCTCCAGATCCTGCTCACTATTTGAGGCATTTAGTTGCTTCCTCGAATGGGTCATCATGGACGTTTCTAAGGGGGCACATATTATCCATTACCTCGACGACTTCTTATGCCTGGGCCCAAAAGATTCGCCACATTGTGAATATACGCGGTAGTACACCTGTGAGAAGGAGAGAGCTGGAGGGAGAGCGGACACCATAGAGCTGAGGGGATAGATGGAGAACGGAAGAAGGAAAGAGGGCGAGGGAGGTAAGGGAGTATGGTGGAAGGCCGCTGCTGAATTGCCGGCATTTCATGTTTCACTGTGAGCACTGTTCCCATCGATTTGGACAACCACTGTAATGCCACAACCTCCATGGCTGTGGCACTACAGTGAGTGACAGACAATCCCTGCATGATTGGTGCTCTAAATAGCGCCAGACATGCAGGACGGGGACCCGAGCTCCCGCCCGAGCATCTCAAAAGTACTTGGCGAGCTCCGAGCATCTCGAGTACTGAGATGCTCGTGCGAGTACCGAGCAGTGGCGAGCATGCTCGCTCATCACTATTGATTAACAGTATTACTGTGAAAAAATCCAGTAACGCTTTTGGTGCACGAACAGTTATGGAACATAACCTCGAACAGCCGAATTTTTTGCAAATCATTCGAGTTCGTTGAACGACTTGAACACCGCCCAAAACGGCTCGAATTTGAGATTGGCAAAAAGTTCGAGTCGAACACTGCTCATCTCTATTTATTAAGTCTTTTTCTTGCAAATAAGTTGTATTCTTCTAGCCTTGTATTCCAATCATATGTACAGTATCATCCCACCAAGTTTCAGTGATTCCATTGACATCATATTTCTTTTCCAGCGTTAGTAGCGCCAATTCTCCTTGTTTGTTGCCCATGCTCTGTGAATTTGTATAGAAACATCTTAGTTTGTGATCAGTTTCTCTTTCTCCAATATTTTCTTTATTCTGATTCTTTTGTCTTTGTTCTTCCTTTCCACTTCTAATAGCAGATCTCTCAATAGTATTTGTTCGCTGTAAGGTATTCCCTGGTCTTTTGCTCCCTTGCCCACAATGTACTAGTTTAAAGCTCTCCTGATGAGTGGAGCAAGACGACTTCCAAATATGTGTTTTCCAGTCTTGGTAAAATTGTTGCTGGAGAAAGCTGTTTTGATGGTCTTGGCCTGTTAACGACTCCATCAGAAAAAAAATCACTATAATTCATTGTCTATAGTTCAACTCTGCTGTAATCTTTTAATTTCTTATGCACAATTGGTATCCACAATATATGGTCATTGTATAGAGGTAAGATTAGTTTTGTTTTTTCTATAGTCTATGTGTGGGGATCTCTGGGGGATCATACTCTGTGTGGAGTATCAAATTGTATGTGTGGGCTGTTGGGGTTTATGTTGCATGATAAGGTGTGGGGCATTATACTATGTATGGGTGGCTTTAGGGGATCATGCTATGTGTGGGAATCATACGGTGTTTGGGAGATTATTTTATGTGTGAGGACCTCATACTGTGTGTGGGGAGCTTATTTCATGGATGCTGTGTGTATATATATTTTATTTAATTAATATTTTTTTCTAGAGCACTATTACCTTTTGTGGGGGAAATGAGTGGCCTTAATTACTGCATGTGGGGGATTGAACTTAGAGGGCATTATTAATATTGTGGTTTGCCCTGATGAAGAAGTGTATCACTTCAAAATGCGTTGGGAAATAAATCACATTTCCACATACCTTGTCTCCTGCTCATCGCCCACTGCAGCGCAATTTTAATCCACTTTTTCCAGCTTCGCATTTTTTTCACTCTGTGGATCTGCAGCAGCCTGTTAAGTTTTTAGAAGGGTTTGTGACTTAAAAACGATATCAGGTAAGCAAAACTACCTTTGGCTCCATTTTTCTTCTCAGGTAAGATCCCATTGCGCTAATTGTCTTTCCAGTTTCTTTGGTTCTTAATAAACATATATGATTCTTTTAGTTCCTGTCAAGACAAGTGGTCTGGCCATAATATGCACTGGAAAAAAAATTCCCATTGATTCATCTGTAATTTGTTGTAAGTCAGCTTGAAGCTGTTATTTAGTTATTTCTTTTCATGATTATATTTTTATTTATTCCTTTTCTGTCCATTTTCATTGTCCTATTAAAGGATCTTTTAAAAATGGTAGAATGGAGATATCGCTGTTTGAGTTTGTAAACTTCTTTCTTTTCATCTGATAAGTTTACTACTAAAAATAAAACAATAACTCACATGATGCTAAGTACTACTTAAGCGTGTCTGAGACATCTTTTAATCAACTGTCGAGAGCTGTGATTCCTCTAATTCAAAGGAAGGAAACTCATGAGAATGGCAATTAGTGTTGAGCAAAGTCTGATTGCAGTATGAAGATATTTTACTTCTGGGAAAGCTTTGAGAGTCTATTTTTTTCTACATCAATTTTCCCACAAGATTGCCTAAGTTGTTTTTCCAAATCCCAGGAAGAAATGCAGTGCGTTATTAAGACAATGAATCATAAACTCAAAAATAATTTAAAATATTTTTTTGCATATTTTTCTGTTTGTGATAATATTTTATTTAATTCAGAATATATTTTAAAGAATTCTACTTTGTGAAGTAAACAAAAATATTAATCCAAGGGAAATAATGGGTTGAAGTTTTTGTTCAGAAGGTTTTGTACCACGCTTGTCTTTCGGCTTTTTTCATCGTATTGCAGCCTAGATTCTGACTTTAAAAACCAAATCATAATAAAAGTAGAGATTTTATTTAAAGGGAATTTGTCAGTAGTAAAATTCCTCTGAAGCCATCTACATAGGCATGTAGGTCATAGAAAGTTGAAGGAAACGATTTGTTGATATCTGCGATATTTGATGTCTTATTTCAGAGAAATTTAACCTTGTATTAGTATGTAAATGAGCTGTTAAGATCTATGAGTCTGACATAGATCTCCCTGAGAATCAGCCTCCAGAGATTATTTGAAATGAAAGGGAGGGTTACCAGTGTGGGACATGTTATGACTAACAGTTTGCTCTCTTGATCTACATATTTCATACTGGTGATGCCCCCTTTCATTTAAAATAAGCTCTAGAGATCCTATGAGTTATGTTACCTACTTATAAAGGGGGCAGTTCTTATTATAACAGCACAAGGGCCAGTATAATTGCTCAGTAATATACATAGATTAAACTTATGTGCATGGTATGCTGGCAAATTAAGTACATCATTAGAAAAAAGTATCAAAAAATGTACATTAAATCATTGCAATAATTGAGACCATTGAGAATGCGAGAGTTAAGTTTAAGAATCCATGAGGCTTCTCTGGCTAGGAGAAGCTTGCCTCTATCACCTCCACGTATTTATCTTTGCACCTTGTCTATTCCAATAACCGTAAGTGTGGAAAGATCACCACAGTGAAAATCAGCAAAATGTTTGCTGTGCCCTGACATGGAGCGACTCACTGCATTAGGATTCGGAGTCGCTCCAGCAACATGCTCTGCGATGCGTCTTTTGAGCATGCGGCTGGTACAACCCACATAAAATGTTTTGCTAGATGTGCACAGAGCTTGATAAATGACATCTGTACTAGAGCAATTTATAAAGTGCTGACAGTGCAGGCAAAATATATAATATTAAGCACTTTATTAATTGCTCTAGTACAGATGTCATTTATCAAGCTCTGTGAACATCTTGCAAAAAATTGTATGTGGGTTGCACTAGCCGCATGCTCCAAAGACGCATCACAGAGCATGTTGCTGGAGCATCTTTTGAGCATGCGGCTAGTGCAACCCACATACAAATTTTTGCAAGATGTCCACAGAGCTTGATAAATGACATATGTACTAGAGCAATTAATAAAGTGCTTAATATTATATATTTTGCATGCACTGTCAGCACTTTATTAATTGCTCTAGCATACCATGCACATAAGTTTATTCTATGTATATTACTGAGCAATTATCCTCAGGAGGATTTTCATTCACTAATGAACTTCCTGTTCTTTGTTGTCTCCACCCTATTTTCTCTTTTGTTTTCAGTCCATATGTATATATATGTCTTTTATCTATAGCAATGTAACCTATGATTAAGAACCCCTGTTTGGTTCGAAAGCGTAAGGTCTGCCTTACATATGGCGCTTTTTTAATGGAACTAATAAAATGGACGCTTTAACTTTACATTTCTTGTGATGGATACGGAAAAGGTGCTGGAGTTTTTCTAAACTACTTCCTACTGTTATCATCCCTGGACTTGCTACCAAGGATTTCCGTGCACCAGTGAACCCTTATGGCATATGCATGGTAGGCTGAAATTTCCCTTTTTTTTCCTTATATACTTTTGTATTATTGTTCAGAATAAAATGTAATTGTCAATGTTATGCTTGTGTTAGTAAATATAATTTTATATATAAATCAAAATAAATGTTATTATTTTGTGGTCACCTACTTTTAGACCTGTATATATAATATATGGACATACTGTAGGAACCATGCCTAATGAAGAATTCCAAATTAGCTTTAGGTGCTCCCATACTAAAAAGTAAAATAATTTGAGAACAGCCCACATGTATACACAGATCTATACATAACACATCTTGAAATAAGGCCCACCTATTGTCTTCTATAAAACAGAGCAGTTGGGAGAAAGAGGGTTCATATATGTGGGATGATAAAGTTGTAAATTCTTTTTGATAACTGTGGATACTCTACTTATTTTATCCCCCATGGTCAATAACACTTAGCACAACTCGAGCTTCTTCAAAAGCACCACTATTCTTGCTACTGCTGCATATATCATGATGACATTAGCAGGGATTTACCATCTACCAGCAAGAGTTTTTATAGTATGCGAGACAACTTCATATAAGTATATTTCTGTGATCTCTAAAACTGATCAAAAGCTGTTAAACAGGGTCTATTGAAGAGTTTGGGACCTGTTATCATATCTCGTTCAACCATCGTGCAGTAGAGACGGAACAATTGCCTAGAAGGCTGCAAGAGCTGATGGCTGGAACCAGGGTCACGTTTCTCAAAATGGAGTGTCACATTGATGTTATGCAGTCTGTGTGATCCCAGATGCAAGAGAGCAAGATGTACCCTTCTTGAGGAATGAATGGGCCTTGGAGAGACTCTTTGATGTGGCTCGAGAAGGGGCTTCTACCACACCCTAAAGATCGTATTATCCTTGGGGTTCCCCCAGGGGAATACATAGAAATCATGGGGCCCCATAGCAGAAGCTCTAATTGGGGCCCCCTCCCCCCACAAAAATGAAATAAATATTTGTCTGTGTCACAGAAGAGCAGATCTCACACTTTTCCAGCCTTTACATTGTAATTTTCCTCCTGCTGAAGTCCTAAATTCCACTTTCATTGCCCCCATAAAGTATGATGCCAATAAAAGTGCCCCCAAACACAGTATGACACCCCCATAGTAACATAGTTTGTAAAGCCGAATAAAGACTTGCGTCCATCAAGTTCGACCTGTTAGTTCTGTAATTGCTAAAGTTGATCCAGAGGAGGGCAAAAACCCCAAATGATTTGGCCAATCTTCACCTGAGGAAAAATTCCCTCCCGACTCTGAAACCAGCAGTCAGAATAAATCCCTGTATCAACCTACTATGTTATTTTATTTTTAAGTATATGCTGAAATCTGCCTGGTATCTAGAAATGCATCCAGTCCCCGCTTGAACTGGTGTAGTGAATCCGACATTACCGTCTCCTCACTCAGTGAATTCCATATTCTCACTGCTCTTACCGTAAAGAACCCCTTCCTATGCTGGTGCTGAAACCTTTTCTCTTCCAGTCTTAGTGAGTGCCCTCTTGTTACCGTAATATCCCTCCTTTTGAACAAATCCCGGGCAAGATCTCTATACTGTCCCCTAACATATTTGTACACATTTATTATGTCCCCCCTCAACCATCTCTTTTCCAGGCTGAATAGTTCTAGTTTTGCCAACCTCTCTGGGTATTGCAGTCCCTCCATTCCCTTTATTAATTTTGTTGCCCTCCTTTGTACCTTTTTCAAGCTCATTTATATCCTTTCTATATATTGGGGCCCATAGCTGAGCACAGTATTCCAAGTGTGGTCTGACCAGTGCTTTGTACAGTGGAAGAACAATGTTCTCATCCTTTGCAGCTATACCTCTTCTGATACATCCCATTACCCTGTTTGCCCTTACAGCAGCGGCCTGACTTTGGGCACTCCAATTTAGTTTGCTATGAATCAAGATGCCCAAGTCTGAGTATATTCCATTTATAACCACCCTCTGCCTTCTATCCTTTAGCCAGTTAGCTACCCACTTGCAGACATTTTCCCCCAGCCCCATCATTCTCATTTTGTATACCAACCTATTATGTGGCACGCTATCGAACGCTTTTGAGAAGTCGAGATACACGACATCCACTGGTTCCCCCTGATCTACTCGAGAGCTAACCTCCTCGTAGAAGTCAATCAGGTTTGTTTGGCAGGAGCGATTCCTCATGAATCCATGTTGGTTCGGGATTAAAAGATTATTAGCATCAAGATGCTCCGTAATTGCCTCTTTAATGAAGCTTTCAAAAATTTTGCCCACAACGGACGTCAGACTCACCGGCCGATAGTTTCCCGCGTCACTTTTCGCTCCCTTTTTGAATATTGGCACTACATTCGCCTGTCGCCAATCAAGTGGCACAGACCCAGTCTCAACAGAGTTCTTAAATATAAGATATAACGGTCTGTCTATCACATTTCTTAGTTCCCTTAGTACCCGTGGGTGTATGCCATCAGGTCCTGGTGATTTGTTTATTTTAATGTTACTGAGGCGTTTCTGTACCCCAGCTTGGGTTAGATTTGTCATACTTAGTGGAGGATTAAGTTTGTCACTTCTCATTTCTCCAGTTAGTTCGATTTCCTTTGTGAAAGTTGTCGAAAAAAAAATTATTTAATAGATTAGCTTTATCCTCATCTTTCTCTATGATTTTGCCTTCCTCACTTTTTATCGGTCCAATATTATCCGATTTAATCCTTTTACTATTTATATACGTAAAGAACAGTTTGGGATTTGATCTACTTTCCCTAGCAATACGTCTCTCTGTTTCCTCCTTTGCTATTTTTATTTGTTTTTTACAGGTTCTCATTTTTTCCTTGTAACACATTAGTGCCTCCTTACTGTTTTCCTGTTTTAATCTCTTGAATGCCTCTTTTTTGCTATTTAACGCCCCTTTTACGTTCTTGTTCAACCATATTGGTTTCCTCTTATTTCTGGCCCTTTTATTCCCATACGGTATATATCTCTCGCACTGAGTATTCAGAATTCTTTTGAAGGTTTCCCATTTACTATTCGTATTTCCTTGATTAAGAACTTTGTCCCAGTCAATAAGTTGAAGGCTTTCTTTCAGCTGATCAAACCTCGCCCTCCTAAAGTTTAATGTTTTTGTTGTTCCCTTATTGATAACCCTACTGAAGGGCATTTTGAAGTCGATAATATTATGGTCGCTATTACCTAGGTGCCCCCCTATCTGTACCTCAGTTATTCTATCAGGCCTATTAGTCAATATTAAGTCCAACACGGCCTTCCCTCTCGTTGGTTCCTGCACTAGTTGGGAGAGATAGTTATCCTTAATATTTGTCAAGAACCTTTTTCCTTTCTGAGATCTACAGGTTTCTGTTTCCCAGTCAATATCCGGGTAGTTGAAATCCCCCATTACAATCACTTCATTATGCTTTGCTACTTTGTCTATTTGTCCTAATAGCAGATTCTCATTCTCCTCTGTTATATTGGGTGGCTTATAGCAGACCCCCAGTAATATTTTATTATTATTTTTAGTTCCCTCTATCTCTACCCACATGGACTCGACCCCCTCTTCTCCCTCTCCTATATCTTCCCTTAGTCTGGGTTTTAGACATGACTTTACATATAAGCAGACTCCTCCGCCTTTCCCCTGTTTCCGGTCCCTTCTAAATAAACTATAATCTAATAAATTTACCGCCCAGTCGTAGCTATCGTCTAGCCAAGTCTCTGTTATACCTACGATGTCATACCTCTCCTCCGATATAAGCGCCTGCAGCTCATCCGCCTTATTGGTCAGGCTTCTTGCGTTGGTCAGCATGCAAGATAAAACTTTGGGGTTATTTAGCATCCTATTCTTCTCTAATGATCTAACTGTACTATCCCCACCCCCCTCTCCACCCTCATTATATTCACTTCTCCCCTTCCCCCTTGCTTGCCTCACATCCCACCTATTTCCTTGGTTTCTCCCCCCGGTCTCTAGTTTAAAAACTCCTCCAACCTATTAGCCATCTTCTTCCCCAGCACCGCTGCACCCTCCCCATTGAGGTGCAGCCCGTCCCTATGGTAGAGCCTGTAGCCGACCGCGAAGTCGGCCCAGTTTCTCCATGAACCCAAACCCTTCTGCCTTGCACCAACTCTTTAGCCACTTATTCACCTCCCTAACTTCCCGTTGGCGCTCCTGTGTGGCTCGCGGGATTGGTAGTATTTCTGAGAAAACTACCTTGGAGGTCCTTGCCCTAAGCTTCCTACCTAGGTCCCTGAAATCATTTTTTAAGGACCCTCCATCTACCACTCACTTTGTCATTGGTGCCGATGTGGACCATGACCGCTGGGTCTTCGCCAGCCCCACCCAGTAACCTGTCAACCCGATCCGCGATGTGCCGGACTCGAGTGCCAGGGAGGCAGCACACCGTTCGGCGATCCCGGTCTTTGTGACAGATTGCCCTGTCTGTCCCCCTAATAATAGAGTCACCCACTACCAGAACCTGTCTTGCCTGCCCTACACTTCCCCCCTCCCCCTCATTACTGGAGCATACACTCCCCCGGCGGTCAGAGGATCTGTCGTGCTCCAATAATGCCGGTTCTGAACCAGCCTTCCTATACTTCTTCCCTCTATCCCTCCTAACTGTTATCCAGCTCCCTGCCTGTTCAGCCTGCACTTCCCCTCTATGCTCCAGCCCCAATATTGACCCACTGAGTGTCTGCTCGGTGAGCAGCAAACTCCGTTCCATGTTGTCGATGCTCCTCAGTACCGCTATCTGAGCACTTAGATCCAGAATTTGGGCTTCCAAGTGCACGATATGCTTACATCTCTCGCAGCAGTATGGATCCTCGAGCGGTTGCTCACGGAATGCATACATTGCGCAAGATTTACACTGCACGGCTCCGGCCAAAATGGACGTCATTCTAAATATGGGGATACAGTCAGTATATATACACAAGTACAAAACACAATTATTTATATATAGGTGTATGGACGGGGATCAATTAGGGATGTGCAAGTGTATCAATTAGATATCGGCGGGGGATCAGTTAAGTATGGACGGGGGATCAATTAAGTATCAAGTATGGACGGGGGAATCAGATAAGTAGGTCAGGTAGATTAATTAAGTAAAAAGTAAAGTAAAGAAAGAATGAAATACAGTCAGCAATTCAGTCCTAAGTCCTCCCTTCCAAACTCCCTGAATCCAAAGTCACTGAAAAACAAGTCACACACTTACTTTCGTTCGCACTTACGCTCCGGACACACGCAGCTCGTTCACACTCGCAAACTAAGAGATTTAAAGAGTTTTTTTTTTTTTTTTCTTCCTTTTCCAGCAATGTACCCTTCACCTCAATGCACTTCCAAAGGACTTGATGTCCAACCAGCTGCCCCTTATAAACCCTTAATTATGACCCCTTCCCCTTAATTAACCCCTTGTGAGTAAATGTACACCTCAGGATTTTAGTGCAATGTAGTTAACCCTTAAATACACAGGTAGTAAACTAAGAAACTAAAACTGTAGTGAGAAAATAGGTTTTAAAAAGCCCAATAAATCTAGACAGGTAGAAAAGCACTCAGCAGGTCACAATGCAGCACTCACCGCAATTCACACAGGTATTTTCTGCAGGGTTCCCAAATACCTCTTCACTGAAAAACAAGTCACACACTTACTTTCGTTCGCACTTACGCTCCGGACACCATGGTGCATTCCTCCAGATTAGCCTCCACATACACAGTGTAATGACCCTACTGTGCCCCACCTCAACTCCCAATGATAAGTAAGGTGACCCCAACACAGTATGATCCCCCAACTGTGACACCCACACAGCCCTCCATACAGTATAATGGGCCTACATACAGTATAATGGCCCGCACTAGCCCTCCAAACAGTATGATGGACCCACACAAACCTTCACACCGTATAATTGCTTTCATACAGTAGAATGGCCCCCCACACTGCCCTCAAAATATTATAATGGCCCCACATAGCCTTCCATATAGTATAATACGCCACCCATAATCCTCCATATTGTATAATACGCCCCCCATAATCCTCCATATAGTATAATGCACCCCCCATAATCCTCCATATAGTATAATGCGCCCCCCATAATCCTCCATATAGTATAATGAACTTCCCATGGTCTTCCAATGAATATAATGCACTCCCCATAGTCCTCCATACAGTATATTACGCACCCCATAGGGTAAAATGCAGCCTCCATATAGTATAATGCACCCCACAGTCCTGCAGTATTATGGGCAACATGCACTCACTGATTTTAAAATACTGTATATTTTAAATAAACCGACCCGAGTATAAGCCGAGACCCCTAATTTTACCACAAAAAAATGGGAAAACGTATTGACTCAAGTATAAGCCTTGGGTGGGAAATGCAGCAGCTACTGTTAAAATTCCCAATCCTGGTATGCATGGCTCCCTCATCACCAATCCTGGTAGGTATGGCACCCCTCATCCCCCAAGCCTGGTATGCATGGCCCCCTCATCCCACAATTCTGGTATGCTTGGCCTCCTCATCTCCCAATCCTGGTATGTGTGGCCCCCTCATCCCCCAATCCTGGTATGTGTGGCCCCCCTAATCCTCCAATCCGGGTATGCATGGCCTCCTCATCCCCCAATCCTGGTATGTGTGGCACCCCTCATTTACAATCCTGGTATGTATGGCACTCTTCATACCCCAATACTTTTATGCATGGCCCCCTTATCCCCCAATACTGGTATGCATGGCACTCCTCATCCCCCAATCCTGGTATGCATGGCCTCCTCATCCCCCAATCTTTAGTAGCGGGCACTGACAGCAGGAGCCGCAGCTCAGCGCTCCTCCGTGCCCGCTGCTAAAGAGAATGAAAATTCATTCTTCTCCATGGCCATGGGAGTGGAGAAGAGGGAACATTAATTTCCCTTTAGCAGCGGTCACACGAGGTAGCTGCAGCAGCCGGCTACCTCGTGTGCCTGCTCCTCCACTGCTGCAACCTTTGCTCTCCCCATAAATACAATACTCACCTATCCTCCTCATTCACCCACTGGATCGGGGCCCCCTGGCTAACAGGCCTCCTGGCTCACGGGCCCCATAGCAGCAGCATGGCCTTTCTGCCATTGGCGGTACGCCACAGGGTTCCCCACCTCCTATGCGTGAGCAGCCGATGGTGCAAGCGACATAGGGGGTTGTCTCCCATTTTGATATGTCATAGGCTCCAGCACTACCCAAGCCAGGTCACTTACAGTCCAGGCACCTGGGAATCAGGTTCCAGGAAGCAGGTGAGGGCTGTCCCCTCAGCCTCAAGTGGAATGAGAAAAAGAAGCAGACACCTGAAGAGGATTACTATATTACCTTCCTTACAATTTTTGAATGCCTTTGTACTTTGGGAAAATACTTTATGAGTATAGGAGTACAGCAATTACACTTTAAAAATAGTTTCATTGAGTCCTGCAAGTTGTTGCTTTTCAGTGGTTTATGGATGTCTGTCCTTATAATTTTGTTCCTGGCTTTGCTCTATGTTCAAAGCCTTTATAAGTGTACGAGTACAGCAACTAAACTATAAAAATATTACAATGAGGCCCAACAGTTGTTGCCTTTCAGTGGTCTATGGATGACCTTGCTTATTAATTTTAATTGGCTTTGCACTTTCTGCAAATCCTTTATGAGTGTATACGTACATAAAGTACACTTTCAAAATATTAATGTTTCAATTTTTTGGGGGGATTCAATCACTCATCCATCTGATTTAACACTTTTTTGCATTACGGTGGTATGTAAAACTTACAAAAAGGTTTAAAAAATATTTCTTGATTAGATTACTCATCCATGCAGCATTACGTGCTTTCGGTCACATTTTGGTGGTATCTAACACTACCCAAAAGCGTTTAAAAATGTTGCTTCTTCACATTTCTTAACCAATCACTATTCTGTGTTCAGGGATAAATTTTTTGCATAAATAATACTCAAAAAAATTGTTTAAAAATTTTCCTGGGTTACATTTCTCAGCCATACATTTTAACATGTTTTTGGGTACATTTTGTTGGTATATAACCCTTAAAAAACGTGTTCAAAATGTTATTGTTATTATATTGGTCACCCATACACTATTCCGTGTTCTGGTGTAAATTTTATTGGTATAAAATACTCAAAAAACTTATTGAAAACTTTATCCTGATTATATTTCTCATGAAGAGACTATTTTGCGGTCTGGAGTAAATTTTGGTGGTACATAACCCTCAAAAAACTTGTTCAAAAATTTAATCGGTATTATATTGCACACCCATAGACTATTCCATGGTCTGGAGTAGAGATGAGCGAACATGTTCAGAAAAAGTTTTTTTTTTCAAATTCGGCATGAACATTGCACATTCAGATTTGTGATCGAACAACCAAGCGTCATTACTAAAAATCGGCCTAATTCAGCAAAAGTCGGGTTAATGATCCCGTTTCCACTGCTGCATTTTTATGACTCTATCTAGGATAGTGGTGCTGTATGATTAGTGGTGTTTGATGAGGGTAGGGGGTGTGAAGAAGTCAGAGTTGCGGCAGACTGTAAATCGTAATTATTTTTTTCTTAACTTAATGTGTGGAGATTTCGGCAAGCCAATCAAGGCGCAGGAACCATCTACAACATCCAGACACAAGGATTGTGCCATTGGCTGCTGAAGTTACATGTCCCTCTCCATAAAAAGAGCTAACATGTTTTTTTACCACCATTTTGTCAGTGCAACAGCGCAGAGAGGCTGCTCCTGATGCTGCTCCTTGATACTGAGAGATTGAGATAGTTAGCAAGGCGGTTGCTTCTATGTCAGATAGTTTATATAGATCAGATCCTGTGTGGTTGTTAAATCGACCTTTCAGCAGATCTATCATTTTTGCTATTAGTGTGGTCCAGACAGAGATAGCAGGCCACATTTCGGCACAGATTTCTGCCTTGCACTGCTGATATTGTGCTCCATGCAGGAGTACACCTTTGAAATGCTATTTTTTTCTGTTCCTACTGTGCTACATAAAGCAGGCCACATCTGAGCTTGTAATTCATTTATGCTGAGATTCATGGCTTGTCAACAGTAAAAAAAATCAAATTTTTTCTGTTACTACAGTGATACATACAGCAGGCCACATCTCAGCTTATAATTTTTTGCGCAAAGTTTCTCCTGCATCCAGAGCTCGTCTACAGTAAAAAAAATCTGATTTCTTCTGTTACTACCGTGATACATAAAGCAGGCCAAATTTCAGCATTTAAATCTTTGGTGCTAATATTGTTCTCCACACAGGGGTTCACATGATAAAAGATAAATTTTGTAACAGTTGACAGGCTCTCACCCCGACTGTAGTGGGTAAACAAGTGGAGGTTCTGCGGCCGGAGAACTGTGTGAGAACACTTGCCACTGTGATAGAGGAGGAAGAAGCAGCAGTTGGAATTGATGGGGCGGCCGGTGGTTGGCGAGGCCCACTGGTCTGAATATTAGCACAGCAAAATTCCCAGTCTAACTAATGTTGATCATGCATGTGCCAGTTCATGCTTATAGTAGTCAAATTATTGCAATTTTTGCCTCTACTCAGTAGTGTTTAATAAATTTGGCAGATACTGTGAGTTATGTTATTCTTTGCTGTCTCCAAAAAAACCCAGGCTAAGCAACCCTTACCACCCATGTGAACTTCAGACCCATGACCACTGCTGGCCATATCCACAGTTGTCATTATGGATGCAGTGCTTGTCGTGGCTGCATCACTCAATGTCTGTGCTTGAAGCCGCAAAATTACCTCCTTGTCTTTCTCCTTCTCCATCTCCTCTGCTGAGCTACTCAGTTGAGATGAGCGGAGTTCGACTCGAACTGTTCGCCAATCTCAAATTCGAGCTGTTTTGGACGATGTTTGAGTCGTTCAACGAACGCGAACGATTTGCAAAAAATTTGGCTGTTCGAGGTTATGTTCGATAACTGTGCGTGCACCAAAAGCGTAACTGGATTTTTTCACATCATGCAGGGATTTTCTGCCACTTACTGTAATGCCACAGACATGGTGGTTGTGGCATTACAGTGGTTGCCCAAATCGATGGGAACAGTGCTCACAGTGAAACATGAAAAGCCGGCAATTCACCAGCGGCATAGACCGGTACCCGACAATTTAGAACAGAAAGAATAGAGCATCACACATAGATTAGATATATATCAGCCCCCAGCTGAATACATAGCCTTTACTAGTTATTAAAATGGGGGATCCCCCCAAAAAATGACGTGGGGTCCCCCCTATTTTAATAGCTAGCAAAGGCTAGGCAGACAGCTGGGGGCTGATATTAATAGCCCAGGAAGGGTGCCATGAATATTAGCCCCCTCCCAGGCTAGAAACACCAGCTGTCAAACTGTTGTGTGAACATTGGGAAGTTTGTCGATCTGAAACGAATCAAACTCTCAAAGGTTCGCTCATCTCTAGTCTGGAGTACATTTCAATGGTAAATAACCTTAAAAAAAACTTGTTGAAAATGTTATCCTTACTATATTGCTCATGAATAAACTATACCTTTGTCTGGAGTACATTTTGGTGGTATATAACCCTCAAAATCTTTTCAAAATTTTATTCTTATTATATTGCTCATCCATAGACAATTCTGCGGTCTGGAGTACATTTTGTTGGTATGTAACACTCAAAAAACTTGGTAAAAAATGTAATCGGTATTATATTGCTTACCCATAGACTATTCCGTGTTCTGGGGTACATTTCGTTGACCTATCACAGTCAAAAAACTTATTCAAATCTTTATCCTTATTATATTGCTCATGAATAGACTATTCTGTTGTCTGGAGTACATTTAGGTGGTATATAACTCTCAAAAAACTTGTTAAAAAATATATTATTATTTTGCTCATTCATACAATGTAACGTGTTCTGGGGTATGTTTTTGTTGGTATATAACACTACCAAAAAGTATTTCCAAAATTTTAGTGAATGAATTAGTATAGTAAGCTATTCAGTGTAATGTGAAAGATGGCCGAATCACGCGAGACTCCCGGAGGAATATGGGAGCCAGGCCAAGCTGACAAAACAGTGGAGGTGGCAGGAGCCTGTTTTCCAGAACAGACTGCTTTACCAGAAGTACCAAGGTTCTAACCCAAGCTGCAGCCTGCACTGCTGGGGTTTTTGCGGTCTGCAGAAGGGAAAGCCAGAAACAAGCAGTGTGGGGCCTAGGGTGGTCAGAAGAGAGAAGGAGGAGAGCCATGACCAGGCAGAGCAGGAGAAATGCTAGCAGCCTGCTATTAACAGTTGGCATCCTGGGGATGGTCGTTACATATGACCAGCAGCAGAGCAACTGGTATGCAGTGCGTGTGATGCCAGAAGGAAGGGAGCAGGATGAATCCATCTTGAGAAATGAACCTGCTTGGGAGAGACTCCTAGAGGTGGATCAAGAAGGGACTACCACCCCCAAGAGATCGTATTGTCTTTGGGGTTACTCATCTCCTATGCCGGAGCAGGCAATGGTGCAGGTGACACAGGAAGTAGTATCCCATTTCTACATGTCATGGTAAACAAAAACAGTTGGAGCGCCAATGGTGAAGAGCCTGAGGCTTGGGGGGGAAGAAGGGGGAGATGTTGTGACTACTCACCTGGTCCTGTTGTGCCAAGGAGCCCCTCACAAAAAGGGAAAACGCTTCCAGGTGGGAGTCTGTATGATGACTGCAGCTTAACAGGGACTGTTGTAAGGAGTTTCTTCCTGCTTCAGCGGTCACATGACCGGGACCGTGTGACCAAAGTGGGCTTTCCACAATGACATCATGGCAGGTCCTGTAGTAAGCTAGTTGTAAACAGAGCAGCTTCCACCGCTCTCCACAAGGGAAATTGGCAATCAAGAAGGAAAGAATTGTGCGGTGTTAGGGAAGCGCTAGAACAACTAGACAGGGAATTGAGGTTATAAAACAAAAACCTTTTATTGTTTAATACGCGCTCTAACTCCACGACGCGTTTCGATAGCAGAAACTATCTTCCTCAGGTAGATAAAAGGTTTCTACATGTCAGGGACTCCAGCACTACCCGGGTCACTTACAGTCCAAGCACCTGGGAATTGGGCTCCAGGAAGCAGGTGGAGGCAGTCCCCCAAGCCTCACAAGAAGAAGAAAAAGTGTACACCTGAAGAGAATTACTGTGTTACCTGCCTTAGAATTTTTTACTAGCTTTGTACTTTGTTCAAGGCCTTTATGAGTATAGGAATACATGAAGTACATTTTCAAAATAATTTATGTTCAAAATTTTTTTATGGATTAAATTACTCTTCCGTTCAGTTTAATGCAGTTGTTGTTACGTTACGGTGGTATAGAAAAGTAAAATAAAATAAAATAAAAAAAAATTAGCTTTGTGTAAAATTACAGTGGCTTTAATTTTTTAAAAAACACTTGTCCTGGTACAGTTAGATTAATTTGTGCCAAAAATTGAATATTGTCACTTTGGTGTGAAACTTTGTTGATTTAAAAAAAATAAAATTGGGATGGTACAGGTGAAGAAATTTGATTGGTCAAAAATTGACTATTACCATCATTTTTTTTTTTTTTTTAAAAACAAAGATATTTTGTCACAGTTTGCTTTTAGAACAATCGTTTCAGTAAAAGATGTTTCATTTCTTGAAGACGTAGTATTCTTAAACCCATATCTGTGGGACTAATGTGCCTTTAAGCAGCTGTGTGTACTCCGCAACCCTGACTGTGGGGGTACTGTGGGCCATTGTCTGGGTGTCCAATTGGTTATCAACTTCTGTGGGATAAATGTGGAACCATGCTCTGTGGGTGAAGTTTGTTATTAGTATACCTTCTGTGGGGGTACTTTGGCCAAAAGCTTCTATTTACTCTGCAGCAGCATCTGTGTAATGTGCCTAAAATAATTTTATTTAACCTTCCTTTTGCCCACATAACCCTGACTCTGACCATTTTACATCCATTTTAAAGCATCGAAGTTCATGTTCCCATTGATTTGTACTGGGTTAGGGTCCGGGGTCAAGTTAGAGTTTAAGTTGGGACCCGAACCAAACTTTTTAATGTATTTTCGATGAACCAGAACATCCACTGGTTTGTTCTTCTATACTTGTGATATATACTGTCGAACTTGCTTTTTGTGAAATTTAGTATTGTCACATATAATATAAAACTTGGCTTGTGTGAAATGTTGATTTAAAAAAAAAAAAAAATTGGACTGGAACAGATGCAGAATTTTAATTGTTCAAAAATTGACTATTGTCACATATAGTGTAGAACTTGGTTCCTGTGAAATTTCGTTGATTTGAAATAAAACAAAAAAAATTGTCATGCTGCAGGTGTAGAAATTTGGTCCCTCGGTATTTGGTCCCCAGCCACCACTATTTTGCGTGTTGTAGCATCCTCGCCTTCTACCAGCATGTGTCCAGGAACATCACCTGTGCCTTAACCAATGCGGTTACTGGAATTGTCCACTTAAGGACCAACATTAGTGATGAGCAAGCACTAAAATGCTCGGGTACTCGTTTCTCGAATCAAGCAAATAGGAATGCTCGAGTGCTCCGACTGAGTAACGAGCCCAATGTAAGTCTAGGAGAAACTCGAGCATTTTCCGGCGGATCCCCCCGGCTGTCTGCAGAGGGCCTAAAAATTGCCCAAATTGATGGGAACAGTGCTAAAATGACATGGAACCGCATGGGGAAGACCCCTGGAAGCATTTCTGACTCCCAGGTCACTGCTGTCAACAACATTGTCAGAGGTATTATGCCACTTTTACGGACTCACAATAAAACATGCAAAAACAAAACCAAAATAGATTTTCCTGGGAAATATGTTAAAGAACATCCTTTCCAGGGTAATGACTTGTATATAAGGAAAAATAAATAACCAAAAACAAAAATGCTCCTCCACACCTTGGGCTATGTTCACATGTAGCGTTTTTGATACGTTTTTGCACTTTTGCATTGCTTTCAACCAAGACAAATGCATTCACCGGGAAATGTCATTTTATCATTTTACAACCTTATCTGGCCATGTGGTGTGTCACACATCATCAGACACATGCATACAGTGCTGAAAAGACATGTAAACAGCATGGGGAAGACCCCTGGGAACATCTCTGACTCCCAGGTCACTGCCTAAGTGTGCCCATCATAAGTGATCCTTGGCTCATGCGAAGATGCCTCCCGCCATGCACATGTCTTTGCATACTTGCAACAATCACCGTCCACATCCTTGTCCCAGCGCAGCGTTCAGTTGTCCCTACCCCATTCCTTGGAATGCAAACGCAAGTGTGCAGCCAGCCAGCCACCCAACCACCCACCCACAGGCTGCAATACTATAGTGCCAAAATTTTGACAGCTGCTTGCACTTGAAATGTGGCCTTTTAGGCTTGTGGAGGTGGAAGCTGTCCACAACCTCATGGTGGTGACCGGGTGTCCATACTCGATCCCCAGCCGCCACTATATTTCCTGGTGTCATCTCCACCTTCCACAAGCATGGTTCCTACAACATTACCTGTGCTCTCTCCAGGGAACTTACTGGGAAGGACTGCCTAACCACAAGCACGTGGTCAAGTGAATGTGACCAGGGACGGTACGGAGCCAGTCCACAGCTTTTTTTCTGAGAGTTGCATGTCACCACAGCCATATTCTTTAGCTTGGTAAAAGGACTAGGGAAATCGTATCTACTCCAGCAGTGATTTCTCCCAGGAAGTCCTCTAAAGCTGCTTGTGTAGCACCCTGAGGATTCAGCTGCTACAGGGGTATTGCACCTCAACCCAGAGGTGTGATATTCCACTCCCGGGTAAGGATGGAGTGTGAAACTGAGCTCGGTAGGCTGCATGCACTACACACATCCCATTTCCGAGGAGCAGACCGACGGTACTCCCACTTAGAAATGTGCAGGTACGACCGAGTCTGTTCCTGGCTGGAGTGGGAGGGGGGTGGTACATCCCAAGTAGTGTAGGGGCAGATAGGGGGAGCAGCCTGGGTAAAGATAGGAGCTCATTGGGTGCTGGTCACCTGAGCTCACACATAGAGGGTGTATATAAGGTGGGCACCAACTAAGAACAGGGTCAGTTGCAGAGAGGAAGTCAGCGAGCAGAGGAGAAGAAAGACCCAGAGTGAGAGAGGAGAAGAGAGAGAGAGACCCAGAGGGGGAAACAGCAGAAAAGGACTCCAAGAACCCAACTTAAATCCCCGGGTGAAGAGTCGGCACAGGGTACCGGAACCCAAGCTGGTGGGGGCAAAAACACTCCCCAGCCAGAGACCGGAGACCGTGGGCAGCGTTTGCCACGGTCACCCACCACATCCACCACGAAGGCATACCACGTGGAGGGTCAGGGAACCCGAGGCCAAGGGTCTCCCAACAGAAGGCCCGAGGGAGCTGGACCTGGGTGGATCAATAGTGGGGACGGCCAGAGAAAGGACAGAAGGAGAGCTCAGGGTCACGCTCCGGACTTATTTGGGGGTTGGCTGGATCCAGAACCTGGTGGACGCAGCACGGCTCGGGAGGTCACTCGAAGCTGGAGTGACCAGAACATCAGCAGTGAGTAAACATCCTAAACTGCATAACCCGACTCTGTCTCTAATTGCCGTCTACACTGCATCACCACAACCCCCATCCTCTGCACCTGATCCCCCTGAGGCTATACCCCACCCGTTGGGGGTTATATCATCAAAGCTGCACTTACACCATCAGCCTCAGCGGACCCTGCTGCAGCGGCGGCCACAGTGACCGCAACACAACGGGTGGCGTAGTCGACATTAAGAACTTAGCAACATCTGTAGGACTGCCACATACAACTCAGTTTGACACCCTGGGCACGGACCGGGTCACAGCCACTCGGAAGACTACAACTCCCATCTGATCCGGCTCCGGATATTCCCCCTAAAGAATATGGCCCAGGGGGCGCGTCAACTTTGGCGTAGTCGGCAGGATTACGTGCCCGCAACACCCGGGTACTGCGTGCCTGAAGGAAAGTGCAAGTTTACCTCAAGAAGAAGTCTCCTGCCGGTTCTGGAGGGTCCCCGCCATCGGACCCCATCACCAGTCGATTCCCGCCGGTTGTCCGCCATTAACAACTTTTTCCCGCCATCTGCAGAGTTTCCCGCCACTGGGAAGCGATTCCCGCCATTTCCAAAGGTTTCCCGCCTTGGAAGAGCGGACGCCATTATGGGCGTGCCAGAGGGTGGCGAGAGGCCACCTCCCATCGTGGGCCAGGACCGAAAATGGCGCCAAAAGTGGAAACCGCCCCCACCAACAGAGACTGTGATGCTAGAGGTGTCTGTCAGCGTGAAAGAACCGCCCCTGGAGCTGACAGTCACCCAGTGGCCCCGGGACCGCCCTCGAAGTGGGAGGAGACGAAAGAAAAGAACGAAGATGGGTGCCGCCTGGAGCAGTCTGGAGCGAGCGCACCCGGAGGCAGGAAGCCTGGAAAGGAGTAGCAGAGAAGCTCACCCGGAGATGGCGAGAGAGCAGAGCAGCACCGGCCCGCTGGCCAGGAGCCTGCTGGAAGAAGAGCAGAGCAGCACCGACCCGTTGGTCAGGAGCCTGCTAGAAACCACGACCCCACTAGGCCTAGTGGAGGTCCTTGCACAGCTCCCCCAAGACCGGGAGTGTGCACAGACTGCCCTGGAGGGCCTCGCATGGAGGATGGCCCGGGTACAGCGAGAGACATTGGCGGAGTGGAGCCGAGAGATGGCCCAGCAAACCAAGACCCGGAGCACGCCAGCCAAGATGAGGAGACAGACCGCCTCTGAGGATGGCGCGGGAGGACCCAAGGCCGGAGACGGCGCTGAGAAGGGAGCCGAACGCATGGAGGCAGGTAAAGGGGACGTCTATACCCCAAACCGGGACACCGCTTACCTGCCCCAGCTCCCCGTCGCAGAGCCCGAAAGTCCCCCTGCTGTGCCCGAAAACGCCATGTCACCGACGCAGACTAGGCCCCAACCGGGAGCCGCCGCCGCGACCCCTGTGACGTCACACGCACCGACCCCGAGCGTGACCAAGCAGGAAGTAACACCAGCCTGGTCGCAGGGCCTAGAATTCCCGGGCGTCGCATCACCAACAGCGCCCCCTACCTCCGCGGAGCCTCCGGCCTGGCCGCAAGGCCAGGTAGCCCAGGGCGCCGCCGTCCTAACGGTGCCCTTCACCTTCCAGGTGCCCCAGGCCTGGCCGCAAGGCCTGGGCAACCCGGGCGCCACCACCACCGCGCCCGCACCCGTAAAACCAAGGGTGCCGCGTCTGGGAGAGGACTTGTTTGCCCAGCACACGTGGCCGGACGGGCAGCCTTTCATCTGGCCCCAGAGGTATTATGAACTGGAGCACCAGAGGAGAGTTGGGGCCATGTGTGCACCCCTGATTCCGGCTCCGAAGCCGGTGATAAGGATCTCGCCCCCGCTTGAAGAGACCCAATTTGAGTGGGACCCCACCGGAGAAGATCTAATGGGGTTCACTCAGGAAGCCAGGGCAGCTGCAGCGGAGCGTGCTGAGTGTTGCCGACAGCAGCTCGAAGAGTTTGCGAGGGAGCGGAGAGAGAGGCGGGTCCGGGAACAACAGGCCCAAATAAGGAGCGCCGAGCAGAAGAGCCGGACCAGGAGGGACCCCCGTGCAGCGCACAGTCCCCGCACCACCGGGACTGTAATCAAGTTCAACATGCAGCACGGGTGGGGCTTCATCCGAGACCACAACACCCCCGGCGACATCTTTGTCACGCGCAGAGACGTGGAGTCCCATCTGCCGGAGGGGCACAGAGGTCGTGACCTTTATATCGGGGACGAGGTCACCTTTACCCGGCACAAGTGTGCCAAAGGACCTTACGCCCTCCATGTGCATCGCCTGACAGAGGAGGAGCTGCGATGTGAGGAGGAAGAGCAAGAGGATCCGGACGGGTCTGAAGCTGAGATCCCCAAAGAAGGAGCAGGAGGAAGACGTTGTTGGGTACAGCGGAGCAGGTGCTGTAAATAGTTACCCGATCGGGGTATAAAGAAACTGTTACTGCTAATATAGTCCCCGTTGGGACCAACTGAGTGAACTGTTCACCCGTTTACCCTTAATCCCACAGGCTGAGGACTGTGAGCAGCCATTCCCTTTCCCTCCTTACCTGGCCGAGGACAGAGAGCGGCCATACCCTTGTACATAGTTGCGCTTCCTAAAGCGCCCCCTACCGGTTTTATAGGAAAACCATGTTTTCTAGAAAGACTGTCGCACTGTACCCGGTCACACGTTGCACAGTGACCGGAGGAGGAGCCAGAGGCGACGAGAAAGTTTTATATATATAATGTTTTATATATTTTATATGTTTATGAAAAATTTTGTATGTGATGTGATGTTTTTGTCTTACAGCCCGAGGACGTGCTGTGATTTACCAGGGGGGAATGTAGCACCCTGAGGATTCAGCTGCTACAGGGGTATTGCACCTCAACCCAGAGGTGTGATATTCCACTCCCGGGTAAGGATGGAGTGTGAAACTGAGCTCGGTAGGCTGCATGCACTACACACATCCCATTTCCGAGGAGCAGACCGACGGTACTCCCACTTAGAAATGTGCAGGTACGACCGAGTCTGTTCCTGGCTGGAGTGGGAGGGGGGTGGTACATCCCAAGTAGTGTAGGGGCAGATAGGGGGAGCAGCCTGGGTAAAGATAGGAGCTCATTGGGTGCTGGTCACCTGAGCTCACACATAGAGGGTGTATATAAGGTGGGCACCAACTAAGAACAGGGTCAGTTGCAGAGAGGAAGTCAGCAAGCAGAGGAGAAGAAAGACCCAGAGTGAGAGAGGAGAAGAGAGAGAGAGACCCAGAGGGGGAAACAGCAGAAAAGGACTCCAAGAACCCAACTTAAATCCCCGGGTGAAGAGTCGGCACAGGGTACCGGAACCCAAGCTGGTGGGGGCAAAAACACTCCCCAGCCAGAGACCGGAGACCGTGGGCAGCATTTGCCACGGTCACCCACCACATCCACCACGAAGGCATACCACGTGGAGGGTCAGGGAACCCGAGGCCAAGGGTCTCCCAACAGAAGGCCCGAGGGAGCTGGACCTGGGTGGATCAATAGTGGGGACGGCCAGAGAAAGGACAGAAGGAGAGCTCAGGGTCACGCTCCGGACTTATTTGGGGGTTGGCTGGATCCAGAACCTGGTGGACGCAGCACGGCTCGGGAGGTCACTCGAAGCTGGAGTGACCAGAACATCAGCAGTGAGTAAACATCCTAAACTGCATAACCCGACTCTGTCTCTAATTGCCGTCTACACTGCATCACCACAACCCCCATCCTCTGCACCTGATCCCCCTGAGGCTATACCCCACCCGTTGGGGGTTATATCATCAAAGCTGCACTTACACCATCAGCCTCAGCGGACCCTGCTGCAGCGGCGGCCACAGTGACCGCAACACAACGGGTGGCGTAGTCGACATTAAGAACTTAGCAACATCTGTAGGACTGCCACATACAACTCAGTTTGACACCCTGGGCACGGACCGGGTCACAGCCACTCGGAAGACTACAACTCCCATCTGATCCGGCTCCGGATATTCCCCCTAAAGAATATGGCCCAGGGGGCGCGTCACTTGCACTTGAAATGTGGCCTTTTAGGCTCGTGTAGGTGGAAGCTGTCCACAACCTTATGGCAGCGGTGCCCCGGTGTCCATACTCTGCCCCAGCCGCCATTATTTTTCCGGGTGTCGTCTCTGCCTTCCACAAGCACGGATCCTACAACATTACCCGTGCCCTACCCAGTGCACTTTCTGGGAAAGACCGCCTAACCACAAACACGTGGTCAAGTCAATGTGGCCAAGGATGGTACGGAGCCGGTCCACAGCTTGTGGGTGAGTTGTATTTTACCACAGCCATAATTTTTAGCTAGATGAAAGGACTGGCATAGATGGAAACCTTATCTACTCCGGCTGTCATTTCTCCGTCACCTGGTTCCGTCCATTGTCACACATGACCATGCCTGGCTGTATGTTCAGCGGTGAGAGCCACAGAACAGGCTGCTGTGTTACAGCTTTCGACAACTCTGCAGCGATGGGCGGTTTGTCACCTAAGCATTAAGCATGTTATCTTCAGCCCAGCCTGTTGCCGCTTCGCCAAGTGAGTTCTGCAGTGCTTTCAGCTTGTGACTGATGTGGTCATTTTGGAGATGGAGGCCGAACTGGAGGAGGAGGTGCAGAAGCTGAACAATGTGATTACATTGAGGTTACATTGGTGACGCTGGTTCTTATAATAAAGAAAGATCTTACTGTGTTTTGTTTTTCCTTTAACATTATTTTTTAAGACAAATGCATTCACCGGGGAATGTCATTTTAACATTTTACAACCTTATCTGGCCATGTGTTGTGTAACACATCATCTGACACATCTTGTTTAATTTATGATGGAGGGACTCTAAGAGTCCCAAAGACTATTTTTATAGGGTCATCAGGTGGCCCTTACCAATCTTAAAGGGCCAGCAGTAGGCCCTCGCTATTGTTAGAGAACCATCAGCCGGCTATGCTTTGTTGTTCCCATAATTAACGAGTGGGACTCCTATACTGTTATGGCGCATTCAGTGACTGCAAGGGCTGCCAAATTTTGGATGCACTCCAATGACCCCTTACAAGAGACGCAGAGGTCAGAGAGCCTCCTAAAAACAATGTTTCCATTATTAGGAACTGGGTTTCCCAAAGTGTTTACCTATGCAGCGAAGTAATAGCTGTCAAAAATTTGGAGGAACTCCAATGCCCCTTGCAAGAGACTTAGAGGTCACAGAGCCTCCTAGAAACAATGTTCCCATTATTAGGAAGTGGGTCTCCCATACTCTTTGCCTATGCAGTGGAGCAACGGCTGCCAAAAATTTGGAGGCACTCCAATGCCTCTTGTAAGAGACATAAAGGTCAAAGAGCCTCCTAAAAACTATGTTCCTATTATTAGAAAGTGGGTCTCCCATAGTGTTTGCCTATGCAGTGACTGCAAGGGCTGCCAAAAATTTGGAGGCACTCCAATGCCCCTTGCGAGAGATGTAGAAGTCAGAGAGCCTCCTAAAAATAATGTTCCCATTATTAGGAAGTGGGTCTCCCGTAGTGTTTGCCTGTGCAGTGAAGCAATGTCTGCCAAAAATTTGGAGGAACTCCAATGTCCCTTGCAAGAGACGTAAATATGTTGATATTGTACTTATGGTGGTTATATTGTGGTGGAGGATGCGAAGAAGGAGAAGGACAAGAGAAAATAGGCAAAATCAGAAAGGGTATACCCATGTCTGGGTGTGAAGACAGAGGTGCATGGTAATAGAGTTAGACCTCCCAAAAAAAAAGACACTGTATATGAGTTTATGATACGCTGCTATCATGCGGTGGTGTTGAGACGTCTGGCCCTATCCAGCCCATGTTCATTTTTATAAGCCTGTCAGCATTTTCAGTTGACAGTCGAATGCGCCTATCAGTTATAATTCCACCAGAGGCACTAAAACCCTCTCTGACAAAACGCTAGCGGCAGGGCAGGCCAGGACCTCCAAGGTGTAGAGAGCCAGTTCATGCCACTTGTCCAGCTTGGATACCCAATAATTATAAGGCACAGAGGAATCACGGAGGACGTTGTTACGGTCGGCAAGGTATTCCCTCACCATCTTCTGAAACTTTGCACTTCTTGTGAGAGTACCCTGTTCTTCAAGGCCTGTGCAATGGGAGGGTCTGAGAAACCTGTCCCAGAACTTTGACAGGGTTCCCCTTCCTCTGCTGGATTGCATTTGTGGCTCTCTCGCCTGTACTCCTTGGTTGTCCAAAGAACTGTGACCTCTGCCGCCAGCTTTTTCAGATGGAAATTTTTTCAATAATTCCCCAACAAAGGCCTTCTCGTACTGCCCTATTTTACTAGGCCTGTCCTGCAAAGGAAAAAGAGACATAAAGTTCTCCCTGTAGCATGGGTCTAGAAGCGTCACCAACCAGTAATGACTGTCACCCAAAATTTGGACAACGCGAGGGTCACAGGAAAGTTAGCATAACATAAACTCAGCCATGTGTGCCAGACTGCAAAGAGGCAAGACTTCCATGTCCTCACCAAGAGGACGACTGACCATGCTCTCTTCCTCATCCTCCTCCTCCCTGTCCTCAGGCCATCCACGCTGAACTGCCATGGTATGGCAGTTGTGCAGGTAGTACCAGCCGCGCTGGTACAAGAATGTGGACATGCTTTCTGATGGTGCTAGCTGAGAGTGTTCAACGACATGTGCAGGGCAGGAGGGATCTTGGCATGCGCCATGGACAGGGATTGGTGTGCACACACAACAGCGGAACAAGAAGTGGTGTCACCCTCGGACACTGTTGCTGGACCCTATGGTTCGGCTCACTTATTCGGGTACTTTGCTGCCATGTGCCTAATCATGCTGGTGGTGGTCAGGCTTGTAGTTTTGCTACCCCTGCTGATGCTGGCCTGGCAGGTGGTGCAAAAGGCGTTTTTCGGGTTATCGGCAGAGTCTTTAAAAAACAACCAGACTCGGGAAGACCTAACAGTTGTACTGGCAACTTCTGTTTGCTGCTGTCCTCGCTCTGCATGTCACCTTGCCAGGTAGGGTCAGTGACTTCATCATCCACCACCTCATCTTCCACTTCCGCACCATTGTACTCCTCCTGACTTTCTGGCAATTGTGTCTCATCATCATCCACCTCTTGTGACAGTTTTCCACCGTCGCCTTCATGTGACCGTGGCTGCTCAAATATTTGGGTATCGCTACATGCGATCTCCTCTTGCCCCGCTTTAAGTGGACCAGGCGAGAGGCCCGAATCTATAAATGGAAAAGTGAACAGCTCTCTGGAGTGTCCAAGTATGAAATCAGTTGTCTCTGGGCACTCAGCATGTTGGGAAGAAGGAGGATCAGGGTTAGGAATATTCAGTCCAGACTCATGGCTACTGAGACTTGACCGTGTGGCAGACAGGGTGGTGGTGATGGTGGCTAAGTGACTGGAAGCATTATCTGCTATCCAACCAATAACGTTTTCATACTGCACTGTGTTTAATAGTGTTGTTCTGCGGTCCCCTATTAATTGGGACATGAAGGTCGAGCGACAAGATGTTGGTGTTTGTTGTGGCACAATTTCAGCATGCCCACAGCCTTGGCCTCGTCCTCTGCATACACTATCATCACCATCACGCCCACTTCCCCGTCCCTTGCCACATGCCTTGCTCATTTTCAATGGAGGACAATATTTTCCACGTTCACTACAAATGGCTGGATTTGAACCGCAGTGATATGTGATACGTGTGACGGAAAACCACAGTTTAAATAGCCGGCCAGTAGTTTACTATTTTTCACAGCGACCTGGTGTCAATAACTTCACTAACATACTGCAACAAAATTGAAATGGAGGCCAGAAATGCCTGAATTTGGAGCACACTTATATGTGATATGTGTGACAGAAAACCACAGTTTTAAATAGCTGGCCTGTAGGTTACTATTTTTCACAGCGACCGCGTGTCAATAACTTCACTGACAAACTGCAACAAAATTTAAATGGAGGTCAATATTTTCCACGTTCACTACAAATTTCTGGATTTTTATCTCTTTAATATGGAAAGTATCTGGCTGTATTCTGCTGTGGCAACAAGCAAATGGAGCAGAAAAACGGTGTTCTCTGGATTGCTTTTTAAGCCCCTGATACCTGGGTCTATTTCTAGAAATATCTGTAACAGCAGGACAGTAATGGAATTGAGCCTCTTGTGCTGTATTATACACTGCCTGCCTGCCTAATTCCTGCTATCACCGCAGATTATATGCAGCTGGATTAGTCCTCGGAAGGACTGTTAGCTCAGATGGATTTTTAAGATATACAGTGGTGGCCAAAAGTATTGGCACCCCAGCAATTCTGTCAGATAATACTCAGTTTCTTCCTGAAAATGATTGCAATCACAAATTCTTTGGTATTATTATCTTCATTTAATTTGTCTTCAATGAAAAAACACAAAAAGCATTGTCCTAAAGCCAAATTGGATATAATTCCACACCAAACCTAAAAAAGGGGGTGGACAAAAGTATTGGCACTGTTTGAAAAATCATGTGATGCTTCTCTAACTCGTGTAATTAACAGCACCTGTAACTTACCTGTGGCACCTAAAAAGTGTTGGCAATAACTAAATCACACTTGCAGCCAGTTAACATGGATTAAAGTTGACTCATCTCTGTCCTGTGTCCTTGTGTGTACCACATTGAGCATGGAGAAAAGAAAGAAGACCAAAGAACTGTCTGAGGACTTGAGAAACCAAATTGTGAGGAAGCATGAGCAATCTCAAGGCTAAAAGTCCATCTCCAAAGACCTTATAGTTCCTGTGTCTTCCGTGCCCAGTGTCATCAAGAAGTTTAAAGCCCATGGTACTGTGGCTAACCTCCCTAGATGTGGACAGAAAAAAAAATTGACGAGAGATTTCAATGCAAGATTGTGCGGATGGTGGATAAAGAACCTCAACTAACATCCAAACCAGTTCAAGCTGCCCTGCAGTACGAGGGTACAACAGTGTCAACCCGTACTATCCGTCGGCGTCTGAATGAAAAGGGACTGTATGGTAGGATACCCAGGAAGACCCCACTTCTTACCCCGAGACATAAAAAGCCATGCTGGAGTTTGCCAAAACTTACCAGAGAAAGCCTAAAACTTTTTGGAAGAATATTCTCTGGTCAGATGAGACAAAAGTAGAGCTTTTTGGGAAAAAGCATCAACATAGAGTGTACAGGGAACAAAAAGAGGCATTCAAAGAAAAGAACACGGTCTCTACAGTCAAACATGGCGGAGGTTTCCTGATGTTTTGGGCTTGCTTTGCTGCCTCTGGCACTGGACTGCTTGATCGTGTGCATGGCATTATGAAGTCTGAAGACTACCAACAAATTTTGCAGCATAATGTAGAGCCCAGTGCGAGAAAGCTGGGTATCCCTCAGAGGTCATGGGTCTTTAAGCAGGACAATGACCCAAAACACACTTCCAAAAGCACTATAAAATGGTTTGAGAGAAAGCACTGGAGACTTCTAAGGTGGCCAGCAATGAGTCCAGACCTGAATCCCATAGAACACCTGTGGAGAGATCTCAAAATGGCAGCTTGGAGAAGGCACCCTTCAAATATCAGGGACCTGGAGCAGTTTGCCAAAGAAGAATGGTCTACAATTCCAGCAGAGCATTGTAAGAAACTCATTGATGGTTACCGGAAGCGGTTGTTCGCAGTTATTTTGGCTAAAGGTTGTGCAACCAAGTATTAGGCTGAGGGTGCCAATACTATTGTCCGGCCCTTTTTTGGAGTTTTGTGTGAAATGATCAATGATTTGATTTTTGCTTCATTCTCTTTTGTGTTTTTTCCTTGCAAGCAAATTAAATGAAGATAATAATACCAAAGAATTTGTGACTGCAATCATTTTCAGGAAGAAACTGAGTATTATCTGACAGAATTGCAGGGGTGTCAATACTTTTGGCCACCACTGTATGTTATGGAATACCTATACTAACTATAAACAAGTAAATCTCTCCCTGATGCAGCAGCACCTCTCCCCACTCTGCCCGATTCTAAGGTAGACTCTGACGACCATGGCGGCACCCAGTCTTATATACACCTGATGATGCTCTGCGGACAGCCAATCACTGTAATGCCACAACCAACATGGTTACGGCATTACAGTATGTGGCAGGCAATCCCTGCATGTTCATTGGCTCTCTAAAGAGCGTGAAACATGAAGGGAGAGTACCCAAGCTCCTGCCTGAGCAACCAGGAAATACTAGCAGATTGCCGAGCATCTCGAGCAGTGAGATTCTCGGGCGAGTACCGAGCAGTGGCGAGCATGTTCGTTCATCACTAACCAACATGTGAGCAAGTGCTTATGGCCAGGGACGCTACATTTCCCTGATATCACACTAAGTGAACATTGTGGAGGCCGGGGTTGAGTCTGACCCTGGCATGGCTCTTGTGCTCCTGACACCGAGGATTTCGTCCCCACTTCTATCAGGGTTTACTCCACTTCCTATATCAGTTCCTGCACCCCATCCTGACCCCCCTTCATGTCATGCAAGGTGTGGGAAAGACTAAGTGAAACACAATGTGAAGAGGGGAAGGAAGCCCAAACACTAGGGAAAAGGGGAATCGAGACCCCAAGGCAGATCTAACAACACCCTACCTACCCTACTGTCCCTATATTGGTTCCACACCAATTGCTGAGCAGGACCCTTAAATCTGTATATTCCTAGAGCTTGGCCCTAGATAGGGAGGGGGAGGGGTGAGCTCTGGTCAGGCTCCACTACAAACTAAAGACAACAAGGTACACAAACAACGGGGATTAACTTAGCTTGAGCAGACACCAGAGGGAAAATGTCAACTGTCCTCCAAGGGCACCAGAGAAGATGCCAGCCAACAGCTAGTGCTCCAAGCATGCACAAACAAACAAAGAAGTATCACTGGTGATTGCCTGAAGCAAACTGAGGGTTTTTAACTGCCATGCAAGGGTGTGTCAAAGCAGCAGGAGAGAGGTTGCCATTGGATCTTAAAGGAAGAAGGATTAAGAAGGTGTCTGCAATGCCAAGCGCAGTGACATTCCACACCTAGATCAAGAGCGACTGTCCATTCCACCTGACACACCCGTGACAGTACCCCCTTTCTACAAGTGGCCTCTAGACACTCAGGACCAGGTTTCACAGGATAAGAGGTGTGAAATGCGCTAACCAACCTAGATGCTGAAACCCATTTCTTGTCAGCCATACATTTGTACCTGTCTCCCATGATCTTCAAATTACTCAGAACCACCCACTACACAGAGGAGAGCGACAAAGCAAAATTTTCCTCCTCAGGAACTCCTGAAGCCCCTCCCCCTCTAAAAGTACCAAACTGTGGATGGAAACCGTATGCACCAAAGAACGGTAACCTGCCGGTAAATTCTTGGGGATGATTTTTATTAGCAAATTCTGCCAATGGTAAGTAAGATGCCCAATCCTCCTTGTTTTCAGAGACAAAACACCTGAGGTAAGTCTCCAGATTCTGGTTTGTGCATTCAGTCTGCCCATTCGACTGAGAATGTGACGTGCCCCCAGGGCAGTGGGGTACTCGGTGTCCGGGCCTATTGATGCTGGGGGAGGAATATGTTACAGTGGCTGGCCCGGTCCGTGGCCCAGGGCGGTCAAGAAAAAGGGGATAGTTTATATGGGATTTGTAGTTTGGTCATGACGCAACCTGTGGTTTCTGGTAATTTGTACCAGCGCTGCTGCAGACCTCTGAGGCAGTTGATAGGGCAGCTAGGATGGAACAGCTCCCCACAGGTGGAGCGGGCATCAGGGCAGTGTAGAGTTTGATGGTCGGTGGTGATGCTGGGGCTTGTAGTGCAGAAGAGAGAGATGGCACAGCTGAAATAACTGACGGAGGCAGTGGAGTGCAGTCATCCATGTTCTACTCACAGTTCTTATTCATGTTTCTCAGGTACACTGTATGGGTGTCCGCCTCCGCGTCGCACTGCATCTACCAGATCAGGGGTTCAGCACTTTCTCAGATATATCAGGAGCACTTGACGAAACCCCGCGTTCTTTATGTTCCTTACTAGACCGACTTCTCATGCTGGGTCTTCTCCCTCCTGCCCTGCTCTTCCCCACACTCAGTTCCGATCGGGTGCTCTGAAGTCCCTCTGGGCAACCTGGAGTTCCCGGACCTACTTGACGCCCCTCACGATGACTAGGGTGAGACTGTGGCAACTGCTCCAAGGAAGTGCAGAAGCCTCAATTTTTTCCAGCAGAGACCTGGAGTAACACGGCTGGTCCAGGGGCCGGTCCCCTTCTTGCCGCCTGATCCCTCTGACACCTGGCAGATTCGGGGCGTACGGGTGCCGTCCTGCACTCACCGTACCCCCTGGGATCCCTTCTGTAAAACAGAGCCTTTCTCCTCTGCTCCCCTCCTGGGCCTCTATCACTAGGCCCCACTTGTGGAGCAGAACTCCTGAAGAGACTCTGCTCCCCTCCTCTCCCTACTACTCACTGACTGACTGAACTGCCTCCCTAAGATGGCTTCCCTTTATAAACCTCCTACAATGGTGCTCCCCTATTCTACATCCTCCACCCACACCCACTACTGGTTCCCCGTCTCTTTGGTTCCCCCCCCACTCCAGCCAGGGACCGGGCTCAGCAGGAGACACAGTGCATCTTGCCTTTCCAGCCGGCCTGGAGTAGTGTAGTGTTGAATGCGGGTGTTGGTGTTCAGGGCAGCACTCCCTCCTTCCCTGAGAGAAGAAGACACCACACCTCTGGGTGAGGTGCAGTACCTCTGTGGCGACTGAACCCTCAGGGGCACCACAAATGGAAGGCAGAGGAAAAGGACAGCTACACCCCCAGCTACACCCGAGAACAGAATGCTTTCCAGAACTTGGAAAGAAACTGGTCCCCTTATCTGACACCACATCGGAGGGAACCCCGTGAAGCTTCAAGATCTCAGTTATAAACACCTGAGCAAGAGTTTTGGCATTAGGAAGTGCTGGTAATGCGACAAATTGAACCATTTTACCGAACCTATCTACAACCATCAAAACCACAGTTTTGCCTGCAGATACCAGGTCAGTAATAAAATTCATGAACAAGTGTGTCCATGGCCTGCTAGGAATAGGTAGTGGAATAAGAGTACCAGATGGACGGGTATGCGATACTTTAGAACGCGCGCAAATACTACAAGCAGACACATGTTCAATCACATCCCGATGCAACACCGGCCACAAAAAAAGGAGGACCGCAGTTGCCTTGCCACCTGGATGACCAGCAAGCACAGAGTTGTGATGTTCCCTAATTACTTTGTGATGCAGATTAGATGGTACAAATAACCTTCCTGAAGGGCCGGAGGTAGGGGCGTCCCCCTGAGTCTCCAACACCTCAACCTCCAGTTCAGGGTACAATGCCGAAATGACTACCCCCTTCTGCAAAATCGGGGCAGGGTTCTCATGGTCACCACGACCAAGGAAGCTCAGGGACAAAGCATGAACCTTAACGTTTTTGACCCCTGGACGGAAAGTGACAACAAAATTCAACCTAGTAAAAAACAGGGACCATCTAGCTTGCCTAGGGTTGAGACGTTTAGCTGATTGAAGATAAGACAGGTTCTTAAGGTCTGTGATAACAGTAATAGGATGGACAGCCCTCTCCAACCAATGTCACCATTCTTCGAATGCCAATTTAATCGCCAAAAGTTCCCTATTAGCCACATCATCATTTCTCTCAGCTGAAGATAATTTCTTAGAAAAGAAAGCGCATTGATGCCATTTACCAGGGGACGGACCCTGAGACAACATATCCCCAACCAGCACCTCCGAACCATCAACTTCCACAATAAAGGAATGGGAAACATCAGGTTGACTGACTATAGGTGCAGTGTCAAAACAGCTCTTTAGGTAAGAAAAAGCCTGCATTTAGAAAAATCAGACCCCTTACTTGTTATGTAAGTGAGGGGTTTCACAATTACTGAATACTTTTGGATACATTTCTGGTAAAAATTAGTAAAGCCCAGAAAATTCTGTAGAGCCTTTAGGTTGTCGGGACGGTCCCCAATCTAGGACAGCACGGATCTTCTCCGGATCCATCTGAAAACCCAAAGATGACAACAGGTACCCCAAAAACTGCACCTCCTGGACGGCGAAAACACACTTTTCTAGTTTGGCATATAGTTTGTTATCCCTTAATATCTGAAGCACCAGTTTATCATGCCCCCGATGAGTCTAAAAATCAGGTGAGTAAACCAAAATATCATCCAGATAGACCACCACAAACCTGCCCACCAAATGATGGAAAATATCATTAACGAAATGTTGGAACACTGCAGGTGCATTGGTCAAACTGAAAGGCATAACCAGACTCTCGAAATGCCTTTCAGGGGTTTTGAAGATTGTTTTCCATTCATCCCCCTCTCTGATTTTATCCATATTGTAGGCTCCCCTGATATCGAACTTGGAGAACACCTTAGCCCACAAAACCTTGCTGAACAAATCTGGAATTAGAGGAAGAGGGTATGGATCTCAGATGGTAATTTGATTTAATTCCTGGAAATCTAAACAGGGACGAATAAGAACTCTGCCACCACGGGCAAAGATGAGGGTCTGATATGACCCTTCTCCAGACTTTCCGCAATGAAATCCTTCATGGCTTGTTTCTCAGGGCTAGAAAGATTATACAGTCTGGACTTTGGTAGTTTAGCTCCGGGGGTCAGGTTAATAGGACAGTCATATGCACGATGAGGAGCCAAATCTTGACCCCCCCTCTCAGAATAAACATCCTCAAAACCAGACAAAAACGCTGGTAAGGTCTCTGTAGAGTCTGTAGAAAGGGAAATGTTTAAACAGTTCTCATGGGAGTAATCTCCCCACTCAATCATCTCTCTGGATTGCCAATCCACCAATGGATTATGTTTCACCAACCAGGGTAGACCAAGTACAATTGGAGTGGGAAGACTGTCCAAGACATAGCAAGGGATTATCTCACAATGAACTGACCCCACCCTCAGTCTTACAATATGTACAATCTGAGTTAGAGCTTTCTGTGCAAGTGGTGCTGAATCGACGGTGAAGATGAGAATGGGCTTAGCTAAAGTACAGCAAACAAGACAATGAGTTCTCACAAATTCAGCATCAATCTTTCTGACTCCAGCTCCACAAACATAGAAATGTTCTCAGTCTTTCTCTCTAGCACCACCTCTGCTGTCAGGACAAATCGAGAACTGCAGGTTGATGATAAACACACCCCTTGATTATCCAAATCCAGACTACCAATGGTTAATCAGGTCTCCTTTTGCTTAGGAATCGAGGGACAGGCCCCAAATAAAATGTCCTTATTTTCCACAAAAAAACACACATCCATTTTTATGCAGATCTCAGAGGAAACATATGATGCAGAGGCACCCCCGTAACTGCATGGATTCTTCCAGACCCCCCAGTACTGGTTCTCCTCCAGACCGCTCCACCCAGCAAAGGAGCATTACCCCGAAAAGAGAAGGTCTCACCCACCTATCCCGAAGGTGTCTATCAACACGTATGGCCAAAGACATGGCAGGCTCCAGAATCTCTAGGGTTGCATACACTGCCAAAGCATCTTTCATCCTTTCAGTAAGGCCCTGGCAAAACTGGCTTCTGAGAGCCGGGTTATTCCATTTTGTATCAGTGGAATCTGTGGAATTCTGAGCTATACGTCTCTACTGACCGATTCCCCTGCTGAAGGCAATGCAGCCTGGACTCAGCCAAGGAGATTCGGTCAGGGCCACCATAGATGAGGGCTAGAGCCCCGAAAAAACCCTCCACAGACTGGAGACAAACTGAACTCTGCTGCAAAGAGAAAGCCCAGGATTAAGGATCTCCTTGCAGCAGTGAGATCACAATCCCCACACGCTTCTCCTCACCACCAGAGAAGTAAGGACAAAGTTTAAAATACAGTTTGCAAGCTTCCTTGAACACAAAAAAACTTTTCCCTACCTAGCTTCAATTAGCCCACACTTTTCCACACCACCAGCTGACAGCAGCACATATTGTTTTTAATATTCAATATTTTAATGAGGTCCGCCAGTTGTAGCCTTTCTGAGGTCTATGAATTACCATCCTTATAATTTTGTCTGGCTTTACACTTTCTGCAGAGCCTTTATGACTGTATAAGTACATGAAGTACACTTTCAAAATATTTACTTTCAAACTTTTTTTATGGAATCAATGACACATCCATACCGTTTAACACAGTTTCTGTAGCATTAAGGTGGTATATAAAACTTACAAAAAGCCTTGACAAATATTTCTGGATTAGATAACTCATCCATTTGAGTATTACGTTCTTTCTGTCCCATTTTGATAGTATATAACACCCCAAAAAGCATCTAACAATTTTGCTTGTTTACATTTCTTACCCATAAACTATTCTGTAGTCTGGGGTATAATTCATTGGTATATAACCCTCAAAAAACTTGTTAAAAAATGTATTGGTATTATATTGCTCACCCTTAGACTATTCCATGGTGTGGAGTACATTTCCTTGGTACATAACCCTCAAAAAACTTGTTCAAAATGTATTCGTATTATATTGATCATCCATAGGGTATTACATCTTCTTGCGTAGATTTTGTTGCTATACAAGCCTCTAAAAACTGGTTCAAAATTTATTGTTATTATATTGCTCATCCATAAACGTTTACATATTGTTGGGTGGATTTCGATGTTTTATAAGCCTTAAAAACTTGTTAAAAATATTATCGTTATTATATTGTTCACCTATAGACTATTCTGTTTTCTGGAGTAGATTTCCTTGGTATATAACACTCAAAAAATTTGTTCACAATTTTATCAGTATTATAGTGCTCACCCATAGGCTATTCTGTGGTATGGAGTGCATTTCCCTGGTATGTAACACTCAAAAAACGTGTTCAAAATTTTATCGGTATTATATTGCTCATCCATAGACTTTTACCGATAATTGGGTAGATTTTCTTGGTATATAAGCGTCAAATTTTTTTTATCAAGATTACATTGCTCATCCATAGGGTATTACATCTTCTTGGGAAGATTTTGTTGCTATATAAGACTTAAAAAACATGTTAAAAAATGTATCGGTATTATATTGCTCATCCATAGACTTTTTGTTACGGATCCGGGTGGTGGAACCTCTGTGCTGCGGTGCAAGGAGGGACCAGAGGGGAGTAACTAGGTATCAACTCGGACCGACCAAGGCCGTACGGCGGCTCAATCGACTCCGTGACCAGGGAAGGACCGAGCAGAGGGACCAGGTGCTACTCTGGGGAACGATCTTGTATGAGAGCAAGTGACTCCCATGGGTCAGAAGGCAGGGACTGACCGGTACAGCAGATGAGCACGGCAGGCAGGCTGATGGGTGATCCGGGCAGACGGACTGGCAGGCATGGCAGGTAACAAGCAGGAGCCTACAGGTAGGCTGACAGGAGGGCACAGCAGGTAACAGGCAGGAGGCTCTAGGTAGGCTGTCAGGCAGGTACAGCAAGTGACATGCAGGAGCCTCTAGCTAGGCAGTCAGGTGGTCACGGCAAGTGACGGGCAGGAGCCTCTAGGTAAGCTGTCAGGCAGGCATGGCTGGAGATGGGCAGAGGCCTCTAGGTAGGCTGTCAGATGGTCACGGCAAGTGACCTTGTCCCGATCCTTTCTGTCTTCCGATCAAGAGGAGGAGACTATGCATATCATCGATCCCTCCAAAGTGATCAATGTGGCCCCCTTGGATCTGTCTCGTCTCCCACCCGGTAAGACGTTTGTAGCGGTCCCGGAGCATAAGAAGGTTCTTCACTGGGGTCATTCATCCAAACTAGCCGGCCATGGTGGCCAGAAGAAGACCTTCCTGCTCATTACCCGGCATTACTGGTGGCCTACCCTGCGCCAGGATGTGATAGACTTCGTCACGGCCTGTTCGTCCTGTGCCCGCAACAAGGTTCCCAGACATCTTCCTGCCGGCCGTCTCCTGCCTCTTCCCGTACCTACTGCCCCGTGACAACACATTCCTATTGACTTTATTACGGATCTCCCTGTTTCTGCCGGTTGTACGGTCATTTGGGTGGTCGCTGACCGCTTTTCTAAAATGGCTCACTTTATCCCTCTGCCTGGTCTCCCGTCTGCATCTGTGCTGGCTAAGGACTTCATCCATCACATCTTTCATCTACACAGCCTATCGCTCCACATTGTGTCTGATCGAGGGGTCCAGTTCACTTCGCGCTTCTGGAGAGCTACGTGTAAGCTGCTGGAGGTCATCCTGGATTTCTCCTCCCCTTATAATCCACAGTCCAATGGCCAAGTGGAGCGTATCAACCAGATCCTTACCAGCTACCTCCGGTAATTCATCAACGCTCACCATACCGATTGGGTGAAACTCCTACCATGGGCCGAGTTCTCCTACAACAACCATGAGAGCGAATCTTCTTCCAAGTCCCCGTTCTTTGTGGTCTATGGTCAACATCCCGGATTCCGTTTCCCGTTTCCGCTTCTGTGGACAACCTGGCCGCAGAGTCTCTGGTCAGCGAATTTTCCACTATTTGGGAGGACAGTAGATCCGCACTTCTCTAATCCTCCGAGCAGATGAAGAAACATGCTGATAAGAGACGTCTGGACCCACCTCAATTCCGTCCGGGAGACAAGGTTTGGCCCTCCTCCAAACATGTTCGTCTCAAAAGACCCTCCTATAAGTTGGGTCCACGGTTCATCGGCCCATTTGAAGTCCTCAAGCAAATCAACCCAGTAGCCTACAAGTTAAAACTCCAGTCCACCTCACGAATTCCCAATTCCTTCCACGTATCTCTCCTCAAACCAGTTGTGCTTAATTCTTTTTCCGACAATCCAGGTACCTCCCCAGCTACGGTCTCCGCTAAGGATGTCTATGAAGTATAGAACATTCTGGCCACCAAGAGGGTAAGAGGAAAAACCTTTTTTTCTGGTGGATTGGAAGGGGTTTGGCCCAGAGGAGAGAACTTGGGAACCCAAGGATAACATCCACGCCCCACTTCTCCTTAAAATATTTCTTGCTGGCCTGAAAAAGAGGGGGAGTAAAGGGGGGGGTACTGTAGCATCAGCGTCTCTGCCTCCTGCCCGGCAGGAGGCAGAGACGCCGATGCAACACTTTTACATATTCTTGGGTAGATTTCGGTGGTATATAAGCCTCAAAAAACTTGTTCAAAATTTTATAGGTATTATATTGTTCACTCATAGACTATTTCATGGTCTTGAGTACATTTCCTTGGTATATATCCCTCAAAAAACGAGTGTTAAAAAATGTATTGGTATTATATTGCTCATCCATACAGTATTACATCTTCTTGGATAGATTTTGTTACTTTATAAGACTCGAAAACTTTGTTTATCTGTTTTATATTGCTCACCCATAGAGTATTACGTGCTCTTGGGTATATTTCGGTGGTAAATAATACTTCAAAAACTTGTTCCAAAATTTATCGGTATTATATTGCTCACCTATAGACTGTTCCATGGTCTGGAGTACATTTCCTTGGTGTATAACCCTCAAAAGTCTTGTTCAAAATGTTATTGATATTATATTGCTCACCCATAGACTATCCCGCGGTCTGGAGTACATTTCCATGATATATAACCCTCAAAAGTGCCTAGCCTTTATGAGTCTAGGAGTGCCATTACATGACAATTTGAATAGAATGTGTATGAGGCCCTCCTTTATGTCTAATACAGGGTATATCTGAGTCCCTCTGAGTGTTAGAACCTTGCTGTTAGGTTTTTTTTCCTTTGCTGGTCACATGACTTTGTTGGCCTATTTAATCCTGCTCCGCCCTTCTGGCTTTGCTGGACTTCATTGTATATCTACTTTCTAGCTAGCCTGTGCTCTGTATCTAACTCTGTTAGTTTGCTTGGTCTACGGACCTCTATGTTCTATATATTTTGTTTGTTCGTCTGTCTGCTACTATTTCTGTTAGGAGGTGTCCCATATTCCTCCCAGTCCTTAGTACTTGTAGGGATTCCCTCCCCACATCTATAGGTCTTCGTACAGACTAGATTAGGACTTTAGCAGGTCTGATCGCAGGATCAGGTTCCCTGTTACATCGTAGGGATTCAGCTGAGTCTTATAGTAGGGACAGATCTCCTCTCTTTCCTTAGCTTTGGTAGCAGAACATAACACTGAGTCTCTAATTTATGGAAGTTCTTGCTTCCTTCATAAAAGAAACTGAAATGTCCTATTTTTTAATAAAAAAAAATTAAGTTTACTTAAATTATAATTTTTTAAAATACTTTATAAATATGGCC
Source organism: Phyllobates terribilis (assembly GCF_046119375.1). NCBI lineage: Eukaryota > Metazoa > Chordata > Amphibia > Anura > Dendrobatidae > Phyllobates > Phyllobates terribilis. Next base: position 345,108,201 of record NW_027362767.1, on the reverse strand, counting down.
TTTAGTGATGAGCGAGAACTAAAATGCTCGAGTGCTCGGTCCGAGTAACAAGCCCAATGTAAGTCTATGGGAAACGCGAGCAATTTTCCGGTGGCCCCCCCAGCAGTCTGCAGAGGGCCAAAAAATTGCCCAAATCGATGGGAAAAGTGCTTAAATGACATGGGAATAGCATGGGGAAGACCCCGTGGAAGCATATCTGACTCCCAGGTCACTGCTGTCAACAATGTTGTCAGAGGTATTACGCCACTTTTACAGACTCACAATAAAACATACAAAAATAAAATCAAAATGGATTTTCCTGGGAAATATGTTAAGGATCAGCCTTTCAGGGCAATGACTTGTATATAAAGCAAAATAAATATACTAAAGCAAAAATGCTCCTCCACACATTGGAGCTATCCAAGTTAGAGTTTTTGATGCATTTTTGCACTTTTGCATTGCTTTCAACCGTGATAAATGCATTCGCCTGGAAATTTCATTTTAACATTTTACTACCTTATCTGGCCATGTGGTGTGTGAGATATCATCAGACACATGCATACAGTGCTGAAGAGACATGGGAACAGCATGGGGAAGACCCCTGGAAGCATCTCTGACTCCCAGGGCACTGCCTAAAACTGTGGTCATGTCATCAGACGTCATCCTACATTACTGCGGTAATAATACAGACATTTTTAGCAACGTGACAAATATTAAACTCCATTTAAAATGGGCAAGGTGTGTGTCAAGGGATGGAGGAGTGGACTTTATGGTGATGGTGATAGTGCACACAGAGGCAGTGGGCAAGATGAAACTGTTCCTGCTGAGGGAGCACAACAAACATCACTGTCATGTGGAACTTCTTGTCCTAATTTCTAGGGGGCCGTGGAACACCATTATTGAAGCCAGAGCAGTGTGAAAAGGTTGTTGGTTACAGGCTGTAGTGGGCCCCTCTGCAAGAAATTTCTGCCCCCCCCCCTGCCCTTCATAGGGCAACAAAGTTATGTAAACATAACCTTCCCATAGACATCTCTCACCCCCCCATCTGCAGCTCTCATCCCCCCATGTGCAGCTCTCATCACCCCGTGCATCTCTCATCCCCCCGTGCATCTCTCATACCCCCATGCATCTCTCATACCCACCATGTGCATCTCATCCCCCCCGTGCATCTGTCATCCTCCCCATGTGAAGCTCTCATCCCCCCATGTGCAGCTCTCAACCCCCCATGTGCAGCTCTCATCCCCCCATGTGCAGCTCTCACCCCCCCGTGCATCTCATCCCCCCGTGCATCTCACCCCCCCATGTATCTCATCCCCCACGTGCATCTCATCCTCCCCGTGCATCTCATCCCCCCATGCATCTCTCATCCCCCCATGTGCATCTCTGATTCCCCACACTCCTAGTTACATAATTGAATAAAAAATAAATAAAACTTGTTATACTTACCCCATGTGATCCCTGCAGAATCCTGGCGCTCGCCCATGTCGCTGCCACCAGGTTCTCCTGACTTCCGGCCTTGTTACGGCGCCGTCACATGACCGGAAGTCAGGGGAATCATGAAGGCGCTGCTGCAGCAGCGCTGCACTGCTGCACAGAGTAAATCAGCGCTGAGATGTCCCGGCGCTTAGCGCTCAGCATGGGGCCAGGGGGCCCAGGGCTGGCTCCAGGTTTTTGTGGGCCCCGTGCGAAAGAGTGTCAGTGGGCCCCTTTAACACATACCAAGATTCATGATGCACAGATACCAAAGAGAAATATATATATAGTACAATGCAAAGATTTCACTTATTACATTACATGAGTGATATCTATTGTAAATTCCACAATAGCTCAGAAACCAGCGAATCGCTCCACACAGTTTACTGGCCCCCATAAAATGCTCCATACAGGAGACTGGCCCCCATAAAATGCTCCATACAGACTAATGGCCCCCATAAAATGCTCCATACAGAATACTGGCCCCTATAAAATGCTCCATACAGAATACTGGCCCCCCATATAACACTCCATACAGGATACTGGCTCCCATTTAATGCTCCCTACAGAATACTGGCTCCCAAATAATGCTCCGTACAGGATACTGGCCCCCATATAATGCTCCATACAGAATACTGGCCCCTATATAACGCTCCATACAGAATACAGGCTCCCATATAACGCTCCATACAGGATACTGGCCCCCATATTATGCTCCATACAGAATACTGGCCCCCCTAAAATGCTCCATACAGAATACTGGCCCCCATATAACACTCCATACAGGATACTGGCCCCCATATAACGCTCCATAAGGAATACTGGCCCCCATATAACGCTCCATACAGAATACTGGCCCCCATATAACGCTCCATGCAGGATACTGGCCCCATATAACGCTCCATGCAGGATACTGGCCCCCATATAACGCTCCATAAAGAATACTTGCCCCCATATAGCGCTCCATGCAGGCTGTTCCCCACACATAATGCCCCACGCAGGCTGTTCCCCCACATAATGCCCCACGCAGGCTGTTCCCCCCACATAATGCCCCATGCAGGCTGTTCCCCCCATATAGGATGTCACCCTCCCTTATAATGCCCCATGCAGGATGTCACCCCCCCTCCCTTATAATGCCCCATGCAGGATGTCACACACACCCCTCTCCGTTATAATGCCCCATGCAGGAAGTCACACACCCACCCTCCCTTATAATGCCACATGCAGGATGTCACACACCCCCACCTCACCCCCTCCCTTATACTGCCACAGGCCTCCATACAATTAAATAAATCAAATACTCACCTCACGTCTCACCTGCTGCTGCTGCTCCAGACTCCAGCATCGCTGGCTTCATCCCGCTCTGCGCTGTGACTGCTCAGGAGAGAGCACGGTGTAAAGACGTCACCGCGCAGTCTGACAGAGACGTCCCAGAGCAGCAGCCGCGGAGGATGCAGGAGCTGCTGTGGAGGCACGGGGAGGGGTAAGTATTGTGCCGGGTGCCGGGGCCCTGAGCAAGCCTGGGGGAGCGGGCGCTTACACCGCACTCCTCCGCTCACGGGTTCCATAGTGCACAGGGTGCCTGACGGTGAGGGCCCCCTGCCTGCTCAGGGCCCCGGCATTTGCCCGGGTGCATCGGGTGCTGATGCCAGCCCTGCGGATGCCCCATGAGGAGATGCACAGGAGGGGGGCCCCAACAAAGCTTCGAGGGGGCCTCGACCGGCTGGGCCCCATACTGGAGTCAGGACAGTCATGCCCTGATGGCGGCACTGCTGGAGGCTGGAGGGGCCACCTCTCCCTCGGGGCCCCTATTCAATGAACGGGCTGCACAGGCGGTAGGTCCGCTCCTGTTTGGTTGGATAGCAGATAAAGTTTCCAGTCAGTTTGCCACCACCACCCTGTGTTCCACATAGTCCAGTCTCAGTAGACGTGAGTCTGGATCACTTTATTATTACTTTATCGCCATTCATTCCATGGCGCTTTACATGTGAAAAATGGGTATATATGGCAAAAACAATTACAATAATCTTGAACAAAAATTTGACAGCGACTGGTGCAGCAGAGGAGAGGAGAGGACCCTGCCCACTAGGGCTCACAGTCTACAAAGCATGGGTGAGGATACAGTAGGTGAGGATAGAACTGGTCATGCAGCGGTATGGTGGAGCGAGGGTTACTGCAGGTTTTACGGATGTCGCAAGGCGTGGGTCTTCAGGTGCTTTTGAAGGTTTCAACAGTAGGCCAGAATCAGAAATAGTGGGATAGAGAGTTCCAGAGAAGGAGGGATGCACGGGAGAAATACTGTATGCGATTGTGGGAAGAGGAGATAAAAGGGCAGTAGAGAAAGAAATCTTGTGAGGATCAGAGGTTGCGTGCAGGTAAGTACCGGGACACTAGGTCACAGATGTATGGAGGAGACAGGTTATGAATGGCTTTGCATGCCAAGGTTAAGGTTTTGAACTGGAGTCTATGGGCAATGGGGATCCAGTGAAGGGATTGACAGAGAGGAGAGGCCAGGGAATTGCAGGGAGACAAATAGATTAGTCGGGCAACATAGTTTAGGATAGATTGGAGGAATGCGAGAGTGTTAAAAGGGAGGCCACAGAGCAGGAGGTTGCAGTCATCGAAAAGGGAGATGATGAGTGCATGCACTAGTGTTTTTGTAGATTCGCAGTTGAGGAATGTGTAGGTCTGGGAGATTTTTTTTAACTTGGAGTCGGCATCTTCCTCACTCTGATCCTCCTTCCTTCCACCATTCCGAGTGCCCTGAGATAACTAATCCCACACCTGGACACTCCAAAGAGCTGTTTCGTTCATCTTTCCATTTACAGATTCTGGCCTCTCATTCAGTCCGCTCGGAAGTAGAAAGAGCTTGGATATGTGGTTTGAAGGAGAGATTAGAGTGCAGGGTTTCCCCGAGAGCTGTTCACTTTTCCATTGATAAATTCAGGCCTCTCGACTAACCAGCCTCGAGCAGGGCAGCAGAAGATCGCATGTAGCGATTTGAGCAGCCATAGTCACCCGAAGGTGATGGTGGGAAAGTGCAATTATTGTCGCAAGAGGTGGATAATGTTGAGACAGATAGGACAGAAAGTCAGGAGGAAGACCAGGGTACTGAAGTGGAAAACAAAGCAGTGGACGTTGAAGTCACTAACCCAACCTGGCAAGGGGACATGTAGAGCGAGAACAGCAGCACACAGGGGGAGGGAAGTGTGGCACCCCTGGGGTCTGGTTACCACAGTAATAGAAATATTACGTCTGAGAGCAAGTGGGAGGTTTCTCTGGTCAGGAGCCTTAAGCATGCAACACCGCCCGCCCAGACCTGGGAGGGGAGGAATCTGCCCTTATAAACTGGGTCTGGGGCGGGATTAAGTTAGTCAGAGCCTGGAGACAGTTCCAGACACAGGGAAAGTGTCAGCAAGGAGCTCTGTAGGAGCAGGAGCGAGTGCCAAGGGCTGGAAGCTAGATAGCTCGCCCTGGCTAAAGACATTAAGACCGGACATGGAGTCCGAGGCTGTGGGGACATCCAGGTCCAGCAGCAGAATTCAACCGGCAGGGGATTCCATGTCCTCTAGCCAGAGAAGCCCGGAGGCATGGTCACAAGCAAGGGACCAGCACTGCCATCGTGAAGCGGAGGCTAACAGAAGGCCCCAAGTCACCGGCCGCACGGGTGAGCACCACGCGGTATACTCAGGGACGTAGGCTACTTCTACCCGCACACAGCAAGGTAGCCAGGAAAGAGTACAGATAGACGGGGAGGCCTACTACTCCACCTGGCCAGGGGAGATCCTGCTAGCTCTCAGACTGACCAGGCCTCTACTGCTAGCCAGTACTCCCGGTAGGGTCTGCTTTATAACATCAGTAAAGACCCTGAACTGCACTGCACGGACTCTGAGTTATTCCTGCTGCGCTCGTGCACCATCACTCCCATCATCCACACTAACTGCCCTGAGGCTATACTCCTCCCGTGGGGAGTCATCCCATTCTTAGCTGCACACACAACACCGGCCTCAGCGGTCGGCCTTGCAGCGGCGGTCCCCACTGACCGCAATCCACGGGTGGTGTAGTCGGACTATTATCTCACTAATAAGACTGCCACTGAATTGACCACCCTGGGCACGGACCGGGTCAGCGCCACGGAGACTACAACCCCCAGCAATCTGGCTCCGGGTATTCCCTGCACAACACAGGCCAAGGGGGCGCGTCAACTTTGGCGTAGTCGGCAGAATTCAAACCAACCCGGGTATTGCGTGCCAGGAAAATAAAAGACTTTTGTACTTACCTGAGAGAAGTTTCCCGCCATCCGGAGTCGTTTCCCGCCATCGAACGCCATCTTGGGTTGTTTCCCGCCATCTTCTGCCGTCTTCCCGCCATCCGCGGCCGCTTCCCGAGATCGGATGCCATCTTCGGGACGCCGCGCGGGAAGAAGAGGGGCTTGGACGCCGAAAGCGTGCGAGATCCGAAGCTCCGCCCCACGCGCTGACGCTGCACAAGGTCCTGGAAGGGAGAGGGAGCGACGCTGACGTCACAGGAGCGCGACGCAAGGTTCCCAACCCCGACGATCGACTGCGGAGCAGCGGCCTATGGAAGAGGATCATCGCAAGGTAGGCCACGGTCCACTAGGGGGGAAGGAGGATGTCGGATACAGAGGGAAGCTCCACCGCCACGGCTGCCGCCAGCGCAACCGCTGCTGCGGTCATGCCATTCACCATGCCCTATATCCTGGGGGCAACCTGGCTACCCTAGTACTCAGGGGAGTCACATACCCTAAGTGACTTTAGGGAAAGACTGGATGGCCTCTTCCAGGTATACCCCCTCACGGTAGAGCAAAAAGTGAGCATCCTGGTGGCCCAGTTAATCGGGGCAGCCCAAAGGGAGGTAAAGTCCTGGCCACCTAGGAAGAAGAGGACTGTCAGAGAAATACTAGCCCGGCTGAAAGACACATTTGACTCCCAAACCTAAGCCGAAATAAAGCTCAGATTTTACGGGTGCAAACAACGGGCACACGAAAGTATAAGAGACTATGCTCTAAACCTACAAGAGGCGCTGAGAGCCATTAAGCAGGCAGACCCTGACAGCGTGGGGAATGAAGACAAGCTGTTGACCGAACAATTTATTGAGGGTCTACTCTGCAATGCCCACTGAACCCAGTTGCGGGCAATGGCCTTACAGGACCCTGACCTGGACTTTGCACAGTTCAAGGACAGAGCCATCCGGGTGCTCCGAGAACCGGCACCAGGTGGCGCTGTGGCCCACAAGCGCCCTGCTATCACTTATCACCAGGACGCGGCGCCCTTGTCTGCAGGGCCTGTGGGAGCTGATGCGCAGGCTTTGAACAATAACCCGGCTTCAGACCTGCACCACCAGGTCCAAGAGCTGACTAAGAGCGTTGCCGCGCTAACCAGAACTGTGCAGTCTTTACAGGTCTCTTCACCAGGAAAGATCCAGCTGGCATCCGGACCGGAGGACATCCAGTGGCGCCGACTGAGGAGGACCCACCGGCCAGAGGAAGACCCAGCGACCGATACAACGAGGACGGACAACCCATCTGCCGCCGCTGCAATCAACCCGGACATATGGCAAGGTACTGTCATTTAAACGGGCACAACCTGGGGTAGAGGGCCAACCCCCAGGCATAAGATCATCAGGCCCATCGAGCTGGCGTGACAAATACGTAGGGGGACGTCCGGTCTAGCCTGTGGTACTGGATGGCATTCCTATGAGTGCCCTACTAGACACTGGGTCACAGGTGACTACCATCCCGTATGTGCTCTTCAAGCGGTACTGGAATGACTCGGACATATCCCGCTACCTAGATGACGACCTGAGCATTATCGCCAGCAATGGTCAGCCCGTGCCACAAATAGGATTTAAAGAGGTGACCATCAAGGTCGGTAAGGTTGAACTGCCGGCACAAGGACTGATCATTGTGGACATTGACCATCGCGAGAGTCACCCAAAAATAACCCTAGGTACTAACGTAATCGAAAACTGTCTTGCAGATGTGATTCTTATTTTGCAACAGGTTGCCAAGAACAAAAAACCAAGCAATGTGAACTGAGGTCTAAGATGGTAGACATGTAAGAAATAGGAGCATGTTCACACTAGCAAAAAGAAGCAAAACCTACAAAAGACAAAAATATATCTCATACCCTACCATCATTATATATAAATGTAAAGCAAAGTTGCATAATAAATATAGGGTACTTAGTGAACTATTTTTGATCAAAAAAAGTATACAAGCCGTCCCACCAGCGGCAAGGTGACCCTAAATTGGGAAGGTACCTTTACTGCCTATATTAAAAACCTTACTGTATATCAAAGTTGAAGTAATGCATATAAAAGGGTAGACAAATAGGACCGGGTCCCAACTCCAGACCACCTAGGCCCGTGGTAAGCTACATATATACTAATCAGCTCAACAAAGGGGATGCCACACCCTTAAATTGCACAGAATGCAAACAAGACAAAAAACCAAGCAATGTGAACTGAGGTCTAAGATGGTAGACATGCAAGAAATAGGAGCATGTTCACACTAGCAAAAAGAAGCAAAACCTACAAAAGACAAAAATATATCTCATACCCTACCATCATTATATATAAATGTAAAGCAAAGTTGCATAATAAATATAGGGTACTTAGTGAACTATTTTTGATCAAAAAAAGTATACAAGCCGTCCCACCAGCGGCAAGGTGACCCTAAATTGGGACGGTACCTATACTGCCTATATTAAAAACCTTACTGTATATCAAAGTTGAAGTAATGCATATAAAAGGGTAGACAAATAGGACCGGGTCCCAACTCCAGACCACCTAGGCCCGTGGTAAGCTACATATATACTAATCAGCTCAACAAAGGGGATGCCACACCCTTAAATTGCACAGAATGCAAACAAGACAAAAAACCAAGCAATGTGAACTGAGGTCTAAGATGGTAGACATGCAAGAAATAGGAGCATGTTCACACTAGCAAAAAGAAGCAAAACCTACAAAAGACAAAAATATATCTCATACCCTACCATCATTATATATAAATGTAAAGCAAAGTTGCATAATAAATATAGGGTACTTAGTGAACTATTTTTGATCAAAAAAAGTATACAAGCCGTCCCACCAGCGGCAAGGTGACCCTAAATTGGGACGGTACCTATACAGCCTATATTAAAAACCTTACTGTATATCAAAGTTGAAGTAATGCATATAAAAGGGTAGACAAATAGGACCGGGTCCCAACTCCATACCACCTAGGCCCGTGGTAAGCTACATATATACTAATCAGCTCAACAAAGGGGATGCCACACCCTTAAATTGCACAGAATGCAAACAAGACAAAAAACCAAGCAATGTGAACTGAGGTCTAAGATGGTAGACATGCAAGAAATAGGAGCATGTTCACACTAGCAAAAAGAAGCAAAACCTACAAAAGACAAAAATATATCTCATACCCTACCATCATTATATATAAATGTAAAGCAAAGTTGCATAATAAATATAGGGTACTTAGTGAACTATTTTTGATCAAAAAAAGTATACAAGCCGTCCCACCAGCGGCAAGGTGACCCTAAATTGGGACGGTACCTATACTGCCTATATTAAAAACCTTACTGTATATCAAAGTTGAAGTAATGCATATAAAAGGGTAGACAAATAGGACCGGGTCCCAACTCCAGACCACCTAGGCCCGTGGTAAGCTACATATATACTAATCAGCTCAACAAAGGGGATGCCACACCCTTAAATTGCACAGAATGCAAACAAGACAAAAAACCAAGCAATGTGAACTGAGGTCTAAGATGGTAGACATGCAAGAAATAGGAGCATGTTCACACTAGCAAAAAGAAGCAAAACCTACAAAAGACAAAAATATATCTCATACCCTACCATCATTATATATAAATGTAAAGCAAAGTTGCATAATAAATATAGGGTACTTAGTGAACTATTTTTGATCAAAAAAAGTATACAAGCCGTCCCACCAGCGGCAAGGTGACCCTAAATTGGGACGGTACCTATACTGCCTATATTAAAAACCTTTCTGTATATCAAAGTTGAAGTAATGCATATAAAAGGGTAGACAAATAGGACCGGGTCCCAACTCCAGACCACCTAGGCCCGTGGTAAGCTACATATATACTAATCAGCTCAACAAAGGGGATGCCACACCCTTAAATTGCACAAAATGCAAACAAGACAAAAAACCAAGCAATGTGAACTGAGGTCTAAGATGGTAGACATGCAAGAAATAGGAGCATGTTCACACTAGCAGAAAGAAGCAAAACCTACAAAAGACAAAAATATATCTCATACCCTACCATCATTATATATAAATGTAAAGCAAAGTTGCATAATAAATATAGGGTACTTAGTGAACTATTTTTGATCAAAAAAAGTATACAAGCCGTCCCACCAGCGGCAAGGTGACCCTAAATTGGGACGGTACCTTACTGCCAAGAACGCCAGTTCCAGCCAGCAGCGTGTCCTCCAAAAAGAGATCCGGGCACTGATGAAACGGCAACAGGTGGAACTATCTGGTGGTGAGATTGGTAGCGTGAGAATGTGTGACCTGTTCCCTATTGCCATGCCCCCGAAAAGTGAGATGATGATTTGGTGCCGGGCAGCTATTGGTTTAAGAGGTAGAGACTACCAAGCAATGGTAGAACCCGTCTACTCAGACAGTAGGCCCACCATTTTGACAGCACGGGGGGTAGTCGATGTATGCATCATAAATATCGGGTAGAGAGAAGTATACCTGCCCCGGTATGACACGCTAGCCAAATTGTTCACCATCAACCAGTACTCTGTACAGGCCGTGGAACCCTTGACTCCATCTCAACCAGAGGAAGGTAACGGCTCTAAGAAACCAATGGAGGACTGGTGTCAGCAACTGCATTTGGGTACTGACTCCACTCCCTCACACCAAAAACAGGGAGTCTATCGGGTGGTTCAAGAGTACGAGAGAGTGTTTAGTAAACACCCGCTGGACTTCGGGCGAGTAAAGGGGGTAGAACATCACATCCCCACGGGAGACCATCCTCCCATAAAGGAGAGATACCGACCCGTACCCCCTGCACACTATCAACACGCCAAGGGGATGCTAAAAGACATGAAGGAGGCTGGGGTAATTAGGGACAGCTGTAGCCCCTGGGCAGCTCCACTAGTCCTAGTGAAAAAGAAAGACACCACCATGAGAATGTGTGTAGACAACAGGAAGGTCAACCGTATCACACACAAATATGCGTACCCGTTACCAAGGATAGAAGAGTCCTAAGCTGCATTAAAATCTGCTAACTTCTTCTCTACTTTGGATCTCACTAGCGGGTACTGGCAGGTTCCTGTAGCAGAGGCGGACCGGGAGAAGACCGCATTCACCACCCCGATGGGACTCAGCGAATTTAACTGTATGCCGTTCGGGCTCTGCAACACACCAGGAACCTTCCAATGGTTGATGGAATGCTGTCTGGGACACCGGAACTTCGAGACAGTCCTATTATACCTGGACGATGTCATCGTCTATTCTAAGACCTATGAGGACCATCTGGAACACCTGGCAGAAGTGTTTGAAGCCCTGGCAAACTATGGCCTAAAGGTAAAACCCTCAAAGTGTCATCTACTGAAGCCGAAGGTACAGTACCTTGGACACGTGGTGAGTGCTGACGGAGTAGCCCCCGACCCTGACATGATTAAGGACTGGCCAAGACCATCCAGCATAAAGGAAGTGCGGCAGTTCCTCGGGTTGGTAGGCTACTACCGAAGATTCATTCCCGGTTTTACCAAGAAGGCAGCTCCTATGCAGGACCTCCTGATAGGCCAGTCCAGGAAGGCCAAAATCCAGAAGCCACCCTTCAGATGGGAAAAGTTGGAAGAGGAGTCATTCCGCCTGCTGAAGATGGCCCTCACGGGGGATGAAATCCTGGCGTACCCTGAATACAGCCAGCCCTTTATCCTCCACACGGAAGCAAGCAACATCGGGCTAGGAGCCGTACTGTCCCAGATCCAGCAGGGGAGAGAACGGGTAATTGCTTACGCCAGACGAAAACTGCAACCCACGGAAAGAAATCCTGAGAATTACAGCTCGTTCAAGCTAGAGTTCCTGGCAGTGGTGTGGGCAGTAACCGAACGTTTTAAGCATTACCTTGCCTCTTCCTGGTTCACCGTGTACACGGACAACAACCCGTTGACACACCTGGACACTGCAAGACTGGATGCCCTGGAGCAGAGATGGATGGCCCGCCTGTCCAATTATGAGTTCACAATAAAATACCGGGCAGGACGCTCCAATACCAACGCGGACGCCCTGTCCAGGATACCAAACCTACCGGACGGAGGGGAAGATCCAGAAGAACTGGAAGAGGTCGAACTCCCTGCATTCCACCGTCATGGGATTACCCAGTATTCCCACCGTGTGAGGGGCCAGCGATCCGCTACATTAAACCCCTTACCCCACTACAACTGGGCTGAGATGCAAGACAGTGACCCCGCAGTCCGTCTGGTGAAGGAGATGCTGACCCAGGCTGACGCCCGCCTGGACCCAGACGTTCCGGAAGAGACCAAGCAACTGTGGACGGAAAAAAGCAGACTGTTTCTCTACAAGGAGAAGTTGTGCCGCAGAATGGTCAATTCCCGGACACATGAACTGATCTGGCAGGTTGTGGTACCGAGACGGGACGCAGCTATGTTGCTGGAGGCCTACCACAATGGGGCAGGGCACTTCGGATGGAAGAAGCTGGAGTTCCTGCTGCGTGAACGGTTCTACTGGATAGGCATGAGAGGAGCCATTGAGAGATGGTGTAGAGACTGTGGCCCGTGCAATCTAAGAAGGAGGGAACGTGCCAGCCAGAGGACTCCCCTGCAGCCCATCCTCACCAGGCAGCTGCTGGAACTGGTCACTCTGGACCATGTTAAACTGGCTCCAAGCAGAAGCGGGTATGTCTATGCCCTAACCATCGTGGATCACTACTCCCAGTTCCTGGTGGTGGTCCCTGTCAAAGACTTGACGGCTCAGACAGCAGCCAGAGCCTTCCAGCTGCACTTCTGCCGCCCACACGGGTACCCGGACCAAGTGCTGACGGACCAAGGACCAGCCTTCGAAGCGGAGGTCTTCCAGGAGTTCTGCAACCTGTATGGCTGCAAGAAGATAAGAACAACGCCCTATCACCCCCAAACCAATGGACTTTGCGAGAAGATGAACCAGGTGGCGATAGATCTGCTAAAAACATTGCCCCTGGAAGAACGCAGTCTGTGGCCTGAGAAACTGCCCGATCTGGTGTACCTGTATAACCACATCCCGGTAGGTTCCACCAACTGTACTCCGGCTTACCTAATGCGAGCAAGACCTGGTAAGCTGCCTGTTAACCTGGATATGGGAGTCCTGACACCCGAGGACACATCGCCAGAGGCAGACTGGGATACAGAACGGCAGCAGCAGTATCGGAAAGTAAAGGAGAGCGTCGAGCGAAGTCTCTGTCAATCAAGAGAAAGGCAGGAGAGGACTTATAACCAACATGCTCCCGCTGTTCCCCTGGTACCTGGAGAGCAGGTCTTGAAAAGAAAAAGGCGGCTCCATAAGTTGGACGACCAGTGGGAAAAGGACCCGTACACCGTACTGCCCTCAAGCCACAATAATCCAAAAGTGTATGTCATCAGCAAGGATGGAGGAGAGACCACAGCCACTGTCTCCAGAGACCACCTGAAAAAGTGCCCCGAGAAGTTGCAAAGCACGGATGAAGATCAGGAAGACCCTCAACCCGTAGCGGAAAAGGAGGAAATGATCAGCACCGTACTCGGAGGCATTCCCCTGTCCTGGACACAAGTAAGCAACGCTATCGTGGTGCCCATACTCGCATTTCTCCAGCCAGCCCCTCAAGTGCCTACAGAAGACCAGGTAGAGCTGGAAGAGCAGCCGACCCAGGAGGCAGAAGAGTCCACACCAGCAGCACAGGAGGATCAACCCTCTGCTAGTAGTGAGCCTGCCGTGCCCCTAGTGAGCCAAAGAGTACGCAGACAGCTGCCCAGCTTACCCATAACACCTCCTACACCCTGTAGTGCAGGACCAGTTAGTGAGCACCGTAGGTCCACTAGAGTCACTAAAGGTCAGATGCCCGCTCGCTGGAGAATATAAAGTAATGCACTGTAAATTTACCTGTTTCTTGAAGATGTTTACGGTTTTTGTTGTTGCCTGTTATTAATTATGTTTCTCAGTTACCCTGCAGATTTCTATGGACTAACAGGTTATGGACGCTGGATAACCAGAACAATCTTGTAGATAGTTGCACATTGTACCTCTTACGAAGACGGCAGCGGAAGAGAAAACCTGTCTGGCGTGGCCTCCTTGCGGCCCAAAGTAGCTAGCTTCAGCCTTGCAGCCACGCCCAAGGCCAACACAAGGGGTTTTGTTTGGACAGGTCCCCTACCTCGCTTAAAACTTCACCTTGGGTGATATGGACACCCGGTTACGGAAAGGCCGTGACCACAAAATGTACTTTTTCATGTTGTCTTGTTATTGTTATACCCTGTATTTATGTTTCATTAAAAATATGTTTAGTCCCGGAGTACTAAATTTTACTAGGGGGGAATGTGGCACCCCAGGGGTCTGGTTACCACAGTAATAGAAATTTTACGTCTGAGAGCAAGTGGGAGGTTTCTCTGGTCAGGAGCCCTAAGCATGCAACACCGCCCGCCCAGACCTGGGAGGGGAGGAATCTGCCTTTATAAACTGGGTCTGGGGTGGGATTAAGTGAGTCAGAGCCTGGAGAGAGTTCCAGACACAGGGAAAGTGTCAGCAAGGAGCTCTGTAGGAGCAGGAGTGAGTGCCAAGGGCTGGAAGCTAGATAGCTCGCCCTGGCTGAAGACATTAAGACCGGAAACAGAGTCCGAGGCTGTGGGGATATCCAGGTCCAGCAGCAGAATCCAACCGGCAGGGGATTCCCTGTCCTCTGGCCAGAGAAGCCCGGAAGCATGGTCACAAGCAAGGGACCAGCACCGCCATCATGAAGCGGAGGCTAACAGAAGGCCCCAAGTCACCGGCCGTACGGGTGAGCACCACACGGTATAATCAGGGACGTCGGCTACTTCTACCCGCACACAGCAAGGTAGCCAGGAAAGAGTACAGATAGATGGGGAGGCCTACAACTCCACCTGGCCAGGGGAGATCCTGCTAGCTCTCAGACTGACAAGGCCTCTACTGCTAGCCAGTACTCCCGGTAGGGTCTGCTTTATAACATCAGTAAAGACCATGAACTGCACTGCACGGACTCTGAGTTATTCCTGCTGCGCTCGTGCACCATCACTCCCATCATCCACACTAACTGCCCTGAGGCTATACTCCTCCCGTGGGGAGTCATCCCATTCTTAGCTGCACACACAACACCGGCCTCAGCGGTCTGCCTTGCAGCGGCATTCCCCACTGACCGCAATCCACGGGTGGCGTAGTCAGACTATTAACTCACTAATAAGACTGCCACTGAATTGACCACCCTGGGCTCGGACCGGGTCAGCGCCACGGAGACTACAACCCCCAGCGATCCGGCTCCGGGTATTCCCTGCACAACACAGGCCCAGGGGGCGCGTCAGAAGCGTAGCACCACAACAGGTAGGAACAAGCAGTGTGGTGGCCACAGATACAAGGTGAGCAACTGCTCCTCGGAGCACCAACACGGTGGAAGTTGCCAGTATAACTGTTAGGTCTTCCCAAGTTTGGTTCTTTTTTGAAGACTGTTTAGATAACCCCCAAAAGGCCATTTGCAACATCTGCCTGGACAGCATCAGCAAGAGCACCAAAACTACCAGTCTGACCATCACCAGCAAGCTCAGGCACATGACAGCAAAGTACCCTACTAGCTGAGCCGAACACCGAGGTCCATAAACAGTGTCCGCGGGTGACACCACTGCTTCTTCAGCTGTTGTGCGTGCATGCCAATCCCCTGTCCATGGTGCATGCAAAGATGCCTCCTGCCCTCCACCTGTCGTTGCAGACTTGCAATCATCACTGTCCACGTCCTTGTTCATTTGCAGCGTTCAGTTGTTCCTACCACAGTCCTTGTAATGCAAGCTCAAGTATGCAGCCAGCCAACCATCCACAGGCTGCAATACTAAAATGCCACTTTTATGGACTGCTTGCACTTGAAATGTTGCCTTTTAGGCTCTTGGAGGCAGAAGCTTTCCATGTGTCCATACTTCGTCCCCAGCCGCCACTTTTTCTCCCGGTATCGTCCCCGCCTTCCACAAGCGCGGGTTCCAGAACATTACCTGTGCCCTCACCAGTGCACTTACAGGGAAGGACCGCCTAACCACAAACACTTGGACAAGTGAAGGTGGCCAAGGACGGTACATAGCCAGTCCACACTAAAAAAAGAAACAGCCATATAGTGTCTGGAAACCTTCCTACACACTTTTCTTAGCCAGGGCTGCTTTTCGGCAAAGTTGGATGGGCCCATCAGAGAATCGGAGAATCCTCCGGTTGCCCTGGCTTCTCTTTCTGGAGAGTTCATAGTGCAAACCTTTCAGGTTCTGATGATGATGAGGCCACCGTCTCCTTAGTTTTCTATTACTTGGAATGCAAGCGCAAGTACGCAGCCAGCCATCCACCCACAAGCCACAATACAAAACTGTCATATTTCTGCACTGCTTGCACTTGAAATGTTGCTTTTTAGGCTCTTGGAGGCGGAAGCTTTCAACAACCTTATGGCGGCGGCCGGGTGTCCATACTTCCACAAGTGAGGGTCCCAGAACATTACCCGTGCCCTCCCCAGCGAACTTACTGGGAAGGAACACCTAACCATAAACACGTGGACAAGTGAATGTGAATGTGGCCAAGGACGGTTAATCTCACTGACGTATTCCACTGGGTTAATATTGTGGAAGCTGGGACACAGTGGGAACCTGGGAGAGAACACATACTCTGATGCAGAGGATTGCAGGCCCTGGGTCAATCAGGGTTACCCCTACATTCTACTGCTCCTGCACCACCTGACCTCCTTCTTATCAGCCTCCATCTCCATCACTTCATTCATTTTTTTTAGGACATATTCCAGATTATTTACTTAAACTTCCTGTGTGCCAATAACAATAACCAGGACTGTATGCTTAGGTGACAAACTGCACACCGTTGCAGAGTTGTTGAAAGCTGTATCAGAGAACCTGGTGGCAGCTCTGAAGGTAAGCATGCTCGCACATGTACCATGCCTGGCCCATGTGCTCAACTTAGTGGTTTTGCAGTTTCTCAAAATCTACAACGATCTGCCAAAGTGGCTTGTGAAAATACATCATGTGTTTGCCCATTTCAGAAAGTCAGCTACAGCTTCCGCCGGCCTGGCAGGGCTTACGCAGAATTTGCAGCTTCCAGCTCACTGACTGGTGTGCGATGTGACTAAGTGCTGGAAATCAACATTGCAGATGTTTGGAATGATTTTGAGCAGTAGAGAGCAGTTGTCGAGCGTCAGCTTCAACACATCCTTCGACATTCAGGTCAGCCTTGGCACATAAAAGCTGATGAGTGAGCATGGATGTCTGACATCTGTGTCCTCCTCCAAAACTTTGAGGACTCCACCAAAATGGTGAGCTGCGATGACAACATATTTAGCATTACCATCCCGCTTCTCTGTCTACTGAAACGCTCGCTGCTCACAATTAAAGAGGAGGCATTGCAGGTGGAGCAAGGAACTTTACAGGGTGATGCTACCTAGCCTCATCTCATCTCAACGTGGATTGGGTGAAAATGAGGAGGTGCAGGAGGAAGAGAACATAGACAGTCGTACTCTTGGTGAGAACAGGGAAGTCTTGGTTGTTGGCAGTCTGACACACAAGGCCGACTTTATGTTCCCCTGCCTTTATCATGATGATCACATTGTACAAATTTTGGGCATTACAGAAAACTGACACGGCACAAGTGAATTCTTGGAGACGGAGGTGTGAGATTCTGATTAAGGAGGATGTCAGTCTTAGATCAGTTGCAGAATGGAGGGCACAGGGGGGTTATACACAGAAATGAGAGAAGAGATATAGGTCAGTGCAGAACTGTGGACATCTTGGTGGGTGAGAGAGATGAGTTTGTATTGTATTCTGTAGTGATTGTTTAACCTAACCCGTGCAATGACTGGCACAGGGTACAGACGTTGGTGAAGCAGCTTGATAGAAATATGACCCTGGCTGCTGCATTAAGAAGGGATTGGAGAAGAGACAGTTTGTTTAGAGGGAGACTGATTAGAAGAAAGTTTCATTAGTGAATAAGAGCAACAGTAAGAGTTTTTGCAGTATCAAAGGTGAGAAAAGGTCAACTTCTGGAGAATTTTTAAGGTGCAGGTGACATGAGCGAGTGAGGAATTTTACAAGTTGAATAAAGGAAAGTTGTGTGTTAAATAAGACTCCAAGTTAGCAGGCATGCCAAGTGGGAGTTATGGTGGGACCAACTAAAGGAAATTGCAAAATCAGGTATACGTAGGTTAGTAGAGGGAGGAAACCGAAGGAGTTCATTTTTGGAGATCACAGTCAGACAGTTCATTAGACAACCAAGGAGAACAAGTAAGGGAGACACAAACCAGATGCAGCAGATGCAAGAGAATGCTTGACAAAGGTCTGGGACAGTTTTCTCAGACCCTCCCAGCGCCCAGGCCCTGATACACAGGGTACTCTGGCAAGGAGGGAAAAGTTTTGCAAGATGCAAGCTGGACATGTGGCATGAACTGTCTTTCTATGCCTTGGAGGTCCTGGCACTAGGGTTTTGTCAGAGATGGTTTTTAGTGCTGCTGGTGGAATTATAACTGATAAAACTGATAGGTGTATTCTCCGGTAGGCCTGGCTTCTCCTTCAGGAGAGTTCATAGTGCCGAGGTGAGGTTGTGATGATGATAGAGGCCACCATCTCCTTAACTTGCTGCTGGTACTTTTCTATGGGAATCTGGTTGGCTCCAACCAGTCTGGAATATTTCCAGTGAACTATGGCATGACGCCATGGTATTAGCAGTGCCGCCAGTATGAGTAGTGAAGCCATCCACAATTTCCTTCTCAGGAATTTTATTTGGTAGACTGAGTGGCTGCCCAAATACATTAATTTCTCACAAAGGAGCTGAAGATACTGAGTGGCAGTAGGTGCAAGTTTCTCCAGCATGTTAGATATCAGAGGGAGAACAGAGAGGGCAGCACAGTGGCTCAGTGGTTAGCACTGAAGCCTTGCAGCACTGGGGTCCAGGATTCAAATCCCACCAACGATAACATCTGCAAGGATTTTGTATGTTCTCCCTGTTTTTGCGTGGGTTTCCCCCTCAGTAAAAAAGCAGCTATAGAGTGTCTGGGAACCTTCTTACAGACTTTTCTTAGCCAGGGCTGCTTCTCGGCAGGGTTGAACGGGCCCAACAGAGAATCCTCGGGTGGGCCCTGACTTCTCCATCAGGAGAGTTCATGATAGCGCTGTTATGTTCTGCTACCAGAGCTAAGGAAAGAGAGGAGATCTGTCCCTACGATAGAACTCAGCTTGATCCCTACGATGTAACAGGGAACCTGATCCTGCGATCAGACCTGCTAAAGTCCTCAGCTAGTCTGTACGGAGACCTAAAGATGTGGGGAAGGAATCCCTACAAGTACTAGGGACTGGGAGCAAAATGGACACCTCCTAACAGAAATAGTAGCAGACAGACGAACAAACAAAATATATAGAACACAGAGGTCCGAAGACCAAGCAAACTAACAGAGTTAGATACTGAGCACAGGCTAGCTAAAGAGTAGTAATACAATGAAGTCCAGCAAAGCCAGAAGGGTGGAGCAGGACTAAATAGGCCAACAAGGTCATGTGACCAGCAATAGAAAAAACCTAAGAGCAAGGTTCTAACAGTACCCCCCCTTCTAAGAGGATCCTCCGGATCCTCTAGGACCAGGCTTATCAGGAAATCTCCTGTGAAACGCTCTGATAAGTCTGGACGCGGAAACATCATCCGACCTCACCCATGAGTTATCCTCGGGTCCGAAACCTTTCCAGGCCACGAGATACTGCAAACTACCTCTATACCGTCTAGAATTAAGGATGCGAGAAATTTCATATTCCCCGTACTCCACCACCGGAGGAACAGAGGCAGAGGCGTCACAATCCAACATAACAGCTTTTTTCAACAGAGAGACATGAAACACCGGATTAATTCTCCAGGAGGTAGGAACCTCCAACCTAACAGCAGATTGGTTGACAACCTGAAGCACCTTAAAGGGCCCTACAAACTTGGGACCCAATTTCTTAGAAGGAATCCTCAACCGCAGATTCCTAGAGGACAACCAAACCATGTCACCAACAGCGAACAAAACCTCCTGTCGTTTCCTATCAAAGTAGTCTTTAGATTTTCTGTTAGCCTCCTGAAGATTACCACGCACATCCGTCCAAACTCTCTCCAAATCGCCGGAAAAATTCTCCTCCTCAGGCACGGCAGATACCAACTTGGAGAACGACCCAAACGACGGATGTCTCCCAGAACAACAAAAAAAAGGCGAACAACCAGCAGAAGAAGATGTATGATTGTTCAGAGCAAATTCAGCAAGTGGCAGAAACTCAGACCACCCCTCTTGATTGTCTGCCACAAAACAACGCAAGAACTGCTCAACATCCTGGTTTTTCCTCCTAACAGAAATAGTAGCAGACAGACGAACAAACAAAATATATAGAACACAGAGGTCCGAAGACCAAGCAAACTAACAGAGTTAGATACTGAGCACAGGCTAGCTAAAGAGTAGTAATACAATGAAGTCCAGCAAAGCCAGAAGGGCGGAGCAGGACTAAATATGCCAACAAGGTCATGTGACCAGCAATAGAAAAAACCTAAGAGCAAGGTTCTAACAAGCGCAAACTTTGCAGCTGCTATGGAGCTCTTGTATTGGCGAGAAAGGTGGAACCTCGGAATCAAATCCTCTGGTGGGCCCAGTGTTTTTCAGTCTGACACTGCTTCTTGGTGAGAGTTGCATTTCACCACAGCCATACTCTTTAGCTTGGTGAAACGTCTGGCATAAAGGGAAACCGTATCTACTATGGCTGTCATTTCTCCGTCACCAGGTTCTGCCCATTGTCACGCATGACCATGCCTGGCTGTATGTTCAGCGTAAGAGCCACAGATCAGGCTGCTGTGTTACAGCTTTCAACAACTCTGCAGCTGTGGGCACTTTTTCACCTAACCATTAAGCATATTATTTTCAGCACAGCCTGTTGCCGCTTGGACAAGGCAGTGCTGCAGTGCTTCCAGCTTGTGACTGTTGAGGTAATTTTAGAGATGGATGCCGAACTGGAGGAGAAGTTACAGGAGCTAAACAATAGACAGTTACATTGAGGTTACATTGGCGAGTCAGGTTTTTATACTAAAAAGATCCTACTGTGTGTCTTTTTTTTTTTTTTTTTTTTTTTTTTTTTTAATTTTTATGTCTCTTCAAATGTGTATTGGAGTTCATCCTAATTTTTGGCAGGCCTTTGAAATTGCTGCATATGCAATAACAGTATAGGAGACACACTCCTTAATAATGGGAAGGACAATTCAAATAGATTCTATATTCTAGATTTGTCTTATCTGAAATTCTTTTATGGGTGAGGTATCACAGTATGATTAGCGTATTACATTAATCCAGCCAGGTATTATTGCCTTATACTGCATGCTGCTGGTGCCCAAAAAAATTAAAATCTATTCTATTCCCTATCAATAACGCTGTTAGATGAATTTACAATAGGGACAGATGAGTGTTCATTCTGGTTGCATAAATGTCTTCCACAGTCCAAAACTTTTTTTTTTATTTCTTTGGCCTTATATACAAGCCATTAGCCTGGAAAGAATGTTTCTTAATTTTTTTTCCATTTTAGCTTGTTTTTTGTATGTTTTTTTTTCAGTCCGCAAAAGAGGGTTAATACTCAGACAACATTGTTCACAGATATGCTATTTGTCAGCGATTAACTGTGAAGAGGTTTGAACCCACAACTGCAATACTTTAAATGGAGTGTAATATTTGATACACTCACAATAATTGCTGGATTATTAGGGCAGTCATATGGGATAGCGTCTGATGGCCATGGTTTCAGGCAGTCATCTAATAGTATGGTATTTGTCAGCGACCAAGTGTCAATTGGTTCAATAAAACACAGGTGGCTGACTTTAAATGGAGTGGAATATTTGCCATGCTCCACAAAATTTCTGTATTAATACGGCCGTCATATGGATTACGTGCGTCTGATCATTGAAAAAAGTCCTGAAAAAACAGGTTTAAGATAAAAAAAAAAAAATTCCCTAGCCCCTGATATTTCAGGCTATGTCTACAAATATACGTAAGAACAGCATCAGCAGGAGCGTGCTATGGACCCTCCTCTAGCACTATATGCATTGCAATCTGCCACATACACTGCCTGCCTAACTCCCGCTATCACCACTGAATATATGCAGCTGGATTAGTCCTCAGAAGGACTGTCTGTTAGTTCAGATGGATATATACTCTGCTCAAAAAAATAAAGGGAACACTCAAACAACACATCATAGATCTGAATGAATTAAATATTCTCATTGAATACTTTGTTCTGAACAAAGTTGAATATGCTGACAACAAAATCACACAAAAATCATGAATGGAAATTAAATTTATTAACCAATGGAGGCCTGGATTTGGAGTCACCCCCAAAATTAAAGTGGAAAAACACACTACAGGCTGATCCAACTTTGATGTAAGGTCCTTAAAACAAGTCAAAATGAGGCTCAGTATTGTGTGTGGCCTCCACGTGCCTGTATGCCCTCCCTACAACACCTGGGCATGCTTCTGATGAGGTTGCGGATGGTCTCCTGTGGGATCCCCTCGCAGACCTGGACTAAAGCATCCGCCAACTCCTGGACAGTCTGTGGTGCAACGTGACGTTGGTGGATGGAGCGAGACATGATGTCCCAATGTGCTCAATTGGATTCAGGTCTGGGGAACCGGCGGGCCCGTCCATAGCTTCAATGCCTTCATCTTGCAAGAACTGCTGACACACTCCAGCCACATGAGGTCTGGCATTGTCCTGCATTAGGAGGAGCCCAGGGCCAATCACACTAGCATATGATCTTTCAAGGGGTATGAGGATCTCATCTTGGTACCTAATGGCAGTCAGGCTACCTCTGGCGAGCACATGGAGCGCTGTGCGGCCCTCCAAAGAAATACCACCTCACACCATTACTGACCCACTGCCAAACCGGTCATGCTGAAGGATGTTGCAGGCAGCAGATTGCTCTCCGTGGCATCTCCAGACTCTGTCACGTCTTTCACATGTGCTCAGTGTGAATCTGCTTTCATCTGCGAAGAGCACGGCGCCAGTTGCGACTTTGCCAATCCTGGTTTTCTCTGGCAAATGCAAAGCGTCCTTGAGCACAACCCCTATCTGTGGACGTTGGGTCCAACTGCATTAGGAGGAGCCCAGGGCCAATCGCACTAGCATATGATCTTTCAAGGGGTCTGAGGATCTCATCTCGGTACCTAATGGCAGTCAGGCTACCTCTGGCGAGCACATGGAGCACTGTGCGGCCCTCCAAAGAAATGCCAACCCACACCATAACTGACCCACTGCCAAACTGGTCATGTTGAAGGATGTTACAGGCAGCAGATCGCTCTCCACGGCATCTCCAGACTCTATCACGTCTATCACATGTGCTCAGTGTGAACCTGCTTTCATCTGTGAAGAGCACAGGGTGCCAGTGGCGACTTTGCCAATCCTGGTGTTCTGTGGAAAATAAAAAGCGTGTTGCACAGTGTTGGGCTGTGAGCACAACCCCCATCTGTGGACATTGGGCCCTCATACTTAACTCATGGAGTCGGTTTCTAACTGTTTGTGCAGACACATGCACATTTGTGGCCCGCTGGAGGTCATTTTGCTGGGCTCTGGCAGAGCTCCTCCTGTTCCTCCTTGCACAAAGGCGGAGGTAGCGGTCCTGCTGCTGGGTTGTTGCTCTCCTATGGCCCTCTCCACATCTCCTGGTGTACTGGCCTGTCTCTTGGTAGTGCCTCCAGCCTATGGACACTATGCTGACAGACACAGCAAACCTTCTTGCCACAGCTCGCATTGATGTGCCATTCTGGTTGAGCTGCACTACCTGAGCAACTTCTGTGGGTTGTAGAGTCCGTCTCATGCTACCACGAGTGTGAAAGCACAACCAACATTCAAAAGTGACCAAAACATCAGTCAGAAAGCATTGGTACTGAGATGTGGTCTGTGGTCCCCACCTGCAGAACCACTCCTGTTAGGCATCGTTCTGTGGCTTGATTCAAAATGGGTCCAGGACCTTCTGTGGTCTACCATTTTGGTCCAGCCCCGATGCTGCTCAGCATCGTTGTCAGCCCCAACACCTAGCTGGTCCACAAGACGTACAGATTGTCTTGGTACCAAGCAATGTTAAGCATGGGTTGCAGAGGGAGACAGGGCGTTTGGAGTCTAAGTCCAGGATTCGCTGCACTGAGCATGCTAGGCAGGCTAGTTCCAAAGAGGCAGGCTAGTTCCATAGAGGCAGGTAGTTTCGTCTAGCAGTCTGGCTCTGCCAAAGGGGTCGCCTAACACCCCGAGCAGCCTGCAGACGTCCTATCCACGGTTAGCGCCTGTCAGCCACATGGAATAGTACCCTTCAGTCTGGTAGCATGCCGGCTGGAGGCACGTGTACCCGTCGGCGTAGTCACACACGCATCCTAGCGCTGCCACTGTAGTCCCTGTGCTGTAACAGGACTACAGATAGTTTTTCTCCACGTATCTCTCGTGCTGCTAACGGAGATAGTGCGATTTGCTATACCCGTTCCAGTGTGCAGAAACAAGGAAGGGTTTTACATTTAAGTTGGTTGCTTTCATTTCCACCCGGAAAGTTTTCGGCAGCAGTCCACCAGGCTGCATCACGGACCCCGGGGTCGGTTGCATTCCTTTATGTTAAATTTGTCTGCAACCGCCCTCCTAACAACTCCTTTATTGAGTGTGTCTTGATAATTGCCAATAATCTCCATCTATTGTCTATTCCATTTGCACAACAGCATGTGAAATTGATTGTCAATCAGTGTTGCTTCCTAAGTGGACAGTTTGATTTCACAGAAGTTTGATTTAATTGCAGTTATATTCTGTTGTTTAAGTGTTCCCTTTATTTTTTTAAGCAGTGTAGTTATGCTGTGGAATGCTTTTACTAACTATAAACAAGAAAATCTGTCCCTGACTAAGCAGCAGCTCCCCCTATTCTGCCTGTTTCCGGGGTAGACTGTGATGAGCATAGCGTCGCCAGGTCTTATATAGACCTGATGACGCTGTGCGTCCAGCCAATCACTGTAATGCCCACAACCAACATGGCTTCGGCATTACACTGCATGGCAAGAAATCCCTGCATGTTCATTGGCTCTAAGAGCACCAAACATTGCTCGGGCAGGACCCGAGTTCCTGCCCGAGCAACCCGGAAATACTCGTCGAGCTTGTCGAACACAGTGATGCTCAGACGAGTACCGAGCAGTGGCGAGCACATTCGCTCATGCTGGGAGGAGGCGGTTTCCCGGCTGTACGAGCCTTTGGGCTCTTGGCTTTCATAAAATGTCTGTGGTGAGCGGAGTCCCCTTCACATTGATTTCCCTTCGGAAAAATGTCCGCTGGAAGTGGCACATGCGCAGATTAAGATCTCGGGATGTGAGATCTCGGAAGACCCGCAGCCTAGCATGGCTGGGACTCTCCCAGCAGTACTCCTGCTGCTGTTGCCAGCCTCCTGCAGCAGCCACCCTGCCTCCTGTGATCCCGCTCCATCGTAGCCACCCCTCCGCTAAATTACATTTGGATTATAAGACGCACCCCATTTTCTTTCCAAATTTGGAGGAAAAAAGTATGTCTTATAATCCTAAAAATACATTATAGTCTGTTTTACTTCTGGTAGAAGTAGACCAGTACTGGATGAAAAGAACCTGATGCTTTAAAGGTATCTCTCAATCCCCAACATGTCCTACATGTTGTACAACACATCGCCATCAAGAAATAACAGCCAGATGCCAAGAATGTGTATCTATTTTGGAAGTCCTATTATATGGAGCAGGCTTTTATAGTTAATGGCTATTAGCCCTATCCTGACCTGTCAAAGGATAAATGTAACTGGAATGACTGCATGATCAAACCAAGAGTGAACCATTTATAATAACTGAGAAAAGGGGGACTATATTAGAGTAAAATGTTTCTTCGGCAACTGCATCTTGGATGAAACTAATTTTAATTTTATAAATGCTGCTTAAAATTAGTGTTGAGCCACCCCCGTAGTGTTCGAGTTCGGTTCGGTTCGTCGAACACCCGTGTGTTCGCCGAACTGTTCGTCGAACTGTTCGTCGAACACCTTCGAACACCGTTAAAACCAATGGCAGGCAAACAAAAACACATAGAAACACATAGAAAACACCTTCAAAGGTGTCCAAAAGCTGACAAACTGCTCAGAAGACATAACTAACACATGGAAAAGTGACAAGTACATATAGTCATGTGAAAATAAAAGAGGTGGAGGAATAAAAGGAGGGGGAGACACAGATATAGGCATGTCATGCCCTTCTAAAATCCAAAAAGTGAGAAGCCGACACGGCCAGTCCGCTCCTGCCCGTGCCACCTCCGTGTCGCCGGGTTTGTGCCAGAGCCGCGGTAAACCCTGACGGCCAGCCCCCCTCTCCCAATACTGGTGCCTGTCCGCTGGTGGGTTGGACGAGCCCCTCTGTGGTGGAGGCAGCTCTAAGCTTTTTAATTTAAATTGTCTCTTTAATTTGAATGAATACACTTTAAATCCATTTACAAGGATCTATTGGAGGGCAAGTCTCATGCCAGCAGCGGCGGTAATTCCAGCTCCAGTAGCGTCCACTAAAGCTGCTGCAGTTAAAAAGCTTTTATAAGGAACGAGCTCGGCTGTCCACAGCAAGGCATCCTACTGCCAGTCCCAGCCCCTATGCCTTGGGGTGCCTCCTGATGCTCCTCACTAAGTATCCCATGGTCCCGAAGCATTTCCTTTGAAAAAATTAAGTGTCTAAACTACAGGTGGTGTAGCTTGCTTAACAGCCGGGATAATCCGCTGACTAGCAGACACTGCTACTAGGCACAAAGTATTTCCTGGGCTAGATGCAGTTAAAAATTTGTAATTAGATACTCTCGTTGGATGCTGAGAAAGCATTCCATAGAGTCTCCTGGCACGCCATATATGATTCTCTTAAAAAGCTTGGGGTAGGGGTCTAGGGGACCCTTTTATAGCCAAAATCATGGCCCTGTATCGCAATACGTCACCTAGGCTGAAGATAAATGGAACTGTAGCACCCTGAGGGCTCGGTTGCTACAGACGTATTGCACCTCACCCAGAGGTGTGATATCTCACTCTCAGGTAAGGATGGAGTGTGGATCAGGACCCGACACCTGCATGCATTACACCACATTGCCGTGGGGCAGGGCGACCAATATGCCCCTGAGATGGGCACGACAGTCCCTGTCCCTGGCTGGAGTGGGGGGAGGGAACACTGAGGAAGGGGAACCCTGTAGTGCAGGAGCAGGGAGGAAGCAGTTCCTGGGTGCATTGAGAAGGGAGTATAAAAGGTGGGCACCATCTTAGTTCAGTGCAGAGAAGTCTGAGCAGAAGTGGCAGGGAGCAGGGGCTCTGCATGAGCTCTGCTCCGGAGGCGGGCCTAGTAACAGAGGCCCAGGCCTGGAAGAGGGTGAAGGAAGGAAGAGGAGCGGAGAAGGCTCCAGGAACGAGGAATGAAGGGATCCCAGGGGTGCGGACGGGCGAGTCGCCACCGCACGCCCGAATCCACCTGCGTGGAGGGGTCAGGCCAAAGGGGGAGACCGGTCCCCGAACTAGTGGAGGCAGGAAACGACCCTCAACTAGAAACCGGAGGCTCTGACATTTTATGTGGCGCAGCCCCTCGCTACACCCGCTAGGAAGGCAGCACATAGGGTCAGGGAAACTGGCGCCAAGTTTACCAAGAGGAGGCCCGAGGCAGCCGGACAGAAGTGTTGGTAAGAAAGGCCAGACAAAGGACACATAAAGGGGGTCCTGTGAAGTGCTCCAAAGTTATCTGGGAGTTGTCTGAGCCCCTCACCTGGTGAGCACAGTACGACGTGGGCAGCCGTTACCTGCAGACGTGGTCTGGATAATAAGAACTATGAGTAAAGGCCCTGGACTGCATCACTGACTCCGTGTCATTACTGCTGCTGCCCTGCACCATCACCCCCATCCTCCGCATACACTGCCCTGAGGCTATACTCCTCCATTGGGGAGTTATGCTACGCTCTGCTGCACCCACAACACCAGCCTCAGCGGTCTGCCCTGTAGCGGCGGTTCACTCTGACCGCAATCCACGGGTGGCGTAGTCGGACATTTAAACATCAAAACCACATAAATAGTTCCGCCACTGGTTTGACCGCCCTGAGCCACGGAACCGGGTCGCCCCCACGAAGACTACAACCACCAGCATCCACCAAAAAGGGTCCGGCTCCGGGTGTCCCAAGGCCCAGGGGGTGCGTCAGAACATTTTCATCACCTTTCACAATCACCAATGGGACAAGGCAGGGATGTCCTCTGTTCCCTCTCTTATACATCCTAGTGACGGAGCACCTGCTCTCATCAATTCGCCATAACCCCAATATTTGGTGGATTGAGGTGGGAGGCACCGAGTACAAGTGCTCACTATTTGCTGATGATGTCCTAGTATATATCACTCAATCACATATATCCATCCCTGCTGTTATGGCTGAAATAGATCACTTTGTTACATGGTAAAATTTTAAAATCAATGCAGCGAAGTCTGAGGCCCTCGATGTCTCCCTCCCCAAATCCATATAGGATTCCATCCAGTCCAACTTTCCCTTTGCCTGGCCCTCACAGGGTATCAAATACTTAGGAATTCCTATTCATAGAGACCTCTCCCATCTATGTTATCTTAATTTTGGGCCCTTTATTGAACAATTCCATACAGACCACGGTTGGCAAGTTAGAACTGTAAGATTCACTACGTGAACCACTGGTGTTTTGTGGAAAAGCACATGTACACTGCGTTCCAAATTATTATGCAAAAAGTGTTTAGGAGTGATAAGGGAAGAATTTGTTTGTTTGTCAGTTAAACTCATTGATGGTGATGTGTGTCAGGGCTCTTTATATCACTGTAAGCAATTGCAGACACCTGTGCTAATTAGTTTGGCAGGTGTGTCCAATGAAAGGCAAGACTACTTAAGAAGGCTGTCTCACATTATTAAGCAGCCTACATTTTCTGCCAAAATGGGAAAGAAAAAGGATGTGTCGGCTGCTGAGAAGCAACAAATTGTGGAGTGTTTAGGTCAAGGCATGACTACAATCAACATTGTGCGATGATCAGGATGAAGTGTCTTGGCAATCAAGAAGTATGTAGTTGATTCACAGTACACACGTGTGCGTGCTGATAAGGGCAAATTGAGGACTCTTTCCTACAGGCAATTACGTCAGGTTAAAAGAGCAGCGGCAAGAAAGCCTTGTCATAGCAGCAGACAAGTTTTTGAAGCTGCTGGTGCCTCCAACGTCCCCCGAACAACAAGATGCAGGGTCCTTCAGAGGATTGCAGCTGTGCATACGCCATCCTGTCGACCTCCTCTATCCACTTCACACAAGCAGAAACGGATCCAGTGGGCCAAACATTACATGAAGACTGATTTCAAAACTGTTTTGTTCACGGATGAGTGCCGTGCAGCGCTCGATGGTCCAGATGGATGGAGTGGAGGATGGCTGGTTGATGGACACCCCACGCAAACACGGCTACAGCGCCAACAAGGAGGAGGTGGAGTAATGTTTTGGTCTGGAATCATGGGGAGAGAGATTGTCGGCCCCTTTAGGATCCCTGAAGGCGCTAAAGATGAACTCAATAATGTATGTGGATTTTCTCAAACAGCACTTCCTGCCATGGTTCAAGAAGAAGAACCGTGTATTTCACAGCAAGATCATTTTTCTGCATGATAATGCACCATCTCATGCTGCACATAAAACATCTGCATCTCTGGCTGATATGGGCATAAAAGGGGACAAACTTATGGTGTGACCCCCATGCTCCCCTGACCTCTACCCCATTCAGAACCTTTGGAGCATCATTAAAAGGAGTGTCTATGATGGCGGGAGGCAGTTCACATCTAAGCAACAGCTCTGGGAGGGTATTCTGTCCTCATGCAAAACAATTGAAGCAGAAACCATCCAAAACCTGACAAATTCAATGGACGAGAGAGTTCAGAAGCTCCTTTCGAACAAGGGGTCCTATGTGAAAATGTAACATCACCTACAATAAAGTTTTGAGTTGAAAACTGTTTGATTTCAGTTTCTAACAACCTGCTAATGCTTATAATTTCAAAAATGACCATTTTTTTGGTCTTTATTAAAATGAAAAGGTTGATCGAAAAGTTTGGGGGATCTAAGAGTGTGGCAACCCAGTAGTCATGATTACTTCGAATTCTGACAATATGAGGGTCATGCTGCAGGTAGTGGAGCAAGAAGGCACTTATGTGTCTTGCGCATCTCGGAGCCCCAAAATTATTTTCCGGGCTAGATGCAGCTAAAAATTATTTTTAATTTTAAATCTGGTGGAGCTTATTATAGATGGCCTAATAGGATCAGTGCTGCACACTGCTACAAAGCCCAAATTATTTTCCAGTCAAGATACAGATAAACATGATTAGTAATTTGAAAGCTTAAAACGGTTGGTAGGGTGATTTTAACCAATCATCAAGCTTTTACTCTCCCCAGGATGACACAGGGGTAGAAAAGTCATTTCGGATCCATGATTTGTTCATCTTTATGAACGTGAGTCTGTCTACATTATCAGTGGAGAGCCGCGTGCGATTATCTGTCAGCACACCACCAGCAGCGCTGAACACACGTTCAGACAGAACGCTGGCTGCGGGGCATGACAAGATCTCCAAGGCGTAAGTGGCTAGCTCCGGACATTTATCCAGATTGGAAGCCCAAAAAGAGCAAGGGTCCAGTGACACAGTCGTGGCTTCAATGTTTACTTGGAGATACTCCTGTACCATCGTCTCTAGGCGTTGACTATGTGTCAGACTTCTTGTCTCCTGTGGCCTTGCAAAGGATGGGCTAAAAAAGTGGTGAAATGATTCCGCAAAATTGATGTTACCAGCAGATACTGTGGTTCTGTTACGGTTTGAGTGCTGAACACTTGACGGTCCCACGGTTGGCAAGTTGGAACTGTGAGATTCACTACGTGCACCACTGGTATTTTGTGGAAAAGCACATGTAAGATTCTGCAACAGTCTCTGCTGATACTTCTGCATGCGTGCATCCCTTTCTATGGCAGGAATAATTTCTGCAAATTTACTTTTGTACCGGGGATCTAACAGTGTGGCAACCCAGTAGTCAGGATTATTTCTAATTCTCACAATTCGAGGGTCATGTTGCAGGTAGTGCAGCAAGAAGGCACTCATGTGTGTTGCGCATCCAGGAGCACCAAGTCCCTGTTGTGTTGGTGGCGAGGTAACAATCATGCTTCCTTCCTCTGTCCTCTCCCCCCAACCTCGCACAACAGAAATGTGATCAAGGTCTCCCTCATCTGATGAGTCTTCCATCAGTTCGTCCTCCACTTCTTCCTGGGCTCCTGCACCTTCCTCACTAGTTTGGCTGCTACCATGCGCCCTGGTAAAACCATCTCCCCCACCCTCACATGCCTGCCGCCTTGGTGCTGCCGACCGTCTGGACCTTGCAGATGTTAGCCCTTCCGCATACAACTCCTCCTCCTCTACTTCCTCCACCTCCTCTTGTGCCACCACCTGACTCCGAATTCTGTTTAACATGTGCTCCAGCATGTAAATCACCGGAATAGTCATGCTGATAATGGCATCGTCAGCACTAAACATCTTCGTCGCCATTTCAAAACTGTGCAGAAGGGTGCATAGGTCCCTGATCTGAGACCACTCCTCCAGCGTGATTTGCCCCACCTCTGAATCTCGTTGGCCCAGGCTATACGTCAGAACGTATTGCACCAGGGCTTGTCGGTGCTGCCACAGTCGCTGCAACATGTGCAGAGTTGAATTCCACCGGGTAGGCACATCGCATTTTAGCCGGTGAAGTGGCAGGCCCAACGACTTCTGTAGAGATGTAAGTCGCTGAGCTGCGGGATGCGAACGGCGGAAGTGAGCACACAGCGACCGTGCCCTCTGCAGAAGGCCATCTAGTCTGGGATAGTGGGCTAAAAATTGCTGGACAACCAGGTTCAACACGTGAGCCATACAAGGCACGTGTGTGACATTGCCCCGGCGAAGGGCCGCATCCAGGTTTGCAGCATTGTCGCACACGGCCTTCCCTGGTTTCAGGTCCAGTGGAGACAACCATTCATGAAATTGGTTCTCCAGAGCTGACCACAACTCCTCAGCTGTGTGACTCACATTTCCCAGACATTTCAAAGTAAAAACCGCCTGATGACGTTGAGCCCTACTGCCAGCATAGCAAGGAGGTGTGCAGGATCCCTTCTGCGCAGTTAGAAAGCTTGTGGCATGACCAGACAGGCTTTGGGTGCAGGTGGAAGACCGAGAGGAGGTTGAGGAGGCAGAAGCAGTGGAGGAACTTTGACATAAAGAGGATTGACGCACAACTCGTGGGGACGGCAAGACTTGGACAGCAGCCCCTTGTCCTGCTGTCACCATAGTTACCCAGTGCCCAGTCAGCGACATGTAACGCCCCTGTCCATGCCTACTCGTCCAAGTGTCTGTGGTGAAATGCACCCTGTCACACACAGAGTTTCTCAAAGAAGCGGTGATGTTGTGTGCGACATGCTGGTGGAGCGCAGGCACACCTTTCTTTGAGAAGTAGTGCCGACTGGGCATCTGGTACTGGGGCACTGCGACGGACATAAGGTCTCGAAAATCCTCTGTGTCCACCAGGCGGAAAGGCAGCATTACTGTAGCCAAGAGCTTGCAGATGGTGAAATTCAACCTCTTAGCTTTCTCATGGCTAGGAGGAAATGGTCTTTTACTTGTCCACATCTGAGGGACCGAGGGCTGGCTATTGTGCTTAGACGGGGTTGATAAGGGTGTCCCCGGCAAACTGCCGGTCTGTGAGGAAGATGCAGGCGGACATGTTAGGTTGCCTTGATCCAAAGGTGGTGCTATCGATGTCGGACAGCGCTCAACACCAGCTGGTGTTACCACCTCCAAAGAAAATGATGACCTGCCAATCACGCTGGCTGTTGCGGGTAAAGAGGTGGCAGGTCTGCGCCGGAAAACAGGTGTGACTGCTGTCCCCCCAGTCACAGAGGATGAAGAGGCCGCGGATGCACAAGATATGGCAGACGGTGGTTGGCCCAGCCGGCTAGGCCGCATTGTAGCACACTGATCTTCCCACTGCAACTTATGCTTCATGTCCATGTGCCGGTTCATGCATGAAGTACTCAAACTATGTATTTTTTGGCCTCTACTTAGCTTTTGCTGACAAATGTTACAGATAACACGAGTTGGGTCATCTTTATCGATCTGAAAAAATGCCCAGGCTATGCAAGGCTTAGCACCCATGCGACCTGAAGAGCCACCACGAATTGTGGTGAGAGGCAGAGTTGTGTTTGAGGATGCAGTTGTTGACGTGCTTCCAGTACTACGTCTCTGTCCAGGAAGGCGCAACCTGACCTCGTCGTCACTAGCATCTTCCTCCACCTCCTCTGCTGACCTCATCTCTTGGCTGACTGTGGGTTGACAGTAAGTGGGATCTCCAACCTCATCATCATCACCCTGTGTGTTATCACACCCGTCGTCCTCAGAGCCAACCTGTTCCTGCCCTGACAAAAAACTAAAGTTGTCGCTCCAATCAGGTATTTGAGTCTCATCATCGTCTTCCTCATTGTCTCCACCAACAGGAGTTACAGTTTGGGAATGAGGGTCTACATTATGGTCAGAACCTTCTGCGTCTGGTCCTGGATCCGACTCATAAAGATTCTGGGCATCAGTGCAGATCATTTCCTCGTCTGGATTCACAGAAGCGCTGGAGTCGACCTCTGATTCCCAGGCTATAGTATGAGTAAACAGCTCTGCAGACTCAACCATCTGTTCTACCTCATACTCAGACGGGCAGCTGGGGGTATGTCAAAAGTAAAAGAAAAGTCAAAGATGCTATAGGATTTTTACAGGATGAAAATGGAGAAATGGTAAGAGAGGATGTTGAGAAGGCCGAACTTTTTAATTCCTATTTTGCATCTGTTTTCTCTCAGAAAGAAAATGTATCATCAACTGATCTTCACTGTCCTTTTAAAGGAATAGAGGAATCCAAGTTATCTGTAAACAGAAAGATTGTGAGGGAATATTTAGCTAACATAAATGAGTTCAAGTCTCCAGGTCCAGATGAATTACACCCCAGAGTATAGAAGGAGATCGTAGAAGAAATTTTAGAACCACTCTCCATAATCTTTGAAAATTCTTGGAGAACAGGAGAAGTCCCAGAAAACTGGAGAAGAGCAAATGTTGTTCCTATCTTCAAAAAGGGGAAGAAGGTGGACCCAGGGAACTATAGGCCGGTGAGTCTGACTTCTATACCAGGAAAGATCTTTGAACAAATTATTAAACAACATGTATGTAAGTACATGGATAAGAATGAAGTGATTAACCAGAGTCAGCATGGGTTTGTAACTAACAAGTCATGTCAGACTAACTTAATTTCCTTCTATGACAGAATCACTGACTGGGTGGATCAGGGAAATGCTGTAGATATAGTATATCTTGACTTCAGCAAAGCATTTGACAAAGTATCTCACACCATCCTTACTGAAAAAATGACCAAGTATGCAATGGACCAGGCAACTGTTAGGTGGATTCATAACTGGCTTAGTGATCGGACTCAAAGGGTGGTTGTAAATGGCTTCACATCCAGCTGGATGAATGTCTCAAGTGGGGTACCACAGGGCTCCGTCCTGGGACCTGTATTGTTCAACATCTTTATCAATGATTTAGATGAAGGAATTGAGGGTAAACTGATTAAATTTGCTGATGACACAAAGCTAGGAGGGATAGCTAATACTAGAGAAGAGAGAGAGAGGATTCAAAAAGACCTAAATAAACTGGAGCAGTGGGCAGCAACCAACAGAATGGTTTTTAACAGGGAAAAATGCAAAGTACTACATCTGGGCAATAAAAATGAAAAAAGCATATACAGAATGGGAGGAATAGAGCTAAGCAACAGTACATGTGAAAAAGACTTAGGTATACTAATAGATCATAGACTGAACATGAGTCAACAGTGTGATGCAGCAGCAAAAAAGGCAAATACAATTCTGGGATGTATTAACAGAAGCATACAGTCTAGATCACGTGAAGTCATTATCGGTCTTTACTCCTCTTTGGTCAGACCTCAACTGGAATACTGTGTACAGTTTTGGGCACCACATTTTAAAAAAGACATAGACAAACTGGAGCAAGTTCAGAGAAGAGCGACCAGAATGGTGACTGGTCTGCAAACCATGTCCTATGAGGAACGGTTGCAGGATTTGGGACTGTTTAGCTTGCAAAAAAGAAGACTGAGAGGAGACTTAATAGCTGTCTACAAATATGTCAAGGGCTGTCACATTGTAGAAAGATCATCTTTATTCTCATTTGCACAAGGAAAGACTAGAAGCAATGGGATAAAACTAAATGGGAGGAGACACAGATTAGATATTAGAAAAAACTTTTTGACAGTTAGGGTGATTAATGAGTGGAACAGGCTGCCACGAGAGGTGGTGAGTTCCCCTTCAATGGACGTCTTCAAACAGAGGCTGGACAGACATCTGTCTGAGATGATCTAGTGAATCCTGCTTTGAGCAGGGGGTTGGACCAGATGACCCAGGAGGTCCCTTCCAACTCTACCATTCTATGATTCTATGATTCTATGAGATTTGGGAGCTGTGAGGAAGCAAGTGCGATTTGGGTGACACCTTTGAGGACTGGAGTATTTGTGATGTTGAAGTTGATGCGGAGGAGAGCCCACTTAAAGGAGCACTTGATATCCGTTGAAGCACCTGCTGTTTTTGTGCCTCATCTGGAATTTGTAGCGATTGGCGTGGCCATAAGAAAGGGATCTTATCACATTGTCCGCTAAAAGAAGTAGACATTTTAGTTTGGCTGGAAGATGGTCTTTCTTCTGCAGATGTTAATGTTGCTTTAACACCTACCCCACGGACACAACCTTTTTTCCCCTTCCCAACACGCCTATTCCCCTTTCCACCAGCAGCAGGCCTTTTTCCAATCATTTTGGTGGTTAACTAATTCACAACTCTGGAGTTGTTTGCACAAAAAAACAATGGATGGTAACCGAGCAGAGCTGAGTGGCCAAACTGTGGTATTAGGCCAAAACTATTGGCTGGGTTAGATGCAGAAAAAAATTATATTCAATTTGCAACCTGATGGAGGTCAGTATAGATGGACTAATACAACAAGTCCCACACACAGCTAGAAGCCCAATTTTTTTTCAGAGTTAGATTTAGAAAAAAATATATTCAGTTTGCAACCTGATGGAGGTCAGTATAGATGGACTAATACAACAAGTCCCACACACAGCTAGAAGCCCAATATTTTTTCAGAGGTAGATGCAGAAAAAAATATATTCAGTTTGCAACCTGATGGAGGTCAGTATAGATGGACTAATACAACAAGTCCCACACACAGCTAGAAGCCCAAATATTTTTTCAGAGGTACTGTAGATGCAGATAAAAATTATTTTGAATTTGCAACCTGATGGAGGTCAGTATAGATGGACTAATAGAGAAAGTCCGACACACTGCTAGAAGGCCAAATATTTTTTCAGAGCTAGATGCAGAAAAAAATTAGATTCAGTTTGCAACCTGATGGAGGTCAGTATAGATGGACTAATAGAGAAAGTCCGACACACTACTAGAAGGCCAAATATTTTTTCAGAGCTAGATGCAGAAAAAAATTATATTCAGTTTGCAACCTGATGGAGGTCAGTATAGATGGATTAATAGAACAAGACCCACACACAGCTAGAAGCCCAATATTTTTTCAGAGGTAGATGCAGAAAAAAATATATTCAGCTTGCAACCTGATGGAGGTCAGTATAGATGGACTAACAGAGAAAGTCCCACACACTACTAGAAGGCCAAATATTTTTTCAGAGCTAGATGCAGAAAAAAATTATATTCAGTTTGCAACCTGATGGAGGTCTGTATAGATGGATTAATAGAACAAGACCCACACACAGCTAGAAGCCCAATATTTTTTCAGAGGTAGATGCAGAAAAAAATATATTCAGTTTGCAACCTGATGGAGGTCAGCATAGATGGACTAATACAACAAGTCCCACACACAGCTAGAAGCCCAAATATTTTTTCAGAGGTACTGTAGATGCAGATAAAAATTATTTTGAATTTGCAACCTGATGGAGGTCAGTATAGATGGACTAATAGAGAAAGTCCGACACACTGCTAGAAAGCCAAATATTTTTTCAGAGGTACTGTAGATGCAGATAAAAATTATTTTTAATTTGCAACCTGATGGAGGTCAGTATAGATGGACTAATAGAGAAAGTCCGACACACTACTAGAAGGCCAAATATTTTTTCAGAGCTAGATGCAGAAAAAAATTATATTCAGTTTGCAACCTGATGGAGGTCAGTATAGATGGACTAATACAACAAGTCCCACACACAGCTAGAAGCCCAATATTTTTTCAGAGGTTAATGCAGAAAAAAATATATTCAGTTTGCAACCTGATGGAGGTCAGTATAGATGGACTAATACAACAAGTCCCACACACAGCTAGAAGCCCAAATATTTTTTCAGAGGTACTGTAGATGCAGATAAAAATTATTTTGAATTTGCAACCTGATGGAGGTCACTATAGATGGACTAATAGAGAAAGTCCGACACACTGCTAGAAGGCCAAATATTTTTTCAGAGGTACTGTAGATGCAGATAAAAATTATTTTTAATTTGCAACCTGATGGAGGTCAGTATAGATGGACTAATAGAGAAAGTCCGACACACTACTAGAAGGCCAAATATTTTTTCAGAGCTAGATGCAGAAAAAAATATATTCAGTTTGCAACCTGATGGAGGTCAGTATAGATGGACTAATACAACAAGTCCCACACACAGCTAGAAGCCCAATATTTTTTCAGAGGTAGATGCAGAAAAAATATATTCAGTTTGCAACCTGATGGAGGTCAGTATAGATGGACTAATACAACAAGTCCCACACACAGCTAGAAGCCCAAATATTTTTTCAGAGGTACTGTAGATGCAGATAAAAATTATTTTGAATTTGCAACCTGATGGAGGTCAGTATAGATGGACTAATAGAGAAAGTCCGACACACTGCTAGAAGGCCAAATATTTTTTCAGAGCTAGATGCAGAAAAAAATTAGATTCAGTTTGCAACCTGATGGAGGTCAGTATAGATGGACTAATAGAATGATGCTATGCCCAAAAGATTTTACTTCACTAGGTGCAGTAAAAAAATTGGTATTCTATACACAGGTGGTATATCTTGCAACACAGATAGACTACTCCACTGACTAACACACTCTGCAATAGGCCAAAAAGGATTAGCTTTGCTAGATTCAGCCAAATGCTGTGAAAAAAACTTGCACAGCACTGGCACAGACCTGCCTGGCAAAAACTGATAGGAACTGATGTAACCTAGTCCTGAAAAGGACTCCAATTACAATTAGTCTTTACTCCCACAACCTATCTATTTAAGAGCACAGACCTGCCTGATAAAAGTCGTAGGAAATGCTGTAACCTAGTCCTTAAAAGGACTGCAATCACAACTATTCCCTACTCCCAAGCTATCTGTATATTTGTGCGAAAATTGGCTTGAAATTAACAAGGTATAGCGCACACAGTAACAGCGGTGCCGTCTAACACGCAGCTGCAGCAGTGAGAAAATGGTGGCGACGAGGAAAATGGCTTGGTCTTATAGGGCAAGGACATGTGACATACACTGCCAATGACACATGCCCTTGCTTGTGTGAAAAAAAGCACTTCGCTCCGTGTGTGCGCTGCTGATAGGCTGACAGATTGCACCTCCCCACTGTAAATGCGGGAAAGAGAAAAAAAAATGGAGATCTTCATTGTTCCTGCAGAGATCCATCCCCTGCCCCTCCCCCCACCCCGCTGTACACTCAAACTGCGTATTAACATTAATTTTCATCATTACTGAGAAAAAATCCAGTTATGATTTTGGTGCACGAACAGTTATCGAACATAACCTCGAACAGCCGAATTTTTCTCAAATTGTTCGTGTTCGCCGAACGGCTCGAACACCGCCCAAAACAGCTCGAATTTGAGATTGGCGAACAGTTCGAGTAGAACAACGCTCATCTCTACTTAAAATGTATTATTTTATGATCGGTATACCATTTCCAATTACATAGAAAATATTCTTTACCTTCTCATAATCCAATGACCAATAAGCAAAAAATTATTAAAACAAAGTCCTATTCACATTGTAGTATTTCACTGGACAAACGTCTCTCCAAGACCCTTTAAATGTTAGATATCATTCTTCTATTGTACCTACACAATTGTTTATAAGAAACATCTGCATCCCATAAACAAGGAGATTAAAAATATGGCCACATTAACATGAAAGAAGACTATTGTTATTAATTATTTAATACATATTGATTGTAGAAACAGTACACAGTCCACATTACTTCTAAATAGATATATTGAACTTAGTTATGGACTTTGTATTAGTTTAATTGACTCTACTACTAAGTGATCAATAACTAATATATAATCTTTGTAATCAGAATCATTATCACATCAAGAGACTAATTTATAGGAGTGGAAATTTATATGCAAAGAAAAGAGAAAAAAAAGCTGTAAGTAATGAAATTATTCATCTATGTGTTAGATTTACCTTCCAGCAAATTTGAAATTTTAATCTTCAAAATAATCTTAATAGCCATTTTCTCTACAGTTTAATTAAACTCATAAATAATTAGTACATATTTTTGCATCACATATTTATAAAAATTTTCTTTGATATCAAAGCCATTATATAGCTTTTTAAAATTGATGACCTTTGCTTAGGAAAGTCCATCGATGTTAAATTGTGGGGGTACAACACTTGACATACCTCTTCAATGTTTACTATGGCTTGCAGTTCGTACTTGCCACAGTTGACAGTTTAGTCCAGAGTCCATAGTTGAGTTGCTCCTTGCAATGCAACACAGTGAATGCAAGCAGACAACAGTGCACCTATTTCCCTAAGTTGGCAAAAAAGTAAAATCCACAGTATACAATCAGATTTTTCTGTGCAGTGCTACACACATGCATTGATCCTATCTGCTTTTTTGGTGTTGATACCACTGATCTTGTAGTGCCTCCTCAAAGCCTGGATTATAGTGACAGATTTTAACTTGCAACGTCTCTATTTTGTGACCAGACTGAACATTCTTAGTACCAGCCCGATGCCCGTCATTGCTGTAACAAAAACACTCCCAACCTTCCAACTACATCACTCCACCAACAACATACCATTGAGTACCATACCCTTTTTGGTTCCTCCATGGTCCTTCCAAAGTTCAACTCAGTAAGTGCTCCTTTGTTATTTCACTCACACATGACTCTGGACCAATAATTTTAAAATTTTACCCATTTTGGCACCTGAAACCCAATGACCTCAGTTAATTAGGAGAGGTCTCTCCACATCTTATAAACCATGTATATCCTTTCCTTTCCATTTTAATTTTACAATTTACTTTGGTTATTTTACTGTATTTATACCTGCAATATTAAAACAGTATATCAAGTATGTTTTATCCACTAAAGAATATTTGATCTGTTTTTTTTTCACAGAAAGCACTTGGACTGATGTTTTTCAATCAAAACTGAAAATATAGTTATGTGAACAAGCCCTAAGAGTGTTAAACACATTTTTTTCAGGGCAGTTAGAGGCTTTGCAATATTTTAAATTTTGACCCAATACAATCCCCTGGTCATATCATATTCTTTTTTTGTATGCAATATGATCTTACTTATTAAATATTGTAAAATATACCGTAAATTAATTGTATTTTATTATTTTTTAGGCTATTTTGATTATTTTTGTGTCTATTTTTTATAGCTTTTTTTACTAGCCACTTTTGATGTTTTGAATCAGGGTCAGTAATCACCATATAAATCATGTTTGGAACTTATGAAGAAATCAGACTGTTTTTGACCCACATTTTGTTACTTAAAATAAAGGTCTTGATCTCCAGTGTTTGAATGAATAAATGAATGAATGGGTGACATTTTATATTTAATCTAAAAACATTTTATTTTTCTAATCCTGACAAAATTTGATGTTTTTTGCTAATCCTTTCATGACCACGTCACATAAAATGACATCATGTGGTCGAAAATGGCTGCATGTAGCGGGCTCAAGGCGTATTTTCTGCAGCAACAGCTCCGGGAGCTTGCTCTCAGCTGCAAATAAGTGGCTAAATTTGTCATTCACTTGTGCCGATTGTTTGCCATGGCAGCTAGGGCTCTGATGAAGTCCCCCATGGCTGCCATGTTGCTTCTTTTATGAATTTCAGTTTGTGACTTGGCTTTATATGAGAACTGCAATTTGACTTTCTATTGCAATACGATGTATCATAAGTTATCAAGTGGTCGCTGAATCAAGTTCCCTAAGGTAAGTAAAAAATAAAGTAAAAAAAAAGTTTTAAAAATATAAAAGAAAAAAAAAAGATAACAATAAAATAGATATAAGATTATAAAAACTTTTAAAATAACCAATTTTTCCAATTTAAAACATATAGACATTTAAATAAATAAACATAATTGGTATCCCTGAGTCCATAAAATTCCAATTTATCAAGATCAATTATTTTACCCATAAGTTAAAAACTGAAAAGAAAAAAAAAGCCAAAACTCATTTATTGCATTACTTTTGCCTTTGCATTCACCACAAATAATCAATAGAAAGTGATCAAAATGTTGCATATACTCCAAAATTGAATCAATAAAATTCTAACCTCTAAAAATGAAAACACTCAAATCCTCACACAACACCAATGATGAAAAAATAAAAAGTTACATGTCTAAGAAAATAGCGACACATCAAATTTTTTGTGTATCGCAATGTCCACAAAAGTCGAATCTATCAAGATATAACATTCTTTTATCTGTGTTAAAGAAAAAAAAAAGTCAAAACATAACTGCTTTATTTTTTCTTTCAGCAATCCCTACAAAAAATTTAATAAAAAAATTTAAAAATATTGTATGTATGTCAAAATTGTATCAATAGCATCACATGCTCTGAAAATTTAAAAAAAATAGAACTTCATATAGGTCAATTGAGAGAAAAATAAAAATAAGTTATGTATCTAAAAAAATGCCAACGCAAACCAATTTTTTATTTTTTCAAAAATTCGGAATTTTTTTAACCACTCGAATATAAAAGAAGAAAACTTAAAAAGCTTGATATGGCCATACTCATTTCGACCTCAAAAATAATGGTGGCAGGTAAGTATTACTGCACAGCGAAGTCAGTAAAGAGAAAACCAAGAAATCAATGGCCAGTATTGCAATTTTTCACCATTTTAACACACTTGGAATTTTTTTCCTCTTTTTCAGTACAATATATGGTAAAGTGAGTGATAACATTCAAAACTCTAACATAATGTAAATGTCAAGCTCTCATAACTATATTTATCTTATGATGTGTTGAATGAAGAATAAAAAAAGTTATGGCTTTTGGAAGAAGGGGAGTGAAAAACAAAAGGGTAAGTACGGAAAATTTCTCGCTCATGAAACGGTTGAAGAAACAAGTGCATTAAAGTGATGTCATTAGATATTTCAGTCAAACTAGTGCTAAAAATCATGTTTTTTACTGTCAAATTGTAACAAGCATCCTTTAGTTTCGCTCTCTTATAATCATAATCCTCAAGTTAAAGGATTAGTTTAACCTCATTGCTGAAAGAATTACTTGATCATGGATGAGTTATAAAGCAGTTGTTTAAATTCATAATTTAAGAGGATTAAAAAAACATTTCTACATCAGAGTGTGCCCATTAAAACACTGACTGATTGAGCAGGGAGTCAGTAATGCAAGTGTATTACACATAAAAAAAATCTTTTCCCAATCTGAAAAAGAAACATTTTTGATATAGACACATCTTTAAAAGTCTACTCTTTCAAGCAATAAAATTATTTAACTCAAATGGTGAAAGCTGTAAAGAAAAATAAATGCCAAAATTGCAGCATTTTAACCACCTCTCCTCCTCGAAAAAAGAAACAGAAATACATAGAATATTAGTGTATTATTGAACCAAAAAGTAAAAAAAAATGTTAGTTTGACTCATAAACATCAATGGAAAGGTAAAAAAAAGTATGTAGCCATAAATATTTTTTTATAAAGTTCAGAATACTTTTAAAGCATTGTGGCTATGTGCCCACAATGCAGAATTGAAGCAGAAAATTTCCGCAGAATTTCTGCATGTCCTTGCCAGAAAAATGCATGCGGATTTTAACACGCGTTTTTGAAGCGTTTCGATATGCAGATTTGTCATGCGTTTTTTAAATGCATTGAGTAGGCAAATCCACATGCGGAAATGCACAAATAATGGACACATAAAATCCGCTTTGGAAAATTCCGCAGCATGTGCACAGAACATGCAAATTGTCATTGGGGACCATGGGGCACGTATTAACAAGCGCTTTAAAAGTGTTTCCGCTGCGGAAATTCTGCAGCAAAAATGCTTGAAAATCGCTTCGTGGGCACGCAGCTTAACAAAAAATTATATATCTATGTATATATACAGTACAGACCAAAAGTTTGGACACACCTTCTCATTTAAAGATTTTTCTGTATTTTCATGAGTTTGAAAATTGTACATTC
Organism: Phyllobates terribilis; assembly: GCF_046119375.1. Classification (NCBI taxonomy): domain Eukaryota; kingdom Metazoa; phylum Chordata; class Amphibia; order Anura; family Dendrobatidae; genus Phyllobates; species Phyllobates terribilis. The sequence continues at coordinate 345,064,980 of NW_027362767.1, read as the reverse complement.
ATACTGAAGGCATCAAAACTATGAATTAACACATGTGGAATTACATACTTAACAAAAAAGTGTGAAACTACTGAAAATATGTCTTATATTCTAGGTTCTTCAAAGTAGCCACCTTTTGCTTTGATGACTGCTTTGCACACTCTTGGCATTTTCTTGATGAGCTTCAAGAGGTAGTCACCCGAAATGGTCTTCCAACAATCTTGAAGGAGTTCCCAGAGATGCTTAGCACTTGTTGGCCCTTTTGCCTTCACTCTGCGGTCCAGCTCACCCCAAACCATCTCGATTGGGTTCAGGTCTGGTGACTGTGGAGGCCAGGGTATCTGGCGTAGCACCCCATCACTCTCCTTCTTTGTCAAATAGCCCTTACACACAGTCATTGTCCTGTTGAAAAATAAATTATGGTCCAACTAAACTCAAACCGGATGGAATAGCATGCCGCTGCAAGATGCTGTGGTAGCCATGCTGGTTCAGTATGCCTTCAATTTTGAATAAATCTCCAACAGTGTCACCAGCAAAGCACCCCCACACCATCACACCTCCTCCTCCATGCTTCACGGTGGGAACCAGGCATGTAGAGTCCATCCGTTCACCTTTTCTGCGTCGCACAAAGACACGGTGGTTGGAACCAAAGATCTCAAATTTGGACTCATCAGACCAAAGCACAGATTTCCACTGGTCTAATGTCCATTCCTTGTGTTCTTTAGCCCAAACAAGTCTCTTCTGCTTGTTGCCTGTCCTTAGCAGTGGTTTCCTAGCAGATTTTTTACCCTGAAGGCCTGCTGCACAAAGTCTCCGCTTAACAGTTGTTGTAGAGATGTGTCTGCCGCTGGAACTCTGTGTGGCATTGACCTGGTCTCTAATCTGAGCTGCTGTTAACCTGCAATTTCTGAGGCTGGTGACTCGGATAAACTTATCCTCAGAAGCAGAGAAGACTCTTGGCCTTACTTCCCTGGGGCGGTCCTCATGTGAGCCAGTTTCTTTGTAGCGCTTGATAGTTTTTGCAACTGCACTTGGGGACGCATTCAAAGTTTTCCCAATTTTTCGGACTGACTGACCTTCCTTTCTTAAAGTAATGATGGCCACTCGTTTTTCTTTACTTAGCTGCTTTTTTCTTACCATAATACAAATTCTAACAGTCTATTCAGTAGGACTATCAGCTGTGTATCCACCTGACTTCTGCACAACACAACTGATGGTCCCAACGCCATTTATATGGCAAGAAATCCCGCTTATTAAACCTGACTGGGCACACCTGTGAAGTGAAAACCATTTCCGGTGACTGCCTCTTGAAGCTCATTAAGAGAATGCCAAGAGTGTGCAAAGAAGTTATCCAAGCAGAAGATGGCTACTTTGAAGAACCTAGAATATAAGACATATTTTCAGTTGTTTCAAACTTTTTTTGTTAAGTATATAATTCCACATGTGTTAATTCATAGTTTTGATGCCTTCAGTGTGAATGTACAATTTTCAAAGTCATGAAAATACAGAAAAATCTTTAAATGAGAACGTGTGTCCAAACTTTTGGTCTGTACTGTACACATATATATATATATATATATATATATATACATATACAGGTGCATCTCACTAAATTAGAATATCATCAAAAAGTTAATTTATTTCAGTTCTTTAATACAAAAAGTGAAACTCGCATATTATATAGAGTCATTACAAACACAGTGATCTATTTCAAGTGTTTATTTCTGTTGATGATTATGGCTTACAGCAAATGAAAATACAAAAGTCATTATCTCAGTAAATTAGAATACTTTATAACAACAGCTTGAAAAATGTTTTTAAAATCCGAAATGTTGGCCTACTGAAATATATGTTCAGTAAATGCCCTCAATACTTGGTCGGGGCTCCTTTTGCATCAATTACTGCATCAATGCGGCGTGGCATGGAGGCGATCAGCCTGTGGCACTGCTGAGGTGTTAAGGAAGCCCATGTTGCTTTGATAGCAGCCTTCAGCTCGTCTGCATTGTTACAGAAATATCTTTAGACTGATTTTTCAAAGGTTTTATGGACTGATGAAATGAGAGTGTCTCTTGATGGGCCAGATGGATGGGCCAGAGGCTGGATCAATAAAGGGCAGAGAGCTCCACTCCGACTCAGACGCCAGCAAGGTGGAGGTGGGGTACTGGTATGGGCTGGTTTCATCAATGATGAACTTGTGGGACCTTTTCGGGTTGAGGATGGAGTGAAGCTAAACTCCCAGACCTACTGCCAGTTTCTGGAAGACTACTTCTTCAAGCAGTGGTACAGGAAGAAGTCGGTATCGTTCAAGAAAAACATGATTTTCATGCAAGACAATGCTTCATCACATGCATCCAACTACTCCACAGTGTGGCTGGCAAATAAAGGTCTAAAAGAACAAAAAAAAATGACATGACCCCCTTGTTCACCTGATCTGAACCCCATAGAGAACCTGTAGTCCATCATAAAATGTGAGATCTGCAGGGAGGGAAAACAGTACACCTCTCGGAACAGTATCTGGGAGGCTGTGGTGGCTGCTGCACGCAATTTTGATCGAAAACAGATCAAGCAACAGACAGAATCTATGGATGGAAGGCTGTTGAGTGTCATCATAAAGAAAGGTGGCTATAATGATCATTATTTTTTTTGTTTTTGCATGTCAGAAAAGTTTATTTCTAAATTGTGTGCACTGATTTTGGTTTACCTGGTGAAAATAAACAAGTGAGATGGGATTATATTTGGTTTTTATAAAGTTGCCTAATAATTCTGCACAGTAATAGTTACCTGCGCAAACAGATATCCTCCTAAAATAGCCAAATCTAAAAAAAAAAACACTTCAACTTCCAAAAATATTAAGCTTGGATATTTATGAGTCTTTTGGGTTGATTGAGAACATAGTTGTTGATTAATAATAAAAATAATCCTCTAAAATACAACTTGCCTATTAATTCTGCACACAGTGTGTATATATATACAGAGTATATATAAAAGGTGTGTTCTAAGGACGCATTCAGTCATTCAGTATTTGGTAAATATTTTACATCAGTATTTTAAGCCAAAACCAGGAGTGGATGAAAAATACTGCAGTGGTGACGTGTTTCTTTTATATATTTTGTCTGATTGTTCCTTCCCTGATTTTGGATTACAAATACTGATGTAAAATACTGACTAAAATACTGCCATGTGAGCATAGCCTAATTCTTTTGTACATTAAGTACAAATCAGAACACAAAAAAGACCCAAGTCAATAATTTCCAAATTTCCATGAATACATATTAACTAGTCATAGCTGGAAAGAATATGCCACACTTATAAATCAAAATTGAATAATCCTTTTAAGAAAGGCACAAAAAATACACTAAAATATCTCCAACCTTGATGAATGAACTATGAATGGTGTACTTACAGTACTATGCAACATAAAATGTTAAATTCAGACTACTTGTGTCACTTTCGACAGCAACAATAGGGCAGCGTGCCAAACTACTCATAACATCAACATACCAGAAACTTGGGTGGATCTATGACTAATTCAATTAAACATGAAAAAATTACAATAAAAACACATTAAAACAATAAACCAGATTATAAATAGTGTTGAGCCACCCCCGTAGTGTTCGAGTTCGGTTCGGTTCGTCAAACACCTTCGAACACCGTTAAAACCAATGGCAGGCAAACAAAAACACATAGAAACACATAGAAAACACCTTCAAAGGTGTCCAAAAGCTGACAAACTGCTCAGAAGACACAACTAACACATGGAAAAGTGACAAGTACATATAGTCATGAGAAAAGAAAAGAGGTGGAGGAGTAAAAGGAGGGGGAGACACAGATATAGGCATGTCATGCCCTTCTAAAATCCAAAAAGTGAGAAGCCGACACGTTCAGTCCGCTCCTGCCCGTGCCACCTCCGTGTCGCCGGGTTTGTGCCAGAGCCGCGGTGAACCCTGACGGCCAGCCCCCCTCTCCCAATACTGGTGCCTGTCCGCTGGTGGGTCGAGCGAGCCCCCCTGTGGTGGAGGCAGCTCTAAGCTTTTTAATTTAAATTGTCTCTCTAATTTGAATGAATACACTTTAAATCCATTTACAAGGATCTATTGGAGGGCAAGTCTCATGCCAGCAGCCGCGTAATTCCAGCTCCAGTAGAGTCCACTAAAGCTGCTGCAGTTAAAAAGCTTTTATAAGGATCGAGCTCGGCTGTCCACCGCAAGTCATCCTACTGCCAGTCCCAGCCCCTATGCCTTGGGGTGCCTCCTGATGCTCTTCACTGAGTATCCCGTGGTCCCGAAGCATTTCCTTTGAAAAAATTAAGTGTCCAAACTACAGGTGGTGTAGCTTGCTTAACAGCCGGGATAATCCGCTGACTAGCAGACACTGCTACTAGGCACAAAGTATTTCCTGGGCTAGATGCAGTTAAAAATTTGTAATTAGATGCTCTCGTTGGATGCTGAGAAAGCATTCCATAGAGTCTCCTGGCACGCCATATATGATTCTCTTATAAAGCTTGGGGTAGGGGTCTAGGGGACCCTTTTATAGCCAAAATCACGGCCCTGTATCGCAATACGTCACCTAGGCTGAAGATAAATGGAACTGTAGCACCCTGAGGGCTCGGTTGCTACAGAGGTATTGCACCTCACCCAGATGTGTGATATCTCACTCTCAGGTAAGGATGGAGTGTGGATCAGGACCCGACACCTGCATGCATTACACCACATTGCCATGGGGCAGGGCGACCAATATGCCCCTGAGATGGGCACGACAGTCCCTGTCCCTGGCTGGAGTGGGTGGAGGGAACACTGAGGAAGGGGAACCCTGTAGTGCAGGAGCAGGGAGGAAGCAGTTCCTGGGTGCATTGAGAAGGGAGTATAAAAGGTGGGCACCATCTTAGTTCAGTGCAGAGAAGTCTGAGCAGAAGTGGCAGGGAGCAGGGGCTCTGCATGAGCTCTGCTCCGGAGGCGGGCCTAGTAACAGAGGCCCAGGCCTGGAAGAGGGAGAAGGAAGGAAGAGGAGCGGAGAAGGCTCCAGGAATGAGGAACGAAGGGATCCCAGTGGTGCGAACGGGCGAGTCGCCACCGCACGCCCGAATCCACCTGCATGGAGGGGTCAGGCCAAAGGGGGAGACCGGTCCCCGAAACTAGTGGAGGCAGGAAACGACCCTCAGCTAGAAACCGGAGGCTGTGACATTTTATGTGGCGCAGCCCCTCGCTACACCCGCTAGGAGGGCAGCACATAGGGTCAGGGAAACTGGCGCCAAGTTTACCAAGAGGAGGCCCGAGGCAGCCGGACAGAAGGGTTGGTAAGAAAGGCCAGACAAAGGACACACAAAGGGGGTCCTGTGAAGCGCTCCAAAGTTATCTGGGAGTTGTCTGAGCCCCTCACCTGGTGAGCACAGTACGACGTGGGCAGCCGTTACCTGCAGACTTGGTCTGGATAATAAGAACTGTGAGTAAAGGCCCTGGACTGCATCACTGACTCCGTGTCGTTACTGCTGCTGCCCTGCACCATCACCCCCATCCTCTGCATACACTGCCCTGAGGCTATACTCCTCCCGTGGGAAGTTATGCTACGCTCTGCTGCACCCACAACACCAGCCTCAGCGGCCTGCCCTGCAGCGGTGGTTCACTCAGACCGCAATCCACGGGTGGCGTAGTCGGACATTTAAACATCAAAACCACATAAATAGTTCCGCCTCTGGTTTGACCACCCTGAGCCACGGAACCGGGTCGCCGCCACGAAGACTACAACCACCAGCATCCACCAAAAAGGGTCCGGCTCCGGGTGTTCCAAGGCCCATGGGGTGAATCAGAACATTTTCATCACCTTTCACAATCACCAATGGGACAAGGCAGGCATGTCCTCTGTCCCCTCTCTTATACATCCTAGTGACGGAGCACCTGCTCTCATCAATTCGCCATAACCCCAATATTAGGTGGATTGAGGTGGGAGGCACCGAGTACAAGTGCTCTCTATTTGCTGATGATGTACTAGTATATATCACTCAATCACATATATCCATCCATGCTGTTATGGCTGAAATAGATCACTTTGCTACATGGTCAAATTTTAAAATCAATGCAGCGAAGTCTGAGGCCCTCGATGTCTCCCTCCCCAAATCCATATAGGATTCCATCCAGTCCAACTTTCCCTTTGCCTGGCCCTCACAGGGTATCAAATACTTAGGAATTCCTATTCATAGAGACCTCTCCCATCTATGTTATCTTAATTTTGGGCCCTTTATTGAACAACTCCATACAGACCACGGTTGGCAAGTTAGAACTGTAAGATTCACTACGTGAACCACTGGTGTTTTGTGGAAAAGCACATGTACACTGTGTTCCAAATTTTTATGCAAAAAGTGTTTAGGAGTGATAAGGGAAGAATTTGTTTGTTTGTCAGTTAAACTCATTGATGGTGATGTGTGTCAGGGCTCTTTATATCACTGTAAGCAATTGCAGACACCTGTGCTAATTAGTTTGGCAGGTGTGTCCAATGAAAGGCAAGACTACTTAAGAAGGCTGTCTCACATTATTATGCAGCCTACATTTTCTGCCAAAATGGGAAAGAAAAAGGATGTGTCGGCTGCTGAGAAGCAACAAATTGTGGAGTGTTTAGGTCAAGGCATGACTACAATCAACATTGTGCGATAATCAGGATGAAGTGTCTTGGCCATCAAGAAGTATGTAGTTGATTCACAGTACACACGTGTGCGTGCTGATAAGGGCAAATTGAGGACTCTTTCCTACAGGCAATTACGTCAGGCTAAAAGAGCAGCGGCAAAAAAGCCTTATAGCAGCAGACAAGTTTTTGAAGCTGCTGGTGCCTCCAACGTCCCCCGAACAACAAGATGCAGGGTCCTTCTGAGGTTTGCACCTGTGCATATGCCATCCTGTCGACCTCCTCTATCCACTTCACACAAGCAGAAACGGCTCCAGTGGGCCAAACATTACATGAAGACTGATTTCAAAAGTGTTTTGTTCACGGATGAGTGCCGTGCAGCGCTCGATGGTCCAGATGGATGGAGTGGAGGATGGCTGGTTGATGGACACCCCACGCAAACACGGCTACAGCGCCAACAAGGAGGAGGTGGAGTAATATTTTGGGCTGGAATCATGGGGAGAGAGATTGTCGGCCCCTTTAGGATCCCTGAAGGCGCTAAAGATGAACTCCATAATGTATGTGGATTTTCTCAAACAGCACTTCCTGCCATGGTTCAAAAAGAAGAACCATGTATTTCACAGCAAGATCATTTTTTTGCATGATAATGCACCATCTCATGCTGCACATAAAACATCTGCATCTCTGGCTGATATGGGTATAAAAGGGGACAAACTTATGGTGTGACCCCCATGCTCCCCTGACCTCTACCCCATTCAGAACCTCTGGAGCATCATCAAAAGGAGTGTCTATGATGGCGGGAGGCAGTTCACATCTAAACAACAGCTCTGGGAGGGTATTCTGTCCTCATGCAAAACAATTGAAGCAGAAACCATCCAAAACCTGACAAATTGAATGGACGAGCGGGTTCAGAAGCTCCTTTCGAACAAGGGGTCCTATGTGAATATGTAACATCACCTAGAATAAAGTTTTGAGTTGAAAACTGTTTGATTTCAGTTTCTAATAACCTGCTAATGCTTATAATTTCAAAAATGACCATTTTTTTGGTCTTTATTAAAATGAAAAGGTTGATCGAAAAGTTTGGGGGATCTAAGAGTGTGGCAACCCAGTAGTCATGATTACTTCGAATTCTGACAATATGAGGGTCATGTTGCAGGTAGTGCAGCAAGAAGGCACTTATGTGTCTTGCGCATCTCGGAGCCCCAAAATTATTTTCCGGGCTAGAGGCAGCTAAAAATTATTATTAATTTTAAATCTGGTGGAGCTTAGTATAGATGGGCTAATAGGATCAGTGCTGCACACTGCTACAAAGCCCAAATTATTTTCCAGTCAAGATACAGATAAACATGATTAGTAAATTGAAAGCTTAAAACGGTTGGTAGGGTGATTTTAACCAATCATCAATCTTTTACTCTCCCCAGGATGACACAGGGGTAGAAAAGTCATTTCGGATCCATGATTTGTTCATTTTTATGAACGTGAGTCTGTCTACATTATCAGTGGAGAGCCGCGTGCGCTTATCTGTCAGCACACCACCAGCAGCGCTGAACACACGTTCAGACAGAATGCTGGCTGTGGGGCATGACAAGATCTCCAAGGCGTAAGTGGCTAGCTCCGGCCATTTATCCAGATTGGAAGCCCAAAAAGAGCAAGGGTCCAGTGACACAGTCATGGCTTCAATGTTTACTTGGAGATACTCCTGTACCATCGTCTCTAGGCGTTGACTATGTGTCAGACTTCTTGTCTCCTGTGGCCTTGCAAAGGATGGGCTAAAAAAGTGGTGAAATGATTTTACAAAATTGATGTTACCAGCAGATACTGTGGTTCTGTTACGGTTTGAGTGCTGAACACTTGACGGTCCCACGGTTGGCAAGTTGGAACTGTGAGATTCACTACGTGCACCACTGGTGTTTTGTGGAAAAGCACATGTAAGATTCTGCAACAGTCTCTGCTGATACTCCTGCATGTGTGCATCCCTTTTTATGGCAGGAATAATTTCTGCAAATTTACTTTTGTACCGGGGATCTAACAGTGTGGCAACCCAGTAGTCAGGATTATTTCTAATTCTCACAATTCGAGGGTCATGTTGCAGGTAGTGCAGCAAGAAGGCACTCATGTGTGTTGCGCATCCAGGAGCACCAAGTCCCTGTTGTGTTGGTGGCGAGGTAACAATCATGCTTCCTTCCTCTGTCCTCTCCCCCCAACCTCGCACAACAGAAATGTGATCAAGGTCTCCCTCATCTGATGAGTCTTCCATCAGTTCGTCCTCCATTTCTTCCTGGGCTCCTGCACCTTCCTCACTAGTTTGGCTGCTACCATGCGCCCTGGTAAAACCATCTCCCCCACCCTCACATGCCTGCCGCCTTGGTGCTGCCGACCGTCTGGACCTTGCAGATGTTAGACCTTCCGCATACAACTCCTCCTCCTCTACTTCCTCCACCTCCTCTTGTGCCACCACCTGACTCTGAATTCTGTTTAACATGTGCTCCAGCATGTAAATCACCGGAATAGTCATGCATAATCAGCATCATCAGCACTAAACATCTTCGTCGCCATTTCAAAACTGTGCAGAAGGGTGCATAGGTCCCCGATCTGACACCACTCCTCCAGCGTGATTTGCCCCACCTCTGGATCTCGTTGGCCCAGGCTATACGTCAGAACGTATTGCACCAGGGCTTGTCGGTGCTGCCACAGTCGCTGCAACATGTGCAGAGTTGAATTCCACCGGGTAGGCACATTGCATTTTAGCCGGTGAAGTGGCAGGCCCAACGACTTCTGTAGAGATGTAAGTCGCTGAGCTGCGGGATGCGAACGGCGGAAGTGAGCACACAGCGACCGTGCCCTCTGCAGAAGGCCATCTAGTCTGGGATAGTGGGCTAAAAATTGCTGGACAACCAGGTTCAACACGTGAGCCATACAAGGCACGTGTGTGACATTGCCCCGGCGAAGGGCCGCACCCAGGTTTGCAGCATTGTCGCACACAGCCTTCCCTGGTTTAAGGTCCAGTGGAGACAACCATTCATGAAATTGGTTCTCCAGAGCTGACCACAACTCCTCAGCTGTGTGACTCACATTTCCCAGACATTTCAAAGTAAAAACCGCCTGATGACGTTGAGCCCTACTGCCAGCATAGTAAGGAGGTGTGCAGGATTCCTTCTGCGCAGTTAGAAAGCTTGTGGCATGACCAGACAGGCTTTGGGTGCAGGTGGAAGACCGAGAGGAGGTTGAGGAGGCAGAAGCAGTGGAGGAACTTTGACATAAAGAGGATTGACGCACAACTCGTGGGGACGGCAATACTTGGACAGCAGCCCCTTGTCCTGCTGTCACCATAGTTACCCAGTGCCCAGTCAGCGACATGTAACGCCCCTGTCCATGCCTACTAGTCCAAGTGTCTGTGGTGAAATGCACCCTGTCACACACAGAGTTTCTCAAAGAAGCGGTGATGTGGTGTGCGAGATGCTGGTGGAGCGCAGGCACACCTTTCTTTGAGAAGTAGTGCCGACTGGGCATCTGGTACTGGGGCACTGCGACGGACATAAGGTCTCGAAAATCCTCTGTGTCCACCAGGCGGAAAGGCAGCATTTCTGTAGCCAAGAGCTTGCAGATGGTGAAATTCAACCTCTTAGCTTTCTCATGGCTAGGAGGAAATGGTCTTTTACTTGTCCACATCTGAGGGACCGAGGGCTGGCTATTGTGCTTAGACGCGGTTGATAAGGGTGTCCCCGGCAAACTGCCGGTCTGTGAGGAAGATGCAGGCGGACATGTTAGGTTGCCTTGATCCAAAGGTGGTGCTATCGATGTCGGACAGCGCTCAAGACCAGCTGGTGTTACCACCTCCAAAGAAAATGATGACCTGCCAATCACGCTGGCTGTTGCGGGTAAAGAGGTGGCAGGTCTGCGCCCCAAAACAGGTGTGACTGCTGTCCCCCCAGTCACAGAGGATGAAGAGGCCGCGGATGCACAAGATATGGCAGACGGTGGTTGGCCCGGCCGGCTAGGCCGCATTGTAGCACACTGAGCTTCCCACTGGAACTTATGCTTCATGTCCATGTGCCGGTTCATGCATGAAGTACTCAAACTATGTATTTTTTGGCCTCTACTTAGCTTTTGCTGACAAATGTTACAGATAACACGAGTTGGGTCATCTTTATCGATCTGAAAAAATGCCCAGGCTATGCAAGGCTTAGCACCCATGCGACCTGAAGAGCCACCACGACTTGTGGTGAGAGGCAGAGTTGTGTTTGAGGATGCAGTTGTTGACGTGCTTCCAGTACTACGTCTCTGTCCAGGAAGGCGCAACCTGACCTCGTCGTCACTAGCATCTTCCTCCACCTCCTCTGCTGACCTCATCTCTTGGCTGACTGTGGGTTGACAGTAAGTGGGATCTCCAACCTCATCATCATCACCCTGTGAGTTATCACACCCGTCGTCCTCAGAGCCAACCTGTTCCTGCCCTGACAAAAAACTAAAGTTGTCGCTCCAATCAGGTATTTGAGTCTCATCATCGTCTTCCTCATTGTCTCCACCAACAGGAGTTACAGTTTGGGAATGAGGGTCTACATTATGGTCAGAACCTTCTGCGTCTAGTCCTGGATCCGATTCATAAAGATTCTGGGCATCAGTGCAGATCATTTCCTCGTCTGGATTCACAGAAGCGCTGGAGTCGACCTCTGATTCCCAGGCTATAGTATGAGTAAACAGCTCTGCAGACTCAACCATCTGTTCTACCTCATACTCAGACGGGCAGCTGGAGATTTGGGAGCTGTGAGGAAGCAAGTGCGATTAGGGTAACACCTTTGAGGACTGGAGTATTTGTGATGTTGAAGTTGATGTGTAGGAGAGCCCACTTAAAGAGCACTTGATATCCATTGAAGCACCTGCTGTTTTTGTGCCTCATCTGGAATTTGTAGCGATTGGCGTGGCCGTAAGAAAGGGATCTTATCACATTGTCCGCTAAAAGAAGTAGACATTTTAGTTTGGCTGGAAGATGGTATTTCTTCTGCAGATGTTACTGTTGCTTTAACACCTACCCCACGGACACAACCTTTTTTCCCCTTCCCAACACGCCTATTCCCCTTTCCACCAGCAGCAGGCCTTTTTCCACTCATTTTGGTGGTTAACTAATTCACAACTCTGGAGTTGTTTGCACAAAAAAACAATGGATGGGAACCGAGCAGAGCTGAGTTGCCAAACTGTGGTATTAGGCCAAAACTATTGGCTGGATTAGATGCAGAAAAAAATTATATTCAATTTGCAACCTGATGGAGGTCAGTATAGATGGACTAATAGAGAAAGTCCCACACACAGCTAGAAGCCCAAATATTTTTTCAGAGGTAGATGCAGAAAAAAAATATATTCAGTTTGCAACCTGATGGAGGTCATTATAGATGGACTTATAGAGAAAGTCCCACACACTGATAGAAAGCCAAATATTTTTTCAGAGCTAGATGCAGACAATAAATTATTTTTAACTTGCAACCTGATGGAGGTCAGTATAGATGGACTAATAGAGAAAGTCCCACACACTGCTAGAAGGCCAAATATTTTTTCAGAGCTGTATGCAGATAAAAATTATTTTTAATTTGCAACCTGATGGAGGTCAGTATAGATGGACTAATAGAGAAAGTCCCACACACTGCTAGAAGGCCAAATAATTTTTCAGAGCTGGATGCAGATAAAAATTATTTTTAATTTGCAACCTGATGGAGGTCAGTATAGATGGACTAATAGAGAAAGTCCCACACACTGCTAGAAGGCCAAATATTTTTTCAGAGCTGTATGCAGATAAAAATTATTTTTAATTTGCAACCTGATGGAGGTCAGTATAGATGGACTAATAGAGAAAGTCCCACACACTGCTAGAAGGCCAAATAATTTTTCAGAGCTGGATGCAGATAAAAATTATTTTTAATTTGCAACCTGATGGAGGTCAGTATAGATGGACTAATAGAGAAAGTCCCACACACTGCTAGAAGGCCAAATATTTTTTCAGAGCTAGATGTAGACAAAAAATTATTTTCAGTTTGCAACCTGATGGAGGTCAGTATAGATGGACTAATAGAATAAGTCCCACACACAGCTAGAAGCCCAAATATTTTTTCAGAGGTAGATGCAGAAAAAAATTATATTCAGTTTGCAACCTGATGGAGGTCTGTATAGATGGATTAATAGAACAAATCCCACACACAGCTAGAAGCCCAATATTTTTTCAGAGGTAGAAGCAGAAAAAAAATATATTCAGTTTGCAACCTGATGGAGGTCAGTATAGATGGACTAATAGAGAAAGTCCCACACACTGCTAGAAGGCCAAATATTTTTTCAGAGCTAGATGCAGACAAAAAATTATTTTTAATTTGCAACCTGAAGGAGGTCAGTATAGATGGACTAATAGAGAAAGTCCCACACACTGCTAGAAGGCCAAATAATTTTTCAGAGCTGGATGCAGATAAAAATTATATTCAGTTTTCAACCTGATGGAGGTCAGTATAGATGGACTAATAGAACAAGTCCCACACACAGCTAGAAGCCCAAATATTTTTTCAGAGGTAGATGCAGATAAAAAATATTTTTAATTTGCAACCTGATGGAGGTCAGTATAGATGGACTAATAGAGAAAGTCCCACACACTACTAGAAGGCCAAATATTTTTTCAGAGCTAGATGTAGACAAAAAATTATTTTCAGTTTGCAACCTGATGGAGGTCAGTATAGATGGACTAATAGAACAAGTCCCACACACAGCTAGAAGCCCAAATATTTTTTCAGAGGTAGATGCAGAAAAAAATGATATTCAGTTTGCAACCTGATGGAGGTCTGTATAGATGGATTTATAGAACAAGTCCCACACACAGCTAGAAGCCCAATATTTTTTCAGAGGTAGAAGCAGAAAAAAATATATTCAGTTTGCAACCTGATGGAGGTCAGTATAGATGGACTAATAGAGAAAGTCCCACACACTGCTAGAAGGCCAAATATTTTTTCAGAGCTAGATGCAGACAAAAAATTATTTTTAATTTGCAACCTGATGGAGGTCAGTATAGATGGACTAATAGAGAAAGTCCCACACACTGCTAGAAGGCCAAATAATTTTTCAGAGCTGGATGCAGATAAAAATTATTTTTAATTTGCAACCTGATGGAGGTCAGTATAGATGGACTAATAGAGAAAGTCCCACACACTGCTAGAAGGCCAAATATTTTTTCAGAGCTAGATGCAGAAAAAAATTATATTCAGTTTGCAACCTGATGTAGGTCAGTATAGATGGACTAATAGAACAAGTCCCACACACAGCTAGAAGCCCAAATATTTTTTCAGAGGTAGATGCAGATAAAAAATATTTTTAATTTGCAACCTGATGGAGGTCAGTATAGATGGACTAATAGAGAAAGTCCCACACACTGCTAGAAGGCCAAATATTTTTTCAGAGCTAGATGTAGACAAAAAACTATTTTCAGTTTGAAACCTGATGGAGGTCAGTATAGATGGACTAATAGAACAAGTCCCACACACAGCTAGAAGCCCAAATATTTTTTCAGAGGTAGATGCAGAAAAAAATTATATTCAGTTTGCAACCTGATGGAGGTCTGTATAGATGGATTAATAGAACAAGTCCCACACACAACTAGAAGCCCAATATTTTTTCAGAGGTAGAAGCAGAAAAAAAATATATTCAGTTTGCAACCTGATGGAGGTCAGTATAGATGGACTAATAGAGAAAGTCCCACACACTGCTAGAAGGCCAAATATTTTTTCAGAGCTGGATGCAGATAAAAATTATTTTTAATTTGCAACCTGATGGAGGTCAGTATAGATGGACTAATAGAGAAAGTCCCACACACTGCTAGAAGGCCAAATATTTTTTCAGAGCTAGATGCAGAAAAAATTTTTATTCAGTTTGCAACCTGATGGAGGTCAGTATAGATGGACTAATAGAACAAGTCCCACACACAGCTAGAAGCCCAAATATTTTTTCAGAGGTAGATGCAAATAAAAATTATTTTTAATTTGCAACCTGATGGAGGTCAGTATAGATGGACTAATAGAGAAAGTCCCACACACTGCTAGAAGGCCAAATATTTTTTCAGAGGTAAATGCAGAAAAAATTATATTCAGTTTGCAACCTGATGGAGGTCTGTATAGATGGATTAATAGAACAAGTCCCACACACAGCTAGAAGCCAAATATTTTTTCAGTGGTAGATGCAGAAAAAAAATATATTCAGTTTGCAACCTGATGGAGGTCAGTATAGATGGACTAATAGAGAAAGTCCCACACACTGCTGGAAGGCCAAATATTTTTTCAGAGCTAGATGCAGGCAAAAAATTATTTTTAATTTGCAACCTGATGGAGGTCAGTATAGATGGACTAATAGAGAAAGTCCCACAAATGCTAGAAGGCCAAATATTTTTTCAGAGCTGGATGCAGATAAAAATTATTTTTAATTTGCAACCTGATGGTGGTCAGTATAGATGGACTAATAGAGAAAGTCCCACACACTGCTAGAAGGCCAAATATTTTTTCAGAGCTGGATGCAGATAAAAATTATTTTTAATTTGCAACCTGATGGAGGTTAGTATAGATGGACTAATAGAGAAAGTCCCACACACTGCTCGAAGGAGAAATATTTTTTCAGAGCTAGATGCAGAAAAAAATTATTTTCAGTTTGCAACCTGATGGAGGTCAGTATAGATGGACTAATAGAACAAGTCCCACACACAGCTAGAAGCCCAAATATTTTTTCAGAGGTAGATGCAGAAAAAATTATATTTATTTTGCAACCTGATGGAGGTCTGTATAGATGGATTAATAGAACAAGTCCCACACACAGCTAGAAGCCCAATATTTTTTCAGAGGTAGATGCAGAAAAAAAATAAATTCAGTTTGCAACCTGATGGAGGTCAGTATAGATGGACTAATAGAGAAAGTCCCACACACTGCTAGAAGGCCAAATATTTTTTCAGAGCTAGCTGCAGACAAAAAATTATTTTTATTTGCAACCTGATGGAGGTCAGTATAGATGGACTAATAGAGAAAGTCCCACACACTGCTAGAAGGCCAAATATTTTTTCAGAGCTGGATGCAGATAAAAATTATTTTTAATTTGCAACCTGATGGAGGTCAGTATAGATGGACTAATAGAGAAAGTCCCACACACTGCTAGAAGGCCAAATATTTTTTCAGAGCTGCATGCAGATAAAAATTATTTTTAATTTGCAACCTGATGGAGGTCAGTATAGATGGACTAATAGAGAAAGTCCCACACACTGCTAGAAGGCCAAATATTTTTTCAGAGCTAGATGCAGACAAAAAATTATATTCAGTTTGCAACCTGATGGAGGTCTGTATAGATGGATTAATAGAACAAGTCCCACACACAGCTAGAAGCCCAATATTTTTTCAGAGTTAGATGCAGAAAAAAATATATTCAGTTTGCAACCTGATGGAGGTCAGTATAGATGGACTAATAGAACAAGTCCCACACACTGCTAGAAGCCCAAATATTTTTTCAGAGGTAGATGCAGAAAAAAATTATATTCAGTTTGCAACCTGATGGAGGTTTGTATAGATGGATTAATAGAACAAGTCCCAAACACAGCTAGAAGCCCAATATTTTTTCAGAGGTAGATGCAGAAAAAAAATATATTCAGTTTGCAACCTGATGGAGGTCAGTATAGATGGACTAATAGAGAAAATCCCACACACTGCTAGAAGGCCAAATATTTTTTCAGAGCTAGATGCAGAAAAAAAATATATTCAGTTTGCAACCTGATGGAGGTCAGTATAGATGGACTAATAGAGAAATTCCCACACACTGCTAGAAGGCCAAATATTTTTTCAGAGCTAGATGCAGAAAAAAATTATTTTCAGTTTGCAACCTGATGGAGGTCAGTATAGATGGACTAATAGAGAAAGTCCCACACACTGCTAGGAGGCCAAATATTTTTTCAGAGCTGGATGCAGATAAAAATTATTTTTAATTTGCAACCTGATGGAGGTCTGTATAGATGGACTAATAGAGAAAGTCCCACACACTGCTAGAAGGCCAAATATTATTTCAGAGCTGCATGCAGATAAAAATTATTTTTAATTTGCAACCTGATGGAGGTCAGTATAGATGGACTAATAGAGAAAGTCCCACACACTGCTAGAAGGCCAAATATTTTTTCAGAGCTAGATGCAGACAAAAAATTATATTCAGTTTGCAACCTGATGGAGGTCTGTATAGATGGATTAATAGAACAAGTCCCACACACAGCTAGAAGCCCAATATTTTTTCAGAGGTAGATGCAGAAAAAAATATATTCAGTTTGCAACCTGATGGAGGTCAGTATAGATGTACTAATAGAACAAGTCCCACACACTGCTAGAAGCCCAAATATTTTTTCAGAGGTAGATGCAGAAAAAAATTTTATTCAGTTTGCAACCTGATGGAGGTCTGTATAGATGGATTAATAGAACATGTCCCACACACAGCTAGAAGCCCAATATTTTTTCAGAGGTAGATGCAGAAAAAAAATATATTCAGTTTGCAACCTGATGGAGGTCAGTATAGATGGACTAATAGAGAAAATCCCACACACTGCTAGAAGGCCAAATATTTTTTCAGAGCTAGATGCAGAAAAAAATTATATTCAGTTTGCAACCTGATGGATGTCAGTATAGATGGACTAATAGAACAAGTCCCACACACTGCTAGAAGCCCAAATATTTTTTCAGAGCTAGATGCAGAAAAAAATTATATTCAATTTGCAACCTGATGGAGGTCAGTATAGATGGACTAATAGAATGATGCTATGCCCAAAAGATTTTACTTCACTAGGTGCAGTAAAAAAATTGGTATTCTATACACAGGTGGTATATCTTGCAACACAGATAGGCTACTCCACTGACTAACACACTCTGCAATAGGCCAAAAAGGATTAGCTTTGCTAGATTCAGCCAAATGTTGTGAAAAAAACTTGAACAGCACTGGCACAGACCTGCCTGGCAAAAACTGATAGGAACTGATGTTAACTAGTCCTGAAAAGGACTGCAATTACAATTAGTCTTTACTCCCACAATCTATCTATTTAAGAGCACAGACCTGCCTGATAAAAGTCGTAGGAAATTCTGTAACCTAGTCCTTAAAAGGACTGCAATCACAACTATTCCCTACTCCCAAGCTATCTGTAGATTTGTGCGAGAATTGGCTTGAAATTAACAAGGTATAGCGCACACAGCAACAGGGGTGCCGTCTAACACGCAGCTGCAGCAGTGAGAAAATGGTGGTGACGGGGAAAATGGCTTGGTCTTATAGGGCAAGGACATGTGACATACACTGCCAATGACACATGCCCTTGCTTGTGTGAAAAAAGCACTTCGCTCCGTGTGTGCGCTGCTGATAGGCTGACAGATTGCACCTCCCCACTGTAAATGCGGGAAAGAGAAAAAAAAATGGAGATCTTCATTATTGCTGCAGAGATCCATCCCCTGCCCCTCCCCCCACCCCGCTGTACACTCAAACTGCGTATTAACATTAATTTTCATCATTACTGAGAAAAAATCCAGTTATGATTTTGGTGCACGAACAGTTATCGAACATAACCTCGAACAGCCGAATTTTTCTCAAATCGTTCGTGTTCGCCGAACGGCTCGAACACCGCCCAAAACAGCTCAAATTTGAGATTGGCGAACAGTTCGAGTAGAACAACGCTCATCTCTAATTATAAAGCTAAACAAAATTTAAACAATGCATTAAATCCATGTATGAACAATATAACATTAATAAAATACAGTGAAACAGACCATAATCTCTACATTAGACTTCATAAGAAAGATTTTAAGTTTCACTATATATTATGTGTCCTTGCCATCTTCTATGTAGAAGACCAGTAGAATGTTTTGTAGTTGTTGGTTGTTAAAGAGGTTTCACTTTATGATTGTTTTACCTAATGATGAGTTCTTGTCCGCAGTTTGTTGCTTCCAAAAAACATAACAAATAAGAAAACAGCCAGCGGCTTTCCCATCTACTATAGAATTCAAGGGTTCCCTACTGGTTGATAAAACTTATATGCATTTCTTCTTTTGTTTGACTGCAGAGAATAAACTCCATATGCCCAGAGTATAGTTAAGAATAAGAAAGTCAAAAGTGTATAGATAACATTTGTATCCAGTGGGAAATATGTACTAGCATAATGTTTTTCACTATTGACCATGGACTTGAATTGAAATAAAGTCAAGTAAGTTGCAGAGAGCAAAACTATTACCCATTTTAAATACATTTTATCTATTGTTTCATAATTTTGCAATGAAAATAAAAAGGGAAAAAACTTATCACAGATTTATTTTCACGACAAATCCAATATAGAGGAATTAGAAATCTTGCAGTAGCTAACAACTGTTTGAGGAAGAATAGGCAGATCTGTTACTTTCAAATATTTGCCATATGCCACACTGATAGCAATCACTGGAGTGGGACATCATGTTTGGAAGAATAGAAGGAGCAAGACAAGGAAGGAGACAAGCAACCCAATGGCTTGATACTATCAAAAAATGCCAGAGAAGACCCTGGTGGACCTATCTAAGCTTGAAAAAGATCAATCTTCCTACAGATCGTTCATTCATCAAGTTGCCATGGCTCCAGATTGAGCATATCACACGTATCACATATAAGTGTGCTCCAAATTCAGCCATTTCTGGATTCCATTTAAATTTTGTTGCAGTGTGCAAGTGAAGTTTTTGACACAAGGTCGCTGTGAAAAATAGTAACCTACAGGCCAGCTATTTAGAACGTGATTTACACGTATCACATAAAAGTGTGTTCCAAATTCAGGAATTTCAGACCTCCATTTAAATTTTGCTGCAGTGTGTCAGTGAAGTTATTGACACGAGGTCGCTGTGAAAAATAATAACCTACAGGCCAGCTATTTAAAACTGTGGTTTTCCATCACACGTATCACATACAAGTTCTCTCCAAATTCAGCCATTTCTGATCTCCATTTAAATTTTGTTGCAGTGTGTCGGTGAATGTTATTGACACCCGGTCGCTGTGAAAAATAGTAATCTACAGGCCGCTATTTAAAACTGTGGTTTTCCAAAACACGTATAGCATATCACTGATGTTCAAATCAAGTCATTTGTAGTGAACCTGGAAAATATTGTCCTCCATTTAAAATGGGCAAGGCGCGTGGCAAGGGTCGGGGAAGAGGACATGATGGTGATGATGGAGCATAGAGAGGACGAGGCCAAGGTTGTGGGCAAGCTGAAATTGTGCCACAACAGACACCCACATCTCGCTCGACTTTCCTGTCCAAATTAATAGAGGACCGCAGAACACCACTATTGAACACAAAGCAGTGTCACAAGGTTATTGGTTTGATAGCAGATAATGCTTCCAGTCACTTAGCCACCACCACCACCACCCTGTTTTCCACAGGGTCAAGTCTCAGTAGCCGTGAGTCTGGACGCATATTCCTCACCCTGATCCTTCTTCCTCCCACCATGTCGATTGCCCAGAAAAAACTTATCCCACATTTGGACACTCCGAAGAGCTGATCATTTTTCCATTTATAGATTCGGGCCTCTCGCCCAGTCCACTTGAAGCGGGGCAAGAGGAGATTGCATATAGCTATGCCCAAATATTTGAGCAGCCATGGTCACATGAAGGTGATGGTGGGAAACTGTCACAAGAGGTGGATGATGATGAGACAGAATTGGCAGAAATTAAGGAGGAGGACCAAGGTGTGGAAGTGGAAGATGAGGTGGTGGACGATGAAGTCAATGACAGAAACCCTGCAAAGTGACATGCAGAGCGAGGACAGCAGCACACAGGGGGAAGACAAGAATAAGCTGTGTGGTGGCCGCAGACAGAAGGCAGGCAACCATTCCCCGTAACATCAAGATGATGGAAGTACAACTCTTAGGTCTTCCCGAGTCTGGTTGTTTTTTAAAGACTCTGCCGATAACCCCAAAGAGACCATTTGCACTACCAGCCAGGCCAGCATTAGCAGGGGTAGCAAAACTACCAGCCTGACCACCACCAGCATGATCAGGCAGATGACAGCAAAGAATCCAACTGAGTGGGCTGAACCCCAGGATCCAGCACCAGTATCTGCGGGTGACACCACTGCTTCTTCCGCTGTTGTGTGTGCCCACCAATCCCCTGTCCATGGGGCATGCCAAGATGCCTCCATCCCTGCTCCTGTCATTGAACACTCTCAACTAGCACCATCAGCAAGTAAGTCCACGTCCTTGTCACAGTGCAGCGTTCAGTTGTCCCTACCCTAGTCCTTGGAACGGAAGCAAAAATTCGCAGCTAACGCCCCACATGCCACACTACTAAATTAATATATTTCGCGTAGCTTGCACTCGAAATGTTGCCTTTTAGGCTCGTGGAGACGGAAGCTTTCCACAACCTCATGGTGGCGGCCGTTCCTTGGTACTTGGCCCATAGCCGCCACTATTTCTCCCGGTGTGCCGTCGCTGCATTACACAAGTACGTGTCCCACAACATTAGCCATGCCCTCATCAACACAGTTACTGGGAAAGTCCACCTAAACACGGACACGAGGACAAGTGCTTTTGTGAAAAAACAGTACATCTCGCTGACGGTACACTGGGTTAACATAGCGGAAGCCAGGACCCAGTCGGACCTTGGGACAGAACACGTCCTCCCGACGCTGAGGATTGTGGGCTCTGGGTCAGCCAGGGTTGACCCCACATTCTACATCTCCTGCACCTCCTCCTCTTCAGCATCCATCTCCGAAAGTACCACATCAGTTGCAAGCGGGAAGCACTGCAGCACTGCCTCGGCCAAGCAGCAACAGGCTGTGCTGAAGCTAATATGCTTAGGTGAAAAACCGCACAATGCTGAAGAGTTGAGGACAGCTCTGAAAGAGAAGGCAGATCTGTGGCTGACACTGCTGAACCTACAGCCAGGCATGGTCGTGTGTGACAATGGTGGGAACCTGGTGGCGGCTCAGAGGCGAGGCGAGCTCATACATGTACCATGCCTGGCCCATGTGTTTTATCTCGTGGTTCAGCGGTTTCTCAAAACCTACCTGGATCTGTCGGATCTACTTGTCAAAGTATGCCGCCTGTGTGCCCATTTTAGAAAGTCAGCTACAGCTTCCGCCGCTCTTGCCATGCTTCAGCAGCATTTTCAGCTTCCAGCTCACTGACTCGTGTATGAAGTCCCCACGCGTTGGAACTCTACATTGCAGATGTTGGGAAGGATTTGTGAGCAGAAGAGGGCAGTTGTTGACTACCTGCATCAACAAGGCCGTCATTATTCAGGTCAGACTCCATACATAAAACCTCATGAGTGGACTTGGATGTCAGACATCTGTACCATCCTCCAAAACTTTGATGACTCCACTAAGATGGTGAGCTGCGATGATGCCATAATTAGCTTCACCATCCCTTCTCTGTCTTCTGAAATGCTCTCTACTCGCAATTAAAGAGGATGCATTGCAGGCGGAGCATGATGAGATGGCGCAAGGAACCATACAGGGTGATTACACACAGCTCAGCCTCATCTCATCCCAATGTGGATTGGGTGACAATGTGGAAGAGGGGGAGGAGCAAGAAGAACAGAAGCTAATTTTATGTGATATAGAAGGGTAAAACCTGCACAACTGCCATACCTGTCTGTTCAGCGTGGATGGCGTGAGGACAGGAAGGAGGAGGAAGAGGACAGGGAGGAGGAGGAAGAGGAGGAGGATGAGGAGGAGAGCATGGTCAATCATCCTCTTGGTGAGAACACGGAAGTCTTGCCTCTTTGCAATCTGGCACACATGGCTGAGTTTGTTACGCTACATTTCCCGTGACCCTCGCGTTGTCCAAATTTTGGGTTACAGTCATTACTGGTTGAAGATGCTTGTAGATCCAGGCTACAGGGAAAACTTTCTTTCTCTTATTCCTGAGCAGAACAGGCCTAATAAAATGGTGCAGTATGAGAAGGCCCTTGTTGCGGAATTATTAAAAAAATTCCCATCTGAAAACGCTGGCGGCAAAGGTCACAGATCTTTGGACAACCATGGAGTACAGGCGAGAGAGCCACAAATGCAAGGAGCAGAAACAGGGGAACAGTGTCAAAGTTCTGGGACAGTTTTCTCAGACCCTCCCATCGCACAGGCCCTGAGGTGGGGGGTACTTTCACAAGGAGTGCAAAGTTTCCGAAGATGGTGAGAGAGTACCTTGCCGACTGTACCAATGTCCTCTGTGATTCCTTTGTGCCTTTTAATTATTGGGTATCCAAGCTTGATACATGGCAAAATCTGGCTCTCTACGCCTTGTAGGTCTTGCCTGCCCTGCCCCTATCGTTTCGTCAAAGTGGATTTTTAGTGCCGCCGGTGGAATTATAACCAATAGACGCATTCGCCAGACAACTGAAAATGCTGACAGGCTGACTCTTAAAAAAATGGGCTGGTTTGGGCCAGACTTCTTAACAGCACCGAATGATAGCAGCATAACATAAAATCAAATACAGTGTCTTTTTTTGGGGAGTTCTAACTCTATTCCCATGCACCTCTGTCTTCACACCCAGACATGGGTATATGCTTTCTGATTTTGTCTATTTGCTCTTGTCCTCCTCCTTCTCCGCATCCTCATTCTCCACCACCATATCACCACCATATGTACCATATCAACATATCTACATCTCTTGCAAGGGGCTTTGGAGTTCCTCCAAATTTTTACCAGCCATTGCTTCACTGCTTAGGCAAACACTAGGGGAGACCCACTTCCTAATAATGGGAACTTTGTTTTTAGGAGGCTCTCTAACCTCTATGTCTCTTAAAAGGGACATTAGAATGCCTGCAAATTTTTGGCAGCCCTTGCATTCACAACATATGCAATAACAATATAGAAGACCCGATCGTTAATAATGGGAACAACAAAGCATAGCTGGCTGATGGCTCTCTAACAATAGTGAGGTCCAACTGCTGGCCCTTTAAGAATAGTAAGGGCTGCCTGATGGCCTTATAAAAATGGGTTTGTGACTTTCAGAGTCCATCATAAATGAAACACGATGTTTCTGATGATGTGTCACACACCACATGGCCAGATAAGGTAGTAAAATGTTAAAATGACATTTCCCGGTGAATGCATTTGTCTTAAAAAAATAAAGTAAAAAAACACAGACATAGTAGGATCTTTCTTTAGTATAAAAACCGCCAATGTTATCTCAATGTAATCACATTGTTCAGCTCCTGCACCTCCTCCTCCAGTTCGGCGTCCATCTCTAAAAGACCACATCAGTCACAAGCTGAAAGCACTGCAGCACTGCCTTGGCCAAGCGGCAACAGGCTGTGCTGAAGATAACATGCTTAATGCTTAGGTGACAAACCGCCCACTGCTGCAGAGTTGTTGAAATCTGTAACACAACAGCCTGATCTGTGGCTCTCACCGCTGAACATACAGCCAGGCATGGTCATGTGTGACAATGGGTGGAACCTGGTGATGGAGAAATGACAGCCGGAGTAGATACGGTTTGCCAAAAGTCAGTCCTTTCACCGAGCTAAAAAATATGGCTGTTGTGAAATATAACTCACCGACAAACTGTGGACTGGCTCCGTACCGTCCCTGGCCACATTCACTTGTCCACGTGTTTGTGGTTAGATGGTCTTTCCCAGTAAGTGCACTGGGGAGAGCACAGGTAATGTTGTAGGACCTGTGTTTTTGGAAGGCAGAGACGACACCAGGACAAATAGTGGTGGCTGGGGACTGAATATGGACACCCGGCCGCCGCCATAAGGTTGTGGACAGCTTCTGCCTCCACGAGCCTAATAGGCTACATTTCAAGTGCAAGTAGCTGTCAAAAATTTGGCAGTATATTATTGCAGCCTGTGGGTGGGTGGCTGCATACTTGCGGTTGCATTCTAAGTAACAAAAAACTAAGAAAATGGTGGCCTCTATCATCATCATGGCCTCACCTTGGCACTATAAACTCTCCTGAAGGAGAAGCCAGGGCCCACTGGAGGAGTCTCCGGTTCTCTGGTGGGCCCATCCAACTCTGCCGAGAAGCAGCCTTGGCTAAGAAAAGTGTGTGGGAAGATTCCCGGACACTCTATGGCTGCATTTTTAATGTGGACTGACTCCATACCATCCCTGGCCACATCCACCTGTCCACGTGTTTGTGTTTAGGCGGTCCTTCCCAGTAAGTGCACTGGGGAGAGCACGGGTAATTCTGTGGGACCCGTGCTTGCGGAAGGTAGAGACGACACCGGGTGAAATAGTGGCAGCTGGGGACCGAGTATGGACATTCGGCCGCCACTGCCATCAGGCTGTGGACAGCTTCCACCTCAAGGAGCCTAAAAGGCCAAATTTCAAGTGCAAGCAGCTGTCAAAAATTTTGGCAGTATAGTATTGCAGCCTGTATTTGAGTGGGTGGCTGGCTGCATACTTGTGCTTGCATTCCAAGGAATGTAATAGGGACAACTGAATGCTGCGCTGGGACAAGGACGTGGACAGTGATTGTTGCAAGTCTGCAGCGACAGGTGCTTGGCGGGAGACATCTTCGCATGCGCCAAGGATCACTTATTATGGGCACACTTAGGCAGTGACCAGGGAGTCAGAGATGCTGTGTCTGTCAGTGTAGTGTCCAGAGGCTGGAGGCGCTACCAGGAGACAGGCCATTATACCAGGAGATGTAGAGGGGGCCGTAAGAGGGCAACAACACATCAGCAGGAAAGACACAGCAAACCTTCTTGCCACTGCTCGCATTGATGTGCCTTCCTGGATGAGCTGCTTCTATGGGTTGTAGAGTCCGTCTCATGCTACCATGAGTGTGAAAGCACAACCAACATTCAAAAGTGATCAAAAAATCAGCCAGAAAGCATTGGTACTGAGATGTGGTCTGTGGTCCTCACCTGCAGAACCACTCCTTTATTGAGTGTGTCTTGATAATTGCCAATAATTTCCATCTATTGTCTATTCCATTTGTACAACAGCATGTGAAATTGATTGTCAATCAGTGTTGCTTCCTAAGTGGACAGTTTGATTTCACAGAAGTTTGATCCACTTGGAGTTATATTCTGTTGTTTAAGTGTTCCCTTTATTTTTTTGAGCAGTGTATATATACACATACAGTATACAGTGGTGGCCAAAAGTATTGGCACCCCTGCAATTTTGATAGATAATTCTCAGTTTCTTCCTGAAAATGATTGCAATCACAAATTCTTTGGTATTATTATCTTCATTTAATTTGCTTGCAAGGAAAAAACACAAAAGAGAATGAAGCAAAAATCAAATCCTTGATCATTTCACACAAAACTCCAAAAATGGGCCAGACAAAAGTATTGGCACCCTCAGCCTAATACTTGGTTGAACAACCTTTAGCCAAAATAACTGCGAACAACCACTTCCGGCAACCATCAACCATCTTACATTGCTCCGCTGGAACTGTATACCATTCTTCTTTGGCAAACTGCTCCAGGTCCCTGATATTTGAAGGGTGCCTTCTCCAAACTGCCATTTTGAGATCTCTCCACAGGTGTTCTATGGGATTCAGGTCTGGACTCATTGCTGGCCACCTTAGAAGTCTCCAGTGCTTTCTCTCAAACCATTTTATAGTGCTTTTGGAAGTGTGTTTTGGGTCATTGTCCTGCTGGAAGACCCATGACCTCTGAGGGAGACCGAGCTTTCTCACACTGGGCCCTACATTATGCTGCAAACTTTGTTCGTAGTCTTCAGACTTCATAATGCCATGCACACGGTCAAGCAGTCCAGTGCCAGAGGCAGCAAAGCAACCCCAAAACATCAGGGAACCTCAGCCATGTTTGACTGTAGGGACCGTGTTCTTTTCTTTCAATGCCTCTTTTTTTTTCCTGTACACTCTATGTTGATGCTTTTTCCCAAAAAGCTCTACTTTTGTCTCATCTGACCAGAGAACATTCTTCCAAAACGTTTTAGGCTTTCTCAGGTAAGTTTTGGCCAACTCCATCCTGGCTTTTTTATGTCTCGGGGTAAGAAGTGGGGTCTTCCTGGGTATCCTACCATACAGTCCCTTTTCATTCAGACACCGATGGAGAGTACGGGTTGACACTGTTGTACCCTCGGACTGCAGGGCAGCTTGAACTTGTTTGGATGTTAGTTGAGGTTCTTTATCCACCATCCGCACAATCTTGCATTGAAATCTCTCGTCAATTTTTCTTTTCCGTCCACATCTAGGGAGGTTAGCCACAGTGCCATGGGCTTTAAACTTCTTGATGACACTGTGCACGGAAGACACAGTAACATTCATGTCTTTGGAGATGGACTTGTAGTCTTGAGATTGCTCATGCTTCCTCACAATTTGGTTTCTCAAGTCCTCAGACAGTTCTTTAGTCTTCTTTCTTTTCTCCATGCTCAATGTGGTACACACAAGGACACAGGACAGAGGTTGAGTCAACTTTAATCCATGTTAACTGGCTGCAAGTGTGATTTAGTTATTGCCAACACCTGTTAGGTGCCACAGGTAAGTTACAGGTGCTGTTAATTACACGAATTAGAGAAGCATCACATGATTTTACAAACAGTGCCAATTCTTTTGTCCACCCCCTTTTTTAGGTTTGGTGTGGAATTATATCCAATTTGGCTTTAGGACAATTATTTTTGTGTTTTTTCATTGAAGACAAATGAAGATAATAATACCAAAGAATTTGTGATTGCAATCATTTTCTGGAAGAAGCTGAGTATTATCTGACAGAATTGCAGGGGTGCCAATACTTTTTGCCACCACTGTATACACACACACTTAGATGTTAATGAAGACTGATACAGGATATAATAAAGATAGAAGAGATAGAGATGCCAATGTGGTTTAGAGAATTGTACTTGACTCGTGGAATAATGCATTATTGGTTTGTTTTTTTGTTAGTTTTTTTTCTCATTGATGATGTACTGTTGCTATAGAAATGTAGAAATATCAAAGCACTTATAAAACAAAATCATCCTGCAATAACCTGCCATAGTTATTCTGCATTGTCAGATTTCATAATACTTAATATTTTGTGCTTTCTTTTTTATGCTATATATATATATTGTTGCCATATAATCAAAATATGCTAATTATTGTATTAGTGAAGGGAAAGCTATATGTCTAATGTTCATGAAAGATACCCAGCATGGACATGTTTCTGCTAGATGAACTCAGAATTAAAAATGATTACTACATTATTATACTCTGTACATTTAATACAAGTATTATGACTACAAACTGAAAACAAACTTGTCACAGGCTAGACTGGGGTATAGAGTCCAAACAATTCTCTGGTATCCACACTTCCTTCCACAAGGAGGGCTGAACTAAGGTATGAGCATACAATGTCTGTTTCAGGTTCATCTTTGAAGTCAGTGCTTAAAATTTGTGGGCTGTAATTTATTTGTAGTGGCATCTGCTCCCCTATCATACATCAGGAAATTACTAATACATGAAGAGGTGAGACCCTTACCTTTTCACAGAGTTAGGTTTTGGAAACATACCTTTATGGGATGGTTCAAAAATTGCTGTCCACAGGTCTCTGAAATTAAATTTAATACATTTGTTTTTGAGCAAATTCTTTTTGCTACAACTGCATCTCAACTCCTTTAGGGCAAATTCATATGTGTAATTTTTCCTCACACACTGTTGGTCACACAGTCTGCCAATCCACTCTAAGAAACTTGCTGGGCTTCTTACTGTTTTGTTGACTGAACAATGTTTTCTCTGCTGCAGTTCTTTCCTTTTAATAATGAACTCCTGCTATGTATTCCTCACTATTCATAGTCTTCGGCCTCACCCACACTTTTCTTTGGCAGTTTTCTGCCTATGCACAATGTTGGCAGAAAGCTGTTAAATAATGGAGTTGGTGAGGATATAGAGATTGAGAGGTCTAGCAGAGCTGCAGCAGAGAAAACATTGTTTTATCAAATCTAAAACAAGAAGCCAGGTAAATAAAACAGAGCTGGAATCAGGGTCTATGTCTCAATGTTATACTGCTCTTAGATTCAGAAGCATAAACCTGGAGACAGATTCCTTTTAATTACCAAACCTGAATGGCCTTAATAATAAGCCAATGTTTGGCTTTGGTATCTCCACTTTACATCTACTTTATAATTTTGAAATTAATGTGTCTTTATGATGCTTAGTTTTATACAGGAAAAGATTTTTTTTTATATAGGAAAAGATTTTTTAATGCTATTTGGCGGGCATATAAATTACTGTAACATGTTTTATATATTGTTTATGGTGCAAATACTGAAAAAAGATTAGCTTGCTTTTTTTTTGTTTACTATTTATGTCCTTCATGTTTCCCATTGAATAACCTGATAATTAAATTCTTTGGGTTTTAAAGTTATATTGATACCTAATAAGTGTGTTTAGAGTTTTAGGTAACATATGCAGAAGAAAATGTGATTTGATATTAACCATTTACTTTTCGTGGACTAACAAAAGGCTTGTGGTCAGTGATGTGTTAAAGCATCCTCTAGCAAAGGAGTGGAAAAGGGAAAACTCGGAGAAAGGAGGATCTTGGAGAGACAATAGGCCTGTTTCATAAAGGCAATGTTGCCAATATTTTGGTGTAAAACACCTTAAAATGTGGTAAAATTTTGGCACACCTCAAGTTGCCACCTTTGGTGTCTTTTTAACAAAGCCTACCCAACATATTTAAAATAATTTACAGCGCAGATTGGAGTAATATTTCTGGATGAAGAGCAGTTGTAAGGCACTTAATTCAGTAGGAATTGTGCGCCTCTTAATGAATTAAGCGCATTTTACTCCAGTGGTCTCATTTATTAAGACTGACATGCAAAATGTCAGTCTTAAAGAATGTGGTCCAATATATCTTTCTGTTTTCTCAGATGCTGGAATCTAAAATATGTCCTCTTACATAATTGAATAGAGATGATTCAAGATAACATTGGAGGTAAAGATCACAGGCTCAGGAGTTTTAATCCGACACTATAATGGCATGGGGAATAAAGCTCTTGACTAGGCTCTGAAGCTTTGTCATTATTAGGTTAAAAAAAATTTATATAATCAGACAATGCAATATGGAATACTCAAGTTGCATGTTCTTTACCTGGCAACAAATGTCTCCAAGGCCTCTTTCAGATGTCCATGAATTATGCAAGTGTTCTTTCCATGTTTTTCAGGCTTAAAACACATACCCAGCATAGTCTAAGTGGTTTCTGATATATCCATGTTTTTTTTCAGACCTAGTGATCTGAAAAAAATATTGGAAAAATTTGAGATCCAAAAATACAAGTTCTTCGCTTCTATTTTTCCTCTCACAAAAGGCATGTGGATGAAAATATGATGCAAAAAAAACATAAAAGTTTTTTTGCATCATACTATGGATCTTTAATTCACAGATATAGAATGCGTCTGTACATATGAGACCGAGTCATGATATATTAAAGTTCTTTATCGACAACTAATAAAAGTCATGTAAGACAACAATTTAACTTCCAATTGTCCAACGAAGAATAAGAAATAAGTATTTGACCGGTTTAGCAAATTCTCTTTGGGATTTCTTTTCCGATGTCTTTGTAACCAGACAGGTGTATAAGATCAGCAGATTGGGAAGTGACATGGTCATGTTGCCATAGGGAGCAACTTGACATTAAATTGAAGAGTTGAGTAAACAGATGTACACTGTCACCTTTACATTGAGGTGATGGCAATTTTCCACTGAAAACTCATTTAGCTTGAAGGAAAAAAAAATAAAATCTGTAGCAGTACAGATAAACTCCATAATAAGGTCTGTCAGTGAATGATACTAAGATGTAGAGAATTATGAATATTTGTGGAAAATTATGTATTTTCATTAATAACTAGACTTTTGTAGATTTGAACATACATCTGCGGGATATTAAAATGTAAATAAACTTCAAACTGAATATGAAAACATTTCTGGATTTTAATTTTCAGTTTTTGACAGAACACATTAGGTTATATAAAATATTTTGTACATATTGCATCTCATAGAAAAAAAGTATATTGTCAAAGTTTATTTTTGTACAAAAGTGTAAACGTCAAAGTTTTACCTACCATTTTTTTTTTTTAATAAATATACTTTAATTATTGTTAAATCTTCACATTTTTGTACTATATTTTAGGATTTTTTGGTCACTTTCCTTCTAGAATATTAGTTTGTATTGAACTTTAATTGATTAAACCTCAAATGTTTGTGTCTAGGAAAGGTGGTGTAGTAGTGATAGGCTAAATTCATACATTTGTGAAATAAAGACTGTAGAGGCATGGAGATCAGTGGGTTCTCTGGTCCACTGGCCCAACTGTCTTTAGAAAGACCACATAGACCAGGGTTCATCCCACTGAATGCCCTCACTCTTCCCTCGTGGGCACAATTCTACTCAGACAACACAGGGTGTGGGTAAAAAAGTGTGGCAAAACTTTATTGAACCGCCAACAGACAAAAAACATATAGAACAGTCCCAGCAAATACCCAAGATGGTGTAAATTACAGAGTTTCACCCTTCTGCTGACTCATTGGGTTTAGAGCAGCTTTGACTTTGGGGCTTCCAGGGCTGAATACCTCCACCAGTGGCACCCTGCTTTTGGCTGGCACCTACAGAGAGGAGGTAACGACATGCTAAGGAAGCTAACAGTCTATTGAGGTATGTGACCAGGTGACCGGAGGGTCCCAACCTGGCTTCTCCGAATGTCTCCATGGGGCCAGGTGACTGGAGGGTCCCAACCTGGCTTCCCCAAATGTCTCCATGGGTTCAGTGATGGTCAATGGAGCAGATATTTCTTCTTCCAGCTAGGGCCATGGTCCCTTAGGCTGGCATCCTGTATAATGCCAAATCTGTATCCCTCTTTATGGAACCATGGTGTCCTGGCTGCTGTTCTGTAGAGTCTCTTTGCAGAAGGATAGAAATCCTTTTTATATCCACATCCATGGTTCAGGCCATCATCCACAGGTTAGGAGAAAGGTGGGATGAGAGTAACTAGTATTAATCAATCTTCATAGTTTGTCTTTCACTGTTTTGAAGGTCAACAAACTACATGGACTTATACAATGATTAATCAACATATTAGCAAACATCAATTATTCAATGACCCTGCATTCCTGTCCTCCACGAATAGCAGCACAATAAACTGTAGGAGCTGATGATATAAGAGGTAAACAGCAAACAAATCACAAACAAATTCAAGAGTTAACGTTTAGACTTATATGAACAATAAATCAAAAAGAAAGACACCCTCTCCTAGTGATAAGAGGGGGGTAATCAGATCAAGACCGCAACTATTCTCATTAAAATAAATATTTATTGGTACACAATATACATTAATAGACAGTATTAAAAAAGAAAAAATAATTATTTTATAAATATTTATGCAGTACCTCAAATGTGAGGGATAGCGGATAGCTCTGCCCAATAACCACTATATGCTCAAAAAATCAGATAGTGTCTAATTTGGAAAAGTACAAATATTGTAAAAAATGGGCTCAGCCTGAGATCCATAATACAATAGTCCAAAAATTAGTACATAGAATTTTTTATTTGTTTTTTTAATAATACAAAAGTGTCAATAGCAAAGCACCCCCACA
Source organism: Phyllobates terribilis (assembly GCF_046119375.1). Lineage (NCBI taxonomy): Eukaryota > Metazoa > Chordata > Amphibia > Anura > Dendrobatidae > Phyllobates > Phyllobates terribilis. The sequence goes on along the minus strand of NW_027362767.1, from coordinate 345,032,873 downwards.
CCATCACACCTCCTCCTCCATGCTTCACGGTGGGAACCAGGCATGTAGAGTCCATCCGTTCACCTTTTCTGTGTCGCGCAAAGACACGGTGGTTGGAACCAAAGATCTCAAATTTGGACTCATCAGACCAAAGCACAGATTTCCACTGGTCTAATGTCCATTCCTTGTGTTCTTTAGCCCAAATAAGTCTCTTCTGCTTGTTGCCTGTCCTTAGCAGCGGTTTCCTAGCAGCTATTTTACCATGAAGGCCTGCTGCACAATGTCTCCTCTTAACAGTTGTTGAAGAGATGTGTCTGCTGCTAGAACTCTGTGTGGTATTGACCTGGTCTCTAATCTGAGCTGCTGTTAACCTGTGATTTCTGAGACTGGTGACTCGGATAAACTTATCCTCAGAAGTAGAGGTGACTCTTGGTCTTCCTTTCCTGGGGTGGTCCTCATGTCAGCCAGTTTCTTTGTAGCGCTTGAAGGTTTTTGCAACTGCACTTGGGGACACTTTCAAAGTTTTCCCAATTTTTTGGACTGACTGACCTTCATTTCTTAAAGTAATGATGGCCACTCGTTTTTCTTTACTTAGCTGCTTTTTTCTTGCCATAATACAAATTCTAACAGTCTATTCAGTAGGACTATCAGCTGTGTATCCACCTGACTTCTGCACAACACAACTGATGGTCCCAACCCCATTTATAAGGCAAGAAATCCCACTTATTAAACCTGACAGGGCACACCTGTGAAGTGAAGACCATTTCCGGCGACATCCTCTTGAAGCTCATCAAGAGAATGCCAAGAGTGTGCAAACAGTCATCAAAGCAAAAGGAGGCTACTTTGAAGAACCTAGAATATAAGACATATTTTCAGTTGTTTCACACTTTTTTGTTAAGTATATAATTCCACATGTGTTAATTCATAGTTTTGATGCCTTTAGTGTGAATGCACAATTTTCATAATCATGAAAAAACAGAAAAATCTTTAAATGAGAAGGTGTGTCCAAACTTTTGGTCGGTACTGTATTTCATATGAACAATAGTCTGTCTCCTGGCCTACTGAAAATATATGTATGGCATAATTAAGATTAAATGCTGTATCATTTGTGAGACAGTGAGGGGAGTTATATGCGAGGGATGGTATGTATCCCCCAGGATGCGGATAGAAGCATATTGAACCCACTGGAGTGCATTGCAATCACAGACATAGCTATGGTTGCAGTGGAAAATAAAAGTAAGTTTGGACTTGGTCAAACTAGTTGACCAAGTCGGATTTAAGAAAATCCGGCATGGGCTTTTATTTTTGGAGTGATCTACAGGATTGCAGTGGGGTGGTTCACTCCCTCCAGCCCAGGACTTTATTTGGACATTCTTGGGTCACTGCCTCTTAAATCCAACTCTGTGAACACCGCCGCACTACACATCACAGAGACAATGCTTGAATACCCTGCCCGACCAGTGTGTCTACTTATCTTCCTGAGATAATTGCCTCATATCTGCCTGTGAAGAAGTTGGCTTAGATCAGGAGACCCAAATGGTCAGGCCGTGTATTATGATTAAAGCATGATTCTTGGCCTTAGAGCACACTAACATTAGGTTTTTCAAGTTGATTTTAGAATAAAAATCTGTGTTAAAATCTGCAAGTTAACTACCCACAAACTGACTCTTATTGCATTCAATGGAATGCTTTGTCATTCTATGTTAAATCAACTTTTGATTGTTCTGACTTTAAAAACCTATGCGTGAATGTACTTGGATTATAGTTATGCAGGACTTCATGACACTGTCTCAAATTTGCTTTCTTCCAATTTATGAAAATTAAAGTTAGCTGCCATTTCTTCTTCCAAATAAAATCCAATTCATCCAGTTAACTCCACTTTCCAGCAGAACCAAATACTTAATCGAAAATTATAGATTTTTGTGACTAGAAAATCAGACTCCAAGACTTCTATGAAAGTGAAAATGATTTAATTCTCAGCAAACCAAAAATTTTGTTTAGGCAACTTACACACAGTCATTCACAAAAAAGAAATGTTCAGCTCACCTGATGGAAAAAAACCTCTTAGCTCTCAAGATGTGCATGGACACTGAATCTCAGTTGGAAGGATAATAGTAAACATGTAAAAAATTGTAATCTTGTCCAGCACTCAATCTCTAAATTTTCCATGAAAAAAAACAGCTATTATTGATGCCTTAAAAAAAACAAAAACACAAAAGTTTAAAAACAAGGCATCCTGCAAAATATCCTACTCATTTCGAACCTAGAAATATGTACTGTTCTTAGTCATAGCCAAGAAACGTACATATGACTAGGTTCTAAATGCATTGGATGTTTTGAAGGATGTCCTGTTTTTAACTTCTTTAAAGCCCATAACGTACTAATACATGTCAGTGCCCTGGGCTTTAAGAGCCTGACCTGTATTAGTACGTAATCGCAATCGTGCGCACACAAGCTGTGCGGGCGCGATCGCCGCCGGGTGTCAGCTGATTGTCACAGCTGACACCCAGTACTATGTGCAGGGAGTGGTCCCTCACCACTCCCAGCACATAAATCCCCGCAATGCTGCAATCGAAGTCGATCGCAGCATTGCGGAGGCAAGGGGAGGTGATCGCAGATACTCACCTCCTCTTCCGACATCCAGCGCTGTGTGCCGCGGCTTCCCGGGTGTTGCCATGATGACCCGATGTCGTCATGACAACATCCGGGTCACCAGACAGCAGGAAGATAGTTTGGAGATGCACTGCGCATGTCCAAACAATCTTCTCCCTGTCCAGCGCTGACTGCCTGCATGGCACAGGGATGGTGCTCCATCCCTATGCTGTGCAGGCGATCAGAATAAAAAAAGTGAAAGTCCCATAGTGGTACAAAGTAAAAAAGTAAAAAAAACTCCCCAAAAGTGAAAAAAAAATAAAAAAAATTGTAAAAATATAAAAAAAAAAAATAAAAAAAATAATCCACTAAAAATAAAAATATAATGGACCCATCAATAAATATTATTATGAAAAAAAAACAAACAAACAATAAAAGTACACATATTTGGTATCACCGCGTCCGTAACGACCTGGCCTATAAAAATCTTCCACTAGTTAACCCCTTCAGTGAATACGGTAAAAAAAAAAAAAAACAAAGCAAAAAACAATGATTTATCATCATACTGCCAAACAAAAAATGGAATAACACGCAATCAAAAGACAAATATAAATAAAAATGGTACCGCTGAAAGCATCATCTCGTCCCGCAAAAAACAAGCCACAATACAGCTCCATCATCTGAAAAATCAAAAAGTTACAGCTCTCAGAATAAAGCGATGCAAAAGAATAATTTTTTCTATAAAATAGCTTTTATCGTGTAAAAGCGCCAAAACATAAAAAACTATATAAATGTGGTACGGCTGTAAACGTACTGACCCAAAGAATAAAACTACCTTATCAATTTTACCACACCCGGAGCAGAATAAAAAAATGTAAAAAAACACAATTCCTGAATTGTTGGTTTTTGTTTATTCTGCCTCCCAAAAATAGGAATAGAAAGTGATCAAAAAATGTCACGTGCCTGAAAAGGACACCAATAAAAACGTCAACTCATCCCGCAAAAAACAAGCCATCACATGACTCTGTCGGCCAAAATATGGCGATGCAAAAAACTAGATTTTACAAAATATGTGTCTTTTAGTGTGTGACAGCTGTCAATCATAAAAACCCAATATGATTCTGGTATCGCTGTAATCGCACCGACCCGAAGAATAAAGTAATCTCATCACTTATACCGCACGAGGAATGGCATAAAAAATAAACACTGGGGCTGGGGTTGGGGTTGTGCTAATATTAGGGTTGGGGTTGTTTTTTTTCAAAAGAAAAAAAAAGAAAAAAGATGACAATATGGCGACTAGTGTCGAGTGCAAGTGCTCGCTACTTGAGTTTGCATCGGGTGCTCGGGTATGCACTGAGTATCGTGGGTGCTCGAGTCTCCGCCCCAAATTCTTTGCGGCCAAAAAAAACTTGCAGGGATCGCCTGCCATGCACGAGCGATCCCCGCATGTTTTTTTGGGGGTGTCTAATAACCGTGAAACATGCGGGCGGGGACTCGAGCATTTCACTTCAGCACCCGTGGTACATGTGCATACCTGAGTACCCGATGCAAACTCAAGTAGCGAGCACTTGCGCTCAAGACTAATGACAACTTATTCAATATGATGACCTAATGTTATCAAAATCTGTGTCGTACCTCTGGGTTCAAAATGTTCACTATACCCCTTAATCCTTGAGGGGTCTAGTTTCCAAAATGGGGTCACTTGTTGGGGAGCTCCACTGTTTAGTCACATCAGGGGCTCTCCAAACGCGACATGGTGTCCGCTAACAAATTGAATGGAAAATCTGCTCAAATTGTTAGCGGACACCATGTTGCGTTTGGAGATCCCCTGTGTGCCTAAACATTGGAGCTCCCCCACAAGTGACCCCATTTTGGAAACTAAACCACCCAAGGCACCTATCTAGATGCATAGTGAGCACTTGGAACCCCCAAGTGCTTCACAAATTGATTCGCAAAAAATGAAAAAGTGTTTTTTTTTCCACTTTTTCATTTTTTCGAATCAATTTGTGAAGCACCTGGGGGATCCAAGTTCTCACAATGCATCTAGATAGGTGCCTTGGGGGGTCTAGTATCCAAAATGGGGTCACTTGTGGGGGGTTTCCACTGTTTAGGCACATCAGGGGCTCTCCAAACGCAACATGGTGTCCGCTAACAATTTGAGCCGATTTTCCATTCAATTTGTTAGCGGACCCCATGTTGCGTTTGGAGAGCCCCTGATGTGCCTAAACAGTGGAGCTCCCCCACAAGTGACCCCATATTGGAAACTAGACCCCCCAAGGCACCAATCTAGATGCATAGTGAGCACTTGGAACCCTCAGATGCTTCACAAATTGATTCGTAAAAATGAAAAAGTGAAAATAAAATACTTTTTCATTTTTACGAATCAATTTGTGAAGCACCTAGGGGTTCCAAGTTCTCACTATGCATCTAGATAGGTGCCTTGGGGGGTCTCATTTCCAAAATGGGGTCACTTGTTGGGGGTTTCTACTGTTTAGGCACATCAGGGGCTCTCCAAACATAACATGGCGTCCGCTAATTATTCAAGCAAATTTTACAATCAAAAAATTAAATGGAGCTCCTTCCCTTCCGATCCCTGCCGTGCGCCCAAACAGTGGTTTTTCCCCACATATGGGGTATCTGCGTGCCCAGGGGAAATTGCACAACAAATTTTGGGGTCCATTTTTTCCTGTTACCCCTGCGAAAATAAAAAAAATTGGGTCTAAAGTAACATTTTTGAGAAAAAAGTTAAATGTTCATTTTTTTCTTCCACATTCCAAAAATTCCTGTGAAGCACCCGAAGGGTTAATAAAGTTCTTGAATGTGGTTTTGAGCACCTTGAGGGGTGCAGTTTTTAGAATGGTGTCACTTTTGGGTATTTTCTGTCATAAAGACCTCTCAAAGTGACTTCAAATGTGATGTGGTCCCTAAAAAAATGGTTTTGTAAATTTTGTTGGAAAAATGAGAAATCGCTGGTCAACTTTTAACCCTTATAGCTCCCTAACAAAAAAAAATGTTGGTTCCAAAATTGTGCTTATGTAAAGTAGACATGTGGGAAATGTTCTTTATTAACTCTTTTGTGTGACATATCTCTCTGATTTAAGGGCATAAAAATTAAACTTTTGAAAATTGCAAAATTTTCAACATTTTCGCCAAATTTCCATTTTTTTCACAAATAAACGCAAGTGATATCGAAGAAATTTTACCACAATCATGAAGTACAATATGTCACGAAATAACATTCTTCGAATCAGGGGGATCCGTTGAAGCGTTCCAGAGTAATTACCTCATAAAATGACAGTGGTCAGAATTGTAAAAATTGGGCTGGTCATTAAAGTGCAAACCACCCTCGGGGGTAAAGGGGTTAAGTTTGTGTGTTTTCATAAATTTTTAAAGGATCAATAAAGCTCTTTTTACTTGGAAAATTTAGAGACTGAGTGCTGGGCAAGATTACTGTTTTTTCAAACTTACACACAGTACAGTTACTGTCTGGCACCATCAGGTAGTTTTTTTATTGTCAAAGTAAAAAATGAAATATATAAAAACAACAAAGACATGAAAAAGAATTTCCTTGCCTAGAATCATGTTGATTTTACTGTTGTTCTTTTTTGAGCTAGGAATAGTGATAATAGAGCACTAAAATGGTCGGGTGCTCGATGCTGGGGTCGAGCACATTGAAATACTCGGGTGCTCGACCCGAGCAACGAGCCCAATGTAAGTCCATGGGAAAACTCAAGCATTTTGCTCCCCCCCGCGGACTGCAGAGGGCCTAAAAATTGCCCAAATCGATGGGAACAGTGCTCAAATGACATGGGGACAGCATGGGGAAGACCCCTGGAAGCATTTATGACTCCCAGGTCACTGCTGTCAACAACGTTGTCAGACGTATTACGCCACTTTTATGGACTCACAATAAAACATACCAAAACAAAACCAAAATGGATTTTCACGGGAAATATGTTAAGGAACATCTTTTCCAGGTAAATAACTTGTATTTAAAGCAAAATAAATAACCAAAAACAAAAATGCTTCTCCACACTCTGGGCTATGTTCACACATAGCGTTTTTGATTCATTTTTGCACTTTTGCATTGTTTTCAACCGTGACAAATGCATTCAACAGGAAATGTCATTTTAACATTTTACAACCTTATCTGGCCATGTGGTGTGTGACACATCATCAGACACATCGTTTTTCATTTATAAAGGAGGGACTCTGAAAGTCACAAAGCCTATCTTTATAGGGCCATCAGGCGGCCTTTACTATTCTCAAAGGACTAGCAGTCTGCCCTCATTATTCTTAGAGAGCTATCAGCCGGCTATGTTTTATTGTTCCCATTACTAAAGAGTAGATCTCCTATACTGTTATTGTGTATGCAGCGAGTGGCAGGGCTGCCCAAAATTTGAACGCACCCCAATACCACTTTGAAAATTTGGATGCACCCCAATACCCCTTTGAAGAGACTCAGAGGAGGGCCTACTGAAAACAATGTTCCCATTATTAGAAAGTGGGTCTCCCATTGTGTTTGCCTATGCAGTGAATGCAAGGGTTGCCAAAAATTTGGAGGCACTCCAATGCTCCTTGGGAGAGAAGTGGAGGTCAGAGGGCCCCCTGAAAACAATGTTCCCATTATTAAGAAGTGGGTCTCCCATTGTGTTTGCCTATGCAGTGAATGCAAGGGTTGCCAAAAATTTGGATGCACTCCAATGCCCCTTGAAAGAAACGTGGAGGTCAGAGGGCCTCCTAAAAACAATGTTCCCATTATTAGGAAGTGGGTCTCCCATTGTGTTTGCCTATGCAGTGAATGCAAGGGCTGCCAAAAATTGGGAAGCACTCCAATGCCCCATGGAAGAGATGTGCAGGAGGGCCTCATAAAAAGATTTTCCCATTAGAAAGGAGCGGGCCTCCTATACTAGTAATGCCCATGCACTAAGTGTATTGGCTGACAAACATTTACCCCTGGGGAGTATACAAGAACATATTGTATAACATTTTTTTTTACGGGCATCATAAACACCCTTAAAAAAAATTATTTGGGTGTTGCATAACGGACCATGGTCACCCTGGTGATATGGTGGTGGAGGATAAGGATGAGGAGAAGGAGGAGGACAAGAGCAAATAGCCAAAATTAGGAAGCGTATACCCATGTCTGGGTGTGAAATGGTGCATGGGAATACACCTCCAAAGAAAAGACACTGGATTTGAGTTTATGTTACGCTGCTATCATTAGATGGTGTTGAGAAGTCTGGCCCAATCCAGACCTTGTTCATTTTTATAAGTCATTTTAAGAGTCAGCCTGTCAGCATTTTCAGTTTACAGGAGGATGCGCTTATCAGTTAAAATTCCACCAGCGGCACTAAAAACCCGCTCTGATAAAACACTGGCGGCAGGGCAGGCCAGGACCTCCAAGGCATAGAGAGCCAGTTCATTCCACGTATCCAGCTTGGATACACAATAATTAGAAGGCACAGAGGAATCACGGAGGATGTTGGTACGGTAGGCAAGGTACTCCCTCAGCATTTTCCCAAATTTTGCACTCCTTCAGAGATTACCCCATGCCTCAGGGCTTGTGCGATAGGAAGGGCTAAGAAAATTCTCCCAGAACTTTGACAGTGTTCCCCTGCCTCTGCTGGATTGAAGTTGTACCTCTCTCGACTGTACTCCTTGGTTGTCCAACAAAGTGAGACCTTTGCCACCAGCGTTCTCAGATGGGAATTTTTTTTAATAGTTCCGCAACAAGGGCATTCTGGTACAGCCCCATGTTTGTAGACCTGTTCGCCTCAGGAATAAGAGATATAAAGTTCTCCTTGTAGCATGGGTCTAGAAGTGTCACCAGCCAGTAATGACTGTCACCCAAAATTTTGAGAAAGCGAAGGTCATGGGAAAGGCAGCATAACATAAACTCAGCCATGCATGCCAGACTACTAACAGGCAAGACATTCGTGTCCTCACCAAGAGGATGACTGACCATGCTCTCCTCCTCCTCCGCTCTGTTGTCTGGCCATCCAAGCTGAACTGCCACGGTATGACAGCTGTGCAGGTAGTACCGTCTATAGCGCCGGAAAGTAGCTCCTGTTCTTCCTCCTCCTCTTCCTCATTTTCCCCTATCCACGTTGGAATGAGATGAGGCTGGGTGTGGTGTAATCACACTGTATGGTTCCTTGCTTCATCTCATCGTGCTCCGTCTGCAATGCATACTTTTTGATTGTGAGCAGAGAGTGTTTCAGAAGACAGAGAAGCGGGATGATGACGGTCATTATGGCGTCATCGCAGCTCACCATCTTGGTAGAGTCCTCAAAGTTTTGGGGGATGGTACATATGTCTGACATCCATGTCCACTCATGATGTCTTATGTGTGAAGTCTGAACTGAATACCGATGGCCTTGTTGATGCTGGTACTCAACAACTGCCCTCTTCTGCTCACAAATCTTTTCCAACATTTGCAGTGTTGAGTTTCAACGTGTGGGGGCATCACACACCAGTCTGTGAGCCGCAAGCTGCAAATGCTGCTGAAACACGGCAAGGGCGGGGGAAGCTGTAGCTGACTTTCTAAAATGGGCTCACAGGCAGTGTACTTTAACAAGCTGATAATGCAGCTCCGGGTAGGATTTGAGAAACTGCTGAGCCACAAGATTAAGCACATGGGCCAGGCATGGGACTTGTGTGAGCTCGCCTCGCCTCAGAACCGCTACCAGGTTCCAGCCATTGTCACACACGACCATGCCTGGCTGTAGGTTCAGCAGTGTGAGCCTCAGATCTGCCTTCTCTTTCAGAGCTGTCCACAACACTTCAGCATTGAGTGGTTTGTCACCTAAGCATATTAGCTTCAGCATAGCCTGTTGCCGCTTGGCCGAGTCAGTTCTGCAGTGCTTCCAGCTTGTGACTGATGTAGTCATTGCGGAGTTGGAGGTTGAAGAGGAGGAGGCTGAGGAGGATGATGTGCAGGAGCTGATTGACCTAGGGCCCGCAATCCTTGGCATCGGAAGGACGTGATCCGTCTCAAGGTCCGGCTGGGTCCAGGCTTCCACTCTGTTAACCCAGTGTGCCGTCAGCGAGAAATAACCTCCCTTCCCTCAAGCACTTGTCCACGTGTTCATGGTTAGGTGGACTTTCCCGGTAACTGCGTTGAGGGCACTGCCAATGTTTTGGGACACGTGCTCGAGGAATGCAGGGATGGCACACCGGGAGAAATAGTGGTGGCTTTGGACCAAGTACCGAGGGATGGCCGCTACCATCAGGTTGCTGAATGCTTCTGTCTCCGAGGACTGGGGTATGGACAACTGAACGTTGCGCTGGGAAAAGGATGTGGATGTGCTTGCAGATGCTGCTACTTGAGAGTGTGCAATGACAGGTGCAGGGCAGGAGGCATCTTCGCATGCACAATGGCAGGGGATTGGCTTGCATGCACGACAGCGGAAGAAGCAATGGTGCCACCCACAGATACTGTTCCTGGACCCTGGGATTCGGCCCACAAAGTCGGGTGCTTTGCTGCCATATGCCTGATCATGCTGGTGGTGGTCAGGCTGGTCATTTTGCCACCCCTGCTGATGCTGGCCTGGCAGGTGGTGCAAATGGCCTTTTTGGGGTTATCGGCAGAGTCTTTAAAAAATAACCAGACTCGGGAAGACCTAAGAGTTGTACTGGCAACTTCCTTCGTCTTGGTGTTAAGGGGAATAGTTACCTGCCTTCTGTCTGCGGCCACCACACTGCTTCTTTCTGCCTGTTGGGGAGCTCTGCCTCCCTCCCCCTGTGTGCTGCTCTCCTCACTCTGCATGTCCTCCTTCCAGGTTGGGTCAGTTACTATATTTTCCACTACCTCGTCTTCCACTTCCTCACCCTGGTCCTCCTCCTGACTTTCTGGCAATTGTGTCTCATCATTGTTCACCTATTGTGACACTTTCCCACCGTCGCCTTTGTGTGACTGTGGCTTCTCAAATATTTGGGCATCGCTACATGCAATCTCCTCTTGCCTCGCTTCAAGTGGACCGGGTGAGAGGCCCAAATCTATAAATTGAAAAGTGAACAGCTCTTCAGAATGTCCAAGTGTGGGATCATTTGTCTCTGGGCACTCAACATGGTGGGAGAAAGGAGGATCGGGGTGAGAAATATGCCGTCCAGACTCATGGCTACTGAGACTTGACCGTGTGGAAGACAGGGTGGTGGTGGTGGTGGCTAAGTGACCGGAAGCATTATCCACTATCCAACCAACAACCCTTTGACACTGCTCAGAGTTTAATAGTGGTGTGCTGTGGTCCCCTAAGAATTGGGACAGAAAGGTCGGGCGAGAAGATGTGGGGGTTTGTTGTGGCACAATTTCAGCTTGCCCACGGCCTTGGCCTTTGCATGCACCATCACCATCACATCAAGTTCCCTGTCCCTTGCCACGTGCCTTGCCCCTTTCAAATGGAGGACGTTCACTACAAATGACTGAATTTGGAGCGAACTTACATGTGATCCGTGTGACAGAGAAGCCACAGTTTTAAATACCTGGCCTGTAGGTAACTATTTTGAACAGCAAATTGGTGTCAATTGCTTCACTGATAAACTGAAACTAATTTTTAATGAAGGTTAGAAATGGCAGTATTTTCTGAAAACGTATATGTGATCCGTGTGATGGAGAAAACACAGTTTTAAATACCTGGCATGTAGGTAACTATTTTGAACAGCAATCTGGTGTCAATTGCTTCACTGATAAACTGAAACTAATTTTTAATGGAGGTCAGAAATGGCAGTGTTTTCTGAAAATGTATATGTGATCCGTGTGATGGAGAAAACACAGTTTTAAATACCTGGCCTGTAGGTAACTATTTTGAACAGCAAACCGGTGACAAAAACTTCGCTGACTCAGTGAAAAAAAATTTAAATGGAGGCCAAAAATGGCAGTATTTTCTAAAAACGTATATGTGATCCGTGTGATGGAGAAAACACAATTTTAAATAGCTGGATTTTTAGCGCTGTAACATTGAAAGTACCTGTCTGTATTCTGCAGTGCCAACAAGCAAATCGTGCAGAAAAACGGTGTTCTCTGGGTTGCTTTTTAAGCAAATAATGAGGATTAAGATCCCAAAAAAAGTATTTCTGGCCCTTGAGACCTGAGCCTTTGTCTAGAAATATCTAACAGCAGAAGAAGGCAGAACTGGAATTGAGCCTCTTGTGCTATATGCACTGCAGTCTGCTATATACACTGCCTGCCTGCCTATATACACTGCCTGCCTGATATCTCTGCAGATGAATTAGTCCTCAGAAGGACTGTTTGTTGAGATGGATATGTGTAATGTACGTGTTTTCTTCCAAATTACCTAATTCACAGGCAAATCTCTCCCTAGCTCAGCAGCACCTCTCCCTACTCTGCCTGATTCCAGAGTGACTGTGAGGAGCACAACAGCGCCTGGTCTGATATAGACCAGATGATGCTGTGTGGCAGCCAATCACTGTAATGCCACAACCACCATGGCTGCGGCATTACAAGGAGTGGCAGGCAATCCTTGCATGTTGATTGTCCCTCTAAAGAGCACCAAACATGCAGGGAGGGGACCCAAGCATCCGCCCGAGTATCTCGCAAGCACTTGGCGAGCTCCAAGCATCTCGAGTACTGAGATGCTCAGGTAAGTACAGAGTACTTGCGAGTATGCTCGCTCATCACTAGCTAGGGACCAAAAGTGGATTCGAAATAAATAAGAATTAAAAATAAAAGAATACTCCTACCTTCTGGATCTATTTCAGACAATTAAAAATGGCACTATGATTTGTTGCAAAGTTTTGTTGGTTATGGTAATACAAAGCTTTAGGCAAAACAGTTCTTTAAGGTTAGATTAACTGTACAATGAGGCACAGAGAAAACATACAATAGATGAAAAATGGAATTTGATGTGTTTAGGAGCAATAATAACATGAAATATAATTTATTTTTGGAATTCTTTTATAGAGCCAAACTATTCAGTCCCTGTTAGAGATTCATGAATTGATTTGCAGAGGATCAAGTTCTAGTCAAATTTCCTGAAACACAAAGTTTCATGAAAATTCGAACATTTTGAGATTGCTTGACATCATTAACCACACTGCTGAAACATCAAAGAGCAGTATATTTTGGCTGTCATTGGTTCATCTGGAAGCAGCCCTCAAGAGTACTGATCTCTCTCTCCTATAGGTTATATGCTCTTTTGGTCAGTGAGGTTCTCGCTCTCTCTCCTTTTCTCCACGTGCAATTACAAGCTTTCAAGTATTGAAACTCACTCAAATATTCGCCGCAGATCAAATTTTTGGCCAAAATTTGGTGAAGTCTGTGAATTAGATAATTAAAAGATTTACTCATTCTTAGCTCCTGTTACTAACAGAGCTCACACTAACAGATTCATACAAAGTTGCATTTCATTAGAAGCCAAATAATCCATTCTTGTTTCTTTTTTGACGATAAGTACGCTAACATAGGGAGAACATATAGATCTATCCTTAAGGAAATAATAAGTTTTAGGCTAGAAAGTGAACTTTTATCATCGTTATACACTATTCCAGAAATCTGATCAAAGAAGCAACAATTGACAGTCTCAGCTGAAATGAGGGTCTCAGCTGTAGTTTAGTATTGTTTGCCTGGGTTATCAGTGTATCAATAGTGATAGTCTCCTAGTCAAGGAGTATATTCTTGCACACTCTGCTTTGGAGCTCACAATCATTGCTATAGAGCTGTCCGAATTGCTGTATGTCCATGAACTCCTATGATGCTGCAGAAACAAAGTAGCCAATGCTTGCAACATGGGAGAACAAATCCTTCAAGCCATTACCATGACCATATTGTCAGCTCGAACTGTTAATCATCAGGAGAACATCTCCCTTGGTAATCAGGAATCCGAGAGGCATAAGAACAGTGGACTCCTGAACAAAGAACATGAGAAATTACCTTTAGACAGTGAAACTGCCGATTACAGAATCCCTTTAAAGTTTGCACTTGCAAATATTAATTTATACATGGTTTCTTAATAGGTCTCTTAATGCTCATTTATTACACACACATTTTTTAAATTTTATGCATTTAATATAATTCTGGCATCAGGTATTTGCCTAATATTAGTACATGACTACTTAATGTAATAAAAATATTTAAGATTTCATTTTTTAAACACTAGCTTCTAACCACAGCTTGAAGCACAGAAGCTGTAGAAGGATCATCGATGGATCACATTCAGTCCGTTGCCATAGCTACAGGCAGAGTTAACCCAAGTGAATTTTTCCAGCCAGAGAGGTGTACTTTGAACTTACTTTTGATTTTTAGAAGATAATACAATAAAAGTACTCAGATTTGCTGAAAATATTTGAATGTTGTACCTGCATTTTTAATTGTCTCCTTGTGGTGTAAATATTACTTTGCAAGTAAAGCAGTGGGAATGCAATAGAAGTTTGAAAGTTAGCAAATTTAATGTCCTGTTTACACTGACATGTAAGAAATGTACATGAACCTATTACAGATCTATAATACAGGGCTCACGGACTGCTATAAACTTGTACTATATCGCTTGTGCCTCTGATTTTATGAAGAAAGGCACACACATTGTAGGTTTCTTCTCTACAGTAAATGCAGAATCTGTGAAAAGATATTGTGTTTTGCAAAGTTTTTTGTGCATTTTCATCAACATTTTTAATGTATTGTATAAATTAGAAAAATGCTGAATTAACATATTATGCTAATTCAAATTTACTGAGGGGTTGCAGTGGTGAAACAGAGTCGCAGGAGGCAAGGACTGGAGTGCGGAAATGCTGCGGGCCCTGGGCTGGGACGAGGGTGTGTCCTGATAGTGCAAGGCTGTGAGGCAGGACTGGAGTTTCTACTTTGTACATTGATTTCCCGATTGTGGGCTTTAGGAAAATGGCCGTCGGAGGCAGTGCATGTGCAAATTTAGATCTCGGCTCATTATTGAGTTTGAAAAATCCAGTAATCATTCAAAGTTTGAAAATTGCTAATTTTTAGAATTTTTTTTTCAAATTTCTGATATTTTTATAAATAAACGCAAAACATATCGACCTTAATATACCATTGTCACAAAATATAATGTGTCATGAAAAAAAAATTCAAAATCACTTGGATATGTGGATACATGAAAAAGTTATTGTCACATAAAGTAATACATCAGGTTTGAAAAATTTGGCCTGATCACTAAGGGGTTATAGGGAACCTGTCCCCATGAAAATACTGTCTAATCAGCAGGCATCATGTTATAAAGCAGGAAGATCTGAGTAGATTGAGATATAATTTTGTGAGAATAGATTCAGTATAACTTGAGTTTTAATCAGTTAAACACCTGCTCTTTCTGGCATTTTCGGTCCAGTGGACAGTCCTATCAGTGACTATCAGTTTCGAGCCTGAAACACCGTGTCTGCAAATTGAGATTCTGATTTGGCTTTTATCCTAAGTCATATTGCACGACTCGTTAAAGGGTTGATTGTGACTTGTAGGATTGCTGCTTCCAATAGGTGGCGCTATAGAGTACAAGTCCTCTTTTTCTCTGAAGAGGCAATTTGCATATTAAAAAGGAGACATCTTTTCTTTTAGTGTGTTCCTCATTTAATATGCACTCCTTCCGGTATGTGCACTTTGTATTTTTCAGAAGATGCTTCAGGAAACTATTTTACTCTGGTCATTTGTGAATCTGAAGTTTATTCTTTTTAGAATTATTTGTTCATTTCCTGAGCTCTTTTTTGATATTTTTGACCTTTGATTGTTTCTTTGAGCATTTTCCAAACACTGATAAAAATGTTCGAAAAAATGCCCGGGCATCTTCTAGACATCAAATGAGCCTTCTCATTGTCTTGTGTTACATGTATGAAGTGTCTTCCAAGTGGAAAGCTCCTGAAAAATGGTAAAGTCACTTATTTTAAATGTTGGAAAAATGAAGCATTTCAAATACACTAACAACCCTCAAAATATAAACAGTTAATCTTTTTTACACATAAATATGTGATCCTTCTTTCACAAAACCCACCTGAAAAAAACATTATGTGCATATACCCTTCCTTTGGTTTTAAAAACTGTATTAAAATCCTGAACATAGGAATGCACCATAAAGGTATGTGCACATAGCATCTTTTTCAGATGGATTCTGTCTAGTATCTGCCAGAAAAGGTGGC
Source organism: Phyllobates terribilis (assembly GCF_046119375.1). Taxonomy (NCBI): domain Eukaryota; kingdom Metazoa; phylum Chordata; class Amphibia; order Anura; family Dendrobatidae; genus Phyllobates; species Phyllobates terribilis. Next base: position 345,017,189 of record NW_027362767.1, on the reverse strand, counting down.
TCAAAAGCTCCCATTAAAATGAACATAATGTACAGCTGTAATGCAGGTGTCAGAATGCAACGCGCAGAGTCACAAAATGAGGGCAGTCAAATAGCTATATATAACAATTTATATATATGTATATATATTAAACAAAGCTGACTGGGATTGCAACAGGGGTTAGTAATGAGAATACTATCACGATAGCAATAACAATAGCAATAAAACAGAATACATAACAATAGCAATAACAACAGCAATAAAATCCTTCTCTAAAATACTGTATCTAGCCCAAATATGGGATTAGCACTGAAGTAAATCGGTTCTGCAAATGGTCTCCGGTTATTTCCCCTAGGCCTTTAAGTCTTGTTCTGAAAAAGTCAATTAGATCCCGTTTGGCTTGTTCCACCTCACCTGTCCACCTCCCAACCTGATACCCTAAACCCGATTGTTCCCGGTACCGTGAGGAAGCGGTTGAAGTGATAGCCCTGTTCAGTGATGACACTCGTCGGCTTCTGCTGACGAGATCTCTCCAGCATGACTCGTTTCTACCCTCTCTTTGTCCTGTCAATCGGAGCAGTTTACCACATCGTGGGTAGGAGGGTCTTGTACATTTCCTTAATGTCGTATCAAAGTCCCGGTACTCTTCCGTAGCCGTGACACCCAAGGGACCGCTGTGCTGAATCCCATGCTCGTTCACCGGCAGCCACCCATCTTGCCCTACGGGTCGCTAACCCCGGTCTCTCTCGCTGGTTCCTTCAGCGCGTCCGGCCTACGTCACGTCTCTTTCTGTGTCTGGCGCCGAAATCAGGCACTGCACACTCGACTGTTAAATTTGGAAATCCTCTGCTGGAGGTCACCTGACCTTGAAATGCTCACCAGATGGCGCTCTTTCTCCTTATTACATACATCTCGCATTGACTCTCTGAAAGACTTTTCTCCTTCCATTACACAGCAATGTCAAAAAAGCATTGCTGTGCATATATCCTGTCTTATGTCACTTCTTTCAACTGCTTCAAGGTTCAGAGTATAGAGTAAAAAGTGCCAGCATTGGAGATGACGTAAGAACATCTGCAAGGATGCTGGCGTTTTCCTAAAGCATCTAAATTATACAGTGTGTTCCAACCCTAAGGGTATGTGGACAGTAAGTCATTTTTGTTGAGTTTTTGGAGTGCAAACTGAGCAAATGAGCGGAAAGAGCAGCAAATTACAGTTTTAGAAAAATGAATATCATTTATCTCATACCCACTGCATTGTGCTTTATTTTTATGTAGATTTAACTTACCTGTGGTGCGTTTCCGATAACCCCAACATGTCAATTTCTACTGCAGTAAATATGCCTTTTATTTGCAGATTTTCTCCTTAGGCTAGAATTAGATGAGGAAACGTACTAAAAATGCATGTAAGTCACACATGACTTTACAACTATAGTCTTATCAAAGCTAGGTAACAGGAAGCATTAAAAAAAACTGTTTTATTTATTACATGACATATCAAAAGGAGACAAAAACTAATTGGTAAGAAATGCTGCAGAAAATGTGCAACATCAAAAACGCACCAAAGGCTTACCATGGGAACTTAGTTTTACACTGTGATGTTACAGCGCAAACACTGATCCACTAGACTAATCTCTCCATGGTCCAGCTATTAAAACAAATTTAGCATTTTTTATTTCTGACATTAAGATAAAAAGTAAAAACATTATAATAATAAGTGATAGCAGAATTAAAGTTTTTGTTTCTCTTAACTTTCATGGCTATCTTATTTGGTTTCCTTTTGGTATACTGTTTCCAAGATTCCTGTGTATCTGTCAAATCTGGAAGAAGAACTTTAAAATTAATAAAAAAGCAGAGTGATTTCTTCATTTTTTTTCTCAATAGGTCTATTTGCCTGCAGCTAAAATTTGTCAGTCATCTAGACACAACAAAGTGATTCATAACTTACTCTTTCTGTAGCACCAGCACAGTCTGGCAGGACATAAGAATACACACCGGATTTTATTGTCTTCATTCATTTCAAAGTCATAGGCACACCTTTTATAACATGAAATGATATACGTGTAAATTTATTTCAGTTAACGGAAATAAGAACATATTGTTGTGCAGTATCAAATGAGATATCATTTGATAGTGCACATTTCATGAGCAAATATGGTATCTTGTGAAAGTTTTCACACACCCCCCTTGGCAATTTTTGTATTTTACTACCTCACAACCAGGAATTTCACAGTTTTTTGGAGGGTTTGCATCAGTTCATGTAAAGAACATGCCTACAACGGTGAACATTTTTTTTATTGTGAAGCAAACAACAAATAGGACAAAATAATTGAAAACTTCAGTGTGCATAACTATTCACCCCCCTTAAGTCAGTACTTTGTAGAGCCTTATTTTACCACAATTACAGCTGCAAGTCACTTTGGATAAGTCTCTATGAGCTTTCCTTATCTAGCCACTGGGATTTTTGCCCATTCCTGAAGGCAACACTGCTAGAGCTTCTTCAAGTTAGGTTTCCTCTGGTGAAGAGCAATTTTCAAGTCTGACCACAGATCTGGGCTCTGACTAGGCCACTACAAAACAGTTACACGTTTTCTCTTAAACACTCAAATGTTGTTTAAGCAGTATGTATTGGGTTACTGTCTTGTTGGAAGGTGAACCTCCATCCTTGTCTCAAATCACTGACAGACAAATAGATTTTGCTCAATATCCCTGTATTTTGCACCATCCATACTTCGCATCCCTCATATCCTTCCTGTCTCACAACCTCAAACAACTATTCAACACCTTCAATTCTCTCGTCCGTCCCCCAGTGCCTCCTCGCTCTCCTCTTATTTCAGCCGAAGACTTTGCCTCATTCTTCAAGCAGAAGATTGACACCATCAGACAAAGCTTTTGCCTAAAGTCCCCACAGACCCTCCACACACCAACTCAACCCTCCTCCTCTAAAACTACCTTCTCCACCATTACGGAAGATCAATTTTCCTCTTTAGTCTCCAAATCACACCTCACCACCTGTGAACTTGACCCAATCCCATCCCACCTCATCCCAAACCTTACCACTATCTTCATCCCAACCCTAGCCCACCTCTTTAACCTGTCACTAACAACTGGTGTCTTCCCCTCATGCTTCAAACATGCCTCAATCACACCCATCCTCAAAAAGCCCTTTCTTGACCCATCCTCTCTGACTAGCTATCGCCCCATATCACTTCTCCCCTATGCCTCAAAACTACTGGAACAACACGTCCATTCTGAACTGTCCTCCCACCTCTCCTCCTGCTCCCTCTTCGACCGCCTATAATCTGGTTTCCGACCGCACCATTCTACTGAAACTGCACTGACTAAAGTCACCAATGACCTACTAACCTCCAAATCTAAGCGACACTACTCCGTACTCCTCCTCCTAGACCTGTCATCTGCCTTCGACACAGTGGACCATTCCCTCTTACTACAAACTCTCTCATCTCTCGGCATCACAGACTTAGCCCTATCCTGGATCTCCTCATACCTAACAGACAGGACATTCAGTGTTTCCCACTTACGCACCACCTCCTCATCTCGCCCCCTATCTGTCAGTGTCCCCCAAGGTTCAGTCCTAGGACCTCTGCTCTTCTCCATCTACACCTTAGGCCTGGGACAGCTCATAGAGTCTCATGGCTTTCATTATCACCTCTAGGCTGATAACACACAGATCTACCTCTCTGGACCCGATATCTCCTCCCTACTAACCAAAATCCCACAATGTCTGTCCGCTATTTCATCCTTTTTCTCTACTAGATTTCTAAAACTTAACATGGACAAAACAGAATTCATCATCTTTCCGCCATCCCATTCACCCCCCCAACTGACCTATCTATCAATGTCAATGGATGTTCACTCTCCCCAGTCCCTCAAGCTCGCTGCCTTGGAGTAACCCAGGACTATGATCTCTCCTTCAAACCACATATCCAAGCCCTTTCCACTTCCTGCCGACTCCAACTCAAAAATATCTCCCAGATCCACACATTCCTCAACCATGAATCTGCAAAAACACTAGTGCACGCCCTCATCATCTCCCGCCTCAACTACTGCAACCTCCTGCTCTGTGGCCTCCCTTATACCACTCTTGCACCCCTCCAATCTATCCTAAACTCTGCTGCCCGACTAATCCACCTGTCCCCCCGCTATTCCCCGGCCTCTTCTCTCTGTCAATCTCTTCACTGGCTCCCAATTCCTCAGAGAATCCAGTTCAAAACCCTAACCATGGCATACAAAGTCATTCACAACCTGTCTCCTCCATATATCTCTGACCTAGTCTCCTGTTACATACCCACATGCAACTTCCGATCCTCACAAGATCTCCTTCTCTACTCCCTCTTATCTCCTCCTCCCACAATCGCATACAAGATTTCTCCCGTGCTTCCCCCCTACTCTGCAACTCTCTACCCCAACACAGCAGACTCTCGTCGACCGTGGAAACCTTCAAAAGGAGCCTGAAGACCCACCTCTTCCGACAAGCCTATAACCTGCAGGAACCACCGCTGCATGACCAGCTCTACCCTCACCTAATGTATCCTCACCCATCCCTTGCAGATTGTGAGCCCTCGCGGGCAGGGTCCTCGCTCCTCCAGTACCAGTCGCTGTCACATTGTGTTCAAGATTATTGTACTTGTATTTGCTATGTATACCCTTTTTCACATGTAAAGCGCCATGGAAGAAATGACGCAATAATAATAAATAATAATAATAATAATCCATCATCACCTCGACTCGGTCTATTTTCCCTGTCCCTGCTGCAGAAAAACATCATGTCGGTGCCATCACTATGTATCACTGTGGGGATGGTGTTCTTGGGGTGATGAGCTGTGTTGGTTTGGCGCCAGACATGGCGTTTACCTTAGTGGCCAAAAAGTTAAATTTTGGTCTCATCTGACCTCAGCACCTTCCTCCATACTTTTGGGGAGCCTCACATATGTTTTTTGGCAATTTCAAAAAGAGCTTTACACGCAAAGATTGTAAGTAAAGGCTTTTTTCTGCCCACTATTCCAAAACGGACACCTCTATGGAGCTTACTGTGGTCATATGGACAGATACACCAGCCTCTATTTGGGATCACTGCAGCTCCTTCAGGGTTACCTTTGGTCTCTGTGCTGCCTCTGATTAATGCCATCCTAGCCCGAGCTGAGAGTTTTGGTGGGTGGCCCTCTCTTGGCAGGTTTGTTGTGGGACCAGGCTATTTCCATTTGATGATAATGGATTTGATGGTGCTCTGGGCATCATCAGAGACTGAGATATTTTTCTTTTTTTTTTTTTTATAACCCAACCACGATTTGTACTTCTCAACAACTCTGTCACTTACTTGTTTGGAGATCTAATTGGTGTTCATTGTGTTTTTTTTGGTTAGTGGTGCCTCTTGCTTAATAGTGTTGCAGCCACTATGGCCTTTCATAAAAGGTGTGTATATACTGATAGAACATGTGAAAATTAGATTGCACACAAGTGGACTTCCTTTCACTAAGCTTCGGAGTATGAAGGTAATTGCTTGCACGATACATGTCTAGGGGTTTCAGCAAAAGAGGTGAAAACATATGCACATGCCAATTTTTAGCTATTTGATCCCATAAATTTAATGTATGCCTACATTTTTCTCACTTCAGCAACTTAGACTCTTTAGTGGCGATGCCTCACACAGAAATCATATTGCAAAAATATTTAGACACAGGTTGTAATGTAGCAAAATAGGTAAAAAGCCAAGGGGGTGAATACTTTCACAAGCCACTGTATATTTAAGTGCAATTGAATTCTATTTGAATATTAAAAAATCTACATTTGCTGTAATGTAGATTTTTTCTAATTCACTTCTTCATGGATTTAGCAAAATGGAGGCCATGGATCACCATTTTTCTGAATTGTGAAGGGCAATCAAAAGGTTAAAACACACAAAAAAATCTTTATATTCACCGTGTTATTCACCTTTCTGACCTCTCTGCCCCTCACATCTCCAGTCCTGTCCTCACAGCATCTTCTAATTGCTGTTGTGAGTTATGAAATCCCTGGGCCTCTCACTCAAGGACAAGACTTCCTGCTTTAACGTCAGGACATCATGTCCTTTCGGGCAGCGATAAGCAGATGAAATGAAAACCTGTTGGGAGATGATAAAGAGTGTAGTGCCTGGAGAGGTGAGCAGTTAAAGATTTTTTAGATCCTAATTTAATTATGTTCTGGAGTCTGAAGAGATCCAGAATAACTTCTCTATGAATAGAATTTCCTGGGAAAATCCATGCAAAGAGGAAAATTCAAAATTTTCTTGATCCACTCATCTCTACCTGTTAGTACTAATAACAATTATGTTAAATGCAGCTGAGATAGCCATTATGTAAAATGTTAGTGTACAATATTGAAATTAATTTAGAAATACTGTTAACGTAAAATCGTAAACTACAATACAAAACCTATTATTTACAGAAATTATAGAAAACTACTGAAATGCTGTTTAAATCATGTAAATAATCTTGATATTAAGCCTTTTAAAATCATAGGGCTTATGTCTTGCCATGCTCTTTAAAGGGGTTGTCCATTACTAAGACAACCCCTTCTCGATTTTAATGCTTGCCCCCGTGAAAATAAAAACACCTATACTAACCTACCATGCCCTTGCTGTTGCAATGGTGTTGGCACTCACATTCCCAGGACTTACGTGTGTTTGTAATGATGCTTGAGCCCTGTGCTCAATCAGCACTGGTGTCACTATGACCACCTTCAGATGTATAAGTAATCTAGAGGAAGTGAGCGGCTCTCCCCAGCTCCCACTTCTTCTTGATTACGTATATGTCTGAAGATAGAGACAGTGACACCAGCACTGATTAGGCATAGGGGTCACATGTCATAACAAGCGCCCCTGAGCCCAGGAACATGAATGCTGTCACACGTTGAATGGCACTGGCACCTGAGGTGAGTATGTCTTTTAATTTTCAAGGGCCAACATTCAGAGTGAGAATGGATTGTCCTAGTAGTGGAGAACCCCTTTGAGCCATTGAGTAAAATTGTACATTTTCTTAAACTACTGACTCTTGAGGCTGTATAAACAAAGAAGACAGTTTAATACCCCTCTGTTTTAATCTTGCTACTGAACAAAAATACTACAACCAAAGCTTCTGTGTCAGAAAAAGTGTGCTACTTTACTTGTGAGACAGAAAAGCCCAAACACTATTTTTTGCCACTTATTTCTCCTACTTCTTTGTAATTTTCTTTCTTCCATGCATAGACAATAGAGAAATTTCTGCATTCCACAAATTTAAATACAGCTGTGTGCCTCACAAAGTGTGTGTGGTAAACCAAAAATTTATGTTGATAGAAACCGGGTGCTGTGTTGTAAACCCATGGCGAAAGGTGATGAGATAAAAATTGAATACTGTCACGCTAAACAGCTAGTGGGTGAACATGAAAAAAAAGAGTGCAATGATAAATAAATCATGAAGAATTGCTCAGATGATCCCTTCAAAAATCATGATGATTCAAAGTTGCATACAGGTATTTATGACCAATACCTCTCTATAAATAGAAGCAATGTGTGGTGTTTCTGCTAACACTGCAAATCTGAAGTTTGAGCTATAGATGTTACATGAAAAATATAAGTAATTCACTAATTCCTTTCTATTAAAAAGTTTCAGTTTATAATGCTACAAATAGTAACCACCGCAGACCTAGCATTTCCGCTAACAATCATGCATGTGAAACATAAAGAGTAACAAAAATAAGACCTACAGTCTGCTGATATAGCGTCCATGTTATAGTTTACGGAGGATAGGGGTTATCCCTGTACCTCTGAATGCTCCTGTGTGTACTGGTGTCTGCTGTAGGGATCCTGAATCCAGAAGAAATTAGAAATGGACGGGATGCAGCAAAAAGCTGTGAGTCCTCTGGTAAGTCTAACAAGTCTGTGTGACCAGGGCGCTCCGGCCAGTAGCGTCCCTGGTATTTTAGCGGGAGAATGCTGGAGTAGTTTGTGACGTCACAGTAAGAAGCAATGAAGTCCTGCGGTGTCCACAACCTATGTGTTTCGAGGAAATCTCGGTTTCCCTTCATCAGGGTACACCAGTGCACACAGGAGCATTCAGAACTACAAGGATAACTCCCTTCCTCCAGTGAACAGACTCACAGCATCTTGCTGCACCACTCCCATTTCTAATTGCTCCTGGATGCAGGATCCCTACATCAGACATCAGTACACACAAGAACATTCAGAGGTACAAGGATAACCCTATCCTCCAGTGAATTATAAGGGTATGTGCACACTGTCCGGTGCCACCTGCATCCTTGACACAGCGGAATAGCCGCTGGCGGCTTCGACTCATTATATGCAAATGAGCGGCACCATTTTTTTTCAACTGCAGACTTTACTCCTAGAGGTAAGGTCTATGGGGAAAGCCCGCATGCGGACCCACCGGAGAAATTGATACGTTGAAATCTGAAAAGACGCACCGCATGTCAGTTTCCGTGGGTGAGCTGCAGACGCATAGTGGACATGGGATTTCTAGAAATCTCATCCACTATGCTGCCACATCTGACAGCTGCGGGTTTTACGCTGCATAACACATAGCTTCTAACCCGCAGTGGCTCCTGACTGTGGGCACATTCCCTTACAAGGAAGCAATATCAGCAAACTGGAGGTCTTATTTTTTTTACTCCTCTTTTTTCTTCACATGCATGATTGATAACTGAAATGCTAGGTCTGCGGTGATTACTATTTGTAGCATTATAAACAAACTTTTTAATAGAAAGAAATTGGTGAATTACTTATATCTATAGCTCAAACATCAGATTTGCGGTGTTAGCAGAAATACCACACATTGCTTCTATTTATAGAGAGGTATTGATCATAAATTCATGTATGAAAATTTGAATTATCATGATTTTTGAAGGGATTATCTGAGCAATTCTTATTTATTTATCATTGCACTCCTTTTTTTTTTTTAATTTCATGTCCATCCACTAGCTGTTTAGCGCAACAGTATTCAGTTTTTTTTCTCATCCATATTGCACCTGTTTTCTCCACCCAAATACAGTGACTTGTGGCAGACTTTGGTGATGTAATCCTATCTAGGTGTTCTTATTCCGTTTTTTTTGTTTGTTTTTTATCACTCAAAAACATTTACATTTTTGAATACATAAAAAGGATTCCAAAACGGGAGAATTTATTTTTTTATTCCTAGTTGAAAAGCCATTTCTTTTTCAGTTTAAAAAAAACAGCACACCTGTTTCCCTAAAGTAGTGATATAGCTATTGCTTCTTCATTTAACAAACAAAAGCTCTTAATACTTCTCAAATTGGGATAATACAGTATATAAACCACTACGTGTGAAAAAGCTATGGCTTCTTCTGCTGGCCTATATGAAAACAACAGCAAGAAAGTAATCTGCCTGCAAAAATGATAATACTTGGACTGATTTTACAATTTAAGGAGCCTAAAAGGTTTGTTACTGCAGTGTTATTAAATGGGCTGTTAGTTTTCTCCTAACTAAATATATTAAGGTCTCTATTAAGGCTGTATTTGCATTAAAGAGCTCAAAATGGGTTCATTATACACCTAGGAGACCATAAAATATTCTACGTCTTTTTCAGTCAGTTAAAGACTGTTCAGTATTGAGATTCATTAAAAATTATTATTATTTTTTTTTGGGGGGGGGGGGTGATTCAATGAAACTGGCTACTTCAAATTTCAAAAGATTCACTCATCTCTAGAAAGTCTGATATCTCTCTTGAAAAATATGCTGATGTCAATACTTTTGCCTTGAAATAACAATTTTGGAGCCCCTTTCCTTACACTTCTGTATATTGACATTACACTTCTATTCTTGTTTAAAATTATATGAACAAATTAACAATTGGGCATTATCGCTCCATTTACTCACCAAAACAAAGGAGAAAAATGAATAAAATTTTTTAATATTTTTAAATATTTTTTTAAAGTATATTAAATTGATTTTTTGATATTTTACTCTTACAAAATGTTACACATCTGCCTTGACTCGGCAGGGCTTATCACCTTCCTCTATAGCCACAGTTCTCTGCTGTGCTCCAGGTCAGGCTTTGCAAGTAGCCCAGCATGCTTCCATGTCATCATCTGCCCACTAAGACACACACATGTGTCTTGGTATTAAGACTCTTAGTTTTGTTTTACTGTGCACCACAACCTGCTTTTGCCTGCATTGTATTGGATTATCCTGTGTCTTGTCTGCCTGCAGCCCCTGTGGTCCATGTCCTTGCTTGATACTCTTTTCTGTGTTCTGTATTCCTGCAGCTCCAACTCCTCATTCCATATGTGCCTTACTCCTGCTGCATCAACACCCGGGATCTGTATGCCCTACCAGACCTGGGGCTTAGAGGATCCACACCACAAGGTGAGCCCTATCATAAAAGTCTTAGAATGTGTTAATAAAATATAATAAGTAAAGCTCATCTCAACAATCCTTCTTCAGGATTACTTTAACATTGTCCCGCCATCGATGTTGTTTTTCTTATGCAACAAAATGGATTTATGAAAATTCCACATTGCTGCAGGTAGTTGGTTAATTGTTCTACACTATATATTACATAATTAAAATATAGAAATCCCATATTGATGTAGACTGTTGGGTAAATTCTCATGATTTGTTATACAATAGTGATATCTAAAGACTTTTGTTTACAGTACTTGTGCAAAAAACACGGCGCGGGGTCATGTCATTGTAGACCCTGCAAGGATTATGGTCAATTTCAAAGATAAGCAAAAAAAAATGTTCTTACTTGATTTATGTAGCAGGGCAACCTGTAAAATATACCAACGTTTTCCCTAAAATGCCTATACTTAAAGAACATGAATGGAGACCATTTATCTGCAGCTTCACAGCAGTTGAAATCCCATTGACAATATAGCTATAAATAATAGACATGCACACTTGACAAGTCATTTCTTCAAGACATTTGTGCAGACTGCAGACAGATGAAGAGCTCAGTGTGCTGGTGACGATTTCATGTTAGTAAATGTAAACTGTGTAGACGTTATTTATCTCACCAGGGGGCATAGAGTCCTATCCCGTATAATCATGCATGAAATAGTATGTTTACTTGTGATTAGCATGAAATGGGCACATTGATGCACGGATGCAATAGCTCCAATTTGCTCGATATTTATACTCTTGTTTGATAAGGACACAATCTGCAAAAGTCAATTATGGTAGGTTTATCTGAGGTAGAGGATAAAATATTCAGTTGCGATTAATTTCATATTTTTAGAAATGGAGTAAAACTCTTAAAATAAAGTGGTTTATGTTAATCTACTTATGTGCTCTTATTGTCTATAACTAGTATCTAATTTGTTGCGTTTTTATGGAGTTAGAAAAAGAAAAGAGAAAGGATAAAAACAAAAAAAGACCTAATTTATCAAGGTGGTTAATCCAGAATTGTGGCATAAAACACCCTGAAATATCTAAAGTTTTGCACTACTCAGTTACACAAAAGTTTTTCAATTCACTGCATTTTTACGCCATTTTCGTCAAGTTATTGTAATAGTGAGGAAGGGTGTAACCTTCCCCTGGGACTGAAGTAGTTAGAATTACATATTCGCATAGTTAGACGCTCTCTAAACTGCTATTAGGTCAAGTTATGGGGTTAATTTCAGTGGCGCAGTCAGTAGAGTAAGAGGGAAACGTAGTGACAGGGATGGACATTGGGCATGTCTAGAGGTTAGATATAATTCCTTGTGGGGGTGCAGTACTTTTTATCAGCCACAAGATACCACTGCTGGGCATAGTTGTCAGTGAAAGGCAAGGCAGTTGCTAAGCAGATCGCTTAGTGGTTGGAACCTCTGGGTGTGCTAAAAATAGCTGCAGCCATTATTTTTTAGTTCAGTTGAAGCCCTGTCAGGGACGTGACAGGAACTCTTACGTGCGAACGTCCAGGGAAATTAGCTGCTAGGGTAGACGGGGGCTCTCTACCCTCAGACAGTGAATCCATAGTGTGAATATCTCCTCATGCAGGAGTCCCATTAGCTGGCCGGAGAAATTCAATGGAGGTATTGAGGATCCAGGGCACTTCTAGTCTGCAGGTAGCAGAGGAAAAATGGGACTCCAGGATAAGCCGTGAGGGAGATAAAGGATCTGGGCACAGTGCTGCTGGTGAGGAACCGTCTCTTAAGCTAAGGAATTGAAACAGAGAAATGCTTCACCTAAAGAGGGCACCAAGACTGAAGATGATTTTAGCACCTGTATGGGAGACAAGAACCTGTTGAGCCTTATCCAATCTACCAGACTGTAAATATTGTAATTACTCCTTTCCCCCGAGTAAAACCCTTGTTATGGTTAATAACTTTGTGTCCTCTGAAATTTTTACTGCCCTGGTCCCAGAAGAGAAATTTCTGGAGACAGCTGCGACCGGGTCGTGTGAAGTAAGTGAAGAATGTCACATGTATCAAATTGTCTGTAAGGTGCGAAAGCGAGCAAGGGCCATAACTCACCCACGACTACCTCGCTGGGGCAACTTACATTATCCCAATGTGAGTAAAGCTTGGATGGGGCGTGGTGAAGCTCACCCGGCAATTTTATCAAATTTTACACCACTTTAGTGGTAGTTAATGAAATAGGTGTATCTTTATCCAGCTGTCCCTTCATTTAGACTGGCTTTTACAAAGTCAGTCTTAATGAATCGGGCCTAACGTTCTCTATACTGCAGATATTTTTTTTTTAGAGGTGATCATTTCTTTATGGAAACTGTTATACTTGTCTCTATTTTTATAAATGTACAGGCTGTGTATGTCTTGCTGATACAAAATTTAAGCTTGGGCAACTTCTTTTCAACCTCTGCTGTTGCCAGTTTGTATTTTTTGATGCCAGTTTGGTTTCATGGGTTTGGGCCCAGAGGCATGACGAGGAAAGTCTAAGGATCAAAGCAAACTTTTGAATGTCTCCTCCTTGAGCACACTAATGATGTTAGGCAGTATGGCTCTAGACTGTTGAACTCAGAGATTGGCTGCAGTGGTCATGTGAATGTACTTAACATCATCACTGCAGGATAAGTAAGCAAACACTCATTGGGACCAGTTAAAATTGGGAGTTGACCGGCAAGTATTAGATACTTTCTACTTAACATTTTCTAGCTGTATGGTAATTTTTTTTTCACTCTGTGATACGCTGAATGTACAGTACATTTCTAATGTCTCATTGTGTGCCAGGTTATGCCGAGTGATACTTGACACTGTGGACCAAATAGCAAATGAAGATGCCAGTAGGGAAGAAGTAATGTCTTGACTAAGTGACCCATTAATGCAGCACTAGCAGCCATGGTTATTGCTAGGGTCTTCAGTTATCAGGGGCACAAGATTAAAGATATACATTTTGCCTATTTATCTATAAGACAACTTTTACAGCATGACAGGTTTTTTTATAATCCCGTCATCAATTAATGGTCACAATTACTTCTTTTGACTTATAGTTGACTTAAAGGTGACATTTTATTTTATTGGAGTTCTTCATATTTCCTATTCCACTCTAGTTATGGCGAGATAAACCATTATTTACAAACGCTCTGTCCTTCTTTTACATCCTTTTTCTCCTGGTGCCCTCTATACAACAGTAGTGCCCCTCTTTGGTAGCCCTTCCCCCAACCAGTAATCACTGTTCGAGTGTACCGCACAAAGTATTATTGCCCTCTGTATTATCCACAGCAAAAGTGTTCCTCTTAATAGTCCCCCCTGTGCCAAAAAAATAAATTTACCATATTTTTCAGACTATAAGATGCACCCCAAATTTTGGGGTGAAAAATAGGAAAAAAAATATTTTTTTATAAGATTAGGGTCCGTCTTATAATCTGAATAGGTATCTTGCCTGAGGCAGTGGAGCGAGGGTCACAGGAGATAGGGTCCTTCAGGAAGCAGACAGAGGAGAAGGAATGCTGTGGACCCTGGCTGTGAGAAAGCGGTGCTCCAGCAGCAGGAAGTTGAGTGGTGGTGGAGCAGGATCACAGGGCCCTCTGTTCCCTCCCTCAGGAACCCGGCATCTGCAGCAGAATAGGTGAGATGCTACAGGGCCGGAGCCTGTGCCTGGCTGAGGTCGGTTTTCAATGCCTTGCTGGGGGCTGGGGCAGGTGCATGGACCTGGGTTCGGGGCATGTGCCTGGGCCTTGGGCCGGGGCCTGTGCCTGGCTGGGGCTATGAGTGGTGTCAGGCTTTGAGTGGCATGATAGAGCGGTGTGCGCTGATTTCTGGTGGCCACAGCCATCTTCCTGAAGCTGTGATCTAAAGGAAAATGGCTTACCGAGATCCCATGTCCCATGAAGATGGCCAGAACCACCAGAAAGTAACTCTGCCACTCTGCCTCACCGTTGCTGTGCTGCACCGCCTCACCACCACTCTGCCTCACCCCCACTCTGCTGCACCGCCTCACATCCGCTTTGTTGCACCGCCGCTCTGCCTTCCCGCCGCTCTGCTGCATCGCCTCATCACACAGCTGACAGCATCTCACCTCTTCTTCTGCTGCTGCGCAGCTGCATTCCCGAAGGAGGGAGGGAATGGAGGGCCCTGCGATCCTGCTACACGACCACTACATCTCTCCGGTAAGCAACGTTCGGACCATAAGACACACACCCCCCATTTTCCTCCCAAATTTTGGGGAAAAAAAGGTTGTCTTATGGTCCGAAAAATTGAAAAATATGGTAATTCATTAGTGCTCTACACAAGATAATTGTGTCTCTAAAGTAGTAATCTTCCTTAATACCTCTGGTACAGGCTGAATCATTTTTATCTGTATAGCTACAACACTACTTGCTGAGCCCAATAGACAGTACAACAGGAGAGACAAAAAATGGCATACACAATGTACACTGCTCAAAAAAATAAAAAGAACACTCAAATAACACATCCTAGATTTGAATGAATGAAATATTCTCATTGAATACTTTGTTCTGTACAAAGTTGAATGTGGTGACAACAAAATCACACAAAAATAATCAATGGAAATCAAATTTATTAACCAATGGAGGCCTGGATTTGGAGTCACCTCCAAAATTAAAGTGGAAAAACACACTACAGGCTGATCTAACTTTGATGTAATGTCCTTAAAACAAGTCAAAATGAGGCTCAATATTGTATGTGGCCTCTACGTGCCTGTATGATCTCCCTACAATGCCTGGGCATGCTCCTGATGAGGTTGCGGATGGTCTCCTGTGGGATCTCCTCCCAGACCTGGACTAAAGCATCCACCAACTCCTGGACAGTCTGTGGTGCAACGTGACATTGGTGGATGGAGCGAGACATGATGTCCCAGATGTGCTAAATTGGATTCAGGTCTGGGGAACAGTCGGGCCAGTCCATAGCTTCAATGCCTTCATCTTGCAGGAACTGCTGACACACTCAAGCCACATGAGGTCTGGCATTGTCCTGCATTTGGAGGAACCCAGGGCCAACAGCACCAGCATATGTTCTCACAAGGGGTCTGAGGATCTCATCTCGGTACCTAATGGCAGTCAGGCTACCTCTGGAGAGCACATGGAGGGCTGTGCGGCCCTCCAAAGAAATACCACCTCACACCATTACTGACCCACTGCCAAACCGGTCATGCTGAAGGATGTTGCAGGCAGCAGATTGCTCTCCGTGGCATCACCAGACTCTGTCACGTCTTTCACATGTGCTCAGTGTGAACCTGCTTTCATCTGCGAAGAGCACGGCGCCAGAGGCGACTTTGCCAATCCTGGTGTTCTCTGGCAAATGCAAAGCGTCCTTGAGCACAACCCCTATCTGTGGAGGTTGGGCCCTCATACCACCCTGATGGAGTCAGTTTCTAACCGTTCATGCAGACATATGCACATTTGTGGCCTGCTGGAGGTCATTTTGCAGGGCTCTGGCAGTGCTCCTCCTGTTCCTCCCTGCACAAAGACGGAGGTAGCGGTCCTGCTGCTGGGTTGTTGCCCTCCTATGGCCCCCTCCACATCTCCTGGTGTACTGGCCTTTCTCCTTTTATCGCCTCCAGCCTCTGGACTGGACACTACGCTGGCAGAGACAGCAAACCTTCTTGCCACAGCTCGCATTGATGTGCCATCTTGGATGAGCTGCACTACCTGAGCAACTTCTGTGGGTTGTAGAGTCCGTCCCATGCTACCACGAATGTGAAAGCACAACCAACATTCAAAAGTGACCAAAACATCAGCCAGAAAGCATTGGTACTGAGATGTGGTCTGTGGTCCCCACCTGCAGAACCACTCCTTTATTGAGTGTGTCTTGATAATTGCCAATAATTTCCATCTATTGTCTATTCCATTTGCACAACAGCATGTGAAATTGATTGTCAATCAGTGTTGCTTCCTAAGTGGACAGGTTGATTTCACAGAAGTTTGATTTACTTGGAGTTATATTCTGTTGTTTAAGTGTTCCCTTTATTTTTTTGAGCAGTGTATATAAAAAAATGAGGTGAAGGGGATGGAAACCTTATGGAAAATGTTAATTTAGACTTAATAAAGAAGAGGTTTAAGACACGATAGCAGTCCTATTACATTATAAAAGTGCATTTAAACATACCCACTTTTGAAAAAAAAAAAAAACATTCCTGATTACTGACCCATTTAAACACCCCACCAATAGTTAATTGGGTAATCATTTGCATTTTTACAATGGCCAACAGTTGGCCAATTTTCGGCCAGTCAAAATGCACCTTTTGTTTGATTAACATTTATTGGTTTTGAACAGAAATTACCAGATCTAGAAGGAAAGCACTGAACTTTTAAGAAAAGGGTGATGGGCAAGATCCTATAACAGCCTAAGTACCTCCATTACTAGTGTGATAAAAATTCTCCATTAACAGCACCATCATAGGGCCTCACATAATTAAGATCACCTACATAATAGCCCCGTAAACTAATGTGCCAACAACAATTGATCCCAATAAATAGTACGTAAAATCTCACATACACAATGAAGGCAAAGTGCATTCTCATAAAGTTAAAAAATCTGTATGGTTCAATTTTAATTCATCTATATAGTTGTTTAAAAAGGCTAAAATGCCAATCACTCAGCTTCAGCTGTCTGTGCTACTCTGGAAACTCAGCTGTAGTTAAAAGTGTGACCTGGAAATGGTAAACAGCATTCAAATGTCAAATAAAGGATTGCAGAAGAATGTGCCTTAAGAATATGTACGACTAGGTATTGACATATTAAATAGATTATATTTTCCTATTTTCGATAGCATTTTGTACTGCAGATAGTTGGATTATTATGCTGTTTAATTTTAAGGATATGTTGTCATGCAAGCATTGTGTAATCTTCAAAGTGGCTTCAAAGAAGGATATATACATTGAATGCAAAGCGGCTTTACAACTGTAAAGATATGGGGGGTAACCTTGTAGAGGTAACCTTTTCTCTCATTTCCAGAATATTTGAATAGAGCATGCAATAATGAAACAATGTTTTTTATATTTATTAAACATCTCTGTCTATATTTTGCATGAAGTTGAGAAAGTAATGCTTGTGATTGTAGTGATCACTAGCAGAGACAGACTATTCCTTTCCAGAAGAGGCTTCACTAAAAATAGAGCAAAAAAAATGCTCAACATACTTTATTCTTTAATTTATTGTGAAGTAATTTAGAAGAAAAATCAAAAAACATTTATTGTGCTTTTTGTATCCGTAGCTATGTTCTAAGAGCTGTAACTTTTTTGTTTCAATTAAAAGAGATTGAACAGGGTGAGAAATCTATCATTATTTTGTGAAATTCATTTTGCCATGTTCAGTGTGTACCATTTTTAAAAACAATCTATTGAAAAGGACATTAAATCTCCCCAACAAAACATCTTGGCTTTTGTTTCTTTCACTTGATAAAGAAGCTGGTGAATAAAAAAACTTTTTCTCAACGTCATTTCTGAAGAATTGATTTACTCCAGCACATTTTCATCCGACTGGATACAAAAATTAACAGAAAAATAGCCGCCATACTTACCAATTATGTGGTCACAATACTAATGCACTGCAGGATGCAAAAACCCCCATTATAAAAGGAGGAAATAGTTCATTATACCCCTGAGGAAGCCATAATTGGATGGCGTAGCGTGTAGGTTTTGTATTTTGACATCTCCTCTATCTTTCTGTGGATACATATGGTTTGTACTTTTAGATTCCTTCTTATTCTGGGACCTTCTAATACTTACTTTTTATTTATCAGGTATCCCAATTGTCTGTGGACCATATAATAATAATAATAATAATAATAATAGTTTATTTTTATAGCGCCAACATATTCCGCAGCACTTTACAAATTTTAGGGGGGACTTGTACAGACAATGCAGAATAAGCATATCTCATATCGAAAGGAGTGAGGGCCCTGCTCGCGAGCTTACAGTCTATGAGGAAGTGGGGGAGACACAAAAGGTAAAAAGTACATATATTGTATAATGCAGCCTTGATATACTGAATAGGATAAATAATAATACATGGACTGGTCGCCAGCCAGTATGTGTGCAGTCCTGACAGAGGCTTTTATGTGCATGGTTGGTTTGAACCCGAAGTTGAAGAAGATTTTAATATGGGGGAAAGCTGGGATGGACAGAGTGTGTTTAGGTGATACGCCAGTCTAAAGAAATGTGTTTTTAGGGTTCGCTTGAAACTGTGGGTATTGGGAATTAATCGAACTGTCCTGGGTAGTGCATTCCAGAGAATTGGCGCAGCACGCGAGAAATCTTGGACACGGGAGTGGGAAGTTCGGATTATGGAGGATTTTAGTTTCAAGTCATTTGCAGAACGGAGGGCACGTGTAGGGTGGTAGACTGAGACGAGGGAGGAGATGTAGGGGGGGTACTGAAGCATGGAGCGCTTTGTGGGTAAGCGTCATAAGTTTAAAATGAACTCTATATTGGATGGGCAACCAATTCAATGACTGGCACAGGGAAGAGGCATCTGAGTAGTGGTTGGCGAGGAATATGATCCTGGCTGCTGCGTTCAGGACGGATTGGAAAGGGGAGAGTTTAGTAAGAGGGAGACCGATTAGTAGAGCGTTGCAATAGTCAAGACGAGAATGAATAAGAGCTATAGTAAGAGTTTTTGCCGAGTCAAAGGTGAGAAAAGTCCTGATTCTTGAGATGTTTTTGAGGTGTAGATGACATGAACGAGCGAGTGATTTGATGTGAGGAGTGAAAGAAAGATCTGAATCAAAAATGACCCCAAGACAGCGGGCTTGTTGCTGGGGAGTAATGGTGGAGCCACAAACAGAAATGGCAATATCGGGCACAGGTAGGTTAGTGGAGGGAGGAAAGACGAGTAGTTCAGTTTTTGACAGATTCAGTTTTAGGTAGAGGGAGGACATAGTGTTAGACACAGCAGAAAGACAATCACTGGTCTTTTGTAGTAATGAAGGGGTGATGTCCGGAGCAGAGGTGTATAATTGGGTGTCATCAGCATAGAGATGGTACTGAAAACCGAATCTACTGATTGTTTGTCCAATAGGAGCGGTGTATAAGGAGAAAAGAAGGGGGCCTAGGACTGATCCTTGAGGAACCCCGACAGTAAGAGGAAGTAGGGAGGAGGAGGAGCCGGCAAAAGACACAGAGAAGGAGCGGTCAGAGAGATAGGAGGAGAACCAGGAGAGAACAGTGTCCTTGAGGCCAAAAGTGCGGAGCATAGTGAGGAGGATCTGGTGATCCACAGTGTCGAATGCTGCAGAGAGATCCAGGAGAATCAGCAGGGAGTAGTGACCATTAGATTTAGCTGTTAGTAGATCATTAGAGACTTTAGTGAGGGCAGTTTCAGTAGAATGTAAAGAGCGGAAACCAGATTGTAAAGGGTCAAGAAGAGAGTTGTCTGAGAGATAGCGGATTAGACGGGAATGGACCAGACGTTCCAGGAGTTTAGAGATAAAGGGAAGATTGGAAACAGGTCTGTAGTTGGCCGTGCAGTTCTGGTCGAGGGATGGTTTTTAAGTAATGGTTGTATGCTGGCGTGTTTAAAAGAAGAGGGAAAGATACCAGATGAGAGGGAAAGGTTGAAAATTTTAGTTAGGTGAGTGGTGACAGCTGGAGCAAGGGACTGAAGGAGATGTGAGGGAATAGGGTCACTGGTGCAGGTGGTAGGGCGAGAAGATGCAGGGAGCCTGATCACTTCATCTTCCGTGACTGGTTCGAAGTCAGAAAATGAGCAAGATACAATGTGGCGGGGGGGAGCATGCATAACATTTGGGGATTGGGAGAAAATTTCCTGTCGGATATGGTCAATTTTTTCTTTGAAATAATTGGCCAGATCGTCAGCGCTGAGGTCGGTGGTCGGGGCCTGTGCTGTTTGATTGAGGAGTGAATGAAACGTGTCAAAGAGTCGTTTAGGATTATTGGAAAGTGAGATTATGAGGTTGTTAAAGTAGGTTTGTTTGGAGAGGTGAAGGGCAGAGTTATATGTTTTCAGCATAAATTTATAGTGGAGGAAATCTTCGGGCAGATTTGATTTTCTCCACAGCCGTTCAGCGCACCTGGAGTACCTCTGGAGAAGACGTGTTTGAGGCGTGTGCCAGGGTTGTCACCGTCTATGCCGAATTGTTCTTTGTGTAGGAGGTGCGGCTTCATCCAGGGAGCATAGCATTATTTTGTTATAATGCTTCAATGCAGAGTCGGGACATGAGAGGGAGGAGATTGGGGCCAATGATGATTGCAACCTTTTTATAAATTTCTGGGTGTTAATGGCGCGTAAATTTCTATAAGTGTGGACGGTGGGAGTGTCTTGAGTAGAGTCACAGTTCTTGACAGAGAATGAAAGAAGATTATGGTCAGAGAGTGGAAGGAGAGAGTTAGTAAAGTCATGTACTGAGCAAAGCCGGGAGCCGATCAGGTCCAATGTGTTCCCGTCTTCATGTGTAGGAGAATTAGCAAGCTGTGAAAGGCCGAAGGAGGAGGTTAGTGATAAAAGATGCGTGGCAGATGGGGAAAGAGGATCGCCAATTGGGATGTTAAAGTCTTCCATGATTATCGTGGGGATGTCGCAAGATAGAAAATTTGGAAGCCAGGCAGCAAAGTGATCCAGGAATTGATGGGGGGGACCTGGGGGGCGATAGACAACCGCCATTCGCAGGGAGAAGGGCCGGTAGAGTCTGACTGTGTGGGCCTCAAAGGACGGGAAGATAAGGGAGGGTACAGGGGGGATAACCTGAAAAGTACATTTTGTTGAAAGAAGCAGACCAACACCTCCACCTGATCTGTTGTCAGGTCGCAGGGTATGAGAGAAATGTAGGCAAGCATAGGAGAGAGCTGCAGCGGCGGTGGTGTCCGACTGCTCGATCCAGGTTTCAGTGAGAGCCAGAAGGTTGAGGGAATTAGAGAGGAAAAAGTCATGGATGTAAGAGAGTTTATTACAAGCTGAGCGTGCATTCCAGAGGGCACAGTTGAATGAGACAGAAGATATGCAGGGAATATTAATGAGATTAGCAGGGTTTCTGAATGTACCAGGGAAAGAGTTAGTGTTATTATGACTGGAGGGTCCTGGGTTGGGAGAAATATCACCTGCGACTAATAGAAGGAAGATACAGAGAATGAGCAGATGATTGAGTGATTTGTGAGAGCGTTTCCTGCGTTGTATGGTGGGAATGAAAGGATCTGCGTGGTATAACATTGTGAAGAGAGCATGACAACTGTACATAGGAGAAGAGAGGAGAGAGGGATTAATATGGATGAAGTGTGCCGCATTTGTGGGAGAACGGTGAATGTGTATGATTGTAGCAACCAGAATATAAATGGCACAGATACAAATGGTGAATAGTGTTTTCCAAAAACATGACCTGGAAGCAAGTTTGTTTGTTTGTCTTGCATGTCTTACCTGTCTCCTGCCCTGTCCAACTGCCATTTTCTAACTGCCAGGGCACTTTGATAAATTATGCCACTTCGATAAAGTATGCATAAATTCTATATGCATAAATGCCCCCGCATAAATGCTGCCCCTTAACTAAGTCTCAATATATAGGGATGTATCTGCTTAGATCTACACAGATTTAACTCGTTAGCAATCAATCACTAGCTTAAAAGACAACAGGAGACCATAAAGTTCAGGGGAAAAAAAAAAAACAGACTAACAAACTCGGCATGGATCATAAACTCTTAAAGTAAGTGTGATGACCGTTAAGTATCATGGAATAAAAAACATAGAGGAGTGAAAAAATATATACCAGAAATTGATAGGCTGCAGAGCATTGCATGGAGATACAAGGCAGTTTTCAGGATAGATTACACAAGCAGTGAAAAATGTATACCAGAAATTGATATGCTGCAGAGCATTGCATGGAGATACAAGACAGTTTTCAGGATAGATTACACAAGCAGTGAAAAATATATACCAGAAATTGATATATTGGATAATGGAGGGTATACCCTAATCATGTTATTGTGCAAATACCAGATGTGTTAGGTTATTTATTACATCTGTTAAATATTTTCCACCGACTAATTATTTGTAATTATATATTATATTGAATCTATATGGCAATTTCTGTAAGGAGATTTTTTTTGCTTGTATGTCCCTTTTTTATCTTACATGTTTTTTAATCATGTTTTTAAATGGTTGTGTCCAGTGTCCTATTAATAATAAAATTTCTATATTTTTCTCATTATATTGTATTCTTATTTAATCATTTAATTCTCTTGGTGCCTTTATTGTCCCTCTTTTCCTCCTTTGTTTGCTTAACATTTATAGGGACTTTGGCACAAGCGTGTATTTTGATAATTGTGGTGCTGGGTCAGATACTATTTATCTACAAATAGTTCAGATAGCACAGGTAAAAAATACTGATGAACAATCAATCACACACCTATCATCCGTTGAGAGGGTAGTCCCTATTATTCTAAATGCACACAGATAAGGCTTTCAGATAAGAGTAATGCATCTGGGTTTACAGACTATTGGTCACATCCCAATTACCTTTACTAACGCTATTGGGCTTAGCTGCACCCTGCAAATAATCAAAAAATACATGAATTAAAAACTTTTAATTTCAGTATAAGGACCCTTGACATGGGTTGTGAGCTTGGTTATTTTGGCCAATATATTAAGTTCTATATGTATAGTATATATTGTTCATGTATTTTTTAATCTTTTGCAGGATGACCTGTGGTTTTAGTGGAGGGTATTGGGGTGTGTGTTCCTGTGGATTACACTTTTGGAGTACTGGAGTGACCAATAGGCTTTAAGCAGTCATGTTGTTCTACACATACAGTGGCAACCAAAAGTTTTGCTTTTTTTTTTTTGAAAGGTGTGATTCCTTCTGTCTGGTTGTTGTGATGCAATTTCCCTGGTGATGTATTGAAAGTGCATGAAGTTGTCATCATGCAAGACCTTAATTTTAGCCAAAATGCTTTTGAATATAGGTATGGTCATTAATTAAAGAAAACTGTGTGCCAAAAGTTTTGAAAATACTATTTATTTATCACAACATAGAGAGTAATTCATTTCTTACAATGCCATAACTTAGTATTTTATAGCATAACCTCTTGCTTTAATTACTGCACCACACCAATGGGGTATTGAAGACACTACGGTATTGAAGACATCTTGAGGAATCTTGCTCCATTTCCTTTACAAATCTGCAAACAATTAATCTTTATTGCTATGGGTGCAGGACCCAACTCGTCGGCCTAACTCATCCCAAAGGTGCTCTATAGGGTGTAAATCAGGTGATTGGCTTGGTCATTACAACAGGTGAACATTTTTCTTAACTAGTCAATTTTTGATTAAATTGTATGTGTGATTAGGATCATTGTCTTGCTGGAATTTCCATCCCCTGCCTACTATGGTTTTACCATGTGGCAGCATTACATTCTCCTGTATATCCTTGTACAAGGTAGAATCCATATTTCTGTCAATTCTATGCAGAGGGACAATGTCAGATGCATAAAAGCAGCCCCAAACCAAGACATTGCCACCACCATGATTCACTGTAGGTGTTTGCTATTTTATATCATTACATTTTCCAATTGGGCGGTATATATAGTGCTTGCCATCACTACGAAAACGGATTGAACTTGGATTCATCCGACCACAACACCTAAGACCAATCTGTCTCTTTCCATTGGCTGTATTCTTTGGCATAGTCAAGTTGGACCTTCCAGTTCTTTGCAGAGATGAAAGGCTTCATGACTGGAACTCGTGCATTCAACCCTACTTCTCTTAGTCAACGCACCACAGTTTGGCGACTCACTTTGTCCCCATATTCTTCGTTCATTTCATGCGAAATCTGTGCAGCACTTTCATGGACATCAGATATTGACTTTTTCTTAAGAATGTGATCAACTCTGGAGGAAGTTTTCCGTGGTCGTCCACTTCTAGGCTTGTCAGCTGCTCCATAATCTTCTTTTTTTCTTTAATATACGTGACACTTGACTCTGAGAACAGTTGAACAGTTGAATTCCATAGATACCTCTTTTTGGATTTTGCCTGACTTCACTCTGAGAATAATCAGCTTCCTGACATCTGGTGATAAATTTGTCTTTGTCTTTGCCATATTTTAGCCTAAAAGCATACAATACATAAAAAAAAAAATTAAGGCAAAGTTCGACTACCCATGACAAAATGTGCCAAACATTTGGCTCAGCAAATGTTGAAAACTAACACATAAAGGGATAAAACAATGTCTAACACAATTCTCTTCCGTAGTTGACAACCATTTGTTTCCGGTTTACTAAAATCACCAGAGAAATGGTATCACAACAACCAGACAGAAGTAATCACATTTTGAAAAAAAATGCACAACTATTGGTCATTACTATGTCTCTGTAATTAACGCCCTAGACAAGCATTATCCATGTGTATTTAGAATACAAGTCTACTATCCTCCATGATTGGTGTGTGTGTGAGTGGTTGTTTTATTAGCATCTGTGATACCCCTGCCTTTCATCATGGTGGTTGGCAGCATCCTGCAGTGCATTAGTATTTTTACCAGGTATTGGTAAGTATGGCTGCTTTTTTTCACTTTCTGTGGTGTATCATTTTAACGTTATCTTACGAGTTGTTACAATTGCTTCATAACCAAATATGTATTTTTGTTTTCATATTTTCAAAATAAAACGACTTCATGGGTAATATATTTGAAGATTTTTTTATGAACTTAAAAGGATTGTCTGGTCTAAAACGACAAGTCTGCAGTCACTCTATGTGACTGCAGACTTGTGAATCCTCACAGCGCACTTACTGCTTGCTGTGTGGATTCTCTGGTGTCTGCACCGGGTATGGCGGTTATTGTATGTAACTGCAAGTTTACAATATGCATACTCCTAGCCAGAATCTGACCAGGCTGTTTCTGGCGAGCTTGATGCAAGTCTACTGCACGAGCCTGCACTGTGAGGGTTCACTAGTCTACGGTCACTCTATGTGACTGCAGACTTGTCAATTTAGACAGAGCTCCTTTAATTTTTTTTTCTCTATTTAGTTCCACCAAAGGTCTTGAACTTGCTATCTCTCTTCTTGTCCTATCCTAGTCGCATCAAGCACTTACAAGGCCCTGCAATGTTATGACATGCGTCACATTGTGATGAATGACGTCAAGGGGCATATCTACCAGGGGCGCTAGTCAAGGATGCTGGCCATAAAAATGAAGACTGCCTACCTCTGACTGCCATAGAGGGCTGGATTTAATGACAGATCAGTGCAGTGCAAATCTTTTGACTCAACTCTAGTTAAAAATGTTGCGTAGTAAAGGTGAGTAGGACATTGTTGATGACCTTTGATAAAATCACAATAACTTAAACTGGACAATGGAATCTCATAAAATATTTTTCTAAATGATGAAAAGTTATTTTTGACACATTTATGATTGATTCTGCAAGAATTGTGCGTCAAAGGATCATGGGCAGTTGGTTTGAAAATAGTGAAGACCCAGCATACAGATCCTGTACATCTTATCAGTAAATCTACTAGGAAAGAAAAATCCTGGCTCTAAAGTGATGTGCAAGTGGCTAAAGTAATTGTTTCTTTCAACACTTCCCGGTCAGTTCTGCAGCTAATTTCCTACCTTTCATGTCCTCTGTTAAATAGAAAGCTAGAGATTGTAAATACTGCAACCTAAGCCCTATTTCTGTAAACAAAAAAATGCTTTGTGACAGATAGATAGATATAGATAGATAGATAAAATATAATGGCGCAGCACAATGACATTGTAAAATATATATAACAGAAGGCAGCACTCGAAAGTTATTGGAAAAGGAAAGTGGACTATAATTAGCCCATATGGTGTGGTGACGTTTCAGTTACAAAGAACCTTTAGGCTTGATAAACCATATGGGCTAATTATAGTCCACTTTCCTTTTGCAATATCTTTTGTTAAGGTCGGAGGTTGTGGGTTGTCAGCAATCACCTAGGCTGGTTAACAATTCAACAATATTTTATTAATCACATCCATGGTAATAAAGCAATTCCAGGTAAATGGCCAAAATACAGTTCTCTCAGTCCTCAAGTTCCCAACCAGGGATCAGTAGTTCCACTGACTTTGTGCCAGGCCATACTCACTGTCTCCCAACTTTTGCTTGGCCCACAGATTTCGTATCTCCAGCCTGTATAGTCTGTAGTCACAGTCCACGATCTTCCAGACGACAGATAAAATGCTGGAAGCACAAGTATCCAGCAGCAACAGTTCTTTTAAGAAAGAAGTTGTGGTGACGGCTCCACTGTGTCCACTCTTTCCATCTACATAAGGGGTCCATTGGCTGAAAGAACAATGTTCCAAGGCCCCTGAGAGAAGGTCACTGAATGGAATTGATACCTGAGGTTGAACTAACCTAAAACATAGCAAGCAAATTTCTAAAAAAACACAAAAATAAGATCGACGAAAATGGGTGCTCAGTGCTGGAAAAGAATTTAGTAAGTGGCAATGTCCTCACACTCATCCCCCACTTTTTCAGCACAGAGACAAATGTAAGAGGTCTCACCTTTATGAGAGAGAAACTTTGTATCATCCAGTTTCCTCAAAGCATATTCCATGTCGCCCTTGCTAATATACTACACAGTCCCCTTTCACCCTGGTATACATCAGTGTAATACACATCTCCTGCTTCTCTCATATGGTCTTTCAGATCCTGCCAACTTCCCGATGGGGGAAGCCCTAAGACGAGGATTCTGTATTTAGTTAGCTGGATCAGGGGTTTGTCCCTTCCACGGGGTCCTCCATATCCTCCCCCTGATCCCTGTTTTGTCCTGGGAAACTCCCCACGTGCCCGATGAGAACAAAACTTATATCCATTGCCACCAACCCCAGAGTGCTGACACCCAGTTAGGGGGATGGTCACTTGGCGGCCAGGTAAATAGTGTTCTGGGGGACATTATCTTGGCTGACCAGGGTGATGTTAGAAACAGTGTCCCAAAGTCCCTGGTCCTCCTCCCTGATGTAATTTACCTCCCCAGGCCACATTCCTTCATGGCATAAGCCATTGTATTTTGTGTATTACTCACCACAGGTGGGGGGTTAGTCTGCAGGTTGAGATTGCTCCATTCCCTCTTGGCTGAAGCATTGAGAACCAGTCCTTGGCTTCCGATTACAACATTGGCCCAGTGGCACACTAATTTTGCTCCCAGATTGTTTCCAAGCAACACATCTACTGGTAGGTGCTGCATTACTCCTACATCCACCATTCCATGACTGTAACCCCAGTCTAAATATAGTCGGGCCCTTCGAATGTTTAAAGATTCTCCTCCTGCTATGTTGACTAACATACGGGTGCCGAGGACAATACATTGGTCCGGTACTAAATGGTCTTTTATCAATGTGACTTAGGCTCCGAAATCACGGAGCCCCACAGCCTCCACGCCCTCTACGCAGACCTGCTGCAGATGCTGGTTAATGGACTCCGAGGTGTCCCATCTAGTCCGGGACACTTCTCTTTGTACCACATATGCCTCTTCTTCTTCCAGTCGGGGTAGTGGGATCCTCTCTCCCTAAATATTCCTACCCCATTGCAGCACAGTGTTCACAGGTTGGGGACGCGGATGATGTGGGCTATAATGTTCCTGGCATTCCCCGGCAAAGTGTCCCATGCATCCACAGTTATGGCAGTTAAGCCCTCCTCACCCCAACACGGGCCATACTCAGGGGCTTGGGCAACCTCCCCCTCTTTCTTGAGTCCGAACTCCCTGCTTTTTCTCCTATGGCCAGTCCATGGGTTTCATGGCCTTCCTGTAAGCTCCTGTTCCCTAATCACTGGGGCTGTACTTCCACATTTCCCTGGTCAATTAGCAGACCAATCATTAGCCAATCTTGCAGCCTCATACAGGCTGAGTGGTTTTCTATCCACTACCCATTCTTTTAAATGACCTGGGAGCTTTGACATAAACTGTTTCAGCATGATTATATCCATTACATGTTCAGATTTCCAAGCCCTCAGTCCTTATATCCACTGAATGCATGCCGCACTTAGTGTGTTGGCAAACTCCCAATGTGTGTGTGCAGAAGGCTTATCAATCTACCGAAACTTCCTCCGGTAGGTTTCCGGCGTGACTGCACAAGTCTCTAGTAATGCGCGGTGAATGGAATAGTAACATCTCTGATCCCCATAAGACAAGTTATTAAAAGCTTATCTTGCTTTTCTGGTCAGGCCAATGCTCAAAAATCTGGGCCAGACACTGATTGACAACTCATGCAGTAGACAGAGGTTCTCAAATAATCGCAGATGTTCATCAATATTCGAGGTGTCCTCATTGAACTGTGATATATCCTGGTACCTTAAAGATGCGGGCCTCTCTCCTGTTATCCACTGTCCTCTGCACTGGGGTGGGTGCTTGTACCGCTACATGCACACCCTGAAATTTGCTTAACACTGCCGCTCACTCTATCTCCATGGCCCTATCTCCTAGCGCGGCCAGGATCCGCCTCAACTCAGTCAGTTGATCCTCCTTCATCTGGATGACAGCCCTGGGCAGTTGTCCCTCATCCACATCTGAACTGACCTCCTCATGTTGTTGTTCCTGGTCCCAATTGTCCAAGTGTTGCATTAAGGTAGCACGATTGTCCTCCGGAAACCTCTCTAGTTCTCTCCCAGAGCACAGGGCTCTCAGATCCTCCTTCTTGAGCCTCTTGTAGATGGAGTCTGCCATCTCTTCTGCCACGTCACCTCTTGGTAACTTTCCCTGGTTTGCTGTCCAGAGATAGGTGATCCAACCGCTGCCACCACTTGTAAATATCTGAGGTTGTGGCTTGTAAGCAATCGCCTAGGCAGGTTAATGATGCAACAATATTTTATTAATCACATTCATGGTAATAAAGCAATTCCAGGTAAATAGCCAAAATACAGTTCTCAGTCCTCAAGTTCCCAACCTGGGATCAGTAGTTCCACTGAATTTGTGCCAGGCCATACTCACTGTCTCCCAACTTTTGCTTGGCCCACAGATTTTGTATCTCCAGTCAGTATAGTCTGTAGTCACAGTCCATGATTCTCCAGATGACAGATAAAATGGTGGAAGCACAAGTATCCAGAAGCAACAGTCCTTTTAAGAAAGTTTAAATCCAAACAACATATCCACAACTGTAGCGTGTTTATCCAGTTTAGCTGGTAACTGAATTCCAACAATCCATAAGCCATCCCTCCTTCGGCTCCACGTCAATAGCCATAGATCCTCTCCCTTCGGCGTCCTTCCATAATCTCAACACTAAAGCATGTCTGTTTTCCTCCCTGGGGTCAGCCACCTCCAAAGGTCAGAAGTGATGACACCTTCCCCCTTAAGCATTTATTTTAGCTGAAACAATGAAGAATATTCTAAGACCCTTCACTTGAGACTGCATGTAAGACCTCCTGTGGTGACAGCTCCACTGTGTCCACTCTTCCCATCTACATAAGGGGTCCATTGGCTGAAAGCACAATGGCCCAAGGCCACTGAGATAAGGTCACTGAATGGAATTGATACCTGAGGCTGAAATGATGGACAAACAAATCACTAAAAAATCACAGCAAGCAAATTTCTAACAAAATACAAAAATAAGATCGACGAAAATGGGTGCTCAGTGCTGGAAAAGTATTTAGTAAGTGGCAAGGTACTCGCAACTTTCAAGTGCTGTCTTCGGTTATTTTGTTAAACAGATGATGGCTATATAGGATGAAATTTAATTAGTTAGATAATTGAATTGTAACATGAAGGTACAGTATAATGGGTAATAAACTTAATTTTGAATTTGTATAATTTGTATAGATCTCCAAATAGACTCCATTAATTGCCACAAGTTTAAACATTGTCTAAAGGAGCCCATGCACCTTAAATAGCTGTCATTTACAGTGGAGAAAATAAGTATTTGATACACAGTTGCTTTTGCAGTTTACCCACCTACATTGAATGGAGAGGTCTGTAATTTTTATTCTAGGTACACTTCAACAGAAAAGGGGGGCTTCTTAAAGAAAAACTAACAGGAAGAGATGAGCGTTGTTCTACTCGAACTGTTCGCCAATCTCAAATTCGAGCTGTTTTGGGCGGTGTTCGAGCCGGTCGGCGAACACGAACAATTTGAGAAAAATTCGGCTGTTCGAGGTTATGTTCGATAACTGTTCGTGCACCAAAATCATAACTGGATTTTTTCTCAGTAATGATGAAAATTAATGTTAATACGCAGTTTGAGTGTACAGCGGGGCGGGGGGAGGGGCAGGGGATGGATCTCTGCAGGAACAATGAAGATCTCCATTTTTTTTTCTCTTTCCCGCATTTGCAGTGGGGAGGTGCAATCTGTCAGCCTATCAGCAGCGCACACACGGAGCGAAGTGCTTTTTTTCACACAAGCAAGGGCATGTGTGATTGGCAGTGTATGTCACATGTCCTTGCCCTATAAGACCAAGCCATTTTCCCCGTCGCCACCATTTTCTCACTGCTGCAGCTGCGTGTTAGACGGCACCGCTGTTGCTGTGTGCGCTATACCTTGTTAATTTCAAGCCAATTTTCGCACAAATATACAGATAGCTTGGGAGTAGGGAATAGTTGTGATTGCAGTCCTTTTAAGGACTAGGTTACAGCATTTCCTACGACTTTTATCAAGCAGGTCTGTGCTCTTAAATAGATAGATTGTGGGAGTAAAGACTAATTGTAATTGGAGTCCTTTTCAGGACTAGGTTACATCAGTTCCTATCAGTTTTTGCCAGGCAGGTCTGTGCCAGTGCTGTGCAAGTTTTTTTCACAGCATTTGGCTGAATCTAGCAAAGCTAATCCTTTTTGGCCTATTGCAGAGTGTGTTAGTCAGTGGAGTAGCCTATCTGTGTTGCAAGATATACCACCTGTGTATAGAATACCAATTTTTTTACTGCACCTAGTGAAGTAAAATCTTTTGGGCATAGCATCATTCTATTAGTCCATCTATACTGACCTCCATCAGGTTGCAAACTGAATATAATTTTTTTCTGCATCTAGCTCTGAAAAAATATTTGGGCTTCTAGCAGTGTGTGGGACTTGGTCTATTAGTCCATCTATACTGACCTCCATCAGGTTGCAAATTAAAAATAATTTTTTTCTTCATTTAGCTCTGAAAAAATATTTGGGCTTCTAGCAGTGTGTGGGACTTGTTCTATTAGTCCTTCTATACTGACCTCCAGCAGGTTGCAAATTGAATATAATTTTTTTCTGCATCTAGCTCTGAAAAAATATTTGGGCTTCTAGCGGTGTGTGGGACTTGGTCTATTAGTCCATCTATACTGACCTCCATCAGGTTGCAAATTAAAAATAATTTTTTTCTGCATCTAGCTCTGATAAAATATTTGGGCTTCTAGCAGTGTGTGGGACTTGGTCTATTAGTCCATCTATACTGACCTCCATCAGGTTGCAAATTAAAAATAATTTTTTTTCTGCATCTAGCTCTGAAAAAATATTTGGGCTTCTAGCAGTGTGTGGGACTTGGTCTATTAGTCCATCTATACTGACCTCCATCAGGTTGCAAATTAAAAATAATTTTTTTCTGCATCTAGCTCTGAAAAAATATTTGGGCTTCTAGCAGTGTGTGGGACTTGGTCAAATTAGTCCATCTATACTGACCTCCATCAGGTTGCAAATTGAATTAAAAATTTTCTGCATCTAGCTCTGAAAAAATATTTGGGCTTCTAGCGGTGTGTGGGACTTGGTCTATTAGTCCATCTATACTGACCTCCATCAGGTTGCAAATTAAAAATATTTTTTTTCTGCATCTAGCTCTGAAAAAATATTTGGGCTTCTAGCAGTGTGTGGGACTTGGTCTATTAGTCCATCTATACTGACCTCCATCAGGTTGCAAATTAAAAATAATTTTTTTCTTCATTTAGCTCTGAAAAAATATTTGGGCTTCTAGCAGTGTGTGGGACTTGTTCTATTATGCCTTCTATACTGACCTCCAGCAGGTTGCAAATTGAATACAATTTTTTTCTGCATCTAGCTCTGAAAAAATATTTGGGCTTCTAGCGGTGTGTGGGACTTGGTCTATTAGTCCATCTATACTGACCTCCATCAGGTTGCAAATTAAAAATAATTTTTTTCTGCATCTAGCTCTGAAAAAATATTTGGGCTTCTAGCAG
Organism: Phyllobates terribilis; assembly: GCF_046119375.1. Classification (NCBI taxonomy): domain Eukaryota; kingdom Metazoa; phylum Chordata; class Amphibia; order Anura; family Dendrobatidae; genus Phyllobates; species Phyllobates terribilis. The sequence continues at coordinate 344,984,760 of NW_027362767.1, read as the reverse complement.
TGTGTGGGACTTGGTCTATTTGTCCATCTATACTGACCTCCATCAGGTTGCAAATTAAAAATAATTTTTTTCTGCATCTAGCTCTGAAAAAATATTTTGGCTTCTAGCAGTGTGTGGGACTTGGTCTATTAGTCCATCTATACTGACCTCCATCAGGTTGCAAATTGAATAAAAAAGATTTCTGCATCTAGCTCTGAAAAAATATTTGGGCTTCTAGCGGTGTGTGGGACTTGGTCTATTAGTCCATCTATGCTGACCTACATCAGGTTGCAAATTAAAAATAATTTTTTTCTGCATCTAACCCAGCCAATAGTTTTGGCCTAATACCCAGTTTGGCCACTCAGCTCTGCTCGGTTACCATCCATTGTTTTTTTGTGCAAACAACTCCAGAGTTGTGAATTAGTTAACCACCAAAATGAGTGGAAAAAGGCCTGCTGCTGGTGGAAAGGGGAATAGGCGTGTTGGGAAGGGGAAAAAAGGTTGTGTCCGTGGGGTAGGTGCAGAAGAAAGACCATCTTCCAGCCAAACTAAAATGTCTACTTCTTTTAGCGGACAATGTGATAAGATCCCTTTCTTACGGCCACGCCAATCGCTACAAATTTCAGATGAGGCACAAAAACAGCAGGTGCTTCAACGGATATCAAGTGCTCCTTTAAGTGGGCTCTCCTCCACATCAACTTCAACATCACAAATACTCCAGTCCTCAAAGGTGTCACCCAAATCGCACTTGCTTCCTCACAGCTCCCAAATCTCCAGCTGCCCGTCTGAGTATGAGGTAGAACAGATGGTTGAGTCTGCAGAGCTGTTTACTCATACTATAGCCTGGGAATCAGAGGTCGACTCCAGCGCTTCTGTGAATCCAGACGAGGAAATGATCTGCACTGATGCCCAGAATCTTTATGAGTCGGATCCAGGACCAGACGCAGAAGGTTCTGACCATAATGTAGACCCTCATTCCCAAACTGTAACTCCTGTTGGTGGAGACAATGAGGAAGACGATGATAAGACTCAAATACCTGATTGGAGCGACAACTTTAGTTTTTTGTCAGGGCAGGAACAGGTTGGCTCTGAGGACGACGGGTGTGATAACGCACAGGGTGATGATGATGAGGTCGGAGATCCCACTTACTGTCAACCCACAGTCAGCCAAGAGATGAGGTTAGCAGAGGAGGTGGAGGAAGATGCTAGTGACGACGAGGTCAGGTTGCGCCTTCCTGGACAGAGACGTAGTACTGGAAGCACGTCAACAACTGCATCCTCAAACACAACTCTGCCTCTCACCACAAGTCGTGGTGGCTCTTCAGGTCGCATGGGTGCTAAGCCTTGCATAGCCTGGGCATTTTTTCAGATCGATAAAGATGACCCAACTCGTGTTATCTGTAACATTTGTCAGCAAAAGCTAAGTAGAGGCCAAAAAATACATAGTTTGAGTACTTCATGCATGAACCGGCACATGGACATGAAGCATAAGTTGCAGTGGGAAGCTCAGTGTGCTACAATGCGGCCTAGCCGGCCGGGCCAACCACCGTCTGCCATATCTTGTGCATCCGCGGCCTCTTCATCCTCTGTGACTGGGGGGACAGCAGTCACACCTGTTTTGGGGCGCAGACCTGCCACCTCTTCACCCGCAACAGCCAGCGTGATTGGCAGGTCATCATTTTCTTTGGAGGTGGTAACACCAGCTGGTCTTGAGCGCTGTCCGACATCGATAGCACCAAATTTGGATCAAGGCAACCTAACATGTCCGCCTGCATCTTCCTCACAGACCGGCAGTTTGCCGGGGACACCCTTATCAACCCCGTCTAAGCACAATAGCCAGCCCTCGGTCCCTCAGATGTGGACAAGTAAAAGACCATTTCCTCCTAGCCATGAGAAAGCTAAGAGGTTGAATTTCACCATCTGCAAGCTCTTGGCTACAGAAATGCTGCCTTTCCGCCTGGTGGACACAGAGGATTTTCGAGACCTTATGTCCGTCGCAGTGCCCCAGTACCAGATGCCCAGTCGGCACTACTTCTCAAAGAAAGGTGTGCCTGCGCTCCACCAGCATGTCGCACACAACATTACCGCTTCTTTGAGAAACTCTGTGTGTGACAGGGTGCATTTCACCACAGACACTTGGACGAGTAGGCGTGGACAGGGGCGTTACATGTCGCTGACTGGGCACTGGGTAACTATGGTGACAGCAGGACAAGGGGCTGCTGTCCAAGTCTTGCCGTCCCCACGAGTTGTGCGTCAATCCTCTTTATGTCAAAGTTCCTCCACTGCTTCTGCCTCCTCAACCTCCTCTCGGTCTTCCACCTGCACCCAAAGCCTGTCTGGTCATGCCACAAGCTTTCTAACTGCGCAGAAGGGATCCTGCACACCTCCTTACTATGCTGGCAGTAGGGCTCAACGTCATCAGGCGGTTTTTACATTGAAATGTCTGGGAAATGTGAGTCACACAGCTGAGGAGTTGTGGTCAGCTCTGGAGAACCAATTTCATGAATGGTTGTCTCCACTGGACCTGAAACCAGGGAAGGCCGTGTGCGACAATGCTGCAAACCTGGGTGCGGCCCTTCGCCAGGGCAATGTCACACACGTGCCTTGTATGGCTCACGTGTTGAACCTGGTTGTCCTGCAATTTTTAGCCCACTATCCCAGACTAGATGGCCTTCTGCAGAGGGCACGGTCGCTGTGTGCTCACTTCCGCCGTTCGCATCCCGCAGCTCAGCGACTTACATCTCTACAGAAGTCGTTGGGCCTGCCACTTCACCGGCTAAAATGCGATGTGCCTACCTGGTGGAATTCAACTCTGCACATGTTGCAGCGACTGTGGCAGCACCGACAAGCCCTGGTGCAATACGTTCTGACGTATAGCCTGGCCAAAGAGATTCAGAGGTGGGGCAAATCACGCTGGAGGAGTGGTCTCAGATAAGGGACCTATGCACCCTTCTGCACAGTTTTGAAATGGCGACGAAGATGTTTAGTGCTGACAATGCCATTATCAGCATGACTATTCCGGTGATTTACATGCTGGAGCACATGTTAAACAGAATTCGGAGTCAGGTGGTGGCACAAGAGGAGGTGGAGGAAGTAGAGGAGGAGGAGTTGTATGCGGAAGGGCTAACATCTGCAAGGTCCAGACGGTCGGCAGCACCAAGGCGGCAGGCATGTGAGGGTGGGGGAGATGATTTTACCAGGGCGCATGGTAGCAGCCAAACTAGTGAGGAAGGTGCAGGAGCCCAGGAAGAAGTGGAGGACGAACTGATGGAAGACTCATCAGATGAGGGAGACCTTGATCACATTTCTGTTGTGCGAGGTTGGGGGGAGAGGACAGAGGAAGGAAGCATGATTGTTACCTCGCCACCAACACAACAGGGACTTGGTGCTCCTGGATGCGCAACACACATGAGTGCCTTCTTGCTGCACTACCTGCAACATGACCCTCGAATTGTGAGAATTAGAAATAATCCTGACTACTGGGTTGCCACACTGTTAGATCCCCGGTACAAAAGTAAATTTGCAGAAATTATTCCTGCCATAGAAAGGGATGCACGCATGCAGGAGTATCAGCAGAGACTGTTGCAGAATCTTACATGTGCTTTTCCACAAAATACCAGTGGTGCACGTAGTGAATCTCACAGTTCCAACTTGCCAACCGTGGGACCGTCAAGTGTTCAGCACTCAAACCGTAACAGAACCACAGTATCTGCTGGTAACATCAATTTTGCGGAATCATTTCACCACTTTTTTAGCCCATCCTTTGCAAGGCCACAGGAGACAAGAAGTCTGACACATAGTCAACGCCTAGAGACGATGGTACAGGAGTATCTCCAAGTAAACATTGAAGCCACGACTGTGTCACTGGACCCTTGCTCTTTTTGGGCTTCCAATCTGGATAAATGGCCGGAGCTAGCCACTTACGCCTTGGAGATCTTGTCATGCCCCGCAGCCAGCGTTCTGTCTGAACGTGTGTTCAGCGCTGCTGGTGGTGTGCTGACAGATAAGCGCACGCGGCTCTCCACTGATAATGTAGACAGACTCACGTTCATAAAGATGAACAAATCATGGATCCGAAACGACTTTTCTACCCCTGTGTCATCCTGGGGAGAGTAAAAGCTTGATGATTGGTTAAAATCACCCTACCAACCGTTTTAAGCTTTCAAATTACTAATCATGTTTATCTGTATCTTGACTGGAAAATAATTTGGGCTTTGTAGCAGTGTGCAGCACTGATCCTATTAGGCCATCTATAATAAGCTTCACCAGATTTAAAATTAAAAATAATTTTTAGCTGCATCTAGCCCGGAAAATAATTTTGGGGCTCCGAGATGCGCAAGACACATAAGTGCCTTCTTGCTGCACTACCTGCAGCATGACCCTCATATTGTCAGAATTCGAAGTAATCATGACTACTGGGTTGCCACACTCTTAGATCCCCCAAACTTTTCGATCAACCTTTTCATTTTAATAAAGACCAAAAAAATGGTCATTTTTGAAATTATAAGCATTAGTAGGTTGTTAGAAACTGAAATCAAACAGTTTTCACCTCAAAACTTTATTCTAGGTGATGTTACATTTTCACATAGGACCCCTTGTTCGAAAGGAGCTTCTGAACTCTCTCGTCCATTGAATTTGTCAGGTTTTGGAAGGTTTCTGCTTCAATTGTTTTGCATGAGGACAGAATACCCTCCCAGAGCTGTTGCTTAGATGTGAACTGCCTCCCGCCATCATAGACACTCCTTTTAATGATGCTCCAAAGGTTCTGAATGGGGTAGAGGTCAGGGGAGCATGGGGGTCACACCATAAGTTTGTCCCCTTTTATGCCCATATCAGCCAGAGATGCAGATGTTTTATGTGCAGCATGAGATGGTGCATTATCATGCAGAAAAATGATCTTGCTGTGAAATACACGGTTCTTCTTCTTGAACCATGGCAGGAAGTGCTGTTTGAGAAAATCCACATACATTATGGAGTTCATCTTTAGCGCCTTCAGGGATCCTAAAGGGGCCGACAATCTCTCTCCCCATGATTCCAGCCCAAAACATTACTCCACCTCCTCCTTGTTGGCGCTGTAGCCGTGTTTGCGTGGGGTGTCCATCAACCAGCCATCCTCCACTCCATTCATCTGGACCATCGAGCGCTGCACGGCACTCATCCGTGAACAAAACAGTTTTGAAATCAGTCTTCATGTAATGTTTGACCCACTGGAGCCGTTTCTGCTTGTGTGAAGTGGATAGAGGAGGTCGACAGGATGGCGTATGCACAGCTGCAAACCTCTGAAGGACCCTGCATCTTGTTGTTCGGGGGACGTTGGAGGCACAAGCAGCTTCAAAAACTTGTCTGCTGCTATGACAAGGCTTTTTTGCCGCTGCTCTTTCAACCTGACGTAATTGCCTGTAGGAAAGAGTCCTCAATTTGCCCTTATCAGCACGCACACGTGTGTACTGTGAATCAGCTACATACTTCTTGATTGCCAAGACACTTCATCCTGATCATCGCACAATGTTGATTGTAGTCATGCCTTGACCTAAACACTCCACAATTTGTTGCTTCTCAGCAGCCGACACATCCTTTTTCTTTCCCATTTTGGCAGAAAATGTAGGCTGCTTAATAATGTGAGAGAGCCTTCTTAAGTAGTCTTGCCTTTCATTGGACACACCTGCCAAACTAATTAGCACAGGTGTCTGCAATTGCTTACAGTGATATAAAGAGCCCTGACACACATCACCATCAATGAGTTTAACTGACAAACAAACAAATTCTTCCCTTATCACTCCTAAACACTTTTTGCATAATAATTTGGAACGCGGTGTACATGTGCTTTTCCACAAAACACCAGTGGTTCACGTAGTGAATCTTACAGTTCTAACTTGCCATAACAGCAGGGATGGATATATGTGATTGAGTGATATATACTAGGACATCATCAGCAAATAGAGAGCACTTGTACTCGGTGCCTCCCACCTCAATCCACCTAATATTGGGGTTATGGCGAATTGATGAGAGCAGGTGCTCCGTCACTAGGATGTATAAGAGAGGGGACAGAGGACATCCCTGCCTTGTCCCATTGGTGATTGTGAAAGGTGATGAAAATGTTCTGACGCACCCCCTGGGCCTTGGGACACCCGGAGCCGGACCCTTTTTGGTGGATGCTGGTGGTTGTAGTCTTCGTGGCGGCGATCCGGTTCCGTGGCTCAGGGCGGTCAAACCAGTGGCGGAACTATTTATGTGGTTTTGATGTTTAAATGTCCGACTACGCCACCCGTGGATTGCGGTCAGAGTGAACTGCCGCTACAGGGCAGACCGCTAAGGCTGGTGTTGTGGGTGCAGCAGAGCGTAGCATAACTCCCCACGGGAGGAGTATAGCCTCAGGGCAGTGTATGCGGAGGATGGGGGTGATGGTGCAGGGCAGCAGCAGTAACAACACGGAGTCAGTGATGCAGTTCAGGGCCTTTACTCACAGTTCTTATTATCCAGACCACGTCTGCAGGTAACGGCTGCCCACGTCGTACTGTGCTCACCAGGTGAGGGGTTCAGACAACTCCCAGATAACTTTGGAGCGCTTCACAGGACCCGCTTTGTGTGTACTTTGTCTGGCCTTCTTACCAACACTTCTGTCCGGCTGCCTCGGGCCTCCTCTTGGTAAACTTGGCGCCAGTTTCCCTGACCCTATGTGGTGCCTTACTAGCGGGTGGAGCAAGGGGCTGCGCCACATAAAATGTCAGAGCCTCCGGTTTCTAGCTGAGGGTCGTTTCCTGCCTCCACTAGTTCGGGGACCGGTCTCCCCCTTTGGCCTGACCCCTCCACGCAGGTGGATTCGGGCGTGCGGTGGCGACTCGCCCGTCCGCACCCCTGGGATCCCTTCATTCCTCGTTCCTGGAGCCTTCTCCGCTCCTCTTCCTTCCTTCTCCCTCTTGCAGGCCTGGGCCTCTGTTACTAGGCCCGCCTCCTGCTCCCTGCCACTTCTGCTCAGACTTCTCTGCACTGAACTAAGATGGTGCCCACCTTTTATACTCCCTTCTCAATGCACCCAGGAACTGCTTCCTCCCTGCTCCTGCACTACAGGGTTCCCCTTCCTCAGTGTTCCCTCCCCCCACTCCAGCCAGGGACAGGGACTGTCGTGCCCATCTCAGGGGCATATTGGTCGCCCTGCCCCACGGCAATGTGGTGTAATGCATGCAGGTGTCGGGTCCTGATCCACACTCCATCCTTACCTGAGAGTGAGATATCACACCTCTGGGTGAGGTGCAATACGTCTGTAGCAACCGAGAACTCAGGGTGCTACATTTCCATTTATCTTCAGCCTAGGTGACGTATTGCGATACAGGGCCGTGATTTTGGCTATAAAAGGGTCCCCTAGACCCCTACCCCAAGCTCTTTAAGAGAATCATATATGGCGTGCCAGGAGACTCTATGGAATGCTTTCTCAGCATCCAACGAGAGTATCTAATTACAAATTTTTAACTGCATCTAGCCCAGGAAATACTTTGTGCCTAGTAGCAGTGTCTGCTAGTCAGCGGATTATCCCGGCTGTTAAGCAAGCTACACCACCTGTAGTTTAGACACTTAATTTTTTCAAAGGAAATGCTTCGGGACCATGGGATACTTAGTGAAGAGCATCAGGAGGCACCCCAAGGCATAGGGGCTGGGACTGGCAGTAGGATGCCTTGCGGTGGACAGCCGAGCTCGATCCTTATAAAAGCTTTTTAACTGCAGCAGCTTTAGTGGACGCTACTGGAGCTGGAATTACCGCGGCTGCTGGCATGAGACTTGCCCTCCAATAGATCCTTGTAAATGGATTTAAAGTGTATTCATTCAAATTAGAGAGACAATTTAAATTAAAAAGCTTAGAGCTGCCTCCACCACAGGGGGGCTCGCTCGACCCACCAGCGGACAGGCACCAGTATTGGGAGAGGGGGGCTGGCCGTCAGGGTTCACTGCGGCTCTGGCACAAACCCGGCGACACGGAGGTGGCACGGGCAGGAGCGGACTGGCCGTGTCGGCTTCTCACTTTTTGGATTTTAGAATGGCATGACATGCCTATATCTGTGTCTCCCCCTCCTTTTACTCCTCCACCTCTTTTATTTTCGCATGACTATATGTACTTGTCACTTTTCCATGTGTTAGTTATGTCTTCTGAGCAGTTTGTCAGCTTTTGGACACCTTTGAAGGTGTTTTCTATGTGTTTCTATGTGTTTTTGTTTGCCTGCCATTGGTTTTAACGGTGTTCGAAGGTGTTCGACGAACAGTTCGACGAACAGTTTGGCGAACACACGGGTGTTCGACGAACCGAACCGAACTCGAACACTACGGGGGTGGCTCAACACTACTAACAGGTCTGTGAGAGCCAGAATTCTTGCTGGTTGGTAGGTGATCAAATACTTATTTCATGTAATAAAATTACATTTAATTATTTAAAACTCATGCAATGTGATTTTCTGTTTTTATTTTTAGATTCTCTCCCTCACAGTTGTAGTGTATTTACGATAAAAATAACAGACCTCTCCATTCTTTGTAGGTGGGAAAACTTGCAAAATCGGCAGTGTATCAAATACTTATTTTCCCCACAGTAGCAGCCATCTCTCAAAAAAATAATCATCTGTATTTTGGCTATTAAAGATTTATGTATAATTTTTCGTAAAATTCAAGTACAGTGTTGGCCAAAAGTATTGGCACCCCTGCAATTCTGTCAGATAATACTCAGTTTCTTCCTGAAAATTATTGCAATCACAAATTCTTTGGTATTATTCTCTTCATTTAATTTGCTTGCAAGGAAAAAACACAAAAGAGAATGAATCAAAAATCAAATCATTGATAATTTCACACAAAACTCCAAAAAAGGGCCGGACAAAAGTATTGGCACCCTCAGCCTAATACTTGGTTGCCAAACCTTTAGCCAAAATAACAGCGAACAACCGCTTCCGGTAACCATCAATGAGTTTCTTACAATGCTCTGCTGGAATTGTAGACCGTTCTTCTTTGGCAAACTGCTACAGGTCTCTGATATTTGAAGGGTGCCTTCTCCAAACTGCCATTTTGAGATCTCTCCACAGGTGTTCTATGGGATTCAGGTCTGGACTCATTGCTGGCCACCTTAGAAGTCTCCAGTGCTTTCTCTCAAACCATTTTACAGTGCTTTTTGAAGTGTGTTTTGGGTCATTGTCCTGCAGGAAGACCCATGACCTCTGAGGGAAACCCAGCTTTCTCACACTGGGCCCTACATTATGCTGCAAAATTTGTTGGTAGTCTTCAGACTTCATAATGCCATGCACACGGTGAAGCAGTCCAGTGCCAGAGGCAGCAAAGCAACCCCAAAACATCAGGGAACCTCCGCCATGTTTGACTGTAGGGACCGTGTTCTTTTCTTTGAATGCCTCTTTTATTTTCCTGTACACTCTATGTTGATGCTTTTTCCCAAAAAGCTCTACTTTTGTCTCATCTGACCAGAGAACATTCTTCCAAAATGTTTTATTCTTTCTCAGGTAAGTTTTGGCAAACTCCAGCCTGGCTTTTTTATGTCTCGGGGTAAGAAGTGGGGTCTTCCTGGGTATCCTACCATACAATCCCTTTTCATTCAGACGCCGACGGATAGTATGGGTTGACACTGTTGTACCCTCGGACTGCAGGGCAGATTGAACTTGTTTGGATGTTAGTCGAGGTTCTTTATCCACCGTCAGCACAATCTTGCTTTGAAATCTCTCGTCAATTTTTCTTTTCCGTCCACATCTAGGGAGGTTAGCCACAGTGCCATGGGCTTTAAACTCCTTGATGACACTGCGCACGGAAGACACTGACACATTCAGGTCTTTGGAGATGGACTTGTAGCCTTGAGATTTCTCATGCTTCCTCACAATTTGTTTTCTCAAGTCCTCAGACAGTTCTTTGGTCTTCTTTCTTTTCTCCATGCTCAATGTGGTACACACAAGGACACAGGACAGAGGTTGAGTCAACTTTAATCCATGTTAACTGGCTGCAAGTGTGATTTAGTTATTGCCAACACCTGTTAGGTGCCACAGGTAAGTTACAGGTGCTGTTAATTACATGAATTAGAGAAGCATCACATGATTTTTCAAAGGGTGCCAATACTTTTGTCCACCCCCTTTTTTAGGTTTGGTGTGGAATTATATCCAATTTGGCTTTAGGACAATTCTTTTTGTGTTTTTTTCATTGAAGACAAATTAAATGAAGAGAATAATACCAAAGAATTTGTGATTGCAATCATTTTCAGGAAGAAACTGAGTATTATCTGACAGAATTGCAGGGGTGCCAATACATTTGGCCAGCACTGTATAATTCATTTCAGCTGACCTCTATTCAGAACAATAAATTTGCATGTATCCCTGTTAGATTTAACACACCCAAAATTTTGTGCCTTAGGAACTGGAATCTTTTTTGGCGAAGAACATGCATTCACAGCAGCACCACTGACATCACAGGAATGACGAAGAGACCAAGGTAATAGTGAGTGTGGCTGGCCTGAGTGCTTTATTATTCTTTACAGCAGATATATCAACTTTGCATTATAAGATCCCACATCGGACATTAATGTGGATTATTTTAAGCTCTTAAACAAGACTACTTACTTACAAACTGTCGCAAGAGGGACAGGACTCTCATTGAACCAAACGGTAAAAGCAATTGCAACAATTTTTAATTTTACATCATATTTTTTTAATGTTTAATCTCTATTTTTATATAAGATTTAATATATTTACAGATTGTTTGTGGAATTGGATATTATTCCAGTATCAGTACAGAATTGTTTTTTGTTATCATGACACATTGATTTTTTGGGGTGTGTTGGATAGAATTGGAGTACATGCAGTTCATTGCTCTGATGTCCTAGCTGAGTCTAATTAACTTATTTAGTCAATTTCTACTTCATAGGGAAACTGTCACCAAATTTTTGCTACCCCAATTGAGAGCAGCATGATATAGGGGTAGATTCCAGCGATGTGTTAGTTTTGATAAAATCATAGTTTTATCAAGACATAATCACTAAAAGACTAGTAAACTTGCTGCCTTTTGGTTCCCATATTCATCATTGCTAAGAACCCCGCCACCACCACTGGCGGCAGCTATCAGAATGCTGCTAATCAGTGGTGGGGGCTGAGTTATTCAAAGCTCATGAATTTGGAGTGTTACATGGCAGTAGGTTTACTATTCTGCTATTAATAATCTCTTGCTAATAAAACAGTGATTTTATCAAGACTACTGAAAGCAGCCCAGTAAGTGATACATCACAGGAATCAGGGTCTTACTCAATATTATTCTGCTCTCAGATTAGGTGGCAAAAAAATGTTTACAGATTCCCTCTAATGTGACAACAAGAGTGTTTTTTCAAGTTCTACATTTAAGGTCAAATTCATTATTTTAATTTTTTAAGTCAATTTTCTTAATATTTTATTTATTAATGTTTTATTTCTGACAAATTTTTCAACATGGCACAGAAATTGTTATCACTTACTTTAATAACTGTCCACATTATGGCTCCCAATCTACATTCCAAGGTAAGTTATTCATAAGTTTTTTTTGAAAATGGGAGGAAACCAGAATAAATCCATGCAAACACAAAGAGAACATAAAAATCCCTAAGCCAAAGTTAACAGATTTGGACTCCAAACCATAGCACTGCAAGGCAATAGTGCTGCCAACTGGGCCACTATGCTGTAAAAGCTCTCCCAGTGCAGAAGTAGCAGACTATAAATTTTACCTATAATACATCCTAAATATTGACATTAATTTTTTTCTCTGATTTTTAGCACTTTAGATAAAATACCATTAAACCAAAGCATTATCCTTCCTTCAAAACGAATCTGTCAGTGGGATCAAACATACTAAGATGTCTATATGGGCATGCAAGTCATAGAAAGTTTAATAAATTGATACCTTGATATTTGCGAACCGATGATTTATTCCCAAGAAAACATGTTTTTCTTAATATGTAAATTAACTTTTAATATCTATGGGTGGGACACTGATCTCTCTGAGAACTTCCTCCAGAGCTTATTTTAAATGAAAGGGGGTGTTATCAGTGTGAGAAATTTAGATCAGGAGAGCAGATTGTCAGTCATTACATGTCTCACACTGGTAATGCCCCCTTTCATTTAAAATCATCTCTGGAGGCAGATTTTAATCCTGTGTCCATCCCACAGATCTTAACAGCTCATTTACATATTAAGAAAAAATATGATTTTTCTGATACCTTGATATCTGGATCTGATATGTTATATCATTTTATTAATCTTCCTATGACCTGCATGCCCATATAGACTGCTTAAGAGGATTGATTTTACTGACAGATTCCCTGTAAAGTGATCCTAACAATACATTAATTCTGCCATAACCAGTCCAAGAAGTTAGCCCTGGTGGCTACTCCTTTTCAGTTCCTCTAAACTAGGGATGTCAAACTCAAATAAACAGGGGGCCAAAATTAAAAACTTGGACAAAGTCGCGGGCCAACATTGGTATTTATTTAAAAAAAAATCTACAGTTGAGAGAGTTTTTCCTTATCAAATATAATTATGAAACTTTTCATATGGAAACAAACTTACAGGGGTTGTCCCATGAACAAAGTACAGTTTAATAAATAGATCTTAGAATAAAATTAGCACATCAAAAATGGGGCATACTGCAATAATATAATATGTTATATAAGAGCAGTAAAAAGCATATGGCCCCATGGCCTAATGTAAATATGGAATAGCAAAGAATAAAATAACATTGAATTAATAAATAATGCAGATAATAAAGTATGATGCCCCCGCAAACACAGTATGATACCCTCACAGTAAATTCCTCTACAATACCATCCACACACACTGTATGAAGACCCCACTGTACCCCCCAGCAATGTATGGTGACCATCGCAGTATGATGCCTCAATTGAGAACCCCACACAGTATAATGGGCCCCACATAGTTCTCCATACAGAATAATGGGCCCCACATAGTCCTCCATACAGGATAATTGTCCCCACATAGCTATCCATACACAATTATGAGCCCTGCATAATCCTCCATACAGTATAATGGGCAACACATAGTTATCCACACAGTTTAATGGGCCCCACATTGTCCTTCATATAGTATAATAGGCTCCACATAGTCCTCCATACAGTTTAATGGACCCCACATAGTCCTCCATATAGTATAATGGGCCCCACATAGTTCTCCATGCAGTAAAATTGGCCCCACATAGTCCTCAATGCAGTATAATGGCCCCACATAGTCCTCCATATAGTATAATGGCCCCACATAGACCTCCATACAGAATAATGGGCCCCACATAGTCCTCCATACAGTGTAATGGGCCCCACATAGTCCTCCTTACAGTATAATGGGCCCCACATAGTCCTCCATACAGTATAATGGGCCCCACATAGTCCTCCTTACAGTATAATGGGCCCCACATAGTCCTCCATACAGTATAATGGGCCCCACATAGTCCTCCATACAGTATAATGGGCCCCACATAGTCATCCATACAGTATAATGGGCCCCACATAGTTCTCCATACAGAATAATGGGCCCCACATAGTCCTCTATATAGTATAATGACCCCACATAGTCCTCCACACAGAATAATGGGCCCCACATAGTCTTCCATACAGAATAATGGGCCCCCCTTACTCGTCCATACAGAATAATGGGCCCCACATACTCTTCCATACAGAATAATGGGCCCCACATAGTCCTCCATACAGAATAATGGGCCCCACATAGTTCTCCATGCAGTAAAATTGGCCCCACATAGTCCTCAATGCAGTATAATAGCCCCACATAGTCCTCAATGCAGTATAATGGTCCCACATAGTCCACGGCATCGATGGCCAAATATAATCACACTGAGGGCCAGATTTTGACTTGTGTGCTCTAAACTGATAGATCTCTGTCTATACACAAATAAGAAGAAACTTTTCAGTTTAGGTCAGCCAGCTTGGATAAGCTGTTATGCATCATCTTTAGACTAGTTATCTGAGACACATAGACTGACTTTTCATAGTATAGTTTCTCTGAAATGCTGCAATATTTTACAGTAAAACCTATACTGCTGAAATAACACAGCCAGTGTGGGAACCCTACTGCCCGTGGTTCAGGCAGCATGAGTTTGCTGTCAGGTTCCCTCTAAAAAGAATAAAAAACACAATGAAATACCATTTTCTCCTGCAAAATCATATTCATCTATAGTAGCACATTGTAAGAAAATTTTAAAAATGTCCCTGGTCACTTAGCAGTAAAAAAGCCTGGTACTTAACAGGTTAGGAGTACTAAATTTCCAAATAACCAAACGTGCAGGCTGTATATTTTATTCTGTCACATAAAAAGTATTACTTAGCAGTTGTCAGCCGAAACATAAAAGGCATCCATATCATACGGCAAACACATTTTTTTTCTCTTAAATGTCAGATTGCAAGATGAATTCAGGCACAACTTATCACAAAGACGGCATTTTTTTGTAAACATCTTCGTCTTTTACTTTCCTGAGCTGCGCTCCTTTTCATACAGCTGATCTTGAAACGTTATGTTGTTTCTAGCCATTAAACCTTTTCATATAGATGCTGCCGTTATGATCCATCTAAGATGCCTGTAGGGATCTCTACAAGCCTTTTGAAAGATTAATGAATTAACTGTGTTTTTTATGATAGCATTTCAAAAGAAAAGCATGCATACGTGATGGGGTTATATCTACTAGCTGAGTTTGGAATTTCTTGCCAGGAGAAATGAGCTGGGAACTTTATATCGCGTGGAGTTAAAACTACTTTGCCTAAAATACTTCTCGAGGGTCAATATAGTTGTATATCCGCTTTTAAATGGTGTGTCTTTAAACAAATCATCCAAATTAAACGTCATTTGTTTCATTTTCTAAATTCTATAAATGCTCAGTTCTGACCAAATGTAATCCTCTTAAAGGAGAATGACTCTATAAGGGCAAATTCACATGTGGCAGATTTATTGTAGAAATTTCTGTGTCTGGCTCTTTCATCTGAAAGGGGCTTCGGGTGGTATTTAATTGTTTGACAACAGGATCTCTAAAAGGCTGAAATGATGTCTGTGATGCAGCCTGTCATAGAAAATCATTCCTATGTTAATACGATAAAACAACTACAATATTCTAAATATAGGGAATATAACATAATATCATATTATCAGAACTAAAATCATTACATAAATACAGAACTAAAATCAAGCTCAGAATATACTTCAATCCCATGTACTAAGCTCAATATACATAGTATCAGAAGTTAGCTCATTACATATTAAGTGAACCAGGACCAAGCTTTCTAAAACCAGAACTAAGTTAAGTATTACATTTAAAGGGAGCCGGAAACAAGTATTTTAAACCATTACTAATTTAAATACATAAAAACAGGACGAAGCTCAATTCAAGATACATTGCAAAGTAAAATTAGCTCCTGTTATGCAAGTTTGTAGCAGGTCAAACTACAGCGCTCAGTATACACTGATCAACAGGAAGCCTTTGATGAGGAAATAAAAACACTACTACTTACCATTTCGATATAGACCATGTAAGTCTATACTGATCACATTACTGAATGATATTGTCAGATGAAGAACAAACAATAAAATTCAATATCATACAGATGCCTCCTATGATTGCAATTGTTTTCTCTTCTTTTCTTCTCCATCCAGTCCAGACCTCTATGACCTCTATGATGAAGGTTTGGTCACACATATCTATTGCTTCTCATTTTTTTAATATGCTTATCCTCTAAACTAAGACAGACTTCTAGTGATACATACTGAGCTCGTAAACTCAATAGTGCACCACACTATGCCCCCTGAGTATAACAATTCAATTAAAGGCAATCTGTAAATAGGATCAATAATGCTAAGCCATGAATTTAGGAATGTAGGTCATAGGAAGCTGAATAACATACCTTGATATTTGCGATCTCATCTCTTATTCCAGAGAAATCCATGTTTTTATTATAAGTAAATGAGCTGTTCCAGGCCGTACCCTGATTTACATGAGAATCTGCCTTTAGAGTTTATTATAGATGAAAGAAGGCATTACCAGTGTAAGACATGTAACTAACACAAAACAGTACAACATAATTTTGTCTCATAACAAACACATTTGCAGCTGCAGCTCTCACAGTTCTGCTGTATTACAACAATATTGCAATACTGGCTGGGTGTAAGATGAAACCTGAACCTGAGAGGAACCTGATGTGTCACTTATAATCACGCACAGCTCTGCAGTGAGATCAAGAGAGTAGAGAATAGTCATTAGATGTCATACTGGTAACGCTGTCCTTTTTTTTTAAATAATTTCTGGAGGCAGATTCTCAAGCAGATCAGTGTCCTGTCCATAGTCTCCAACAACTCATTTACATATAAGAAAAATATGGATTTCTCTGAAATAAAACATGGGAGTGCAGTTATCAAGGTATCCTTTTATTATGCTTCTTATGACCGGTGTGTACATATAGATGGCTTTGGATGGTTGATCCTACTGAAAGATCCCCATTAATTGTGTCATAATGCCAATAGAAATAAAATTATCATACAATATTCCTCCTCGGAAAATTGTGTCATAATGTGCCTGAAAATACAGTGGCACACATTATTTTACCTACTGAAAATAAATGTGTATATCCTATAGATAGATCTTGAAAGTAGTTCAACATGCAGTGCCCTAAAACATAATATGCCCCAGATATGCATGTATGCTCCACTGATTTAATTGACATAACTATCTTATGTATGGGTGACCTGAGCAATCTAAATGACTTAACGATCATTTACAGTGACCGATTGGTGGCACGATACGACCACTGATCGATAAACCTTTACCAATCGGGATCGGTTAAAGGAATTGTCTGGTACTTTTAAAAAAATGCTAGTGTGTTTTAATGATAAATACAACCTTCTTTCTAATTACCTTGCGCTGCAGATGCTACCTGTGAGCGGCGCTATCGGTGGCCGCTCAGCCAGGGTTCCCTCTTCCACGTTCCACCGGTGGCTGCTGGGTTTTGTGCGGGGTTACTCCCCTGCGTCACACCCGTCATCCACTGTGCGCTCTCCCTGTCCTCATTCACTGGGAAAGCACGATGTGGATGCTGGGTATGACGCAGGGGAATAACCCTTCCCACAACCCAGCAGCTACCCCGGGGACCCCAGTGCTGAGTCACGCCTCACTTGTCGTGACGTCAGCGTGGGGTCACGTGCTGCCTGTGAGAGGCCACCGATAGCGCCGCTCACAGGCAGTAGAAGCAGTGCAAGGTAATTAGAAAGAAGGTTGCATTTTTCATTAAAACACACTGCCAGTTTTTTTTAAAAGTACCGGACAACCCCTTTAAATGCCCATTTTCACTGGCAGACCAAAGTGATTGATGCACTGCAGCGCACATCAGCTGCCATAGTTCTCAGCAGTGTGAGTCCTGTTTCAACAGGATGATGCACTGCCAAAAATGATGATCTTCTGTACTGCCCAATAGATCATTTTACCTGATGAACAAGCATTTTTCTTGTACATAAGGTGCTTGGTGGCCTGCTTACATGACAAGATACAGTTATGTGCAAAATAATAGCAGTGTGTTTAAAACAATTGAGAAAAAAATTGTTTTTCATAATTACATTTATTTCCATATACACAAAGTCACTTGGAGCCCTGTACATTCAATTTCAAATTAAAACAGGAATAAGATCAATTTTTAAACTGTAAATGAAGAAAAAGCAAAAGCAATAATAGGCTGTTCAAAAAATAGCAGTGTCTGCATTTACAAACTAGAATCCTGACAGTATAAGACCACAGACAAGCTAAACACATCAGGACTACAAGATCCCAGGTACTTTCAGCTGCATCACATCTAATGTAGTGTACTTAATTATATATACCAAATGTCCAGCTGGGGGTCTGTATGTTGGGGAGGCAGGACAAAAATGTAGAACAAGGATGAATTCTTATCGCCACACAATAAAAGAAAAAATAATAGATCTACTTGTGGCTAAATATTTTTGGATCCCTGATCACAGCATCATGGACATGAAGTTACTGGTATAAAAAGGTAATTTCAAATTTAAGAGAGAGAGAAATATTTGGGAATACAAACTCATGACAAAGTTTGACACACTTAGTGCAGTAATGAATGTGTTACATGGATTTATGTCATTCTACATAAACTAAGTAATGTGCTCCTCAGACCTGTGGGGCCATCAGTACCCTGAACAAGACGTCAATCACAGGACAATAACACTTTCACAGTGCTTATCTATGAACTGCTCCAATATTTACGGCCACAACTTTCTCCCCCCCCCATACTCATAGTTCTGCTTCACGTCACTTGTCTCATCTATTGCATTCTTATTGTGCCCTGTTGTGTATAAATATATGATTCTTTAGATTTTGTGTTATTCTATGCCTGATGAAGAGACCTGAGTATTCTCAAAAACTTGTAATTTGTAACCATCTTTTCAGTTAGCCATTAAAAGGTATCAACCACTGAGGTCTCTCAAATTTTATTTTACAGTATAACCTGAAATTTGTTTACAGACTTAGCTCTTCTGTTAATCACTGTTAGTTATATAACCTTTATTTCTGATATCTGCTTTACATCTGTATGGCATGAAGTCAGCTAACATCAGACACCTGCGAACAGATTTTCAAGCCCAAGCTGACTGACTAGATTACATTCCACAGTTCTTTTGTATTCTTAGGTTTGGTATCAAAAACATAATTTTTGATTTCACGCCACACATTTTCAATTAGATTGAAGGCTGGGGATTGGTTGGCCACTTCATAACATCCATCTTGTTGGTCTGGATCCAGGATGTTGCCCACTTGCTGGTGTTTGTGTTGTTGTCCTGCTGAAACACATAATTCAAGGGCATTTCTTCTTCTGCATAATGCAACATGACACCTTCCAATATTTTGATCTATTCAATCTGGTCCATGGTGCCTGGTATGTGAAAAATGGACCAAACTCCATGGTATCAGAAACATTCCCAAAGCATTATGGTTGCACTACAATGTTCTACAGTCTTCACAGTATTCTTAGATTGGAATTTAATCTAAGTATAATTCTATCACTGGGGCTTGTGCTTTTGCCTAAGTTATATTATTTCTTGGTTCACTCATTTTAAACTTTTTTCGTACCAAAATGTTGGTGCAATGCAGTACATTTAAATCTTTTCCCCTGTTTATGACTTAAAAAAGCAACTTGTCTCCAAAACAATGATGCAGAACTGCATATCTTTTGAGATTCTTCTGAGATTTTCCCTTATTTGTCAGGAAATAGCAGTTGAGATCATGGTAACATGCACTACCCTACTTCTAACCTGTCCTCCCAGTCAGGTCCTTTTATTAAGGGCAATATATAGAGAATATTTAATATGTTTAAGTGTAGTGTTGAGCGAATTGGTTCGGCAAATATACGAAAGTTTCAAATTCGGCACGAATATGGCACATTCGGATTCGTGATCGCAAAGGTGAGCAAATTTTCTTAAAATCGGAAAAGTTTGACGAATTTGCATGGGACCGCAAATACAGGGCAACCACAGCGTTTTAAACAGTTTTGTTAGCATAGTGCTAGTGTATGATGAGCGATGACATGTGCCAGGTGAGTGTGGAGGCTGTGGAGAGCTTAGAACAGGTCAGATCAGCGGCGCACTGTTTTTTTTTTTTCCTGTGGGCGATAACTTTAACTGAGGAAAGCGCGGCCCGCCAATCATAGCGCAGGAAGCATCTACACTGTCCAGACATAAGGGCTTCTGCAACTGACTGCAGAAATCACATGTCCTCTCAATATAAAAAGCGGCCATATTCCCTCAGCGCCATTATATCCATGTCACTGCTGGAGACAGACAAAGCTCAGTGTTCTCCTGTGTAATGAGAGATATTAGCTAGATAGATGGGTGCATATGTAGTAGTCAGATAGTGTAACTTATTCCTGGACTCTGTACCTCTACAACCGCTGGTGCAGCAAATTTGTGGTGTTCTTGTGCAAGTACTGAGATTCTGACAAAAACAGAGGGCCCATGCCATACAATAATGCTGTGTAACGCTGGTATAGAGCTCCATGTCTCAGTATACCTTGAATGTTTTTTTGCACTTGCTAATGTGATCAAGCAAGCGCAGTGCACCTTTTCATTTATTGGGGTTGAAATTGTGCTCTGCACAGTCTACAGAGCTTCTTATTGCAGATGACAAAAAAAAATTTCTGTTGTTATTGTGATATTGAAAGCTCTGTGCACTAAAGTTTTTTTAGTATCAGATACTATTTTAATGGAGTTGAACTTTAGGTGGTTTCAGAATAAAAAAAATAAATTTTTTCTCTTGCTACACCCAGTCCCAAAAATATTTTTTCCTGTGCCAAAAGTCATACAGTGCTATAAGCCAGCTACTAGTGGGGGTGAAATTCAGCTTATACGCAAAGTCACACCTATATATATTTTTGGCTGGCAGGCAGAGTTCAACAAAGGTTTTTTAATGTGGCAAAGTTGATCCAGTCTGCTAAAGATCCTTTTTTAGTGGCTTTGAACTTGTCCTGATTTCACAGTTAAAAAAAAGAAAAAACTTATCTTACTAGGCCCAGTCCCAAAAATTTTCATACAGTGCTATAAGCCATCTACTACGTCAGTGGCGGTCAAAGTCAGCTGGACGCAGAGCTTATGCAGAGTTACCCAAAAATATTTTTTGCTCTGAGTAAAGTGATACAGCTGGCTAGATCTGAGTTTGAAATATTTTGGAGCATATATTCTATGTCATACTGGTCTCATCCACATTCAAAAAAAAATTATTCTGTTCCTAAAGTAATATAGCAGGGGAAATCTCAGTTTGATATTGTTTGGAGAATATCTCATAGGTTTTATTGGCCTCATGCACGCTAACAAATTTCTTTTGTCTGTTAGTAACGTTATACGGCAGGTCATAGCTTACCTTGTCATTTAGTGTCACTGAAATTCAGGTGTGTGCTTAGCTATTGCACAGGAAAAAAACATATTTTTATTTAGTTAATTGCATGCTCCTACCACTGTATCTGACCAACATGACAGGGAAAAAGAGAGGGCGTGGTGGAAGGGGGAATAGGCTTGGTGTTTGAGGCGTATGTTGGATACGTGATAATGTTAGTGAAAGCACTAGTGAACCAACACAAACAGGTCCTATCCAAAGACAACTGACATGTTATGTTAGTGGATGGCCTACTGCACTTCCTTCCTTTGGCAGCTGCCTTATTGAAAAGGCCCAGAAAGAAAAGGGGCTCCAGTAGATAGGAAGCTCTGCTTCAAGTGGCCTCTCCTCTTCTCCCTCCACCTCAACATCAAACGCAGTACAGTCCACAGAGGTGGCACCCCAATTACCCATGCTTCCCCCCCACATCACAACTGCCCAACTGACTGTAGTGAACCACAGATGGCCGAGTCTGTAGAACTCTTCACCCATTTTACACCATGGGCATCAGAAGTGTTCGTGACCCTCATCACCAGACGTTAACCGCAGGCGAGAGAGGTGATCCCGATGAGACTCAGATACCTGAGGCTCATATGGACTGTAGTGTGCTGTCAGGGCAACCATAGGAGAGGGGTCACTGGGGGCGAGGAATGGGTTTCCCTCCCTGCATGTTTGGCGCTTTATAGAGAGCCAATGAACATGAAGAGATTGCCTGCCATGCACTGTAATGCCATAGCCATGTTGGTTGTGGGCATTACAGTGATTGACTGGCCGCACAGCGTCATCAGGTCTATATCAGACCTGGCACCGCAATGCTCGTCACAGTCACTCTGGATCAGCAATGTAGGGAGAGCTGCTGCTGTGTCAGGGAGAGATTGGATCGTTTATTAGGTAGTGTAGGGAGAAAAACCATACATTACACATATCCATCTTAACAAACAGTCTTTCTGAGGACTAATCCATCTGCAGAGATATCAGGCAGGCAGGGTGTATAGGTAGACAGTGTATATAGCAGACTGTAGTGCATATTAGTGTTGAGCCACCCCCGTAGTGTTCGAGTTCGGTTCGGTTCGTCGAACACCCGTGTGTTCGCCGAACTGTTCGTCGAACTGTTCGTCGAACACCTTCGAACACCGTTAAAACCAATGGCAGGCAAACAAAAACACATAGAAACACATAGAAAACACCTTCAAAGGTGTCCAAAAGCTGACAAACTGCTCAGAAGACACAACTAACACATGGAAAAGTGACAAGTACATATAGTCATGCGAAAAGAAAAGAGGTGGAGGAGTAAAAGGAGGGGGAGACACAGATATAGGCATGTCATGCCCTTCTAAAATCCAAAAAGTGAGAAGCCGAGACGGCCAGTCCGCTCCTGCCCGTGCCACCTCCGTGTCGCCGGGTTTGTGCCAGAGCCGCGGTGAACCCTGACGGCCAGCCCCCCTCTCCCAATACTGGTGCCTGTCCGCTGGTGGGTCGAGAGAGCCCCCCTGTGGTGGAGGCAGCTCTAAGCTTTTTAATTTAAATTGTCCCTCTAATTTGAATGAATACACTTTAAATCCATTTACAAGGATCTATTGGAGGGCAAGTCTCATGCCAGCAGCCGCGTAATTCCAGCTCCAGTAGAGTCCACTAAAGCTGCTGCAGTTAAAAAGCTTTTATAAGGATCGAGCTCGGCTGTCCACCGCAAGGCATCCTAGTGCCAGTCCCAGCCCCTATGCCTTGGGGTGCCTCCTGATGCTCTTCACTAAGTATCCCGTGGTCCCGAAGCATTTCCTTTGAAAAAATTAAGTGTCCAAACTACAGGTGGTGTAGCTTGCTTAACAGCCGGGATAATCCTCTGACTAGCAGACACTGCTACTAGGCACAAAGTATTTCCTGGGCTAGATGCAGTTAAAAATTTGTAAGTAGATACTCTCGTTGGATGCTGAGAAAGCATTCCATAGAGTCTCCTGGCACGCCATATATGATTCTCTTAAAAAGCTTGGGGTAGGGGTCTAGGGGACCCTTTTATAGCCAAAATCACGGCCCTGTATCACAATACGTCACCTAGGCTGAAGATAAATGGAACTGTAGCACCGAGGGCTCGGTTGCTACAAACGTATTGCACCTCACCCAGAGGTGTGATATCTCACTCTCAGATAAGGATGGAGTGTGGATCAGGACCCGACACCTGCATGCATTACACCACATTGCCGTGGGGCAGGGCGACCAATATGCCCCTGAGATGGGCACGACAGTCCCTGTCCCTGGCTGGAGTGGGGGGAGGGAACACTGAGGAAGGGGAACCCTGCAGTGCAGGAGCAGGGAGGAAGCAGTTCCTGGGTGCATTGAGAAGGGAGTATAAAAGGTGGGCACCATCTTAGTTCAGTGCAGAGAAGTCTGAGCAGAAGTGGCAGGGAGCAGGGGCTCTGCATGAGCTCTGCTCCGGAGGCGGGCCTAGTAACAGAGGCCCAGGCCTGCAAGAGGGAGAAGGAAGGAAGAGGAGCGGAGAAGGCTCCAGGAACGAGGAATGAAGGGATCCCAGGGGTGCGGACGGGCGAGTCGCCACCGCACGCCCGAATCCACCTGCGTGGAGGGGTCAGGCCAAAGGGGGAGACCGGTCCCCGAACTAGTGGAGGCAGGAAACGACCCTCAGCTAGAAACCGGAGGCTCTGACATTTTATGTGGCGCAGCCCCTTGCTCCACCCGCTAGGAAGGCACCACATAGGGTCAGGGAAACTGGCGCCAAGTTTACCAAGAGGAGGCCCGAGGCAGCCGGACAGAAGTGTTGGTAAGAAAGGCCAGACAAAGGACACACAAAGGGGGTCCTGTGAAGCGCTCCAAAGTTATCTGGGAGTTGTCTGAGCCCCTCACCTGGTGAGCACAGTACGACGTGGGCAGCCGTTACCTGCAGACGTGGTCTGGATAATAAGAACTGTGAGTAAAGGCCCTGAACTGCATCACTGACTCCGTGTCGTTACTGCTGCTGCCCTGCACCATCACCCCCATCCTCCGCATACACTGCCCTGAGGCTATACTCCTCCCGTGGGGAGTTATGCTACGCTCTGCTGCACCCACAACACCAGCCTTAGCGGTCTGCCCTGTAGCGGCGGTTCACTCTGACCGCAATCCACGGGTGGCGTAGTCGGACATTTAAACATCAAAACCACATAAATAATTCCGCCACTGGTTTGACCGCCCTGAGCCACGGAACCGGATCGCCGCCACGAAGACTACAACCACCAGCATCCACCAAAAAGTGTCCGGCTCCGGGTGTCCCAAGGCCCAGGGGGTGCGTCAGAACATTTTCATCACCTTTCACAATCACCAATGGGACAAGGCAGGGATGTCCTCTGTCCCCTCTCTTATACATCCTAGTGACGGAGCACCTGCTCTCATCAATTCGCCATAACCCCAATATTAGGTGGATTGAGGTGGGAGGCACCGAGTACAAGTGCTCTCTATTTGCTGATGATGTCCTAGTATATATCACTCAATCACATATATCCATCCCTGCTGTTATGGCTGAAACAGATCACTTTGTTACATGGTAAAATTTTAAAATCAATGCAGCGAAGTCTGAGGCCCTCGATGTCTCCTTCCCTAAATCCATATAGGATTCCATCCAGTCCAACTTTCCCTTTGCCTGGCCCTCACAGGGTATCAAATACTTAGGAATTCCTATTCATAGAGACCTCTCCCATCTATGTTATCTTAATTTTGGGCCCTTTATTGAACAATTCCATACAGACCACGGTTGGCAAGTTAGAACTGTAAGATTCACTACGTGAACCACTGGTGTTTTGTGGAAAAGCACATGTACACCGCGTTCCAAATTATTATGCAAAAAGTGTTTAGGAGTGATAAGGGAAGAATTTGTTTGTTTGTCAGTTAAACTCATTGATGGTGATGTGTGTCAGGGCTCTTTATATCACTGTAAGCAATTGCAGACACCTGTGCTAATTAGTTTGGCAGGTGTGTCCAATGAAAGGCAAGACTACTTAAGAAGGCTCTCTCACATTATTAAGCAGCCTACATTTTCTGCCAAAATGGGAAAGAAAAAGGATGTGTCGGCTGCTGAGAAGCAACAAATTGTGGAGTGTTTAGGTCAAGGCATGACTACAATCAACATTGTGCGATGATCAGGATGAAGTGTCTTGGCAATCAAGAAGTATGTAGCTGATTCACAGTACACACGTGTGCGTGCTGATAAGGGCAAATTGAGGACTCTTTCCTACAGGCAATTACGTCAGGTTGAAACAGCAGCGACAAAAAAGCCTTGTCATAGCAGCAGACAAGTTTTTGAAGCTGCTTGTGCCTCCAACGTCCCCCGAACAACAAGATGCAGGGTCCTTCAGAGGTTTTCAGCTGTGCATATGCCATCCTGTTGACCTCCTCTATCCACTTCACACAAGCAGAAACGGCTCCAGTGGGCCAAACATTACATGAAGACTGATTTCAAAACTGTTTTGTTCACGGATGAGTGCCGTGCAGCGCTCGATGGTCCAGATGAATGGAGTGGAGGATGGCTGGTTGATGGACACCCCACGCAAACACGGCTACAGCGCCAACAAGGAGGAGGTGGAGTAATGTTTTGGGCTGGAATCATGGGGAGAGAGATTGTCGGCCCCTTTAGGATCCCTGAAGGCGCTAAAGATGAACTCCATAATGTATGTGGATTTTCTCAAACAGCACTTCCTGCCATGGTTCAAGAAGAAGAACCGTGTATTTCACAGCAAGATCATTTTTCTGCATGATAATGCACCATCTCATGCTGCACATAAAACATCTGCATCTCTGGCTGATATGGGCATAAAAGGGGACAAACTTATGGTGTGACCCCCATGCTCCCCTGACCTCTACCCCATTCAGAACCTTTGGAGCATCATTAAAAGGAGTGTCTATGATGGCGGGAGGCAGTTCACATCTAAGCAACAGCTCTGGGAGGGTATTCTGTCCTCATGCAAAACAATTGAAGCAGAAACCATCCAAAACCTGACAAATTCAATGGACGAGAGAGTTCAGAAGCTCCTTTCGAACAAGGGGTCCTATGTGAAAATGTAACATCACCTAGAATAAAGTTTTGAGTTGAAAACTGTTTGATTTCAGTTTCTAACAACCTGCTATTGCTTATAATTTCAAAAATGACCATTTTTTTGGTCTTTATTAAAATGAAAAGGTTGATCGAAAAGTTTGGGGGATCTAAGAGTGTGGCAACCCAGTAGTCATGATTACTTCGAATTCTGACAATATGAGGGTCATGCTGCAGGTAGTGCAGCAAGATGGCACTTATGTGTCTTGCGCATCTCGGAGCCCCAAAATTATTTTCCGGGCTAGATGCAGCTAAAAATTATTTTTAATTTTAAATCTGGTGAAGCTTATTATAGATGGCCTAATAGGATCAGTGCTGCACACTGCTAAAAATCCCAAATTATTTTCCAGTCAAGATACAGATAAACATGATTAGTAATTTGAAAGCTTAAAACGGTTGGTAGGGTGATTTTAACCAATCATCAAGCTTTTACTCTCCCCAGGATGACACAGGGGTAGAAAAGTCGTTTCGGATCCATGATTTGTTCATCTTTATGAACGTGAGTCTGTCTACATTATCAGTGGAGAGCCGCGTGCGCTTATCTGTCAGCACACCACCAGCAGCGCTGAACACATGTTCAGACAGAACGCTGGCTGCGGGGCATGACAAGATCTCAAGGCGTAAGTGGCTAGCTCCGGCCATTTATCCAGATTGGAAGCCCAAAAAGAGCAAGGGTCCAGTGACACAGTCGTGGCTTCAATGTTTACTTGGAGATACTCCTGTACCATCGTCTCTAGGCGTTGACTATGTGTCAGACTTCTTGTCTCCTGTGGCCTTGCAAAGGATGGGCTAAAAAAGTGGTGAAATGATTCCGCAAAATTGATGTTACCAGCAGATACTGTGGTTCTGTTACGGTTTGAGCGCTGAACACTTGACGGTCCCACGGTTGGCAAGTTGGAACTGTGAGATTCACTACGTGCACCACTGGTATTTTGTGGAAAAGCACATGTAAGATTCTGCAACAGTCTCTGCTGATACTCCTGCATGCGTGCATCCCTTTCTATGGCAGGAATAATTTCTGCAAATTTACTTTTGTACCGGGGATCTAACAGTGTGGCAACCCAGTAGTCAGGATTATTTCTAATTCTCACAATTCGAGGGTCGTGTTGCAGGTAGTGCAGCAAGAAGGCACTCATGTGTGTTGCGCATCCAGGAGCACCAAGTCCCTGTTGTGTTGGTGGCGAGGTAACAATCATGCTTCCTTCCTCTGTCCTCTCCCCCTAACCTCGCACAACAGAAATGTGATCAAGGTCTCCCTCATCTGATGAGTCTTCCATCAGTTCGTCCTCCACTTCTTCCTGGGCTCCTGCACCTTCCTCACTAGTTTGGCTGCTACCATGCGCCCTGGTAAAACCATCTCCCCCACCCTCACATGCCTGCCGCCTTGGTGCTGCCGACCGTCTGGACCTTGCAGATGTTAGCCCTTCCGCATACAACTCCTCCTCCTCTACTTCCTCCACCTCCTCTTGTGCCACCACCTGACTCCGAATTCTGTTTAACATGTGCTCCAGCATGTAAATCACCGGAATAGTCATGCTGATAATGGCATCGTCAGCACTAAACATCTTCGTCGCCATTTCAAAACTGTGCAGAAGGGTGCATAGGTTCCTGATCTGAGACCACTCCTCCAGCGTGATTTGCCCCACCTCTGAATCTCGTTGGCCCAGGCTATACGTCAGAACGTATTACACCAGGGCTTGTCGGTGCTGCCACAGTCGCTGCAACATGTGCAGAGTTGAATTCCACCGGGTAGGCACATCGCATTTTAGCCGGTGAAGTGGCAGGCCCAACGACTTCTGTAGAGATGTAAGTCGCTGAGCTGCGGGATGCGAACGGCGGAAGTGAGCACACAGCGACCGTGCCCTCTGCAGAAGGCCATCTAGTCTGGGATAGTGGGCTAAAAATTGCTGGACAACCAGGTTCAACACGTGAGCCATACAAGGCACGTGTGTGACATTGCCCCGGCGAAGGGCCGCACCCAGGTTTGCAGCATTGTCGCACACGGCCTTCCCTGGTTTCAGGTCCAGTGGAGACAACCATTCATGAAATTGGTTCTCCAGAGCTGACCACAACTCCTCAGCTGTGTGACTCACATTTCCCAGACATTTCAATGTAAAAACCGCCTGATGACGTTGAGCCCTACTGCCAGCATAGTAAGGAGGTGTGCAGGATCCCTTCTGCGCAGTTAGAAAGCTTGTGGCATGACCAGACAGGCTTTGGGTGCAGGTGGAAGACCGAGAGGAGGTTGAGGAGGCAGAAGCAGTGGAGGAACTTTGACATAAAGAGGATTGACGCACAACTCGTGGGGACGGCAAGACTTGGACAGCAGCCCCTTGTCCTGCTGTCACCATAGTTACCCAGTGCCCAGTCAGCGACATGTAACGCCCCTGTCCATGCCTACTCGTCCAAGTGTCTGTGGTGAAATGCACCCTGTCACACACAGAGTTTCTCAAAGAAGCGGTGATGTTGTGTGCGACATGCTGGTGGAGCGCAGGCACACCTTTCTTTGAGAAGTAGTGCCGACTGGGCATCTGGTACTGGGGCACTGCGACGGACATAAGGTCTCGAAAATCCTCTGTGTCCACCAGGCGGAAAGGCAGCATTTCTGTAGCCAAGAGCTTGCAGATGGTGAAATTCAACCTCTTAGCTTTCTCATGGCTAGGAGGAAATGGTCTTTTACTTGTCCACATCTGAGGGACCGAGGGCTGGCTATTGTGCTTAGACGGGGTTGATAAGGGTGTCCCCGGCAAACTGCCGGTCTGTGAGGAAGATGCAGGCAGACATGTTAGGTTGCCTTGATCCAAAGGTGGTGCTATCGATGTCGGACAGCGCTCAACACCAGCTGGTGTTACCACCTCCAAAGAAAATGATGACCTGCCAATCACGCTGGCTGTTGCGGGTAAAGAGGTGGCAGGTCTGCGCCCCAAAACAGGTGTGACTGCTGTCCCCCCAGTCACAGAGGATGAAGAGGCCGCGGATGCACAAGATATGGCAGACGGTGATTGGCCCGGCCGGCTAGGCCGCATTGTAGCACACTGAGCTTCCCACTGCAACTTATGCTTCATGTCCATGTGCCAGTTCATGCATGAAGTACTCAAACTATGTATTTTTTGGCCTCTACTTAGCTTTTGCTGACAAATGTTACAGATAACACGAGTTGGGTCATCTTTATCGATCTGAAAAAATGCCCAGGCTATGCAAGGCTTAGCACCCATGCGACCTGAAGAGCCACCACGACTTGTGGTGAGAGGCAGAGATGTGTTTGAGGATGCAGTTGTTGACGTGCTTCCAGTACTACGTCTCTGTCCAGGAAGGTGCAACCTGACCTCGTCGTCACTAGCATCTTCCTCCACCTCCTCTGCTGACCTCATCTCTTGGCTGACTGTGGGTTGACAGTAAGTGGGATCTCCGACCTCATCATCATCACCCTGTGCGTTATCACACCCGTCGTCCTCAGAGCCAACCTGTTCCTGCCCTGACAAAAAACTAAAGTTGTCGCTCCAATCAGGTATTTGAGTCTTATCATCGTCTTCCTCATTGTCTCCACCAACAGGAGTTACAGTTTGGGAATGAGGGTCTACATTATGGTCAGAACCTTCTGCGTCTGGTCCTGGATCCGACTCATAAAGATTCTGGGCATCAGTGCAGATCATTTCCTCGTCTGGATTCACAGAAGCGCTGGAGTCGACCTCTGATTCCCAGGCTATAGTATGAGTAAACAGCTCTGCAGACTCAACCATCTGTTCTACCTCATACTCAGATGGGCAGCTGGAGATTTGGGAGCTGTGAGGAAGCAAGTGCGATTTGGGTGACACCTTTGAGGACTGGAGTATTTGTGATGTTGAAGTTGATGTGGAGGAGAGCCCACTTAAAGGAGCACTTGATATCCGTTGAAGCACCTGCTGTTTTTGTGCCTCATCTGGAATTTGTAGCGATTGGCGTGGCCGTAAGAAAGGGATCTTATCACATTGTCCGCTAAAAGAAGTAGACATTTTAGTTTGGCTGGAAGATGGTCTTTCTTCTGCACCTACCCCACGGACACAACCTTTTTTCCCCTTCCCAACACGCCTATTCCCCTTTCCACCAGCAGCAGGCCTTTTTCCACTCATTTTGGTGGTTAACTAATTCACAACTCTGGAGTTGTTTGCACAAAAAAACAATGGATGGTAACCGAGCAGAGCTGAGTGGCCAAACTGTGGTATTAGGCCAAAACTATTGGCTGGGCTAGATGCAGAAAAAAATTATTTTTAATTTGCAACCTGATGGAGGTCAGTATAGATGGACTAATAGACCAAGTCCCACACACTGCTAGAAGCCCAAATATTTTTTCAGAGCTAGATGCAGAAAAAAATTATTTTTAATTTGCAACCTGATGGAGGTCAGTATAGATGGACTAATAGAACAAGTCCCACACGCTGCTAGAAGCCCAAATATTTTTTCAGAGATAAATGAAGAAAAAAATTATTTTTAATTTGCAACCTGATGGAGGTCAGTATAGATGGACTAATAGACCAAGTCCCACACACTGCTAGAAGCCCAAATATTTTTTCAGAGCTAGATGCAGAAAAAAATTATTTTTAATTTGCAACCTGATGGAGGTCAGTATAGATGGACTAATAGACCAAGTCCCACACACTGCTAGAAGCCCAAATATTTTTTCAGAGCTAGATGCAGAAAAAAATTATTTTTAATTTGCAACCTGATGGAGGTCAGTATAGATGGACTAATAGACCAAGTCCCACACACCGCTAGAAGCCCAAATATTTTTTCAGAGCTAGATGCAGAAAAAAATTATTTTTAATTTGCAACCTGATGGAGGTCAGTATAGATGGACTAATAGACCAAGTCCCACACACCGCTAGAAGCCCAAATATTTTTTCAGAGCTAGATGCAGAAAATTTTTTTATTCAATTTGCAACCTGATGGAGGTCAGTATAGATGGACTAATAGACCAAGTCCCACACACTGCTAGAAGCCCAAATATTTTTTCAGAGCTAGATGCAGAAATTTTTTTTATTCAATTTGCAACCTGATGGAGGTCAGTATAGATGGACTAATAGACCAAGTCCCACACACTGCTAGAAGCCCAAATATTTTTTCAGAGCTAGATGCAGAAAAAAATTATTTTTAATTTGCAACCTGATGGAGGTCAGTATAGATGGACTAATAGACCAAGTCCCACACACTGCTAGAAGCCCAAATATTTTTTCAGAGCTACATGCAGAAAAAAATTATTTTTAATTTGCAACCTGATGGAGGTCAGTATAGATGGACTAATAGAACAAGTCCCACACGCTGCTAGAAGCCCAAATATTTTTTCAGAGATAAATGAAGAAAAAAATTATTTTTAATTTGCAACCTGATGGAGGTCAGTATAGATGGACTAATAGACCAAGTCCCACACACTGCTAGAAGCCCAAATATTTTTTCAGAGCTAGATGCAGAAAAAAATTATTTTTAATTTGCAACCTGATGGAGGTCAGTATAGATGGACTAATAGACCAAGTCCCACACACTGCTAGAAGCCCAAATATTTTTTCAGAGCTAGATGCAGAAAAAAATTATTTTTAATTTGCAACCTGATGGAGGTCAGTATAGATGGACTAATAGACCAAGTCCCACACACCGCTAGAAGCCCAAATATTTTTTCAGAGCTAGATGCATAAAAAAATTATATTCAGTTTGCAACCTGATGGAGGTCAGTATAGATGGACTAATAGAATGATGCTATGCCCAAAAGATTTTACTTCACTAGGTGCAGTAAAAAAATTGGTATTCTATACACAGGTGGTATATCTTGCAACACAGATAGGCTACTCCACTGACTAACACACTCTGCAATAGGCCAAAAAGGATTAGCTTTGCTAGATTCAGCCAAATGCTGTGAAAAAAACTTGCACAGCACTGGCACAGACCTGCCTGGCAAAAACTGATAGGAACTGATGTAACCTAGTCCTGAAAAGGACTCCAATTACAATTAGTCTTTACTCTCACAATCTATCTATTTAAGAGCACAGACCTGCTTGATAAAAGTCGTAGGAAATGCTGTAACCTAGTCCTTAAAAGGACTGCAATCACAACTATTCCCTACTCCCAAGCTATCTGTATATTTGTGCGAAAATTGGCTTGAAATTAACAAGGTATAGCGCACACAGCAACAGCGGTGCCGTCTAACACGCAGCTGCAGCAGTGAGAAAATGGTGGCGACGGGGAAAATGGCTTGGTCTTATAGGGCAAGGACATGTGACATACACTGCCAATCACACATGCCCTTGCTTGTGTGAAAAAAAGCACTTCGCTCCGTGTGTGCGCTACTGATAGGCTGACAGATTGCACCTCCCCACTGCAAATGCGGGAAAGAGAAAAAAAAATGGAGATCTTCATTGTTCCTGCAGAGATCCATCCCCTGCCCCTCCCCCCGCCCCGCTGTACACTCAAACTGCGTATTAACATTAATTTTCATCATTACTGAGAAAAAATCCAGTTATGATTTTGGTGCACGAACAGTTATCGAACATAACCTCGAACAGCCGAATTTTTCTCAAATTGTTCGTGTTCGCCGACCGGCTCGAACACCGCCCAAAACAGCTCGAATTTGAGATTGGCGAACAGTTCGAGTAGAACAACGCTCATCTCTAGTGCATATAGCACAAGAGGCTCCATTTCAATTCTGCCTTCTGCTGCTGTTAGATATTTCAATACAAAGGCCCAGGTTTCAGGGGCCAGGAATACTTTTCTTTGGTTCTTAATCCTCATTATTTGCTTAAAAAGCACTCGAGAGAACGCAATTTTTTCTGTGCCATTTGCTTGTTGGCACTGCAGAATACAGCCAGGTCCTTTCCATAATAGAGCGCTAGAAATCCAGTTATTTAAAACTGTGTTTTCTCCGTCAAACGGATCACATATACATTGTCAGAAAATACTGCCATCTCTGGCTTCCATTAAAAATTTCCTTTAGTGTGTCATTGAAGCAATTCTCCGCAGTTTGCTGTTCAAACTACTTACCTACTTGCCAGGTATTTAAAACTCTGTTTTCTCTATCACACAGATCACATATAAGTTCGCTCCAAATTCAGTCATTTGTAGTGAGAGTGAAAGATACTGTCCTCCATTTAAAATGGGCAAGGCACTTGGAAAGGGACCGGGAACTGGACGTGATGGTAATTGTGCATGCAGAGGCCGAGGACAAGGCCGTGGGCAAGCCGAAATTGTGCCACAACAAACACCCACATCTTCTCGCCTAACCTTCCTGTCCCAATTTCTAGGGGACCGCAGCACACCACTATTGAACCCAGAGCAGTGTCAAAAGGTTGATGGTTGGATAGCGGATAATGCTTCCAGTCACTTAGCCACCACCACCACCACCCTGTCTTCCACACAGTCAAGTCTCAGTAGCCATGAGTCTGGACCGCATATTCCTCACCCTGATCCTCCTTCCTCCCACCATGCCGAGTACCCAGAGACAACTGATCCCACACTTGGACATTCTGAAGAGCTGTTCACTTTTCCATTTATAGATTCGGGCCTCTCGCCCGGTCCACTTGAAGCGGGGCAAGAGGAGATCACGTGTAGCAATGCCCAAATATTTGAGCAGCCACGGTCACACAAAGGCGACGGTGGGAAAGTGTCACAAGAGGTGGAAGATGATGAGACATAATTGCCAGAAAGACAGGAGGAGGACGAGGGTGCGGAAGTGGAAGACGAGGTGGTGAATGATATAGTAACTAACCCAACCTGGCAGGAGGACATGCAGGGCGAGGTTAGCAGCACACAGGGGTAGGAAGGCAGAGCACCCCAACAGGAAGGAAGAAGCAGTGTGGTGTGCGGCAGACAGAAGGCAGGCAACCATTCCCCGCAACACCAACACGAAGGAAGTTGCCAATACAACTGTTAGGTCTTCCCGAGTCTGGTTGCTTTTTACAGACTCTACCGATAACCCCAAAAAGGCCATTTGCACCACCTGCCAGGCCAGCATCAGCAGGGGTGGCAAAACAACCAGCCTAACCACCAACAGCATGATCAGGCACATGGCAGCAAAGCACCCGACTTTGTGTGCCGAACCCCAGGGTCCAGGAACAGTGTCTGCAGGTGGCACCATTGCTTCGTCCGCTGTTGTGCATGCAAGGCAATCCCCTGTCCATGGTGCATGCTAAGACGACTCCTGCCCTGCACCTGTCATTGCACACTCTCAAGTAGCAGCATCAGGAAGCACGTCCATGTCCTTGTCCCAGCGCAGAGTTCAGTTGTCCATTCCCCAGTCCTTGGAACGCAAGCACAAATATGCAGCCTATGACCCACAGGCCACACTACTAAATTCTCACATTTCACGACTGCTTGCGCTTGAAATGTTTCCTTTTACGCTCGTGGAGATGGAAGCATTCCGCAACCTGATGGCGGCGGCCATCCCTTGGTACTTGGTCCCCAGCTGCCACTATTTCTCCTGGTGTGCCGTCCCCGCATTACACAAGCACGTGTCCCAAAACATTAGCCGTGCTCTCAACAACGCAGTTACAGGGAAAGTCCACCTAACTACGGGAACGTAGACAAGTGCTTGTGGGCAGGGACGGTACATTTCGCTGACGGCACACTGAGTTAACATAGTGGGAGCTGGGACCTAGTCGGGCCTTGGGACGGAACACGTCCTTCCGACGTCAAGGATTGCGGGCCCTAGGTCAAGCAGGGTTGCCCAAACGGTCTACAGCTCCTGCACCTCATCCTCCTCAGCCTCCTCCTCCTCTTCAGCCTCCGTCTCCGTAATGACCACATGAGTCACAAGCTGGAAGCACTGCAGCACTGCCTCAGCCAAGCCTCAAAAGGCTGTGCTGAAGCCAATATGCTTTGGTGAAAAACAGCACAATCCTGAAGAGTTGTGGACAGCGACAGCCAAAGGGGATAAATAATTCAAATGGTTCACCAAACACAAAATATGGGTAAAGAAGCAAATGGATGGTGAAAGAAGATAAAACGTAACCTTTAATAAATATATTTATGTTAAAACGATATAGAAAATAAAAATATCACTAGGACCCAAAATGCAATAGAATGTCCGCCTAGGATATACAGTAAAATTGACTAAACCAAAATGAGTGCCTGTTATAAATAGGAATGGAAGGGCACATACCTAGGGCATATCCCACCTATCACATTAACAAGACCATGGCAGAACACATATATATCAGAGCCGACAGAAAATCACAAGGAGGTATGCAATCAGGCCGGTGCCTGTGATTCTAGGCGAATGTTCTAACTTCACAACAATATAGGAACAATCTCACCGTGCACGTAATCGGCTCACGGATGCTCCTCAGGAAAGCTCGCTATGTGGGGCATCAGCATCTCTTTGTCCGCCATCCACATGAAGAAACACCGCTCCCAACGCGTTTCTTATGCTTACTTGCTCATCAGGGGAGATGAGGGTGTCTGTTGCCAACCTCACACTAAGGGTGCCACAGTTTGCAGAAGAGTTGTGGACAGCTCTGAAAGAACAGGCAGATCTGTGGCTCAAACCACTGAACCTACAGTCAGGCATGGTCATGCGTGACAATGGCCGGAACCTGGTGGTGGCTCTGAGGAGAGGCGAGCTCACACACGTGCCATGCCTGGTCCATGTGCATAACCTTGTGGCTCAGCGGTTTCTCAAATCCTACCCGGAGCTGCCGGATCTGCTTGTTAAAGTATGCCGCCTGTGTGCCCATTTTAGAAAGTCAGCTACAGCTTCCACCGCCCTTGCAGTGTTTCAGCAGCGTTTGCAGCTTCCGGCTCACAGACTGGTGTGTGATGTCCCCAAGTGTTGGAACTCTACACTGTAGATGTTGGGAAGTATTTGTGAGCAGAAGAGGGCAGTTGTTGAGTACCAGCATCAACAAGGCTGTCGGTATTCAGTTCAGACTCCACACATAAGACCTCAGGAGTAGAGATGAGCGGTGTTCGACTAGAACTGTTCGCCAATCTCAAATTCGAGCTGCTTTGGGTGGTGTTCGAGTTGTTCGAGAACCCGAACTATTTGCAAAAAATTCGGCTGTTCGAGGTTATGTTCGATAACTGTTCGTGCACCAAAAGCGTGTCCTGCATGTCTGGCGCTATTTAGAGCACCAATCATGCAGGGATTGTCTGCCACTCACTGTAATGCCACAGCCATGGTGCTTGTGGCATTACAGTGATTGCCCAAATCGATGGGAACAGTGCTCACAGTGAAACATGAAAAGCCGGCAATTCAGCAGCGGCATACACCGGTACCCGACAATTTAGAACAGAAAGAATAGAGAATCACACATAGATTAGATAGATAGAAACATGTCAGTCACACATATAAGAAGCACAGTGACAGTGTTGCTTACTGTACTTGTCATTTAGTGTAAAGGATTTATCAAAAAAAATAATAGTGTTTTCATGCACCGTCTCTTTAAAAAAGCCGGCCGGCAATTCAGCAGCGGTACCCGACAATTTAGAATAGAAGGAATAGAGAGTCACACATAGATTAGATAGATAGAAACATGTCAGCCACATATATACGAAGTACAGTGACAGTGTTGCTTACTGTACTTGTCATTTAGTGTAAAGGATTTATTAAAAAATATAATAGTGTTTTCGTGCACCGTCTCTTTAAAAAAGCCGGCCGGCAATTCAGCAGCGGTACCCGACAATTTATAACAGACAGAATAGAGCTTCACACATAGATTAGATAGATAGAAACATGTCAGTCACATATATATGAAGTACTGTGACAGTGTTGCTTACTGTACTTGTCATTTACTGCAAAGGATTTATTAAAAAAAATAATAGTGTTTTCATGCACCGTCTCTTTAAAAAAGCCGGCCGGCAATTCAGCATCTGTACCCGACAATTTATAACAGACAGAATAGAGCTTCACACATAGATTAGATAGATAGAAACATGTCAGTCACATATATATGAAGTACAGTGACAGTGTTGGTTACTGTACTTGTCATTTAGTATTAAAATAAAGGATTTATTATTAAAAAAAATTGGCGTGGGGTTCCCCGTAATTTTAGTCTCTAGCGGAGGTTAAGCAGACAGCTGGGGCAGATGTTTGAAGCCTGGGAAGGGGGTAATACCCACGGAGCTTCCCAGACTACTAATATCAGCCCCCAGCTGAATACCTAGCCTCTACTAGCTATTAAAATGGGGGACCCCCCAAAAAAATGACGTGGGGTCCCCCCTAATTTAATAGCTAGCAAAGGCTAGGCAGACAGCTGGGGGCTGATATTAATAGCCCAGGAAGGGAACCATGAATATTGGCCCCCTCCCAGGCTAGAAACACCAGCCGTCAGCCGCCCCAGAAATGGCGCATCCATAGGATGCGCCAATTCTGGCACTTAGCCTCGCTCTTCCACGCTGCCCTGGTGCGGTGGCAGGGGGTAATAGGGTTGGGGTTGATGTCAGCTTATAATGCCAGCTGACATCAAGCCCAGGTTAGTAATGGAGAGGCGTCTATAAGACACCCCCATTACTAACCCCATAGTCAAAGTTAAAAGAAAACACAAACACCCAGAATAAAGTCCTTTAATTGAAATAAAGACACATTCCTTTATTGTTCTAAATTAAACCATACTTACCGTCACGCCCATTCCAGCTGAAGCCAACGATCTCCTGCAATAAAAGAAAAATAATAAAGCAACCTCATCCTTACCTTTCCATGGTTCCCACGACAGCTTCAGCTCTGCTACATCGAGATAACAGGCTGGACCGCAGCAGAACGCTGCCATCCAGCCTGTCATCCCGCAGACACTGAGAAGCACAGGCATGCTTGCGCTCTGCAGTGTCTGGCTGTGACGGCATAAAGATGAGACGAGTTCATGTCCAATGAACTCGGCGCACCTCATGCACGTCACTGACAGCGTGGGAGAATTCTCCTGCACTCAGCACTTCAGCGTGAGAATTCTCCCACGCTGTCAGTGACGTGCATGAGGTCAGCTGAGTTCATTGGACATGAATGAGCTCACCTCATGCACGTCACTGACAGCGTGGGAGAATTCTCACGCTGTAGCGCTGAGTGCAGGAGAATTTTCCCACGCTGTCAGTGACGTGCATGAGGTGAGCTGAGATCATTGGACATGAATGAGCTCACCTCATGCACGTCACTGACAGCGTGGGAAAATTCTCCTGCACTCAGCGCTTCAGCGTGAGAATTTTCCCACGCTGTCAGTGACGTGCATGAGGTGAGCTCATTCATGTCCAATGAACTCAGCTGACCTCATGTACGTCACTGACAGCGTGGGAGAATTTTCACGCTGAAGTGCTGAGTGCAGGAGAATTCTCCCACGCTGTCAGTGACGTGCATGAGGTGCGCCGAGTTCATTGGACATGAGCTTGTCTCATCTTTATGCCGTCACAGCGAGACACTGAGGAGCGCAAGCATGCCTGCGCTTCTGAGTGTCCGCGGGATGACAGGCTGGATGGCAGCGTTCTGCTGCGGTCCAGCCTGTCATCTCGATGTAGCAGAGCTGAAGCTGTCGTGGGAACCATGGAAAGGTAAGGATGAGGTTGCTTTATTATTTTACTTTTATTGCAGAAGACATTGGCTTCAGCTGGAATGGGCGTGACGGTAAGTATGGTTTAATTTAGAACAATAAAGAATTGTGTGTTTATTTCAATTAAAGGACTTTATTCTGGGTGTTGTGTTTTTTTAAATACTTTACTAGAAATTCATGGTGGTCATGTCTAATATTGGCGTGACCCCATGAATTTCGGGCTTAGGGCCAGCTGATAATGCCAAGCTGGCCTTAACCCCTTTATTACCCAGTGAGCCACCGCACCAGGGCCCTGGATGAGTTGGGTACAGCGCCAGAAGATGGCGCTTCTACGAACGCGCCATTTTCCGGGGCGGCTGCGGACTGCAATATGCAGCGGGTGGGGTCCAGAAAGCTTGGGCCTCCCTGCGCTGCAGATTCCAGCCCCCAGCTCCCTAGTTGTACCTGGCTGGGCACAAAAATAGGGCGAAGCCCCACGCATTTTTTTAAAAAATTATTTCATGAAATTCATGGAATAATTAAGAAAAAAAGGGCTTCCCTATATTGTTGTGTCCAACCAGGTACAAATAGGCAGCTGGTGGTTGGGGGCAGCCCGTCCCTGCCTGCTGTACCTGGCTGGACACAAATATAGTGCGAAGCCCCACGTCAATTTTTTTTTAATTATTTCATGAAATAATTTTTTTAAAAAAGGGCTTCCCTATATTGTTGTGTCTGGCCAGGTACAAATAGGCAGCTGGTGGTTGGGGGCAGCCCGTTCCTGCCTGCTGTACCTGACTGGACACAAATATAGGGCGAAGCCCCACGTCAATTTTTTTTAAATTATTTCAGGAAATTCATGAAATAATGAAAAAAAAATTGATGTGGGGCTTCGCCCTATATTTGTGTCCAGTCAGGTACAGCAGGCAGGAACGGGCTGCTCCCAACCACCAGCTGCCTATTTGTACCTAGCCGGACACAACAATATAGGGAAGCCCTTTTTTTCTTAATTATTCCATGAATTTCATGAATTTAAAAAAAAAATACGTGGAACTTCGCCCTATTTTTATGTCCAGCCAGGTACAACTAGGCAGCTGGGGGCTGGAATCTGCAGCGCAGGGAGGCCCAAGCTTTCTGGGCCCCACCCGCTGCAAATTGCAGTCCGCAGCCGCCCTGGAAAATGGCGCGTTCATAGAAGCGCCATCTTCTGGCGCTGTACCCAACTCATCCAGGGCCCTGGTGCGGTGGCTCACTGGGTAATAAAGGGGTTAAGGCCAGCTTGGCATTATCAGCTGGCCCTAAGCCCGAAATTCATGGGGTCACGCCAATATTAGACATGACCACCATGAATTTCTAGTAAAGTATTTAAAAAAAACACAAACACCCAGAAAAAAAGTCCTTTAATTGAAATAAACACACAATTCTTTATTGTTCTAAATTAAACCATACTTACCGCCACGCCCATTCCAGCTGAAGCCAATGATCTCCTGCAATAAAAGTAAAATAATAAAGCAACATCATCCTTACCTTTCCATGGCTCCCACGACAGCTTCAGCTCTGCTACATCGAGATGACAGGCTGGACCGCAGCAGAACGCTGCCATCCAGCCTGTCATCCCGCAGACACTGAGAAGCGCAGGCATGCTTGCGCTACTCAGTGTCTGGCTGTGACGGCATCCAGATGAGCCGAGGTCATGTCCAATGAACTCGGCTCACCTCATGCACGTCACTGACAGCGTGGGAAAATTCTCACGCTGAAGCGCTGAGTGCAGGAGAATTTTCCCACGCTGTCAGTGACGTACATGAGGTGAGCCGAGTTCATTGTCGGCTCATCTGGATGCCGTCACAGTCAGACACTGAGGAGCGCAAGCAAGCCTGCGCTTCTCAGTGTGTGCGGCATGGCAAGCTGGATGGCAGCGTTCTGCTGCGGTCCAGCCTGTCATCTCGATGTAGCAGAGCTGGAGCTGTCCTGGGAACCATGGAAAGGTAAGGATGAGGTTGCTTTATTATTTTTCTTTTATTGCAGGAGATCGTTGGCTTCAGCTGGAATGGGCGTGATGGTAAGTATGGTTTAATTTAGAACAATAAAGAATTGTGTCTTTATTTCAATTAAAGGACTTTATTCTGGGTGTTTGTGTTTTTTTTTTAACTTTGACTATGGGGTTAGTAATGGGGGTGTCTTATAGACGCCTCTCCATTACTAACCTGGGCTTGATGTCAGCTGGCATTATAAGCTGACATCAACCCCAACCCTATTACCCCCTGCCACCGCACCAGGGCAGCGTGGAAGAGCGAGGCTAAGTGCCAGAATTGGCGCATCCTATGGATGCGCCATTTCTGGGGCGGCTTTGGGCTGGTGTTTCTAGCCTGGGAGGGGGCCAATATTCATGGCTCCCTTCCTGGGCTATTAATATCAGCCCCCAGCTGTCTGCCTAGCCTTTGCTAGCTATTAAATTAGGGGGGACCCCACGTCATTTTTTTGGGGGGGTCCTCCATTTTAATAGCTAGTAAAGGCTAGGTATTCAGCTGGGGGCTGATATTAGTAGCCTGGGAAGCTCCGTGGGTATTACCCCCTTCCCAGGCTTCAAACATCTGCCCCAGCTGTCTGCTTAACCTCCTCTAGAGACTAAAATTACGGGGAACCCCACGCCAATTTTTTTTAATAATAAATCCTTTATTTTAATACTAAATGACAAGTACAGTAACCAACACTGTCACTGTACTTATTATATATGTGACTGACATGTTTCTATCTATCTAATCTATGTGTGAAGCTCTATTCTGTCTGTTATAAATTGTCGGGTACAGATGCTGAATTGCCAGCCGGCTTTTTTAAAGAGACGGTGCATGAAAACACTATTATTTTTTTTAATAAATCCTTTGCAGTAAATGACAAGTACAGTAAGCAACACTGTCACAGTACTTCATATATATGTGACTGACATATTTCTATCTATCTAATCTATGTGTGAAGCTCTATTCTGTCTGTTATAAATTGTCGGGTACCGCTGCTGAATTGCCGGCTGGCTTTTTTAAAGAGACGGTGCACGAAAACACTATTATATTTTTTAATAAATCCTTTACACTAAATGACAAGTACAGTAAGCAACACTGTCACTGTACTTCGTATATATGTGGCTGACATGTTTCTATCTATCTAATCTATGTGTGATTCTCTATTGCTTCTATTCTAAATTGTCGGGTACAGATGCTGAATTGCCAGCCGGCTTTTTTAAAGAGACGGTGCATGAAAACACTATTATTTTTTTAAATAAATTCTTTGCAGTAAATGACAAGTACAGTAAGCAACACTGTCACAGTACTTCATATATATGTGACTGACATGTTTCTATCTATCTAATCTATGTGTGAAGCTCTATTCTGTCTGTTATAAATTGTCGGGTACAGATGCTGAATTGCCGGCCGGCTTTTTTAAAGAGACGGTGCATGAAAACACTATTATTTTTTTTAATAAATCCTTTGCAGTAAATGACAAGTACAGTAAGCAACACTGTCACAGTACTTCATATATATGTGACTGACATATTTCTATCTATCTAATCTATGTGTGAAGCTCTATTCTGTCTGTTATAAATTGTCGGGTACCGCTGCTGAATTGCCGGCCGGCTTTTTTAAAGAGACGGTGCACGAAAACACTATTATATTTTTTAATAAATCCTTTACACTAAATGACAAGTACAGTAAGCAACACTGTCACTGTACTTCATATATATGTGACTGACATGTTTCTATCTATCTAATCTATGTGTGATGCTCTATTCCTTCATGTCTAAATTGTCGGGTACCGGTGTATGCCGCTGCTGAATTGCCGGCCGGCTTTTTTAAAGAAAGCGTCTTCTGAGCAGTTTGTCAGCTTTTGGACACCTTTGAAGGTGTTTTCTATGTGTTCCTATGTGTTTTTGTTTGCCTGCCATTGGTTTTAACGGTGTTCGACGGTGTTCTAAGGTGTTCGACGAACAGTTCGACGAACAGTTCCTCGAACATCCCGGTGTTCGACGAACCGAACCGAACCCGAACACTACGGGGGTGGCTCAACACTACTCAGGAGTGGACATGGATGTCAGGCATATGTACCATCCTCCAAAACTTTGAGGACTCCACCAAGATGGTGAGCGGCGATGACGCCATAATTAACGTCCCCATCCCACATCTCTGTCTTCTGAAACGCTCTCTGCTCACAATCAATGAGACAAAGTTATTTGACCATCCAGGTCTCATATCAGACAAACCAAATCTGTTCAACGTCTCCAACAATAATTAATATAGAGCAAATGACGTACAAGAACATAATGGTACATAAAAATGCAAAGTTTATTGTAAATACAAAATTAAAAACTAACATTTATTTGACATAATGATGCAGATACATTAGTAGTGGGCAGTATAAACAGATACTCAAGGCTGAACCAAACACATGGTACAAAATAGTTATAAGAAGTTGCTGAAATGGGACATATATAAGTATGGATATGTCAAACATATACCATAGCCAAATTTGTGGTATAAAGACTATCAAGAAGGCTCCAATGAGCTGCTAAAGTGCACAGTGCATAGCTAAATATGAGAAACACAATCTCCATTGAGCAGCAAAAGTATACACAGAAAAATATAACTTACATGTGTAGATGTCAAGAATGTAAGCCCAGGTACCGTCACCCCTACGCGCGTTTCGGCGCTGTGCCTTCTTCTGGGGGTAATGACATGCTAAAGCCGGTATCATTTTTATAGTGCAATTGGCCAATCAGTATACAGGATGCAAAGTAAGTTTGGCAGCTGACCAATCATTGATCATGATGCATCCTAACAAGTGGACGCATATCCGCATTTTAGACCCTCCCCTCCGGAAGTTTGTGTAGCTGTTAATAGCAACGCAGCGTTGGATCCACCCCGCACATAACGTGATTGCAAGAAGCAGGTAATACCCCTCGCATCACTTGATCGCGAGTGTGGGTATCCCCCCATGCGTCACTTCATAGTATTTCCAGCCCCAAGTCAAATGGACAGGAATCGACACCGCGCCTCACGTGATTGCGAGGAGCTGACACTACCCCTCGCATCTCGTGACCGCAAGTGTAGCACCGCATCCAGCATCACATGGTAGTGTAGGTACACCCCCGTATCAGATGGACAAAGATACCTACATAATCGCAGTATGGTTGAAGGGGGAAGACCAGAGGAAGGTGCATAATAGCCGTGCGGTGGATGGACAAAACTGACACCTAAGGGGCTGATAAAATGTAAAGTGCACATTTGTGGTGTCCACCACATGATATTTACGTAGACCATATATAGCAATACTTTTTACATACACCTTGTAAACAGCAAAACGATGGAATAGTCAAAAAATCAAGAGGACAGTTGATACATCAAAATATCAGACATATGCAATACATAGTAAGAAAGACATGTAACATATTCACAATATCATTACAATAGATTGATATACTGCTAATTACTATGTAATAGATCCCATACATCACATAGTTGTTGAGTCATATATCAATATTAAAATGCTACTGTCCACGGGAGGCATGGTACCTTTGCCCCCATGGAGAGAGGCATTGGAGAATAAGGGCAATAACGTGTCTGATATAGACAAACGAATTTAACACGCAAATGAGACACATGGGATGAATATACATCATAGATATTGTTGCACATAAGACACATATATAAATATTCATGATAAGTAGTTCATTGTAAGATAGGCCTTTCTCCTGCAACTCAGATGATCCCAATGGCTCATTGCTTCAAGATCAAGCACAAAGTTATAGATGTCAAAGTCATCCTCATTATTGTTGAGCCACCCCCGTAGTGTTCGAGTTCAGTTCGGTTCGTCGAACTGTTCGTCGAACACCTTCGAACTCCGTTAAAACCAATGGCAGGCAAACAAAAACACATAGAAACACATAGAAAACACCTTCAAAGGTGTCCAAAAGCTGACAAACTGCTCAGAAGACATAACTAACACATGGAAAAGTGACAAGTACATATAGTCATGCAAAAAGAAAAGAGGTGGAGGAGTAAAAGGAGGGGGAGACACAGATATAGGCATGTCATGCCCTTCTAAAATCCAAAAAGTGAGAAGCCGACACGGCCAGTCCGTTCCTGCCCGTGCCACCTCCGTGTCACCGGGTTTGTGCCAGAGCCGCGGTGGACCCTGACGGCCTGCCCCCCTCTCCCAATACTGGTGCCTGTCCGCTGGTGGGTCGAGCGAGCCCCCCTGTGGTGGAGGCAGCTCTAAGCTTTTTAATTTAAATTGTCTCTCTAATTTGAATGAATACACTTTAAATCCTTTTACAAGGATCTATTGGAGGGCAAGTCTCATGCCAGCAGCCGCGTAATTCCAGCTCCAGTAGCGTCCACTAAAGCTGCTGCAGTTAAAAAGCTTTTATAAGGATCGAGCTCGGCTGTCCACCGCAAGGC
Source organism: Phyllobates terribilis (assembly GCF_046119375.1). Lineage (NCBI taxonomy): Eukaryota > Metazoa > Chordata > Amphibia > Anura > Dendrobatidae > Phyllobates > Phyllobates terribilis. Next base: position 344,939,875 of record NW_027362767.1, on the reverse strand, counting down.
ATCCTACCGCCAGTCCCAGCCCCTATGCCTTGGGGTAACTCCTGATGCTGTTCACTGAGTATCCCGTGGTCCCGAAGCATTTCCTTTGAAAAAATGAAGTGTCCAAACTACAGGTGGTGTAGCTTGCTTAACAAACGGGATAATCCACTGACTAGCAGACACTGCTACTAGGCACAAAATATTTCCTGGGCTAGATGCAGTTAAAAATTTGTAATTAGATACTTTCGTTGGATGCTGAGAAAGCATTCCATAGAGTCTCCTGGCACGCCATATATTATTCTCTTAAAAAGCTTGGGGTAGGGGTCCAGGGGACCCTTTTATAGCCAAAATCACGGGCCTGTATCGCAATATGTCACCTAGGCTGAAGATAAATGGAACTGAAGCACCCTGAGGGCTCAGTTGCTACAGAGGTATTGCACATCACCCAGAGGTGTGATATCTCACTCTAAGGTAAGGATGGAGTGTGGATCAGGACCCGACACCTGCATGCATTACACCACATTGTCGTGGGGCAGGGCGAACAATATGCCCCTGAGATGGGCACGACAGTCCCTGTCCCTGGCTGGAGTGGCGGGAGGGAACACTGAGGAAGGGGAACCCTGTAGTGCAGGAGCAGGGAGGAAGCAGTTCCTGGGTGCATTGAGAAGGGAGTATAAAATGTGGGCACCATCTTAGTTCAGTGCAAAGAAGTCTGAGCAGAAGTGACAGGGAGCAGGGGCTCTGCATGAGCTCTGCTCCGGAGGCGGGCCTAGTAACAGAGGCCCAGGCCTGAAAGAGGGAGAAGGAAGGAAGAGGAGCGGAGAAGGCTCCAGAAATGAGGAAAGAAGGGATCCCAGGGGTGCGGACGGGTGAGTCGCCACCGCACGCCCGAATCCACCTGTGTGGAGTTGCCAGGCCAAAGGGGGAGACTGGTCCCCGAAACTGGTGGAGGCGGGAAACGACCCTCAGCTAGACACCGGAGGCTCTGACATTTTATTTGGCGCAGCCCCTCACTACACCCGCTAGGAAGGCACCACATAGGGACAGGGAAACTGGCGCCAAGTTTACCAAGAGGAGGCCCGAGGCAGCCGGACATAAGGGTTGGTAAGAAAGACCCGACAAAGGACACACAAAGGGGGTCCTGGGAAGCGCTCCAAAGTTATCTGGGAGTTGTCTGAGCCCCTCACCTGGTGAGCACAGTACGACGTGGGCAGCCGTTACCTGCAGAAGTGGTCTGGATAATAAGAACTGTGAGTAAAGGCCCTGGACTGCATCACTGACACCGTGTCGTTACTGCTGCTGCCCTGCACCATCACCCCCATCCTCCACATACACTGCCCTGAGGCTATACTCCCGTGGGGAGTTATGCTATGCTATGCTGCACCCACAACACCAGCCTCAGCGGTCTGCCCTGCAGCGGCGGTTCACTCTGACCGCAATCCACGGGTGGCGTAGTCGGACGTTTAAACATCAAAACCACATAAATAGTTCCACCACTGGTTTCACCGCTCTGAGCCACGGAACTGGGTCGCCGCCACGGAGACTACAATCACCAGCATCCACAAAAAAGTGTCCGGCTCCGGGTGTCCCAAGGCCCAGGGGGTGCGTCAAAACATTTTCATCACCTTTCATAATCACCAATGGGACAAGGCAAGGATGTCCTCTGTCCCTTCTCTTATACATCCTAGTGACGGAGCACCTGCTCTCATCAATTCGCCATAACCCCAACATTAGGTGGATTGAGGTGGGAGGCACCGAGTACAAGTGCTCTCTATTTGCTGATGATGTCCTAGTATATATCACTCAATCACATATATCCATCCCTGCTGTTATGGCTGAAATAGATCACTTTGTTACATGGTCAAATTTTAAAATCAATGCAGCGTAGTCGGAGGCCCTTGATGTCTCCCTCCCCAAATCCATACAGGATTCCATCCAGTCCAACCTTCCCTTTGCCTGGCCCTCACAGGGTATCAAATACTTAGGAATTCCTATTCATAGAGACCTCTCCCGTCTATGTTATCTTAATTTTGGGCCCTTTATTGAACAACTCCATACAGACCACGGTTGGCAAGTTAGAACTGTAAGATTCACTACGTGACCTCTGGTGCTTTGTGGAAAAGCACAAGTACACTGTGTTCCAAATTATTATGCAAAAAGAGTTTAGCAGTGATAAGGGAAAAATTTGTTTGTTTGTTAGTTAAACTCATTGATGGTGATCTGTGTCAGGGCTCTTTATAGCACTGTAAGCAATTGCAGACTCCTGTGCTAATTAGTTTGGCAGGTGTGTCCAATGAAAGGCAAGACTACTTAAGAAGGCTGTCCCACATTATTAAGCAGCCTACATTTTCTGCCAAAATGGGAAAGAAAAAAGATGTGTCGGCTGCTGAGAAGCAACAAATTGTGGAGTGTTTAGGTCAAGGCATGACTACAATCAACATTGTGCGATGATCAGGAAGAAGTGTCTTGGCAATCAAGAAGTATGTAGCTGATTCACAGTACACACGTGTGCGTGCTGATAAGGGCAAATTAAGGACTCTTTCCTACAGCCAATTACTTCAGGTTAAAAGAGCAGCGGCAAAAAAGCCTTGTCATAGCAGCAGACAAGTTTTTGAAGCTGCTGATGCCTCCAACGTCCCCCGAACAACAAGATGCAGGGTCCTTCAGAGGTTTGCAGCTGTGCGTACGCCATCCTGTCGACCTCCTCTATCCACTGCACCCAAGCAGAAACTGCTCCAGTGGGCCAAACAATACATGAAGACTGATTTCAAAACTGTTTTGTTCACGGATGAGTGTCGTGCAACGCTCGATGGTCCAGATGGATGGAGTGGAGGATGGCTGGTTGATGGACACCCCACGCAAACACGGCTACAGCGCCAACAAGGAGGAGGTGGATTAATGTTTTGGGCTGGAATCATGGGGAGAGAGATTGTCGGCCCCTTTAGGATCCCTGAAGGGGTAAAGATGAACTCCATAATGTATGTGAAGTTTCTCAAACAGCACTTCCTGCCATGGTTCAAGAAGAAGAACCGTGTATTCCACAGCAAGATCATTGTCATGCATGATAATGCACCGTCTCATGCTGCACATAACACATCTGCATCTCTGGCTGATATGGGCATAAAAGGGGACAAACTTATGGTGTGACCCCCCATGCTCCCCTGACCTCTAACCCATTCAGAACCTCTGGAGCATCATCAAAAGGAGTGTCTATGATGGCGGGAGGCAGTTCACATCTAAGCAACAGCTCTGGGAGGGTATTCTGTCCTCATGCAAAACAATTGAAGCAGAAACCATCCAAAACCTGACAAATTCAATGGACGAGAGAGTTCAGAAGCTCCTTTCGAACAAGGGGTCCTATGTGCAAATGTAACATCACCTAGAATAAAGTTTTGAGTTGAAAAGTGTTTGATTTCAGTTTCTAATAACCTGCTAATGCTTATAATTTCAAAAATGACCATTTTTTTGGTCTTTATTAAAATGAAAAGGTTGATCAAAGAGTGTGGGGGATCTAAGAGTGTGGCAATCCAGTAGTCAAGATTACTTCGAATTCTGACAATCTGAGGGTCATGTTGCAGGTAGTGCAGCAAGAAGGCACTTATGTGTCTTGCGCATCTCGGAGCCCCAAAATTAATTTCCGGGCTAGATGCAGCTAAAAATTATTATTAATTTTAAATCTGGTGGAGCTTAGAATAGATGGCCTAATAGAATCAGTACAGCACACAGCTACAAAGCCCAAATTATTTTCCAGTCAAGATACAGATAAACATGATTAATAATTTTAAATCTGGTGGAGCTTAGTATAGATGGCCTAATAGAATCAGTGCTGCACACTGCTACAAAGCCCAAATTATTTTCCAGCCAAGATACAGATAAACATGATTAGTAATTTTAAATCTGGTGGAGCTTAGTATAGATGGCCTAATAGAATCAGTACTGCACACTGCTACAAAGCCCAAATTATTTTCCAGCCAAGATACAGATAAACATGATTAGTAATTTTAAATCTGGTGGAGCTTAGTATAGATGGCCTAATAGAATCAGTACTGCACACTGCTACAAAGCCCAAATTATTTTCCAGCCAAGATACAGATAAACATTATTAGTAATTTGAAAGCTTAAAATGGTTGGTGAGGTGATTTTAACCAATCATCAAGCTTTTACTCTCCCCAGGATGACACAGGGGTAGAAAAGTCGTTTCGGATCCATGATTAGTGAGTCTGTCTACATTATCAGTGGAGAGCCACGTGCGCTTATCTGTCAGCACACCACCAGCAGCGCTGAACACACGTTCAGACAGAACGCTGGCTTCGGAGCATGACAAGATCTCCAAGGCGTAAGTGGCTAGCTCTGGCCATTTATCCAGATGGGAAGCCCAAAAAGTGGAAGGGTCCAGTGACACAGTCATGGCTTCATTGTTTACTTGGAGATACTCCTATACCATCGTCTCTAGGCGTTGACTATGTGTCAGACTTCTTGTCTCCTGTGGCCTTGCAAAGGATGGTCTAAAAGAGTGGTGAAATGATTCCGCAAAATTGATGTTACCAGCAGATACTGTGTTTCTGTTACGGTTTGAGTGCTGAACACTCGACGGTCCCACGGTTGGCAAGTTGGAACTGTGAGATTCACTACGTGCACCACTGGTGTTTTGTGGAAAAGCACATGTAAGATTCTGCAACAGTCTCTGCTGATACTCCTGCATGCGTGCATCCCTTTCTATGGCAGGAATAATTTCTGCAAATTTACTTTTGTACCGGGGATCTAACAGTGTGGCAACCCAGTAGTCAGGATTATTTCTATTTCTCCCAATTCGAGGGTCATGTTGCAGGTAGTGCAGCAAGAAGGCACTCATGTGTCTTGCTCATCCAGGAGCACCAAGTCCCTGTTGTGTTGGTGGCGAGGTAACAATCATGCTTCCTTCCTCTGTCCTCTCCCCCCAACCTCGCACAACAGAAATGTGATCAAGGTCTCCCTCATCTGATTTGTCTTCCATCAGTCCGTCCTTCACTTCTTTCTGGGCTCCTGCACCTTCCTCACTAGTTTGGCTGCTACCATGCACCCTGGTAAAACCATCTTCCCCACCCTCAGATGCCTGCCGCCTTGGTGCTGCCGACCGTCTGGACCTTGCAGATGTTAGCCCTTCCTCATACAACTCCTCCTCCTCTACTTCCTCCACCTCCTTCTTGTGCCACCACCTGACTCCGAATTCTGTTTAACATGTGCTCCAGCATGAAAATCACTGGAATAGTCATGCTGATAATTGCATCGTCAGCACTAAACATCTTTGTCGCCATTTCAAAACTGTGCAGAAGGGTGCATAGGTCCCTGATCTGAGACCACTCCTCCAGCGTGATTTGCCCTACCTCTGGATCTCGTTGGCCCAGGCTATATGTCAGAACGTATTGCACCAGGGCTTGTCGGTGCTGCCACAGTCGCTGCAACATGTGCAGAGTTGATTTCCACCGGGTAGGCACATCGTATTTTAGCCGGTGAAGTGGCAGGCCCAGCGACTTCTGTAGAGATGTAAGTCGCTGAGCTGCGGGATACGAACGGTGGAAGTGAGCACACAGCGACCGTGCCCTCTGCAGAAGGCCATCTAGTCCGGGATAGTGGGCTAAAAATTGCTGGACAACCAGGTTCAACACGTGAGCCATACAAGGCACGTGTGTGACATTGCCCCGGCGAAGGGCCGCACCCAGGATTGCAGCATTGTCGCACACGGCCTTCTCTGGTTTCAGGTCCAGTGGAGACAACCATTCATGAAATTGGTTCTCCAGAGCTGACCACAACTCCTCAGCTGTGTGACTCACATTTCACAGACATTTCAATGTAAAAACCGCCTGATGACATTGAGCCCTACTGCCAGCATAGTAAGGAGGTGTGCAGGATCCCTTCTGCGCAGCTAGAAAGCTTGTGGCATGACCAGACAGACTTTGGGTGCAGGTGGAGGACCGAGAGGAGGTTGAGGAGGCAGAAGCAGTGGAGGAACTTTGAGATAAAGAGGATTGACGCACAACTCGTGGTGACGGCAAGACTGGGACAGCAGCCCCTTGTCCTGCTGTCACCATAGTTACCCAGTGCCCAGTCAGCGACATGTAACACCCCTGTCCATGCCTACTCGTCCAAGTGTCTGTGGTGAAATGCACCCTGTCACACACAGAGTTTCTCAAAGTAGCGGTGATGTTGTGTGCGACATGCTGGTGGAGCGCAGGCACACCTTTCTTTGAGAATTAGTGCCGACTGGGCATCTGGTACTGGGGCACTGCGACGGACATAAGGGCTCGAAAATCCTCTGTGTCCACCAGGCGGAAAGGCAGCATCTCTGTAGCCAAGAGCTTGCAGATGGTGAATTTCAACCTCTTAGTTTTCTCATGGCTAGGAGGAAATGGTCTTTTACTTGTCCACATCTGAGGGACTGAGGGCTGGCTTTTGTGCTTAGACGGGGTTGAGTAGGGTGTCCCCGGCAAACTGCCGGTCTGTGAGGAAGATGCAGGCGGACATGTTAGATTGCCTTGATCCAAAGGTGGTGCTATCGATGTCGGACAGCGCTCAACACCAGCTGGTGTTACCACCTCCAAAGAAAATGATGACCTGCCAATCACGCTTGCTGTTGCGGGTAAAGAGGTGTCAGGTCTGCGTCCCAAAACAGGTGTAACTGCAGTCCCCCCAGTCACAGAGAATGAAGGGGCCATGGATGCACAAGATGTGGCAGACGGTGGTTGGCCCGGCCGGCTTGGCCGCATTGTAGCACAGTGAGCTTCCCACTGCAACTTATGCTTCATGTCCATGTGCAGGTACATGCATGAAGTACTCAAACTATGTATTTTTTTTTCCTCTACTTAGCTTTTGTTGACAAATGTTACAGATAACACGAGTTGGGTCATCTTTATCGATCTGAAAAAATGCCCAGGCTATGCAAGGCTTAGCACCCATGCGACCTGAAGAGCCACCACGACTTGTGGTGAGAGGCATAGTTGTGTTTGAGGATGCAGTTGTTGACGTGCTTCCAGTACTACGTCTCTGTCCAGGAAGGCGCAACCTGACCTCGTCGTCACTAGCATTCTCTTCCACCTCCTCTGCTGACCTCATCTCTTGGCTGACTGTGGGTTGACAGTAAGTGGGATCTCCAACCTCATCATCATCACCCTGTGTGTTATCACACCCGTCGTCCTCAGAGCCAACCTGTTCCTGCCCTGACAAAAAACTAAAGTTGTCTCTCCAATCAGGTATTTGAGTCTCATCATTGTCTTCCTCATTGTCTCCACCAACAGGAGTTAGAGTTTCGGAATGAGGGTCTACATAATGGTCAGAACCTTCTGCGTCTGGTCCTGGATCCAACTCATAAAGATTCTGGGCATCAGTGCAGATCATTTCCTCGTCTGGATTCACAGAAGCGCTGGAGCCGACCTCTGATTCCCAGGCTATAGTATGAGTAAACAGCTCTGCAGACTCAACCATCTGTTCTACCTCATACTCAGACGGGCAGCTGGAGATTTGGGAGCTGTGAGGAAGCCAGTGCGATTGGGGTGACACCTCTGAGGACTGGAGTATTTGTGATGTTGAAGTTGATGTGGAGGAGAGCCCACTTAAAGGAGCACTTGATATTCGTTGAAGCACCTGCTGTTTTTGTGCCTCATCTGGAATTTGTAGCGATTGGCGTGGCCGTAAGAAAGGGAACTTATCACATTGTCCGCTAAAAGAAGTAGACATTTTAGTTTGGCTGGAAGATGGTCTTTCTTCTGCAGATGTTACTGTTGCTTTAATACCTACCCCACGGACACAACCTTTTTTCCCCTTCCCAACATGGCTATTCCCCTTTCCACCAACAGCAGGCCTTTTTCCACTCATTTTGGTGGTTAACTAATTCACAACTCTGGAGTTGTTTGCACAAAAAAACAATGGAAGGGAACCGAGCAGAGCTGAATGGCCAAACTGTGGTATTAGGCCAAAACTATTGGCTGGGTTAGATGCGGAAAAAAATTATATTCAATTTGCAACCTGATGGAGGTCAGTATAGATGGACTAATAGACCAAGTCCCACACACTGCTAGAAGCCCAAATATTTTTTCAGAGCTAGATGCGGAAAAAAATTATATTCAATTTGCAACCTGATGGAGGTCAATATAGATGGACTAATAGACCAAGTCCCACACACAGCTAGAAGCCCAAATATTTTTTCAGAGCTAGATACATATAAAAATTATTTTTAATTTGCAACCTTATGGGGTCAGTATAGATGGACTAATAGAACAAGTCCCAAACACTGCTAGAAGCCCAAATATTTTTTCAGAGCTAGATGCAGAAAAAACTTATATTCAATTTGCAACCTGATGGAGGTTAGTATAGATAGACTAATAGAACAAGTCCCACACACTGCTAGAAGCCCAAATATTTTTTCAGAGCTAGATGCAGAAAAAAATGATATTCAATTTGCAACCTGGTGGAGGTCAGTATAGATGGACTAATAGACCAAGTCCCACACACTGCTAGAAGCCCAAATATTTTTTCAGAGCTAGATACAGAAAAAAATTATATTGAATTTGCAACCTGATGGAGGTCAGTCTAGATGGACTAGTAGACCAAGTCCCACACACTGCTAGAAGCCCAAATATTTTTTCAGAGCTAGATGCAGAAAAAAATTATATTCAATTTGCTACCTGATGGAGGTCAGTATAGATGGACTAATAGAATGATGCTATGCCCAAAAGGTTTTACTTCACTAGGTGCAGTAAAAAAATTGGTATTCTATACACAGGTGGTGTAGCTTGCAACACAGATAGGGTACTCCACTGACTAACACACTCTGCAATAGGCCAAAAACGATTAGCTTTGCTAGATTTAGCCAAATGCTGTGAAAAAAACTTGCACAGCACAGGCACAGACCTGCCTGGCAAAAACTGATAGGAACTGATGTATCTTAGTCCTGAAAAGGACTGCAATTACAATTAGTCTTTACTCCCAACCTATCTATTTAAGAGCACAGACCTGCCTGATAAAAGTCATAGGAAATGCTGTAACCTAGTCCTTAAAAGGACTGCAATCACAACTATTCCCTACTCCCAAGCTATCTGTAGATGTGTGCGAAAATTGGCTTGAAATTAACAAGGTATAGCGCACAAAGCAACAGCGGTGCCGTCTAACACGCAGCTGCAGCAGTGAGAAAATGGTGGCGATGGGGAAAATGGCTGGGTCTTATAGGGCAAGGACATTTGACATGCACTGCCAATGACACATGCCCTTGCTTGTGTGAAAAAAAGCAGTTCGCTCCGTGTGTGCGCTGCTGATAGGCTGACAGATTGCACCTCCCCACTGTAAATGCGGGAAAGAGAAAAAAAATGGAGATCTTCATTATTCCTGCAGAGATCCAACCCCTGCCCCTCTCCCCGCCCTGCTGTACACTCAAACTGCGTATTAACATTAATTTTCATCATTACTGAGAAAAAATCCAGTTATGATTTTGGTGCACGAACAGTTATCGAACATAACCTCGAACAGCCGAATTTTTTTTCAAATTGTTCGAGTTCGCCGAACGGCTCGAACACCGCCCAAAACAGCTCGAATTTGAGATTGGCGAACAGTTCGAGTCGAACAACGCTCATCTCTAGTCCTCATACATTCGTCCTCATAAATAAAGGGAGGGAAGGGGAGGGAAAGACTGCAATCCCAGATAAATATGCACGTTACTAAGAAAGGCTTAGTCTTCTGAAAGCCTCTCTGCTCACAATCAATGAGGATGCATTGAAGGTGGAGCACGATGAGATGGAGCAAGGAACCCTACAGGGTGATTACAAACAGCCAAGCCTCATCTCATCCCAACGTGGATTGGGTGACAATGAGGAAGAGGAGGAGGAGGAAGGACAGGAGCTAGATTCAAGCACTACATACGGTACTACCTGCAAAGCTGTCATTCTGTTTGTTCTCCGTGGATGGCCAGAGGACAGAGAGGAGAAGGAGGAGGAGGACGAGATCATGGTCATTCATCCTCTTTGTGAGGACATGGAAGTCTTGCCTGTTAGTAGTCTGTCATGCATGGATGAGTTTATGTTACGCTACCTTTCCCATGACCCTCGCGCTCTCAAAATTTTGGGTGACAGTTATTACTGGTTGGTGACACTTCTAGACCCATTCTACAAGGAGAACTTTATATCTCTTATTCCTGAGGCGGAAAGGTCTACGAAAATGGTGCAGTACCAGAATGCCCTTGCAGCGAAACTATTAAAAAAAATCCCATCTGAAAACGCTGGCGGCAAAGGGCACACTTCGTTGAACAACCAAGGAGTACAGGCAAGAGTGACAAAACTTCAATCCAGCAGAGGCAGGGGAACACTGTCAAAGTTCTGGGAGAGTTTTCTCAGACCCTCTCATCGCACAGGCCCTGAGGCATGGGGTACTCACAAGGAGTGCAAAGTTTGGGAAGATGCTGAGGGAGTACCTTGCCGACCGTACCAATGTCCTCCGTGATTCCTCTGTGCCTTTATAATTATTGGGTATCCAAGCTGGATACTTGGGATTAACTGGCTCTCTATACCTTGGAGTTCCTGGCCTGCCCTGCTGCCAGCGTTTTATCAGAGTGGGTTTTGAGTGCCGCTGGTGGAATTATAACTGATAAGCGCATCAGCCTGTCAACTGAAAATGCTGACAGGCTGACTCTTATAAAAATGAACAAGGGCTGGATTGGGCCAGATTTCTCAACACCACCGAATGATAGCAGCGTAACATAAACTCAAATCCAGTGTATTCCCATGCATCTTTTTACACCCACTCATGGGTATACGCTTCCTGATTTTGTCTATTTGCTCATGTCCTCCTCCTTCTCCTCATCCTCCACCACCATATCACCAGGGTGACGGTGGTCCATGATGCAACACCCACATCATTTTTTTAAAGGGTGTTTATAATGCCCGTAAAAAAAAAATAATTATACAGTATGTTCATGTATACCCTCCAGGGGTAAATGTTTGTCAGCCCATACACTTAGTGCATTGGCATTACAAGTATTGGAGGCCCACTTCTTTCTAATGGGAACATTTTTTTATGAGGCCCTCCTTCACTTCTCTTCCAAGGGGCATTGAAATGCCTCCAAATTTTTGCCAGCCCTTGCATTCACTGCATAGGCCAACACTATGGGAGACTCTCTCCTTTCTAATGGGAATTTGTCGCTACTGTGGCCCTGCTCTTTGTGTCTTTAAATTCTTAGTGGTGTTTTTCCTAAAATTGGTCAGCCATTGGACTCACTGCATACCCTATAACTGTATAGCAGACGCTCTGCTTTCTAATGGGAACATGTCGTATCTTGTTACTGTGGCCCTGCTCTATGTGTCTTTAAATTCTTAGTGGGGTTTTTCCTAAAATTGATCAGCCGTTGGACTCACTGCATACCCTATAACGGTATAGCAGACCCTCTCTTTTCTAATGGGAACATTATTATTATTATTATTATTATTATTAATTGATGTAGCGCCATTGATTCCATGGCGCAGTACATAAGGAGTGATTACATACCAAATACAGATATCACCTACAGTAAACAAACTATCAATGGTAGAATGGTATGGAGGGAAGAGGACCCTGCCCTTGCGGGCTTACATTCTACTGGTCGTACTTGTTACTGTGGCCCTGCTCTGTGTGTCTTTAAATTCTTAGTGGGGTTTTTCCTAAAATTGGTCAGCAGTTGGACTCACTGCATAGCCTATAACTGTATAGCAGACTCTCTCCTTTCTAATGGGAACATGTGGTACCTTGTAGAAAAAGAGAGCGAGGGACAATACGGGCACCAACCACGCTGAATAATCGAATATAGAAACAATATCATGAAAATATTATAGAAATTTTATTAGTATTAGGACATTGAACATCACCATTTAAAAACATGATTAAAAAACATATAAGACAAGAAAAAATACATGAAGACACAAAAATCCCCTTACAAAGATTGACATATCAGTGCAATACAGTCTTGAAAAATGATTCTTCTGTGGAAAATATTCGGCAAATATGGTACATGATCTAATAAACCTAGTGTCAGCATAATAACATGATTTAAACACACCCTCCAGGCCCACTATGTATATTATTATCTATTATATAATTTACACAGAGAGAAAATACTCTCAAGTAAATAAATATATAGTGGAAGATAGTAAAAAAGAAAAGAGAGCCCAAAACTGTGAGGGAATCAAAGAGTACCAACTATGTAGATCCACGGAAAGAAAAAGGAGATGTCAGCAATGCAAGACCTATGCGTTACACCATTAGATTATGGCTTCCTCAGGGGTATAGGGTCAATATGTGATGTATTCTGAAAACTGCTTTGTACCTCAATGCAATGCTCTGCAGCTTATCACTGGTATATGTTTCTCACTCCTCTACGTTGTTTAATCCATGATACTTTAAGGTCATCACACTTACTTTAACAGCTTATGATCCATGTAGAGCTGCCAGTCTGTTTTTTTTTCTGCAGTTTTATGGTCTCCTGTTGTCTTAAGCTTGTTGATTGATTGCTAATGAGTTAAATCTGTGTAGATCTAAGCAGATACGTCCCTATATATTGAGACATAGTCAAGGGGCAGCATTTATGCGGGGGCATTTATGCATATAGCATTTATGCATACTTTATCGAAGTGCCATAATTTATCAAAGTGCCGCGGCAGTTAGATATGGCAGTTGGACAGGGCAGGAGACAGGTAAGACATGCAAGACAATTAAACAAACTTGCTTCCAGGTCATCTTTTTGGCTAACAGTATTCACCATTTGTATCTGTACCATTTGTATCTGTGCCATTTATATTCTGGCTGCTACAATCATCCACATTCACCGTTCTCCCACAAATTCTGTACACTTCATCCATATTAACCCCTCACTCCTCTCTTCTCCTATGTACAGCTCTCATGCTCTCTTCACAATGTTATACCACACAGATCCATTCATTCCTACCATACAACACAGGAAAAGCTCTCACAAATCACTGAACCATCTGCTCATTCTCTGTATCTTCCTTCTCTTAGTCGCAGGTGATATTTCTCCTAATCCAGGACCCTCCAGTAATAATAACACTAACTCTTTCCCTGTTACATTCAGAAACCCTGCTAATCTCATTAATATTCCCTGCACATCTTCTGTCTCATTCAACTGTGCCCTTTGGAATGCGCGCTAAGCATGTAATAAACTCTCTTACATCCATGACTTTTTCCTCTCTAATTCCATCAACCTTCTTGCTCTCACTGAAACCTGGATCCAGCAGTCGGACACCACCGCCGCTGCAGCTCTCTCCTATGGTGGCCTATACTTCTCTCATACTCCGAGACCTGACAACAGATCAGGTGGAGGTGTTGGTCTGCTTCTTTCAACAAAATGTACTTTTCAGGTTATCCCCCCAGTACCCTCCCTTATCTTCCCTTCTTTTGAAGTCAGACTGTACCGGCCCTTCGCCCTGCGAGTGGAGGTTGTCTATCGCCCTCCAGGTCCCTCCCATCAGTTCCTGGATCACTTTGCTGCCAGGCTTCCAAATTTTCCATCCTGCAACATCCCCACGATAATCATTGGAGATTTTAACATCCCAATTAGCGATCCTCTTTCCCCATCTGCCGCTCACCTTTTATCACTAACCTCCTCCTTTGGCCTTTCACAGCTTGCTAATTCTCCTACACATGAGGACGGGAACACATTGGACCTGATCTTCTCCCGGCTTTGCTCAGTACATGACTTTACTAACTCTCCCCTTCCACTCTCTGACCATAATCTTCTTTCATTCTCTGTCAAGAACTGTGACTCTACTCAAGACCCCCCTCACTTTCGACACTTATAGAAATATATGTGCCATTAACACCCAGAAATTTATGAAAAAGTTGCAATCATCATTGGCCCCAATTTCCTCCCTCTCATGTCCTGACTGCATTGAAGCATTATAACGAAATAATGCTATGCGCCCTGGATGAAGCCGCACCTTCTACACAAAGAACAATTCGGCATAGACAGCGACAACCCTGGCACACAACTCAAACACGTCTTCTCCAGCAGTGTTCCCGGTGCGCTGAAAGGCTGAGGAGAAAATCTAATCTGCCCGAAGATTTCCTCCATTATAAATTTATGCTGAAAACATATAACTCTGCGCTGCACCTCTCCAAACAAACCTACTTTAACAACCTCATAATCTCACTTTCCAATAATCCTAAACGACTCTTTGACACGTTTCATTCTCTCCTCAATCAAACAGCACAGGCCCCGATCACCGACCTCAGCGCAAACGATCTGGCCAATTATTTCAATGAAAAAATTGACCATATCCGACAGGAAATTTTCTCCCAATCCCCAAACATTTTGCATGCTCTCCCCCGCCAGATTGTATCTTGCTCACTTTCTCATTTCGAACCAGTCACGGAAGATGAAGTGATCAGACTCCTTGCATCTTCTCACCCTACCACCTGCACCAGTGACCCTATTCCCTCACATCTCCTTCAGTCCCTTGCTCCAGCTGTCACCACTCACCTAATTAAAATTTTCAACCTCTCCCTCTCATCTGGTATCTTTCCCTCTTCTTTTAAACATGCCAGCATACATCCATTACTTAAAAAACCATCCCTTGACCAGTTTTACATTCTACTAAAACTGCCCTCACTAAAGTCTCTAATGATCTACTAACAGCTAAATCTAATAGTCACTATTCCCTGCTGATTCTCCTGGATCTCTTTGCAGCATTTGACACTGTGGATCACCAGCTCCTCCTCACTATGCTCCACACTATTACATAGTTACATAGTTACATAGTTTATAAGGCCGAAAAAAGACAAGCATCCATCCAGTTCAGCCTATTTCTTGTGCACTGCAGCTATTCCGCAGCGTTGATCCAGGGGAAGGCAAAAAAAAAACATGCAGTATAGGCCAATTTACATCATTGAGGAAAAATTCACTTCCTCAAGGACACCGTTCTCTCCTGGTTCTCCTCCTATCTCTCTGACCACTCCATCTCTGTGTCTTTCACCGGCTCCTCCTCCTCTCTCCTTCCCCTTACTGTAGGGGTTCCTCAAGGATCAGTCCTAGGCCCCCTTCTTTTCTCCTTATACACCGCTCCCATTGGACAAACAATCAGCAGATTCGGTTTTCAGTACCATCTCTATGCTGATGACACCCAATTATACACCTCTGCTCCGGATATCACCCCTGCATTACTACAAAAGACCAGTGATTGTCTTTCTGCTGTGTCTAACATTATGTCCTGCCTCTGTCTAAAACTGAATCTGTCAAAAACTGAACTACTCATATTTCCTCCCTCCACTAACCTACCTGTGCTTGATATTGCCATTTCCATTTGTGGCTCAACCATTACTCCCCAGCAACAAGCCCGCTGTCTTGGAGAAATTTTTGACTCAGATCTTTCCTTCACTCCTCACATCAAATCACTCGCTCGTTCATGTCATCTACACCTCAAAAACATCTCAAGAATCAGGACTTTTCACACGTTTGACTCGGCAAAAACTCTTACTGTCGCTCTTATTCATTCTCGTCTGGACTACTGCAACTCTCTACTTATCGGGCTCCCTCTTACTAAACTCTCCCCTATCAAATCCGTCCTTAACACAGCAGCCAGGATCATATTCCTCGCCAACCGCTACACCTATGCCTCTTCCCTGTGCCACTCATTGCATTGGTTACCCATCCAATATAGAGTTCAATTTAAACTTATCACGCTTAGCCACAAAGAGCTCCATGCTTCATTACCCCCTACATCTCCTTCCTTGTCTCACTCTACCACCCTACACATGCCCTCCGTTCTGCCAGTGACTTAAAACTTAAATCCTCCATAATCCGAACTTCCCACTCCCGTCTCCAAGATTTCTCGCGTGCTGCGTCAATTCTTTGGAATGCATTACCCAGGACAGTTCGATTAATTCCCAATACCCACAGTTTCAAGCGGACCCTAAAAGCCCATTTCTTTAGACTGGCGTATCGCCTCCACACACTATCTGTCCATCCCAGTTGTCCGTCCCAGTTTTCCCTCATATTAAAATCTTCTTCAATTTCAGGTTTATACCAACCATGCACATAATAGCCTCGGTCAGGACTGCACACATACTGGCAGGTGACCAGTCCATGTATTATTTATCCTATATAGTATATCAAAGCTGTATTATACAATATATGTACATTCTACTTTTTGTGTCTCCCCCATTTCCTCATAGACTGTAAGCTTGCGAGCAGGGCCCTCACTCCTTTCGATATGAGTTATGTTTATTCTGTATTGTTTGTATAAGTCCCCCCTAAAATTTGTAAAGTGCTGCGGAATATGTTGGCGCTATAAAAATAAAAATTATTATTATTATTATTATAATATCCCAAATATCTGAGTTATTTCAGATAGTACAACTCTTAGCAAAAAAAGTTGTGGACTGGTTCCGTACCCTCCCTGGCCACATTCACCTGTCCACGTGTTTGTGGTTAGGCGGTCCTTCCCAGTAAGTGCACTGGGGAGGGCACGGGTAATGTTGTGGGACCTGTGCTTGTGGAAGGCGGAGGCGATACCAGGAAATATAGTGGCGGCTGGGGACTGAGTATGAACACCCGGCCTCCGCTGGCATGAGGTTGTGAAAAGCTTCCGCCTCCATGAGCCTAAAAGACCACATTTCAAGTGCAAGCTGCTGTCAAAAATGTGGCAGTTTAGTATTGCAGCCTGTGGGTGGGTGGGTGGCTGCCTGCATACTTGCGCTTACATTCCAAGGAATGGGGTAGGGACAACTGAACGCTGCAGTGGGACAAGGATGTGGACGGTGATTGTTGCAGGTTTGCAATGACAGGTGCATGGCTGGAGGCATATTCACATGCGCCAAGGATCACTTATGATGGGCTCACTTTTAGGCTTTGACCTGGGAGTCAGAAATGCTTCCAGAGGTCTTCCCCATGCTGTTCCCATGTATTTTCAGCACTGTATGCATGTGTCTGATGATGTGTCACACACCACATGGCCAGATAAGGTTGTAAAATGTTAAAATGACATTTCCTGGTGAATGCATTTGTCTTGGTTGAAAGCAATTCAAAAGTGCAAAAACGCGTTAAAAACGCTACTTGTGAACATAGTCCAAGTTGTAGAGGAGTATATTTGTTTTTGGTTATTTATTTTGCCTTATATACAAGTCATTACCGTGGAAAGGATGTTCCTTAACATATTTCCCAGGAAAATCCATTTTGGTTTCGTTTTTGTATGTTTTATTGTGAGTCCATAAATGTGGTGTAATACTCTGACCACGTTGCTGACAGCAGTGATCTGGGAGTCAGAGATGCTTCCTGGCGTCTTCCCCATGCTGTTCCCATGTCATTTGAGCACTGTTCCCATCGATTTGGGCAATTTTTAGACCCTCTGCAGACTGCCGGGGGGAGCCGTCTGAAAAATGCTCGAGTTTCCCATAGACTTACATTGGGCTCATTGCTCGGGTCGAGCACCCGAGTATTCCAATTTGCTCGACCCGAGCAACGAGTACCCGAGCATTTTAGTGCTCGCTCATCACTAATGATGACTGTTACGCTCACGCCCGGACTGACTGGTGTGAGCGTTGTTAGTGGTCCGACTGGTCCACGAACCGAGGAGTGCCTGGAGGGGCGTGACTAGGGGCCTCGCCAGATTCGACCACGAACACACGGCGGCTTAATCGACTCCGTGGTCCGAGGAGGGACATAGGAGGTGGCCCAGGTGCTACTCCAGGTCAGACCCCAGTCACAGCTGTTGACCCACACCGGGGAATGCAGGAATGGGCAGGTTTGGCTGGTATGCAGACAGGCGAGTGCTGGCAGGCATGAATGGTATGCAGACAGGTGGGTACCGGCAGGCACGGCTGGTATGCAGGCAGGTGGGTACCAGCAGGCACGGCTGGTATGCAGGCAGGCCAATAATGCAGACAGGTTACTGGCAGGTAGGGAAACAGGCTGGATAGGAACCAGTACAGACTGGGATACAGGAACAGAGCCGCAGGTGCGGTGGACAAGCAGAGCAGAGCAAAGCCGGAGGCGCGGAGGACAAGCAGAGCAGAACCGCAGGCACGGAGGACAAGCAGAGGAGAAAAGAGCAGAGCAGAACCGCAGATGCAGAGGACAAGCGGAGAAGAAAAGAGCAGAGCAGAACCGCAGACGCAGAGGACAAGCGGAGCAGAACAGAGCAGAGAAGAACCGCAGACGCGGAGGACAAGCATAGCAGAGCAGAGCAGAACCGCATACGCGGAGGACAAGCAGAGCAGAGCAGAACAGCAGACGTGGAGGACAATTGGAGCAGAGCAGAACCGCAGACACGGACGACAATTGGAGCAGAGCAGAGCAGAACCTCAGACGTGGAGTACAAGTGAAGCAGAGCAGAGCGGAACCACAGGCACGGAGAACGAGCAGAGCAGATTTAAGCTGCAGGTGCAGAGGGCAAGAGGAGCAGAGCAGAGAGGAGCAGAGCCGCAGGAGCAGAGGGCAAGCGGAGTAGAGCAGAACCACATGCGCGGATGACAAGCAGAGCAGAGTTAAGCTGCAGGTGCAGAGGGCAACAGGAGCAGAACAGAGTGGAACAGAGCCGCAGATGCAGGCAGACAGGACAGGGCTCTGTTCACATGGAACAGACTGGGAAACACAGGAAGATAGCTAGGACACAGGAGGGAGATACAGGGGCAGGGAAACGGGACAAGCAGAACCAGATACACACAAGGTACTTGCAATGAATTAGCGAGTGGACACAAAACACACAAACACAGACAACGAGTTGGAGTTAGGTACAGGTTCAGACACTGCAGGAAAAGGGAAGGATCGGACATAGAGACAAACTGGTAACGGGCTAGGACAGAGTTCAGACAGGTACTGAACCTGGAACAAGATACAGGAATGAGCCTGGGTACTCAGCCCCCATGGTGGCGGAAACAGACTAGAAGTCACAGATACAGGTAATGGGCCTGGGTACTCAGCCCCCAGGGTGGCGGAAGCAGACAAGATACAGGACAGGACCTGGCAACTCAGTTGCACAGAACACACAGAAGGAGGTGTTGCTCAGGCACCTCCTACAGGGTGGAGGGGGTTTAAGTATCCAGTGACTCACAGCAATAGGCTGGGGACGCATTAGGACTGCGCACACTGTAACTTTAAGAATAAGGAATTAACAGGGCCGCCGCCCTAAGCAATCAGACAAGACACATGCACACAGAAAGTAATGGAGAAAAGTGTGCAGCCTGGACTGATAGGTAAGTTGGCGGTCTTGCTTGGTAGGAGATGGTAAGCCATGCCAGCACGCCGCAAGGGATATTACAATGACGAGGTTGAAGATCCTACTTGGTGTGAACACAGAGTCACGCAGCCGAGTAGCTCATGCGAGGAGGAGGAGGAGGAAGACGAGGAGGATACATTTTGCCCTATGGCGCAGACACGGAGGGATGCAAGCAACAGGAGCACTGCATCCTTAGCCACAACTTTGGCTGTGGCCAGCAGCAGTCATGGCTCTGCAGCTCGCAGTTGCAGCAAGGGTTGCCTAGTATGGGCCTTTCTTATCACTGCAAAGGATGAGTCAACTCAAGTTATCTGCAAACTTTGCGATAAAAAACTCAGTAGGAGGAAAAACTGCAAAAATTTGACTACTACATGAATGAACGTCTACATGCTAAAAAAACATTCTTTAAGCTGGGAATCTTACCGCACTGAAATGCTGACCAGCGCACTTCAACAACCATCAGCTGCCCAATCAAATGCATCCACTGCTTCTGCCTCCTCCTCTGTTACCGTTCCAAGCAAGTATTGTCACGCAGGTCTCCCATCGCAGAAACTCCGGTTCTTTACCTGCTTCAGTCAGGCTGGGTGACAGCCCGTCAGCTGTAACGGAAGTGGACACGTCTGCTGTGTTTGTTTCACCCAGCACACCACATGTTTCTCAATCCACCGTAACATTTGCATCTCACTCACGCTCCACCAGTTTTTCCGGTTCACCATTCTCCGCACTCTCTCAGCACCTTAGCCAGCCATCGGTCCCGCAGTTGTGGTCACGTAAAATATTGTTTCATCTTGCGCATGACAAAGCTAATATGTTAAACTCCGCCATCTACAATCTGTTGGCCACGGAAATGCTGCCTTTCTGCCTGGTAGATACAAACGGTTTCCGAAAACTGATGGCCATCGCAGTCCCCCAGCACCACTTGCCCAGTCACCATTACTTCTCTAAGAAAGCTGTGCCTGAGCTACACCAGCATGTTGCAGACAACATCACTCGTTCCTTGTCTAAATCTATGTGTGCCAGGGTGCATTTCACCACAGACACCTCGACGAGTAAGCATGGCCAAGGGCTTTACATCTCGCTGACTGGGCACTTGGTGACTCTGGTGGCGGTGGGGGCAGGTGGGGAAGGGGCTGATGCAAAAATCTTGGAATCTCCAAGGCTTGCAGAAGAAACCTCTGTATTTCCCACTTCCTCCACTGTTTCTGCGTCCTCCACCTCCTCTAGGGCCTACACCTGCGCACTCAACCTCTGCCTTAATGAGACACGTGTTCCAAGGGTGCAGAGCGAATACACACCACCTCCACACAGCGCAGTCAGGGCTCACCGTAATCTGGCAGTCTTCAAATTAATATGCCTTGGAGATCGCAGTCATATAGGTAAAGAGTTGTGTGCAGCTCTGCAGGCTCAGTTTGAGCAATGGCTGCCTCCGCTTTACCTAGAGCCAGGGAAGGCCGTGTGCAATAACGGTGCGAACCTGTTAGTGGCCCTAGGCCGAGGCAAGCTCGCACACGTGCCGTGCATGGCTCACTTCCTCAACCTGATGGTACAGCAATTTATCCGCCACTATACTTGCCTGGATGAGCTGCTTCACAAAGTATAGAAGCTGTGTGCTCACTTCCGCTGTTATCACCCCTCATGTCATCAACTTTCATCGATACAGATTCAGAGTATGTATCCAGCCAATTGAGCGCTCCCAGGGTCACAAGGAATGATTATCCAAAAAAGGATTTCATTCTTCAGAAGATTTATTCAGGTTGGTAAATAGATAAAACTTATAAATAAAACAACGCGTTTCGGCTATTAAAATTAAAGATATATAGCCTTCCTCAGGTCTAATGTAAGAGAGTCGAAAGTGGTGGTTATATAATCACTATAAAAACCTACCTAGTGAAATAATTATCCTAATCACATGTAAATTGGTTTGAGTTGGAACGCCCATCGATACAGAGGTCTTTGTCCGTGCCAGTTAACAGGTTGATCTGCAATGTGCCGACGTGGTGGAATTCCACTCTGCACATGTTGCAGTGACTGTGCCTGCAGCAACGAGCTCTGACGCAGTACGTCATGACGTATAGCTTGGGGCACCACATTACAGACTTGGGGCATATCATGTTGGCTGAGTGGGAACAGATTTAGGACCTCTGCACCCTTCTGCACGGTTTTGAAATGGCTACTAAACTGGTTAGCGCATACAATGCTATCATCAGCATCACTATTCTGGTCATATACAGTGCTGGCCAAAAGTATTGGCACCCCTGCAATTCTGTCAGATAATACTCAGTTTCTTCCTGAAAATGATTGCAATCACAAATTCTTTGGTATTATTATCTTCATTTAATTTGTCTTCAATGAAAAAACACAAAAAGCATTGTCCTAAAGCCAAATTGGATATAATTCCACACCAAACCTAAAAATGGGGGTGGACAAAAGTATTGACACTGTTTGAAAAATCATGTGATACTTCTCTAATTCGTGTAATTAGCAGCACCTGTAACTTACCTGTGGCACCTAACAAGTGTTGGCAATAACTAAATCACACTTGCAGCCAGTTAACATGGATTAAAGTTGACTCAACCTCTGTCCTGTGCCCTTGTGTGTACCACATTGAAAATGGAGAAAAGAAAGAAGACCAAAGAACTGTCTGAGGACTTGAGAGACCAAATTGTGAGGAAGCATGAGCAATCTTAAGGCTAAAAGTCCTTCTCCAAAGACCTTATTGTTCCTGTGTCTTCCGTGCGCAGTGTCATCAAGAAGTTTAAAGCCCATGGCACTGTGGCTAACCTCCCTAGATGTGGACGGAAAAAAAATTGACGACAGATTTCAATGCAAGATTGTGCGGATGGTGGATAAAGAACCTCAACTAACATCCAAACCAGTTCAAGCTGCCCTGCAGTCCGAGGGTACAACAGTGTCAACCCGTACTATCCGTCGGCGTCTGAATGAAAAGGGACTGTATGGTAGGATACCCAGGAAGACCCCACTTCTTACCCCGAGACATAAAAAAGCCAGGCTGGAGTTTGCCAAAACTTACCTGAGAAAGCCTAAAACGTTTTGGAAGAATGTTCTCTGGTCAGATGAGACAAAAGTAGAGCTTTTTGGGAAAAAGCATCAACATAGAGTGTACAGGAAAAAAAAAGAGGCATTGAAAGAAAAGAACACGGTCCCTACAGTCAAACATGGCGGAGGTTCCCTGATGTTTTGGGGTTGCTTTGCTGCCTCTGGCACTGGACTGCTGGACCGTGTGCATGGCATTATGAAGTCTGAAGACTACCATCAAATTTTGCAGCATAATGTAGGGGCAGTGTGAGAAAGCTGGGTCTCACTCAGAGGTCATGGGTCTTCCAGCAGGACAATGACCCAAAACACACTTCCAAAAGCACTATAAAATGGTTTGAGAGAAAGCACTGGAGACTTCTAAGGTGACCAGCAATGAGTCCAGACCTGAATCCCATAGATCACCTGTGGAGAGATCTCAAAATGGCAGTTTGGAGAAGGCACCCTTCAAATATCAGGGACCTGGAGCAGTTTGCCAAAGAAGAATGGTCTACAATTCCAGCAGAGGATTGTAAGAAACTCATTGATGGTTACCGGAAGCGGTTGTTCGCAGTTATTTTGGCTAAAGGTTGTGCAGCCAAGTATTAGGCTGAGGGTGCCAATACTTTTGTCTGGCCCATTTTTGGAGTTTTGTGTGAAATGATCAATGATTTGATTTTTGCTTCATTCTCTTTTGTGTATTTTCCTTGCAAGCAAATTAAATGAAGATAATAATACCAAAGAATTTGTGATTGCAATCATTTTCAGGAAGAAACTGAGTATTATCTGACAGAATTTCAGGGGTGCCAATACTTTTGGCCACCACTGTACAAGCTGGAGCAAACTTTGAATAACCTGCGGCAGGAGGTTGTGGCCCCAGAAGAAGAGGAGGATGCGGAAGTGATACCAATGTCTCAAATTTCCAGACTGTCATCACACAGGTGGAGGCCAAGTGATGGTGGATTACAGCGATCAAGGGGGTTTGGGTTATACCAGGCAAACTGTTAGCGAAGATGCAAGAGCTGAGGAACTAACGGAGGATGAAGAGGTAATGGACGAGCAGCTGTCTCAGGATGAAGAGGATAATCATCCCCTCCCGTTTGAACGTGGCTGGCAGGAGGGGACAGAGGATACAAGCATCAGTGTTATGCAGCCCACAATACAGCCTGGCTTTGGACCTCCTGGAAGAGCCAGACATATGAGTGCCTTCTTGATGCATTATCTACAACATGATCCCTGGATAGTTAGGATTCGAAATAATGCTGACTACTGGGTTGCCACTCTGTTAGATCCACGTTATAAGAGTCAATTTTGCCAGATGCTTCCCGCCCTGGAAAGGGACCCGCTTATGTTGGAGTATCAAAACAAGCTTTTAAGCAACCTTAGTAGATGTTTTCCCCAAGATAATAGTGAGGCACACAGTGTGCATCGCAGCTGTAGTCTTTCAACCTCCGGCACGTCAGTTCGTCAATGCCAAAACATTACCAGCAGTAGAGTAAGTGGCAGAAGCAATTTTTGGGAGTCCTTTCACACATTTTTTGCACCAGCTTGTGCAACAGCACAACAGAATACAAGATACGTGGTGAACGACTGGAGAGGAAGGTGGAGGAGCATCTAGAGCTTAATATGAATACCATCCGGGAGGATTTTGACCCTTTTACATTTTGGTCTTCAAAAATCGATGAATCGCCTGAGCTCGTCTCTCATGCCTTGGAGGTTTTATCATGCCAAGAAGCCAGCATTCTCTCTGAACCTGTCTTCAGCGCTGCTGGTAGTGTCTTGACGGATAATCGCACCCGGCTGTCCCCTGAAAGTGTAGACTGCCTAACTTTCATCAAGATGAACAAGTCATGGATCTCCAAGGACTTTTGCACCCCAGTTGCAGACTGTACAAAGTAGTAGATGTTGTCATTTTGAGTGTGATGCATTGATCTCTTGAAATTGCAGTCTGTGAAATGGCTTCTGTGCCTGCACTTGCTGCTTCTGCAGGTTTTAGGCCCTAATTTTGGGAAATGTGGAGAATTCTGATTGTGTCTCCATTCACTGGAGTGGGATAGGTTTCGGTCTGCGTTAAATTACTTGTAGTCTGATGACATTGATGCCACTTCGGTGGTGTTAGGCCCTCATTTAGGGCAATGTGAACACTCCTGGTTAGGTCTCCATCTCCTGGTTTGGCTATACTGGAAGAGGTGTGGGTCATATTTACACTATTTCTACTGTAGTGAAAATGATTAGACATTGCTAGTGTCTGCCACTATTATTTTTAAATGTGGTGAATCCTGATTGGGTCTCCATCTATTCGGTTGGCTGTAGTGGAACCTTCCTGTTCTGCAGTCTAAATTGTGTAAGGTTGCGCAACAGTCCTTGCTGCACTCCTGATACAGCCTCTGCCTGCTGCACTCCTGATACAGCCTCTGCCTGCAGCACTCCTGATACAGACTTTGCCTGCTGCACACCTGATACAGACTCTGCCTGCTGCACTCCTGATACAGACTCTGCCTGCTGCACTCTTGATACAGACTCTGCCTGCTGCACTCCTGATACAGACTCTGCCTGCTGCACGCCTGATACAGACTCTGCCTGCTGCACTCATGATACAGACTCTGCCTGTTGCACTCCTGATACAGACTCTGCCTGTTGCACTCCTGATACAGACTCTGCCTGCTGCACGCCTGATACAGACTCTGCCTGCTGCACTCATGATACAGACTCTGCCTGTTGCACTCCTGATACAGACTCTGCCTGTTGCACTCCTGATACAGACTCTGCCTGCTGCACTCCTGATACAGAATCTGCCTGCTACACTCCTGGTACAGACTCTGCCTGCTGCACCCCCGATACAGACTCTGCCTGCTGCACTCCTGATACAGACTCTGCCTGCTGCACTCCTGATACAGACTCTGCCTGCTGCACTCCTGATACAGACTCTGCCTGCTGCACTCCTGATACAGACTCTGCCTACTGCACTCCTGATACAGACTCTGCCTGCTGCACTCCTGATACAGACTCTGCCTGCTGCACTCCTGATACAGACTCTGCCTGCTGCACTCTGATACAGATTATGCATACTGGACCATCTAGCCAGTCGTACTGGGTCCAGCTGCTGCGTGTCAGTTGGTCTGTCCTAGAGTAGCACCTGGCATTCATAGGGAGCCAAGTCTAACCTTACCATCAGAGGCTCTAGTGAACAGTCCGGTGCTCGCTTAGCCATGCCCCTCTAGGCTCTCCGGGGTCCGTGGCACAGTGGTTCCACAAACCATGTCCGTGACAGTGCGTCCTCACAGGCAGGGTCCTCTCTCCTGTTGTACCAGTCGGTGACCCCTTTTGACATGTAAAGCACTACTGAATAAATGTCGCTGTCACAGTAATAATAATTATAGTATTTGTACTCTTGGTCAATTGATGGCACTTCCCAGGTGTCTAAACCTAGATTGATGTGTTTTGGCAGCTTTTGGTCCCATTTCTAGGTGTTGTCTATGCATTTTTTTGGTCCCCCCTTTGACTCCTATGGGATTTGGAAATGTTCAACGAGCATTCGGCGAATAAATTCGGCGAATATCAATTTGTTCGGCGAACTTTTCCGAACCGAACATTGAAATGTTCGCTCATGCCTATTTAAGTGTAATCTGACAAACTACTAATAATTTTGTCACATAACAAGTAGTGATGAACGAATGTGCTCGCCACTGCTCTGTACTCGCCTGAGCATCATTGTGCTCGATGAGCTCGGCGAGTATTTCCAGGTTGCTCGGGATGGAACTCGGTTCCCCTCCCTGCATGTTTTGGCACTCTTTAGAGAGACAATGAACATGCAAGGATTGCCTGCCATGCACTGTAATGCCGTAGCCATGATGGTTGTGGGCATTACAGTGATTGGTTGGCCGCACAGCATCATCAGGTGTATATAAGACTGGGCGCCGCCATGCTCGTCAGAGTCTACCCTGGAATCAGGCAGAATAGGAAGAGCTGCTGCTGTGTCATGGAGACATTTGCTTCTTCATACTGTAGTACAACATATATCTATATCCATATAAACTAACAGTCCTTCTGAGGACTTATCCAGCTGCATATATTCAGTGGTGATAGCAGGAATTAGGCAGGCAGAGGAAGTGTATGTGGCACACTGCAGTGCATATAGTGCAAGAGGGTCCATTGAACGTTCCTGCTGCTGCTGTTCTTACAGATATTTGTAGACATAGCCCCTGATTTCAGGAGCCAGGGAATTTTTATTTTTTTCTTAATCTTGGTTATATTTTGAAAAGCAATCCAGAGTACACCATTTTTCTGCTCCATTTGCTTGTTGGAACTGCAGAATAAAGCCAGATCTGTTCCATATTTCAGCATTTAAAATCCAGAAATTTAAACAGAACGTGGAAAATATTGGCCTCCTTTTCCATTCTGTTGCAGTGTGTCTGTCAAGCTATACACACTAGGCGTCTGTGAAGGATATTATTAGCAAATTACTGGCCTGCTATTTAAAATTGTTATTCTCTGTTAGACGTATCACATATAACTGCGTTCCAAAATCAGCCATTTCTCGTGAGCGAGGAAAATATCGTCCTCCTTTAAAAAAGGGCAAGGTGCGTGGCAAGGGACGGGGAAGTGGACGTGATAGTGATGGTGCATGCAGAGGCCGAGGATGTAGCCATGGGCAAGCTGAAAATGTGCCACAACAAACACACATCTTCCTGTCCCAATTAATAGGGGACCGCAGAACACCACTATTGAACACGTAGCAGTGTCAAAAGGTTATTTGTTGGATAGCAGATAATGCTTCCAGTCACTTAGCTACCACCACCACCCTGTCTTCCACACGGTCAAGTCTCAGTAGCCGTGAGTCTGAATAGCATATTCCCCACCCTGATCCTCCTTCCTCCTACCATGCCGAGTGCCCGGACACAAATGATCCCACACTTGGACACTAAGAAGAGCTGTTCACTTTTTCCATTTGTAGATTTTGGCCTCTCGCCCCACCAGCTTCAAGCGAGTCAAGAGGAGAACGCGTGTAGCAATGCTCAAATATTGGAGCAGCCGCGGTCACATGAAGGCGATGGTGGGAAAGTGAAATTACTGTCACAAGCGGTGGATGATGATGATGAGGCACAATTGCCAGAAAGTCAGGAGGAAGACCAGGGTGCAGAAGTGGAAGATGAGGTGATGGATGATATTGTAACTGACCCAACCTGGTAGGGGGACATACAGAGCGAGGACAGCAGCACACAGGGGGTGGGAGGTGCAGCACCACAACAGGCTTGAAGAAGTAACAAGGTGGCCACAGACACAAGACGGGAAAGCATTCCTCATAACGCCAACACGATGGAAGTTGCCAATACAACTGTTAGGTCTTTCCGAGTCTAGTTATTTTTTTGAAGACTCTACAGATAACCTCATAAAGGCCATTTGCACCACCTGCCAGGCCAGCATTAGCATGGGTAGCAAAACTACCAACCTGACCACCATCAGCATGATCAGGCACGTAGCAGCAAAGCACCTGAATAAGTGGGCCGAACCCCAGGGTCCAGCAACAGTGTCTGTGGGTGACACCCCTGCTTCTTCTGCTGTAGTGCGTGCACACCAATCCCCTGTCTATGGCGCATGCTAAGATGCCTCATGCCCTGCACATGTTGTTGCACATTCTCAACTAGCAACATCAGCAAGCACGTCCACATCCTTTTTCCAGCGCAGCGTTCAGTTGTCCCTAACCCAGTCCTTGGAACGCAAGCGCAAATATGCAGCCAACACCCCACAGGCCACACTACTAAATTCACACATTTTGTGAATGCTTGCACTCAAAATGTTGCCATTCTAGGCTTGTGGAGACGGAAGCTTTCCATAACCTGATGGCGGGGCCATCCCTCGGAGCTTGGTCACCAGCCGCCACCATTTTACCCAGTGTGCCGTCCTCGCATTACACGAGCACGTGTCCCACAACATTAGACCTCCCCTCAACAATGCAATTACTTGGAAAGTCCACCTAACCACGGACACGTGGACAAGTACTTAAGGGCAGGGACGGTACATCTCACTGATGGCTCAGTGGATTAATATAGTGGAAGCCAGGACCCAGTCGGACCTTGAGATGGAACACGTCCTCCTGACGCTGAGGATTGCGGACCCTGGGTCAATCAGGGTTGCCCCACATTCTACAGCTCCTGCACCTCCTCTTCCTCTTCAGCCTCCATCTCCGAAATGACCACATCAGTTGCAAGCTGGAAGCACTGCAGGACTGCCTCGGCCAAGCGGCAACAGGCTGTGCTGAAGCTAATATGCTTAGGTGACAAACCACACAATGCTGAAGAGTTGCGGACAGCTCTGAAACAGCAGTAAGATCTATGGCTGTCACCGCTGAACCTACAACCAGGCATGGTCGTGTGTGACAATGGCTGGAATCTGGTGGTGGCTCTGAGTCGAGGTGAGCTCACACACGTACCATGCATGGCCCATGTGCTTAACCTCGCGGTTCAGCGGTTTCTCCAAACCTACCCGGATCTGTCGTATCTGCTTGTCAAAGTATGTCGCCTGTGTGCCAATTTTAGAAAGTCAGCTACAGATTTTGCCACCATGTGCTTCAGCAGCATTTGCAGCTTCCAGCTCACCGACTGATCCACGATGTCCCCAAGCGTTGGAACTCTACACTGCAGATGTCAGGAAGGATTTGTGAGCAGAATAGGGCAGTTGATGACTACCAGCATCAACAAGGCCGTCGGTTTTCAGGTCAAGCTCCACACATAAAACCTTATGAGTGAACATAGATGTCAGACATATGTACCATCCTCCAAAACTTTGAGGACTTCACCAAGATGGTGATCGGTGATGACGCCATAATTAGCCTCACCATCCCGCTTCTCTTTCTTCTAAAACGCTCTCTGCTCAAAATCAAAGAGGATGCATTGCACGCGGAGCACGATGAGATGGAGCAAGGAACAATACAGAGTGATTACACACAGCCCAGCCTCATCTCATCTAAATGTGGATTGGGTGACAATGAGGAAGAGGAGGAGGACGAAAAACAGGAGCTAGTTTCCTGCGCTATAGATGGTACTACCTGCACAACTGTGATACCGTCTGTTCAGCGTGGATGGCCTGAGGACTGGGAGAAAGAGGAAGAGAAGGAGGAGAGCATGGTCAGTCATCCTCTTCGTGAGAACACGGAAGTCTTGCCTGTTAGCAGTCGGGCACACATGGCTGAGTTTATGCTACGCTGCCTTTCCCGTAACCCTCGTGTTGTCCAAATTTTGGGTGACAGTCATTACTGGTTGGTGACACTTCTAGACCCACGCTACAAGGAGAACTTTCTGTCCCTTTTTTTCGCGCTGGACAGGCATAATAAAATGGGGCTGTATGAGAAGGCCCTTGTTGTGGAATTATTAAAAAAAATTCCCATCTGAAAACGCTAGTGGCAGAGGTCACAGTTAGTTGGACAATGAAGGAGTACAGGTGAGAGAGACACAAATGCAATCCAGCAGAGGCAGAAGAACACTGTCAAAGTTTTGGGACAGTTTTCTGACACCCTCCAATCGCACAAGCCCTGATGCGCGGGGTACTCTCACAAGGAGGGATAAGTTTTGGAAGATGGTGAGGGAGTACCTTGCTGACTGTACCAATCTCTTCCGTGATTCCTCTGAGCCCTATAACTGTTGGGTATCCAAGCTGGATACGTGGCATGAACTGGCTCTCTACGCCTTGGAGATACTGGCCTGCCCTGCAGCTAGCGTTTTGTCAGAGCGGGTTTTAGTGCCGCCGGTGGAAATATACCCGATAGGAGCATCCGCCTTTCAACTGAAAATGCTGATAGGTTGACTGTTATAAAAATGAAAAAGGGCTGGACTGGGCCAGACTTCTCAACACCACCGAATGATAGCAGCGTAACAAACTCAATTACAGTGTCTTTTTTTGGGAGGTCTAACTCTATTCCCATGCACCTCTGTCTTCACACCCAGACATGGGCATACTCTTCCTGATTTTGTGTATTTGCTCTTGTCCTCCTCCTTCTCCGCATGCTCATCTTCCACCACCATATTACCACCATATCAACATATCTATCTACGTCTCTTGCAAGGGACATTGGAGTCCCTTGAAATTTTTGGCAGCCGTTGCTTCACTGCATAGGCAAACAGTATGGGAGACACACTTCCTAATAATGGGAGCATTTTGTGCAGGAGGCCATCCGACCTCTACGTCTCTTGCAAGGGGCATTGGAGTTCCTCCAAATTTTTGGCAGCCGTTGCTTCACTGCATAAACAAACAGTATGGAATACACACTTCCTAATTATGGGAGCATTTTTTGCAGGAGTCCCTCTGATCTCTACATTTCTTGCAAGGGCCATTGGAGTTCCTCCAAATTTTTGACAGCCATTGCAGTCACTGCATACGCAATAACAGTATAGGAGACCCACTCTTTAATAATGGGAACAGCAAAGCATAACCAGCTGATGGCTCTCTAATAGTGATGAGCGAGTATGTTTTGTTAACCCTTTCGCCGAGTATACTCGGCCGAGCACCTAGTATTTACAGCTTCTCGGTGTTATGTTTGAATCACTCCTGTGTGCATGATTTGCGACTTTTTGACAGCTTTGATACATGTGAGGAATGTCTGCGTCTTACACATTCCTCACATGTATTAAAACTGTCAAACTGTCGCAAATCATGCACACGGGAGTGTTTTAAACATATCACCGAGCACGCTATAAATACTCGGTGCTCAGCCGAGCATACTCGGCGAAAGGGTTAACAAAACATACTCGCTCATTACTACTCTCTAACAATAGCGAAGGCCGACTGCTTGCCCTTTAAGAATAGTAAGGGCCGCCTGATGGCCCTATCAAAATAATCTTTGTGACTTTCAGAGTCACTCCATCATAAATAAAACAGGATGTGTCTGATGTGTCACACACCACATGGCCAGATAAGGTAGTAAAATGTTAAAATGACATTTCCCGGTGAATGCATTTGTGTTAATTGAAAGCAATGCAAAAGTGCAAAAATGTATCAAAAACGCTACGTGTGAACATAGCCTAAGGTGTGAAGGAGTGTTTTTGTTTTTGTTTTTTTTATTTTACAAGTCATTACCCTGGAAAGGGTGTTCCTTAACATATTTCCCAGGAAAATCCATTTTGGTTTCTTTTTTATATGTTTTATTTTGAGTCTGTAAAAGTGTCGTAATTCGTCTGACAACGTTGTTGATAGCAGTGACCTGGGATTCAGAAATGCTTCCAGAGTACTTCCCCATGCTTTTCCTATGTCATTTGAGCACTGTTCCCATGTGTTTGGGAAATTTTTAGGCCCTCTGCAGACCGCCAGGGGGCTGCAAAAAAATGCTTGAGTTTCCAATAGACTTACATTGGGCTCGTTACTCAGTCCGTGCTCTCGAGTATTCCAATTTGCTTGACTCGAATAACGAGTATCCGAGCATTTTAGTGCTCGCTCATCACTAATAACAAGCCACAACTTTTAAACCAAACTTGTCAACGCTAATGGACCACTAGGAAAGATTTTAAAATGTTGATGCATGTTAGACATTAGTGTTAGAAAATATGTACTGGTAGGGGAAATGCTAAAACTGTGCATCAGGGCACAGAATATTTAAGTTTATCCAATTAATCATGGAAATGTATCCAGATATAACTATGTTTTAGTTGCTAAAATGTAAAATCGTTATTCGGATTCTGCAGAACCAGGCTCCTCCCGCTGCTACATGTCATGATGATAAAGCTATTTGTAAGTATTATCATTTTTAAATTAAAAAAGGATCTCTGGATAATCAACCAATTGTGAACAACTCATGTTCTTATACACAAACGTCTTGTTGCACAGAATTAATTATCTTCCAGTATCATCCCTGCAGTCCTTTATTTTGTTAGCAGAATGATCTTAATTGACACAAATATAAAATGGTTGTCACTGTTTATTTCTATTAAGGCCAATTACCTTGCTTCAATGATATATTTCAAACAATTTTAGGGCATGGTCAGTTTCCTTTTACATGAAAAGGAAATAAAATATAAAACACAGCACATCTGATTCAACCCAGAGTGAAAGATGCATTTACTAAAGAACTTAGAAAAAATGGTACATCAATGTAGAAAGTGCAGAGCGAGAAATGTATGAAGCTATAGAATTGTTGCATTGACATGTCACAGAGCTGATTTATAATTTTCTTTATAATATAAATTAGCATATGAATATTGGAACTCATGTAAGTTGCAATTAACTCTTGACTTTATTTCACTGCAACTTCAATACATCTACAGATGTTTGAGAAAAGCTTCAGAACAGAAGCCGAAACGCGTCATATGCATTAATGTTTTGAAGGTTCAATGGAAAAAAGTCAAGAGTTAATTGCAATGTACGTGAGTGTCTGTCTTCATAGTCATTTACATGTGGCATCCCATGCCTTGACACAAGCACCACCACTCTTCCGAGGGCCGAAATGAAACATATATGGTATATAATGTATATTTGAGATAAATTCTGTAATGTGACACAAAATCCAGCCACTGCAGAACTCTTTATATGACTGGGAACTTTTTGTCCACCATTTATTAAATGGGTTTTTCACTAGTAAAATGTTGATGACCTATCCATTTTGCCAAGGATGTCTTGGCTTGTCATTTATCCATAAGCGAAGGTTACTTCCATCACCCTTGGCAAAGTTATACACCATTTATTGGAAGCTGCAGCAGTTGGGATATATGCTATTCTAGTTGTTGTGTCTTACACAGCCCTTTAAGGCGAGCATACTACCTAATTACCCAACCTTATTACTTGGATAAAACCGTATTGTGCTCTTGCATTTTTATCCAGATGACCTATCCATGGCATAAGCCATTGACATCAAGCCGACGGGTGTTTGAAACCAAGGTCCCCGACGAATTAGCTGTTTTCAACTCCAACAGTAAACAGTTGTGGAGCTGAGCAGCGCATATCTGCCAACCGTTTCCCTTAAATTGAATAGGAGCTGATCTGCAGTACTCCCCCGAAACCAATTGATAATTCGGAGTGTAGTGTGTCGGACCTTCACTGTTCTGATGTAGATCAGTGAGGGTCATCAATATTATAATAATGATACACACCTTTTATTTTAAACTGCTCTTCCTTACATAAAGGTAGATCTGGCATTGACATGCAGCAGAATGTTTCTGCAAAAAAGATTATATCGAAACATTTACTTAAAACTGCTATTTAATCTATATATTATTATATGCATCATGACCAGATGTTGTCTACATTACTTTGCTAGGTGCTACTTACTGAAAAGCTGGAGCAGCCGAACTAGGTCTTTTGGGCCCTGGCACAGAGTGCACTGCCCCCTTGACTATTTTAGACACAACGCTTGTAGTGGAGA
This sequence comes from Phyllobates terribilis, assembly GCF_046119375.1. NCBI lineage: Eukaryota > Metazoa > Chordata > Amphibia > Anura > Dendrobatidae > Phyllobates > Phyllobates terribilis. The sequence continues at coordinate 344,906,302 of NW_027362767.1, read as the reverse complement.
ATAAATAATTAAGTAGATCACAGTAAGCATAAACTATTTTGACTTTGAGGATTGAATTAAATGTCGTTATATCTAAAGCAGACTGGCCAAGCAGCATATAGAAAATACTTGCTTAATTTTCAAGCTGAGATTGAGAGAACTATCTCCAAATATAAAAAAGCAATACTGATATGGCAGGTGCTATTTTTCATTCTTGCTTATATTGGACCATCTTTCTCTACAGACAATATCAACACTGTCTCCAATGGGGCTCAGACTCTAAATTATTTATCAGAATGTATTTGGAGTGTGGGAGGAAACCTGAATAAACATATTAGAACATAAAAACTACTTGCGGATATTGAACCCAATAACCCAGCAAGACTACAACGCCAACTGAGCTATCGTGCTGCCTAACTTGACCTGTTGTGCGCCTACACAGTTTTCATTACACAGCAGCTCATCTACTTTAGATTGAAGCCCCCATGTTATGCAAATTCAAATCAGCAGGCCAAATGAATGTTCGTGGTGAGCAAAATTTTCTTTTAAGGAATGTTACATCTGTAGATGTACAATTGGATATGAACAATTTATGCTCTGCTTTTGTGTCTACTGAAACTTAAACAATGATAACAAACTGACTACAAACTTTGTTCATGTAAACCATTTATTTTTCTCCTTATCATGTATAATTATTTTGACTTTGAATAATATGAGTCTGTTTGAGTCTGTTGCATTTGCAATGTGTTGGTTTTAATCTAGGTTTTTTTTTTCGGGCCGTACAAACTTGAATTTTTAATGATACATTAACAACAAATAGGAGTTTTTGTAATATTTCCCAAGTGAACTAAGCCTGATCTGAGCGAGTTCCCTGCTCCAAGGATATTAACTAGATAGCCAATTGCTGGTGCACTATTTTTTTTTTCATTTCACATAATGACCCTATACTGCCCTGATTTCTAGGCATGCTGCCATGATTGAACAACCAGGTTCAATTTTATTTGTTGCTATTATGGTATTTCCATATCATTGGGCTTTTGAAGGAGCAGCCTTGTGTCTGCTGAACATGCCTTGTGTAAAATAGCCTCAGCTAATTTTTTGTAAATTGTACTATAAGTGATTTTGTGATACTAGAGGTTAAGAAATGTAATGAATAACCAATAAACCACAACTCTGTCAAATTTCACAAAATTTGCGATTTCACATAAATTCAAACATTTTGAGATTCGAATCACGGTTCACAAAAAAAAAACTTCCCACACTGCTGAAGCATCAGATAAAAGTTTAATATCATTTTGCTTTACTGCATGGGCCTCCCTACATTGTCCTGCAGCTATGGCATCTGGCGGATTAGCATAACTTTTGTAGGGGAATCAGTTCATGGGCAATCAGAGTTCACTGGTTTCCAGTAGAGCACAGTTTGTATTGCAGATTTGATTTTCATCTACAGGGTCACTGGGTAAGCATCTCTTTTTTGTAACATGTAAGCTCTTATGGTTAACAGGATCCTCTATTTCTCCCCCTCCTGGAAAGTGTAAGTGCTTATGGTTAGCAGAGTCCCCTCTCTCCTGTAGAGTGTAAGCTCTCATGGTTAGCAGAGACCCCTCTCTCCTGTAGAGTGTAAGTTCTTATGGTCAGCAGGATCCTCTCTCTCTGTACTGTAGAGTGTTAACTCTTATGGTCAGCAGGATCCTCTCTCTCCTGTAGAGTGTTAGCTCTTATGGTCAGCAGGGTCATCTCTCTCTTACTTGTAAAGTGTAAGCTTTTATGGTCAGTAGATTTCCCTTCTCCCTCCTCTCCCCCATGTGTATTTTTCAAGGTTTTCCAATAATAAGATTTAGTGCAGTTGATAAATTTAAATTTCAAAAGATCTGCTCATCTCTACTGTGCATTTTCACTTGTTAATAGTCCTCAACATGAATCTATAATTAGAGGTTAATGCTCCATGTTTATATTTAGCCCATAATGGGGAAATATGAAAGGAATGGTAAAGATCATTTAATCAGAGCAGTGTGGATCTGTTGTCTGCATGCTTTATGACTTTCTGTGCCCAAATAACGATTATTGAATAGGTATTAAAGATGAGCAAATTTTGTGAAATTCAAATCTACAACCTTTGCTTTTTCCCAAAAATTTAATTAGCAGAGGAGGTACTGCAAAGCCTCTTATTTCCCTTAAAATACTTGTTTAACACTTTGTGGTCTACTAGGACTGTAAACTACACCTTTCGACATCTATGACATAACAAATACTTAGAAATGTGAAAGGGACTTCAACATTAATATATTCACACATTTTGCAAAATACACACTTTTTACTGCATCTTTATTTGTATTTTTTGCAGTGTTTTTGCTTGTATTTTTTACCTATTCATCTCAATGAGTGAAAAGTGCAACAAGAATGCTAAAAGAATTGACTTTCTCTGTCTTGGCAAGAATGCAGCAGGACTCAAAATACGCAAGGAAAAAAAGATTTAAGATTTCTTAAAACATTAAAATTACAATGTTCTTGTAAAAACATGCAATTTATAATGTACCTCATTTTAAAAATCCTCTTTGTTCACAGAAAGCAATGGATTTTTAATTGTATTGTGTACAAATTGGTGCTTCTGTTACTGGACACCCTAAAGACTCAGACTGGCCAGCTACCTAGATAAGGAGCTTGCGCCACTATCTCTGGTTCTACAAATTCCACCCTGAAGCTGGCCAGACCGCTAGACCAGGCCAGCTCCAATATCCCTGTGCTTCACCCGCGCTACAGAGGAAAAGCTGCTCCTGCTAACAGATTTGGAGTATGCTGAGTTCAGGCTATTGGCTTGGACATGCAGTTAGACCAAACTGTTAATCTTCAGAAGTGCACAAAGACAGGAGTCAGTGGAGTGGTGTGCTCCTAAAGAAAGAACATGAAATTACTCCTGTAAGTTTAAAATAATAAAAAGAATGATAGCTGGGAGTGGATACTGGCAGCTTCACTGTCGCTGTGCTTCTCCTAGCAGCTTTGAATCTGCTAGCAGCATTGAAGAATTCACATTTCAAACTATTGGGATGACCATGCTGCTAGTCCGAAGTTTTAATTTTTTAGAAGCACAGGAAGCCAGGAGGCAGATAAATGGTCAAACGAGCAGCAAGATTTTAAACTCAATGACAAGTCCAGGAAGTGGCCTACAATTTCCATTCTTTATTTTGAGGTCACTGTGAAATTACTTAGGCTCTGTTTGCGTTAAAAAGTTTTAAAGGGGTTGAGTTCAGTTCTAGGAGACCTCAGAGTATCATACTGATTCTTTCAGGGCAATTGGAGGCTTTACAATACTTTTGACTAACCGTAAATCAATTGCCTGTGAGTCAAATAAAAAATAAAATTCCTGAAGCTAGGGAATTTCAAAGGATTTGCTCATCTATATTGTTTCCTGGCCACACAATCTGATATGAATATGTGACAGTGCTACGGAAATGGAAGAGTAGTTAAAGTGTGACAATCATTAAAGGATGATGATGATGACGCCAAACAAGTAATACTTGATAATGTGGCATAGATTCCAGAAAGATGATCATGAGATGAATGAGAGGAAGAACAATTTGAGGCTTGAGCATATTTCTGGCAGTTTGTTTTTCCCACTTGAGCAAGTAATGACGGTTTGGGTGGTTATATAGAGCCATAGTTCTAAGTCGATTTTACCTGGGACATCCATGACTTATTTTCCTCCTGCAGAGCCTGAACACTGCAAAATATTTGTCAGCTGGCAACATCAAAAGGCAATGTAACAATATATAAGACTCACTAACACTAGAACCAGAACCAGAGCTTTCAGGTGCTGTTGAATGTCCTCCACTTACAGTTGTTGCATCACCTGATTCTAAGCTAACCAAAGCACATCTACTCATGGAAAATCTTTAGGCTAAACATAAACTTACTGGCACCTCCCTTCTCCTTTTGATGACATCAACTCTTCATCACCCTGATCTAGTTGCCACCCGTCATTATTTCATCATTCCTTACTTTGCTGACAGTTTTCTCAGTGTGGAAAATATCCTGAGATCCGTGCCTTTTCCTGTTTTGCACCACTAGATTTGCCTTGATTCTGAGTGCCACTGCTACCTAAGCTGCCAATGCCACTTCCATCTTGTTTGCCAGTGACACTATTACTACAACCTCCAACATAGCTAAGTGTTTCAGTCATTTCCTCCACCCATGTTTCATCCAAGTCCAAATGCTGGTTGTTAGAGATGAGAGAACTTGATTTTAAACTTTCAGGGTTCATACCGGACAGTTAGTGTCACGGGTGTATCAAGTGTGACAGACAGACGCTCAGGATCCGGCTGTAGAAGGTCACTGCACTTGGCATTGCAGATGACACCTTGATCCTCTCATTTCAGTAGTATAGTGATATCCTTCTTCCTTTTGGACCCAGCAGTGACCTCCACCTTCTGCTGTTAATTGACTGACCCTTGCTTGGCAGTTAAAAACTCTGTGTCTCCAGAGAGTTGCCGGTGATAGTTCTATGTTCCTCTGTCCATGCCTGGAGTACTAGTAGTCATCTAGCTTCTTCTTGGACTTCCCTTGGAGGACAGTTGGCGCTATCTCTCTGGTGCCTTCTCAAGCTAAGTGTATCCCCTTTGTTTATTTACCTTGTTGTCTTTAGTTAAAGTGGGGCCTGACTAGTGTTCATCCCATCCCCTCCCTACCTAGGGCCTAGCTCTAGGGACATTCAGGGATTAGGTTTCCTGCTCGGTAATAGGTGCAGATAGGGATGATAGGGTTGTCAAGGTGATATCAGATCTGCTTAGGGGTCTTCACTCCCCCTTTCCCTAGTTGTTGGGCTCCCTTCCCGTTGTTGTACACTTGTTCCTTCCCTCACTTTGTCTGACAGTTAGTGTCCGGTGCTAAATGTCGTGCAATGACTTTTCCTGCAATGTTGGGAGTTGCGAGGGAAGTCCATTGGAGGGAGAGAGAGATATGTTACAGCTCAACAATTTGGGTCCTCATTGTTTTCAATGGGGTTTTGTTTCTTTGTCAAGTTTGGGTACAGTCGTGTACCAGAACTCAAACTTCCAAGGGTCTGCTTATCCCTACTGGTTGTTTATCCAGGCACAGACTGTAGTCTACAGATCTTAAATGTCTTTATTTTTTTTAAACTTTCTTTTTTTATTTTTTTAACACAGTTCCTCACTGGCCAAAAACAGTTGCCAAAAACACTAGGTTCATACTCCATAAAAGACAGAGACAATAGTATTGGCGTGGCATTTATGTATAACAAATTAGACTAAATTTAATAGGTGTGCAAAAAATCATTAATATATAACATGCACACTTTGTGAGGCAGTCATGGAGTTAATTTTTTTTGTCATTCAGTAATATTAATAGCTTGCTTCTGCATGGATGCAAAAAAAAGTATAATTGAAATGCAGAAGCACTGTAATCTTTCTTTCTCCCTATCAATTTAATATCAGTAGTATTCTCTTTTCTTCACTTACTATTCAGACATTTTCACTTCAATTCTGTGTCGCATCACACTATCTGTAGACCTTTTTTCACTGTTTAATGGCTTTTCCTCTGTATCTCTTTGGCTAAGTTGTGAGTTGTGATGTCCTCTCATTATGCAGGTTTACAACAACATGTCATCTACATTCCTAGATTTTGCTTTTAATCATGATAATCCTTCCTGATTGCTTGTGAAGCCCCTCGAGCTGCACCCTAAGTCATGTGAGACTTCTTTAGCTTATGCAAGCTTCTGCAATGTTTAAAATTGCATCCGCAATTATAGGTGATTTGCGCCAGGTGAATTTCAAATTATTCAAACTTTCCTGGATGAACAAATTCATATAAATTCTACATGAAATCAAATTGCTCCACTTATCTCTAACAGATCTATATTATGCATGAAAGTCCATTTTAATATATACTAGCAATTTCTTTTTATATTTTACATTGGTAGGGGTTCCCATGGGATTACAAAAAATAGTCCTGGGGTTCCCATTATGTCATCATAAGCACGTGCTATTGCCTCAAAAAATAACACACCACTACAGTGAAAAACTGGTCAAGAAAAGTATCTAAAAATGTAAAATGGGAAAGCTCTATTGAGTTTGTATTTCTGCTCGTAGTTGTCATCACAATACTCTATGCAGCACATCCATTATTTATGTGAGCAATCAGAAAGGCCTTTTCAGATGGCAATGAAGATACAGCACTTTCGGCTCTTGCTGTAATCCAGTCTTGATTAATAGGTCAATTGGACTCTATAGTGGTTGCAATGAACTATGACTTGAACCTTGATGAAGGGATGTAGAAAATACAATAGGTTACTTGATATAATGTAAGAGGTGTTTTCTAGATTAAATGACTGTTGCAGCTGTCTCCAATTCCTGCAAAACACTGTAATGTATATACCAAAAAATTCAATAGGTAAAACTCTAAAGATGAAACCACTTAATATGATGTTTTATATTGAGTGGATTATCTAATATTTTTAATTAATTTGAAAATGGGAACAGACCCTGTTCCTCTTCCATATTGCTGCCAATTTATTTGCTGTTCTCCTGTCTAATTCTTCTGGTCACACATTGCATGCAGGGGTCTCACATTCCGTTTGACCCAATAGAAACTATATGCTGACACTTTCTTCTTGCTCGCTTGGAATGTAACAAATGCAGCCCATCTGTGGCTTCTGATTGCTGCAGGGGGTCATCTGATGCTTCTGCCGGAAGAGAAAGCTTTGCTTTATTTCATATTAGTATCACCATGGGTCAATTTTTAAATTAAGAAAAAGTAGTGGACAACCCCTTTAGTGGAAAAGCTCCATACAATACCAGATGCTAATATATTCTTCTTGCTCGGATGGAATGTAACCACTGTAGCCCATCTATGGCTTCTGACTGGCTGCAGTGGTCATCTGACACTTCCTCCGAAAGGAAGACATGGGTTTTTCATATTAGGATCACCATGTTCCAATTTTTAAAGTAAGTAAAAGTAGTGGACGACCCTTTTAGTGGAAGAGCTCTATCATTTACCATTCATATTTGTCTACTAAAAACTACAAAAACAAGTTTCAATGATATTTATTTTTTCAAAGTTTTCTATAATGGCCATAAGAACCTCCCAAGTGGAACGATTTTGCTCCTGTAAACATGTTTTGACAGAGGTCAAAGAGTGAAGAGTGATGGAGATAAATAGTGTAGAAACATCCATGTCATCTAGGGTACTTGATAATACATCAAACAGACTTGGAAAATATGTACTTCTAGGCACCATAATACACAAATTGTAAAGAACATATAGTCATTGTAGTTTTTTTTCTTAAAGATATGAAATATTCATGGCAACATCAAATATGAATTCTGCTAAAAGTTACATTTATGTGCAAATAACAGGAGAATTAGTCTAATGGACTAGATGAATATATAATTTGTTTATCCTCAATTGCTATAGTAATACTGATATATATATATATATATATATATATATATATATATATATATATATATATATACAGTACAGACCAAAAGTTTGGACACACCTTCTCATTTAAAGATTTTTCTGTATTTTCATGACTATGAAAATTGTACATTCACACTGAAGGCATCAAAACTATGAATTAACACATGTGTAATTATATACTTAACAAAAAAGTGTGAAACAACTGAAAATATGTCTTATATTCTAGGTTCTTCAAAGTAGCCACCTTTTGCTTTGATGACTGCTTTGCACACTCTTGGCATTCTCTTGATGAGCTTCAAGAGGTAGTCACCGGAAATGGTCTTCACTTCACAGGTGTGCCCTGTCAGGTTTAATAAGTGGGATTTCTTGAGTTATAAATGGGGTTGTGACCATCAGTTGTGGTGTGCAGAAGTCTGGTGGATACACAGCTGATAGTCCTACTGAATAGACTGTTAGAATTTGTATTATGGAAAGAAAAAAGCAGCTAAGTAAAGAAAAACGAGTGGCCATCATTACTTTAAGAAATTAAGGTCAGTCAGTCCGAAAAATTGGGAAAACTTTGAAAGTGTACCCAAGTGCAGTTGCAAAAACCATCAAGCGCTACAAAGAAACTGGCTCACATGAGGACCGCCCCAGGAAAGGAAGACCAAGAGTCACCTCTGCTTCTGAGGATAAGTTTATCCGAGTCACCAGCCTCAGAAATCGCAGGTTAACAGCAGCTCAGATTAGAGACCAGGTCAATGCCACACAGAGTTCAAGCAGCAGACACATCTCTTCAACAACTGTTAAAAGGAGACTTTGTGCAGCAGGCCTTCATGGTAAAATAGCTGCTAGGAAACCACTGCTAAGGACAGGCAACAAGCAGAAGAGACTTGTTGGGGCCAAAGAACACAAGGAATTGACATTAGACCAGTGGAAATCTGTGCTTTGGTCTGATGAGTCCAAATTTGAGATCTTTGGTTCCAACCACCGTGTCTTTGTACGACGCAGAAAAGGTGAACGGATGGACTCTACATGCCTGGTTCCCACCGTGAAGCATGGAGGAGGAGGTGTGATGGTGTAAGGGTGCTTTGCTGGTGACACTGTTGGGGATTTATTCAAAATTGAAGACATACTGTACCAGCATGGCTACCACAGCATCTTGCAGCAGCATGCTCTTCCATCCGGTTTGCGTTTAGTTGGACCATCATTTATTTTTCAGCAGGACAATGACCCCAAACACTCCTGCAGGCTGTGTAAGGGCTATTTGACCAAGAAGGAGAGTGATGGGGTGCTACGCCAGATGACCTGGCCTCCACAGTCAACAGACCTGAACCCAATCGAGATGGTTTGGGGTGAGCTGGACCGCAGAGTGAAGGCAAAAGGGCCAACAAGTGCTAAGCATCTCTGGGAACTCCTTCAAGATTGTTGGAAGACCATTTCCGGTGACTACCTCTTGAAGCTCATCAAGAGAATGCCAAGAGTGTGCAAAGCAGTCATCAAAGCAAAAGGTGGCTACTTTGAAGAACCTAGAATATAAGACATATTTTCAGTTGTTTCACACTTTTTTGTTAAGTATATAATTCCACATGTGTTAATTCATAGTTTTGATGCCTTCAGTGTGAATGTACAATTTTCATAGTCATGAAAATACAGAAAAATCTTTAAATGAGAAGGTGTGTCCAAACTTTTGGTCTGTACTGTATATACACCGTATATTGAATACATTGTGTTTTTTACGTTACAACCTGAGCTAAGGCAAAATTTGTCACTGCTCACAGTGATAGGTTACATTTTCAAATATGAGAATATAAAATCTTATTGGTAGGTATATATCAATATAGGTGACATGTTAAGACTGAAGCCAAGTGGCAATACTGGACTAATTTAAACGCCGCAAGATATGATTGCATATTCAAGCTGGACTCCTCAATATGAAACCTGCCAGCTTAATTAAATTTCTGGAATGCATTGGAGAGAAATTAATTTATCTGGGTGAAAGCTGCAATCACGCAGGCTGCATGTATCTTAAAAGTACACCCCTTTGGCAAAATGACCTCAGTAAAATGAATTATACCCAATCATAGATTGTGATTCTTCTAATTATATTCTCTTCTCTGTCCCTTTTTATATTAAGATAAAGGTTAAGATATGTATGATTTTGTGCTGCATTAGCAGTGAAGTAATGCACAGCTTGAAAAAACTAGAAAACTCTAATCGTTTTCCCGTTTCATAGTTTCATACAAAGTTCATTTCGGAATGGATTCTCCAGTGTATATCATTATGATAGGTCAACATAGTATCATTAATAGAGGTCCTACAAAACAAAGGAATAGAGGTCCTATCAAAATATGTTCAGAGGTTCTCCCACTAAAAGAATTGGTTTTGGCACACAGTTTAAGTCTGCAGTACCGGACAAAAGAAACTCAACTCCATTTATGACAACGATGCCAAGTTGTAGAACCAGATCCAATATACCATTAGAGATGAGCGAATATATTAGGTTGGAATTGAATTCTTCTCAAATTTTTCAAAAATCCACATTCACCAAAATGCGGATTTTTAGTAATTCAATTTCCCGCAGACTCAGCAAAATGGCGGCATGTTATATTGTTGAGACCTTTCGAGCTTTTTTTTTTCTTTTTTGCATATTACATTTATTAAACTGAGGGATACACACAGATCATAATGAGTGATATTAAATACTCAAAGAATAACTTTTCTATTAATTGAATTTCCCCAGGAAAAAATGCACACACAGGTGAATTAGAATTTTCCCTTATTTTCTCCACATTCAAAGATCATTAGATGGTAGCAGACAAAACGGTGCTGTTTCAAACAGCAGGAATATGGTAGATATGGCTCTACCCCCAAAGGAATGAACTACACAATCTATATCTATTAAATTTCCAATTGTTTCAGCATGGATGTAATTGTTTTTTCTCATAACAGAACTGTAAAAAAAAAATCAATACTCCAACGTATTTTATGCACACAAAAACTTATGCTATATTCTACAGTGACATATGGTAGGCATGTTATTGTGGGTCATAATTTAGTATTATTTTTAGTCTTGATAAATAGACTTGTTTGCAACCAGTCCCGCAAGCAAATGCAACATTTTATCTCAATAGTTGCTTGTCTTGCAAATATTATACTATCATATTGAGTTGTCAGCAACTGGATTGCACAAAAAAATATTTGCTATTTCCTATCTACCATTTGGATATTTTCAGAAAAGCCTGATACATATAAGATCATTGGCCATTTCAATGTTGGGGAATTAATGTTTTATAGAATTTATTTGACCAACTCTAATTTAATCAGATGCTTTGAACATTTTCTTTTACTCATATGAGACTTGTATGTGTATGTACACAAAGTTGAATATTTGCAGCTGATTTTACTACAGCAATGACCACAAAATAGGCACTTAAAATTGATGATGTAATTCCCTATTTACATTGGAGCCATCTGAGTAGACTCTGGCCCTTTAAACTTAACCATGTTTCCTGATTGAGCATTAGATCTCGTTCTGATTCCTACTAAGTGATGGGTCTTTTTGGGTTATACCACTGTTGGAGATCAGGATTAATGTTGAGCGAATTTGTTTGGCATTTCAAATTTGTGTTCGGAGTTCTGACTTGTTCGTGCCAAAAAATCGGCTCTTCCCACGAACATCCCTGCGTGACAGCTTGGCAAATCTGGGATGTTCGTGGTGGAGCTGATTTTTTGGCGCGAACAAGTCAAAACCCCGAACTCAAATTTGAAATGCCGAAGAAATTCGCTCAACACTAATCAGGATGTCCTTGGATTATATTACTCATTTAGTGGGCTTTTTTGCCAATACCCTGGCTCTAGCCATGTTAAAAGTTACGTAGGCATAGGTGCATTAGAGTCATTATACACATATGACTCGCCCCCTGGGCCGTGGGGCACTCGGATCCGGGCAATAGGGGAACGATGGGGGCAGTAGTGGCTACCCGGTTCCGTGGCTCAGGGTGGTCAGACCAGTGGTAGTCTGCGACGCGCTGTTGGTGTGTCTGACTACGCCACCCGTGGATTGCGGTCAGTGCGGACCGCCGCTGCCAGGTAGACCGCTGGGGCTGATGATGTATGCAGCTGGGATAGTGTGACTCCCCAAGGGAAGAGTGAGGCCCCAGGGCAGTATAATGGAAGATGGGGGTGATGGTGTAGGGCGTCCCTGTACCAATAGTGCTGGAGGAGCAAGGAGCACACAGATAACAGGTTGCAGTCCAGTGTCTTTACTAAAACAAGTGAACTGACCCACAAACAGTCCCGGCTAGGAGGGGACCTGGATGTCTGAGAGCAATTGGGAAATTGGCCCTGGTCAGGGTGAGGGTGTAGGCCTACCGTGCTCTCTGCGCTCCTTCTGGCTATCTCCTCCTGGTAGGGTAACAGCCCACAGTCCCGAGCTCACCGTGTCCTCTCGCCCGTATGGTTTGCAACGTGGGTTCCTTTCTACTCCCGGCCTGGTACGGCTCTGCTGGTCCCTTCTGCTGTGGCGGAGCCTCCGGGCTTCTTAGGCTAAGGAACGTACAGTCCCCTGTGGACTGGTTATCTGCTGTAGGACGTGGAATCCTCACAGCCTCAGACACCAATGTCTGGTAAATTTGGTTCTTTATCTGCCAGGACAGGCGTACTTCACCTCTTGTTCCTGGCTTGTGGCTCTCCTACTGCCACACGTCCTCTTAGGGTGCAATACAACTGTCCCTCACTGCTCTGGGACAACTCTCAATCCAGAGACAGGTTGTCCAGTTCTCCCTAACCCTCCACTCAGTTCCAGCTTTTATAGGCGCAGCCTGCTCCCCCTACTGGCCTGTGACAGGAGGTATTGCATGCTAATGTTCCCCTGACCAGAGAACCCCCCCTTGCTCTCAGACACAGCTTTATTATATTTGTGGCATCCAGGCCAGGGTGACACATTCCCCCCTAGTAGAATTTAGTACTCCAGGACTAAGCAGTAAACAAAAATAGTATACATGACTAAAAAACATTTTCAGGAAAGTGACGCACAGATTGAGTTCTTAAGGTCACAGTGTGGTCTGTGACCGGGTGTCCATATCACCAACTCAACGGGGAGCCTTAACCAGGTGGGGGTCTGTCCTACCCCAAGTCCTTTACAGTCTTAGTTCATTCCTTGGTCAGGCTCCCAACGCAGTCCATACAAAGTCCCGGTTATTAAAAGTCCATAACCTTTGGGTCCGTACGGTAACTGTAAGAAACTGAAACACAGAATTACCAATCATGCATGTAACTTTGCAAACATTTCAACACTTGGCAACATTGTTATTTACAATTTTAGTGCACCCTATATTCTCCAGCGAGCGGGTATCTGCCCCTTTGTGCTCCTGGTTGACCTCCTTAATCCACTGTCTGGTGGTGGACCGACCTGGCTTTCCCCTCTACCGTTAGGGGTACAGCTACCAGCTGGACTTACAGGCAGGGCAGACAGCTGTCTGCGGGTCCTTTGGCTTACCGCAGGCATGGCAGGCTCACTGTCAGCAGAGGGTTGACTCTCCTGGGCTGCTGCCACAGGCTCTTCTGCCTCTGGAATAGAGATGAGCGTTGTTCTACTCGAACTGTTTGCCAATCTCAAATTCGAGCTGTTTTGGGCGGTGTTCGAGCCGTTCGGCGAACACGAACGATTTGAGAAAAATTCGGCTGTTCGAGGTTATGTTCGATAACTGTTCGTGCACCAAAATCATAACTGGATTTTTTCTCAGTAATGATGAAAATTAATGTTAATACGCAGTTTGAGTGTACAGCGGGGTGGGGGGAGGGGCAGGGGATGGATCTCTGCAGGAATAATGAAGATCTCCAATTTTTTTTTTTTCCCGCATTTACAGTGGGGAGGTGCAATCTGTCAGCCTATCAGCAGCGCACACACGGAGCGAAGTGCTTTTTTCACACAAGCAAGGGCATGTGTCATTGGCAGCGTATGTCACATGTCCTTGCCCTATAAGACCAAGCCATTTTCCCCGTCGCCACCATTTTCTCACTGCTGCAGCTGCGTGTTAGACGGCACCGCTGTTGCTGTGTGCGCTATACCTTGTTAATTTCAAGCCAATTTTCGTACAAATCTACAGATAGCTTGGCAGTAGGGAATAGTTGTGATTGCCGTCCTTTTAAGGACTAGGTTACTGCATTTCCTACGACTTTTATCAGGCAGGTCTGTGCTCTTAAATAGATAGATTGTGGGAGTAAAGACTAATTGTAATTGGAGTCCTTTTCAGGACTAGGTTACATCAGTTCAAAACAGTTTTTGCCAGGCAGGTCTGAGCCAGTGCTGTGCAAGTTTTTTTCACAGCATTTGGCTGAATCTAGCAAAGCTAATCCTTTTTGGCCTATTGCAGAGTGTGTTAGTCAGTGGAGTAGCCTATCTGTGTTGCAAGATATACCACCTGTGTATAGAATACCATTTTTTTTACTGCACCTAGTGAAGTAAAATCTTTTGGGCATAGCATCATTCTATTAGTCCATCTATACTGACCTCCTTCAGGTTGCAAATTGAATATAATTTTTTACTGCATCTAGCTCTGAAAAAATATTTGGGTTTCTAGCAGTGTGTGGGACTTGTTCTATTAGTCCATCTATACTGACCTCCATCAGGTTGCAAACTGAATATAATTTTTTTCTGCATCTACCTCTGAAAAAATATTGGGCTTCTAGCTGTGTGTGGGACTTGTTCTATTAATCCATCTATACAGACCTCCATCAGGTTGCAAACTGAATATAATTTTTTTCTGCATCTACCTCTGAAAAAATATTTGGGCTTCTAGCAGTGTGTGGGACTTGTTCTATTAGTCCATCTATACTGACCTCCATCAGGTTGGAAACTGAATATATTTTTTTTCTGCATCTACCTCTGAAAAAATATTGGGCTTCTAGCTGTGTGTGGGACTTGTTCTATTAATCCATCTATACAGACCTCCATCAGGTTGCAAACTGAATATAATTTTTTTCTGCATCTACCTCTGAAAAAATATTTGGGCTTCTAGCTGTGTGTGGGACTTGTTCTATTAGTCCATCTATACTGACCTCCATCAGGTTGCAAACTGAAAATAATTTTTTGTCTGCATCTAGCTCTGAAAAAATATTTGGCCTTCTAGCAGTGTGTGGGACTTTCTCAATTAGTCCATCTATACTGACCTCCATCAGGTTGCAAATTAAAAATAATTTTTATCTGCATCCAGCTCTGAAAAAATATTTGGCCTTCTAGCAGTGTGTGGGACTTTCTCTATTAGTCCATCTATACTGACCTCCATCAGGTTGCAAATTAAAAATAATTTTTATCTGCATCCAGCTCTGAAAAAATATTTGGCATTCTAGCAGTGTGTGGGACTTTCTCTATTAGTCCATCTATACTGACCTCCATCAGGTTGCAAATTAAAAATAATTTTTTGTCTGCATCTAGCTCTGAAAAAATATTTGGCCTTCTAGCAGTGTGTGGGACTTTCTCTATTAGTCCATCTATACTGACCTCCATCAGGTTGCAAATTAAAAATAATTTTTATCTGCATCCAGCTCTGAAAAAATATTTGGCCTTCTAGCAGTGTGTGGGACTTTCTCTATTAGTCCATCTATACTGATCTCCATCAGGTTGCAAATTAAAAATAATTTTTATCTGTATCCAGCTCTGAAAAAATATTTGGCCTTCTAGCAGTGTGTGGGACTTTCTCTATTAGTCCATCTATACTGACCTCCATCAGGTTGCAAATTAAAAATAATTTTTTGTCTGCATCTAGCTCTGAAAAAATATTTGGCCTTCTAGCAGTGTGTGGGACTTTCTCTATTAGTCCATCTATACTGACCTCCATCAGGTTGCAAATTAAAAATAATTTTTATCTGCATCTACCTCTGAAAAAATATTTGGGCTTCTAGCTGTGTGTGGGACTTGTTCTATTAGTCCATCTATACTGACCTCCATCAGGTTGCAAACTGAATATAATTTTTTTCTGCATCTAGCTCTGAAAAAATATTTGGCCTTCTAGCAGTGTGTGGGACTTTCTCTATTAGTCCATCTATACTGACCTCCATCAGGATGCAAATTAAAAATATTTTTTTGTCTGCATCTAGCTCTGAAAAAATATTTGGCCTTCTAGCAGTGTGTGGGACTTTCTCTATTAGTCCATCTATACTGACCTCCATCAGGTTGCAAACTGAATATATTTTTTTTCTGCATCTACCTCTGAAAAAATATTTGGGCTTCTAGCTGTGTGTGGGACTTTCTCTATTAGTCCATCTATACTGACCTCCATCAGGTTGCAAATTGAATATAATTTTTTTCTGCATCTAACCCAGCCAATAGTTTTGGCCTAATACCACAGTTTGGCCACTCAGCTCTGCTCGGTTCCCATCCATTGTTTTTTTGTGCAATCAACTCCAGAGTTGTGAATTAGTTAACCACCAAAATGAGTGGAAAAAGGCCTGCTGCTGGTGGAAAGGGGAATAGGCGTGTTGGGAAGGGGAAAAAAGGTTGTGTCCGTGGGGTAGGTGTTAAAGCAACAGTAATATCTCCAGAAGAAAGACCATCTTCCAGCCAAACTAAAATGTCTACTTCTTTTAGCGGACAATGTGATAAGATCCCTTTCTTACGGCCAAGCCAATCGCTACAAATTCCAGATGAGGCACAAAAACAGCAGGTGCTTCAACGGATTTCAAGTGCTCCTTTAAGTGGGCTCTCCTCCACATCAACTTCAACATCACAAATACTCCAGTCCTCAAAGGTGTCACCCCAATCGCACTTGCTTCCTCACAGCTCCCAAATCTCCAGCTGCCCGTCTGAGTATGAGGTAGAACAGATGGTTGAGTCTGCAGAGCTGTTTACTCATACTATAGCCAGGGAATCAGAGGTCGACTCCAGCGCTTCTGTGAATCCAGACGAGGAAATGATCTGCACTGATGCCCAGAATCTTTATGAATCGTATCCAGGACCAGACGCAGAAGGTTCTGACCATAATGTAGACCCTCATTCCCAAACTGTAACTCCTGTTGGTGGAGACAATGAGGAAGACGATGATGAGACTCAAATACCTGATTGGAAAGACAACTTTAGTTTTTTGTCAGGGCAGGAACAGGTTGGCTCTGAGGACGACGGGTGTGATAACGCACAGGGTGATGATGATGAGGTTGGAGATCCCACTTACTGTCAACCCACAGTCAGCCAAGAGATGAGGTCAGCAGAGGAGGTGGAGGAGAATGCTAGTGACGACGAGGTCAGGTTGCGCCTTCCTGGACAGAGACGTAGTACTGGAAGCACGTCAACAACTGCATCCTCAAACACAACTCTGCCTCTCACCACAAGTCGTGGTGGCTCTTCAGGTCGCATGGGTGCTAAGCCTTGCATAGCCTGGGCATTTTTTCAGATCGATAAAGATGACCCAACTCGTGTTATCTGTAACATTTGTCAGCAAAAGCTAAGTAGAGGCCAAAAAATACATAGTTTGAGTACTTCATGAATGAACAGGCACATGGACATGAAGCAGAAGTTGCAGTGGGAAGCTCAGTGTGCTACAATGCGGCCTAGCCGGCCGGGCCAACCACCGTCTGCCATATCTTGTGCATCCGCGGCCTCTTCATCCTCTGTGACTGGGGGGACAGCACTCACACCTGTTTTGGGGCGCAGTCCTGCCACCTCTTTACCCGCAACAGCCAGCGTGATTGGTTGGTGTTGAGCACTGTCCGACATCGATAGCACCACCTTTGGATCAAGGCAACCTAACATGTCCGCCTGCATCTTCCTCACAGACCGGCAGTTTGCCGGGGACACCCTTATCAACCCCGTCTAAGCACAATAGCCAGCCCTCGGTCCCTCAGATGTGGACAAGTAAAAGACCATTTCTTCCTAGCCATGAGAAAGCTAAGAGGTTGAATTTCACCATCTGCAAGCTCTTGGCTACAGAAATGCTGCCTTTCTGCCATGGTGGACACAGAGGATTTTCGAGTCCTTATGTCCGTCGCAGTGCCCCAGTACCAGATGCCAAGTCGGCACTACTTCTCAAAGAAAGGTGTGCCTGCGCTCCACCAGCATGTTGCACACAACATCACCGCTCCTTTGAGAAACTCTGTGTGTGACAGGATGCATTTCACCACAGACACTTGGACGAGTAGGCATGGACAGGGGCGTTACATGTCGCTGACTGGGCACTGGGTAAATATGGTGACAGCAGGACAAGGGGCTGCTGTCCAAGTCTTGCCGTCCCCACGAGTTGTGCGTCAATCCTCTTTATGTCAAAGTTCCTCCACTGCTTTTGCCTCCTCAACCTCCTCTCAGTCTTCCACCTGCACCCAAAGCCTGTCTGGTCATGCCACAAGATTTCTAACTGCGCAGAAGGGATCCTGCACACCTCCTTACTATGCTGGCTGTAGGGCTCAACGTCATCAGGCGGTTTTTACTTTGAAATGTCTGGGAAATGTGAGTCACACAGCTGAGGAGTTGTGGTCAGCTCTGGAGAACCAATTTCATGAATGGTTGTCTCCACTGGACCTGAAACCAGGGAAGGCCGTGTGCGACAATGCTGCAAACCTGGGTGCGGCCCTTCGCCAGGGCAATGTCACACACGTGCCTTGTATGGCTCATGTGTTGAACCTGGTTGTCCAGCAATTTTTAGCCCACTATCCAAGACTAGATGGCCTTCTGCAGAGGGCACGGTCGCTGTGTGCTCACTTCCGCCGTTCGCATCCCGCTGCTCAGCGACTTACATCTCTACAGAAGTCGTTGGGCCTGCCACTTCACCGGCTAAAATGCGATGTGCCTACCCAGTGGAATTCAACTCTGCACACGTTGCAGCGACTGTGGCAGCACCGACAAGCCCTGGTGCAATACGTTCTGACGTATAGCCTGGGCCAACGAGATCCGGAGGTGGGGCAAATCACGCTGGAGGAGTGGTCTCAGATCAGGGACCTATGCACCCTTCTGCACAGTTTTGAAATGGCGACGAAGATGTTTAGTGCTGACTATGCCATTATCAGCATGACTATTCCGGTGATTTACATGCTGGAGCACATGTTAAACAGAATTCGGAGTCAGGTGGTGGCACAAGAGGAGGTGGAGGAAGCAGAGGAGGAGGAGTTGTATGCGGAAGGGCTAACATCTGCAAGGTCCAGACGGTCGGCAGCACCAAGGCGGCAGGCATGTGAGGGTGGGGGAGATGGTTTTATCAGGGCGCATGGTAGCAGCCAAACTAGTGAGGAAGGTGCAGGAGCCCAGGAAGAAGTGGAGGATGAACTGATGGAAGACTCATCAGATGAGGGAGACCTTGATCACATTTCTGTTGTGCGAGGTTGGGGGGAGAGGACAGAGGAAGGAAGCATGATTGTTACCTCGCCACCAACACAACAGGGACTTGGTGCTCCTCAATGCGCAACACACATGAGTGCCTTCTTGCTGCACTACCTGCAACATGACCCTCGAATTGTGAGAATTAGAAATAATCCTGACTACTGGGTTGCCACACTGTTAGATCCCCGGTACAAAAGTAAATTTGCAGAAATTATTCCTGCCATAGAAAGGGATGAACGCATGCAGGAGTATCAGCAGAGACTGTTGCAGAATCTTACATGTGCTTTTCCACAAAACACCAGTGGTGCACGTTGTGAATCTCACAGTTCCAACTTGCCAACCGTGGGACCGTCAAGTGTTCAGCACTCAAACCGTAACAGAACCACAGTATCTGCTGGTAACATCAATTTTGCGGAATTATTTCACCACTTTTTTAGCCCATCCTTTGCAAGGCCACAGGAGACAAGAAGTCTGATACATAGTCAACGCCTAGAGACGATGGTACAGGAGTATCTCCAAGTAAACATTGAAGCCATGACTGTGTCACTGGACCCTTGCTCTTTTTGGGCTTCCAATCTGGATAAATGGCCGGAGCTAGCCACTTACGCCTTGGAGATCTTGTCATGCCCTGCAGCCAGCGTTCTGTCTGAACGTGTGTTCAGCGCTGCTGGTGGTGTGCTGACAGATAAGCGCACGCGGCTCTCCAATGATAATGTAGACAGACTCACGTTCATAAAGATGAACAAATCATGGATCCGAAACGACTTTTCTACCTCTGTGTCATCCTGGGGAGAGTAAAAGCTTGATGATTGGTTAAAATCACCCTACCAACCGTTTTAAGCTTTCAAATTACTAATCATGTTTATCTGTATCTTGACTGGAAAATAATCTGGGCTTTGTAGCAGTGTGCAGCACTGATCCTATTAGCCCATCTATACTAAGCTCCACCAGATTTAAAATTAATAATAATTTTTAGCTGCATCTAGCCCGGAAAATAATTTTGGGGCTCCGAGATGCGCAAGACACATAAGTGCCTTCTTGCTGCACTACCCTCATATTGTCAGAATTCAAAGTAATCATGACTACTTCGTTGCCACACTCTTAGATCCCCCAAACTTTTCGATCAACCTTTTCATTTTAAAAAAGACCAAAAACATGGTCATTTTTGAAATTATAAGCATTAGCAGGTTATTAGAAACTGAAATCAAACAGTTTTCAACTCAAAACTTTATTCTAGGTGATGTTACATTTTCACATAGGACCCCTTGTTCGAAAGGAGCTTCTGAACTCTCTCGTCCATTGAATTTGTCAGGTTTTGGATGGTTTCTGCTTCAATTGTTTTGCCTGAGGACAGAATACCCTCCCAGAGCTGTTGCTTAGATGTGAACTGCCTTCCGCCATCATAGACACTCCTTTTGATGATGCTCCAGAGGTTCTGAATGGGGTAGAGGTCAGGGGAGCATGGGGGTCACACCATAAGTTTGTCCCCTTTTATGCCCATATCAGCCAGAGATGCAGATGTTTTATGTGCAGCATGAGATGGTGCATTATCATGCAAAAAAATGATCTTGCTGTGAAATACATGGTTCTTCTTCTTGAACCATGGCAGGAAGTGCTGTTTGAGAAAATCCACATACAATATGGAGTTCATCTTTAGCGCCTTCAGGGATCCTAAAGGGGCCGACAATCTCTCTCCCCATGATTCCAGCCCAAAACATTACTCCACCTCCTCCTTGTTGGCGCTGTAGCCGTGTTTGCGTGTGGTGTCCATCAACCAGCCATCCTCCACTCCATCCATCTGGACCATCGAGCGCTGCACGGCACTCATCCGTGAACAAAACAGTTTTGAAATCAGTCTTCATGTAATGTTTGGCCCACTGGAGCCATTTCTGCTTGTGTGAAGTGGATAGAGGAGGTCGACAGGATGGCATATGCACAGCTGCAAACCTCTGAAGGACCCTGCATCTTGTTGTTCGGGGGACGTTGGAGGCACCAGCAGCTTCAAAAACTTGTCTGCTGCTATGACAAGGCTTTTTTGCCGCTACTCTTTTAACCTGACGTAATTGCCTGTAGGAAAGAGTCCTCAATTTGCCCTTATCAGCACGCACACGTGTGTACTGTGAATCAGCTACATACTTCTTGATTGCCAAGACACTTCATCCTGATCATCGCACAATGTTGATTGTAGTCATGCCTTGACCTAAACACTCCACAATTTGTTGCTTCTCAGCAGTCGACACATCCTTTTTCTTTCCCATTTTGGCAGAAAATGTAGGCTGCTTAATAATGTGAGACAGCCTTCTTAAGTAGTCTTGCCTTTCATTCGACACACCTGCCAAACTAATTAGCACAGGTGTCTGCAATTGTGTACAGTGATATAAAGAGCCCTGACACACATCACCATCAATGAGTTTAACTGACAAACAAACAAATTTTTCCCTTATCACTCCTAAACACTTTTTGCATAATAATTTGGAACACAGTGTACATGTGCTTTTCCACAAAACACCAGTGGTTCACGTAGTGAATCTTACAGTTCTAACTTGCCAACCGTGGTCTGTATGGAGTTGTTCAATAAAGGGCCCAAAATTAAGATAACATAGATGGGAGAGGTCTCTATGAATAGGAATTCCTAAGTATTTGATACCCTGTGAGGGCCAGGCAAAGGGAAAGTTGGACTGGATGGAATCCTATATGGATTTGGGGAGGGAGACATCGAGGGTCTCAGACTTCGCTGCATTGATTTTAAAATTTGACCATGTAACAAAGTGATCTATTTCAGCCATAACAGCATGGATGGATATATGTGATTGAGTGATATATACTAGTACATCATCAGCAAATAGAGAGCACTTGTACTCGGTGCCTCCCACCTCAATCCACCTAATATTGGGGTTATGGCGAATTGATGAGAGCAGGTGCTCCGTCACTAGGATGTATAAGAGAGGGGACAGAGGACATCCCTGCCTTGTCCCATTGGTGATTGTGAAAGGTGATGAAAATGTTCTGATGCACCCCCTGGGCCTTGGGACACCCGTAGCCGGACGCTTTTTGGTGGATGCTGGTGGTTGTAGTCTTCGTGGCGGCGACCCGGTTCCGTGGCTCAGGGTGGTCAAACCAGTGGCGGTACTATTTATGTGGTTTTGATGTTTAAATGTCCGACTACGCCACCCGTGGATTGCGGTCAGAGTGAACCGCCGCTGCAGGGCAGACCGCTGAGACTGGTGTTGTGGGTGCAGCAGAGCGTAGCATAACTCCCCACGGGAGGAGTATAGCCTCAGGGCAGTGTATGCGGAGGATGGGGGTGTTGGTGCAGGGCAGAAGCAGTAACGACACGGAGTCAGTGATGCAGTCCAGGGCCTTTACTAACAGTTCTTATTATCCAGACCACGTCTGCAGGTAACGGCTGCCCACGTCGTACTGTGCTCACCAGGTGAGGGGCTCAGACAACTCCCAGATAACTTTGGAGCGCTTCACAGGACCCCCTTTGTGTGTCCTTTGTCTGGCCTTTCTTACCAACCCTTCTGTCCGGCTGCCTCGGGCCTCCTCTTGGTAAACTTGGCGCCAGTTTCCCTGACCCTACGTGCTGCCCTCCTAGCGGGTGTAGCGAGGGGCTGCGCCACATAAAATGTCACAGCCTCCGGTTTCTAGCTGAGGGTCGTTTCCTGCCTCCACTAGTTTCGGGGACCGGTCTCCCCCTTTGGCCTGACCCCTCCATGCAGGTGGATTCGGGCGTGCGGTGGCGACTCGCCCGTCCGCACCCCTGGGATCCCTTCGTTCCTCGTTCCTGGAGCCTTCTCCGCTCCTCTTCCTTCCTTCTCCCTCTTCCAGGCCTGGGCCTCTGTTACTAGGCCCGCCTCCGGAGCAGAGCTCATGCAGAGCCCCTGCTCCCTGCCACTTCTGCTCAGACTTCTCTGCACTGAACTAAGATGGTGCCCTCCTTTTATACTCCCTTCTCAATGCACCCAGGAACTGCTTCCTCCCTGCTCCTGCACTACAGGGTTCCCCTTCCTCAGTGTTCCCTCCCCCCACTCCAGCCAGGGACAGGGACTGTCGTGCCCATCTCAGGGGCATATTGGTCGCCCTGCCCCACGGCAATGTGGTGTAATGCATGCAGGTGTCGGGTCCTGATCCACACTCCATCCTTACCTGAGAGTGAGATATCACACCTCTGGGTGAGGTGCAATACCTCTGTAGCAACCGAGCCCTCAGGGTGCTACAGTTCCATATATCTTCAGCCTAGGTGACGTATTGTGATACAGGGCCGTGATTTTGGCTATAAAAGGGTCCCCTAGACCCCTACCCCAAGCTTTATAAGAGAATCATATATGGCGTGCCAGGAGACTCTATGGAATGCTTTCTCAGCATCCAACGAGAGTATCTAATTACAAATTTTTAACTGCATCTAGCCCAGGAAATACTTTGTGCCTAGTAGCAGTGTCTGCTAGTCAGCGGATTATCCCGGCTGTTAAGCAAGCTACACCACCTGTAGTTTGGACACTTAATTTTTTCAAAGGAAATGCTTCGGGACCACGGGCTACTCAGTGAAGAGCATCAGGAGGCACCCCAAGGCATAGGGGCTGGGACTGGCAGTAGGATGCCTTGCAGTGGACAGCCGAGCTCGATCCTTATAAAAGCTTTTTAACTGCAGCAGCTTTAGTGGACGCTACTGGAGCTGGAATTACGCGGCTGCTGGCATGAGACTTGCCCTCCAATAGATCCTTGTAAATGGATTTAAAGTGTATTCATTCAAATTAGAGAGACAATTTAAATTAAAAAGCTTAGAGCTGCCTCCACCACAGGGGGGCTCGCTCGACCCACCAGCGGACAGGCATCAGTATTGGGAGAGGGGGGCTGGCCGTCAGGGTTCACCGCGGCTCTGGCACAAACCCGGCGACAAGGAGGTGGCACGGGCAGGAGCGGACTGAACGTGTCGGCTTCTCACTTTTTGGATTTTAGAAGGGCATGACATGCCTATATCTGTGTCTCCCCCTCCTTTTACTCCTCCACCTCTTTTCTTTTCTCATGACTATATGTACTTGTCACTTCTCCATGTGTTAGTTGTGTCTTCTGAGCAGTTTGTCAGCTTTTGGACACCTTTGAAGGTGTTTTCTATGTGTTTCTATGTGTTTTTGTTTGCCTGCCATTGGTT
This sequence comes from Phyllobates terribilis, assembly GCF_046119375.1. NCBI lineage: Eukaryota > Metazoa > Chordata > Amphibia > Anura > Dendrobatidae > Phyllobates > Phyllobates terribilis. The sequence goes on along the minus strand of NW_027362767.1, from coordinate 344,882,453 downwards.
TTAACGGTGCTCGAAGGTGTTCGACGAACAGTTCGACGAACAGTTCGGTGAACACACGGGTGTTCGACGAACCGAACTCGAACTCTACGGGGGTGGCTCAACACTACTCTGGAACTGCTTGCTCTTCTTCACCTTCCGGCTCTGGTGTAGGTTGTTGCTGAGCCGGTTGCAAAAAATGCAGAACGGGTACCACTATGGCATCGACTATTCGAGTCCAGGACTGAGGGAACTCTCCAAGAACGGTGCTGATCATTTCTTCCTTGTCCTCTGGGCGTTCAAGGTCACTTTGATCCTCTTCTGCACTACAGAGTTGCTCGTGGCATCCTTTGAGCTGGTCTCTGGAGACGGTACTAGTGGTTTCTCCTCCATCCTTTGTGATCACGCACACCTTCGGGTTGTCGTGATCAGACTGCAGTACGGTGTAGGGTTCCCTTTCCCACTGGTCGTCCAACTTGTGAAGCCTTCTCTTTCGCTTCAGGACCTGCTTACCAGGTTCTAGGGGACCAGCAGGGGCGTGTTGATTGAAGAGTTTTTCTTGCCTCTCTCTCACCTGGGCCAGGCTCTTCTCCACACTCTCCTGTACCTTCTTGTACTGCAGTTGACTTTCCGTATCCCAGTCTGCATCCGGGGAGGTGTCCTCAGGTGTTAGGACTCCCATCTCCAGGTCTACGGGCAGCTTACCTGGTCTAGCTCGCATCAGGTAAGCCGGGGTGCAGTTTGTAGCATTCACCGGGATATGGTTGTATAAGTCTATTAGATCCGGCAGTTTTTCTGGCCACAGGCTGCATTCCTCCAGGGGCAACGTCTTCAGGAGATCAATGACTATATTGTTCATTTTCTCACACATCCCGTTGGTTTGTGGGGGGTAAGGCGTTGTCCGAATCTTCTTACAGCCATAGAGGTTGCAGAACTCTTGGATGATTTCAGACTCGAACGCTGGACCCTGGTCTGTCAGGACCTGTTCCGGATACCCGTGTGGACGGCAGAAGTATTGCTGGAAGGCTGTGGCCGCCATTTGGGCTGTCAAGTCTTTTACCGGGACCACCACTAGAAAACGGGAATAGTGGTCCACGATTGTCAGGGCGTAGATGTATCCTGACCGGCTTGGAGCCAATTTGACATGGTCCAGAGCTACCAGCTCAAGAGGCTGCTGGGTGACGATGGGCTTCAAGGGTGTCTTCTGGCTGGTCCCGTCTTTTCTCCTTAAGTTACAAGGGCCACAGTCCCTGCACCACTTCTCTACAGCCCCTCTCATGCCGACCCAAAAGAACCGTCCTCTAGCAGGAACTCCAGTTTCTTCCAACCAAAGTGCCCCGCTCTGTAATGGTAAGCCCCCAGGACCATAGCTGCATCCCGCCTTGGGACCACGACTTGCCAGGTCAGCTCGTGTGTCCGGTGGTTGACAAGCCTTCTGCACAGCTTGCTTTCGTAGAGGAACAGATTGCTCTTCTCTTTCATAGCTGCTTGGCTTCCTCTGGGGCATCCGGATCTAAGCCTGCATCTTCCTGGGTCAGCAGATATTTCACCAGGTGGATGGCAGGGTCACTATCTTGGGTCTCGGCCCAGCTGTGGTGAGGTAGGGGATTGATCATAATGGTTGTTAAATCTTCCTCCTTCACGCGGTGGGAGTATTGAACGGCTCCGTACCGGTGAAACGCGGGGAGTTCTACCTCCTCCAGCTCTTCTGGGTCTTCGTCACCTTCAGGTAAGTGAGGCATTCTCGATAGGGCGTCAGTATTGGCATTGGTTTTGCCTGCCCGGTACTTGATCACAAAGTCATAATTGGAGAGACGGGCCATCCACCGCTGTTCCAAGGCACCAAGTCTTGCACTGTCTAGGTGTGTTAACGGGTTGTTATCCGTATACACAGCGAACTTTGCGGAGGCCAGGTAATGCTTGAAGCGTTCCGTTACGGCCCACACCACCGCCAAGAATTCTAGCTTGAAGGAGCTGTAATTCTCCGGGTTCCTCTCGGTGGGCCTCAGCTTCCGGCTGGCGTACGCGATCACCCTTTTTCTGCCTTGCTGGTTTTGTGACAGTACGGCTCCCAGTCCCACATTACTGGCGTCTTTGTGGAGAATAAAAGGCTGGCCATAATCAGGGTAGGCCAGGATCTCATCCCCTGTGAGGGCCATCTTCAACTGGCGGAAGGACTCCTCTTCCGGTTTATCCCACTTGAAGGGTGGCTTTTGGCTTCTGGACTTAGACTGTCCTATCAGAAGGTCCTGCATAGGAGCTGCCATCTTGGTGAACCTGGGGATGAACCTTCGGTAGTAGCCTACCAACCCGAGGAATTGCCTCACTTCCTTGATGTTCGAAGGGCTTGGCCAGCTCTTGATTGCCGTGACCTTGTCAGGGTCGGGGGCTACTCCTTCCGCACTTACCACGTGCCCTAGGTATTGGACTTTTGGTTTCAACAGGTGACACTTTGATGGTTTCACCTTCAGGCCATAGCCTGCCAGGGCTTCGAACACCTCGGCCTGGTGCTTTAGATGGTCCTCGTAAGTCTTCGAATAGACGATCACGTCGTCCAGGTAAAGGAGGACCGTCTCGAAGTTTCGGTGCCCTAGACAGCATTTCATCAGCCTCTGGAAGGTCCCTGGTGCGTTGCAGAGCCTGAAGGGCATACAGTTGAACTCGCTCAGTCCCATCGGGGTGGTGAAGGCGGTCTTCTCCTTGTCAGCCTCTGCCACAGGAACCTGCCAGTCCAAAGTAGAAAAGAAGTTAGCTGATTTTAGTGCGGCTAAAGACTCCTCTATTCTAGGCAGCGGATATGCATCTTTGTGGGTGATACTGTTGATTTGTCTATAGTCCACGCACATTCTCATGGTGCCGTCGTTCTTTTTTACCAGAACCAGGGGGGCTGCCCAGGGGCTACAGCTATCTCTAATGACCCCAGCTTCTTTCATTTCCCGCAGCATACCCTTGGCGTTCTGATAATGTGCAGGGGGTACAGTCCTGTGTCTCTCTTTTATTGGTGAGTGGCTCCCTGTGGGGATGTGGTGTTCTATCCCTTTTACTCTGCCAAAGTCCAGCGGGTGCTTACTAAAGACTCTCTCGTACTCCTGTACCACCCGGTAGACTCCTTGTTTTTGGTGCAGGGGAGTGGAGTCAGCACCCACATGGAGTTTCTGGCACCATTTCTCCTTTTGTTTCTGGGAGCCATTACCCACCGCCTGTGGAGATGGAGGCAAAGGCTCCACGACCCTGATAGCTTTGTGTTCGACAACAAACAGTTTGGCAAGTGTAGCGTACCTAGGTAAGTGTACATCTCTCTCAACAATGTTGAGAATGCGAACGGGCACCCTCCAATGACGGACATCAACCACCCCCCGGGCTGTCAAAAAGGTGGGCCTGCTGTCTGAGTACACGGGTTCTACCATGGCTTGGTAGTCTCTACCTCTCAACCCGATTGCAGTCCAACACCAGATCATCATTTCACTTTTGGGAGGCATGGAAATGGGGAATGGGTCACTCAGTCTTACGCTACCGATCTCACCACCAGACAGTTCTACCTGCTGCCATCTCATCAGGGCTTTTATCTCCTTGTTGAGGACTCTCTGTTGGCTGGAACTAGCATTCACCGCAACCTGTTGTAGAATTACAATTACCTCTGAAAGACAATTTTCAATCACGTTAGTACCCACAGTTATTTTAGGGTGACTTTCACGACGGTCAATGTCCACAATAATTACTCTCTATGCCGGTAGTTCAACTTCACCAATTTTAATGGTCATCTCCTTGAACCCCATCTGCGGCATGGGTAAGCCATTACTGGCGATGATGCTCAAGTTACTGTCTGGATACCGTGTGATATCAGCATCAGTCCAATACTGCTTAAAAAGTACATAAGGGATAGTGGTTACTTGCAACCCAGTATCCAGCAAGGCGCTCATGGGGATACCGTCCAGCACCACGGGTAAAACCGGGCGCCCCCCAACGTACTTATTGCACCAATTTTAAGGGCCTGGTGATCTTATGCCTGGGGGTTGGCCCTCTGCCCCAGGTTGGACCAGTTTAAATTACAGTACCTGGAAATGTGTCCGGGCTGGTTGCATCGACGGCAAATGGGCTGTCCATCCTCTGCGTAGTGGTCTGTGGGCCTCCCTCGGAACGACGGGATCCTCCTCTGTCGACGCCACGGGACATCCTACGGACTTGAAGCCAGCTCGAGGGGTCTTGACGGGTCCACTTGTAACGCCTGGACGGTCTTGGTCAGCACTGCGATGCTACTGGTCAGCTCCTGGACTTGGTGATGCAGATCTTTCGACGGGGCTTGGTTCAGGGCCTGTGCATCCGCCCCCAAAGAGTCCATAGAGGATGGCACCACCACCTGGTGGTAGGTGAGAGCAGGGCACCAGGGGTTTATAGCGCCACTTGTTGCGGGTTCACGGAGCACCCTTATGGCCCTGTCCTTAAATTGGGCAAAGGTCAGATCAGGGTTCTGAAAGAACATGAGGTGCAGCTGGGTTCTGTGGGTGCTAGACAGCAGACCTTCTATAAACTGTTCTGTTAGTAGCTTATCCGTATCCTGCATGCTGCCAGGGTCAGCTTGTTGGATGGCCCTCAAGGCTTCCTGCAAATTTAGGGCATAGTCTCTGATGCTGTCCTGTGCCCACTACTTACATCCATAGAACCTCATTTTAATTTCAGCAGAGGTACGTGTGTCAAAGGTACCCCGCAGCCGGGCCAGAATACCCTTCACAATTCTTTTCTCCTCAGCGGGCCATGATTTTACCTCCCTTTGGGCTGCGCCAGTTAACTGCCCTGTTAGTATGCTAACCTTCTGTTCCTCTGTCAGGGGGTAGACTTGGAACAAACTGTACAGCCTTTCCTTAAAGTCAGTTAGGGCATGGGGCTCCCCTGAATACTTAGGCAGCCAGGCAGCTCCAGGGATGTAAGGCAGGGAAAATGGCATCACCGCTGCTGCAGCTTCGCTGGTGGTAGTGGGCGCCTCCGTGTCTGACATCTTCCTCCCCCCGAGTTAAGCGCAGCCTACCTTCCGATGATCCTCTTCTGTAGGCCGCGGCTCCGTTGGTGCTGCTCCGGACGAGGACCTTGCATCGCGTCCTGGTGACATCAGCGTCGCTCTCTCTCCCTTCCAGGACCTTGCGCAGCGTCGGTGCGTGGGGCAGAGCTTCGGGTCTCACGCGGTTTGGACGTCCACGCCCCTCTTCTTCCCGCGCGGCGTCCTGAAGATGGCGTCCGATGGCAGGAAAAAGGCTGAAGATGGCGGGAACCGACGGAGGATGGCGGGAGACGGCGTGGAAATGGCGGGAAACGGCTCCGGATGGCGGGAAACCTCTTTTCAGGTGCGTGTACAGTCTTTTTCCGGCATGCAATACCCATTTGTGGCAGGTTGGTTACTATCCTGCCGACTACGCCAAAGCTGACTCGCCCCCTGGGCCGTGGGGCATTCGGATCCGGGCAATAGGGGAACGATGGGGGTAGTAGTGGGTACCCGGTTCCTTGGCTCAGGGTGGTCAGACCAGTGGTAGTCTGCGACGCGCTGTTGGTGTGTCTGACTACGCCACCCGTGGATTGCGGTCAGTGCGGACCGCCGCTGCCAGGTAGACCGCTGGGGCTGATGATGTATGCAGCTGGGATAGTGTGACTCCCCACGGGAAGAGTGAGGCCCCAGGGCAGTATAATGTAAGATCGGGGTGATGGTGTAGGGCGCCCCAGTATCGCTAGTGCTGGAGGAGCAAGGAGCACACAGACAAAACGTTGCAGTCCAGGGTCTTTACTAGAACAGGTGAACTGACTCACAAACAGTCCCGGCTAGGAGGGGACCTGGATGTCTGAGAGCAATTGGGAAATTGTCCCTGGTCAGGGTGAGGGTGTAGGCCTACCGTGCTCTCTGCGCTCCTTCTGGCTATCTCCTCCTGGTAGGGTAACAGCCCACGGTTCTGAGCTCACGTGTCCTCTCGCCCGTATGGTTTGCAACGTGGGTTCCTTTCTACTCCTGGCCTGGTACGGCTCTGCTGGTCCCTTCTGCTGTGGCGGAGCCTCCGGGCTTCTTAGGCCAAGGAACGTACAGTCCCCTGCGGACTGGTTATCTGCTGTAGGACGTGGAATCCTCACAGCCTCAGACACCAAAGTCTGGTAAATTTGGTTCTTTATCTGCCAGGACAGGCGTACTTCACCTCCTGTCCCTTGCTTGTGGCTCTCCTACTGCCACACATCCTCTTAGGGTGCAATACAACTGTCCCTCACTGCTCTGGGACAACTCTCAATCCAGAGACAGGTTGTCCAGTTCTCCCTAACCCTGCCCCCAGTTCCAGCTTTTATAGGGGCAGCCTGCTCCAACTACTGGCCTGTGACAGGAGGTATTGCATGCTAATGTTCTCCTGACCAGAGAACCTCCCCCTTGCTCTCAGACACAGCTTTATTATATTTGTGGCATCCAGGCCAGGATGACACACATATTCCTTACTTATTCTCTATTTTGCCCTTTCTACATAGCTGTTTCCCTTATTCAATATGGTATTTGCATAGTTGAAAATGCTAACTGAGCATGCACTATATATGTAAAATATGGGCCTTTTCCTTTTGCAAGATGGCGCATGCTATGACACTTCTCTTCCTTCCTTTTTGGTCCAACTTTATTGATATGAAAAGTGGTACCACATGAGGCAGGTTTGGGTGGATTTGTCTTCACATGGGGAGTTTTTTGGAATGTTTTTAAAGAAGTGAATTGCTTTCAGAATTATTTATACCCATGTAGTTTCACAACCAATTTATGCACTATGCACTTAATTTTTCTTGGATTATGTCATATTGATCTGCTAACCATATATGCACTATGTAATGATAAATTATGATGTCTGATTATCCATATTTATATCTGTTACACTGATTACACAAATGATGATTTTATATTTTTAATTGTTATTCATGACTTGTACACTTGTTTAACTGGCTGAGAAAGGAATGAACCTAACTGAAACACCTCCATATGGGCCGTTAAAGTCCTATAATTTGCACTATTTTGCAGTGCTGCTTCCATTTTTTCTATCTATCTATCTATTTATAGTTCTATTTATCTATCTCTCTACCTATTTTATTGGTTATTAAAAAAATCATTATTGATAATTTATTAAAAGGTTAAATTTTATCTGCATTTCATTTACAATATTTATGGAGTACTGCTTCCATTTTTTATTTCCATTATTCAGGTTAGGCTTATGTCTGGGAAGCTTTGCTCCCCCGTTTGCTCTCTTTTTTATATATATTTAGCAATTGCTGCTTTTTTCCTTTTTCTAGATAGATCTAGGTAATTCTCACTGTAAGTTTATATTATGGATCAAAAAACTACTTGTTAAAAAATATAAATATTTAAAAAGTAAATATCAAATTAAATACAAATATTTTGAAATAGTAAAATAAAAAATGTTTTAAAGCTAAAATCTGTATTTTAACATTAACATACACAATATTTTCATTTTCTATTGTATGTATGCCCTTATAATGTATATTTTTACATGGTTTCCAAAATAGTAGCAAAACAAAATACTAATTTTGTCTTTAAGTGCTTACTTTATATTTCCTATTTATTTTAAGCAATTTTATTTTATTTTTTTAATACAATCACTTGATCATGTCACAGTAGTTTTTATCCATGGTGATCATATAATTGCATGGTATACTCTATATAATTATTGGGCACACAAGTACATGATTATTTCTGCCTCGTAGACTAAGTATTATCAAGAGATGTAAAAAAGTACAAATCACATGGCAATTAGTTGCCTGGCAACTTGAAGTATAATTATCATGTAATCTTCAGAGAAGGCATCGCTCATGTATTAAACAGTTTTGCTTGATACTATTTTATCAAAGACAATTGTCCCACTTTTTTTTTTTTTTGCTTACTCTTATCTAAACAATTTAATAGTGGAAAACAATGCATGAATTTTGGGTGACCCTTATTGTAATTGAAAAGATAATTGTGAAGGAACTGATTGTGGGGGATTGGAGATTCCCATGGATGGTGCTTATAGTTGTACAGCATATTGTGCCATATATAATTTTGAACATGTGAAAAAATCTGGTATAAGTAAAATGTTCACTATGTGGTTTTATTTTTGTGAAATTAAAAAAATGTAAAGTTGGTAACTTTTTCAAGTCGCACATTCAAATTGCATCTCAGTCAAACGTCTTCTCACTGCTGCGGCCTGCTGAGAAAAAGGGATAGAAAATCCATTAGCAACTGCGTAACATATCATTTGACTAGTGCCTCTGCCCTACTTAACATTGGCGTTAACTTTAAAAGTAACCTTAAGGAAGCAGATAAATCCAGTGAACATTTTAGGCTTGGTTCATGCCATATTTGAATACTACATGCACATCAAAAAATGCTCATGCCTTATGTTTTAGGTGCCCATAGAGTGTTATATTGATATATATTTGGCTTTTATTGAACTACATTACTACTTGAATGTATTAAGTCAACTGCACTTTAAATACTTCCACTTGCCATATCCTGGTATGCCATATCTAGGCATAGGACACTTAACTACACCTTTTCTTTTGGACATAGGCTGTTAAAAATATAAAAAAATACATATATTTTTTATTCTTCTTTCTCACAGAATCCTTTAGTTGCTCATTTTGTCATCACTATATAGGGAATATATCACAGATCGAGCACCAACACACTATACATCTGATAAATAAGAAAGATAAAACCTTGTGTTCCCAATGTATTATTACTCCTGCAAAAATTCCATATAGGGATTGAATTTTGGGCTCCATATTTTAAATATTATATTGGAGCTAGAGTCACTTTAAAGGCAATTAGATTATTACAAGGGATGAAAATTATCTCATACAGTATGTGAGGTTAGAAAAATCGGGTTTGCTTAGATTAGAAAAAAAATACTTCAGAGATGATCTCACTTACATGCAAAAATGCATTTATGGTCAATGCACAAGATTTTTTCCTTCAAAGAACACAAGGCACATTATTTATGTGTGGAGGAAATATGATTGTGGCAAGTAAATAGGAAAGGATTTTGAATAGTTAAAGTAGTCAGACAGTGGAATACCTGACCATAAGAGGTAGTAATGGCCGATACAAAGTCAGTGTTTGCCACTGAAATCTGAAAGAGCAAGCCAGGAATTGTATTTTTTTTGTTAAGCGCCATTCAAATGGGGTAAAAGTGATAAAACAGACTTATTGTTTTTAGAAAAAATTATTTGTTTTTGCATCGCCATATTCTGAGAGCTATAACTGTTTTAATATCTGATAATAGAGCTTAATGGCAATTGTTTTTTTGCTGGATGAGATGATATCTTCAGGTGTAAGATTTTTATTTACATATGACTTTTAATAGTGTTCGCTTCTATGTTTTTTGACAGTATGATGGAAAACATTGTTTTCGCTATGTTTTCTTCTTTTAGTGTTTTTGCAGAGTTTACTATTTGGATTCAATAGTATGACAGTTACATAGATCAGGTCATTTCTGACATTGAGATACCAAACATTAGTCATTTTTTTGCTTTTCATTTTAGATAAAAATGCTTGTTTATCAGTGTAATATTTTTTGGGTAATTTTTCATTTTTTATTTTGTATATGTATAATTTTTTTCTTACTCTCTTTTACTTATTTTTACGCTAATGTGCCAGCACAAGCACCATGATGTACCAGTATGCCATATTGTGGGAACACCTTATGGGGTTAAAAAAAGGGCTAGATGCTTTTCTCACAACAAATGTGATAGACAAAATATCTATTATACAAGGTCAAAGAGAGTCAAACTTATTGGACCTTTGTCTTTTTTACACCTATGCATTGATGTAACTGAGTTTTAGGTAAAAAAATAAATAAAACAGAAGAAACAGAACTTCCAGCAGGCTTCTCCCATGTCAATAAATAAATGCATGATGCAATGTGAATTCTGTTTATGTCAATAAGATGGCTTCACCACAAGAACTCTAAAAAGAGCACCTGGGAGAATATGTCTAAGATGCAATAAATCAAAATAGCTTGGTAAATTTCTTATGCCTCAAAAAACTTTTGCACACATCCATAATGGGGCTCTAACTGTTGTCACAAGGTCAATGTGCGATAGCTTGGCCAGAGAAGATGGTTGGCAATGGGTAGTATAGAGCCACTTCAAAACCAGGATGTCTAAAACAAAAGCAGAAATGTCAGGCAGGTGGATGGTCAAAAACAGACCGAGGAGACTACTAAAAATATAAGTGGATAGATACATGTGAACCAAATCTAGCAAAACTATAACTGACAATAGGATTAGGCATTCAGGATCTTAATTAGCCAGTGACCAGCAAGAACCTAAAGATAAAAGTTTAATTCCTGAACTTCTATAGTATCAACTGACATTAGTGCTTTCTCTTTGTCTAAGCAGAATATTAAAACATTAACAATATCAAATAATTAAGTGAGCAGCTTCTATAAAGTGAAAATAAAATTTGGAATTGGAATAATCTGTTACTACATGGTTAATGTCATAATATCATTTATGTGTTATAGCAATGAGCTTATTTAATATTAAAATTAACATGCTGCTTTATTTATATGGAGTTTTTTCTTCCTTTGTGAAATCACGTTCATGATCTGCCCATTATTAATTAGGCAAAACTTGAGGTAATGGACTAATGCTTTCAAAATAAAGTGGTTCCTCATATTGAATTTTTTTAGGCAATGACTGAGAACCTAGTTTAGATATTTATAGGTTCTCATGTATGGGCTAGTATGGCTATAATGTTTGTATTTTGACATTTTGTGATTTTTTTTTTCTTGCTACATATAAGTATTAAATTAAATAATACAAAATTTTAAGTTTCATATTGACATGATAGAGTCAATGATCTTTTTTCCATAAGGACAGATTTGCAAGGATCAATGACTGCTGATTTTCGAAAAATAGAAACTGAACAAAAATGAAGTTCTTGGTTTGAGGTCAGCACTCAGCACTATAGATGAGCAATTGAATTTGAGAGGAATCAAATTCTACTCAAATTTGATGTAAATCTTTATTTGCCAAAATACTGATGTTTAGTAATTTTGCTTCTGCATAGATACAGCAAAAGGTTAGAAAATAAAAAAGTCCTTATACTCAACTCACTGGTCACCTTTCCAGTCTCTCCAATACTCACCGTCACCGTCTGATTCTTCTGATCCACTGCCACTCACACTGGAATTCCAAGGTCTCTTAAGCTAATCCAGGATTTACAGCTTTTATGGGTTTTGTGCATTCATGTAGTAATTCAAGCCTCACTTCGTGATGTCAAGATGCTGTGACCAACTTCAGAGCTAGTGGCGGGTGATTAGAAAATGTGGTGAGGGCCAAACATGTGGCGGTGAGAATCAGAGGGGCCAGAAAGGTGAATAGTAAGGTGAATATAAGAAATGTTATTTTTATACAATCCCAGCATAAGAAAGGGACGTTACAATAACAAAGTATAACTTCTCTGTGAATCGAATTGCCTGGGTTAAAAACATGCGAACAGACAAGTTTGAATTTTGCCTTAACCACTCATCTATACTCAGCACCTAACAGCAAAAAAGCAACATGTACAGTGGGTATGGAAAGTATTCAGACCCCTTTAAATTTTTCACTCTTTGTTTAATTGCAGCCATTTGGTAAATTCTAAAAAGTTCATTTTTTTTCTCATTAAAGTACACTCTGCACCCCATCTTGACTGAAAAAAAACTGAAATGTAGAAATTTTTTCAAATTTATTAAAAAAGAAAAACTGAAATATCACTTGGTCATAAGTATTCAGACCCTTTGCTCAGCATTGAGTAAAAGCACCCTTTTGAGCTAGTACAGCCATGAGTCTTCTTGGGAATGATGCAACAAGTTTTTTATACCTGAATTTGGGGATCCTCTGCCATTCTTCCTTGCAGATCCTCTCCAGTTCCATCAGATTGAATGGTGAACGTTGGTGGACAGCCATTTTCAGGTCTCTCCAGAGATGCTCAATTGGGTTTAGGTCAGGGCTCTGGCTGGGCCAGTCAAGAATGGTCACAGAGTTGTTCTGAAGCCACTCCTTTGTTATATTAGCTATGTCCTTAGGGTCATTGTCTTGTTGAAAGGTAAACCTTCGGCAAAGTCTGAGGCCCAGAGCACTCTGGAAGAGATTTTCCTCCAAGATATCTCTGTAGTTGGCCGCATTCATGTTTCCTTCAATTGCAACCAGTCTGGCTGGGCCAGTCAAGAATGGTCACAGAGTTGTTCTGAAGCCACTCCTTTGTTATTTTATCCACTGCCTGTGCCCCGCTCTTCTGCCGCCGCTCCCACCCCACCATCCACAGCCAGAATGTAAGTGGGACCCTCACTCCAGTATAAGCCTTTTTCAGCATAAAAAATGTGATGAAAATGTCAGCTTATACACGAGTATATAAGGTAATTTTATAATCTAATAGATTGGAAATTTACAGAAATGAAAATACCAAGTATGCTTCTTTTTAAATTTCTATTATTTTTTAACAAGGAAAAGGGGGGTGATTAATATATATTTTTTTTTTACATTTTTACTTTATTTTTTATTAATTTCAAAGGACTTGAACCTGTGATCATTTAATTGCTTATACTACATATTACAAAAAAAATATACTGGAAATGATTATCTTCTATGAAGCTAGTGTTTGGCTGTTCTCCACAAAAATAGAAAAATAACAGCCATGGGGACTTTAAGCAAGCTTCTATGGTAACTTATCACTTCACTACCTGGACAATCACTATTTAAATTACGGTAAGTAGTAAAATAAATATAACCGATTCTCACTTCAATTCCAGTGATGTTGCTGCCGGGTTTCCCAGGGCTCGTGTGATATTATATTATTATGCCCTTTGAGCTCTGCAGACAATCAACGCTTGCTATTGGACTGCTGTACTCTCAATATTCTGCTTGTCTGACATTTGTCCAAGGGAATGAGAGCGCAGCAGCCCTATAGCAGATGCTGCTTGGCTGAAGGGTTAAGAGGGCAAAACAATGTCATGGGGACCCTGGGAGACACAGGGCTGTCATCAATGGAACAACATCAGTGCGATTGGTGAGTATCTGTTTATTTTACAAGGGGGGACTACTTCATTTTAAATGGGTTGCTGAGGTAGTAGACAACTCCTTTAAGATAAAATTAATTAGGAAAAATGTATCCAAATGTATTGTACTTATTTTTATTTTATTATTTATTTTTTCATTATTTTTTAATTCTTGCTATTTTTAATTGCATATTTTTTATTTTTTTTAATATGCCCTCTTTTGCATTGCATTCTTTACCATTCCTTCATGCAATTTTTTGCATTCTATATTCCAGTGCCTCCTTCCAATCTGTGGTCATTCACTTTAATTTCATGCTCCCCACATAGTAACATTACAAGCATTCGTCCTCCTGAACTCATACGTATGCACAACATATAACTAGGTGTCTTCATTCTCTTTCAGTAATCTCCGCACACATTCGGACACATTCAAACCTTGCACATGCACTCTACTTCCCGGTGCAGCTCCATAACGTCATTCGTATCCCGCCTCTCCACCGGCTTTATAAGACGTTATTCCTCACCCGGAAGCTAAACTTTGGCACGACTAGGTCCACATTATCCACATTCCATAATCCTTTCATCTGCAGGTATGTTGCCATATATTTATCTTACTGCTTGCACTTGGTGTGTGATATGTTTTGTATATCTTATCTATAGTTTTCACACACCTTTGTTTCTCTGATGTCCTTTTACCCGTTATTTATTTCTTATTCTCCAGTTTTCTTGCTAGATCTTTTTTCTCCATTATATTTTCCTTCATTATTATTTTTTTCTATCTACTTCCATTCAATTTTCATATGACCTCCACTCCCACATTTGCTTTCACCCCATATTTACTTTATACTTGCCTATAAACCTTACCCCACAGGGTCCTAAAAAAACCTCTTATGAAATTTCGTGCAGTAGCTGATGTTTAACTTTTGGGACTTCTTATGCGGAAAAAAACGATTTGCTTAAATGTAACTTATGAGATTAATCTTCAAATTCTTGCATGTTCTTCTAGCATTTATTTTCATACCACGTGCTTGTATATGTATATACCTTATTTTTTTCATTTTGATTTGAGATTATATTGTACATTTTCTTTTGTATTCAGATTGCCTTGAAAAACACCAGTGTTTGTGAAATGTCTGTGAATAAGTCTATTGATACTTGAAATAAAGTTGTTTTTATTTTCATGTAACTATGTCCATTTTTGTGCTGAAATATATCCTGACAATTATCCAAATATATTTTGTTATGTATGCTTAAGCCTTTTAGGATGGACATTTATTTTAAATGCAGTTGGCCAGACATTTTTTAAAAAGAAAAAAATACGACTATGAATATATTGAAGGTGTCATTTAGATCGTTCATCACAAATTCCACCAGATCTCACAGGAAAAATAGCACTGCATGGCGACGAATGGATCTGGCACATCACAAATGGAAACAAGAGCCACAGATATGAACAGAGACCCTGTGGCAATGATTATTTTATTTACTTTAAGTGGATTCTGATCTTTTTCTGACTCCTTTATTTACAATAGTTGATTGCACTTGCAACCTTATAACAGTGGAAACTGTCAGAAGTATTTGTTTGCTGAATATGAGTTGAGAAAGGTTTAGAAATAAATACACAATAATTGCAAATGATCAATAAAAAATATTAAGCTAGGGGTGCTCGTGTTTTTTTGCTTATTGAGTATACTATGCTAGATATATAGTTAAATCAAGTTTGATTCCACTTTTTTTGTAATTCATTTTTCGCAAATAAATCAAAATGGTTACCATTTTGCTGTATTGAAAAGGGCTGTGAAGGCATTAAGAAGAAATTTAACAAAGATAATACTCACCTTTCCCTAGACCTCACCTTCTCAATAGCTCTCTAACCTGTCCTTACAGTTCTTTCTTCTTCAGCATCTCAAGTGCTGACTAGGACTTATGAAGTCATGAAATTGTAGCATGAAATAATGTTTATTCAGCACTACAGCAGTAAAGAATTATCACAATCTGTGTGTGATGCGAGCACTGTTCAAATTCACCTTGAAGCTCCAAAATGCCTACTATGAATAAGCTTGGCGCAAGCTATTTTTTTTCCTAGAACCTAAGGGCTGCCTTGGCCTTCACCCTTTAACCCCTGAACAGGGATCTAGACTTACACAAGGGTCCCTGGTCTAGGGTCACATAGTCAGCTACTGTTCGGTGGTATAAGCTAAAAAGAAGGATAGTCAGACAGTTGGGTCAGATCCAGGAGTTCACATCAGGAACAGAATCATAAAACAATCGGGTAGTCATATGTCAAGCAGAGGTAAAGAAACTGGAACAATCAAAACAAAACACAAGAGCACAGTGCTGAGGTCTATACCAGAATAAAGGAACTGGCAGTGGGAACTGGCTCTTAGGTGTTTATATAGAGCAGCCTCACCCAGTGCTGACATCATGACAGCAGATAGATACCCAAATTAACAAGATTAACCCTGTAGCTTCTAGACTTGCCAGAGCCATAAGTCCCAGGAATAATATAGGACTGATGCTGTCAAGCATTACCTGCAAACAAGGTGCGGCGTGGCCTAGAGGCCAAAGCTGTAGCCGGCACAGATCTTACACTGTGAAGAAGACTAATGACCTGCTGTGGCTGAAGTAAAGGCTAGAAATTTGATGCTCTAAAGGTGAGCTATGCCTAAAAGGTGGGGGCCAGGAGAGGTATCATCTCTTCTTCGTTTTATCCTATGTTTATTATGCTCTGCTCCAGAAGGACTGAAGAGCATAATAAAGCACAATTACTGCAAATCACGTTTTCTGCACAGATTTGATAGAATCTGCAAATGTGATTTTTGGCTGCTTACATTGCTGCTTAGATCAACATTAGGCTATACATTTGTCAGCATCCACAGCCTGGGTCGATGCCATGGTATTTGTCTACCATAGCAACCCATTACAAGAAAATGTATACTGCACTGTGTATTTTTTTTCTTGTGGTGACACCATTTATAAAAAAAAAGTAGAAAAATAAACTTTATCCTGATGTATGCTGCAAAAAGTAAGGTAATACGACATTTTTTTGGCATCTATCTTGTGGAGGGGAGCTTTTGATGATGTTTAATGGGCTCGATCTTGCTTCACATAATGCAGCATTATACCTGATTTTCTTCATACATATACAATGGAGCACCTTATTACATGGCGCACCAATTGAGCTAAGAATTATTGTCTATTATTAGAGATGAGCGTTGTTCTACTCGAACTGTTCGCCAATCTCAAATTCGAGCTGTTTTGGGCGGTGTTCGAGCCGTTCGGCGAACACGAACGATTTGAGAAAAATTCGGCTGTTCGAGGTTATGTTCGATAACTGTTCGTGCACCAAAATCATAACTGGATTTTTTCTCAGTAATGATGAAAATAATGTTAATACGCAGTTTGAGTGTACAGCGGGGTGGGGGGAGGGGCAGGGGATGGATCTCTGCAGGAATAATGAAGAACTCCATTTTTTTTTCTCTTTCCCGCATTTACAGTGGGGAGGTGCAATCTGTCAGCCTATCAGCAGCGCACACACGGAGCGAAGTGCTTTTTTTCACACAAGCAAGGGCATGTGTCATTGGCAGTGTATGTCACATGTCCCCGCCCTATAAGACCCAGCCATTTTCCCTGTCGCCACCATTTTCTCACTGCTGCAGCTGCGTGTTAGACGGCACCGCTGTTGCTGTGTGCGCTATACCTTGTTAATTTCAAGCCAATTTTCGCACAAATCTACAGATAGCTTGGGAGTAGGGAATAGTTGTGATTGCAGTCCTTTTAAGGACTAGGTTACAGCATTTCCTATGACTTTTATCAGGCAGGTCTGTGCTCTTAAATAGATAGATTGTGGGAGTAAAGACTAATTGTAATTGCAGTCCTTTTCAGGACTAGGTTACATCAGTTCCTATCAGTTTTTGCCAGGCAGGTCTGTGCCAGTGCTGTGCAAGTTTTTTTCACAGCATTTGGCTGAATCTAGCAAAGCTAATCCTTTTTGGCCTATTCCAGAGTGTGTTAGTCAGTGGAGTAGCCTATCTGTGTTGCAAGACATACCACCTGAGTATAGAATACCAATTTTTTTACTGCACCTAGTGAAGTAAAATCTTTTGGGCATAGCATCATTCTATTAGTCCATCTATACTGACCTCCATCAGGTTGCAAATTGAATATAATTTTTTTTCTGCATCTAGCTCTGAAAAAATATTTGGGCTTCTAGCAGTGTGTGGGACTTGTTCTATTAGTCCATCTATACTGACCTCCATCAGGTTGCAAACTGAATATAATTTTTTTCTGCATCTTTCTCTGAAAAAATATTTGGCCTTCTAGCAGTGTGTGGGACTTGTTCTATTAGTCCATATATACTGACCTCCATCACGATGCAAATTCAAAATAATTTTTTGTCTGCATCTAGCTCTGAAAAAATATTTAGCCTTCTAGCAGTGTGTGGGACTTTCTCTATTAGTCCATCTATACTGACATCCATCAGGCTGCAAATTAAAAATAATTTTTATCTGCATCTACCTCTGAAAAAATATTTGGCCTTCTAGCTGTGTGTGGGACTTGTTCTATTAGTCCATCTATACGGACCTCCATCAGGTTGCAAACTGAATATAATTTTTTTCTGCATCTAGCTCTGAAAAAATATTTGGCCTTCTAGCAGAGTGTGGGACTTTCTCTATTAGTCCATCTAAACTGACCTCCATCAGGTTGCAAATTAAAATTAATTTATATCTGCATCTAGCTCTGAAAAAATATTTGGCCTTCTAGCAGTGTGTGGGACTTTCTCTATTAGTCCATCTATACTGACCTCCATCAGGTTGCAAATTAAAAATAATTTTTTGTCTGCATCTAGCTCTGAAAAAATATTTGGCCTTCCAGCAGTGTGTGGGACTTGTTCTATTAGTCCATCTATACTGACCTCCATCAGGTTGCAAATTGAATATCATTTTTTTCTGCATCTACTTCTGAAAAAATGTTTGGGCTTCTATCAGTGTGTGGGACTTGGTCTATTAGTCAATCTATACTGATCTCCATCAGGTTGCAAATAAAAAATAATTTTTATCTGCATCTAGCTCTGAAAAAATATTTGGCCTTCTAGCAGTGTGTGGGACTTTCTCTATTAGTCCATCTATACTGACCTCCATCAGGTTGCAAATTAAAAATAATTTTTTGTCTGCATCTAGCTCTGAAAAAATATTTGGCCTTCTAGAAGTGTGTGGGACTTGTTCTATTAGTCCATCTATACTGACCTCCATCAGGTTGCAAATTGAATATCATTTTTTTCTGCATCTACTTCTGAAAAAATATTTGGGCTTCTAGCAGTGTGTGGGACTTGGTCTATTAGTCCATCTATACTGATCTCCATCAGGTTGAAAATTAAAAATAATTTTTATCTGCATCTAGCTCTGAAAATATATTTGGCCTTCTAGCAGTGTGTGGGACTTGTTCTATTAGTCCATCTATACTGACCTCCATCAGGTTGCAAATTGAATATCATTTTTTTCTGCATCTACTTCTGAAAAAATGTTTGGGCTTCTAGCATTGTTTGGGACTTGGTCTCTTAGTCCATCTATACTGATCTCCATCAGGTTGCAAATTAAAAATAATTTTTATCTGCATCTAGCTCTGAAAAAATATTTGGGCTTCTAGCTGTGTGTGGGACTTGTTCTATTAGTCCATCTATACTGACCTCCATCAGGTTGCAAACTGAATATCATTTTTTTCTGCATCTACCTCAGAAAAAAAATTTGGGCTTCTAGCAGTGTGTGGGACTTGTTCTATTAGTCCATCTATACTGACCTCCATCAGGTTGCAAATTGAATATAATTTTTTTCTGCATCTACTTCTGAAAAAATATTTGGGCTTCTAGCAGTGTGTGGGACTTGGTCTATTAGTCCATCTACACTGACCTCCATCAGGTTGCAAATTAAAAATAATTTTTAACTGCATCTAGCTCTGAAAAAATATTTGGGCTTCTAGCAGTGTGTGGGACTTGGTCTATTAGTCCATCTATACTGATCTCCATCAGGTTGCAAATTAAAAATAATTTTATCTGCATCTAGCTCTGAAAAAGTATTTGGGCTTCTAGCAGTGTGTGGGACTTGGTCTATTAGTCCATCTATACTGACCTCCATCAGGTTGCAAATTAAATATCATTTTTTTCTGCATCTAGCTCTGAAAAAATATTTGGGCTTCTAGCAGTGTGTGGGACTTGTTCTATTAGTCCATCTATACTAACCTAAACCAGGTTGCAAATTCAATATAATTTTATTCTGCATCTAGCTCTGAAAAAATATTTGGGCTTCTAGCAGTGTGTGGGACTTGTTCTATTAGTCCATCTATACTGACCTCCATCAGGTTGCAAATTGAATATCATTTTTTTCTGCATCTACTTCTGAAAAAATGTTTGGGCTTCTAGCAGTGAGTGGGACTTGTTCTATTAGTCCATCTATACTGACCTCCATCAGGCTGCAAATTGAATATAATTTTTTTCTGCATCTAGCTCTGAAAAAATATTTGGGCTTCTAGCAGTGTGTGGGACTGGGTCTATTAGTTCATCTATACTGACCTCCATCAGGTTGCAAATTAAAAATAATTTTTATCTGCATCTAGCTCTGAAAAAATATTTGGGCTTCTAGCAGTGTGTGGGACTCATTGTATTAGGCCATCTATACCAAGCTCCACCAGCTTTGAAATTAATAAAAATTTTTAGCTGCATCTAGACCTGAAAATAATTTTTCCCAATAGTGGTAGCAATAGAAATATGGGGCGCGCGCCTGGCTAACAAAAATATATGCTTCATAACACAAAACACCAGCCTAGCGCACTGCATTAATAAGATGGCATCATCGTCTCTCCCAGTGCTAGGCCTACTATGCAGGCTAGCATTTCTGTGCCTAAAACACAATGTATGGGTCCGCGCTAGCCACTATGCTGACGGGTATAAAGCTGCTGCTAACGCTTTATAACAATTCAATTGGCAGATTTTCACAGAGCTCTTCCACAACGCCCACCCATCGGGCAAGAGTTGCCAACCCTCCCTATGGGATCTAGTGGCGAATAGTTGATGCCATTAATCAGAGCGTCAGTTGCCCCGTCAACGTGGCAAGCATACGGTAAGGCATGAGAAGAGTGGACACGACTAATAGCAGGCAGACGGGTTGACCAATGTGAACAAGCCAGATCACAAGTCACCATAGAATTTCTCCACCAGCTAATGATGAGGGGCATATCAGGAGCGTCAGCGCAGCGGTGTCTGACCAGAGTAGCATTTCACTTCCAACTACTGAATTGGGGAGATGTGACAAAGATTCATCATCAGACAATCCATAAAAGGGTGGAAAAGGGGTCAGCCAAGTCAGGAATGTAGATGTCCCGTCCCGTGTCACTAAAACTGATTTCTCACATCATATCCCTAACACCATTAACATGACACTCACAATTTGAAGCAACACTAATGTCTATTGCATTTGTGATCGCCTTCTTCGGGGCGCTATGTATAAGCGAATTAGTCCCTCAATACAAAATTACCACCAGTGGAGGCTTATTACACCAGGACGTAGTCATAGCCAATAATGCAATACGTCTACGCATACACCAATCGAAAACGGTTCCAGCGGGCAGGGGTACTTGGGTACTTCTACAACCCACAAACGGTACACTGAGTCGGGTAACAATAGTAAAAACATATCTAACCATCAGATCACAAAGTAATTTCTTCCTATCACACATTGATGGAATGCCATTATCAAGATACCTGTTCCAAGCTATATTTAAGAAATGCATAACATCGGCAGGGAACCACCCCAAAGATTACGGGACACACTCATTCCGCATAGGTGCGGCCACGGAAGCAGCATGAGCAGGACTGTCAGAAACGGAAGTTCAGAGGATAGGGAGATGGCGATCCACGTGTTTGGCGAGATACATAAGACCAGACTTGTTATCCTAACGTGGTTTGTTTCTTTTACAGGTGACGCTAAGCCAACAGTGTGAGTGATAGGCCACTTGTATATATATTGGGCACAAAAAAGGGCAAAAGTCCGCCCAGGCGGGAGGAAATTAGAGTTTCATAACACATATTTCAACTGGAGAGGTATTAGAGGCCTGCTATGGCCACAGGTACTAATGGAGGTAATCAAGGTAGGGAGAGAGGCAAGAGGTCTGGTCATCTTAGTTATACAGGCCGGGGGAAACAACCTAGGTCATCACAAGAGCGCATAACTAATGGCAATAATGAAACTAGACACTGAGCGCTTCAGAGAATTTTTCACAAAATTAGCTATAGTATGGTCAGAGATTGTGCCGATAGCGGTATGGCAAGGTGCGCGAGACATCACGGCCATCGAATGGACAAGGCGGGTAATAAGTATTCGGATGGCAAAATTTAGAAGAGACAGAGGCGGTGTAGTGATACGACACCGACAACTGGAAGGAGATAAAGCAGGCCTCATACGGCCCGACGGTGTTCACTTAATAGATATTGGACTGGACATATTCCTGTCAGGACTCCAGGACGGAGTGGAACAAGCGTTAAGAGTAATGGGTGGGGGTCAGAGTCCTGCACACGAGTACGCTGGATCCTTCGTGACCTGGAAATAGAAAGGACATGTTGGAGAGTTACACTTGTTGGTCAACTTGCCGGAGTGGGGACCCAGGGCATGCTGCAACAAGCTGAATTATTTTAGAAATAAAATGCCTTTCTAATGGAATGAGTATAAAGAGTTAATAAAGCTGTGACCGATCCTCACCCATCCAGTTGTAAGAGTTACATTATTGTATTGTCCATGAAAGGGGGGCGGTAGGGGGGCTGAGCGTCTGGGTTTGGTTGGGGGTCCCCACAGTCTGCCTAGGCTAGATTCATTTAGAAATTCTTATTAGATACACAGGCGGTGCAGCTTGCTTCGCAGCTGGGCTACTACGCCCAAAGTATTGCCTAGGCTAGATGCAGTTAAAAATTCTACGCTGACTAGCAGACACTGAAGATTTGGAGCAGACCTCTGAGTAAACAGCTCTTCAGACTCAACCATCTGTGTTACCCCAAGCCATAGTGTATGTAGTTTCTTACAGTTAAAAGGGGGGGGGGTGCGACCCAACCCACCTGGAATTGACGATGCCAACGTCACGTAAGACACAGCAAGGGGACTCCCAAAATTGTGGCACAGACACCACTTAACACTAGAACGCATACCTGTGGCCTTGCAGGCTCGCCCAGTTAATTGTTTTCTATTTTCTGCAAGATTACTTTAGTTAGAATTTTGAAACTCTAGGTATTCTTCATGTATATAGTTGTTTGTCATTTGAGTTTGAGTTATTCCATGTTATTTGCACACGGGCCTAAAGGGCCCCAGGTATGTGAAAGTGTAGATTTTTATGGTCATGCGTTCTAGGGTTAAGTGGCATCAATTGCCCCACTGTTGCTTAAAATGGTTGGTGAGGTGATTTTACCAAATCCCCAAGCTTTTAGTCTCCAAAGGATGACACAGGGGTAGAAATGTCCTTGCGAATCCATGATTTGTTCATCTTTATGAACGTGAGTCTGTCTACATTCTCAGTGGACAGCCGCGTGCGCTTATCTGTCAGCACACCACCAGCAGCGCTGAACACACGTTCAGAGAGAACGCTGGCTGCATGGCATGACAAGATCTCCAAGGCGTGAGTGGCGAGCTCCGGCGATTATTCCAGATTGGAATACCAAAATGAGCAAGGGTCCAGTGACACAGTCATGGCTTCAATGTTCACTTGGAGATTCTCCTGTACCATCCTCTCTAGGCATTGACTATGTGTCAGACTTCTTGTCTCCTGTGGCCTTGCAAAGGATGGTCTAAAAAAGTGGTGAAACGATTCTACAAAATTGCTGTTACCAGCAGATACTGTGTTACTGTTACTGTTTGAGTGATGAAGACTCGACAGTCCCACCGTTGGCAAGTTAGAACTGTGAGATTCACTACGTGCACCACTGGTGTTTTGTGGAAAAGCACATGTAAGATTCTGCAACAGCGGACGCCCCTCACTGAGTATGCACAGCACGACGGGGGAGATTGCTCTGGTACCTGTAATCTGGACTACAACAACTGTGAGTAATATCTTGAGACGGCATCACACGGACTCTGTGTTCATTACTGACTCCCTGCACTACAACCACCATCATCCACCCACACTGCCCTGAAGCTACACTCTTCCTGTGGTGAGTAATAATACCGTTGCTGCAAAGCCACCAGCTTCAGAGGACTGTTTCGCAGCGACGGCCCCTTTGGCCGCACTCCACAGGTGGCGTAGTCAGACATTATAAAATCCATATATACAAATTACCCTTGGATTGACCGCCCTGGGTCACGGACTGTGTCACCGCCACAGTGACTACAACCCCCAGCGTCTACCGGCCTGGCTCAGGGTACCCCATGGCCCAGGGGGCACGTCAACTTCATAGGTCCCTGATCTGAGACCACTCCTGCAGCGTGATTTGCCCCACCTCTGGATCTCGTTGGCCCAGGCTATACGTCAGAACGTATTGCACCAGGGCTTGTCGGTGCTGCCACAGTCGCTGCAACATGTGCAGAGTTGAATTCCAACGTGTCGGCACATCGCATTTCAGCCGGTGAACTGGCAGGCCCAACGACTTCTGTAGAGATGTAAGTCGTTGAACTGCGGGATGCGAACGGCGGAAGTGAGCACACAGCGACCGTGCCCTCTGCAGAAGGCCATCTAGTCCGGGATAGTGGGCTAAAAATTGCTGGACAACCAGGTTCAACACGCGAGCCATACAAGGCACGTGTGTGACATTGCCCCGGCGAAGTGCCGCAGCCAGGTTTGCAGCATTGTCGCACATGGCCCTCCCTGGTTGCAGGTCCAGTGGAGACAACCTTTCATGAAACTGGGTCTCCAGAGCTGACCACAACTCCTCAGCTGTGTGACTCACATTTCCCAGACATTTCAAAGTAAACACTGATGCCGTTGAGCCCTGCTGCCAGCATAGTATGAGGTGTGCAGGATTCCTTCTGCGCAGTTAGAAAGCAGGTGGCATTACCAGTAGTGTTGAGCCACCCCCGTAGTGTTCGAGTTTGGTTCGGTTCGTCGAACACCCTTGTGTTCGCCGAACTGTTCGTCGAACACCTTCGAACACCGTTAAAACCAATGGCAGGCAAACAAAAACACATAGAAACACATAGAAAACACCTTCAAAGGTGTCCAAAAGCTGACAAACTGCTCAGAAGACATAACTAACACATGGAAAAGTGACAAGTACATATAGTCATGCGAAAATAAAAGAGGTGGAGGAGTAAAAGGAGGGGGAGACACAGATATAGGCATGTCATGCCCTTCTAAAATCCAAAAAGTGAGAAGCCGACACGGCCAGTCCGCTCCTGCCCGTGCCACCTCCGTGTCGCCGGGTTTGTGCCAGAGCCGCAGTGAACCCTGACGGCCAGCCCCCCTCTCCCAATACTGGTGCCTGTCCGCTGGTGGGTCGAGCGAGCCCCCCTGTGGTGGAGGCAGCTCTAAGCTTTTTAATTTAAATTGTCTCTCTAATTTGAATGAATTCACTTTAAATCCATTTACAAGGATCTATTGGAGGGCAAGTCTCATGCCAGCAGCCGCGGTAATTCCAGCTCCAGTAGCGTCCACTAAAGCTGCTGCAGTTAAAAAGCTTTTATAAGGATCGAGCTCGGCTGTCCACCGCAAGGCATCCTACTGCCAGTCCCAGCCCCTATGCCTTGGGGTGCCTCCTGATGCTCTTCACTAAGTATCCCATGGTCCCGAAGCATTTCCTTTGAAAAAATTAAGTGTCTAAACTACAGGTGGTGTAGCTTGCTTAACAGCCGGGATAATCCGCTGACTAGCAGACACTGCTACTAGGCACAAAGTATTTCCTGGGCTAGATGCAGTTAAAAATTTGTAATTAGATACTCTCGTTGGATGCTGAGAAAGCATTCCATAGAGTCTCCTGGCACGCCATATATGATTCTCTTAAAAAGCTTGGGGTAGGGGTCTAGGGGACCCTTTTATAGCCAAAATCACGGCCCTGTATCGCAATACGTCACCTAGGCTGAAGATAAATGGAACTGTAGCACCCTGAGGGCTCGGTTGCTACAGACGTATTGCACCTCACCCAGAGGTGTGATATCTCACTCTCAGGTAAGGATGGAGTGTGGATCAGGACCCGACACCTGCATGCATTACACCACATTGCCATGGGGCAGGGCGACCAATATGCCCCTGAGATGGGCACGACAGTCCCTGTCCCTGGCTGGAGTGGGGGGAGGGAATACTGTGGAAGGGGAACCCTGTAGTGCAGGAGCAGGGAGTAAGCAGTTCCTGGGTGCATTGAGAAGGGAGTATAAAAGGTGGGCACCATCTTAGTTCAGTGCAGAGAAGTCTGAGCAGAAGTGGCAGGGAGCAGGGGCTCTGCATGAGCTCTGCTCCGGAGGCGGGCCTAGTAACAGAGGCCCAGGCCTGGAAGAGGGAGAAGGAAGGAAGAGGAGCGGAGAAGGCTCCAGGAACGAGGAATGAAGGTATCCCAGGGGTGCGGACGGGCGAGTCGCCACCGCACGCCCGAATCCACCTGCGTGGAGGGGTCAGGCCAAAGGGGGAGACCGGTCCCCGAACTAGTGGAGGCAGGAAACGACCCTCAGCTAGAAACCGGAGGCTCTGACATTTTATGTGGCGCAGCCCCTCGCTACACCCGCTAGGAAGGCACCACATAGGGTCAGGGAAACTGGCGCCAAGTTTACCAAGAGGAGGCCCGAGGCAGCCGGACAGAAGTGTTGGTAAGAAAGGCCAGACAAAGGACACACAAAGGGGGTCATGTGAAGTGCTCCAAAGTTATCTGGGAGTTGTCTGAGCCCCTCACCTGGTGAGCACAGTACGACGTGGGCAGCCGTTACCTGCAGACGTGGTCTGGATAATAAGAACTGTGAGTAAAGGCCCTGGACTGCATCACTGACTCTGTGTCATTACTGTTGCTGCCCTGCACCATCACCCCCATCCTCCGCATACACTGCCCTCAGGCTATACTCCTCCCGTGGGGAGTTATGCTACGCTCTGCTGCACCCACAACACCAGCCTCAGCGGTCTGCCCTGTAGCGGAGGTTCACTCTGACCGCAATCCACGGGTGGCGTAGTCGGACATTTAAACATCAAAACCACATAAATAGTTCCGCCACTGGTTTGACCGCCCTGAGCCACGGAACCGGGTCGCCGCCACGAAGACTACAACCACCAGCATCCACCAAAAAGGGTCCGGCTCCGGGTGTCCCAAGGCCCAAGGGGTGCGTCAGAACATTTTCATCACCTTTCACAATCACCAATGGGACAAGGCAGGGATGTCCTCTGTCCCCTCTCTTATACATCCTAGTGACGGAGCACCTGCTCTCATCAATTCGCCATAACCCCAATATTAGGTGGATTGAGGTGGGAGGCACCGAGTACAAGTGCTCTCTATTTGCTGATGATGTCCTAGTATATATCACTCAATCACATATATCCATCCCTGCTGTTATGGCTGAAATATATCACTTTGTTACATGGTAAAATTTTAAAATCAATGCAGCGAAGTCTGAGGCCCTCGATGTCTCCCTCCCCAAATCAATATAGGATTCCATCCAGTCCAACTTTCCCTTTGCCTGGCCCTCACAGGGTATCAAATACTTAGGAATTCCTATTCATAGAGACCTCTCCCATCTATGTTATCTTAATTTTGGGCCCTTTATTGAACAATTCCATACAGACCACGGTTGGCAAGTTAGAACTGTAAGATTCACTACGTGAACCACTGGTGTTTTGTGGAAAAGCACATGTACACTGCGTTCCAAATTATTATGCAAAAAGTGTTTAGGAGTGATAAGGGAAGAATTTGTTTGTTTGTCAGTTAAACTCATTGATGGTGATGTGTGTCAGGGCTCTTTATATCACTGTAAGCAATTGCAGACACCTGTGCTAATTAGTTTGGCAGGTGTGTCCAATGAAAGGCAAGACTACTTAAGAAGGCTCTCTCACATTATTAAGCAGCCTACATTTTCTGCCAAAATGGGAAAGAAAAAGGATGTGTCGGCTGCTGAGAAGCAACAAATTGTGGAGTGTTTAGGTCAAGGCATGACTACAATCAACATTGTGCGATGATCAGGATGAAGTGTCTTGGCAATCAAGAAGTATGTAGCTGATTCACAGTACACACGTGTGCGTGCTGATAAGGGCAAATTGAGGACTCTTTCCTACAAGCAGTTACGTCAGGTTAAAAGAGCAGCGGCAAGAAAGCCTTGTCATAGCAGCAGACAAGTTTTTGAAGCTGCTGGTGCCTCCAACGTCCCCCGAACAACAAGATGCAGGGTCCTTCAGAGGTTTGCAGCTGTGCATACGCCATCCTGTCGACCTCCTCTATCCACTTCACACAAGCAGAAACGGCTCCAGTGGGCCAAACATTACATGAAGACTGATTTCAAAACTGTTTTGTTCACGGATGAGTGCCGTGCAGCGCTCGATGGTCCAGATGGATGGAGTGGAGGATGGCTGGTTGATGGACACCCCACGCAAACACGGCTACAGCGCCAACAAGGAGGAGGTGGAGTAATGTTTTGGGCTGGAATCATGGGGAGAGAGATTGTCGGCCCCTTTAGGATCCCTGAAGGCGCTAAAGATGAACGCCATAATGTATGTGGATTTTCTCAAACAGCACTTCCTGCCATGGTTCAAGAAGAAGGACCGTGTATTTCACAGCAAGATCATTTTTCTGCATGATAATGCACCATCTCATGCTGCACATAAAACATCTGCATCTCTGGCTGATATGGGCATAAAAGGGGACAAACTTATGGTGTGACCCCCATGCTCCCCTGACCTCTACCCCATTCAGAACCTTTGGAGCATCATTAAAAGGAGTGTCTATGATGGCGGGAGGCAGTCCACATCTAAGCAACAGCTCTGGGAGGGTATTCTGTCCTCATGCAAAACAATTGAAGCAGAAACCATCCAAAACCTGACAAATTCAATGGACGAGAGAGTTCAGAAGCTCCTTTCGAACAAGGGGTCCTATGTGAAAATGTAACATCACCTACAATAAAGTTTTGAGTTGAAAACTGTTTGATTTCAGTTTCTAACAACCTGCTAATGCTTATAATTTCAAAAATGACCATTTTTTTGGTCTTTATTAAAATGAAAAGGTTGATCGAAAAGTTTGGGGGATCTAATAGTGTGGCAACCCAGTAGTCATGATTACTTCAAATTCTGACAATATGAGGGTCATGCTGCAGGTAGTGCAGCAAGAAGGCACTTATGTGTCTTGCGCATCTCGGAGCCCCAAAATTATTTTCCGGGCTAGATGCAGCTAAAAATTATTTTTAATTTTAAATCTGGTGGAGCTTATTATAGATGGCCTAATAGGATTAGTGCTGCACACTGCTACAAAGCCCAAATTATTTTCCAGTCAAGATACAGATAAACATGATTAGTAATTTGAAAGCTTAAAACGGTTGGTAGGGTGATTTTAGCCAATCATCAAGCTTTTACTCTCCCCAGGATGACTCAGGGGTAGAAAAGTCGTTTCGGATCCATGATTTGTTCATCTTTATGAACGTGAGTCTGTCTACATTATCAGTGGAGAGCCGCGTGCGCTTATCTGTCAGCACACCACCAGCAGCGCTGAACACACGTTCAGACAGAACGCTGGCTGCGGGGCATGACAAGATCTCCAAGGCGTAAGTGGCTAGCTCCGGCCATTTATCCAGATTGGAAGCCCAAAAAGAGCAAGGGTCCAGTGACACAGTCGTGGCTTCAATGTTTACTTGGAGATACTCCTGTACCATCGTCTCTAGACGTTGACTATGTGTCAGACTTCTTGTCTCCTGTGGCCTTGCAAAGGATGGGCTAAAAAAGTGGTGAAATGATTCCGCAAAATTGATGTTACCAGCAGATACTGTGGTTCTGTTACGGTTTGAGTGCTGAACACTTGACGGTCCCACGGTTGGCAAGTTGG
This sequence comes from Phyllobates terribilis, assembly GCF_046119375.1. Taxonomy (NCBI): domain Eukaryota; kingdom Metazoa; phylum Chordata; class Amphibia; order Anura; family Dendrobatidae; genus Phyllobates; species Phyllobates terribilis. Next base: position 344,853,476 of record NW_027362767.1, on the reverse strand, counting down.
AACTGTGAGATTCACTACGTGCACCACTGGTATTTTGTGGAAAAGCACATGTAAGATTCTGCAACAGTCTCTGCTGATACTCCTGCATGCGTGCATCCCTTTCTATGGCAGGAATAATTTCTGCAAATTTACTTTTGTACCGGGGATCTAACAGTGTGGCAACCCAGTAGTCAGGATTATTTCTAATTCTCACAATTCGAGGGTCATGTTGCAGGTAGTGCAGCAAGAAGGCACTCATGTGTGTTGCGCATCCAGGAGCACCAAGTCCCTGTTGTGTTGGTGGCGAGGTAACAATCATGCTTACTTCCTCTGTCCTCTCCCCCCAACCTCGCACAACAGAAATGTGATCAAGGTCTCCCTCATCTGATGAGTCTTCCATCAGTTCGTCCTCCACTTCTTCCTGGGCTCCTGCACCTTCCTCACTAGTTTGGCTGCTACCATGCGCCCTGGTAAAACCATCTCCCCCACCCTCACATGCCTGCCGCCTTGGTGCTGCCCACCGTCTGGACCTTGCAGATGTTAGCCCTTCCGCATACAACTCCTCCTCCTCTACTTCCTCCACCTCCTCTTGTGCCACCACCTGACTCTGAATTCTGTTTAACATGTGCTCCAGCATGTAAATCACCGGAATAGTCATGCTGATAATGGCATCGTCAGCACTAAACATCTTCGTCGCCATTTCAAAACTGTGCAGAAGGGTGCATAGGTCCCTGATCTGAGACCACTCCTCCAGCGTGATTTGCCCCACCTCTGAATCTCGTTGGCCCAGGCTATACATCAGAACGTATTGCACCAGGGCTTGTCGGTGCTGCCACAGTCGCTGCAACATGTGCAGAGTTGAATTCCACCGGGTAGGCACATCGCATTTTAGCCGGTGAAGTGGCAGGCCCAACGACTTCTGTAGAGATGTAAGTCGCTGAGCTGCGGGATGCGAACGGCGGAAGTGAGCACACAGTGACCGTGCCCTCTGCAGAAGGCCATCTAGTCCGGGATAGTGGGCTAAAAATTGCTGGACAACCAGGTTCAACACGTGAGCCATACAAGGCACGTGTGTGACATTGCCCCGGCGAAGGACCGCACCCAGGTTTGCAGCATTGTCGCACACGGCCTTCCCTGGTTTCAGGTCCAGTGGAGACAACCATTCATGAAATTGGTTCTCCAGAGCTGACCACAACTCCTCAGCTGTGTGACTCACATTTCCCAGACATTTCAATGTAAAAACCACCTGATGACGTTGAGCCCTACTGCCAGCATAGTAAGGAGGTGTGCAGGATCCCTTCTGCGCAGTTAGAAAGCTTGTGGCATGACCAGACAGGCTTTGGGTGCAGGTGGAAGACCGAGAGGAGGTTGAGGAGGCAGAAGCAGTGGAGGAACTTTGACATAAAGAGGATTCACGCACAACTCGTGGAGACGGCAAGACTTGGACAGCAGCCCCTTGTCCTGCTGTCACCATAGTTACCCAGTGCCCAGTCAGCGACATGTAACGCCCCTGTCCATGCCTACTCGTCCAAGTGTCTGTGGTGAAGTGCACCCTGTCACACACAGAGTTTCTCAAAGAAGCGGTGATGTTGTGTGCGACATGCTGGTGGAGCGCAGGCACACCTTTCTTTGAGAAGTATTGCCGACTGGGCATCTGGTACTGGGGCACTGCGACGGACATAAGGTCTCGAAAATCCTCTGTGTCCACCAGGCGGAAAGGCAGCATTTCTGTAGCCAAGAGCTTGCAGATGGTGAAATTCAACCTCTTAGCTTTCTCATGGCTAGGAGGAAATGGTCTTTTACTTGTCCACATCTGAGGGACCGAGGGCTGGCTATTGTGCTTAGACGGGGTTGATAATGGTGTCCCCGGCAAACTGCCGGTCTGTGAGGAAGATGCAGGCGGACATGTTAGGTTGCCTTGATCTAAAGGTGGTGCTATCGATGTCGGACAGCGCTCATCACCAGCTGGTGTTACCACCTCCAAAGAATATGATGACCTGCCAATCACGCTGGCTGTTGCGGGTAAAGAGGTGGCAGGTCTGCGCCCCAAAACAGGTGTGACTGCTGTCCCCCCAGTCACAGAGGATGAAGAGGCCGCGGATGCACAAGATATGGCAGACGGTGGTTGGCCCGGCCGGCTAGGCCGCATTGTAGCACACTGAGCTTCCCACTGCAACTTATGGTTCATGTCCATGTGCCGGTTCATGCATGAAGTACTCAAACTATGTATTTTTTGGCCTCTACTTAGCTTTTGCTTACAAATGTTACAGATAACACGAGATGGGTCATCTTTATCGATCTGAAAAAATGCCCAGGCTATGCAAGGCTTAGCACCCATGCGACCTGAAGAGCCACCACGACTTGTGGTGAGAGGCAGAGTTGTGTTTGAGGATGCAGTTGTTGACGTGCTTCCAGTACTACGTCTCTGTCCAGGAAGGCGCAACCTGACCTCGTCGTCACTAGCATCTTCCTCCACCTCCTCTGCTGACCTCATCTCTTGGATGACTGTGGGTTGACAGTAAGTGGGATCTCCAACCTCATCATCATCACTCTGTGTGTTATCACACCCGTCGTCCTCAGAGCCAACCTGTTCCTGCCCTGACAAAAAACTAAAGTTGTCGCTCCAATCAGGTATTTGAGTCTTATCATCATCTTCCTTGTAACGGGTCCGGGAGGCGGAACCTCTGAGCTATTATACAAGGGGGCGGCCCTTGTAAGGGAGCGGGTGGCAGTCTCTGGGTGAACGGACTGGGAGTTACGGCAAGTGATCAGGGCAGTCTCTGGGTAACGGGTAGGTACGACCTGTGATGGCAGTGCCTCCGGGTAGGCTAGCAGGCAGATGGTAGATGTGTGCTCCCAGGTGAGCAAGCGAGAGTCTCTGGAATAGCAGGTGGTCACGGCACGTGACGGCGGGACCTCCGGGCTGGCAAGTAGGCAGGTAACGGAGATGCGCTCCCAGGTGAGCAAGCGAGAGTCTCTGGAATAGCAAGTGGTCACGGCACGTGACGGCGGGACCTCCGGGCTGGCAAGTAGGCAGGTAACGGAGATGCGCTCCCAGGTGAGCGGGCAAGAGTCTCTGAGATAGCTGGTGGTCACAGCACGTGACAACGGAGCCTCCGGGCTGGCAAGCAGGCAGATAACGGAGAAGCGCTACCAGGTGAGCGGGCAAGCTGGTCCATAGACAGACTGACCGGAGTAGTAAGGCAGACCGTCGGACCTCAGGCAAGCAGGCAGGTAGCTGATATTCAGGCAGGAATCAGGCAGGTAACTAGCAGGAAACTGGCAGGAAACTGGCAGGAAACTGGCAGGTAACTGGCAACGGGACCTGAGGGCTGAAGCACAGGTGAGACACAGGTGCAAACAACATTGCTCGGGCACCTCCATTTTGGAGGAGGTGCCTTATATATGATGAAGTCCTCCGGCCATTGGCCGGGGACTCCTTAGGACGGCGCGCGCGGTCCCTTTAAGAGGAGGGGAGCGCGCGCGCGCCCTAAGCACAGGGGCCGGGAAGGAGCGCGCGCTGGGAGCAGAGCGGGGAGAGGACGCCGGGCACGGAGCAGAGCGGTGAGGGGAGCAGCGTCCCTGCCTAGCAGAGGGCAGGGACGCCAGCGCTACATTCCTCATTGTCCCCACCAACAGGAGTTACAGTTTGGGAATGAGGGTCTACATTATGGTCAGAACCTTCTGCGTCTGGTCCTGGATCCGACTCATAAAGATTCTGGGCATCAGTGCAGATCATTTCCTCGTCTGGATTCACAGAAGCGCTGGAGTCGACCTCTGATTCCCAGGCTATAGTATGAGTAAACAGCTCTGCAGACTCAACCATCTGTTCTACCTCATACTCAGACGGGCAGCTGGAGATTTGGGAGCTGTGAGGAAGCAAGTGCGATTTGGGTGACACCTTTGAGGACTGGAGTATTTGTGATGTTGAAGTTGATGTGGAGGAGAGCCCACTTAAAGGAGCACTTGATATCCGTTGAAGCACCTGCTGTTTTTGTGCCTCATCTGTAATTTGTAGCGATTGGCGTGGCCGTAAGAAAGGGATCTTATCACATTGTCCGCTAAAAGAAGTAGACATTTTAGTTTGGCTGGAAGATGGTCTTTCTTCTGCAGATGTTACTGTTGCTTTAACACCTACCCCACGGACACAACCTTTTTTCCCCTTCCCAACACGCCTATTCCCCTTTCCACCAGCAGCAGGCCTTTTTCCACTCATTTTGGTGGTTAACTAATTCACAACTCTGGAGTTGTTTGCACAAAAAAACAATGGATGGTAACCGAGCAGAGCTGAGTGGCCAAACTGTGGTATTAGGCCAAAACTATTGGCTGGGTTAGATGCAGAAAAAAATTATATTCAATTTGCAACCTGATGGAGGTCAGTATAGATGGACTAATACAACAAGTCCCACACACAGCTAGAAGCCCAATATTTTTTCAGAGGTAGATGCAGAAAAAAATATATTCCGTTTGCAACCTGATGGAGGTCAGTATAGATGGACTAATACAACAAGTCCCACACACTGCTAGAAGGCCAAATATTTTTTCAGAGCTAGATGCATACAAAAAATTATTTTGAATTTGCAACCTGATGGAGGTCAGTATAGGTGGACTAATAGAACAAGACCCACACACTGCTAGAAGGCCAAATATTTTTTCAGAGCTAGATGCAGAAAAAAATTATATTCAGTTTGCAACCTGATGGAGGTCTGTATAGGTGGATTAATAGAACAAGACCCACACACAGCTAGAAGCCCAATATTTTTTCAGAGGTAGATGCAGAAAAAAATATATTCAGTTTGCAACCTGATGGAGGTCAGTATAGATGGACTAATACAACAAGTCCCACACACAGCTAGAAGCCCAATATTTTTTCAGAGGTTGATGCAGAAAAAAATATATTCAGTTTGCAACCTGATGGAGGTCAGTATAGATGGACTAATACAACAAGTCCCACACACAGCTAGAAGCCCAATATTTTTTCAGAGGTAGATGCAGAAAAAAACATATTCAGTTTGCAACCTGATGGAGGTCAGTATAGATGGACTAATACAACAAGTCCCACACACAGCTAGAAGCCCAAATATTTTTTCAGAGGTACTGTAGATGCAGATAAAAATTATTTTTAATTTGCAACCTGATGGAGGTCAGTATAGATGGACTAATAGAGAAAGTCCGACACACTACTAGAAGGCCAAATATTTTTTCAGAGCTAGATGCAGAAAAAAATTATATTCAGTTTGCAACCTGATGGAGGTCAGTATAGATGGATTAATAGAACAAGACCCACACACAGCTAGAAGCACAATATTTTTTCAGAGGTAGATGCAGAAAAAAATATATTCAGTTTGCAACCTGATGGAGGTCAGTATAGATGGACTAATACAACAAGTCCCACACACAGCTATAAGCCCAAATATTTTTTCAGAGGTACTGTAGATGCAGATAAAAATTATTTTGAATTTGCAACCTGATGGAGGTCAGTATAGATGGACTAATAGAGAAAGTCCGACACACTGCTAGAGGCCAAATATTTTTTCAGAGCTAGATGCAGAAAAAAATTATATTCAGTTTGCAACCTGATGGAGGTCAGTATAGATGGACTAATAGAATGATGCTATGCCCAAAAGATTTTACTTCACTAGGTGCAGTAAAAAAATTGGTATTCTATACACAGGTGGTATATCTTGCAACACAGATAGGCTACTCCACTGACTAACACACTCTGCAATAGGCCAAAAAGGATTAGCTTTGCTAGATTCAGCCAAATGCTGTGAAAAAAACTTGCACAGCACTGGCACAGACCTGCCTGGCAAAAACTGATAGGAACTGATGTAACCTAGTCCTGAAAAGGACTCCAATTACAATTAGTCTTTACTCCCACAACCTATCTTTTTAAGAGCACAGACCTGCTTGATAAAAGTCGTAGGAAATGCTGTAACCTAGTCCTTAAAAGGACTGCAATCACAACTATTCCCTACTCCCAAGCTATCTGTATATTTGTGCGAAAATTGGCTTGAAATTAACAAGGTATAGCGCACACAGCAACAGCGGTGCCGTCTACAACGCAGCTGCAGCAGTGAGAAAATGGTGGCAACGGGGAAAATGGCTTGGTCTTATAGGGCAAGGACATGTGACATACACTGCCAATTACACATGCCCTTGCTTGTGTGAAAAAAAGCACTTCGTTCCGTGTGTGCGCTGCTGATACGCTGACAGATTGCACCTCCCCACTGTAAATGCGGGAAAGAGAAAAAAAAATGGAGATCTTCATTGTTCCTGCAAAGATCCATCCCCTGCCCCTCCCCCCACTCCGCTGTACACTCAAACTGCGTATTAACATTAATTTTCATCATTACTGAGAAAAAATCCAGTTATGATTTTGGTGCACGAACAGTTATCGAACATAACCTCGAACAGCCGAATTTTTCTCAAATTGTTCGAGTTCGCCGAACGGCTCGAACACCGCCCAAAACAGCTCGAATTTGAGATTGGCGAACAGTTCGAGTAGAACAACGCTCATCTCTAATTACCAGACAGGCTTTGGGTGCAGGTGGAGGACCGAGAGGAGGTTGAGGAGGCAGAAGCAGTGGAGGAACTTCGAGATAAAGAGGATTGACGCACAACTCGTGGGGACGGTAAGACTTGGACAGCAGCCCCTTGTCCTGCTGTCACCATAGTTACCCAGTGCCCAGTCAGCGACATGTAACGCCCCTGTCCATGCCTTCTCGTCCAAGTGTCTGTGGTGAAGTGCACCCTGTCACACACAGAGTTTCTCAAAGAAGCGGTGATGTTGTGTGCGACATGCTAGTGGAGCGCAGGCACACCTTTCTTTGAGAAGTAGTGCTGACTGGGCATCTGGTACTGGGGCACTGTGACGGACATAAGGTCTTGAAAATCCTCTGTGTCCTCCAGGTGGAAAGGCAGCATTTCTGTAGCCAAAAGCTTGCAGATGGTGAAATTCAACCTCTTAGCTTTCTCATGGCTAGGAGGAAATGGTCTTTTACTTTTCCACATCTGAGGGAACGAGGGCTGGCTGTTGTGCTTAGACGGTGTTGAGTAGGGTTGTCCCCGGCAAACTGCCGGTCTGTGAGGAAGATGCAGGCGGACATGTTAGGTTGCCTTGATCCAAAGGTGGTGCTCTCGATGTCGGAGAGCGCTCAACACTAGCAGGTGTTTCCACTTCCCAATGAACTGACGACCTGCCAATCACACTGGCTGTTGCGGGTAAAGAGGTGGCAGGTCTGCGTCCAAAAACATGTGTGACTGCTGTCCCCCCAGTCACAGAGGATGAAGAGGGTGCAGATGCACAAGATGGGGCAGACGGTGGTTGGCCCAGCCGGCTAGGCCGCATTGTAGCACAGTGAGCTTCCCACTGCAACTTATGCTTCATATCCATGTGACGGTACATGCATGAAGTACTCGAACTATGGATTTTTTGGCCTCTACTTAGCTTTTGCTGACAAATATTTCAGATAACACGAGTTGGGTCATCCTTATCGATCTGAATAAATGCCCAGGCTATGCAAGGCTTAGAGCCCATGTGACCTGAAGAGCCACTACGACTTGTGGTCAGAGGCAGAGTTGTGGTTGAGGATGCTGTTGTTGACATGCTTCCAGTACTCCGTCTCTGTTCAGGAAGGCGCAACCTAACCTCGTCGTCAATAGCATCTGTGATGCCCCGCTGCGCTTGGTATCACAGATCCTAGAAGAGTGCATTGATGGAATCCTCCGCAAGAGGCCCCCATAAACATTCACACATCTCCACCTTCCACCTCAGACCAGCAGAGGGAGCCCGTTAGGGATATAACTAGGGAAGGTGGAGCTAGGCAGTTCAGTTCCTCTGAAGAGTTCCTGCAGTAGAGAAGCCTAAGAGAGGTCAGTCTACAGTGGAGCTCAGTCTAGTCTAGAGAACGCAGTTAATAATTCAGCAGTGGAGCACGAGGCTCCTGCTTGCTAGATTCAGGGAGCCCAGATAGAGCTTAAGGTGTGCCGGTGCCGTAAGAGCAGTGAAGCGCGGCAAGCTGCCGTTAGTGTGTATAGCCTAGTGAGGGCCCGAGTAGGCCGAAGGCGAGTGGCGAGTTAGTACATAAGGGGCAGAGGAGCTTAACCAGCTCACCCCGAAGCATTTACCGGACACAGGATCCGAGCTTACCGGTATCTCTATGACCCAGTAAGGCATAACCGGAATCCCTGGAGAACTACAAGTCCCAGGATCGCTAAGGTGCTGATATGTAACAGAGCCAGGAGCCGCTTAGGCCCCGCATACTGGGAGCGTGAACTCCAAGAGAAGGCCCTACCACAAGGTCAGCCAGCGCAGGACAGAGACAAAGTTAGGCCTAGCTCCAGGCAGGTCAGAAACTTACTACACAGAGGCAAGAAACAGGAGGCCCTACACCCGCTCATTGGGGAGGATCCTGATATGCACCCTTCACCCTACAGTGCTCCGGGATGTGCCTGAATTTCCACCAGTAAAAGGTACTGAAGTGACTACCGTGTCCGTTCCCATTCTTGCTCTGACCCAGCTGGGTCTCGCCTGTCCTGCATTCCCCCTGCATACGCTGCCCTGAGACCTAGGTCCTCCTGTGGGGAGCTATACCATCGAGCTGCCTTATCACCGGCCTCAGTGGACTGCTGCAGCGCTGGTGCTTGTCACCAGATACCACAGGTGGCGTCATGAACTCTTATAAAATTAACAATTATCCACCCTTTTAAAGAGAGACCCCAGTGTATGGGCCAGGGAGCCGACCACCGCGACATCCCCAAGGCCAGGCAAATGCCCGGGTACCGAGTCATCCCCATCCCCAGGGCTAGTCACATCCTCCTCCACCTCCTCTGCTGACCTCATCGACTGGCTGACTGTGGGTTGACAGTAAGTGGGATCTCCAACCTCGTCATCATCACCCTGTGTGTTATCACACCCGTCGTCCTCAGAGCCAACCTCTTCCTGCCCTGACCGAAAAGTCAAGTTGTCGCTCCAATCAGGTATTTGAGTCTCATCATCGTCTTCATCATTGTCTCCACCAACAGGAGTTACAGTTTGGGAACAAGGGTCTACATTATGCTCTGAACCTTCTTCATCTGGTCCTGGATCCGACTTATAAAGATTCTGGGCATCAGATCAGATCATTTCCTCATCTGGATTAACAGAAGCTCTGGAGCAGACCTCCGTTTCCCAGGCTATAGTATGAGTAAACAGCTGTGCAGACTCAACCATCTGTGCTACCCCATACTCAGACGGGCAGCTGGAGACTTGGGAGCTGTGAGGAAGCAAGTGCGATTGGGGTGACACCTCTGAGGACTGGAGTATTTGTGATGTTGAAATTGAGGTGATGGAGAGCCCACTTGAAGGAGCACTTGATATCCGTTGAAGCACCTGCTGTTTTTGTGCCTCATTTAGAATTTGTAGCGATGGGTGTGTCCGTAAGAATGGGATCGTATCACATTGTCCACGAAAAGAAGTCGACATCTTAGTTTGGCTGGAAGATGGTCTTTCTTCTGCAGATGTTACCCCCCCCCCCCACCGTGGGGGGCCTCGACCCACCGGCGGACAGGCACCAGTATTGGGAAAGGGGGGCTGGCCGTCAGGCTCCACCGCGGCTCTGGCACAAACCCGGCGACACAGAGGTGGCATGGGCAGGAACGGACTGGCCGTGTCGGCTTCTCACTTTTTGGATTTTAGAAGGGCATGACATGCCTATATCTGTGTCTCCCCCTCCTTTTACTCCTCCACCTCTTTTCTTTTCGCATAACTATATGTACTTGTCACTTTTCCATGTGTTAGTTGTGTCTTCTGAGCAGTTTGTCAGCTTTTGGACACCTTTGAAGGTGTTTTCTATGTGTTTCTATGTGTTTTTGTTTGCCTGCCATTGGTTTTAACGGTGTTCGAAGGTGTTCGACGAACAGTTCGGCGAACACACGGGTGTTCGACGAACCGAACCGAACTCGAACACTACGGGGGTGGCTCAACACTATCTATTATGTGCACCTGATGAACCTAATTAGGGGAAACGTGTCGACTTTGACATACTATGTATTTAAGTTCACACGAGTTTGACATGCTTTGTACTTGAGTAGACGCACTATGTGCTTGCTAAATCTAATTCTGATATAACAATACTCGCATCCTTCAGTTACTAAATATCACTATATTCCAAATGGGATGTGATGCTTAAACTATTAATATATAATTTATCGGTATGGCGCTCTAATATTTATTGAATAGGATCTGCACATTGATTTCAAGGGAGTTGTGTCTTGCTAGTGTAGCTACTGATTTGACTATTTATTTTGGAAGTTTTGTCTATCACTACATGTTGTACTTATTTTAACAATCAAGGGACCCTATGTTGCCGCTGTATTAGTTCACCTCTGCTTGCAGGGTTTGATGGGGATTATCAGGGTAAGTCATTGTTAAGTGAGGGTGCCAAGTTCCATTTTTACAGTGCCAACCTCAGTGGCAAGGTAGGGTCAGATTAGGTTGTTTATAGGGTTACATTATCCTTCTTCTATATTACTAATTATTTTGTGTAGGATATTCGGTCTATTCAAATATATCATCCTTTTTTGTAAATGTTACCTCTATTTTAAGAATGTTAATAAAAGTAAAGTTTTAATGTAGTGTATGTTCTGTGAGCCGTATGGTAATGTTCCCAACTTATACATTTGTCTAAGTGCACAGATACTGTGTAGCCAAAAAAATGTATAAATACTGTTTATCAAATAAAAATATCATGCATGATAAAGTGACTACCAAAAGTGACTACCCAAGGAAGGGTGAGAGAAGTGGACACACAGACTACTGTAAAATAGTTCAAAAAAGACCCCTGATACACTGGTTTGTACATGCAGCCAAAGTCTGCAAAGATCCTCTAGGTTTCAATTTGAAAAATTAGAACTACTGACCATCTAGCAAAAAGATGGATGCAATCTCTCTGATCTTCTGAACTATTTCTGTCAACCGTATTTCATTGTTCAGTGATTCAAGACCTGCCGGTGAGATGTCAGCTGATTTCAGTCTCCTGATCAGATTTCCTACGAAAACCTACAGTATATTTAATTATGGTTAGGCTCACTGGAGTCATCTGTACAACAATTTTACTCAATTTTTTTAAGTGTTACTTAATTAAGTCTTTGAAATTGTTCTTTATTGTTCATTGAGTTAAGTCAGATACAATTTATCTTAAATCTTTTATTTAAAGTAAATTAAATTGTAATTTTAACAATTTCCAGGAGTTTTAAACATATTGTATAGATAAATTAAGAATCCAGACATCAAATTCTGCTTTGTAATGAGTGGCTTTTGTGTGATGGTAAATATAAAATTACCATTGTCTTTTTGTTATTGTTGTAGCTGTTTTAGTTCTGACCCAGAGTCAGATATGCCAGATGACCAGTGAGGACGAAATAAGAGATTAGGCCCTCCAAAATAATGACCACTCCTAGAAAAGAATGCATACATGATGTGAGAATAACGATTCTGTTTATTCACACTGAGAATAGTATCTTCTATGCCATTTACAAGCAATGTAACTCAATGTAACTCATTAGCCCCTTTCCCCTGTTACCCTGGTTATGATGACTTTATTTATCATGTACCCATAACATGTTTTTGCAGAATCTTAGAAAAACCTTGCATATGAGATAAGAAGTATAAAATCCTTCACTATGAGACTATAAGGCTGGGTAATAACAAACAAAATCTAGAACAGAGAGGAAAAACATTAACTCTTCTATATCATTATCCAAAAGAGCATTGCATCTGTACAATCTGTCAGAGTAATTAAATATTAATGTTCATGCATCATTTGATTTCAAGCTCATACATTACTTTTTAAAGGTGAATATTTACATGTGGTTAGTTTTAAAACCTATATATAGTGTCAGGAGAGCACAGCCGGGGGATTCCAAAGATCTCTCCCACGGTTATCTGATGCTCAAGAACGAGCACTCCATCACCTCCAATTATCAAGACAATTACACAATTGGCTGATTGATGGACGATGCCCCAACTGCTTTCACTACTAGGCAAGATATTAGGGAGCTCACAGTGAATGTATAGTATGTACACATCCTATTCAAACACATGGAATAAAGTTATGGCCAATAGTGTTGGCACCCTTGAAATTGTTCCAGAAAATGAAGCATTTCTCCAAGAAAAGTTTTGCAATTACACATTGTTTTGTTATACACATGTTTATTTCCTTTATATGTATTGGAACAACACAAAAAAGAAAGAAAAAAAGGCAAATTGGACATAATTTCCCACAAAACCCCCAAAATGGGCTGGACAAAATTCTTGGCACACTTCCAAAATTGTGGGTAAATAACTTTGTTTCAAGCATGTGATACTCATTCAAACTCTGTGGAAAGCAACAGGTGTGGGCAATATGAAAGCCACACCAAAAACCAGATAAAAAGGGGAGAAATTGACTAAATCTTTGCATTGTGTGTCTGTGTGTGCCATTCTAAACATGAAGAAGTGAAAGTGTACTGTCGGAGGACTTGAGAACCAAAATTTTCTGGGAGAAATACTTTATTTTCTGTAACAATTTCAAGCGTGCCAACACTTTCGGCCATGACAGAGTATCTGAGATAACTCGTTTGAATAGAGGAAGCCCCTATACTTGTCCACCTCTGAGTATATAAATCCTAGACTTGGTGGCTGGTTCTCAGCAGATCTCTGCTGTAATTACCTGATCATGGCACGAGGTCCTACTTGAATATAGGTTGAAGTGTCAACTCTTTCACTTCCCCAGATATAATTTAATACAGTATGTTCAATATGAGGGTGATATGTCCCTTCTCTGAAGATGTCTTTATAGATTTTACAATTTTTCTCTACAACATATAATACAAGGAAAATGTGTGATCCCATTCATATGTGCTTCATGAAGAATGTGGATGAGATTTCGTTAGAGTTTAGCGAATAAATGCAATGCAAATCAAATACGTCAAAAGTGTAGAAATTTGCTGAACATGAAAAAATTCAAGCAATTTATGATTTGCTTCCTGAAAATTGCCTAAAATGACCACCACCATTTTACGCATTGCAAACTATTGTATCAGCCAGAAAAATATCACATTGGTTCAAACAGGCTTGGCAATAATGCCTTGCATCACTTGGTATAGGACAGCCAATCAGTGAACTTACATAGCCTATATAGTAGCAAAGACATTGAATGCTGCAGTCATTTTGTTGTGAATCTGGACAGTGAGAGAAAATCATGGCTTACAGCTTACGCATTGGAATAAGGAAAGACAAAAAAAGTGAAGAAATTGTTCAGATTGGGTGTGTGGAAAATATTAGTGTCAGGAGAAGAGGATAGTGTCACACACATTTTTCATGGCAACTGAATGTTTTGGAATACTTTCAAATGATTACCAAAAATGTCATTTCCATTAAAAATTTGGAGCTTCTATTAAATTAAAATTTCAAAAGATTCACTCATATCTAGATTTGGTAATCCATATTATTGTTACCTTAGGATGTTGCAGAATCTAAGAGATGTACCAACTCCTCAGATAAAAACGTCACATTATTAAATTTATTTTTGAAGCCTCTATTCTTAGAACATGCTAGAAAATAGTAACGTGTTTTGCATACCATCCTAAGAGTAGACAAGAAGTGTCATATTGTAATCTAAATGGATCATTTTTTTTTTTAAATTTGTTATAAGAGTGGAAGTTTTTAATGAAAATTAAAGTATGTTAATTTTTTTTTATCTGAGGACGATAAAAGACGAACATCATTTAAATGTTTCTGCAATTGAAGGACGTCTAGTCAGGACAGAATTCCATGCACCTTTAAACCTTTGCTGTTTATGATGAGCAGCTCTTCCTCTTTTTTAATTGTTTGGAAATGCAGGATGCTGCTGATTTTATGCTCTTAAAATTCATATGCAAATATGCAATATATCTGCCTTGTTTGAACATACCAGGAGTATAGCAACTTTTGAATGAAGCCATCATGTTATATATATTTGTGTCACCCTGGCCAGGATGCCACAAAATGTAATAAAGCTGTGTGTGAGAGCAAGGGGGAGGTTCTCTAGTCAGGGGATCATTAGCATGCAGTACCTCCTGTCTCAGGCCAGTAGGGGGAGCAGGCTGCCCCTATAAAAGCTGGTGCTGGGTGCAGGGTTAGGAAGAACTGGACGACCTGTCTCAGCACTGAGAAGTGTCCAGAGCAGAGAGGGACAGTTGTATTGCACCCTAAGAGGAAGTGTGGCAGAAGGAGAGCCACAAGCCAGAGACAAGAGGCAAAGTGAGCCTGTCTTGGCAGATAAAGGACTTAATTTACCAGACTTTGGTGTCTGAGGCTGGGAGGAATCCACATCCTACAGCAGATAACCAGTCCGCAGGGGACTGTGTATTCCTTGGCCTAAGAAGCCTAGAGGCTCAGCCACAACAGAAGGGACCAGCACAGCCGTACCAGGCCGGGAGCAGAAAGGAACCCACGTTGCAGGCCATACATGCGAGAATACACGGTGAGCTCGGGACCATGGGCTGTTACTCTATAAGGAGGAGATAGCCAGAAGGAGCGCAGAAAGCATGGTAGGCCTACACCCTCACCCTGACCAGGGCCAATTTCCCCATTGCTCTCAGACATCCAGGTCCCCTCCTAGTCGGGACTGTTTGTGGGTCAGTTTATCTGTTTTAGTAAAGACCCTGGACTGCAACCTGTTGTCTGTGTGCTCTTGCTCCTCCCGCACTATCAGCACTGTGACTCTCACCACCATCACTCCCACCATCCACTACACTGCCCTGGGGCTGCACTCTTCCCGTGGGGAGTCACACCACCTCAGCTGCATACACCATCAGCCCCAGCGGTCGACCCTGCAGCGGCAGTTCCTAATGACGGCAAATCCACGGGTGGCGTAGTCGGACGTTATCAACAGCACTTAGCAGACTACCACTGGCCTGACCACCCTGAGCCACGGAACCGGGTTGCCACTACTACCCCCATTGTTCCCCAATTGACCGGATCCGAGTGCCCCATGGCCCAGGGGGCGAGTCAGCTTTGGCGTAGATGGCAGGATTTCGTGCCCGCAACCACCGGGTACTGCGTGCCTTCAACAGACTGTCATACCTGCCGAGGTGAAGGTTTCCGCCATCCGGAGCCGTTTCCCGCCATCTTCAGTCGGTTCCTGCCATCTTCAGTCAGTTCCCGCCATCTTCAGCTGTTTTCCCGCCATCCGAAGTCGCTTTCCCGCCGTCGGACGCCATCTTCAGGACGACGCGCGGGAAGAAGAGGGGCGTGGATGCCGAAGGCGCGCGAGACCTGAAGCTCCGCCCCACATACCGACGCTGCGCAAGGTCCTGGAAGAGAGAGAGAGCAACGCTGACGTCACCAAGACGCGATGCAAGGTCCTCATCCAGAGCAGCACCAGCGGAGCCACGGCCTACAGAAGAGGATCGTCGGAAGGTAGGCCACGCTTAACTAGGGGGGAGGAAGATGTCGGACACAGAGGCGCCCACTACCACCAGCGCAGCTGCAGCAGCGGTGATGCCATTTTCCCTGCCCTACATTCCTGGAGCGGCCTGGCTGCCTATGTATTCAGGGGAGCCCCATGCCCTAACTGACTATAAGGAAAGGCTGTACAGTTTGTTCCAAGTCTACCCCCTGACAGAGGAACAGAAGGTCAGCATATTAAAAGGGCAGTTAACTGGCGCAGCCCAAAGGGAGGTAAAATCATGGCCCACTGAGGAGAAAAGGACCGTGAAGGGTATTCTGGCCCGGCTGCGCGGTACCTTTGACACACGTACCTCCGCTGAAATTAAAATGAGGTTCTATGGATTTAAGCAGCAGGCACAGGACAGCATTAGAGACTATGCCCTAAATTTGCAGGAAGCCCTGAGGGCCATACAACAAACTTACCCTGGCAGCATGCAGGAAACGGATAAACTACTGACAGAGCAATTCATAGAAGGTCTGCTGTCTAGCGCCGACAGGGCCCAGCTGCGCCTCATGTTCTTCCAGAACCCTGACCTGACCTTTGCCCAATTCATGGACAGGGCCATAAGGGTGCTCCGTGAATCCGCAACAAGTGGCGCTATAAACCCCCGGCACCCTGCTCTCACCTACCACCAGGAGGCGGCGCCCTCCTCTATGGACTCCGTGGGGGCTGATGCACAGGCCCTGAACCAAGCCCCGTCGAAAGACCTGCACCACCAAGTCCAGGAGCTGACCAGGAGCACAAAGGGACAGATACCCGCTCGCTGGAAAATATAGGGCGCACTAAAATTGTAAATAACCCTGTTGCCAAGTGTTGAAATGTTTGCCAAGTTACATGCATGTTTGGTAATTCTGTGTTACAGTTTCTTGCAGTTACCGTAAGGACTCAAAGGTTTAGGACTTTTTTTATAACCGGGACCTAGTATGGACTGTGTTCGGAGCCTAACCAAGGAATGAACTAAGACTGTAAAGGACTTGGGGTAGGACAGACCTCCACCTGGTTAAGGCTCCCCGTTGTATTGGTGATATGGACACCCGGTCACAGACCACACTGTGACCTTAAGAACTCAATCTGTGCGTCGTCTGTCAGTTAATGTTTTATGGTTATGCATATTGTCTTTGTTTATTGTTTAGTCCCGGAGTACTAAATTTTACTAGGGGGGAATTTGTCACCCTGGCCTGGATGCCACAAAATGTAATAAAGCTGTGTCTGACAGCAAGGGGGAGGTTCTCTAGTCAGGGGATCATTAGCATGCAGTACCTCCTGTCTCAGGCAGGTAGGGGGAGCCGGCTGCCCCTATAAATGCTGGTGCTGGGGGCAGGGTTAGGGAGAACTGGACGACCTGTCTCAGCACTGAGAAGTGTCCAGAGCAGAGAGGGACAGTTGTATTGCACCCTAAGAGGAAGTGTGGCAGAAGGAGAGCCACAAGCCAGAGACAAGAGGCAAAGTGAGCCTGTCTTGGCAGATAAAGGACTTAATTTACCAGACTTTCGTGTCTGAGGCTGGGAGGATTCCACATCCTACAGCAGATAACCAGTACGCAGGGGACTGTATATTCCTTGGCCTAAGAAGCCTGGAGGCTCTGCCACAACAGAAGGGACCAGCACAGCCGTACCAGGCCGGGAGCAGAAAGGAACCCACGTTGCAGGCCATACTTGCGAGAATACACGGTGAGCTCGGGACCGTGGGCTGTTACCCTATAAGGAGGAGATAGCCAGAAGGAGCGCAGAAAGCATGGTAGGCCTACACCCTCACCCTGACCAGGGCCAATTTCCCCATTGCTCTCAGACATCCAGGTCCCCTCCTAGTCGGGACTGTTTGTGGGTCAGTTTATCTGTTTTAGTAAAGACCCTGGACTGCAACCTGTTGTCTGTGTGCTCCTTGCTCCTCCAGCACTATCAGCACTGGGACTCTCACCACCATCACTCCCACCATCCACTACACTGCCCTGGGGCTGCACTCTTCCCGTGGGGAGTCACACCACCTCAGCTGCATACACCATCAGCCACAGCGGTCTGCCCTGCAGCGGCGGTTCCTAATGACCGCAAATCCACGGGTGGCGTAGTCGGACGTTATCAACAGCACTTAGCAGACTACCACTGGCCTGACCACCCTGAGCCATGGAACCGGGTTGCCACTACTACCCCTATCGTTCCACTTTTGCCCGGATCCGAGTGCCCCATGGCCCAGGGGGCGAGTCATATTTTGATTAGGATATGATATAAGTAGTTTGTTTAAATTTATTTTTAAAAGGCTTTAATAACTGCTGATGAGAGTCATACTGAGGCATTGTACAGAATATACATAGTCCATTGAATGTTTGATCAAAGGCAACACTATGTACAAGTACTCTTTCTTGGTTGCACATGAAGGCCCTACAGTATTATGAGTTTGTAGGAACATTGAGGAGAATTTATCAATTGTTTTGAGATTGTTGTTTGGTGAGCTTTTCACTTTTTAAGTTGTGCACCATTTTTAAACAGAACATGTCACTAAATTTTTCATATGTATCTGGATGCACAGTTAGGCGTCGGGCGTTTGCTGGAATTCGAAATGGGTTCAGAACCATCAGTGGATTCTGTGGTCTCCCATTCCAGTGAAGATGCTGCTCAGCATCGTCGTCGGTCCCAACGCCTAGCTGGTGCACGAGATGTACAAGTTGTCTCTCGTGTCTTTGTTCCTAGCAACATAAAGGATAGGTTGTGGAGGGAAACAGGGCTGCTGCAGCCTAAGTCCAGGATTCTCTGCACTGAGCATGCCCGTGACATGGCGGACCGTGATTGGTGGTTTGGGAGTCAGCTGACCCAGTGACCTGGCACCGCCTGATTGGTCACGGGTGACGTCACCAATAGTACGACGGTGGGCAGGGCTTAATCTTTAAAAAGCCCACCCACAAACATGGCGGTGGTTCTGATCATTGAGCTGTGAAGGTGTTGTGTGGATGCTTGGACTCTTGGGCTCCACGTGTGCTTTAGTTTCTGGCAGGCAGGCTTAGTGGAAATAGGCAGGCATAGATGAAATAGGCAGTTAGCTTCATCTGACAGTCTGGCTCTGACAAAGGGGTCGCCTTACACCCCGAGCAGTCTGCAGACACCCTATTCCCGGTACCACCTGTAAGCCTCGTGGAGAGATACTCATTAGTCTGGTAGCACGACAGCTGGGAGCACTTATTTGCCGGCGTGAGTCACACACGCTTCCTAGCGCCAACTGTGTAGTCACTGTGCTGTAACAGGACTACAGATTAGAGATGAGCGGTGTTCGACTTGAACTGTTCGCCAATCTCAAATTCGAGCTGTTTTGGGCGGTGTTCGAGCCGTTCGGCGAATACGAACAATTTGAAAAAAATTCGGCTGTTCTAGGTTATGTTCGATAACTGTTCGTGCACCAAAATCTTAACTGGATTTTTTCTCAGTAATGCTGAAAATTAATGTTAATACGCAGTTTGAGTGTATAGCGGGGCGGGAGGAGGGGCAGGGGATGGATCTCTGCAGAAATAATGAAGATCTCCATTTTTTTTTCTCTTTCCCGCCTTTACAGTGGGGAGGTGCAATCTGTCAGCCTACCAGCAGCGCACTCACGGAGCGAACTGCTTTTTTTCACACAAGCAAGGGCATGTGTCATTGGCAGAGTATGTCACATGTCCTTGCCGATTTTCTCACTGCCGCAGCTGCGTGTTAGACGGCACCGCTGTTGCTGTGTGCGCTATACTTTGTTAATTTCAAGCCAATTTTCGCACAAATCTACATATAGCTTGGGAGTAGGGAATATTTGTGATTGCAGTCCTTTTGAGGACTAGGTTACATAATTTCCTACGACTTTTATCAGGCAGGTCTGTGCTCTTAAATAGATAGCTTGGGAGTAAAGAGTAATTGTAATTGCAGTCATTTTCAGGGCTAGGTTACATCAGTTCCTATCACTTTTTGCCAGGCAGGTCTGTGCCAGTGCTGTGCAAGTTTTTTTCACAGCATTTGGCTAAATATACCAAAGCAAATCCTTTTTGGCCTCTTGCAGTGTGTGGTAGTCAGTGGAGTAGCCTATCTGTGTTGCAAGCTACACCAACTGTGTAAATAATACAATTTTTTTACTGTACCTAGTGAAGTAAAACCTTTTGGGCATAGCATCATTCAATAAGTCCATCTATACTAACCTCCACCAGGTTGCAAATTCAATATAATTTTTTTCTGCATCTAGCTCTGAAAAAATATTTTGGCTTGTAGCAGTGTGTGGGACTTGGCCTATTAGTCCATCTATACTAACCTCCACCAGGTTGCAAATTCAATATAATTTTTTTCTGCATCTAGCTCTGAAAATTTTTTTCGGCTTGTAGCAGTGTGTGGGACTTGTTCTATTAGTCCATTTATACTAACCTCCACCAGGTTGCAAATTCAATATAATTTTTTTCTGCATCTAGCTCTGAAAAAATATTTCGGCTTGTAGCAGTGTGTGCGACTTGTTCTATTAGTCCATCTATACTAACCTCCACCAGGTTGCAAATTCAAAATAATTTTTTTCTGAATCTAGCTCTGAAAAAATATTTCTGCTTGTAGCAGTGTGTGACACTTGTCCTATTAGTCCATCTATTCTAACCTCCACCAGGTTGCAAATTCAATATAATTTTTTTCTGCATCTAGCTCTGAAAAAATATTTCGGCTTGTAGCAGTGTGTGGGACTTGTTCTATTAGTCCATCTATACTAACCTCCACCTGGTTGCAAATTCAATATAATTTTTTTCTGCATCTAGCTATGAAAAAATATTTCGGCTTGTAGCAGTGTGTGGGACTTGTTCTATTAGTCCATCTATACTAACCTACACCAAGTTGCAAATTCAATATAATTTTTTTCTGCATCTAGTTCTGAAAAAATATTTCGGCTTGTAGCAGTGTGTGGGACTTGTTCTATTAGTCCATGTATACTAACCTCCACCAGGTTGCAAATTCAATATAATTTTTTTCTGCATCTAGCTCTGAAAAAATATTTCGGCTTGTATCAGTGTGTGGGATTTGTTCTATTAGTCCATCTATACTAACCTCCACCAGGTTGCAAATTCAACATAATTTTTTTCTGCATCTAGCTCTGAAAAAATATTTCAGATTGTAGCAGTGTGTGGGACTTGTTCTATTAGTCCATCTATACTAACCTCCACCCGGTTGCAAATTCAATAAAAAAATTTCTGCATCTAGCTCTGAAAAAATATTTCGGCTTGTATCAGTGTGTGGGACTTGTTCTATTAGTCTATCTATACTAACCTCTGCAGGTTGCAAATTCAATATATATTTTTTCTGCATGTACCTCTGAAAAATATTTTGGCTTGTAGCAGTGTGTGGGACTTGTTCTATTAGTCCATCTATACTAACCTCCACCAGGTTGCAAATTCAATATAATTTTTTTCTGCATCTTTCCCTGAAAAAATATTTTGGCTTGCAGCAGTGTGTGGGACTTGTTCTATTAGTCTATCTATACTAACCTCCACCAGGTTGCAAATTCAATATAATTTTTTTCTGCATCTAGCTCTGAAAAAATATTTTGGCTTGAAGCAATGTGTGGGACTTGTTCTATTAGTCCATCTATACAAACCTCCACCAGGTTGAAAATTCAATATAATTTTTTTCTGCATCTAGCTCTGAAAAATTATTTTTGCTTTTAGCAGTGCGGGGGACTTGTTCTATTAGTCCATCTATACTAACCTCCACCAGGTTGCAAATTCAATATAATTTTTTTCTGCATCTAGCTCTGAAAAAATATTTCGGCTGGTAGCAGTGTGTGGGACTTTTTCTATTAGTCCATCTATACTAACCTCCACCAAGTTGCAAATTCAATATAACTTTTTCTGCATCTAGCTCTGAAAAAATATTTTGGCTTGTAGCAGTGTGTGGGACTTGTTCTATTAGTTCATCTATACTAACCTCCACCAGGTTGCAAATTCAATATAATTTTTTTCTGCATCTAGCTCTGAAAAAATATTTCAGCTTGTAGCTGTGTGTGGGACTTGTTCTATTAGTCCATCTATACTAACCTCCACCAAGTTGCAAATTCAATATAACTTTTTCTGCATCTAGCTCTGAAAAAATATTTCGGCTTGTAGCAGTGTGTGGGACTTGTTCTATTAGTCTATCTATACTAATCTCCACAGATTGCAAATTCAATATACTTTCTTCTGCATCTAGCTCAGAAAAAATATTTTGGCTTGTAGCAGTGTGTGGGACATGTTCTATTAGTTCATCTATACTAACCTCCACCAGGTTGCAAATTCAATATAATTTTTTTCTGCATCTTGCTCTGAAAAAATATTTTGGCTTGTAGCAGTGTGTGGGAATGTTTCTATTAGTCTATCTATACTAACCTCCACCAGGTTGCAAATTCAATTTAATTTTTGTCTGCATCTAGCTCTGAAAAATTATTTTGGCTTGTAGCAGTGTGTGGGACTTGTTCTATTAGTCCATCTATACTAACCTCCTCCAGGTTGCAAATTCAATATAATTTTTTTCTGCAACTAGCTCTGAAAAATTATTTCGGCTTGTAGCAGTGTGTGGGACTTGTTCTATTAGTTCATCTATACTAACCTCCACCAGGTTGCAAATTCAATATATTTTTTTTCTGCATCTAGCTCTGAAAAAATATTCCAGCTTGTAGCAGTGTGTGGGACTTGTTCTATTAATTCATCTATACTAACCTCCGCCAGGTTGCAAATTCAATATAATTTTTCTCTGCATCTAACTCAGAAAAAATATTTCGGCTTGGAGCAATGTGTGGGACTTGTTCTATTAGTCCATCTATACTAACCTCCACCAGGTTGCAAATTCAATATAATTTTTTTCTGCATCTAACTCTGAAAAAATATTTCGGCTTGTAACAGTGTGTGGGACTTGTTCTATTAGTCCATCTATACTAACATCTACCAGGTTGCAAATTCAATATAATTTTTTTCTCCATCTAGCTCTGAAAAAATATTTCGGCTTGTAGCATTGTGTGGGACTTGTTCTATTAGTCCATCTATACTAACCTCCACCAGGTTGCAAATTCAATATAATTTTTATCTGCATCTAGCTCTGAAAAAATATTTCAGCTTGTAGCAGTGTGTGGGACTTGTTCTATTAGTCTATCTATACTAATCTCCACAGATTGCAAATTCAATATACCTTTCTTCTGCATCTAGCTCTGAAAAAATATTTTGGCTTGTAGCAGTGTGTGGGACTTGTTCTATTATTTCATCTATACTAACCTCCACCAGGTTGCAAATTCAATATAATTTTTTTCTGCATCTTGCTCTGGAAAAATATTTTGGCTTGTAGCAGTGTGTGGGAATTGTTCTATTAGTCTATCTATACTAACCTCCACCAGGTTGCAAATTCAATTTAATTTTTTTCAGCATCTAGCTCTGAAAAAATATTTTGGCTTGTAGCAATGTGTGGGACTTGTTCTATTAGTCCATCTATACTAACCTCCACCAGGTTGAAAATTCAATATAATTTTTTTCTGCATCTAGTTCTGAAAAATTATTTTGGCTTGTAGCAGTGTGTGGGACTTGTTCTATCAGTCCATCTATACTAACCTCCGCCAGGTTGCAAATTCAATATAATTTTTTTCTGCATCTAGCTCGGCCAAAATATTTCGGCTTGTAGCAGTGTGTGCGACTTGTTCTTTTAGTCCATCTATGCTTATCTCCACCAGGCTGCAAATTCAATATAATTTTTTTCTGCATCTAGTTCTGAAAAAATATTTCGGCTTGTAGCAGTGTCTGGGCCTTGTTCTATTAGTCCATCTATACCAACCTCCACCAGGTTGCAAATTCAATATAATTTTTTTCTGCATCTAGCTCTGAAAAAATATTTCGGCTTGTAGCAGTGTGTGGGACTTGTTCTATTAGTCCATCTATACTAACCTAAACCAGGTTGCAAATTCAATATAATTTTTATCTGCATCTAAACTAGCCAATACTTTTGGGCTAATACCACAGTTTGGCCACTCAGCTCTGCTCTGTTCCCATCCATTGTTTTTTGTGTAAACAACTCCAGAGTTGTCAATGAGTTAACCACCAAAATTAGTGGAAAAAGGCCTGCTGCTGGTGGAAAGGGGAATAGGCATGTTGGGAGGGAAAAAAAGGTTGTGTCTGTGGGGTAGGTGTTAAAGTAACAGTAACATCTGCAGAAGAAAGACCATCTTCCAGCCAAACTAAGATGTCTACATCTTTCAGCGACAATGTGATAAGATCCCTTTCTTACGGCCACGCCAATCGCTACAAATTCCTGATGAGGCACAAAAACAGCAGGTGCTTCAACGGATATCAAGTGCTCCTTTAAGTGGGCTCTCCTCCACCTCAACTTCAACATCACAAATAATTCAGTCCTCAGAGGTGTCACCCCAATCGCACTTGCTTCCTCACAGCTCCCAAGTCTCCAGCTGCCCATCTGAGTATGGGGTAGAATAGATGGTTGAGTCTGCAGAGATGTTTACTCATACTATAGCCTGGGAATCAGAGGTCAGCTCCAGAGCTTTGGTGAATCCAGACGAGGAAATGATCTGCACTGATGCCCAGTATCTTTATGAGTCGGATCCAGGACCAGACGCAGAAGGTTCTGATCATAATGTCGACCCTTGTTCCCAAACTGTAACTCCTGTTGGTGGAGACAATGAGGAAGACGATGATGAAACACAAATACATGATTGGAGCGACAACTTTAGTTTTTTGTCAGGGCATGAAGAGGTTATCTCTGAGGACGACAGGTGTGATAACACACATGGTGATGATGACGAGGTTGGAGATCCCACTTACTGTCAACCCACAGTCAGCCACTCAATGAGGTCAGCAGAAGAGGTGGAGGAGGATGCTAGTGACGACAAGGTCAGGTTGCGCCTTCCTGGACAAAGACGTAGTACTGGAAGAACGTCAACAACTGCATCCTCAAACACAACTCTACCTCTGACCACAAGTCGTGGTGGCTCTTCAGGTCGCATGAGTGCTAAGCCTTGCATAGCCTGGGCATTTTTTCAGATCGATAAGGATGACCCAACTCATGTTATCTGTAATATTTGTCAGCGAAAGCTAAGTAGAGGCCAAAAAATACATAATTTGAGTACTTCATGCATGAACCGGCACCTGGATATGAAGCATAAGTTGCAGTGGGAAGCTCACTGTGCTACAATGCAGCCTAGCCGGCCGGGCCAACCACCGTCTGCCACATCTTGTGCATCGGCGGCGTCTTCATCCCCTGCGACTGGGGGGACAGCAGTCACACCTGTTTTGGGGCGCATACCTGCCACCTCTTTACCCGCAACAGCCAGCGTGATTGGCAGGTCATCATTTTCTTTGGAGGTGGAAACACCAGCTGGTGTTGAGCGCTGTCGACATCGATAGCACCACCTTTGGATCAAGGCAACCAAACATGTCCACCTGCATCTTCCTCACAGACCGGCAGTTTACCGGGGACACCCTTCTCAACCCTGTCTAAGCACAACAGCCAGCCCTCGGTCCCTCAGATGTGGACAAGTAAAAGACCATTTCCTCCTAGCCATGAGAAAGCTAAGAGGTTGAATTTCACCATCTGCAAGCTCTTGTCTACAGAAATGCTGCCTATCCGCCTGGTGGACACAGAGGATTTTCGAGACCTTATGTCCGTCGCAGTGCCCCTGTACAAGATGCCCAGTCGGCACTACTTCTCAAAGAAAGGTGTGCCTGCGCTCAATCAGCATGTCGCACATAACATCACCGCTTTTTTGAGAAACTCTGTGTGCAACAGGTTGCATTTCACCACAGACACTTGGACGAGTAGGCATGGACAGGGGCGTTACATGTCGCTGACTGGGCACTGGTTAACTATGGTGACAGCAGGACAAGAGGCTGCTGTCCAAGTCTTGCCGTCCCCACGAGTTGTGCGTCAATTCTCTTTATCTCGAAGTTCCTCCACTGCTTCTGCCTTCTCAACCTCCTCTCGGTCCTCCACCTGCACCCAAAGCCTGTCTGGTCATGCCACAAGCTTTCTAACTGCGCAGAAGGGATCCTTCACACCTCCTTACTATGCTGGCAGCAGGGCTCAACGTCATCAGTCGGTTGTTACTTTGAAATGTCTGGGAAATGTGAGTCACACAGCTGAGGAGTTGTGGTCAGCTCTGGAGAACCAGTTTCAAGAATGGTTGTCTCCACTGGACCTGAAACCAGGGAAGGCCGTGTGTGACCATGCTGCAAACCTGGGTGCGACCCTTCGCCGGGGCAAAGTCACACACGTGCCTTGTATGGCTCACATGTTGAACCTGGTTGTCCAGCAATTTTTAGCCCACTATCCCAGACTAGATGGCCTTCTGCAGAGGGCACGGTCGCTGTGTGCTCACTTCTGCTGTTCGCATCCCGCAGCTCTGCGACTTACAACTCTACAGAAGTCGTTGGGCCTGCCACTTCACCGGCTAGAATGAGATGTGCCTACCCGGTGGAATTCAACTCTGCACATGTTGCAGCGACTGTAGCAGCACCGACAAGCCCTGGTGCAATAAGTTCTGATGTATAGCCTGGGCCAATGAGATCCAGAGGTGGGGCAAATCACGCTGGAGGAGTGGTCTCAGATCAGGGACCTATGCACCCTTCTGCACAGTTTTGAAATGGCAACGAAGATGTTTAGTGCTGACGATGCCATTATCAGCATGACTATTCCGGTGATGTACATGCTGGAGCACATGTTAAACAGAATTCGGAGTAAGGTGGTGGCATAAGAGGAGGTGGAGGAAGTAGAGGAGGAGGAGTTGTATGCGGAAGGGCTACATCTGCAAGGTCCAGACGGTCGGCAGCACCAAGTCGGCAGGCATGTGATTGTGGGGGATATGGTTTTTCCCAGGCGCATGTTAGCAGCCAAACTAGTGAGGAAGGTGCAGGAGCCCAGGAAGAAGTGGAGGACGAACTGATGGAAGACTCATCAGATGAGGGAGACCTTGATCACATTTCTGTCGCGCGAGGTTGGGGGGAGAGGGCAGAGGAAGGAAGCATGATTGTTACCTCGCCACCAACACAACAGGGACTTGGTGCTCCAGGATGCGCAAGACACATGAGTGCCTTCTTGCTGCACTACCTGCAACATAATCCTGACTACTGGGTTGCCACACTCTTAGATCCCTGGTACAAAAGTAAATTTGCAGAAATTATTCCTGCTATATAAAGACATGCACGCATGCAGGAGTATCAGCAGAGACTGTTGCAGAATCTTACATGTGCTTTTCCACAAAACACTAGTGGTGCACGTTGTGAATCTCACAGTTCCAACTTGCCAACCGTGGGACCGTTGAGTGTTCAGCACTCAAAACGTAACAGAAACACAGTATCTGCTGGTAACATCAATTTTGCGGAATCATTTCACCACTTTTTTAGCCCATCCTTTGCAATGCCACAGGAGACAAGAAGTCTGACACATAGTCAACGCCTAGAGACGATGGTACAGGAGTATCTCCAAGTAAACATTGAAGCCATGACTGTGTCACTGTACCCTTGCTCTTTTTGGGCTTCCAATCTGGATAAATGGCCGGAGCTCGACACTTACGCCTTGAAGATCTTGTCATGCCCAGCAGCCAGCGTTCTGTCTGAACGTGTGTTCAGCGCTGCTGGTGGTGTGCTGACAGATAAGCACCCGCGGCTCTCCACTGATAATGTAGACAGACTCATGTTCATAAAAATGAACAAATCATGGATCCGAAATGACTTTTCTACCCCTGTGTCATCCTGGGAAGAGTAAAAGCTTGATGATTTGTTAAAATCACCTCACCAACCGTTTTAAGCTTTCAAATTACTAATCATGGTTATCTGTATCTTGGCTGGAAAATAATTTGGGCCTTGTAGCAGTGTGCAGTACTGATCCTATTAGGCCATCTATACTAAACTCCACCAGATTTAAACTTACTAATCATGTTTTTCTGTATCTTGGCTGGAAAATAATTTGGGCCTTGTAGCAGTGTGCAATGCTGATTCTATTAGGCCATCTATACTAAACTCCACCAGATTTAAAATTACTAATCATGTTTATCTTTATCTTGGCTGGAAAATACTTTGGGCCTTGTTGCAGTTTCAGTACTGATTCTATTAGGCCATCTATACTAAGCTCCACCAGCTTTCAAATTAATAATAATTTTTAGCTGCATCTAGCCCGGAAAATAATTTTGGGGCTCCTAGATGCGCAAGACACATGAGTGACTTCTTGCTGCACTACCTGCAACATGACCCACAGATTGTCAGATTCGAAATAATCCTGACTACTGGGTTGCCACATTCTTAGATCCCCCACACTCTTAGATCAACCTTTTCATTTTAATAAAGAACAAAAAAATGGTCATTTTTGAAATTATTAGCATTAGCAGGTTATTAGAAACTGAAATCAAACAGTTTTCAACTCAAAACTTTATTCTAGGTGATGTTACATTTGCACATAGGACCCCTTGTTCGAAAGGAGCTTCTGAACTCTCTCGTCCATTGAATTTGTCAGGTTTTGGATGGTTTCTGCTTCAATTGTTTTGCCTGAGGACAGAAAACCCTCCCAGAGCTGTTGCTTAAATGTGAACTGCCTCCCGCCATCATAGACACTCCTCTTTGATGAGGTACTCAATGGGGTTGAGGTCAGGGGAGCATGGGGGTCACACCATAAGTTTGTCCCCTTTTATGCCCATATCAGCCAGAGATGCAGATGTGTTATGTGCAGCATGAGACGGTGCATTATCAAGCATGAAAATGATCTTGCTGCGGAATACACGGTTCTTCTTCTTGAACCATGGCAGGAAGTGCTGTTTGAGAAACTCCACATACATTATGGAGTTCATCTTTACCCCTTCAGGGATCCTAAAGGGGCCAACAATCTCTCTCCCCATGACTCCAGCCCAAAGCATTACTCCACCTCCTCCTTGTTGGCGCCGTAGCCGTGTTTGCATGGGGTGTCCATCAACCAGCCATCCTTCACTCCATCCATCTGGACCATCGAGCATTGCACGGCACGCATCAGTGAACAAAACAGTTTTGAAGTCAGTCTTCATGTATTGTTTGGCCCACAGGAGCCATTTCTGCTTGTATACAGTGGATAGAGGAGGTCGACAGGATGGCTTATGCACAGCTGCAAACCTCTGAAGGACCCTGCATCTTGTTGTTCGGGGGACGTTGGAGGCACCAGCAGCTTCAAAAACTTGTCTGCTGCTATGACAAGGCTTTTTTGCCGCTGCTCTTTTAAGCTGACATAATTGCCTGTAGGAAAGAGTCCTCAATTTTCCCTTATCAGCACGCACACGTGTGTACTGTGAATCAGCTACATACTTCTTGATTGTGCGATGATCAGGATGAAGTGTCTTGGCAATGTTGATTGTAGTCATGCCTTGACCTAAACACTCCACAATTTGTTGCTTCTCAGCAGCCGACACATCCTTTTACTTTCCCATTTTGGCAGAAAATGTAGGCTGCTTAATTATGTGGGACAGCCTTCTTAAGTAGTCTTGCCTTTCATTGGACACACCTACCAAACTAATTAGCACAGGTGTTTGCAATTGCTTACAGTGATATTAAGAGCCCTGACGCACATCACCATCAATGAGTTTAACTGACAAACAAAAAATTCTTACCTTATCACTCCTAAACACTTTTTGCATAATAATTTGGAACACAGTGTACATGTGCTTTTCCACAAAACGCCAGTAGTTCACGTAGTGAATCTTACAATTCTAACCGTGCCAACCGTGGTCTGTATGGGGTTGTTCAATATAGGGCCCAAAATTAAGATAACATAGACGGGAGAGGTCTCTATGAATACGAATTCCTAAGTATTTGATACCCTGTGAGGGCCAGGCAAAAGGAAAGTTTGACTGGATGGAATTCTGTATGGATTTGTGGAGGGAGACATCGAGGGCCTCAGACTTCGCTGCATTGATTTTTAAATTTGACCATGTAACAAAGTGATCTATTTCAGCCATAACAACAGGGATGGATATATCTGATTGAGTGATATATACTAGGACATCATCAGCAAATGCAGAGCACTTGTACTCGGTGCCTCTCACCTCAATCCACCTAATATTGGGGTTATGGCGAATTGATGAGAGCAGGTGCTCCGTCACTAGGATGTATAAGAGAGGGGACAGAGGACATCCCTGCCTTGTCCCATTGGTGATTATGAAAGGTGATGAAAATGTTCCATTTATCTTCAGCCTAGGTGACGTATTGCGATACAGGGCCGTGATTTTGGCTACAAAAGGGTCCCCTAGACCCCTACCCCAAGCTTTTTAAGAGAATAATATATGGCGTGCCAGGAGACTCTATGGAATGCTTTCTCAGCATCCAACGAGAGTATCTAATTACAAATTTTTAACTGCATCTAGCCCAGGAAATACTTTGTGCCTAGTAGCAGTGTCTGCTAGTCAGCGGATTATCCCAGCTGTTAAGCAAGCTACACCACCTGTAGTTTGGACACTTAATTTTTTCAAGGGAAATGGTTCGGGCCCCCGGGACACTCAGTGAAGAGCATCGGGGAGGCACCCCAAGGCACAGGGGCTGGGACTGGCGGTAGGACGCCTTGCGGTGGACCGCCAAGCTCGATCCTTATAAAAGCTTTTGAACTGCAGCAGCTTTAGTGGACGCTACTGGAGCTGGAATTACGCTGCTGCTGGCATGAGACTTGCCCTCCAATTGATCCTTGTAAAAGGATTTAAAGTGTACTCATTCAAATTAGAGAGACAATTTAAATTAAAAAGATTAATTCTGCCTCCACCGCAGGGGGCTCGCTAGACCCACCAGCGGACAGGCACCAGTATTGGGAGAGGGGGGCTGGCCATCAGGGTCCACCGCGGCTCTGGCACAAACCCGGCGACACGGAGGTCGCACGGGCAGGAACGGACTGGCCGTGTCGGCTTCGCACTTTTTTGGTTTTAGAAGGGCATGACATGCCTATATCTGTGTCTCCCCCTCCTTTTACTCCTCCACCTCTTTTCTTTTCGCATGACTATATGTACTTGTCACTTTTCCATGTGTTAGTTGTGTCTTCTGAGCAGTTTGTCAGCTTTTGGACACCTTTGAAGCTGTTTTCTATGTGTTTCTATGTGTTTTTGTTTGCCTGCCATTGGTTTTAACGGTGTTCGATGGTGTTCAACGAACAGTTCGACGAACAGTTCGGTGAACATACCGGTGTTCGACGAACCGAACCGAACTCGAACACTATGGGGGTGGCTCAACACTACTACAGATACATTATTTATCGCACATATCTCGGGCAGTTAATGCAGATAGGGATTCGCACTATTCCCGTTCCGGTGTGCAGTAAAACAAAGGGGATTGTTATTTAAGTTGGTTGTTTTACCATCTCACCCGGAAGGTGTTCGGCCGCAGTCCGCCAGTCTGCATCACAGATCCCGGGTTCGGTTGCTTTTCATTATTTAATAAAGTTGTTTGCAACCGTCCCCTTAACACACATGATACAAAAGTAGATGCAGAGCAGAATAAAACATTTTTGTTTGTTTTTAATTTCACCTCTCCTTTGCAGACATATTAGCAATCAAATTATTTGACACCTAATGACTTAACTTTACTTTAGTCCAAGTGGGTGCTATTAGATACTTTTCACTAGGGGCGTGGACTTCTCCCTGTATGAGTTGTTATCTAAAATCATCCATTTGGACTTAACTAAAGTTATCTCATTAGGTGCCAAATACTTTGATTGCTAAAATCTCTGCAACGGAACGGTGAAATTAGAAACAACAAAGAAACAAAAACGTTTTATTCTGCTCTGCAGCCACTATTACATCATGTGTCCCATTCAACATAAAACATTTGGTGAAAGGTCCTCTTTAATGATTTCTGCATCAAGTCCATCATTTATATTTTGAGCCTGTCAAAAGAGGCAGGGCCCCGTCATGTACCCTATTTTAGCCATATTTATTTGCAACGGTTCTTAAATTATTGCACAAAATATCACAAACTCACTATAATTAGCTGGTGGCATAAAAAGTAGTGTAATATCTTAAGATGCATCAAATTTATCAAACGTAAGGTGGAAAATTGGTGTATTTAGCCCAAAAATAATTAGACGGACGCAAAAAAAACCCCTTACTTTAAAAATTCCGGTCAAGATAAATTCCACTTTTGCATGCCATGGTTTGGTGCTTCTGTACAGCACTGTGTTTTTCTATAAATGTATTATAGTTGTTAAACATACAAATAAGTTAATGTCTGCTCACCACCTCCTGGAGCTCACGGATCCTGCTCTGCGGGAAGTTTTCAGAACTTAGAAAGGAATAAGTCCAGCGCTATAAGTCCATTAAAAATGTTTTAATGGACTTATAGCTCTGTACTTATTACTTTCTAAATATTATAGTTGTCATTACAACCTTATTATAGATGTGTAAAACACAGATCTGCAAAATAGTCTTGTACATGATGCCTTCTATTTTTTTGTAAGTCCTTTATCTAAACATGACGTCAACAGTGTAGTTTTGTTAGAGAATTTTTTAAAGTAATTATTACTAGTACCATTATGATTGAGAGGAGCTGGCCACAGACTAAAGATTATATGACTCATGGAGGTAAAGCTGCGTCCACGGCTCTAAGGGATGCAGACTTTTTCCAGCATAGAGCACCGGTTACTTCTATTTTATTGTTGTATTTTATTAGCGATTTGCTTTTTTGTCAGTTTAAGGTGCACAAATCTCTCCTGAAATGTGTTCAGCCTCAGGAATCAATGTTTCCATTCAGTATCAGTAAGCAGAGGAAGACTTGCGGGCAGGATCTTATGTATACATAAGGCCCGACACAATATTGGTAAAGGTAAAGTAATCATTCCATTACTCTCATCTATGTCTCAGGGGCCTCAATTAAGCCATTGTTCTTCCATTCACTAGTCCTATTGTGTGGATGGGAGTAGTAGTCCCAGTGGAGCCGTCACCACAGGGGGTCTCACATGCAATCCCATGTGAGAGGCTCAGCTGCAGAAAAATACCTCCACCAGTGCACAGATAGTTTTGGGGAGGGGTGTTTCCTTAAGGCACTGACTAGAAAATGGGGGTTGTTGCTGGCTGGGGCTGGATACATGTGCTGCGGTTGTGGTATCCGCCATCTGGAGGAGCATGTGCTGTGACTGCACCATACCGACGGGAGATAAAAAAGCTGTGGGCCAACCAAAAGTTGGGAGACAGTGGATATTTCCTGGTACAGGGGCAGTGGAATTATCGGCCCCGGGTTGGGATCTTGTGGACTAGGGGCATTGCATTGTGGCCATCTACCGGGAATTGCTGTAAGATAATAGATGTAAGGAACAAAAAATAGCTGCATTGTTAACCTGTCTAGGTGATTATAACAAGCCATAACCTCAGATCCTCACAATGACATTCAGTTTGTTATAAAACATGTTTTTGTATTATTATTATTATTAACATTATTATTACTGCTATCTTGTGAATTTTCCAGCAAAGTAATGGAGAAAGGCATCAATCTTTTATGCTGCAAGGTCCATTATCAGTAAGTAATTACTCGCTCATAATGTATTACTGCTTATGTTCATTAACATGAATGCACATGACCTGCTTGAAAATGGCACAATTCATTAGATGTTCTCATGGGCAGGAGAACATTATGATATTGGCTATTTCATTTAATTCAAAAAAAATATTACTGTAGTAGCTGTTTTGTCAGGTTTTTTCAGCATCTTGTCTCTAGCATACTTAAAAATAGATACTTATGTTGATTTTTTTTTACTCTGCTATGTGCAATGAATCCCCTTGATGTTGCTCCAGCCTATAGACTACTTCAAACACAAGTTCACCCAAGACTTAGACCAAATTCGAAATTCGACATCTAGGAAGCACAGTTAGTTTGTGTATGGACCTACAGCTACAAACTGGCTATGGGTCTTGCAACCTGAACTCAACAGCTTCATAGTCATATATGAGGCTGTTGAGTTTGGGTTGGAAGACCCAAGGCCAGTCCTTACATCACAGTTTGTGCATGTTTCATGGATGCCTGAATACGGCCATAGACTTTATTGAAAAGTACAATATTTACAGTATGCAAAGGTCCTCAACATAACATAAACTAATACAATTGGCTCTCCAAAGAAGTAAACACAGATGAAAATTAAAGAGGTTGACCAGAATTTTAACATTCATGGCTTATCCTTTTGAAAGGCCTTCAATGTCTGATAGGTGGGGGTGCAACACGTGGCACTCCCACTGATCAACTGTTCCTGGTGTCGGCGCCAATCAGAACTGCTTGGTTATGGAGCTGCACAGCTTTGTCAACAGAATAATGGCTATGGCTGAGTACTGCGCATTCACCCCCTCATGATTTGAATAGGGGATGGAGATGAAGTGCCCTGTTGCACCACTATACAGTCAACGGGACTGTGCTGTACAGCTCTGTAATTGAATAGTTCCAGCCATCACCGACACAAAGTACAGCTGATTGATGGGGGATACTGGGTGTCACAACCCCACTGATCAAACACTGATGACCTCTCCTAAGTATTGGCCATCAATGGTAAAGTCTCAAATGACCCCTTTAATGTGCCAATTTCTAAATAATAAGAAATATTTACTAACTGGGGTTTTGTGAACCTTACCAGGAGAACATTACCTTACTGTATGCATTGTGTCAGCTGTAAAGATTGGTGTAGGAGGGATAATGCAATAGGGTTGCTTTCAGGGGCTGGCCTTGGTCCCTTAGTTACAGTGAAAGGAAGCCCTAATGCTTTAACATCCTACTAATATTATAAATGCGAAAGTTTGTGAGCATGTATGTTTGTTACTCTTTCACGAAAAAACTACCGGACGGATTTGCTTGAAACTTTACAGTAATATAGATTATACATCGGAATAACATATAGGCTACAATTTGTAATGATTTTATGTAATTTTGGTCATAATATAACGATACATGTCAATTAAGTCGGAAAAAAATCTGGCCGCTGAGAGCTATCCTGGCGTACGCTGCCTAAACCGTTGGAGTTACACAAAGATGATGTACCGTAGAATTGTTTGTCTTGAACAGTTCTAAATAAAAGTCCGTGACAGCATATATCTGCCTTTTATGTGGAAGCCACTATGACCAAAATTGTGAACCATAAATTTAATTAAATTAGATACTATTTTACAATGCACATTTTAGAAAATGTATCAAACTTTTTAGTATATTTATCAAACTCTTATATACACACATACACAGGTGATATTTAAATGGCTGATTTACAGCAGTCAGAAGAGATTGATAATACAATAATTTGCCCATAGTGGATCATTGTATAGTGAGGTCACAGTTGCCGCCTGTCCACAGTCAGAATACAGGGGTGATCATATACCGTGGCCAGTTACAAGTGTGGCACTGGGAGTTCACACACGACCCCCAGGGACTGACGTTTCCTAGAAAAATTGACAGCTGTCAGTCAAGAGCTCACCCTGATACATTACACTCTGGAAACAGCTGAAGGGAGAAGGATAATTTATGACATTTTCTCAGACTTAAAAAAAAAAATAGCCCAGAAAACAGCCCATATGTCAGGAACAGGTTACTAGGGAACTACACGTCCCAGCACGGCCTGCCCGCGCCCACAGCCCGGGGGGAGTGTGAGGCTTCCTCCTGCAGGTTGCCCGGGGGCACCGGGCCGTCATTGTCCTCACACAGGGGGTCCCCGTCGCCATTGTCCCTCCACATAACACCGTATAATAAAACATGCGCTCACCTGCGCCAGCTGCTGCAGCCGGGAAAGTTCCGAGCGCCTCACCTGGGCGGAGGGGAAGTGACTCACAGACGGGGAGGGGAAGTAACCTGAGCACGGCTCCATGGAGGATGCACACACTGCAGCCTAACAGCACCGGCAGCAGCGCTACACAAATGGCGTCCTCCCCTCCTGTGTGCAGCACAGCCCTGTGTGTGTGCAGCGCAGCATGTCACCCACAGCACCAGCAGTCTGCTCTAAGCTCCCACAGAGCACTGGGAATGGTTGCTATGGGTAACCGCGCCACAGCTGCTCCTCATAGACCATGTCACCCACAGCACCAGCATGCTGCTCTCAGCTCCCCCAGAGCACTGGGAATGGTTTCTATGGGTAACCGCGCCACAGCTGCTCCTCATAGACCATGTCACCCACAGCACCAGCATGCTGCTCTCAGCTCCCCCAGAGCACTGGGAATGGTTGCTATGGGTAACCGCGCCACAGCTGCTCCTCATAGACCATGTCACCCACAGCACCAGCATGCTGCTCTCAGCTCCCCCAGAGCACTGGGAATGGTTTCTATGGGTAACCGCGCCACAGCTGCTCCTCATAGACCATGTCACCCACAGCACCAGCATGCTGCTCTTAGCTCCCCCAGAGCACTGGGAATGGTTGCTATGGGTAACCGCGCCACAGCTGCTCCTCATAGACCATGTCACCCACAGCACCAGCATGCTGCTCTCAGCTCCCCCAGAGCACTGGGAATGGTTGCTATGGGTAACCGCGCCACAGCTGCTCCTCATAGACCATGTCACCCACAGCACCAGCATGCTGCTCTCAGCTCCCCCAGAGCACTGGGAATGGTTGCTATGGGTAACCGCGCCACAGCTGCTCCTCATAGACCAGTCAAATACAACTGATATCGTCTGTACAGTCATGGCCAAAAGTATTGAGAATGAGACAAATAGTAATTTTTCCAAAGTTTACTGCTTCATTTTTTGCAATGGCAATTTGCATATACTCCTGAATGTCAAAGAGTGATCAGCTTAACAGCAATTACTGTACTTGCAAAGTCAATATTTGCCCAGAAAATGAACTTTAACCCCCAAAACACATTTCAACATCATTGCAGTCCTGCCTTAAAAGGAGCAGCTAACATAGTTTTAGTGATTGATCCATTAACACAGGTGTGGGTGTTGATGAGGACAGGGCTGGCGATCAATCAGTCATGATTAAGTAAGAATGACATCACTGGACACTTTAAAAGGAGGCTGGTTCTTGGTATCATTGTTTCTCTTCAGTTAACCATGGTTATCTCTAAAGAAACATGTGCAGCCATCATTGCACTGCACAAAAATGGCCTAACAGGGAAGAGTATCACAGCTACAAAGATTGCACCTTAGTCCACAATCTATCGCATCATCAAGAACTTCAAGGAGAGAGCTTCCATTGTTGTCAAAAAGGCTCCAGGGTGGCCAAGAAAGACCAGCAATCACCAGAACCGTATCTTAAAACTGTTTCAGCTGCAGGATCGGACTACCAGCAGTGCCGAGCTTGCTCCAGATTGGAAGCAGGCTGGTGTGAGTGCTTCTGCACGCACTGTGAGGCGGAGACTCTTTGAGCAAGGGCTTCTTTCAAGGAGGGCAGCAAAGAAGCCACTTCTCTCCAGAAAAAACATCAGGGACCGACTGATATTCTGCAAAAGGTACAGGGAGTGGACTGCTGAGCACTGGGGCAAATTCATTTTCTCTGATGAATCCCCTTTTCGATTGTTTGGGACATCTGGAAACAGCTTATTCGGAGAAGAAGAGGTGAGCTCTACCACCAGTCTTGTCTCATGCCAACTGTAAAGCATCCTGAAACCATTCATGTGTGGGGTTGCTTCTCAGCCAAGGGAATCGGCTCACTCACAGTCTTGCCTAAAAACACTGCCATGAATAAAGAATGGTACCAGAATGTCCTCCAAGAGCAATTTCTCCCAACCGTCCAAGAGCAGTTTGGCGCCCAACAATGCCTTTTCCAGCATTATGGAGCACCTTGCCATAAAGCAAAGGTGATAACTAAATGGCTCATGGAACAAAACATAGAGATTTTGGGTCCATGGCCTGGAAACTCCCCAGATCTTAATCCCTTTGAGAACTTGTGGTCAATCATCAAGAGATGGGTGGACAAACAAAAACCAACAAATTCTGGCAAAATGCAAGCATTGATTATGCAAGAATGGACTGCTATCAGTTAGGATTTGGTCCAAAAGTTGATTGAGAGCATGCCAGGGAGAATTACAGAGGTCTTGAAGAAGAAGGGGCAACACTGCAAATATTGGCTTGCTGCATTAACTCATTCTAACTGTCAATATAACCTATTGGTACTCATAATATTATTGCAATTATATTTCTGTATGTGATATAAACATCACACAAACACTAATAAAAACCAGAGGCCAGCAGATCATGTGAAAATATAATTTTGGTGTCATTCTCAAAACTTTTGGCCATGACTGTACAGCGATCGTAATATAACTAATTAGATTGTTTTAGTATTTTGTTTGAACTTTACTAAGTATCTATTTTGTAATTAGTACTTATAAAAATGCCGCGAAAACGTAAGTCTAACATTTCGCAAAGCTCTAATAAAGCCCGAGCTATGAAAATAATTAGACGTGATGAGACGTCTCAACGAAGGCTTGAGCAGGCGGTGCGTTGTGCGGCACATAGAGCTGCAGAGACTCCAGAACAATCCCAAGCCCGACGTGAACGGAATGCAGAGTTTTTGGCATCTCAACAGGCTGCTGAAACTCAAGAACAGTCCCAAGCCCGACGTGAACAGCATGCGGAGTATCTGGCGTCTCAACGGGCTGCTGAAACTCCAGAACAGTCCCAAGCTCGATGTCAGCAGCAAGCGACTTACATGGCGTCCCAAAGAGCCACTGAAACTTATGAAATGGCCGAATCTCGCAGACGCACTGTTGCTGAAAGGGCAGCACAGCGACGTCAAACATTTACAAGAAATACATGGATATTGTTTAATAAAGCTGCATTTGAGTATGACGAGACTCTTGATTATGAAACTCACAAGCTTATAAAAATAGAAGCAATGACCATAGATTGCAAATATTGCGGAGCTCTTAAGTGGAAAGAGGAAGCAGCAGGTATGTGTTGTTTGGGCGGGAAAGTAGCTCTTCCTTATATAGACGAGCCAGTTCAACCTTTAAAAGAGCTTTTCTCTAATGAAACTGATGAATCTCGCCTTTTTCTAAATAATATAAGAAAATACAACATGTGCTTTCATATGACGTCTTTTGGAGCAGATCAAATTGTCTCAATGCCAGGGTTTTGCCTGACCTTTACAATACAAGGACAAGTATACCACCGTATCGGTTCTTTAATTCCTACGTCCATTTCGCAACCACAATTTTTACAAGTTTATTTCATAGGTGACGAAGAAGAACAAATCAACAGGCGTACTGAGTGCGTGCAAAGCGTAGATAGAAACATAGTTAAAAAATTACGAGTACTTCACGACCACAACATTTTGGTGCATGAATTTAAAACGGCTAGAGACAGAATGATCAATGACGATCATTTCAAAGTAGTGATTCACCCAGACCGTGTACGTGGTCAACATGAGAGACGATTCAATGCCCCTACTACAAATGAAATAGCTGCTGTAATAGTTATTAGCAAACAAACTATGTCTCGGGACATCGTTGTGCAGCCACGCGATGGCATGCTCACTAGGGTTCCCGATACACATAGATTCTATGACGCTCTCGAGAACCCAATAATTTTTTGGAAAGGACAAGAGGGGTACAGCATTGATATTCCTCAGATAAATCCAATTACCAAACAAGCAATGCCAAGCAAAAAGGTGTCCTGCAAAGATTTTTATGCCTTTCACTTGATGGTCCGTCGCAGCGATTTTAATTTGATGCTTAAGTGTAGGCTCCTACTTCATCAGTTTCTGGTCGACATGTATGTAAAGATGGAAAGTGAGCGCTTAAGGTTCATTTCTTTAAATAAAAAAAAACTGCGCGCAGAAAATTATATTCACTTGCAAGATGCAATAAGAAATGATGCGGATTTGGATCCAAATAACTTAGGTCAGATGGTGATTCTCCCGTCATCATTTGTAAATAGCCCGAGATACCTACATGAATACACACAAGATGCGTTCACATACGTACGTAATTATGGGAGGCCTGATTTATTTATTACAATGACTTGCAACCCCGCTTGGCCAGAAATCACCAAAGAGCTTATGGCTGGTCAAAATTCAACGGACAGACATGACTTAACAGCTCGAGTATTTAGAATAAAAGTACAGAAGTTGGTAGCTCTACTTACAAAAGGTAACATATTTGATGAATATGCAAAGCTTCATGTACTCAATCGAGTGGCAAAAGCGAGGTTTGCCTCATGTGCACTTACTGCTGTGGTTAAAGGAAAAATTGCATCCGAACCAAATTGACGAAATCTTATGTGCTGAGATACCAAACCCAGAAACCGATCAAAAGCTCTATGATACAGTAACAAAGAATATGATTCACGGGCCATGTGGTACATTCAATTCTTCATCGCCATGCATGAAGGAAGGAAAATGTGGCGGATCTTAGGTCTGCCTCTGCACGAGAGACACCCAACCGTCACTCATCTCGCGATTCATTTACCCAATGGCGAGAGGGTTTACTTTACGGAAAATAATTTTAGAGAGAAATTAGAAGCACCACCTAAAACTACACTAACTGCATTTTTCCTGTTGTGCCAAAGTGATACGTTTGCAAAAACATTACTTTACATTGACGTGCTTCGCTACTATACTTGGAATGTGGCACGGAAGCAATGGAAACGTCGTTTACAAGGAACACCTGTCGATGGCTGGCCAGGTGTGAAGGCAGGAGACGCTCTAGGTCGCATTTACATGGTGCACGCTAGCAATTTTGAGTGTTATTGCTTGCATACGCTGCTGAATTTAATAAGGGGTCCAACCAACTTCTCGGTTTTAAAACCTTTGAAGGTTAAGAACTTGCAACTTTTCGGCAGGTGTGTGAGAAGATGGGGTTGTTGGAAAATGATAACCACTGGGATACCACCTTAGAAGAGGCGGTGCTATGTCGCTCCCCGGTGCAAATAAGAGAGCTGTTTGCCATATTGATATGCACTTGCGGTTTATCCAATCCTCTACAACTCTGGCACAAGTATAAAACTGCGTTATCAGAGGATATCATGCACAGATTTGAAAGAATGGATCACGTTAGCGATGATCTCTGTTTCAATGAGGCGTTGGGGCTTATCGAGGACAAAATATTAATTTCTGGAAAGAAATTGTCCGATTTTGGTCTACCCTCACTGCGGCGTAGAGGAGAGCTGTCGAACGAGTTGATAAAAGAGCTAAGCTATGATACCAACCAGTTAGACGCTCACGTTTGCGAAACTGAGCCACGTTTGCTACCTGATCAAAGAGAGATTTATCACAAAATAGTAGGACGAGTTGAGAATGGTGAAGGCGGACTTTTTTTCCTTGATGCCCCGGGTGGTACTGGAAAAACTTTCTTGCTTAATTTACTTTTAGCAAAAATTCGTAGCGGTCATAACGTTGCATTAGCTGTGGCTTCCTCTGGAATTGCTGCAACATTGCTAAGCGGTGGACGGACGGCACATTCAGTCTTTAAATTACCTCTTAATCTGGTGAATGAAGAAACCCCATCGTGTAATATCAGCAAGAGCAGCGTCCGTGGCCTCCTGTTGCAACAGTGCAAACTAATCGTGTGGGACGAGTGCACAATGTCACACAAACGGGTCATCGAAGCTCTTGATCGTTGTCTACAAGACTTACACAGTAAACAAACAATAATGGGTGGTGTGGTTGTTTCATTGGCTGGGGACTTTAGGCAAACTTTGCCTGTCATCGAGCGAGGCACTGCAGCAGACGAAATTAACACATGTCTGAAATCCTCATATTTATGGACCAAAGTTGAAAAGCTGCACCTCACCACCAACATGCGTGTCCAGTTATTCAGTGATCTAGAGTCGGGCGCGTACGCTGAGAAACTGCTCGAGATCGGTGAAGGTCGAATCGAAACTGACGAAGAAGGTATGGTTCTATTCACTAACCAATTTTGTC
This sequence comes from Phyllobates terribilis, assembly GCF_046119375.1. Taxonomy (NCBI): domain Eukaryota; kingdom Metazoa; phylum Chordata; class Amphibia; order Anura; family Dendrobatidae; genus Phyllobates; species Phyllobates terribilis. Next base: position 344,812,285 of record NW_027362767.1, on the reverse strand, counting down.
ATGTTGTGGATTCGGAAGACGCACTTATTGCTCAAGTTTTTCCAAATTTGCAGCAAAACATCCACGATGAAAATTGGCTATGTGAAAGAACTATACTAGCACCAAGAAATGAAACAGTTGTGAAAATCAATAAAATTATCTTGGACCAAGTAACCAGCGATGCAACAACCTACAACTCCATCGACACAGTCATGTCATCTGAAGACTGTATGAGCTACGCCGTGGAGTTTCTTAACTCTTTGGAGCTATCTGGGGTCCCATCTCATAAGCTCGAATTAAAGGTCGGTATACCCGTTTTGTTAATGCGCAACTTGGACGCCCCGAGATTATGTAATGGCACTAGATTGCGAGTCACTGAACTAGGCAGGCACATTGTAAAGGCCTCAATTTTAACTGGAGAAGCTAAGGGTGAAAATATTCTTATACCACGCATCCCAATAATACCCAATAACTTACCCTTTAATTTCAAACGTTTGCAGTTCCCACTTAAAGTTGCATTTTCAATGACCATCAATAAATCGCAAGGGCAAACTTTGAAGGTAGCGGGGATAGATTTAGGCACGCCCTGTTTTCCCACGGGCTCACGTGTTTCTAAATCGCAAAATCTACATATTTTCGCTGAACGAAAGAAATCAAATAACATAGTTTACAGGAGTATATTGCAGTAAAAACACATAGATAAATTACCTGCAGATGTCCATTATTCCAATTACATACTAATTCTTTACTAACACGAACAATATTAAACGCAAGTAACTTCAGTCCGTCCTGTTTATTAATCAGTGTTTAGTAATCCATTTGTGATGAAATTTGATATGGATAATTTCAAGCATGGGGAAGGACATAGGGCTGCTTTTTATAAACACACCATACAGGCGAAGCTTATATAAAACTGTAAACCTGATTGACTGACACACCTAGCGGTCAACGCACAGCCGAAACCACTGAACTTAGCATCTTGAAATTTGCAGATAGGTTCTATTATAGCTTAAATGAGCACTAAGAAAGGAATTTTGATAATTCCACTCTCAAGAGTTTCCCTCTTCATATTATAGGGGTTCAAAGATTGTATGGAATCCGTCAGTTTTGAAGTTAGACATCTGAAATTTTGGATGTACGAGAAACTAAATAAGATTATTTTTTTTTACTATTACGATTATTTTTTTTTACTATTAAGATTATTTTTTTTTACTGTTAAAATGATCTGTCACGAAACTTAATGTGGCAGACCAAATTCCACGAGAGCGAAGCCGCGGGTAAAAGCTAGCACTACGATAATTGCATGATTACAATTTGGTGTTCCAATGCTTTTGACCTTTATATCATAGAGTCCAAATAGGATACTTATGGGTTGTGCGATTATGCTGTTTCCTCCATAATTACACCTCCATGAACAAAACAGTCTACTTCTAACCCGACCGCACATACTTGAAAGTACCCATTGGCTACTGTTAGGAGGGCGGATGCAGACAACTTTATTTAAATGGAACGCAACCAACCCCGGGGTCCGCGATGCAGCCTGGAGGACTGCTGCCGAACACCTCTCGGGTGGAAAGGGTAGAAACCAACAAAACTGATAACCAGTCCCTGTTAAACGCACACAGGACCGGGTAAAACGGTACGCTCTATCTCCGTTAACTGCACGGAGGGAGAGCGACCGGTGACGCACGTACAAGCTATCTTAGCCCTTCGTGTTAATGCACACGGAAGGGTAAGACGGTTCACACTAGAGATGAGCGGTGTTCGACTAGAACTGTTCGCCAATCTCAAATTCGAGCTGTTTTGGGCGGTGTTCGAGTTGTTTGACGAACCCGAACGATTTGCAAAAAATTCGGCTGTTCGAGGTTATGTTCGATAACTGTTCGTGCACCAAAAGCGTGTCCTGCATGTCTGGCGCTATTTAGAGCACCAATCATGCAGGGATTGTCTGCCACTCACTGTAATGCCACAGCCATGGTGGTTGTGGCATATGAGTGATTGCCCAAATCGATGGGAACTGTGCTCACAGTGAAACATGAAAAGCCAGCAATTCAGCAGCGGCGTACACCGGTACCCGACAATTTAGAACCGAAAGAATAGTGCTTCACACATAGATTAGATAGATAGAAACATGTCAGTCACATATATACGAAGTACAGTGACAGTGTTGCTTACTGTACTTGTCATTTAGTGTAAAGGATTTATTAAAAAAATATATTAGTGTTTTCATGCACCGTCTCTTTAAAAAAGCCGGCTGGCAATTCAGCAGCGGTACCCGACAATTTAGAATGGAAGGAATAGAGAATCACACATAGGTTAGATAGATAGAAACATGTCAGTCACACATATAAGAAGTACAGTGACAGTGTTGATTACTGTACTTGCCATTTAGTGTAAAGGATTTATTAAAAAAAATATTAGTGTTTTCATGCACCGTCTCTTTAAAAAAGCCGGCTGGCAATTCAGCAGGGTACCCGACAATTTAGAATGGAAGGAATAGAGCATCACACATAGATTAGATAGATAGAAACATGTCAGTCACATATATATGAAGTACAGTGACAGTGTTGATTACTGTACTTGTCATTTAGTGTTAAAATAAAGGATTCATTTAAAAAAAAATTGGCGTGGGGTTCCCCGTAATTTTAGGCTCTAGCGGAGATTAAGCAGACAGCTGGGGCAGATGTTTGAAGCCTGGGAAGGGGTAATACCCACGGAGCTTCCCAGGCTACTAATATCAGCCCCCAGCTGAATGCCTAGCCTTTACTAGCTATTAAAATGGGGGACCCCCCAAAAAATTGACGTGGGGTCCCCCCTATTTTAATAGCTAGCAAAGGCTAGGCAGACAGCTGGGGGCTGATATTAATAGCCCAGGAAGGGTGCCATGAATATTGGCCCCCTCCCAGGCTAGAAACACCAGCCGTCAGCCGCCCCAGAAATGGCACATCCATAGGATGCGCCAATTCTGGCACTTAGCCTCGCTCTTCCCACTGCCCTGTAGCGGTGGCAGTGGGGTAATAGGGCTGGGGTTGATGTCAGCTTATAATGCCAGCTGACATTAAGCCCAGGTTAGTAATGGAGAGGCGTCTATAAGACACCCCCATTACTAACCCCGTAGTCAAAGTTAAAGAAAAACACAAACACCCAGAAAAAAGTCCTTTAATTGAAATAAAGACACAATTCTTTATTGTTCTAAATTAAACCATACTTACAATCACGCCCATTCCAGCTGAAGCCAACGATCCCCTGCAATAAAAGAAAAATAATAAAGCAACATAATCCTTACCTTTCCATGGTTCCCACGACAGCTTCAGCTCTGCTACATCGAGATGACAGGCTGGACCGCAGCAGAAAGCTGCCATCCAGCCTGTCATCCCGCAGACACAGAGAAGCGCAGGCTTGCTTGCGCTCCTCAGCGTCTCTCTGTGACGGCATCCAGATGAGCCGAGTTCATGTCCAATGAACTCGGCACACCTCATGCACGTCACTGACAGCATGGGAAAATTCTCACGCTGAAGCGCTGAGTGCAGGAGAATTCTCCCACGCTGTCAGTGACTTGCATGAGGTGAGCTCATGTCCAATGAACTCAGTTCACCTCATGCACGTCACTGACAGCGTGGGAAAATTCTCCTGCGCTCAGCGCTTCAGCGTGAGAATTCTCCCACGCTGAAGCGCTGAGTGCAGGAGAATTTTCCCACGCTGTCAGTGACGTGCATGAGGTGAGCCGAGTTCATTGGACATTAACTCGGCTCAACTGGATGCCCTCACAGAGAGACACTGTAGAGCGCAAGCAAGCCTGCGCTTCTCAGTGTCTTCGGGATGACAGGCTGGATGGCAGCATTCTGTTACGGTCCAGCCTGTCATCTCGATGTAGCAGAGCTGAAGCTGTCATGGGAACCATGGAAAGGTAAGGATGATGTTGCTTTATTATTTTTCTTTTATTTCAGGAGATCGTTGGCTTCAGTTGGAATGGGCGTGACGGTAACTATGGTTTAATTTAGAACAATAAAGAATTGTGTGTTTATTTCAATTAAAGGACTTTTTTCTTGGTGTTGTGTTTTTTTTAAATACTTTACAAGAAATTCATGGTGGTCATGTCTAATATTGGTGTGACCCCATGAATTTCGGGCTTAGGGCCAGCTGATAATGCCAAGCTGGCCCTAACCCCTTTATTACCCAGTGAGCCACCGCACCAGGGCCCTGGATGAGATGGGTACAGCGCCAGAAGATGGCGCTTTTATGAACGCGCCATTTTCCGGGGTGGCTGCGGACTGCAATTTGCAGCGGGGGTGGCCCAGAAAGCTTGGTCCTCCCTGCGCTGCGGATTCCAGCCCCCAGCTGCCTAGTTGTACCTGGCTGGACACAAAAACAGGGCGAAGCCCCACGTCAATTTTCTTTAAATTATTCCATGAAATAATTAAGAAAAAAAGGTCTTCCCTATATTGTTGTGTCCGGCCAGGTACAAATAGGCAGCCGGTGGTTGGGGGCAGCCTGTTCCTGCCTGCTGTACCTGGCTGGACACAAATATAGTGCGAAGCCCCACGTCAATTTTTTTTAAATTATTTCATGAAATAATTTTAAAAAAAAAGGGCTTCCCTATATTGTTGTGTCCGGCCAGGTACAAATAGGCAGCTGGTGGTTGAGGGCAGCCCGTTCCTGCCTGCTGCACCTGACTGGACACAAGTATAGTGCGAAGCCCCATGTCAATTTTTTTTTAATTATTTCATGAATTTCCTGAAATAATTTAAAAAAATTGAAGTGGGGCTTCGCACTATATTTGTGTCCAGCCAAGTACAGCTGTCAGGAACGGGCTGCCCCCAACCACCAGCTGCCTATTTGTACCTGGCCGGACACAACAATATAGGGAAGGCCTTTTTTTCTTAATTATTTCATGAATTTCCTGAAATAATTAAAAAAAATTGAAGTGGGGCTTCGCACTATATTTGTGTCCAGCCAGGTACAGCAGGCAGGAACGGGCTGCCCCCAACCACTAGCTGCCTATTTGTACCTGGCCAGACACAACAATATAGAGAAGGACTTTTTTTCTTAATTATTTCATGAATTTTATGAAATAATTAAAAAAAAAATACGTGGGGCTTCGCCCTATTTTTGTGTCCAGCCAGGTACAACTAGGCAGCTGGGGGCTGGAATCTGCAGCGCAGGGAGGCCCAAGTTTTCTGGGCCCCCCCCCCGCTGCAAATTGCAGTCCGCAGCCACACCGGAAAATGGCGCGTTCATAGAAGCGCCATCTTCTGGCTCTGTACCCAACTCATCCAGGGCCCTGGTGCGGTGGCTCACTGGGTAATAAAGGGGTTAGGGCCAGCTTGGTATTATCAGCTGGCCCTAAGTCCAAAATTCATGGGGTCACGCCAGTATTAGACATGACCGCCATGAATTTCTAGTAAAGTATTTAAAAAAAACACAACACCCAGAATAAAGTCCTTTAATTGAAATAAACACACAATTCTTTATTGTTCTAAATTAAACCATACTTACCATCACGCCCATTCCAGCTGAAGCCAACGATCTCCTGAAATAAAAGAAAAATAATAAACCAACATCATCCTTACCTTTCCATGGTTCCCATGACAGCTTCAGCTCTGTTACATCAAGATGACTGGCTGGACCGCAGCAGAACGCTGCCATCCAGCCTGTCATCCCGCAGACACTGAGAAGAGCAGGCATGCTTGCGCTCCTCAGTGTCTCTCTGTGACGGCCTCCAGATGAGCCGAGGTCATGTCCAATGAACTCGGCTCACCTCATGCACGTCACTGACAGCGTGGGAAAATTCTCACGCTGAAGCCCTGAGTGCAGGAGAATTCTCCCACGCTGTCAGTGACGTGCATGAGGTGAGCTCATGTCCAATGAACTCAGCTCACCTCATGCACGTCACTGACAGCGTGGGAAAATTCTCCTGCACTCAGCGCTTCAGCGTGAGAATTCTCCCACGCTGTCAGTGACGTGCATGAGGTGAGCCGAGTTCATTGGACATGACCTCGGCTCATCTGGATGCCGTCACAGCGAGACACTGAGGAGCTCAAGCAAGCCTGCTCTTCTCAGTGTCTGTGGGTTGACAGGCTGGATGGCAGCGTTCTGCTGCGGTCCAGCCTGTCATCTCGATGTAGCAGAGCTGGAGCTGTCCTGGGAACCATCGAAAGGTAAGGATGATGTTGGTTTATTATTTTATTTTTATTGCAGGAGATCGTTGGCTTCAGCTGGAATGGGCGTGACGGTAAGTATGGTTTAATTTAGAACAATAAAGAATTGTGTGTTTATTTCAATTAAAGGACTTTTTATTCTGGGTGTTTGTGTTTTTTTTAACTTTCACTATGGGGTTAGTAATGGGGGTGTCTTATAGACGCCTCTCCATTACTAACCAGGGCTTGATGCCAGCTGGCATTATAAGCTGACATCAACCCCAGCCCTATTACCCCACTCTCACCGCTACAGGGCAGTGGGAAGAGCGAGGCTAAGTGCCAGAATTGGCGCATCCTATGGATTTCTGGGGCGGCTGACGGCTGGTGTTTCTAGCCTGGGAGGGGGCCAATATTCATGGCACCCTTCCTGGGCTATTAATATCAGCCCCCAGCTGTCTGCCTAGCCTTTGCTAGCTATTAAAATAGGGGGGACCCCACGTAATTTTTTTGGGGTGTCCCCCATTTTAATAGCTAGCAAAGGCTAGGTATTCAGCTGGGGGCTGATATTAGTAGCCTGGGAAGCTCCGTGGGTATTACCCCCTTCCCAGGCTTCAAACATCTGCCCCAGCCGTCTGCTTAACCTCCGCTAGAGACTAAAATTACGGGGAACCCCACGCTAATTTTTTTTTACCTTCATTTTAACACTAAATAACAAGTACAGTAATCAACACTGTAACTGTACTTCATATATATGTGACTGACATGTTTCTATCTATCTAATCTATGTGTGATGCTCTATCTTTCTGTTCTAAATTGTCGAGTACAGATTCTGAATTGCCGGCCGGCTTTTTTAAAGAGACGATGCATGAAAACACTAATATTTTTTTAAATAAATCCTTTACACTAAATGACAAGTGCAGTAACCAACACTGTTACTGTGCTTCTTATATGTGTGACTGACATGTTTCTATCTATCTAATCTATGTGTGATGCTCTATTCCTTCTTGTCTAAATTGTTGGGTACCGGTGTATGCCGCTGCTGAATTTGCCGGCCGGCTTTTTTAAAGAGAGTGTCTTCTGAGCAGTTTGTCAGCTTTTGGACACCTTTGAAGGTGTTTTCTATGTGTTTTTGTTTGCCTGCCATTGGTTTTAACGGTGTTCGACGGTGTTCTAAGGTGTTCGATGAACAGTTCCTCGAACATCCCGGTGTTCGACGAACCGAACCGAACCCGAACACTATGGGGGTGGCTCAACACTAGTTCGCACAATCTCCAAGAACCGCAGGGAGACGTGCGACCGTGGGAGAAGCAGTAGCCCTGTCTTCGATACAGGCTCTACGCTATAGGAGTTGGCGCTAAGATGCGTGTGTGACTCACGCCGAAGGGTAAGTGCCCTCTGCCGGCGTGCTACTGGACAGAGGAGAGTTTCTCCACGTGGTCTCAGGAGACCGCAGGCTGCTCGGGGTGAAAAGCGACCCCCTCTGACAGAGCCAGTGAGCAAGGTGAAGCTACCTGCTGTTATGTTCTGCTACCAGAGCTAAGGAAAGAGAGGAGATCTGTCCCTACGATAGAACTCAGCTTGATCCCTACGATGTAAAAGGGGACCTGATCCTGCGATCAGACCTGCTAAAGTCCTAAGCTAGTCTGTACGGAGACCTATAGATGTGAGGGAGGGATCCCTACAAGTACTAGGGACTGGGAGCAAAAATGGACACCTCCTAACAGAAATAGTAGCAGACAGACGAACAAACAATATATATAGAACACAGAGGTCCGTAGACCAAGCAAACTAACAGAGTTAGATACTGAGCACCGGCTAGCTAAAGAGTAGAAATACAATGAAGTCCAGCAAAGCCAGAAGGGCGGAGCAGGACTAAATAGGCCAACAAGGTCATGTGACCAGCAATAGAAAAAACCTAAGAGCAAGGTTCTAACAGTACCCCCCCTTCTAAGAGGATCCTCCGGATCCCCTAGGACCAGGCTTATCAGGAAATCTCCTGTGAAACGCTCTGATAAGTCTGGGCGCGGAAACATCATCCGACCTCACCCATGAGTTATCCTCGGGTCCGAAACCTTTCCAGGCCACGAGATACTGCAAACTACCTCTATACCGTCTAGAATTAAGGATGCGAGAAATTTCATATTCCCCGTCCTCCACCACCGGAGGAGCAGAGGCAGAGGTGTCACAATCCGACACAACAGCTTTTTTCAACAGAGAGACATGAAACAGCGGATTAATTCTCCAGGAGGTAGGAACCTCCAACCTAACAGCAGATTGGTTGACAACCTGAAGCACCTTAAAGGGCCCTACAAACTTGGGACCCAATTTCTTAGAAGGAATCCTCAACCGCAGATTCCTAGAGGACAACCAAACCATGTAACCAACAGCGAACAAAACCTCCTGTCGTTTCCTATCAAAGTAGTCTTTAGATATTCTGTTAGCCTCCTGAAGATTACCACACACATCCGTCCAAACTCTCTCCAAATCGCCGGAAAAATTCTCCTCCTCAGGCACGGCAGATACCAACTTGGAGAACGACCCAAACGACGGATGTCTCCCAGAACAACAAAAAAAAAGGCGAACAACCAGCAGAAGAAGATGTATGATTGTTCAGAGCAAATTCAGCAAGTGGCAGAAACTCAGACCACCCCTCTTGATTGTCTGCCACAAAACAACGCAACAACTGCTCAACATCCTGGTTTTTCCTTTCTGTCTGGCCATTAGATTCAGCATGATATCTGGATGAGAACGACAAATGAACTCCCAACCTGTCACAAAAGGCACGCCAAAAACGAGCCACGAACTGAGGTCCCCTATCAGAAACAATGTCAGTAGGAACGCCATGAAGTCTGGCAATTTCCTTGACAAAGGCCTTAGCGAGAGTCTTAGCGCAGGGCAGTTTGACGAAGGGAACCAAGTGACACATCTTGCTAAAACGGTCCACGACCACCCAGATGACAGTAAAACCCTCAGAGGGGGGAAGGTCAGTTATAAAGTCCATAGCCAAATGTGTCCAAGGTGCACTAGGAACCTCCAGAGGGCAAAGCAACCCCTCAGCAGGAGCATGTGAAGACTTGGATCTTGCACACACAGTACATTGGCGCACCCACTTAATGACTTCCTTCTGCCATCCAGGCCACCAAAAACTGCGACCCACAAGTCTCTTGGTCTCAGAAATTCCTGGATGACCTGCCAACCGAGACTCATGACACTCAACAAACAAATCTCTCCTAAAGGTCCAGGCACAAACAACCTCCCATGGGGAGTGTTAGATGGGGCATTCTCCTGTGCTTTAAGAATCTCATCTTCCAAAACGGAGTCCAAAGCAGCTATCACAACACCTTCTTGTAAAATGTTCTCCTCTTTCTCAGCACCGACTATGGGAGAAAAACTGCGAGACAAGGCATCCGCCTTAACATTCTTAGTACCTGGGATGTAAGTAACGGAAAAATTAAACCGTGAGAAAAACAGTGCCCACCTAGCCTGACGGGCATTCAGGCGCTTGGCAGCATCAAGATATATCAGATTTTTATGATCCGTAAAAACCTGAACGGGAAATTCAGCACCTTCCAAGAGGTGACGCCAGTGTTCAAATGCGAGTTTAATAGCCAATAATTCCCGATTACCAATATCGTAATTCAGTTCAGTCTCCGAAAAATTTTTTGAAAAAAAGGCACAGGGATGTACTCCATCCCCGTTATCCTGAGACAATACTGCGCCAACCCCCACAGAGGAAGCATCAACCTCAACCAAAAACGGCTTAGTCACATCAGGCTGCATAAGGATGGGAGCAGAGGTGAACCTCTCCTTGAGATACACAAAAGCTTCAATGGCCTCAGCAGTCCACTGAACCGCATCAGCACCTTTCCTGGTGAGATCGGTCAGAGGTTTGACAATAATAGAAAAATTTTTAATGAATTTCCTATAATAATTGGCGAAACCCAAAAACCTCTGTATCGATTTCAAACCAATAGGCCTAGGCCATTCCTGCACAGCTTGAACCTTCACAGGGTCATCTCAAAACCTTCGCTGGAGATAATGTAGCCCAAAAAACTAATTCTCTGTACAGCGAACTCACATTTCTCCAGCTTAGCAAAAAGCGAATTGTCCATTAATAACTGTAATACTTCACGTACGCTCCGCCAATGAGATTCCAGATCCTGCGAATAAATCAAAATGTCATCCAAATACACAACCACATTTTTGCCGATCAAAGGTCTAAGGATGTCATTAATAAGATTCTGAAAAAATGCTGGAGCATTGGTGAGACCAAAAGGCATAACCAGATTCTCAAAATGACCCACAGGAGTGTTAAAAGCAGTCTTCCATTCATCACCCTCCTTCATGCGCAACAGATTGTATGCCCCCCGGAGATCAATTTTAGAGAACCATTTGGCCCCCACTAACTGGTTAAATAGATCAGGAATCAATGGCAGTGGGTAAGGATTGCGTACAGTAATTTTGTTAATCTCACGAAAATCCAGACAAGGACGTAAACCGCCGTCCTTTTTTTTTACAAAAAAAAATCCAACCGCCTCAGGAGACTTAGAAGGCCTAATGTGACCGGCGGCCAAACTTGTCTGTATGTATTCCTCCAAAGCCTTTCTCTCAGGAATAGTAAGGTTAAATAAACGACTTTTAGGAAGAGTCGCTCCAGGGACAAATTCAATAGTACAATCATAGTCTCTATGGGGAGGCAAAACCTGCGATTCCTTCTCAGAAAAAACTCTCCAAAAATCCTGAATAGGAACAGGCAACTCCCCTCTATCCACAGCAGCAATGCGCCCGTTACAACACTTGTCATAACATTTATGGCTCCAGGATTTAATTTCATTGGTAGACCAATCCAGTACAGGATTGTGCAATTTTAACTAGGGCAATCCCAACACCACCGGAGAAGGCAAGTTATTCAAAACTACCAAATCCAAATTCTCATGGTGAACACCATTAATAGTGAGGGGAAATTCACAGACCTTGAGAGTAACATTCTTCAAAGGGGATCCATCCACAGAAACCACAGCAATGGGGGATGACAAAGGTTCGGGTTTTAAACTGAGTTTTTCCAAGAATCCCCCATCAATTACATTCAGAGTAGACCCACAATCGACAAACACCCGAAATTCCATTAATTTTTCCTGAGCAATAGTGGAAGCAGCTAAAAATACACCCTTGGAATTTAAACAGGCAATACGGGCATGACTGACCATTTTTTTTTTTTTTCTTTCTTCATACGAAGCACACAGCTTTTAATGAAATGACCAGAATTTCCGCAATAGAAACACAAACCTTCAGAAAATCTGCGGTCTTTTTCTTGAGAGCGAGGTGCCATCGCTCCAATCTCCATCGGCTCTCCACTGCTAGTACACACATTCTCATGACCAGAAACTGACATAGCAGAGGATTTGCTCTCATTAACCCTTGCACGCAGTCTCCTATCCACCCGAATAGCTAATTGCATAGCCTGTTGCAAATCTTCAGGTGTGGGATAAGCAATTAGCAGATCTTTAACCCTTTCACTAAGCCCTGCAAGAAACAGACTTCAGAGCAGAATCGTTCCACCCTATTTGAGTAGACCACCGACGGAAATGAGTACAATATTTTTCCACATTACCTGATCCCTGTCTCAAACATCTCAACTCAGTCTCAGCAGATGAGACACGGTCAGGATCATCATATAATAGCCCCAAAGCAGAATAAAAACTATCCACTGATCTAAAGCATGTATCACTAGGTTGCAAAGAAAAGGCCCACTCCTGAGGCTCTTTGCGCAAAAGTGACATTATGAACCCTATGCGCTGGGATTCATCCCCAGAGGACCTGGGTCTCAAACGAAAATACAATAAGCAAGCATTTTTAAATGAAAAAAATTCTTGGTGATCACCAAAAAATAAATCAGGCAAACGTACCTTAGGCTCCAAGAAATCTGCTCCAGGACAGTTACTCACGTGTTGATGGAGCTCGGCCACCTCCAGAGAGAGTCCCTGCAGGCGTTGAGCCAAATCCTGAACCGACACCATGATGGAGCAGAAAAATCTTTCCTTAGAGAATTTGCAGGCTGGACTTACTGTTATGTTCTGCTACCAGAGCTAAGGAAAGAGAGATCTGTCCCTACGATAGAACTCAGCTTGATCCCTAAGATGTAACAGGGGACCTGATCCTGCGATCAGACCTGCTAAAGTCCTAAGCTAGTCTGTACGGAGACCTATAGATGTGAGGGAGGGATCCCTACAAGTACTAGGGACTGGGAGCAAAAATGGACACCTCCTAACAGAAATAGTAGCAGACAGACGAACAAACAATATATATAGAACACAGAGGTCCGTAGACCAAGCAAACTAACAGAGTTAGATACTGAGCACCGGCTAGCTAAAGAGTAGAAATACAATGAAGTCCAGCAAAGCCAGAAGGGCGGAGCAGGACTAAATAGGCAAACAAGGTCATGTGACCAGCAATAGAAAAAACCTAAGAGCAAGGTTCTAACACCTGCCTTCTTTTACTAGCCTGCCTCTATGGAGCTAGCCTGCCTAGCAGAAACTACACGTGGGCACAGCCGTCCACACAACAGCATCATACTCTCTGATCTGAGCGCTTCGCTTTGTTTGTGGGCGGGCCTTTAAAAGACTAAGCCCTGCCCACCGACGCGCCATTGGTGACGTTACCCGTGGACCAATCAGGCGGTGCCAGGTCACCGGGTCAGGTGGGTGCCAAACCACCAATCATGATCTGCTAGGTCACGGACATGCTCAGTTTGTCAAATCCTGGACTTAGACTCCACAAGCCCTGTCTCCCTCTGCAACCCAGGTTTAACATTGCAAGGCACCACTACCTGGGAGACAATCTGTATGACTCGTGGACCAGCTAGGCGTTGGGGCTGACTGCAATGTTGAGCAGCATCAGCCCTGGCTGGACTGAAATGGGAGACCACAGAAGGCCCTGGACCAATTTCTAATCCAGCACCAGACTGATGCCTAACATTATCCCCCCCCTCTAACATCCCCCTCCACTTGATGCTCATTTTCCTCCATGAGCCGGGGGGCAAGAATGTGGTCCATCGGGTCACGGAGAGGATTCGCGAAACTGTGACCCCTCCGGTGTACAGGGTACCCTTTTTTAGGGTGGGAAGCAGGATGGCAATAAGTGACAACTGGTTCTCTATGTGTTGGATCCTTCACGGGTGACAGGGAGGAAGGACCTGCCGGTCTCTGGCAAAAAGATTTATCTTTCGCACAGACGAGACACGCGAGTACAAAGTTCTTGACGTCCTGGCGCCACCGGGGCCACCAATAGGACCGTAAAAGGGACTTAGTTGTACATTTGACCCCCAGGTGAGCTCCGATCTTAGGGGGATGAGCCCAGGAGAGCACCATACTCCGTAGATTAGGGGAAACAAACGTCCTCCCCGATGGAAGCGGGTTGGAGGACACTGCAGCCACCCTCTCTTCCTGAGAGTTCTTTGCGACATAATCTGACAAGGACCGGGTCCTGGAAACAGACAAAGAATCTGTACCGGATGTCGCAATGATAGGAGGATTAGAGACTACCCTCCGGGTGACTTTGCCCAAACACTGAGATGCACAATTCTCACTCCCGGAAGAAATTCTCCCCGTATTCCAGTCAATGTGTGGAGTGTGACAAGGTAACCAGGGGAGACCCAATAACACCTCGTCTAATCCACCAGGAATAATAAGAAAAGAGATAACCTCCCGGTGGCCCTGAGGAAATGACATGGTGAGAGGGATCGACAGATGGGTGATTTGCACATCCTGGAGTGAACCATTGGCAGCACTAATGTTCATTGGACTAGAGAGTAGCTCAAAAGGGATGGCATGCCTCTGGGCAAACGTAGATGATAAAAAGTTGCCCTCAGCACCAGAGTCCACCCACGACATGGCAGTAACTGCAGATTTGCCAAAGAACAATGTCACATTATATGATAACTTGGAGGAAGAATGCCCGAAATTAAATATACCTCCCCCAACGGTGGTAAGACCTACTCGTTTTACCGACGGCTTGGAACCCTTATTTACTGGGTGCTGCAAGAAATGTACAGGTCGGGAATGAGAGGCACTAGACTCAGTCCGGGATATATCCATAGCCTCAGGCTCCAGGTCGAGAGTCTTGGGTTTGGATCCAAAGACGCCTGGTGCCAGCCGATACTGAGGTCTGCCAACCTCTAGCTCTAGCTTGTGTTCTGCATGACGCAAGTCTATACGGTCAGCGAGAGATATTAACTCCTCCAGAGAGGTTGGAATCTCTCTGGTAGATAGAGCATTTTTAATATGCCCAGCCAGACCCTTCCAGAACACCGGGATAAGCGACTGCTCAGACCAATCCAGTTCAGCCGCTAAGGTTCTGAACTGGACGGCATAGTGACAGGCGGAGGATGAACCCTGGACCAACGCAAGGAGCTTAAGAGCCGTATCATGCGTGACCTGAGGACCCAGGAAAACACTTTTTAGGGTCTTGAGGAAAAGACCCGCATTTACTACAACCGGGTCGTTCCGCTCCCATAGAGGAGTAGCCCACTCCAGAGCGCTGTGGGAAAGCAATGAGATGATATATCCCACTTTGGCTCTTTTGGAGGGGAACCGTGCCTCCATTATCTCCAAATGAATGGAGCAAACATTAATAAAACCCCTGCAGAGTTTACTATCCCCAGAAAATTTCTCTGGGAGAGCAAACCTGTTTAGTGGGGCACTTGCAGTGGTTGCAGTATTCGCCGCAGCCGAGTTAATAATATTTGCTGCTAGAGTAGCCACCTGGGATGCTACTGCAGTGATATTAACGGCAAGAGCAGTTTGTTCCAGAGTTCTAAGTCTGGTCTCCAGTTGTTGTATATAACGCTGCAGTTGTTGATTGTCGGCCATGTTCGGCAAGACCCTGGCACTCACACACTGTTAGGAGGGCGGTTGCAGACAATTTTATTTAAATGGAACGCAACCGACCCCGGGGTCCGCGATGCAGCCTGGAGGACTGCTGCCGAACACCTCCCGGGTGGAAAGGGAAGAAACCAACAAAACTGATAACCCGTCCGTGTTAAACGCACACAGGACCGGGTAAAGCGGTACGCTCTATCTCCGTTAACTGCACGGAGGGAGAGCGACCGGTAATGCACCTACAAGCTATCTTAGCCCTTCGTGTTAATGCACATGGAAGGGTAAGATGGTTCGCACAATCTCCAAGAACCGCAGGGAGATGTGCGACCGTGGGAGAAGTAGTAGCCCTGTCTTCGATACAGGCACTACGCTGCCTCTATGGAGCTAACCTGCCTAGCAGAAACTACATGTGGAGCACAGACGTCCACACAACAGCATCATACTCTCTGATCTGAGCGCATCGCCATGCTTGTGGGTGGGCCTTTTAAAGACTAAGCCCTGCCCACCGACAAGCCATTGGTGACGTTACCCGTGGACCATTCAGGCGGTGCCAGGTCACCGGGTCAGGTGGGTGCCAAACCACCAATCATGATCTGCCAGGTCACGGACATGCTCAGTGCGGCGAATCCTGGACTTAGACTCCACAAGCCCTGTCTCCCTCTGCAACCAAGGTTTAACATTGCAAGGCACCACTACCTGGGAAACAATCTGTATGACTCATGGACCAGCTAGGCGTTGGGGCTGACTGCGATGCTGAGCAGCATCAGCCCCAGCTGGACTGAAATGGGCGACCACAGAAGGTCCTGGACCCATTTTGAATCCAGCACCAGACCGACGCCTAACTGGCTACTGGGACCAACTAAAATACTTATTTGTAGTAAAATTTTATATTGGTAGACTTCCAGTGTAGGGATAAATATTTTCTAATCATGACTCTAAAGGTGGCCATACACAGATGTCTCCCCCCAACTTACAAATACACATAAATGCTCAGCTGAATGTTCATGAATTATCTATTGGGAGAGCAGAGTAAGTCACTGCCAGACACCTCTATCAATAAATGATGTGCCTGTACAACAATAGACACATGAATTTGAATATTAGAGAGATTTGGCAGGCTACCCTACACAGTAAATGGTCATTCAATCAACAAGTTCTGTACACACTTAAGGCATATGGGGACCTTTACTGTGCACTGAACCTGGTGAGGTTTTCAATCAGCATTTGACTACCTTGATGTAGATTAAAGAGGTTGTCCAAGAGTTTAACATTGATGGTTTTTCCTTAGGAGAGGTCATCAATGTCTGATCGGTTGGGGGGGTGCGACACCTGGCATCCACACCAATTAGCTGTTACCAATGGCGGTGGCAGATGAAACTGCTTAGTTACTGATCTGCACAGCATACTTCCGGCAATGGAATAGTGGCTATGATTGTGTAATGTACATCCACCCCCTATCACTATGAATAGGGAATGGATGTGCATTACCCGGCTGCGGACACTATACAATTGATGGAGCTGTGCAGCTCTGTAACGGAGCAGTTCCTGCCAATACCAGGAAAAGTTATATGTTGGGGGTGCCTGGTTTTCCACCCCCACCGATCAGACATTGATTTCCTATCCTAGGGATAGGTCATCAATGTTAGCGTCCTCGACAACTTCTTCAATAAAAGTAAAGCTTAAATTGAAAGAATTCCTGCTCTAATAGAGAAGCAGCAGCAGAGAATGTTTTTGCCTCTGTGGCAATTTAGAAATACATGATTAATTACAATTCCATAAAAATCTATGAACAAGAAAGGCATTATTGTGATAGGAAAAGTCAACACTTTATACTAATTTCATACAACCTTTCTACACAAGAAATGTAGGGTTATGCAATTTACTTTCAATCCTTAAAGAAGGAAAACTAGAAGTATTGTAGAAGTGAAAGATAAAAGTAATCGGGCTGCAGAATAGTCTGCATTGTTCTCAACAAAATGCAAACAAATAGGCATATATGAGGTTGGTAACTTCAAGTTAGGGGACTCATGGTCAGTCTGTACATCCAGTAGCAGAAGACACTACTGTATACTCCAGCTGATTTCCCTGATGAATTATTGAGAAGAAACACGTCGGGAGAAATACTGGCATTTTCCTCTGTCAATCTGGGCTCATCCATTGAATCTAGAGGAAATACCTGGAACATGTTCACATCCACCATGCCTTTGGCGAGAACGTTCCTGATATATTATATATGATGATACTGAATCAAGGATTATTCGATGTTGTATGGTACTGTTGTATTGGTTTAATTTGGTGTTTGCCAGTGATCTAGTGCCACTGCCACTGCGATGCAATTTAAGATTGGGCCTGTTGATGTTGGCCCAAAGAACCACTGTGGTACACAGAATGATTTTTGTGCATTTTTGCCTTGTTGTGTGATCTAGTTGTAATTGTTTTGGTCTATTTTATTAGGTGCAAATGGCGTGTTTGGCACTGTGGTCTTCTTATTACCACTAATAGGCATATGTATATGTACTGTCTTGCTGCTATTCAGAAAATATTTTTTTTTAAATATTGCCCATTGTTTTAACCTGAGAAAATAAAAATGATACTACAATCACCCTACTATTCACTACACATACTATCTGTACATCACAATCCGCACTTGAAACATGATTCACGGATGTGTGAAAGCGACCTTACATTTAAAAAAAACAGCTGAAAAGCTGAGGACAGTACCTATTTCTAGTTGCATCCTCATCTGAAAATAAAAGAAGTCAACAAACAACTTAATAATTGAAAATTGATGCTCTCCATGCACCATCTGTCTTCATTGAAGTGCAATTTTTGCTATTGCTCTTTTTTTTTTTTAAAGTACAAAGGAAAAAGAAGTGAAATAAGAATTGTCCTTGATAAGGCTATGGAAAATAAACCCAGCATGTTTTGAAGCTTTCCAATCATAAAGTTACAAGAGGTAGAGCAAGAAAGCAAAAGACTTTCATTTCTATGAAATACCAGGGGATGTCACACCATGCAAATGACAACAAATGTGAATGATAAATGTAATCAAATGCATGACAACAACAGCGAAAAAACAAACTAGAAAGCAGGAACAAATCATACTCAGATTATTGTCACGTCAGTTATAGAGAACACCTCATATTCACTGTGGAATTGGCTGTTTTACATGTTTCACTCTTTTTTTTTTTTTAATGCGCATCCCTGGTGGCAAAGTTCTGAAATGTTTATGGAGATGTTAAGCATACAAAATAACACTGAATTCAATGTGAATGGAAATAATTGTGTTTAGTTAGAGAATTCCAGTCATAATCTTAAAGGTTTAAAATGTGGATTTTTTTTTCTCTATTAAACAAGGATAGTTAAACAATTCAATTTTCTAGATGACTGAATAAAATGTGTTTTTTTCAGTTTGGGATTAATTTCTTATCTCTTGATATTACTTTATCGTATAATCAATATTGAGACGTGTGCTCAGGGGACTTAAGGCCCCGTCACACTAAGCGATGCAGCAGCGATCCCGACAACGATACGACCTGTCAGGGATCGTTGCTGCGTCGCTAATACATCGCTGGTGAGCTGTCAAACAGGCAGGCTCACCAGCGATCAGGGGAGCAGCGATATAGTGGAAAAAATCTTTCCACGTCGTCTTGCTCCCGGTTACCAGCCTGCTACTGAAGCAGGAGCAGGCTCGTAACCATGGTAAACAGCGGATTACTAAGGGCGCGCGTGCCCCTAGTAACCCGATGTTTACCATGGATACCACTCTGCTACGGTGCGCGGGAGGTTACCGTTCACCTTAGCAGAGTCGTATCCATGATAAACATCGGGTTACTAGGGGCATACGCGCACTTAGTAACCCGATGTTTATCATGGATACGACTCTGCTAAGGTGAACGGTAACCTCCCGCGCACCGTAGCAGAGTGGTATCCATGGTAAACAGCGGGTTACTAAGTGCGCGTGTGCCCCTAGTAACACGATGTTTATCATGGTTACCAGCCTGATCGCTGGTCCCGCTGGTCACACACAGCGATGTGTGCTGACCAGCGGGAGGCCAACGACCAAAAAATGGTCCAGGACACTTTGCAGCGATCAGCGACCTCACAGCAGGGGCCTGATCGCTGTAAAGTGTCACACATAGCGACATCGCTGGTGAGGTCGCTGTTGCATCACCAAAACCGTGACACAGCAGTGATCTCGCTAGCGATATCGCTATGTGAGACGGGGGCTATAGATTACGTGTGGAGGAAAGGCAGCTAAATAGGAAAGAGTTCTTCACAGTTAGAGCAGTCAGACTGTGGAATGCTCGACCACAAGAGGTAGTGATGGCAGTAATATACTATATAAAATAAATAAATTAATTAATTAATAACAGCATTTAAAAATGAATTAAATGTTTTTCGCATAAGAAATGGCATTGTGGGCTATAAATAATCTAGCGATCGAGAATGTATAACTGGTAGAGAAAGAATGAACTTTATAGACCTTTGTCTTTTTTCAACCTATATAACTACGAAGAAAACGTATATAAAAATATGTAAATATGTGTCTTAGGAGATTAACAACGTCAGCCCATCCTCTTCCTCACAATCTTATGTCTAAAAGACAACTATATAAAGCAGGAACCTCCATTGACTGGTTTGCAATAGAATAAAAAGAGCCCAGCACACTTGACTAGGACCCTCTCTTTTAGTTATTCCCTAGACAAAATCGAACAGAATGGTTTGTTTTGGAATGATGGAGGAAATATTGCAGCCTGACAATCAGTGGTCACAGTGTGAACATCCGCCTACACACTGCACCTATACCAATTAATGTTCCGGATCATTCCTTTGGTTTTACATTAGTTTTTTGAACTTTGTACAAACAGGGGCATGGCTACCTCTTTTTGAGCTGGACACTTTGTCTAGTTAGCTTTCCACAGGAAAATGTTTCAACAATTGGGTCTGGGTCCTGATCTTCCCCCATCTATTTTAAGGACTTCTGATACATAGAGAGGTTTAATACTAGAGATAGGACAGTCTCCATTGGGTACACCCTTTCGCGGTTGGATGACTTTTACACTTTTTTGATCAAAATATTTATTTACCTAATACAGGGTATTTACTCATTGTGATTTTATCTTAGCTTTTGAATATTGCTTTGGAACATGATGTTTGTTTTTTTGCACAAAATTAGGTTAGCAAGAAGTTAGGGAATGATATAAAATTGCTATTTCATATAACGCATTTTTTTTGTTTCTAGTCAGTGTTACACTAACGCCCGGACTGACTGGCGTGAGCGTGGTTAATGGTCCCACTGGACCACAAACCGAGGAGTGCCAGGAGGGGCGTGACTTGGGGCCCTCGCCAGATCCGACCACAAACACACGGTGGCTTAATCGACTCCATGGTCCGAGGAGCGACATGGGAGGTGGCCCAGGTGCTACTCCAGGTCAGACCCTGGTCACAGCTGTTTACCCACACTGTGGAATGCAGGAACGGACAGGTTAGGCTGGTATGCAGACTGGTGGGAACTGGCAGGCATGGCTGGTATGCAGACAGGTGGGTACAGGTAGGTACGGCTGGTATACAGACGGGCGGGTACTAGCAGGCTCAGCTGGAATACAGACAGGCCAGTACTGGCAGGTAGGAACACAGGCTGGATAGGGACCAGTACAGACTGCGATACAGGAACAGAGACGCAGGTGCGGAGGACAAGTGGAGCAGAGCAGAGCCACAGGTGCGGAAGACAAGCGGAGCAGGGCCGTAGGTGCGGAGGGCAAGCGGAGCAGAGCTGCAGGTGCGAAGGACAAGTGGAGCAGAGCAGAGCCGCAGGTGCGGAGGAGAAGCGAAGCAGAGCAGAGCCGCAGGTATGGAGGACAAGCGGAGCAGAGCAGAGCCGCAGATGAGGAGGACAGAGCCGCAGATGCGGAGGACAAGCGGAGCAGAGCCGCAGATGTGGAGGACAAGCGGAGCAGGGCAGAGCCGTAGGTGCAGAGGACAAGCGGAGCAGAGCCGCAGGTGCGGAGGACAAGCGGAGCAGAGCCGAGCTGCAGGTGTGGAGGACAAGCGGAGCAGAGCAGAGCCACAGGTGCGGAGGACAAGCGGAGCAGAGCAGAGCCACAGGTGCAGAGGAGAAGGGGAGCTGAGCAGAGCCGCAGGTGCGGAGGACAACAGGAGCAGAGCCGCAGGTGCGGAGGACAAGCGGAGCAGAGCAGAGCCGGAGGTGCGGAGGACAAGCGGAAAAGAGCAGAGCCGCAGGTGCGGAGGACAAGCAGAGCAGAGCAGAGCTGCAGGTGCGGAGGACAAGCGGAGCAGAGCAGAGCCGCAGGTGCGGAGGACAAACGGAGCAGAGCAGAGCCGCAGATGCGGGGGACAAGCAGAGCAGAGCAGAGCCGCAGGTGCGGAGGACAAGGGAAGCAGAGCCGCAGGTGTGGAGGACAAGCGGAGCAGAGTCGCAGGTGTGGAGGACAAGCGGAGCAGAGTCGCAGGTGCGGAGGACAAGAGGAGCAGACCTGCAGGTGCGGAGGACAAGTGGAGCAGAGCAGAGCCGCAGGTGTGGAGGACAATCAGAGCAGAGCCGCAGGTGCAGATGACAAGCACAGCGGAGCCTCAGGTGCGGAGGACAAGCAGAGCAGAGCGGAGCAGAGCCGCAGGTGCAGGCAGACAGGACCGGGCTCTGTTCACATGGAACAGACTGGGAAACACAGGAAGATAGCTAGAAACACAGGGGGTAGATACGGAGGCAGGGAAACGGGACAAGCAGAACCAGATACATACAAGGTACTTGCAATGAAGTAGCGAGTGGACACAAAACTCACAAACAGAAGTACAGAGACAACGAGTAGGAGTTAGGCACTGGTTCAGACACTGCAGGAAAAGGGAAGGATTGGACATAGAGACAAACAGGTAATGGGCTAGGACACAGTTTAGACAGGAACTGACACTGGAACCGAGATGCAGGAACTAGCCTAGGCATACAGCCCCCAGGGTGGCGGAAAAGACTAGAAGTCACAGACACAGGTAATGGGCCTGGGTACACAGCCCCCTGGGTGGCAGAAACAGACAAGATACAGGACAGGACCTGGCAACTCAGTTGAACAGAACACAATGAAAGAAAGTGTTGCTCAGGCGCCTCCCACTGGTTGGGGGAGGTTTAATTATCCAGTGACTTACAGCAATAGGCTGGGGACACATTAGGACTGCGCACACTGTAACTTTAAGAATCAGGAAGTACCAGAGCCGCCGCCCTAAGACAGCAGACAAGAGACATGCACACAGCAAGTAAAGGAGTGTAGTTCACAGCCTGGACTGATAGGTAAGTTGGCGGTCTTGCATGGTAGGAGATGGTAAGCCATGCCAGCATGCCGCCAGGAATGTTACAGTCAGTAATCTTGGAGCAACAGCTGTATCAATCTGATACACATAGCTCTTCATAGGACCTGCATACACAAAACAGTACTGTTATGGAGACTGAAGTCTTGCAAAGTAGCACATATCCTTAATGCAAAAGATGAATGCTCCTTCCAAATATAAATCTGAAGACATTATTTTTGTACATTTTTGATTGACATTAGAGCAAATCAGGTCTATAGACAAGGTATGAAATTATTTTAATATGGCATAGTAGCTGAACAATGTTTATATCACCAAAATAGGCACCGCAATCATTCTTTGTACCTTATTACTGATTAGTTTGTACAAAATAAGGCAAAGTACTGTACATAATTACGATATGATGATTACTTTCATTCAAGTACCAGCCGCAGCACATTTTAAATTAAAATGTTCAGTGCACTCTGTAAAAAAACTGAAATGTCATTACTTTCCCATTTTATTGTTTTTCAATTGCTGTTATGTAGGAAGTAGAAAGTATGGTTAAGTATTATACAATAGATAGACCTAATCGGTAAAAAAGAAGTACATTAGTATATATGGAACTTAGCTGAAATTTAATTCATTGTATGTGGTGATGAAAGATGAGAATTTAGCTGGTCAAGAAGCTTATTCACTCAAGTTGTTTGACCCTCTTCAATAGCATGAATAAAATATGCTGGAAATGAAGATCATAACCCACATTCACTCAATAGATATTAAATCTTTAAAGCATTATAACCAGTGGAATTGATTTATGTAGGATTAGGGCTCATGCAGACAACCATTTTATCGGTCCGAGTGCAAGCCGACAAAACATTGGATTGTATTAGGACCAATGTTTTGCTATGGGACGTGCACATGTCAGATTTTTTCTGAGAAAAAATGGCCGCATGCCTGAATTTGATCTGATATTCGGATCATGCCCAGCCATACAAATCAATGAGTGTTTGGAAAACATTAGACTTCAGTCGGATGTCTGAGTGCAGTCCGATTTCCGATGCCTCACGGAATGGAGAAGATAGAGAAATTTTTTTCTCCATCTTCTCCTCCTTCAAAAGAATCGGATCACACTGCGCTAAAACTTTGATCAAACGCTGCTATTTGCATAATTGGTCCAATTCTCTAGGACAGTCCACATTCACATGTTCACTATTTGGTCAGAATTTCACATCAGTATTTGTAAGCAGAAACCAGGGAAGGGTGAAAAATGTAGAAGTGGTGCACGAGTTTCTAATATATGTTCCACTGATTGTTCCACTCCTGATTTTGGCTTACAAATATTAATGTAAAATACTGAACGTGTGACAATGGCCATAATAGAATTGCACCTGCCCTAAGTCCTCATTCAGACGTCCATTTCTCATGCACATGTTCTATCCATGTTTTTCGTGGATTAAGCATATTCCCATAATAATCTGTGGAGCTTTTCACACGTTCATGATTTTTGCAGACATGTCCGTTTTTGATCCCTATAGCAGTTCAAAATTATCCATACAAATTTATAGCTCCAAGAAAATCACAGACGCGCATGGCTGCCATCAGTGTGCAATCCATGTGCTGGCCTGATTAATATTGCGGTGAATCAAAGAAACTTAGTGTTTTATTTATTTTTCCATACATGAAAATCACTGCAGAAACTCACAGAGGAAAATGTGAACCAAAACACAGATGACATTTTGACATTTTTTGCAACGTAAAAAATAACTAACATTTGAATGAGGTTCTACAGGGTATTTTTTTTCCCATAATTGATGTTGATATTTAGAAATGCCTTTGAATCCCAAAAATGTTCTCTGGGCAGTGAAATCACATCACGTGAGTATTAGAACTAATCATTACTCAGCCTAGTAACAGTAGACAAGCCAAGAGCCGTGGCTCTGCTACAGGTCAGCCACTGTCACCTCATCCCTATGGCTGGGGTCACATGACAGTAATTTCTCCATTTCCTCCATTGCCAGTGTCCACGGTAATCAGACTGCACTTGGATTACATCCGAGTGCAGTGTGATGTTTCACACGCACCCATAGACTTGTATGGGTGTGTGCGATCCGATTCTTGGATGCACTCCCAGTATGCTGCGATTGTTTCTCATGCAATTGGCATAAGAAAATAATCACAGATCTGCACTGCCCCATAGTAAAACACTGATCTAAGCCAAATCTGATTTTTAAACAGATTGTATTCGTCCGATTTATACGCTCTCTAACAGTGCCAATCCGTTTTATTTTACTTATCATTATACTTTGGGCTGTTTTATTGTAGTATTGACACTGTTATTATTGTAAATTTTTACTTACTTTATGCTCAATAAGTTAAGAAGAAGCATGGCTAAATGGAACAAACTAGGCCATTAACTCTACACCAGGGGTCTCAAACTCTACACCAGGGGTCTCAAACTTGAAGTTGCCGTATTTCATGCTGGACAAGATGACATTTTCAGTGGTAACATTTTTATTTTCAAGTGATTGGTGAAATTAAATGCAATCATGTCATTCATTGTATGGTAAAAGTAATATGATTCTTCGGGTCAATACAAATATGAGGACACCAAACTTTCATATTTCTTTTTAGATATTTAGCAGCTTAAAAAGTTATGGAGATATGAGAGGGCTTGCCTTTATGTGGCAGACTGTCATTTTTAATGATACCATTTTGTGGTATCTATGCCGTTTTGGGCCCTGGTTCTCAGAGTAATGCATCAATGATTATTGCTGGCTAAACGTTTAGATGCCGCTACCAATCGGAGCTAGCTCTGGTTGTTGCTAGTGCAGACAGATGCCGGCTGTATAACACAGCTAATATTTGCTGCCTGTTAAGCAAAGTCAGTTCTTCCGCCCTCCACACTTTTTGACCTTAACTGTAAGTCCACACTAAGTCCATTTGAATTAAGTAATTAACAGGGATTTCAGACCTAAATCTTCAATCCCATCTATCAGCTGTTATTAGCTTCAGCAGCGAACAGATGTAAGCAGTGAATGGAGCCAGAACAACACAGCTCAATTCACTGGGCAGTGAACTGCAGCTCAGCTTTTATTCTCTTTAGTTGTTAGCAGTGGGAACTGCACAGTAAGTGAAGATTGTAGCATCGGCGTCTCTGCCTCCTCCCCTCACCGCCACGGCCCTGGTCCGGCATCTTCTGGCTCCTGTCCTGCAGCTACTGTGGCACGCAC
This sequence comes from Phyllobates terribilis, assembly GCF_046119375.1. Lineage (NCBI taxonomy): Eukaryota > Metazoa > Chordata > Amphibia > Anura > Dendrobatidae > Phyllobates > Phyllobates terribilis. The sequence goes on along the minus strand of NW_027362767.1, from coordinate 344,786,764 downwards.
TGCGGACAGCTTCCCGGGCACTGTGCTTAGGGCGCGCTCCCTCCCTCTTAAAGGGGCCACGCGCGCCATCCTAAAAAGTCCCAGGCCAATGGCCGGAGAACTTCCCCTATTAAAAGCACCTCCTCCAATATGGAGGTGCCTGTGCAATGGTTGTTGTTCCGTGTGCTAACACTTGCTTCAGCCCTTAGGTCCCGCTGCCTGTCTGTCCTGCCCGCCAGTCTACCTGTCAGTCCTGCCCGCCTGTCTGCCTGTCAGTCCTGGCCGCCTGTCTGCCTGTCAGTCCTGGCCGCCTGTCTGCCTTTCAGTCCTGCTCACCAGTCTGCCTGCCAGTTACCTGCTGAGCTCTCCAGCCTGCTTACCTGGAAGCACCTGTCTGTTACCTGTTTTGCCCGCCTGCCTACCTGGAGCGCCTGCCTGTTACCTGTCGTGCCCGCTAGGTTGTCTACCCGGACCCCCCGTCAGCCTTCCAGCCGTGCTCATCCGCTGTACCGGTCAGTTCCTGCCATCTGACCCATGGGAGTCAGCTGCTTTTACACAAGGTAGGTCCCAGAGTGGCACCTGGTCCGCCTGCTCGGTCCCTCCCTGGTTCACGGAGTCGATTGAGCCACCGTGCGAACTTAGTCAAGCCAAGTAGGTACTTAGTCACGGCACTCTGGTCCCTCCTTGCAGAGAAAGCACAGAGGTTCCACCACCCGGACCCGTAACAAAGATTATCTGTACAGCTCGATTACTGTTTACATCTGACCACAATTGGAGATTATATCAGATACAGCAAGATACAGTAATATTTACAATAGACAGAGAATCAAGTTTTGGCATTTTAGCTGTTTACCAAAACATATTCAATATACAGTTATTTAATCATTATGGGCTTAAAGTACAGACCCTCAGCTTTACTTTGGGGGTATTCACATCTTACCTGGAGTAAGGGTTTGGGAGTTGCAGCTCTTTAATATGTAGCTGTCTCTTTTTAAAGGGACCAAATGTAATTGAGCAATTATCTCTAAAGCTCTTTAATGGCCTGCTTGGACTATTCTCACAATAATCCACCATTAATTAAGCAGGTAAATGGTCTGGAGATCATTGCAGGTATAGCATTTGGAAGCTGTTGCTGTGAACCTACAATATACGTAACAAGGAGTTCTCAATGGAAGAGAAACAGACCATTGTTAGGCAGAAAAAAAGAGGAAACCCATTAGAGAGCTAGCAGAAATGTTAGGAATGGCTAAATGAATAGTTTGGTACATTCTGAAAAAAGAGCGAATTGGTGAGCTTGGGATCTCAAAAAGACCTGGATGTCCATGGAAGACAACAGTGGTGGATGATCACAGTATCCTTTCCGTGGTGAAGAAAAACCCCTTCTCTACATCCACCCAATTGAAAAACACTTTCCAGGAAGTAGTTGTTTCAGTATCTAAGTCTACCATAAAGACTTAATAAGAGCAAATACAGAGGGTTCAGTTTCAACCAAATGCAGCAGGGTTGATTGAATAGTGCTTCACAGCACAGATGGACAATGACCCAAAACATGTAGCGAAAGCAACTGAAAAGCTTGTTAAAGCAAGAAAGTGGAATATTCTGCAATGGCTGAGTCAATCACCAGATCTCAACCCCAATGAGAAACAATTCACATGCTTAAGACAAAACTTAGTAAAGTCCTGGAAAAGCCTCACAAAGAAGGGAACCCAGCATTTGGTGACATCCATGGTCCCAGACTTCAGGCAGTCATTGCCTGCAAAGGATTTTCTACAAAGTATTAAAAATTCATATTTTATTTATGATAAAGATAATTTGAGCATTTACTTTTGAGCTCCTGAAATGATGAGGCTTTGTAGAAAAGTGGTTGTAATTCCTAAACGTTTCAGAGGATATTTTTGTTTTACCCAGTTAATTAAACCTAAAAGTCTCCACTTCAATTGCATCTCAGTTCTTTCAATGTAAATAAAAAATAGTAAAGAAAATTAATTTTGATCACCATCCAAATATTTCTGACCTAACTGTAATTGGTGTGGTGACAGATGTTGGAGCCCCACTGATCTGATGTTAATGACTTATCCAACAGATTGGTCATCAAAATCATAAGGACTTACAACGCCTTGTAGGTCAAAAGTCTAATTGTGCACTGTTTTCTTTCTATTGTATGGCTGGAAAAGCAATAGAGATGGCACATCTGGAAACAACTTTGCTAAATTTATATACAGTTTAAATTTTATGTATTTTGTTAGCATAATCTGTTGAAACGACAGAAAGTATTTGTTCGGGAAAATACAAATGTTCTCATTTCTTTTCTCATATTCCCTCATAAAAGCGATACATATTTTTCACACCCAGTTGAGAAAATTATCTTCTCTTTTTGTCTTCAGTTAGTCATGTCTAATTTTTTAATTTTTAATGAGGTCAAGTGTAATGAGATCCTTAGCACTTCAGTGATGTGAATTCACCAGAAAGCAATATGTTGAAAAAGTACATCATAATTAAAATGCAATGAAGCCTTTTTTTAGATTATAAATTATCCAGACATATTTTGCATTGCTGTACAACCTGGGGTAATATCATAAAACAACAGTCAACGGAACAGTTATTATAATCTTAGAATGTGAACTTTTAAAATATAAAATCCATTTAATATATTTCACATATTATTTTAAAAATAGAATATTTCTATTAAGCAAATGTATTATTTTAAATCAGTTTTTACTCATTTTTTCTTAATGTAAATAAGTATCATTCTGATATAGCAACAGAAGTTTTGTTGTTTGTAAAACATGGAAGATAAGACTAAATATAATAATTTAGGCGGTTAGCCAGTGTTTACAGTGAAAGCCATGGCCACTGTCACACCCCACTGACTGGATGGGTAGTCATTTGGATGTCCTTTGGAGTTTTCGTTAAGTGACAAAAACCCATATAGAACCCCAATTATGTCTCTGGATGGTAGTGTAAACATAGTCTTAGAAGTCTTTTGCATTTTCAGAGTAAGTTGGCCTAAAGGCCTGTTTTCGAAAAAAAAATTAATAATATTAATTCTTTACTGCTACGTCAGCATCACCTCTTCGATGCTCCATAGATGTCTTTGTTGACATGGTGGAGAGATGAAATCCTGTTTATTGCACATAATTACTATATCCAAAAAGGGATTGGCAGCAGTCATTTTGCCACAAAACTTCTGGGCTCAGTGATTGACTGCAGTGGCTGTGAGCCATGCATCACCACTGCAGCATTGTTAACAAAGACCAGAAGCACCATTAAAGAAGCCCTCCCATTAACCCCCCTAAATCTCTGTATATACAGTCAGTGTGTTGATATACTCACCTAATAAATCATAGAAACCTTAAAAACATCAAATTTGATTAGAAATATGCTAAAATTAAAAATGGACGACTATAGAACATACACACACTCCCAATTAGGGAGACCAATTATCTCATATTTTAGGGTGTCAACCTCCACCGCTAGGCAGTCATAATATATCAGGCTATCAATTTAGAGCATAACAGAGTTATTTTAGCTATCAGGACAATTTGTTTCCCAAATTGGGAAATTGTGTATGTTCTTTAGTGATCCATTTTTCATTATAACGTATATCCAATAAAATGAGTTGTTTTTAAGGTTTCTATGATTTACTAAGTTTGATGACCTTTTATATTGACCACCCTTTGTACTTAATATATTCACCTACCAGAGTCTTCTCCACTATACATCATTATTCCACTCCTCTTCTGAGTGATATCACCACTATTCAGAGTCTTCTCATCATTCTTTGCTCTATGCATGAGCCGGAAGTCTCTTTTACAATATAAGTCTATGGAACTTCATTCTGACGCCCCTTTGACTTACATTTTAAATGCCATTTCCAGGTCACACAAAGTGTAGTGTGACCTGGAGAGTCTGAAGAGCGGTAATGTCACTCAGAACAGAACCAAAGTAGCTCTAAAGACTCAAGAAGATGGCAAAAGGTGAATATGTTAACCCACTGGGTCTAAAGTGCATGAGTATACACAAATTTAGGGAGGAAAAAAGTTCACGGGAGGTCCTTTTTAAAGGTAACTTGTCACATTAAAAAATAATATTAATCTGCAGGTTAATAGCATTCTAGAGTCTTGTGGCCAACTTTGGGCTTTCAGTCATAGAAGCTTGGCAGGCAAGGCTTCAGTCACTGCTCAGTACATAGTGAGCTGTGGCTGTAACTAGTGTTGAGCCATCCCCGTAGTGTTCGAGTTCGGTTCGGTTCGTCGAACACCCGTGTGTTCGCCGAACTGTTCGTCGAACTGTTCGTCGAACACCTTCGAACACCGTTAAAACCAATGGCAGGCAAACAAAAACACATAGAAACACATAGAAAACACCTTCAAAGGTGTCCAAAAGCTGACAAACTGCTCAGAAGACACAACTAACACATGGAAAAGTGACAAGTACATATAGTCATGCGAAAAGAAAAGAGGTGGAGGAGTGAAAGGAGGGGGAGACACAGATATAGGCATGTCATGCCCTTCTAAAATCCAAAAAGTGAGAAGCCGACACGGCCAGTCCGCTCCTGCCCCTGCCACCTCCATGAGCCGGGTTTGTGCCAGAGCCGCGGTGAACCCTGACGGTCAGCCCCCCTCTCCCAATACTGGTGCCTGTCCGCTGGTGGGTCGAGCGAGCCCCCCTGTGGTGGAGGCAGCTCTAAGCTTTTTAATTTAAATTGTCTCTCTAATTTGAATGAATACACTTTAAATCCATTTACAAGGATCTATTGGAGGGCAAGTCTCATGCCAGCAGCCGCGTAATTCCAGCTCCAGTAGTGTCCACTAAAGCTGCTGCAGTTAAAAAGCTTTTATAAGGATCGAGCTCGGCTGTCCACCGAAAGGCATCCTACTGCTAGTCCCAGCCCCTATGCCTTGGGGTGCCTCCTGATGCTCTTCACTGAGTATCCCGTGGTCCCGAAGCATTTCCTTTGAAAAAATTAAGTGCCCAAACTACAGGTGGTGTAGCTTGCTTAACAGCTGGGATAATCCACTGACTAGCAGACACTGCTACTAGGCACAAAGTATTTCCTGGGCTAGATGCAGTTAAAAATTTGTAATTAGATACTCTCATTGGATGCTGAGAAAGCATTCCATAGAGTCTCCTGGCACGCCATATATGATTCTCTTAAAAAGCTTGGGGTAGGGGTCTAGGGGACCCTTTTATAGCCAAAATCATGGCCCTGTATCGCAATAGGCTGAAGATAAATGGAACTGTAGCACCCTGAGGGCTCGGTTGCTATAGAGGTATTGCACCTCACCCAGAGGTGTGATATCTCACTCTCAGGTAAGGATGGAGTGTGGATCAGGACCCGACGCCTGCATGCATTACACCACATTGCCATGGGGCAGGGTGACCAATATGCCCCTGAGATCGGCACGACAGTCCCTGTCCCTGGCTGGAGTGGGGGGAGGGAACACTGAGGAAGGGGAACCCTGTAGTGCAGGAGCAGGGAGGAAGCAGTTCCTGGGTTCATTGAGAAGGGAGTATAAAAGGTGGGCACCATCTTAGTTCAGTGCAGAGAAGTCTGAGCAGAAGTGACAGGGAGCAGTGGCTCTGCATGAGCTCTGCTCCGGAGGCGGGCCTAGTAACAGAGGCCCAGGCCAGGAAGAGGGAGAAGGAAGGAAGAGGAGTGGAGAAGGCTCCAGGAATGAGGAACGAAGGGATCCCAGGGGGTGCGGACGGGTGAATCCACCTGCATGGAGGGGTCAGGCCAAAGGGGGAGACCGGTCCCCGAAACTAGTGGAGGCAGGAAACGACCCTCAGCTAGAAACCGGAGGCTGTGACATTTTATGCGGCGCAGCCCCTCGCTACACCCGCTAGGAAGGCACCACATAGGGTCAGGGAAACTGGCGCCAAGTTTACCAAGAGGAGGCTCGAGGCAGCCGGACAGAAGGGTTGGTAAGAAAGGCCAGACAAAGGACACAGAAAGGGGGTCCTGGGAAGTTCTCCAAAGTTATCTGGGAGTTGTCTGAGCCCCTCACCTGGTGAGCACAGTATGACGTGGGCAGCCGTTACCTGCAGACGTGGTCTGGATAATAAGAACTGTGAGTAAGGGCACTGGACTGCATCACTGACTCTGTGTCGTTACTGCTGCTGCCCTGCACCATCTCCCCCATCCTCCGCATACACTGCCCTGAGGCTATACTCCTCCCGTGGGGAGTTATGCTACGCTCTGCTGCACCCACAACACCAGCCTCAGCGGTCTGCCCTGCAGCGGCGGTTCACTCTGACCGCAATCCACGGGTGGCGTAGTCGGACATTTAAACATCAAAACCACATAAATAGTTCCGCCAGTGGTTTGACCGCCCTGAGCCACGGAACCGGGTCGCCGCCACAGAGACTACAACCACCAGCATCCACCAAAAAGGGTCCGGCTCCGGGTGTCCCAAGGCCCAGGGGGTGCATCCGAACATTTTCATCACCTTTCACAATCACCAATGGGACAAGGCAGGGATGTCCTCTGTCCCCTCTCTTATACATCCTAGTGACGGAGCACCTGCTCTCATCAATTCGCCATAACCCCAATATTAGGTGGATTGAGGTGGGAGGCACCGAGTACAAGTGCTCTCTATTTGCTGATTATGTCCTAGTATATATCACTCAATCACATATATCAATCCATGCTGTTATGGCTGAAATAGATCACTTTGTTACATGGTCAAATTTTAAAATCAATGCAGCGAAGTCTGAGGCCCTCGATGTCTCCCTCCCCAAATCCATACAGGATTCCATCCAGTCCAACTTTCCCTTTGCCTTGCCCTCACAGGGTATCAAATACTTAGGAATTCATATTCATAGAGACCTCTCCCATCTATGTTATCTTAATTTTGGGCTCTTTATTGAACAACTCCATACAGACCACGGTTGGCAAGTTAGAACTGTAAGATTCACTACGTGAACCACTGGAGTTTTGTGCAAAAGCACATGTACGCTGTGTTCCAAATTATTATTCAAAAAGTGTTTAGGAGTGATGAGGGAAGAATTTGTTTGTTTGTGAGTTAAACTCATTGATGGTGATGTGTGTCAGGGCTCTTTATATCACTGTAAGCAATTGCAGACACCTGTGCTAATTAGTTTGGTAGGTGTGTCCAATGAAAGGCAAGACTACTTAAGAAGGCTGTCCCACATTATTAAGCAGCCTACATTTTCTGCCAAAATGGGAAAGAAAAAGGATGTGTCGGCTGCTGAGATGCAACAAATTGTGGAGTGTTTAGGTCAAGGCATGACTACAATCAACATTGTGCGATGATCAGGATGAAGTGTCTTGGCAATCAAGAAGTATGTAGCTGACTCACAGTACACACGTGTGCGTGCTGATAAGGGCAAATTGAGGACTCTTTCCTACAGGCAATTACGTCAGGTTAAAAGAGCAGCGGCAAAAAAGCCTTGTCATAGCAGCAGACAAGTTTTTGAAGCTGCTGGTGCCTCCAACGTCCCCCGAACAACAAGATGCAGGGTCCTTCAGAGGTTTGCAGCTGTGCATACGCCATCCTGTCGACCTCCTCTATCCACTTCACACAAGCAGAAACGGCTCCAGTGGGCCAAACATTACATGAAGACTGATTTCAAAACTGTTTTGTTCACGGATGAGTGTCGTGCAACTCTCGATGGTCCAGATGGATGGAGTGGAGGATGGCTGGTTGATGGACACCCCATGCAAACACGGCTACAGCGCCAACAAGGAGGAGGTGGAGTAATGTTTTGGGCTGAAATCATGGGGAGAGAGATTGTCAGCCCCATTACGATCCCTGAAGGGGTAAAGATGAACTCCATAATGTATGTGGAGTTTCTCAAACAGCACTTCCTGCCATGGTTCAAGAAGAAGAACCGTGTATTCCACAGCAAGATCATTTTTATGCATGATAATGCACCATCTCATGATGCACATAAAACATCTGCATCTCTGGCTGATATGGGCATAAAAGGGGACAAACTTATGGTGTGACCCCCATGCTCCCCTGACCTCTACCCCATTCAGAACCTCTGGAGCATCATCAAAAGGATTGTCTATGATGGCGGGAGGCAGTTCACATTTAAGCAACAGCTCTGGGAGGGTATTTTGTCCTCATGCAAAACAATTGAAGCAGAAACCATCCAAAACCTGACAAATTCAATGGACGAGAGAGTTCAGAAGCTCCTTTCGAACAAGGGGTCCTTTGTGAAAATGTAACATCACCTAGAATAAAGTTTTGAGTTGAAAACTGTTTGATTTCAGTTTCTAATAACCTGCTAATGCTTATTATTTGAAAAATGACCATTTTTTGGGTCTTTATTAAAATGAAAAGGTTGATCGAAAAGTTTGGGGGATCTAAGAGTGTGGCAACCCAGTAGTCAGGATTACTTCGAATTCTGACAATATGAGGGTCATGTTGCAGGTAGTGCAGCAAGAAGGCACTTATGTGTCTTGCGCATCTCGGAGCCCCAAAATTATTTTGGGCTAGATGCAGCTAAAAATTATTATTAATTTTAAATCTGGTGGAGCTTAGTATAGATGGCCTAATAGAATCAGTGCTGCACACTGCTACAAAGCCCAAATTATTTTCCAGCCAAGGTACAGATAAACATGATTAGTAATTTTAAATCTGGTGGAGCTTAGTATAGATGGCCAGATAGAATCAGTACTGCACACTGCTATTAAGCCCAAATTATTTTCCAGCCAAGAAACAGATAAACAAGATTAGTAATTTTAAATCTGGTGGAGCTTATTATAGATGGCCTAATAGAATCAGTGCTGCACACTGCTACAAAGCCCAAATTATTTTCCAGCCAAGATACAGATAAACATGATTAGTAATTTGAAAGCTTAAAACGGTTGGTGAGGTGATTTTAACCAATCATCAAGCTTTTACTCTCCCCAGGATGACACAGGGGTAGAAAAGTAATTTCAGATCCATGATTTGTTCATCTTTATGAACGTGAGTCTGTCTACATTATCAGTGGAGAGCCGCGTGCGCTTATCTGTCAGCACACCACCAGCAGCGCTGAACACACGTTCAGACAGAACGCTGGCTGCGGGGCATGACTAGATCTCCAAGGCGTAAGTGGCTAGCTCCGGCCATTTATCCAGATTGGAAGCCCAAAAAGAGCAAGGGTCCAGTGACACAGTCTTGGCTTCAATGTTTACTTGGAGATACTCCTATACCATCGTCTCTAGGCGTTGACTATGTGTCAGACTTCTTGTCTCCTGTGGCCTTGCAAAGGATGGGCTAAAAAAGTGGTGAAATGATTCCGCAAAATTGATGTTACCAGCAGATACTGTGGTTCTGTTACGGTTTGAGTGCTGAACACTCGACGGTCCCACGGTTGGCAAGTTGGAACTGTGAGATTCACTACGTGCACCACTGGTGTTTTGTGGAAAAGCACATGTAAGATTCTGGAACAGTCTCTGCTGATACTCCTGCATGCGTGCATCCCTTTCTATGGCAGGAATAATTTCGGCAAATTTACTTTTGTACCGGGGATCTAACAGTGTGGCAACCCAGTAGTCAGGACTATTTCTAATTCTCACAATTCGAGGGTCATGTTGCAGGTAGTGCAGCAAGAAGGCACTCATGTGTGTTGCGCATCCAGGAGCACCAAGTCCCTGTTGTGTTGGTGGCGAGGTAACAATCATGCTTTCTTCCTCTGTCCTCTCCCCCTAACCTCGCACAACAGAAATGTGATCAAGGTCTCCCTCATCTGATGAGTCTTCCATCAGTTCGTCCTCCACTTATTCCTGGGCTCCAGCACCTTCCTCACTAGTTTGGCTGCTACCATGCGCCCTGGTAAAACCATCTCCCCCACCCTCACATGCCTGCCGCCTTGGTGCTGCCGACCGTCTGGACCTTGCAGATGTTAGCCCTTCCGCATACAACTCCTCCTCCTCTACTTCCTCCACCTCCTCTTGTGCCACCACCTGACTCTGAATTCTGTTTAACATGTGCTCCAGCATGTAAATCACCGGAATAGTCATGCTGATAATGTCATCGTCAGCACTAAACATTTTCGTCGCCATTTCAAAACTGTGCAGAAGGGTGCATAGGTCCCTGATCTGAGACCACTCCTCCAGCGTGATTTGCCCCACCTCTGGATCTCGTTGGCCCAGGCTATACGTCAGAACGTATTGCACCAGGGCTTGTCGGTGCTGCCACAGTCGCTGCTACATGTGCAGAGATGAATTCCACCAGGTAGGCACATCGCATTTTAGCCGGTGAAGTGGCAGGCCCAACGACTTCTGTAGAGATGTAAGTCGCTGAGCTGCGGGATGCGAACATCGGAAGAGAGCACACAGCGACCGTTCCCTCTGCAGAAGGCCATCTAGTCCGGGATAGTGGGCTAAAAATTGCTGGACAACCAGGTTCAACACGTGAGCCATACATGGCACGTGTGTGACATTGCCCCGGTGAAGGACCGCACCCAGATTTGCAGCATTGTAGCACACGGCCTTCCCTGGTTTCAGGTCCAGTGGAGACAACCATTCATGAAATTGGTTCTCCAGAGCTGACCACAACTCCTCAGCTGTGTGACTCACATTTCCCAGACATTTCAAAGTAAAAACCGCCTGATGACGTTGAGCCCTACTGCCAGCATAGTAAGGTGGTGTGCAGGATCCCTTCGGCGCAGTTAGAAAGCTTGTGGCATGACCAGACAGGCTTTGGGTGCAGGTGGAGGATCGAGAGGAGGTTGAGGAGGCAGAAGCAGTGGAGGAACTTTAAGATAAAGAGGATTGACGCACAACTCGTGGGGACGGCAAGACTTGGACAGCAGCCCCTTGTCCTGCTGTCACTATAGTTACCCAGTGCCCAGTCAGCGACATGTAACGCCCCTGTCCATGCCTACTCGTCCAAGTGTCTGTGGTGAAATGCACCCTGTCACACACAGAGTTTCTCAAAGAAGCGGTGATGTTGTGTGCGACATGCTGGTGGAGCGCAGGCACACCTTTCTTTGAGAAGTAGTGCCGACTGGGCATCTGGTACTGGGGCACTGCGACGGACATAAGGTCTCGAAAATCCTCTATGTCCACCAGACGGAAAGGCAGCATTTCTGTAGCCAAGAGCTTGCAGATGGTGAAATTTAACCTCTTAGCTTTCTCGTGGCTAGGAGGAAATGGTCTTTTACTTGTCCACATCTGAGGGACCGAGGGCTGGCTATTGTGCTTAGACGGGGTTGATAAGGGTGTCCCCGGAAAACTGCCGGTCTGTGAGGAAGATGCAGGTGGACATGTTAGGTTGCCTTGATCCAAAGGTGGTGCTATCGATGTTGGACAGCGCTCAACACCAGCTGGTGTTACCACCTCCAAAGAAAATGATGACCTGCCAATCACGCTGGCTGTAGAGGGTAAAGAGGTGGCAGGTCTGCGCCCCAAAACAGGTGTGACTGCTGTCCCCCCAGTCGCAGAGGATGAAGAGGCCGCGGATGCACAAGATATGGCAGACGGTGGTTGTCCCGGCCGGCTAGGCCGCATTGTAGCACAGTGAGCTTCCCACTGCAACTTATGCTTCATGTCCATGTGCCGGTTCATGCATGAAGTACTCAAACTATGTATTTTTTGGCCTCTACTTAGCTTTTGCTGACAAATGTTACAGATAACACGAGTTGGGTCATCTTTATCGATCTGAAAAATTGCCCAGGCTATGCAAGGCTTAGCACCCATGCGACCTGAAGAGCCACCACGACTTGTGGTGAGAGGCAGAGTTGTGTTTGAGGATGTAGTTGTTGACGTGCTTCCAGTACTACGTCTCTGTCCAGGAAGGCGCAACCTGACCTCGTCGTCACTAGCATCCTCCTCCACCTCCTCTGCTGACCTCATCTCTTGGCTGACTGTGGGTTGACAGTAAGTGGGATCTCCAACCTCATCATCATCACCCTGTGTGTTATCACACCGGTCGTCCTCAGAGCCAACCTGTTCCTGCCCTGACAAAAAACTAAAGTTGTCGCTCCAATCAGGTATTTGAGTCTCATCATCGTCTTCCTCATTGTCTCCACCAACAGGAGTTACAGTTTGGGAATGAGGGTCTACATTATGGTCAGAACCTTCTGCGTCTGGTCCTGGATACGACTCATAAAGATTCTGGGCATCAGTGCAGATCATTTCCTCGTCTGGATTCACAGAAGCGCTGGAGTCGACCTCTGATTCCCAGGCTATAGTATGAGTAAACAGCTCTGCAGACTCAACCATCTGTTCTACCTCATACTCAGATGGGCAGCTGGAGATTTGGGAGCTGTGAGGAAGCAAGTGCAATTGGGGTGACACCTCTGAGGACTGGAGTATTTGTGATGTTGAAGTTGATGTGGAGCAGAGCCCACTTAAAGGAACACTTGATATCCGTTGAAGCACCAGCTGTTTTTGTGCCTCATCTGGAATTTGTAGCGATTGGCATGGCCGTAAGAAAGGGATCTTATCACATTGTCGGCTAAAGGAAGTAGACATTTTAGTTTGGCTGGAAGATGGTCTTTCTTCTGCAGATGTTACTGTTGCTTTAACACCTACCCCACGGACACAACCTTTTTTCCCCTTCCCAACATGCCTATTCCCCTTTCCACCAGCAGCAGGCCTTTTTCCACTCATTTTGGTGGTTAACTAATTCACAACTCTGGAGTTGTTTGCACAAAAAAACAATGGATGGGAACCGAGCAGAGCTGAGTGGCCAAACTGTGGTATTAGGCCAAAACTATTGGCTGGGTTAGATGCAGAAAAAAATTATATTCAATTTGCAACCTGATGGAGGTCAGTATAGATGGACTAATAGAACAAGTCCCACACACAGCTAGAAGCCCAAATATTTTTTCAGAGGTAGATGCAGAAAAAAAATATATTCAGTTTGCAACCTGATGGAGGTCAGTATAGATGGACTAATAGAGAAAGTCCCACACACTGCTAGAAGGCCAAATATTTTTTCAGAGCTAGATGCAGACAAAAAATTATTTTTAATTTGCAACCTGATGGAGGTCAGTATAGATGGACTAATAGAAAAAGTCTCACACACTGCTAGAAGGCCAAATATTTTTTCAGAGCTAGATGCAGATAAAAATTATTTTTAATTTGCAACCTGATGGAGGTCAGTATAGATGGACTAATAGAGAAAGTCCCACACACTGCTAGAAGGCCAAATATTTTTTCAGAGCTAGATGCAGATAAAAATTATTTTTAATTTGCAACCTGATGGAGGTCAGTATAGATGGACTAATAGAGAAAGTCCCACACACTGCTAGAAGACCAAATATTTTTTCAGAGCTAGATGCAGATAAAAATTATTTTTAATTTGCAACCTGATGGAGGTCAGTATAGATGGACTAATAGAACAAGTCCCACACACAGCTAGAAGCCCAAATATTTTTTCAGAGGTATATGCTGATAAAAATTATTTTTAATTTGCAACCTGATGGAGGTCAGTATAGATGGACTAATAGAGAAAGTCCAACACACTGCTAGAAGGCCAAATATTTTTTCAGAGCTAGATGCAGACAAAAAATTATTTTGAATTTGCAACGTGATGGAGGTCAGTATAGATGGACTAATAGAACAAGTCCCACACACTGCTAGAAGGCCAAATATTTTTTCAGAGTTAGATGCAGAAAAAAATTATATTCAGTTTGCAACCTGATGGAGGTCAGTTTAGATAGACTAATAGAACAAGTCCCACACACTGCTAGAAGCCCAAATATTTTTTCAGAGATAGATGCAGAAAAAAATTATATTCAATTTGCAACCTGATGGAGTTCAGTATAGATGGACTAATAGAGAAAGTCCCACACACTGCTAGAAGGCCAAATATTTTTTCAGAGCTAGATGCAGACAAAAAATTATTTTGAATTTGCAACCTGATGGAGGTTAGTATAGGTGGACTAATAGAACAAGTCGCACACACTGCTAGAAGGCCAAATATTTTTTCAGAGCTAGATGCAGACAAAAAATTATATTCAGTTTGCAACCTGATGGAGGTCAGTATAGATGGACTAAAAGAACAAGTCCCACACACAGCTAGAAGCCCAAATATTTTTTCAGAGGTAGATGCAGAAAAAAATTATATTCAGTTTGCAACCTGATGGAGGTCAGTATAGATGGACTAATAGAACAAGTCCCACACACAGCTAGAAGCCCAAATATTTTTTCAGAGCTAGATGCAGAAAAAAAATATATTCAGTTTGCAACCTGATGGAGGTCAGTATAGATGGACTAATAGAGAAAGTCCCACACACTGCTAGAAGGCCAAATATTTTTTCAGAGCTAGATGCAGACAAAAAATTATTTTGAATTTGCAACGTGATGGAGGTCAGTATAGATGGACTAATAGAACAAGTCCCACACACTGCTAGAAGGCCAAATATTTTTTCAGAGCTAGAAGCAGACAAAAAATTATATTCAGTTTGCAACCCGATGGAGGTCAGTATAGATGGACTAATAGAACAAGTCCCACACACTGCTAGAAGCCCAAATATTTTTTCAGAGCTAGATGCAGAAAAAAATTATATTCAATTTGCAACCTGATGGAGGTCAGTATAGATGGACTAATAGAGAAAGTCCCACACACTGCTAGAAGGCCAAATATTTTTTCAGAGCTAGATGCAGACAAAAAATTATTTTGAATTTGCAACATGATGGAGGTCAGTATAGATGGACTAATAGAACAAGTCCCACACACTGCTAGAAGGCCAAATATTTTTTCAGAGCTAGATGCAGAAAAAAATTTTATTCAGTTTGCAACCTGATGGAGGTCAGTATAGATGGACTAATAGAACAAGTCCCGCACACTGCTAGAAGCCCAATATTTTTTCAGAGCTAGATGCAGAAAAAAATTATATTCAATTTGCAACCTGATAGAGGTTAGTATAGATGGACTAATAGAATGATGCTATGCCCAAAAGATTTTACTTCACTAGGTGCAGTAAAAAAATTGGTATTCTATACACAGGTGGTATATCTTGCAACACAGATAGGCTACTCGACTGACTAACACACTCTGCAATAGGCCAAAAAGGATTAGCTTTGCTAGATTCAGCCAAATGCTGTGAAAAAAACTTGCACAGCACTCGCACAGACCAGCCGGGCAAAAACTGATAGGAACTGATGTAACCTAGTCCTGAAAAGTACTGCAATTACAATTAGTCTTTACTCCCACAACCTATCTATTTAAGAGCACAGACCTGCCTGATAAAAGTCGTAGGAAATGCTGTAATCTAGTCCTTAAAAGGACTGCAATCACAACTATTCCCTACTCCCAAGCTATCTGTAGATTTGTGCGAAAATTGGCTTGAAATTAACAAGGTATAGCGCACACAGCAACAGCGTTGCCGTCTAACACGCAGCTAAAGCAGTGAGAAAATGGTGGCGACTGGGAAAATGGCTTGGTCTTATAGGGCAAGGACATGTGACATACACTTTCAATGACACATGCCCTTGCTTGTGTGAAAAAAAGCACTTCGCTCCGTGTGTGCGCTGCTGATAGGCTGACAGATTGCACCTCCCCACTGTAAATGCGGGAAAGAGAAAAAAAAATGTAGATCTTCATTATTCCTGCAGAGATCCATCCCCTGCTCCTCCCCCCGCCCTGCTGTACACTCAAACTACGTATTAACATTAATTTTCATCATTACTGAGAAAAAATCCAGTTATGATTTTGGTGCACGAACAGTTATCGAACATAACCTCGAACAGCCGAATTTTTCTCAAATCGTTCGTGTTCGCCGAACGGCTCGAACACCGCCGAAAACAGCTAGAATTTGGTTTGTCCTTATAATTGGCCAATAATATCAGGTTGACAATGTTCCAACTCTAAACACCTCCCTCGATTAACTCTTTGAAAGTGCCAAGGGCCTTTTTTCAAGCTGTTAGTGATATCATATTCTAAGTATGAACTATTAGTTTTGTACTGCTGGAGAGCGCCTTTAATTTTGTGATGTAGACAATGTATTTGACATTATTTTAGTTTAGACCTATGCCCATCACAATTGAGGTGTAGCTGTGTAAGCGTTAATCACAGTTTACTGTATTGTTAGAGATTTGTGATGTAATATATGATCTGACCAATAGAAGACAGCGGAGAGGCCAGAGTTGCAGCGCAGGGGTTTGGCATTTGGTGACTGCTGCTAGGAGAGTTCAAGGAGAGAGTGAAGCTACGCATCATTGGAAAAAGGTCTGGATAGAGTGGTGCAGCTCTGATGGTTTTGGTTACTTTGGGACACATTGTTCAGCTTGACATAAGCCGACTCAGTGTGGAAAACCAAGGACACAGCATCTTGGGTTAGGCCACATAAGGCCTTATTTCTAAGGACTTAGAAAAGCCCTGCAATTGAGAGATTAGCATTCTTTAACCGGTTCAGGACCGCCCACTGTACATAAACGTCGGTGCTGCCCGGGCTCTGTGCAGCGCCGACGTTTAAAAACGGTGGGTGGTCCCGCAGCGCTCAGGACCCCCAGGGTCCTGCTAGCGCTGCGGTACCGGTTCAGAGCGATAACTCTGACATGTGGCATCATGGGGACCTGAATGGATCAGGTCCCCATGATGTTAACCTGTTCCTATCTTCTAGATGCCGCGATCCATAGCGATCGCGGCATTTAAAAGATAGTAACAGTTGGTGGTCGGCGATCGGGACCCCCCACATACCTCAGGAGCGGCGGGGATCCCGGTGCTGTGACCTTTGACATCATTGAGACCTGATTGGCTCAGGTCTCGATGATGTCAGCGTCACACCAGCCAATCAGAGAGATCACCAGGGAAGTTTGTTTTAGCAACAAACTTTCCCGGGCGATCTGCCTGATAAATACACTGTTTCTCCTCCGATCTCAGTGAGAGAACAGAGGAGAAACAGTGTGACAAGAGCTGTGTCAGCCTTGCCACTGTGAAAGTAAAAAAAATAAAATAAAAAAGAAAGTAAGAGTTAGGGTTAGTGAGTCTGTCAGATCAGTCAGTCCTGTCAGATCAGTCCTGTCAGATCTGTCAGTCAGTCAGTCCTGTCAGATCTATCAGTCAGTCAGTCCTGTCAGATCTATCAGTCAGTCAGTCCTGTCAGATCAGTCAGTCAGTCCTGTCAGATCTATCAGTCAGTCAGTCCTGTCAGATCAGTCAGTCAGTTCTGTCAGATCAGTCAGTCCTGTCAGATCTGTCAGTCAGTCAGTCCTGTCAGATCTGTCAGTCAGTCAGTCCTGTCAGATCTGTCAGTCAGTCAGTCCTGTCAGATCTGTCAGTCCTGTCAGATCAGTCCAGTCAGTCAGTCCTGTCAGATCAGTCCAGTCAGTCAGTCCTGTCAGATCTGTCAGTCAGTCAGTCCTGTCAGATCTGTCAGTCAGTCAGTCCTGTCAGATCAGTCAGTCAGTCCTGTCAGATCAGTCAGTCCTGTCAGGTCAGTCAGTCCTGTCAGATCAGTCCCGTCCGTTCAGTCCGGTCCGTTCAGTCCAGTCAAAAAATTTAAAAATAAAATGGCCCGTCAGACTTATACCGCAGAGGAGGTGTATGCCCTGCTGTGTTCTGACACTGATGACAGCGCAATCTCAGATGGAGATGTGGATTTTGAGGGCTTTAGTAGCGGCGACACTGAGAGCTCAGAAATGAGCAGTGATTCTGGTCCATCCTCAAGCCCAAGGACCAGTACAACAATAGGGGCAAATAGCGCTACTGGAGAAACGTCTCCAAATCAGGGAACACTGCCCAGTACAAGCGCTGTCCCTGCTACTAGTGAATTGGCGCACGCCAGTGTACAAGGGGCTTTGCCACATGATCTAGCATTTCCCAGATGGGAGGCTTCGGATTCAGCTGCTCCATTCAGCCCTGATTTCAACGCCACTCCTGGTATAAATGTGGAGGTGGAAGATTTTGGACCAATTCATTTTTTTAATTTGTTTTTTACAGACAGCTTGCTAGAGCATATTGTCGTGCAAACAAATTTATATGCATCCCAATTCATAAGCCAGAATCCTCGATCTTACTATGCTAGGGCAAATTTATGGACACCAACTAATGTCCCAGAAATAAAAAAATTTTTAGGACTTACATTTGCCATGGGGCTTGTTAAAAAACTGAGCATTCGATCCTACTGGTCCAACCACCCTGTTCAAGCCACCCCTATGTTTTCAGTCATTCTGCCCAGGACCCGTTATGAAATGCTCATGCGGTTTTGGCATTTTAACGACAATAGTCAATGCCTGCCCAGAAATGCCCCAGAACATGACAGGTTATATAAAATTAGACCCATCATTGAAAATTTGTCAGAAAAATTCTTAAGCCTCTACACCCCAACACAAAATATTTCTATAGATGAGTCCCTTGTAAAATTCAAAGGAAGACTGTACCTCAAGCAATTTATCCCATCTAAAAGGGCAAGGTTTGGAATAAAGATCTATAAAATGTGCGAAAGTTCAACCGGATACACATCCGCTTTCCGCATATATGAGGGGAAAGATAGCCAACTAAACCCACCAGGATGCCCTACTTATCTGGGGACATCTGCAAAAATTGTGTGGGAGCTGATAAGTCCATTTTTTCAAAATGGCTACAATCTATATGTGGACAATTATTACACCAGAATACCCCTATTTAAAAGTCTGGTTGAACACAACATCGGGGCTTGTGGGACCATCCGTAAAAACCGTCAGGGGTTTCCACAACCATTGGTCAACCAAAAGTTCCAAAAGGGGCAGTCAGGGGCTGTACGCAACGGAGAGCTGCTTGCCCTGAAATATAGGGATAAGAGGGATATTTTTGTCCTCAGCTCGATCCACACAGATGCCACAAGGGCCACTGTAGAACTAGGATCCACCACTCCGAAGCAAAAACCTGTGTCAGTCATTGACTACAACAAACACATGGGGGGTGTGGACCTTGCAGACCAGGTTCTACAGCCATACCAGGTATCAAGAAAGTCCTATACCTGGTATAAAAAGTTGGTTATCTATTTGTTTCAGGTGGCCACATACAATTCTTTTATGTTGTACAAAAAAGCAGGAAATTCAGATCCTTTTCTTGATTATCAAGAAAAGGTAATTGAAAATCTTGTCTTTCAAAGTGTTAGCCCCGCTCATCCATTAGAATCTGAGGATGTGAAAAGACTCACTGAGCGACATTTTATTGCACTTATTCCAGCAACGGAAACAAGAAGGAACCCCCAGAAAAGATGTCGTGTATGTACTAAGAGAGGAATGAGGCGTGATACCCGCTACTATTGCCCACAATGCCCATCATTGCCAGCCTTATGCGTCACTGACTGCTTTAAAATCTACCGCACAGAACCACGTTTTTAAACTGTAAAAATGTATTCCAATTTGTCATTCAAACATTTGGTTCATTTAGTGAATGACATATTCGAGTAGAGCTCACTTAATTTCCAGGGGGGGTTCTCCAGAATCTAAACCTTCCATTGCGTGCTTGTTTCTGGAAATCATCCATCGAGTTAAAATGGTCACTAAACCCATAGATGAATTCCCAGAGGGGTGTCATTTCCAAAATGGGGTCACTTCAGGGGGGATTCTTTAGCTCTGGTACTCTGAAAAGTGCCAGAACAGCATAATCCCCCTTGAAGTGACCCCATTATGGAAATGACACCTCTGTGGGAATTCATCTATGGGTTTAGTGACCATTTACCTACTTATTTTCCCACCACTAGATTAATTTATACAGAGGAGTAGATTGTAAAATTCGGTCACTTGTTGTGGGTTTCCTCTGTTTAGGCACCTCAGGGGCTCTCCAAATGCAACATGGCGTCCGCTATCCATTCCAGTCAAATTTCCATTCCAAAAGTCAAATGGCACTCCTTACCTTCCGAGCCATGCCGTGCGCCCAAACAGTGGCTTTGCACCACATATGGGGTATCAGCGTGCTCAGGAGAAATTGCACAACACATTTTGGGGTCCATTTTTTCTGGCTGCCCTTGTGAAAATTAAAAATTTGAGGCTAAAGTAGCAGTTTTGTGTTAAAAATGTGTTTTTTTATTTTCACCCTTCAACATTATAAAATTGTGTGAAGCCCCTGGGGGTTCAAGGTGCTCACCACACATCTAGATAAGTTCATTGAGGGGTCTAGTTTCCAAAATGGGGTGACTTGTTGGGGGTTTCCTCTGTTTAGGCACCTCAGGGGCTCTCCAAATGCAACATGGCGTCCGCTATCGATTCCAGTCAAATTTCCATTCCAAAAGTCAAATGGCGCTCCTTACCTTCCGAGCCATGCCGTGCGCCCAAACAGTGGCTTTGCACCACATATGGGGTATCAGCGTGCTCAGGAGAAATTGCACAACAAATTTTGGGGTCCATTTTTTCTGGCTTCCCTTGTGAAAATTAAAAATTTGAGGCTAAAGTAGCAGTTTTGTGATAAAAATGTGTTTTTTTATTTTCACCCTTCAACATTATAAAATTGTGTGAAGCCCCTGGGGGTTCAAGGTGCTCACCACACATCTAGATAAGTTCCTTGAGGGGTCTAGTTTCCAAAATGGGGTGACTTGTTGGGGGTTTCCTCTGTTTAGGCACCTCAGGGGCTCTCCAAATGCAACATGGCGTCCGCTATCGATTCCAGTCAAATTTCCATTCCAAAAGTCAAATGGCGCTCCTTACCTTCCGAGCCATGCCGTGCGCCCAAACAGTGGCTTTGCACCACATATGGGGTATCAGTGTGCTCAGGAGAAATTGCACAACACATTTTGGGGTCCATTTTTTCTGGCTGCCCTTGTGAAAATTAAAAATTTGAGGCTAAAGTAGCAGTTTTGTGAAAAAAAGTTAAATGTTCATTGTTTTCTTCCACATTCCAAAAATTCCTGTGAAGCACCTGAAGGGTTAATAAACTTCTTGAATGTGGTTTTGAGCACCTTGAGGGGTGCAGTTTTTAGAATGGTATCACTTTTGGGTGTTTTCTGTCATAAAGGCTCCTCAAAGTCACTTCAAATAAGATGTGTTTCCTAAAAAAATGTTTTTGTAAATTTTGTTGTAAAAATGAGAAATCGCTGGTCAACTTTTAACCCTTATAGCTTCCTAACAGAAAAATATTTTGGTTCCAAAATTGTGCTGATGTGAAGTAGACATGTGGGAAATGTTATTCATTAACTATTTTGTGTGATATATCTCTCTGATTAAAGGGCATGAAAATTCAAAGTTTGAAAATTGCAAAATTTTCAACATTTTCACCAAATTTCCGATTTTTTCACAAATAAATGCAAGTGATATCGAAGAAATTTTACCACTATCATGAAGTACAATATGTCACAAAAAAACAATCTCAGAATCAGGGGGATCCGTTGAAGGGTTCCAGAGTAATTACCTCATAAAGTAACAGTGGTCAGAATTGAAAAAATTGGCCCGGTCACGAAGGCAAAAACAGGCTCTGGCGAAGTGGTTAAGAGATTCAAGTCAGCGTTTCTGATTATTCGGAACTTAGCCCAGCAAGGACACTTCAGTCTCAGGACGTACTGGTACCATTTACAACTGAATATATATGCACATATATAAATAACTTTATGGAGGTCTAGTTAGTTAGAAGAAAAGGCCTCTTCTTGAAGAGACACTTCAAAAACCTGCTCTGAGTAGGCAATTAGTAAAGTACTGGCATAACAATGTCATTTTATGGATGTATGCATAGAAAAGGTTAATCGCATGTATTTTTGCTTGCACATAATTGTTAATTCTCTTAAGTGTACCTGTGTATACTCTTAGTCGGTGTTATTTAGAGTAACTTCTGTCATTGTATTTGTTATATATACGCTGTTTACCTTGCATCCAGTTTTATATCTTGGTTAGTAAATATTTATATTATATTATCTAATCTTTGTGCGTGTCTGCTGATTGCTGCTGTACCCCTCGTCCTGTGTCCATTCCTTGTCCACGTTTCAGCTGTATGAGACAAAATAAGCTATTCAATTAACACTTCACTAACTAAAAATTGTAGCATATTTTTCCTTGGTACTGAACATTTAATTATATTAGTATGTAGTAGGTGTGTCACTATTTCAACCTTTCCATATTACTGTAATTAATCTAATGAAAGCAGCTCTTCAAATAATAAAAATCAATCACGTAGAATCTAAATAAAGAAAAAGAGTGGTGCCATAGGATGGTATGTCTGTTGGAGATCCAAAGACCATTTAACAGTACATTGCTCACCATTTTTAGTTATGCTAAGAAAGAGGTACAACTCAAACTTGGAGTGGGTATAAAATCAAGCATCTCCTTTAAAAGCAAATCATTAAACTGGGTATGCACCTGGACTTCCCAATATCAAAATCTGTCATCAAACATTGCCAAAAGGGCTAAATGAAGAGAATAGTGCCAGGGATTCTTCTGTGATATATCACTTTTATTAGATTTTGGGAAAGAACTGCTCCTTTGATTAGGTCATAACATGCACAATGAAAAAAGCCACATTTTTAAAGGAATTCTATAGCAAGAACAGGGAATCCCAAAGGATAGTCCCTCCTTCCGCATGCTCATGTTCGTTCCCTGGGATCCCCGAAGATGGCCTGCTCATGTCATGTTAACACTTTTAAAATATATTTTTTAGCTTGAATTTTAAGACCTAATGAAGGGATCTATTTATTTCCAGAAAAAGTGTAAAAATTATATATCACAGGAGAAGCCTTGATGCTATCTTTTTCATCTTTGCTTTTTGACATTTTTTTGAATATGGATTTGTATTACCTAGGCAGACATAAGTGATATCATGACTAGAGACTGCAAATAAATCCCATGTGATTTTGCAATCAAATAAAATAGTTATACTTGTCTGTGTGTTGCTACCAGTGTCCAGTTGGTCATATAAATTAGAGCAAAGTCATTTGAAATGAATTATTTTAGCTTGACTAGCATACTATTTAATGGGTACTGGAAACTCCTAAGAGTGCGTTCACATTGCGTTTAGGTTCTAAAGTAGAAAGTTGTTGGATTTTTCAATTAGGCACACTTAAATCAGCAGGGCTTAATAGTGAAATAGAATTGTTTGCCTTTAGGGAGTAAAACTAATTGAGTGATACATGGCACACCACTGATCCGATAATATGCAGAGTAATACTGGCCATTAACTCTTTCCTGGCAGGGCGATTTTCCATTTATGCGCTTACATTTTTTCCTCCCTTTCTTCCAAGAGCCATAACTTTTATGTTATTTTTTCCACATTGCCATATAGGGTATCTTTTACAGGACGAGTTGTAGTTTTGAATGAGACCATTAATTTTATCATGTGTTGTACTGAAAGCAGGAAAAACATTCCAAGTGTGGCAAAATGGCAAAAAAAAGTTGAATTACAAAATAGTTTTTTGGGTCCATTTTTTTACTATGTTCATTATATGGTAAAACTGGCCTGTCAGTATTATTCTTCAGGTAAGAATGGTTGCACGGAAACCAAACATTCATAGTTGTTTTTATTTAAGCGGTGAAAAAAAATCGGAAATTTGTGAAAGAAAAATTCACTTGTGTTGCCATTTTCCGAGACCCATAACGTTAAAAATTTTTGGTCGATGGGACTCTGAGGGCTTATTTTCAGTGCTCTGTGATGACATTTTTATTGATACCATATTGAAGTTGATACAATGCTTTTATCGCCTCTTATTGCATTTTATTTCAGTGTTGCTGACGTTTTGATTTTTGTTCTCATTGCAGCAATTACTGATTGGGTTAATTTATTTAATATTTTGATAGATTGGACTTTTATGAATGCAGTGATACCAAATATGTATATTTTTGTATTTTTTTAAAATTTCTTTATTTTTAATAGGGGAAAAGAGGAATGATTTGAACTTTAATTTTTTTGTATTTTTTCATATTTTTAAACATTTTTTTTCACTTTCAACTGTATTTGTTACAACTCTTACATGACTTGAATATGTGATATACTGATTGCTTTTACTCTTCATAAAAATACCACAGTATTGCTATGTATAGCAAAAGTCACGATCTCCTATGAACGCCAGATACAGGCTGGCTTTCACAGGTGTACCATCATGACTTGCACAGAGGCTTACAAAAGACCCTGGCTCTCATGCAACCCATTGGTGCCCATCATGGGCATAGAGAATGCTGCACCCCCTGCCAGCACAAATTAAATGCTGCTGTCACAGATTGACATTAGCATTTAACAGGTTAACAGCTGGCGGAGATCTGCTCTACCAGTATACAGTATATATAAAGTATACAGGCTATTCTGAATCAAGGACGTTTTATGGTTAGAAAATAACCTGAATAGTGAAGTCTCACAGTCAGTGTTACCTTGGGGAATCAATTACCATTCAAAGAGTAATAGCATCATATATATCCAGACCTGATATAGAGGCAGATGATGGTAAATTATCAAAGCCATTATCAGCCAGGAAAGATGCAGGCTAGGCTTGTGAGCTGTCATCAATCAGGGAGCCGGTATATGATGTACCAGTTTGTCAGTGGTCCCCAAACTTTATGACCTTGAGAGCCACATTCAGCTTTGAGAGAGGGTCACTAAAACATTAGCCTAAGAGGAATCATTGCCATGTAGCATTGAGTATACTGAAAAGAGGAAGGCTCATTTTGCCCTACATATGCTATTGCTATTTTAGGTTGTAGAAATGTCCCCAATCTAGAGAGTGTGTTGGCTTATGAGTTCTTGTTAAGCCCAATACACCTATCATTATTCCTTGTTTTCATAGCCACAAACAAGCACAATTTGCTTATTTCTATTTTTAATCTTGAATTTTACATTTTTGATCATATGAATATTCACTTTGAACTATCAGGTCTGGATATATTTGATGCTAAAACTCTTTGAATGGTAATTGATTTCCCCAAGGTAACAGTGACTGTGAGACTTCACTATTCAGGTGCTTTTCTAACCATAAAAGGGCCTTGATTCAGAATAGCCTGTATACTTTATTGTTATTTCTCTCAGTACGGCATTTGTCTATGTTGTTTGATGTATCATTACAATGACAAACATTTCTCTCAATATTTTAGAGTTCACTTACTGAGCATAGCCCTGTAATTGAATAGATTTATGGGTCGTTGGCCAATGATCTTGGTCTTCAGCAATTTTCCTGAGATATTGGTTGTGACACAGTTTTAGAAGCTCTATACAACCTTAGAACTTTAATGGAAAAGCAGAGACAAAATCTGATTTTAGGTTATGAAGCACATATTTTCACTACAGATAAAGCTCACTTTGAACTTAATATCGGCACTGAATAGCCCCAGAGCACAATAATGCAATAAACAAGCAGCAAAAAAATGTGCATATTATTTCACTGTAATTTATAGATGAAGCCATTGAGGATTTGATTGAAATGTTGTCAAAAAATGTTACATTTCTATGATTACTTTATTACATTTTCATAACTCTTTCCATCTTCTAATTGGATAGAAAAAATATAATGATCTTTGGAAATATGTACAACATTCACAGGATCCTCATTTAAGTATAAGCACATAAGAAATAGTCAACTGATAATGAAATGGGAAAGTCCCTTCAAAACATTAACCCATTACCTACATCTGCTGTGCACTTACGGGGCAAGTTAGAAGTGGTTGTATGGAGCCTGATCAATACCTGGCAGATAATGGCTGGGTTACACAGCCAGGACCTGCCTCTTACAGCCACAAAGTGGAACTGAGCACCGAACATCACTGTTAGCCTGCCAAGTGCTGCTAGCAAACTCTGACAGTGGCTTTAACCCCTTAAGGACTGTAGGTTTTTTCTATTTTTGTGTTTTTGCTTTATGCCCCCCTTCTTTCCAGAGCCATAACTTTTTTATTTTTCTGGCAATATGGACATGTGAGGGCTTATGTTTTGTGAGACAAGTTGTATTTGTGAACTACAGAATTAGTTTTACCATATTATCTATTGGAAAATGGGAAAAAATTCCAAGTGCGGTGAAATTTAAAAAAAAGTGCAATTCCACAATTTTTTTTTTACCATGTTCACTAAATACTAAGACTGACCTGCCATTATGATTGTCCAGGTCATTATGAGTTTGCAGATATTAAAAATACAAAGGTTCTTTTATATTTAAGTGGTGAAAAAAAAATCCAAAGTTTGCAAAAAAAATAGAAAAATGGCGCCATTTTCTGAGACCCATCATGTCTCCATTTTTCGGCAACTGGGGCTGAGTGAGGGCTTATCTTTTGCACTCCGAGCTGATGTTTTTTTAATAAATACCATTTTGGGATCGATATGATGTTTTGATCACCCGTTATTGCATTTAATTTCAATGTTGTGGCGACCAAAAAAATGTAAATCTGGCATTTTGATTTTTTTATTGTTACGCCGTTTACCAGTCAGATGAATTCTTCTTATATTTTGATAGACTAGGCAATTCTGAATGCGGCAATACCAAATATGTGTATTTTTGATTTTTTTTTTTTAATTGTTTTATTTTGAATGGGCCAAAAGGGAAGGTTATTTGAACTTTTATATTTTTTTTTTTTTTATATTTTTAAAGACTTTTTTTTTTACTTTTAACATGCTTCAATAGTTTCCTTAAGAGACTTGAAGCTGTGATCACCTGATGCTCATCTGCTATGAGCGCTGACCACTTGGTGGCGCTCATAGAAGTTTGGCAATGACAACCACAGTGGTCTCCTACAGACCCCAGGTTGTCATGCCAACCCATCAAGGCCCCACGATCATGTGACAGGGGCGCCGATGGGCGGAGCTAATGATGCTCCTCTGGTTTGCTCGAGTTAAATGCCACTATCAGAGATTGACAGCGACATTTAACTAGTTAACAGCCGCGGGTGGATCGCGATTCCACCCGAGGCTGTTAGGGGCACATGAGAGCTAATCAGATCAGCTGTCATGTGCCGTAAAATTGCGGACACAGCGCCGGAGCCTGGACCAAACTAGGGGAGGTGATAAATGATGTATAATCACGTCATAGGTCATTAAGGGGTTAACAGAACACCGGCATGGGGCCGCAATATTCAATGAGCCCATCAACATCCCTGTGATGCAATATTTCATCAAAAAAAGTTAGGTGACTAAAGAGGCTGGTTTAGTTAGTCAACTAATTCCCCAGAACAGTCTTTAAAGTAATATAATCACATGCTGACACACAGGGAGTAATGGAAGCTCAGAGGCATTATAAGAAGTCTGCCACTATTAATTCACAGCAATACACTGTAATTAGCATTGAGATGAATTCTATAAGTAATAAAGCTCATACAAAGTCCCCATTTAGGGCTAAAAAAATAAAAGAAATATAAAAAATATATATATTTTTGTTTAATTAAAATTAATTTGTATCAGCAAGTTCATAAAATCCCAAACTGTAAATGACCATGTCATTTAACCTGAACAGTTAACTTAGTTATATGCTGCCAATGCAAAACTATTGTCATTCTGAGATTACAGGCTGAAGGTGGAAAGGTGGTTTGTAGGATGATAGAAAGAACCCACACATTATCTTACTACCTATATATTTCAGTCAATGATTGACAGAGATACCTGAGAGATTAGAGCTAAAGTTAGTAATGGTATAATACTTCTGATACTCTTCTTTATATAACCCTGTTTTTTTAAGTGGCTTGCTCAACTCGTTTCGCAATAAATTCAAAAAGGTGAGAATAAATGGATTTACATTCAATGGCCAAAAGAAATTATACAGTTTATTGAATTACTAATGAAACATACATGTAAGAGAATAAACAAAAAACATACACGATAGCTGTAACGTAGGCATCTCTGCCTCCTGCCAGGCAGAGACTCCTTTCCCCTCACCACCACGGTCCCAGTCCGGTGTCCTCAAGCTCCTCTGCTTCTGCTGTTGTGCGCGCCACTGTGCTTAGGGTGTGCGTGTGCGCTCCCTCCCTCTTAGAGGGGCCGCGTGCGCCATCCTAAAGAGTCCCCGGCCAATGGCTGGAGGACCACTCCTGTTTAAAGCACCTCCTCCAAAATTGAGGAGCTGTGCAAGGTTGTTGTTTGTTTGCTAACACTCTCCTCAGCCCTCAGGCTCCAGTGCCCTCCAGTCTCTCTATCAGCCATGCCCACCAGCCTGTCTATCCGCCATGCCCGCCAGCCTGTCTATCAGCCATGCCCACCAGCCTGTCTATCAGCCGTGCCCGCCTGCCTCTCTATCACCAGTGTCCACCAGCCTGTCTACCTGCCGTGCCCGCCGGCTTGCCTACCCAGATCCCCTGTCTGGTTACCTGCCTTGCCCACATGCCTGCCTACCCGGATCACCAGTCAGGCTACCTGTCGTGCTCATTCGCTGTATCTGTCAACCTCAGCAACCTAACCCGTGGGAGTCGCCTGCTCTCACACAAGGTCGGTCCCAGAGTGGCACCTGGTTCACCTGCCCGGTCCCTCCTTGGTTCACGGAGTCGACTAAGCCACCGCGTGGCCAGGGTCGGTCCGAGTTGGCACTTAGTTATGCCCCTCTGGTCCCTTCTTGCATCGCAGCACAGAGTTTCCACCACATGGATCAGTAACAGTTTGCACAGGCCATGTAACCTGGTGGCTCCCAGGCTCCTTCGCTCTCAGACCTGTATCAAGAGGTCTCTCGCCAGAGATCCCAACAGGATACTATCCTGTCCGTTCTGTGGAAAAAGTCAACTCCTTTTTGGACATGCTGTCCACCCCGACTGTGTCCGCCTCTAACCGAGCGGCACCTCAACCCAGTGGCGCTGAGGCATCCGGCTTTGGACTCCGGCTTTCTGCACCTCCATGTTTTGGTGATGACCCTGTCCTATGTCGGGGCTTCATAAATTAGTGCACACCAGTTCACCTCCGACCGGACCAAGGTGGCATTCATCATGTCTCACCTCACCGGAGAAGTGTTGGTGTGGCTTAACCCTCTGTGGGAGAGAGGGGATCCTCTGGTGTCCAATATCCAGGTTTCCTCGCGGCTTTCCGGAAGGTGTTTGATGAGCCTGGATGAAAATCTTATGCTGCCTCCTCACTACTCCGACTCTGCCAAGGGAGCCTCTCTGTGGGCCAGTATGCCGTGCGTTTCTGAACCCTCGCATCTGAAAGTGCCTGGAACAATGGGGCACTGGTGTCCACCTTTTGGGAGGGCCTTTCCGGACGGATCAAGGATGAGCTAGCCGGTTGTGACATACCTCCCTCCCTGGATGACCTGGTGTCATTTGCTACCCGGATTGACATACGTTTTCTGGAACGCGCTAAGTAGATGACCCATGAGAGGAAACCTCCACGCCTCGCTCCCGTCTTCCAAAGTCCAGTCTCGCAACCTGCACTCCCCTGGGTGCTTTCTCCAGAGCCTATGCAAATTGATCAAGTTAAGATGTTCAAGTCTCGCCAGGAGACCCGTCGTGCCGAGGGTAGTTGCTTCAATTGTGGCAATATAGAGCATCAGATCCGCTCTTGCCCGGTGAGACCTGAAACTCCAGTGTCTAGGACCGCTCAGAGAGGTCATCCTAGGCAAGAGTTCTTCCTCTCCACCCTTGACTCTGTCAGTTTCAGTTACCAGTGGTGAGACCCGCTTCTCCGAAACTGCCCATCTGGATTCCGGAGCCGCTGGGAATCTCATCCAACAGGCCGTTATGGAACACTTTCAGATTCCTGCCATACGTTTAGCAGATCCTTTAGCGGTTTCCTCTGTGGAAGGAAAGCTTCTTCCTGAAACCAGCTTGCTGGTTACAGAGCCGGTAACTCTTCAGGTGGGAATGCTGCACTCAGAGAAAATCTCCTTTTACGTACTGTCCGGTCTCACTCATCCCCTCTTGCTTGGCCTGCCTTGGTTACAGAGGCATGAGCCCGTCCTGAATTGGAGCTCGGGTGAGGTTCTCCGTTGGGGTTAGGAATGCCATAAGACATTTCTGGTCCCGGTTCGTCCTACTCGACCCCCGTCTACTTCGGCTAACCCACCTGGCCTGACAGCACCCTACTGGTCCTATGCGGACCTCTTTAATAAAAATGAGGCAGAGACACCGCCACCTCATAGGCCGCATGATTGCCCCATCGACCTAATACCTGGTGCTTCACCTCCTCGCGGGCGAATCTACCCCTTGTCGCTGGCCGAACCCATGCCATGTCTGAATACATGGAAGAAAATCTTGCTAGGGGATTTATACAGAAATCCACCTCTCCGGCTGGAGCAGGATTCTTCTTCGTCAAGAAGAAAGACGGCTCTCTTCATCCTTGTATCAACTATAGGCGTCTAAACCAGATCACCATCAAGAATAAGTACCCCCTGCCTCTCGTCTCGGTGCTGTTTGACCATCTAAAAGGTGCTAAGATCTTCACTAAGTTTGACCTATGTGGGCCATACAAGCTGGTCCGGATTCGCCATGGAGACGAGTGAAAGATGGCATTCAACACTCGGGATGGTCACTACGAGTACCACGTGATGCCCTTCGGTCTCTGTAATGCTCCAGACGTCTTCCAGGAGTTAGTAAACGATATCTTTCGAGATCTCCTGTATTCCTGTGTAGTGGTGTACCTGGACGATTTCTTGGTGTTCTCCCCTGATCTGCCCTCTCACCGGAGGGATGTTCGTCAGGTCCTGCTGAGGCTCCGGAAGAATCGGCTGTATGCTAAGTTTGATAAATGTCTCTTTGAGCAGATCTCCCTGCATTTTCTGAGGTATATCATCTCGGAGACCGGTCTGCGGATGTTTTCCGTAGAAGGTTTCTGGCGTTTTAAAGTGGCCCCATCTGGAGGGCTTGAAGGCTATTCAGCGGTTTCTGGGATTTGCTAACTATTACCGCCTCTTCATTCCTCATTTCTCCTCCTGGACAGCTCCCATCTCTGCTCTTACCCGTAAGGGAGCAAACCCCAGGGAGTGGACTCCCGAGGCAGAGAATGCCTTTTTCTCTCTTAAACAAGCCTTCTCCTCTGCTCCTGTGCTACACAGTCCGGATTGCAATAAACAGTTCTTCCTGGAGGTTGATGCCTCTTCCTCCGAAGTCGCAGCAGTGCTTACCCAGAAATCCTCGTCCAGGCACATGGTGACCTGCGGCTTCTTTTTCAAACTCTTCTCTCCATCCGAGCACAATTACTCCATAGGGGATCAAGAACTGCTGGCCATCAAATTAGCGCTGGAGGAGTGGCACTACCTCCTTGAGGGGGCTCTGCACCCGATGGTCATCTACACTGACCATAAAAACCTCGCTAATTTGCAGACCGCCCAAAGACTAAATTCGCGTGAGACCAGATGGTCTTTGTTCTCTGCTCGATTCTGCTTCACTCTCCATTACCGCCCTGCAGACAAGAATATTAAAGCCGACGCTCTATCCCACTCTTTTCTGTCTTCCGACCTAGAGGAGGAGCCTCTACACATCATTGACCCCTCCAGAATTATGACTGTTGCTCCATTTGATCTGTCTCATCTACCTCTTGGTAAGACCTTTGCAGCAGCTCAGGATCAGAAGAAGGTCTTACTCTGGGGTCATTCATCCAAACTGGCTCGCCATCCCTGTCAGAGAAAGACGCTTCTGCTCATTACCCGGCATTAATGGTAGCCCACCCTGCTCAAGGATGTTGTGGATTTTGTCGCGGCTTCTTCCTCTTGTGCCCGTAACAAGATACCTAGGCATTTTCCAGCCGGTCGTCTCCTTCCTCTCCCCGTGCCTTCCGCTCCGTGGCCACATATTGCAATAGGTTTCATCACGGATCTTCCTCTATCGGCCGGTTGTACTGTCATTTGGGTGGTCATCGACCGCTTCTTCAAGATGGTTCACTTCATCCCTCTGCCTGGCCTTCCGTCTGCACCTGTGCTGGCTAAGGACTTCATCCGTCACATCTTCCGTCTCCACAGCTTGCCCCTCCACATTGTCTCGGAGCGAGGAGTTCAGTTCACTTCTCACTCTTGGAGAGCCACGTATAAGCTGCTGGATGTCTCTTTGGATTTTTCTTCGGCCTATCATCCTCAGTCTAATGGTCAAGTGGAATGTATCAATCAGATCACCATAGCGATTGGGTTGAGCTCCTACCCTGGGCCCAGTTTTCCTATAACAACCATGTGAGCGAGTCTTCTGCTAAATCTCTGTTTTTTGTGGACTACGGTCGACACCCCCGGATTCCGTTTCCCGTCTCCTCTTCAATGGAAAATCCTGCCGCAGAGTCTCTCGTCAGTGAATTTTCTGCAATTTGGGAAGACACTAGATCTGCGCTTTTTCAGTCCTCCGTGCAGATGAAGAAGCATGCGGATAAAAGACGTTTGGATCCGCCTTAATTCCGTCCGGGAGACAAGGTCTGGCTTTCCTCCAAATATGTCCGTCTCAAGATACCATCATACAAGTTGAGTCCGCGGTTGATCGGTCCGTGCGAGATTCTGAACCAAATAAATCCAGTGGCTTACTAGCTGAAACTCCCGGCCTCCCTACGGATCCCCAACTCCTTTCACGTGTCTCTCCTAAAACTGGTTGTCCTTAATTCTTTCTCTGATGATCCAGGTACCATTCCAGCTCCAGTCTCCGCGGAAGACGTCTTTGAGGTAGAAAACATTTTGGCCATCAAGAGGGTAAGAGGAAAGGCTTTCTTTCTTGTGGATTGGAAGGGGTTTGGTCCTGAGGAGAAGTCTTGGGAGCCCAGGGAGAACATTCATGCCCCTCGTATTCTAGAAAAATTTCTTGTAGGCCAAAAGAAGAAGGGGCATAAAGAGGTGGTACTGTATCCGATATAGCACTTAGTTACGCTCCTCTGGTCCCTCCTTGCATCGCAGCACAAAGGTTCCACCACCCAGATCCGTAACAATAGCGAAAGATGTCAACAGCTAACTAGACAGCTATCAACGATATTTCAAATGAATTTGAACAGACTTCCTACTGCATTTCTTGCAGTTTTCTTGGACTGATTATTACTTGTCTATCTCTTTTCTACAAACAGGTGTAGTCCAGCTCACCCAAATTGAGGTTTCTGATAATTCTCGACTTGGAAATTCCATTCCTGCCCGTTGGGGTCAAAGACTGTGCAAAAATAGATTTTACAGCCGATTCTTAATTAAAAATATATTAAAAACTTTTATTCCATATCATAACAAATTGGCACTCACAATTAATCCAAGCATAATGCAGTTTCCTACACGTTTCAGGCTAGAAAAAAAGTCCTTAATTATGGATGATTAAGGCCTTTTTCTATTCTGAAACGCAAAGGAAAACTACATTATGCTTACATTAATTGTGAGTGCCAATTTTTTATGATGTGGAATAAAATTTTTTGATATTTTTAATCAACAATAGCCTAGAAAATCTTCTATCAAACTGTTTCATACCCATTGCTATATCCAGGCTAAAAGGTAAGGTAAGGTAAAGACTAGTGGTGAGCGAGTACCGTAATTTTCGTAATCGCTATACTCATAACGAGTACTTTTCTAATAATTGCGTATTCGTTCCGAATAGCGAGTACAATGTAGGTCAATGGGAAATGCGAGTAATTTTCTACAGGACCCTACAAAGGGGTCTGGGGGCCTGAGGAAAAGGCTGAAATGGATGATTAAGTGATGAAATAGAATGGGAAGAGCCTGGAGAATGTGCCTGCATGCATTTCTGACTCACATATGGTTTCTGGGAATAAGTTTGTCGCAGTGTTACGCCACTTTTACAGACACACAAGAACAACTACTAAACCTAACCTAAATTAAGAGGCCAAAAAGGTTAAGAAACAGTTTTTCCTTCATAATCACTTGTTCATAAGGTTAAATAAACCAGATAAACCAAAAAATATCCATTTTAGCGTTTGTTCACACATACTGTTGTGTTTTATTCGCCTTTTACAATTGGAAGGGCCCAGACTTATACATTTTGTAGGTCCCTCTGTAAATACATCATTTTTAGTTAGCTATTCCCCAGTAGTGATGAGCGAGCATGCTCGCTGCTGCTCATTGCTTGCCCGAGCATCTCACTGCTCGAGATGCTCGGCGCTCGCCGAGTATTTCCGGGGTTGTTCGGCTGGAGCTCGGGTCTCCTCTCTGCATGTTAGGCACTCTTTAGAACACAAATGAACATGCAAGGATTGCCTGACACTCACTGTAATGCTGCAGCCATGCTGGTTGTGGCATTACAGTGATTGGCTGGCCGCACAGTGTCATCAGGTCTATATCAGACCTGGCGCCGTCATGCTTGTCACTGTCACTCTGGAATCAGACAGTGTAGGGAGAGTTGCTGCTGAACTAGGGAGAGATTTCCTTGTTTCTAGTTAGTGTAGGTGTACCAAACTATATTAGAGACACATATCCATCTCAACAAAAAGTCCGTCTGAGGACTAATCTATCTGCAGAGATATCAGGCAGGCAGTGTATATAGCAGTCTGCAGTGCACATAGCACATAGCAAAACTGTGGTTTCTCTGTCACACGGATCACATATACGTTTTCAGAAAATACTGCCATTTCTGACCTCCATTAAAAATTTGTTTCAGTGTGTCAGTGAAGCAATTGACACCAGTTTGCTGTTAAAAATAGTTACCTACAGGCCAGGCATTTAAAACGGTGGTTCCTCCATCACACATAACACATCTAAGTTCGCTCCAAATTCAGCCATTTGTAGTGAGCGTGGAAGATATTATCCTCCATTTAAAATAGGCAAGGCACATGGCAAGGGACGGGGAACTGGACGTGATGGTGAGGATGGTGCATGCAGAGGCGCAGGCCGTGGGCATGCTGAAATTGTACCACAATAAACACCCAATCTTCTCGCTCGACCTTCCTGTCCCAATTAATAGGGGACTGCAGAACACCACTATTGAACACAGAGCAGTGTGAAAAGGTTATTGGTTGGATAGCAGATAATACTTACAGTCACTTAGCCACCACCACCACCACCTTGTCTTCCACACGGTCAAGTCTCAGTAGCTGTGAGTCTGGACCGCATATTCCTCACCCTGATCCTTCTTCCTCCCACCATGCCGAGTGCCCAGAGACAACTGATCCCATACTTGGACACTCCGAAGAGCTGTTCACTTTTCCATTTATAGATTCAGGCCTCTCGCCCAGTCCACTTGGAGTGGGGCAAGAGGAGATCGCATGTAGCGATGCCCAAATATTTGAGCAGCCATAGTCACACGAAGGCGATGGTGGGAAAGTGTCACAATAGGTGGATTAGGTGGATGATGATGAGTCACAATTGCCAGAAAGTCAGGAGGAGGACCAGGGTGTGGAAGTGGAAGACAAGGTGGTGAATGATATAGTAACTGACCCAACCTGACAGGAGGACATGCAGAGCGAGGACAGCAGCACACAGGGGAAGGGAGGCAGAGCACTCCAACAGGCAGGAAGAAGCAGTGTGGTGACCACAGAAAGAAGGCAGGCAACCGTTCCCCGTAACACCAACACGAAGAAAGTTTCCAGTACAACTGTTAGGTGTTAGCGAGTCTGGTTGTTTTTAAAGACTCTGCTGATAACCCAAAAAATGCCATTTCACCACCTGCCAGGCCAGCATCAGCGGGGGTGGCAAAACGACCAGCCTGACCATCACCAGCATGATCAGGCACATGGCAGCAAAGCACCCGACTTTGTGGGTCGAACCCCAGGGTACTGGAACAGTGTCTGCGGGTGGCACCACTGCTTCTTCCGCTGTTGTGCAATCAAGCCAATCCCCTGTCCATGGTGCATGCAAAGATGCCTCCTGCCTTGCACCTGTCATTGCACACTCTCAAGTAGCAACATCAGGAAGCACGTCCACGTCTTTGTCCCAGCGCAGTGTTCAGTTTTCCACACCACAGTCCTTGGAAAGCAAGTACAAATATGCAGCCAATGCCCCACAGGCCACACTACTAAATTCCCTCATTTCGCGACTGATTGCGCTAGAAATGTTTCCTTTTAGGCTCATGGAGATGGAAGCATTCAGCATCCTGAAGGCGGTTGCCTTTCTTCGGTACTCGGTCCCCAGCCGCCACTATTTCTCCCGATGTGCTGTCCTGGCATTACACAAGTACGTGTCCGAAAACATTAGCCATCCCCTCAACAACGCAGTTACCAGTAAAGTCCACCTAACCACAGACACG
This sequence comes from Phyllobates terribilis, assembly GCF_046119375.1. NCBI lineage: Eukaryota > Metazoa > Chordata > Amphibia > Anura > Dendrobatidae > Phyllobates > Phyllobates terribilis. The sequence continues at coordinate 344,750,946 of NW_027362767.1, read as the reverse complement.
TGGACAAGTGATTGTGTGCAGGGACGGTACATCTTGCTGACGGCACACTGTGTTAACAAAGTGGAAGCCGGGACCCAGTCGGACCTTGGGACGGAACACGTCCTTCCGACGCCAAGCATTGCGGGCCCTAGGTCAATCACGGTTGACCCCACAGTCTACAGCTCCTGCACCTCATCCTCCTCCTCCTCTTCAGCCTCCATCTCCGAAATGACCACATCAGTCACAAGCTGGAAGCACTGCAGCACTGCCTCGGCCAAGGGGCAACAGGCTGTGCTGAAGCTAATATGCTTAGGTGACAAACCGCACAATGCTGAAGAGTGGTGGAGAGCTCTGAAAGAGCAGGCAGATCTGTGGCTCACACCGCTGAACCTACAGCTAGGCATGGTCATGTGTGACAATGGCCGGAACCTGGTGGCGGCTCTGAGGCGAGGCGAGCTCACACACATACCATGCCTGGCCCATGTTCTTAACCTCGTGGTTCAGCGGTTTCTCAAATCCCACCCGGAGCTGCAGGATCTGCTTGTTAAAATACGCCACCTGTGTGCCCATTTTAAAAAGTCACCTACAGATTCTGCTGCCCTTGCCGTGTTTCAGCATCGTTTTGCTGCTTCCGGCTCACAGACTGGTATGTGATGTCCTTATGCGTTGTAACTCTACAATGCAGATGTTGGAAAGGATTTGTGAGCAGAAGAGGGCAATTGTTGAGTACCAGCGTCAACAAGGCCATCGGTATTCAGTTCAGACTCCACACATAAGACCTCAGGAGTGGACATAGATGTTAGACATCTGTACCATCCTCCAAAACTTTGAGGACTCCACCAAGATGATGAGCGGCGATGACGCCATAATTAGCATCACCATCCCGCTTCTCTGTCTTCTGAAAGGCTCTCTGCTCACAATCAAAGAGGATGCATTGCAGGCGGAGCACAATGAGATGAAAGAAGGAACCATACAGGGTGATTATACACAGTCCAGCCTCATCTCATCCCAACATGGATTGGGTGACAATAAGAAGAGGAGGAGGAAGAACAGGAGCTAGATTCATGCGCTTTAGACGGTACTACCTGAACAACTGTAATACCGTCTGTTCAGCGTGGATGGCCAGAGGACAGAGAGGAGGAGGAGAGCATGGTCATTCATCCTCTTGGTGAGGACACGGAAGTCTTCCCTGTTAGCAGTCTGGCACACATGGCTGAGTTTATGTTACGCTGCCTTTCCCATGACCCTCGCGATCTCAAAATTTTGTGTGGCAGTCATTACTGGTTGGTGACACTTCTAGACCCACGCTACAAGCAGAACTTTATATCTCTTATTCCTGAGGCGGACAGGTCTACAAAAATGGGGCTGTACCAGAAGGCCCTTGTTGCGGAACTATTAAAAAAATTCCCATCAGAAAACGCTGGCGTCATAGGTCACAGTTCGTTAGACAACCAAGGAGCACAGACAAGAGAGACAACTACATTCCAGCAGAGGCAGGGGAACACTGTCAATGTTCTGGGAGATTTTTCTCAGCCCCTCCCATCGCACAGGCCCTGAGGTGCGGGGTACTCTCACAAGGAGTGCAAAGTTTGAGAAGATGCTGAGGGAGTACCTTGCCGACCGTACCAATGTCCTCCGTGATTCCTCTGTGACTTATATTTATTGAGTATCCAAGCTGGATACATGTAATGAACTGGCTCTCTATGCCTTGGAACTTCTGGCCTGCCCTGCCGCCAGCGTTTTATCAGAGCGAGTTTTCAGTGCCGCTGGTGGAATTATAACTGGTAAGCGCATCCGCCTGTCAACTGAAAATGCAGACAGGCTGACTCTTATGAAAATGAAATAGGGCTGGATTTGGCCAGTCTTCTAAACACCACCAAATGATAGCAGCGTAACATAAACTCAAATCCAGTGCCTTTTTTTGGAAGGTGCATTCCCATGCACCTCTTCACACCCACACATGGGTATAAGCTTCCAGAATTTGGATATTTGCTCTTGCCCTCCTCCTTCTCCTCATCCTCATTCTCCACCACCATATCACCAGGGTGACCGTGGTCCATGATGCAAAACCCACATAATTTTTTAAAGGGTGTTTATGATGTCCGTAAAAAACATTTTTATACGGTAAGTTCATGTATACCCCCCCCAGGGGTAAATTTTTGTCAGTCCATACACTTAGTGCATGAGCATTACAAGCATAAGAGACCCGCTCCTTTCTAATGGGAACATTTTTTTATGAGGTCCTCTATGTCTCTTCCAAGGGGCATTGGAGTGCCTCACAATTTTTGGCAGCCCTTGCATTCACTGCATAGGCCAACAATATGGGAGACCCTCTCCTTTCTAATGGGAATTTGTCGTTATTTTGGCCCTGCTCTATGTGTCTTTAAATTCTTACTGGGATTTTTCCTAATTTTGGTCAGCCATTGGACTCACTGTATACCCTATAACTGTATAGCAGACCCACTCCTTTCTAATGTGAACATGTCGTACTCGTTACTGTGGCCCTCATCTATGTGTCTTGAAATTGTTAGTGGGGTTTTTCCTAAGTTTGGTCAGCCGTTGGACTCACTGCATACCCTATTTCTGTATAGCACACCTGCTCCTTTGTAATGAAAACATGTCATTACTGTGGCCCTGCTCTGTGTCTTTAACTTATTAGCGGGGTTTTACCCAAATTTTGGTCAGCCCTTGCAGTCACAGCATGGGCATTACCACTTTAGGAGACCCACTCCTTTATAATGGGGTATTGGGTTGTGTCCGAATTTTTGGCAGCCCTTGCAGTCACTGCATACGCAATAACAGTATAGGAGACCCACTTGTTAATAATGGAACAACAAAGCATAGCCGGCTGATGGCTCTCTAACAGTAGCGAGGGCCGCCTGATGGCCCTATAAAAATAGGCTTTGTGACTTTCAGAGTCCCTCCACCATAAATGAAACGTGATGTGTCTGATGATGTGTCACACACCACATGACCAGATAAGGTTGTGAAATGTTAAAATGACATTTCCCGGTGAATGCATTTGACTTAAAAAATCATGTAAAAAAATAAACAGTAGGATCTTTCTTTAGTTTAACAGAGTCACCAGTCATTTCACCGAGCTAAAGAATATTGGTGTGGTGAAATACAACTCTCTGCAAAAATAGCTGATGACTTGCTCTGTACCGTCCCTGGCCATATTCACCTGTCCACGTGTTTGTGGGTAGGCAGTCCTTCCCAGTAATGCTGTGGGACCCGTGCTTGTGGAAGGTGGAGACGATACCGGGAGAAAAAGTGGCTGCTGGGGACCGAGTATGGACACCCGGCTGCCGCCGTCATGAGGTTATGAAGAGCTTCCGCCTCCACGAGCCTAAAAGGCCACATTTCAAGTGAAAGCAGCGTTAGAGGACTTCCTGTGAGAAATGACAGCTAGAGTAGATATGGGTTTCCCAAGTCCTTTCACCAAGCTAAACAATTTGCCTGTGGTGAAACACAACTCGGCAAAAAAAGCTGTGTACTGGCTCTGTACCTTCCCTGGTCACAATCACTTGACCACATGATTGTGGGTAGGTGGTCCTTCCCAGTAAGTGCACTGGGGAAGGCACGGGTAATGTTGTGGGTCCCGTACTTGTGGAAGGCGGAGATGACAATGGGAGAAATAGCTGCTGGGGGCCGAGTATGGATACCCGGTCACCACCGCCATAAGACTGTGGACAGATTCGCCTCCACGAGCCTAAAAGGCCACATTTCAAGTGCAATCAGCTGTCAAAAATTTGGCACTATTGTATTGCAGCCTGTGGGTGGGTGGGTGGCTGGCTGCAAACTTGCGCTTGCATTCCAAGGAATGGGGTAGGGTCAACTGAATGTTGCCCTGGGACAAGGACGTGGACTGTGATTGTTGCAAGTCTACATTGACAGGTGCATGGCAGGAGGCATCTTCGCATGTGCCAAGGATCACTTATGATGGGCACACTTTTAGGCAGTGACCTGGGAGTCAGGGATGCTTCCAGAGGTCTTCCCCATGCTGTTCCCATGTCTTTTCAGCACTGTATGCACATGTCTGATGATGTGTCACACACCACATGGCCAGATAAGGTTGTAAAATGATAAAATGACTTTTCCCAGTGAATGCATTTGTCTTGGTTGAAAGCAATGCCAAAGTGCATCAAAAACGCTACGTGTGAACATAGCCCAAGGTGTGGAGGAGTATTTTTTGTTTTGGTTATTTATTTTGCCTTAAAAACAAGCTATTACCCTGGAAAGGATGTTCCTTAACATATTTTCCAGAAAAATCCATTTTGGATTAATTTTTTTATGTTTTATTGTGAGTCCGTAAAATTGGCGTAATACCTCTGACAAGGTTGTGGACTGCAGTGAACTGGGAGTCAGAAATGCTTCCAGGGTTCTTCCCCATGCTGTTCCCATGTCATTTGAGCACTGTTCCCATCGATTTAGGCAATTTTTAGGCCCTCTGCAGACCGCCGGGGGTAGCCGCCTGAAAAATGCTCGAGTTTCCCACAGACTTGCATTGGGCTCGTTGCTCAGGTCGAGCACCCGAGTATTCCAATTTGCTCGACCCGAGAATCGAGCACCCGAGCATTTTAGTGCTCGCCCATCGCTATTCCCCACCACTTTACAAGCACAGCTAGGACGTACTAGTGGGTATGTTGATCTTTGACCTGAGAGGCCTCAGGTGGCTCTGTAACATGCGTTTTGGAGGGACAGCTGTTACTTAGACATTTGGGTTTTCCCTCTATCATTGACACTCAAATAGTGGAATACATATTCCATAGCAGTTTACAATGTGCCAATTGTAACGTTGGGCTTGACCCCCTCCCCCTCCCCCTCCTCCTCCTCCTTCTCCTCCACCACCACCATGTGATACTGCCGCCCTAAATTCAAAAGTTCATTGGGCCTGCAGTAGACAGGAAAGCTGAGTTTTGTGAGCGCCCTAGTGTGGCCCTGTAACATACATTTTGAAGTGCCCTCCTCTAGAAATTTTGGAGGTGCCTCTTGTGTACCTTTAAGACTGCCCTCACTTATTCATATTGTAGGGCCCTCACTATTGGTTAACTAATTTAAGGGCAGAGACTGCTGAGAAAATGGCCAAGAGACATGGAGTACTAGAAGGTAGCAGTGAGTGCAGCCTATGATCCCAGGTATGGCTGAACTCTGTGAACCGGAAAAATAAAGCTGCACTAGTCAACTGGATGACAAGCTCTAATATATCACTTGTGCAAGTCAATGGACAAAGTATATATGGTGTCTCACTCAAGGATGAGTTGGAGAATCTTCTCAAAATAGTTTAGAGATTTTGATTGATTGAATATGTATCCCCTATCTCAGTCACAATGTGGCACAACCTGTGACAAGGGCCTCCAATGACTAATATTAGTTTGGAAGGACTACTGTACATTCCAGATTTGTCCACTTCACAATGTGCATAGGGTTTGTTAAAATTAGCCCTAAGGGATGAGTCATGATTGACGCATGACGTCCCTATCCCAAGGGCCTCCAATCACAAATAGTAGTTAGGCTGGAGTAGGAATACTGTCCAGGTTTGTCCACTGCACAATGTGCATAGGATTTATAAAAATTAGCCCTATGGGCTGTGTCATGGTTGACTCACTATTTTGGCTGTGCCTGTGACAGCTAGCTTGGCCTGTGCCATCAACATCTGAAAATCTATCAAGAAAACCCAAAATGCCCACAAAGCCTGTTGTTAAGGACGTGGACATGGTGTTGTCAGTGGTGCGCTAGAAGGCACTCAGTCAATGTCAGGTCAGGAGAAGCTTGATGCATCCACTATGTTCCTGGAAAAAGTTCCCGGTCAGGAACGTAAACGTGTGTGGATGCCAGAAGAGCAAGACCAGATTCTGTCTTGGATAGCAGACAAGGCGTCTACGCATTTGTCAAGCAGCAACAAATCTTCCACGACCACAGAGTCTACTGTGGATACACAGAAGGCTGGCCCTTCTGATCCTGAAGCTGGTTCTCCCTCCTCCCACCATTATCAGTCACAGGAGACATATGACCCCAAGCTTGGCCACTCCGAGGATCTGTGTGGTACTTATCCTTTGGTTGGCTCTGACCTATCACCGTGCAGCATTGAAGAGGGAAAAGAGGAGGTGGAGTGCGTTGATGCTCTAGTATTTGAGGACCTATGGCCAGAAGAAAGACACTTGGAGGAATGTCATTTACTGTCTCCAGAGGTGGAGGCTGATGATGATCAGACACAGTTGCCCTCAGGTCAGCCTACAATGTCAACTGGGAAGGAGAATGAGATAGAAGACGAGGTGGTCGATGATGAGTCCACTGATCCGACCTGGACCGTTGGCATAGCCATGACAGCAACACAGAGGAAGATGGATATGTAGCACCAACACAGGCACCAAGGGGTCGTGGTCTGCCCAGAATGAGAACTGGGTCAACTGTTCCCAAGACCACCCCCACTGAGCGCCAAGTCAGGGCTAGGGGGCGTTCAGCTGCTGTGTGGAATTTTTTTTTATAAAATTCCTTCAGAGAAAAACATTGTTGTCTGTAGCATCTGCCATACCAAGTTGAGCAGAGGCCAGGGATAAGGCAGCCTGAGCACCACCAGTATGAGAAACCACATGGCAGCCAAGCAGCCCACTGGGTGGGCGGAACACCAGGGTACCAAATCTGCATCTGCGGGTCAAACCAATAATAATAATAATACTCTTTTTTTTATATAGTGCCAACCTATTCCGTTGCGCTTCAGAATTCAGAGGCTCATAGTCAACAGTCATAAGTAACATAGCTAAATATAATACAATATTTAAAGCAAAAATAATGATGGCCCTGCTCGTAAGAGCTTACAATCTACAATGAGGTGAGGGTGACACAAAGTACAGTGGCTTATTTACAATGATGGTCCAGCCATCTTGAGGGGATGAGGGATAGATAAAGACTGCATGAGCTCATCACCAGCCAGTATCTGTAGAGCTTTTGGGTTCGGTTGAGACTTATGCCATGTCGCCTGGGCTATGTCCTTCAGAATCTGCTGTTCAAGAAGCAGGCGCTCATACCTCCTGCCCACAAGCTGCGGTTGCTCACACACAACAAACATCAACCATATCCACTTCCTTGTGCCAGCATAGCATCAAATTGTCCGTGCCTGAGAGCTTGGAAAGAATGAGTAAATACTCAGCCACACACCCACAGGAACAAATACTAAACTTGCACATTGCCAAATTGCTAGCTGTGGAGATGTTTCTGTTTAGGCTTGTGGGAACACAGTCTTCTGTGATCTCTTGGCTGTGGCTGGCCCACGATACAGTGTTCCCAGCCCCCAGTATTTTGCCCGGTATGCAGTCCCTGCGTTACACAAGCACGTGTTAAACAGTCTGAACCGTGCTCTCACCAATGCCGTAACCTAGAAGGTCCATCTAACAACAGACACCTGGATAAATTGTTGTGTACAGGGACGATATACTTCTGTCATGGCACACTGGGGGAACATGGTGAAGGGTGGGATAAAGGCGCAAACTGGAACAGCACACATCCCACCCATGCTAAGAATAACGGGCCCAACTTCTGTCAGGGTTTCCACCTCTTCATATTCCACTTCCTCTCTTCCCTTCTCCTGTACCTCATCCTCTGCTGAATTACCCTCCCCATCACCGCCAAGCTGGGACCTGTGCAGCAGCGCATCGGCAAAGTGGCAAGACGCTCTGCTGAAGCTGATCTGTTTAGGTCAGAAAGCACACACTGCAGCAGAGCTGTGGCAAGCTTTAAAACAACAGATCGTTCAGTGACTCTCCCCACTGGACCTCCAAACTGGTCTGGTCGTCAGCGATAATGGGCATAACCTGGTGGTGGCTTTAAAGATCGGAAAGCTGGTACACGTGCAATGCATGGCTCACGTGCTGAACCTAATTGTTCAGAAATTTCTGAAAACTTTCCGTGACTTGCCGTACCTACTTGAGAAGATGTGCCGCATTAGCGCCCATTTCCGCCATTCCTCTACTGCTTTTGCTGCTTTTATAGCACTGCAAAAGTGCTTGAATTTGCCAAGTTACCAACTCATTTGTGACCAGCCCACGTGGTGGAACTCCACCTATCATATGTTGGCGAGGATTAGTGAACAGCAGAGGGCAGTAGCTGAATACCAGCTTCAGCATGCTGGTCAGACTGAGGGTCACCCACCACACATAACTGTTGAGTGGGTGTGGATCGCTGACATTTGTGAGGTTCTTGAGAACTTTGAGTACTGCATCAACCTCGTGAGCGGTGATCAGGCTATTATCAGCGTAACCATCCCGTTGCTGTGTTTCTTGAAACAATCACTGCATAATCTCAAAGAGGAAGCTTTGAGTGCCCAGCACATTGGTATGGAGACAGATTTCCCAATGGGTGATACTACCCAGCCCAGCCAATATTCTGAGTCAATATTAGGTGATGAGGAGGAAGATGAGGAGGGAGAGGATTTTGTTTTTCTGTGCTACCGAGGGGACTTGTAATGCTACAGAAGGGACACCCAAGCCAAGCTTCATGTCTGTCCAGCCTGGATGGGCAGGAGAGGGGGAGGAGGGGTACTGTTTCTACTGTTGGGGAAACAGAACATTTGCCTGTATGCAGCTTGGCCCACATGGCACCGTTCATGTGTAAGTGTCTGTTGCAAGACTCTTGCGTGACACACATTTTATCCAACAGTAATAATAATAATAATAATAATAATTTTTATTTATATAGTGCCAACATATTCCGCAGCACTTTCCAATTAAGTGGAGACATGTACAAACAATAAATTCAATACAAGTTAATACAGTTTAAACAGTTACATTAGTAGTGAGGTCCCTGCTCGCAAGCTTACATTCAACAAGGAAATGGGTGGACACAATAGGTGAAAAGTGCTTGTTATTTCAGGTCAGGCAATTATAATAAGTTGGAATTTTCATATAAGACTGCATGATCCGGTCATCAGCCAGTACGTTTAAGTGCAATAATCAAGTATCGAGTGTAGTTATAGTGTGCATGGAGGGTGTGGAGACAGATGAATAGTAGGGTGGAGATTCAGAATAATATTTAGAATGAGGGAACAGGGGAAAGTAAGTTTACTGAGTAGTTGTGTTGGTAGGCTTGTTTAAAGAGATGGGTTTTTAAAGCACGTTTGAAGACATGGTAAAGGCTATCTGTGCCTATAGCAATGCCAAGGAGGGATAAGTTGCAGAACATGGTCAAGGGGTACTTAAGTGACCATATGTGCATCCTTTCTGATGCTTCAGTTTCCTTTAATTATTGAGTGTCTAAGCTGAACACTTGGCCTACCTCTCCTTATATGCCTTGGAGGTGCTGGCCGGCTCGGCTGCTAGTGTGGTGTCAGAGCATGTTTTCAGTTCCGCTGGGGCAATCATCACTGATAGGCGCACACGCCTCTCCATGGAAAATGCACACAAACTTACTCTGATTAAATTCAACAAGGACTGGAAATCTCCAGTTTGTAATCCCTCCAGATGACAGCAAGCCAACCTAAATTCACCAAAAATGCAGATTCATGCTACTGCTGTTAACATCACCCCCTTCCCATAAGAACTTGTCTCCTTCCTTTGTCAACCATGAATCAGCCCATAGGGCTAATTTTTACAAACCCTATGCAGATTGTGCAGTGGACAAACCAGGACAGTATGTCCACTCCAGTCTAGCTACTACTATTTGTGATTGGTAGCCCTTGGGATGGTGGCTTCCAAGATAGTGGTTAAAATGGCCTGGTGCGTGCTCTGTGCAAGCAGTAGGAAATGTGTGGACTACTGCTTTGTATAGGGCACTCAATGATTTTTTACGCGGACTAATATGGACAGAAGGCAGGCTGACTCCCCAAAATAGTGGTTACAATGGCATGGTGCATGCTTTGTAGCAGGCAGTAGGAAGTGTTTGGACTATTGCTTTGTGCAGAGCATGCAATGATTTTTTTAAGTGGACTAATATGGACAGAAGGCAGGCTGACACCCCAAAATAGTGGTTAAAATGGCCTGGTGTGTGCTTAGCAGCAGGCAGTAGGAAATGTTTGGATTACTGGTTTGTGCAGTGCACTCAATGATTTTTTAAGTGGACTAATATGGACAGAAGGCAGGCTGACACCCCAAAATAGTGGTTAAAATGGTCTGGTGCGTGCTTGGGAGCAGGCAGTAGGAAATGTTTGTATTACTGCTTTGTGAAGGGCACAAAAAGCAATCATAAAGGGAAACTTTGGCACTTCAATATGGATGCAAGGAATGTTTTATTTTGAAGAACCCCATAAGTGATGAGCAGGCCAACGTTTTGATCTAATGTGGTCTTACCACGTCTTACCGCTACACCTATCCTGAACACACCCATCATTACCAGCAAAGGCCCTGATAAAGACCACATTAGGTCGAAACGTTGGCCTGATCATCACTTATGTAGTTCTTCTAACTAAAACATTCCTTGCATCCATATTGGAGTGCCGAAGTTTCTCTTTCTGATTGCTTTTGGAATATATTACTTCAGAGCACCCTTCTTTAATAAAAACAGTGAGCAACCCCTCATGTTTTCAATATTGTGTAGGGCACCAAATGCCTTTTTAAGTGAACTAATGTGGACAACAGAGGCCAGGCTCTGACCCCTTAAACAGCAGGGAAAATAAACCAGTGCTAAAAAAAAGGGCAGCACAAAATGCTACTTCTGTGTGTGCTGGAAAAATATTGCTTTGCCTCTGACACAAGCTGTTTTAAGATGGACACTGGAAGAACACTACCTAATACACTCCCTACCTAATACCCAATCTCTCCGTCCCTGTATTCTGACTTTGTTGTGTGCCTTCATCTCTGAAAAGAGCTATTTTTCTGTCACCCATGATGGCAAAACAAGAGAGAGGATCTGCCCTTCAAGGACAGGAAACCTTCAAGATAAAAAGGGCGGCGCCTCTCTCCGCCTCAGTGGTTTCCTGTCCTTGATGGGGGACCTCCTGACACTTCAGCGGCGACAGTAGGAAGATTTTGTCTTACCCAGACCGGGGCCGGTCGGTTGTGACAGGGCACAGTCTCTGCTGAGGCTGGTCCTGTGTGTCCTGGAAGCGCCGCGGAGGGCGCCGAAATTGGTCTCCTCGTGTGCGGAAGGGGGGTTGCAGCACCTGCACAGAATTGTGGCCGGCAACCCCGTGTCCCGGATGTGATGTCACGGGGCATGACCGGAAGTGACGAAACGGGAAGTCGCTCCCCGATGACGCTCAACGGGACCTCTGACAATGGATGTAATTTTTGGGGGAGGTACCGGAAGCTGCGGGGACGCCGTCCGGTGATCTCCCTAGCAGAAATGAGAGTACAGTGCACCATAATGGCCTCACAGCAGCCCTCCCCACCACAGCAGCCCTCCCCACTGCATCAGCAGCAAGCGCAGCAGACCATGCTGCAGCTGTAGCAGCACGAGGACACTCAGCAACCGCAGTGTGCACAGCCTTGGCGCCAGAAGCGCACCCAGGAGCAGCGTCCACTGCAGAGCAGGAACAGGGGGCGTTCTGGGACACGCAGCACCAAAGATTCAATATCCAGCCGTCATAGCTCAAGCAGGATTGATGATTCCAAGGTCTCCCGAGGAGAAATGTCAGATACTGTCTTCCCTCCCGTTCCGGTACCCTGTTTTTATCTACTGGGTGGTGAGTGAGCTACGTGAAGTCGACGTATTAATGTAGGGATTAATGTATACTTTTTTCTGTTTTGTCTCGCTCTCTCCCTCTCCTTCCTCCTTTCCTCTGGTCAGGATGTCCATAAAAAATGTAGGGGGAAATCCAAATACAGGGTGTGTGCCCTGAATGAACGGGGTCTGACTAAGGACAGGCCTAAAAAGTTATGCCAGCTATGTATTGAAGAAACAATTTTGGAGGGAACTCCGGTCTTTGCTTCAAATTTAAAAACCCTTATTAGGCCTGAGGTGGAAAGATCGCTAACATCGTTTTCTCTGGCAAAAGAAGCGTCCCAGACTCATAGAGCAAAAACCCCACCCACCCTTTCAAACTCAGAATCCGATGAGGGAATGCTGGATGACTCTACTGACTCTTCCTCTTCGGATAGCGAGACAGGCACATGTCATTGTTTTCCCCAGAGAGTGTTGATAGCTTAGTTAAAGCCGTCAGGTCCACAATGGGGTTAGTTGACCAGAAGGCAAAAAAATTGGTCCAAGATATTATGCTCGGTACCCTGGATCTGAAAAAGAAACATAGTTTTTTCCGATTAACGATAAGGTGCAGGGGCTTATCAAGAAGGAGTGGGATAGGCCAGAGAAAAAGGGTCCCCTTCCATCCTCCTTCAAAAGAAAATATCCCTTTGATGAGGAAGATACCGCATCCTGGAATAAAGCCCCGAAGCTGGATGTTGCAGTGTCCAAGGCTTCTAAAAAATCTTCTCTCCCTTTTGAAGATACAGGAATGCTGAAGGACCCACTGGACAGGAAGGTAGATACCTTCCTTAAGGGTACCTGGGAAGCATCAGCAGGGGCATTGAAACTAGCCATAGCTGCAACCTGTACTACAAGATCCCTCATGGTTTGGTTAGACAGGTTAGAAGACCAAGTTAAAAAGCGAGTCACAGGACTCCATTCTGGCCTCTCTACCAGTATTGAAAGGAGCTGCGGTTTTCTGATCTGACGCCTCTGCAGAATCCGCCAGATTAGTGGCTAGATCTGCGGCCCTGTGTAATGACGGCCGTAGAGCAGTCTGGCTGAAATGTTTCCCAGGGGATATACAGACAAAAGGGAAATTATGTTCTCTTCCGTGTGAAGGAGATTTTCTTTTCGGTACCTCTCTTGACACAATTCTTGAAAAAGTAGGGGACAACAAGAAGTGATTTCCTAAATCTTCCTTTTCGGCTTTCAAACAGTCCTTTTGGAGGAAAAAATTTACCCGCAGAAGAACATCCACAGAACAACCTAGATGGGAGGATCGTTCCAGAAGAGGAAAAGGGTTTTTATTCGGCTGGCCCTCCCGAGATAGTCGTAAACCCCCAAAATGACTCTTTATCCCAGGTGGGAGGGAGGCTCTCTCTCTTCCTTCCAGCCTGGGAAAAAATCTCTTCCAACAGGTGGATCCTCAAATTGATAAAATCAGGATTAAAGCAGGAATTTCTGAGAAACCCGCCAGAGAGATTTATCCTGACTACCTTAAGATCCTCTCTACCGGAACAGCGGGCACTGGAGGAAGAGATTTCAGGCCTCCTTCGAAAGAATGTCTTACGGGAGGTATCACCACAAGAGGAAAGAAGAGGGTTCTATTCCCCCTTATTTCTTGTAAAGAAACCGGACAAACTCATACAGAGTGATTATCAACTTGAAAGGCCTGAACAAATTCCTGAACATTCCATAATTAAAGATGGAAACAATAAAATTCAACAAAAAGCCTTCTATTTCCTGGTTGCTACATGGCAGTGTTGGACCTAAGAGATGCGTATTATCATGTGCCAATCCATCACGACTTTCAGATATACCTCAGAGTGGCCGTAACTGTACAGGGAGTCGTCAGGCACTTTCAGTACAGAGCTCTTCACTTCGGCCTAGCAGTGGCGCCCCGCATATTCACAAAACTTATGGCGGAGGTTGCGGCTCATCTCAGGGAGGAAGACAGATTGATCATCTCATACTTGGATGACTTCCTAATAGTGGGAAAAACTCACGGTCATTGCCTAGCCAAAGTAGGTCAGGTGTGCACCATCTTAAAAAACTTATGATGGTGTTCAAACCTGGAAAAATCAAAACTGATCCCTCAAGCAACTCAGATCTTTTTAGGCCTTACTCTGAATTCAGTTTGACAGTAATGCTGCCTGCCTGAACAGAAAAAATAAAAAATAAAAAACTTTGTTTCGGCGGCCATAGCAAACCCAGTAATGACTCTCAGTGGGGCCATGTCTCTGCTGAGGTCCCTCACCTCCTGCATTCCAGCGGTATGCTGGGCCCAATTTCACTCAAGAGAATTACAATGGGACGTCCTAAAGAATGAGGTCATACTCAGGGGACATCTGGAGGGCAGATTGACACTCCCTCACAATGTAATTTAGACACTGCACTGGTGGTTAAGGACAAACATGTTCTGGACAGGCGTACCCTGGGTTTCCCTTATTACCAGAGTAACTACCACAGACGCCAGCCCCAGGGGGTGGGGGGAGTACCTAGGCAGCCACCCGATACAGGGGACTTGGTCAGAGGAGGAGAGTCTGAAGTCTTCAAACATGTGGGAACTGCGAGCAGTAGAGAATGCACTAATCAGCTTCTTAACCCTTCTACAAGGACATCACGTAAAAATTCTGTCCGACAACCAGGTAACTGTAGCATATGTGAATCACCAGGGGGGAACTCGCTCAAAATCTCTTATGCGGGTAGCAGGGAGGATATTTTCTCTAATGGAAGGGAAATTTCTCTCGTTAAATGCCCTTCATATGAGAGGAGAGGACAACACGAAGGGAGACTTTCTAAGTCGCAGGCCACTATTGCAGGGAGAATGGATCCTAAATCATTCAGTGTTCTGTCGGCTAGTTGCCATGCGGGGGTCTCCAGAGGTCAACCTATTTGCGACCCATCAGAACAGCAAATTAAAAAAGTTCTGTTCACTAGATCCCACAGAAAATCCTCTAGTAGTAGACGCCTTCCAGTGCAGATGGGATTTCATTCTGGCCTATGCCTTTCCCCCAACGTACCTAATTCCAGCAGTGTTGAGGAAGATCTGGGAGGATCAGGCACGATTGGTCCTTATAGCCCCCTTCTGGCCCAAGAGACCATGGTTCTTTTGGCTGAGAAGCATGTTAATCACGAACCCCTGGATTCTTCCAGAGATTCCCGATCTTCTTGCTCAAAGTCCTATTTTCCATCCTCAGGTGAAAGGATTGCACTTAGTGGCCTAGAACTTGAGAGGTCATTGCAAGAAGGTCGGGGATTCTCATCAACTCTAGTTACTACTTTTCTAGGTAGTAGGAAACCGATAACTACTAAGATTTATGGTAGAACCTGGAAGAAATTCTTGCCATTTGAGGGATTCTCCCTAGGAGGGGGTTCCCATAAAGTCCATTTTGGAATTTCTTCAAAAAGGGCTGGAAAAAGGCCTTGCGGTTAGCACCCTAAAGGTCCAGATCTCTGCCTTAGGGGCCTTGTATAATTATCTTGCTGGTAGCAATTGGAGTTCCAGGTTCATGAGGGCATGCAGTAGAGCCAAACCAGCCCCTATAATAAGGGTCCCTTCTTGGGATTTGAACTTAGTGCTAAATGCATTAGCAAATTCTCCCCTTGAGCCCTTTAGCTCAGGGTCCACAAAGTTATTTACCCTAAAAACAATACTTTTTGTGGCCTTAACATTAGCACGGAGGTACAGTAGTTTTGAGACCAGACCCTGCTTTCCTACCTAAAATTGTATCCAAGTTTCACATGTCTCATGAGATAGCCCTACCATCCTTCTGTCCTGAACAAATAAATAGCAAGGAGGAAAAATTTCATACCTTGGATGTCAGGAGATGCCTTATACATTATTTAGCATCCACAAGCTCATGGAGGAAGGATAGGGCTCTATTTGTCTCCTTTCAGGGCTCCCAGAAAGGAACAAAGGTCTCAAAAGGCACTCTATCTAGGTGGATTGGAGAAGCCATCACGATGGCCTATACGGGGTCAGGCAGAGATGCTCCTAACAATCTGAAGGCCCACTCTACAAGGGTCATGGCAGCTTCCTGGGCAGAAAGAGCAGATGTGCCCATTGAGCAAATATGTAAGGCGGCCACATGGTCCAAAACTGCAGGACGGGACATTCGAATATAGTGAGGCGAGTACACAAATTCTCGCAGATCAACGAGCAACCCGAATAACGTTTTATCGGTGCGAATAGCGAATAGTAACGAATACACTCGCTCATCGCTAGAAAAGACTTTTCTAGAATAGTGTGGTATTCAGTAGAAGAACTTAAAATTGAATGGTAGAACCTTTACACTAATACAATTAACTAGAGAAGAATGAATCAGGAAAAAAATCTAATTTGCCTGTTTGCACAGATTTTCTATGAAAATTTGATTTGTGGTGAACCTATTCTCAACAAATTTGATTTCTTTATTATGTTCTGGGGTCTGTAGAGAGTAGTGTTGAGCCACCCCCATAGTGTTCGAGTTCGGTTCGGATCGTCGAACACCCGTGTGTTCGCCGAACTGTTCGTTGAACTGTTCGTCGAACACCTTCGAACACCGTTAAAACCAATGGCAGGCAAACAAAATCACATAGAAACACATAGAAAACACCTTCAAAGGTGTCCAAAAGCTGACAAACTGCTCAGAAGACATAACTAACACATGGAAAAGTGACAAGTAGATATAGTCATGCGAAAAGAAAAGAGGTGGAGGAGTAAAAGGAGGGGGAGACACAGATATAGGCATGTCATGCCCTTCTAAAATCCAAAAAGTGAGAAGCCTACACGGCCAGTCCGTTCCTGCCCGTGCCACCTCCGTGTCGCCGGGTTTGTGCCAGAGCCGCGGTGGACCCTGGCGGCCAGCCCCCCTCTCCCAATACTGGTGCCTGTCCGCTGGTGGGTCGAGCGAGCCCCCATGTGGTGGAGGCAGCTCTAAGCTTTTTAATTTAAATTGTCTCTCTAATTTGAATGAATACACTTTAAATCCTTTTACAAGGATCTATTGGAGGGCAATTCTCATGCCAGCAGCCGCGTAATTCCAGCTCCAGTAGCGTCCGCTAAAGCTGCTGCAGTTAAAAAGCTTTTATAAGGATCGAGCTCGGCTGTCCACCGCAAGGCATCCTACCGCCAGTCCCAGCCCCTATGCCTTGGGGTGCGTCCTGATGCTCTTCACTGAGTATCCCGTGGTCCCAAAGCATTTCCTTTGAAAAAATTAAGTGTCCAAACTACAGGTGGTGTAGCTTGCTTAACAGCCGGGATAATCCGCTGACTAGCAGACACTGCTACTAGGAACAAAGTATTTCCTGGGCTAGATGCAGTTAAAAATTTGTAATTAGATACTCTCGTTGGATGCTGAGAAAGCATTCCATAGAATCTCCTGGCACGCCATATATTATTCTCTTAAAAAGCTTGGGGTAGGGGTCTAGGGGACCCTTTTATAGCCAAAATCACGGCCCTGTATCGCAATACATCACCTAGGCTGAAGATAAATGGAACTGTAGCACCCTGAGGGCTCGGTTGCTACAGAGGTATTGCAGCTCACCCAGAGGTGTGATATCTCACTCTCAGGTAAGGATGGAGTGTGGATCAGGACCCGACACCTGCATGCATTACACCACATTGCCGTGGGGCAGGGCGAACAATATGCCCCTGAGATGGGCACGACAGTCCCTGTCCCTGGCTGGAGTGGGGGGAGGGAACACTGAGGAAGGGGAACCCTGTAGTGCAGGAGCAGGGAGGAAGCAGTTCCTGGGTGCATTGAGAAGGGAGTATAAAAGGTGAGCACCATCTTTGTTCAGTGCAGAGAAGTCTGAGCAGAAGTGACAGGGAGCAGGGGCTCTGCATGAGCTCTGCTCCGGAGACGGGCCTAGTAACAGAGGCCCAGGCCTGGAAGAGGGAGAAGGAAGGAAGAGGAGTGGAGAAGGCTCCAGGAACGAGGAACGAAGGGATCCCAGGGGTGCGGACGGGCGAGTCGCCACCGCACGCCCGAATCCACCTGCGTGGAGGGGTCAGGCCAAAGGGGGAGACCGGTCCCCGAAACTAGTGGAGGCGGGAAACGACCCTCAGCTAGAAACCGGAGGCTGTGACATTTCATGTGGCGCAGCCCCTCGCTACACCCGCTAAGAAGGCACCACATAGGGTCAGGGAAACTGGCGCCAAGTTTACCAAGAGGAGGCCCGAGGCAGCCGGACAGAAGGGTTGGTAAGAAAGGCCAGTCAAAGGACACACAAAGGGGGTCCTGTGAAGCGCTCCAAAGTTATCTGGGAGTTGTCTGAGCCCCTCACCTGGTGAGCACAGTAAGACGTGGGCAGCCGTTAACTGCAGAAGTGGTCTGGATAATAAGAACTGTGAGTAAAGGCCCTGGACTGCATCACTGACTCCGTGTCGTTACTGCTGCTGCCCTGCACCATCACCCCCATCCTCCGCATACACTGCCCTGAGGCTATACTCCTCCCGTGGGGAGTTATGCTACGCTCTGCTGCACCCACAACACCAGCCTCAGCGGTCTGCCCTGCAGCGGCGGTTCACTCAGACCACAATCCACGGGTGGCGTAGTCGGACATTTAAACACCAAAACCACATAAATAGTTCTGCCACTGGTTTTACCGCCCTGAGCCACGGAACCGGGTCGCCGCCACAGAGACTACAACTACCAGCATCCACCAAAAAGGGTCCGGCTCCGGGTGTCCCAAGGCCCAGGGGGCGCGTCAGAACATTTTCATCACCTTTCATAATCACCAATAGGACAAGGCAGGGATGTTCTCTGTCCCCTCTCTTATACATCCTAGTGACGGAGCACCTGCTCTCATCAATTCGCCATAACCCCAATATTAGGTGGATTGAGGTGGGAGGCGCCGAGTACAAGTGCTCTCTATTTGTTGATGATGTCCTAGCATATATCACTCAATCACATATATCCATCCCTGCTGTTATGGCTGAAATAGATCACTTTGTTACATGGTCAAATTTTAAAATCAATGCAGCGAAGTCTGAGGCCCTCGATGTCTCCCTCCCCAAATCCATGCAGGATTCCATCCAGTCCAACTTTCCCTTTGCCTGGCCCTCACAGGGTATCAAATACTTAGGAATTCCTATTCATAGAGACCTCTCCCGTTTATGTTATCTTAATTTTGGGCCCTTTATTGAACAACTCCATACAGACCACGGTTGGCAAGTTAGAACTGTAAGATTCACTACGTGAACCACTGGTGTTTTGTGGAAAAGCACATGTACACTGTGTTCCAAATTATTATTAGAGATGAGCGTTGTTCTACTCAAACTGTTCGCCAATCTCAAATTCGAGCTGTTTTGGGCGGTGTTCGAGCTGTTCGGCGAACACGAACGATTTGAGAAAAATTCGGCTGTTCGAGGTTATGTTCGATAACTGTTCGTGCACCAAAATCATAACTGGATTTTTTCTCAGTAATGATGAAAATTAATGTTAATACGCAGTTTGAGTGTACAGCGGGGTGGGTGGAGGGGCAGGGGATGGATCTCTGCAGGAATAATGAAGATCTCCATTTTTTTTTCTCTTTCCCGCATTTGCAGTGGGGAGGTGCAGTCTGTCAGCCTATCAGCAGCGCACACACGGAGCGAACTGCTGTTTTTCACACAAGCAAGGGCATGTGTCATTGGCAGTGTATGTCACATGTCCTTGCCCTATAAGACCAAGCCATTTTCCCCGTCGCCACCATTTTCTCACTGCTGCAGCTGCGTGTTAGACGGCACCGCTGTTGCTGTGTGTGCTATACCTTGTTAATTTCAAGCCAATTTTCGCACAAATCTACAGATAGCTTGGGAGTAGGGAATAGTTGTGATTGCAGTCCTTTTAAGGACTAGGTTACAGCATTTCCTACGACTTTTATCAGGCAGGTCTGTGCTCTTAAATAGATAGATTGGGGAGTAAAAACTAATTGTAATTGCAGTCCTTTTCAGAACTAGGTTACATCAGTTCCTATCAGTTTTTGCCAGGCAGGTCTGTGCCAGTGCTGTGCAAGTTTTTTTCACAGCATTTGGCTGAATCTAGCAAAGCTAATCCTTTTTGGCCTATTGCAGAGTGTGTTAGTCAGTGGAGTAGCCTATCTGTATTGCAAGATATACCACCTGTGTATAGAATACCAATTTTTTTACTGCACCTAGTGAAGTAAAATCTTTTGGGCATAGCATCATTCTATTAGTCCATCTATACTGACCTCCATCAGGTTGCAAATTGAATATAATTTTTTCCTGCATCTAGATCTGAAAAAATATTTGGGCTTCTAGCAGTGTGTGGGACTTGTTCTATTAGTCCATCTATACTGACCTCCATCAGGTTGCAAACTGAATATAATTTTTTTCTGCATCTAGCTCTGAAAAAATATTTGGCCTTCTAGCAGTGTGTGGGACTTTCTCTATTAGTCCATCTATACTGACCTCCATCAGGTTGCAAATTAAAAATAATTTTTATCTGCATCTAGATCTGAAAAAATATTTGGCCTTCTAGCAGTGTGTGGGACTTTCTCTATTAGTCCATCTATACTGACCTCCATCAGGTTGCAAATTAAAAATAATTTTTATCTGCATCTACCTCTGAAAAAATATTTGGCCTTCTAGCAGTGTGTGGGACTTTCTCTATTAGTCCATCTATACTGACCTCCATCAGATTGCAAACTGAATATAATTTTTTTCTGCATCTAGCTCTGAAAAAATATTTGGCCTTCTAGCAGTGTGTGGGACTTTCTATATTAGTCCATCTATACTGACCTCCATCAGGTTGCAAACTGAATATATTTTTTTTCTGCATCTACCTGTGAAAAAATATTGGGCTTCTAGCTGTGTGTGGGACTTGTTCTATTAATCCATCTATACAGACCTCCATAAGGTTGCAAACTGAATATATTTTTTTTCTGCATCTACCTCTGAACTAATATTGGGCTTATAGCTGTGTGTGGGACTTGTTCTATTAATGAATCTATACAGACCTCCATCAGGTTGCAAACTGAATATAATTTTTTTCTGCATCTAGCTCTGAAAAAATAGTTGGCCTTCTAGCAGTGTGTGGGACTTTCTCTATTAGTCCATCTATACTGACCTCCATCAGGTTGCAAATTAAAAATAATTTTTACCTGCATCTAGCTCTGAAAAAATATTTGGCCTTCTAGCAGTGTGTGGGACTTTCTCTATTAGTCCATCTATACTGACCTCCATCAGGTTGCAAATTAAAAATAATTTTTATCTGCATCTACCTCTGAAAAAATATTTGGGCTTCTAGCTGTGTGTGGGACTTGTTCTATTAGTCCATCTATACTGACCTCCATCAGGTTGCAAACTAAACATAATTTTTTTCTGCAACTAGCTCTGAAAAAATATTTGGCCTTCTAGCAGTGTGTGGGACTTTCTCTATTAGTCCATCTTTACTGACCTCCATCAGGTTGCAAACTGAATATATTTTTTTTCTGCATCTACCTCTGAAAAAATATTGGGCTTCTAGCTGTGTGTGGGACTTGTTCTATTAATCCATCTATACAGACCTCCATCAGGTTGCAAACTGAATATAATTTTTTTCTGCATCTAGCTCTGAAAAAATAGTTGGCCTTCTAGCAGTGTGTGGGACTTTCTCTATTAGTCCATCTATACTGACCTCCATCAGGTTGCAAATTAAAAATAATTTTTATCCGCATCTAGCTCTGAAAAAATATTTGGCCTTCTAGCAGTGTGTGGGACTTTCTCTATTAGTCCATCTATACTGACCTCCATCAGGTTGCAAATTAAAAATAATTTTTATCTGCATCTACCTCTGAAAAAATATTTGGGCTTCTAGCTGTGTGTGGGACTTGTTCTATTAGTCCATCTATACTGACCTCCATCAGGTTGCAAATTAAAAATAATTTTTATCTGCATCTAGCTCTGAAAAAATATTTGGCCTTCTAGCAGTGTGTGGGACTTTCTCTATTAGTCCATCTATACTGACCTCCATCAGGTTGCAAATTAAAAATAATTTTTATTTGCATCTACCTCTGAAAAAATATTTGGGCTTCTAGCTTTGTGTGGGACTTGTTCTATTAGTCCATCTATACTGACCTCCATCAGATTGCAAACTGAATATAATTTTTTTCTGCATCTAGCTCTGAAAAAATATTTGGCCTTCTAGCAGTGTGTGGGACTTTCTCTATTAGTCCATCTATACTGACCTCCATCAGGTTGCAAATTAAAAATAATTTTTATCTGCATCTAGCTATGAAAAAATATTTGACCTTCTAGCAGTGTGTGGGACTTTCTCTATTAGTCCATCTATACTGACCTCCATCAGGTTGCAAATTAAAAATAATTTTTATCTGCATCTAGCTCTGAAAAAATATTTGGCCTTCTAGCAGTGTGTGGGACTTTATCTATTAGTCCATCTATACTGACCTCCATCAGGTTGCAAATTAAAAATAATTTTTATCTGCATCTACCTCTGAAAAAATATTTGGGCTTCTAGCTGTGTGTGGGACTTGTTCTATTAGTCCATCCATACTGACCTCCATCAGGTTGCAAACTGAATATAATTTTTTTCTGCATCTAGCTCTGAAAAAATATTTGGCCTTCTAGCAGTGTGTGGGACTTTCTCTATTAGTCCATCTATACTGACCTCCATCAGGTTGCAAATTAAAAATATTTTTTTTTCTGCATCTACCTCTGAAAAAATATTCGGCTTCTAGCTGTGTGTGGGACTTGTTCTATTAATCCATCTATACAGACCTCCATCAGGTTGCAAACTGAATATAATTTTTTTCTGCATCTACCTCTGAAAAAATATTTGGGCTTCTAGCTGTGTGTGGGACTTGTTCTATTAGTCCATCTATACTGACCTCCATCAGGTTGCAAACTGAATATAATTTTTTTCTGTATCTTGCTCTGAAAAAATATTTGGCCTTCTAGTAGTGTGTGGGACTTTCTCTATTAGTCCATCTATACTGACCTCCATCAGGTTGCAAATTAAAAATAATTTTTATCTGCATCTAGCTCTGAAAAAATATTTGGCCTTCTAGCAGTGTGTGGGACTTTCTCTATTAGTCCATCTATATTGACCTCCATCAGGTTGCAAATTAAAAATAATTTTTATCTGCACCTACCTCTGAAAAAATATTTGGGCTTCTAGCTGTGTGTGGGACTTGTTCTATTAGTCCATCTATACTGACCTCCATGAGGTTGCAAACTGAATATAATTTTTTTCTGCATCTACCTCTGAAAAATTATTAGGCCTTCTAGCAGTGTGTGGGACTTTCTCTATTAGTCCATCTATACTGACCTCCATCAGGTTGCAAATTAAAAATAATTTTTATCTGCATCTAGCTCTGAAAAAATATTTGGCCTTCTAGCAGTGTGTGGGACTTTCTCTATTAGTCCATCTATACTGACCTCCATCAGGTTGCAAATTAAAAATAATTTTTTTTCTGCATCTACCTCTGAAAAAATATTGGGCTTCTAGCTGTGTGTGGGACTTGTTCTATTAATCCATCAATACAGACCTCCATCAGGTTGCAAACTGAATATAATTTTTTTCTGCATCTACCTCTGAAAAAATATTAGGCTTCTAGCTGTGTGTGGGACTTGTTCTATTAATCCATCTATACTGACCTCCATCAGGTTGCAAACTGAGTATAATTTTTTTCTGCATCTAGCTCTGAAAAAATATTTGGCCTTCTAGCAGTGTGTGGGACTTGTTCTATTAGTCCACCTATACTGACCTCCATCAGGTTGCAAATTCAAAATAATTTTTTGTCTGCATCTAGCTCTGAAAAAATATTTGGCCTTCTAGCAGTGTGTGGGACTTTCTCTATTAGTCCATCTATACTGACCTCCATCAGGTTGCAAATTAAAAATAATTTTTATCCGCATCTAGCTCTGAAAAAATATTTGGCCTTCTAGCAGTGTGTGGGACTTTCTCTATTAGTCCATCTATACTGACCTCCATCAGGTTGCAAATTAAAAATAATTTTTATCTGCATCTACCTCTGAAAAAATATTTGGGCTTCTAGCTGTGTGTGGGACTTGTTCTATTAGTCCATCTTTACTGACCTCCATCAGGTTGCAAATTAAAAATAATTTTTATCTGCATCTAGCTCTGAAAAAATATTTGGCCTTCTAGCAGTGTGTGGGACTTTCTCTATTAGTCCATCTATACTGACCTCCATCAGGTTGCAAATTAAAAATAATTTTTATTTGCATCTACCTCTGAAAAAATATTTGGGCTTCTAGCTTTGTGTGGGACTTGTTCTATTAGTCCATCTATACTGACCTCCATCAGGTTGCAAACTGAATATAATTTTTTTCTGCATCTAGCTCTGAAAAAATATTTGGCCTTCTAGCAGTGTGTGGGACTTTCTCTATTAGTCCATCTATACTGACCTCCATCAGGTTGCAAATTAAAAATAATTTTTATCTGCATCTAGCTATGAAAAAATATTTGACCTTCTAGCAGTGTGTGGGACTTTCTCTATTAGTCCATCTATACTGACCTCCATCAGGTTGCAAATTACAAATAATTTTTATCTGCATCTAGCTCTGAAAAAATATTTGGCCTTCTAGCAGTGTGTGGGACTTTATCTATTAGTCCATCTATACTGACCTCCATCAGGTTGCAAATTAAAAATAATTTTTATCTGCATCTACCTCTGAAAAAATATTTGGGCTTCTAGCTGTGTGTGGGACTTGTTCTATTAGTCCATCCATACTGACCTCCATCAGGTTGCAAACTGAATATAATTTTTTTCTGCATCTAGCTCTGAAAAAATATTTGGCCTTCTAGCAGTGTGTGGGACTTTCTCTATTAGTCCATCTATACTGACCTCCATCAGGTTGCAAATTAAAAATATTTTTTTTTCTGCATCTACCTCTGAAAAAATATTCGGCTTCTAGCTGTGTGTGGGACTTGTTCTATTAATCCATCTATACAGACCTCCATCAGGTTGCAAACTGAATATAATTTTTTTCTGCATCTACCTCTGAAAAAATATTTGGGCTTCTAGCTGTGTGTGGGACTTGTTCTATTAGTCCATCTATACTGACCTCCATCAGGTTGCAAACTGAATATAATTTTTTTCTGTATCTTGCTCTGAAAAAATATTTGGCCTTCTAGTAGTGTGTGGGACTTTCTCTATTAGTCCATCTATACTGACCTCCATCAGGTTGCAAATTAAAAATAATTTTTATCTGCATCTAGCTCTGAAAAAATATTTGGCCTTCTAGCAGTGTGTGGGACTTTCTCTATTAGTCCATCTATACTGACCTCCATCAGGTTGCAAATTAAAAATAATTTTTATCTGCACCTACCTCTGAAAAAATATTTGGGCTTCTAGCTGTGTGTGGGACTTGTTCTATTAGTCCATCTATACTGACCTCCATGAGGTTGCAAACTGAATATAATTTTTTTCTGCATCTACCTCTGAAAAATTATTAGGCCTTCTAGCAGTGTGTGGGACTTTCTCTATTAGTCCATCTATACTGACCTCCATCAGGTTGCAAATTAAAAATAATTTTTATCTGCATCTAGCTCTGAAAAAATATTTGGCCTTCTAGCAGTGTGTGGGACTTTCTCTATTAGTCCATCTATACTGACCTCCATCAGGTTGCAAATTAAAAATAATTTTTTTTCTGCATCTACCTCTGAAAATATATTGGGCTTCTAGCTGTGTGTGGGACTTGTTCTATTAATCCATCTATACAGACCTCCATCAGGTTGCAAACTGAATATAATTTTTTTCTGCATCTACCTCTGAAAAAATATTAGGCTTCTAGCTGTGTGTGGGACTTGTTCTATTAATCCATCTATACTGACCTCCATCAGGTTGCAAACTGAGTATAATTTTTTTCTGCATCTAGCTCTGAAAAAATATTTGGCCTTCTAGCAGTGTGTGGGACTTGTTCTATTAGTCCACCTATACTGACCTCCATCAGGTTGCAAATTCAAAATAATTTTTTGTCTGCATCTAGCTCTGAAAAAATATTTGGCCTTCTAGCAGTGTGTGGGACTTTCTCTATTAGTCCATCTATACTGACCTCCATCAGGTTGCAAATTAAAAATAATTTTTATCCGCATCTAGCTCTGAAAAAATATTTGGCCTTCTAGCAGTGTGTGGGACTTTCTCTATTAGTCCATCTATACTGACCTCCATCAGGTTGCAAATTAAAAATAATTTTTATCTGCATCTACCTCTGAAAAAATATTTGGGCTTCTAGCTGTGTGTGGGACTTGTTCTATTAGTCCATCTATACTGACCTCCATCAGGTTGCAAATTAAAAATAATTTTTATCTGCATCTAGCTCTGAAAAAATATTTGGCCTTCTAGCAGTGTGTGGGACTTTCTCTATTAGTCCATCTATACTGACCTCCATCAGGTTGCAAATTAAAAATAATTTTTATTTGCATCTACCTCTGAAAAAATATTTGGGCTTCTAGCTTTGTGTGGGACTTGTTCTATTAGTCCATCTATACTGACCTCCATCAGGTTGCAAACTGAATATAATTTTTTTCTGCATCTAGCTCTGAAAAAATATTTGGCCTTCTAGCAGTGTGTGGGACTTTCTCTATTAGTCCATCTATACTGACCTCCATCAGGTTGCAAATTAAAAATAATTTTTATCTGCATCTAGCTATGAAAAAATATTTGACCTTCTAGCAGTGTGTGGGACTTTCTCTATTAGTCCATCTATACTGACCTCCATCAGGTTGCAAATTAAAAATAATTTTTATCTGCATCTAGCTCTGAAAAAATATTTGGCCTTCTAGCAGTGTGTGGGACTTTATCTATTAGTCCATCTATACTGACCTCCATCAGGTTGCAAATTAAAAATAATTTTTATCTGCATCTACCTCTGAAAAAATATTTGGGCTTCTAGCTGTGTGTGGGACTTGTTCTATTAGTCCATCCATACTGACCTCCATCAGGTTGCAAACTGAATATAATTTTTTTCTGCATCTAGCTCTGAAAAAATATTTGGCCTTCTAGCAGTGTGTGGGACTTTCTCTATTAGTCCATCTATACTGACCTCCATCAGGTTGCAAATTAAAAATATTTTTTTTTCTGCATCTACCTCTGAAAAAATATTCGGCTTCTAGCTGTGTGTGGGACTTGTTCTATTAATCCATCTATACAGACCTCCATCAGGTTGCAAACTGAATATAATTTTTTTCTGCATCTACCTCTGAAAAAATATTTGGGCTTCTAGCTGTGTGTGGGACTTGTTCTATTAGTCCATCTATACTGACCTCCATCAGGTTGCAAACTGAATATAATTTTTTTCTGTATCTTGCTCTGAAAAAATATTTGGCCTTCTAGTAGTGTGTGGGACTTTCTCTATTAGTCCATCTATACTGACCTCCATCAGGTTGCAAATTAAAAATAATTTTTATCTGCATCTAGCTCTGAAAAAATATTTGGCCTTCTAGCAGTGTGTGGGACTTTCTCTATTAGTCCATCTATACTGACCTCCATCAGGTTGCAAATTAAAAATAATTTTTATCTGCACCTACCTCTGAAAAAATATTTGGGCTTCTAGCTGTGTGTGGGACTTGTTCTATTAGTCCATCTATACTGACCTCCATGAGGTTGCAAACTGAATATAATTTTTTTCTGCATCTACCTCTGAAAAATTATTAGGCCTTCTAGCAGTGTGTGGGACTTTCTCTATTAGTCCATCTATACTGACCTCCATCAGGTTGCAAATTAAAAATAATTTTTATCTGCATCTAGCTCTGAAAAAATATTTGGCCTTCTAGCAGTGTGTGGGACTTTCTCTATTAGTCCATCTATACTGACCTCCATCAGGTTGCAAATTAAAAATAATTTTTTTTCTGCATCTACCTCTGAAAAAATATTGGGCTTCTAGCTGTGTGTGGGACTTGTTCTATTAATCCATCTATACAGACCTCCATCAGGTTGCAAACTGAATACAATTTTTTTCTGCATCTACCTCTGAAAAAATATTAGGCTTCTAGCTGTGTGTGGGACTTGTTCTATTAATCCATCTATACTGACTTCCATCAGGTTGCAAACTGAGTATAATTTTTTTCTGCATCTAGCTCTGAAAAAATATTTGGCCTTCTAGCAGTGTGTGGGACTTGTTCTATTAGTCCACCTATACTGACCTCCATCAGGTTGCAAATTCAAAATAATTTTTTGTCTGCATCTAGCTCTGAAAAAATATTTGGCCTTCTAGCAGTGTGTGGGACTTTCTCTATTAGTCCATCTATACTGACCTCCATCAGGTTGCAAACTGAATATATTTTTTTTCTGCATCTACCTCTGAAAAAATATTTGGGCTTCTAGCTGTGTGTGGGACTTGTTCTATTTCTCCATCTATACTGACCTCCATCAGGTTGCAAATCGAATATAATTTTTTTCTCCATCTAACCCAGCCAATAGTTTTGGCCTAATACCACAGTTTGGCCACTCAGCTCTGCTCGGTTCCCATCTATTGTTTTTTTGTGCAAACAACTTCAGAGTTGTGAATTAGTTAACCACCAAAATGAGTGGAAAAAGGCCTGCTGCTGGTGGAAAGGGGAATAGGCGTGTTGGGAAGGGAAAAAAAGGTTGTGTCCGTGGGGTAGGTGCTAAAGCAACAGTAACATCTGCAGAAGAAAGACCATCTTCCAGCCAAACTAAAATGTCTACTTCTTTTAGCGGACAATGTGATAAGATCCCTTTCTTACGGCCACGCCAATCGCTACAAATTCCAGATGAGGCACAAAAACAGCAGGTGCTTCAACGGATATCAAGTGCTCCTTTAAGTGGGCTCTCCTCCACATCAACTTCAACATCACAAATACTCCAGTCCTCAAAGGTGTCACCCCAATCGCACTTGCTTCCTCACAGCTCCCAAATCTCCAGCTGCCCGTCTGAGTATGAGGTAGAACAGATGGTTGAGTCTGCAGAGCTGTTTACTCATACTATAGCCTGGGAATCAGAGGTCGACTCCAGCGCTTCTGTGAATCCAGACGAGGAAATGATCTGCACTGATGCCCAGAATCTTTATGAGTCGGATCCAGGACCAGACGCAGAAGGTTCTGACCATAATGTAGACCCTCATTCCCAAACTGTAACTCCTGTTGGTGGAGACAATGAGGAAGACGATGATGAGACTCAAATACCTGATTGGAGCGACAACTTTAGTTTTTGGTCAGGCAGGAACAGGTTGGCTCTGAGGACGACGGGTGTGATAACGCACAGGGTGATGATGATGAGGTTGGAGATCCCACTTACTGTCAACCCACTGTCAGCCAAGAGATGAGGTCAGCAGAGGAGGTGGAGGAAGATGCTAGTGACGACGAGGTCAGGTTGCGCCTTCCTGGACAGAGACGTAGTACTGGAAGCACGTCAACAACTGCATCCTCAAACACAACTCTGCCTCTCACCACAAGTCGTGGTGGCTCTTCAGGTTGCATGGGTGCTAAGCCTTGCATAGCCTGGGCATTTTTTCAGATCGATAAAGATGACCCAACTCGTGTTATCTGTAACATTTGTCAGCAAAAGCTAAGTAGAGGCCAAAAAATACATAGTTTGAGTACTTCATGCATGAACCGGCACATGGACATGAAGCATAAGTTGCAGTGGGAAGCTCAGTGTGCTACAATGCGGCCTAGCCGGCCGGGCCAACCGCCGTCTGCCATATCTTGTGCATCCGCGGCCTCTTCATCCTCTGTGACTGGGGGGACAGCAGTCACACCTGTTTTGGGGCGCAGACCTGCCACCTCTTTACCCGCAACAGCCAGCGTGATTGGCAGGTCATCATTTTCTTTGGAGGTGGTAACACCATCTGGTGTTGAGCACTGTCTGACTTCGATAGCACCACCTTTAAATCAAGGCAACCTAACATGTCCGCCTGCATCTTCCTCACGGACCGGCAGTTTGCCGGTGACACCCTTATCAACCCCGTCTAAGCACAATAGCCAGCCCTCGGTCCCTCAGATGTGGACAAGTAAAAGACCATTTCCTCCTAGCCATGAGAAAACTAAGAGGTTGAATTTCACCATCTGCAAGCTCTTGGCTACAGAAATGCTGCCTTTCCGCCTGGTGGACACAGAGGATTTTCGAGACCTTATGTCCATCGCAGTGCCCCAGTACCAGATGCCCAGTCGGCACTACTTCTCAAAGAAAGGTGTGCCTGCGCTCCACCAGCATGTCGCACACAACATCACCGCTTCTTTGAGAAACTCTGTGTGTGACAGGGTGCATTTCACCACAGACACTTGGACGAGTAGGCATGGACAGGGGCGTTACATGTCGCTGACTGGGCACTGGGTAACTATGGTGACAGCAGGACAAGGGGCTGCTGTCCAAGTCTTGCCGTCCCCACGAGTTGTGCGTCAATCCTCTTTATGTCAAAGTTCCTCCACTGCTTCTGCCTCCTCAACCTCCTCTCGGTCTTCCACCTGCACCCAAAGCCTGTCTGGTCATGCCACAAGCTTTCTAACTGCGCAGAAGGGATCCTGCACACCTCCTTACTATGCTGGCAGTAGGGCTCAACGTCATCAGGCGGTTTTTACTTTGAAATGTCTGGGAAATGTGAGTCACACAGCTGAGGAGTTGTGGTCAGCTCTGGAGAACCAATTTCATGAATGGCTGTCTCCACTGGACCTGAAACCAGGGAAGGCCGTGTGCGACAATGCTGCAAACCTGGGTGCGGCCCTTCGCCGGGGCAATGTCACACACGTGCCTTGTATGGCTCACGTGTTGAACCTGGTTGTCCAGCAATTTTTAGCCCACTATCCCAGACTAGATGGCCTACTGCAGAGGGCACGGTCACTGTGTGCTCACTTCCGCCGTTCGCATCCCGCAGCTCAGCGACTTACATCTCTACAGAAGTTGTTGGGCCTGCCACTTCACCGGCTAAAATGCGATGTGCCTACCCGGTGGAATTCAACTCTGCACATGCTGCAGCGACTGTGGCAGCACCGACAAGCCCTGGTGCAATACGATCTGACGTATAGCCTGGGCCAACGAGATCCAGAGGTGGGGCAAATCACGCTGCAGGAGTGGTCTCAGATCAGGGACCTATGCACAATTCTGCACAGTTTTGAAATGGCGACCAAAATGTTTAGTGCTGACTATGCCATTATCAGCATGACTATTCTGGTGATTTACATGCTGGAGCACATGTTAAATAGAATTCGGAGTCAGGTGGTGGCACAAGAGGAGGTGGAGGAAGTAGAGGAGGAGGAGTTGTATGCGGAAGGGCTAATATCTGCAAGGTCCAGACGGTGGGCAGCACC
Source organism: Phyllobates terribilis (assembly GCF_046119375.1). Classification (NCBI taxonomy): domain Eukaryota; kingdom Metazoa; phylum Chordata; class Amphibia; order Anura; family Dendrobatidae; genus Phyllobates; species Phyllobates terribilis. The sequence goes on along the minus strand of NW_027362767.1, from coordinate 344,720,134 downwards.
AAGGCGGCAGGCATGTGAGGGTGGGGGAGATGGTTTTACCAGGGCGCATGGTAGCAGCCAATCTAGTGAGGAAGGTGCAGGAGCCCAGGAAGAAGTGGAGGACGAACTGATGGAAGACTCATCAGATGAGGGAGACCTTGATCACATTTCTGTTGTGCGAGGTTGGGGGGAGAGGACAGAGGAAGGAAGCATGATTGTTACCTCTCCACCAACACAACAGGGACTTGGTGCTCCTGGATGCGCAACACACATGAGTGCCTTCTTGCTGCACTACCTGCAACATGACCCTCGAATTGTGAGAATTAGAAATAATCCTGACTACTGGGTTGCCACACTGTTAGATCCCCGGTACAAAAGTAAATTTGCCGAAATTATTCCTGCCATAGAAAGGGATGCACGCATGCAGGAGTATGAGCAGAGACTGTTGCAGAATCTTACATGTGCTTTTCCACAAAACACCAGTGGTGCACGTAGTGAATCTCACAGTTCCAACTTGCCAACCGTGGGACCGTCAAGTGTTCAGCACTCAAACCGTAACAGAACCACAGTATCTGCTGGTAACATCAATTTTGCGGAATCATTTCACCACTTTTTTAGCCCATCCTTTGCAAGGCCACAGGAGACAAGAAGTCTGACACATAGTCAACGCCTAGAGACAATGGTACAGGAGTATCTCCAAGTAAACATTGAAGCCATGACTGTGTCACTGGACCCTTGCTCTTTTTGGGCTTCCAATCTGGATAAATGGCCGGAGCTAGCCACTTACGCCTTGGAGATCTTGTCATGCCCCGCAGCCAGCGTTCTGTCTGAACGTGTGTTCAGCGCTGCTGGTGGTGTGCTGACAGATAAGCGCACGCGGCTCTCCACTGATAATGTAGACAGACTCACGTTCATAAAGATGAACAAATCATGGATCCGAAACGACTTTTCTACCCCTGTGTCATCCTGGGGAGAGTAAAAGCTTGATGATTGGTTAAAATCACCCTACCAACCGTTTTAAGCTTTCAAATTACTAATCATGTTTATCTGTATCTTGGCTGGAAAATAATTTGGGCTTTGTAGCAGTGTGCAGGACTGATTCTATTAGGCCATCTATAATGAGCTCCACCAGATTTAAAATTACTAATCATGTTTATCTGTATCTTGGCTGGAAAATAATTTGGGCTTTGTAGCAGTGTGCAGCACTGATCCTATTAGGCCATCTATACTAAGCTCCACCAGATTTAAAATTAATAATAATTTTTAGCTGCATCTAGCCCGGAAAATAATTTTGGGGCTCCGAGATGCGCAAGACACATAAGTGCCTTCCTGCTGCACTACCTGCAACATGACCCTCATATTGTCAGAATTCGAAGTAATCATGACTACTGGGTTGCCACACTCTTAGATCCCCCAAACTTTTCGATCAACCTTTTCATTTTAATAAAGACCCAAAAAATGGTCATTTTTGAAATTATAAGCATTAGCAGGTTGTTAGAAACTGAAATCAAACAGTTTTCAACTCAAAACTTTATTCTAGGTGATGTTACATTTTCACATAGGACCCCTTGTTCGAAAGGAGCTTCTGAACTCTCTCGTCCATTGAATTTGTCAGGTTTTGGATGGTTTCTGCTTCAATTGTTTTGCATGAGGACAGAATACCCTCCCAGAGGTGTTGCTTAGATGTGAACTGCCTCCCGCCATCATAGACACTCCTTTTGATGATGCTCCAGAGGTTCTGAATGGGGTAGAGGTCAGGGGAGCATGGGGGTCACACCATAAGTTTGTCCCCTTTTATGCCCATATCAGCCAGAGATGCAGATGTTTTATGTGCAGCATGAGATGGTGCATTATCATGCAAAAAAATTATCTTGCTGTGAAATACACGGTTCTTCTTCTTGAACCATGGCAGGAAGTGCTGTTTGAGAAAATCCACATACATTATGGAGTTCATCTTTAGCGCCTTCAGGGATCCTAAAGGGGCCGAAAATCTCTCTCCCCTTGATTCCAGCCCAAAACATTACTCCACCTCCTCCTTGTTGGCGCTGTAGCCGTGTTTGCGTGGGGTGTCCATAAACCAGCCATCCTCCACTCCATCCATCTGGACCATCGAGCGCTGCACGGCACTCATCCGTGAACAAAACAGTTTTGAAATCAGTCTTCATGTAATGTTTAGCCCATTGGAGCCGTTTCTGCTTGTGTGAAGTGGATAGAGGAGGTCGACAAGATGGCATATGCACAGCTGCAAACCTCTGAAGGACCCTGCATGTTGTTGTTTGGGGGACGTTGGAGGCACCAGCAGCTTCAAAAACTTGTCTGCTGCTATGACAAGGCTTTTTTGCCGCTGCTCTTTTAACCTGACGTAATTGCCTGTAGGAAAGAGTCCTCAATTTGCCCTTATCAGCACGCACACGTGTGTACTGTGAATCAGCTACATACTTCTTGATTGCCAAGACACTTCATCCTGATCATCGCACAATGTTGATTGTAGTCATGCCTTGACCTAAACACTCCACAATTTGTTGCTTCTCAGCAGCCGACACATCCTTTTTCTTTCCCATTTTGGCAGAAAATGTAGGCTGCTTAATAATGTGAGAGAGCCTTCTTAAGTAGTCTTGCCTTTCATTGGACACACCTGCCAAACTAATTAGCACAGGTGTCTGCAATTGCTTACAGTGATATAAAGAGCCCTGACACACATCACCATCAATGAGTTTAACTCACAAACAAACAAATTCTTCCCTTATCACTCCTAAACACTTTTTGCATAATAATTTGGAACACAGTGTACATGTGCTTTTCCACAAAACACCAGTGGTTCACGTAGTGAATCTTACAGTTCTAACTTGACAACCGTGGTCTGTATGGAGTTGTTCAATAAAGAGCCCAAAATTAAGATAACATAGATGGGAGAGGTCTCTATGAATAGGAATTCCTAAGTATTTGATACCCTGTGAGGGCCAGGCAAAGGGAAAGTTGGACTGGATGGAATACTATATGGATTTGGGGAGGGAGACATCGAGGGCCTCAGACTTCGCTGAAGTGATCTATTTCAGCCATAACAGTATGGATGGATATATGTGATTGAGTGATATATACTAGGACATCATCAGCAAATAGAGAGCACTTGTACTCGGTGCCTCCCACCTCAATCCACCTAATATTGGGGTTATGGCGAATTGATGAGAGCAGGTGCTCCGTCACTAGGATGTATAAGAGAGGGGACAGAGGACATCCCTGCCTTGTCCCATTGGTGATTGTGAAAGGTGATGAAAATGTTCTGATGCACCCCCTGGGCCTTGGGACACCCGGAGCCGGACCCTTTTTGGTGGATGCTGGTGGTTGTAGTCTTCGTGGCGGCGACCCGGTTCCGTGGCTCAGGGTGGTCAAACCAGAGGCGGAACTATTTATGTGGTTTTGATGTTTAAATGTCCGACTACGCCACCCGTGGATTGCGGTCAGAGTGAACCGCCGCTGCAGGGCAGACCGCTGAGGCTGGTGTTGTGGGTGCAGCAGAGCGTAGCATAACTCCCCACGGGAGGAGTATAGCCTCAGGGCAGTGTATGCGGAGGATGGGGGTGATGGTGCAGGGCAACAGCAGTAATGACACGGAGTCAGTGATGCAGTCCAGGGCCTTTACTCACAGTTCTTATTATCCAGACCACGTCTGCAGGTAACGGCTGCCCACGTCGTACTGTGCTCACCAGGTGAGGGGCTCAGACAAGTCCCAGATAACTTTGGAGCGCTTCACAGGACCCCCTTTGTGTGTCCTTTGTGTGGCCTTTCTTACCAACCCTTCTGTCCGGCTGCCTCGGGCCTCCTCTTGGTAAACTTGGCGCCAGTTTCCCTGACCCTATGTGGTGCCTTCCTAGCGGGTGTAGCGAGGGGCTGCGTCACATAAAAGGTCAGAGCCTCCGGTTTCTATCTGAGGGTCATTTCCTGCCTCCAATAGTTTCGGGGACCGGTCTCCCCCTTTGGCCTGACCCCTCCACGCAGGTGGATTCGGGCGTGCGGTGGCGACTCGCCCATCCGCACCCCTGGGATCCCTTCATTCCTCGTTCCTGGAGCCTTCTCCGCTCCTCTTCCTTCCTTCTCCCTCTTCCAGGCCTGGGCCTCTGTTACTAGGCCCGCCTCCGGATCAGAGCTCATGCAGAGCCCCTGCTCCCTGCCACTTCTGCTCAGACTTCTCTGCACTGAACTAAGATGGTGCCCACCTTTTATACTCCCTTCTCAATGCACCCAGGAACTGCTTCCTCCCTGCTCCTGCACTACAGGGTTCCCCTTCCTCAGTGTTCCCTCCCCCCACTCCAGCCAGGGACAGGAACTGTCGTGCCCATCTCAGAGGCATATTGGTCGCCCTGCCCCACGGCAATGTGGTGTAATGCATGCAGGTGTCGGGTCCTGATCCACACTCCATCCTTACCTGAGAGTGAGATATCACACCTCTGGGTGAGGTGCAATACCTCTGTAGCAACCGAGCCCTCAGGGTGCTACAGTTCCATTTATCTTCAGCCTAGGTGACGTATTGTGATACAGGGCCATGATTTTGGCTATAAAAGGGTCCCCTAGACCCCTACCCCAAGCTTTTTAAGAGAATCAAATATGGCGTGCCAGGAGACTCTATGGAATGCTTTCTCAGCTTCCAACGAGAGTATCTAATTACAAATTTTTAACTGCATCTAGCCCAGGAAATACTTTGTGCCTAGTAGCAGTGTCTGCTAGTCAGCGGATTATCCCGGCTGTTAAGCAAGCTACACCACCTGTAGTTTGGACACTTAATTTTTTCAAAGGAAATGCTTCGGGACCACGGGATACTCAGTGAAGAGCATCAGGAGGCACCCCAAGGCATAGGGGCTGGGACTGGCAGCAGGATGCCTTGTGGTGGACAGCCGAGCTCGATCCTTAGAAAAGCTTTTTAACTACAGCAGCTTTAGTGGACGCTACTGGAGCTGGAATTACGCGGCTGCTGGCATGAGACTTGCCCTCCAATAGATCCTTGTAAATGGATTTAAAGTGTATTCATTCAAATTAGAGAGACAATTTAAATTAAAAAGCTTAGAGCTGCCTCCACCACAGGGGGGCTCGCTCGACCCACCAGCGGACAGGCACCAGTATTGGGAGAGGGGGGCTGGCCGTCAGGGTTCACCGCGGCTCTGGCACAAACCCGGCGACACGGAGGTGGCACGGGCAGGAGCCGACTGAACGTGTCGGCTTCTCACTTTTTGGATTTTAGAAGGGCATGACATGCCTATATTTGTGTCTCCCCCTCCTTTTACTCCTCCACCTCTTTTCTTTTCGCATGACTATATGTACTTGTCACTTTTCCATGTGTTAGTTGTGTCTTCTGAGCAGTTTGTCAGCTTTTGGACAGCTTTGAAGGTGTTTTCTATGTGTTTCTATGTGTTTTTGTTTGCCTGCCATTGGTTTTAACGGTGTTCGAAGGTGTTCGACAAACAGTTCGACGAACAGTTCGGCGAACACACGGGTGTTCGACGAACCGAACCGAACTCGAACACTACGGGGGTGGCTCAACACTAATTATTATGCAAAAAGTGTTTAGGAGTGATAAGGGAAGAATTTGTTTGTTTGTCAGTTAAACTGATTGATGGTGATGTGTGTCAGGGCTCTTTATATCACTGTAAGCAATTGCAGACACCTGTGCTAATTAGTTTGGCAGGTGTGTCCAATGAAAGGCAAGACTACTTAAGAAGGCTGTCCCACATTATTAAGCAGCCTACATTTTCGGCTAAAATGGGAAAGAAAAAGGATGTGTCGGCTGCTGAGAAGCAACAAATTGTGGAGTGTTTAAGTCAAGGCATGACTACAATCAACATTGTGCGATGATCAGGATGAAGTGTCTTGGCAATCAAGAAGCATGTAGCTGATTCACAGTGTGCGTGCTGATAAGGGCAAATTGAGGACTCTTTCCTACAGGCAATTACGTCAGGTTAAAAGAGCAGCGTCAAAAAAGCCTTGTTATAGCAGCAGACAAGTTTTTGAAGCTGCTGGTGCCTCCAACGTCCCCCGAACAACAAGATGCAGGGTCCTTCAGAGGTTTGCAGCTGTGCGTACGCCATCCTGTCGACCTCCTCTATCCACTTCAAACAAGCAGAAACGGCTCCAGTGGGCCAAACATTACATGAAGACTGATTTCAATACTGTTTTGTTCACGGATGAGTGCCGTGCAACGCTCGATGGTCCAGATGGATGGAGTGGAGGATGGCTGGTTGATGGACACCCCACGCAAACACGGCTACAGCGCCAACAAGGAGGAGGTGGAGTAATATTTTGGGCTGGAATCATGGGGAGAGAGATTGTCAGCCCCTTTAGGATCCCTGTAGGGTAAAAGATGAACTCCATAATGTATGTGGAGTTTCTCAAACAGCACTTCCTGCCATGGTTCAAGAAGAAGTACCGTATATTCCACAGCAAGATCATTTTTATGCATGATAATTCACCGTCTCATGCTGCACATAACACATCTGCATCTCTGGCTGATATGGGCATAAAAGGGGACAAACTTATGGTGTGACCCCCATGCTCCCCTGACCTCTACCCCATTCAGAACCTCTGGAGCATCATCAAAAGGAGTGTCTATGATGGCGGGAGGCAGTTCACATCTAAGCAACAGCTCTGGGAGGGTATTCTGTCCTCATGCAACACAATTGAAGCAGAAACCATCCAAAACCTGACAAATTCAATGGACGAGAGAGTTCAGAAGCTCCTTTCGAACAAGGGGTCCTATGTGCAAATGTAACATAACCTAGAATAAAGTTTTGAGTTGAAAACTGTTTGATTTAAGTTTCTAATAACCTGCTAATGCTTATAATTTCAAAAATGACCATTTTTTTGGTCTTTATTAAAATGAAAAGGTTGATCGAAGAGTGTGGGGGATCTAAGAATGTGACAATCTGAGGGTCATGTTGCAGGTAGTGCAGCAAGAAGGCACTTATGTGTCTTGCGCATCTCGGAGCCCCAAAATTATTTTCCGGGCTAGATACAGCTAAAAATTATTATTAATTTTAAATCTGGTGGAGCTTAGTATAGATGGCCTAATAGAATCAGTATTGCACACTGCTACAAAGCCCTACTTATTTTCCAGTCAAGATACAGATAAACATGATTAGTAATTTTAAATCTGGTGGAGCTTAGTATAGATGGCCTATTAGAATCAGTGCTGCACACTGCTACAAAGCCTAAATTATTTTCCAGCCAAGATACAGATAAACATGATTAGTAATTTGAAAGCTTAAAACGGTTGGTGAGGTGATTTTAACCAATCATCAAGCTTTTACTCTCCCCAGGATGACACAGGGGTAGAAAAGTCATTTCGGATCCATGATTTGTTCATCTTTATGAACGTGAGTCTTTCTACATTATCAGTGGAGAGCCGCGTGCGCTTTTCTGTCAGCGCACCACCAGCAGCGCTGAACACACGTTCAGACAGAACACTGGCTGCGGGGCATGACAAGATCTCCAAGGCGTAAGTGGCTAGCTCCGGCCATTTATCCAGATTGGAAGCCCAAAAAGAGCAAGGGTCCAGTGACACAGTCATGGCTTCAATGTTTACTTGGAGATATTCCTGTACTATCGTCTCTAGGCTTTGACTATGTGTCAGACTTCTTGTCTCCTGTGGCCTTGCAAAGGATGGGCTAAAAAAGTGGTGAAATGATTCCGCAAAATTGATGTTACCAGCAGATACTGTGTTTCTGTTATGGTTTGAGTGCTGAACACTCGACGGTCCCACAGTTGGCAAGTTGGAACTGTGAGATTCACTATGTGCACCACTGGTGTTTTGTGGAAAAGCACATGTAAGATTCTGCAACAGTCTCTGCTGATACTCCTGCATGCGTGCATCCCTTTCTATGGCAGGAATAATTTCTGCAAATTTACTTTTGTACCGGGGATCTAACAGTGCGGCAACCCAGTAGTCAGGATTATTTCTAATTCTCACAATTCGAGGGTCATGTTGCAGGTAGTGCAGCAAGAAGGCACTCATATGTCTTGCTCATCCAGGAGCACCAAGTCCTTGTTGTGTTGGTGGCGAGGTAACAATCATGCTTCCTTCCTCTGTCCTCTCCCCCCAACCTCGCACAACAGAAATGTGATCAAGGTCTCCCTCATCTGATGAGTCTTCCATCAGTTCGTCCTCCACTTCTTCCTGGGCTCCTGCACCTTCCTCACTAGTTTGGCTGCTACCATGCGCCCTGGTAAAACCATCTCCCCCACCCTCACATGCCTGCCGCCTTGGTGCTGCCGACCGTCTGGACCTTGCAGATGTTAGCCCTTCCGCATACAACTCCTCCTCCTCTACTACCTCCACCTCCTCTTGTGCCACCACCTGACTCCGAATTCTGTTTATCATGTGCTCCAGCATGTAAATCACCGGAATAGTCATGCTGATAATGTCATCGTCAGCACTAAACATCTTCGTCGCCATTTCAAAACTGTGCAGAAGGGTGCATAGGTCCCTGATCTGAGACCACTCCTCCAGCGTGATTTGCCCCACCTCTGGATCTCGTTGGCCCAGGCTATACGTCAGAACGTATTGCACCAGGGCTTGTCGGTGCTGCCACAGTCGCTGCAACATGTGCAGTGTTGAATTCCACCGGGTATTCACATCGCATTTTAGCCGGTGAAGTGACAGGCCCAACGACTTCTGTAGAGATGTAAGTCGCTGAGCCCTACTGCCAGCATAGTAAGGAGGTGTGCACGATCCCTTCTGCGCAGTTAGAAAGCTTGTGGCATGACCAGACAGGCGTTGGGTGCAGGTGGAGGACCGAAAGGAGGTTGAGGACGCAGAAGCAGTGGAGGAACTTTGAGATAAAGAGGATTGACGCACAACTCGTGGGGACGGCAAGTCTTGGACAGCAGCCCCTTGTCCTGCTGTCACCATAGTTACCCAGTGCCCAGTCAGCGACATGTAACGCCCCTGTCCATGCCTACTCGTCCAAGTGTCTGTGGTGAAATGCACCCTGTCACACACAGAGTTTCTCAAAGAAGCGGCGATGTTGTTTGCGATATGCTGGTGGAGCGCAGGCACACCTTTCTTTGAGAAGTAGTGCCGACTGGGCATCTGGTACTGGGGCACTGCGACGGACATAAGGTCTCGAAAATCCTCTGTGTCCACCAGGCGGAAAGGCTCAATTTCTGTAGCCAAGAGCTTTCAGATGGTGAAAGTCAACCTCTTAGCTTTCTCATGGCTAGGATTAAATGGTCTTTTACTTGTCCACATATGAGGGACCGAGGGCTGGCTATTGTGCTTAGACGGGGTTGATAAGGGTGTCCCCGGCAAACTGCCGGTCTGTGAGTAAGATGCAGGCTGACATGTTAGCTTGCCTTGATCCAAAGGTGGTGCTATCGATGTCGGACAGCGCTCAACACCAGCTAGTGTTACCACCTCCAAAGAAAATGATGACCTGCCAATCATGCTGGCTGTTGCGGGTAAAGAGGTGGCAGGTCTGCGTCCCAAAACAGGTGTGACTGCTATCCCCCCAGTCACAGAGGATGAAGAGGCCGCGGATGCACAAGATATGGCAGACGGCGGTTGGCCCGGCCGGCTAGGCCGCATTGTAACACAGTGAGCTTCTCACTGCAACTTATGCTTCATGTCCATGTGCCGGTTCATGCATGAAGTACTCAAACTATGTATTTTTTGGCCTCTACTTAGCTTTTGCTGACAAATGTTACAGATAACACGAATTGGGTCATCTTTATCGATCTGAAAAAATGCCCAGGCTATGCAAGGCTTAGCACCCATGCGACCTGAAGAGCCACCACGACTTGTGGTCAGAGGCAGAGTTGTGTTTGAGGATGCAGTTGTTGACGTGCTTCCAGTACTACGTCTCTGTCCAGGAGGGCGCAACCTGACCTCGTCGTCACTAGCATTCTCCTCCACCTCCTCTGCTGACCTCATCTCTTGGCTGACTGTGGGTTGACAGTAAGTGGGATCTCCAACCTCATCATCATCACCCTGTGCGTTATCACATCCGTCGTCCTCAGATCCAACCTGTTCCTGCCCTGAAAAAAAACTAAAGTTGTCGCTCCAATCAGGTATTTGAGTCTCATCATCGTCTTCCTCATTGTCTCCACCAACAGGAGTTACAGTTTGAGAATGAGGGTCTACATTATGGTCAGAAACTTCAGCGTCTGGTGCTGGATCCGACTCATAAAGATTCTGGGCATCAGTGCAGATCATTTCCTCGTCTGGACTCACAGAAGCGCTGGAGCCAACCCCTGATTCCCAGGCTATAGTATGAGTAAACAGCTCTGCAGACACAACCATCTGTTCTACCTCATACTCAGATGGGCAGCTGAAGATTTGAGAGCTGTGAGGAAGCAAGTGCGATTGAAGTTGATGTGGAGGAGAGCCCACTTAAAGGAGCACTTGATATCCGTTGAAGCACCTGCTGTTTTTGTGCCCCATCTGGAATTTGTAGCGACTGGCGTGGCCGTAAGAAAGGGATCTTATCAGATTGTCCGCTAAAAGAAGTAGACATTTTAGTTTGGCTGGAAGATGGTCAAGCCCAAATATTTTTTCAGAGCTAGATGCAGAAAAAAATGTATTCAATTTGCAACCTGATGGAGGTCAGTATAGATGGACTAATAGACCAAGTCCCACACACTGCTAGAAGCCCAAATATTTTTTCAGAGCTAGATGTAGAAAAAAATTATATTGAATTTGCAACCTGATGGAGGTCAGTATAGATGGACTAATAGACCAAGTCCCACACACTGCTAGAAGCCCAAATATTTTTTCAGAGCTAGATGCAGAAAAAAAATATTTTTAATTTGCAACCTGATGGAGGTCAGTATAGATCGACTAATAGAACAAGTCCCACACACTGCTAGAAGCCCAAATATTTTTTCAGAGCTAGATGCAGAAAAAAATTATATTAAATTTGCAACCTGATTGAGGTCAGTATAGATGGACTAATAGAACAAGTCCCACACACTGCTAGAAGCCCAAATATTTTTTTCAAAGCTAGATGCAGAAAAAAATTACATTTAATTTGCAACCTGATGGAGGTCAGTATAGATGGACTAATAGAATGATGCTATGCCCAAAAGGTTTTACTTCACTAGGTGCAGTAAAAAAATGGTATTCTATACACAGGTGGTGTAGCTTGCAACACAGATAGGCTACTCCACTGACTAACACACTCTGCAATAGGCCAAAAAGGATTAGCTTTGCTAGATTTAGCCAAATGCTGTGAAAAAAACTTGCACAGCACTGGCACAGACCTGCCTGGCAAAAACTGATAGGATCTGATGTAACTTAGTCCTGAAAAGGACTGCAATTACAATTAGTCTTTACTCTCTACCAATCTATTTTAGAGCACAGACCTGCCTGATAAAAGTTGTAGGAAATGCTGTAACCTAGTCCTTAAAAGGACTGCAATCACAACTATTCCCTGCTCCCAAGCTATCTGTAGATTTTTGCGAAAATTGGCTTGAAATTAACAAGGTATAGCGCACACAGCAACAGCGGTGCCGTCTAACACGCAGCTGCAGCAGTGAGAAAATGGTGGCGACGGGGAAATGGCTGGGTCTTATAGAGCAAGGACATGTGACATACACTGCCAATGACACATGCCCTTGCTTTTGTGAAAAAAAGCACTTCGCTCCGTGTGTGCGCTGCTGATAGGCTGACAGATTGCACCTCCCCACTGTAAATGTGGGAAAGAGAAAAAAATATGGAGATCTTCATTATTCCTGCAGAGATCCATCCCCTGCCCCTCCCCCCGCCCCGCTGTACACTCAAACTGCGTATTAACATTAATTTTCTTCATTACTGAGAAAAAATCCAGTTATGATTTTGGTGCACGAACAGTTATCGAACATAACCTCGAACAGCCGAATTTTTTTCAAATCATTCGTGTTCACCGAACGGCTCGAACACCGCCCAAAACAGCTCGAATTTGAGATTGGCGAACAGTTCGAGTCGAACAACGCTCATCTCTAGTAGAGAGTGACCTGAGAACATAATAAATGTAAGATATAAAAAATTTCAAAAATCCTTATACTCACCTAACTGCTCAAATCTAACATCCCACCACTTCTCACTGTCATACATCCGGTCCTCGTTGCATCTTGCGTTTGTCGATGGAGAATTGAGTGGTAGGATGAGTATAAGGATTTTTTTTCACAATTTGATAGCCCGTTAGGTTAAGTGCACACTGAGCGTTTTTGATGTATTTTCACTGCATTTTTTCCATGCGGAAATGCACCAAAAACACCAGGTAATCAGTCTGCCAGCTAATGCAATGGCAATCCTGATGTGCTGTGCACATGATGCGGAAATTTTGGCTCAGGATTGTCATTGCATTAAAAAATGCAGCATACCCATTCTTGTTGCGTCTCTGCAGTGCAAAAACGCTCAAAGAATGGTACCCGGACCAGGTAAGAGGACTCCTTCTCCTATTATCCGACTGCCGCTCCTGCTGATAACAGCAAAAGCGGCGCGGCTAAGGGGAGAAGTAGTCTCCTCACCCGAGCCGGGGCTGTGCACAGTGAAAAAAAAAAAAAAGTAAAAATCTATTTAAAACAAAAAAACGTCCCCCGGTGTCCCGCCAACCTCCTGATATCCCCCGGTGACATGATCATCCCGGCGGCTGGCAGTACACTGACTGGAGCGCACTCACTCCGGCAGTGTACATCACTGGTGCCGGCTGAGGTCACGCAAGTTCATTAGCTGAAGGTCAGCTGAGAGCTCTTGGACCTCAGTTTATGGCACCGGTGCTGTGTGGGAATATTCTCACGGATGTTCACATGCGGTGCTGATGCAGTATGAGGTTACCAGAGCTGATTAGCTGATCGTGAGATGATGAACAGCTGCCTGCAGCAGAGCCATGTACACTGACACAAGTGATTTTACACTCCTGTCAGTGTAAAGTGCTGTCTTCTACAGTAGTCACATCATTGATTGATGTGGCTGCTCTAGAAGTAACCCGGATTTCCATGGGACAATCAGGACTACGTCATGACGGTGGACAGGTGAGGGATATGGTTGTATTTTTTTTTTTTCAGGAGACGAGGTTGTCGTGGATTGAGAGCACAATAAAAAAATTATAAAACCGTGTGTAATTTTATTTCAATAAAATACTTTATTCTGGCTTTGTCTTTATTGAAAAAGCATCAAAAACTTAACTACAGTGTTAGTAGTGGGGGGATCTTATAGACGCCTCTCCATTACTAACCTGGGTTTCATGTCAGCCACCAATACAAGGCTGAGATTAACCCCAACTCCATTACCTCACTCACCACCGCTACAGGGCAGCGGGAAGAGCAGAGGCTAAGCACCAGATTTGGCGCATCTTATGGATGCGCCATTTCTGGGACTGCTGAGGGGTGATATTATTAGCCACAGAGGGGGCTAGTATCCTTGACCCCTTCCCTGGTTATTAATATCAGCCCGCAGCTGTCTTTTTAGCCTTTTATGGTTAGATTTTATAGGGGGACCCTACGTCAAACTCACCCGCAGCATGTCAATTTCTGTAGCTGACACGCTAGTCTCTGCTGTAGATTTTGACTGAATGAAGTGTCATTATAGGCTGTGGATCCTCATGTATTGACAACAGAAGTGCGACATTAGAACACAGCCTTTTGGACACAGCAAAAATACGCTGCGTCTAAAGAGCTGCTTGTTGATGTTTGTGAGGATCTAGTGGACAATGAAACAGCTTTGAGCTGTTATTTGTAGCCAGGGAACATGTTTGCCTGATGGCACCTTCCTAGGCTAAAAATAGCTCTCAGCTGCCCCAGAAATGACTTGAATGGAAATGCTAATGCGATTGGGTGTATGGGATTAGCTGACACCTAGCCCTTTTGTTTGGTGATGACAAGGTGTTAATCAGACCCTTCCATTACTAAAATCTAATTACAGTAAAGAGTTAAATAAACACATACACAGAGTAAAACACTTTATTTGAAACACAACAGACACATTCTTTAATCATTTAAATTAACCAATATATTCACCCCAGGTCTGATGGTAATCCAAGGGTTGAAGCAATATCTCACGTTTCTTTTTTCAAATATCTTTATTTAGCTCCAAAAAGCATTCATTGATGTCCAAATACACATAAAAAAGCATGAAAAATGCATCTCAAAATGTGTCAAAATCGTGGAAAAATACGCGCTTTTTTCTGCAGCGTTTTTCTTGCCAAGATATGCAGAAAGGCTGCAGAAATTTCTGCATTCAAATCCTGAATGTGCGCACATAGCCTTACAGTTCATAAACATTTTTGGCAGCATGATGGTTCTGCTGTTTGCACTGTTGCTTTGAAGCGCTGGGGTCTTCGGTTCAAATCCCACCAAGGACAGCATCTGCAAGGATTTAGTATGTTTTCCCCATCTTTCTGTGGGTTTCCTCCGGGTTCTCTGGTTTCCTCTCACACTGCAAAGACATACTGATAGGGAATTTAGATTGTGTGCCACAGTGATGTCTGTAACCTGCTTTGAAAATACTGATGCTTTATAAAAATAAAAGCATAATAAATAATATAAAGTGGTCCGTGATCGCCACTTTGCTGAATCCGCATGGATGGAAATTAAAAAAAGAAAAAAAACAATACATTTTTTAACAAACAAGAATCTCTTTAAACTACTAGATAGTGCAGATAATGCTTGAAGTTTCAAGGTGGGGGAAAAATTGAGCTTTTGCTGGTCCATCAGGAAAACCAATGCAATTTTTTCCTCTATAATTGCCCTCTCAGTACATTCAGCTCCCTCTACCTCAACTAATCCACCTTAGAGCCTGCTTTTATTTCCAGACCTCCTCTAACTTTTACTCCATTACTTGCCATTATTATACAAGGTCACAAATGGAGCCTAGAAATCTTTTATGGCAAAAATGGAAGCTGGCACGTTTAGGCGGGCTGCATTGTGGGAATCAAGAGCTTTGGGATTCCAAAACAGTTTTTATTAATACCAATGCGTTTCTGAACTGGAGCAGGGCCTTTCTTAAGGTGTAAAAAACAAGTGCACAGGGTACAACAACTGGAGGCTTTAAATAGGAAGAAATGACTCCAAAACGCTTGAGAAACATCCTTGAAGGATAGGGGGAGGAAGTAAAAGAAAAATAAAGGCATTGACAGAGAGAGGGTGGAGTGGTTAATAAAGTGGTAAAAAAAATGTTATGTTCATATTTGTTGTACTAGAGTTTATATGCACGTTATATTTCTTATTTCTGTGAATATAAAATTTTAAACCAGTTACATTATATTTTCATTCTGATTTCTCAACTTAAGAATTGATGCCATTAAAAGAAAACTCAATTTTTGTGAATTTTTCCATAAGTTATAGCTGTAAGTATCCACATTTGATGACAGACTAAGTTCAGATATACTGTATAATACATCTGCTTCCTAAACATCATTTTTCACACATATAGCTATAGTTACAGTACATTTAATCCACATGCTGTGTATAAATAGGTTGTCCATGACAGTAATCTTCTAAAACCATTTGCCAAATTGAAGTTCTGCTGTACTAAGCAAAAAGGTCTAAGAAATTCTAACCTCTTATGGGTTGTATGGCCTCACCAGTTATTCCGCAAGATTAGCAGTGTAGCACAATTTCTAGGCTTTGATTTCCAGTGAGCTCAGGAGATCTTCATTTTCATTAGACACCAAGTAAATGAAAATGTGTCCACATTAATCCAGTAACTAATCTCAGTGTAGCCATTCCAGATCAATACTTTACAGTTTCTGCATGTCTGCATTATACATGCCATTAAATAGTCAGCTTGTCTTTTACTAAAGTAACCTAAAGTGCCCATCACACATTAGCATCGAAAAGCTATCATCAGTTTTAAACAGTCTTAAGAAAAGCTGATATAGAGTTTACTACAAAATATTATCAAATCAATACATTGAACATTAAACTGATGTTAACAAGAGATGAGAGATTTTATCGAAGTGTAATTGATTTCTACTTTAATTTTACAAAAATCCACATTCATCAAAATGTGGATTTTTGATAATTTGATTACGTGCAGATTCAGCAAAATGGCAGCCAACTAGACGCGATTTTTCGGAACAGTAAAGGACCAGAAAAAGGTGAAAAAAATACTGATGTACAATTTAGTGCCTACCCTTCTAATAAAATCAACACATACTGTCTATACTTTCTCCCCATATGGTCCCTGTGTGTACTCTACACCATATGGTCCTTGCATGTACTCTACACTGTATGGTCTTTGTACAATTCTTTTTACTGTCACAGCAACAATAAAAATCCCAGCCTTTTTTACACAAGACTGTGACTTTTGGCTCTGATGAGGCCCGGGATGTTTCTGCATCATGATGTTATGATGTGCACCATGAAGTTATGCGTACATTCACAGAGCCGGAAGTCCCGACCTAGCATGAAGAGGCTTGGGATTTCAAAGGTTATATTAGGATACAACAAGGTACAGACATAAGATGGTGAGGAAAGGAGGGACCATATAGGTGAGCGGTAAACTAAGTATAGGTATTATTTTTATTTTTTACATATCATGTTTTATATGCTCTGAGGTCTAGAAAGACCCCTGAGCATTATTAAGGATATTAAACTCATGGAAAATAACTTGGCTGTAAAACTAATTTTGAGGCAAAATCCACACAATTTGGAGAATTTAAATGTTACCAGACAATTTTCCTAAACAGCTCTGAAATATTATTGTTTATCCTAGCTGAAAAAGCATAATATGGGTTTTAAAGATTTGAAGTTCTGGGTAGTAAGTAATCACCTAGGAGGTTAACGATGCAACAATATTTTATTAATCACATCCATGGTAATACAGCAATTCCAGTTAAATGGACAAAATACAGTTCTCTCAGTCCTCAAGTTACAAACCTGGGATCAGGGGTTCCACTGACTATGTATCAGGCCATACTCACTGTCTCCCAACTTTTTGTTGGCCCACAGATTTTGTATCTTCAGCCAGTATAGTCTGTGGCCCCAGTCCACAGTCCTCCAGACGACAGATAAAACGATGGAAGCACAGATATCCAGTAGCAATATTACTTTAAGAAAGTTTAAATCCATCAACATATGCACAACTGTAGCATGTTTATCCAGCTCAGTCGGTAACTGATCGCCAACACTCTGTAAGCCATCCATCCATCAACTCCACGTCCACTGCCATAGATCCTATCCCTTCTGCGTCCTTCTCCAAACTCCTCACTAAAAAATGTCGCTTATCTCTCTCTGGGTTCATCCCCCTCAAAGTAAAAGTAAATGCCCCCTTAGGTATTTACTTTTTGCTGAAACAATAAAGAATATTCCAGGAGCCTTCACCTGAGACTACATGTAGACCCCCTGTGTTGACAGATACACAATCAACACTCACACAATGGGCCAGATGCTGTTTGGACAATGATTCAAAGGTCCTGAGAAATAGGGGGACCCCATGTCATTTTTTTGGGGGTCCCCCATTTTAATAGCCAGTAAAGGCTAAATATTCAGCAAATCTCAGCAAAGCTTACAGACTCCAGATCATAATATGTGGACATGTCCCCCCGAAAGGTTCTCCTCATTGCTAAAGCTATAGAGAAACAATTGAATGCTGTACCAAGGCCTACTCAAAGGCCTGCTCTAGAGCCTACTCCATCACCTACACCAACTCCTGTTCCTGCTCCAGCAGTTTATCAACTTGCAGATAATCAACAAGAACAGTTGCCATATTCCCCAGGATACCCACAACAAATATACCGCTCACCCTTACAATGGATGGGTCCTCCACTAATGTACAGAGGACCGAGTTTGAGACTAAGGGAACCAATCTGTCACTGTTGTAACCAACCAGGTCATTTCAGAAGAGGATGTCCAGAGAATTGAGGGGATCCTTTCTATGGCTCGATGCCACTCTCCTACAACCTGCAGTTTGAAAGAAGAGATTCTTCACGCAACAAAGGGAATCCACGGTACTTCCGCCAAGAGTATAAACAGCCATCACGGCAGCCACCACAGAGATAGTATGAGACAATGCCAAGAGAACCTGTGCAGAATTACAGAGACCAGCCACCGCAACAGATGTATCAAAATAACAGGGACCCACCACGCCGGTTTGTGGGGGAAGACCAGAATTACCCCGCATAGGACAGTGGCAAACCCGTGCTCACCTTGACCTCAGTTGAAAACGTCCCAACTAAATCTGGACTGATTTCTACTGTCAAAATAGATGTAAGGGACAGAACTTTACCTTTTCTAGTAGACACGGGTGCAGCCAGATCAGTAATACGGTCAAGAGATTTACCCTATGAATTGCTTATATCTGATGATTTCCTTTCATGTGTGGGAGTGGATGGAAAACCACACTCATCCCGACTAGCATTTCCATTGGCTATTGGGAATGAACAGAAGCTGCTGGCCAGATTGCTCATTTCAGTGGCAGGTGCCACTTAATTTGTTGGGAGCAGATCTACTCCAGAAGAGAAATTCTCAGATATCATATGATGAGAATGGAATGCATCTAGATGTCTCTACTCTGTAATTATTAGAGGAACAAACAAAAGTACATGCCCTCTCATTGTGTGTCATCCAGTTTGCAATTACCGCCATACCACAGCATTATCTTGACTGCATACCACCTGAACTCTGGTCTCAAGGTCCAGATGATATAGGCCGGCTGCCTGTCCCACCTGTCCAAGTTTTCCTGAAAGAAGGTGCACGGATTCCCAGACTCTCACAGTACCCACTGAAAGCAGGCCAAGAAGCGTCATTTGATGCCCGGATCCAAGAATTACTCAAGAAAGGAGCATTAATTTCCTCTGTTTCTCCTGCTAATACTCCATTGTTTCCCGTGAAGAAGAAAATTGCAAGAGGAGAACCGGATAAATTTAGGATGGTGCAAGATCTGAGAGCTGTGAATGCAGTAACAATCCTGGAGACCCCAGTGGTGCCAAATCCACAAACATTACTCAGTGAAATTGCCCCTGAGGCAACGCATTTTACAGTAATCGACTTGGCAAATGCCTTCTTCAGTGTGCCTCTGCATCCAGACTGTCAGTATCTTTTTGCTTTTACACACAGTGGAGTACAGTACACCTGGACTGTTATGCCTCAAGGAGCTCTGAACTCTTCTCATCACTTCACACTGGCCTTAACTATCTGTCTCTAACCCTGGAAGAGTGAGAACCCTGAAGTCACATTGATACAATATGTCGAAGATCTACTCCTCTGTTGTCCCGATGATCAAACTTGCCACAGGTTCAGCTATTCTTGCTCCGATTTCTGGCCACCATCATATGCAAAGTTACTCTGCGAAAGCTACAATGGTGTTGTACCAAAGTTGTGTTTTTGGGTCATTGCATATCCCAAGGTACCAAGCATCTCACTGAAGAGCGGAAAACTGCCATCCATGACATCCCATACCTGAGAACTGTCAAACAACTCCAAGTTTTTCTGGGAATGGTCTCAAACTTCAGGCAGTGGATCCCTAATGAGTCAGTTCTCATGCAACCTCTATATGATCGGGTCCACTCTTCTGAGCGTGACCTGCATTTTGACCAAGAAGCTAAGGATGCAATGGATCAGTTGAAAGAACTCATCATTTTAGCCCCTGCACTGGGGATTCCCAACTATGAATTTCCATTCTTTTTATTTGTCTCTGAAGCGTGTGGCCATGCCTCAGGAGTTCTGGCACAAAAACATGGAGGCCACATGAGACCAATCGTATATTATTCCAGTAAATTGGATCCAGTGGCGCAAACAGCTCCAACATGTCTCAAAGCAGTGCGGGCAGCTACAGAACTCCTCCTTGTACTTAGCCATCCTACAACTATACTGGCCCCTCATGATTTGAAAGCTATCCTTGCTCAAACCCAACACAACCATCTATCTATGCAATAATGTGTCAGAATCAAATGTGAGCTCCTTTTACCAGAAAATATAGCTCTTCGGCAATGTACTCTCTTGAACCCCTCCACTCTGCTTCCTCTGTCAAGGGGGGGCTGCTCTGAAGACTTAGGGGGGACCTCGTAAGACCATGAATACCATGATTTGAATGACCATGATTGCCTTGAGGTCATGAAGGCAGAAACCTCTCACCTACCTACTGTCGCTGAACAGCCACTGCCTGAAGCAGATCTGATACTGTATACTGACTGGTCCAGATACGCAGATGAATACGGAACTTACCATACCGGATATGCGATCGTGTCCCCACCAATCGTTGTTTCTGCTGGACCACTGTCATCTTATATGTCAGCTCAAGAGGCCGAACTGTATGCTCTGACCGAAGCCTGCAAGTGCGCAGAGAGTCTACATGGACTCGAGGTACGGATTCGGGATTGCCCACGACTTTGGCTTGATATGGGCCATAAGGGGCTACAAGACAGCCAGTGGAGCTCCAATCCGGAGTGCCGCGGCAGTGAGAAGTCTGCTAGAAGCTATGAAGTTACCTAGGCAAGTGGCTGTGTTCAAAATTAAGGCTCATGGGAAACTGAATTCGGAAGAAGCCAAGGGGAATCATCTGGCTTACATTACAGCAAAAGCAGCAGCTATGGAAACAATATTTCCAGAGGAAGCAGAGGTGTCTGGGGGTATGGAGGTGTTTGTGCTCACCAGAAGTCAGAGACAATGAGGGGATGAGGAAGAAACGAGAATGAGAAATTTGGGGTTGGAAGAAGAGGAGGAAGATGAAGAGGAGCCAAGACTGGAAGAGAATCTGGCACACAGGACTTTAGTGGACTGGCAGAATGCGGTAACAGAAGAAGAAAAACAAGGATGGATCGGACGGGGAGCAACGTTTTGTAACGACGGAATCTGGACAGTGGGAGGAAGAATATGTCTGCCAAGAGCAATGTATCCTACAGTGGTTCAGTGGGCTCACGGAAAGGTACATAGAGGGAAGAATCAGATGATTTCAGTTATCAATAAACTCTATATAGCACCCGAGATCTCAGTTCTTGCTACAAACTATACTAGGAGCTGTGAGATTTGTAACACTTGTAATCCCAGAAGAACAGAACATGCCAAAGAAGAAACAGGCAAAGTCACAGTATCCTTTCCAGAGATTCCAAATGGATCATATGCAATTACCCAAGAGTGGAAGATATGAATATGTTCTGGTGGTGGTGGATATGTTTTCCGGCTGGACAGAAGCATACCCAGTAGCCAATATGACCCCTAGAACTACAGTGAAAAGGCTTGTGGCAGAACTTATCTGCAGATTCGGGATTCCATAAGTGATTGAAAGCAATCAAGGACCTGCCTTCACCACAAAAGTTGCCAAATCAATCTGGGAGATGACTGGGGCGGATTTTGGCCTGCATACTCCTTATCATCCTCAAAGTAGCGGCAGAGTTGAAAGGATGAATGGCACTTTGAAAAACAAAATTCCTAAAGCCAGTAAAGAATTGTCACTTCCATAGCCAGAGGTGCTGCCCTATACTCAATCCGAAATACCCAGAGACAACCCACAGGGCTCACACCATATGAGATCTTGTTTGGTGGGCCACATAGAATGGGTCGATATTACCCACAGCTGCTTAGTTCAGGGAATGATAATCTTGTAAATTTTGTTGTCGGACTTGCTAAAGAGTTAAAACTAACACATGCTACAGTGTACTCTTCTATTCCAAACTCAGATCTTGAACCAGGTACTCACAGTATCCAGCCTGGAGATTTTGTCTGGATAATGAATCACGTGCGAGGCACACTGGATGCCAGATTTGAATTGCCCTACCAAGTGTTGCTTACATCATCACCTACGGCTGTGAAGGTCGAAGGCTGAACATCATGGGTCCATGCATCCCATTGCAAGAAGGCGGTCTCAGACCCACAACCCTGATGTTCCTTTTTGCTGATGACGGTAGCTATGGGGGAAGCCTTTGTTATGGTAACACGCGCATTCCAAGCAATTATTACTAAAGAGAATGATATTCCAGTTTTCTGGTACAACACTTCCTTGAATGTGGTGACTTTCCAATTTGATTTCTGTGGGAATTACAGTAATATAGTAGAGGGTGCAGAGGCCCAGGACCAGAAACAATCTCTGAGTGACGTGTACTGGATTTGTGGTGACATGAAGATTAGGACTAGACTGGAGGCCAAATGGACTGGGGAATGTGCCTTATCTAAAGCAATAATGTCTGTTTACATTTTATCCGAGTCCCAGGAATCCAAAGAGGAAATAAAGGCTGCGTATGCAAGTACATACAGGGCCAAGAGAGAAGTTAACCCCAAAGGCAGTTTTGACCCATGTATGTGTGTATACATATATTATATATATATACATATATATATATATATATATATATATATATATGTATGTTCTCGGAGTGCCTAGGGGGGTGCCAGATGAATTCAAGGCCCGAGACCAAGTGAAGGTGGGATTTGAGTCCATAATACCCATAATAACCATTAACAACAACGTTCATTGGATAAATTACATATATTATAACCAACAAAGATTTGGCAATTACACCAAAGATGCCTTACAAGGGATTGCTGACCAACTAGCACCCACATCTACCATGGCCTTCCAAAACAGAATAGCTCTGGATATGTTACTTGCAGAAAAGGAGGGGTATGCAAAATGATAGGTGAGCATTGTTGTACTTATATCCCAGACAATACCGGCCCCACAGGGAAAGTTACTAAGGCTCTCAAAAAATTTACACATTTAAGTGAAGAACTGGAAAGGAATTCAGGTGTGACTGATCCGTGGGATAAATATTTTTCTAGGATGAGAGATTGTAAGAGTTGGTTAATCCAAGGGGGAATTATTTTACTAAGTGTGATAATTCTAATTACTCTATTGCTGATGTGTAAGATTCCCTGTGTCAAGGGGTTAATTGCCAAAACAGTAGATGCAGCAGTACCTGTCAGCGTCTTGTCCGAAGAATCTAATGAAGAGGCCTATGAACAAACAGTTCCCCTTAGAAGAAAGGTGTTGTACCAAAGAGATTACCAGAAGTAAATGAGTTTGTAAAGTTAAGATCCATATTTCTGTATTAGGGGTGGCCCTCGATTACCCAGTCACAAGATCTTTTAGGGTCTCTATCCCTTTCCTGTAGGTCTTCGTTTGAGTTAGATTTAGGAAACGTCGGTGGGTCCGTCTAAAAGGGACGGAGTGCCCGCCACATCGTAGGGTTCCAGAATAGTCTTAACATCGGGTCAATTCCTTCTCCCCCTCTGATTTTTAGCATATGGATATTAAAGGCAAATAATTGATTTTAGGGGGGTCTGTCAAGGTAAAATATATATATATATATATATATATATATATATATATAATATAAAATCAAATAGTTTCTTTTAATAGATTACCTAATCAGATTATTCCATCATCTCTATATTAATTCACACTATGTGTATGTATGTATGCAAATGTGTATATGCACATGGATTATGTTAATAGTTAATGAATCTATAACTAACAGTTTCTATTCTTATTGTAGGCATGAACAACTAAATGATTTCTCAGGAATGATGTATGTATGTGCATGATTGATAACAGAGAGATTCATGTCGAGTTGGCAAAGATGGCGCTGAGAGACGACTTCACCCCTCCCATCAGAATTCCTAAGGCGTTACTGAGGCCAAGAGATACATGGATGAGCAAATTGCAATGTGCCAAGTTATCAGAAAGAGCAATGAATTTTTCTAATCCCACCTAGGAGTAGAATGCTATATAACCCCATGTCTACGTAATAAAGTATGCCATTTTGCGTGGTTCAGTCTTTGAGTGAATTTTTTCAACCAGATTAGCAAATTTGGTTAATTAGCTTCTTTGCATGCACTCGGACATCTTTAATTTAGAGGAAAGCAGTTACCTAGTGTATCTTAAATTGGTGAAACCTCCACACAGGCATATTGAAGTTTTAGTCCTTCAAAGAAATGCATCAAAAATTTGCCTCACTTTTGATCCCATTGGTCGTACAAATGGTTTCCTCTATTATCTCAAAATAGAGTCCATGAAAATGTTTTTGTAAATGAGACAATCATGTTATTGGTCCTCAAGTCACATTTAAGTTAAAATTAAAAAAAATCTCTTATTGCAACTGCAAACCTCTAAAGGATCATACTGCGGATTTATGATTAACAACAGGTTGGTTACATCAGGTAAATAGAGAGCTAATATTTTATGCTAGCCATAATCAGTAGCATTGGAAAGCTAATCTTCCCGGGTGTGTTTTCTGTTATATCTTTCTAGTCGTTTAGTCAGCAGAAGCACACAACAGGGAGAAAGAAAGTAATTTCATCTTAAATTAAAGAACAAATCCAAAAGAGTTAGCCCCACAAAATCACTGCAGCTTCAGTTTGTTTGTTAGTTTCAGATTACATTTATGCTTAATTGCAAATCCAAATTTAAACACATGTATTGCCAAATGTCTTCTGAGCCTAGGCTTCTCTATCTTCATTATTCTTAGCAGCAATATTTCTCTTGACATACTCATAAATATGATTTCCTAATATTTACTGGTATTAATATATCATGTTGGTACTCAGATTTTAATCTTTGGGAAGTAAAAGTGCTTTGTGTGGTGTTTGTGGCTAGGCACATGCCAGAGAAAGATTAGCGAAAGTTAACTTAGATCTTAATAGGTCTTTGGAGACTATATAGAGCACTAGCTGCCAGTTACTATCATGAAACCTATCCATCTCTGTTTCTTGGATGTATTTCAAGTACAAATTCAATATTAGAGAGTTTTGTTTAAAAAATAGCTCAGGGGGATATTCAAGAACATGTCGCTCTACAAGGATGTTTTCTTCATACAAACAGAAGTGTATCCAAAGCTTCATGTTTGTTGCAGACAAATGATATTGTATAAAGCTGATAACATATACAAGGTATATAGAAAATGGCAGATAATTATAATTACAACTTGTTAATTAGGAATCCTGTTGATAGCAATCAGTAAACTAACATGTTTATTAAGAATTACATTAATTAGTGTTTCCTGTGCCTTAGACCAATCATCCCTGGTACTTTTGCTGGATTATATACATGGTTTTATTGCATGAGGTTTGTACTAAAATGACTCTATTTATTTCGATCTTTTTCTCTATCTACAGAGCATTATACAAAAGTCGTATAAAGAGCCTTAAAGGGCTTGTCTATGTCCAGGCTAAATCAGCCCATAGGCTGATAATACTTTAAAATAATAAAGCAATAGCATTTCAATGTGAAGGACATAGCATTGCTTTTCTTCTGCTCCCCAGAGTTTTTTATTGGCAGGGCTGCTGCAATGATGTTTTGCCTTTAACTTACAAACCATGCAGCCTGTCATTAATGATTAGCGGATCAATCAGGTGGAGAATTGCGTTTGAGTCAAATTTCCTGATATTTTGGGTTTTATACATATCTGAAAATTTTGAGATTCGATCAGGGTTTGCATAAAAAGAAAAACCTTGGTTGGCAATAGATATGGGTGAACTCGAACAGTAAAGTTCGTGGTCTATACCAAACACCTAGTGTTTGGGCATGGACCCCGAAAATGGACTTCATCTGTAAGTCTGTGTTACTGTTAGGATTCGGTACCCGGAACATTGGGTGTTTTCCACTCTGTCATCTGCGTGACAGTGCAGGAAATACGGGCTCTGATCGGTGGTAAGATCATTACCGCCGGTCAGAGCGATGTGGGGTCACGCTGTCAGATGACAGCATGAGCCCGCAGCTGTGACTGTGACCAATGGTAAAAGCTTACCACTCATCACAAGTGTTGGCTGATGAGAGTACTACTCCCATCAGCCTACACCTGCTGTCACTGATAACATCGAGAGCAGGTACCACTGATGGGAGTAGTAATCAGCCGGCGCATGTGCTGAAAGTAAAAAATAAAAGTTAAAATTAATAAATAAATATTTAAATAAAAGTAAAAAGCAGATATACTCCCTTTAACGCTTAATCCCTGAAGCCCTTGTCCCCTCTAAAAAAAATCAAAAATGAAAAAAACATAATACTTACCTAACACCTAATCCCCGAAGCTCATGTCACCTGTAAAAGAGAAAAAATAATAAACCACTACAATTATCAACCATAATCCATATTGTCTCATGAAGATCCGGATCACTTGAAGAGCAGTCACATCAGCTGATGTGACTGCTCTACCTGGCAGCTGGCTACACACTGAAACAGGCAGTGTGTAGCACTGAGCTGCCTTGAGAAAGTTCACAGGAGTTCATCAGCTTATAAGTTCTGGTGATCTCACTTATGGTACCGCCTCTGTGTGAGAAAGTTATCATGCAGCGGCAGTGCCGTAAGTGAGGTCACCAGGATTCATCAGTTTTTGAACTCCTGTGAACTCTCTCACAGCAGCTCAACGCTATACACTGTCTGTGTCAGTGTGAGCCTGCTGTTGTGTAGAGCAGTCACATCAGTGACTGCTGAGGTGACTAATCTACAAGTGATCTGGATTGTCGTTGAACATTATGGATTATTTCATCACATCGGACAGGTGAGGGATATGGTTTTCTTTATTTTTATTTTTATTTTACAGGTGACAATGACTTCAGGAATTAGGCTCTAGGTGAGTACAATTGTGTTTTTTATCCTTAAATAAATGAATAAAACCGTGTGTACTTTTATTTCAAATAAAGGATTTTTTACGTGCTGTGTCTTTATTTACAAACTTTTACTATGGGATAAATAATGATGGCGTCTTATAGATTCCTCTCCATTACTAACCCCTGGGCTTCATGTCCACTGTCAATATAAGGCTGACTTGAATCCAAACACTATTACCCCACTTGCCACTTCACCAGGGCAAATTGGATCAGCCGAGGTTATGCTCCAGATTTGGTGCATCTTATCGATGTACCATTTCTGGGGTGGCTGAGGGCTGATGTTATTAGCCTCGGAGGGGGCTAGTATCCATGGCCCCTTCCCTGGCTATTAATATCAGCCCACAGCTGTCTGGTTAGTCTTTGCTGGTTAAAATTTATAAGGGGATCCCACGTCAATTTTTTTCTGGGGTCCCGCTTTAGACTAGTCAGTGAATTTTTTGAGCTAAATGACCCTTTCCCTGACTAGTAATATCAGCCCCCAGTGGGTGGCTTTCTCTCTGCTGGTTATGAATAATCGGCGGGAGCCCATGCTGTTTTTTAAATTTAATTCTTTATTTTACACATAATATACACTGCAAGTGCTGACTACAATTCCCATCATTGTCACCTGGCCACGCTGATCTCATAAAGAACAGGTGACAATGATATGAGCTGCACTAAGCACCCGGCACCTATCCAGCACTCGGCACTCCAGCATCCAACAGTTCTGCACTAGAGACCAGGTGGCTTGAACTCGGGTCACCTTTAACCAGAGTTCAAAGCCAACAGGTCTCTCAGAAGGTGCAAGGCCCAGGAACCTCATGGCAAACTTTGAGGGACATTTTAAAGGGTTTGTCCAGTCAAAACTAGTAAGTCTGAAGTCACTCTGTGTGACTGCAGACTTATGAATGCAAATCATGCACTGTGAGCTGTGGCGATTTGTCGGTTTCTGACCCGGGACCTGAGGGTATTTATAAGTTATACATACCCCTGGTGAGTGAGTGCGTCCATTGGCCTGGGGTATGTATAACTCATACATACCCTCCGATCCTGGGTCTGAAACCAGAGAATCACCGCAGCGCACAGTGGGTGCACTTTGGGGATTCATAAGACTGCAGTCACACAGAGTGACTGCAGACTTATTGGTTTTCACCAGACAACACCTTTAAGGTTACTGGCATTTCCATATGCTGGAAGACATGGAGGCTGTGAACTAAGGTTACCTTTGGTATTTTTTTTTCTGTACTTGTTAATAAAAAAGGAAAAAATTGGCGTGGGGTCCCCCATAATTTTCATAATCACCAGAAGGAAAGCCGATGGCTGGGGGCTGATGTTAATGTTCTGGGAACGGACCCATAGCCCTAAAGTTTCCCAGGTTATTTATATCAGCTGACAGCAGTTTGCTTAACCCCCCAAAAATTGACATGGGCCCCCCATATACTCACTATCCAGCAAAGGCTCAACAGAAAGATATGGGCTGACGTTAATAAAACCAAAATTAGTCCAAAGACATGAGGTCAGACAACTTCGAAACTATGATACCAAAAAAAATCTGTAGCGGCATATAACCGCCAGACAAGAAGAGATTCTGACAATGTGAAAGTAAAATATAAACAATTTTATTTCAAATAAGGGATAAAAAATGTAATGAATTAGACAAGGAAAATAAACCTCCAAAAATAGAGGGGGTGGGATACACAATGTGGTCTAATGAATATTAAAGATGTCATATTAGGCAACCTGCAGGATTGTACTCCTAAACGCGGTAAGATAATTAACCCTAACAATTTGAGGCATGAAAAACAAAGAACTACTATACCCAATATTGCGCAAGTGTGACAAGGAGAGTATATCCAATGTGAGTTCCAGTTATGTAAAACAAGGAAAGGGGGGCTCTGAATGGGATATTGATGTCACTATAATAATAAATCTTGAAAGGAGTAAGAAAAGGTGCCTGTAAAGGAGGGAATAGGAATACCTCGTTGTAAGGTGGGTTGGGTCCTGGAGAGCTGGAGACCAGTTGTATCCTCCCCACACACAACAGATGATGTTTCGCTTAATTCCTTCTTCCGGGGGCATGTCGATCTTACCGCCGATCAAAGCCCCCGTTTCCCGCGCTGTCACGCAGATGCCACATCTGAGCTTGTAATTTGTTTGCGCTGAGTTTCAGCTGTATCCAGGG
Organism: Phyllobates terribilis; assembly: GCF_046119375.1. Taxonomy (NCBI): domain Eukaryota; kingdom Metazoa; phylum Chordata; class Amphibia; order Anura; family Dendrobatidae; genus Phyllobates; species Phyllobates terribilis. Next base: position 344,691,492 of record NW_027362767.1, on the reverse strand, counting down.
CTGCACAGTAAAAAAAAAAAATGTTTTTCTGTTGCTACTGTGATACATGAATCAGACCACATCTCAGCTTGTAATTTTTTTGCACTGAGATACAGCTGTATACAGGGCTCATCCACAATAAAAAAAATCTAATTTTATCTGTTACTACGATGATACATAAAGCAAGGCACATTTCAGCTTGTAATTATTTTTTGCGCTGAGATTCAGCTGTATCCAGGGCTTGTCCAGAGTAAAAAATCTCATTTTTGGTTGCTAATAGCATGCTCCAAAAACATTATCTTATCAAATAAATACTGATTGATAATTTATTGACAGTGACAGATAACTCACAGGTCTGGGCATAGGTTTGTTAAATAGCTGGTTAAAACAAGGGAAGAGTACATCCAACATGACTGGGAAAAAGCAAAGTGGAGGTGGAAGGCTGAATAGGCTTAGTGTTCAAGGTGTACGTGGGGTAGATGGTAATGTTAGTGGTAGCTCTACTGAACCAACATCGCCACATCCTATCCAAAGACAACTAACAACTTCTGTTATTGGACTGGTTACTCCACTCTCTTTGTTTGGCAGCCTCACAGGGGTACACCTTCTAGATGAGGGCCAGAAAGAGCATGTGCTCCAGTGGAAGGCAAGCGCTACATCAAGTGGCCTCTCCTTTGCTTCCTCCACCTCAATATCACACAGTACAGTCCACAGAGGTGGCACCCCTATTATCCTTGATTCCCCCTGCATCACCACTCTCCAACTGCCCAATTGTGACTGTAGGGAACCACAGATGGGAGAGTGTGCAGAGCTGTTCACACATTCTTTGCCATGGGCATCAGAGGTCTGCTCCAAAGATTCACAGACTCAAGAGGAGGAAAGCGTCTGCACCAATGTCCAAAATGTTTTCCTGTTGGACCTGGAGCAGGACAAAGTAGGGTCCGAGCAGAATCCAGACCCTCGTCACCAGACATTAACCACCATGGGGCGAGTTGATCCTGATGAGAATCAGATACATGAGGTGTACGTGGACTGCACTGTGCTGTCATGGCAGGAAGAGGAGGAGAATGATTTTCCGGGCGAGGAATGGGAGAACACAGAGGATGATGATTAAGTTGTAGATCCCACTTGGAGTGAACCAAGAGGCATGCAGCTGAGTAGCTTAACTGAGGAGGTGGACGAGGAGGAAGACAAGGAGGTTGTTACTGCCTACAGCACAAACACGGAGTGATGCAACCAGGTGGAGCACTGCATCCTCAGGAACAACTGAGGCTGTGAGCTGCAGTGGTTTCAGGTCTGCAGCTTGCAGGGGCAGCAAGGGTTGCCTAGCGCGGGCCTTCCTTTTTTGAAATGGCAAAGAATGAACCAACTCATGATATCTGTCAACTTTGCAAAAAACAACTCAGAGGCAAAAATTGCAATAATTTGAATATTACATGCATGAACCGTCACATTCACAATCAACATGCATTAGTCTGGCAATCTCACTGTGATTTTGGAGTACCAAAATACACTTTTACACTACCTTAGGAGAGGTTTTCACCAAGACAGCAGTGAGGCACACAGCGTGCGTCACAGCTCTATACTTCCAACCCCAGGAATGTCAAAAACTTTAGCAGCAGTGTAAGTGGCAGAAGTTATTTCTGTGAGTCGTCTCACACATTTTTTAGACCAGCTCATGCACGAGCACAACAGAGTACAAGTCTGACACATAGTGAACAACTGGAGAGGATCATGCAGGAGTGTCTAGAGCTCAATATCAATACAATCAGGGAGGGTTTGGACACTTTTTTTACATTTTGGCCTTCAAAAATGGAAGCATGGCTTGAGCTTACCTGTCACACCTTGGAAGTTTAATCATGGCTGACAGCCAGCATTCTCTCAGAATGCGTCTGCAACACAGCTGCTGGTGTCCTGACAGATAAGCGCATCTGGCTGTCCCCTAAATGTGGAGACTGCCTAACTTCTATAAAGATGAACAAGTCATGGAACTTCAAGGACTTTTGCACCCCAATCGCAGACTGTGAAGACTAGGCGATGGTGTAGTGTTTAGTGTGCTACATTGATCTCACGTCATTGCAGTCTCTGATATCTTTGTCGTGGCTTCTGTGCATGCTGATGATGTTAACAATAATTTTTGGAAATGTGTAGACTCCTGATTGGGTCTCCATTTAGTGGGTTGGCTGTAGTGGAAGGTGTGTCAGTGCCCCATTATACTATTTTTACTCTAGTGAATTTGATGCCACTTTGCTGGTTTCTGCCCTTAATTTTTGGAAATGTAGAGACTCCTGATTGGGTCTCCATCTGCTGGGTAGGTAGTAGTTGCCGGGATGTCAGTGTCCCATTATAATAGTTCTACTCTGGTGAAATTGATGCCACCTTGCAGGTGTTGGCCCCTAATTTTTGGAAACATGGAAACTCGTGGTTGTGTCCCCTTCATGTGTGTTGCCTCTAGCAGTAGGGCTCCAAGATCAGCAGGCCTTCACTTACTTTCATTCAACTACCTGTGTTACTATAGTTTAATTTTGTACCAATAGTACTCTATGAAACTGATGTTTGTGCACCTGAGTGTGGCTGAGCAGAAAAGCAGCTTGAGCTGTGGCATGAGGTATCAGGGCTCCCAGCACAGCAGACCTGCACCATTCCCTCACCACCTCATAATAATTTGAAGTTAAATTCAAAGCTGTAAATGCTGGCCCAGACCCCAATACTTCATGCATTGCCCATGGCTGACTGCTGTTGTGCCATTTTAAAATGTGTACTGTGGGTCAATTTATGCCACTTTTCATGGTGTCTGCCCCTAATTTGAGCTTCATATCGAGAGGTCCAGAAGTCTCATTGACAGTTACAGGAATAGTTTGATTGCAGTGATTGCCTCAAAAGGTTGTTCAACAAATTATTAAGTTAAGGGTATCATCATTTCTGTCCTGGCCTATTTCATGAGTTTAATTTTTTTAAAAACTCAGAGTTGAAAAGCAATTTCTTACTTTCATTTGTTCATTTTCATAGATTGTTAATTCATTATTACTTTTGTCAGATTCAAGTTATTTCTGTGACCATTGTGGGTTTATCTTTCATTAAAAGAGGGGTACCAACAATTTTGACCACGTGTGTAGGACTGCTCACAAGAGTCATCATTTGGAGATTTGCACTTCATATCTATTTGCTGGACATAGTGGTAATACACTAAGATAGCAGACGATCACGAGCCATGCATCACAGGCCCTTGATCGACATGTTTTGATCCACCCTTGATCCACAAGTTTTGGATCCCTGGCATAAAGAGAGAAAAAACATTAACGAGTCTACTCCTAGCCTCATGTGAAAGGAAATATTGTCTTTGTCCAGATTTTCATCTAAGTGGTGGACAGGACACTACTTCCCTGGCACCAGTTCCAGCGAATAATGAATTCTACAAGTGTTGCATAAAAGTGGTATCAGTTTTGTAAAGTTACATTCAAAACAATGCAAAACGAATGTAACATGATAATTTTAAAGCATGATCTAGAACAGTCAAAACAATAAACCAACTGTTGTTAATGACAACAACAAAAAGGGTCTGTTTTGAAAAGATTTAGAGATTATGCCAAAATGTCTGCTGCTAGCACAAATGTTTAATGCAAGAATGGAACACGTCCAAAAAGACAGAAAAATGCTTAGAAGAGGAGTTGACTTGAGGACAGAAATTTAATTTGTCAAACCCTAAATAGTCTACCATCAGGAATGATTTATTACTAGCGTATCTTAAAGATTTCATTTTTGTTTAATGTATTTTAAAGAAATACTAAATCTGTATTTTTCAGATGCTGAATAGTGTGAAAAAAGTGAAAAAAAGTAAAAAAAAAATAGTACAAATATTGTTTATCTTCTGTCCACAGGGGAAAGAAGGTTTTATTAAAGGGATAAACAAGATGTTTGAGCTGAGCTATCAAGTAGTTATGAGATGAGAAAGCTTATTATAAAACATGTTATAAAATGGTTCAAGAGGTTAAATGTACACATATTGAAGAAATAGACTGCCCTGACCTTGAAAACTTTAATATCAAGGAGTGTGCAAGCTAATAGATAGAATTTCAAAAAGCAAAATTCTGCTAATGGCAAATTTCTTCTGGTGTTGATAAATGTAGATATAATACAGCTCATTCTATCACAAAGAGTAAAACGTAATATGAATCTTTAGGTATACAAAATATCCTGTAATTTATGGAAATACACATTAATTTTTAAATGTTATGGGCAGTAATATTTCAATGTTTGCCTACAAAATATCATAGAAATGAACAAATATTTTTTTTATTTATTATCCAAAATGCAAATCTAGAAATTGGTCAATATCATTATATTATCGCTAATTGTCTCTTTAGAGAGGAAGAGGGCTAGAACTCTAGTGCCACATATAGGAAGTAGCAATTCTAAAAGTCAATATCGACTCTCTAACGAGCCTTATCACATGACTTAGGACAAAAGGCAAAAATAGAATCTCAATTTGCAGACACTGTGTTTCGGAGTACTGCCCCTCGTCAATGCAAATTGTGAGATCTGGTTTGGCTGGGTTCACTAAAATCTACTGAGCAGTAGTGGCCACATGTTCCACAAATGTTTGTTAGTAAATGCATTTAGGGCAGTATTAAGGCAGTCTTATCGCAGGTGTTAAATATCGCTAACCTGCTCTATGCAGTATAAGCTGATCAGAGGTCTTTTTATTGTCTGTTTAGACAGGCTATCTGCACTTCCATTTGCATAGAACATCATATTCTTGGCAGCAGATTTCCAAGTTACACAGAATGATGGGCTGAAAGAACAAGGATTTTTAAGCAAGATTAAAAATCATTACTTCAGACAAATGCTCAATTTGCTGTTTAGATAGACCCATAATTAAGAAAAAAGCTTTCCCAGCAACGCTCGTTCCTGATTATTGGTCTTTGAAAATGTACCCAAAGTAAAACTAAATGAAGAATTATATCCAATCAACTTTTGCATGTAATTCCGTTTCACTACAGACCTTCCAAGTACCTTTCATGCAATGCTAGTGAAATTATTCATTGTCTTTGAGGAGTAATAAGCAACACCCAGAAACAACTAAAATCATAAATTACAGAAAGAAGAGGAGGATAGGGGAACAAGACAAAAGAGGCCCTTACATCACAATCCTTAAAGGGGTTGTCCAGTCTTAATGTACTAGTAAGCAGTCACTGTGTGTGACCGCAGACTTATGAATTCTCACACAATAATTCAAATGTAGTCCAAAAGCATAAGGTCAGACAGCTTCCAAACTGTAATAACACAAAAGAGGTCTGTCGCGGCACATAACCGCCAGACAAGAAGAGATTCTGACAAGATATGAAATTAAAACAATATTTATTCAGTTCAAAAATAAAAGATGCATTAAAATTAGACAAGGGAAAACCTCCAAAAAAATGGGGGAATGGAAAATACTAAAGGGTCCACTGCTAGCATATGTGTTGCATGAGTATGTTTGCAGGATGACACACCTCAATCGGTAGAATCCAAACAATAGAGATATATACCAATAAGAGGACTATTATGTCCTAGTATAGCGCATGTGCGACAAGGAAAATAAGTCCTCACTAAATGTACATCAAATCTCAATAAGGCTAAAGTACAGCAAGGCAACAGCAACTTATATTAGATACAGATTTTAGGCCAGAAGCAAAGGTACGCTGAAGCAAAAAGGAACCTAGTAAGGAAACATAAGTACCTGATTATGGAAGTGGATCCTGACAAGCAGAGACCAAAGTGTCCTCCCCCTACACCCGACGGACGCCGTTTTGCAATGTCGCTTCTTCAGGGGCGTGACACGACATTGCGAAACGGCGTCAGTCGGGTGTAGGGGGAGGACACTTTGGTCTCTGCTTGTCAGGATCCACTTCAATAATTGTCAGAATCTCTTCTTGTCTGGCAGTTATGTGCCGCGACAGACCTCTTTTGTGTTTTGAATTCTCACACAGTCTGCACTGTGCGCTTTGAGGATTCTCCAGTGCTGGCGCCGGGAGAAGGCAGTCATATGATAGCAAGTAATTCAATGTGCATACTCCTGGCCACATTCCAACTAGACTGTTTATGATCTCTCTTACACTAACATTGAGCGAATCTGTGAACCTCTAGTCACATTTCTGCAAATGTGAGAATTCACAAGTCTGAATTCACATAGAGTGACTGTAGATTTGTATCTTAAGACTGGGCAACCCCTTTATTATGAAATATACTTCTAAATTAGTAGATAAAGCTGCAATATACTTTTATAAATGCTAATTGACGAACAATGATAAATGAAAGTTTGTAGACCATTTTTAATTTTCCATCTTTCTGCATGAATTTGATTTAAAAGTACATCAGATTTTCCCACAATTCCTAAAAGTAGATAAAGAGAAACAAATCAAACAAATAAGTTAAAATGATAAAACTTTGTAAAAAATGTAATGAGGAATATGATGTAATATCACATGTCTGTGAGTGGAAAAAAATAAGTTAGCCTTCAGGAATAGCAAATAATTTGAAGGTGAAATTAGAGTCTGGTATTTTCGATCAATGGTAACTCACACCAGATTGTGATCCCAATCTGTTTAAAAGGGACCTTTCACCAAATTATTCATGTTGAACTGGACACAGAATTAAATAGTGGCTGCAGAACATAATAAAATATGTTTTTTTTTATTTTGCCAATTTGCAAGTACAGTATATTAGCAATAAAATTATTTGACACCTAATGAGTTAATTTATGTTGAGTTAATTTATGTTAAGTTCAAGTGGGTGTTATCAGATAGTTTTCACTGGAGGCATGCATTCTTCTTCCTGCATGAGTTTCCCTACCATAAGCAGACAGCAACTCAGCAGAAATAAAACATACCCAATTCTCAATGTGTGAGATGCAATGATATAGTTCTGATTTCCTGCTCTATCCTGCATAATCAGAAAGCATTGGGAGATTAGATGACAGATTATTCTCACAGCACTTTTTACTTATGCACAAGGTCAGACCAGGAAATCAGAGCTGTATCATTATATTTCACACACTGAGAAATCTAAGCTAATGTGGGATGTGCTCATTTTCTTCTGTGTTGCTGCCTGCTTATGATTGGGCAACTCATGCAGGGAGAAGTACACACCCCCGTAAAAACTAGCTGATAACTTTTGTTAAATTCAAGTAGGTTTTAACTCATTAGGTGTCAAATACCTTGATTGCTAATATCTTCACAACACAGAGGTGAAATAAAAAAAAATGTTTTCTTCTGCTCTGCAGTCACTGTTTAATTATGTGTCCAGTTCAACATGAAAAAATTTAATTGAAACGACAGTGATCTAACAAAGTCTGATCTTGACAGCACAAGCTTGTTGGAGTTTATCATTAGTGTAGAGCGAATTTGTTTGGCATTTCAAATTCTGGTTCGTGTTCGGTGTTCCGGCTTTTTCGCGGCAAAAAATCCACCCACAAACATCCCTGATTTACCACATAACATCTGCTTGACAGAGTGGCAAATCAATGATGTTGATGGGCGGAGACGATTTTTTGGCGCGAACAAGCCGGAACCCCGAACACGAACCTGAATTTGAAATGCCAAACAGATTGCTCAACACTATTTATCATGCCACAAACAAATGACATTTCTGAAATCCTCAGAAGAAGAGTGGTACATAAAACCATCTCTAAAATGTGACTCCTAAAGATTTAGATGCAGTTATTGCTAAAGGGTTCACAAACTTTCAAGCGCCATTCTATGCAGAAAGATTACATATTAAAAGCAAACACCTCTCTCATGCATAGTGATTTAATATGACTTGGATAATATAATTTACTAGTGTTTGAATTTCCCATCAGAAGGTCAAAGTTGTAAATAAAAAAGATAATAATGTTTATATTTTTATTTATTTTTAAAGGTCATTACCAGGAGGCATTTCCTCTGTTTATGTGAATAAAATATTTTCCTTGTGTTAAATACTTATATGCCAATCTACACATTACTGGAAATGTGCTACAGTAGATTATCAGTCCTAATTCTTTTTTTGTTTACTGGAAGCCCATGAAAACATCAGGTTCAACATATGAAAAAAAATCAAAAAAGTATTTTAAAAATTTCAATTGAACAATTTGAGCCAAAATGGCTTATCCTCATGCCAAAAAAATTGTGTTATTTTACTTTGACGGTAAATCCATCTGATGTTATGCACACGCCCGGGCTGAGCGGCGTGTGCGTGTGATTGTAGTGATTCCACTGGACCGTGCCAGAGAGTGAATGCCTGGAGGGGCTTAACTAGGTATTCACCCGATCCGACCAGGGTCGCACGACGGCATACGACGCCAGTGCACCAAGGAGGAACCGAGCAGAGGGACCAGGTGCTACTCCAGGACAGACCCCGGACACGGCTGTTGACCCACACAGGGGAATACAGGAACAGACTGGTAGGCTGGCACACAGACTGGTGGGTATAGGCAGGCACGACTGGTATGCAGGCAGGCGGGTATGCAGGCAGGGGGGTACAGGCAAGCACAGCTAGAGTGCAGACAGGGAGGCACTAGCAGGTAGGAACACAGGCGGGGTAGGACCCAGTACACACTGGGACTCAGAAACAATACAGGCAGAGGGGTACAGGCAAGCACAGCTAGAGTGCAGACAGGGAGGCACTAGCAGGTAGGGACACTGGCGGGATAGGACCCAGTACACACTGGGACTCAGGAACAATACAGGCAGAGGGGTACAGGCAAGCACAGCTAGAGTGAGGCCGCCCAGAGAGGTGAGCGAGAACAGGGCAGGACAAGGCCGCCTGGAGCGGTGAGCAAGAGTAGAGCAGGACAAGGCCGCCAGGAGCGGTGAACAAAGGGTCAGAGCTGAGCGAGACTGCCGGAGCAGTGAGCAAGAGTAAAGCAGGACGAGGCCGCCTGGAGCGGTGAGCAAGAGTGGAGCGAGACTGCCGGAGCAGCGAGCAAAAGGGTCAGAGCGGAGCAAGGCCGCCGGAGCTGTAAGCAAAGGAGTCAGAGCAGACTAGAACCGCCGGAGCGGTGAGCAAAGGAGTCAGAGCAGGCTAGAACCGCCGGAGCGGTGAGCAAAGGAGTCAGAGCAGGCTAGAACCGCCGGAGCGGTGAGCAAAGGAGTCAGAGCAGGCAAGGCTGAGTAGGGGGGACAGGGCTCTGTTCACACGGAACAGACAGGAAGGGAAAGGCAGAGCCAGACACCCACAGGGTACTTGCAGTGAAGTAGCGAGTGGACCACAAACTCACAAACGGGAGTACAGAGACAACAGGCAGGAGTTAGGTACGAGTTCAGACTCTGCAGAAAAAGGAAAGGAACGGACATAGAGAAAAGACAGATGAAAGATAGGAGAGAGTACAGACTGGAACTGAGTGTACGGATGAGACCGACACTGCAGCGGGACACAGGAGCGGGTCTGGGAATACGGCCCCCAGAGAGGCGGGACGAACAGGCAAGGAGCGTGTTCAGACAGGACAGACAAGATACAGGAGCAGGTCTGGGTAATCGGCCCCCAGAGAGGCAGGACGAACAGGCAAGGAGCGTGTTCAGACAGGACAGACAAGATACAGGAGCGGATCTAGGTTATCGGCCCCTAGAAGGCGGGAGGAACAGGCTAGAAGCGTGTTCAGACAGGACAGACAAGATACAGGAACGGATCTAGGTAATCGGCCCCTAGAAGGCGGGAGGAACAGGCTAGGAGCGTGTTCAGACAGGCCTGGAAATACAGCCTCCAGGAAAGGCAGCAGGTAAGAGTACACAGACAGGACTCAGTTCAGACACGGGAACTGATACCGCAAGGCAAGAGACAAAGACAGGACTCAGCTCAGACACGGGAACTGATACCGCAAGGCAGGAGACATAGACAGGACTCAGTTCAGACACGGGAACTGATACCGCAAGGCAGGAGACAAAGAACGGGACCTGGCACCTTCAGAGTGAAAGCACACACTGAATGAAACACTATGCTCAGGCAGGAATTGATTGCCGCAGCTGGGTTATATACCAGGTGACAGACAGCAATAGGCTGAGGACACACAAGGGGTGTGACCCACAGCAGGTACAAAAAGCAGGAAGTGATCGGACGCCGCCCTTAAGCAGCAAAAACAGACACAAACAGACAGCATGGAGGGAAGCCAGAGAGACATTCTGGACAGGAGATCAAGTGCGCGCTCTTGCACAGTGGGAGATGGACCACTATGCAAGGACGCCGCCAGGTATGTTACAGTACCCCCCCCCCCCTTACGCCCCCTCTTCTTCAGGCCTGCCAGAATCTTCCGCAGGGAATTCGAGGGCCAATTCTTCACTTCGAAGAGATCACTTCCACTGTCCACCGGAAAAACTGGTCTCCTCTGCAAGCTAGGATGCTACCTCCCATCCAGCCATCCTCAGCAATAGACGAAACGGGTGGAGTACCAGGAACAGCACACAAGGAAGTCTCTCTCCACATATTTTCAGGTGGCACCCCAGAGGGTACAGGAGACAACTGGAAGTCCTCCACAGGGTTGGAGGGGGACAGAGACTTGGGGGTAATCTCTGCTTCGCGGTACATCTTGTCAAGCTCACAGGAAGAAATAGACGGGTTATCAGGTACATAATGAGGAAAAGTCACTGTCTCTTTGTTATCTGGTGGTACCCCGGAGGATTAAGGAAACAACTGGAGGTCCTCCGCCGGGTCAGAAGAGTGCAGAGGCTCAGAGAAAACATCTGCTTCAGAGTACACTAGGTCGGACTCACTGGATGAAGCAAGCGAGGTATCAGATCCAGGATATAGGAAAGTCTCTGTCCATTCACCACCAGGTGGCACCCCGAAGGGTTCTGGAGACAACTGGAGATCCTCCGCCTGGTCAGAGGGGTGTAGAGACTCATGGTTAACCACTGCTTGGGAGTACACTAGGTTGGACTCAGTGGACGAAGCGAGCGAGGTATCAGGTACAGAGTATAGGAGAGTCTCTATCCTTTCGCTACCAGGTAGCACCCCGAAGGGTTCTGGAGACAACTGGAGGACCTCCGCCTGGTCGGAGAGGTGTAGAGACTCGGGAGTAACCTCTGCTTCGGAGTACACTAGGTTGGACTCACTGGACGAAGCGAGCGAGGTATCAGGTACAGAGTATAGGAGAGTCTCTGTCCTTTCGCTACCAGGTAGCACCCCGAAGGGTTCAGGAGACAACTGGAGGTCCTCCCCCTGGTCGGAGGGGTGTAGAGACTCGGGGGTAACTACCACTTTGGGGTACCCATTGTCAGGCTCACAGGACGAAGCGGACAAAGTATCGAGTACCGGGTGTAGAGAAGTCTCTCTCCATTTGTCATCGAGTGGTATCCCGGAGGATTCAGGAGGCAACAGGGGGTCTTCCACCAGGTAGTAGAGGTGCACAGACTCTGAGGTAACCACTAGAGATGAGCGTTGTTCTACTCGAACTGTTCGCCAATCTCAAATTCGAGCTGTTTTGGGCGATGTTCGAGCCGTTCGGCGAACACGAACAATTTGAGAAAAATTCGGCTGTTCGAGGTTATGTTCGATAACAGTTCGTGCACCAAAATCATAACTGGATTTTTTCTCAGTAATGATGAAAATTAATGTTAATACGCAGTTTGAGTGTACAGCGGGGTGGGGGGAGGGGCAGGGGATGGATCTCTGCAGGAACAATGAAGATCTCCATTTTTTTTTCTCTTTCCCGCATTTACAGTGGGGAGGTGCAATCTGTCAGCCTATCAGCAGCGCACACACGGAGCGAAGTGCTTTTTTTCACACAAGCAAGGGCATGTGTCATTGGCAGTGTATGTCACATGTCCTTGCCCTATAAGACCAAGCCATTTTCCCCGTCGCCACCATTTTCTCACTGCTGCAGCTGCGTGTTAGACGGCACCGCTGTTGCTGTGTGCGCTATACCTTGTTAATTTGAAGCCAATTTTCGCACAATTATACAGATAGCTTGGGAGTAGGGAATAGTTGTGATTGCAGTCCTTTTAAGGACTAGGTTACAGCATTTCCTACGACTTTTATCAGGCAGGTCTGTGCTCTTAAATAGATAGGTTGTGGGAGTAAAGACTAATTGTAATTGGAGTCCTTTTCAGGACTAGTTTACATCAGTTCCTATCAGTTTTTGCCAGGCAGGTCTGTGCCAGTGCTGTGCAAGTATTTTTCACAGCATTTGGCTGAATCTAGCAAAGCTAATCCTTTTTGGCCTATTGCAGAGTGTGTTAGTCAGTGGAGTAGCCTATCTGTGTTGCAAGATATACCACCTGTGTATAGAATACCAATTTTTTTACTGCACGTAGTGAAGTAAAATCTTTTGGGCATAGCATCATTCTATTAGTCCATCTATACTGACCTCCATCAGGTTGCAAACTGAATCTAATTTTTTTCTGCATCTAGCTCTGAAAAAATATTTGGCCTTCTAGCAGTGTGTGGGACTTGTTCTATTAGTCCACCTATACTGACCTCCATCAGGTTGCAAACTGAATATATTTTTTTCTGCATCTACCTCTGAAAAAATATTGGGCTTCTAGCTGTGTGTGGGACTTGTTGTATTAGTCCATCTATACTGACCTCCATCAGGTTTCAAACTGAATATATTTTTTTCTGCATCTACCTCTGAAAAAATATTGGGCTTCTAGCTGTGTGTGGGTCTTGTTCTATTAATCCATCTATACAGACCTCCATCAGGTTGCAAACTGAATATAATTTTTTTCTGCATCTAGCTCTGAAAAAATATTTGGCCTTCTAGTAGTGTGTGGGACTTTCTCTGTTAGTCCATCTATACTGACCTCCATCAGGTTGCAAACTGAATATATTTTTTTCTGCATCTACCTCTGAAAAAATATTGGGCTTCTAGCTGTGTGTGGGTCTTGTTCTATTAATCCATCTATACTGACCTCCATCAGGTTGCAAAATGAATATAATTTTTTTCTGCATCTAGCTCTGAAAAAATATTTGGCCTTCTAGTAGTGTGTCGGACTTTCTCTATTAGTCCATCTATACTGACCTCCATCAGGTTGCAAATTAAAAATAATTTTTATCTGCATCTACAGTACCTCTGAAAAAATATTTGGGCTTCTAGCTGTGTGTGGGACTTGTTGTATTAGTCCATCTATACTGACCTCCATCAGGTTGCAAACTGAATATATTTTTTTCTGCATCTACCTCTGAAAAAATATTGGGCTTCTAGCTGTGTGTGGGACTTGTTGTATTAGTCCATCTATACTGACCTCCATCAGGTTGCAAACTGAATATATTTTTTTCTGCATCTACCTCTGAAAAAATATTGGGCTTCTAGCTGTGTGTGGGTCTTGTTCTATTAATCCATCTATACAGACCTCCATCAGGTTGCAAACTGAATATAATTTTTTTCTGCATCTAGCTCTGAAAAAATATTTGGCCTTCTAGCAGTGTGTGGGACTTGTTCTATTAGTCCACCTATACTGACCTCCATCAGTTTGCAAATTCAAAATAATTTTTTGTATGCATCTAGCTCTGAAAAAAATATTTGGCCTTCTAGCAGTGTGTGGGACTTTCTCTGTTAGTCCATCTATACTGACCTCCATCAGGTTGCAAACTGAATCTAATTTTTTTCTGCATCTAGCTCTGAAAAAATATTTGGCCTTCTAGCAGTGTGTCTGACTTTCTCTATTAGTCCATCTATACTGACCTCCATCAGGTTGCAAATTAAAAATAATTTTTATCTGTATGTACAGTACCTCTGAAAAATTATTTGGGCTTCTAGCTGTGTGTGGAACTTGTTGTATTAGTCCATCTATACTGACCTCCATCAGGTTGCAAACTGAATATATTTTTTTCTGCATTTACCTCTGAAAAAATATTGGGCTTCTATCTGCGTGTGGGTCTTGTTCTATTAATCCATCTATACAGACCTCCATCAGGTTGCAAACTGAATATAATTTTTTTCTGCATCTACCTCTGAAAAAATATTGGGCTTCTAGCTGTGTGTGGGACTTGTTGCATTAGTCCATCTATACTGACCTCCATCAGGTTGCAAACTGAATATATTTTTTTCTGCATCTACCTCTGAAAAAATATTGGGCTTCTAGCTGTGTGTGGGACTTGTTCTATTAATCCATCTATACAGACCTCCATCAGGTTGCAAACTGAATATATTTTTTTCTGCATCTACCTCTGAAAAAATATTGGGCTTCTAGCTGTGTGTGGGACTTGTTGTATTAGTCCATCTATACTGACCTCCATCAGGTTGCAAACTGAATATATTTTTTTCTGCATCTACCTCTGAAAAAATATTGGGCTTCTAGCTGTGTGTGGGACTTGTTGTATTAGTCCATCTATACTGACCTCCATCAGGTTGCAAATTGAATATAATTTTTTTCTGCATCTAACCCAGCCAATAGTTTTGGCCTAATACCACAGTTTGGCCACTCAGCTCTGCTCGGTTACCATCCATTGTTTTTTTGTGCAAACAACTCCAGAGTTGTGAATTAGTTAACCACCAAAATGAGTGGAAAAAGGCCTGCTGCTGGTGGAAAGGGGAATAGGCGTGTTGGGAAGGGGAAAAAAGGTTGTGTCCGTGGGGTAGGTGTTAAAGCAACAGTAACATCTGCAGAAGAAAGACCATCTTCCAGCCAAACTAAAATGTCTACTTCTTTTAGCGGACAATGTGATAAGATCCCTTTCTTACGGCCACGCCAATCGCTACAAATTCCAGATGAGGCACAAAAACAGCAGGTGCTTCAACGGATATCAAGTGCTCCTTTAAGTGGGCTCTCCTCCACATCAACTTCAACATCACAAATACTCCAGTCCTCAAAGGTGTCACCCAAATCGCACTTGCTTCCTCACAGCTCCCAAATCTCCAGCTGCCCGTCTGAGTATGAGGTAGAACAGATGGTTGAGTCTGCAGAGCTGTTTACTCATACTATAGCCTGGGAATCAGAGGTCGACTCCAGCGCTTCTGTGAATCCAGACGAGAAAATGATCTGCACTGATGCCCAGAATCTTTATGAGTCGGATCCAGGACCAGACGCAGAAGGTTCTGACCATAATGTAGACCCTCATTCCCAAACTGTAACTCCTGTTGGTGGAGACAATGAGGAAGACGATGATAAGACTCAAATACCTGATTGGAGCGACAACTTTAGTTTTTTGTCAGGGCAGGAACAGGTTGGCTCTGAGGACGACGGGTGTGATAACACACAGGGTGATGATGATGAGGTTGGAGATCTCACTTACTGTCAACCCACAGTCAGCCAAGAGATGAGGTCAGCAGAGGAGGTGGAGGAAGATGCTAGTGACGACGAGGTCAGGTTGCGCCTTCCTGGACAGAGACGTAGTACTGGAAGCACGTCAACAACTGCATCCTCAAACACAACTCTGCCTCTCACCACAAGTCGTGGTGGCTCTTCAGGTCGCATGGGTGCTAAGCCTTGCATAGCCTGGGCATTTTTTCAGATCGATAAAGATGACCCAACTCGTGTTATCTGTAACATTTGTCAGCAAAAGCTAAGTAGAGGCCAAAAATTACATAGTTTGAGTACTTCATGCATGAACCGGCACATGGACATGAAGCATAAGTTGCAGTTGGAAGCTCAGTGTGCTACAATGCGACCTAGCCGGCCGGGCCAACCACCGTCTGCCATATCTTGTGCATCCGCGGCCTCTTCATCCTCTGTGACTGGGGGGACAGCAGTCACACCTGTTTTGGGGCGTAGACCTGCCACCTCTTTACCCGCAACAGCCAGCGTGATTGGCAGGTCATCATTTTCTTTGGAGGTGGTAACACCAGCTGGTCTTGAGCGCTGTCTGACATCGATAGCACCACCTTTGGATCAAGGCAACCTAACATGTCCGCCTGCATCTTCCTCACAGACCGACAGTTTGCCGGGGACACCCTTATCAACCCCGTCTAAGCACAATAGCCAGCCCTCGGTCCCTCAGATGTGGACAAGTAAAAGACCATTTCCTCCTAGCCATGAGAAAGCTAAGAGGTTGAATTTCACCATCTGCAAGCTCTTGGCTACAGAAATGCTGCCTTTCCGCCTGGTGGACACAGAGGATTTTCGAGACCTTATGTCCGTCGCAGTGCCCCAGTACCAGATGCCCAGTCGGCACTACTTCTCAAAGAAAGGTGTGCCTGCGCTCCACCAGCATGTCGCACACAACATCACCGCTTCTTTGAGAAACTCTGTGTGTGACAGGGTGCATTTCACCACAGACACTTGGACGAGTAGGCATGGACAGGGGCGTTACATGTCGCTGACTGGGCACTGGGTAACTATGGTGACAGCAGGACAAGGGGCTGCTGTCCAAGTCTTGCCGTCCCCACGAGTTGTGCGTCAATCCTCTTTATGTCAAAGTTCCTCCACTGCTTCTGCCTCCTCAACCTCCTCTCGGTCTTCCACCTGCACACAAAGCCTGTCTTGTCATGCCACAAGCTTTCTAACTGCGCAGAAGGGATCCTGCACACCTCCTTACTATGCTGGCAGTAGGGCTCAACGTCATCAGGCGGTTTTTACTTTGAAATGTCTGGGAAATGTGAGTCACACAGCTGAGGAGTTGTGGTCAGCTCTGGAGAACCAATTTCATGAATGGCTGTCTCCACTGGACCTGAAACCAGGGAAGGCCGTGTGCGACAATGCTGCAAACCTGGGTGCGGCCCTTCGCCGGGGCAATGTCACACACGTGCCTTGTATGGCTCACGTGTTGAACCTGGTTGTCCAGCAATTTTTAGCCCACTATCCCAGACTAGATGGCCTTCTGCAGAGGGCACGGTCGCTGTGTGCTCACTTCCGCCGTTCGCATCCCGCAGCTCAGCGACTTACATCTCTACAGAAGTCGTTGGGCCTGCCACTTCACCGGCTAAAATGCGATGTGCCTACCCGGTGGAATTCAACTCTGCACATGTTGCAGCGACTGTGGCAGCACCGACAAGCCCTGGTGCAATACGTTCTGACGTATAGCCTGGGCCAACGAGATCCAGAGGTGGGGCAAATCACGCTGGAGGAGTGGTCTCAGATCAGGGACCTATGCACCCTTCTGCACAGTTTTGAAATGGCGACGAAGATGTTTAGTGCTGATGATGCCATTATCAGCATGACTATTCCGGTGATTTACATGCTGGAGCACATGTTAAACAGAATTCGGAGTCAGGTGGTGGCACAAGAGGAGGTGGAGGAAGTAGAGGAGGAGGAGTTGTATGCGGAAGGGCTAACATCTGCAAGGTCCAGACGGTCTGCAGCACCAAGGCGGCAGGCATGTGAGGGTGGGGGAGATGGTTTTACCAGGGCGCATGGTAGCAGCCAAACTAGTGAGGAAGGTGCAGGAGCCCAGGAATAAGTGGAGGACGAACTGATGGAAGACTCATCAGATGAGGGAGACCTTGATCACATTTCTGTTGTGCGAGGTTGGGGGGAGAGGACAGAGGAAGGAAGCATGATTGTTAACTCGCCACCAACACAACAGGGACTTGGTGCTCCTGGAGGCGCAACACACATGAGTGCCTTCTTGCTGCACTACCTGCAACATGACCCTCGAATTGTGAGAATTAGAAATAATCCTGACTACTGGGATCCCCGATACAAAAGTAAATTTGCCGAAATTATTCCTGCCATA
Organism: Phyllobates terribilis; assembly: GCF_046119375.1. NCBI lineage: Eukaryota > Metazoa > Chordata > Amphibia > Anura > Dendrobatidae > Phyllobates > Phyllobates terribilis. The sequence continues at coordinate 344,673,951 of NW_027362767.1, read as the reverse complement.
GAAAGGGATGCACGCATGCAGGAGTATCAGCAGAGACTGTTGCAGAATCTTACATGTGCTTTTCCACAAAACACCAGTGGTGCACGTAGTGAATCTCACAGTTCCAACTTGCCAACCGTGGGACCGTCAAGTGTTCAGCACTCAAACCGTAACAGAACCACAGTATCTGCTGGTAACATCAATTTTGCGGAATCATTTCACCACTTTTTTTAGCCCATCCTTTGCAAGGCCACAGGAGACAAGAAGTCTGACACATAGTCAACGTCTAGAGACGATGGTACAGGAGTATCTCCAAGTAAACATTGAAGCCACGACTGTGTCACTGGACCCTTGCTCTTTTTGGGCTTCCAATCTGGATAAATGGCCGGAGCTAGCCACTTACGCCTTGGAGATCTTGTCATGCCCCGCAGCCAGCGTTCTTTCTGAACGTGTGTTCAGCGCTGCTGGTGGTGTGCTGACAGATAAGCGCACGCGGCTCTCCACTGATAATGTAGACAGACTCACGTTCATAAAGATGAACAAATCATGGATCCGAAACGACTTTTCTACCCCTGTGTCATCCTGGGGAGAGTAAAAGCTTGATGATTGCTTAAAATCACCCTACCAACCGTTTTAAGCTTTCAAATTACTAATCATGTTTATCTGTATCTTGACTGGAAAATAATTTGGGCTTTGTAGCAGTGTGCAGCACTGATCCTATTAGGCCATCTATAATAAGCTCCACCAGATTTAAAATTAAAAATAATTTTTAGCTGCATCTAGCCCGGAAAATAATTTTGGGGCTCCGAGATGCGCAAGACACATAAGTGCCTTCTTGCTGCACTACCTGCAGCATGACCCTCATATTGTCAGAATTCGAAGTAATCATGACTACTGGGTTGCCACACTCTTAGATCCCCCAAACTTTTCGATCAACCTTTTAATTTTAATAAAGACCAAAAAAATGGTCATTTTTGAAATTATAAGCATTAGCAGGTTGTTAGAAACTGAAATCAAACAGTTTTCAACTCAAAACTTTATTCTAGGTGATGTTACATTTTCACATAGGACCCCTTGTTCGAAAGGAGCTTCTGAACTCTCTCGTCCATTGAATTTGTCAGGTTTTGGATGGTTTCTGCTTCAATTGTTTTGCATGAGGACAGAATACCCTCCCAGAGCTGTTGCTTAGATGTGAACTGCCTCCCGCCATCATAGACACTCCTTTTAATGATGCTCCAAAGGTTCTGAATGGGGTAGAGATCAGGGGAGCATGGGGGTCACACCATAAGTTTGTCCCCTTTTATGCCCATATCAGCCAGAGATGCAGATGTTTTATGTGCAGCATGAGATGGTGCATTATCATGCAGAAAAATGATCTTGCTGTGAAATACACGGTTCTTCTTCTTGAACCATGGCAGGAAGTGCTGTTTGAGAAAATCCACATACATTATGGAGTTCATCTTTAGCGCCTTCAGGGATCCTAAAGGGGCCGACAATCTCTCTCCCCATGATTCCAGCCCAAAACATTACTCCACCTCCTCCTTGTTGGCGCTGTAGCCGTGTTTGTGTGGGGTGTCCATCAACCAGCCATCCTCCACTCCATCCATCTGGACCATCGAGCGCTGCACGGCACTCATCCGTGAACAAAACTGTTTTGAAATCAGTCTTCATGTAATGTTTGGCCCACTGGAGCCGTTTCTGCTTGTGTGAAGTGGATAGAGGAGGTCGACAGGATGGCGTATGCACAGCTGCAAACATCTGAAGGACCCTGCATCTTGTTGTTCGGGGGACGTTGGAGGCACAAGCAGCTTCAAAAACTTGTCTGCTGCTATGACAAGGCTTTTTTGCCGCTGCTCTTTCAACCTGACGTAATTGCCTGTAGGAAAGAGTCCTCAATTTGCCCCTATCAGCACGCACACGTGTGTACTGTGAATCAGCTACATACTTCTTGATTGCCAAGACACTTCATCCTGATCATCGCACAATGTTGATTGTAGTCATGCCTTGACCTAAACACTCCACAATTTGTTGCTTCTCAGCAGCCGACACATCCTTTTTCTTTCCCATTTTGGCAGAAAATGTAGGCTGCTTAATAATGTGAGAGAGCCTTCTTAAGTAGTCTTGCCTTTCATTGGACACACCTGCCAAACTAATTAGCACAGGTGTCTGCAATTGCTGACAGTGATATAAAGAGCCCTGACACACATCACCATCAATGAGTTTAACTGACAAACAAACAAATTCTTCCCTTATCACTCCTAAACACTTTTTGCGTAATAATTTGGAACGCAGTGTACATGTGCTTTTCCACAAAACACCAGTGGTTCACGTAGTGAATCTTACAGTTCTAAGTTGCCAACCGTGGTCTGTATGGAGTTGTTCAATAAAGGGCCCAAAATTAAGATAACATAGATGGGAGAGGTCTCTATGAATAGGAATTCCTAAGTATTTGATACCCTGTGAGGGCCAGGCAAAGGGAAAGTTGGACTGGATGGAATCCTATATGGATTTGGGGAGGGAGACATCGAGGGCCTCAGACTTCGCTGTATTGATTTTAAAATTTTACCATGTAACAAAGTGATCTATTTCAGCCATAACAGCAGGGATGGATATATGTGATTGAGTGATATATACTAGGACATCATCAGCAAATAGAGAGCACTTGTACTCGGTGCCTCCCACCTCAATCCACCTAATATTGGTGTTATGGCGAATTGATGAGAGCAGGTGCTCCGTCACTAGGATGTATAAGAGAGGGGACAGAGGACATCCCTGCCTTGTCCCATTGGTGATTGTGAAAGGTGATGAAAATATTCTGAAGCACCCCCTGGGCCTTGGGACACCCGGAGCCGGACCCTTTTTGGTGGATGCTGGTGGTTGTAGTCTTCGTGGCGGCGACCCGGTTCCGTGGCTCAGGGCGGTCAAACCAGTGGCGGAACTATTTATGTGGTTTTGATGTTTAAATGTCCGACTACGCCACCCGTGGATTGCGGTCAGAGTGAACCGCCGCTACAGGGCAGACCGCTGAGGCTGGTGTTGTGGGTGCAGCAGAGCGTAGCATAACTCCCCACGGGAGGAGTATATCCTCAGGGCAGTTTATGCGGAGGATGGGGGTGATGGTGCAGGGCAGCAGCAGTAACGACACGGAGTCAGTGATGCAGTCCAGGGCCTTTACTCACAGTTCTTATTATCCAGACCACGTCTGCAGGTAACGGCTGCCCACGTCGTACTGTGCTCACCAGGTGAGGGGCTCAGACAACTCCCAGATAACTTTGGAGCACTTCACAGGACCCCCTTTGTGTGTCCTTTGTCTGGCCTTTCTTACCAACACTTCTGTCCGGCTGCCTCGGGCCTCCTCTTGGTAAACTTGGCGCCAGTTTCCCTGACCCTATGTGGTGCCTTCCTAGCGGGTGTAGCGAGGGGCTGCGCCACATAAAATGTCAGAGCCTCCGGTTTCTAGCTGAGGGTCGTTTCCTGCCTCCACTAGTTCGGGGACCGGTCTCCCCCTTTGGCCTGACCCCTCCACGCAGGTGGATTCGGGCGTGCGGTGGCGACTCGCCCGTCCGCACCCCTGGGATCCCTTCATTCCTCGTTCCTGGAGCCTTCTCCGCTCCTCTTCCTTCCTTCTCCCTCTTCCAGGCCTGGGCCTCTGTTACTAGGCCCGCCTCCGGAGCAGAGCTCATGCAGAGCCCCTGCTCCCTGCCACTTCTGCTCAGACTTCTCTGCACTGAACTAAGATGGTGCCCACCTTTTATACTCCCTTCTCAATGCACCCAGGAACTGCTTCCTCCCTGCTCCTGCACTACAGGGTTCCCCCTCCTCAGTGTTCCCTCCCCCCACTCCAGCCAGGGACAGGGACTGTCGTGCCCATCTCAGGGGCATATTGGTCGCCCTGCCCCACGGCAATGTGGTGTAATGCATGCAGGTGTCGGGTCCTGATCCACACTCCATCCTTACCTGAGAGTGAGATATCACACCTCTGGGTGAGGTGCAATACGTCTGTAGGAACCGAGCCCTCAGGGTGCTACAGTTCCATTTATCTTCAGCCTAGGTGACGTATTGCGATACAGGGCCGTGATTTTGGCTATAAAAGGGTCCCCTAGACCCCTACCCCAAGCTTTTTAAGAGAATCATATATGGCGTGCCAGGAGACTCTATGGAATGCTTTCTCAGCATCCAACGAGAGTATCTAATCACAAATTTTTAACTGCATCTAGCCCAGGAAATAATTTGTGCCTAGTAGCAGTGTCTGCTAGTCAGCGGATTATCCCGGCTGTTAAGCAAGCTACACCACCTGTAGTTTAGACACTTAATTTTTTCAAAGGAAATGCTTCGGGACCATGGGATACTTAGTGAAGAGCATCAGGAGGCACCCCAAGGCATAGGGGCTGGGACTGGCACTAGGATGCCTTGCGGTGGATAGCCGAGCTCGATCCTTATAAAAGCTTTTTAACTGCAGCAGCTTTAGTGGACGCTACTGGAGCTGGAATTACCGCGGCTGCTGGCATGAGACTTGCCCTCCAATAGATCCTTGTAAATGGATTTAAAGTGTATTCATTCAAATTAGAGAGACAATTTAAATTAAAAAGCTTAGAGCTGCCTCCACCACAGGGGGGATCGCTCGACCCACCAGCGGACAGGCACCAGTATTGGGAGAGGGGGGCTGGCCGTCAGGGTTCACCGCGGCTCTGGCACAAACCCGGCGACACGGAGGTGGCACGGGTAGGAGCGGACTGGCCGTGTCGGCTTCTCACTTTTTGGATTTTAAAAGGGCATGACATGCCTATATCTGTGTCTCCCCCTCCTTTTACTCCTCCACCTCTTTTATTTTCGCATGACTATATGTACTTGTCACTTTTCCATGTGTTAGTTATGTCTTCTGAGCAGTTTGTCAGCTTTTGGACACCTTTGAAGGTGTTTTCTATGTGTTTCTATGTGTTTTTGTTTGCCTGCCATTGGTTTTAACGGTGTTCGAAGGTGTTCGACGAACAGTTCGACGAACAGTTCGGCGAACACACGGGTGTTCGACGAACCGAACCGAACTCGAACACTACGGGGGTGGCTCAACACTAGTAACCACAGCTTTGGAGCATTCTTGGACATGCACATCGGTTAAAGTGGGTGAAGCATCTGATGCCGGGTGCAGGAAGTTCTCCTGTGTGGAGTCTGGATGGGCAGAAGTCTCTTCGGGCAGGAGAACTGGTGCACTACCCACGCACATTACCCGTTGGGGCTTCTCTGGGATACAGGGAGATGAAGCTTCAGTAGGGACTTCAAGGTTGGGGTCAGGAGGTCTCAGGGAGGACAGACCCTGGCGTGACGGCTTGCCTCTACGTCTAGCACGTCTGGACTGCCTCTTGAGGTTGGGAGAAGTATTCCGGAAAGCGTAGTCACCCTGTGAGGATTCTGGGTGGGCAGTAGTCTCATTGGGCTGGAGGACTATTGCGCTACCCACACACATTACCCGTCGGGGCTGCTCCGGTATATTGGGAAGAGAAGCTTCAGCAGGGGCTTCAGGGTTAGGGTCCTCGAAGACCATACAAAAGGCCACCAGGAAGGCCTGCAGGTCAAGGACGACAGGATACCATGCTTCCCATAGGGGGGTGACCCGTTTCAAGGCATCACCCGCTAGGTAGTCAATCATAAAGGCCACTTTAGCCTAATCGGAAGGAAAATAGAGAGGGTAGGCCTTAAAGTGTAGCATGCATTGCTCCACAAATGCACGACACTGTCTTGGATCCCCAGAGTAACGTGGCGGATCCGCAGGAACGAGAGCTGATAGATCCATCTGGACGGTGCGTAATTCGCCTGGAACTCAGCTAAGGAAAAAAATATATATATTTATTTATTTTTAATGCATGTATTCACTAGAAAACGTCTCAGAGAGCGAAGGCCGTGGGGCTCAACGGGAACCATGGCCTGAGCATGCTGTAATGCACACGCCCGGGCTGAGCGGCGTGTGCGTGAGATTGTAGTGATTCCACTGGACCGTGCCGGAGAGTGAATGCCTGGAGGGGCTTAACTAGGTATTCACCCGATCCGACCAGGGTCGCACGACGGCATACGATGCCAGTGCACCAAGGAGGAACCGAGCAGAGGGACCAGGTGCTACTCCAGGACAGACCCCGGACACAGCTGTTGACCCACACAGGGGAATACAGGAACAGACTGGTAGGCTGGCACACAGACTGGTGGGTATAGGCAGGCACGACTGGTATGCAGGCAGGCGGGTATGCAGGCAGGGGGGTACAGGCAAGCACAGCTAGAGTGCAGACAGGGAGGCACTAGCAGGTAGGAACACAGGCGGGGTAGGACCCAGTACACACTTGGACTCAGGAACAATACAGGCAGAGGGGTACAGGCAAGCACAGCTAGAGTGCAGACAGGGAGGCACTAGCAGGTAGGGACACTGGCGGGATAGGACCCAGTACACACTGGGACTCAGGAACAATACAGGCAGAGGGGTACAGGCAAGAACAGCTAGAGTGAGGCCGCCCAGAGAGGTGAGTGAGAACAGGGCAGGACAAGGCCGCCTGGAGCGGTGAGCAAGAGTAGAGCAGGACAAGGCCACCAGGAGCAGTGAACAAAGGGTCAAAGCTGAGCGAGACTGCCGGAGCAGTGAGCAAGAGTAAAGCAGGACGAGGCCGCCTGGAGCGGTGAGCAAGAGTGGAGCGAGACTGCCGGAGCAGCGAGCAAAAGGGTCAGAGCGGAGCAAGGCCGCCGGAGCTGTAAGCAAAGGAGTCAGAGCAGACTAGAACCGCCGGAGCGGTGAGCAAAGGAGTCAGAGCAGGCTAGAACCGCCGGAGCGGTGAGCAAAGGAGTCAGAGCAGGCTAGAACCGCCAGAGCGGTGAGCAAAGGAGTCAGAGCAGGCAAGGCTGAGTAGGGGGGACAGGGCTCTGTTCACACGGAACAGACAGGAAGGGAAAGGCAGAGCCAGACACCCACAGGGTACTTGCAGTGAAGTAGCGAGTGGACCACAAACTCACAAACGGGAGTACAGAGACAACAGGCAGGAGTTAGGTACGAGTTCAGACTCTGCAGAAAAAGGAAAGGAACGGACATAGAGAAAAGACAGATGAAAGATAGGAGAGAGTACAGACTGGAACTGAGTGTACGAACGAGACCGACACTGCAGCGGGACACAGGAGCGGGTCTGGGAATACGGCCCCCAGAGAGGCGGGACGAACAGGCAAGGAGCGTGTTCAGACAGGACAGACAAGATACAGGAGCAGGTCTGGGTAATCGGCCCCCAGAGAGGCGGGACGAACAGGCAAGGAGCGTGTTCAGACAGGACAGACAAGATACAGGAACGGATCTAGTAATCGGCCCCTAGAAAGCGGGAGGAACAGGCTAGAAGCGTGTTCAGACAGGACAGACAAGATACAGGAACGGATCTAGGTAATCAGCCCCTAGAAGGCGGGAGGAACAGGCTAGGAGCGTGTTCAGACAGGCCTGGAAATACAGCCTCCAGGAAAGGCAGCAGGTAAGAGTACACAGACAGGACTCAGTTCAGACACGGGAACTGATACCGCAAGGCAAGAGACAAAGACAGGACTCAGCTCAGACACGGGAACTGATACCGCAAGGCAGGAGACATAGACAGGACTCAGTTCAGACACGGGAACTGATACCGCAAGGCAGGAGACATAGACAGGACTCAGTTCAGACACGGGAACTGATACCGCAAGGCAGGAGACTTAGACAGGACTCAGTTCAGACACGGGAACTGATACCGCAAGGCAGGAGACATAGACAGGACTCAGTTCAGACACGGGAACTGATACCGCAAGGCAGGAGACAAAGAACGGGACCTGGCACCTTCAGAGTGAGTGCACACACTGAATGAAACACTATGCTCAGGAAGGAATTGATTGCCGCAGCTGGGTTATATACCAGGTGACAGACAGCAATAGGCTGAGGACACACAAGGGGTGTGACCCACAGCAGGTACAGAAAGCAGGAAGTGATCGGGTACCGCCCTTAAGCAGCAGAAACAGACACAAACAGACAGCATGGAGGGAAGCCAGAGAGACATTCTGGACAGGAGATAAAGTGCGCGCTCTTGCACAGTGGGAGATGGACCACTATGCAAGGACGCCGCCAGGTATGTTACATCTGACAGCTGTAGATAATATTTGGTTGCCTTGAAACAAATAGAAACGGTAGAAATTCTTCCAGCCAAAAGTTTCTTAGTATTATAGATTGTAAATGGCTTTCATTAATGCATTCTCGCAAATACTTAGAGAAATACAATTTTTGTTGGTTAAGCATCTTATTTTGCCTAAAAAAAGTTACAGCGCAATTCTATACTTTAACCCCTTAACAACATCTGACGTACTAATACGCGTCTGTGCCCTGGGACTTAAGAGCCAGACCCGTATTAGTAAGTCATGGCGATCGCGCGCGCACACAGGGTGTGCGGGCGCGATTGCCGCCGGGTGTCAGCTGATTGTCACAGCTGACACCCGATACTATGTGCAGGGAGCGGTCCTGCACGGCTCCCAGCACATTAACCCCCGCGATGCTGCGATCGAAGTCGATCGAAGTCAATCGCAGCATTGCGGGGGCAAGGGGAGGTGATCGCAGATACTCACCTCCTCCTCCGGCTTCCCGGGTCTGCAAAGGCTTCCCGGGTGTTGCCATGACGACCCGATGTCGTCATGACAACGTCCGGGTCACCAGACAGCAGGAAGATTGTTTGGACATGCGCAGTGCATCTCCAAACAATCTTCTCCCTGTCCAGCGCTGACAGCCTGCATGACACAGGGATGGTGCTGCATTCCTGTGCCATGCAGGCGATCAGAGAAAAAAAAGTGAAAGTCCCATAGTGGGACAAAGTAATAAAGTATAAAATCTATCAGAAAGTGAAAAAACAATTAAAAAAAAAATTGTAAAAATATTTAAAAAAAAAATAAAAAAAATAATCCACCAAAAATAAAAATATAATGTACCCATCAATAAATATTATTATAAAAAAAAACAAAAAAAACAATAAAAGTACACATATTTGGTATCGCCGAGTCCGGAACAACCTGACCTATAAAACTGTCCCACTAGTTAACCCCTTCAGTGAACACGGTAAAAAAAAAAAAAAAAAACGAAGCAAAAAACAATGCTTTATCACCATACCGCCAAACAAAAAATGGAATAACACGCGATCAAAAAGACAATTATAAATAAAAATGGTACCGCTGAAAACGTCATCTCGTCCCGCAAGAAACAAGCCAACATACAGCTCCATCAGCCGAAAAATAAAAAGTTATAGCTCTCTGAATAAAGCTATGCTAAAAAATATTTTTTTCTGTAAAATTGCTTTTATTATGTAAAAGTGCAAAACATAGAAGAACGATATAAATGTGCTGTAAACGTACTTACCCGAAGAAAAAAGCTGCCTTATCAATTTTACCACACGCGGAACAGAATAAAAAAAATAAAAATTCCTGAATTGTTGTTTTTTGTTTATTCTGCCTCCCAAAAATCGGAATAGAAAGCGATCAAAAAATGTCACGTGCCTGAAAATGGCACCAATAACAACGTCAACTCATCCCGCAAAAAACGAGCTGTCACATGACTATCTGCCAAAATCTGGAAAAATTATAGCTCTCAAAATATGGCAATGCAAAAACTAGATTTTACAAACAATGCGTCTTTTAGTGTGTGACAGCTGTCAGTCATAAAAACCCCATATGATTCTGGTATTGCTGTAATCACACCGACCCGAAGAATAAAGTCGTCTAATCACTTATACCGCACGAGGAACGGCGTCAAAAATAAACTCTTGGGTTAGGATTGGGATAGGGTTAGGGCTGGGTTTGGGGTTAGGGTTGTGCTAGGATTAGGGTTGTGCTAGGGTTAGGGTTGTGCTAGGGTTAGGGCTGGGGTTGTGGTTAGGGTTGGGGTTATTGTTGTGATGGTGTTGGTATTTTTTTCAAAAGTAAGAAAAAAAGATGACGATATGGCGACTAGTGTTGAGCGCAAGTGCTCGCTACTTGAGTTTGCATCGGGTGCTCTGGTATGCATTGAGTATCGTGGGTATTTGAGTGACATGCTCGAGTCTCTGCCCCATATGCTTCGCGGCCAAAATTTTTTTACGGGGATTGCCTGCCATGCACGAGCGATCCCTGCATGTTTTTTTTTGGGTGTCTAATAACCGTGAAACATGCGGAGCAGGGACTCAAGCATGTCACTCGAGCACACACTGTACATGGTGCATACCTGAGTACCTGATGCAAACTCAAGTAGCGAGCACTTGCGCTCAAGACTAATGACAACTTATTCAATATGATGACCTAATGTAAACAAATTCTGTGTCGTGCCTCTGGGTTCAAAACGTTCACTATACACCTTAATAAAATCCTTGAGGGGTATAGTTTCCAAAATGGGGTCACTTGTGGGGGAGCTCTACTGTTTAGGCACATCACGGGCACTCCAAACGCGACATGGTGTCCGCTAACAAATTGAATGGAAAATCGGCTCAAATTGTTAGCGGACGCCATGTTGCGTTTGGAGAGCTACTGCGTGCCCAAACATTGGAGCTCCCCCACAAGTGATCCCATTTTGGAAACTAGACCCCCCAAGGCACCTATCTAGATGCATAGTGAGTACTTGGAACCCCCAGGTGCTTCACAAATTGATTCATAAAAATGAAAAAGTGTTTTTTTTTTCCACTTGTTCATTTTTACGAATCAATTTGTGAAGCACCTGGGGGTTCCAAGTGCTCACTATGCATCTAGAGAGGTGCCTTGGGGGGTCTAGTTTCCAAAATGGGGTCAGTTGTGGGGGAGCTCCAATGTTTGGGCACACAGGGGCTCTCCAAACGCAACATGATGTCCGCTAACAATTTGAGCCGACAATTTGTTAGAGGATACCATGTTGCATTTGAAGAGTCCCTGTGTGCCCAAACATTGGAGCTTCCCCACAAGTGACCCCATTTTGGAAACTAGACCCCCCAAGGCACCTATCTAGATGCATAGTGAGCACTTGGAACCCCCAGGTGCTTCACAAATTGATTCATAAAAATGAAAAAGGTTTTTTTTTTAACTTTTTCATTTTTACAAATCAATTTGTGAAGCACCTGGGGGTTCCAAGTGATCACTATGCATCTAGATAGGTGCCTTGGGGGGTCTAGTTTCCAAAATGGGGTAACTTGTGGGGGAGCTCCAATGTTTGGGCACACAGGGCTCTCCAAACGCAACATGGTGTCCGCTAACAATTTGAGCCGATTTCATATTCAATTTGTTAGCGGATACCATGTTGCATTTGTAGAGTCCCTGTGTGCACAAACATTGGAGCTCCCCCACAAGTGACCCCATTTTGGAAACTAGACCCCCCAAAGGCACCTATCTAGATGCATAGTGAGCACTTGGAACCCCTAGGTGCTTCACAAATTGATTCGTAAAAATAAAAAAATAAAAAAAAAACACTTTTTCATTTTTACGAATCAATTTGTGAAGCACCTAGGGGGTTGCAAGTGCTCACTATGCATCTAGATAGGTGCCTTGGGGGGTCTAGTTTCCAAAATGGGGTCAGTTGTGGGGGAGCTCCAATGTTTGGGCACACAGGGGCTCTCCAAACGCAACATGGTGTCCACTAACAATTTGAGCCGACAATTTGTTAGCGGATACCATGTTGCATTTGGAGAGACCCTGTGTGCCCAAACATTGGAGCTCCCCCACAAGTGACCCCATTTTGGAAACTAGACCCCCCAAGGCACCTATCTAGATGCATAGTGAGCACTTGGAACCCCCAGGTGCTTCACAAATTGATTCATAAAAATGAAAAAGTGTTTTTTTTTTCACTTTTTCATTTTTACAAATCAATTTGTGAAGCACCTGGGGGTTCCAAGTGATCACTATACATCTAGATAGGTGCATTGGGGGGGTCTAGTTTCCAAAATGGGGTCACTTGTGGGGGAGCTCCAATGTTTGGGCACACAGGGCTCTCCAAACGCAACATGGTGTCCGCTAACAATTTGAGCCAATTTTATATTCCATTTGTTAGCAGATACCATGTTGCATTTGGAGAGTCCCTGTGTGCCCAAACATTGGAGCTCCCCCACAAGTGACCCCATTTTAGAAACTAGACCCCCCAAGGCACCTATCTTGATGCATAGTGAGCACTTGGAACCCATAGGTGCTTCACAAATTGATTCGTAAAAATGAAAAAGTTAAAAAAAAAAAAACGCTTTTTCATTTTTACGAATCAATTTGTGAAGCACCTGGGGGTTCCAAGTGCTCACTATGCATCTAGTTAGGTGCCTTTGGGGGTCTAGTTTCCAAAATGGGGTCACTTGTGGGGGAGCTCCAATTTTTGGGCACACAGGGGCTCTCCAAACGCAACATGGTGTCCGCTAACAATTTGAGCCGATTTTATATTCAATTTGTTAGCGGATACCATGTTGCATTTGGAGAGTCCTCGTGTGCACAAACATTAGAGCTCCCCCACAAGTGACCCCATTTTGGAAACTAGAACCCCCAAGGCACCTATCTAGATGCATAGTGAGCACTTGGAACCCCTAAGTGCTTCACAAATTGATTCGTAAAAATGAAAAAGTTAAAAAAAAAAAACTTTTTCATTTTTACGAATCAATTTGTGAAGCACCTGGGGGTTCCAAGTGCTCACTATGCATCTAGATAGGTGCCTTGGGGGGTCTAGTTTCCAAAATGGGGTCACTTGTGGGGTAGCTCCAATGTTTGGGCACACAGGGGCTCTCCAAACACAACATGGTGTCCGCTAATTATTCAAGCAAATTTTACAATCAAAAAGTCAAATGGCGCTCCTTCCCTTCCGAGCCCTGCCGTGCGCCCAAACAGTGTTTTTTCCCCACATATTGGGTATCTGCGTGCCCAGGGGAAATTGCTCAACAAATTTTGGGGTCCATTTTTTCTTTTTACCCCTGTGAAAATAAAAAAAATTGGGTCTAAAGTAACATTTTTGTGAAAAAAGTTAAATGTTCATTTTTTTCTTCCACATTCAAAAAATTCCTGTGAAGCACCTGAAGGGTTAATAAAGTTCTTGAATGTGGTTTTGAGCACCTTGAGGGGTGCAGTTTTTAGAATGGTGTCACTTTTGGGTATTTTCTGTCATAAAGACCTCTCAAAGTGACTTCAAATGTGATGTGGTCCCTAAAAAAATGGTTTTGTAAATTTTGTTGGAAAAATGAGAAATCGCTGGTCAACTTTTAACCCTTATAGCTCCCTAACAAAAAAAACTTTGGTTCCAAAATTGTGCTGATGTAAAGTAGACATGTGGGAAATGTTATTTATTAACTCTTTTGTGTGACATATCTCTCTGACTTAAGGGCATAAAAATTCAAATTTTGAAAATTGCTAAATTTTCAACATTTTCGCCAAATTTCCGTTTTTTTCCCAAATAAACACAAGTGATATCGAAGAAATTTTACCAAAATCATGAAGTACAATATGTCACGAAAAAACATTCTCATAATCAGGGGGATCCGTTGAAGCGTTCCAGAGTAATTAGCTCATAAAATGACAGTGGCCAGAATTGTAAAAATTGGCCTGGTCATTAACGTGCAAACCACCCTCGGGGCTTAAGGGGTTAATACTGTAACATCCCTGGCAGCATGCTGGCATGGCTTACGATCTCCCACCATGCAAGACCGCCAACTTATCTATCAATCCAGGCTGCACACTTTGCTCCATTACTTGCTGTGTGCATGTCTCTTCTCTGATTGCTTAGGGCGGTGGCCCTGTTACTTCCTGATTCTTAAAGTTACAGTGTGCACAGTCTTAATGCATCCCCAGCCATTTGCTGTGAGTCACTGGATACTTAAACCCCCTCCACCAGGTAGGAGGTGCCTGAGCAACACTTTCAGTGTGTTCTGTGCAACTGAGTTGCCAGGTCCTGTCCTGTATTTTGTCTGTTTCCACCACCCTGAGGGCTGAGTACCCAGGCCCTTTACCTGCATCTGTGACTTCTAGTCTATTTCCGCCACCCTGGGGGCTGAGTACCCAGGCTCGTTCCTGTATCTTGTACCAGGTTCAGTTCCTGTCTGAACTGTGTCCTAGCCCATTACCAGTTTGTCTATATGTCCGATTCTTCCCTTTTCCTGCAGTGTCTGAACCTGCATCTAACTCCAACTCGTTGTCTCTTTACTTCTGTTTGTGAGTTTTGTGTCCACTCGATACTTCATTGCAAGTACCTTGTGTGTATCTGGTTCTGCTTGTCCCATTTCCCTGCCCCTTAATCTACCTCCTGTGTTCTAGCTATCTTCCTGTGTTTCCCAGTCTGTTCCATGTGAACAGAGCCCTGTCCTGGCTGCCTGCACCTGTGGCTCAGCTCCGCTCTGCTCTGCTCCTCTTGCTCTCTACACCTGCAGCTTAACTCTGCTCCGCCTGTCCTCCGCGCCTGCGGTTTTGTTCTGCTCTGCTTGTCCTCCATGCCTGCGGTTCTGTTCTGCTCCTCTTGCCCTCTGCACATGCAGCTTAACTCTGCTCTGCTCCGCTTTTTCTCCGCGCCTGCGGTTCTGCTCTGCTCTGTTCTGATTGTTCTCCGTGCCTGCGGTTCCACTCTGCTCCGCTTGTCCTCATTGTCTGCGGTTCAGCTCTGCTCCGCTTATCCTCCGCGTCTGCGGTCCTACTCTCTTCCGCTTGTCCTCCGCCCCTGCGGTTTTGCTCTGCTCTGCTTGTCCTCCGCACCTGCGGTTCTGCTCTGCTCCGCTTGTCCTCCGCACCTGCGGTTCTGCTCTGCTCCGCTTGTCCTCTGCGCCTGCGGTTCTGCTCTGCTTGTCTTATGCACCTGCGTCTCTGCTCCGCTTGTCCTCCGCTCTAGCAGTTCTGCTCTGCTCCGCTTGTCCTCCGCGCCTGTGGTTCTGCTCTACTTGTCTTCCGTGCCTGCGGCTCTGCTCTGCTTGTCCACCGGAACCTGCAGCTTTGTTCCTGTATCCCAGTCTGTACTGGTCCCTATCCAGCCTGTTTCCCTACCTGCCAGTAACCGCCTGTCTGCATTATCGGCCTGTGTGCATACCAGCCGTGCCTGCCTGTACCCGCCTGTCTGCATACCAGCCGTGCCTGCCAGTACCCGCCTGCCTGCATACCAGCTGTGCCTGCCAGTACCCACCTGCCTGCATACCAGCCGTGCCTGCCAGTACCCACCTGTCTGCATACCACCAAACCTGCCCATTCCTGCATTCCCCGGTGTGGGTCAACAGCTGTGACCGTGGTCTGACCTGGAGTAGCACCTGGGCCACCTCCCATGTCCCTCCTCGGACCATGTAGTCGATTAAGCCACCATGTGTTCATGGTTGGTTCTGGCGAGGCCCCTAGTCACGCCCCTCAAGGCACTCCTCGGTTCGTGGCCCAATGGGACCTCTAACCATGCTCACGCCAGTCAGTCTGGGCGTGAGCGTAACAGTTTGCTCAGGCCATGGGTCCCCGTTGAGCCCCACTGCCCTTCGCTCTCGGATTCATTTGAATCCTTGTCTGGCGAATACGTGCACCAAGGAAAATAATTTTCTCAAGCTGAGGTCCAGGCGATTTACGCACCAGCTCAAATGGAGCTATCAGCACTTGTTCCTGCGGATCCATCACGGTACTATGGGGATCCAAAACAAAGCCATGCGTTTCTGGAGCAATGCAAGCTGCATTTCAAATTCTATGCTCACTATTTTCCCACCGATCATGTTAAAGCTGCATTTCTGATGTCCTACCTAGCAGTGATGCCTTGAAATGGATCACCCCCCTATGGGAAGCATGGGATCCTATTGTCTCTGACCTGCAGGCCTTCCTGGTGGCCTTTCTAATGGTCTTCAATGACCCTAACCCTGAAGCTTCTGCTAAAGCTTCCCTTCCCAATATTCTGGAGCAGTCCCATGGGTGATGCGTGTAGGTAGCCCACCAGTTCCCCAGCCTGAAGAGACTGCTGCCCATGCAGAATCCACACAGGATGACAATGCTCCACAGAATACTTTCCTTCCCAACCTCAAGAGGCAATCCAGACGTGCAAGGCATAGAGGTAAACCGTCACGTCAGGTTCTGTCCTCCCAAAGACCTACTGTTCCCCAGCCTGTAGAGGCAGCTATCCACACAGAATCCATGAATGTTGACCATGTTTGTCAGGCAAAGCAGAGGCTGTAACTTAGTCATAAAATTGGATTGCGGACCTGCTGCGGTTGTTTTGGTCACCCTGACGGTATTTGTCCAGCGAAGGTTGGAGAGTCCCAAGACATTAGGCCTGTAGGAGAGGCTGCCCTTGGCGTTAGTGTTTCCTCTCCACAGATTACCATGACTGTCTCCATGGCAAGTGAAGGCCTCGGATTAACTGGAAGTTTCGGGCTTAAAGCCTTGAAGAGTCGGTGTCTGATTCCCGTCCGACAACTCCAGAATCTGGTTTGGGCATTGTCAGTGGAGGGACGAACCCTACTCAGAAACAGTCAAACTATGTCTGTACAAATTAAGATCCAGATTGGAGCATTACACATGAAGAAGTTCACATTCCAGGTGCTGTCTGGTTTACCCACAGGTCGTCCATAGCCGAGAGATGTAGTGCCCGCTCCAGTCTGGAGATCCAGCATGATGTTTCCTGGGGGACTGCTGAGGTACAAGGAGTGTCCAGTCCCCATACCTTCAGGACAGTCAGCAATGTCTTCTTCTTCTTCACCAGATCGGCTAGTCGCTGACTCACTGTGCACTGAAATCTCCGAAGGAAGGGAAGCGGAGGAAATGTCCCCACACAGTCTCGACGATTGTACCAATGATCTGGCTTTGGGTACCGCCCCACCTTGCAGATGTGTCATCTCAGAAACCAGACTGAAGATGGTCGCAAAGCAAGGATCCTCCATCTCCAATAAATCTGGCAATAAGTCCATCAAGGCGGTGGCTACCTCCAAGTCTCTGCACCCCTCCAACCAGGTGGAGGACCTCCAGTTGTCTCTTGAATCCTCAGGGGTGCTACCTGATAACAAATGGAGAGAGACTTTCCTACACCCTGTACCTGGTACTTCGCCCACTTCATCTAGTAAGCATGGCAAAGTGTACGTCAAGGCGGTGGTTACCCCTGAGTCTCTGCACCCCTCTAACCCGGTGGAGGATCTCCAGTTGTCCTGTGAATCTTTTGGGGTACTACCCAATATTAACAAATGGAGAGAGACTTTCCTGTGTCCTGCTCCTGGTACTTCAACCACTTCATCTGATGCTGAGGATGGCTCGATGGGAGGAAGCATCCTAGTCACTAAGATGGTGAGACCAGTCTCATTCCCTCTAGTGGACAGAAGAGGTAATCTTCTTGAAGAGAAGAATCAGCCTCCAAATTCTCTGCAGAAAATCCTTGCAGGCTTGAAGAAGAGGGGGCATAAAGGGGGGATATTGTAACATTCCTGGTGGCGTGCTGGCATGGCTTACGATCTCCCACCATGCAAGACCGCCAACTTATCTATCAATCCAGGCTGCACACTTTGCTCCATTACTTGCTGTGTGCATGTCTCTTGTCTGATTGCTTAGGACGGCGGCCCTGTTGCTTCCTGATTCTTAAAGTTACAGTGTGCGCAGTCTTAATGCGTCCCCAGCCTATTGCTGTGAGTCACTGGATGCTTAAACCCCCTCCACCCAGTAGGAGGTGCCTGAGCAACACTTTCAGTGTGCTCTGTGCAACTGAGTTGCCAAGTCCTGTCCTGTATCTTGTCTGTTTCCGCCACCCTGGGGGCTGAGTACCCTGGCCCATCACCTGTATCTGTGACTTTTAGTCTGTTTCCACCACCCTAGGAGCTGAGTACCCAGGCTCGTTTCTGTATCTTGTTCCAGATTCAGTTCCTGTCTAAACTATGTCCTAGCCCGTTACCAGTTTGTCTATATGTCCAATCCTTCCCTTTTCCTGCAGTGTCTGAACCGGCACCTATCTCCAAAGTCATTGTCTCTGTACTTCTGTTTGCGAGTTTTGTGTCCACTCGCTACTTCATTGCAAGTACCTTGTGTGTATCTGATTCTGCTTGTCCCATTTCCCTGCCCCCGTATCTAATTCCTGTGTTCTAGCTATCTTCCTGTGTTTCCCAGTCTGTTCCATGTGAACAGAGCACTGTCCTGTCTGCCTGCACCTGTGGCTCTGGTCGGCTCTGCTCCTCTTGCCCTCTGCTCCTGCAGCTTAACTCTGCTCCGCTTGTCCTCCGCGCCTGTGGTTCCGCTCTGTTCTGCTAAGCTTGTCCTCTGTGCTTGCGGTTCTGCTTTGCTCTGCACCGCTTGTCCTCTGCACCTGAGGCTCTGCTCCTCCTGCCCTCTGCACCTGCAGCTTATCTCTGCTCTGCTCCGCTTCTTCTCCGTGCCTGCGGTTTTGCTCTCCTCTGCTCCACTTGTTCTCCGTGCATGCGGTTCCGCTCTGCTCTGCTTGTTCTCCATGCCTGCGGTTCCACTCTGCTCTGCTCCCCTTGTCCTCAGCGTCTGCGGTTATGCTCTGCTCCGCTTGTCCTCCGCGTCTGCGGTTCTGCTCTGCTCTGCTCCACTTGTCATCCGTGCCTGCGGTTATGCTCTGCTCTGCTTGTCCTCCATGCCTGCGGTTCTGCTCTTCTCTGCTCTGCTTGTCCTCTGCACCTGCGGTTCTGCTCCGTTTGTCATCCGCGCCTGCAGTTCTGCTCTGCTCTGCTCCGCTTGTCCTTCGCGCCTGCGGTTCTGCTCTTTTCTGCTTCTCCTCCGCGCCTGCGGTTCTGCTCTGCTTGTCTTCCGTGCCTGTGGCTCTGCTCTGCTTGTCCACTGCACCTGCGGCTCTGCTCTGCTTGTCCCCTGCACCTGCGGCCCTGTATCCCATTCTGTACTGTTCCCTATCTAGCCTGTTTCCCTACCTGCCAGTAACCCCCTGTCTTTATTATCGGCCTGTCTGCATACCAGCCCTGCCTGCCAGTACCCACCTGTCTGCATATCAGTCGTGCTTGCCAGCACCCGCCTGTCTGCATACCACCCAAACCTGCCCGTTCCTGCATTCCCCGCTGTGGGTCAACAGCTGTGAGTAGGGTCTGACCTGGAGTAGCACATGGGCCACCTCCCATGTCCCTCCTCGGAACACAGAGTCGATTAAGCCGTCGTGTTCGTGGTCAGATCTGGCGAGGCCCCTAGTCACGCCCCTCCAGGCACTCCTCGGTTCGTGGCCCTGTGGGACCACTAATCACGCTCACACCAGTCAGTCCGGGCGTGAGAGTAACAAATACATAGATAAAAGTCTATTTTTGTTTACACTGTGTGCAGAATTATTAGGCAAATGAGTATTTAAATCACATGATACTTTTTATACATGTTGTCCTACTCCAAGCTGCATAGGCTTGAGAGCCAACTACCAATTAAGTAAATCTGGTGATGTGCATCTCTGTAATGAGGAGGGGTGTTGACTAATGACATCAACACCCTAGATAAGGTGTGCTTAATTATTAGGCAAATTCCTTTCCTTTGGCAAAATGTGTCAGAAGAGAGATTTGACGGGCTCTGAAAAGTCCAAAATTGTGAGATGTCTTGCAGAGGGATGAAGCAGTCTTGAAATTTCCAAACTTGTGAAGCATGATCACCGAACAATCAAGCATTTCATGCCAAATAGCCAACAGGGATGCAAGAAGCGTGTTGGCCAAAAAAGGCGCAAAATAACTGCCCATGAATTGAGGAAAATCAACCGTGAAGCTGCCAAGATGCCATTCACCACCAGTTTTGCCATATTTCAGAGCTGCAACGTTACAGGAGTATCAAAAAGCACAAGGTGTGCGATACTCAGGGACATGGCCAAGGTAAGGAACGCTGAAAAACGACCACCTTTGAACAAGAAACATAAGATGAAACGTCAAGAATGGGCCAATAAATATCTTAAGACTGATTTTTCAAAGGTTTTATGGACTGATGAAATGAGAGTGACTCTTGATGGGCCAGATGGATGGGTCAGAGGCTAGATCAGTAAAGGGCAGAGATCTCCACTCCTACTCAGATGCCAGCAAGGTGGAGGTGGGGTACTGGTATGGGCTGGTATCATAAAAGATGAACTTGTGGGACCATTTCGGGTTGAGGATGGAGTGAAGCTCAACTCCCACACTTAATGCCAGTTTCTGGAAGACAACTTCTTCAAGCAGTGGTACAGGAAGAAGTCGGTATCATTCAAGAAAAACATGATTTTCATGCAGGACAATGCTCCATCACATGCATCCAAATACTCCACAGCGTGGCTGGCCAGTAAAGGTCTAAAAGAAGAAAAAATAATGACATGGCCCCCTTGTTCACTTTATCTGAACCCCATAGAGAACCTGTGGTCCATCATAAAATGTGAGATCTACAGGGAGGGAAAACAGTACACCTCTCAGAACAGTGTCTGGGAGGCTGTAGTGGCTGCTGCACGCAATGATGATCGAAAACAGATCAAGGAACTGACAGAATCTATGGATGGAAGGTTGTTGAGTGTCATCATAAAGAAAGGTTGCTATATTGATCTCTATTTATTTTTGTTTTTGCATGTCAGAAATGTTTATTTCTATTTTTTTTGCACTGATATTGGTTTACCTGGTGAAAATAAACAAGTGAAAAGGTTTTTATTAAGTTGCCAAATAATTCTGCACAGCAATAGTTACCTGCACAAACAGATATCCTCCTAAGATAGCCAAATCTAAAAAAAACCCACTCCAACTTCCAAAAATATTAAGCTTGGATATTTAGGAGACTTTGGGTTGATTGAGAGCATAGTTGTTGATCAATAATAAAAATAATCCTCTAAAATACAACTTGCTTAATAATTCTGCACACAGTGTAGTTTAATAGATACCCTTGAGAAAAAAATGTAATAGATTAATAGTGACATATTTTCTCAAGGAAAGACAAACTGTATCACATCAAATTTTACTGTGTAACACATGGACACATACTATAATGTAGTCAATGAAAATTCACTCTTGAATAGTGATGTACCTCTTGGTTAGTATGATGTTACAATCCTTTGACACAGAGGTTACACCTTCCAGGCCTGGTATTAGATAACTTCTACAAGATGTCATATTATTTTGAAAAAAATGTTATTTATTGTTAGAGGAAGCATTAATGTCACAAGTTGTATGTATGTGTTTAACAATACAATTCCCTATTTACTGGACTGCAGAAAACATTACTTTTCTCCATGACCTTTTTATAAAGCAAACATACAGATAGAGCCAATCTCGCAACATGACCAGAAAAACAATTTAAACATAAATGGATTCAACACAGTTGTACTGCACTAATCTAGATATGACACATAGTATATGAAACCTATACATATGAAATTAAATATATTTTTTGCAAAATTATATTATCATGCTATAAGAAGAGTTATGATTGAGTAGACTACAATTGCAATAATTGCAGGGGCTGGCTGTGATTGCTGCAACTCACCTAGCTACTAGTGATGGGAGAGCACTAAATGCTCGGCTGCTCGATGCTCGGGTGGAGCACATTGGAATACTCGGGTGCTCGACCCGAGCAACGAGCCCAATGTAAGTCTATGGGAAACTCAAGCATTTTTAGATGGCTCCACCGGCGGTCTGCAGAGGGCCTAAAAATTGCCCAAATAGATGGGAACAGTGCGCAAATGACATGGGGACAGCATGGGGAAGATCCCTGGAAGAATTTCTGACTCCCAGGTCACTGCTGTCAACAACGTTGTAAGAGGTATTACGCCACTTTTACGGACTCACAATAAAACATACAAAAACAAAACCAAAATGTATTTTCCTGGGAAATATGTTAAGGAACATCATTTCCAGGGTAATTACTTGTATATGAGTTAAAATAAATAACCAAAAACAAAAATGCTCCATCACACCTTGGGCTATGTTCACACGAAGCGTTTTTGATGCGTTTTTTCACATTTGCATTGCTTTCAACCGTGACAAATGCATTCACCAGGAAATGTAATTTTAACATTTTACATCCTTATCTGGCCATGTGGTGTGTGAGATATCATCAGACACATCATGTTTCATTTATGAAGGAGGGACTCTGAATGTCACAAAACCTATTATTATAGGGCCATCAGGCGACCTTTACTATTCTTAAAGGGCCAGCAGTCGGCCCTTACTATTCTTAGAGAGCAATCAGCTGGCTATGTTTTATTGTTCCCATTACTAAAGAGTGAGTGTCCTATACTGTCATTGCGTATGCAGTGCATGGCAGGGCTGCCCAAAATTTGGACGCACCCCAGTACCCCTTTGAAGAGACTTAGAGGAGGGCCTCCTGAAATCAATGTTCCCATTATTAGGAAGTGGGTCTTCCATTTTGTTTGCCTAAGCAGTTAATGCAAGGGTTGCCAAAAATTTGAAGGCACTACAATGCCCCTTGGAAGAGACGTGTAGGTCAGAGGGTCTTCTGAAAACAATGTTCCCATTATTAGGAAGTGGGTCTCCCATTGTGTTTGCCTATGCAGTGAATGCAAGGGCTGCCAAAAATTGGGGGGCACTCCAATGCCCCTTGGAAGAGACATGGAGGAGGGCCTCATAAAAAAATGTTCCCATTAGAAAGGAGCAGGTCTCCTATACTTGTAATGCCCATGCACTAAGGGTATGGGCTGACAAACATTTACTGCTGGGGGGTATACATGAACATACTGTATAAAAATTTTTTTTTACGGGCATCATAAACACCCATTAAAAAAATTATGTGGGTGTTGCATCACGGACCACTGTCACCCTGGTGATATGGTAGTGGAGGATGAGCAGAAGGAGGAGGACTAGAGCAAATAGCCAAAATGAGGAAGCATATACCCATGTGTGGGTGTGAAGAGGTGCATGAGAATACATCTCCCAAAAAAAGACACTAGATTTGAGTTTGTTACGCTGCTATCATTCAGCTGTGTTGAGAAATCTGGCCCAATCCAGCCCTTGTTCATTTTTATAAGAGTCAGGAGTCAGCCTGTCAGCAATTTCAGTTGACAGGCGGATGCGCTTATCAGTTATAATTCCACCAGCGGCACTAAAAACCCGCTCTGATAAAACGCTTGCTTCAGGGCAGGCCAGGACCTCCAAGGCATAGAGAGCCAGCTCATCCCACATATCCAGCTTGGATACCCAATAATTATAAGGCACAGAGGATGTTGGTACGGTCGGCAAGGTACTCCCTCAGCATCTTCCCAAACTTTGAACTCCTTGTGAGAGTACCCCGCGCCTCAGGGCTTGTGCAATGGGAGGGGCTGAGAAAATTCTCGCAGAACTTTGACAGTGTTCCCCTGCCTCTGCTGGATTGAAACTGTGTCTCTATCGCCTGTACTCCTTGTTTGTTCAACAAACTGTGACCACTGCCGCCACCATTTTCAGAATGGAATTTTTTAATAGTTCCGCAACAAGGGCCTTCTGGTAAAGCCCCATTTTTGTAGATCTGTCCGCCTCAGGAATAAGAGATATAAAGTTCTCTTTGCAGCGTAGGTCTAGAAGTGTCACCAACCAGTAATGGACTGTCACCCAAAATTTTGAGAACGCGAGGGTCATGGGAAAGGCAGTGTAACATAAACTCAGCCATGCGTGCCAGACTGCTAACAGGCAAGACTTCCGTGTCCTCACCAAGAGGATGACTGAACATGCTCTCCTCCTTGTCCTCTTCCCTGTGCTTTGGTCATCCATGCAGAACA
The DNA here is from genome assembly GCF_046119375.1 of Phyllobates terribilis. Classification (NCBI taxonomy): domain Eukaryota; kingdom Metazoa; phylum Chordata; class Amphibia; order Anura; family Dendrobatidae; genus Phyllobates; species Phyllobates terribilis. The sequence goes on along the minus strand of NW_027362767.1, from coordinate 344,650,409 downwards.
GACAGTATGACAGCTGTGTAGGTAGTACCTTCTATAGCACATGAAACTAGATCCTGTTCATCCTCCTCCTCCTCTTTCTCATTGTCACCCAATCCACATTGGGATGAGATGAGTCTGGGCTGTGAGTAATCACCCTGTATGGTTCATTGCTCCATCTCATTTTGCTTCACTTGCAATGCATCCACTTTGATTGCGAGCAGAAAGCCTTTCAGAAGACAGAGAAGCGGGATGGTGATGCTAGTTATGATGTCATCGCTGCTCACCATCTTGGTGGAGTCCTCAAAGTTTTGGAGGATGCTACATACAGTACAGACCAAAAGTTTGGACACACCTTCTCATTTAAAATTTTTTCTGTATTTTCATGACTATGAAAATTGTACATTCAAACTAAAGGCATCAAAACTATGAATTAACACATGTAGAATTATATAGTTAACAAAAAAGTGTGAAACAAATGAAAATATGTCTTATATTCTAGGTTCTTCAAAGTAGCCACCTTTTGCTTTGATGACTGCTTTGCACACTCTTGGCATTCTCTTGATGAGCTTCAAGAGGTAGTCACCGGAAATGGTCTTCCAACAATCTTGAAGGAGTTCCCAGAGATGCTTAGCACGTGTTGGCCCTTTTGCCTTCACTCTGCGGTCCAGCTCACCCCAAACCATCTCGATTGGGTTCAGGTCTGGTGACTGTGGAGGTCAGGTCATCTGGCGTAGCACCCCATCAATCTCCTTCTTGATCAAATAGCCCTTTCACAGTCTGGAGGTGTGTTTAGGGTCATTGTCCTGTTGAAAAATAAATGATGGTCCAACTAAACGCAAACCGGATGAATAGCATGCCGCTGCAAGATGCTGTGGTAGCCATGCTGGTTCAGTATGCCTTCAATTTTGAATAAATCCCCAACAGTGTCACCAGCAAAGCACCCCCACACCATCACACCTCCTCCTCCATGCTTCACGGTGGGAACCAGGCATGTAGAGTCCATCCGTTCACCTTTTCTGCGTCGCACAAAGACATGGTGGTTGGAACCAAAGATCTCAAATTTGAACTCATCAGACCAAAGCACAGATTTCCACTGGTCTAATGTCCATTCCTTGTGTTTTTTAGCCCAACAAGTCTCTTCTGCTTATTGCCTGTCCTTAGCAGTGGTTTCCTAGCAGCTATTTTACCATGAAGGCCTGCTGCACAAAGTCTCCTCTTAACAGTTGTTGAAGAGATGTGTCTGCTGCTAGAACTCTGTGTGGCATTCACCTGGTCTCTAATCTGAGCTGCTGTTAACCTACGATGTCTGAGGCTGGTGACTCGAACAAACTTATCCTCAGAAGCAGAGATGACTCTTGGTCTTCCTTTCCTGAGGAGGTCCTCATGTGAGCCAGTTTCTTTGTAGCGCTTGATGGTTTTGCAACTGCACTTGGGGACACTTTCAAAGTTTGCCCAATTTTTCGCACTGACTGACCTTAATTTCTTAAAGTAATTATGGCCACTCGTTTTTCTTTACTTAGCTGCTTTTTTCTTGCCATAATACAAATTCTAACAGTCTATTCAGTAGGACTATCAGCTGTGTATCCATCAGACTTCTGCACAACACAACTGATGGTCCCAACCCCATTTATAAAGCAAGAAATCCCACTTATTAAACCTGACAGGGCACACCTGTGAAGTGAAAACCATTTCCGGTGACTACCTCTTGAAGCTCATCAAGAGAATGCCAAGAGTGTGCAAAGCAGTCATCAAAGCAAAAGGTGGCTACTTTGAAGAACCAAGAATATAAGACATATTTTCAGTTGTTTTACACTTTTTTGTTAAGTATATAATTCCACATGTGTTAATTCATAGTTTTGATGCCTTCAGTGTGAATGTACAATTTTAATAGTCATGAAAATACAGAAAATCTTTAAATGAGAAGGTGTGTCCAAACTTTTGGTCTGTACTGTATGTCTGACATACATGTCCGCTTCTGGGGTCTTATGTGTGGATTCTGAACTGAATACCGATGGCCTTGTTGATGCTGGTACTCAACAACTGCCCTCTTCTGCTCACAAATCCTTCCCAACATCTGCAGTGTAGAGTTCCAACACGTGGGCACATCACACACCAGTCTGTGAGCTGGAAGCTGCAAACGCTGCTAAAACACGGCAAGGGCGGTGGAAGATGTAGCTGACTTTCTAGAATGGGCACACAGGCGGCGTACTTTAACAAGCAGATCTGGCAGCTCGGGGTATGGTTTGACAAACCGCTGAACCATGAGGTTAAGCACATGGGCCAGGCATGGCACGTGTGTGAGCTCGCCTCACCTCAGAAATGCCACCAGGTTCTGGCCATTGTCACACATGACCATGCCTGGCAGTAGGTTCAGCGGTGTGAGCCACAGATCTGCCTGCTCTTTCAGAGCTGTCCACAACTCTTCAGCATTGTGCGGTTTGTTACCTAATCATATTAGCTTCAGCACAGCCTGTTGCCGCTTGGCCGAGGCACTGCTGTAGTGCTTCCAGCTTGTGACTGATGTGGTAATTTCGGAGATGGAGGCTGTAGAGGAGGAGGAGGCTGAGGAGGATGAAACCCTGATTGACCTAGGGCTCACAGTCCTTGGCGTCGGGAGGATGTGTTCCGTCCCAAGGTACGACTAGGTCCCGGCTTCCACTATGTTAACCTAGTGTGCCATCTGTGAAATGTACAGTCCTTGCCCACAAGCACTTGTCCACATGTTTGTGGTTAGATGGACTTTCCCGTTAACGGCGTTGTTGAGGGCATGGCTAATGTTTTGGGACACGTGCATGTGTAATGCGGGGACGGCACACCGGGAGAAATAGTGGTGGCTGGGGACTGAGTACTGAGGGACGGCTGCCGCCATCAGGTTGCGGAATGCTTCTGTCTCCGCGAGCCTAAAAGGCAACATTTAGAGTGCAAACAGTCATGAAATGTGGGAATTTAGTAGTGTGGCATGTGAGGCGATAGCTGCGTATTTTCGCTTGCGTTCCAAGGACTGGGGTATGGACAACTGAACGCTGGGCTAGGACAAGGACGTGGACGTTCTTCCTGATGCTTCTACTTGAGAGTGTGCAACAACAGGAGCAGGGCAGGAGGCATCTTCGCATGCACCATGGACAGGGGATTGCCTTGCATGCACAACAGCGGAAGAAGCAATGGTGCCACCCACAGACCTTGGGGTTCGACCCACAAAGTCGGGTGCTTGCTGCCATGTGCCTGATCAAGCTGGTGGTGGTCAGGCTAGTCATTTTGCCAACCCTGCTGATGCTGGCCTGGCAGGTGGTGCTAATGGCCTTTTTGGGGTTATCGGCAGAGTTTTTAAAAAACAACCAGACTCGGGAAGACCTAACAGTTGTACTGGCAACTTCCTTCATGTTGGTGTTACGCGGAACGGTTGCCTGCCTTCTGTCTGCGGCCACCACACTGCTTCTTCCTGCCTGTTGCGGTGCTCTGCCTCCCTCCCCCTATGTGCTGCTCTCCTCGCTCTGTATGTCCTCCTGCCAGGTTGGGTCAGTTACTATATCATCCACCACCTCGTCTTCCATTTCCACACCCTGGTCCTCCTCAAGACTTTCTGAAAATTGTGTCTCATCATTGTCCACCTCTTGTGACACTTTCCCACAGTCGCCTTCACGTGACTGCGGCTGCTCAAATATTTGGGCATCGCTACATGTGATCTCCTCTTGCCACGCTTCAAGTGTACCATGTGAGAGGCTCGAATCTATAAATGGAAAAGTGAACAGCTCTTCAGAGTGCCCAAGTGTGGGATCAGTTGTCTCCGAGCACTCAGCCTGGTGGGAGGAAGATGGATCAGGGTGAGGAATATGCGGTCAAGACTCACGGCTACTGAGACTTGACCATGTGGAAGACAGGGTGGTGGTGGTGGTAGCTAAGTGACTAGAAGCATTATACGCTATCCAACCAACATCCTTTTGACACTGCCCTGGGTTCAATAGTGGTGTGCTGCGGTCCCCTATTAATTGGGACTTGAAGATTGGGCGAGAAGATGTGGGATGTGTAAATGGCAGTATTTTCAGCGCAATTATATGTGGTCCATATGACGGACAAACCACAGTTTTAAATAGCTGGATTTTTAGTGCTGTAATATGGAGAGGACCTGGCTGTATTCTGCAGTGCCTACAAGGAAATGGGGCAGAAAAAATGTGTTCTCTGGATTGCTTTTTAAGAAAATAATGAGGATTAAGATCCAAAAAAAATTATTCCTGGCCCCTGAGACCTGGGCCTTGTCTAGAAATATCTAACAGCAGCAGAAGGCAGAATTGGAATGGAGTCTCTTGTGCTATATGCAATGCAGTCTTCTATATACACTGCCTGCCTGACTATATACACTGCCTGCCTGATATCTCTGCAGAAGGATTAGTCCTCAGAAGGACTGTTTGTTGAGATGGATATGTGTAATGTACTTGTTTTCTCCCTACACTACCTAATATACAACCAAATCTCTCCCTAGCTCAGGAGCAGTTCTCCCTACACTGCCTGATTGCAGAGTTGACTGACGATCACAGCGGCGCCAGGTCTGATATAGACCTGATGATGCTGTGCGGCCAGCCAATCACTGTAATGCCACAACCAACGTGGCTGCGGCATTACAATGAGTGGCAGGCAATCCCTGCATGTTGTTTGGTGCTCTAAAGACCACCAAACATGCAGGGAGGGGACCCGAGCATCCGCCCGAGCATCTCGCAAGTACTCGGCGAGATCTGAGCATCTCGAGTACTGAGATGCTCAGGCGAGTACCGAATACTTGGGAGTATGCTCGCTAATCACTACTAGCTACCCAACTGACTTTGTATAAAGTACGCTATTAGGAATTCATCATATCTTAATAGGATATGAATCTCAACTTTAGATGAAAATTAAAGCTTCTTTTGTCTTTGGAGAAATACAAGAAGTCATGAAAATCAAAGGGTTCATCTGTCTTCATTTTTTTAGTATGTAATCTCAGATCACTGTGATGTAGGCATAGAGAGAATGAGTACAGTAATGTGTCATTTACTGGGCTGTGTTTTGCTGTTTCAATACAATTAGTGTTTTATCAGCAGGAGATTATCATAATAGGAAAATCTTCCTCTCGCCTCCTGGTCCACCCATGTGTCCAGCAATGATTAGCATCTTTCTGTCAATAAACATTGTACACAGGAAGCTGATAATCAGTGGTTTGGATGGGTTTATACACAGCTCAACTTCTGAGCTTTGCTAAATTGGCAACAGAGAAAACTGTGATTCTATTAACGTTCTATTAAAACTAAATGATACATCACTGGAATCAGTGTCTCTGTCCCAAGCTCATGCTACTGTCAGATTATATAGCTAAAACTTTCTGACAGATTCCCTCTAATAACAAAGTTACATTATTAAGAATGATGTAGCCAGGTGGCAAATGTACTACCAAAGTGTACAAACCTGGATAAAAGTGACACTACCGCAACCATTATATTTAAAAAATTTGTTGACTTTTTATGCTTAAATGACTGTATCCCTTCACCTTTGTATCACTTTTCCAAGAAGTGTTTATCTTTCTTTCTACTGAATGTGGTAGCTGCTTTTCTCAGCCTCTGCAATGTCTGTCAAAATCTCAAAAAGGCAAACCTTGCTAGACTTGGTGCTAGCCAATCTGCCTAGCAGGTTGAACGCAATCCTGGCCTTCAACTTATACATAGAGAACTGGGCTTACACAGGTGCCCTCTGTGTAGCATTCACAAAGTTGCAGCTCTTTGGAGCTACAAGCGTGTGACAAGAGTAGTCAAACTGGCCAGATCAGTAACAGGAGGAACAGAACCAGGGACAAAATTCAAACACAGAACTGTAGTCAGGGACAAAATACAAGGAAGTAGTCAAAGCCGGATCAAATTAGCCAATGTCATGATCAGGGTAGGAAGAAGAGTATGGTAAATAATGGGACACAAGATGGGTCAGGATTAGGGATGAGGGATCCGTGGAAGTTCGGTATCTGGTACCAGACCAAACTTTAGTCCAAAGTTTGGTTAGGGTACCAGAACTGTGCCCAAACTTGAATCTGAACTTGAGCCGCATTGAAATTAATGTGGACCAAAACTTTGGAGCTGGAAAATCTCACTCTCTTTCATCCTTGAACTCCCGAGCTGTAAAATGGGCTTCCAGGAGAAGTCCATGTTGAGAGTTCAGGTACGATCCCCAAACTTTACAGTTCGGGTTCGCTCATCTCTAGTCAGAATTAAGAGAAGACTACTAAAGCATTATAGGGAAACCAAGTATAGTAACTGTCAACTCCTAGTAAACTGTAAGCAACAGCAAGGAGCTAATTACCTCTAGATAGCACACACACATATTCTCCATGAATTGATGACACCACATGTCACATTTACACCAGTATTCATTGCTGAACAGCCCCTGCTCTGCCCAATGATATAGTTCAAAATAATAATTTGCATGCACTCTGTCAGCAGTGGAGGTGCTGATGTAATAGGCAGCGAGTGCCCCTTAACTGTAGAGGATTAATTCATCGCACACTCAAATGTCATGAATGCAAAATACATTTATTAATAAACAGACAATTTATACAAACCAAGCTGCAGGACAACAGTGGTAAGACGTTTCAGCCACAATTTCGGCCTTAATCATTTAGTTGCTTAGTAAAAAAGAAGAACATACATGGTGTAGGTGCCAAATTTGTAACATCATATTCAAAGTTCCAATCATGTTACAGAGAAGTGTGACGAAGAGGTAGGGGTGGAGGGGAAGGCGGGAGGGGAGAGGGGGGGAAGGGGTGTAGAGGAAAGGAAAGACGAGGGACGGGGTGCTGGGGTTACATATAAATAGTTCCTAGGTAAAGTATATACAGTATATACACACAGAACAGGGTAGAAGAACTATAAACAGTATATAGTAGATAAAATAGGGATTGATTCTAACTTGTATGGATGGTTTGAAACTATTTAGAGTCTGAAAATAGGAATGAAGTCCAGGAAAGAGGAGGGCTGCAATATCAAGATGTTACAGTTTAAGTATGTTACCCATGATGTGCCAGTCAGATAAAAAATTTGTATGGAGTGACTACCTCAACCAGGTCCAATAGTGGTGCAGAGCCTTGTGGATGTACAGAAAATATAGTATGGACAGTTAAAGATAGTTGTATACTCATAGTGACATGTGTAGCCCATCCTATGCTGGCTGGTCAGTAGCTTACCATGCGGTCAGGTGTTACCGGATGCTGCTTGGTCAGGAATGTAGTTGTCTTAGAGTCTATTGTATGGAGATGGAGGTGTCTAGTCAGTATCTCTTGTATTTTGGTATGAATAGTAGGTGTGGGGTCAGTATTGATCCGTCTATAGGTAGTGGTGTCTGCTAGTTGTCGATTAATTTCACTGATGTAGGATGACTTGTCCATAACAACTGTGGCACCCCCCTTATCAGCAGGTTTAATGACTATAGACTTATTGCTTTGTAGTGACTTAAGGGCATGTTTCTCCTCATTCATTAGGTTCTGGTGTGTAGGGAAAAAGCCAAGTTGTTGTTCATGTATAAGATTTTTTATGTCCCTTTCAAAGAGTGCTATCGTTGTTTCAGCTGCATGGTTGGTGTGGGGAGGACAGAAAGGACTAGTGTTGCGCAATTCTAGAGTGATTATAGAGAGTTCCGGGACAGGGGAACCCCTGGATGGAGGTGCCCTGTTTGCGGAGGTCTCCGTTTATAATGCTTTAAAGTGCCTCATGAACCACCCATGTGACCATCCAATACCATTTAATACTCTATAATTGTTTCCCAGCTACATTAACATCATTCTTGCGGCCACTCCCCTTATTTCTACCATCCAACAGTGACTCATTATATATGTCAAGTACCAGGACAATATTGACATGGGTAACATACTGTGCTCTAGATATATATATATCATGCCTCTATTCAATACACCTTTTACGTCCAAGCAATTATAAATGTCTACACAGCGCTATATTGCATATTTCGCATGCGCCACTGTTCAGTCTCCCTGACAACCACCTTACACAATATGAGAAGTAGCACCATGCCCGTAAACACAGGCAATGCCTGGCCATCCAATCACGCAATGCAGGGCCGGCGGAACGTCACTTCCGGTGTCATGCCCCCTAACAGTGATGCACTTCCGGTCCGGCGTTCCCCGCCGCTGTATAAAGCACAGCCTCCCCAGTATTCCATCTACCACGGCCAAAGCAAGGCGCAGGAGCAACGCTATACCCCTCCACATAACCAATGAATGGCACAATCTCTCCTGGGACCTACACGCTGACGATACAGGGACTCCACTTGACTGCATGGTAAGCTACTGACCAGCCAGCATAGGATGGGCTACACATGTCACTATTAGTATACAACTATCTTTAACTCTCCATACTATATTTTCTGTAGATCCATGTGGCTCTGCACCACTATTGGACCTGGTTGAGGTAATCACCCCAGACAAATTTATCATCTCACTGGCACATCATGGGTTGCATACTTAAACTGTAACATCCTGATATTGCAGCCCTCCTCTTTCCTGGACTCTAGTCCTATTTTCTGACTCTAAACAGTTTCAAACATCCATACAAGTAAGAATCAATCCCTCTTTTATCTACTATATACTGTTTATGGTTCTTCTAACCTGTTCTGTGTGTATATTATATACTGTATATACTATACCTAGGAACTATTTATATGTAACCCCAGCACCCCATCCCTCGTCTTTCCTTTCCTCTACACCCCTTCCCCCCTCCCGCCTTCTTTTCCACCCCACCTTCCCCTCCACCCCTACCTCTTCGTCATACTTCTCTGTAACATGATTGGAACTTTGAATATGATGTTACAAATTTGGCACTGACACCATGTGTGTTCTTTTTTAGTAAGCAACTAAATGATTGTGGCCGAAACGTCTTACCACTGTCGCCCTGCAGCTTGGTTTAAATAAATTGTCTGTTTATTAATAAATGTATTTTGCATTCACAACATTTGAGTGTGCGATGAATTAATCCTATACTGCCCAATGAGATAAGCAACATTACCTCCTCCATTATTAGCATTGGCAGCAGATTGACTGATGACAGATAAATATATTTCTGGAGCTGACCTCGATAGGGTATGACAGCCTTTAGAAGGTTCAGATTACTTGTCTTCCTGTTTCTAACTTAAAGTAAACTTGTACAACTTGTTGAAGTGTAAAAATGAATCTCACTGTGTTTCAACAAGGAAGAAAAAAAAATTCTTTATCAGTCTAATTTATAGTTAGGCTAAATGATGGTCATAACTTCAGTTATGCTACATCATGATAGTATCATACAACTTAACTAAATGGGGAAAAAATGGGCAGCACAATATTGCACAATTTACATTGGGTGCAGCAACAGTGATGAAGTCTGAATGTAAGAAAAAAAACTGAATGCACATTAAAGTAATGCTTACACCAATTATGCATCAAAATTCGTTCCCGACATGACAATTTTCCATTTTTGCATTTCCATTTTTTTCCTCTCTCCTTCCAAGAGCCATTACGTTTTCATTTTTCTGTCAACATAGATATATGAGAGCTTGTTTTTTGCTTGACGAGTTGTACTTTTGAATAACAGCATTAATTTTATCACACAAAGTACAAGAAAATGGGGCAAAAAATCCAAATAAAGTGAAACTCCGAAAAAATGCAATTCTGACATTGCTTTTTAGGACAAAACCTAGGATAAAAGCAATTAACAAATACTCTGCCAAATTTTAATAAATAAATAGTAGTAGCAGTGCATGTCAATAACATTGGGTGCTTAATTGACACTAATTTAAATAAAAAAAAGTGTAAAAATCATCCCACCATGACAAGGTGTGCCAATCAGAATGGTCCTTTCTTAACTCTAGTTTCTCAACTCACTATGTGACAGAAGGCCTCAAAGTAGACAAGGGAAAAGGAGAATGTAGACCTGACTGTTTCTCACTTGAACATGGAAAGCTTTATAGACAAGATGCACAGCCCAAAACGTGGGAGACACACCCCTATATGTACAAAGTACAAGGAACTAAAGCAAAACCAAAGAAATGGACCAGTACCCTTGTTAGCATAAGTGCAATGTGTAATTTCTAGTGTTGATCGAGCATGCTCGACACTGCTCGTTACTCGCCTGAGCATCTCACTACTCGGGATGTTCGGCGAGCACCGAGCATTTCCGGGTTACTCAGCGGGAGCTCGAGTCTCCGCGCTGCACGTTTGGCGCTCTTTACAGAGCCAATGAACATGCAGGGATTGCCAGCCAGTCACTGCAATGCCGCAGCCATGTTCTTTGTGGGCATTACAGTGATTAGCTAGCTGCATAGCATCACCTTGAGTATTTAAAATCGGGCGCCGCCATCTTGGACACAGTCTCTCCGGATCAGACAGTGTAGAGAGGGTGCTGCTGAGTTAGGGAGAGATATATAGTGCAAAATAGGTAGTGTAGGGTCTCTAAAGCCTGCCAAATCAAACAAACAGTCCTTCTCAGGACTAATATCCATCCCAGATATCAGGCAGGCAGGCAGGCTGTATAGGAGACGAAATGGTTATCAAATTGCTAGATTTATCCCCGGGACTCAGGGGCCAGGAAAAATCCTTTTTTTTCATCTAAATCCTGTATTTATTTTTTTTCCCTCAGTCTGACTGTACAAATACATGTCTTATTAACATTTTGATATTCCCCCCCCCCAAAAAAAAAATTGAGTGTGTCTGTGACTGTTCAGACACCAATATATCTGTTTAAAAGAGTCTGGTGTAGGCCAGAAAAATAGAACTGTGGTTTTGCAGTTCCACGGGTCAAGTCTCTGTATTATCCTGCTTTTGGCATTTTTTACCTTAAAAAAAAACTGTAATAGTGTCTTCCTGACTGGTCAGACACCAATATATCTGTTTAAAAGAGTCTGGTGTAGGCCAGAGAAATAGAACTGTTGTTTTGCAGTTCCACTGGTCAAATCTCTGTATTATCCTGCTTTTGGCATTTTTTGCCGTAAAAAAAAACTGTAATAGTGTCTCCCTGAGTGGTCAGACACCAATATATCTGTTTAAAAGAATCTGGTGTAGGCCACATAACTATAACTGTGGTTTTGCAGTTCCACAGGTCAAATCTCTGTATTATCATGCTTTTGACATTTTTTGCCGTAAAAAAAACTGTAATAGTGTCTCCCTGACTGTTCAGACACAAATATATCTGTTTAAAAGAGTCTGGTGTAGGCCAGAGAAATAGAACTGTGGTTTTCCTCTTCCTCGGTTCTAATCTCCATTTTATTACCCTTTTTCCATTGATACTGCGAGTGTAAGCTATTTTACTTCATTTACAATAGGCAAGGCGTGTGGCAAGGGATGTGGAACTTGACGTTCTGGTGATGGTGCGTGTAGAGGACGGGGCCGTGGCCAAGGTGAAAATGTGCCACAACCAACAGCCACATCTTCTCGCTCCCACTTCTTGACCGAATTACTAGGGAAGCACACTACAACACCAGTATTGCGAACTGATCAGTGTGAACAGGTCATTATTTGGATAGCAGATAATACTTCCAGTTACCTGGGCACCACCACCTCCGGTCTGTCTTCCACCATTTGTACCACCTGCCATGCCAGCTTCAGCAGGGGTGACAAAACTACCAGCCAGACCACCACCAGCATGATCAGGCACATGGCAGCAAAGCACCCGACTTTGTGGAGCGAACCCCAGGGCCCACGACCAGTGTCAGCGGGTGTCACCACTGCTTCTTCCGCTGTGTGCATGCAATAGAACCCCTGTTGTGTGTGCAAGGCAATCCCCTGTCCATACTGCATGCAAAGATGCCCCCTCCTCTCAGTCTTCACTTGTTATGGCAGTTTCTCAAGAAACAGAATCAACGTCCACGTCCCACCGCAGCGTTCAATTGTCCATATCCCAGACCTTTGAATGAAAGCGCAAATTCGCAGCCAACGCCCCAGAGACCACAGTCCTAAATTCACACATATCAGGACTGCTTGCTTTGGAAATGCTGCTTTTTAGTCTGGTGGAGATGGAATCCTTCTGCAACTTTATGGCTGTGGCCGTCCCTCGGTACTCGGTCCCCAGCCGACACTATTTTGCCCGGTGTGCCATCCCCGCACTACACAAGCACATGTCCCAAAACATCTGCCGCGCCCTCAACAACGCAGTTACTGGGAGAGTCCACCTGACAACAGACACGTGGACAAGTGCTTGTGGCCAGGGACGGTACATCTCCCTGACTGCAGACTGGGTAAACATAGTGGAAGCCGGGACCTAGTCGGACCTTGGGATGGAACACATCCTTCCACACCGATGATTGCGGGTCCTATGTCAGTCAGAGTTGCCCCCACAATGAACAGCTCCTGCGCATCATCCTCCTCCTCCTCCTCATGTTCAGCCTCCATCTCAGATATCACTACATCAGTTACAAGCTGGAAGCACTGCAGTACTGGCTCAGCCAAGCGGCAACAGGCTGTGCTGAAACTCATAAGCTTAGGTGATAAACCTCACACTGCTTGTGAGTTGTGGACAGCTGTGAAAGAGCAGGCAGATTTCTGGCTGAGACCGCTGAACCTACATCCAGGCATGGTCATGTGTGACAATGGCCGTAACCTGGTGGTGGCTCTGAGGTGAAGTGAGGCGAGATCACACACGTACCATGCCTGGCTCATGTGCTTAACGTCGTGGTTCAGTGGTTTCTTAAATCATACCCCGAGTTGCCAGATGTGCTCATCAAAGTACGCCTCCTGTCAGCTCATTTTCGCAAGTCGGCTACAGCTTCCGACGCGCTTGCTGTGTTGCAGCAGTGTTTGCAGTTTCCGGCACACCGACTGGTGTGTGATGTCCCCACATGTTGGAACTCTACCCTTCACATGTTGCAAGGATTTGTGAGCAGAAGAGAGCAGTTGTGGAGTACCAGCTGCAACAAGGCCATCGATAGTCAGGTCAGACTCCACAGATAAGACCTCAGGAGTGGACCTGGATGTCTGACATATGTCCCATCCTGACAAACTTTGAGGAGTCCACCAAAATGGTTAGTGGCGATGAGGCCATCATTAGCATCAGCAACCCACTTGTCTGTCTTTTGCAACGCTCTCTGCAGAGAATTAAAGAGGAGGCATTGATGCCAGAGTATGATGAGATGGATCAAGAACCTGTAATTGGCAATTACACACAGCCCAGCCTCATTTCATCCCAATGTGCATTGGGGGACAATGAGGGAGAGGAGGAGGAGGAGGAGGAAGAACAGGAGCTGGTATCATGTGCTGTAGATGGTAGTACCTGTACAAGTGTCATACAGTCGGTTCAGCGTGGGTGGCCTGAGGACAGGGGGGAGGAGGAGGAGGAGAGCATCGTCAGTCATCATCTTGGTGAGGACACGGAAGTCTTGCCCATTACCAGTCTGGCACGCATGGCTAACTTCATGTTACCTCCTTAACTGTGAACCTCGCCTTGTCAAAATATTTGGTGACAGTCATTACTGGCTGGTGACACTTTTAGACCCCCGCTACAAGGATAACTTTCACTCTCTTATTCCTGAGGAGGAGAGGTCTACAAAAATGGGGCAGTACCAGAAGGCCCTTGCTGCAGAACTGTTAAAAAAATTCCCATCTGAACACGCTAGCGGCAGAGGTCACAGTTCGTTGACCAACCAAGGGGTACAGGTGAGAGAGACACAACTCCAATCCAGCAGAGTCAGGGGAAAACTGTCAACATTCTGGGACAGTTTTCTGAGACCCGCCCAGTTTACAGGCCCTGAGGCGCGGGGTACTCTCACACGGAGTGGAAAGTTTCAAAAGATGATGAGGGAGTACCTTGCCGACCGTACCAGCATCCTCTGTAATTCCTCTGTGACTTTTAATTATTGGGTATCCAAGCTGGACACTTGGAATGAACTCGCTCTGTATGCCTTGGAGGTCCCGGCCTGCCCTGCTGCTAGTTTGTTATCGGAGCGTGTTTAAAGCGCCACTGGGGGAATTATAACTGATAAGCACTGCCTCCTGTCAACTGACAATGCTGACAAGCTGACCCTTATCAAAATGAACAAGGGCTGGATTGGGCCAGACTTCTCATCACTAGAGATGAGCGTTGTTCTACTCGAACTGTTCGCCAATCTCAAATTCGAGCTGTTTTGGGCGGTGTTCGAGCCGTTCGGCGAACACGAACAATTTGAGAAAAATTCGGCTGTTCGAGGTTATGTTCGATAACTGTTCGTGCACCAAAATCATAACTGGATTTTTTCTCAGTAATGATGAAAATTAATGTTAATACGCAGTTTGAGTGTACAGCGGGGTGGGGGGAGGGGCAGGGGATGGATCTCTGCAGGAACAATGAAGATCTCCATTTTTTTTTCTCTTTCCCGCATTTGCAGTGGGGAGGTGCAATCTGTCAGCCTATCAGCAGCGCACACACGGAGCGAAGTGCTTTTTTTCACACAAGCAAGGGCATGTGTCATTGGCAGTGTATGTCACATGTCCTTGCTCTATAAGACCAAGCCATTTTCCCCGTCGCCACCATTTTCTCACTGCTGCAGCTGCGTGTTAGACGGCACCGCTGTTGCTGTGTGCGCTATACCTTGTTAATTTCAAGCCAATTTTCGCACAAATATACAGATAGCTTGGGAGTAGGGAATAGTTGTGATTGCAGTCCTTTTAAGGACTAGGTTACAGCATTTCCTACGACTTTTATCAGGGAGGTCTGTGCTCTTAAATAGATAGGTTGTGGGAGTAAAGACTAATTGTAATTGGAGTCCTTTTAAGGACTAGGTTACATGAGTTCCTATCAGTTTTTGCCAGGCAGGTCTGTGCCAGTGCTGTGCAAGTTTTTTTCACAGCATTTGGCTAAATCTAGCAATGCTAATCCTTTTTGGCCTATTGCAGAGTGTGTTAGTCAGTGGAGTAGCCTATCTGTGTTGCAAGATATAACACCTGTGTATAGAATACCAATTTTTTTACTGCACCTAGTGAAGTAAAATCTTTTGGGCATAGCATCATTCTATTAGTCCATCTATACTGACCTCCATCAGGTTGCAAACTGAATATAATTTTTTTCTGCATCTAGCTCTGAAAAAATATTTGGGCTTCTAGTGGTGTGTGGGACTTGGTCTATTAGTCCATCTATACTGACCTCCATCAGGTTGCAAATTAAAAATAATTTTTTTCTGCATCTAGCTCTGAAAAAATATTTGGGCTTCTAGCAGTGTGTGGGACTTGGTCTATTAGTCCATCTATACTGACCTCCATCAGGTTGCAAATTAAAAATATTTTTTTTCTGCATCTAGCTCTGAAAAAATATTTGGGCTTCTAGCGGTGTGTGGGACTTGGTCTATTAGTCCATCTATACTGACCTCCATCAGGTTGCAAATTAAAAATAATTTTTTTCTGCATCTAGCTCTGAAAAAATATTTGGGCTTCTAGCAGTGTGTGGGACTTGGTCTATTAGTCCATCTATACTGACCTCCATCAGGTTGCAAATTAAAAATAATTTTTTCTGCATCTAGCTCTGAAAAAATATTTGGGCTTCTAGCACTGTGTGGGACTTGGTCTATTAGTCCATCTATACTGACCTCCATCAGGTTGCAAATTAAAAAGAATTTTTTTCTGCATCTAGCTCTGAAAAAATATTTGGGCTTCTAGCAGTGTGTGGGA
Organism: Phyllobates terribilis; assembly: GCF_046119375.1. Lineage (NCBI taxonomy): Eukaryota > Metazoa > Chordata > Amphibia > Anura > Dendrobatidae > Phyllobates > Phyllobates terribilis. Next base: position 344,634,811 of record NW_027362767.1, on the reverse strand, counting down.
CTTGGTCTATTAGTCGATCTATACTGACCTCCATCAGGTTGCAAATTAAAAATATTTTTTTTCTTCATTTAGCTCTGAAAAAATATTTGGGCTTCTAGCAGTGTGTGGGACTTGTTCTATTAGTCCTTCTATACTGACCTCCATCAGGTTGCAAATTAAAAATAATTTTTTTCTGCATCTAGCTCTGAAAAAATATTTGGGCTTCTAGCACTGTGTGGGACTTGGTCTATTAGTTCATCTATACTGACCTCCATCAGGTTGCAAATTAAAAAGAATTTTTTTCTGCATCTAGCTCTGAAAAAATTTTTGGGCTTCTAGCAGTGTGTGGGACTTGGTCTATTAGTCGATCTATACTGACCTCCATCAGGTTGCAAATTAAAAATATTTTTTTTCTTCATTTAGCTCTGAAAAAATATTTGGGCTTCTAGCAGTGTGTGGGACTTGTTCTATTAGTCCTTCTATACTGACCTCCAGCAGGTTGCAAATTGAATATAATTTTTTTCTGCATCTAGCTCTGAAAAAATAGTTGGGCTTCTAGCGGTGTGTGGGACTTGGTCTATTAGTCCATCTATACTGACCTCCATCAGGTTGCAAATTAAAAATAATTTTTTTCTGCATCTAGGTCTGAAAAAATATTTGAGCTTCTAGCAGTGTGTGGGACTTGGTCTATTAGTCCATCTATACTGACCTCCATCAGGTTGCAAATTAAAAATATTTTTTTTCTGCATCTAGCTCTGAAAAAATATTTGGGCTTCTAGCGGTGTGTGGGACTTGGTCTATTAGTCCATCTATACTGACCTCCATCAGGTTGCAAATTAAAAATAATTTTTTTCTGCATCTAGCTCTGAAAAAATATTTGGGCTTCTAGCAGTGTGTGGGACTTGGTCTATTAGTCCATCTATACTGACCTCCATCAGGTTGCAAATTAAAAATAATTTTTTTCTGCATCTAGCTCTGAAAAAATATTTGGGCTTCTAGCGGTGTGTGGGACTTGGTCTATTAGTCCATCTATACTGACCTCCATCAGGTTGCAAATTAAAAATATTTTTTTTCTGCATCTAGCTCTGAAAAAATATTTGGGCTTCTAGCAGTGTGTGGGACTTGGTCTATTAGTCCATCTATACTGACCTCCATCAGGTTGCAAATTAAAAATAATTTTTTTCTTCATTTAGCTCTGAAAAAATATTTGGGCTTCTAGCAGTGTGTGGGACTTGTTCTATTAGTCCTTCTATACTGACCTCCAGCAGGTTGCAAATTGAATATAATTTTTTTCTGCATCTAGCTCTGAAAAAATAGTTGGGCTTCTAGCGGTGTGTGGGACTTGGTCTATTAGTCCATCTATACTGACCTCCATCAGGTTGCAAATTAAAAATAATTTTTTTCTGCATCTAGCTCTGAAAAAATATTTGGGCTTCTAGCAGTGTGTGGGACTTGGTCTATTAGTCCATCTATACTGACCTCCATCAGGTTGCAAATTAAAAATAATTTTTATCTGCATCTACAGTACCTCTGAAAAAATATTTGGGCTTCTAGCAGTGTGTGGGACTATTTCTATTAGTCCATCTATACTGACCTCCATCAGGTTGCAAATTCAAAATAATTTTTTTCTGCATCTAACCCAGCCAATAGTTTTGGCCTAATACCACCGTTTGGCCACTCAGCTCTGCTCGGTTACCATCCATTGTTTTTTTGTGCAAACAACTCCAGAGTTGTGAATTAGTTAACCACCAAAATGAGTGGAAAAAGGCCTGCTGCTGGTGGAAAGGGGAATAGGCGTGTTGGGAAGGGGAAAAAAGGTTGTGTCCGTGGGGTAGGTGTTAAAGCAACAGTAACATCTGCAGAAGAACGACCATCTTCCAGCCAAACTAAAATGTCTACTTCTTTTAGCGGACAATGTGATAAGATCCCTTTCTTACGGCCACGCCAATCGCTACAAATTCCAGATGAGGCACAAAAACAGCAGGTGCTTCAACGGATATCAAGTGCTCCTTTAAGTGGGCTCTCCTCCACATCAACTTCAACATCACAAATACTCCAGTCCTCAAAGGTGTCACCCAAATCGCACTTGCTTCCTCACAGCTCCCAAATCTCCAGCTGCCCGTCTGAGTATGAGGTAGAACAGATGGTTGAGTCTGCAGAGCTGTTTACTCATACTATAGCCTGGGAATCAGAGGTCGACTCCAGCGCTTCTGTGAATCCAGACGAGGAAATGATCTGCACTGATGCCCAGAATCTTTATGAGTCGGATCCAGGACCAGACGCAGAAGGTTCTGACCATAATGTAGACCCTCATTCCCAAACTGTAACTCCTGTTGGTGGAGACAATGAGGAAGACGATGATAAGACTCAAATACCTGATTGGAGCGACAACTTTAGTTTTTTGTCAGGGCAGGAACAGGTTGGCTCTGAAGACGACGGGTGTGATAACGCACTGGGTGATGATGATGAGGTCGGAGATCCCACTTACTGTCAACCCACAGTCAGCCAAGAGATGAGGTCAGCAGAGGAGGTGGAGGAAGATGCTAGTGACGACGAGGTCAGGTTGCGCCTTCCTGGACAGAGACGTAGTACTGGAAGCACGTCAACAACTGCATCCTCAAACACAACTCTGCCTCTCACCACAAGTCGTGGTGGCTCTTCAGGTCGCATGGGTGCTAAGCCTTGCATAGCCTGGGCATTTTTTCAGATCGATAAAGATGACCCAACTCGTGTTATCTGTAACATTTGTCAGCAAAAGCTAAGTAGAGGCCAAAAAATACATAGTTTGAGTACTTCATGCATGAACCGGCACATGGACATGAAGCATAAGTTGCAGTGGGAAGCTCAGTGTGCTACAATGCGGCCTAGCCGGCCGGGCCAATCACCGTCTGCCATATCTTGTGTATCCGCGGCCTCTTCATCCTCTGTGACTGGGGGGACAGCAGTCACACCTGTTTTGGGGCGCAGACCTGCCACCTCTTTACCCGCAACAGCCAGCGTGATTGGCGGGTCATCATTTTCTTTGGAGGTGGTAACACCAGCTGGTGTTGAGCGCTGTCCGACATCGATAGCACCATCTTTGGATCAAGGCAACCTAACATGTCCGCCTGCATCTTCCTCACAGACCGGCAGTTTGCCGGGGACACCCTTATCAACCCCGTCTAAGCACAATAGCCAGCCCTCGGTCCCTCAGATGTGGACAAGTAAAAGACCATTTCCTCCTAGCCATGAGAAAGCTAAGAGGTTGAATTTCACCATCTGCAAGCTCTTGGCTACAGAAATGCTGCCTTTCCGCCTGGTGGACACAGAGGATTTTCGAGACCTTATGTCCGTCGCAGTGCCCCAGTACCAGATGCCCAGTCGGCACTACTTCTCAAAGAAAGGTGTGCCTGCGCTCCACCAGCATGTCGCACACAACATCACCGCTTCTTTGAGAAACTCTGTGTGTGACAGGGTGCATTTCACCACAGACACTTGGACGAGTAGGCATGGACAGGGGCGTTACATGTCGCTGACTGGGCACTGGGTAACTATGGTGACAGCAGGACAAGGGGCTGCTGTCCAAGTCTTGCCGTCCCCACGAGTTGTGCGTCAATCCTCTTTATGTCAAAGTTCCTCCACTGCTTCTGCCTCCTCAACCTCCTCTCGGTCTTCCACCTGCACCCAAAGCCTGTCTGGTCATGCCACAAGCTTTCTAACTGCGCAGAAGGGATCCTGCACACCTCCTTACTATGCTGGCAGTAGGGCTCAACGTCATCAGGCGGTTTTTACATTGAAATGTCTGGGAAATGTGAGTCACACAGCTGAGGAGCTGTGGTCAGCTCTGGAGAACCAATTTCATGAATGGTTGTCTCCACTGGACCTGAAACCAGGGAAGGCCGTGTGCGACAATGCTGCAAACCTGGGTGCGGCCCTTCGCCGGGGCAATGTCACACACGTGCCTTGTATGGCTCACGTGTTGAACCTGGTTGTCCAGCAATTTTTAGCCCACTATCCCAGACTAGATGGCCTTCTGCAGAGGGCACGGTCGCTGTGTGCTCACTTCCGCCGTTCGCATCCCGCAGCTCAGCGACTTACATCTCTACAGAAGTCGTTGGGCCTGCCACTTCACCGGCTAAAATGCGATGTGCCTACCCGGTGGAATTCAACTCTGCACATGTTGCAGCGACTGTGGCAGCACCGACAAGCCCTGGTGCAATACGTTCTGACGTATAGCCTGGGCCAACGAGATTCAGAGGTGGGGCAAATCACGCTGGAGGAGTGGTCTCAGATCAGGGACCTATGCACCCTTCTGCACAGTTTTGAAATGACGACGAAGATGTTTAGTGCTGACGATGCCATTATCAGCATGACTATTCCGGTGATTTACATGCTGGAGCACATGTTAAACAGAATTCGGAGTCAGGTGGTGGCACAAGAGGAGGTGGAGGAAGTAGAGGAGGAGGAGTTGTATGCGGAAGGGCTAACATCTGCAAGGTCCAGACGGTCGGCAGCACCAAGGCGGCAGGCATGTGAGGGTGGGGGAGATGGTTTGACCAGGGCGCATGGTAGCAGCCAAACTAGTGAGGAAGGTGCAGGAGCCCAGGAAGAAGTGGAGGACGAACTGAAGGAAGACTCATCAGATGAGGGAGACCTTGATCACATTTCTGTTGTGCGAGGGTGGGGGGAGAGGACAGAGGAAGGAAGCATGATTGTTACCTCGCCACCAACACAACAGGGACTTGGTGCTCCTGGATGCGCAACACACATGAGTGCCTTCTTGCTGCACTACCTGCAACATGACCCTCGAATTTTGAGAATTAGAAATAATCCTGACTACTGGGTTGCCACACTGTTAGATCCCCGGTACAAAAGTAAATTTGCAGAAATTATTCCTGCCATAGAAAGGGATGCACGCATGCAGGAGTATCAGCAGAGACTGTTGCAGAATCTTACATGTGCTTTTCCACAAAATACCAGTGGTGCACGTAGTGAATCTCACACTTCCAACTTGCCAACCGTGGGACCGTCAAGTGTTCAGCACTCAAACCGTAACAGAACCACAGTATCTGCTGGTAACATCAATTTTGCGGAATCATTTCACCACTTTTTTAGCCCATCCTTTGCAAGGCCACAGGAGACAAGAAGTCTGACACATAGTCAACGCCTAGAGATGATGGTACAGGAGTATCTCCAAGTAAACATTGAAGCCACGACTGTGTCACTGGACCCTTGCTCTTTTAGGGCTTCCAATCTGGATAAATGGCCGGAGCTAGCCACTTACGCCTTGGAGATCTTGTCATGCCCCGCAGCCAGCGTTCTGTCTGAACGTGTGTTCAGCGCTGCTGGTGGTGTGCTGACAGATAAGCGCACGCGGCTCTCCACTGATAATGTAGACAGACTCACGTTCATAAAGATGAACAAATCATGGATCCGAAACGACTTTTCTACCCCTGTGTCATCCTGGGGAGAGTAAAAGCTGGATGATTGGTTAAAATCACCCGACCAACCGTTTTAAGCTTTCAAATTACTAATCATGTTTATCTGTATCTTGACTGGAAAATAATTTGGGCTTTGTAGCAGTGTGCAGCACTGATCCTATTAGGCCATCTATACTAAAGCTTCACCAGATTTAAAATTAAAAATAATTTTTAGCTGCATCTAGCCCGGAAAATAATTTTGGGGCTCCGAGATGCGCAAGGCACATAAGTGCCTTCTTGCTGCACTACCTGCAGCATGGCCCTCATATTGTCAGAATTCGAAGTAATCATGACTACTGGGTTGCCACACTCTTAGATCCCCCAAACTTTTCGATCAACCTTTTCATTTTAATAAAGACCAAAAAAATGGTCATTTTTGAAATTATAAGCATTAGCAGGTTGTTAGAAACTGAAATCAAACAGTTTTCAACTCAAAACTTTATTCTAGGTGATGTTACATTTTCACATAGGACCCCTTGTTCGAAAGGAGCTTCTGAACTCTCTCGTCCATTGAATTTGTCAGGTTTTGGATGGTTTCTGCTTCAATTGTTTTGCATGAGGACAGAATACCCTCCCAGAGCTGTTGCTTAGATGTGAACTGCCTCCCGCCATCATAGACACTCCTTTTAATGATGCTCCAAAGGTTCTGAATGGGGTAGAGGTCAGGGGAGCATGGGGGTCACACCATAAGTTTGTCCCCTTTTATGCCCATATCAGCCAGAGATGCAGATGTTTTATGTGCAGCATGAGATGGTGCATTATCATGCAGAAAAATGATCTTGCTGTGAAATACACGGTTCTTCTTCTTGAACCATGGCAGGAAGTGCTGTTTGAGAAAATCCACATATATTATGGAGTTCATCTTTAGCGCCTTCAGGGATCCTAAAGGGGCCGACAATCTCTCTCCCCATGATTCCAGCCCAAAACATTACTCCACCTCCTCCTTGTTGGCGCTGTAGCCGTGTTTGCGTGGGGTGTCCATCAACCAGCCATCCTCCACTCCATCCATCTGGACCATCGAGCGCTGCACGGCACTCATCCGTGAACAAAACAGTTTTGAAATCAGTCTTCATGTAATGTTTGGCCCACTGGAGCCGTTTCTGCTTGTGTGAAGTGGATAGAGGAGGTCGACAGGATGGCGCATGCACAGCTGCAAACCTCTGAAGGACCCTGCATCTTGTTGTTCGGGGGACGTTGGAGGCACAAGCAGCTTCAAAAACTTGTCTGCTGCTATGACAAGGCTTTTTTGCCGCTGCTCTTTCAACCTGACGTAATTGCCTGTAGGAAAGAGTCCTCAATTTGCCCTTATCAGCACGCACACGTGTGTACTGTGAATCAGCTACATACTTCTTGATTGCCAAGACACTTCATCCTGATCATCGCACAATGTTGATTGTAGTCATGCCTTGACCTAAACACTCCACAATTTGTTGCTTCTCAGCAGCCGACACATCCTTTTTCTTTCCCATTTTGGCAGAAAATGTAGGCTGCTTAATAATGTGAGAGAGCCTTCTTAAGTAGTCTTGCCTTTCATTGGACACACCTGCCAAACTAATTAGCACAGGTGTCTGCAATTGCTTACAGTGATATAAAGAGCCCTGACACACATCACCATCAATGAGTTTAACTGACAAACAAACAAATTCTTCCCTTATCACTCCTAAACACTTTTTGTATAATAATTTGGAACGCAGTGTACATGTGCTTTTCCACAAAACACCAGTGGTTCACGTAGTGAATCTTACAGTTCTAACTTGCCAACCGTGGTCTGTATGGAGTTGTTCAATAAAGGGCCCAAAATTAAGATAACATAGATGGGAGAGGTCTCTATGAATAGGAATTCCTAAGTATTTGATACCCTGTGAGGGCCAGGCAAAGGGAAAGTTGGACTGGATGGAATTCTATATGGATTTGGGGAGGGAGACATCGAGGGCCTCAGACTTCGCTGCATTGATTTTAAAATTTTACCATGTAACAAAGTGATCTATTTCAGCCATAACAGCATGGATGGATATATGTGATTGAGTGATATATACTAGGACATCATCAGCAAATAGAGAGCACTTGTACTCGGTGCCTCCCACCTCAATCCACCTAATATTGGGGTTATGGCGAATTGATGAGAGCAGGTGCTCCGTCACTAGGATATATAAGAGAGGGGACAGAGGACATCACTGCCTTGTCCCATTGGTGATTGTGAAAGGTGATGAAAATGTTCTGACGCACCCCCTGGGCCTTGGGACACCCGGAGCCGGACCCTTTTTGGTGGATGCTGGTGGTTGTAGTCTTCGTGGCGGCGACCCAGTTCCGTGGCTCAGGGCGGTCAAACCAGTGGCGGAACTATTTATGTGGTTTTCATGTTTAAATGTCCGACTACGCCACCCGTGGATTGCGGTCAGAGTGAACCGCCGCTACAGGGCAGACCACTGAGGCTGGTGTTGTGGGTGCAGCAGAGCGTAGCATAACTCCCCACGGGAGGAGTATAGCCTCAGGGCAGTGTATGCGGAGGATGGGGGTGATGGTGCAGGGCAGCAGCAGTAACGACACGGAGTCAGTGATGCAGTTCAGGGCCTTTACTCACAGTTCTTATTATCCAGACCACGTCTGCAGGTAACGGCTGCCCACGTCGTACTGTGCTCACCAGGTGAGGGGCTCAGACAACTCCCAGATAACTTTGGAGCACTTCACAGGACCCCCTTTGTGTGTCCTTTGTCTGGCCTTTCTTACCAACACTTCTGTCCGGCTGCCTCGGGCCTCCTCTTGGTAAACTTGGCGCCAGTTTCCCTGACCCTATGTGGTGCCTTCCTAGCGGGTGTAGCGAGGGGCTGCGCCACATAAAATGTCAGAGCCTCCGGTTTCTAGCTGAGGGTCGTTTCCTGCCTCCACTAGTTCGGGGACCGGTCTCCCCCTTTGGCCTGACCCCTCCACGCAGGTGGATTCGGGCGTGCGGTGGCGACTCGCCCGTCCGCACCCCTGGGATCCCTTCATTCCTCGTTCCTGGAGCCTTCTCCGCTCCTCTTCCTTCCTTCTCCCTCTTCCAGGCCTGGGCCTCTGTTACTAGGCCCGCCTCCGGAGCAGAGTTCATGCAGAGCCCCTGCTCCCTGCCACTTCTGCTCAGACTTCTCTGCACTGAACTAAGATGGTGCCCACCTTTTATACTCCCTTCTCAATGCACCCAGGAACTGCTTCCTCCCTGCTCCTGCACTACAGGGTTCCCCTTCCTCAGTGTTCCCTCCCCCCACTCCAGCCAGGGACAGGGACTGTTGTGCCCATCTCAGGGGCATATTGGTCGCCCTGCCCCACGGCAATGTGGTGTAATGCATGCAGGTGTCGGGTCCTGATCCACACTCCATCCTTACCTGAGAGTGAGATATCACACCTCTGGGTGAGGTGCAATACGTCTGTAGCAACCGAGCCCTCAGGGTGCTACAGTTCCATTTATCTTCAGCCTAGGTGACGTATTGCGATACAGGGCCGTGATTTTGGCTATAAAAGGGTCCCCTAGATCCCTACCCCAAGCTTTTTAAGAGAATCATATATGGCGTGCCAGGAGACTCTATGGAATGCTTTCTCAGCATCCAACGAGAGTATCTAATTACAAATTTATAACTGCATCTAGCCCAGGAAATACTTTGTGCCTAGTAGCAGTGTCTGCTAGTGAGCGGATTATCCCGGCTGTTAAGCAAGCTGCACCACCTGTAGTTTAGACACTTAATTTTTTCAAAGGAAATGCTTCGGGACCATGGGATACTTAGTGAAGAGCATCAGGAGGCACCCCAAGGCATAGGGGCTGGGACTGGCAGTAGGATGCCTTGCGGTGGACAGCCAAGCTCGATCCTTATAAAAGCTTTTTAACTGCAGCAGCTTTAGTGGAAGCTACTGGAGCTGGAATTACCGCGGCTGCTGGCATGAGACTTGCCCTCCAATAGATCCTTGTAAATGGATTTAAAGTGTATTCATTCAAATTAGAGAAACAATTTAAATTAAAAAGCTTAGAGCTGCCTCCACCACAGGGGGGCTCGCTCGACCCACCAGCGGACAGGCACCAGTATTGGGAGAGGGGGGCTGGCCGTCAGGGTTCACCGCGGCTCTGGCACAAACCCGGCGACACGGAGGTGGCACGGGCAGGAGCGGACTGGCCGTGTCGGCTTCTCACTTTTTGGATTTTAGAAGGGCATGACATGCCTATATCTGTGTCTCCCCCTCCTTTTACTCCTCCACCTCTTTTATTTTCGCATGACTATATGTACTTGTCACTTTTCCATGTGTTAGTTATGTCTTCTGAGCAGTTTGTCAGCTTTTGGACACCTTTGAAGGTGTTTTCTATGTGTTTCTATGTGTTTTTGTTTGCCTGCCATTGGTTTTAACGGTGTTCGAAGGTGTTCAACGAACAGTTCGACGAACAGTTCGGCGAACACACGGGTGTTCGACGAACCGAACCGAACTCGAACACTACGGGGGTGGCTCAACACTACTCATCACCACCAAATGACAGCAGAGTATGGACTCCCAGCCACCCCCTCGCGGCTGGGGACCGAGCGTGGACACCTGGCTGCCATGCGGCTGGGGACTGAGTATGGATACTAGGCCGCCGACGCAGGCATGACATGGTTTCCGGCGCCTGCCTCCACATGACTAAAAGGCCCAATTTCAAGTGCAAGCAAGCTAGCAGTATGGCATTGCAGCCTGGGGGTGGGTGGGTGGCAGGCTGCATACTTGCGCTTGCATTGCAAGGAATGGGGGACGTACAATTGAACACTGCCCTGGGACAAGGACTTGCACGAGGAAAGTTGCAAGTCTGCATCTTCGGATGCGGCAAGGATCACTTCTGATGGGAACACTTTTAGGCAGTGACCTGGGTGTTAGAGATGCTTCCTGGGGTCTTCCCCATGCTGTTCCCATGTCTTTTCAGCACTGTATGCATGTGTCACACAGCACATGGCCAGATAAGATTGTAAAATGTTAAAATGACATTTCCCAGTGAATGCATTTGTCACGGTTGAAAGCAATGCAAAAGTACAAAAACACATAAGAAATGCTACTTGTGAACATAGCCCAAGGTGTGGAGGAGTATTTTTGCTTTTTGTTATTTATTTTACCTTATACACAAGTCTTTACCCTGGAAAGGAAGTTCCTTAACATATTTCACAGGAAAACCGTTTCAGTTTCATTTTTGAACATTTTATTGTGAGCCCTTAAAAGTGGCTTAATACCTCTGACCACGTTGTTGACAGCAGTGACCTGGGGGTCAGAAATGCTTCCAGGGGCGATGCCCATGCTGTCCCCATGTCTTTTGAGCACTGTCACTATCTTTTTGGGCACTTTATAGGCTTTCTATAGACTGCCGGGGGTGCCGCCGCAAAAATGCTCGGGTCTCCCATAGACTAACATTGGGCTCGTTGCTCGGGTCGAGCACCCAAGTATCACGGCGAGCTCGGGCCGAGCTTCGAGCACCCGAGCATTTTAGTGCTCGCTCAACACTAGTAATTACGCATTCACACCATGGCAATTAACAGACAGAACTTAGGATAAAAACAGTGAGAAAATACCCAGCAGTAAGTAAATAAATAGTAATAGTACATATAAATAACATAGGGTCCATCCAATTGCAACATGGTGTACTTAATCAGGATTATCCCTAGCTCTGGTATTTCACCTACTATATGCCAGCAGGCCTTAAAATAAATGGGGGCAAATCAAGAGCTAGACCTGACTGTTTCCCATCTGCTTTTTTCTGGTAGACAGGGCTTTACAAATATTGTCTCCACTGGAGCTCACAATCTAAATTCCCTATCAGTATATCTTTGAAGTGTGGAAGGAAACCCACACAAACATCTTGCAGATGTCATCCTTTGTGGGATTTGAACCCAGTACCCAACTGTTACAAGGCTACAGTGCTAAACACTGAGCCACCTGCTTTTTTTTTTTCTTTAAATCACTGATTCTCTCAGTAGCTGGACCCTCAACTGCCAGTATATTACCCCTTATCCTAATACTCTCCAAGATCACAAAAGCAGAAACATGACATGCTTCTTTCATATGTTTACTTTTGTGCTACAGACATTGAAGAATTTGAAGGCAGCACACTAAAATGTATACTTAAAATATAGCAGCACTTTCAGTTGACTTTTCAGAATAATCTAACAAGGGTGTTAGAGAAATAACAGTACTTCTGGCATTTAAATAACATATCCTGCATTTATATCAGTTATTCCCTCTGCACTAGAAGCTTCAGCAGTTTTTCTTTTTGCAATTCTGCCGTTGTTTCCATCCAGCTTCTCCCCTCCCCTTTTTAGATTTTTATATTAGATAGTGTAATTTAATTCCTCACTGATGATATATTTGTAGACAAATAGTTGATTTATCAAATAAAACTGTAGTTACTATTTAAATATAAGTTTCGGAAAATGTTTATTGCTACTTTAATCAACAATGTCTAATAATAAGAAAATTACGAATCATAGTTCTTGCTGATACGTTCATTAATATCCTTTTTAGGTGACTGAAAATATATAGTATTCAGATAACTCTGAGTTACTGTTTGTGACAAGCCTTTTAAAATGTAATTAACTTGTATGATTACAATAATTACTGTAATTACTAAATTATTTTCTTTCTCAGCAATCATCTCAGAGTTCTGATATTGTAATATAGCTCTTAATTTAATTTTGTCTGTAGATCTCTGAATGGTCATTTTAAGTATGAATAGTTGCATGGTCTCATAGAAGACTCATGAATCAAAACTAATAAAATAAAATGTCTTATTCAACATTGCCTTATACAGTATAGGTAAATGTATGTACTTTATAGATTATTATTAGTGATGAGCAAGCATGCGCGTTACTCAAGATTTTCGAGCATGCTCGGGTGTTTTCCGTGTATCTTCCGCGTGCTCGGGTGTTATGTTTGAGTCACGCTGTGCACATGACTTGCGACTGTTTGACAGCTTTAATACATGTGAGGAATGCCTGTTTCTTAGGCATTTCTCACATGTATTAAAGTTGTCAAGCAGTCGCAAATCATGCGGATGGAGTGACTAAAACATAACACCCAAGCACGCTGAAGATACTCGCCGAAAGGGTTAACAGAACATACTCGCTCATCACTAGTTATTATAGGTCTCAGATTAAAGTAGCATAATATTTATGGTTCTGGCATATGCTGAACATATAATCTTAGTAGGGATGGTAAATTCCTCAATAATACTTGTGATAATGATATTTGGTAACCTATGGGAAGTTTTATTGAAAAAAATAGGCCAAGGGGCAACAAATAAAGTAGCCATCTTTCATTTGTTTTCAAGTATTAGCTAGATTTCATGTAATTTTATCCCACGGCTGAGTAGATTGCTATCATATTGTTCCAAGATTATGCTGTTATATACGGCCAAAATATTACCAGGCAATAGTGAACAAAAATATAATAGTCCTAGAATGATCTTTTAAACTTCACATAATACTATCATATGACTCATAAATTATAATACTTTTAATTTCTCAGATATCACTAACATGCAATGCTAAATAATCCCAGATGGTTAATATTTGACCTAATATTAATATTCCGATATTCAATGCAACGGCAGTAGAAAAGGCCCTGAGGACCGTACAAGGGAAAGCGAGAAGAAGGAGTAACCAGAGAGGTGAGTATCAGTTGTTTATTTCTTCTTAACTTTTTGGCAGCCTTCATCGAAATGGTGGCGAGATGGATGCCATTTTGTCGAATTTGCACAAAGCAAATTGTAAAAAGTCCACATTCTGGAGGATGCAGATTTTTTGTAAAATTGAACGTAGAACTCAATTTTCTCATCTCTAATTATTAGTAACTCTTATTGAAAAGTATAGTCAACTCTACTTTTCAATACACATACACATGAAGTGTATGTCAAAGAAGTCTCTTTTTACACACATTTGGCCATTAGTAGCCTCTAGATAGTAGTATACATTAGGAAGTGTTTTTCAGCAGATTTTTTGAACAGACATTAATTTTCCCTATTTCAATATACAACAAATAATATTCATGCCAATAACAGATTTTTCTAGTTAACTTTGCAAGTTCTATTCTTTTGCAATAAAGGCTTTACCAGGTCAACGTTTTACAATGTCATGGAAAACTATTCTGATTATTAAAGGGCTATTCCCATCTCCAAGATCGTATCCCAATATGTAGTAGGTGTGATAATAATATTATCAAATACTTCCAATTAGAAATGTAGCAAAAAAGAAGCAAGACAAAAATATATCTCATAGCCTACCATAATTATATATAAATGTAAAGCAAAATTGCATAATAAATATAGGGTACTTAGTGAACTATTTTTGATCAAAAAAAGTATACAAGCCGTCCCACCAGCGGCAAGGTGACCCTAAATTGGGACGGTACCTATACTGCCTATATTAAATACCTTACTGTATATCAAAGTTGAAGTAATGCATATAAAAGGGTAGACAAATAGGACCGGGTCCCAACTCCAGACCACCTAGGCCCGTGGTAAGCTACATATATACCAATCAGCTCAACAAAGGGCATGCCACACCCTTAAATTGCACAGAATGCAAACAAGTCAAAAAACCAGACAATGTGAACTGAGGTCTAAGATGGCAGACATACAAGAAACCGAGGCATGTTCACACTAGCAAAAAAGAAGCAAGACAAAAATATATCTCATACCCTACCATAATTATATATAAATGTAAAGCAAAATTGCATAATAAATATAGGGTACTTAGTGAACTATTTTTGATCAAAAAAAGTATACAAGCCGTCCCACCAGCGGCAAGGTGACCCTAAATTGGGACGGTACCTATACTGCCTATATTAAAAACCTTACTGTATATCAAAGTTGAAGTAATGCATATAAAAGGGTAGACAAATAGGACCGGGTCCCAACTCCAGACCACCTAGGCCCGTGGTAAGCTACATATATACCAATCAGCTCAACAAAGGGCATGCCACACCCTTAAATTGCACAGAATGCAAACAAGTCAAAAAAACAGACAATGTGAACTGAGGTCTAAGATGGCAGACATACAAGAAACAGAGGCATGTTCACACTAGCAAAAAAGAAGCAAGACAAAAATATATCTCATACCCTACCATAATTATATATAAATGTAAAGCAAAATTGCATAATAAATATAGGGTACTTAGTGAACTATTTTTGATCAAAAAAAGTATACAAGCCGTCCCACCAGCGGCAAGGTGACCCTAAATTGGGACGGTACCTATACTGCCTATATTAAAAACCTTACTGTATATCAAAGTTGAAGTAATGCATATAAAAGGGTAGACAAATAGGACCGGGTCCCAACTCCAGACCACCTAGGCCCGTGGTAAGCTACATATATAGCAATCAGCTCAACAAAGGGCATGCCACACCCTTAAATTGCACAGAATGCAAACAAGTCAAAAAACCAGACAATGTGAACTGAGGTCTAAGATGGCAGACATACAAGAAACAGAGGCATGTTCACACTAGCAAAAAAGAAGCAAGACAAAAATATATCTCATACCCTACCATAATTATATATAAATGTAAAGCAAAATTGCATAATAAATATAGGGTACTTAGTGAACTTTTTTGATCAAAAAAAGTATACAAGCCGTCCCACCAGCGGCAAGGTGACCGTAAATTGGGACGGTACCTATACTGCCTATATTAAAAACCTTACTGTATATCAAAGTTGAAGTAATGCATATAAAAGGGTAGACAAATAGGACCGGGTCCCAACTCCAGACCACCTAGGCCCGTGGTAAGCTACATATATAGCAATCAGCTCAACAAAGGGCATGCCACACCCTTAAATTGCACAGAATGCAAACAAGTCAAAAAACCAGACAATGTGAACTGAGGTCTAAGATGGCAGACATACAAGAAACAGAGGCATGTTCACACTAGCAAAAAAGAAGCAAGACAAAAATATATCTCATACCCTACCATAATTATATATAAATGTAAAGCAAAATTTCATAATAAATATAGGGTACTTAGTGAACTATTTTTCATCAAAAAAAGTATACAAGCCGTCCCACCAGCGGCAAGGTGACCGTAAATTGGGACGGTACCTATACTGCCTATATTAAAAACCTTACTGTATATCAAAGTTGAAGTAATGCGTATTAAAGGGTAGACAAATAGGACCGGGTCCCAACTCCAGACCACCTAGGCCCGTGGTAAGCTACATATATAGCAATCAGCTCAACAAAGGGCATGCCACACCCTTAAATTGCACAGAATGCAAACAAGTCAAAAAACCAGACAATGTGAACTGAGGTCTAAGATGGCAGACATGCAAGAAACAGAGGCATGTTCACACTAGCAAAAAAGAAGCAAGACAAAAATATATCTCATACCCTACCATAATTATATATAAATGTAAAGCAAAATTTCATAATAAATATAGGGTACTTAGTGAACTATTTTTCATCAAAAAAAGTATACAAGCCGTCCCACCAGCGGCAAGGTGACCGTAAATTGGGACGGTACCTATACTGCCTATATTAAAAACCTTACTGTATATCAAAGTTGAAGTAATGCGTATTAAAGGGTAGACAAATAGGACCGGGTCCCAACTCCAGACCACCTAGGCCCGTGGTAAGCTACATATATACCAATCAGCTCAACAAAGGGCATGCCACACCCTTAAATTGCACAGAATGCAAACAAGTCAAAAAACCAGACAATGTGAACTGAGGTCTAAGATGGCAGACATACAAGAAACAGAGGCATGTTCACACTAGCAAAAAAGAAGCAAGACAAAAATATATCTCATACCCTACCATAATTATATATAAATGTAAAGCAAAATTTCATAATAAATATAGGGTACTTAGTGAACTATTTTTCATCAAAAGAAGTATACAAGCCGTCCCACCAGCGGCAAGGTGACCGTAAATTGGGACGGTACCTATACTGCCTATATTAAAAACCTTACTGTATATCAAAGTTGAAGTAATGCATATAAAAGGGTAGACAAATAGGACCGGGTCCCAACTCCAGACCACCTAGGCCCGTGGTAAGCTACATATATAGCAATCAGCTCAACAAAGGGCATGCCACACCCTTAAATTGCACAGAATGCAAACAAGTCAAAAAACCAGACAATGTGAACTGAGGTCTAAGATGGCAGACATACAAGAAACAGAGGCATGTTCACACTAGCAAAAAAGAAGCAAGACAAAAATATATCTCATACCCTACCATAATTATATATAAATGTAAAGCAAAATTGCATAATAAATATAGGGTACTTAGTGAACTATTTTTGATCAAAAAAAGTATACAAGCCGTCCCACCAGCGGCAAGGTGACCCTAAATTGGGACGGTACCTATACTGCCTATATTAAAAACCTTACTGTATATCAAAGTTGAAGTAATGCATATAAAAGGGTAGACAAATAGGACCGGGTCCCAACTCCAGACCACCTAGGCCCGTGGTAAGCTACATATATACCAATCAGCTCAACAAAGGGCATGCCACACCCTTAAATTGCACAGAATGCAAACAAGTCAAAAAACCAGACAATGTGAACTGAGGTCTAAGATGGCAGACATACAAGAAACAGAGGCATGTTCACACTAGCAAAAAAGAAGCAAGACAAAAATATATCTCATACCCTACCATAATTATATATAAATGTAAAGCAAAATTGCATAATAAATATAGGGTACTTAATGAACTATTTTTGATCAAAAAAAGTATACAAGCCGTCCCACCAGCGGCAAGGTGACCCTAAATTGGGACGGTACCTATACTGCCTATATTAAAAACCTTACTGTATATCAAAGTTGAAGTAATGCATATAAAAGGGTAGACAAATAGGACCGGTGTAGCGCTGGCGTCCCTGCCCTCTGCTAGGCAGGGACGCTGCTCCCCTCACCGCTCTGCTCCGTGCCCGGCGTCCTCTCCCCTCTCTGCTGTCAGCGCGCGCTCCTGCCCGGCGTCCTCTCCTCGCTCTGCTCTCGGCGCGCGCTCCTTCCCGGCCCCTGTGCTTAGGGCGCGCGCGCGCGCGCTCCCCTCCTCTTAAAGGGGCCGCGCGCGCCGCCCTAAAGAGTCCCCGGCCAATGGCCGGAGGTCTTCATCATATAAAAGGCACCTCCTCCAAAATGGAGGTGCCCGAGCAATGTTGTTTGCACCTGTGTCTCACCTGTGCTTCAGCCCTCAGGTCCCGTTGCCAGTTACCTGCCAGTTACCTGCCAGTTACCTGCCAGTTACCTGCCAGTTACCTGCCAGTTACCTGCCAGTTACCTGCCAGTTACCTGCCTGATTCCTGCCAGTTACCTGCCTGATTCCTGCCTGAATACTTGTTACCTGTCTGCCAGTCTGAGGTCCGACGGTCTGCCTTACTACTCCTGTCAGTCTGTCTAAGGACCAGCCTGCCCGCTCACCTGGGAGCGCATATCAGCTACCTGCCAGCTTGCCTGAGGTCCGACGGTCTGCCTTACTACTCCGGTCAGTCTGTCTATGGACCAGCTTGCCCGCTCACCTGGGAGCGCATCTCCGTTACCTGCCTGCTTGCCAGCCCGGAGGTCCCGTTGTCACGTGCGGTGACCACCAGCTATTCCAGAGACTCTTGCCCGCTCACCTGGGAGCGCTTCTCCGTTACCTGCCTGCCTGCCAGCCCGGAGGCTCCGCCGTCACGTGCCGTGACCACCTGCTATTCCAGAGACTCTCGCTTGCTCACCTGGGAGCACCCATCTACCATCTGCCTGCTAGCCTACCCGGAGGCCCTGCCATCACAGGTCGTACCTACCCCTTACCCAGAGACTGCCCTGATCACTTGCCGTATCTCCCTGTCCGTTCACCCAGAGACTGCCCTGATCTCTTGCCGTATCTCCCTGTCCGTTCATCCAGAGACTGCCACCCGCTCCCTTACAAGGGCCGCCCCCTTGTATAGTAGCTCAGAGGTTCCGCCTCCCGGACCCGTTACAACCGGGTCCCAACTCCAGACCACCTAGGCCCGTGGTAAGCTACATATATACCAATCAGCTCAACAAAGGGCATGCCACACCCTTAAATTGCACAGAATGCAAACAAGTAAAAAAACCAGACAATGTGAACTGAGGTCTAAGATGGCAGACATACAAGAAACAGAGGCATGTTCACACTAGCAAAAAAGAAGCAAGACAAAAATATATCTCATACCCTACCATAATTATATATAAATGTAAAGCAAAATTGCATAATAAATATAGGGTACTTAGTGAACTATTTTTGATCAAAAAAAGTATACAAGCCGTCCCACCAGCGGCAAGGTGACCCTAAATTGGGACGGTACCTATACTGCCTATATTAAAAACCTTACTGTATATCAAAGTTGAAGTAATGCATATAAAAGGGTAGACAAATAGGACCGGGTCCCAACTCCAGACCACCTAGGCCCGTGGTAAGCTACATATATACCAATCAGCTCAACAAAGGGCATGCCACACCCTTAAATTGCACAGAATGCAAACAAGTCAAAAAACCAGACAATGTGAACTGAGGTCTAAGATGGCAGACATACAAGAAACAGAGGCATGTTCACACTAGCAAAAAAGAAGCAAGACAAAAATATATCTCATACCCTACCATAATTATATATAAATGTAAAGCAAAATTGCATAATAAATATAAGGTACTTAGTGAACTATTTTTGATCAAAAAAAGTATACAAGCCGTCCCACCAGCGGCAAGGTGACCCTAAATTGGGACGGTACCTATACTGCCTATATTAAAAACCCTTTGTTGAGCTGATTGGTATATATGTAGCTTACCACGGGCCTAGGTGGTCTGGAGTTGGGACCCGGTCCTATTTGTCTACCCTTTTATATGCATTACTTCAACTTTGATATACAGTAAGGTTTTTAATATAGGCAGTATAGGTACCGTCCCAATTTAGGGTCACCTTGCTGCTGGTGGGACGGCTTGTATACTTTTTTTGATCAAAAATAGTTCACTAAGTACCATATATTTATTATGCAATTTTGCTTTACATTTATATATAATTATGGTAGGGTATGAGATATATTTTTGTCTTGCTTCTTTTTTGCTAGTGTGAACATGCCTTTGTTTCTTGTATGTCTGCCATCTTAGACCTCAGTTCACATTGTCTGGCAATTAGAAATGTAGTATAGTATTTTGGATTCGCTATGTCTCTTTCCTCATGAGCAAGCAATACAGGAACTTAGGTATCCATGGTAACGACCATTAGCAGCTAGCTAACTGTGACTTTATCAGTGGACGTAACCATGGATACTTAAGGTTCTGCGATGCATGCACATGAGGAAAGAGACATAGCGAATCAGAAATACTATACTACATTTCTAATTGGAGGTATTTGCTAATATTGTTATTAATACACCTACTACATATTGGGATAGGATCTTGGAGATGGGAATACCCCTTTAATAACCATAATCACCATACCAACTTTGCTTTAGTATAACACTGTATTTGAGCCCATGAGTCATCATAAGAGGTAAACACTAGAATACATTTTTAGGACATACAAACAGAGAAAATTTGTAAAAAGTATTCTACTTAATGTTGTTATTTTTTAAATTGAGAATATGTGTAAATGTGCATAACAAATTAGGGATTAATCCAAATAAAGAAACTAAAAAACATTATTTTCATTTCTTTTAGATAATTTGTCAAACTTCCAACAGTTGTCCTTATGCTGTTCAGTTGGCATGAACACTTTCATGAGAAATCATGTTTTCTAATTGTGAGTGGAGATAAGCGGATGAGACAAAATTCAAATTCACCTGTTCACATGGATTTTCCCTGGAAATTTGATTCACAGAGAATTTAATATTAGTGTTGAGCCACGCCCGTAGTGTTCGAGTTCGGTTCGGTTCGTCGAACACCCGTATGTTCGGCGAACTGTTCGTCGAACTGTTCGTCGAACACCTTCGAACACCATTAAAACCAATGGCAGGCAAACAAAAACACATAGAATCACATAGAAAACACCTTCAAAGGTGTCCAAAAGCTGACAAACTGCTCAGAAGACACAACAAACACATGGAAAAGTGACAAGTACATATAGTCATGCGAAAAGAAAAGAGGTGGAGGAGTAAAAGGAGGGGGAGACACAGATATAGGCATGTCATGCCCTTCTAAAACCAAAAAAGTGCGAAGTCGACACGGCCAGTCCGTTCCTGCCAGTGCGACCTCCGTGTTGCCGGCTTTGTGCCAGAGCCGCGGTGGACCTTGACGGCCAGCACCCCTCTCCCAATACTGGTGCCTGTCCGCTGGTGGGTCGAGCGAGCCCCCCTGCGGTGAAGGCAGGTCTAATCTTTTTAATTTAAATTGTCTCTCTAATTTGAATGAGTACACTTTAAATCCTTTTACAAGGATCTATTTGAGGGCAAGGCTCATGCCAGCAGCCGCATAATTCCAGCTCCAGTAGTGTCCACTAAAGCTGCTGCAGTTAAAAAGCTTTTATAAGGATCGAGCTCGGCGGTCCACCGCAAGGCGTCCTACCGCCAGTCCCAGCCCCTATGCCTTGGAGTGCCTCACTGATGCTCTTCACTGAGGGTCCCGGGGGCCCGAACCATTTCCTTTGAAAAAATTAAGTGTCCAAACTACAGGTGGTGTAGCTTGCTTAACAGCTGGGATAATCCGCTGACTAGCAGACACTGCTACAAGGCACAAAGTATTTCCTGGGCTAGATGCAGCTAAAAATTTGTAATTAGATACTCTCGTTGGATGCTGAGAAAGCATTCCATAGAGTCTCCTGGCACGCCATATATTATTCTCTTAAAAAGCTTGGGGTAGGGTTCTAGGGGACCCTTTTAAGGCCAAAATCACGGCCCTTTATCGCAATACATCACCTAGGCTGAAGATAAATGGAACATTTTCATCACCTTTCATAATCTCCAATGGGACAAGGCAGGGATGTCCTCTGTCCCCTCTCTTATACATCCTAGTGACGGAGCACCTGCTCTCATCAATTCGCCATAACCCCAATATTAGGTGGATTGAGGTGGGAGGCACCGAGTACAAGTGCTCTCTATTTGCTGATGATGTCCTAGTATATATCACTCAATCACATATATCCATCCCTGCTGTTATGGCTGAAATAGATCACTTTGTTACATGGTCAAATTTTAAAATCAATGCAGCGAAGTCTGAGGCCCTTGATGTCTCCCTCCCCAAATCCATACAGGATTCCATCCAGTCCAACTTTCAATTTGCCTGGCGCTCACAGGGTATCAAATACTTAGGAATTCGTAATCATAGAGACCTCTCCCGTCTATGTTATCTAAATTTTGGGCCCTTTATTGAACAACTCCAAACAGACCACGTTTGGCAACTTAGAACTGTAAGATTCACTACGTGAACCACTGGTGTTTTGTGGAAAAGCGCATGTACACTGTGTTCCAAATTATTATGCAAAAAGGTTTTAGGAGTGATAAGGTAAGAATTTTTTTTTGTTTGTCAGTTAAACTCATTGATGGTGATGTGTGTCGGGGCTCTTTATATCACTGTAAGCAATTGCAGACACCTGTGCTAATTAGTTTGGCAGGTGTGTCCAATGAAAGGCAAGACTACTTAAGACGACTGTCTCACATTATTAAGCAGCCTACATTTTCTGCCAAAATGGAAAATAAAAAGGATGTGTCGGCTGCTGAGAAGCAACAAATTATGGAGTGTTTAGGTCAAAGCATGACTACAATCAACATTGCCAATACACTTCATCCTGATCATCGCACAATCAAGAAGTATGTAGCTGATTCACAGTACACACGTGTGCGTGCTGATAAGGGCAAATTGAGGACTCTTTCCTCCAGGCAATTACGTCAGGTTAAAAGAGCAGCAGCAAAAAAGTCTTGTCATAGCAGCAGACAAGTTTTTGAAGCTGCTGGTGCCTCCAACGTCCCCCGAACAACAAGATACAGGGTCCATCAGAGGTTTGCAGCTGTGCGTAAGCCATCCTGTCGACCTCCTCTATCCTCTGCACACAAGCAGAAATGGCTCCAGTGGGCCAAACAATACATGAAGACTGACTTCAAAACTGTTTTGTTCACCGATGAGTGCCGTGCAATGCTCGGTGGTCCAGATGGATGGAGTGGAGGATGGCTGGTTGATGGACACCCCATGCAAACACGGCTACGGCGCAAACAAGAAGGATGTGGAGTAATGTTCTGGGCTGGAATCATGGGGAGAGAGATTGTCGGCACCTTAAGGATCCCTGAAGGGGTAAAGATGAACTCCATAATGTATGTGGAGTTTCTCAAACAGCACTTCCTGCCATGGTTCAAGAAGAAGAACAGTGTACTCTGCAGCAAGATCATTTTCATGCATGATAATGCACCGTCTGATGCTGCACATAACACATCTGCATCTCTGGCTGATATGGGCATAAGAGGTGACAAACTTATGGTGTGATCCCCATGCTCCCCTGACCTCAACCCCATTGAGAATATCTGGAGCATCATCAAAAGGAGTGTCTATGATGGCGGGAGGCAGTTCACATCTAAGCAACAGCTCTGGGAGGGTATTCTGTCCTCATGCAAAACAACTGAAGCAGAAACCATCCAAAACCTGACAAATTCAATGGACGAGAGAGTTCAGAAGCTCCTTTCGAACAAGGGGTCCTATGTGCAAATGTAACATCACCTAGAATAAAGTTTTGAGTGGAAAACTGTTTGTTTTCAGTTTCAAATAACCTGCTAATGCTTATAATTTCAAAAATGACCATTTTTTGGTTGTTTATTAAAATGAAAAGGTTGATCGAAGAGTGTGGGGGATCTAAGAGTGTGGCAACCCAGTAGTCAGGATTACTTCAAATTCTGACAATCTGAGGGTCATGTTGCAGGTAGTGCAGCAAGAAGGCACTCATATGTCTTGCGCATCTAGGAGCCCCAAAATTATTTTCAGGGCTAGACGCAGCTAAAAATTATTATTAATTTGAAAGCTGGTGGAGCTTAGTATAGATGGCCTAATAGAATCAGTACTGCAAACTGCTACAAAGCCCAAACTATTTTCCAGCCAAGATACAGATAAACATGATTAGTAATTTTAAATCTGGTGGAGTTTAGTATAGATGGCCTAATAGAATCAGTACTGCACACTGCTATAAGGTCCAAATTAATTTCCAGCCAAGATACAGATAAACATGATTAGTAATTTGAAAGCTTAAAACGGTTGGTGAGGTGATTTTAACCAGTCATCAAGCTTTTACTCTCCTCAGGATGACTCAGGGGTAGAAAAGTCATTTCGGATCCATGATTTGTTCATCTTTATGAACGTGAGTCTGTCTACATTATCAGTGGAGAGCCGCGTGCGCTTATCTGTCAGCACACCACCAGCAGCGCTGAACACACGTTCAGACAGAACGCTGGCTGCTGGGCATGACAAGATCTCCAAGGCGTAAGTGGCGAGCTCCGGCCATTTATCCAGATTGGAAGCCCAAAATGAGCAAGGGTCCAGTGACACAGTCATGGCTTCAATGTTTACTTGGAGATACTCCTGTACCATCGTCTCTAGGCGTTGACTATGTGTCAGACTTCTTGTCTCCTGTGGCCTTGCAAAGGATGGGCTAAAAAAGTGGTGAAATGATTCCGCAAAATTGATGTTACCAGCAGATACTGCGTTTCTGTTACGTTTTGAGTGCTGAACACTCGACGGTCCCACGGTTGGAAAGTTGGAACTGTGAGATTCACTACGTGCACCACTAGTGTTTTGTGGAAAAGCACATGTAAGATTCTGCAACAGTCTCTGCTGATACTCCTGCATGCGTGCATCTCTTTCTATGGCAGGAATAATTTCTGCAAATTTACTTTTGTACCGGGGATCTAACAGTGTGGCAAACCAGTAGTCAGGATTATTTCTAATTCTCACAATTCGAGGGTCATGTTGCAGGTAGTGCAGCTAGAAGGCATTCATGTGTCTTGCGCATCAAAGAGCACCAAGTCCATGTTGTGTTGGTGGCGAGGTAACAATCATGCTTCCTTCCTCTGCTCTCTCCCCCCAACCTCACACAACAGAAATGTGATCAAGGTCTCCCTCATCTGATGAGTCTTCCATCAGTTCGTCCTCCACTTCTTCCTGGGCTCCTGAACCATCCTCACTAGTTTGGCTGCTACCATTCTCCCTGGTAACACCATCTCCCCCACCCTCACATGCCTGCCGCCTTAGTGCTGCCGACCGTCTGGACCTTGCAGATTTTAGCCCTTCCGCATACAACTCCTCCTCCTCTACTTCCTCCACCTCCTCTTGTGCCACCACCTGACTCCGAATTCTGTTTAACATGTGCTCCAGCATGTAAATCACCGGAAAAGTCATGCTGATAATGGCATCGTCAGCACTAAACATCTTCGTCGCCATTTCAAAACTGTGCAGAAGGGTGCATAGGTCGCTGATCTGAGACCACTCCTCCAGCGTGATTTGCCCCACCTCTGGATCTCGTTGGCCCATGCTATACATCACAACGTATTGCGCCAGGGCTTGTCGGTGCTGCCACAGTAGCTGCAACATGTGCAGAGTTGAATTCCACCTGGTAGGCACATCGCATTTTAGCCAGTGAAGTGGCTGGCCCAACGACTTCTGTAGAGATGTAAGTCGCTGAGCTGCGGGATGCGAACGGTGGAGGTGAGCACACAGCGACCGTGCCCTCTGCCGAAGGCCATCTAGTCCGGGATAGTGGGCTAAAAATTGCTGGACAACCAGGTTCAACACGTGAGCCATACAAGGCACGTGTACACAAAAAGAAAAAGTGGGCACTGCTGGGGAATAATAATCACAAATAGAAAGGGGTGCTAGAGTAACCTGATGTAAAGACACAAAATTATTTGGAAGAAAAAGACTCAGGATATATAACCATGCACACCCAATGTTGGAAAAGTGAAAAAAATCTTTATTACATGATTACATTTAGACAACAAAAGAAAAATTTTTTAAAAGCATTTTAAACAGACAAAAACATGTGCAATCTTCATATGGGGGAATTCATGATAATATGCATAAAAATAGCAATAAACCCCACTATGTTATGTGCCACAGGTATATTTTACATCACTTATATAACATTCGATTAATGTAGACCAACTAAGCAACCCTGGCTATAAATAGCACAGCATAACCAGTCAAAATATGTGTTTATGACAAAGCAAACCCCCCTAAATAATATAAGTGAATCAAGGAATGAGTAGGAGAGATGGTCATACAAGGCACGTGTGTGACATTGCCCCGGCGAAGGGCCGCACCGAGGTTTGCAGCATTGTCGCACACGGCCTTCCCTGGTTTCAGATCCAGTGGAGACAACCATTCATGAAACTGGGTCTCCAGAGCTGACCACAACTCCTCAGCTGTGTGACTCACATTTCCCAGACATTTCAAAGTAAAAACCGCCTGATGATGTTGAGCCCTGTTGCCAGCATAGTAAGGAGGTGTGCAGGATCCCTTATGCGCAGTTAGAAAGCTTGTGGCATGACCAGACAGGCTTTGGGTGCAGGTGGAGGGCCGAGAGGAGGTTGAGGAGGCAGAAGCAGTGGAGGAACTTTGGGATAAAGAGGATTGACGCACAAGTCGTGGGGATGGCAAGACTTAGACAGCAGCCCATTGTCCTGCTGTCACCATAGTTATCCAGTGCCCAGTCAGCGACACGTGTCGCCCCTGTCCATGCCTACTCGTCCAAGTGTCTGTGGTGAAATGCACCCTGTCACACACAGAGTTTCTCAAAGAACCAGTGATGTTGTGTGCGACATGGTCGTGGAGCGCAGGCACACCTTTCTTTGAGAAGTAGTGCCGACTGGGCATCTGGTACTGGGGCACTGCGACGGACATAAGGTTTCGAAAATCCTCTGTGTCCATAAGGCGGAAAGGAAGCATTTCTGTAGCCAAGAGCTTGCAGATGGTGAAATTCAACCTCTTAGCTTTCTCATGGCTAGGAGGAAATGGTCTGTTACTTGTCCACATCTGAGGGACCGAGGGCTGGCTGTTGTGCTTAGACAGGGTTGAGAAGGGTATCCCTGGCAAACTGCAGGTCTGTGAGGGAGATGCAAGTGGACATGTTAGGTTGCCTTGATTTAAAGGTGGTGCTATCAATGTCGGACAGCGCTGAACACCAGCTGGTGTTTCCACCTCCAAAGAAAATGATGACCTGCCAATCACGCTGACTGATGCGGGTAAAGAGGTGGCAGGTCAGCGTCCCAAAACAGGTGTGACTGCTGTCCACCCAGTCACAGAGTATGAAGAGGCCGCGAATGCACAAGATGTGGCAGACGGAGGTTGGCCCGGTCGGCTAGGCCGCATTGTAGCACAGTGAGCTTCTCACTGCAACTTATGCTTCATATCCATGTGCCGGTTCATGCATGAAGTACTCAAACTATGTGTTTTTTGGCCTCTACTTAGCTTTTGCTGACAAATATTACAGATAACACGAGTTGGGTCATCATTATCGATCTGCAAAAATTCCCATGCTATGCAAGGCTTAGCACCCATGCGACCTGAAGAGCCACCATGACTTGTGGTCAGAGGCAGAGTTGTGTTTGAGGATGCAGTTGCTGACGTGCTTCCAGTACTACGTCTCTGTCCAGGAAGGCGCAACCTGACCTGGTCGTAACTAGCATCCTCCTCCACCTCCTCTGCTGACCTCATCTCTTGGCTGACTGTGGGTTGACAGTAAGTGGGATCTCCAACCTCGTCATCATCACCCTGTGTGTTATCACACGCTTCGTCCTCAGAGCCAACCTGTTCCTGCCCTGACAAAAAACTAAAGTTGTCGCTCCAATCAGGTATTTGAGTCTCATCATCATCTTCCTCATTGTCTCCACCAACAGGAGTTACAGTTTGAGAACGAGGGTCTACATTATGGTCAGAACCTTCTGCGTCTGGTCCTGGATCCGACTCATAAAGATTCTGGGCATCAGTGCAGATCATTTCCTCGTCTGGATTCACAGAAGCTCTGGAGCCGACCTCTGATTCCCAGGCTATAGTATCAGTAAACAGTTATGCAGACTCAACCATCTGTTCTACCCCATACTCAGACGGGCAGCTGGAGACTTGGGAGCTGTGAGGAAGCAAGAACGATTGGGGTGACACCTTTCAGGACTGGAGTATTTGTGATGTTGAAGTTGAGGTGGAGGAGAGCCCAGTTAAAGGAGCACTTGATATCCGTTGAAGCACCTGCTGTTTTTGTGCCTCATCTGGAATTTGTAGCGATTGGCGTGGCCGTAAGAAAGGGATCTTATCACATTGTACGCTAAAAGAAGTAGACATCTTAGTTTGGCTGGAAGATGGTCTTTCTTTTGCAGATGTTACTGTTGCTTTAACAACCTACCCTATGGACACAACCTTTTTTTCCCTTCCCAACACACCTATTCCCCTTTCCACCAGCAGCAGGCCTTTTTCCACTGATTTTGGTGGTTAACTAATTCACAACTCTGGAGTTGTTTGCACAAAAAACAATGGATGGGAACCGAGCAGAGCTGAGTGGCCAAACTGTGGTATTAGCCCAAAAGTATTGGCTGTGTTAGATGCAGATAAAAATTATATTGAATTTGCAACCTGGTGGAGGTTAGTATAGATGGACTAATAGAAATAGTCCCACACACTGCTACAAGCCGAAATATATTTTCAGAGCTAGATGCAGAAAAAAATTAGATTGAATTTGCAACCTGGTGGAGGTTAGTATAGATGGACTAATAGAACATGTCCCACACACTGCTACAAGCCGAAATATTTTTTCAGAGCTAGATGCAGAAAAAAATTATATTGAATTTGCAAACTGCTGAAGGTTAGTATAGATGTACTAATAGAACAAGTCCCACACACTGCTACAAGCCGAAGACCAAATATTTTTTCAGAACTAGATGCAGATAAAAATTATTTTGAATTTGCAACCTGCTGGAGGTTAGTATAGATGGACTAATAGAACAAGTTCCATACACTGCTACATGCCGAAATATTTTTTCAGAGCTAGATGAAGAAAAAAATTATATTGAATTTGCAACCTGCTTGAGGTTAGTATAGATGGACTAATAGAACAAGTCCCACAAAATTCTACAATCCGAAGCCCAAATATTTTTTCAGATCTAGATGCAGATAAAAATTATTTTGAATTTGCAACCTGGTGGAGGTTAGTATAGATGGACTAATAGAATGATGCTATACCCAAAAGGTTTTACTTCACTGTGTGCAGTAAAAAATTTGTATTCTATACACAGGTGGTGTAGCTTGCAACACAGATATTCTTCTCCACTGACTAACACACGCTGCAAGAGGACAAAAAGAATTTGCTTTGCTAGATTTAGCTAAATGCTGTGAAAAAAACTTGCACAGCACTGGCACAGACCTGCCTGGCAAAAAGTGATAGGAACTGATGTAACCTAGCCCTGAATAGGACTGCAATTACAATTAGTCTTTACTCCCAACCTATCTATTTAAGAGCACAGACCTACCTGATAAAAGTCGTAGGAAATGATGTAACCTAGTCCTTAAAAGGACTGCAATCACAACTATTCCCTACTCCCAAGCTATCTGTAGATTTGTGCGAAAATTGGCTTCAAATTAACAATGTATAGCACACACAGCAAGAGCGGTGCTGTCTAACACGCAGCTGCAGCAGTGAGAAAATGGTGGCGACGGGGAAAACGGCTGGGTCGTATAGGGCAAGGACATGTGACATACACAGCCAATGACACATGCCCTTGCTTGTGTGAAAAAAAGCACTTCGCTCCGTGTGTGCACTGCTGATAGGCTGCAGATTGCACCTCCCCACTGTAAATGCGAGTAAGAGAAAAAAATTGGAGATCTTCATTATTTCTGCAGAGATCCATCCCCTGCCCCTCCCCCCGCCCTGCTGTACACTCAAACTGCGTATTAACATTAATTTTCAGCATTACTGAGAAAAAATCCAGTTATGATTATGGTTGCACGAACAGTTATCGAACATAACCTCGAACAGCCGATTTTTTTTCAAATCGTTCGGGTTCGCCGAACGGGTCGAACACCACCCAAAACATCTCGAATTTGAGATTGTCGAACAGTTCGAGTCGAACACCGCTCATCTCTATTTAATATCCCTTAGACTCGGGTCACAAGAGCATATATTCTCTCATTTGAGTTTTACCAGAGTGTGATCACAACATAATCTGATTCTCTTGGTTGAGGAGAAGATGGAGAAAAAAAATCACTCTGAAATCAGACGCCACTCACCCATTCATGTCTTTGGGTGCGTGGAAAACAATGGACTCAGTTTCGTTGACTCTCAGAATGGAGATGATGGAGAAAGTTTGTTCTCTGATGACAGTTTGATTGAAATGTAATTTGCATAATTGTTCTAATTCTCTCAAATGAGAGAATCTATGACCTTCTGATTGCAGCCTTACCCAGTGACCCTGGAGATGAAAAATGATGTGCAAAATATGCTCTGCTGAGAGCCACTGATGTAAGATGTCATAGCTGCAGGGCATTATGAGAAAGCCCACGTGGCAAAGCAAAATGAGGTTTGCATGGGGTTTGGAAATAACCAAGTCTTTAAGAACAAAATAAAGTGAGCACATGTGTTGAGTAGCCACCCAGTTTGGCATATATGGCTATTCACATCATCCTTATTAATCTGGAATTCCCTTTAGAGTGTTCAGCATAATGAGCACACCCCAACAGATATGTCAGAAAACCTTTAGTCACCTTTAAGAATCAACATTTTTTATGATTTACGATACTACAAAAACTCTCACAAATGTGGGCCGTTGATTTCAAACAAGATTTGTTATTTTTCACACAAAAAAAGTAATTTTCCAAACAAATTCATTCAAGACCATATTGCAAAAAACCCAATGAAAGTCTTAGGTGCAAAGCTAGAGTTCATATTACAATTTTTTAATTAACAAGAATTCAACCACAGGAAAGTTTAATTATTTATTAACCCATTCCCGATAGGGCCAATTTCCATTTTTACGTTTTCATTTATTCTTAAATTGATTGAAGATCCATAACCTTTTAATTTTTCTGTTCACATAGACATATGTGGGCTTGCTTTTTTGCAGGAGGAGTTGTAATTTTTTAAAGGACTATTCATTTTTCTAGATAGTGCACTGGAAAGCTTAAAAAAATAATATCCAAGTGGGGTGAAATTGCAAAAAATAAGCCCACAATTCTGACATTGTTTTTTGGCAACTGTTTTTACAACATACGTTTCATGGTAAAAATGACAAAGCAGTATGATTGACCTCCTCAGTATGATTATGGCGATACCAAACTTGTCCATTTTTTTAAATTATTTTAGTGGTGAAAAAAAATATGTGAAATTTGCAAAAAGAAAATTTTTGGATTGTGTCTTCATAGTCTGAAACCTGCAATATTTTCATTTTTCAGTCAATAGAGCTGTGCAAGAACTTATTTTTGAAAGACAAGACAATGTTGCTATTGATACCATTTTGGAATAGATATGACATTTTGATCACTTCTTACAGCATATTTTGCAGTATGTGGAGACTTGAAAAACGCAATTTTGGAATTTTAATTTTTTTTCTGTTTACGGTGTTTACCAATTGGGTTAATTATTTTCATATTTTTTAAAATCAGACTATTCTAGATATGGCATTACCAAACTTGTCTTTATTTTAATGGGAAAAAGGAAACTTATTTAAACTTTGGTGTTTTTTTTATTTTTATTTTTTTCAGATTTTTTAAAACTTTTTTACTTTTTACTTTAGGTATAAGTCTTCTATTATGTATTAGTTTAATATAGTATGCATAATCTGATTAATTTTGCTATATAACAGACCCCTGCATGTCATAATAACACATTGGCGACCCACGATAATGTCAAGTAGGCACAGATGGACAAATAGTAACTATATTAGTAAAATTAGATAATAAATATGACTCAGTGCATGTAAAAACATGGATACTGAAAATGGTACCATCCCTGGGTATATCGTAGATAAATAGCCTATTTGTCCCCAGGATGTTAGCTAGGTTGGTCCTGCCTAGCAGAGGAGGTTGGCACCCTTAAAATATGGGATTTGGCGCCCCCGCTTCACAATGACTCTTCCTCACTTGAATTAGTTGTCCCTGCTAGGCACAAAGATAAAGTCCTAGTCCAGACAACATTGGTACTATTCTAAGGCAAAGTTCATCATATATAAATGTTACTTATCCATTTAGTCATTTTGTCATTATTAGTGCTGAGCTACCCCCGTAGTGTTCGAGTTCGGTTCGGTTCGTCGAACACCCGTGTGTTCGCTGAACTGTTCGTTGAACTGTTCGTCGAACACCTTCGAACACCGTTAAAACCAATGGCAGGCAAACAAAAACACGTAGAAACACATAGAAAACACCTTCAAAGGTGTCCAAAAGTTGACAAACTGCTCAGAAGACACAACTAACAAATGGAAAAGTGACAAGTACATATAGTCATGCGAAAAGAAAAGAGGTGGAGGAGTAAAAGGAGGGGGAGACACAGATATAGGCATGTCATGCCCTTCTAAAATCCAAAAAGTGAGAAGCCAACACGGCCCGTCCGCTCCTGCCCGTGCCACCTCCGTGTTGCCGGGTTTGTGCCAGAGCCGCGGTGAACCCTGACGGCCAGCCCCCCTCTCCCAATACTGGTGCCTGTCCGCTGGTGGGTCGAGCGAGCCCCCCTGTGGTGGAGGCAGCTCTAAGCTTTTTAATTTAAATTGTCTCTCTAATTTGAATGAATACACTTTAAATCCATTTACAAGGATCTATTTGAGGGCAAGTCTAATGCCAGCAGCCGCGTAATTCCAGCTCCAGTAGCGTCCACTAAAGCTGCTGCAGTTAAAAAGCTTTTATAAGGATCGAGCTCGGCTGTCCACCACAAGGCATCCTACTGCCAGTCCCAGCCCCTATGCCTTGGGGTGCCTCCTGATGCTCTTCACTGAGTATCCCGTGGTACCGAAGCATTTCTTTTGAAAAAATTCAGTGTCCAAACTACAGGTGGTGTAGCTTGCTTAATAGCCGGGATAATCTACTGACTAGCAGACACTGCTACTAGGCACAAAGTATTTCCTGGGCTAGATGCAGTTAAATATTTGTAATTAGATAATCTCGTTGGATGCTGAGAAAGCATTCCATAGAGTCTCCTGGCACGCCATATATGATTCTCTTAAAAAGCTTGGGGTAGGGGTCTAGGGGACCCTTTTATAGCCAAAATCACGGCCCTGTATCGCAATACGTCACCTAGGCTGAAGATAAATGGAACTGTAGCACCCAAAGGGCTCGGTTGCTACAGAGATATTGCACCTCACCCAGAGGTGTGATATCTCACGCTAAGGTAAGGCTGGAGTGTGGATCAGGACCCGACACCTGCATGCATTACACCACATTGCCGTGGGGCAGGGCGACCAATATGCCCCTGAGATGGGAACGACAGTCCCTGTCCCTGGCTGGAGTGGGGGGAGGGAACACTGAAGAAGGGGAACCCTGTAGTGCAGGAGCAGGGAGGAAGCAGTTCCTGGGTGCATTGAAAAGGGAGTATAAAAAGTGGGCACCATCTTAGTTCAGTGCAGAGAAGTCTGAGCAGAAGTGACAGGGAGCAGGGGCTCTGCATGAGCTCTGCTCCAGAGGCGGGCCTAGTAACAGAGGCCCAGGCCTGGAAGAGGGAGAAGGAAGGAAGAGGAGCGGAGAAGGCTCCAGGAACGAGGAACGAAGGGATCCCAGTGGTGCGGACGGGCGAGTCACCACCGCACGCCCGAATCCACCTGCGTGGAGGGGTCAGACCAAAGGGGGAGACCGGTCCCCGAAACTAGTGGAGGCAGGAAACGACCCTCAGCTAGAAACCGGAGGCTGTGACATTTTATGTGGCGCAACCCCTCGCTACACCCGCTAGGAAGGCACCACATAGGGTCAGGGAAACTGGCGCCAAGTTTACCAAGAGGAGGCCCGAGGCAGCCGGACAGAAGGGTTGGTAAGAAAGGCCAGACAAAGGACACACAAAGGGGGTCCTGTGAAGCGCTCCAAAGTTATCTGGGAGTTGTCTGAGCCCCTCACCTGGTGAGCACAGTACGACGTGGGCAGCTTTTACCTGCAGACGTGGTCTGGATAATAAGAACTGTGAGTAAAGGCCCTGGACTGCATCACTGACTCCGTGTCGTTACTGCTGCTGCCCTGCACCATCACCCCCATCCTCCGCATACACTGCCCTGAGGCTATACTCCTCCCGTGGGGAGTTATGCTACGCTCTGCTGCACCCACAACACCAGCCTCAGCGGTCTGCCCTGCAGCGATGGTTCACTCTGACCGCAATCCACGGGTGGCGTAGTCAGACATTTAAACATCAAAACCACATAAATAGTTCCGCCACTGGTTTGACCGCCCTGGGCCACGGAACCTGGTCGCCGCAACGGAGACTACAACCACCAGCATCCACCAAAAAGGGTCCGGCTCCGGGTGTCCCAAGGCCCAGGGGGTGCATCAGAACATTTTCATCACCTTTCACAATCACCAATGGGACAAGGCAGTGATGTCCTCTGTCCCCTCTCTTATACATCCTAGTGACGGAGCACCTGCACTCATCAATTCGCCATAACCCAAATATTAGGTGGATTGAGGTGGGAGGCACCGAGTAGCAGTGCTCTCTATTTGCTGATGATGTCCTAGTATATATCACTCAATCACATATATCCATCCATGCTGTTATGGCTGAAATAGATCACTTTGTTACATGGTCAAATTTTAAAATCAATGCAGCGAAGTCTGAGGCCCTCGATGTCTCCCTCCCCAAATCCATACAGGATTCCATCCAGTCCAACTTTCCCTTTGCCTGGCCCTCACAGAGTATCAAATACTTAGGAATTCCTATTCATAGAGACCTCTCCCATCTATGTTATCTTAATTTTGGGCCCTTTATTGAACAACTCCATACAGACCACGGTTGGCAAGTTAGAACTGTAAGATTCACTACGTGAACCACTGGTGTTTTGTGGAAAAGCACATGTACACTGTGTTCCAAATTATTATGCAAAAAGTGTTTAGGAGTGATAAGGGAAGAATTTGTTTGTTTGTCAGTCAAACTCATTGATGGTGATGTGTGTCAGGGCTCTTTATATCACTGTAAGCAATTGCAGACACCTGTGCTAATTAGTTTGGCAGGTGTGTCCAATGAAATGCAAGACTACTTAAGAAGGCTGTCCCACATTATTAAGCAACCTACATTTTCTGCCAAAATGGGAAAGATAAAGGATGTGTCGGCTGCTGAGAAGCAACAAATTGTGGAAAGTTTAGGTCAAGGCATGACTACAATCAACATTGTGCGATGATCAGGATGAAGTGTATTGGCAATCAAGAAGTATGTAGCTGATTCACAGTACACACGTGTGCGTGCTGATAAGGGCAAATTGAGGACTGTTTCCTACAGGCAATTACGTCAGGTTAAAAGAGCAGCGGCAAAAAAGCCTTGTCATAGCAGCAGACAAGTTTTTGAAGCTGCTGGTGCCTCCAACGTCCCCCGAACAACAAGATGCAGGGTCCTACAGAAGTTTGCAGCTGTGCATACGCCATCCTGTCGACCTCCTCTATCCACTTCACACAAGCAGAAACGGCTCCAGTGGGCCAAACATTACATGAAGACTGATTTCAAAACTGTTTTGTTCACGGATGAGTGCCGTGCAACGCTCGATGGTCCAGATGGATGGAGTGGAGGATGGCTGATTGATGGACACCCCACGCAAACACTGCTACAGCGCAAACAAGGAGGAGATGGAGTAATGTTTTGGGCTGGAATCATGGGGAGAGAGATTGTCGGCCCCTTTAGGATCCCTGAAGGCGCTAAAGATGAACTCCATAATGTATGTGGAGTTTCTCAAACAGCACTTCCTGCCATGGTTCAAGAAGAAGAACCGTGTATTCCACAGCAAGATCATTTTTATGCATGATAATGCACCATCTCATGCTGCACATAAAACATCTGCATCTCTGGCTGATATGGGCATAAAAGGGGACAAACTTATGGTGTGACCCACATGCTCCCCTGACCTCTACCCCATTCAGAACCTCTGGAGCATCATCAAAAGGAGTGTCTATGATGGCGGGAAGCAGTTCACATCTAAGCAACAGCTCTGGGAGGGTATTCTGTCCTCATGCAAAACAATTGAAGCAGAAACCATCCAAAACCTGACAAATCCAATGGACGAGAGAGTTCAGAAGCTCCTTTCGAACACGGGGTCCTATGTGAAAATGTAACATCACCTAGAATAAAGTTTTTGAGCTGAAAACTGTTTGATTTCAGTTTCTAATAACCTGCTAATGCTTATAATTTCAAAAATGACCATTTTTTTGGTCTTTATTAAAATGAAAAGGTTGATCGAAAAGTTTGGGGGATCTAAGAGTGTGGCAACCCAGTAGTCAGGATTACTTTGAAATCTGACAATATGAGGGTCATGTTGCAGGTAGTGCAGCAAGAAGGCACTTATGTGTCTTGCGCATCTCGGAGCCCGAAAATTATTTTCCGGGCTAGATGCAGCTAAAAATTATTATTAATTTTAAATCTGGTGGAGCTTAGTATAGATGGCCTAATAGAATCAGTGCTGCACACTGCTACAAAGCCCAAATTATTTTCCAGCCAAGGTACAGATAAACATGATTAGTAATTTTAAATCTGGTGGAGCTTAGTATAGATGGCCTAACAGAATCAGTACTGCACACTGCTACAAAGCCCAAATTATTTTCCAGCCAAGATACAGATAAACATGATTAGTAATTTTAAATCTGGTGGAGCTTATTATAGATGGCCTAATAGAATCAGTGCTGCACACTGCTACAAAGCCCAAATTATTTTCCAGCCAAGATACAGATAAACATGATTAGTAATTTCAAAGCTTAAAACGGTTGGTGAGGTGATTTTAACCAATCATCAAGCTTTTACTCTCCCCAGGATGACACAGAGGTAGAAAAGTCGTTTCGGATCCATGATTTGTTCATCTTTATGTTCATCTTTATGAACGTGAGTCTGTCTACATTATCAGTGGAGAGCCGCGTGCGCTTATCTGTCAGCACACCACCAGCAGCGCTGAACACACGTTCAGACAGAACGCTGGCTGCGGGGCATGACAAGATCTCCAAGGCGTAAGTGGCTAGCTCCAGCCATTTATCCAGATTGGAAGCCCAAAAAGAGCAAGGGTCCAGTGACACAGTCATGGCTTCAATGTTTACTTGGAGATACTCCTGTACCATCGTCTCTAGGCGTTAACTATGTGTCAGACTTCTTGTCTCCTGTGGCCTTGCAAAGGATGGGCTAAAAAAGTGGTGAAATGATTCTGCAAAATTGATGTTACCAGCAGATACTGTGGTTCTGTTACGGTTTGAGTGCTGAACACTCGAAGGTCCCACGATTTGCAAGTTGGAACTGTGAGATTCACTACGTGCACCTCTGGTGTTTTGTGGAAAAGCACATGTAAGATTCTGCAACAGTCTCTGCTGATACTACTGCATGCGTGCATCCCTTTCTATGGCAGGAATAATTTCTGCAAATTTACTTTTGTACCGGGGATCTAACAGTGTGGCAACCCAGTAGTCAGGATTATTTCTAATTCTCACAATTCGAGGGTCATGTTGAAGGTAGTGCAGCAAGAAGGCACTCATGTGTGTTGCGCATCCAGGAGCACCAAGTCCCTGTTGTGTTGGTGGCGAGGTAACAATCATGCTTCCTTCCTCTGTCCTCTCCCCCCAACCTCGCACAACAGAAATGTGATCAAGGTCTCCCTCATTTGATGAGTCTTCCATCAGTTCGTACTCCACTTCTTCCTGGGCTCCTGCACCTTCCTCACTAGTTTGGCTGCTACCATGCCCCCTGGCAAAACCATCTCCCTCACCCTCACATGCCTGCCGCCTTGGTGCTGCCGACCGTCTGGACCTTGCAGATGTTAGCCCTTCCGCTTACAACTCCTCCTCCTCTACTTCCTCCACCTCCTCTTGTGCCACCACCTGACTCCGAATTCTGTTTAACATGTGCTCCAGCATGTAAATCACCGGAATAGTAATGCTGATAATGGCATCGTCAGCACTAAACATCTTCGTCGCCATTTCAAAACTGTGCAGAAGGGTGCATAGGTCCCTGATCTGAGACCACTCCTCCAGCGTGATTTGCCCCACCTCTGGATCTCGTTGGCCCAGGCTATACGTCAGAACGTATTGCACCAGGGCTTGTCGGTGCTGCCAAAGTCGCTGCAACATGTGCAGAGTTGAATTCCACCGGGTAGGCACATCGCATTTTAGCCGGTGAAGTGGCAGGCCCAACGACTTCTGTAGAGATGTAAGTCGCTGAGCTGCAGGATGCGAATGGCGGAAGTGAGCACACAGCGACCGTGCCCTCTGCCGAAGGCCATCTAGTCCGGGATAGTGGGCTAAAAATTGCTGTTCAACCAGGTTCAACACGTGAGCCATACAAGGCACGTATGTGACAGTGCCCCGGCGAAGGGCCGCACCCAGGTTTGCAGCATTGTCGCACACGGCCTTCCCTGGTTTCAGGTCCAGTGGAGACAACCATTCATGAAATTGGTTATCCAGAGCTGACCACAACTCCTCAGCCGCTCTGTGAGGAAGATGCAGGCGGACATGTTAGGTTGCCTTGATCCAAAGGTGATGCTATCGATGTCGGACAGCGCTCAACACCAGCTGGTGTTACCGCCTCCAAAGAAAATGATGACCTGCCAAACACGCTGACTATTGCGGGTAAAGAGGTGGCAGGTCTGCGCCCCAAAACAGGTGTGACTGCTGTCCCCCCAGTCACAGAGGATGAAGAGGCCGTGGATGCCCAAGATATGGCAGACGGTGGTTGGCCCGGCCGGCTAGGCCGCATTGCAGCACAGTGAGCTTTCCACTGCAACTTATGCTTCATGTCCATGTGCCGGTTCATGCATGAAGTACTCAAACTATGTATTTTTTGGCCTCTACTTAGCTTTTGCTGACAAATGTTACAGATAACACGAGTTGGGTCATCTTTATCGATCTGAAAAAATGCCCAGGCTATGCAAGGCTTTACACCCATGTGACCTGAAGAGCCACCACGACTTGAGGTGAGAGGCAGAGTTGTGTTTGAGGATGCAGTTTTTGACGTGCTTCCAGTACTATGTCTCTGTACAGGAAGGCGCAACCTGACCTCTTCGTCACTAGCATCCTCCTCCACCTCCTCTGCTGACCTCATCTCTTGGCTGGCTGTGGGTTTACAGTAAGTGGGATCTCCAACCTCATCATCATCACCCTGCGCTTTATTACACCCGTCGTCCTCAGAGCCAACCTGTTCCTGCCCTGACAAAAAACTAAAGTTTTCGCTCCAATCAGGTATTTGAGTCTCATCATCGTCTTCCTCATTGTCTCCACCAACAGGAGTTACAGTTTGGGAATGAGGGTCTACATTATGGTCAGAACCTTCTGCGTCTGGACCTGGATCCGACTCATAAAGATTCTGGGCATCAGTGCAGATTATTTCCTCGTCTGGATTCACAGAAGCGCTGGAGTTGACCTCTGATTCCCAGGCTATAGTATGAGTAAACAGCTCTGCAGACTCAACCATCTGTTCTACCTCAAACTCAGATGGGCAGCTGGAGATTTGGGAGCTGTGAGGAAGCAAGTGCGATTGGGGTGACACCTTTGAGGACTGGAGTATTTGTGATGTTGAAGTTGATGTGGAGGAGAGCCCACTTAAAGGAACACTTGATATCCGTTGAAGCACCTGCTGTTTTTGTGCCTCATCTGGAATTTGTAGCGATTGGCGTGGCCGTAAGAAAGGGATCTTATCACATTGTCTGCTAAATGAAGTAGACATTTTAGTTTGGCTGGAAGATGGTCTTTCTTCTGCAGAAATTACTGTTGCTTTAACACCTACCCCACGGACACACCCTTTATTCCCCTTCCCAACACGCCTATTCCCCTTTCCACCAGCAGCAGGCCATTTTCCACTCATTTTGGTGGTTAACTAATTTACAACTCTGGAGTTGTTTGCACAAAAAAACAATGGATGGGAACAGAGCTGAGCTGAGTGGCCAAACTGTGGTATTAGGCCAAAACTATTGGCTGGGTTAGATGCAGAAAAAAATTATATTCAATTTGCAACCTGATGGAGGTCAGTATAGATGGACTAATAGAACAAGTCCCCCACACAGCTAGAAACCCAAATATTTTTTCAGAGGTAGATGCAGAAAAAAATTGTATTCAGTTTGCAACCTGATGGAGGTCAGTATAGATGGACTAATAGAGAAAGTCCCACAAACTGCTAGAAGGCCGAATATTTTTTCAGAGCTAGATGCAGATAAAAATTATTTTTAATTTGCAACCTGATGGAGGTCAGTATAGATGGACTAATAGAGAAAGTACCACACACTGCTAGAAGGCCAAATATTTTTTCAGAGCTAGATGCAGATAAAAATTATTTTTAATTTGCAACCTGTTGTAGGTCAGTATAGATGGACTAATAGAGAAAGTCCCACACACTGCTAGAAGGCCAAATATTTTTTCAGAGCTAGATGCAGAAAAAAATTATATTCAGTTTGCAACCTGATGTAGGTCAGTATAGATGGATTAATAGAACAAGTCCCACACACAGCTAGAAGCCCAAATATTTTTTCAGAGGTAGATGCAGAAAAAAATTATATTCAGTTTGCAACCTGATGGAGGTCAGTATAGATGGACTAATAGAACAAGTCCCACACACAGCTAGAAGCCCAAATATTTTTTCAGAGGTAGATGCAGAAAAAAATTATATTCAGTTTGCAACCTGATGGAGGTCAGTATAGATGGACTAATAGAGAAAGTCACACACACTGCTAGAAGGCCAAAGATTTTTTCAGAGCTAGATGCAGACAAAAAATTATTTTTAATTTGCAACCTGATGGAGGTCAGTATAGATGGACTAATAGAGAAAGTCCCACACACTGCTAGAAGGCCAAATATTTTTTCAGAGCTAGATCCAGATAAAAATTATTTTTAATTTGCAACCTGATGGAGGTCAGTATAGATGGACTAATAGAGAAAGTACCACACACTGCTAGAAGGCCAAATATTTTTTCAGAGCTAGATGCAGATAAAAATTATTTTTAATTTGCAACCTGATGGAGGTCAGTATAGATGGACTAATAGAGAAAGTCCTACACGCTGCTAGAAGGCCAAATATTTTTTCAGAGCTAGATGCAGAAAAAAATTATATTCAGTTTGCAACCTGATGGAGGTCAGTATAGATGGACTAATAGACCAAGTCCCACACACTGCTAGAAGCCCAAATATTTTTTCAGAGGTAGATGCAGAAAAAAATTATACTCAGTTTGCAACCTGATGGAGGTCAGTATAGATGGACTAATAGACCAAGTCCCACACACTGCTAGAAGCCCAAATATTTTTTCAGAGGTAGATGCAGAAAAAAATTATACTCAGTTTGCAACCTGATGGAGGTCAATATAGATGGACTAATAGAACAAGTCCCACACACAGCTAGAAGCCCAAATATTTTTTCAGAGGTAGATGCAGAAAAAAAATATATTCAGTTTGCAACCTGATGGAGGTCAGTATAGATGGACTAATAGAGAAAGTCCCACACACTGCTAGAAGGCCAAAGATTTTTCAGAGCTAGATGCAGACAAAAAATTATTTTTAATTTGCAACCTGATGGAGGTCAGTATAGATGGACTAATAGAGAAAGTCCCACACACTGCTAGAAGGCCAAACATTTTTTCAGAGCTAGATGCAGATAAAAATTATTTTTAATTTGCAACCTGATGGAGGTCAGTATAGATGGACTAATAGAGAGAGTCCTACACACTGCTAGAAGGCAAAATATTTTTTCAGAGCTAGATGCAGAAAGAAAATATATTCAGTTTGCAACCTGATGGAGGTCAGTATAGATGGATTAATGGAACAAGTCCCACACACAGCTAGAAGCCCAAATATTTTTTCAGAGGTAGATGCAGATAAAAAATATTTTTAATTTGCAACCTGATGGAGGTCAGTATAGATGGATTAATAGAGAAAGTCCCACACACTGCTGGAAGGCCAAATATTTTTTCAGAGCTAGATGCAGATAAAAAATGATTTTGAATTTGCAACGTGATGGAGGTCAGTATAGATGGACTAATAGAACAATCCCACACACTGCTAGAAGGCCAAATATTTTTTAAGAGCTAGATGCAGATGAAAATTATTTTTAATTTGCAACCTGATGGAGGTCAGTATAGATAGACTAATAGAGAAAGTCCCACACACTGCTAGAAGGCCAAATATTTTTTCAGAGCTAGATGCAGACAAAAAATTATTTTTAATTTGCAACCTGATGGATGTCAGTATAGGTGGACTAATAGAACAAGTCCCACACACTGCTAGAAGGCCAAATATTTTTTCAGAGCTAGATGCAGAAAAAAATTATATTCAGTTTGCAACCTGATGGAGGTCAGTATAGATGGACTAATAGAACAAGTCCCACACACAGCTAGGAGCCCAAATATTTTTTCAGAGGTAGATGCAGAAAAAAATTATATTCAGTTTGCAACCTGATGGAGGTCAGTATAGATGGACTAATAAAACAAATCCCACACACTGCTAGAAGCCCAAATATTTTTTCAGAGCTAGATGCAGAAAAAAATTATATTCAGTTTGCAACCTGATGGAGGTCAGTATAGATGGACTAATAGAGAAAGTCCCACACACTGCTAGAAGGCCAAATATTTTTTCAGAGCTAGATGCAGACAAAAAATTAATTTTAATTTGCAACCTGATGGAGGTCAGTATAGATGGACTAATAGAGAAAGTCCCACACACTGCTAGAAGGCCAAATATTTTTTCAGAGCTAGATGCAGACAAAAAATTATTTTGAATTTGCAACGTGATGGAGGTCAGTATAGATGGACTAATAGAACAAGTCCCACACACTGCTAGAAGGCCAAATATTTTTTCAGAGCTAGATGCAGAAAAAAATTATATTCAGTTTGCAACCTGATGGAGGTCAGTATAGATGGACTAATAAAACAAATCCCACACACTGCTAGAAGCCCAAATATTTTTTCAGAGCTAGATGCAGAAAAAAATTATATTCAGTTTGCAACCTGATGGAGGTCAGTATAGATGGCCTAATAGAATGATGCTATGCCCAAAAGATTTTACTTCACTAGGTGCAGTAAAAAATTGGTATTCTTTACACAGGTGGCATATCTCGCAACACAGATATGCTACTCCACTGACTAACACACTCTGCAATAGGCCAAAAAGGATTAACTTTGCTAGATTCAGCCAAATGCTGTGAAAAAAACTTGCACAGCACTGGCACAGACCTGCCTGGCAAAAACTGATAGGAACTGATGTAACCTTGTCCTGAAAAGGACTGCAATTACAATTAGTCTTTACTCCCACAACCTATCTATTTAAGAGCACAGACCTGCCTGATAAAAGTCGTAGGAAATGCTGTAACCTAGTCCTTAAAAGGACTGCAATCACAACTATTCCATACTCCCAAGCTATCTGTAGATTTGTGCGAAAATTGGCTTGAAATTAACAAGGTATAGCGCACACATCAACAGCGGTGCCGTCTAACAAGCAGTTGCAGCAGTGAGAAAATGGTGGCGACAGGGAAAATGGCTGGGTCTTATAGGGCAAGGACATGTGACATACACTGCCAATGACACATGACCTTGCTTGTGTGAAAAAAAGCACTTCGCTCCGTGTGTGCGCTGCTGATAGGCTG
The DNA here is from genome assembly GCF_046119375.1 of Phyllobates terribilis. Lineage (NCBI taxonomy): Eukaryota > Metazoa > Chordata > Amphibia > Anura > Dendrobatidae > Phyllobates > Phyllobates terribilis. The sequence goes on along the minus strand of NW_027362767.1, from coordinate 344,591,756 downwards.
ACAGATTGCACCTCCCCACTGTAAATGCGGGAAAGAGAAAAAAAAATGGAGATCTTCATTATTCCTGCAGAGATCCGTCCCCTGCCCCTCCCCCCGCCCCGCTGTACACTCAAACTTCGTATTAACATTAATTTTCATCATTACTGAGAAAAAATCCAGTTATGATTTTGGTGCACGAACAGTTATAGAACATAACCTAGAACAGCCGAATTTTTCTCAAATCGTTCGTGTTCGCCGAACGGCTCGAACACCGCCCAAAACAGCTCGAATTTGAGATTGGCGAACAGTTTGAGTCGAACAACGCTCATCTCTAGTCATTATGTCAATCGCTATATCTCATGCCTCGATGAGTTTCACCAGATCCTGGATCATCAGAAGGCTCAATCCAACACACAGAGAAGTAGAGAAGCAAGATAAAGTGCATAGAGGATAATCATAGGCCTATTGTGATACAAGTTTGCTGGTTATGTTTCTATGCATTGAAGTCTAAAACCCGTGCATTGATAGAAACGGTTATGCATATATTTCTCTGTACCTCTACGAGTGTTTATTCTATCTATTTATATTGAAATCTAAGAGGTCATTATATTGTCTGAAACATTTCCATTTACAACCTTCATCATGCAAATTAAGTATTGGATATTATTAATCAGGCATCAATGATTTTGGTGTATTCACTGTACATTTGGGCTTATTAGGTGTATATCTTGTTATAATTAAAAAAAATAATTTTAAAGGATCTATATACACTAGTCATTAATTCCCTTTTGTTGGAATCTATTATTTATGCTGCAGATGGGCACATGTAATGACTAACCCATATGCTGGTGTGCAGTTAATGTCGCTGTCACAGTTTGACATCAGAATTATCATTTTAACAGTTGCAGGCAGAACGCCGCTCCACACGTGACTGTTGGAGGCAGGTCCTGGTTGAGACAAATCTATTATTTGGTGAATTTTGGGCTTCTTACATTGGCAACCGACTTGCACCTTACATGTACTGCGGATGTTGGTTAGTTGATGTACAGGTATTCATCTGACAGTTGACTACAAAAGGGTATTACTTAATTTAAATCCTTTCCCATTTCCACCTGTCAGTAATGGCACCATATGGAACAGAAATATCACAAGGTCTAACAAAGAAAAAAAATTACCCAAGAAAGGTGAAGGCTACAAGAACAACAGCACAGCTTTACTTATCAATCAAAATACTGTAGCAAAAGTGATATAAAAATTTACCAAACATGAAACTACAACCATGTCATACAGACATCCAGGCCTGCCATGAAAATGAACACCTAAACAGGAGTTTTTTATGATGAGAAGGGTTGAAGAAAATCAAAACAACCCAGCTTTTCTTATTAATTATGCCAGAAATATATATGCCATAGGTCAGGAACCATGCACCTTTATTGCTATGTTGACTTTTGAAAGTATGTATTTTTCTGTGGCTGGTCAAGAAGGACATACTATTATGAATATCAATCTGAATGTTGACTTCTCTTGGTTTTGAAACAATAATGCTTGTTAATATGCTAATTACATATTATACTAAAGCCAGCTAGATGTTGATTTACAAGAGCCTCCTGCTATACCAACTATGTAAATTGATTAAATGCTCAAACAATGAGACATGAGCCCTGTGGAATAATACCCTCCCTAATCCTTGACCTGTGGTTGTGTGTTTGAAAGAACAACTGTAGCTATTTAATGGACATATGCCTCTGTAGCAGGCAGACTTCACTAGGAGAATCAAAGACCAGACAGACTCTTCAGGACATCAGCTTGGTAGCATGGCTAAATCCAGAGAGACACAGATTTGGATTCTACATGATTCTGGCCTAAGGGTATATGGCCCTGACTGGAAGGATACAGATCTGCTCCAGTGACCATCAGAGAACCCATTGATACACTTGGGGAGACCAGATGGGGACAATGAAGTCACATGGCCCCATGGATATGTTATTTGGGGTTGCCAGGTAAGACCCTCCTGTCGCCTGGAACCCATGGAGACATTCGAAGAAGCCAGATGGAGACCAGCTGGTCATCTGGCCCCATGGAAACTCTCGGCGAGGCCAGGGTTGGACCATCGTGTTTCCTGGCCTTGTACTTCTATGGACTGTCAGCTTCCAAAGCTTACTGCTACCTCCTCTGTAGGGGCCTGTCAAGAGCGGGGGGCAAATGGTTGAGGTAGTTGGCCCTGGAAGTCCCAAAGTCGCAGCTGCTCTATTCTCGGCAGGCCAGCAGAAGGGTGAGACTGTGTAATTTTGCACCATTTTGGGTATTTGCTAGGACTGTTCTATGTGTTAATTGTCTGGTGGTTCAATAAAATATTGACACACTCTTTTACCCTCACCCTGTGTTGTCTGACTAGTATTACGCTCATTGAAGACCCCGTGTGTTCACATTTTGGTGGCAGCCGTGAAATACTACTCATCCCAGTGGTTCTGGGGGAGCTGCAAGGGGACTAGTGTTAGCACATCCATCCAAATTGCTCCACAAACAGGGAGGCATATACACAGACTCAACAGACAATAGGTGAGGCATACATAGCAGGTTTCGGATGCTTCCATATCCAACCCCATCAGCCCAGCCTTGGGAGGAGGAATGGAGGGAATATAAAGCCGCAGCAATAAACGGAGACTATAGGAGCTGTGAAAGCTTCGACGAATCAAATACCGGGACACCAACACTCGGTCAGATTTGATACAGGAATTGGTCCGTTGGGATGCCCGGAATGTTGTGGGGGACAATGAATACTCCACTGAGGTACACCCAGGGGAATTAAACTGTTTGCCAAATCCAGGATCCAGTGGTAGTCTGGAATCAAATACCCAGTCCAGAGCAGCCCGAATCCAGGAATTGTTGATCTCATTGGGATCCGGAGCCTCAAGAGAGGAGAGTGCTTGTCTTATAGATTTATTTTTTCGAGTTCCAGTACCCCTACCGTCAGCTCCAAACCCTACTTCAGTGACGGCCCACAACCAAGGAAATCATCTTCAATACAGAGACATGTCAGTATTTAATGAGTCCAACACAGAGGTTCATGAACATCTGCAAGATTTTGAGACCCTGATGCTGATGCACTAGGTACTCATAGCTGATTGGGCCAAATACCTGTGGACTAGTTTGATTGGCCGGGCACGGGATTGGGCCTTAGGACTGCCTGGACTATTGGACTGTTAAGGATACCCTGTTGGCACTTTTTACCGTCACCCCCAAGTGATATTGCACCAGGATCTGGACTTTGTCCTGCCAGAAGGCCTCCTATGTAGAATTTGGCAGTGAACTCCGACAACACTGCAACCATTGGATTGATGGTCGAGTTGCTCACTCTGCTGATGCCCTCAGGGATGTGATTATTCTCTAGCAACTTATGGAGAAAATGGCCCCAGAAATACGAGAGTGGGTAGCCGACTGGAAACCCGAGACCCCAAAGCAAGCAGCCTGATTGGCGAATGAATTCAAGGCCAATCATCCCCACTGGGGATCCGATATACCCACTGATCCCAGGAAACCTCTCAACCAAGGATTCGAGCAGCCACCAGCAATTCAAGCCGGACTATCCCACTACTCAGCAGAAACCCAACCGGGACAAATGTTTACTAACAGGACCTGTGATTTGACCAACCCACAGAGCTGTTATAAGTGCAGGCACCTTGGACACATGGCCAAAGATTGTCTACAGGGCTGGGACCCCATGCCGATCTACCTGCCTATCCAGTCAACATCTGCCAAGATGAGCCATCAGGGTCTGAGGGACCCTACCCTCATGATACACCAGCAGAGTTGGAAGTGATATTCCCTGTTCACACTACATGGCAGGCTGACCATTGTACACCAGCCAACCTCAATAACCACCTCCAGTCAGTCAAGGTCAGTGATATCAAGGCCCATGGACCTCAGAAAATTGGGCTTTCATAACCCTTGCCAGTTCAAATATTGCACCCACACAACACCATTTACCAGTCCGCCAAGTGACTATCTCCTGGGATAGGGGTCAGTGCCCGGGGATTGGGTGCATTTATGTGGTCAATTTACCGGCCAATGTATGGGAATAGGAGCTGGTGGAATTGTTCCATTGGTACAGGCGGATTCGCACCATCAAGCTACAGAATCGGGGAGGCGGTGCCGCACCGCTTGCCTTCATCAGCTTCCAGGATCCACAGGATGTGGAGAATGCCATGTGCAGACGCAATAGATGAGTTTTATTCTTGTCAATTACGTATAGAGTTTCTCATATCAAGCCAGAGATCATAGGGAGGATATGGAGGAGTTCCCCGGAGGAACGGACCCCCTCCCCGTCGAACTGAATACAGAGTCCTCATCTCCAAGCTTCCACCATCGGGAAGTTGGTAGGATCTAAAAGATCACATGTCACACAAGGTGTGTGAAAGACTAAGTGCAACACAAAGGGAAGAGGGAAAGGGAGCCCAGACTCTAGGGAAACGGGGGAGTAGAGACCTCCAAGGCTGATATCACCCTGTCTCCACTAACATCCCTAAATTGGTTCCTCACTAATTGCCGCATGTGAACCTAAACCCTGTATTTCCCTAGCGCTTGGCCCTGGATAGGGTAGGGGGGATGAGCACTAGTTAATCCCCACTAACAACTAAAGACAACAAGGGAGACAAAGACGGGGGAAGGTAGCTTAGCTTTAGCCGACTTCAGAGACATAACTCCAAGCGTCCCCCTAGCACCACAGAGGAAGATATCAGTCTGAGAGTGCCAAGCATTTTCAAGAAAACATGTGAGTAACACCGGCACCTTCCTGCTGCAAAGTGAAACTATTTAAACATCCAGGCCAGGGTGTCAATTAGCAGGAAGGAGGTAGCCGCAGGGTCCTATAGTGAAACAGGTAAAAAGGTGTCTTTAATGCTGTCAAGCCAGGTATGAGTGCAACACGGAGAGTTACGCCAGGTGTGAGTGCAACACAGAGGGGAAAGGGAAAGGGAGCCCAGACACTAGGGAAAGGGGGAAGAGGTGAGCTCCTAATCTGGACTAGCGTCACCCTGTCTCCCCCTAACATCCTTATACAGCCTCCGCAGCTGTCACCGATCATATGCCTTGCCCTACTATCCCTGGCATAAGACAATAGCTGGGGGTGGAAGGAGATGAGCACTAGTAAACCTCCACTAGCACTCTAAAAACAAAATGGGAAGACAACACAGGGGAATAACAACTTAGCTTTAGAAGAACTCCAACACGGCATACAGCCTCAAGACTCCAGGGAGGATGTGATGCTGCTTCAGCCAAATTCCAAATAGAAATGAGTTTAACCGGTGACAACCACATAGACACACCAGATATATATACTCCCTGACTAAAGGGAGGTAGTCGGTGGGTCCTAAACACAACCTTCTATCTAGGCAGCTGTCTGCATTGCCACATGTGTAGATCTCCTGAAAACCACTGCAGGGGGTTCTGTCACCTCTGACACACCCCTGACAGTACCCCCCCTCTGCGAATGGCCTCTGGACACTCAGGACCGGGTTTCTCAGGAAAATAGGTGTGAAAAGAGCGAAGCAACCTGGGATCGTTCACCTTTGATGCTGAAACCCACGTCCTCTCCTCCGGACTATAGCCTTTCCAGTGCACCAAGTATTGCAGAGAACGATGTTGGAGACGAGAATCTACTGGCCTCGAAATCTTGAACTCCAAATTACCATCAACCATTACTGGGGGTGGTGGTAGAGGTGAGGGCTCAAGAGATTCTTCATACCTTTTGAGTAAGGACCTGTGAAACACATTGTGAACCTTAAGGGCCTGACGAAGTTCAAGACAAAACTCGGCTGGGTTAATGACGGCAGTAATTTTGTAAGGACCAATAAACCTAGGTCCCAGCTTCCAAGAAGGAACTTTCAATTTTATATTCTTGGTAGACACCCACACAAAGTCATTCACATTTAGGTCCAGACCGGGCAAGCGTTTTCTGTCAGCCATACGTTTATACCTGTCACCCATGGTCTTCAAATTACACAGAACACCCTGCCACACCGAGGAGAGCGACGAAGCAAACCGCTCCTCTTCAGGAAATCCTGATGCTCCACCCCCACTGAATGTACCAAACTATGGATGATAACCATATGCACCGAAAAACGGTGACCTGCCAGTGGATTCTAGATGATGATTAATGATGGCAAATTCTGCCAGCGGTAAGCAGGATGCCCAATTCTCCTGATTTTCGGAGACGAAACAGTCTGACCATTCGACTGAGGGTGGAAGGCAGAGGAAAAGGTCAGCTGCAAACCCAGTCGAGAACAGAATGCCTTCCAGAACTTGGAAACAAACTGGGTCCCCTGATCAGACACCACATCGGAGGGAACTCCGTGAAACTTCACAATCTCATTTATGAGCACCTGCGCAAGTGTCTTAGCATTGGGAAGTGCAGGTAGAGCAACGAAGTGAACCATTTTACTGAACCTATCTACTAATACCAAAACCACTGTTTTGCCTGCAGAAACCGGTAGATCAGTAAAAAAAATCCATGGACAAGTGTGTCCATGGCCTGCTAGGGATAGGTAGCGGAAGAAGAGTACCAGATGGACGGGTGTGCGAAACCTTAGAATGCGCGCAAATACTACAAGCAGCTACCTGTTCAATTACATCCCGATGCAACCCCGGCCACCAAAAACGACGAGAGAGGAGGTCCGTGGTTGCCTTACCACGTGGATACCCAGCAAGCACAGAGTAATGATGTTCCTTGATTACTTTACGGCACAGATCAGGTAGTACAAATAACTTTCCTGAAGGGCAGGAGCAGGGGCGTCCCCCTGAGCCTCCAGCACCTCACCCTCCAGTTCAGGAAAAAGAGCCGAAATAACTACCCCTTTCTGTAATATCAGGGCAGGGTTCTCATGGTGACCACCACCAGGGAAACTCCAGGACATAGCATCAGCCTTGACGTTTCTGACCCCTGGACGAAAAGTGACAGCAAAATTGAACCTAGTCAAAAACAGGGACCATCTGGCTTTCCTTGGGTTGAGACGTTTAGCTGACTGGAGATATGACAGGTTCTTATGGTCAGCAATAACAGTAATAGCATGGACAGCCCCCTCCAACCAGTGTTGCCATTCCTCGAACGCCTATTTGATCGCCAAAAGTTCCCTATTACCCACGTCATCATTTCTCTCAGATGAAGGCAATTTTTTAGAAAAGAAGGCGCATGAATGCCATTTACCAGGGGACGAACCCTGAAATAACACAGCCCCAACCCCGACATCCGAAGTATCGACCTCCACAACAAAGGGTTGAGAAACATCGGGTTGACTGAGTATAGGTGCAGTGGCAAAATGATTCTTTAAGGAAGAAAAAGCATGGAGGGAAGCCTCCGACCAGTTGGGAAAATCAGACCCCTTCTTAATCATGTCAGTAAGGGATTTGACTACCACTGAGTAATTTTGGATGAATTTCCTGCAAAAATTAGTAAAGCCCAGAAAATGCTGAAGGGCCTTCAGGTTCTCAGGATGTTCCCAGTCAAGGACTGCACGGATCTTCTCCGGATCCATCCGAAAACCTGAAGATGACAACAAGTACCCAAAAAACTGCACCTCCTGAACAGCAAAAACACATTTTTCTAGTTTGGCATAAAGTTTGTTATCCCTTAATATCTGGAAAACCTGCTTAATATGCCCCCGATGGGTCTCAAAATCAGGTGAATAAACCAAAATATCATCCAGATAGACCACCACAAACCTCCCCACCAAATGATGAAAAATATCATTTATGAAATGCTGGAATACTGCAGGTGCATTGGTCAAACCAAAAGGCATAACCAGCCTCTCGAAATGACCTTCCGGGGTATTGAACGCTGTCTTCCATTTGTCCCCCTCTCTGATTCTAACCAGATTGTAGGCTCCCCTTAAATCCAACTTGGAGAATACCTTAGCTCCCACAATCTGGCTGAACAAATCAGGAATCAGAGGAAGAGGATATGGATCACAGATGGTAATTTGATTTAATTCCGTGAAATCTAAACAAGGACGTAGACCGCAATCTTTTTTCTTCACAAAGAAGAACCCTGCCGCCTCGGGCGAAGATGAGAATCTGATATGTCCCTTCTCCAGAATTTCCGCAATGAAAACCTTCATGGCTTGTCTCTCAGGGCCAGAAAGATTATATATTCTTGACTTTGGTAGTTTAGCTCCGGGTGTCAGGTTAATAGGACAGTCATAAGCACGATGAGGAGGCAAATCCTGACACCCCTTTTCAGAAAAAAGGTCCTCAAAACAAGACAGAAAAGCAGGCAGTAGCCCCGTAGAGACAGCAGCAATAGAAACATTCAGACAGTTCTCATGGCAGTAATCTCCCCATTCAGTAATCTCCCTGGCTTGCCAATCCACCCACGGATTATGTTTAACAAGCCAAGGGATACCTAAAACAATCGGACTAGGGAGATTTTCCAAAACATAGCAAGGGTTGATTTCACAATGAACTGACCCCACCCTTAGTTTTACATTATGTACAATCTGAGTAAGTGCTTTCTGTGCAAGTAGCGCCAAGTCAATGGCAAAGATGGGAATAGGTTCAGCTAAAGCACAGCAAGCAAGACCATGAGTTTTCATAAACTCAGCATCAACCATGCTGACCCTGGCTCCACTGTCAACAAACACAGAAATGTTTTAGGTTTTGCTCTCTAACACCACCTCTGCTGTCAGGACAAAGAGGGAACTGCAGTTTGGCCACAAATACGCCCCTTGTTTATCCAACTCCAGACTACCGAAAGTTAAACGAGTCTCCTTTTCTTTAGAAACTGAAGGACAGGTCCCAACAAAGTGTCCCTTTTTCCCAGAAAAAAAACATGTGCCTCTTTTCTTGTGCCTAAACCACATTTAGCGTTCACATGTTTGGCATTTCTGTAGCAATGAGTGCCCGCCTAATTTACGGGTGTGTGTCTCCAGAAGCACAAGCTGGATATAATGTACTGGTCACTACAACTGGTCAGTACAACGTCAGTTTGCAATTTTCACTCAGCAACATCTACTGCTGCTTGTTTCTGGAAAACACACATGGAATGAAAATCATCACTACATCAGAAAATAAATTCACAAAAGGGTATAATTTTCAAAATGGGGTCACTTGAGGGGGGATTCTACTCTTCTAGCATGTAGGGGCTCTGTATATGGAGTGTGCAAACTATTCTAGGATAATTTGGGCTCCAGGAGGCAAAGAGCACTCCATCCCTCCTGCATCTGGCCAAATGGCTAAGAAGTTCTGTACAGCCACATATGGGGTATTTCTACATTCAGCAGAAATTATTGAACAAATTTTGGTGCCATTTTTACCCATTTGCTATTGTGTGAAAATGTAAAATCTGGGGCTAAAACAAAATTTTGATGGTAAAAATGTAATTATTTTTTCTTCACTACCCAATGGTATAAAATTCTGTGATACCCTAGATCCCTAGATGAATTCAATGAAAGGTTTGGCTGATTGGGCATCTCAGGGGCTCTACCAATGTGACATGGCACCCTTAAACTCGTCCAGGAATATCTGAACTCCAGTATGGCACTTCTTCCCTTCTGAGCTTTGCACCATGCCTCAAAAGTAGTTTTCGACCACATATGGAGTAACAGCGTACTCAGGATCAATCGCACAACAAATTTTGGGATCCATTTTCTCCTGCTATCCTTGTGAAAATGAAAAGATTTGGAGCTAAAACAACATTTTTGAGGACATTTTTTTTTTTTTCATTTTCACAAAAGAATGAACATTGTAAAATTCTGTGAAGCCCCTTGAGGTTAAGGTGCTCACCATGCCTAAAAAAATCCCTGAGGGCTCAAGTTTCCAAAATAGGGACACTTGTGGCGGATTTCCACTGTCTTGGCACATCAGTGGCTCTCCAAACAGGACACTAATTATGCCAGCAAATTTTGCATTCAAAAAGTCAAATGGCGCTCCTTTCCTTTCAAGCCCTGAAAAGAAAATGTATTGTGCAATTTCTCCTGTTACTCTTGTGAAAATGCAAAATTTGGGCTAAAAAAAATTTTGTGGGAAAAATGTGATATTTTTTTTCTTTTCATTGCTCAACATTATAAACTTCTATCTAGTACCGGGGGGATTAAGGTGCTCACTACACATCTATACAAGTTCCCTGAGAAGTCTAGTTGGTTTCATTTGAGGGGGATTTCTACAGTTTAGGCACATCAGGGGCTCTCCAAATGCGTCATGGGGTCCGCTAATTATGCCAGCAAATTTTACATTCAAAAAGTCAAATGGAGCTCATTCCCTTCTGAGCCCTGCAGTGCGCCCAAACAGTGGTTTTCCCTCACTTATTGGGTATCGTTGTGCTCCGGAGAAATTGCACAGCAAATTTTGAGGTCCATTTTCTTTTGTTATCCTTGTGAAAGTAAAAAAATTGGGTCTAAATTAATTTTTTTGTGAAAAAAAGGATAGATGTTTATTTTTTCAACATTCCATTAATTCCTGTGAAGCACCTGAAGGATTATTAAACTTCTTGAATGTGGTTTTGAGTACCTTGAGGGGTGCAGTTTTTAAAATGGTTCCACTTTTGGGTATTTTCTATCATATAGACCGCTCAAAGTCACTTCAAATGTGATGTGGTCCCTAAAAAATGGTTTTGGAAACTTTGTTGTAAAAATGAGAAATAGCTGGTTAACTTTTAATCCTTATAACTTCCGAACAAAAAAAATATGTTTCCAAAATTGTGCTGATGTAAAATAGACAATGTTGATGGGAAATGTTATTTGTTAACTATTTTGTATTACATAACTCTCTGAATTAAGGGTATAACAATTAAACATTTGAAAGTTGCAAAATTTTCACATATTTTGCTAAATTTCCAATTTTTTCACAAATAAACATAAGTCATTTCAAAGAAGGAAAAGAAGGCAAAAAATCTCTTTGCTACTAACTGGAAAAAGAAGCAAAAAAAGTACACTATCCTAAATTTTTAAGCCTACATGCAAGCAGGTTTATTTCTGGAACACAACTTCTATCTTCATAATGAAAGCAAATGAATTTTCTGAATTCTGCAGTTAATGATTTTTATGTTTTATTGATAACACTAGAGGTGAAAGAGCTTCTTGTTACAGTTTCTCAATGTGTGTTTTATGCCATTTTTCAATTCCTTTTCTTTTTTTTTCTGTTTTTTTTTAAGACAAGTAGAAAAAAATGTTTTAAAAGGTCAGGATTTTTGGAAGAAATATCACAGATCAAGTCTTTTAATCAGCTATCTCCTTTAGTACTTCAAGTATACGACAGTCAGTTCAACTTCCTGTATCTGACATTTATTGTGTTCAGTATTAGTTAAAAAAACATTTTGGGAAACCTGCATAAAAAAATCAGATTTAAATTAAAAAGACATAGAAAACATCCATATATTTCAATGTTAAAACATGTTTAAAAATAAATAATAATAATAAATATTTATAAACTGTGGCATGTAAATGTTTGGGCACCCCTGGTCTTAGTTACTATTATTGTGAACAGTTAAGTAAGTAGAAGATGAAATGATCTCTAAATTAACATAGAAAATAATTTTTGGTCTTGAAAAAGTTATTCAGTGATGATGTATAAAAATGGCATAAATATTTCATACAAATGGCATGCGAATGATAATGCAGATGAAAAATTGACCTTTTTTTTTCTGCAAAACATTGGATCGCACTTGGACCAATGTTATTTTATGGGGCCATGCACATGTCTGATATTTTCCTCGGAAAATGATTGTCCAAGGAAAAAAATCGCTGCATGCCCGAGTTTGATCTGAGATCGGCCATGCCAGTCAATGAGGGTGGGGAAAACATCGGACTGCACTCGGATGACATCTGAGTGCAGTCTTATTTCCGCACACTTACAGAATGGAGAAGATGGAACTAGTTTTCCTCTATTTTCTCCTCATCAAAGAGAATTGGAACACACTATGATTACACTCTGATAAAACCCTGAGGAGAGTTTGATCAGTGGCATTTGCATAATCAGCCTGATTCTCTTGGATGAGAGAATCTACAGCCATCTGCCCCTGCCATAAAGCTAATAGGTAATAAGAGCTCAAACCTATTAGGTCACATTTATACCAACATTTTTTCATATTTTTTTCTTGAAGCATTCCAGCAACTTGAACATTTTTTTTTAATGTTCCAGGTGACAAAGTTAGTTTTGATTTCCTTTAAATATGTTTTTTTAGGCGATGGGGAAGTAGGAAAAATTGTAAATTGTGTACTTTTTTTGGCTTTATTTTATGCAGCATGTACAAAATAATTAATTTTTCTTATATAAACATGTGTTTCTTATATAAACATGTGTTTATTTCTGGTAATTTTAAAACTTATTGGTATTTTTTTTAATGTTTTTAATATTTTATTTTTGTTATTGTTTCATGTGTTTTTTACATTTAAAATCAAAGGATACCTAGAACTTGTGATACTAGAACTCCAAAAGGAGTTCCACTGGAGAAAAACACAATTTAATATAAATAGATTTTTCAAACATTTTGTACATTGGTGTTTATTTATTTTTTAAGTTTCATACTTTATTCTTTGAATTGTATTTTATTATGATAACAGCAAGCTGTCCTGAAGTTTTGCTTGTACTTAGGCAGAAAGTTAGAAGTACATTTCTTTCTTTACTCAATTGAAATCTTCTGATTTTGACTTTTTCTAGATATATTTTTACAACCATTTAAAGTAAACAAAACAAATAAAACAAAATCCAATATACCACCTGCTGGAGCAGTTTTGCAGCCGGTCTCAGAGTATGCCAGCTCACTCAATATTATTTTTGATAAAAACTAAATAACTGTGTAAATCTTTCCGCTCCATAATTTAATTATCTATATTAATTTTCCTTTGTTATTAACATAAAAGTAAAACATTTTATGTCCCTCTGGTTGTAAACAATTCATTATTTATGCACAAATTATTGCAAAACTGTTTTATTGTAGCATATATTATGAGTCTCATAATAATTTAAATTAACTTCTGATTTATAATTCAGGAAAGAGCTTGTGTACGTTTCTTTTGTTTTTACTTTTGGAACACTATTCTATGAATGTGAATAATTTCATATTCATGAACTGTAGAATTGGATTTTTTATCTCTTCACTCATTTGGTACAAAAGAGTACCTAACAAATAGAAAATACACATGTTAAGGAATCTATAAAGCTGACAAGTAAAGAGTCTTAATGCTGAGTCTGTAGAAGAATACTATGCCTTCATATGATGCAATTTTTTTTAAAAATGAGTTATTTTATTGCATGCCATGCTACAGGGATGGCTATGGAGAACTAACAGCAGCATATAGAATGACTATGTTGCATGAAGCCACTGGGACTTTATCTGTTGTCAACTCTGATCTGAGATCTATGCTGAATGCATTACGTACAGATTTCCTGGGTGGAATTTGGAGCAGAAAATTCATAGCATAATACACCACAAGAAGTGTATATGAAATTTAACAAAACTCATCTTCATGCTGAGGATATTATCTATACTGTAATTTACATTCAGTGAGGATCTTTAAATCTGCAGCATGTCAATTTTTTTTGGAGAATACCTTGCAGACTGGCAATTTCATAAAGTCTAATGTAATTATGCTACAATACTTATGACAAACCCTGAACATAACTTATGAGTTTTTTTGCTAATAAAAAAATCTTGCTATTTTCCTATGGAAATCAGAGAAGAATTGATTGCTCTTAATTTGGTGCAAGTGCATAAAGTCAGAATCTGTGTTCCAATAGCTATAAAAGCTGATAAACTTACACTCATTCTTTTCTGGAGACAATGGGCACCATCTCTAATTGATCATAATATAAATATAACTAAATAAGGGCAGCACATTATTATAACAGGTCCAATTATGCAGTCATGATACTCATGGTCTCCCCTTTTTCTCTCTGTCTTTCAGATCCGCATCTATATACAGTATGTTGTACTTAAAGAGGTTGTCCACTACTTTAAAATGAATGGCTTATCCTTATGATAAGTCACCAATGTCTGATCAGTGGGGATACAGCACATAACTGGTGTCAAAACTGCCTAGTTATGGAGCTGCACAGTGTAGCTCCATCTACTGTTCAGTGGCCGTGACCGGGTATTACATATCTGCCCCCAATTCAAATCAATAGAGGGTTGATGTGCAGTACTCAGACATGGCCACTATTCCATCAACGGAGCTGTGCTGAGCAGCATTGTAACTGGGCAATTCTGGTCACCACTTGCATCTAGGACAGATGCTGGGGGGTGCCTTTACGTCACATCCCTAGCGATCAGACATTGAGGACTTATCCTAAGGATAAGATAAGGTAGATAGGCAGCATCCAATCCAGAGTGATTAGTTCAAAAAGACAAAGTTTATTCCACCATCGCATAACAACATTTGGACCTGTTATAGGTCTTTATCATGTACAAACAAGGACACAAAGGGCAGGCTTGTATAGTGTGGCGTACACGCATACACCAATCACCATAAAGGCCAAACCCTCTTATGTAAAATACATCAATTACAAAAACATCAATTCAAGAGATATAGTCCAAACAGTAATATATACTAACTGTTACAGGTCCAGGTAGTGGAACCTCTGTGCCGAGGTGCAAGGAGGGACCCAGAGGGGCGTGACTAAGTATCCACCCGAACCGACCCTGGCTGTACGGCAGCTAATGACACCGTGACAAGGGAGGATCCGGCTGAGGGACCAGGTGCTACTATGGGGATGACCTTGTAGGAGAGCAGGTGGCTCCCACGGGTCAGATGGCTGGGACTGACCGGTATGGCGGATGGACACGGCAAGCAGGAGGAAGTCTCTGGTAGCAGACAGGTGGTCACAGTTCGAGAAAGCAGGGCAAGTAGCAGTCTTTAGGTTTACCAGGAAGGTGGTCTCAGCAAGTGACGGCAGGGTCTCCAGGAAGGCTGGCAGGAAACAGGCAGGTGCTCCCAGGTGAGCGGGCAGACAGACGAGGCGGGTAACTGGCAGGTAACTGGTGGGCGCTCCAGGTGAGCCGGCAGACAGACGAGGCAGGTAACAGGCAGGTGCTCCCAGGTGAGCGGGCAGACAGACGAGGCGGGTAACTGGCAGGTAACAGGTGGGCGCTCCCAGATGAGCGGGCAGACAGACAAGGCAGGTAACAGGCGGGTGCTCCCAGGTGAGCGGGCTGATGGACACAGCAGGTAACAGGCGGGTGCTCCCAGGTGAGCGGGCAAACAGACGAGGCAGGTAACTGGCAGGTAACTGGAGGGCGCTCCCAGGTGAGCGGTCTGACAGACAAGGCAGCCAGATGCTCCAAGGTGAGCGGACAGATAGCCAAGACAGGTAACAGGCAGGTAACAGGTGAGCGCTCCATGTGAGCAGGCTGGCAGGCTCAGCAGGTAATGGGTAGATAACAGGCTGGCAGGCAGGACGAGAAGTCAGGCTAGCAGCGGGACTTGAGGGCTGAAACACAGATCAGACACAGTGCAAACAACTTTGCTCGGGCACCTCCATTTTGGAGGAGGAGCCTTATATATGAGAAGTCCTCCGGCAATTGGCCGGGGACTCCTTAGTACGACGTGCGCGGCCCCTTTAAGAGAAAGGGAGCGCGCGCGCCCTAAGCACAGTGCCCGGGAAGGAGCGCGCGCCGGCAGCAGCGAGGGAAAGAGCGCTGGAGGATGCCGCGCGCTGAACAGGAAGGTGAGAGGGATGGCGTCTCTGCCTAGCAGGAGGCAGAGACGCCGATGCAACAGTACCCCCCCTTTAGGCTCCCCCTTTTTTAGGCCAGAGAGAAATTTCTCAAGGAGAAGCGGAGCGTTGATGTTCTCCCTGGGTTTCCAAGTTCTTTCCTCAGGACCAAACCCCTTCCAATCCACCAGAAAAAAGGTTCTCCCTCTTACCCTCTTGGTGGCCAGGATACTCTCCACTTCAAAGACGTCCTCAGCAGAAACCGGAGTAGGAGGAGTGCCTAGATTGTCGGAAAAAGTGTTAAGGACAACGGGTTTGAGGAGGGATACGTGGAAGGAGTTGGGAATGCGTAGGGTGGCCGGGAGTTTTAATTTATAGGCCACTGGGTTAATTTGCCTGAGGACTTCGAAGGGTCCGATGAACCGAGGGCCCAACTTGTAGGAGGGTACTTTGAGCCGCACATATTTGGAAGAGAGCCAAACCTTGTCTCCCGGATGGAATTGAGGAGGATCCAGACGTCTCTTATCAGCATATCTCTTCATCCGCTCGGAGGACAGAAGAAGAGCGGACCTGGTACTCTCCCAAATAGAAGAAAATTCGCTGACAAGAGACTCTGCGGCAGGGTTGTCCACAAAAGCGGAGACAGGAACCGGAATGCGGGGATGTTGACCACCGACTATAAAGAATGGGGATTTGGAAGAGGATTCGCTCTCATGGTTATTATAAGAGAACTCGGCCCATGGTAGGAGATCCACCCAATCCGAATGATGGGCATTAACGAAGTGCCAGAGGTAGCTGGTCAGGATCTGATTGATCCGCTCCACTTGACCATTGGACTGTGGGTGGTAAGCGGAGGAGAAATCCAGGGTGACGTCTAGCAGCTTACATGTGGCTCTCCAGAAGCGTGAGGTGAACTGAACCACACGATCCGACACGATGTGGAGGAGTAGACCATGGAGACGGAAGATGTGGCGGATAAAGTCTTTAGCCAGCTCGGGTGCAGATGGGAGACCAGGCAGGCGAATGAAGTGGGCCATTTTAGAAAAGCGGTCAACGACCACCCAAATGACTGTACAACCGGCAGAAACAGGAAGATCAGTGATAAAGTCCATAGCAATGTGCTGCCATGGAGCAGCAGGTACGGGCAGGGGCAGGAGTTGGCCAGCTGGTAGATGTCTGGGAACTTTGTTACGGGCACAGGATGAACAGGCCGCGACGAAGTCTACAACGTCCTTACGCAGGGTAGGCCACCAGTAATGCCGGGTAATGAGCTGAAAGGTCTTCTTTTGGCCAGCATGGCCAGCTAGTTTAGAAGAATGTCCCCAGCGAAGAACACTCACCTGATCTGGTACTGCTACAAGCGTCTTACCGGGTGGAAGACGAGTCAGATCCAAGGGGGCCACATTCATCACCTTGGAGGAGTCAATGATGTGCGTAAGCTCCTCCTCTTGATCGGAGGACAGGAAGGACCGGGACAAGGCATCAACTTTGACGTTCTTGTCCGCCGGGCGGAAATGAAGAATGAAGTCAAAGCGGGCAAAAAACAACGACCACCGGGCCTGGCGAGGATTGAGTCTCTGGGCATTTTGGAGATATGCCAGGTTTTTGTGATCCGTGTAGATGATTACCGGGTAAAGAGCCCCTTCTAGTAGATAGTGCCACTCCCCGAGTGCCAATTTGACGGCAAGCAATTCACGGTATTCTATGGAGTAGTTGCGCTCAGACGAGGAGAAGATTTTGGAAAAGAAGCCGCAGGTTACCATTCTCCCGGTAGAAGATTTTTGAATGAGTACAGCTCCGGCTCCGGAGGAGGAGGCATCAACCCCCAGGTAGAATTGTTTATTACAGTCTGGAGGATGCAGGACGGGGGCAGAGGTGAAGGCTCTCTTTAAGGAAAGGAAGGCCTCCTCGGCTTCAGGCGACCATACCTTGGGATTTACCCCATTACGGGTAAGCGCAGATATGGGAACTGTCCAGGACGAGAAGTGTGGGATGAAAAGACGATAGTAATTAGCGAAGCCCAGGAATCGCTGTATCGCCTTCAAACCTTCTGGACGGGGGGCATTTTTGAACAGAAGAGAGCTTCTCGGGATCCATTTGCAGACCTGTCTGGGAGATAACATAGACCAAGAATGGAAGGGAGGTCTGGTCGAAGAGGCACTTCTCGTATATGGCATAGAGGTGGTTCTGCCGAAGCCTAAGCAGGACCTGACAAACATCCCTCCGGTGTGTGGGGAGATCCGGAGAAGACCAAGATATCGTCAAGGTAAACCACTACGCAGGAGTACAGGAGGTCACGGAAGATGTAATTGACCAGCTCTTGAAGGACAGCGGGGGCCTTACAGAGACCAAAGGGCATCACAAGGTACTCATAGTGACCGTCCCGGGTATTGAATGCTGTCTTCCACTCGTCTCCTTGACGGATACGGACAAGGTTATATGCTCCTCGTAGATCCAGCTTGGAGAAGATCCTGGAGCCCTTGAGACGGTCAAACAATTCGGAGATGAGCGGCAGGGGGTATTTGTTTTTTACAGTGATTAGATTGAGTCCTCTGTAGTCAATACAGGGACGTAGCGAGCCATCTTTCTTTTAGATAAAGAAGAATCCAGTTCCAGCCGGAGAGGTAGATTTTCGAAAAAATCCCCTAGCTCGATTTTCGTCAAGGTATTCAGACATGGCCCGGGTTTCGGCCGCAGACAACGGGTAGATACGCCCACGGGGAGGAGTGGCGCCAGGTACCAGGTCGATCGGGCAGTCAAATGGCCTATGGGGTGGCAACTAGAGATGAGCGTTGTTCGACTCGAACTGTTCGCCAATCTCAAATTCGAGCTGTTTTGGGCGCTGTTCGAGCCGTTCGGTGAACACGAACGATTTGAAAAAAATTCTGCTGTTCGAGGTTATGCTCGATAACTGTTCGTGCACCAAAATCAAAACTGGATTTTTTCTCAGTAATGATGAAAATTAATGTTAATACGCAGTTTGAGTGTACAGCGGGGCGGAGGGAGGGTCAGGGGATGGATCTCTGCAGGAATAATGAAGATCTCCATTTTTTTTTCTCTTTCCCGCATTTACAGTGGGGAGGTGCAATCTGTCAGCCTATCAGCAGTGCACACATGGAGCGAAGTGCTTTTTTTCACACAAGCAAGGGCATGTGTCATTGGCAGTGTATGTCACATGTCCTTGCCCTATAAGACCCAGCCATTTTCCCCATCGCCACCATTTTCTCACTGCTGCAACTGCGTGTTAGACGGCACCGCTGTTGATGTGTGCGCTATACCTTGTTAATTTCAAGCCAATTTTCACACAAATCTACAGATAGCTTGGGAGTAAGGAATAGTTGTGATTGCAGTCCTTTTAAGGACTAGGTTACAGCATTTCCTACGACTTTTATCAGGCAGGTCTGTGCTCTTAAATAGATAGGTTGTGGGAGTAAAGACTAATTGTAATTGCAATCCTTTTCAGGACTAAGTTACATCAGTTCCTATCAGTTTTTGCCACGCAGGTCTGTGCCAGTGCTGTGCAAGTTTTTTTCACAGCATTTGGCTAAATCTAGCAAAGCTAATCCTTTTTGGCCTATTGCAGAGTGTGTTAGTCAGTGGAGTAGCCTATCTGTGTTGCAAGCTACACCACCTGTGTATAGAATACCAATTTTTTTACTGCACCTAGTGAAGTAAAACCTTTTGGGCATAGCATCAATCTATTAGTCCATCTATACTGACCTCCATAAGGTTGCAAATTGAATATAATTTTTTTCTGCATCTAGCTCTGAAAAAATATTTGGCCTTCTAGCTGTGTGTGGGACTTGTTCTATTAGTCCATCTATACTGACCTCCATCAGGTTGCAAATTGAGTATAATTTTTTTCTGCATCTAGCTCTGAAAAAATATTTGGCCTTCTAGCAGTGTGTGGGACTTTCTCTATTAGTCCATCTATACTGACCTCCATCAGGTTGCAAATTAAAAATAATTTTTTGTCTGCATTTAGCTCTGAAAAAATATTTGGCCTTCTAGCAGTGTGTGGGACTTGTTCTATTAGTCCATCTATACTGACCTCCATCTGGTTGCAAATTAAAAATAATTTTTATCTGCATCTAGCTCTGAAAAAATATTTGGCCTTCTAGCAGTGTGTGGGACTTGTTCTATTCGTCCATCTATACTGACCTCCATCAGGTTGCAAACTGAATATAATTTTTTTCTGCATCTACCTCTGAAAAAATATTTGGGCTTCTAGCTGTGTGTGGGACTTGTTCTATTAGTCCATCTATACTGACCTCCATTAGGTTGCAAATTGAATATAATTTTTTTCTGCATCTGGCTCTGAAAAAACATTTGGCCTTCTAGCAGTGTGTGGGACTTGTTCTATTAGTCCATCTATACTGACCTCCATCAGGTTGCAAATTCAAAATAGTTTTTTGTCTGCATTTAGCACTGAAAAAATATTTGGCCTTCTAGCAGTGTGTGGGACTTGTTCTATTAGTCCATCTATACTGACCTCCATCAGGTTGCAAATTAAAAATAATTTTTATCAGCATCTACCTCTGAAAAAATATTTGGCCTTCTAGCAGTGTGTGGGACTTGTTCTATTAGTCCATCTATACTGACCTCCATCAGGTTGCAAATTAAAAATAATTTTTATCTGCATCTAGCTCTGGAAAAATATTTGGGCTTCTAGCAGTGTGTGGGACTTGTTCTATTAGTCCATCTATACTGACCTCCATCAGGTTGCAAATTAAAAATAATTTTTATCTGCATCTAGCTCTGAAAAAATATTTGGCCTTCTAGCAGTGTGTGGGACTTGTTCTATTAGTCCATCTATACTGACCTCCATCAGGTTGTAAATTAAAAATATTTTTTTTCTGCATCTAGCTCTGAAAAAATATTTGGCCTTCTAGCTGTGTGTGGGACTTGTTCTATTAGTCCATCTATACTGACCTCCATCAGGTTGCAAACTGAATATAATTTTTTTCTGCATCTACCTCTGAAAAAGTATTTGGGCTTCTAGCTGTGTGTGGGACTTGTTCTATTAGTCCATCTATACTGACCTCCATCAGGTTGCAAATTGAATATTATTTTTTTCTGTATCTAGCTCTGAAAAAATATTTGGCCTTCTAGCAGTGTGTGGGACTTGTTCTATTAGTCCATCTATACTGACCTCCATCAGGTTGCAAATTAAAAATAATTTTTATCTGCATCTACCTCTGAAAAAATATTTGGCCTTCTAGCAGTGTGTGGGACTTGTTCTATTAGTCCATCTATACTGACCTCCATCAGGTTGCAAATTAAAAATAATTTTTATCTACATCTAGCTCTGAAATACTATTTGGGCTTCTAGCAGTGTTTGGGACTTGTTCAATTAGTCCATCTATACTGACCTCCATCAGGTTGCAAATTAAAAATAATTTTTATCTGCATCTAGCTCTGAAAAAATATTTGGCCTTCTAGCAGTGTGTGGGACTTGATCTATTAGTCCATCTATACTGACCTCCATCAGGTTGCAAATTAAAAATAATTTTTAGCTGCATCTAGCTCTGAAAAAATATTTGGCCTTCTAGCAGTGTGTGGGACTTGTTCTATTAGTCCATCTATACTGAACTCCATCAGGTTGCAAACTGAATATAATTTTTTTCTGCATCTACCTCTGAAAAAATATTTGGCCTTCTAGCAGTGTGTGGGACTCATTGTATTAGGCCATCTATACCAAGCTCCGCCAGCTTTTAAATTAATAATAATTTTTAGCTGCATCTAGCCCTGAAAATAATTTTTCTTCCCAATAGTGGTAGCAATAAAAATATGGGGCTCGCTCCTGGCTTACAAAAATGTACGATTCATAACAAAAAACACCAGCCTAGCGCACTGCATTAATAAGATGGCATCATCGTCTCTCCCAGTGCTAGGCCTACTACCCAGGCTAGCATTCCTGTGCCTAAAACACAATGTATGGGTCCGCGCTAGCCACTATGCTGAGGGGTCTAAAGCTGCTGCTAACGCTTTATAACAATTCAATTGGCAGATTTTCACAGAGCTCTTCCACAACGCCCACCCATCGCGCAACAGTTGCCCACCTTCCCTACGGGATCTAGTGGCGAATAGTTGATGCCATTAATCAGAGCTTCAGTTGCCCCGTCGACGTGGCAAGCATACGGTATGGCATGGGAAGAGTGGACATGACTAGTAGCAGGCAGACGGGTTGACCAATGTGAACAAGCCAGATCACAAGTCACCATAGTATTTCTCCACCAGCTAATGATGAGGGGCATATCAGGGGCGTCAGCGCAGCGGTGTCTGACCGGAGTAGCATTTCTCTTCCAACTACTGAATTGGGGAGATGTGACAAAGATTCATCATCAGGCAATCCATAAAAGGGTGGAAAAGGGGTCAGCCAAGTCAGGAGTGTAGACGTCCCGTCCCGTGTCACTAAAACTGATTTCTCACATCATATCCCTAACACCATTAACATGACACTCACAATTTGAAGCAACACTACTGTCTACTGCATTTGTGATCGCCTTCTTCGGGGCGCTATGCATAAGCGAATTAGTCCCTCAATCCAAAATTACCACCAGTGGAGGCTTATTACACCAGGACGTAGTCATAGCCAATAATGCAATACGTCTATGCATACACAAATCGAAAACGGTTCCAGCGGGCAGGGGCAATTGGTTACTTCTACAACCCACAAACGGTACACTGAGTAGGGTAACAATAGTAAAAACATATCTAACCATCAGATCACAAAGTAATTTCTTCCTATCACACATTGATGGAACACCATCATCAAGATACCAGTTCCAAGCTATATTTAATAAACGCATAACATCGGCAGGGAACCACCCCAAATATTACGGGACACACTCATTCCGCATAGGCGTGGCCACGGAAGCAGCAAGAGCAGGACTGTCAGAAACGGAAGTTAAGAGGATAGGGAGATGGCGATCCACGTGTTTGGCAAGATACATAAGACCGGACTTGTTATCCTAACGTGGTTTGTTTCTTTTACAGATGACGCTAAGCCAACAGTGTGGGTGATAGGCCACTCGTATATATATTGGGCAGAAAAGGGGTGAAAGTCCGCCCAGGCGGGAGGAAGTTAGAGTTTCATAACACATATTTCAACTGGAGAGGTATTAGTGGCCTGCTATGGCCACAGGTAATAATGGAGGTAATCAAGGTAGGGAGAGAGGCAAGATGTCCTGTCATCTTAGTTATACAGGCCGGGGGAAACAACCTAGGTCATCACAAGAGCGCATAACTAATGGCAATAATGAAACTAGACACTGAGCACTTCAGAGAATTTTTCACAAAACTAGCTATAGTATGGTCAGAGATTGTGCCGATAGCGGTATGGCAAGGTGCGCGAGACATCACGGCCATCGAACGGACAAGGAGGGTAATAAATATTCGGATGGCAAAATTTAGAAGAGGCAGAGGCGGTGTAGTGGTACGACACCGACAACTGGAAGGAGATAAAGCAGGCCTCATACGGCCCAACGGTGTTCACTTAATGGATATTGGACTGGATAAATTCCTGTCAGGACTCCAGGACGGAGTGGAACAATCGTTAAGAGTGATGGGTGGGGGTCAGAGTCCTGCATACGAGTACGCAAGATCCTCCGTGGCCTGGAAATAGAAAGGACATGTTGGAGAGTTACACTTGTTGGCCAACTTGCCAGAGTGGAGACCCAGGGCATGCTGCAACAAGCTGAATTATTTTAGAAATAAAATGCCTTTCTAACTGAATGAGTATAAAGAGTTAATAAAGCTGTGACCGATCCTCACCCATCCAGTTGTAAGAGTTACATTACTGTATTGTCAAGGAAAGGGGGGCGGTAGGGGGGCTGAGCGTCTGGGTTTGGTTGGGGGTCCCCACAGTCTGCCTAGTCTAGATGCATTTAAAAATTCTTATTAGATACACAGGCGGTGCAGCTTGCTTCGCAGCTGGGCTACTACGCCCAAAGTATTGCCTAGGCTAGATGCAGTTAAAAATTCTACGCTGACTAGCAGACACTGAAGATTTGGAGCAGACCTCTGAGTAAACAGCTCTTCAGACTCAACCATCTGTGTTACCCCAAGCCATAGTGTATGTAGTTTCTTACAGTTAAAAGGGGGGGGGAGCGACCCAACCTACCTGGAATTGACGATGCCAACGTTACGTAAGACACAGCATGGGGACTCCAAAAAGAATCTCCATTTTTTTCCAAAATTGTGGCACAGACACCACTTAACCCTAGAACGCATACCTGGGGCCTCGCAGTCCTGCCCTGTTAATTGTTTTCTATTTTCTGCAAGATTACTTTAGTTAGAATTTTGAAACTCTAGGTATTCTTCATGTATATAGTTGTTTGTCATTTGAGCTTGAGTTATTCCATGTTATTTGCACACAGGCCTAAAAGGCCCCAGGTATATGAAAGTGTAGATTTTTATGGTCATGCGTTCTAGGGTTAAGTGGCATCATTTGCCCCACAGTAGCTTAAAACGGTTGGTGAGGTGATATTACCAAATCCTCAAGCTTTTAGTCTCCCAAGGATAACACAGGGTTAGAAAACTCCTTGCGAATCCATGATTTGTTCATCTTTATGAACGTGAGTCTGTCTACATTCTCAGTGGACAGCCGCGTGCGCTTATCTGTCAGCACACCATCAGCAGCGCTGAACACACGTTCAGAGAGAACACTGGCTGCAGGGCATGACAAGATCTCCAAGGCGTGAGTGGCGAGATCCTGCCGTTTTTAGAGATTGGAATACCAAAATGAGCAAGGGTCCAGTGACACAGTCATGGCTTCGATGTTCACTTGGAGATACTTCTGCACCATCCTCTCTAGGCATTGACTATGTGTCAGACTTCTTGTCTCCTGTGGCCTTACATAGTTACATAGTTTATAGTTACATAGTTTATAAGGCCGAAAAAAGACAAGAGTCCATCCAGTTCAGCCTATTTCTTTTGCACTGCAGCTATTCCGCAGCGTTGATCCAGGGGAAGGCAAAAAAAATCATGCGGTATAGGCCAATTTACATCACTGAGGAAAAATTCACTTCCCGACACCAATCTGGCAGTCAGATTAAATCCCTGGATTAATTAACTATCACTAAGTATAAGATGTAATTTTATTGTTCTCAAGAAAGGCGTCCAGGCCTCTCTTGAACTCATTAAGTGAGTTGGACATCACCACTTGCAAAGGATGGTCCAAAAAAGTGGTGAAACGATTCCACAAAATTGCTGTTACCAGCAGATACTGTGTTACTGTTACGGTTTGAGTGATGAAGACTCGACAGTCCCACGGTTGGCAAGTTAGAACTGTGAGATTCACTTCGTGCACCACTGGTGTTTTGTGGAAAAGCACATGTAAGATTCTGCAACAGCGTCTGCAGATTAGTGTTGAGCCACCCCCGTAGTGTTCGAGTTCGGTTCGGTTCGTTGAACACCCGTGTGTTCGCCGAACTGTTCGTCGAACTGTTCGTCGAACACCTTCGAACACCGTTAAAACGAATGGCAGGCAAACAAAAACACATAGAAACACATAGAAAACACCTTCAAAGGTGTCCAAAAGCTGACAAACTGCTCAGAAGACACAAATAACACATGTAAAAGTGACAAGTACATATAGTCATGCGAAAAGAAAAGAGGTGGAGGAGTAAAAGGAGGGGGAGACACAGATATAGGCATGTCATGCCCTTCTAAAATCCAAAAAGTGAGAAGCCGACACGTTCAGTCCGCTCCTGCCCGTGCCACCTCCGTGTCGCCGGGTTTGTGCCAGAGCCGCGGTGAACCCTGACGGCCAGCCCCCCTCTCCCAATACTGGTGCCTGTCCGCTGGTGGGTCGAGCGAGCCCCCCTGTGGTGGAGGCAGCTCTAAGCTTTTTAATTTAAATTGTCTCTCTAATTTGAATAAATACACTTTAAATCCATTTACAAGGATCTATTGGAGGGCAAGTCTCATGCCAGCAGCCGCGTAATTCCAGCTCCAGTAGCGTCCACTAAAGCTGCTGCAGTTAAAAAGCTTTTATAAGGATCGAGCTCGGCTGTCCACCGCAAGGCATCCTACTTCCAGTCCGAGCCCCTATGCCTTGGGGTGCCTCCTGATGCTCTTCACTGAGTATCCCGTGGTCCCGAAGCATTTCCTTTGAAAAAATGAAGTGTCCAAACTACAGGTGGTGTAGCTTGCTTAACAGCCGGGATAATCCGCTGACTAGCAGACCCTGCTACTAGGCACAAAGTATTTCCTGGGCTAGATGCAGTTAAAAATTTGTAATTAGATACTCTCGTTGGATGCTGAGAAAGCATTCCATAGAGTCTCCTGGCATGCCATATATGATTCTCTTAAAAAGCTTGGGGTAGGGGTCTAGGGGACCCTTTTATAGCCAAAATCACGGCCCTGTATCGCAATACGTCACCTAGGCTGAAGATAAATGGAACTGTTGCACCCTGAGGGCTCGGTTGCTACAGAGGTATTGCACCTCACCCAGAGGTGTGATATCTCACTCTCAGGTAAGGATGTAGTGTGGATCAGGACCCGACACCTGCATGCATTACACCACATTGCCGTGGGGCAGGGTGACCAATATGCCCCTGAGATGGGCACGACAGTCCCTGTCCCTGGCTGGAGTGGGGGGAGGGAACTCTGAGGAAGGGGAACCCTGTAGTGCAGGAGCAGGGAGGAAGCAGTTCCTGGGTGCATTGAGAAGGGAGTATAAAATGTGGGCACCATCTTAGTTCAGTGCAGAGAAGTCTGAGCAGAAGTGGCAGGGAGCAGGGGCTCTGCATGAGCTCTGCTCCGGAGGCGGGCCTAGTAACAGAGGCCCAGGCCTAGAAGAGGGAGAAGGAAGGAAGAGGAGCGGAGAAGGCTCCAGGAACGAGGAACGAAGGGATCTCAGGGGTGCGGACGGGCGAGTCGCCACCGCACGCCCGAATCCACCTGCGTGGAGGGGTCAGGCCAAAGGGGGAGACCGGTCCCCGAAACTAGTGGAGGCAGGAAACGACCCTCAGCTAGAAACAGGAGGCTGTGACATTTTATGTGGCGCAGCCCCTCGCTACGCCCGCTAGGAAGGCACCACATAGGGTCAGGGAAACTGGCGACAAGTTTACCAATAGGAGGCCCGAGGCAGCCGGACAGAAGGGTTGGTAAGAAAGGCCACACAAAGGACACACAAAGGGGGTCCTGTGAAGCACTCCAAAGTTATCTGGGAGTTGTCTGAGCCCCTCACCTGGTGAGCACAGTACGACGTGGGCAGCCGTTACCTGCAGACGTGGTCTGGATAATAAGAACTGTGAGTAAAGGCCCTGGACTGCATCACTGACTCCGTGTAATTACTGCTGCTGCCCTGCACCATCACCCCCATCCTCCACATACACTGCCCTGAGGCTATACTCCTCCCGTGGGGAGTTATGCTACACTCTGCTGCACACACAACACCAGCCTCAGCGGTTTGCCCTGGAGCGGCGGTTCACTCTGACCGCAATCCACGGGTGACGTAGTCGGACATTTAAACATCAAAACCACATAAATAGTTCCGCCACTGGTTTGACCGCCCTGAGCCACGGAACCGGGTTGCCGCCACGGAGACTACAACCACCAGCAGCCACCAAAAAGGGTCCGGCTCCGGGTGTCCCAAGGCCCAGGGGGCGCGTCAGAACATTTTCATCACCTTTCACAATCACCAATGGGACAAGGCAGGGATGTTCTCTGTCCCCTCTCTTATACATCCTAGTGACGGAGCACCTGCTCTCATCAATTCGCCATAACCCCAATATTAGGTGGATTGAGGTGGGAGGCACCGAGTACAAGTGCTCTCTATTTGCTGATGATGTCCTAGTATATATCACTCAATCACATATATCCATCCATGCTGTTATGGCTGAAATAGATCACTTTGTTACATGGTCAAATTTTAAAATCAATGCAGCGAAGTCTGAGGCCCTCGATGTCTCCCTCCCCAAATCCATATAGGATTCCATCCAGTCCAACTTTCCCTTTGCCTGGCCCTCACAGGGTACCAAATACTTAGGAATTCCTATTCATAGAGACCTCTCCCATCTATGTTATCTTAATTTTGGGCCCTTTATTGAACAACTCCATACAGACCACGGTTGGCAAGTTAGAACTGTAAGATTCACTACGTGAACCACTGGTGTTTTGTGGAAAAGCACATGTACACTGTGTTCCAAATTATTATGCAAAAAGTGTTTAGGAGTGATAAGGGAAGAATTTGTTTGTTTGTCAGTTAAACTCATTGATGGTGATGTGTGTCAGGGCTCTTTATATCACTGTAAGCAATTGCAGACACCTGTGCTAATTAGTTTGGCAGGTGTGTCCAATGAAAGGCAAGACTACTTAAGAAGGCTGTCTCACATTATTAAGCAGCCTACATTTTCTGCCAAAATGGGAAAGAAAAAGGATGTGTCGGCTGCTGAGAAGCAACAAATTGTGGAGTGTTTAGGTCAAGGCATGACTACAATCAACATTGTGCGATGATCAGGATGAAGTGTCTTGGCAATCAAGAAGTATGTAGCTGATTCACAATACACACGTGTGCGTGCTGATAAGGGCAAATTGAGGACTCTTTCTTACAGGCAATTACGTCAGGTTGAAAGAGCAGCCGCAAAAAAGTCTTGTCATAGCAGCAGACAAGTTTTTGAAGCTGCTTGTGTCTCCAACGTCCCCCGAACAACAAGATGCAGGGTCCTTCAGAGGTTTGCAGCTGTGCATATGCCATCCTGTCGACCTCCTCTATCCACTTCACACAAGCAGAAACGGCTCCAGTGGGCCAAACATTACATGAAGACTGATTTCAAAACTGTTTTGTTCACGGATGAGTGCCGTGCAGCGCTCGATGGTCCAGATGGATGGAGTGGAGGATGGCTGGTTGATGGACACCCCACGCAAACACGGCTACAGCGCCAACAAGGAGGAGGTGGAGTAATGTTTTGGGCTGGAATCATGGGGAGAGAGATTGTCGGCCCCTTTAGGATCCCTGAAGGCGCTAAAGATGAACTCCATAATGTATGTGGATTTTCTCAAACAGCACTTCCTGCCATGGTTCAAGAAGAAGAACCGTGTATTTCACAGCAAGATCATTTTTCTGCATGATAATGCACCATCTCATGCTGCACATAAAACATCTGCATCTCTGGCTGATATGGGCATAAAAGGGGACAAACTTATGGTGTGACCCCCATGCTCCCCTGACCTCTACCCCATTCAGAACCTTTGGAGCATCATTAAAAGGAGTGTCTATGATGGCGGGAGGCAGTTCACATCTAAGCAACAGCTCTGAGAGGGTATTCTGTCCTCATGCAAAACAATTGAAGCAGAAACCATCCAAAACCTGACAAATTCAATGGACGAGAGAGTTCAGAAGCTCCTTTCGAACAAGGGGTCCTATGTGAAAATGTAACATCACCTAGAATAAAGTTTTGAGTTGAAAACTGTTTGATTTCAGTTTCTAACAACCTGCTAATGCTTATAATTTCAAAAATGAACATTTTTTTGGTCTTTATTAAAATGAAAAGGTTGATCGAAAAGTTTGGGGGATCTAAGAGTGTGGCAACCCAGTAGTCATGATTACTTCGAATTCTGACAATATGAGGGTTATGCTGCAGGTAGTGCAGCAAGAAGGCACTTATGTGTCTTGCGCATCTCGGAGCCCCAAAATTATTTTCCGGGCTAGATGCAGCTAAAAATTATTATTAATTTTAAATCTGGTGAAGCTTTAGTATAGATGGCCTAATAGGATCAGTGCTGCACACTGCTACAAAGCCCAAATTATTTTCCAGTCAAGAAACAGATAAACATGATTAGTAATTTTAAATCTGGTGGAGCTTATTATAGATGGCCTAATAGAATCAGTGCTGCACACTGCTACAAAGCCCAAATTATTTTCCAGCCAAGATACAGATAAACATGATTAGTAATTTGAAAGCTTAAAACGGTTGGTAGGGTGATTTTAACCAATCATCAAGCTTTTACTCTCCCCAGGATGACACAGGGGTAGAAAAGTCGTTTCGGATCCATGATTTGTTCATCTTTATGAACGTGAGTTTGTCTACATTATCAGTGGAGAGCCGCGTGCGCTTATCTGTCAGCACACCACCAGCAGTGCTGAACACACGTTCAGACAGAACACTGGCTGCGGGGCATGACAAGATCTCCAAGGCGTAAGTGGCTAGCTCCGGCCATTTATCCAGATTGGAAGCCCAAAAAGAGCAAGGGTCCAGTGACACAGTCGTGGCTTCAATGTTTACTTGGAGATACTCCTGTACCATCGTCTCTAGGCGTTGACTATGTGTCAGACTTCTTGTCTCCTGTGGCCTTGCAAAGGATGGGCTAAAAAAGTGGTGAAATGATTCCGCAAAATTGATGTTACCAGCAGATACTGTGGTTCTGTTACGGTTTGAGTGCTGAACACTTGACGGTCCCACGGTTGGCAAGTTGGAACTGTGAGATTCACTACGTGCACCACTGGTGTTTTGTGGAAAAGCACATGTAAGATTCTGCAACAGTCTCTGCTGATACTCCTGCATGCGTGCATCCCTTTCTATGGCAGGAATAATTTCTGCAAATTTACTTTTGTACCGGGGATCTAACAGTGTGGCAACCCAGTAGTCAGCATTATTTCTAATTCTCACAATTCGAGGGTCATGTTGCAGGTAGTGCAGCAAGAAGGCACTCATGTGTGTTGCGCATCCAGGAGCACCAAGTCCCTGTTGTGTTGGTGGCGAGGTAACAATCATGCTTCCTTCCTCTGTCCTCTCCCCCCAACCTCGCACAACAGAAATGTGATCAAGGTCTCCCTCATCTGATGAGTATTCCATCAGTTCGTCCTCCACTTCTTCCTGGGCTCCTGCACCTTCCTCACTAGTTTGGCTGCTACCATGCGCCCTGGTAAAACCATCTCCCCCACCCTCACATGCCTGCCGCCTTGGTGCTGCCGACCGTCTGGACCTTGCAGATGTTAGCCCTTCCGCATACAACTCCTCCTCCTCTACTTCCTCCACCTCCTCTTGTGCCACCACCTGACTCCGAATTCTGTTTAACATGTACTCCAGCATGTAAATCACCGGAATAGTCATGCTGATAATGGCATCATCAGCACTAAACATCTTCGTCGCCATTTCAAAACTGTGCAGAAGGGTGCAGAGGTCCCTGATCTGAGACCACTCCTCCAGCGTGATTTGCCCCACCACTGGATCTCGTTGGCCCAGGCTATACGTCAGAACGTATTGCACCAGGGCTTGTCGGTGCTGCCACAGTCGCTGCAACATGTGCAGAGTTGAATTCCACCGGGTAGGCACATCGCATTTTAGCCGGTGAAGTGGCAGGCCCAACGACTTCTGTAGAGATGTAAGTCGCTGAGCTGCGGGATGCGAACGGCGAAAGTGAGCACACAGCGACCGTGCCCTCTGCAGAAGGCCATCTAGTCTGGGATAGTGGGCTAAAAATTGCTGGACAACCACGTTCAACACGTGAGCCATACAAGGCACGTGTGTGACATTGCCCCGGCGAAGGGCCGCCCCCAGGTTTGCAGCATTGTCGCACACGGCCTTCCTTGGTTTCAGGTCCAGTGGAGACAACCATTCATGAAATTGGTACTCCAGAGCTGACCACAACTCCTCAGCTGTGTGACTCACTTTTCCCAGACATTTCAATGTAAAAACCGCCTGATGACGTTGAGCCCTACTGCCAGCATAGTAAGGAGGTGTGCAGGATCCCTTCTGCTCTGTTAGAAAGCTTGTGGCATGACCAGACAGGCTTTGGGTGCAGGTGGAAGACCGAGAGGAGGTTGAGGAGGCAGAAGCAGTGGAGGAACTTTGACATAAAGAGGATTGACGCACAACTCGTGGGGACGGCAAGACTTGGACAGCAGCCCCTTGTCCTGCTGTCACCATAGTTACCCAGTGCCCAGTCAGCGACATGTAACGCCCCTGTCCATGCCTACTCGTCCAAGTGTCTGTGGTGAAATGCACCCTGTCACACACAGAGTTTCTCAAAGAAGCGGTGATGTTGTGTGCGACATGCTGGTGGAGCGCAGGCACACCTTTCTTTGAGAAGTAGTGCCGACTGGGCATCTGGTACTGGGGCACTGCGACGGACATAAGGTCTCGAAAATCCTCTGTGTCCTCCAGGCGGAAAGGCAGCATTTCTGTAGCCAAGAACTTGCAGATGGTGAAATTCAACCTCTTAGCTTTCTCATGGCTAGGAGGAAATGGTATTTTACTTGTCCACATCTGAGGGACCGAGGGCTGGCTATTGTGCTTAGACGGGGTTGATAAGGGTGTCCCCGGCAAACTGCCGGTCTGTGAGGAAGATGCAGGCGGACATGTTAGGTTGCCTTGATCCAAAGTTGGTGCTATCGATGTCGGACAGCGCTCAACACCAGCTGGTGTTACCACCTCCAAAGAAAATGATGTCCTGCCAATCATGCTGGCTGTTGCGGGTAAAGAGGTGGCAGGTCTGCGCCCCAAAACAGGTGTGACTGCTGTCCCCCCAGTCACAGAGGATGAAGAGGCCGCGGATGCACAAGATATGGCAGACGGTGGTTGGCCCGGCCGGCTAGGCCGCATTGTAGCACACTGAGCTTCCCACTGCAACTTATGCTTCATGTCCATGTGCCGGTTCATGCATGAAGTACTCAAACTATGTATTTTTTGGCCTCTACTTAGCTTTTGCTGACAAATGTTACAGATAACACGAGTTGGGTCATCTTTATCGATCTGAAAAAATGCCCAGGCTATGCAAGGCTTAGCACCCATGCGACCTGAAGAGCCACCACGACTTGTGGTGAGAGGCAGAGTTGTGTTTGAGGATGCAGTTGTTGACGTGCTTCCAGTACTACGTCTCTGTCCAGGAAGGCGCAACCTGACCTCGTCGTCACTAGCATCTTCCTCCACCTCCTCTGCTGACCTCATCTCTTGGCTGACTGTGGGTTGACAGTAAGTGGGATCTCCAACCTCATCATCATCACCCTGTGCGTTATCACACCCGTCGTCCTCAGAGCCAACCTGTTCCTGCCCTGACAAAAAACTAAAGTTGTCGCTCCAATCAGGTATTTGAGTCTTATCATCGTCTTCCTCATTGTCTCCACCAACAGGAGTTACAGTTTGGGAATGAGGGTCTACATTATGGTCAGAACCTTCTGCGTCTGGTCCTGGATCCGACTCATAAAGATTCTGGGCATCAGTGCAGATCATTTCCTCGTCTGGATTCACAGAAGCGCTGGAGTCGACCTCTGATTCCCAGGCTATAGTATGAGTAAACAGCTCTGCAGACTCAACCATCTGTTCTACCTCATACTCAGACGGGCAGCTGGAGATTTTGGAGCTGTGAGGAAGCAAGTGCGATTGGGGTGACACCTTTGAGGACTGGAGTATTTGTGATGTTGAAGTTGATGTGGAGGAGAGCCCACTTAAAGGAGCACTTGATATCCGTTGAAGCACCTGCTGTTTTTGTGCCTCATCTGGAATTTGTAGCGATTGGTGTGGCCGTAAGAAAGGGATCTTATCACATTGTCCGCTAAAAGAAGTAGACATTTTAGTTTGGCTGGAAGATGGTCTTTCTTCTGCAGATGTTACTGTTGCTTTAACACCTACCCCACGGACACAACCTTTTTTCCTCTTCCAAACACGCCTATTCCCCTTTCCACCAGCAGCAGGCCTTTTTCCACTCATTTTGGTGGTTAACTAATTAACAACTCTGGAGTTGTTTGCACAAAAAAACATCCAAAACAATGGATGGGAACCGAGCAGAGCTGAGTGGCCAAACTGTGGTATTAGGCCAAAACTATTGGCTGGGTTAGATGCAGAAAAAAATTATATTCAATTTGCAACCTGATGGAGGTCAGTATAGATGGACTAATAGAGAAAGTCCCACACACTGCTAGAAGGCCAAATATTTTTTCAGAGCTAGATGCAGAAAAAAATATATTCAGTTTGCAACCTGATGGAGGTCTGTATAGATGGATTAATAGAACAAGTCGCACACACAGCTAGAAGCCCAATATTTTTTCAGAGGTAGATGCAGAAAAAAATATATTCAGTTTGCAACCTGATGGAGGTCAGTATAGATGGACTAATACAACAAGTCCCACACACAGCTAGAAGCCCAATATTTTTTCAGAGGTAGATGCAGAAAAAAATATATTCAGTTTGCAACCTGATGGAGGTCTGTATAGATGGATTAATAGAACAAGTCCCACACACAGCTAGAAGCCCACTATTTTTTCAGAGGTAGATGCAGAAAAAAATATATTCAGTTTGCAACCTGATGGAGGTCAGTATAGATGGACTAATACAACAAGTCCCACACACAGCTAGAAGCCCAATATTTTTTCAGAGCTAGATGCAGAAAAAAATTATATTCAATTTGCAACCTGATGGAGGTCAGTATAGATGGACTAATAGAATGATGCTATGCCCAAAAGATTTTACTTCACTAGGTGCAGTAAAAAAATTGGTATTCTATACACAGGTGGTATATCTTGCAACACAGATAGGCTACTCCACTGACTAACACACTCTGCAATAGGCCAAAAGGATTAGCTTTGCTAGATTCAGCCAAATGCTGTGAAAAAAACTTGCACAGCACTGGCACAGACCTGCCTGGCAAAAACTGATAGGAACTGATGTAACCTAGTCCTGAAAAGGACTCCAATTACAATTAGTATTTACTCCCACAATCTATCTATTTAAGAGCACAGACCTGCCTGATAAAAGTCGTAGGAAATGCTGTAACCTAGTCCTTAAAAGGACTGCAATCACAACTATTCCCTCCTCCCAAGCTATCTGTAGATTTGTGCAAAAATTGGCTTGAAATTAACAAGGTATAGCGCACACAGCAACAGCGGTGCCGTCTAACGCGCAGCTGCAGCAGTGAGAAAATGGTGGCGACGGGGAAAATGGCTTGGTCTTATAGGGCAAGGACATGTGACATACACTGCCAATGACACATGCCCTTGCTTGTGTGAAAAAAAGCACTTCGCTCTGTGTGTGCGCTGCTGATAGGCTGACAGATTCCACCTCCCCACTGTAAATGCGGGAAAGAGAAAAAAAAAATGGAGATCTTCATTGTTCCTGCAGAGATCCATCCCCTGCCCCTCCCCCCACCCCGCTGTACACTCAAACTGCGTATTAACATTAATTTTCATCATTACTGAGAAAAAATCCAGTTATGATTTTGGTGCACGAACAGTTATCGAACATAACCTCGAACAGCCGAATTTTTCTCAAATTGTTCGTGTTCGCCGAACGGCTCGAACACCGCCCAAAGCAGCTCGAATTTGAGATTGGCGAACAGTTCGAGTAGAACAACGCTCATCTCTACTGCAGATACTCCTGCATGCGTCAATCCCTTTTTATGGCAGGAATTATTTCGGCAAATTTACTTTTGTACCGGGGATCTAAGAGTGTGGCAAACCAGTAGTCGGGATTACTTCGAATTCTGCAATCTGAGGGTCATGTTGCAGGTAGTGCAGCAAGAAGGCACTCATTTGTCTTGCGCATCCAGGAGGACCAAGTCCTTGTTGTGTTGGTAGCGAGGTAAGAATCATGCTTCCTTCCTCTGCCCTCTCCCCCCAACCTCGCACAACAGAAATGTGATCAAGGTCTCCCTCATCTGATGAGTCTTCCAAGTCCATCGCCAGTTCATCCTCCACTTCTTCCACGGCTCCTGCACCTTCCTCAACAGTTTGGCTGCTACCATGCGCCCTGGTTAATCCCTCTCCCCCACCCTCCCATGCCTGCCACCTTGGTGCTGCCAAACGTCTGGACCTTGGAGATGTTATCACTTCCGCATACGACTCCTCCTCTACTTCCTCCACCTCCTCTTGTCCTACCACCTGACTCTGAATTCTGTTTAATGTGTGCTCCAGCATGTAAATCACCGGAATAGTCATGTTGATAATGGCATCGTCGTCAGCACTAAACATCTTTGTCGCCATTTCAAAACTGTGCAGAAGGGTATGTGGCGCCCCTGAGGGTTCAGTCGCCACAGAGTTACTGCATCTCACCCAGAGGTGTGGTATCTCACCCTCAGGTAAGGAAGGCGTATGGCTCGGGACCCTAACACCTGCATCCAACACATACCCGCAGTGGGGGTAGTGTGAGATTGCTCCACAGGGAGAGCACAGTCCCAGGTCCCTAGCTGTTGGGAGGGTCCTATGTAGTGGGTGCTTAGGGGAGCAGCTTAGGGGAGCACATGACAGGGAGAGTATAAATAGGAAGCCATCTTAGAAAGAGCAAGCCAGTCAGAGGAGGAAAAGTGACAGGAGCAGAGGCTCGGCATGAGCTCTGCTCCGGAGGTGGGCCTAGCCAGGGAGGCCCAGGACTAACGGAGAGAAGAGAGGAGTGGGAGCAGGAAGGCTCCAGGAACCGAAGGGACCCTAGGGCTACGGGCCGTGCAGAAGGCCACCCGTACTCCCGCTGCTACCAGGAGGTAGAGGGGTCAAGCCAGATAAGGGGAACCGGTCCCTCAACTAGAGGAGAAACAGCAAGGCTCAACTAGAAACCGGAGGCTGCAGCATTTCTTGTACTGCAGGCAAAAGTCCACACCAGTCTCACTAAGAAGGTAGCCACATAGGATCCAGGGGACGGAACACAAGTCGCCCGCCAAGGCCCGAGGATACCGGATAGAAGTGTCACTGGGTGTGAGGTGCAGGGAGAAGGCCAGAGAAAGGACACACAGAAGGGGGTCCTGCTAAGTACTCCGGAGCTATCTGGGGGTGGACTGAGCCCCTCACTGAGTACGCACAGCACGACGGGTGAGATTGCTCTGGTACCTGTAATCTGGACTGCAACAACAGTGAGTAAAGATCTTGGGACTGCATCACACGGACTCTGTGTTCATTACTGACTCTCTGCACTACAACCACCATCATCCACCCACACTGCCCTGAAGCTACACTCTTCCTGTGGTGAGTAATAATACCATTGCTGCAAAACCACCTGCTTCAGAGGACTGTTCCGCAGCGGCGGCCCCTTTGGCCGCACTCCACAGGTGGCGTAGTCGGACATCATAAAATCCATAAATACAAATTACCATTGGATTGACCGCCCTGGGTCACGGACTGGGTCACCGCCACAGTGACTACAACCCCCAGCGTCTACCGGCCCGGCTCAGGGTACCCCATGGCGCGTCAACTTCATAGGTCCTCATCTGAGACCACTCCTGCTGCGTGATTTGCCCCACCTCTGGATCTCGTTGGCCCAGGCTATACGTCAGAACGTATTGCACCAGGGCTTGTCGGTGCTGCCACAGTCGCTGCAACATGTGCAGAGTTGAATTCCACCGTGTCGGCACATCGCATTTCAGCCAGTGAACTGGCAGGCCCAACGACTTCTGTAGAGATGTAAGTCGTTGAGCTGCGGGATGCGAACGGCGGAAGTGAGCACACAGCGACCGTGCCCTCTGCAGAAGGCCATCTAGTCCGGGATAGTGGGCTAAAAATTTATGGACAACCTGGTTCAACACGTGAGCCATACAAGGCACGTGTGTGACAATGCCCCAGCGAAGGGCCGCACCCAGGTTTGCAGCATTGTCGCACACGGCCTTCCCTGGTTGCAGGTCCAGTGGAGACAAACATTCATGAAACTGGGTCTCCAGAGCTGACCACAAGTCCTCAGCTGTGTGACTCACATTTCCCAGACATTTCAAAGTAAACACTGATGCCGTTGAGCCCTGCTGCCAGCATAGTAAGGAGGTGTGCAGGATTCCTTCTGCGCAGTTATAAAGCAGGTGGCATTACCAGACAGGCTTTGGGTGCAGGTGGAGGACCGAGAGGAGGTTGAGGATGCAGAAGCAGTGGAGGAACTTCAAGATAAAGAGGATTGACGCAAAACTCGTGGGGACGGCAAGACTTGGACAGCAGCCCCTTGTCCTACTGTCACCATAGTTACCCAGTGCCCAGTCAGCGACATGTAACGCCCCTGTCCATGCCTACTCGTCCAAGTGTCTGTGGTGAAATGCAACCTGTCACACACAGAGTTTCTCAAAGAAGCGGTGATGTTGTGTGCGACATGCTGGTGGAGCGCAGGCACACCTTTCTTTGAGAAGTAGTGCCGACTGGGCATCTGGTACTGGGGCACTGCGACGGACATAAGGTCTTGAAAATCCACTGTGTCCTCCAGGCGGAAAGGCAGCATTTCTGTAGCCAACAGCTTGCAGATGGTGAAATTCAACCTCTTAGCTTTCTCATGGCTAGGAGGAAATGGTCCTTTACTTTTCCACATCTGAGGGACCGAGGGCTGGATGTTGTGCTTTTACGGGGTTGAGTAGGGTGTCCCCGGCAAACTGCCGGTCTGTGAGGAAGATGCAGGCGGACATGTTAGGTTGCCTTGATCCAAAGGTGGTGCTCTCGATGTCAGAGAGCGCTCAACACCAGAAGGTTTTTACACTTCCCAATGAACTGACGACCTGCCAATCACACTGGCTGTTGCAGGTAAAGAGGTGGCAGGTCTGCATCCAAAAACATGTGTGACTGCTGTCCCCCCAGTCACAGTGGATGAAGAGGCCGCGGATGCACAAGATGGGGCAGACGGTGGTCGGCCGAGCCTGCTAGGCCGCATTGTAGCACAGTGAGCTTCCCACTGCAACTTATGCTTCATATCCATGTGACGGTACATGCATGAAGTACTCAAACTATGGATTTTTTGGCCTCTACTTAGCTTTTGGTAACAAATATCACAGATAACACGAGTTGGGTCATCCTTATCGATCAGAATAAATGCCCAGGCTATGCAAGGCTTAGAACCCATGCGACCTGAAGAGCCACTACGACTTGTGGTCAGAGGCAGAGTTGTGGTTGAGGATGCAGTTGTTGACGTGCTTCCAGTACTCCTTCTCTGTCCAGGAAGGCGCAACCTAACCTCGTCGTCAATAGCATCTGTGACGCCCTGCTGCACTTGGTATCACAGATCCTAGAAGAGTGTATTGATGGAATCCTCCACAAGAGGCCCCGATAAACATTCACACATCTCCACCTTCCACCTCAGACCAGCAGAGGGAGCCCGTTAGGGATATAAATAGGGAAGGTGGAGCTAGGCAGTTCAGTTCCTCTGAAGAGTTCCTGCAGTAGAGAAGCCTAAGAGAGGTCAGTCTGCAGTGGAGCTCAGTCTAGTCTAGAGAACTCAGTTAATAGTTCAGCAGTGGAGCACGAGGCTCCTGCTAGCTAGATTCAGGGAGCCCAGATAGAGCTTAAGGTGTGCCAGCGCCATAAAATCGGTGAAGCGCGGCAAGCTTCCGTTAGTGTGTATAGCCTAGTGAGGGCCCAAGTAGGCCGAAGGCGAGTGGCGAGTTAGTACATAAGGGGCACAGGAGCTTAACCAGCTCACCCCGAAGCATTTACCGGACACAGGATCCGAGCTTACCGGGATCTCTATGACCCAGTAAGGCATAACCGGAATCCCTGGAGAACTACAAGTCCCAGGATCGCTAAGATGCTGATACGTAACAGAGCCAGGAGACGGTTAGGCCCCGCATACTAGGAGCGTGAACTCTAAGAACTCTAAGAGATGGCCCTACCACAAGGTCAGCCAGCGCAGGACAGAGACAAAGTTAGGCATAGCTCCAGGCAGGTCAGAAACTTACTACGCAGAGGCAAGAAACAGGAGGCCCTACACCCGCTCATTGGGGAGGATCCTGATTTGCACCCTTCACCCTACAGTGCTCCGGGATGTGCCTGAATTTCCTCCAGTAAAAGGTACTGAAGTGACTACCGTGTCCGTTCCCATTCTTGCTCTGACCCAGCTGGGTCTCGCCTTTCCTGCATTCCCCCTGCATACGCTGCCCTGAGACCTAGCTGTGGGGAGCTATACCATCGAGCAGCCTTATCACGGGCCTCAGTGGACTGCTGCAGCGCTGGTGCTTCTCAGCAGATACCACAGGTGGCGTCACGAACTCTTAGAAAATTAACAATTATCCACCCTTTTAAAGAATGACCCCAGGGTACGGGCCAGGGAGCCGACCACCGCGACATCCCCAAGGCCAGGCAAAGGCCCGGGTGACCTCACCGACTGGCTGACTGTGGGTTGACAGTAAGTTGGATCTCCAACCTTGTCATCATCACCCTGTGTGTTATCACACCCGTCGTCCTCAAAGCCAACCTCTTCCTGCCCTGACCGAAAAGTCAAGTTGTCGCTCCAATCAGGTATTTGAGTCTCAACACCGTCTTCATCATTGTCTCCACCAACAGGAGTTAAAGTTTGGGAACGAGGGTCTACATTATGCTTCAGTGCAGATCATTTCCTCATCTGGATTAACAGAAGCTCTGGAGCAGACCTCCGTTTCCCAGGCTATAGTATGAGTAAACAGCTCTGCAGACTCAACCATCTGTGTTACCCCATACTCAGACGGGCAGCTGGAGACTTGGGAGCTGTGAGGAAGCAAGTGCGATTGGGGTGACACCTCTGGAGTATTTGTGATGTTGAAATTGAGGAGGAGGAGAGCCCACTTGAAGGAGCACTTGATATCCACTGAAGCACCTGCTGTTTTTGTGCCTCATCTGGAATTTGTAGCGATGGGCGTGTCCGTAACAAAAGGATCGTATCACATTGTCCACGAAAAGAAGTCGACATGTTAGTTTGGCTGGAAGATGGTCTTTCTTCTGCAGATGTTACTCCCTCCACCGCGGGGGGGCTCGATCCACCAGCGGACAGGCACCAGTATTGGGAGAGGGGGGCTGGCCATCAGGGTCCACCGCAGCTCTGGCACAAACCCGGCGACACGTAGGTGGCATGGGTAGGAACGGACTGGCCATGTCGGCTTCTCACTTTTTGGATTTTAGAAGGGCATGACATGCCTATATCTGTGTCTCCCCCTCCTTTTACTCCTCCACCTCTTTTCTTTTCGCATGACTATATGTACTTATCACTTTTCCATGTGTTAGTTATGTCTTCTGAGCAGTTTGTCAGCTTTTGGACACCTTTGAAGGTGTTTTCTATGTGTTTCTATGTGTTTTTGTTTGCCTACCATTGGTTTTAACGGTGTTCGAAGGTGTTCGACGAACAGTTCGACGAACAGTTCGGCGAACACAAGGGTGTTCGATGAACCGAACCGAACTCAAACACTACGGGGGTGGCTCAACACTAGTGGCAACGTCTCGGCTTTCTTTTTACCGAAGACGTCCGCATAGGGCCAGTATGGAGCTGGGAGACCGGGTAGATTACCTGGAGGAGGCAGAGGGCGCGCTGGGCGGACCGGAAACAGACAGGTCTTATGGCAATCAGGACCCCACCGGAGTGCTTCGCCGGAACGCCAGTTCAATACGGGTTCATGTGTCTGGAGCCAGAGTAAAACTAGCAACAGGGAGTGAGAGAGTCCGGATAGCACATGGAAGGAGATCTTCTCAGAGTACAGCATTTCCACCTGCAGAGTTAAGGGTTCAGTGTCGAGCAGGATGGGTACTGGAAGGAGTTTACCATCCACGGAGGCAACTGACAAAGGTTCAGTGAGAGGCTTGGTGGGAATACTGTATCTCTCTACTAAGGACTGGGAGATGAGGTTCCCAGCCGCTCCAGAGTCCAGGTGAGCAATTTCAAAGTGCCGATCCTCTCACCAGGAGAGAGAGACAGACAAAGTCAGGGAGGGAGAGGACTTACTTTTGTCTAGGATGACCTCTCCGAGCGATCCTAGAAACCGCGTTTCCCGGCCTCTCCGGGCAGGAACGGATCAGGTGCTCCTTGCTGCCACAATAGAAACAGCTCCCCTCGGCCCGGCGTGACTCCTGGTGAGATTTGACCAACTTGGTCAAGTCGACCTGCATGGGCTTGGGTGAGTGCGCCCGGGGAGTGACTGAAGAAGAGACAGGTCTCTGGAAGTTAGTAGCAAGGCGGGGAAACCTTCTCTCACGGGTGGTTTCCTTGGCACGTTCCTGGAACCGGAGGTCAATCCGGGTAGCAAGAGACACCAGGTCGTCCAGGGTGGTAGAGATGTCCCGACCAGCAAGTTCATCTTTAATCCGACCGGAAAGACCCTCCCAGAAGACGGACAACAGTGCCTCGTTATCCCAGGCAAACTCAGAAGCGAGGGTACGGAACCGTAGGGCATATTGGCCTACGGTGAGACTCCCTTGGCGGATACGTAGCAGAGAGGAGGCTGACGAGGTCTTTCGTCCAGGTTCATCGAAGACTTTCTGGAAAGCAGTGATGAAAGCTGACAAGTTGGATACTAGGGGATCCCCTCTCTCCCACAGGGGATTTAGCCAAGCCAGTGCTTCCCCAGTGAGATGGGACATGATGAAAGCCACTTTTGCCCGGTCGGTGGTAAAGTGATGTGCCAAGAGTTCAAAGTGCAGGGTGCACTGCTTTATGAAGCCCCGAGCTTGAGCGGGGTCGCCTCCGAAACGAGGAGGTGCAGAAATCCGGGGTCCGGAGCAGGATGCCATGGTATTGATGGGCAGCGGAGCTGCCGGGGTGCGAGTCGAGAAACTAGAGGTGGTTGCTGGTGAAGCAGTCAGTGTGTCCAAGTGGGAGTTGACATTCCGCAGGTGGTTCAGGATGGACTCCTGCTGGGATCTCTGACGGGAGACTTCCTGGTATAGGTCAGAGAGCGAGGAAGCTTGGGTGTCACCGGGTTCCATGGCCCGAGCAAACTGTTACGGGTCCGGGTGGTGGAACCTCTGTGCCGAGGTGCAAGGAGGGACTCAGAGGGACGTGACTAAGTATCCACCCGAACCGACCCTGGTTGTACGGCAGCTAACGACACCGTGACCAGGGAGGATCCGGGCTGAGGGACCAGGTGCTACTCTGGGGACGACCTTGTAAGAGAGCAGGTGGCTCCCATGGGTCAGATGGCTGGGACTGACCGGTAAGGCGGATGGACACGGCAAGCAGGCGGAAGTCTCTGGTAGCAGACAGGTGGTCACAGTTCGAGAAAGCAGGGCAAGTAGCAGTCTTTAGGTTTACCAGGAAGGTGGTCACAGCAAGTGACGGCAGGGTCTCCAGGCAGGCTGGCAGGAAACAGGCAGGTGCTACCAGGTGTGCGGGCAGACAGACGAGGTGGGTAACTGGCAGGTAACTGGAGGGCGCTCCCAGGTGAGCCGGCAGACAGACGAGGCAGGTAACTGGTAGGTAACAGGTGGGCGCTCCCAGGTGAGCGGGCAGACAGACGAGGCAGGTAACAGGCGGGTGCTCCCAGGTGAGCGGGCTGACGGACACAGCAGGTAACAGGCGGGTGCTCCCAGGTGAGCGGGCAGAAAGACGAGGCAGGT
This sequence comes from Phyllobates terribilis, assembly GCF_046119375.1. Lineage (NCBI taxonomy): Eukaryota > Metazoa > Chordata > Amphibia > Anura > Dendrobatidae > Phyllobates > Phyllobates terribilis. The sequence continues at coordinate 344,548,951 of NW_027362767.1, read as the reverse complement.
AACTGGCAGGTAACTGGTGGGCGCTCCCAGGTGAGCGGCCTGACAGACAAGGCAGGCGGATGCTCCCAGGTGAGCGGACAGATAGCCAAGGCAGGTAACAGGTGAGCGCTCCAGGTGAGCAGGCTGGCAGGCTTGGCAGGTAACGGGCAGATAACAGGCTGGCAGGCAGGACGAGAAGTCAGGCTAGCAGTGGGACCTGAGGGCTGAAGCACAGATCAGACTCAGTGCAAACAACTTTGCTCGGGCACCTCCATTTTGGAGGAGGTGCCTTATATATGAGAAGTCCTTCGGCAATTGGCCGGGGACTCCTTAGGACGACACGCGCGGCCCCTTTAAGAGAGAGGGAGCTCGCGCGCGCGCCCTAAGCACAGTGCCCGGGAAGGAGCGCGCGCCGGCCGCAGCGAGGGAAGGAGCTCTGGAGGACGCCGTTCGCTGAACAGGAAGGTGAGAGGGACGGCGTCTCTGCCTAGCAGGAGGCAGAGTCGCCGATGCAACACTAACAGTATTTTATAAGGTAAAATGATGGAATATGATCCTCATAATTGTCAATACCTTCATTTTTTACACAAAAACATTGTAACTATGAACCCATCAAAGAATGGCATTCACATAGTCATGGTTTCAAAGATCCAATCCATCCAGAGTATATCATTAATATGTAATTAACCCCATATGAGAAACCAATAGGAGAGTTCTAAAAAAGTGCACCAAAATCAAAATATGGAGGCATATTTAAGGTGTATCCACTGTTCCTCAATGATATTAAGGCATCCAACTTGTCAAGGTGACGTTAGCCCTAAATTATTACCACGCGTGTATGAGCCGCACCCTATTGCATGACCTGGTCCACACACATGATAGGGAAGAGGTCACATGACCACGGTCACATGATCGCAATCCAAGTGACGGGTGGGCATGATGCACATGCACGGGCGGCACACATTGATGGAAGGTGTCCTCTGTCTTTACCAAGGCTATGGTCAAGGAGATGCCCAGGTGATGTAAGGAGAGCACAAAGGTCAATCAATTCAGGTTAAAACGCATACATATGACCATTAAGGGCATCCACCATATATAATAACCTATAGCAACCCACAAAAATCATAACATAAGAATATTAAAAACACAGAAGGATGAAGAGAAAGGTAAGGGGAGGAGTCAGAAAGCACAGCCAAATTACGATATGCATACATTATCCATAATAAATATATTTGTAGTAGTGTTGAGCGAGTATGTTCTGTCCGAGTATGCTCGGGCCGAGCTCCGAGTATTTATAGCTGCTCAGTGATATGGTTGAATCGCTCCCGTGTGCATCATTTGCAACTGTTTGACAGCTTTATTACATGTGAGGAATGTGTAAGAAATAGATATTCCTCACATGTAATAAAACTGTCGAACAGTTGCAAATCATGCACATGGGAGCGATTTAACCATATCACCGAGCAGCTATAAATACTCGGAGCTCGGCCCGAGCATACTCGGCAAAAGTGTTAATAGAACATACTCGCTCAACACTAATTTGTAGTCTTCATCCAGTCGTATCCGCTGAACTCAATCCCCACACCTAACTCCAACTCCATTTGGTCTTGGAAAGAAAAAAACATCTATAATTTAAAAAACACAATACTGATGACAAACGGAACTAGAGAGGAGGTTTAGGGCAAACAATTATGTAAATTGTATTCAATATTTAAACCTTTAGAATGTAAACTCCCTAACTCGAAAATCCACCTCAATTATTTTCTTTCCAAGAGTTTAAGTCTGTCCCCACCTCTCCTCTGTACAGGAAAACTATTGATGATCTTAAATCTCAATTGGTTCACCGAGTGTCTGTTATCAAAAAAATATTTTGAAACAGGTAAATTGGTGAGTCCAGTCCTAATGGTGCTTTTGTGCTTGCTAATGTGAGCTCTAATTTCCTTCATGGACTCCCCCACATAAGTTAACCCACAAGGCCAAGAGATCATATACACAACAAAAATCGATGAACATGTATATCTCTCTTTAAGTGAATATCACTTTCCAGTATGGGGATGATATTACCTCAACATGCTCAACCTAGGAAGGGAAAATTTCCAAACCTGAGAGTTCTAATTATAGTTAGTACTGACACTTTTGATGTGACAAAATCTGATGTAACTAATTGATTTTTAAATTACGCCCCAGTCTATAAAAAAGAAGGGTACGTGAAGTAAAATCCAGTTTTGTGCGTAGACTCCTATATAATAAGGGCTGATGTCTGTTCAAAATGCCCACTCTATGTCCATTGCCCTGGCAATATGTTGACACAAATGAAATTCATTTCAAAGACTGTTTAGAATGTGTCCCCTCCATCAAATTCTCATGTTTCAATCCTAAAGCCTTATTCCTATATCTATAGACATCCATCTCAGGATAATCCCTTGATATAAGCTTCTGGCACATCTCTTCTAATCTCCCATCTACTCTCTCCTCACATGAGACTAGGCATGAGTGAACATTTCAATGTTCGGTTGGGAAAAGTTCTCCGAACAAATTGATATTCGCCGAATTTATTCACCGAATGTTCGTCGAACATTTTCGAATCCCATAGGAGTCAATGGGGGGACCAAAAAAATTCATATTCATCACTTAGAAATGGGACTAAAAGCTGCCAAAACACATCAAATTAGGTGTAGACACCAGGGAAGTGCAATCAATTGACCCAGAGAACAAGTACTATAATTATTATTACTGTGACAGCAACATTTATTCATTTGCACTTTACATGTCAAAAGGGGTCACCGACTGGTACAACAGGAGAGAAGACCCTGCCTGCGTGGGCGCACTGTCACAGACATGGTTTGTGGAACAACTTTGCCACGGACCCCGGAGAGCCTGGAGGGGCATGACTAAGCGAGCACCGGACTGTTCAATAGAGCCTCTGATGTTGAGGTTAGACTTGGCTCCCGATGAATGCCAGATGCCACTCCAGTAAATGTGAATAGCGATACCAGAGCGCCAATAACAGGGCAAAAATATTAAAAGAACTGATTTATTGATACACACAACGCGTTCCGTTGGACACAGCCACCTTCATCAGGCCCTGATGAAGGTGGCTGTGTCCACCGAAACGCGTTGTGTCTATTAATAAATCAGTCCTTCTAATATTTTTGCCCTGTTATTGGCGCTCTGGCACCGCTATTCACATTTACTGATTGTCCCTTTCCCCCTGCTGGGGTGCGGTAGAGCTGCCATTAACCCTAGAACGCATGACCATAAAAACCTACACTTTCACATACCTGGGGCCTTTTAGGCCCGTGTGCAAATAACATGGAATAACTCAAACAAAAGTGACAAACAACTATATACCTGAGGAATACCTAGAGTTTCAAAATTCTAACTTAAGTAATCTTGCAGAAAATAGAAAACAATTAACAGGGCGGGCCTGCGAGGCCCCAGGTACGCGTTATAGGGTTAATTAATTGTTCATTCACCTGTGGGAGGAATTTAATTAGAATTACTACCCTGGTTTTCCAAGCTGCGCTGCCCTAACCCCTCCGAAACGCTGCCGGGGGTGTTGGTGAAGTTGGGCGTCCATCTCGGCATTACATGCAACTAACCTGATCACGTGATCCACCACCGAGAGATCAGGATCTGTGAACGCCGCTGGAATTAGATGACAGCCACCAACAGAGCGGAACTTGTGGAGCTTTACACTGGGGTTGTGCAGAGGTGCACAACTACTTAAGGTTAGTAGCCATTCCCACACCCCTCTAACAATTGCAATACTGAGTCACCCATTGCGCCTTGTTCTCTCCTCTCTTTTCAGGTGCCACTCCAGGACAGACCAACGGACGCACAGCAGTTGGACCCAGTAGGACAGACTAGATGGTGCAGCAGGCAGAGTCTGTATCAGAGTGCAGCAGGTAGAGTCTGTATCAGAGTGCAGAAGGCAGAGTCTGTATCAGAGTGCAGAAGGCAGAGTCTGCATCAGGAGTGCAGCAGGCTGAGTCTGTATCAGAGTGCAGCAGGCAGAGTCTGTATCAGGAATGCAGCAGGCAAAGTCTGTATCAGGAGTGCAGCAGGCAGAGTTTGTATCAGAGTGCAGCAAGCAGAGTCTGTATCAGAGTGCAGCAGGCAGAGTCTGTACCAGAGTGCAGAAGGCAGAGTCTGTATCAGAGTGCAGCAGGAAGAGTCTGTATCAGGAGTGCAGCAGGCAGAGTCTGTATCAGGAGTGCAGCAGGCCGATTCTGCATCAGAGTGCAGCAGGCAGAGTCTGTATCAGGAGTGCAGCAGGCAGAGTCTGTATCAGGAGTGCAGCATGCAGAGCCTGTATCAGGAGTGCAGCAGGCAGAGTCTGTATCAGGAGTGTACAGGAGTTACAGCTGATGGGCTGTCACTCAGCCTGACTGGAGCCGGTAAAGAACTGGAGTTTCTGCGATGGGGGACCTGTGTGACAATACTTGGCATGGTAACAGAGGAGGAGGAAGAAGCAGCGGATGCATTTGATGGGGTAGCTGATGGTTGTTGAGGTGCACTGGTCCGCATTTCAGCGCGGTAAGGTTCCCTGCGTAAAGAATGTTGTTTGAGCATGTGAATGTTCATTCATGTAGTAGTCAAATTATTGCAGTTTTTCCCTCTACTGAGTTTTTTATTGCAAAGTTTGCAGATAACGTGAGTTGGCTCATTCTTTGCAGTGACATAAAAGGCCCATGCTAGGCAACCTTTGCTGCCCCTGTGAGCAGCAGACCCATGACCACTGCTGGCCACAGTGGCTAAGGATGAAGTGCTCCTCGTGCTTGCATCACTCCGTGTCTGCATCGTAGGGCGAAATGTAACCTCCACGTCTTCCTCCTCCACCTCCTTAGATGAGCTACTCGGCTGCGTGACTGTGGGCTCACACCAAGTAGGATCTTCAGTCTCGTCATCATCCAATGTGTTATCCCAGTCCTTGCCATCAGAGTGACCCCTCTCCTCTTGTTGCCCTGACAGCACAGTACAGTCCGCATGAGTCTCAGGTATCTGAGTCTCATTGGTATCACCTCCCTTTCCTGCGGTTAACGTCTGGTAACGAGGGTCAGGAATCTGCTCGGACCCTAATTCGTCTTGCCCCGAATCCAAGCTAAAAAAATTTTGGGCATCAGTGCAGATGCTTTCCTCCCCTTGACTCTGTGACTGTTTGGAGAACACTTCTGATGCCCATGGTGTAGAATGGGTGAAGTGTTCTACAGACTCGCCCATCTATGGTTCGTTACAGTCTGTTGGGCAGTTGGCCAGTTGTGACGTGGGGGGAAGAATGGGTAATTGGGGTGCCACTTCTGTGGACTGTACTGCGTGTGATGTTGAGGTGGAGGAGGAAGAGGAGAGGGCAGTGGAAGCAAAGCTTGAAATCCACTGGAGCACCTGAGCCTTATCAACAAGGTGTATCGCTGTGCGGCTGCCAAAGGAAGGGAGTGCAGTAGGCCGTCCACTAACATAAGTTATCAGTTGTCTTTGGATAGGACCTGTTTGTGTTGGTTCACTAGTGTTTTCACTAACATTACCACGTACCCCAGGTACACCTTAAACACCAAGCCTATTCCCCATTCCACCACGCTCTCTCTTTTTGCAACTTATGTTGGTAAGATAATGGGGTAGGGGCACGCAATTGACTAAAGAAAAATATGTTTTTTTCCTGTGCAATAGCTTAGCACAAACCTGAATTTCAGTGACACTAAATGACAAGGGAAGATATGGCCTGCCGTATAACGTTACTAACAGACAAAATAAATTTGTTAGTGTGCATGAGGCCGATAAAACCTGCGAGATATTCTCCAAACAATTTCAAAATGAGATGTCCCCTGCTGTTTTACTTTAGGAACAGAAGAAATTTTTTTCTCTAATGTGGATGAGGCCAGTATGACATAGAATATACAGTACAGACCAAAAGTTTGGACACACCTTCTCATTTAAAGATTTTTCTGTATTTTCATATCTATGAAAATTGTACATTCACTCTGAAGGCATCAAAACTATGAATTAACACATGTGGAATTATATACTTAACAAAAAAGTGTGAAACAACTGAAAATATGTCTTATATTCTAGGTTCTTAAAAGTAGCCACCTTTGCTTTGATGACTGCTCTGCACACTCTTGGCATTCTCTTGATGAGCTTCAAGAGGTAGTCACCGGAAATGGTTTTCACCTCACAGGTGTGCCCTGTCAGGTTTAATAAGTGGGATTTCTTGCCTTATAAATGGGGTTGGGACCATCAGTTGTGTTGTGCAGAAATCTGGTGGATGCACAGCTGATAGTCCAACTGAATAGACTGTTAGCTGCTTTTTTCTTGCCATAATACAAATTCTAAGTAAAGAAAAACAAGTGGACATCATTACTTTAAGAAATGAAGGTCAGTTAGAACGAAAAATTGGGCAAACTTTGAAAGTGTCCCCAGGTGCAGTTGCAAAAACCATCAAGCGCTACAAAGAAACTGGCTCACATGAGGACAGCCCCAGGAAAGGAAGACCAAGAGTCACCTCTGCTTCTGAGGATAAGTTTATCCTAGTCACCTAGTCAGTTAGAAATCGCAGGTTAACAGCAGCTCAGATTAGAGACAAGGTCAATGCCACACAGAGTTCTAGCAGCAGACACATCTCTACAACAACTGTTAAGAGGAGACTTTGTGCAGCAGGCCTTCATGGTAAAATAGCTGCTAGGAAACCACTGCTAAGGACAGGCAACAAGCAGAAGAGACTTGTTTGGGCTAAAGAACACAAGGAATGGACATTAGACCAGTGGAAATCTGTGCTTTGGTCTAATGAGTCCAAATTTGAGATCTTTGGTTCCAACCACCGTGTCTTTGTGCGACACAGAAAAGGTGAACGGATGGACTCTACATGCCTGGCTCCCACCGTGAAGCATGGAGGAGGAGGTGTGATGGTGTGGACATGCTTTGCTGGTGACACTGTTGGGGATTTATTCAAAATTGAAGGCATACTGAATCAGCATGGCTACCACAGCATCTTGCAGCGGCATGCTATTCCATCCGGTTTGCGTTTAGTTGGGCCATCATTTATTTTTCAACAGGACAATGACCCCAAACACACCTCCAGGCTGTGTAAGGGCTATTTGACCAAGGAGGAGAGTGATGGGGTGCTACGCCAGATGACCTGGCCTCCACAGTCACCAGACATGAACCCAATTGAGATGGTTTGGGGTGAGCTGGACCGCAGAGTAAAGGCAAAAGGGCCATCAAGTGCTAAGCATCTCTGGGAACTCCTCTAAGATTGTTGGAAGACAATTTCCAGTGACTACCTCTTGAAGCTCATCAAGAGAATGCCAAGAGTGTGCAAAGCAGTCATCAAAGCAAAAGGTGGCTACTTTGAAGAATCTAGAATATAAGACATATTTTCAGTTGTTTCAAACATTTTTGTTAAGTATATAATTCCACATGTGTTAATTCATAGTTTTTATGCCTTCAGTGTGAATGTACAATTTTCATAGTCATGAAAATACAGAAATATCTTTAAATGAGAAGGTGTGTCCAAACTTTTGGTATGTACTGTATGCTCCAAATATTTCAATCTCAGATCTAGCCAGCTGTATCACTTTACTCAGAGCAAAAAATATTTTTGGGTTACTCTGCATAAGCTCTGCGTCCAGCTGACTTTGACCGCCACTGAAATAGTAGCTAGCTTATAGCACTGAATGACTTTTGGCACAGGAAAAATTATTTTTTGGACTGGGCCTAGTAAGAGAATTTTTTTTTTTTTTTTACTGTCAAACCAGGACAATTTCAACGCCACTAAAATAGGATCTGCCTTTTAGTAGACTGGATCAACTTTGCCACAGAAAAAAACGTTGGTGGACTCTGCCTGCCAACCAAATATATATATAGGTTTGACTGTGCGTACAAGCTGAATTTGACCGCCACTGACGTAGTAGCTGGATTATAGCACTGTATGACTTTTCACACAGGAAAAATATTTTTTGGACTGGGCCTAGTAAGAGAAAAAAAATATTTTTTTACTCTGAAACCACCTGAAGTTCAACTCCACTAAAATAATATCTCACACTAAAAAAACCTTTAGTGCGCACAGCTTTCAATATCACAATAGTAATAGAAAATAACAAATTTTGTGCTCTGCAATAAGAAGCTCTGCAGACTGTGTGGAGCAAAATTTCAACCCCACTAAATGAAAAGGTGCACTGCGATTGCTTGATCACATTAGCAAGTGCAAAAAAAGATTCAAGGTATACTGAGACATGGAGCTCTATACCAGCGGTGCACAGCACTATTGTATGGCATGGTCCCTCTGTTTCTGTTAGAATCTCAGTACTTGCACAAGAACACCAAAAATGTACTGCACCAGCGGTTGCAGAAGTACCCAGGCCAGGAATTATCTACACTATTTGACTACCAAACAAGCTCCCATCTATCTAGCTAATATCTCTCATTACACAGGTGAACACTGATCTGTGTCTGTATCCAGCAGTGACATGGATATAATGGCGCTGAGGGAACATGGCCGCTTTTATATTGAGAGGAAATGTGATTTCTGCAGCCAATTGCAGAAGCCCTTATTTCTGGACAGTGTAGATGCTTCCTGCGCTATGATTGGCTGGCCGCGCTTACCTCAGTTAAAGTTATCACCCACAGGAAAAAAAAACAAAAAACTGTGCGCCGCTGATCTGACCTGTTCTAAGCTCTCCACAGCCCCCACACTCACCTGGCACATGTCACCGCTCATCATACACTTGCACTATGCTAACAAAACTGTCCAAAACACCGTGATTGCCCACGCAAATTCATCAAACTTTTCAGATTTTAAGAAAATTTGCTCGCCTTTGCGATCATGAATCCAAATGTGCCATATTCGTTCCGAATTTGAAACTTTCGAACATTCGCCGAACAAATTCGCTCAACACTACATGAGACTATGCTTCTAACCAATTGAATCCAAGCGAGAGAACTGATTATTTTGCTTGAGTGATTACTGTCAAAATGCAATAAACATTTCCTGTCAGTATGTTTAACAAATGGGTCAGTGTTCACATTACCATTATCTTTATATTCCAGGGTGTCAAGGAACTGCAACTCAACTGTAGAGAGGGTCAACGTAAACTGCAGCTCTAGAAAAACCTGACTGATCTCACTCTCGAAGGCAAGAAATTCATCAAGATTACCCTCCTAAATTAAAAAAACATCCTCAATATAATGCCACTAGGCTCAAGCATGGAGCCAAAGTGTGGAATTGTACACATGTAGGATAGGTCATCAATGTTAAATTAATGGACAACTTATTTAACCTGAGAGTCGTGCATTTCCAGCAAAGTTTCTACAAGAATACTGAATAATTTAATTAAAAGATAAAAAGAAAAAAAATTAAAAATGTATCAAAAGTCTTCCAAAGGGTTACAAATCTTTTTGTAATGCCATTGAACTTATTAAATCAGAAGATGACCATTTAAATGGCACTGGAGAATCTGCTTGAAGCCGCTTGTCAAATCTGTCCCAATATTCCAGCAACAAACTAAGTAGTAAGTTATAATCCATGTAAATTATGAATAGCAAAAGAATTAAGCACAACCAGATCTATAGAAATTAAAATACCATCTGGCATAGCATGATATTCTACACTGTGTGCAGAATTATCAGGCAAATGAGTATTTTGATCACATGATACTTTTTATACATGTTGTCCTACTCCATGATGCATAGGATTGAGAGCCAACTACCAATTAAGTAAATCTGGTGCTGTGCATCTATGTAATGAGGAGGGGTGTTGACTAATGACATCAATACCCTATATAAGGTATGCTTAATTATTAGGCAACTTCCTTTCCTTTGGCAAAATGGGTCAGAAGAGAGATTTGACGGGCTCTGAAAAGTCCAAAATTGTGAGATGTCTTGCAGAGGGATGCAGCAGCCTTGAAATTTCCAAACTTTTGAAGCGTGATCACCGAACAGTCAAGCGTTTCATGGCAAATAGCCAACAGGGTCACAAATAGCGTGTTGGCCAAAAAAGGCACAAAATAACTGCTCATGAATTAAGGAAAATCAAGTGTGAAGCTGCCAAGAAGCCATTCGCCACTAGTTTTGCCATATTTCAGAGCTGCAACGTTACTGGAGTATCAAGAAGCAGAATACTCAGGGACATGGCCAAGGTAAGGAAGGCTGAAAAATGACCACCTTTGAACAAGAAACATAAGATAAAACGTCAAGAATGGGCCAAGAAATATCTTAAGACTGATTTTTCAAAGGTTTTATGGACTGATGAAATGAAAGTGACTCTTGATGGGCCAAATGGATGGGCTAGAGACTGGATCAGTAAAGGGCAGAGAGCTCCACTCCGACTCAGATGCCAGAAAGGTGGAGGTGGGGTACTGGTATGGGCTGGTATTATCAAAGATGAACTTGTGGGACCTTTTCGGGTTGAGGTTGGAGTGAAGCTCAACTCCCAGACCTACTGCCAGTTTCTGGAAGACAACTTCTTCAAGCAGTGGTACAGGAAGAAGTCGGTATCGTTCAAGAAAAACATCATTTTCATGCAGGACAATGCTCCATCACATGCATCCAACTACTCCACAGCGTGGCTGGCCAGTAAAGGTCTAAAACAAGAAAAAAATAATGACATGGCCCCATTGTTCACCTGATCTGAACCCCATAGAGAACCTGTGGTCCATCATAAAATGTGAGATCTACAGGGAGGGAAAACAGTACACCTCTTGGAACAGTGTCTGGGAGGCTGTGGTGGCTGCTGCACGCAATGTTGATCAAAAACAGATCAAGCAACTGACAGAATCTATGGATGGAAGGCTGTTGAGTGTCTTCATAAAGAAAGGTGGCTATATTGATCACTAAATCTTTTGTTTTTTGTTTTTGCATGTTAGAAATATTTATTTCTAAATTTTGTGCACTGATATTGGTTTACCTGGTGAAAATAAACAAGTGAGATGGGATTATATTTGGCTTTTATTAAGTTGCCTAATAATTCTGCACAATAATAGTTACCTGCACAAACAGATATCCTCATAAGATAGCCAAATCTAGAAAAACCCACTCCAACTTCTAAAAATATTAAGCTTGGATATTTATGAGTCTTTTGGGTTGATTGAGTACGTAGTTGTTGATCAATAATAAAAATAATCCTCTAAAATACAACTTGCCTAATTATTCTGCACACAGTCTAGAAGCAATATAATAATGGCACCAAGAACAAAAATATAAACAATCGAAATGCAAGTACAAATGCATGCATGCATGTTGAAAATATTCATATAGCTCTTAACAATAATTAATGTACAGGGTGGGCCATTTATATGGATACACCTAAATAAAATGGGAATGGTTGGTGACATCAATTTCCTGTTTGTGGCACATTAGTATATGGGAGGGGAAAAACTTTTCCAGATGGTTGGTGACTCTGGTGGCCATTTTGAAGTTGACAATTTTGGATCCAACTTTATTTTTTTCAATGGGAAGAGGGTCAAGTGACACATCAAATTTATTGAGAATTTCTTAAGAAAAACAATGGTGTGCTTGGTTTTAACGTAACTCTATTATTTCATGAGTTTTTTACAAGTTTATGACCCCTTATAAAAGGTGTTCAAATCAAAGTGCTGCCCATTGTGTTGGATTGTCAATGCAACCCTCTTCTCCCACTCTTGACACACTGATAGCCACACAGTGGAAGAAATGCTAGCACAGGCATCCAGTATCTGTTGTTTCAGATGCTGCAAATCTTGTATCTTCACAGCATAGACAATTGCCTTCAGATGACCCCAAATATAAAAGTCTAATGGGGTCAGATCAGGAGAACTTGGTGGCCATTCAACTGGCCCACAACGACCAATCCACTCTCTAGGAAACTGTTCATGTAGGAATGCTCGGACCTGACACACATAATGTGGTGGTGCACCATCTTGTTTGAAAAACTCAGGGAACGTGCCATCTTCAGCGCATAAAGAGGGCAACCCACCATCATGTAGCAATTTCAGATATGCAGTAGCATTGAGGTTTCCATTGATGAAGAATGGCCCCACTATCTTTGTACCCCATATATCGCACCATACCATCAATTTTTGTGTTCCAACAGTCTTGGAGGGATCTATCCACTGTGGATTAGTGTCAGACCAATAGCGGTGGTTTTGTTTGTTAACTTCAACATTCACAAAAAAGTTTGCCTCATCACTGAACATAATGTTCTGTGTAAACTGAGGGTCCTGTTCCAATTTTTGTTTTGCCCATTCTACAAATTCAGTGCACCGATCTGGGTCACCCTCATTGAGATGCTGCAGCAGCTGGATTTTGTAAGGGTGCCTTTTGTGAGTAGATAATATCCGCCGAAGGGATGTTCGACTGATGCCACTCTCCAGTGACATGCGGCGAGTGCTCCGCTGTGGGCTCTTGCTGAATGAAGCTAGGACAGCCACTGATGTTTCTCCATTAGTGACAGTTTTCTTGCGTCCACATTTTAGCAAATCCAACACTGAACCTGTTTCATGAAATTTGGCAAGCAGTTTGCTAACTGTAGCATGGGAGATGGGTGGTCTTGTAGGGTGTCTTGCATTGAAATCTGCTGCAATGACCCGGGTACTACGTTCACCAGACATCAGCACAATTTCTATCAGCTCCTCACGTGTTAACCTCTGTGACATGTCAATAGCTGTAAACAAAGAGAAACTTGTAAATAACTCATGAAAGTATAAAGTTACGTTAAAACCAAGCACACCATTGTTTTTCTTAGAAAATTCTCAATAAGTTTGATGACCCTCTTCCCATTAAAAAAATAAAGTTGGATCCAAAATGGCCGACTTCAAAATGGCCACCATGGTCACCAACCATCTGGAAAAGTTTTCCCCCTCCCATATATTAATGTGCCAACAGGAAGTTGATATCACAAACCATTCCCATTTTATTTAGGTGTATCCATATAAATGGCACACCCTGTAGTATGACACACAAGGTATTATGACTTTTTATCATTATTTTAGGGAAATTAGATAAAAAGCAAAGTAAAACATATTTAATTTATAGATATATATTTAATCTAAACAACAAATTACTAGAATTAAATGTGAAATAAACCATTGAACTAAAATATCAAGGTGACATCAAAGTCAACATACATGACTATTATGTTTCTTATCAGAGGTAGAGGTTATCAAGCTACAGTTAAATACAATCTCTGTATCTGTGATGGAAATAAAGGTGAGAGTTCGGTTATAATAAAATTATATGAACAGTAAACTGATACTGTTAATATACTGTCTACCATTACATGAATGGCTGATTAAATTAATCCATTTCTATTCCTGAAAATAACTTTCTGCAGGTTTCTCTTTGCGATATTTAATATACTAATTGAAATTTAAATGCACAAAATGCATTTCAGAAGAGGATCCTCGAAGCTTTGCCACACCATAAAACATTTTGAAATAAACAGCTCAGTCGTTGTTAAACAGCTTTATTACACAAAAGACTCTTTTGCCAAAGCCAAGCTTAATAGAGTATCCACATATCTTTCTTCCTGCTCCCAAATATCATCCACCATGCACAACTACCTCTTTTGTCTACTTTACTCTGAGCTTTAAAGACTGATTGGCAGGGGCATGCATTACAAGGACATGTAAAAGTTTGGTCACCCATGGAAAAAATTACTGTTATTGTGAAGAGTTGAAGATGAAATGATCTTTAAAAGGACTGAAGTTAAAGATGACACATTTCCTTTGTAATTTATGCAAAAAATATATATATTTTTTCATATTTTACATTTTAAAAATTACAAAAAGGAAAATGGGCCAATGCGCAAGTTTGGGCACCCTTTGAGATTTGTGCGCTCAGATAATTTTGACCAAGGTTTCAGACCTTAATTAGCCTGTTAGGGTTCTGATTTGTTCATGATCATTGTTAGGAAAGGGTAGGTGATGCAAATTTCCCAGCTTTATAAAAATCTAGCCTCCTCTAACTTTGTGCCAAAAAACAACAGCCATGGGATCTGTTAACCAGCTGCCTAGCACTCTGAAAATGAAAATGGTGGAGGCACACAAAGCAGGAGAAGGCTATAAGACGGTAGCAAAGCGTATTCAAGTTGCCTTTTCCTCAGTTCGAAATGTAATTAAGAAATGGCAGTTAACAAGAACAGTGTAGGTCAAGATAAGGCCTGGAAGACCAAGAAAATTTACAGTGAGAGCTACTCATAGTATTGCTAGGGAGGCAAATTAGAACCTCGACTTGACTTCAAAACACCTTCAGAAAGATTTAGCAAACTCTGGAGTTGTGGTACATTGTTTTACTGTTCAGAGACACCTGTACAAATATGGCCTTCCTAGAAGAGTCATCAGAAAAAACCTCTCCTGTGTCCTCAGCATCAGAAGAATGCAAAACAACATCTAAACAAGCCTGATGAATTTTGGAAACCTGTCCTGTGGCCCAATGAGGTTGAAATATAACTTTTTGTCCACATTTCTCAAAGATATGTGTGAAAGAAAAAACGTGCCATAATTTCAGGAAAAGAACATCTCGCCAACAGTGTTGAGCGATACCTTCTGATATCGGGAAATATCGGATCGGATTGGATCGGACCGATACCCAAAAAATATCGGATATCGCCGATTCCGATACCGGAAACCAATGCAAGTCAATGGGACACAAATATCTGAATGAAAATAAACCCTTTCTTTCCTTGTAGGTTAATTCTACATGAAGGAAAACAACTAAGAATAATGTAGAATGTATTACATGAAAAGCCGGCAATTCAGCAGCGGAATACACCGATACCCGACAATTTAGAACAGAAAGAATAGAGCATCACACATAGATTAGATAGATAGAAACATGTCAGTCACATATATAAGAAGAACAGTGACAGAGTTGCTTACTGTACTTGTCATTTAGTGTTAAAGGATTTATAAAAAAAAAAATAACAGTGTTTTCATGCAACGTCTCTTTAAAAAAGCCGGCCGGCAATTCAGCATCGGTACCCGACAATTTAGAATAGAAAGAATAGCGCATCACACATAGATTAGAAAGATAGAAACATGTCAGTCACATATATAATAAGTAGAGTGACACTGTTGGTTACTGTACTTGTCATTTAGTGTTAAAATAAAGGATTTATTAAAAAAAAAATTGGCGTGGGGTTCCCCGTAATTTTAGTCTCTAGCGGAGGTTAAGCAGACGGCTGGGGCAGATATTTGAAGCCTGGGAAAGGGGTAATACCCACGGAGCTTCCCAGGCTACTAATATCAGCCCCTAGCTGAATACCTAGCCTTTACTAGCTATTAAAATGGGGGACCCCCAAAAAAATGACGTGGGGTCCCCCCTATTTTAATAGCTAGCAAAGGCTAGGCAGACAGCTGGGGGCTGATATTAATAGCCCAGGAAGGGTGCCATGAATTTTGGCCCCCTCCCAGGCTAGAAACACCAGCCGTCAGCCGCCCCAGAAATGGCGCATCCATAGGATGTCAGCTGGCATTAGAAGCTGACATCAACCCCAGCCCTATTACCCCACTGCCACCACTACAGGGCAGTGGGAAGAGCGAGGCTAAGTGCCAGAATTGGCGCATCCTATGGATGCGCCTTTTCTGGGGCGGCTGACGGCTGGTGTTTCTAGCCTGGGAGGGGGCCAATATTCATGGCACCCTTCCTGGGCTATTAATATCAGCCCCCAGCTGGCTGCCTAGCCTTTGCTAGCTATGAAAATAGGGGGAACCCCACGTCATTTTTTTTTGGGTCCCGCATTTTAATAGCTAGTAAAGGCTAGGTATTAAGCTGGGGGCTTATATTAGTAGCCTGGGAAGCTCCGTGGGTATTACCCTTTTCCCAGGCTACAAACATCTGCCCCAGCCGTCTGTTTAACCTCCGCTAGAGACTAAAATTACGGGGAACCCCACGCCAATTTATTTTTTAATAAATCCTTTATTTTAACACTAAATGACAAGTACAGTAATCAACACTATCACTGTACTTATTATATATGTGACTGACATTTTTCTATCTATCTAATCTATGTGTGATGCTCTATTCTTTTTATTCTAAATTGTCGGGTACCAATGCTGAATTGCCGGCTTTTTTAAAGAGATGGTGCATGAAAACACTATTATTTTTTTTTAATAAATCCTTTAACACTAAATGACAAGTACAGCAAGCTGAGCACTGCCATCCAGCTTGTCATCCTTCAGAGACACTGCTGAGCGCAGGCATTATGGGAACTTCCGATTAGTGTTGAGCCACCCCCGTAGTGTTCGGGTTCGGTTCGGTTCGTCGAACACCGGGATGTTCGAGGAACTGTTCGTCGAACTGTTCGTCGAACACCTTAGAACACCATCGAACACCGTTAAAACCAATGGCAGGCAAACAAAAACACATAGAAACACATAGAAAACACCTTCAAAGGTGTCCAAAAGCTGACAAACTGCTCAGAAGACGCTTTCTTTAAAAAAGCCGGCCGGCAATTCAGCAGCGGCATACACCGGTACCCGACAATTTAGACAAGAAGGAACAGAGCCTCACACATAGATTAGATAGATAGAAACATGTCAGTCACATATATATGAAGTACAGTGACAGTGTTGCTTACTGTACTTGTCATTTAGTGTAAAGGATTTATTAAAAAATATAATAGTGTTTTCATGCACCGTCTCTTTAAGAAAGCCGGCCGGCAATTCAGCATCGGTACCCGACAATTTATAACAGACAGAATAGAGCTTCACACATAGATTAGATAGATAGAAACATGTCAGTCACATATATATGAAGTACAGTGATAGTGTTGGTTACTGTACTTGTCATTTAGTATTAAAATAAAGGATTTATTATTAAAAAAAATTGGCGTGGGGTTCCCCTTAATTTTAGTCTCTAGCGGAGGTTAAGCAGACAGCTGGGGCAGATGTTTGAAGCCTTGGAAGGGGGTAATACCCACGGAGCTTCCCAGGCTACTAATATCAGCCCCCAGCTGAATACCTAGCCTTTACTAGCTATTAAAATGGAGGACCCCCCCAAAAAAAATTACGTGGGGTCCCCCCTAATTTAATAGCTAGCAAAGGCTAGGCAGACAGCTGGGGGCTGATATTAATAGCCCAGGAAGGGAGCCATGAATATTGGCCCCCTCCCAGGCTAGAAACACCAGCGGTCAGCCGCCCCAGAAATGGCGCATTCATAATTTGCGCCAATTCTGGCACTTAGCCTCGCTCTTCCACGCTGCCCTGTAGCGGTGGCAGGGGGTAATAGGGCTGGGGTTGATGTCAGCTTATAATGCCAGCTGACATCAAGCCCAGGTTAGTAATGGAGAGGCGTCTATAAGACACCCCCATTACTAACCCCATAGTCAAAGTTAAAAGAAAACACAAACACCCAGAATAAAGTCCTTTAATTGAAATAAAGACACAATACTTTATTGTTCTAAATTAAACCATACTTACCATCACGCCCATTCCAGCTGAAGCCAACGATCTCCTGTAATAAAAGAAAAATAATAAAGCAACATCATCCTTACCTTTCCATGGTTCCCACGACAGCTCCAGCTCTGCTACATCGAGATGACAGGCTGGACCGCAGCAGAACGCTGCCATCCAGCCTGTCATCCCGCAGACACTGAGAAGCGCAGGCATGCTTGCGCTCTGCAGTGTCTGGCTGTGACGGCATAAAGATGAGACGAGTCCATGTCCAATGAACTCGGCGCACCTCATGCACGTCACTGACAGCGTGGGAAAAATCTCACGCTGAAGCGCTGAGTGCAGGAGAATTCTCCCACGCTGTCAGTGACGTGCATAAGGTGAGCTCATGTCCAATGAACTCAGCTCACCTCCTGCACGTCACTGACAGCGTGGGAGAATTCTCCTGCACTCAGCGCTTCAGCGTGAGAATTCTCCCACGCTGAAGCGCTGAGTGCAGGAGAATTTTCCCACGCTGTCAGTGACGTGCATAAGGTGAGCTCATGTCCAATGAACTCAGCTCACCTCCTGCACGTCACTGACAGCGTGGGAGAATTCTCCTGCACTCAGCGCTTCAGTGTGAGAATTCTCCCACGCTGAAGCGCTGAGTGCAGGAGAATTTTCCCACGCTGTCAGTGACGTGCATGAAGTGAGCCGAGTTCATTGGACATTAACTCGGCTCATCTGGATGCCCTCACAGAGAGACACTGTGGAGCGCAAGCATGCCTGCGCTTCTCAGTGTCTGCGGGATGACAGGCTGGATGGCGGCGTTCTGCTGCGGTCCAGCCTGTCATCTCGATGTAGCAGAGCTGAAGCTGTCATGGGAACCAAGGAAAGGTAAGGATGATGTTGCTTTATTATTTTTCTTTTATTTCAGGAGATCGTTGGCTTCAGCTGGAATGGGCGTGATGGTAAGTATGGTTTAATTTAGAACAATAAAGAATTGTGTGTTTATTTCAATTAAAGGACTTTTTTCTGGGTGTTGTGTTTTTTTTAAATACTTTACTAGAAATTCATGGTGGTCATGTCTAACATTGGCGTGACCCCATGAATTTTGGGCTTAGGGCCAGCTGATAATGCCAAGCTGGCCCTAACCCCTTTATTACCCAGTGAGCCACCGCATCAGGGCCCTGGATGAGTTGGGTACAGCGCCAGAAGATGGCGCTTTTATGAACGCGCCATTTTCCGGGGTGGCTGCGGACTGCAATTTGCAGCGGGGGTGGCCCAGAAAGCTTGGGCCTCCCTGCGCTGCGGATTCCAGCCCCCAGCTGCCTAGTTGTACCTGGCTGGACACAAAAACAGGGCGAAGCCCCACGTCAATTTTCTTTGAATTATTTCATGAAATAATTAAGAAAAAAAGGGCTTCCCTATATTGTTGTGTCCGGCCTGGTACAAATAGGCAGCTGGTGGTTGGGGGCAGCCCGTTCCTGCCTGCTGCACCTGACTGGACACAAATATAGTGCGAAGCCCCACGTCAATTTTTTTTTAATTATTTCATGAATTTCCTGAAATAATTTAAAAAAATTGAAGTGGGGCTTCGCACTATATTTGTGTCCAGCCAGGTACAGCAGGCAGGAAAGGGCTGCCCCCAACCACCAGCTGACTATTTGTACCTGGCCGGACACAACAATATAGGGAAGGCCTTTTATTCTTAATTATTTCATGAATTTCATGAAATAATTAAAAAAAAAATACGTGGGGCTTCTCCCTATTTTTGTGTCCAGCCAGGTACAACTAGGCAGCTGGGAGCTGGAATCTGCAGCGCAGGGAGGCCCAAGCTTTCTAGCCCCCCCCCGCTGCAAATTGCAGTCCGCAGCCACCCCGGAAAATGGTGCGTTCATAGAAGCGCCATCTTCTGGCGCTGTACCCAACTCATCCAGGGCCCTGGTGCGGTGGCTCACTGGGTAATAAAGGGGTTAGGGCCAGCTTGGTATTATCAGCTGGCCCCAAGCCCAAAATTCATGGGGTCACACCAGTATTAGACATGACCACCATGAATTTCTAGTAAAGTATTTAAAAAAAACACAACACTCAGAATAAAGTCCTTTAATTGAAATAAACACACAATTCTTTATTGTTCAAAATTAAACTATACTTACCATGACGCCCATTCCAGCTGAAGCCAACGATCTCCTGCAATAAAAGAAAAATAATAAACCAACCTCATCCTTACCTTTCCATGGTTCCCACGACAGCTCCAGCTCTGCTACATCGAGATGACAGGCTGGACCGCAGCAGAACGCTGCCATCCAGCCTGTCATGCCGCAGACACTGAGAAGAGCAGGCATGCTTGCGCTCCTCAGTGTCTCGCTGTGACGGCATCCAGATGAGCCGAGGTCATGTCCAATGAACTCGGCTCACCTCATGCACGTCACTGACAGCGTGGGAAAATTCTCACGCTGAAGCGCTGAGTGCAGGAGAATTCTCCCACGCTGTCAGTGACGTGCATGAGGTGAGCTCATGTCCAATGAACTCAGCTCACCTCATGCACCTCACTGACAGCGTGGGAAAATTCTCCTGCACTCAGCGCTTCAGCGTGAGAATTCTCCCACGCTGTAAGTGACGTGCATGAGGTGAGCCGAGTTCATTGGACATGACCTCGGCTCATCTTTATGCCGTCACAGAGAGACAATGTGGAGCGCAAGCAAGCCTGCTCTTCTCAGTGTCTGCGGGATGACAGGCTGGATGGCGGCGTTCTGCTGCGGTCCAGCCTGTTATCTCGATGTAGCAGAGCTGAAGCTGTCGTGGGAACCATGGAAAGGTAAGGATGAGGTTGCTTTATTATTTTTCTTTTATTGCAGGAGATCGTTGGCTTCAGCTGGAATGGGCGTGACGGTAAGTATGGTTTAATTTAGAACAATAAAGAATTGTGTCTTTATTTCAATTAAAGGACTTTATTCTGGGTGTTTGTGTTTTTTTTAACTTTGACTATGGGGTTAGTAATGGGGGTGTCTTATAGACGCCTCTCCATTACTAACCTGGGCTTGATGTCAGCTGGCATTATAAGCTGACATCAACCCCAACCCTATTACCCCCTGCCACCGCACCAGGGCAGCGTGGAAGAGCGAGGCTAAGTGCCAGAATTGGCGCATCCTATGGATGTGCCATTTCTGGGGCGGCTGACGGCTGGTGTTTCTAGCCTGGGAGGGGGCCAATATTCATGGCTCCCTTCCTGGGCTATTAATATCAGCCCCCAGCTGTCTGCCTAGCCTTTGCTAGCTATTAAATTAGGGGGGACCCCACGTCATTTTTTTGGGGGGGTCCCCCATTTTAATAGCTAGTAAAGGCTAGGTATTCAGCTGGGGGCTGATATTAGTAGCCTGGGAAGCTCCGTGGGTATTACCCCCTTCCCAGGCTTCAAACATCTGCCCCAGCTGTCTGCTTAACCTCCGGTAGAGACTAAAATTAAGGGGAACCCCACGCCAATTTTTTTAATAATAAATCCTTTATTTTAATACTAAATGACAAGTACAGTAACCAACACTATCACTGTACTTCATATATATGTGACTGACATGTTTCTATCTATCTAATCTATGTGTGAAGCTCTATTCTGTCTGTTATAAATTGTTGGGTACAGATGCTGAATTGCCGGCCGGCTTTCTTAAAGAGACGGTGCATGAAAACACTATTATTTTTTTTGATAAATCCTTTACACTAAATGACAACTACAGTAATCAACACTGTCACTGTACTTCATATATATGTGACTGACATGTTTATATCTATCTTATCTATGTGTGATGCTCTATTCTTTCTATTATAAATTGTGGGGTACAGATGCTGAATTGCCGGCCGGCTTTCTTAAAGAGACGGTGCATGAAAACACTATTATTTTTTTTGATAAATCCTTTACACTAAATGACAAGTACAGTAAGCAACATTGTCACTGTACTTCATATATATGTGACTGACATGTTTCTATCTATCTTATCTATGTGTGATGCTCTTTTCTTTCTATTATAAATTGTCGGGTACAGATGCTGAATTGCCGGCCGGCTTTCTTAAAGAGACGGTGCATGAAAACACTATTATTTTTTTTGATAAATCCTTTACACTAAATGACAAGTACAGTAATCAACACTGTCACTGTACTTCATATATATGTGACTGACATGTTTCTATCTATCTAATCTATGTATGAAGCTCTATTCTTTCTATTATAAGTTGTCGGATGCCGATGCTGAATTGCCGGACGGCTTTTTTAAAGAGACAGTGCATGAAAACACTATTATTTTTTTTGATAAATCCTTTACGCTAAATGACATGTACAGTAAGCAGCACTTTCACTGTACTTCGTATATATGTGGCTGACATGTTTCTATCTATCTAATCTATCTGTGAAGCTCTATTCTTTCGGTTCTAAATTGTCGGGTACCGGTGTATGCCGCTGCTGAATTGCCGGCTTTTCATGTTTCACTGTTGGCACTGTTCCCATCGATTTGGGCAATCACTGTAATGCCACAACCACCATGGCTGTGGCATTACAGTGAGTGGCAGACAATCCCTGCATGATTGGTGCTCTAAATAGCGCCAGACATGCAGGACACGCTTTTGGTGCATGAACAGTTATCGAACATAACCTCGAACAGCCGAATTTTTTGCAAATCGTTCGGGTTCGTCGAACAACTCGAACACCGCCCAAAACAGCTCGAATTTGAGATTGGCGAACAGTTCTAGTCGAACACCGCTCATCTCTACTTCCGATTCCGGTATTCGATATTCTAGAAGTATCGGAACTCAGTATCGGAACTCCGATACCGCGAATATCGGTCGATACCCGATATTTCAGTATCGGAATGCCCAACACTACTTGCCAACCATTAAGCCTGGGGGTGGATTAATCATGCATTGGAGTTATGCTGCAGCCAATGGCACGGGAACCATTTCACTGGTAGAGGGAAGAATGGATTCAATGAAATATTAGCAAAGTCTTGATGCAAACAATACAATGGGTAAAAAAGCTGAAGTTGAAAAGAGGATGGCTTCTACAAATGGATAATGATCCTAAACACATGTCAAAATCCACAATAGACTACCTCAAAAGGAGCAAGCTGAAGGTTTTACAATGTCCCTCACAGTTCCCTGATCTGCATGTCATTGAAAATCTATTGCTAGACCCCAAAATAGCAGTGCATGCAAGATGACCCAGGAGTCTCACAGCATTTTCCAAGGAAGAATGGATGAAAATCCCTCGAACAAGTATTGAAAGACTCTTGTCTGGTAACAAAAAGTGTTTAAAAGTTGTGATACTTTCCAAAGAGGGTGTTACTATGTACTAATCATGCAGGGTGCTAAAACATTTACATTTCACCATTTTCATTTTTTTAATTTTCAAAATGTAAAAAAATGACATTTTTTTTGCCTAAAATGCAAAGGAAATGAGTCATCTTTAACTTTAAACCTTTTAGATATAATTTAATTCTCAACTAGCTTAATTGTTCACAATAACAATCATTTTGACCAGGGGTGCCCAAACTTTTACATGCCACTGTGTACAACAGTAGGTCTTTCTATATGTGATTATACTGCAGGAGGAGCTCTATTTAGAAATATACTACAGTAGGGGCTCTATATTTGAAGATACTATGTTTTTGTGCAAATCGTAACTGAACAAAATAATTGCTCCTTTTGTGCAGTTTTACATTACTCCCATCAAGCTCCAACAACTTTTTACAATGCAAGTGGAGCTTAGATGAGAAGAGGCATAACCAAATAAGTCTGACAAATTTATCATAATTTACAAACAAAAAAGGTGTAAACTAGAAAACAAATAGACTCCAGTTCTATACTTTCTTGCAGTGGCACGCGGCCGTGAACCATCCTCACACTTCATCAAGACAGGCATACAAGATGGCTCAATCTTTTCTTTATAGGTATCTTTGATTTATGATCCACCTTGACTAAAATAAACTACACAAAAAAACTTGAATGTGGAAACATGCTCTAAAGAAAACTCTACAAATTTGGACGTAGCCTTTTCGCAGCATGAGTACCAATAAATACATTCCATTATCAGATTCTAATTAGAGAAGAGTAGATCTGATAATTTTCTAATTCACCAAATCTGATGGATTTTGCCAGAAAATTTGATTTACAGCAATTTTTTTTCTCAGATAATGAAATGTCCCTTATTATACTTTGGGGTGTGGAGAGACTCCAGAGAATAATAAATGTAAAATGTAGGGAAGAAAAAACCCAGGCATCTTCATTTTAGACTGGAACTGACAGTTGTGACTATGCCAAGGATGTCTCAGTTCATTACTGAGAAGTCCTGACTGGAAGTTCAAGCCTACAGTGAGTATCAAGAGGTCACGGTGCTAGTCCTGCTGATGCCACAAACTTAAGGCATGCATGTATAGAGACCTCACAGGCCTGTCAATGCCTGAAGTTCTGTCCAAGCGTGAAGAGTCCTGGATTTTTAGTGTGAGGAAACAGTATGAAATTGGGCTGAGGGCCAAATGGTGGAGCATGCAGCGGAGGTGGCTGGGAAGTGAGTGGTGACATGAGTATTATTTTCCTTGTTTTTTAACCTTTAGTTGTACCTGTTTGGTTCAGCAAAATGGCAGCCAGCTAGCTGCAATCCTGCTGAATTTATGCGGAGTGAAATACAAAAAATGCACATTTGAAGAGTAAGGATTTTTTTTAAACTTCGAGGAGGCTTAAATTCCTCTTGAATAAATTTCACCAACTCTAATTCTATTGTCTCTAAGATTTAGGATGGTTTTATATGGTTGTATTGAAAAATGAGTTAGAAGCATCTGCTAACTGCAGACATGTCCAGCTCCCGGTCCAGCTCCATGTGGTCATTGCAGGCAGGTGTCATAGATGTTTTTACTAAAGTGTGGACAATGTTTATGTGTACTGGCACACTGGCAATAATGGATCCTTTTGCTTTGGTTGTGTGGTCCATAGCATGGTTTGAACGCGCCTTTGGGAAGTATATAATATTTGTAATGTAATCATCATTTTTGTTGCTTTTATATTTTCAATACACAAAGTGTTTTTTAATTAATACATTTAATTGCCTTGTCTGCCATTATTTTTTATTTAAAAATGTTAAATAGCCATAATTTTACAAATCTTTGTGAGACGGCCAGCCTGCAGAAAGTTGTAGTTCAACAACAAGCAATTCTTGTTTTTATTTGAATCTTGCAGACCTTCCAATAAACAAAGGCCATTGTATTTTAATGTGGCATGATATCTACATTTTGCAGGCTATTGAAACCATATTATATTAGAGAACAAATGATACAGAACCCTGAAGCTGTAAGAGCTCAAGAAAGAAGGAAATAAGAATACTAAAGAATATGAAAATACAGCGAAACACAAAGTAGACATCACCAAGCTGTAACAGTTCTACAGAATTATAGAATTATATTATCAAAATGAGATTAGGAAATTATTGAAGTATGTGGAAAATTACTAAGAACAGTGAGATTAAGTGAGCAAGAGGGTTTACAGCAGTTATAAGCCTTTTATTCAGCTGTCTAAAATAAGCATGAAAAGTATCTTACACAAACAAAACAATTACAAAATCACAACCACTTGCCTGGATATTTGCAAAAGTTAGAAACTGCAAAAAATAATGAAATATGAAACAGCACAGAAAAAAATTTGCAGTTAATATCTGTCCATAAAGGAGAAGTAACCAAGAGTACATACATTATGGAGCAATGTAGGTTAGAGTAGCTAAGCAGAAGCTAAAGGTGAAGAATTTTACAATGATCATGTAACCTACAGACAAATTAAACAAAGTTTTGCATGACAAGTAGAGATGATTGGATCACTCAAAATTCGCCTGTTCTCATATTTTTCATGGGAAATTCGATTAGTGGGTGAAGTTATCTAATGTCCCTCTTTAGACCCCAAGGCATAATAAATGTAATATGTGAAAAAAAAATAATATAATTATTATACTCCCCTCACCCCTCACCTCTCTGGCCCTGTCACTACATATTGGCACCTATCCGGTCAGGTCCTCACCGCATCTTATGATTCCCCACTGCTCGCATTGAAATCCTCGGGCTTCTCATGCTCAGCCAGGACTTTCATATTTTATGTAGCTCAGGAGAGTTCTGCGCATGCTCATCATAACTAGTGTTGAGCCACCCCCGTGGTGTTCGAGTTCGGTTCGTCGAACACCCGTATGTTGGCCGAACTGTTCGTCGAACTGTTCGTCGAACACCTTCGAACACCGTTAAAACCAATGGCAGGAAAACAAAAACACATAGAAACACATAGAAAACACCTTCAAAGGTGTCCAAAAGCAGACAAACTGCTCAGAAGACACAACTAACACATGGAAAAGTGACAAGTACATATAGTCATGCGAAAAGAAAAGAGGTGCAGGAGAAAAAGGAGGGGGAGACACAGATATAGGCATGTCATGCCCTTCTAAAACCAAAAAAGTGCAAAGCTGACATGGCCAGTCCGTTCCTGCCCGTGCCACCTCCGTGTCGCCGGGTTTGTGCCAGAGCCACGGTGGACCCTGACGGCCAGCCCCCCTCTCCCAATACTGGTGCCTGTCCGCTGGTGGGTCGAGCGGTGGGTCGAGCCCCCCCGCGGTGGGGGGAGTAAAATCTGCAGAAGAAAGACAATCTTCCAGCCAAACTAAGATGTCTACTTCTTTTTGTGGACAATGTGATACAATCCTTTTCTTACGGACACGCCCATCGCTACAAATTCCAGATGAGGCACAAAAACAGCAGGTGCTTCAACGGATATCAAGTGCTCCTTCAAGTGGGCTCTCCTCCACCTCAACTTCAACATCACAAATACTCCAGTCCTCAGAGGTGTCACCCCAATCGCACTTGCTTCCTCACAGCTCCCAAGTCTCCAGCTGCCCGTCTGAGTATGGGGTAACACAGATGGTTGAGTCTGCAGAGCTGTTTACTCATACTATAGCCTGGGAAACGTAGGTCTGCTCCAGAGCATTTGTTAATCCAGACGAGGAAATGATCTGCACTAATGCCCAGAATCTTTATAAGTCGGATCCAGGACCAGATGAAGAAGGTTCTGAGCATAAGTAGACCCTCGTTCCCAAACTCTAACTCCTGTTGGTGGAGACAATGATGAAGACGATGATGAGACTCAAATGCCTGATTGGAGCGACAACTTGACTTTTCGGTCAGGGCAGAAAGAGGTTGGCTCTGAGGACGACGGGTGTGAGAACACACAGGGTGATGATGACAAGTTTGGAGATCCCAATTACTGTCAACCCACAGTCAGCTAGTCGATGAGGTCAGCAGAGGAGGTGGAGGAGGATGTGACTAGCCCAGGGGATGGGGATGACTCGGTACCCGGGCCTTTGCCTGGCCTTGGGGATGTCGCGGTGGTCGGCTCCCGGGCCAGTAACCTGGGGTCACTCTTTAAAAGGGTGGATAATTGTTAATTTTATAAGAATTTGCGATGCCACCTGTGGTATCTGGTGAGAAGCACCAGCACTGCAGCAGTCCACTGAGGCCTGAGCTAGGCCTCAGAAAAGCATATGCAGGGGAAATGCAAGACAGGCGAGACCCAGCAGGGACAGAGCAAGAACGGGAACGGACACGGTAGTCACTTCAGTACCTTTTACTGGTGGAAATTCAGGCACATCCCGGAGCACTGTAGGGTGAAGGGTGCATATCAGGATCCTCCCCAATGAGCGGGTGTAGGGCCTCCTGTTTCTTGCCTCTGCGTAGTAAGTTTCTGACCTGCCTGGAGCTAGGCCTAACTTTGTCTCTGTCCTGCGCTGGCTGACCTTATGGTAGGGCCTTGTCTTGGAGTTCACGCTCCCAGTATGCGGGGCCTAAGCGTATCCTGGCTCTGTTACGTATCAGCACCTTAGCGATCCTGGGACTTGCAGTTCTCCAGGGATTCCGGTTATGCCTTACTGGGTCATAGAGGTCCCGGTAAGCTCGGATTCGGTGTCCGGTAAATGCTGCAGGTTGAGCTGGTTAAGCTCCTCTGCCCCTTAAGTACTAACTCGCCACTCGCCTTTGGCCTACTCTGGCCCACAATAGGCTATACACACTAACGGCAGCTTGCCGAGCTTCACCGATCTTATGGCGCCGGCACACCTTAAGCTCTAACTGGGCTCCCTGAATCTAGCTAGCTGGAGCCTTGTGCTCCACTGCTGAACTATTAACTGAGTTCTCTAGACTAGACTGAGCTCCACTGCAGACTGACGTCTCTTAGGCTTCTCTACTGCAGGAACTCTTCAGAGGAAATGAACTGCCTAGCTCCACCTTCCCTATTTATATCCCTAACGGGCTCCCTCTGCTGGTCTGAGGTGGAAGGTGGAGATATGTGAATGTTTATGGGGGCCTCTTCTAGGATTTGTGATACCAAGCGCAGCGGGGCGTCACAGATGCTATTGACGACGAGGTTAGGTTGCGCCTTCCTGGACAGAGACGGAGTACTGGAAGCACGTCAACAACTGCATCCTCAACCACAACTCTGCCTCTGACCACAAGTCGTAGTGGATCTTCAGGTCGCATGACCTCTAAGCCTTGCATAGCCTGGGCATTTTTTCAGATCGATAAGGATGACCCAACTTGAGTTATCTGTAATATTTGTCAACAAAAGCTAAGTAGGGGCAAAAAATCCATAGTTTGAGTACTTCATGCATGAACCGTCACATGGATATGAAGCATAAGTTGTAGTGGGAAGCTCACTGTGCTACAATGCGGCCTAGCGGGCCGGGCCACCCACCGTCTGCCCCATCTTGTGCATCCGCGGCCTCTTCATCCTCTGTGACTGGGGGGACAGCAGTCACTCATATTTTTGGACGCAGACCTGCCACCTCTTTACTCGCAACAGCCAGCTTGATTGGCAGGTCGTCAGTTCATTTGGAAGTGGAAGCACCTGCTGGTGTTGAGCGCTCTCCGACATCGAGAGCACCACCTTTGGAACAATGCAACCTAACATGTCCGCCTGCATCTTCCTCACAGACCGGCAGTTTGCTGGGGACACCCTACTCAACCCCATCTAAGCACAACAGCCAGCCCTCGGTCCCTCAATTGTGGACAAGTAAAAGAACATTTCCTCCTAGCCATGACAAAGCTAAGAGGTTGAATTTCACCATCCGCAAGCTGTTGGCTACAGAAATGCTGCCTTTCCAACTGGTGGACACAGAGGATTTTCGAGACCTTATGTCCGTCGCAGTGCCCCAGTACCTGATGCCCAGTCGGCACTACTTCTCAAAGAAAGGTGTGCCTGCGCTCCACCAGCATGTCGCACACAACATCACTGCTTCTTTGAGAAACTCTGTGTGTGACAGGGCGCATTTCACCACAGACACTTGGACGAGTAGGCATGCACAGGGGCGTTACATGTCGCTGACTGGACACTGGGTAACTATGGTGACAGCAGGACAAGGGGCTGCTGTCCAAGTCTTACCGTCCCTACGAGTTGTGCGTCAATCCTCTTTATCTCGAAGTTCCTCCACTGCTTCTGCCTCCTCAACCTCCTCTCGGTCCTCCACCTGTACCCAAAGCCTGTCTGGTAATTAGTGTTGAGCCACCCCCATAGTGTTCGAGTTCGGTTCGGTACGTCGAACAGTCTTTTGTTCGCCGAACTGTTGGTCGAACTGTTCGTCGAACACCTTCGAACTCCGTTAAAACCAATGGCAGGCAAACAAAAACACATAGAAACACATAGAAAACACCTTCAAAGGTGTCCAAAAGCTGACAAACTGCTCAGAAGACATAACTAACACTTGGAAAAGTGACAAGTACATATAGTCATGCGAAAAGAAAAGAGGTGGAGGAGTAAAAGGAGGGGGAGACACAGATATAGGCATGTCATGCCCTTCTAAAATCCAAAAAGTGAGAAGCCGACACGGCCAGTCCGTTCCTGCCCGTGCCACCTCCTTTTGTGCCAAAGCCGCGGTGGACCCTGACGGCCAGCCCCCCTCTCCCAATACTATTGCCTGTCCGCTGGTGGGTCGAGCGAGCCCCCCTGTGGTGGAGGCAGCTCTAAGCTATTTCATTTTAATTGTCTCTCTAATTTGAATGAATACACTTTAAATAATTTTACAAGGATCTATTGAAGGGCAAGTCTCATGCCAGCAGCCGCGTAATTCCAGCTCCAGTAGCGTCCACTAAAGCTGCTGCAGTTAAAAAGCTTTTATAAGGATCGAGCTCGGCTATCCACCGTAAGGCGTCCTACCGCCAGTCCCAGCCCCTATGCCTTGGGGTGCCTCCTGATGCTCTTCACGGAGTATCCCGTGGTCCCGAAGCATTTCCTTTGAAAAAATTAAGTGTCCAAACTACAGGTGGTGTAGCTTGTTTAACAGCCGGGATAATCCGCTGACTAGCAGACACTGCTACTAGGCACAAAGTGTTTCCTGGGCTAGATGCAGTTAAAAATTTGTAATTAGATACTCTCGTTGGATGCTGAGAAAGCATTCCATAGAGTCTCCTGGCACGCCATATATTATTCTCTTAAAAAGCTTGGGGTAGGGGTCTAGTGGACCCTTTTATAGCCAAAATCACGGCCCTGTATCGCAAGGCGTCACCTAGGCTGAAGATAAATGGAACTGTAGCACCCCGAGGGCTTGATTGTGCAGAGGTATTGCACCTCATCCAGAGGTGTGATATCTCACTCTCAGGTAAGGATGGAGTGTGGATCAGGACCCCGACACCTGCATGCATTACACCACATTGCCGTGGGGCAGGGCGACCAATATGCCCCTGAGATGGGCACGACAGTCCCTGTCCCTGGCTGGAGTGGGGGGAGGGAACACTGAGGAAGGGAAACCCTGTAGTGCAGGAGCAGGGAGGAAGCAGTTCCTGGGTGCATTGAGAAGGGAGTATAAAAAGTGGGCACCATCTTAGTTCAGTGCAGAGAAGTCTGAGCAGAAGTGACAGGGAGCAGGGGCTCTGCATGAGCTCTGCTCTAGAGGCGGGCCTAGTAACAGAGGCCCAGGCCTGGAAGAGGGAGAAGGAAGGAAGAGGAGCGGAGAAGGCTCCAGGAACGAGGAACGAAGGGATCCCAGGGGTGTGGATGGGAGAGTCGCCACCGCACGCCCGAATCCACCTGCGTGGAGGGGTCAGGCCAAAGTGGGAGACCGGTCCCCGAAACTAGTGGAGGCGGGAAACGACCCTCAGCTAGAAACCGGAGGCTGTGACATTTTATGTGGTGCAGCCCCTCGCTACACCCGCTAGGAGGGCAGCACATAGGGTCAGGGAAACTGGCGCCAAGTTTACCAGGAGGCCCGAGGCAGCTGGACAGAAGGGTTGGTAAGAAAGGCCAGACAAAGGACACACCAAGGGGGTCCTGTGAAGTGCTCCAAAGTTATCTGGGAGTTGTCTGAGCCCCTCACCTGGTGAGCACAGTACAACGTGGGCAGCCGTTACCTGCAGAAGTGGTCTGGATAATAAGAACTGTGAGTAAAGGCCCTGGACTACATCACTGACTCCGTGTCGTTACTGCTGCTGCCCTGCACCATCACCCCCATCCTCCGCATACACTGCCCTGAGGCTATACTCCTTCCGTGGGGAGTTATGCTACGCTCTGCTGCACCCACAACACCAGCCTCAGCGGTCTGCCCTGCAGCGGCGGTACACTCTGACCGCAATCTATGGGTGGCATAGTCGGACATTTAAACATCAAAACCACATAAATATTTCCGCCACTTGTCTGACCGCCCTGAGCCACGGAACCGGGTCGCCGCCACGGAGACTACAACCACCAGCATCCACCAAAAAGGGTCTGGCTCCGGATGTCCCAAGGCCCAGGGGGCGCGTCAGAACATTTTCATCACCTTTCATAATCACCAATGGGACAAGGCAGGGATGTCCTCTGTCCCCTCTCTTATACATCCTAGTGACGGAGCACCTGCTCTCATCAATTCGCCATAACCCCAATATTAGGTGGATTGAGGTGGGAGGCACCGAGTACAAGTGCTCTGCATTTGCTGATGATGTCAATCAGATATATCCATCAGCAGGCTGTTATGGCTGAAATAGATCACTTTGTTACATGGTCAAATTTTAAAATCAATACAGCGAAGTCAGAGGCCCTCGACGTCTCCCTCCCCAAATCCATACATGATTCCATCCAGTCCAACTTTCCCTTTGCCTGGCCCTCACAGGGTATCAAATTGTTAGGAATTCCTATTCATAGAGACCTCTCCCGTCTATGTTATCTTAATTTTGGTCCCTTTATTGAACAACTCCATACAGACCACGGTTGGCAAGTATGAACTGTAAGATTCACTACGTGAACCACTGGTGTTTTGTGGAAAAGCACATGTACACTGTGTTCCAAATTATTATGCAAAAAGTGTTTAGGAGTGATAAGGGAAGAATTTGTTTGTTTGTCAGTTAAACTCATTGATGGTGATGTGTGTCAGGGCTCTTTATATCACTGTAAGCAATTGCAGACTCCTATGCTAATTAGTTTGGCAGGTGTG
Source organism: Phyllobates terribilis (assembly GCF_046119375.1). NCBI lineage: Eukaryota > Metazoa > Chordata > Amphibia > Anura > Dendrobatidae > Phyllobates > Phyllobates terribilis. Next base: position 344,517,172 of record NW_027362767.1, on the reverse strand, counting down.
TCCAATGAACGGCAAGACTACTTAAGAAGGCTGTCCCACATTATTAAGCAGCCTACATTTTCTGCCAAAATGGGAAAGAAAAAGGATGTGTCAGCTGCTGAGAAGCAACAAATTGTGGAGTGTTTAGGTCAAGGCATGACCACAATCAACATTGTGCGATGATCAGGATGAAGTGTCTTGGCAATCAAGAAGTATGTAGCTGATTCACAGTACACACGTGTGCGTGCTGATAAGGGCAAATTGAGGACTCTTTCCTACAGGCAATTACGTCAGGTTAAAAGAGCAGCTGCAAAAAAGCCTTGTCATAGCAGCAGACAAGTTTTTGAAGCTGCTGGTGCCTCCAACGTCCCCCGAACAACAAGATGCAGGGTCCTTCAGAGGTTTGCAGCTGTGCGTACGCCATCTTGTCGACCTCCTCTATCCACTGCACACAAGCAGAAATGGCTCCAGTGGGCTAAACATTACATGAAGACTGATTTCAAAACTGTTTTGTTCACGGATGAGTGCCGTGCAACGCTCGATGGTCCAGATGGATGGAGTGGAGGATGGCTGGTTGATGGGCACCCCCTACAAACACGGCTACAGCGCCAACAAGGAGGAGGTGGAGTAATGTTTTGTTCTGGAATCATGGGGAGAGAGATTGTCAGCCCCTTTAGGATCCCTGAAGGGGTAAAGATGAACTCAATAATGTATGTGGAGTTTCTCAAACAGCACTTCCTGCCATGGTTCAAGAAGAAGAACCGTGTATTCCACAGCAAGATCATTTTCATGCATGATAATGCACCGTCTCATGCTGCACATAACACATCTACATCTCTGGCTGATATGGGCATAAAAGGGGACAAACTTATGGTGTGACCCCCATGCTCCACTGACCTCTACCCCATTTAGAACCTCTGCAGCATCATCAAATGGAGTGTCTATGATGGCGGGAGGCAGTTCACATCTAAGCAACAGCTCTGGGAGGGTATTCTGTCCTCATGCAAAACAATTGAAGCAGAAACCATCCAAAACCTGGCAAATTCAATGGAGGAGAGAGTTCAGAAGCTCCTTTCGAACAAGGGGTCCTATGTGCAAATGTAACATCACCTAGAATAAAGTTTTGAGTTGAAAACTGTTTGATTTCAGTTTATAATAACCTGTTAATGCTTATAATTTCAAAAATGACCATTTTTTTGGTCTTTATTAAAATGAAAAAGTTGATCGAAGAGTGTGGGGGATCTAAGAGTGTGGCAACCCAGTAGTCAGGATTACTTTGAATTCTGACAATCTGAGGGTCATGTTGCAGGTAGTGCAGCAAGAAGGCACTTATGTGTCTTGCGCATCTCGGAGCCCCAAAATTATTTTCCGGGCTAGATGCAGCTAAAAATTATTATTAATTTTAAATCTGGTGGAGATTAGTATAGATGGCCTAATAGACTCAGTACTGCACACTGCTACAAAGCCCAAATTATTTTCCAGCCAAGATACAGATAAACATGATTAGTAATTTTAAATCTGGTGGAGCTTAGTATAGATGGCCTAATAGAATCATTACTGCACACTGTTACAAAGCCCAAATAATTTTCCAGCCAAGATACAGATAAACATGATTAGTAATTTTAAATCTGGTGGAGCTTAGTATAGATGGCCTAATAGAATCATTACTGCACACTGCTACAAAGCCCAAATAATTTTCCAGCCAAGATACAGATAAACATGATTAGTAATTTGAAAGCTTAAAACGGTTGGTGAGGTGATTTTAACCAATCATCAAGCTTTTACTCTCCCCAGGATGACACAGGGGTAGAAAAGTCGTTTCGGATCCATGATTTGTTCATCTTTATGAAGTGAGTCTGTCTACATTATCAGTGGAGAGGCGCGTGCGCTTATCTGTCAGCACACCACCAGCAGCGCTGAACACACGTTCAGACAGAACGCTGGCTGCGGGGCATGACAAGATCTCCAAGGCGTAAGTGGCGAGCTCTGGCCATTTATCCAGATTGGAAGCCCAAAAAGAGCAAGGGTCCAGTGACACAGTCATGGCTTCAATGTTTACTTGGAGATACTGCTGTACCATCGTCTCTAGGCGTTGACTATGTGTCAGACTTCTTGTCTCCTGTGGCCTTGCAAAGGATGAGCTAAAAAAGTGGTGAAATGATTCCCCAAAATTGATGTTACCAGCAGATACTGTGTTTCTGTTATGGTTTGAGTGCTGAACACTCGACGGTCCCACGGTTGGCAAGTTGGAACTGTGAGATTCACTACGTGCACCACTGGTGTTTTGTGGAAAAGCACATGTAAGATTCTGCAACAGTCTCTGCTGATACTCCAGCATGCGTGCATCCCTTTCTATGGCAGGAAATATTTCTGCAAATTTACTTTTGTACTGGGGATCTAACAGTGTAGCAACCCAGTAGTCAGGATTATTTCTAATTCTCCCAATTCGAGGGTCATGTTGCAGGTAGTGCAGCAAAAAGGCACTCATGTGTCTTGCGCATCCAGGAGCACCAAGGCCCTGTCGTGTTGGTGGCGAGGTAACAATCATGATTCCTTCCTCTGTCCTCTCCCCCCAACCTCGCACAACAGAAATGTGATCAAGGTCCCCCTCATCTGATGAGTCTTCCATCAGTTCATCCTCCACTTCTTCCTGGGCTCCTGCACCTTCCTCACTAGTTTGGCTGCTACCATGCGCCCTGGTAAAACCATCTCCCCCACCCTCACATGCCTGACGCCTTGGTGCTGCCGACCGTCTGGACCTTGCAGATGTTAGCCCTTCCGCATACAACTCCTCCTCCTCTACTTCCTCCACCTCCTCTTGTGCCACCACCTGACTCCGAATTCTGTTTAACATGTGCTCCAGCATGTAAATCACCGGAATGGTCATGCTGATAATGGCATCGTCAGCACTAAACATCTTCGTCGCCATTTCAAAACTGTGCAGAAGGGTGCATAGGTCCCTGATCTGAGACCACTCCTCCAGCGTGATTTGCCCCACCTCTGGATCCCGTTGGCCCAGGCTATACATCAGAACGTATTGCACCAGGGCTTGTCGGTGCAGCCACAGTCGCTGCAACTTGTGCAGAGTTGAATTCCACCGGGAAGGCACATCGCATTTTAGCCGGTGAGGTGGCAGGCCCAACGACTTCTGTAGAGATGTAAGTCGCTGAGCTGCGGGATGCGAACGGCAGAAGTGAGCACACAGCGACCGTGCCCTCTGCAGAAGGCCATCTAGTCCGGGATAGTGGGCTAAAAATTGCTGGACAACCAGGTTCAACACGTGAGCCATACAAGGCACGTGTGTGACATTGCCCCGGCGAAGGGCCACACCCAGGTTTGCAGCATTGTCGCACACGGCCTTCCCTGGTTTCAGGTCCAGTGGAGACAACCATTCATGAAATTGGTTCTCCAGAGCTGACCACAACTCCTCAGCTGTGTGACTCACATTTCCCAGACATTTCAAAGTAAAAACCGCCTGATGACGTTGAGCCCTACTGCCAGCATAGTAAGGAGGTGTGCAGGATCCCTTCTGCGCAGTTAGAAAGCTTGTGGCATGACCAGACAGGCTTTGGGTGCAGGTAAAGGACCGAGAGGAGGTTGAGGAGGCAGAAGCAGTGGAGGAACTTTGACGTAAAGAGGATTGACGCACAACTCGTGAGGACGGCAAGACTTGGACAGCAGCCCCTTGTCAAGCTGTCACCATAGTTACCCAGTGCCCAGTCAGCGACATGTAACGCCCCTGTCCATGCCTACTCGTCCAAGTGTCTGTGGTGAAATGCACCCTGTCACACACAGAGTTTCTCAAAGAAGCGGTGATGTTGTGTGCGACATGCTGGTGGAGCGCAGGCACACCTTTCTTTGAGAAGTAGTGCCGACTGGGCATCTGGTACTGGGGCACTGCGACGGACATAAGGTCTCAAAAATCCTCTGTGTCCACCAGGCGGAAAGGCAGCATTTCTGTAGCCAAGAGCTTGCAGATGGTGAAATTCAACCTCTTAGCTTTCTCATGGCTAGGAGGAAATGGTCTTTTACTTGTCCACATCTGAGGGACTGAGGGCTGGCTGTTGTGCTAAGACGGGGTTGATAAGGGTGTCCCCGGCAAACTGCCGGTCTGTGAGGAAGATGCAGGCGGACATGTTAGGTTGCCTTGATCCAAAGGTGGTGCTATCGATGTCGGACAGCACTCAACACCAGCTGGTGTTACCGCCTCCAAAGAAAATGATGACCTGCTAATCACGCTGGCTGTTGCGGGTAAAGAGGTGGCAGGTCTGCGTCCCAAAACAGGTGTGACTGCTGTCCCCCCAGTCACAGAGGATGAAGAGGCCGCAGATGCACAAGATGGGGCAGATGGTGGTTGGCCTGGCCAGCAAGGCCGCATTGTAGCACAGTGAGCTTCCCACTGCAACTTATGCTTCATGTCCATGTTCCGGTTCATGCATGAAGTACTCAAACTATGTATTTTTTGGCCTCTACTTAGCTTTTGTTGACAAATGTTACAGATAACACGACTTGTGTCATCTTTATCGATCTGAAAAAATGCCCAGGCTATGCAAGGCTTAGCACCCATGCGACCTGAAGAGCCACCACGACTTGTGGTGAGAGGCAGAGTTGTGTTTGAGGATGCAGTTGTTGACTTGCTTCCAGTACTACATCTCTGTCCAGGAAGGCGCAACCTGACCTTGTCGTCTCTAGCATCCTCCTCCACCTCCTCTGCTGACCTCATCTCTTGGCTGACTGTGGGTTGATAGTAAGTGGGATCTCCAACCTCATCATCATCACCCTGTGTGTTATCACACCCGTCGTCCTCAGAGCCAACCTGTTCCTGCCCTGACAAAAACTAAAGTTGTCGCTCCAATCAGGTATTTGAGTCTCATCATTGTCTTCCTCATTGTCTCCACCAACAGGAGTTACAGTTTGGGAATGAGGGTCTTCATTATGGTCAGAATCTTCTGCGTCTGGTCCTGGATCCAACTCATAAAGATTCTGGGCATCAGTGCAGATCATTTCCTCGTCTGGATTCACAGAAGCGCTTGAGCCGACCTCTGATTCCCAGGCTATAGTATGAGTAAACAGCTATGCAGACTCAACCATCTGTTCTACCTCATACTCAGACGGGTAGCTGGAGATTTGGGAGCTGTGAGGAAGCAAGTGCAATTGGGGTGACACGTTTGAGGACTGGAGTATTTGTGATATTGAAGTTGATGTGGAGGAGAGCCCACTTAAAGGAGCACTTGATATCCGTTGAAGCACCTGCTGTTTTTGTGCCTCATCTGGAATTTGCAGCGACTGGAATGGCCGTAAGAAAGGGATCTTATCACATTGTCCGCTAAAAGAAGTACACATTTTAGTTTTGCTGGAAGATGGCGCCATCTGGTCTTTCTTCTGCAGATGTTACTGTTGCTATAAAACCTACTCCACGGACACAACCTTTTTTCCCCTTCCCAACACGCCTATTCCCCTTTCCACCAGCAGCAGGCCTTTTTCCACTCATTTTGGTGGTTAACTAATTCACAACTCTGGAGTTGTTTGCACAAAAAAACAATGGATGGGAACCGAGCAGAGCTGAGTGGCCAAACTGTGGTATTACGCCAAAACTATTGTCTGGGTTAGATGGAGAAAAAAATTATATTCAGTTTGCAACCTGATGGAGGTCAGTATACATGGACTAATAGAACAGGTCCCACACACAGCTAGAAGGCCAAATATTTTTTCAGAGCTAGATGCAGAAAAAAATTATATTCAATTTGCAACCTGATGGAGGTCAGTATAGATGGACTAATAGAACAAGTCCCACACACTGCTAGAAGGCCAAATATTTTTTCAGAGCTAGATGCAGAAAAAAATTATATTCAATTTGCAACCTGATGGAGGTCAGTATAGATGGACTAATAGAACAAGTCCCACACACTGCTTGAAGGCCAAATATTTTTTCAGAGCTAGATGCAGAAAAAAATTATATTCAATTGGCAACCTGATGGAGGTCAGTATAGATGGACTAATAGAACAAGTCCCACACACTGCTAGAAGCCCAAATATTTTTTCAGAGCTAGATGCAGAAAAAAATTATATTCAATTTGCTACCTGATGGCGGTCAGTATAGATGGACTAATAGAACACGTCCCACACACTGCTAGAAGCCCAAATATTTTTTCAGAGGTAGATGCAGAAAAAAATAATTTTCAGTTTGCAACCTGATGGAGGTCAGTATAGATGGACTATTAGAACAAGTCCCACACACTGCTAGAAGGCCAAATATTTTTTCAGAGCTAGATGCAGAAAAATATTATATTCAACTTGCAACCTGATGGAGGTCAGTATAGACGGACTAATAGAACAAGTCCCACACACTGCTAGAAGGCCAAATATTTTTTCAGAGCTAGATGCAGAAAAAAATTATATTCAAATTTCAACCTGATGGAGGTCAGCATAGATGGACTAATAGAACAAGTCCCACACACTGCTAGAAGGCCAAATATTTTTTCAGAGCTAGATGCAGAAAAAAATTATATTCAGTTTGCAACCTGATGGAGGTCAGTATAGATGGACTAATAGAACAAGTCCCACACACTGCTAGAAGCCCAAATATTTTTTGAGAGCTAGGTGCAGAAAAAAATTATATTCAATTTGCAACGTGATGGAGGTCAGTATAGATGGACTAATAGAACAAGTCCCACACACTGCTAGAAGGCCAAATATTTTTTCAGAGCTAGATGCAGAAAAAAATTATATTCAATTTGCAACCTGATGGAGGTCAGTATAGATGGACTAATAGAACAAGTCCCACACACTGCTAGAAGGCCAAATATTTTTTCAGAGCTAGATGCAGATAAAAATTATTTTTAATTTGCAACCTGATGGAGGTCAGTATAGATGGAATAATAGAACAAGTCCCACACACTGCTAGAAGGCCAAATATTTTTTCAGAGCTAGATGCAGAAAAAATTTATATTCCATTTGCTACCTGATGGAGGTCAGTATAGATGGACTAATAGAACAAGTCCCACACACTGCTAGAAACCCAAATATTTTTTCAGTGGTAGATGCAGAAAAAAATTATTTTCAGTTAGCAACCTGATGGAGGTCAGTATAGATGGACTAATAGAACAAGTCCCACACACTGCTAGAAGGCCAAATATTTTTTCAGAGCTAGATGCAGAAAAATATTATATTCAATTTGCAACCTGATGGAGGTCAGTATAGATGGACTAATAGAACAAGTCCCACACACTGCTAGAAGCCCAAATATTTTTTCAGAGCTAGATGCAGAAAAAAATTATATTCAAATTGCAACCTGATGGAGGTCAGCATAGATGGACTAATAGAACAAGTCCCACACACTGCTAGAAGCTCAAATATTTTTCAGAGGTAGATGCAGAAAAAAATTATGTTCAATTTGCATCCTGATGGAGGTCACTATAGATGGACTAATAGAGCAAGTCCCACACACTGCTAGAAGGCCAAATATTTTTTCAGAGCTAGATGCAGAAAAAAATTATATTCAATTTGCAACCTGATGGAGGTCAGTATAGAATGACTAATAGAACAAGTCCCACACACTGCTAGAAGGCCAAATATTTTTTCAGAGCTAGATGCAGAAAAAAATTATATTCAGTTTGCAACCTGATGGAGGTCAGTATAGATGGACTAATAGAACAAGTCCCACACAATGCTAGAAGCCCAAATATTTTTTCAGAGGTAGATGCAGAAAAAAATTATATTCAGTTTGCAACCTGATGGAGGTCAGTATAGATTGACTAATAGAACAAGTCCCACACACTGCTAGAAGCCCAAATATTTTTTCAGAGCTAGATGCAGAAAAAAATTATATTCAATTTGCAACCTGATGGAGGTCAGTATAGATGGACTAATAGAACAAGTCCCACACACTGCTAGAAGCCCAAATATTTTTTCAGAGCTAGATGCAGAAAAAAATTATATTCAATTTGCGACGTGATGGAGGTCAGTAAAGATGGACTAATAGAACAAGTCCCACACACTGCTAGAAGGCCAAATATTTTTTCAGAGCTAGATGCAGAAAAAAATTATATTCAATTTGCAACCTGATGGAGGTCAGTATAGATGGACTAATAGAACAAGTCCCACACACTGCTAGAAGGCCAAATATTTTTTCAGAGCTAGATGCAGATAAAAATTATTTTGAATTTGCAACCTGATGGAGGTCAGTATAGATGGACTAATAGAACAAGTCCCACACACTGCTAGAAGGCCAAATATTTTTTCAGAGCTAGATGCAGAAAAAAATTATATTCCATTTGCAACGAGATGGAGGTCAGTATAGATGGACAAATAGAACAAGTCCCACACACAGCTAGAAGCCCAAATATTTTTTCAGAGGTAGATGCAGAAAAAAATTATATTCAGTTTGCAACCTGATGGAGGTCAGTATAGATGGACTAATAGAACAAGTCCCACACACAGCTAGAAGGCCAAATATTTTTTCAGAGCTAGATGCAGAAAAAAAATATATTCAATTTGTAACCTTATGGAGGTCAGTATAGATGGACTAATAGAATGATGCTATGCCCAAAAGGTTTTACTTCACTAGGTGCAGTAAAAAATTGGTATTCTATACACAGGTAGTGTAGCTTGCAACACAGATAGGCTACTCCACTGACTAACACACTCTGCAATAGGCCAAAAAGGATTAGCTTTGCTAGAGTTAGCCAAATGCTGTGAAAAAAACTTGCACAGCACTGGCACAGACCTGCTTGGCAAAAACTGATAGGAACTGATGTCACTTAGTCCTGAAAAGGACTGCAATTACAATTAGTCTTTACTCCCACAACCTATCTATTTAAGAGCACAGACCTGCCTGATAAAAGTCGTAGGAAATGCTGTAACCTAGTCCTAAAAAGGACTGCATTCACAACTATTCCCTACTCCCAAGCTATCTGTAGATTTGTGCGAAAATTGGCTTGAAATTAACAAGGTATAGCGCACACAGCAACAGCGGTGCCGTCTATCACGCAGCTGCAGCAGTGAGAAAATGGTGGCGACGGGTCAAATGGCTGGGTCTTATAGGGCGAGGACATGTGACATACACTGCCAATGACACATGCCCTTGCTTGTGTGAAAAAAAGCACTTCGCTCCGTGTGTGCGCTGCTGATAGGCTGACAGATTACACCTCCCCACTGTAAATGCGGGAAAGAGAAAAAAAAAATGGCATCTTCATTATTCCTGCAGAGATCCATCCCCTGCCCCTCCCCCCGCCCTGCTGTACACTCAAACTGCGTATTAACAATAATTTTCATCATTACTGAGAAAAAATCCAGTTATGATTTTGGTGCACGAACAGTTATCGAACATAACCTCGAACAGCCGAATTTTTTTCAAAACGTTCGTGTTCGCCGAACGGTTCGTACACCGCCCAAAACAGCTCAAATTTGAGATTGGCGAACAGATCGAGTCGAACAACGCTCATCTCTATTGGTAATGCCACCTGCTTTCTAACTGCGCAGAAGGAATCCTGCAGACCTCCTTACTATGCTGGCAGCAGGGCTCAACGGCATCCGTGTTTACTTTGAAATGTCTGGGAAATGTGAGACACACACCTGAGGATTTGTGGTCAGCCCTGGAGACCCAGTTTCATGAATGGTTGTCTCCACTGGACCTGCAACCAGGGAAGGCCGTGTGCGACAATGCTGCAAACCTGGGTGCGGCCCTTCGCCGGGGCAATGTCACACACGTGCCTTGTATGGCTCACGTGTTGAACCTGGTTGTCCAGCAATTTTTAGCCCACTATCCCGGACTAGATGGCCTTCTGCAGCGGGCACGGTCGCTGTGTGCTCACTTCCGCCATTCGCATCCCGCAGCTCTACGACTTACATCTCTACAGAAGTCGTTGGGCCTGCCAGTTCACCGGCTGAAATGCGATGTGCTGACATGGTTGAATTCAACTCTGCACATGTGGCAGCGACTGTGGCAGCACCGACAAGCCCTGGTGCAATACCTACTGATGTATAGCCTGGGCCAACGAGATCCAGAGGTGGGGCAAATCACGCTGCAGGAGTAGTCTCAGATCAGGGACCAATGAAGTTGATGCACCCCCTGGGCCATGGGGAACCCGGAGCCAGGCCGGTAAACGCTGGGGGTTTTAGTCACTGTGGCGGTGACCCGGTCCGTGACCCAGGGCGATCAATCCAAGGGTAATTTGAATATATGGGTTCTATAATGTCCGACTACGCCACCTGTGGAGTGCGGCCAAAGGGGCCGCCGCTGCGGAACAGTCCTCTGAAGCTGGTGGTTTTGCAGCAATGGTATTATTACTCCCCATAGGAAGAGTGTAGCTTCAGGGCAGTGTGGGTGGATGATGGTGGTGGTAGTGCAGGGAGTCAGTAATGAACCCAGAGTCAGTGTGATGCAGCCCCAAGATCTTTACTCACAGTTGTTGCAGTCCAGATTACAGGTATCAGAGCAATCTCCCCCCTCATGCAGTGCGTACTCAGTGAGGGGCTCAGTCCACCCCCAGATAGCTCCGGAGTGCTTAGCAGGACCCCCTTATGTGTGTCCTTTCTCTGGCCTTCTCCCTGCACCTCACACCCAGTGACACTTCTATCCAGTATCCTCGGGCCTTGGCGGGCGACGTGTGTTCCGTCCCCTGGGTCCTATGTGACTATCTTCTTAGTGAGACTGGTGTGGACTTTGGCCTGTAGTACATGAAATGCTGCAGCCTCCGGTTTCTAGTTGAGCCTTGCTGTTTCTCCGCTAGTTGAGGGACCGGTTCCCCTTATCTGGCCTGACCCCTCTACCTCCTGGTAGCAGCGGGCGTACGGGTGGCCTTCTGCACGGCCCATACCCCTTGGGTCCCTTCGGTTCCTGGAGCCTTCCTGCTCCCACTCCTCTCTTCTCTCCTTCAGTCCTGGGCCTCCCAGGCTAGGCCCGCCTCCGGAGCAGAGCTCATGCAGAGCCTCTGCTCCTGTCACTTCTCCTCCTCTGACTGGCTTGCTCTTTCTAAGATGGCTTCCTATTTATACTCTCCCTGTCATGTGATCCCCTAATCTGCTCCCCTAAGCACCAACTACATAGGACCCTCCCACCCGCTAGGGACCAGGGACTGTGCTCTCCCTTAGGAGCAATCTCGCCCTACCCCCACTGCGGGTATGTGTTGGATGCAGATGTTAGTGTCCCGAGCCATACTCCATCCTTACCTGAGGGTGAGATACCACACCTCTGGGTGAGATGCAGTAACTCTGTGGCGGCTGAACCCTCAGGGGTGCCACACACCCTTCTGCACAGTTTTGAAATGGCGAAGAAGATGTTTAGTGCTGACGACGATGCCATTATCAGCATGACTATTCCGGTGATTTACAAGCTGGAGCACACATTAAACAGAATTCAGAGTCAGGAGGTGGGACAAGAGGAGGTGGAGGAAGTAGAGGAGGAGTCATATGCGGAAGGGATAACATCTCCAAGGTCCAGACGGTCGGCAGCACCAAGGCGGCAGGCATGGGAGGGTGGGGGAGAGGGATTAACCAGGGCGCATGCTAGCAGCCAAACTATTGAGGAAGGTACAGGAGCCGAGGAAGAAGTGGAGGACGAACTGGCATTGAGCAGGTAAGACTCATCAGATGAGGGAAACCTTGATCACATTTCTGTTGTGCGAGGTTGGGGGGATAAGGCAGAGGAAGGAAGCATGATTCTTACCTCGCTACCAACACAACAAGGACTTGGTCCTCCTGGATGCGCAAGACACATGAGTGCCTTCTTGCTGCACTACCTGCAACATGACGCTCGGATTGTCAGAATTCAAAGTAATCCCGACTACTGGGTTGCCACACACTTAGATCCCCGGTACAAAAGTAAATTTGCCGAAATAATTCCTGCCATAGAAAGGGATTCACGCATGCAGGAGTATCTGCAGACGCTGTTGCTGAATCTTACATGTGCTTTTCCACAAAACAGCAGTGGTGCACGTAGTGAATCTCACAGTTCTAACTTGCCAACCGTGGGACTGTCGAGTCTTCATCACTCAAACCGAAACAGTAACACAGTATCTGCTGGTAACAGCAATTTTGTGGAATCATTTCACCACTTTTTTAGACCATCCTTTGCAAGGCCACAGGAGACAAGAAGTCTGACACATAGTCAACGCCTAGAGAGGATGGTACAGGAGTATCTCCAAGTGAACATCGAAGCCATGACTGTGTCACTGGACCCTTGGTCATTTTGGGATTCCTATCTGGAAAAGTGGCCGGAGCTCGCCTCTCACGCCTTGGAGATCTTGTCATGCCCTGCAGCCAGCGTTCTCTCTGAAGGTGTGTTCAGCGCTGCTGGTGGTGTGCTGACAGATAAGCGCACACGGCTGTCCACTGAGAATATAGACAGACTCACGTTCCTAAAGATGAACAAATCATGGATTCGGAATAACTTTTCTACCCCTGTGTCATCCTGGGGAGACTAAAAGCTTGAGGATTTGGTAAAATCACCTCACCAACCATTTTAAGCAACTGTGGGGCAATTGATGCCACTTAACCCTAGAACGCATGACCATAAAAATCTACACTTTCACATACCTGGGGCTTTTAGGCCCGTGTGAAAATAACATGGAATAACTCAAACTCAAATGACAAACAACTATATACATGAAGTATACCAAGGGTTTCAAAATTCTAACTAAAGTAATCTTGCAGTAAATAGAAAACAATTAACAGGGCAGGACTGCGAGGCCCCAGGTATGCGTGCTGGGGTTAAGTGGTGTCTGTGCCTCAATTTTGGGAAAAAATGGAGACTCTTTTTGGAGTCCTCTTGCTGTGTCTTACGTGACGTTGGCATAGTCAATTTCAGGTGGGTTGGGTCGCCCCCCCCCCTTTTTAACTGTAAGAAACTACATACACTATGGCTTGGGGAAACACAGATGGTTGAGCCTGAAGAGCTGTTTACTCAGAGGTCTGCTCCAAAGCTTCAGTGTCTGCTAGTCAGCGTAGAATTTTTAACTGCATCTAGCCTAGGCAATACTTTGGGCATAGTTGCCCAGCTGCGAAGCAAGCTGCACCGCCTGTGTATCTAATAAGAATTTTTAAATGCATCTAGCCTAGGCAGACTGTGGGGACCCCCAACCAAACCCAGACGCTCAGCCCCCCTACCGCCCCCCTTTCCTTGACATTACAATAATGTAACTCTTACAACTGGATGGATGAGCATCGCTCACAGCTTTATTAACTCTTTATACTCATTCCATTAGAAAGGCATTTTATTTCTAAAATAATTCAGCTTGTTGCAGCATGCCCTGGGTCTCCACTCCGGCAAGTTGGCCAACAAGTGTAACTCTCCAACATGTCCTTTCTATTTCCAGGCCACGGAGGATACTGCGTACTCATATGCAGGACTCTGACCCCCACCCATCACTCTTAACGCTTGTTCCACTCCGTCCTGGAGTCCTGACAGGAATATGTCCAGTCCAATATCCATTAAGTGAACACCGTCAGGCCGTATGAGGCCTGCTTTATCTCCTTCCAGTTGTCGGTGTCGTATCACTACACCACCTCTGTCTCTTCTAAATTTTGCCATCCGAATATTTATTACCTGCCTTCTCCATTCGATGGCCGAGATGTCTCGCGCACCTTGCCATACCGCTATCGGCACAATCTCTGACCATAATATAGCTAGTTTTGTGAAAAATTCTCTGAAGCACTCAGTGTCTAGTTTCATTATTGCCATTAGTTATGCACTCTTGTGATGACCTAGGTTGTTTCCCCCGGCCTGTATAACTAAGATGACCAGACCTCTTGCCTCTCTCCCTACCTTGATTACCTCCATTAGTACCTGTGGCCATAGCAGGCCACTAATACCTCTCCAGCTGCAATATGTGTTATGAAATTCTAATTTCCTCCCGCCTGGGCGGACTTTCGCCCTTTTTTCTGCCCAATATATATACGAGTGGCCTATCACCCCCACTGTTGGCTTAGCGTCACCTGTAAAAGAAACAAACCACGTTAGGATAACATGTCCGGTCTTATGTATCTCGCCAAACACGTGGATCGCCATCTCCCTATCCTCTGAACTTCCGTTTCTGACAGTCCTGCTCTTGATGCTTCCGTGGCTGCGCCTATGCGGAATGAGTGTGTCCCGTAATCTTTGGGGTGGTTCCCTGCCGATGTTATGCATTTATTAAATATAGCTTGGAACTGGTATCTTGATAATGGCTTTCCATCAATGTGTGATAGGAAGAAATTACTTTGTGATCTGATGGTTATATATGTTTTTACTATTGTTACCTGACTCAGTGTACCGTTTGTGGGTTGTAGAAGTACCCAAGTGCCCCTGCCCGCTGGAACCATTTTCGATTGGAGTATGCGTAGATGTATTGCATTATTGGCTATGACTACGTCCTGGTGTAATAAGCCTCCACTGGTGGTAATTTTGGATTGAGGGACTAATTCGCTTATGCATAGCGCCCCGAAGAAGGAGATCGCAAATGCAGTAGACAGTAGTGTTGCTTCAAATTGTGAGTGTCATGTTAATGGTGTTAGGGATATGATGTGAGAAATCAATTTTAGTGACACGGGACGGGACGTCTACACTCCTGACTTGGCTGACCCCTTTTCCACCCTTTTATGGATTGTCTGATGATGAATCTTTGTCACATCTCCCCAATTCAGTAGTTGGAAGTGAAATGCTACTCCGGTCAGACACCACTGCGCTGACACCCCTGATATGCCCCTCATCTTTAGCTGGTGGAGAAATTCTATGGTGACTTGTGATCTGGCTTAATCACAATGGTCAACCCGTCTGCCTGCTACTAGTCAAGTCCACTCTTCCCATGCCTTACCGTATGCTTGCCACATCGACGGGGCAACTGACGCTCTGATTAATGGCATCAACTATTCGCCACTAGATCCCATAGGGAGGGTGGGCAACTGTTGCCCGATGGGTGGGTATTGGGGAAGAGCTCTGTGAAAATCTGCCAATTGAATTGTGATAAAGCGTTAGCAGCAGCTTTAGACCCCTCAGCATCGTGGCTAGCGCGGACCCATACATTGTGTTTTAGGCACAGCAATGCTAGCCAGCATAGTAGGCCTAGCACTGGGAGAGATGATGATGACATCTTATTAATGCAGTGCGCTAGGCTGGTGTTTTTTGGTATGAAGCGTATATTTTTGTTAGCCAGGCGCGCGCCCCATATTTCTGTTGCTACCACTATTGGGAAGAAAAATTATTTTCAGGGCTAGATGCAGCTAAAAATTATTATTAATTTCAAAGCTGGTGGCGCTTTGTATAAATGACCTAATACAAAGAGTACCACACACTGCTACAAGCCAAAATATTTTTTCAGAGCTAGATGGAGATAAAAATTTTATTGAATTTGCAACCTGGTGGAGGTTAGTATAGATGGACTAATAGAACAAGTCTCACACACTGCTGAAAGCCGAAATATTTTTTCAGAGCTATATGCAGATAAAAATTAAATTGAATTTGCAACCTGGTGGAGGTTAGTATAGATGGTCTAATAGAACAAGTCTCACACACTGCTACAAGCTGAAATATTTTTTCAGAGCTAGATGCAGATAAAAATTATATTGAATTTGCAACCTGGTGGAGGTTAGTATAGATGGACTAATAGAACAAGTCCCACACACTGCTACAAGCCGAAGCCCAAATATTTTTTCAGAGCTAGATGCAGATAAAAATTATATTGATTTTGCAACCTGGTGGAGGTTAGTATAGATGGACTAATAGAACAAGTCCCACACACTGTTACAAGCCGAAATATTTTTTCAGAGCTAGATGCAGATAAAAATTAAATTGAATTTGCAACCTGGTGGAGGTTAGTATAGATGGTCTAATAGAACAAGTCTTACACACTGCTACAAGCTGAAATATTTTTTCAGAGCTAGTTGCAGAAAAAAATTATATTGAATTTGCAACCTGGTGGAGGTTAGTATAGATGGACTAATAGAACAAGTCCCACACACTGCTACAAGCCGAAGCCCAAATATTTTTTCAGAGCTAGATGCAGATAAAAATTATATTGATTTTGCAACCTGGTGGAGGTTAGTATAGATGGACTAATAGAACAAGTCCCACACACTGTTACAAGCCGAAATATTTTTTCAGAGCTAGATGCAGATAAAAATTAAATTGAATTTGCAACCTGGTGGAGGTTAGTATAGATGGTCTAATAGAACAAGTCTTACACACTGCTACAAGCTGAAATATTTTTTCAGAGCTAGTTGCAGAAAAAAATTATATTGAATTTGCAACCTACATAGTACATAGTTTGAAAAGCCGAATAAAGACTTGCGTCCATCAAGTTCGACCTGTAAGTTCTGTAGTTGCTAAAGTTGATCCAGAGGAGGGCAAAAACCCCAAATGATTTAGCCAATCTTCACCTGAGGAAAAATTCCCTCCCGACTCTGAAACCAGCAGTCAGAATAAATCCCTGTATCAACCTACTATTTTATTCTATTTTTAAGTATATGCAGAAATCTGCCTGGTATCTAGAAAAGCATCCAGTCCCCGCTTGAACTGGTGTAGTGAATCCGACATTACCGTCTCCTCACTCAGTGAATTCCATATTCTCACTGCTCTTACCGTAAAGAACCCCTTCCTATGCTGGTGCTGAAACCTTTTCTCTTCCAGTCTTAGTGAGTGCCCTCTTGTTACCGTAATATCCCTCCTTTTGAACAAATCCCGGGCAAGGTCTCTATACTGTCCCCTAACATATTTGTACACATTTATTATGTCCCCCCTCAACCTTCTTTTTTCCAGGCTGAATAGTCCAAGTTTTGCCAACCTCTCTGGGTATTGCAGTCCCTCCATTCCCTTTATTAATTTTGTTGCCCTCCTTTGTACCTTTTCAAGCTCATTTATATCCTTTCTATATATTGGGGCCCATAACTGAGCACAGTATTCCAAGTGTGGTCTGACCAGTGCTTTGTACAGTGGAAGAACAATGTTCTCATCCTTTGCAGCTATACCTCTTCTGATACATCCCATTACCCTGTTTGCCCTTACAGCAGCGGCCTGACTTTGGGCACTCCAATTTAGTTTGCTATCAATCAAGATGCCCAAGTCCTTCTCCATCTCTGAATTCCCCAATGATTTCCCATTCAGTGAGTACTGGTGACTTCCATTTTTCCTTCCCATATGTATGACCTTACATTTCTCCTCGTTAAACCTCATTTGCCATTTAATGCTCCACCTACCCAGCTTATCCAAATCCCTCTGAAGGTCTTCACTATCCTCTTTTGTATTAATTGTTTTACATAACTTTGTGTCATCTGCAAATATTGATATTTTACTATTTATCCCGTTGACTATGTCGTTAATAAAGATATTAAATAACATTGGGCCTAGTACAGACCCCTGTGGTACCCCACTAGTGACGCTTACCCAATCTGAGTATATTCCATTTATAACCACCCTCTGCCTTCTATCCTTTAGCCAGTTAGCTACCCACTTGCAGACATTTTCCCCCAGCCCCATCATTCTCATTTTGTATACCAACCTATTATGTGGCACGCTATCGAACGCTTTTGAGAAGTCGAGATACACGACATCCACTGGTTCCCCCTGATCTACTCGAGAGCTAACCTCCTCGTAGAAGTCAATCAGGTTTGTTTGGCAGGAGCGATTCCTCATGAATCCATGTTGGTTCGGGGTTAATAGATTATTAGCGTCAAGATGCTCCATGATTGCCTCATTAATAAAGCCTTCAAAAATTTTGCCCACAACGGACGTCAGACTCACCGGCCGATAGTTTCCGGCGTCACTTTTTGCTCCCTTTTTGAATATTGGCACTACATTCGCCTGTCGCCAATCAAGTGGTACAGACCCAGTCTCAACAGAGTCCTTAAATATAAGATATAACGGTCTGTCTATCACATTACTTAGTTCCCTTAGTACCCGTGGGTGTATGCCATCAGGTCCTGGTGATTTGTTTATTTTAATGTTACTGAGGCGTTTCTGTACCCCAGCTTGGGTTAGATTTGTCATACTTAGTGGAGGATTAAGCTTGTCACTTCTCATTTCGCCTGTTAGTTCTTTTTCCTTTGTGAAAGTTGACGAAAAAAATTTATTTAATAGATTAGCTTTATCCTCATCTTTCTCTATGATTTTGCCTTCATCACTTTTTATCGGTCCAATATTATTCGATTTAATCCTTTTACTATTTATATACGTAAAGAACAGTTTGGGATTTGATCTACTTTCCCTAGCAATACGTCTCTCTGTTTCCTCCTTTGCTATTTTTATTTGTTTTCTGCAGGTTCTCGTTTTTTCCTTGTAACACATTAGTGCCTCCTTGCTGTTTTCCTGTTTTAATCTCTTGAATGCCTCTTTTTTGCTATTTAACGCCCCTTTTACGTTCTTATTCAACCATATTGGTTTCCTCTTATTTCTGGCCCTTTTATTCCCATACGGTATATACCTCTCGCACTGAGTATTCAGAATTCTTTTGAAGGTTTCCCATTTACTATTCGTATTTCCTTGATTAAAAACTTTGTCCCAGTCTATAAGTTGAAGGTTTTCTTTCAGCTGATCAAACTTCGCCCTCCTAAAGTTTAATGTTTTAGTTGTTCCCTTATTGATAACCCTACTGAAGGGCATTTTGAAATTGATAATATTATGATCGCTATTACCTAGGTGCCCCCCTATCTGTACCTCAGTTATTCTATCAGGCGTATTAGTCAATATTAAGTCCAACACTGCCTTCTCTCTCGTTTGTTCCTGCACTAGTTGGGAGAGATAATTATCCTTGATATTTGTCAAGAACCTTTTTCCTTTCTGCGATCTACAGGTTTCTGTTTCCCAGTCAATATCCGGGTAGTTGAAGTCCCCCATTACAATCACCTCATTATGTTTTGCTACTTTGTCTATTTGTCCTAATAGCAGTTTCTCATTCTCCTCTGTTATATTGGGTGGCTTATAGCAGACCCCCAGTAATATTTTATTATTATTTTTTGCCCCCTCTATCTCTACCCACATGGACTCGACCCCCTCTTCTCCCTCTCCTATATCTTCCCTTAGTCTGGGCTTTAGACGTGACTTTACATATAAGCAGACTCCTCCGCCCTTCCCCTGTTTCCGGTCCCTTCTAAATAAACTATAATCTGTTAAATTTACCGCCCAGTCGTAGCTATCGTCTAGCCAAGTCTCTGTTATACCTACGATGTCATACCTCTCCTCCGATATAAGCGCCCGCAGCTCATCCGCCTTATTGGTCAGGCTTCTTGCGTTGGTCAGCATGCAAGATAAAACTTTGGGGTTATTTAGCATCCTATTCTTCTCTAACGATCTAACTGTACTATCCCCACCCCCCTCTCCACCCTCATTATATTCACTTCTCCCCTTCCCCCTTGCTTGCCTCACATCCCACCTATTTCCTTGGTTTCCCCCCCCCGTCTCTAGTTTAAAAACTCCTCCAACCTATTAGCCATCTTCTTCCCCAGCACCGCTGCACCCTCCCCATTGAGGTGCAGCCCGTCCCTACGGTAGAGCCTGTAGCCGACAGCGAAGTCGGCCCAGTTCTCCATGAAACCAAACCCTTCTGCCTTGCACCAACTCTTTAGCCACTTATTCACCTCCCTAACCTCCCGTTGGCGCTCCTGTGTGGCTCGCGGGATTGGTAGTATTTCTGAGAAAACTACCTTGGAGGTCCTTGCCCTAAGCTTCCTACCTAGATCCCTGAAATCATTTTTAAGGACCCTCCATCTACCACTCACTTTGTCATTGGTGCCAATGTGGACCATGACCGCTGGGTCTTCGCCAGCCCCACCCAGTAACCTGTCAACCCGATCCGCGATGTGCCGGACTCGAGCGCCAGGGAGGCAGCACACCGTTCGGCGATCCCGGTCTTTGTGACAGATTGCCCTGTCTGTCCCCCTAATAATAGAGTCACCCACTACCAGGACCTGTCTAGCCTGCCCTACACTTCCCCCCTCCCCCTCATTACTGGAGCATACACTCCCCCGGCGGTCAGAGGATCTGTCGTGCTCCAATAATGCCGGTTCTGAACCAGCCTTCCTATACTTCTTCCCTCTATCCCTTCTAACCGTTACCCAGCTCCCTGCCTGTTCAGCCTGCGCTTCCCCACTAAGCTCCACCCCCAGTGTTGACCCATTGAGTGTCTGCTCGGTGAGCAGCAAACTCCGTTCCATGTTGTCGATGCTCCTCAGTACCGCTATCTGAGCACTTAGATCCAGGATTTGGGCTTCCAAGTGCACGATATGCTCACATCTCTCGAAGCAGTATGGATCCCTGAGCGGTAGCTCAGGGAATGCATACATTGCGCAAGATGTACACTGCACGGCTCCGGCCAACATGGACGTCATTCTAAATATGGGGATACAGTCAGTATATATGTACAAGTACAAAACACAATTATTTATATATAGGTGTATGGACGGGGATCAATTAGGGATGTGCAAGTGTATCGATTAGATATCGGCGCGGGATCAGTTAAGTATGGACGGGGGATCAATTAAGTATCAATTAAGTATGGACGGGGGATCAGCTGAGTGGGTCAGGTGGATTAATTAAGTG
This sequence comes from Phyllobates terribilis, assembly GCF_046119375.1. Taxonomy (NCBI): domain Eukaryota; kingdom Metazoa; phylum Chordata; class Amphibia; order Anura; family Dendrobatidae; genus Phyllobates; species Phyllobates terribilis. The sequence goes on along the minus strand of NW_027362767.1, from coordinate 344,496,690 downwards.
TGGACGGTGTGTCAATTAACTATGGACTGGGATCAATAAGTATGGACTGGGGAAATAATTAATTGTGGACTAGGGATTCAATCAATTAATTATGGACAGGGGGTTTAATTAAATAGGATGGGGGGTAAAGCAAAAAAATAGGTATGGACGGTGGGTCAATTAACTAAGGACTGGGGATCAATAAGTATCAATAATATCAATAAATATGGACTGGGGAAATAATTAATTGTGGTCTGGGGAATCAATTAATTATGGACAGGGGTTAATTAAATATGGTGGGGGATAAGGCAAATAGATAGGGACTGGGGATGAGTAAAAGTGGACAAGGGGAATCTATTAAATAGGACAAGGGGGATCAATTATGGGCTGGGGGGGTCAATCATTTAAATGTGGTCAGGGGGATCACTTTAATATGGACGGGGGGTGGTCGGGGATCAATTAAATGAGGACGGGGGGGTCAATATAATGTGGTCAGAGGGATCAGTTAAATATGGACGGGGGTGTTCAGGGGAATCAATTTAAATATGGACGGGGGGGTAATCAATTAAATATGGACTAGGGAATACAATACAATTACAATACAGATACAAATACAATACAGTACAGTACACACTTGGGTTCAGTAGGGCCGCTTATCGCGGCCTCCTGCCCCTCACTCACCTCCTCTAGGGACGCTGCACGCTATCACAGCGCGCTTGTCCCTCCGGTCGCCTCTTACCGGTCCTCCTGATCACCTCCTGGTAACCACCACCTGGCACCCTCCGCTGGCCGGCACTGCACGCTGCCACAGCGCTCTCTTGCGCTCGTCCCTCCGGTCGCCTCCTACTGGTCCTCCCGGTCAGCTCGGTCACCTCCGCCTGGCTCTCCTCCCTTCCCAGGAGCTCTCTCCACACACAGCACAACTCTTGCAGCACACGGCAGGCTCCGCCTCCACCACTTCCTGTCAGGCCTCCTCCCACTTCCTGTCAGCCGACAACCTGGTGGAGGTTAGTATAGATGGACTAATAGAACAAGTCCCACACACTGCTACAAGCCGAAGCCCAAATATTTTTTCATAGCTAGATGCAGATAAAAATTATATTGAATTTGCAACCTGGTGGAGTTTAGTATAGATGGACTAATAGAATGATGCTATGCCCAAAAGGTTTTACTTCACTTGGTGCAGTAAAAAAATTTGTATTCTATACACAGTTGATGTAGCTTGCAACACAGATAGGCTATTCCACTGACTAACACACTCTGCAATAGGCCAAAAAGTATTTGCTTTGCTAGATTTACCCAAATGCTGTGAAAAAAACTTGCACAGCCCTGGCACAGACCTGCCTGGCAAAAAGTGATAGGAACTGATGTAACCTAGCCCTGAAAAGGACTGCAATTACAATTAGTCTTTACTCCCAACCTATCTATTTAAGAGCACAGACTGGCCTGATAAAAGTCGCAGGAAATGATGTAACCTAGTCCTTTAAAGGAATGCAATCACAACTATTCCCTACTCCCAAGCTATCTGTAGATTTGTGCGAAAATTGGCTTGAAATTAACAAAGTATAGCGCACAAAGCAACAGCGGTGCCGTCTAACAAGCAGCTGCAGCAGTGAGAAAATGGTGGCGACAGGGAAAATGGCTGGGTCTTATAGGGCAAGGACATGTGACATACACTGCCAATGACACATGCCCTTGCTTGTGTGAAAAAAAGCAGTTCGCTCCGTGTGTGCACTGCTGATAGGCTGACAGATTGCACCTCCCCACTGTAAATGCGGGAAAGAGAAAAAAAAATGGAGATCTTCATTCTTTCTGCAGAGATCCATCCCCTGCCCCTCCCCCCGCCCCGCTGTACACTCAAACTGCGTATTAACATTAATTTTCAGCATTACTGAGAAAAAATCCAGTTATGATTTAGGTGCACGAACAGTTATCGAACACAACCTCGAACAGCCGAATTTTTTTCAAATTGTTCGTGTTCTCCGTACGGCTCGAACACCGCCCAAAACAGCTCGAATTTGAGATTGGCGAGCAGTTTGAGTCAAACACCGCTCATCTCTAATCATATCTCATCCCAACTGTTGATCAATGTCAAGTTACAAGCTAAGTTTCTTTGTACTTTGATATCCAAGTGCTGTGTTATCTGAGTCAAGGGAACCTTTTATAGATCTGCCACTCTCCCTGCTTCCATGTTGGGTGCCTCCACTATTAAGCACCAACTCTCTCTTCTAGTGCGTGGCTTTGACAGCAGGGAAGGCAATGTGAACTTCAGTGTGCAATGATTGCAATCCATGAGTGTCACCAAAACTTGAATATAAATGTCACTAGACCTATCAAAAAGTTCCTGCTGGCTGAACAATCAGCTAGCATACCAATGACAGGGCTATTTCAATCTCCAAAAATGGGCACACAATACTTATTTAAATCCATATGTAGCACTTGCTTTCAACAATTCCAAACTGTCTGACAAACTTCTCTGATAAAAAATTACTTTAGATCTTTTATTTTTTAATAAAATTAAAGGGGTAAGCTACTTTTTATTTATATTTACAAGTAGAAGAGCTAGGGTATTTAATTCATTTACCTAAATAATGTTATTACCAGAGAACTGTTGATATGCGTATTTGCAAATTGTAACCCCCGCTGTTGAGTACAGTCAAATTGATTGACAGTATCATCAGTATCATAAAGTTTCCAGGCCACTGTACTGAAAATGCAGCTCATCAGAGAAAATTAACTTTACTCCTCCCAGGAGCCATCGGTTTCAGTCAAACCGATGTGCTGATATGATTACAGCTCTGTACTGTGAGCAGCAGATGTAACAACTCACCTGCACTTTGACTGACAGTCGGCTCTGCACTGACCTACTGCAGAGCAGGCTGTCAGTCAAGGTACTGAGGAATACTTGCACAATCTCTCAATGTGTAATGAAAGGTGACTGCATCCACGCTGGCACACCTGTTAGACTGAAAGCTGGAAGCTCCCAGAAGAAATAAAGATTCAGTACAGAGGCTGGGCAACTTCTTAACACTATTAAGCTGCAGATTAACCCTAAATCTGCAGGTTATTAGCATTATCCAACATGGTAGACACTAGAGTTGAGCCACCCCCGTAGTGTTCGAGTTCGGTTCAGTTGGTCGAACACCCGTATGTTCGTCGAACTGTTCGTCGAACTGTTCATCGAACACCTTCGAACACCATTAAAACCAATGGCAGGCAAACAAAAACACATAGAAACACAGAGAAAACACCTTCAAAGGTGTCCAAAACCTGACAAACTGCTCAGAAGACACAAATAACACATGGAAAAGAGACAAGTACATATAGTCATGAGAAAAGAAAAGAGGTGGAGGAGTAAAAGGAGGGGGAGACACAGATATAGGCATGTCATGCCCTTCTAAAACCAAAAACGTGCGAAGCTGACACGGCCAGCCCGTTCCTGCCCTTGCGACCTCCGTGTCGCCGAGTTTGTGCCCGAGCTGTGACGGCCAGCCCCCCTCTCCCAATACTGGCGCCTGTCCGCTGGTGGGTCAAACGAGCCCCCCTGTGGTGGAGGCAGGTCTAAGCTTTTTAATTTAAATTGTCTCTCTAATTTGAATGAATACACTTTAAATCCTTTTACAAGGATCTATTGGAAGGCAAGTCTGATGCCAGCAGCTGCGGGAATTCCAGCTCCAGTAGTGTCCACTAAAGCTGCTGCAGTTAAAAAGGTTTTATAAGGATCGAGCTTGGCGGTCCACCGCAAGGCGTCCTATCGCCAGTCCAAGCCCCTGTGCCTTGGGGTGCCTCCCCGATGCTCTTCACTGAGTGTCCCGGGGGCCCGAAGCATTTCCTTTGAAAAATTTAAGTGTCCAAACTACAGGTGGTGTAGCTTGCTTAACAGGTGGGATAATCCGCTGACTAGCCGACACTGCTACTAGGTCCAAAGTATTTCCTGGGCTAGATGCATTTAAAAATTTGTAATTAGATCTACAGGCGGTGGCTACTCCTCTGACTAGCAGACACTGCTACTAGGCCCAAAGTATTGCCTGGGCTAGATGCAGTTAAAAATTTGTAATTAGATTTACAGGCGGTGGCTACTCCGCTGACTAGCAGACACTGCTACTAGGTCCAAAGTATTTCCTGGGCTAGATGCAGTTAAAAATTTGTAATTAGATCTACAGGCGTTGGCTACTCCTCTGACTAGCAGACACTGCTACTAGGCCCAAAGTATTGCCTGGGCTAGATGCAGTTAAAAAATTTTAATTAGATCTACAGGCGGTGACTACTCCGCTGGCTAGCAGACACTGCTACTAGGCCCAAAGTATTGCCTGGGCTAGATGCAGTTAAAAATTTGTAATTAGATACTCTCGTTGGATGCTGAGAAAGCGTTCCATAGAGTCTCCTGGCACACCATATATTATTTTCTTAAAAAGCTTGGGGTAGGGGTCTAGGGGACCCTTTTATAGCCAAAATCATGGCCCTGTATCGCAATCCGTCAGCTAGGCTGAAGATAAATGGAACTTTTTCATCACCTTTCATAATCACCAATGGGACAAGGCAGGGATGTCCTCTGTTCCCTCTCTCATACATCCTAGTGATGGAGCACCTGCTCTCATCAATTCGCGATAAACTCAATATTAGGTGAATTGAGGCGGGAGGCACCGAGTACAAGTGCTCTGCATTTGCTGATGATGTCCTTGTATATATCACTCAATCACATATATCCATCCCTGCTGTTATGGCTGAAATAGATCACTTTGTTACATGGTCAAATTTTAAAATCAATGCAGTGAAGTCTGAGGCCCTCGATGTCTCCCTCCCCAAATCCATACAGGATTCCATCCAGTCCAACTTTCCCTTTGCCTGGCCCTCACAGGGTATCAAATACTTAGGAATTCATATTCATAGAGACCTCTCCCATCTATTTTATCTTAATTTTGGGCCCTTTATTGAACAACTCCATAAAGATCTTGCTTCTTGGACGGTGAAGGATTTTTCCTGGTTCGGCAGAATAAGTATACTAAAAATGAACGTCCTACCTAAACTCTTATACCTCTTCCAAACCATTCCCATGGTAATTCCCTCAAATCCTTGGAAAAGACTACGCAGTAGGATGACACTGGTGGGGCAGATGGTCGTTGTCCCGGCCCGCTAGGCCGCATTGTAGCACAGTGAGCTGCGCACTGCAACTTATGCTTCATATCCATGTGACGGTTCATGCATGAAGTACTCAAACTATGTATTTTTTGGCCTCTACTTAGCTTTTGGTGACAAATGTTACAGATAACATGGGTTGGGTCATCCTTAGCGATCTGAAAAAATGCACAGGCTATGCAAGGTTTAGAGCCCTTGCGACTCTGCTACTAGCAATACTATCAAATGATTGGCTGGGTTAGATGCAGAGCGTCTGGGTTTGGTTGGGGGTCTCCACAGTCTGCCTAGGCTAGATGCAGTTAAAAATTCTCATTAGATACACAGGCGGTGCAGCTTGCTTCGCAGCTGCGCTAATACGCCCAAAGTATTGGTAGACTCTATACTAAATAAGGAAGGATTCACTGACTGTGGTGGCCCCTCCGTGGGCCGTGGCGATTGGTGGAGATTTGGTGGATGATTATAGGAGAAAGCTCCTTAAAAGAGAAAGTTGGTGGATTTATACTTTAAATACACATGTACCAGCGGGTTTAAACATCAGACATGATTTGATGTATCATTATGAGTGATCATTTATAGATTATTATTATATATATGTTCCTTTTTTCTTCTTTTCTTTTTCTTTTTGATTATTTACATTTATATGCATTGTTTCTATGCTATAAGATTTTAACATGGTATGTATGTTTAAATTTCTGGTTAACTCAGCCTTGAACAGGTGCATAGCAGGACATGACATATAAATACCACTTCCTTGCTGTTTTTTTGCTATGCAATGATTAAGAACTCGTATATATATTCTGCAGAAAGAAGGGTGAAAGTCCGCCCAGGCGGGAGGAAATTGGAGTTTCATAACACATATTTGAACTGGAGAGGTATTAGAGGCCTGCAATGGCCACAGGTTCTAATGGAGGTAATCAAGGTAGGGAGAGAGGCAAGAGGTCCGGTCATCTTAGTTATACAGGCCGGGGGAAACTACATAGCTTATCACAAGAGCGCATAACTAATGGCAATAATGAAACTAGACATTGAGCGCTTCAGAGAATTTTTCACAAAACTAACTATAGTATGGTCAGAGATTGTGCCGAGAACGGTATGGCAAGGTGCGTGAGACAAGGCAAGGCAGGTAATAAATATTCGGATGGCAAAATTTATAAGAGACAGAGGCTGTGTAGTGATACGACATCGACAACTGGATGGAAATAAAGCAGGCCTCATACGGCCAGATGGTGTTCACTTAATGGATATTGGACTGGACACATAGGCGGATTATAATGAGGGCAATCCGGGCGACCGCCGGGGGCCCCGAGCCTCCAGAGGGCCCGCGGCTCCGGGCGGGGTGTCTAATGCCGGATTGCCCTCATTATATGTGCGGGCTGCCGCGGCACATACTGGTAGCAGTGGCGGGCGGGGGGGCCCCCAGCAGCGGCCGCCGCTACTTCTTCATCCGCCGGGCCAGCACTGCAGCAGTTAACTTCCCTGTGCTGGCCCGGCCGTGTCACTGCTAGGAGACACGGCCCTGTGCGCTACCGTGTCTCCTAGCTGTGACGTCACGCAGTGCGCACCCGGCCTGCACTGCTGCACCGAAGAGCCTGAGAACTGGAGCCGAGCCGGGGAATGGTTAGTGTGTATGTGTGTGTGTGTGTGTGTGTGTATGTGTGTATGTGTATGTATGTATGTGTATGTGTATGTGCATGTATGTGTGTGTGTATGTGTGTATGTGTATGTGTGTGTATGTATGTGTATGTATGTGTATGTGTGTATGTGTGTGTATGTATGTGTGTGTATGTATGTGTATGTATGTGTGTGTGTATGTGTGTGTATGTGTGTATGTATGTGTGTGTGTATATGTGTGTGTGTGTGTATTTGTGTGTGTGTGTGTGTGTGTGGGCAGATGTCATTGTGTGATGTCTGTTTGTGTGTATGTCTGTGTGTGTGTGTGTGTATGTGTCTGTGTGTGTGTGCGTGTGTGTGGGCAGATGTCATTGTGTGATGTCTGTTTGTGTGATGTCTGTGTGTGTGGGCAGATGTCATTGTGTGATGTCTGTTTGTGTGTGTGTGTGGGCAGATGTCATTGTGTGATGTCTGTTTGTATGTGTGTGGGGGGGGGGGCAGATGTCATTGTGTGATGTCTGTTTGTGTGTGTGTGTGTGGGCAGATGTCATTGTGTGATGTCTGTTTGTGTGTATGTGTGTGTGGGCAGATGTCATTGTGTGATGTCTGTTTGTATGTGTGTGTGTGTGTGGGCAGATGTCATTGTGTGATGTCTGTTTGTGTGTGTGTGTGGGCAGATGTCATTGTGTGATGTCTGTTTGTGTGTGTGTGTGTGTGTGTGTGGGCAGATGTCATTGTGTGATGTCTGTTTGTATGTGTGTGTGTGTGTGTGTAGGCAGATGTCATTGTGTGATGTCTGTTTGCGTGTGTGTGTGGGCAGATGTCATTGGGTGATGTCTGTGTGTGTATGTGTGTGTGTGCGTGTGTGTGTGGGCAGATGTCACTGTGTTATGTCTCTCTGTGTGTGTGGGAAGATGTCATTGTGTGATGTCTGTGTGTGTGTGTGTGTGGGCAGATGTCATTGTGTGATGTCTGTTTGTGTGTGTGTGTGGGCAGATGTCATTGTGTGATGTCTGTTTGTGTGTGTGTGTGTGTGTGTGTGTGTGGGCAGATGTCATTGTGTGATGTGTGTTTGTGTGTGTGTGTGGGCAGATGTCATTGTGTGATGTCTGTTTGTGTGTGTGTGTGAGTGGGCAGATGTCATTGTGTGATGTCTGTTTGTGTGTGTGTGTGTGTGTGGGCAGATGTCATTGTGTGATGTCTGTTTGAATGTGTGTGTGTGTGTGTGTGTAGGCAGATGTCATTGTGTGATGTCTGTTTGCCTGTGTGTGGGCAGATGTCATTGTGTGATGTCTGTGTGTGTATGTGTGTGTGTGTGTGTGTGTGGGCAGATGTCACTGTGTGATGTCTGTGTGTGTGTGTGGGAAGATGTCATTGTGTGATGTCTGTGTGTGTGTGTGTGGGCAGATGTCATTGTGTGATGTCTCTTTGTGTGTGTGTGTGGGCAGATGTCATTGTGTGATGTCTCTTTGTGTGTGTGTGTGTGTGGGCAGATGTCATTGTGTGATGTCTGTTTGTGTGTGTGTGTGTGTGTGGGCTGATGTCATTGTGTGATGTCTGTTTGTGTGTGTGGACAGATGTCATTGCATGATGTCTGTTTGTGTGTGTGTGTGTGTGGGCAGATGTCATTGTGTGATGTCTGTTTGTGTGTGCGTGTGTGTGTGTGTGGGCAGATGTCATTGTGTGATGTCTGTTTGTATGTGTGTGTGGGCAGATGTCATTGTGTGATGTCTGTATGTGTGTGTGTGTGTGTGTGTGTGTGTGTGTGTGTGGGCAGATGTCATTGTGTGATGTCTGTTTGTGTGTGTGTGTGTGGGCAGATATCATTGTGTGATGTCTGTGTGTGTGTGTGTGTGTGGGCAGATGTCATTGTGTGATGTCTGTTTGTATGTGTGTGTGTGTGTGGGGGGGGGCAGATGTCATTGTGTGATTTCTGTTTGTGTGTGTGTGCATATGTCATTGTGCGATGTCTGCGTGTGTGTGTGGGCAGATGTCATTGTGTGATGTCTGTTTGTGTGTGTGTGTAGGCAGATGTAATTTTGTGATGTCTGTTTGTGTGTGTATGTGTGTGTGTGCGTAGGCAGATGTCATTGTGCGATGTCTGTTTGTGTGTGTGTAGGCAGATGTCATTGTGCGATGTCTGTTTGTATGTGTGTGGGGGGGGCAGATATTATTGTGTGATGTCTGTTTGTGTGTGTGTGGGCAGATATGATTGTGTGATGTCTGTTTATATGTATTTTTGTGTTTCAAACGTGTTTATGCGTGTATGTATATGTCTGTATATGTTTGTGTGTGTGCGTGACTGCGTGCGGCCACCTGCTGAGTATAGTTGGCGCCGTGCGGCCTCCTGCTGTATCTGGGGGGGCGCCGTGCGGCCCTCCGCTGTGTATAGATGGCTACGTGTGGCCCCCCGCTGTGTATAGATGGCTTCGTGCGGCCCCCCGCTGTGTATAGATGGCTACGTGCGGCCCCCCTCTGTGTATAGATGGTGCCGTACGCCCCCCCGCCGTGTATTGATGGCGCCGTGCGGCCCCCTGCTGTGTAGAGATGGCGCCGTGCGGCTCCCCGCTGTGTATAGATGGCTACGTGCGGCCTCCCGCTGAGTATAGATGGCGCTGTGTGGCCTCCTGCTGTCTCTGGGGGGGCGCCGTGCGGCCTCCCGCTGTGTATAGATGGCTACGTGTGGCCTCCCGCTGAGTATAGATGGCGCTGTGCGGCCTCCTGCTGTCTCTGGGGGGCGCCGTGCGGCCTCCCGCTGTGTATAGATGGCTACGTGCGGCCTCCCGCTGAGTATAGAAGGCGCTGTGCGGCCTCCTGCTGTCTCTGGGGGGGGCGCTGTGTGGCCTCCTGCTGTGTATAGATGGCTACGTGCAGCCTCCCGCTGAGTATAGATGGCGCTGTGCGGCCTCCTGCTGTCTCTGGGGGGGGCGCTGTGTGGCCTCCTGCTGTGTATAGATGGCTACGTGCGGCCTCCCGCTGAGTATAGATGGCGCTGTGCGGCCTACTGCTGTCTCTGGGGGGGCGCTGTGCGGCATCTATACTCAGCAGAAGGCCGCACGTAGCCATCTATACACGTATACTCAGCATGAGGCCGCACGTAGCCATCTATACGGTGCCATCTATACACAGCGGGAGGCAGCACGGCGCCATCTATACACAGTGGGAGGCTGCACGTAGCCATCTATACACAGCGGGAGGCCGCACGGCGCCATCTATACACAGCGGGAGGCCGCACGGCGCCATCTATACACAGCGGGAGGCTGCACGGCGCCATCTATACACTGCGGGAGGCTGCACGGCGCCATCTATACACAGCGGGAGGCCGCACGGCGCCATCTATACACTGCGGGAGTCTCAGTGCTTTGCAACAGCAGTCAATAAATTCTGCTTGACTAATTCTGAGCACCATAAAGTCTGGTTCGCTTCTAACCTGCTGTCTTCATTTTCAGCTTGCTGAATTCTAACTCATTTACTGTCATTCGAGACGATGCCTTTGCTGGTCTCTTTCACCTTGAATATCTGTAATTGCTCCACTTAATGTCATATTTTTGATTCTGTTCTTCTTCATCTTTTGGCATGTGCAATTGTATGAGCAAGTATTCATATGAATTTATGACCTACTTAAACCTTCGAGGACCTTAAATTTTATTCAATCAAATTTTTTTCCAGTTTAAAACTATGGGACATATATGTGCCTTGGTCCTCAAAGGGTTTTTAAAGGGGCTGCAAACATAAATACGAAAAAAATAATTCAATTAGTGCTTTTTGTGTTCATTTAATTTTTATTTGAAGTCCATTTTTTTTATATACCTTGAAATTAAGCCCTACCCCATGGAATGAAGCCCTACCTACATGACATCTGAGAGCTACATAGATCCCGCTTGTGAGGTGCCTGTCCGTCACTACTGTTCAGTTTTAGGGTCCACTCACTAAGCCATATATTCTCTCATGCAAGAGAATAGGGCCAATTATGCTAATGACACTCGGCTCAAACTCTGTCAGAGCTTCAACTGAGTGTGATCCGATTCTCTCGCAACACAGATATGGAGAAGATGGAGAACTTACTTTCTCCATCTTCTCCATAGTCTCTGTGAGTGTTCATCGGACTGCACTTGGATGACATCCGAGTGCAGTCTAATGTTTTACGTGCACCCATAGACTTGTATGGGTGCACATGGTCCGAATATCGAATGAGATTATTTTCTCATGCCGATAATCGCAGATCTGCACTGTCCCATAGTATAACATAGGGCCGAGTCCTATCCGATAAAACATCACATAGCATTCGGCCTTGTTATACGACAGTGTGAGCGAGCCCTTAGAGTCAAGGAATATTTACATGCAGATGATGATATTACTCTCCCAGTGTATAATTTTTTTGGCGAGTTCATAGTAAATGCATTGCCTTTTTGATATGTGATCAACTAAAGAACAAGAGAGATTTAGGACCACCCCTATAGAGAACCGGAAAATAGTTTGGAGGACTTGCATGTCCTTTTTTATTTATTATGAGAAAATCATAAAAGATCCCATTTTTTAACCATGCTGTGACTTTCTGCTGAGGGAGAGGGAGAGAGCTGCCCTATTCAGAGTCTGTAATAAGACCTGCTGACAAAAGTGTTGAAGATACAGTCTAATGTGAATTAACAATGAAAAAAAGTTAATTTCACAAATGGCTTGTATTTTTTTTAATACAAACTTTTTTGTGTTTACAGCTCCTTTAAAGGGAATCTGTCATCAGGTTTTTGCCACCTAATCTGAGAGCAGCATAATGTAGGGTTAGAGGCACTAATTCCAGTAATGTGTCACTTACTGGGCTGCTTAGTGTTGTTTTGATAAAATCATTGATTTGTCAGAAGGTAATTATCACTAGATGACTAGTAAGTTCTGTAGGACCCCACCCCCATCACTGATCAGTAGATTTCTGTGTACACTGAGCATGGGCAGAAAGCTGCCAATCAGTGGTGTGGGTGGGGCTGTACAGAGCGCAGCATTCAGAGAGCTGCTAGATCTGCAGCAGATGAAACGGTGATTTTCTCAAAATGACAACAAGCAGCTGAAAAAGTGACACATCGCTGGAATCAGGGTATCTGCCCCAATATTGTGCTGCTCTCAGATGAGGCAGCACAACTAATATTGTGCCAAATTAATTTCCCGTGAACTATCACATGATCTATCACAGGGGATCATGTGACATGTCACGTGATAAATCAGGTGTGGGGGGGGCCGCGCCTTCTAAACTGCACGGGGCCCTTGCTACTCTTAATCCACCCTTGACTGAACATATTACTGTCAGGACTCCAGGACGGAGTGGAACAAGCATTTTAGAGTGATGGATGGGGGTCGAAGTCCTGCATACGAGTAAGCTTTATCCTCCGTGGCCTGGAAATGGAAAGGACATGTTGGAGAGTTACACTTGTTGGCCAACTTGCCGTTGTGGAGACTGGAGACACAGGGCATGCTGCAACAAGCTGAATTATTTTAGAAATAAAAGGCATTTGTAATGGAATGAGTATAAACAGTTAATAAAGCAGTGACCGATCCTCACCCATCCAGTTGTTAGAGTTACATGATTGTATTGTCAATGAAAGGGGGGCATTAGGTGGCTGAGCGACTGGGTTTGGTCAGGGGTCCCCACAGTCTGCCTAGGCTAGATGCATTTAAAAATCATTATTAGATACACAGGCGGTTCAGCTTGTTTAGCAGCTAGGTTACTACGCTGACTAGCAGACACTGAAGCTTTAGAGCAGACCTCTGAGAAAACAACTGTTCAGACTCAACCATCTGTGTTACCCCAAGTCATAGTGTATGTATTTTATTACGGTTAAAAGGGAGGGGGATACCCAACCCACCTCTAATTGACGTAGGCAACGTCACGTAAAACAAAGCAAGGGGACTTCAAAAACTGTCTCCATATTTTCCAAAAATTTGTGGCACAGACAACACTTAAGTGGCATCAATTGCCCCAGAGTTGCTTAAAATGGTTGGTTAGAATGAGTACCACACACTGCTACTATGCCCAAAATTATTTTCCAGACAAGATGCAGCTAAAAATTATTAGTAATTTGTAAGCTGGTGGAGCTTAGAATAGATGGCATAATAGAATGAGTACCGCACACTGCTACAGGCCCAAAATTATTTTCCAGACAAGATGCAGCTAAAAATTATTAGTAATTTGCAAGCTGGTGGAGCTTAGTATAGATGGCATAACAGAATGAGTACCGCACACTGCTACAGGCCCAAAATTATTTTCCAGACAAGAGGCAGCTAAAAATTATTAGTAATTTGCAAACTGGTGGAGCTTAGTATAGATGGCATAATAGAATGAGTACCGCACACTGCTACAGGCCCAAAATTATTTTCCAGACAAGATGCAGCTAAAAATTATTAGTAATTTGCAAGCTGGTGGAGCTTAGTATAGATGGCATAATAGAATGAGTACCACACACTGCTACAGGCCCAAAATTGTTTTCCAGACAAGATGCAGCTAAAAATTATTAGTAATTTGAAAGCTTAAAATGGTTGGTGAGGTGATTTTATGAAATCCTCAAGCTTTTACTCTCCCCAGAATGACACAGGGGTAGAAAAGTCCTTGCGGATCCATGATTTGTTCATCTTTATGAACGTGAGTCTGTCTACATTCTCAGTGGACAGACACGTGCGCTTATCTGTCAGCACACCACCAGCAGCGCTGAACACACGTTCAGAGAGAACGCTGGCTGCGGGGCATGACAAGATCTCCAAGGCGTGAGTGGCGAGCTCTGGCCATTTATCCAGATAGGAAGCACAAAAAGAGCAAGGGTACAGTGACACAGTCATGGCTTCGATGTTTACTTGGAGATACTCCTGTACCATCCTCTCTAGGCGTTGACTATGTGTCAGACTTCTTGTCTCCTGTGGCCTTGCAAAGGATGGGCTAAAAAAGCTGTGAAATGATTCCGCAAAATTGCTGTTACCAGCAGATACTGTGTTTCTGTTACGGTTTGAGTGCTGAACACTCGACAGTCCCAAGGTTGTCAAGTTAGAACTGTGAGACTGACTACGTGCACCACTGGTGTTTTGTGGAAAAGCACATGTAAGATTCTGCAACAGTCTCTGCTAATTCTCCTGCATGCGTGAATCCCTTTCTATGGCAGGAATTATTTCGGCAAATTTACTTTTGTACTGGGGATCTAAGAGTGTGGCAACCCAGTAGTCAGGATTTTTTCGAATTCTGACAATTGGAGGGTCATGTTGCAGGTTGTGTAGCAAGAAGGCACTCAAGTGTCTTGCGCATCCAAGAGCACCAAGTCCCTGTTGTGTTGGTGGCGAGGTAACAATCATGCTTCCTTCCTCTGCCTTATCCCCCCAACCTCGCACAACAGAAATGTGATCAAGGTCTCTCTCATCTGATGAGTCTTCCATTAGTTCGTCCTCCACTTCTTCCTGGGCTCCTGCACCTTCCTCACTAGTTTGGCTGCTACCATGCGCCCTGGTAAATACATCTCCCCCACCCTAACATGCCTGCCGCCTCGGTGCTGCCGACCGTCTGGACCTTGCAGATGTTAGTCCTTCCGCATACAACTCCTCCTCCTCTACTTCCTCCACCTCCTCTTGTCGCACCACCTGACTCCGAATTCTGTTTAACATGTGCTCCAGCATGTAAATCACCGGAATAGTCATGCTGATATTTACATCATCAGTACTAAACATCATCGTCGCCATTTCAAAACTGTGCAGAAGGGTGCATAGGTCCCTGATCTGAGACCACTCCTCCAGCGTGATTTGCTCCCCTCTGGATCCCGTTGGCCCAGGCTATACATCGGAACGTGTTGCACCAGGGCTTGTCAGTGCTGCCACAGTCGCTGCAACATGTGCAGAGTAGTGTTGAGCCACCCCCGTAGTGTTCGAGTTCGGTTCGGTTCGTCGAACACCCGTGTGTTCGCCGAACTGTTCGTCGAACTGTTCGTCGAACACCTTCGAACACCGTTAAAACCAATGGCAGGCAAACAAAAACACATAGAAACACATAGAAAACACCTTCAAAGGTGTCCAAAAGCTGACAAACTGCTCAGAAGACATAACTAACACATGGAAAAGTGACAAGTACATATAGTCATGCGAAAATAAAAGAGGTGGAGGAGTAAAAGGAGGGGGAGACACAGATATAGGCATGTCATGCCCTTCTAAAATCCAAAAAGTGAGAAGCCGACACGGCCAGTCCGCTCCTGCCCGTGCCACCTCCGTGTCGCCGGGTTTGTGCCAGAGCCGCAGTGAACCCTGACGGCCAGCCCCCCTCTCCCAATACTGGTGCCTGTCCGCTGGTGGGTCGAGCGAGCCCCCCTGTGGTGGAGGCAGCTCTAAGCTTTTTAATTTAAATTGTCTCTCTAATTTGAATGAATACACTTTAAATCCATTTACAAGGATCTATTGGAGGGCAAGTCTCATGCCAGCAGCCGCGGTAATTCCAGCTCCAGTAGCGTCCACTAAAGCTGCTGCAGTTAAAAAGCTTTTATAAGGATCGAGCTCGGCTGTCCACCGCAAGGCATCCTACTGCCAGTCCCAGCCCCTATGCCTTGGGGTGCCTCCTGATGCTCTTCACTAAGTATCCCATGGTCCCGAAGCATTTCCTTTGAAAAAATTAAGTGTCTAAACTACAGGTGGTGCAGCTTGCTTAACAGCCGGGATAATCCGCTTACTAGCAGACACTGCTACTAGGCACAAAGTATTTCCTGGGCTAGATGCAGTTAAAAATTTGTAATTAGATACTCTCGTTGGATGCTGAGAAAGCATTCCATAGAGTCTCCTGGCACGCCATATATGATTCTCTTAAAAAGCTTGGGGTAGGGGTCTAGGGGACCCTTTTATAGCCAAAATCACGGCCCTGTATCGCAATACGTCACCTAGGCTGAAGATAAATGGAACTGTAGCACCCTGAGGGCTCGGTTGCTAAAGACGTATTGCACCTCACCCAGAGGTGTGATATCTCACTCTCAGGTAAGGATGGAGTGTGGATCAGGACCCGACACCTGCATGCATTACACCATCTTGCTGTGGGGCAGGGCGACCAATATGCCCCTGAGATGGGCACGACAGTCCCTGTCCCTGGCTGGAGTGGGGGGAGGGAACACTGAGGAAGGGGAACCCTGTAGTGCAGGAGCAGGGAGGAAGCAGTTCCTGGGTGCATTGAGAAGGGAGTATAAAAGGTGGGCACCATCTTAGTTCAGTGCAGAGAAGTCTGAGCAGAAGTGGCAGGGAGCAGGGGCTCTGCATGAGCTCTGCTCCGGAGGCGGGCCTAGTAACAGAGGCCCAGGCCTGGAAGAGGGAGAAGGAAGGAAGAGGAGCGGAGAAGGCTCCAGGAAGGAGGAATGAAGGGATCCCAGGGGTGCGGACGGGCGAGTCGCCACCGCACGCCCGAATCCACCTGCGTGGAGGGGTCAGGCCAAAGGGGGAGACCGGTCCCCGAACTAGTGGAGGCAGGAAACGACCCTCAGCTAGAAACCGGAGGCTCTGACATTTTATGTGGCGCAGCCCCTCGCTACACCCACTAGGAAGGCACCACATAGGGTCAGGGAAACTGGCGCCAAGTTTACCAAGAGGAGGCCCGAGGCAGCCGGACAGAAGTGTTGGTAAGAAAGGCCAGACAAAGGACACACAAAGGGGGTCCTGTGAAGTGCTCCAAAGTTATCTGGGAGTTGTCTGAGCCCCTCACCTGGTGAGCACAGTACGACGTGGGCAGCCGTTACCTGCAGACGTGGTCTGGATAATAAGAACTGTGAGTAAAGGCCCTGAACTGCATCACTGACTCCGTGTCGTTACTGCTGCTGCCCTGCACCATCACCCCCATCCTCCGCATACACTGCCCTGAGGCTATACTCCTCCCGTGGGGAGTTATGCTACGCTCTGCTGCACCCACAACACCAGCCTCAGTGGTCTGCCCTGTAGCGGCGGTTCACTCTGACCGCAATCCACGGGTGGCGTAGTCGGACATTTAAACATGAAAACCACATAAATAGTTCCGCCACTGGTTTGACCGCCCTGAGCCACGGAACTGGGTCGCCGCCACGAAGACTACAACCACCAGCATCCACCAAAAAGGGTCCGGCTCCTGGTGTCCCAAGGCCCAGGGGGTGCGTCAGAACATTTTCATCACCTTTCACAATCACCAATGGGACAAGGCAGTGATGTCCTCTGTCCCCTCTCTTATACATCCTAGTGACGGAGCACCTGCTCTCATCAATTCGCCATAACCCCAATATTAGGTGGATTGAGGTGGGAGGCACCGAGTACAAGTGCTCTCTATTTGCTGATGATGTCCTAGTATATATCACTCAATCACATATATCCATCCATGCTGTTATGGCTGAAATAGATCACTTTGTTACATGGTAAAATTTTAAAATCAATGCAGCGAAGTCTGAGGCCCTCGATGGCTCCCTCCCCAAATCCATATAGGATTCCATCCAGTCCAACTTTCCCTTTGCCTGGCCCTCACAGGGTATCAAATACTTAGGAATTCCTATTTATAGAGACCTCTCCCATCTATGTTATCTTAATTTTGGGCCCTTTATTGAACAACTCCATACAGACCACGGTTGGCAAGTTAGAACTGTAAGATTCACTACGTGAACCACTGGTGTTTTGTGGAAAAGCACATGTACACTGCGTTCCAAATTATTATACAAAAAGTGTTTAGGAATGATAAGGGAAGAATTTGTTTGTTTGTCAGTTAAACTCATTGATGGTGATGTGTGTCAGGGCTCTTTATATCACTGTAAGCAATTGCAGACACCTGTGCTAATTAGTTTGGCAGGTGTGTCCAATGAAAGGCAAGACTACTTAAGAAGGCTCTCTCACATTATTAAGCAGCCTACATTTTCTGCCAAAATGTGAAAGAAAAAGGATGTGTCGGCTGCTGAGAAGCAACAAATTGTGGAGTGTTTAGGTCAAGGCATGACTACAATCAACATTGTGCGATGATCAGGATGAAGTGCCTTGGCAATCAAGAAGTATGTAGCTGATTCACAGTACACACGTGTGCGTGCTGATAAGGGCAAATTGAGGACTCTTTCCTACAGGCAATTACGTCAGGTTGAAAGAGCAGCGGCAAAAAAGCCTTGTCATAGCAGCAGACAAGTTTTTGAAGCTGCTTGTGCCTCCAACGTCCCCCGAACAACAAGATGCAGGGTCCTTCAGAGGTTTGCAGCTGTGCATGCGCCATCCTGTCGACCTCCTCTATCCACTTCACACAAGCAGAAACGGCTCCAGTGGGCCAAACATTACATGAAGACTGATTTCAAAACTGTTTTGTTCACGGATGAGTGCCGTGCAGTGCTCGATGGTCCAGATGGATGGAGTGGAGGATGGCTGGTTGATGGACACCCCACGCAAACACGGCTACAGCGCCAACAAGGAGGAGGTGGAGTAATGTTTTGGGCTGGAATCATGGGGAGAGAGATTGTCGGCCCCTTTAGGATCCCTGAAGGCGCTAAAGATGAACTCCATAATGTATGTGGATTTTCTCAAACAGCACTTCCTGCCATGGTTCAAGAAGAAGAACCGTGTATTTCACAGCAAGATCATTTTTCTGCATGATAATGCACCATCTCATGCTGCACATAAAACATCTGCATCTCTGGCTGATATGGGCATAAAAGGGGACAAACTTATGGTGTGACCCCCATGCTCCCCTGACCTCTACCCCATTCAGAACCTTTGGAGCATCATTAAAAGGAGTGTCTATGATGGCGGGAGGCAGTTCACATCTAAGCAACAGCTCTGGGAGGGTATTCTGTCCTCATGCAAAACAATTGAAGCAGAAATCATCCAAAACCTGACAAATTCAATGGACGAGAGAGTTCAGAAGCTCCTTTCGAACAAGGGGTCCTATGTGAAAATGTAACATCACCTAGAATAAAGTTTTGAGTTGAAAACTGTTTGATTTCAGTTTCTAACAACCTGCTAATGCTTATAATTTCAAAAATGACCATTTTTTTGGTCTTTATTAAAATGAAAAGGTTGATCGAAAAGTTTGGGGGATCTAAGAGTGTGGCAACCCAGTAGTCATGATTACTTCGAATTCTGACAATATGAGGGTCATGCTGCAGGTAGTGCAGCAAGAAGGCACTTATATGCCTTGCGCATCTCGGAGCCCCAAAATTATTTTCCGGGCTAGATGCAGCTAAAAATTATTTTTAATTTTAAATCTGGTGAAGCTTTAGTATAGATGGCCTAATAGGATCAGTGCTGCACACTGCTACAAAGCCCAAATTATTTTCCAGTCAAGATACAGATAAACATGATTAGTAATTTGAAAGATTAAAACGGTTGGTAGGGTGATTTTAACCAATCATCAAGCTTTTACTCTCCCCAGGATGACACAGGGGTAGAAAAGTCGTTTCGGATCCATGATTTGTTCATCTTTATGAACGTGAGTCTGTCTACATTATCAGTGGAGAGCCGCGTGCGCTTATCTGTCAGCACACCACCAGCAGCGCTGAACACACGTTCAGACAGAACGCTGGCTGCGGGGCATGACAAGATCTCCAAGGCGTAAGTGGCTAGCTCCGGCCATTTATCCAGATTGGAAGCCCAAAAAGAGCAAGGGTCCAGTGACACAGTCGTGGCTTCAATGTTTACTTGGAGATACTCCTGTACCATCGTCTCTAGGCGTTGACTATGTGTCAGACTTCTTGTCTCCTGTGGCCTTGCAAACGATGGGCTAAAAAAGTGGTGAAATGATTCCGCAAAATTGATGTTACCAGCAGATACTGTGGTTCTGTCACGGTTTGAGTGCTGAACACTTGACGGTCCCACGGTTGGCAAGTTGGAACTGTGAGATTCACTACGTGCACCACTGGTATTTTGTGGAAAAGCACATGTAAGATTCTGCAACAGTCTCTGCTGATACTCCTGCATGCGTGCATCCCTTTCTATGGCAGGAATAATTTCTGCAAATTTACTTTTGTACCGGGGATCTAACAGTGTGGCAACCCAGTAGTCAGGATTATTTCTAATTCTCACAATTCGAGGGTCATGTTGCAGGTAGTGCAGCAAGAAGGCACTCATGTGTGTTGCGCATCCAGGAGCACCAAGTCCCTGTTGTGTTGGTGGCGAGGTAACAATCATGCTTCCTTCCTCTGTCCTCTCCACCCAACCTCGCACAACGGAAATGTGATCAAGGTCTCCCTCATCTGATGAGTCTTCCATCAGTTCGTCCTCCACTTCTTCCTGGGCTCCTGCACCTTCCTCACTAGTTTGGCTGCTACCATGCGCCCTGGTAAAACCATCTCCCCCACCCTCACATGCCTGCCGCCTTGGTGCTGCCGACCGTCTGGACCTTGCAGATGTTAGCCCTTCCGCATACAACTCCTCCTCCTCTACTTCCTGCACCTCCTCTTGTGCCACCACCTGACTCCGAATTCTGTTTAACATGTGCTCCAGCATGTAAATCACCGGAATAGTCATGCTGATAATGGCATCGTCAGCACTAAACATCTTCGTCGCCATTTCAAAACTGTGCAGAAGGGTGCATAGGTCCCTGATCTGAGACCACTCCTCCAGCGTGATTTGCCCCACCTCTGAATCTCGTTGGCCCAGGCTATACGTCAGAACGTATTGCACCAGGGCTTGTCGGTGCTGCCACAGTCGCTGCAACATGTGCAGAGTTGAATTCCACCGGGTAGGCACATCGCATTTTAGCCGGTGAAGTGGCAGGCCCAACGACTTCTGTAGAGATGTAAGTCGCTGAGCTGCGGGATGCGAACGGCGGAAGTGAGCACACAGCGACCGTGCCCTCTGCAGAAGGCCATCTAGTCTGGGATAGTGGGCTAAAAATTGCTGGACAACCAGGTTCAACACGTGAGCCATACAAGGCATGTGTGTGACATTGCCCCGGCGAAGGGCCGCACCCAGGTTTGCAGCATTGTCGCACACGGCCTTCCCTGGTTTCAGGTCCAGTGGAGACAACCATTCATGAAATTGGTTCTCCAGAGCTGACCACAACTCCTCAGCTGTGTGACTCACATTTCCCAGACATTTCAATGTAAAAACCGCCTGATGACGTTGAGCCCTACTGCCAGCATAGTAAGGAGGTGTGCAGGATCCCTTCTGCGCAGTTAGAAAGCTTGTGGCATGACCAGACAGGCTTTGGGTGCAGGTGGAAGACCGAGAGGAGGTTGAGGAGGCAGAAGCAGTGGTGGAACTTTGACATAAAGAGGATTGACGCACAACTCGTGGGGACGGCAAGACTTGGACAGCAGCCCCTTGTCCTGCTGTCACCATAGTTACCCAGTGCCCAGTCAGCGACATGTAACGCCCCTGTCCATGCCTACTCGTCCAAGTGTCTGTGGTGAAATGCACCCTGTCACACACAGAGTTTCTCAAAGAAGCGGTGATGTTGTGTGCGACATGCTGGTGGAGCGCAGGCACACCTTTCTTTGAGAAGTAGTGCCGACTGGGCATCTGGTACTGGGGCACTGCGACGGACATAAGGTCTCGAAAATCCTCTGTGTCCACCAGGCGGAAAGGCAGCATTTCTGTAGCCAAGAGCTTGCAGATGGTGAAATTCAACCTCTTAGCTTTCTCATGGCTAGGAGGAAATTGTCTTTTACTTGTCCACATCTGAGGGACCGAGGGCTGGCTATTGTGCTTAGATGGGGTTGATAAGGGTGTCCCCGGCAAACTGCCGGTCTGTGAGGAAGATGCAGGCGGACATGTTAGGTTGCCTTGATCCAAAGGTGGTGCTATCGATGTCGGACAGCGCTCAAGACCAGCTGGTGTTACCACCTCCAAAGAAAATGATGACCTGCCAATCACGCTGGCTGTTGCGGGTAAAGAGGTGGCAGGTCTGCGCCCCAAAACAGGTGTGACTGCTGTCCCCCCAGTCACAGAGGATGAAGAGGCCGCGGATGCACAAGATATGGCAGACGGTGGTTGGCCCGGCCGGCTAGACCGCATTGTAGCACACTGAGCTTCCCACTGCAACTTATGCTTCATGTCCATGTGCCGGTTCATGCATGAAGTACTCAAACTATGTATTTTTTGGCCTCTACTTAGCTTTTGCTGACAAATGTTACAGATAACACGAGTTGGGTCACCTTTATCGATCTGAAAAAATGCCCAGGCTATGCAAGGCTTAGCACCCATGCGACCTGAAGAGCCACCACGACTTGTGGTGAGAGGCAGAGTTGTGTTTGAGGATGCAGTTGTTGACGTGCTTCCAGTACTACGTCTCTGTCCAGGAAGGCGCAACCTGACCTCGTCGTCACTAGCATCTTCCTCCACCTCCTCTGCTGACCTCATCTCTTGGCTGACTGTGGGTTGACAGTAATTGGGATCTCCGACCTCATCATCATCACCCTGTGCGTTATCACACCCGTCGTCCTCAGAGCCAACCTGTTCCTGCCCTGACAAAAAACTAAAGTTGTCGCTCCAATCAGGTATTTGAGTCTTATCATCGTCTTCCTCATTGTCTCCACCAACAGGAGTTACAGTTTGGGAATGAGGGTCTACATTATGGTCAGAACCTTCTGCGTCTGGTCCTGGATCCGACTCATAAAGATTCTGGGCATCAGTGCAGATCATTTCCTCGTCTGGATTCACAGAAGCGCTGGAGTCGACCTCTGATTCCTAGGCTATAGTATGAGTAAACAGCTCTGCAGACTCAACCATCTGTTCTACCTCATACTCAGACGGGCAGCTGGAGATTTGGGAGCTGTGAGGAAGCAAGTGCGATTTGGGTGACACCTTTGAGGACTGGAGTATTTGTGATGTTGAAGTTGATGTGGAGGAGAGCCCACTTAAAGGAGCACTTGATATCCGTTGAAGCACCTGCTGTTTTTGTGCCTCATCTGGAATTTGTAGCGATTGGCGTGGCCGTAAGAAAGGGATCTTATCACATTGTCCGCTAAAAGAAGTAGACATTTTAGTTTGGCTGGAAGATGGTCTTTCTTCTGCACCTACCCCACGGACACAACCTTTTTTCCCCTTCCCAACTCGCCTATTCCCCTTTCCACCAGCAGCAGGCCTTTTTCCACTCATTTTGGTGGTTAACTAATTCACAACTCTGGAGTTGTTTGCACAAAAAAACAATGGATGGTAACCGAGCAGAGCTGAGTGGCCAAACTGTGGTATTAGGCCAAAACTATTGGCTGGGTTAGATGCAGAAAAAAATTATTTTTAATTTGCAACCTGATGGAGGTCAGTATAGATGGACTAATAGACCAAGTCCCACACACCGCTAGAAGCCCAAATATTTTTTCAGAGCTAGATGCAGAAATTTTTTTTATTCAATTTGCAACCTGATGGAGGTCAGTATAGATGGACTAATAGACCAAGTCCCACACACTGCTAGAAGCCCAAATATTTTTTCAGAGCTAGATGCAGAAAAAAATTATTTTTAATTTGCAACCTGATGGAGGTCAGTATAGATGGACTAATAGACCAAGTCCCACACACTGCTAGAAGCCCAAATAGTTTTTCAGAGCTAGATGCAGAAAAAAATTATTTTTAATTTGCAACCTGATGGAGGTCAGTATAGATGGACTAATAGAACAAGTCCCACACGCTGCTAGAAGCCCAAATATTTTTTCAGAGATAAATGAAGAAAAAAATTATTTTTAATTTGCAACCTGATGGAGGTCAGTATAGATGGACTAATAGACCAAGTCCCACACACTGCTAGAAGCCCAAATATTTTTTCAGAGCTAGAAAAATTATATTCAATTTGCAACCTGATGGAGGTCAGTATAGATGGACTAATAGAATGATGCTATGCCCAAAAGATTTTACTTCACTAGGTGCAGTAAAAAAATTGGTATTCTATACACAGGTGGTATATCTTGCAACACAGATAGGCTACTCCACTGACTAACACACTCTGCAATAGGCCAAAAAGGATTAGCTTTGCTAGATTCAGCCAAATGCTGTGAAAAAAACTTGCACAGCACTGGCACAGACCTGCCTGGCAAAAACTGATAGGAACTGATGTAACCTAGTCCTGAAAAGGACTCCAATTACAATTAGTCTTTACTCCCACAATCTATCTATTTAAGAGCACAGACCTGCCTGATAAAAGTCGTAGGAAATGCTGTAACCTAGTCCTTAAAAGGACTGCAATCACAACTATTCCCTACTCCCAAGCTATCTGTATATTTGTGCGAAAATTGGCTTGAAATTAACAAGGTATAGCGCACACAGCAACAGCGGTGCCGTCTAACACGCAGCTGCAGCAGTGAGAAAATGGTGGCGACGGGGAAAATGGCTTGGTCTTATAGGGCAAGGACATGTGACATACACTGCCAATCACACATGCCCTTGCTTGTGTGAAAAAAAGCACTTCGCTCCGTGTGTGCGCTGCTGATAGGCTGACAGATTGCACCTCCCCACTGCAAATGCGGGAAAGAGAAAAAAAAATGGAGATCTTCATTGTTCCTGCAGAGATCCATCCCCTGCCCCTC
Organism: Phyllobates terribilis; assembly: GCF_046119375.1. Lineage (NCBI taxonomy): Eukaryota > Metazoa > Chordata > Amphibia > Anura > Dendrobatidae > Phyllobates > Phyllobates terribilis. The sequence goes on along the minus strand of NW_027362767.1, from coordinate 344,472,526 downwards.
CCCCCGCCCCGCTGTACACTCAAACTGCGTATTAACATTAATTTTCATCATTACTGAGAAAAAATCCAGTTATGATTTTGGTGCACGAACAGTTATCGAACATAACCTCGAACAGCCGAATTTTTCTCAAATTGTTCGTGTTCGCCGACCGGCTCGAACACCGCCCAAAACAGCTCGAATTTGAGATTGGCGAACAGTTCGAGTAGAACAACGCTCATCTCTAGTGCAGAGTTCAATTTCACCATGTTAGCACATCGCAGTTTAGCCGGTGAAGTGGCAGGCACAACAACTTCTGTAGAGATGTAAGTTGCTGAGCTGCGGGATGCGAACGGCGGAAGTGAGCACACAGCAACCGTGCCCTCTGCAGAAGGCCATCTAGTTAAGGAGAGTGGGTTAGAAATTGCTGGACAACCAGGTACAACACGTGAGCCATACAAGGCACGTGTTTGACAATGCCCCGGTGAAGGGTCGCACCCAGGTTTGCAGCATTGTCGCACACGGCCTTCCCTGGTTTCAGGTCCAGTGGAGACAACCATTCATGAAATTCGGTCTCCAGAGCTGACCACAACTCCTCAGCTGTGTGACTCACATTTCCCAGACATTTCAAAGTAAAAACCACCTGATGACATTGAGCCCTGCTGCCGTCATAGTAAGGAGGTGTGCAGGATCCTTTCTGCACAGTTATAAAGGGTGTGGCATGACCAGACAGGCTTTGGGTGCAGGTGGAATACCAAGAGGAGGTTGAGGAGGCAGAAGCAGTGGAGGAACTTCGAGATAAAGAGGATTGACGCACAACTCGTGGGGACGGCAAGACTTGGACAGCAGCCCCATGTCCTGCTGTCACCATAGTTACCCAGTGCCTAGTCAGCGACATGTAACGCCCCTCTCCATGCCTAATCGTCCAAATGTCTGTGGTGAAATGCACCCTGTCACACACAGAGTTTCTCAAAGAAGCGGTGATGTTGTGTGCGACTTGCTGGTGGAGTGCAGTCACACGTTTCTTTGAGAACTAGTGCCGACTGGGCATCTGGTACTGGGGCACTGCGATGGACATAAGGTCTCGAAAATCCTCTGTGTCCAACAGGCGGAAAGGAAGCATTTCTGAAGCCAACAGCTTGCAGATGGTGAAATTCAACCTCTTAGCTTTCTCATGGCTAGGAGGAAATGGTCTTTTACTTGTCCACATCTGAGGGACCGATGGCTGGCTGTTGTGCTTAGATGGATTTGAGAAGGGTGTCCCCGGCAAACTGCCGGTCTGTGAGGAAGATGCATATGGACATGTTAGGTTGCCTTGATCCAAAGGTGGTGCTCTCGATGTCGGAGAGCGCTCAACACCAGCTGGTGTTTCCACCTCCAAAGAAAATGATGACCTGTCAAACACGCTGGCTGTTGCGGGGAAAGAGGTGGCATGTCTGCGTCCCAAAACAGGTGTGACTGCTGTCCCCCCAGTCAAAGAGGATGAAGAGGCCCTGGATGCACAAGATTGGGCAGACGGTGGTTGGCCTTGCCCGCTAGGCCGCATTGTAGCACAGTGAGCTTCCCACTGCAACTTATGCTTCATATCCATGTGACGGTTCATACATGAAGTACTCAAACTATGTGTTTTTTGGCCTCTACCTTGCTTTTGGTGACAAATGTTACTGATAACACGAGTTGGGTCATCTTTATTGATCTGAAAAAATGCCCAGGCTATGCAAGGCTTAGCACCCATGCGACCTGAAGAGCCACCACGACTTGTGGTCAGAGGCAGAGTTGTGTTTGAGGATGCAGTTGTTGACGTGCTTTCAGTACTACGTCTCTGTCCAGGAAGGCGCAGCCTGACCTCTCCGTCACTAGCATCCTCCTCCACCTCCTCTGCTGACCTCATCGACTGGCTGACTGTTGGTTGACAGTAAGTGGGATCTGCAACCTCGTCATCATCACCCTGTGTGTTATCACACCAGTCATCCTCAGAGCCAACCTCTTCCTGTCCAGACAAAAAACTCAAGTTGTCGCTCCAATCAGGTATTTGAGTCTCATCATCGTCTTCCTCATTGTCTCCACGAACAGGAGTTACAGTTTGGGAACGAGGGTCTACATTATGGTCAGAACCTTCTGCGTCTTGTCCAGGATCCGACTCATAAACATTCTGGGCATCAGTGCAGATCATTTCCTCGTGTGGATTCACAGAAGCTCTGGAACCGACCTCTGATTCCCAGGCTATAGTATGAGTAAACAGCTCTGCAGACTCAACCATCTGTTCAACCCCATACTCAGATGGGCAGCTGGAGACTTGGGAGCTTTGAGAAAGCAAGTGTGATTGGGGTGACACCTCTGAGGACTTGAGTATTTGTGATGTTGAAGTTGAGGTGGAGGAGAGCCCACTTAAAGGAGCACTTGATATCCGTTGAAGCACCTGCTGTTTTTGTGCCTCATCTGGAATTTGTAGCGATTGGCGTGGCCATAAGGAAGGGATCGTATCACATTGTCCGCTAAAATAAGTAGACATCTTAGTTTGGCTGGAAGATGGTCTTTCTTCTGCAGATGTTACTGTTGCTCTAACACCTACCCCACGGACACAACCTTTTTTTCCCTTCCCAACACACCTATTCTCCTTTCCACCAGCAGCAGGCCTTTTTCCACTCAGTTTGGTGGTTAACTAATTGACAACTCTGGAGTTGTTTGCACAAAAAACGAAGGATGGGAACCGAGCAGAGCTGAGTGGCCAAACTGTGGTATTAGCCCAAAAGGATTGGCTGGTTTGGATGCAGTAAAACAATTTTATTACATACACAGGTGGTGGAGCTTAGTATAGATGGACTAAGAATAAGTCCCACACACTGCTACAAGCCCAAAATTATTTTCCGAGCTAGATGCAGATAAAAATGATTTGTAATTTGCAAGCTGGTGGAGCTTAGTACAGATGGACTAAGAATAAGTCCCACACACTGCTACAAGCCCAAAATTATTTTCCGTGCTAGATGCATATAAAAATTATTTGTAATTTGCAAGCTGGAGGAGCTTAGTATAAATGGACTAAGAAAAAGTCCCACATATTGCTACAAGCCCAAAATTATTTTCTGAGCTAGATGCAGATAAAAATTATTTGTAATTTGCAAGCTGGTGGAGCTTAGTATAGATGGACTAAGAATAAGTACCACACACTGCCACAAGCCCAAAATTATTTTCCGAGCTAGATGCAGATAACAATTATTTGTAATTTGCAAGCTGTAGGATCTTAATCTAGATGGACTAAGAATAAGTCCCACACACTGCTACAAGCCCAAAATAATTTCTGAGCTAGATGTAGACAAAAATTATTTGTAATTTGCAAGCTGGAGGAGCCTAGTATAGATGGACTAAGAATAAGTCCCACACACTGCTACAAGCCCAAATTTATTTTCCGAGCTAGATGCAGATAAAAAATATTTGTAATTTGCAAGCTGGTGGAGCTTAGTTAAGATGGACTAAGAATAAGTCCCACACACTGCTACAAGCCCAAAATTATTTTCCGAGCTAGATGCAGATAAAAATTATTTGTAATTTGCAGGCTGGAGGAGCTTAGTATGGATGGACTAAGAATAAGTCCCACACACTGCTACAAGCCCAAAATTATTTTCCGAGCTTGATGCAGATTAAAATTATTTGTAATTTGTAAGCTGGTGGAGCTTAGTATAGATGGCCTAATAGAATGATGCTATGCCCAAAAGGTTTTACTTGGCTAGGTGCTGTAAAAAAAATTGCATTCTACTCACAGGTGGTGTAGCTTGCAACACAGATACACTACTCCATTGACTAACACACACTGCATGAGGCCAAAAAGGATTTGCTTAACTAGATTTAGCCAAATGCTGTGAAAAACACTTGCACAGCACTGGCACAGTCCTGCCTGGCAAAAAGTCCTAGGAAATGCTGTAACCTAGTCCTCAAATGACTGCAATTACAATTAGTCCCTACTCCCAACCTATCAATTTAAGAGCACAGACCTGCTTGCTAAAAGTCGTAGGAAATGCTCTAACTTAGTCCTCAAAAGTACTGCAATCACAACTATTCCCTACTCCCAAGCTATCTGTATATTTCTGATAAAATTGGCTGGAAATTAACACTGAAAGTATAGCACACACAGCAACAGTGGTGCCGTCTAAAACGCTGCTGCAGCAGTGAGAAAATGATGGCGACGGTGAAAATGGCTGGGTCTTATAGGGCAAGGACATGTGACATACACAGCCAATGACACATGCCCTTGCTTGTGTGAAAAAAGCAGTTCGCTCCGTGTGTGCGCTGCTGATGGGCTGACAGATTGCCCCTCCCCACTGTAAATGCGGGAAAGAGAAAAAAAAATGGAGATCTTCATTATTTATGCAGCGATCCATCCCCTGCCGCTCCCCCCGCCCCGCTGTACACTTAAACTACGTATTAACATTGATTATCAGCATTACTGTGAAAAAATCCAGTTATGATTTTGGTGCACGAACAGTTATCGAACATAACCTCGAACAGCCGGATTTTTTTCAAATCGTTTGTGTTCGCCGAACGGCTCGAACACCGCTCAAAACAGCTCGAATTTGAGATTTGAGAACAAATCGAGTCGAACACCGCTCATCTCTAGTAGACAACCCTTTTTTAGTGGCTTCCATTAAATTGCATTGCATGTGGCACTGAAAATTACTGCATGTACAATGCCAGTTGCAATGGTATTCAACAGATGATGTTTATGGACCATGGAGGCTTACATTCATGATGAAAACACTCAAGAATATAAAAAGTCAATGTACTAAAAATATATGAATCATAAAGTCATTCAATCTGTATTGAAAGTCATTTATTTGTATGATATGTTTATAGGAAAAAGGGAGAAGCTTGGAAGCCTAAGAACACCTTCCCAACTGTGAAACATGGGGGTGGCAGCATTATGTTGTGGGGTTGTTTGGCTGCAGGAGGGATTGGTGCACTTCACAAAATAGATGGCATCATGAGAAAAAAAGATTATGTGGCAATACTGAAGCAATATCTCAAGACATCAGCTAGGAATGAAATGGGTCTTCCAAATGGATAATGACCCAAAGCATACTGCCAACATGGTAACAAAGTGGCTTAAGGATAATAAAGTCAATGTTTTGGAGTGTCCATCATAAAGCCCTGATCTAAATCCTATTGAAAATTTATGGGCAAAGCTAAAAAGGCAAGTGCAAGCAAGGGGACCTACAAACCAGGATCAGTTACACCAGTTTTGTCAGGAGGAATGGGCTCAAATTCTGACCAACTATTGTGAGAAGCTTGTGGAAGGATATCCCAAATGTTTGACCCAAGTCATTCAGTTTAAGGGAAATGGTACCAAATATTAATGAAATGTATGTAATCTTTTGACTTTGCAGTAAGTAATAAAAATGCCTTAAAACATTCTCTCTCATTATTCTGGCATTTGGCAAATATTAAAAATTATGGTAATCCTAATTGACCTAAAACGGGAAAGGTTTATTCTGATTTCATGTCAGATATTGAGAAAAACATGCATATGTGTCTTTTTATATAATGTATGTAAACTTTTGGTTTCAACTGTATGTGTATTTTTCTATGGCTATTTTTCACCGTAAGTTATTTGAACACTCCTATATCCATTTCAACTATTTCTATAAAGCAAAAGATGTTACAGCCATCTGATCCCTTGAATAAGTAAAATTGCTGTTGCCAAGATATCACTAGTTGGCAGCTATGCCAATATACAGATGTCCATTTAGATACAGTTATCCAAGAAAGGCAACCCTTTAACAAACAAACAAAAGACACGAACTTTTATAGATCTGGATTTGACGGGATGTGATTAATGTGATATGTAAACGTACAGGATGGATACTGTGGATTTGAAATGAGTACTTGTGCGAAATTGTAATTTTTAACCAGGTATCAAAAAAATTAATAAATACAAATACAGCACTTGTTATTGTCGAAATTGCATAGGAACAAGCACTGTTTATTAAACTGAGTGATTCTACCTATAATGGAAAACTATCTTACAATTAAAAAGTAATTTCAGCAGATAGACATCAAAAGACTCTAATTTGTCATTTCATGAAGAAATTGTTGAAAACTCAACATAGTATAATTTGTATTTGAAATCTAAAATTAGATAGATATTTTTGTTGTTTTTCATTGCTTTTTTTTACTAATTTATTGCTTTTACCAATTAATATTTAAAACTCTGTTTTCATTTTCAATTAGCAAAGTCCACTCAATTTATTGTGAATCCTGAACTTGTAATTATTCCTACCATTTTTTTAACATCTTCTCAACCTATGAAGTAGTATTACATCAGATATTGGGCCCCTTTCTTTGAAACAGGCTCAGTAGCTGAGCCTGCATTATTTCTGACAAATGATGGCTTTTTTATTCAGCTATTATCTGCATTTATCAGCAGCTGAGCTCCACCCACTGCTGTTAACTCAGATTAAATGCCTATTCCGAACTGCAACAGCACCATTTACAACCAGTGGGTGTGGGGGTGGAGTCGTGGACTTACTATTCCAAGGGTTCACTCACCAAAGCAATGGAATCATGGTTAGTGTTGAGTGAATTTGTTTGGCATTACAAATTCAGGTTGGTGTTCGTGGTTACGGCTTGTTCGCGCCAAAAAATCGGCTGCGTCCGTGACATCCCTGATTTGCCACGCTGTCATGCAGATGTTATTTGCGTGACAGCGTGGCAAATCAAGGATGTTTGCGGGCACGAACCTGAATTCGAAATGCCGAACAAATTCGCTCAACACTAATCATGGTAAGCAGATGAGATGCCTTGGCAGCAATGGTTCTGCTGAAGACTCCTGTACCTGCCATGATGGCAGTACCATGAATATCAGCTTGTAGCTGGCACTCTTTGGAAACCATGCTTTTCACAATGTACCTAAATACTGTGATAATGATTGATGGTAGCAGTGTTTAGCCAAGTGTGTGCTAAGTTACTTCATTTTCTAAGTATATTCTGTATAGCAGTTAAGCAGCTTAAGTTTCAGATATTCAATGTTGTCTGCATCGTAGCTGACACACTGTGCTGCTGTACTATTTGGTTTGTATATGGTACAGTTAGAGAAGATTGTATCTGTTCACACTTGCTTTTCTGTCATGAGGGGCTAGTCAGTTTTTTTTTCTACATAGTATTACACAATTCTTTAATATAGGATCCATATTTGTGGTCCACATTTGAAAAAGGATATTGGAAAGCTAGAATTAGTGCAAAGGAGGGCAAAATATTATTACATGAGTTGGAAAGTCTTTCTTGTAAAGAGAGGTTAGGAAAATTGGGCTTGAACAGCTTAGAGTAATGACTAGTGATAAGCGAGCACTAAAATGCTCGGGTGCTCGAAGCTCGGGTCGAGCACATTGGAATACTCGGGTGCTCGACCGGAGCAACGAGCCCAATGTAAGTCTATGGGAAACTCGAGCATTTTTCTGGTGGTCCCCCCCGGCGGTCTGCAGAAGGTCAAAAATTGCCCAAATCGATGGGAGCGGTGATCAATTAAACGTTAAGCAGGCAGAACATATAGGCAGACAGGCAGGCAGGGTATATAGGAGGGTGCATGAAAAACATAGCAGGGCACTTGGAACACACTAGTGCCCTCCGATTTTCATGCACACGTTTCTTTAAAAATGCCGGCCGGCAATTCATCAGCGGCATACACCGGTACCCGACAATTTAGAATAGAAAGAATAGAGCATCACACATAGATTAGATAGATAGAAACATGTCAGTCACATATATAAGAAGTACAGTGACAGTGTTGGTTACTGTACTTGTTATTTAGTGTTAAAATATAGGATTTATTAAAAAAAAATAATAGTGTTTTTGTCTCTTTAAAAAAGCCGGCCGGCAATTCATCAGCAGCATACACCGGTACCAGACAATTTAGAACAGAGAGAATAGAGCATCACACATAGATTAGATAGATAGAAACATGTCAGTCACATATATAATAAGTACTGTGATAGTGTTGATTACTGTACTTGTCATTTAGTGTTAAAATAAAGGATTTATTAAAAAAAAATTGGCGTGGGGTTTCCGTAATTTTAGTCTCTAACAGAGGTTAAGCAGATGGCTAGGGCAGATGTTTGAAGCCTGGAAAGGGGGTAATACCCTCGAGCTTCCCAGGCTACTAGTATCAGCCCCCAGCTGAATACCTAGCCTTTACTAGCTATTAAAATAGGGGACCCAACAAAATAATGACGTGGGGTCCCCCCTATTTTAATAGCTAGCAAAGGCTAGGCAGACAGCTGGGGGCTGATATTAATAGCCAAGGAAGGGTGCCATGAAAATTGACTCCCCTCTCTGGCTAGAAACACCAGCCGTCAGCCGCCCCAGAAATGGCGCATCCATAGGATGCACCAATTCTGGCACTTAACCTCGATCTTCCCACTGCCCTGTAGCGGTGGCAGTGGGGTAATAGGGCTGGGGTTGATGTCAGCTTATAATGCCAGCTGACATCAAGCCCAGGTTAGTAATGGAGAGGCATCTATAAGGCACCCCCATTACTAACCCCATAGTCAAATTTCATGAAATAATTAAAAAAAAAAAAACGTGGGGCTTCGCCCTATTTTTGTGTCCAGCCAGGTAAAGCAGGCAGGAACGGGCTGCCCCCAACCGCCAGATGCCTATTTATACCTGGCTGGAAACAAAAATACAGGGAAGCCCTTTTTTTAATTTTTTTCATGAATTTAATGAAATAATAATAAAAAAGGGGCTTCCCTATATTGTCCGGCCAGGTACAAATAGGCAGCTGGTGGTTGGGGGCAGCCCAAATAATTTAAAAAAAATTCACGTGGGGCTTCGCCCTATTTTTGTGTCCAGTCAGGTACAGAAGGCAGGAACGGGCTGCCCCCAACCACCAGCTGCCTATTTGTACCTGGCCAGACACAACAATATAGGGAAGCCCTTTTTTTTTATTATTTCATGAATTTCATAAAATAATTTAAAAAAAAAATACGTGGGGCTTTGCCCTATTTTTGTGTCCAGCCAGGTACAACTAGACAGCTGGGGGCTGGAATCCGCAGCGCAGGGAGGCCCAAGATTTTTGCCCCCCCCCCCTGCAAATTGCAATGCGCAGCCACCCCAGAAAATGGCGCGTTCATAGAAGCGCCATCTTCTGTCACTGTACCCAACTCATCCAGGGCCCTCGTGCGGTGGCTCACTGGGTAATAAAGGGGTTAGGGCCATCTTGGTATTATCAGCTGGCCCTAAGCCCGAAATTCATTGGGTTACGCCAATATTAGACATGACCGCCATGAATTTCTAGTAAAGTTTTTTAAAAAAACACAACACCCAGAATAAAGTCCTTTAATTGAAATAAACACACAATTCTTTAATGTTCTAAATTAAACCATACTTACCATCACGCACATTCCAGCTGAAGCCAATGTCTTCTGCAATAAAAGTAAAATGATAAACCAACCTCATCCTTACCTTTCCATGGTTCCCAGGACGGCTCCTGAAAATTCACATGGACGGCTCCATGTGAAATTCATGAAATAATTTTAAAAAATTTGACGTGGGGCTTCGCCCTATTTTTGTGTCCAGCCAGGTACAGCATCCAGGAACAGGCTTCCCCCATCCACCAGCTGCCTATTTGTACCTGGCCGGACACAACAATATAGGGAAGCCCTTTTTTTTATTATTATTTCATGAATTTCATGAAATAATTAAAAAAACAAATACGTGGGGCTTCGCCCTATTTTTGTGTCCAGCCAGGTACAGCAGGCAAGAACAGGCTGCCCCCAACCCCCAGATGCCTATTTTTACCTGGCTGGAAACAAAAATGCAGGGAGGCACTTTTTTTAATTTTTTCATGAATTTCCCTTCCCTTTGTACCTGGCCTGACACAACAATTTCTAGTAAAGTATATTAAAAAAAACACAACTCCCAGAATAAAGTCCTTTAATTGAAATGAACACACAATTCTTTAATGTTCTAAATTAAACCATACTTACCAACACGCCCATTCCACCCGAAGCCAATGTCTTCTATAAATTAAAGTAAAATAATAAACCAACCTCATCCTTACCTTTCCAGGGTTCCCAGGACAGCTTCAGCTCTGCTACATTCACATGACAGGCTGGATCGCAGCCGAAAGCTGCCATCCTGCTTGCCATGCCGCAGACACGAAGAAGCGTAGGCATGCTTGCGCTCCTCAGTGTCTGGCTGTGATGGCATCCAGATGAGCCAAGTTCATGTCCAATTAACTCAGCTCACCTCATGCACGTCACTGACAGCGTGGGAAAATTCTCCTGCGCTTGCGGTGAGCGTGAGAGAATTCTCCAGTGCTCACGGCAAGCGCAGGAGAATTTTCCCACGCTGTCAGTGACATGCATGAGGTGAGCTGAGTCCATTGGACATTCCAAAGAGCAAGCTTACATTCATTATGTGTGGGCTGAAGGCAATTTTAACATCTATATTGACATAGGTTCTTTACAGTTAAAGTAGATTGACTGTAGAATGCCCTATAACAAGAAGTAGTAACAGTTTTTCTCATAAATAGTTTTAAGTGTCATAAAAAATGTCTAGAAAGTTCAAACTTGATGGACCTGTGTCTTTTTTCTTTCAAAATATGTAACTATATAATTTGGATGTGAAGTGCATACTTCCAACCAGACTTCTGATTGCGATATATGGTAAATCTTGAACCATTGTATTTTTCTTAAAAACCTGTATATATTTTTTAAAAATACCGACAAAAATCTTTACTTTCAGCTCCAACTATCCATATGACCAAATATAAACTAAATAAATGTCCATAACATATTTTCATAGTTTCGTAGTTTTAAAGTTGAGGGTACACTTAAGTCCATCGAGTTCAACCTATAGCCCAACATGCCTAGAAATTTGTGGGAAATGGAAGTTGAAGGGAGAAGCCCTCAATTGTATCATATCATACTACATTTTATTTCAGTGTTTAGGTTACAAATATCACAAAGAGTATATTATATTTCACAATCACTAAAGGAGCTTTAAAAAATATCTTCATACTGTGTGTCCATAAGGGAAAACCATGAAATGAAAGATTTACTACACGTCTTTTATGACTCACATTTAAAAAAAATCCTTCTCATTTATCATGCTTATGTCATGACTTTTGATAGAATTGTATGATCGAAAATGTCCCCCTGGAATCTTATAAAAACAATAGTGAGCCATACGGTTATGTGCAAATCTTCCTTGCAGCTTAAGGAAATTTACAATTGAATAGAATCTGACATTTTAATAAAGAAGTGTAGAATTATGCTGCAGTCAGCAAGATGGCTTGGAAAACAGCCAACCATGCAGAGAAGAGCATAAACCAGAGTTATTTTTCTTTATGTCACATTATCAGAAACTCCACAATATCAGAAACTCAACATATACAGGGTTTATAGCAAGCTAAATCCATCCTTCTGCTTTTAAGAGCTGTTACAAGTTGTGTCGCTAACATTAGCTTATCACAAGGATCAAACAGCAGAGGCCACCTTTGCAAGAACAGTATATTTATTGGCTTCTCGTTCTCCAATAGCTCGTAGAAGAGCTCACTTTAAAAAATGATTTAAAATTGCATGTTCATACACTTATGTTTATCCCTTACATGCAATCAAGTCAGTAGTCAAAAGCTGCTTTGAAGGTGGAAGTGGACCCATTTATCTATTAGGCTTCTGTATGCATCCAGTATGTTTACATCTGCAGATTATAAGACATTCTAAGATATGTACAGTGGATGTAAAAAGTTTACATAGCCCTGTTAAAATGCCAGGTTTGGATTTTTTCGTCATGTAAAAGATCTTACTTAGATGAATCATTTCCAATTTTTTTTAACCTTTAAAGTCACCCATAATGTGCAGTGATGAGCGAGCACTAAAATGCTTGGGTGCTCGATGCTCGCGTTGAGCATATTGGAATACTCGGGTGCTCGACCCGAGCAACGGGCCCAATGTAAGTCTTTGGGAAACTCGAGCATTTTTCAGGCGGCTCCCCCCCGGCGGTCTGCAGAGGGCCTAAAAATTGCCCAAGTCGTTGGGAACAGGGCTCAAATGACATGGGGACATAATGGGGAAGAACCCTGGAAGCATTTCTGACTCCCAGGTCACTTCTGTCAACAACGTTGTCAGAGGTATTACGCCACTTTATGGACTCCCAATAAAACATACCAAAACGAAACCAAAATGGATTTTCCTGGGAAATATGTTAAGGTACATCCTTTCCAGGGTAATGGCTTGTATATAAAGCAAAATAAATAACCAAAAACAAAAATGCTCCTCCACACCTTGGGCTATGTTCACACGTAACGTTTTTGATGCGTCTTTTCACTTTTGCATTGATTTCAACTGTGACAAATGCATTTACCAGGAAATGTCATTTTAACATTTTACAACCTTATCTGGCCATGTGGTGTGTGAGATATCATCAGACACATTATGTTTCATTTATGAAGGAGGGACTCTGAAAGTCACAAAGCCTATTTTTATAGGGCCATCAGGCGGCCTTTACTATTCTTAAAGGGCAAGCAGTCGGCCCTCACTATTCTTAGAGAGCAATCAGCCGGCTATGTTTTATTGTACCCATTACTAGAGAGTATGTCTCCTATACTGTTTTTGCGTATGCAGTGAGTGGCAGGGCTGCCCAAAATTTGGACGCACCCCAATACCCCTTTGAAGAGACTTAGAGGAGGGCCTCCTAAAAACAATGTTCCCATTATTAGGAAGTGGGTATCCCATTGTATTTACCTATGCAGTGAATGCAAGGGCTGCCAAAAATTGGGAGTCACTCCAGTGCCCCTTGGAAGAGACGTTGAGGAGGGCCTCATAAAAAATGTTCCCATTATTAGGAAGTGGGTCTCCCATTGTGTTTGCCTATGCAGTGAATGCAAGGGTTGCAAAAACTTTGAGGCACTTCAATGCCCCTTGGAAGAGACATGGAGATCAGAGGGCATCCTCAAAACAATGTTTCCATTATTAGGAAGTGGGTCTCCCATAGTGCTGGCCTATGCAGTGATTACAAGGGTTGCCAAAGATTTGGAGACACTCCAATGCCCCTTGGAAGAGACGTGGAAGTCCGAGGGCCTCCTCAAAACAATGTTCACATTATTAGGAAGTGGGTCTCCCATTGTGTTTGCCTATGCAGTGAATGCAAGGGCTGCCAAAAATTGGAAGGCACTCCAATGCCCCTTGAAAGAGACGTGGAGTAGGGCCTCATAAAAAAATGTTACCATTAGAAAGGAGCGGGCCTCCTATACTTTCCTACACTTACGGGCATCATAATCACCCTTTAAAAAAATTATGTAGGTGTTGCATCATGGACCATGGTCACCCTGGTGATATGGTGGTGGAGGAGAAGGAGAAGGAAGAGTACAAGAGAAAATAGCCAAAATCAGGAAGCGTATACTCATGTCTGAGTGTGAAAAGGTGCATTGGAATACACCTCCCAAGAAAAGACACTGGATTTGAGTTTACGTTATTCTGCTATCATTCGGTGGTGTTGAGAAGTCAGGCCCAATCCAGCCCTTGTTCATTTTTATAAGAGTCAGCCTGTCAACATTTTCAGTTGACAGGCGGATGCGCTTATCAGTTATAATTCCACTAGCGGCACTAAAAACCCGCTCTGATAAAATACTGGCGGCAGGGCAGGTCAGGACCTCCAAGGCATAGAGAGCCAGTTCATTCCACGCATCCAGCTTGTATACCCAATAATTATAAGGCAGAGAGGAATCACGGAGGATGTTGGTACGGTCAGCAAGGTACTCCCTCAGCATCTTCCCAAAGTTTGCACTCCTTGTGAGAGTACCCCGCGCCTCAGGGCTTGTGCGATGGGAGGGGCTGAGAATATTCTCCCAGAACTTTGACAGTGTTCCCCTGCCTCTACTGGATTGAAGTTGTGTCTCTCTCGCCTGTACTCCTTGGTTGTCCAACGAAGTGTGCCCTTTGTCGCCAGCGTTTTCAGATGGGAATTTTTTAATAGTTCCGCAACAAGGGCCTTCTGGTACAGACCCATTTTTGTAGACCTGTCCGCCTCAGGAAAAAGAGATATAAAGTTCTCCTTGTAGCGTGGGACTAGAAGTGTCACTAACCAGTAATGACTGTCAACCAAAATTTTGAGAACGCGAGGTTCATGTAAAAGGCAGCGTAACAAAAACTCAGCCATACGTGACAGACTGCTAACAGGCAAGACATCCGTGTCCTCACCAAGAGGATGACTGACAATGCTCTCCTCCTCCTCTCTGTCCTCTGGCCATCCAGGCTGAACAGACGGTATGACAGCTGTGCAGGTAGTACCGTCTATAGCGCATGAAACTAGCTCCTGTTCTTCCTCCTCCTCTTCCTCATTGTCACCCAATCCACGTTGGGATGAGATGAGGCTGGGCTGTGTTTAATCACCCTGTATGGTTCCTTGCTCCATCTCATCATGCTCTGCCTGCAATGCATCCTCTTTGATTGTGAGCAGAGAGCGTGTCAGAAGACAGAGAAGCGGGATGGTGACGCTAATTATGGCGTCATCACCGCTAACCATCTTGGTGGAGTCCTCAAAGTTTTGGAGGATGGTACATATGTCTGACATCGATGTCCACTCCTGAGGTATTATGTGTGGAGTCTGAACTGAATACCGACTGCCTTGTTGATGCTGGTGCTCAAAAACTTCCCACTTCTGCTCACAAATCCTTCCCAACATCTGCAGTGTAGAGCTACAATGCGTGGGGAAATCACACACCAGTCTGTAAGCTGGAAGCTGCAAATGCTGCTGAAAGATGGCTAGAATGGTGGAAGTTGTAGTTGAATTTTTAAAATGGGCACACAGGCGGCGTACTTTAACAAGCAGATCCGGCAGCTCCGGGTAGAATTTGAGAAACTGCTGAACCACGAGGTTAAGCACAATGGCCAGGCATGGTACGTGTGTGAGCTCGCCTTGCCTCAGAGCCGCCACCAGCTCCGGCCATTGTCACCCACAACCATGCCTGGCTGTAGTTTCAGCGGTGTGAGCCACAGATCTGCCTGCTCTTTCAAAGCTGTCCACAACTCTTCAGCATTGTTCGGTTTGTCACCTAAGCATATTAGCATCAGCACAGCCTGTTGTGGCTTGTCCGAGGCAGTGCTGCAGTGCTTTCAGCTTGCGACTGATGTGGTCATTTCGGAGATGGAGGCTGAAGAGGAGGAGAAGGTTGAGGAGGATGAGATGCAGGAGTTGTAGACTGTGGGGGCAACACTGATTGACCTAGGGCCCGCAATCTTTGGCGTCGAGAGGATGTGTTCCGTCCCAAGGTCCGACTGGGTCCCGACTTCCATTATGTTAACCCAGTGTGCCATCAGCGAGATGTACCGTCCCTGCCCACATGCACTTGTCCACTTGTCCGTGGTTAGATGGACTTTCCCGGTAACTGCGTTGTTGAGTTCACGGCTAATGTTTTGGGACACGTGCTTGTTTAATGCGGGAAAGGCACACAGGGAGAAATAGTTTTGGCTGGGGACCGAATACTGAGGGACGGCCACCGCCATCAGGTTGCGGAATGCTTCCATCTCCATGAGCCTAAAAGGCAACATTTCGAGTGCAAGCAGTCGTGAAATGTGGGAATTTAGTAATGTGGCATGTGGGGCGTTGGCTGCGTATTTGCGCTTGCGTTCCAAGGACTGGGGTATGGACAACTGAATGCTGCGCTGGGACAAGGACGTGAATGTGCTTCCTGATGCTGCTACTTGAGAGTGTGCAATGACAGGTGCTGGGCAGGAGGCATCTTCACATGCACCATGGACAGGGATTATCTTGCATGCACAACAGCGGAAGAAGCAATGGTGCCACCCGCAGACACTGTTCCTGGACCATGGGGTTTGGCCCACAAAGTCGGGTGCTTTGCTGCCATGTGCCTGATCATGCTGGTGGTGGTCAGGCTGGTCATTTTGCCACCCCTGCTGATGCTGGCCTGGCAGGTGGTGAAAATGGCCATTTTGGGGTTATCGGCAGAATATTTAAAAACAACCAGACTCGGGTAGACCTAATAGTTGTACTGGCAACTTCCTTTGTGTTGGTGTTACAGGGAACGGTTGGCTGCCTTCTGTCTGCGGCCACCACACTGCTTCTTCCTGCCTGTTGGGGTGCTCTGCCTCCCTCCCCCTGTGTGCTGCTGTCCTCACTCTGCATGTTCTCCTGCCAGGTTGGTTTAGTTCCTATATCATCCACCACCTCGTCTTCCACTTCCACACCCTGGTCCTCCTCCTGACTTTCTGGCAATTGTGTCTCATCATCATCAACCTCATGTGAGACTTTCCCATCGTCGACTTCGTGTGACCGTGGCTGCTCAAATATTTGGGCATTGCTACATGCGATCTCCTCTTGCCCCACTTCAAGTGGACCAGGCGAGAGGCCCGAATCTATAAATAGAAAAGTGAACAGCTCTTCAGAGTGTCCAAGTGTGGGATCAGTTGTCTCCGGGCACTCGGTATGGTGGGAATAAGAGGATCAGGGTGAGGAATATGTGGTCCAGACTCACGACTACTGAGACTTGACCATGTGGAAGACAGGGCGGTGGTGGTGGTGGTGGCTAAGTGACAGGAAGCATTATCGCTATCCAACCAGCAACCTTTTGACACTGCTCTGGGTTCAATAGTGGTGTGTGGCGGTCCCCTAGGAATTGGGACAGGAAGGTCGGGTGAGAAGATGTGGGTGTTTGTTGTGGCACAATTTCAGCTTGCCCACTGCCTTGTCCTCGGCCTGTGCATGCACCATCACCATCACGTCCAGTTCCCTGTACCTTGCCACGTGCCTTGCCAATTTTAAATGGAGGACAATATCTTCCAAGCTCACTACAAATGACTGAATTTGGAGCGAACTTATATGTGATCCGTGTGATGGAGAAACCACAATTTTAAATACCTGGCCTGTAGTTAACTATTTTGAACAGCAAACTGGTGTCAATTGCTTCACTGACACACTGAAACAAATTTTTAATGGATGCCATAAATTGCAGTATTTTCTGAAAAAGTATATGTGATTCGTGTGACAGAGAAAACATAGTTTTAAATACCTGGCCTGTAGCTAACTATTTTGAACAACAAACCGGTGTCAAAAACTTCGCTGACACAGTGAAAAAAAATTTGAATGGAGGCCAAAAATGGCAGTATTTTCTGAAAACATATATGTGATCCATGTGACAGAGAAAACATAGTTTTAAATACCTGGCCTGTAGCTAACTATTTTGAACAACAAACCATTGTCAAAAAATTCGCTGACACAGTGAAAAAAAATTTGAATGGAGGCCAAAAATGGCAGTATTTTCTGAAAACATATATGTGATCCGTGTGACAGAGAAAACACATTTTTAAATAGCTGGATTTTTAGCGCTGTAATATGGAAAGAACCTGGCTGTATTCTGCAGTGCCAAAAAGCAAATGGCGCAGAATTTAGGTGCTCTGTGGATTGCTTTTTAAGCAAATAATGAGGATTAAGATCCAAAAAAAATGATTCCTGGCCCCTGAGACCTGGGCCTTTGTATAGAAGTATCTAACAGCAGCAGAAGGCAGAATTGGAATGAAGCCTCTTGAGCTATATGCACTGCAGTCTGCTATATACACTGCCGGCCTATATACACAGCCTGTCTGATATCTCTGCAGATGGATTAGTCCTCAGAAGGACTGTTTGTTAAGATGAATATATGTAATGTATGGTTTTTCTCCCTACACTACCTAATACACAAGCAAATCTCTCCCTATTTCAGCAGCACCTCTCCCTACTCTGCCTGATTCCGGAATGACTGTAACTAGCACGGAGGCACCAGGTCTGATATAGAACTGATGACGCTGTGCGGCAAGCCAATCACTAGAATGCCACAACCACCATGGCTGCAGCATTACATTGAGTGGCAGGCAATCCCTGCATGTTGATTGGCGCTCTATAGAGCACCAAACATGCAGGGAGGGGACCCGAGCATCCGCCCGAGCATCTCACAAGAAGTGTTGAGCCTCCCCCGTAGTGTTTGAGTTCGGTTTCGTTTGTCGAACACCCGTATGTTCGCCGAACTGTTCGTCGAACTGTTCGTCGAACACCTTCGAACACCGTTGAAACCAATGGCAGGCAAATACAAACACATAGAAATACATAGAAAACACCTTCAAAGGTGTCCAAAAGCTGACAAACTGCTCAGAAGACACAACTAACACATGGAAAAGAGACAAGTACATATAGTCATGCAGAAAGAAAAGAGGTGGAGGAGTAAAAGGAGGGGGAGACACAGATATAGGCATGTCATGCCCTTCTAAAACCAAAAAAGTGCGAAGCCGACACGGCCAGTCCGTTCCTGCCCATGCGACCTCGTGTCGCCGGGTTTGTGCCAGAGCTGCGGTGGACCCTGACGGCCAGCCCCACTCTCCCAGTACTGGTGCCTGTCTGCTTGTAGGTCGAGCGAGCCCCCCTGTGGTGGAGGCAGGTATAAGCTTTTTAATTTAAATTGTCTCTCTAATTTGAATGAATACACTTTAAATCCTTTTACAAGGATCTATTGGACGGCAAGTCTCATGCCAGTAGCTCGTAATTCCAGCTCCAGTAGCGTCCACTAAAGCTGCTGCAGTTAAAAAGCTTTTACAAGGATCCAGCTTGGCGGTCCACCGCAAGGCGTCCTACCGCCAGTCCCAGCCCATATGCCTTGGGGTGTCTCCCCGATGCTCTTCACTGAGTGTCCCGGGGGCCCGAACCATTTCCTTTGAAAATATTAAGTGTCCAAACTACAGGTGGTGTAGCTTGCTTAACAGCAGGGATAATCTGCTGACGAGCAGACACTGCTACCAGGAACAGTGTATTTCCTGGGCTAGATGCAGTTAAAAATTTGTAATTAGATACTCTCGTTGGATGCTGAGAAAGCACTCCATGGAGTCTCCTAGTACGCCATATAATATTCCCTTAAAAAGCTTGGGGCAGGGGTCTAGGGGACCCTTTTATAGGCAAAATCACGGCCCTGTATCGCAATACGTCACCTAGGCTGAAGATAAATGGAAAATTTTCATCACCTTTCATAATCACCATTGGGACAAGGCAGGGATGTCCTCTGTCCCCTCTCTTATACAACCTAGTGACGGAGCACCTGCTCTCATCAATTCGCCATAACCCCAATATTTGGTGGATTGAGGTGGGAGGCACCGAGTACAAGTGCTCTGCATTTGCTGATGATGTCCTAGTATATATCACTCAATCACATATATCAATCCCTGCTGTTATGGCTGAAATAGATCACTTTGTTACATGGTCAAATTTTAAAATCAATGCAGCGAAGTCTGAGGCCCTCGATGTCTCCCTCCCCAAATCCATACAGGATTCCATCCAGTCCAACTTTCCCTTTGCCTGGCCCTCACAGGGTATCAGATACTTAGGAATTCGTATTCATAGAGACCTCTCCTATCTATGTTATCCTAATTTTGGGCCCTTTATTGAACAACTCCATACAGACCACGGTTGGCAAGTTAGAACTGTAAGATTCACTATGTGAACCACTGGTGTTTTGAGGAAAAGCACATGTACACTGTGTTCCAAATTATTATGCAAAAAGTGTTTAGGAGTGACGAGGGAAGAATTTGTTTGTTTATCAGTTAAACTCATTGATGGTGATGTGTGTCAGGGTTCTTTATATCACTGTAAGCAATTGCAGACACCTGTGCTAATTAGTTTGGCAGGTGTGTCCAATGAAAGGCAAGACTACTTAAGAAGGCTCTCCCACATTATTAAGCAGCCTACATTTTCTGCCAAAATGGGAAAGAAAAAGGATATGTCGGCTGCTGAGAAGCAACAAATTGTGGAGTGCTTAAATCAAGGCATGACTACAATCAACATTGCCAAGACACTTCATCCTGATCATCGCACAATCATGAAGTATGTACAGTAGCTGATTTACAGTACACACGTGTGCGTGCTGATAAGGGAAAATTGAGGACTCTTTCCTACAGGCAATTACGTCAGGTTAAAAGAGCAGCGGCAAAAAAGCCTTGTCATGGGAGCAGACAAGTTTTTGAAGCTGCTGGTGCCTCCAACGTCCCCCGAACAACAAGATGAAGAGTCCTTCAGAGGTTTGCAGCTGGGCGTAAGCCATCCTGTCGACCTCCTCTATCCACTGCACGCAAGCAGAAACGGCTCCAGTGGGCCAAACAATACATGAAGACTGACTTCAAAACTGTTTTGTTCACCGATGAGTGCCATGCAATGCTCGATGGTCCAGATGGATGGAGTGGAGGATGGCTGGTTGATGGACACCCCACGCAAACACGGCTACAGCGCCAACAAGGAGGAGGTGGAGTAATGATTTTGGCTGGAATTCATGGGGAGAGATTGTTGGCCCCTTTAGGATCCCTGAAGGGGTAAAGATGAACTCCATAATGTATGTGGAGTTTCTCAAACAGCACTTCCTGCCATGGTTCAAGAAGAAGAACCATGTATTCCGCAGCAAGATCATTTTCATGCATGATATGCATGCTGCACATAACACATCTGCATCTCTGGCTGATATGGGCATAAAAGGGGACAAACTTATGGTGTGACCCCCATGCTCCCCTGACCTCAACCCCATTCAGAACCTCTGGAGCATCATCAAAAGGAGTGTCTATGATGGCGGGAGGCAGTTCACATCTAAGCAACAGCTCTGGGAGGGTATTCTGTCCTCATGCAAAACAATTGAAGTAGAAACCATCCAAAACCTGACAAATTCAATGGACGAGAGAGTTCAGAAGCTCCTTTCGAACAAGGGGTCCTATGTGCAAATGTAACATCACCTAGAATAAAGTTTTGAGTTGAAAACTGTTTGATTTCAGTTTCTAACAACCTGCTAATGCTTTTAATTTCAAAAAGTACCATTTTTTTGTTCTTTATTAAAATGAAAAGTTGATCGAAGAGTGTGGGGGATCTAAGAGTGTGGCAACCCAGTAGTCAGGATTACTTCGAATTCTGACAATCTGAGGGTCATGTTGCAGGTAGTGCAGCAAGAAGGCACTCATGTGTCTTGCACATCTAGGAGACCCAAAATTATTTTCCGGGCTAGATGCAGCTAAAAATTATTATTAATTTGAAAGCTGGTGGAGCTTAGTATAGATGGCCTAATAGAATCAGTACTGCACACTGCTACAAAGCCCAAATTATTTTCCAGCCAAGATACAGATAAACATGATTAGAATTTTAAATCTGGTGGAGCTTAGTATAGATGGCCTAATAGAATCAGTACTGCAAACTGCTACAAAGCCCAAATTATTTTCCAGCCATGATACAGATAAACATGATTAGTAATTTTAAAGCTTAAAACGGTTGGTGAGGTGATTTTAGCAAATCATCAAGCTTTTACTCTCCCCAGGATGACACAGGGGTAGAAAAGTCGTTTCGGATAAATGATTTGTTCATCTTTATGAACGTGAGTCTGTCTACATTATCAGTGGAGAGCCACGTGCCCTTATCTGTCAGCAAACCACCAGCAGCGCTGAACACACGTTCAGACAGAACGCTGGTTGCAGGTCATGACAAGATCTTCAAGGCGTAAGTGGCGAGCTCCGGCCATTTATCCAGATTGGAAGCCCAAAAAGAGCAAGGGTCCAGTGACACAGTCATGGCTTCAATGTTTACTTGGAGATACTGCTGTACCATTGTCTCTAGGCATTGACTATGTGTCAGACTTCTAGTCACCTGTGGACTTGCAAAGGATGGGCTAAAAAAGCTGTGAAATGATTCCGCAAAATTGATGTTACCAGCAGATACTGTGTTTCTGTTACGTTTTGAGTGCTGAACACTCGACGGTCCCACGGTTGGCAAGTTGGAACTGTGAGATTTAATACGTGCACCACTGGTGTTTTGTGGAAAAGCACATGTAAGATTCTGCAACAGTCTCTGCTGATACTCCTGCATGCGTGCATCCCATTCTATGGCAGGAATAATTTCTGCAAATTTACTTTTGTACCAGGGATCTAACAGTGTGGCATCCCAGTAGTCAGGATTATTTCTAATTCTCACAATTCGAGGGTCATGTTGCAGGTAGTGCAGCAAGAAGACACTCATGTGTCTTGCGCATCCAGGAGCACCAAGTCCCTGTTGTGTTGGTGGCGAGGTAACAATCATGCTTCCTTCCTCTGTCATCTCCCCCCAACCTCGCACATCAGAAATGTGATCAATGTCTCCCTCATCTGATGAGTCTTCCATCAGTTCATCCTCCACTTCTTCCTGGGCTCCTGCACCTTTCTCACTAGTTTGGCTGCTACCATGCGCCCTGGTAAAACCTTCTCCCCCACCCTCACATGCCTGCCGCCTTGGTGCTGCCGACCGTCTGGAACTTGCCGATGTTAGCCCTTCCGCATACAACTCCTCCTCCTCTACTTCCTCCACCTCCTCTTGTGCCACTACCTGACTCCGAATTCTGTTTAACATGTGCTCCAGCATGTAAACCACCCGAATAGTCATGCTGATAATGGCATCGTCAGCGCTAAGCATCTTTGTCGCCATTTCAAAACTGTGCAGAAGGGTGCATAGGTCCCTGACCTGAGACCACTCGTCCAGCGTGATTTGCCCCACCTCTGGATCTCGTTGGCCCAGGGTATACGTCAGAACGTATTGCACCAGGGCTTGTCGGTGCAGCCACAGTCGCTGCAACATATGCAGAGTTGAATTCCACCGGGTAGGCACATCGCATTTTTGCCGTTTAAGTGGCAGGCCCAACGACTTCTGTAGAGATGTAAGTCGCTGAGCTGCGGGATGCGAACGGTGGAAGTGAGCACACAGCGACCGTGCCCTCTGCAGAAGGCCATCTAGTTTGGGATAGTGGGCTAAAAATTGCTGGACAACCAGGTTCAACACGTGAGCCATACAAGGCACGTGTGTGACATTGCTCCGGCGAAGGGCTGCACCCAGGTTTGCAGCATTGTCACACACGGCGTTCCCTGGTTTCAGGTCCTGTGGAGACAACCATTCGTGAAACTGGTTCTCCAGAGCTGACCACAACTCCTCAGCTGTGTGACTCATATTTCCCAGACATTTCAAAGTAAAAGCCGCCTGATGACGTTGAGCCCTGCTGCCAGCATAGTAAGGAGGTGAGGCAGGATCCCTTCTGCGCAGTTAGAAAGCTTGTGGCATGACCAGACAGGCTTTGGGTGCAGGTGGAGGACCGAGAGGAGGTTGAGGAGGCAGAAGCAGTGGAGGAACTTTGAGATAAAGAGGATTGACGCACAACTCGTGGGGATGGCAAGACTTGGACAGCAGCCCCTTGTCCTGCTGTCACCATGGTTACCCAGTGCCAAGTTAGCAACATGTAACGCCTCTGTCCATTCCTACTCGTCCAAGTGTCTGTGGTGAAATGCACCCTGTCACACACAGAGTTTCTCAAAGAAGCGGCGATGTTGTGTGCGACATGCTGGTGGAGCGCAGGCACACCTTTCCTTGAGAAGTAGTGCCGACTGGGCATCTGGTACTGGGGCTCTGCGATGAACATAAGGTCTCGAAAATCCTCTGTGTCCACCAGGCGGAAAGGAAGCATTTCTGTAGCCAAGAGCTTGCAGATGGTGAAATTCAACCTCTTAGCTTTCTCATGGCTAGGAGGAAATGGTCTTTTACTTGTCCACATCTGAGGGACCGAGGACTGGCTGTTGTGCTTAGACGGGGTTGAGAAGGGTGTCCCCAGCAAACTGCCGGTCTGTGAGGAAGATGCAGGCGGACATGTTAGGTTGCCTTGATCCAAAGGTGGTGCTATCGATGTCGGACAGCGCTGAAGACCAGCTGGTGTTTCCACCTCCAAAGAAAATGATGACCTGCCAATCACGCTGGCTGTTGCGGGTAAAGAGGTGGCAGGTCTGCGTCCCAAAACAGGTGTGACTGCTGTGCCCCCAGTCACAGAGGATGAAGAGGCCGCGGATGCACAAGATGTGACAGATGGTGGTTGGCCCGTCCCGCTAGGCCGCATTGTAGCACAGTGAGCTTCCCACTGCAACTTATACTTCATGTCCATGTGCCGGTTCATGCATGAAGTACTCAAACTATGTATTTTTTGGCCTCTACTTAGCTTTTGCTGACAAATGTTACAGATAACACGAGTTGGGTCATCTTTATCGATCTGAAAAAATGCCCAGGCTATGCAAGGCTTAGCACTCATGCGACCTGAAGAGCCACCATGACTTGTGGTCAGAGGCAGAGTTGTGTATGAGGATGCAGTTGTTGACATGCTTCCAGTACTAGGTCTCTGTCCAGGAAGGCGCAATCTGACCTCGTCGTCACTAGCATCCTCCTCCACCTCCTCTGCTGACCTCATCTCCTGGCTGACTGTGGGTTGACTGTAAGTGGGATCTCCAAACTAATCATCATCACCATGTGAGTTATCACACCCGTCGTCCTCAGAGCCAACCTCTTCCTGCCCTGACAAAAAACTAAAGTTGTCGCTCCAAACAGGTATTTGAGTCTCATCATCATCTTCCTCATTGTCTCCACCAACAGGAGTTACAGTTTGGGAATGAGGGTCTACATTATGGTCAGAGCCTTCTGCGTCTGGTCCTGGATCCGACTCATAAAGATTCTGGGCATCAGTGCAGATCATTTCCTCGTGTGGATTCACAGAAGCTCTGGAGCCGACCTCTGATTCCCAGGCTATAGTATGAGTAAACAGCTCTGCAGACTCAACCATCTGTTCTACCCCATACTCAGATGGGCAGCTGGAGACTTGGGAGCTGTGAGGAAGCAAGTGCGATTGGGGTGACACCTCTGAGGACTGGAGTATTTGTGATGTTGAAGTTGATGTGGAGGAGAGCCCACTTAAAGGAGCACTTGATTTCCGTTGAAGCACATGCTGTTTTTGTGCCTCATCTGGAATTTGTAGCGATTGGCGTGGCCGTAAGAAAGGGATCTTATCACATTGTCCGCTAAAAGAAGTAGACATTTTAGTTTGGCTGGAAGATGGTCTTTCTTCTGCAGATGTTACTGTTGCTTTAACACCTACACCACGGACACAACCTTTTTTCCCCTTCCCAACACGCCTATTCCCCTTTCCACCAGCAGCAGGCCTTTTTCCACTCATTTTGGTGGTTAACTAATTCACAACTCTGGAGTTGTTTGCACAAAAAAACAATGGATGGGAACCGAGCAGAGCTGAGTGGCCAAACTGTGGTATTAGGCCAAAACTATTGGCTGGGTTAGATGCAGAAAAAAATTATATTCAATTTGCAACCTGATGGAGGTCAGTATAGATGGACTAATAGAACAAGCCCCACACACTGCTACAAGCTGAAATATTTTTTCAGAGCTAGATGCTGAAAAAAATTATATTGAATATGCAACCTGATGGAGGTCAGTATAGATGGACTAATAGAACAAGTCCCACACACTGATAGAAGCCTAAATATTTTTTCAGAGCTAGATGCAAAAATAAATTATATTGAATTTGCAACCTGATGGAGGTCAGTATAGATGGACTAATAGAACAATTCCCACACACTGCTACAAGCTGAAATATTTTTTCAGAGCTAGATGCAGAAAAAAATTATATTGAATTTGCAACCTGATGGAGGTCAGTATAGATGGACTAATAGAACAAGTCCACACATTGCTAGAAGCCTTAATATTTTTTCAGAGCTAGATGCAGAAAAAAATGATAGTGAATTTGCAACCTGATGGAGGTTAGTATAGATGGACTAATAGAACAAGTCCCACACACTGCTACAAGCTGAAATATTTTTTCAGAGCTAGATGCAGAAAAAAATTATATTGAATTTGCAACCTGATGGAGGTCAATATAGATGGACTAATTGAACATGTCCCACACACTGCTGGAAGCCGAAATATTTTTTCAGAGCTAGATGCAGAAAAAAATTATATTGAATTTGCAACCTGATGGAGGTCGGTATAGATGGACTAATAGAACAAGTACCACACACTGCTAGAAGCCCAAATATTTTTTCAGAGCTCGATGCAGAAAAAAATTATATTGAATTAGCATCCTTATTCAGGTCAGTATAGATGGACTAATAGAACAAGTCCCACACACTGCTAGAAGCCTAAATATTTTTTCAGAGCTAGATGCAGAAAAAAATGATAGTGAATTTGCAACCTGATGGAGGTCAGTATAGATGGACTAATAGAACAAGTCCCACACACTGCTACAAGCTGAAGTATTTTTTCAGAGCTAGATGCAGAAAAAAATTATATTGAATTTGCAACCTGATGGAGGTCAGTATAGATGGACTAATAGAACAAGTCCACACATTGCTAGAAGCCTAAATATTTTTTCAGAGCTAGATGCAGAAAAAAATTATATTGAATTTGCATCCTTATTCAGGTCAGTATAGATGGACTAATAGAACAAGTCCCACACACTGCTAGAAGCCTAAATATTTTTTCAGAGCTAGATGCAGAAAAAAATGATAGTGAATTTGCAACCTGATGGAGGTCAGTATAGATGGACTAATAGAACAAGTCCCACACACAGCTACAAGCTGAAGTATTTTTTCAGAGCTAGATGCAGAAAAAAATTATATTGAATTTGCAACCTGATGGAGGTCACTATAGATGGACTAATTGAACAAGTCCCACACACTGCTACAAGCTGAAGTATTTTTTCAGAGCTAGATGCAGAAAAAAATTATATTGAATTTGCAACCTGGTGGAGGTCAGTGTAGATGGACTTATAGAACAAGTCCCACACACTGCTGGAAGCCGAAATATTTTTTCAGAGTTAGATGCAGAAAAAAATTATATTGAATTTGCAACCTGATGGAGGTCAGTATAGATGGACTAATAGAACAAGTACCACACACTGCTAGAAGCCCAAATATTTTTTTCAGAGCTCGATGCAGAAAAAAATTATATTGAATTTGCATCCTGATTCAGGTCAGTATAGATGGACTAATAGAACAAGTCCCACACACTGCTAGAAGCCTAAATATTTTTTCAGAGCTAGATGCAGAAAAAAATTATATTGAATTTGCAACCTGATGGAGGTCAGTATAGATGGACTAATAGAACAAGTCCCACACACTGCTAAATGCTGTAATATTTTTTCAGGGCTAGATGCAGAATAAAATGATATTGAATTTGCAACCTGATGGAGGTCAGTATAGATGGACTAATAGAACAAGTCCCACACACTGCTAGAAGACTAAATATTTTTTCAGAGCCAAAGGCAGAAAAAAATTATATTGAATTTGCAACCTGATGGAGGTCAGTATAGATGGACTAATAGAACAAGTCCCACACACTGCTAGCAGCCTAAATATTTTTTCAGAGCTCGATGCAGAATTTTTTTTTATTGAATTTGCAACCTGGTGGAGGTTAGTATAGATGGACTAATAGAACAAGTCCCACACACTGCTACAAGCTGAAATATCTTTTCAGAGCTAGATGCAGAAAAAAATTATATTGAATTTGCAACCTGATGGAGGTCAGTACAGATGGACTAAAAGAACAAGTCCCACACACTGCTAGAAGCCGAAATATTTTTTCAGAGCTAGATGCAGAAAAAAATTATATTGAATTTGCAACCTGATGGAGGTCAGTATAGATGGACTAATAGAACTAGTCCCACACACAGCTACAAGCTGAAATATTTTTTCAGAGCTAGATGCAGAAAAAAATTATATTGAATTTGCAACCTGATGGAGGTCAGTATAGATGGACTAATAGAACAAGTCCCACACACTGCTAGAATCCGAAATATTTTTTCAGAGCTAGATGCAGAAAAAAATTATATTGAATTTGCAACCTGATGGAGGTCAGTATAGATGGACTAATAGAACAAGTCCCACACACTGCTAGAAGCCTAAATATTTTTTCAGGGCTCGATGCAGAAAAAAATTATATTGAATTTGCAACCTGGTGGAGGTTAGTATAGATCGACTAATAGAACAAGTCCCACACACTGCTACAAGC
This sequence comes from Phyllobates terribilis, assembly GCF_046119375.1. NCBI lineage: Eukaryota > Metazoa > Chordata > Amphibia > Anura > Dendrobatidae > Phyllobates > Phyllobates terribilis. The sequence continues at coordinate 344,444,701 of NW_027362767.1, read as the reverse complement.
TGAAATATTTTTTCAGAGCTAGATGCAGAAAAAAATTATATTGAATTTGCAACCTGATGGAGGTTGTAACGGGTCTGGGAGGCGGAACCTCTGAGCAACTTATTCAAGGGGGCGGTCCTTGTAAGGAAGCGGGTGGCGACCAGGGAAGACAGGCAGGTAGTCACAGCAAGTGACCGGGACAGTCTCTGGGTAAACGGGCAGGAGGTCACAGCAAGTGACCGGGGCAGTCTCTGGGTGAACGGGCAGGAGGTCACGTCAAGTGACCGGGACAGTCTCTGGGTGAACGGGCAGGAGGTCACGGCAAGTGACCGGAGCAGTCTCTGGGTTAAGGGTAGGTACGACCTGTGACGGCTGAGCCTCCAGGTAGGCTAGCAGGCAAATGGCAGATGTGGGCTCCCAGGTGAGCAGGCGAGAGTCTCTGGATAAGCAGGTGGTCACAGCATGTGACGGTGGAGCCTCCAGGTAGGCTAACAGGCAGTTAGCAGATGAGCGCTCCCAGGTGAGCGGGCAAGAGTCTCTGGACTGGCAGGTGGTAACAGCACGTGACGGCGGAGCCTCCAGGTCGGCTGGCAGACAGGTAGCAGATGAGCGCTCCCAGGTGAGCGGGCAAGAGTCTCTGGACTGGCAGGTGGTCACAGCACGTGACGGCGGAACCTCCAGGTAGGCTAGCAGGCGGGTAGCAGGTGGGCGCTCCCAGGTGAGCGGGCAAGCTGGTCCATAGACAGACTGACAGGTGTCGGAAGGCAGACCGTCGGACCTCAGGCTAGTAAGCAGGTAAGCGGATAACAGGCAGGAATCAGACAGCAATCTGGCAGGAAACTGGCAGGTAACTGGCAGGTAACTGGAAACGGGACCTGAGGGCTGAAGCAGAGTAGTGAACAGTGCAACAACATTGCTCGGGCACCTCCATTTTGGAGGAGGTGCTTTATATATGGTGAAGTCCTCCGGCCATTGGCCGGGGACCCCTTAGGACGGCGCGCGCGGCCCCTTTAAGAGGGGGGGAGCACGCGCGCGCCCTAAGCACCGTGGCCGGGAAGGAGCGCGCACTGCCAGAAGAGCGGGAGGAGGACGCCGGGCTCGGAGCGGAGAGGTGAGGGGAACAGCATCCCTGCCTAGCAGAGGGCAGGGACACTGACGCTTCAGTACCCCCCCTTTAGGCCCCCCCTTTTTTAGGCCAGACAAAAATTTAGCAAGGATGAGAGGGGCATGGATGTTCTCCCGGGGCTCCCACGTTCTCTCTTCAGGACCAAACCCCTTCCAATCTACTAGAAAAAAGGTCTTTCCTCTTACCCTTTTTGTGGCCAGAATGTTCTCTACCTCAAACTCGTTCTCAGCGGAAACCGGAGCAGGAGGCGTACCTGTAGACTTGGAAAAAGAGTTAAGTACCACGGGTTTGAGGAGAGATACATGGAAGGAGTTAGGGATCCGCAAGTTGGCCGGGAGTTTCAATTTATAGGCCACCGGGTTGATCTGACTGATGACTTCCAGAGGACCGATGAACCGAGACCCTAACTTATAGGAAGGAATCTTGAGCCGGACATACTTGGACGAGAGCCAGACCTTATCCCCTGGACGGAATTGAGGAGGATCCAGACGTTTAGTGTCAGCATGTCTTTTCATACGCTCGGACGACTGAAGGAGTGCGGACCGGGTACTCTCCCACAAGGAGGAAAATTTGTTAACAAGAGATTCCGCAGCCGGATTATCCACCGAGGTGGAGGCGGGAAATGGGATCCGAGGATGCTGACCGAAGACTACAAAAAACGGGGATTTGGAGGAAGATTCGCTCTCGTGATTGTTGTAAGAGAATTCGGCCCATGGCAGGAGATCCACCCAGTCAGAATGGTGGGCATTAACGAAGTGCCGGAGGTAACTGGTCAGGATCTTATTGATCCGCTCCACTTGACCATTAGACTGTGGGTGGTAAGCGGAGGAGAAGTCCAGGGTGATGTCTAGCAATTTACAAATGGCTCTCCAGAAACGTGAGGTGAACTGTACCCCACGATCCGACACGATGTGGAGGGGCAGGCCATGAAGACGGAAGATGTGGCGGATAAAGTCTTTAGCCAGCTCGGGTGCAGACGGGAGGCCTGGCAGGGGAATAAAGTGAGCCATCTTGGAAAAGCGGTCAGCGACCACCCAAATGACCGTACAACCGGCAGAGATGGGGAGATCAGTTATGAAGTCCACAGCAATATGCTGCCAGGGGGCAGCAGGCACAGGAAGCGGAAGGAGGCGACCGGCTGGCAGGTGTCTCGGGACTTTGTTGCGGGCGCAGGACACACAGGCAGAAACAAAGTCTATTACGTCCTTGTGCAGGGTAGGCCACCAGTAGTGCCGGGTAATAAGCTGGAGGGTCTTTTTCTGACCGGCGTGGCCAGCTAGTTTAGACAAATGGCCCCAGTGTAGGATCTTCTCCCGATCAGGTACTGAAACGAACGTCTTACCGGGAGGGAGACGATTTAGACTTACGGGAGCCACTTGCATTACTCTGGCGGGATCGATGATATGTTTGGGTTCTTCCTCGAGATCGGACACCAAAAAGGATCGGGACAAGGCGTCTGCTTTGATGTTTTTGTCAGCCGGGCGAAAATGAAGAATAAAATCAAAGCGAGTAAAAAACAAGGACCACCGGGCTTGGCGCGGGTTAAGTCTCTGGGCATGCTGGAGGTAAGCCAAGTTCTTGTGGTCAGTGTAGATTATTACCGGGTGAAGAGCCCCCTCGAGTAGGTAACGCCACTCCTCCAATGCCAGCTTGATGGCCAATAACTCTCGGTCTCCTATGGAATAGTTGCGCTCAGAAGAGGAGAAGAGTTTGGAGAAGAAGCCACATGTTACCATTCTCCCGGAAGACGTTTTTTGGGTAAGTACCGCTCCGGCTGCAGAGGAGGAGGCGTCAACTTCCAGGAAGAACTGCTTGTTGCCGTCCGGGCGATGCAGCACCGGGGCGGAAGAGAAGGCCGGTTTTAAGGAAAGAAAGGCCTCCTCTGCTTCGGGCGGCCACTCTCTGGGATTAGTGCCCTTACGGGTGAGCGCGGAAATTGGGGCAGTCCGGGAAGAGAAGTGCGGTATGAAGAGGCGGTAGTAGTTGGCGAAGCCCAGGAACCGCTAAATAGCCTTCAAACCCTCCGGTCGAGGCCATTTCTCGATGGCAGACAGTTTCTCTGGATCCATTCGGAGGCCGGTCTGAGAAATAATGCAGCCCAAAAACGGAAGCGAGGTCTGCTCAAAGAGTCACTTCTCATATTTAGCGAAGAGGTGATTCTGCCTGAGCCTGAGCAGGACCTGACGAACATCCCTCCGGTGAGTCTGGAGATCCGGAGAGAAGACCAAGATGTCGTCCAGGTACACCACTACGCAGGAGTAGAGAAGGTCCCGGAAGATGTCATTGACCAACTCTTGAAAGACGGCAGGAGCATTACAGAGACCAAAGGGCATTACCAGATATTCATAGTGGCCGTCCCGGGTGTTGAATGCAGTCTTCCATTCATCCCCCTGACGGATACGGACCAGGTTGTACGCCCACGGAGGTCCAGTTTGGTGAAGGTTCTAGCCCTCCTCAGACGATCAAATAACTCCGGAATGAGCATAAGGGGGTACTTATTCTTCACCGTGATCTGGTTAAGGCCTCTATAGTCTATACAGGGACGGAGAGAGCCGTCCTTCTTTTTAACGAAAAAGAAGCCTGCTCCCGCCGGGGAGGTAGATTTCCGGATGAATCCCTGGGCCAGATTCTCCTCAATATATTCGGACATCGACCGGGTCTCAGCAGCGGACAATGGGTAAATACGCCCACGGGGAGGCGTAGTACCGGGTAACAGGTCGATAGGACAGTCGTATGGTCTATGAGGGGGTAATGTCTCTGCCTCATTTTCATTAAAGACATCAGCAAATGACCAATAAGGAATCGGAAGTCCAGGTAGATTAGTTGGGGTAGGAGAAGGACGAATGGGATGAACGGGAACCAAACAAGTCTTATGGCAGTCCTGTCCCCAACGAAGGACTTCTCCGGTCTTCCAGTCAAGCATGGGTGCATGTCTCTGGAGCCAAGGTAGGCCTAGTAAGAGGGCGTGAGAGAGTCCAGGCAGAACATGAAAAGAGATGCTCTCAGAATGCAGCATTCCCACCTGCAGAGTAATGGATTCGGTGATGAGTTGGATGGGACGTGGTAAGAGGCCCCCATCCACGGCAGCGACAGATAAGGGTACAGCCAGAGGTTTGGTGGGAATGTGGTGTTTTTCTACCAGGGACTGTGAAATAAGATTCCCGGCTGCTCCAGAGTCAAGTTGGGCTAGTTCAAAAAAAACGTTCTCCCCGCAGATAATTGAGACTGACAGCAGCAGAGATGGAGAGGATTTATTCTTGTCTAGGTCGACCTCTCTGAGCGAACCTAGACACAGGCGTTTCCCGACCTCTCCGGGCAGGTACGGATCCGGTGCTCCTTGCTGCCACAGTAGAAGCAGCTCCCCTCGGCACGGCGTAAGTCCTGACGGATTTTGACCATCTTGGTCTGGTCGACCTGCGTAGGCTCAGGAGAGTGTACCTGGGGAGAAACGGAGGGAGTGACGGGTTTCTGGAAGGTAGGAGCTAGACGTGGAAACCTCCTCTCACGGGTGACCTCTTTGGCACGCTCCTGGAACCGTAGGTCAATCCGGGTGGCAAGAGTTATTAAGTCATCGAGAGTGGTAGGAATGTCCCGACCGTCGAGTTCATCTTTAATACGGCCGGACAAACCCTCCCAGAAGACAGACACCAGAGCGTCATTATCCCAGGCCAGCTCCGAGGCAAGGGTACGGAGCCGTATGGAATATTGGCCCACGGTGAGACTTCCCTGACGGAGGCGTAGCAGAGACGATGCGGATGAGGTCTTCCGTCCGGGTTCGTCGAAGACTTTCCGGAAAGCCGTGAGAAAGGCAGGCAAGTCGGACACCAGGGGGTCTCCTCTCTCCCATAGAGGATTTAGCCAAGCCAGTGCCTCCCCCGTGAGATGGGACATGATGAAGTCTACTTTGGCCCGGTCAGAGTTAAACTGGTGGGACAGGAGTTCAAAGTGCAGGGTGCACTGGTTTATGAAGCCCCGAGCTAGAGCGGAGTCGCCTCCGAAGCGAGGAGGTGCAGAAAGCCGGGGTCCGGAGCAGGATACCATGGTATTGGTGGGCAGTGGAGCTGCCGGGTTGCGAGTCAAGACACTAGCGGTGGTTGCTGGTGGAGCAGTCAGAGTGTCCAGGTGAGAATTGACATTCCGCAGGTGACTCAGGATGGACTCCTGTTGGGACCTCTGATGGGACAGTTCATGACAAAGGTCCGAGAGCGAGGGAGCTTGGGTGCCACCGGGTTCCATGGCCCGAGCAAACTGTAACGGGTCTGGGAGGCGGAACATCTGAGCAACTTATACAAGGGGGCGGTCCTTGTAAGGAAGCGGGTGGCGACCAGGGAAGACAGGCAGGTAGTCACAGCAGGTGACCGGGACAGTCTCTGGGTGAACGGGCAGGAGGTCACGGCAAGTGACCGGGACAGTTTCTGGGTGAACGGGCAGGAGGTCACGGCAAGTGACCGGGGCAGTCTCTGGGTAAAGGGTAGGTATGACCTGTGACGGCTGAGCCTCCAGGTAGGCTAGCAGGCAGATGGCAGATGTGGGCTCCCAGGTGAGCAGGCGAGAGTCTCTGGATAAGCAGGTGGTCACAGCATGTGACGGCGGAGCCTCCAGGTAGGCTAGCAGACAGGTAGCAGATGAGCGCTACCAGGTGAGCGGGCAAGAGTCTCTGGACTGGCAGGTGGTCACAGCACGTGACGGCGGAACCTCCAGGTAGGCTAGCAGGCGGGTAGCAGGTGGGCACTCCCAGGTGAGCGGGCAAGCTGGTCCATAGACAGACTGACAGGTGTCAGAAGGCAGACCGTCGGACCTCAGGCTAGCAAGCAGGTAAGCGGATAACAGGCAGGAATCAGACAGCAATCTGGCAGGAAACTGGCAGGTAACTGGCAGGTAACTGGAAACGGGACCTGAGGGCTGAAGCAGAGTAGTGAACAGTGCAACAACATTGCTCGGGCACCTCCACTTTGGAGGAGGTGCCTTATATATGGTGAAGTCCTCCGGCCATTGGCCGGGGACTCCTTAGGACGGCGCGCGCGGCCCCTTTAAAAGGGGGTAGCGCGCGCGCTTTCCAAGCACCGTGGCCGGGAAGGAGCGCGCGCTGCCAGCAGAGCGGGAGGAGGACGCCGGGCTTGGAGCGGAGAGGTGAGGGGAACAGCGTCCCTGCCTAGCAGAGGGCAGGGACGCCGACGCTACAGAGGTCAGTATAGCTGGACTAATAGAACAAGTTCCACACACTGCTACAAGCCTAAATATTTTTTCAGAGCTAGATGCAGAAAAAAATGATATTGAATTTGCAACCTGATGGAGGTTAGTATAGATGGACTAATAGAACAAGTCCCACACAGTGCTAGAAGCCTAAATATTTTTTCAGAACTCGATGCAGAAAAAAATTAAATTGAATTTGCAACCTGGTGGAGGTTAGTATAGATTGGCTAATAGAATGATGCTATGCCCAAAAGGTTTTACTTCACTAGGTGCAGTAAAAAAATTGGTATTCTATACACAGGTGGTGTAGCTTGCAACACAGATAGGCTACTCCACTGACTAACACACTCTGCAATAGGCCAAAAAGGATTTTCTTTGCTAGATTTAGCCAAATGCTGTGAAAAAAACTTGCACAGCACTGGCACAGACCTGCCTGGCAAAAAAGTGATAGGAACTGATGTAACCTAGCCCTGAAAAGTACTGCAATGGCAATTAGTCTTTACTCCCAACCTATCTATTTAAGAGCACAGACCTGCCTGATACAAGTCGTAGGAAATTATGTAACCTAGTCCTTAAAAGGACTGCAATCACAACTCTTCCCTCCTCCCAAGCTATCTGTAGATTTGTGTGAAAATTGCTTGAAATTAACAAGGTATAGCTCACACAGCAACAGCGGTGCCGTCTAACATGCAGCTGCAGCAGTGAGAAAATGGTGACGACTGGGAAAATGGCTGGGTCTTATAGGGCAAGGACATGTGACATACACTGCCAAAGACACATGCCCTTGCTTGTGTGAAAAAAAGCAGTTCGCTCCGTGTGTGCTCTGCTGATAGGCTGACAGACTGCACCGCCCCACTGTAAATGCAAGGAAGAGAAAAAAAAATGGAGATCTTCAGTATTTCTGCAGAGATCCATCCCCTGCCCCTCCCCCCACCCCGCTGTACACTCAAACTGCGTATTAACATTAATTTTCAGCATTACTGTGAAAAAATCCAGTTATGATTTTGGTGCACGAACAGTTATCGAACATAACCTCGAACAGCCAAATTTTTTTCAAACCGTTTGTGTTCGCCGAACGGCTCGAACACCGCCAAAAACAGCTCGAATTTGAGATTGGCGAACAGTTTGAGTCGAACACCACTCATCTCTACTCGCAAGTACTCGGCAAGCTCCGAGCATCTTGAATATTGAGATGCTCGGGCGAGTACCGAGTACTTGCGAGTATGCTTGCTCATCACTAATAATGTGTGAAATAAATTCAATTGAAAAATAAACTGAAATCTTTTCGGGAGGAAAAAGAGAAACAAAGTACAACAATAATGTGGTTGTATAAATGTACACACTCTTACACTAATATTTTGTTGAAGTTACCTTTGAATTTATGACAGAAATCAGTCTTTTTGGATACTAGTCTACTAGCATGGTTAATCTAGAATTGGCAATCTTTGCCAACTCTCTTTTGCAGCTTATCCAAATCTCTCAGATTGCAAGGGCATCTCCTGTGTACAGCACCCTCTTCAGGTAAACCCTTTATTTTCAATTGGATTCAGGTCTGAGCTATGGCTGGGCCATTCAAAAACATTGTCCTTCTTCTGGCAAAGTCATTCTTTTGCTGTTTTGGAGGTATACTTAAGATAGTTGTCATGCTGAAAGGTAAAATTTATTTTAATCTTCAGGTTTTTAGCATAAGCCTGAAGGTTTTAAGACGAAATTAAGACAAAATGTTCATAATTCCATCTACTTTGACTAACGCCCTAGTTCCAGCTATCGAAAAACAGCCCCAAAGCATAATGCTGCCTCCCCTATGCTTCACTGTGGATTTTGGTATACTTTTGGTGGTGCACAGTGTTGGCTTTGCTCCAAACAAACCTTTTAGAATTAAGGCCAAAAAGTTCAACCTTGGCCTCATCACAAAAAAAATATTTCTCAACATGCTTTTGGTAGACATGACATAGGGCCAAAACATAGTCGGGCTCGGGTGTTTTTCTTTGCAACTAAAAAAGGCTTCTGCCCTACCCCAAAGACCAGACATATGAAAAAGATGGCAGATTGTTCTCATATGCAGTATACAACTAGTATTCGTCAAACATTTCTACAGCTCCTTTAATGTTGCTGTAGACCTTTTAGTAGTCTCCTGAACCAAGTTTTCTTCATATCTATTGATCAATTTTTGAGGGATATCAAGTTCTAAGTATTGTAACTGTTGTACAAAATGTTAGCCACTTCTTGTGTTCATTGGTATATTTAATGACTTTGAAATGTTTTTGCACCCTTGTCCTGACTTATAATTCAACACTGAGATCCTGTTGCTGTGAAGTAAGCTGCTATTGGACCATGGCTTTTGTTAGAAACTGTAACTAAGGACATATCAGAATAATGTTAATAGAACAAATAATCTTTATATATGGTAATCAAAATCATTGTAAATGATGGCAGATGTGTCCTGACTGCTATGTAACATGAGTTTAAATGTGATTGGTTAAATCTGAACAAAATCACATCCTTAATTATAAGAGGCTGTTCACACTTATGCAACCAGATTCAATTAGTTCTGTTATTTTATTTTCCCTCTCAAAATGATTTTTTTGTCTCTCAATGGATCTGTACAAATTATGAGTGACATTAAAAGTTGAAAAAGTTCTAAAATTCTTCTCCTTGGTATAATTTTTATACATGATGTAAACTTGACATTTTTAACAAGGGTGTGTAAGCTTTTTATATATAGGGAAAATATATATTCTTGTACCGTGTTAGCCAGTAGATAGAAAAATATTTATATTTGAGAGTCCTCAGTGGTTGATACCGTTTAATGGCTAACTGAAAAGATGGTAACAAATTGCAAGCTTTCGAGACTACGCAGGTCTCTTCATCAGGCTAGTATACCACAAAATCTGAAGAGTCACATATTTATACACAATAAGACACAAAAAATGCAACAGGTAAGACAGGTGATTCAAAGCAGAGTTATTATGGAAGAGATAAACAGTTCTGGCTATAAATATTTTACCAGTTAATAGATAGGGAGTGTGAAGGTTTTATTGTCCTGTGACTAGGTCCAGTGTTATGATGGCTTCACAAGTCTGAGGAGCACATTCCTTAGTTGATGTAGAATGACATAAATCCATGCGACACATTCATTCCTGCTCTGAAAGTGTTAAAGGTCACCATCAGTTTATATTCTGAGATTATTCTTTCTCTTTGAGATTTGAAGTTACCTTTTAATACCAGTAATTTCAAGTCTTTTATGCTGTGATTAGGGGAAAAAAAATGCTTGGCTACAGATAGATCTATTCTTTTTTCTTTTATTGTGTGGCGATGATGATTCATCCTTGTTCTAAGTTTTTGCCCTGTCTCCCCTTCATCCTGCGCTGGATCCAACCTAAAAGAATTTTGGGCATCGGTACAGATGCTTTCTTCCTCTTCAGTCTGTGAATTTTTGGAGCAGACCTCTGATGCCCATGGCATACAATATGTGAACAGATCTGCAGGCTCACCCATCTGTGGTTCCCTATACTGTAGTCAGTTGGGAGGTTGAAAAGTTGTGACACGGGGGGAAACCAGAGTAATTGGGGAGTCAACTCTGAGGACTGTACTGTGTGTGATGTTGAGGTGGAGGAAGAGGTGGAGAGGCCACTTGATGCAGCGCTTGCCATCCACTGGAGCCCATGCTCTTTCTGGCCCTCATCTACAAGGCATACCACTGTGCAGATGCCAAAGAAAGGGAGTGGAGTAGCCCGTCCAGTATCAGAAGTTGTCCGTTGTGTTTGGATAGGACGTGATGGTGTTGGTTCAGGTGTCTGATCACGATCCAAATGTGCAACATTCATACCGAGTTTGAAATTGGCGAACGTTTTTCGAACATGTTCATTCATCTCTACCCAATACCCATCATGTGATACTAACACAAAAGCATCTGGTTGTCTCCAGATTCATTCTGCAGCAGGAGAATGATCCCTAACATACAGCCAATGTCATTAAGAACCATCTTAAGTGTAAAGAAGAACAAGGAGTCTTGGAAGTAATAATATGGCCCCCACAGAGCCCTGATATCAACATCATTAAGTCTGTCTGTATTTGCATAAAAAGACAGAAGGATATCCACAAACAACATTCACAGATGTTCTGTGTTTAGTTTTCCAAGATGTTTGGAACAACCTCCTTGCTGAGTTCCTTCATAACCTGTGTGCAAGTGTATGTAAGAGAATTGATGCTGTTTTGCTAAGACGAAAGGTGATCATACCAAAATTTGATTTCATTTAGATTTCTCTTTTGTTCACTCACTTTACATTTTGTTAATTCATAAAAATAAACTTTTAACGCTTCCAATTTTTAGTGCATTCTTACATTGCAGCATTTTTTCCACACCTGCATAAAACCTTTTCACAGTGCTGTGTATAAAGAGAATAGAGAGAGAGAATAAGGGCATGAGGGAAAGAGAAAGAGGGAGAGAGAGAGAGTGTCACATAAAGAATCTTCCTAAGAAATCTGTATATAACTAAGGTAAATAATAGAAAGCTTAATATAAAGTATAATTCCAAACATGAAGGACAAAACAGTAGCATTTGTCTCTTAATATCATGAAATATATTATAGCATTTCTCAGAAACAATTTGACAAGACAATATATTTCTATTTTCCTTCAGCTAATCACAAATCTTTTGCAGTGCTGAGCTGTTCAACATGTGTCCAATTTCACCAATTGCCAACATTTAAATCCACATGCTGGTATGGTTGACAGAAAATGGATTAATATGATGTCCATACAGTATGCTTGCATGCCTTCAAACATCTTATGATTAATTTATAAAGGAAATATTTATTCGTGTGCAAGCAAATTCTTCCCTCTATTTGAAAGTCATATTACCCAGTCTGTTATACCGCCTGTTTTACTGAAGCTTAGCTATCAACAGAATCTGTCTAGGATATAGTATTAGTCAATGACGCCTAACCAACACTGAAAATTGTCTATAAGAGAAGAGACAAAAGGAAATGTGAACAAAAGAAGAAACAAGAAGGGAAACAAAGATGATATTACAGAAATAGGAACGTAAAATGTAACTTTTATTACTAATATAAATACATTAAAATTGCATCTGTACTTTGTTCTTCAATGCCTTCTTTATTTCATTATTTAGTAAGTGCTGTTAATGCACCAAGTCCTGACACCTACAAGGCAAACCAATAATGAGCCGCTGCAAGGAAAATAGGTGAAATCCTCTTGTAAAATTAAATTTCAGCTGAAAAAAAAATTACCTATTTTTCGGACTATAAGACGCACTGGACCATAAGACGCACATAGGTTTTAAAGGAGGAAAATAGGAAAAAAATTTAAGCAAAAAATGTGGTCATGATGCCCTGTTATGTGGGAGGGGGTCTGCTGCTGACACTGGTATTGGGGTAATGTCCCCCAATTCTGTTAATATTCTCCATTCTGGTATGTATGGCCCCTCCTTCCTGGTATAAGTGGCCCCCATCCCATCCTTGTATGCATGGCACCCTTTTATCCCCCATTCTGGTATGCATGGCACCCCTTTATCCCCCATCCTGGTATGCATGGCACCCCTTTATACCCCATCTTGATATGCATGTCACGCCTTGAGCCCCCATCTTGGTATGCATGGCACCCCTTGAGCCCCATTCTGGTATGCATGGCTCCCTCTGAGCCCCCATCCTGGTATGTATTGCACCTTCTGAGCCCCCATCCTGGTATGCATGACTCCCTCTGAGCCCCCATCCTGGTATGTATGGCACCTTCTGAGCTCCCATCCTGGTATGTATGGCACCTTCTGAGTCTCCATCCTGGTTATGAGCCCCCATCCTGGTATGTATGGCAACTTCAGAGCCCCCATCCTGGTATGTATGACACCCCTCTGAGCCCCCATCCTGGTATGTATGGCACCCTCTGAGCCCCGATCCTGGTATGTATGGCACCCTCTGAGCCCCATCACGCTGCCTACAAAAAAAAGAACAATCATACTCACCTCCTCTCTCCTCCAGCGCTGTCCCGCTCTGTTGCCGACACTCTCACTGTGTGAGTCACACATGGCAGGGCACGCATGGCGTCCCTGCCATGCACCCTCACACAGTGTGAGACACTGTGCTGGAATAGTCACTGCTCCCCACGCCGGGATTCTGTGGGTGGGGAGCAGTGACCATTCAGTCTATTCAATAGCCGGCACACTGTACGGCAGCGCTGCCGCTCTGTGGTCAGTGTGCCTGCTATTAAAGATCATGGATATTCACTACAACCCATGGGAGTGGGTTGTAGCGAATATTCATGAACTTTAATAGCGGGCACACTGACCGCAGAGCGCAGCAGGAGCTGTGCTGCCGCTCCAGTGTGCCGGTTATTAAGAGAAATTAATATTCATTGCTCTCCACGCCCATTGGAGTGGGGAGCAGGGAATATTAATTTTATTTAGTAGCGGGCACAGCAGAGGCTGCAGCAGGCTGCTGCTGCCTCCTGTGCTCCGCTGATCCTCTGCTGCTGCTCCCCTACACCCACCACCCTGCGACCATACATATAGTATTATATATAGTATTCGGACAATAAGACGCACCCCCCACTTTCCTCCAAAATTTTGGACTAAAAAAGTGCGTCTTATAGTCTGAAAAATACGGTAATAAGCCACATCTGTTTATTTTTCATGCAAGAGTAGGAGGGGTGGGAGTTAAATTATGGTTTATTATAGAGAAAATGGATATTGTTTTTACATCAAACAATATTATCCATATTAGAATAAGTTTATTAACTCCAGTGTTTATTGGATGAATAGGTTTGGTCTAAAATTAGGGTTTCCTCTTATGTATATATGCGCACAATGTCCTAACATTCAAAAATATTGTATGCTAGCAAGTAATTAAAAGGCTGATATTGTAGGTGAACATTGTTATTTAGGGTATGTGCTGATATTTGTGCATCAAAAACATCTTTTGGCAGGAAAAACGTTACATTTTTGTTGTGTTTTTGCGTGCGTCTCTGCTGCATTTTTTATGTATTTTTCCCTCTCATTAGGATGGGTGAAAAATTCTGGAAAAATGCTGAAAAATTGACATGTTGTAGATTTGAAACTGCTTCAATCTACAAGGAAAAAATAAGAAACATTGCATGAGATTTCAGAACTATCATTCACTTTGCTGAGAGAGTAAAATGCTACATTTTTCATGGCAAAAAATGAGCAGAAAAAAATATGGGAAAATATGGCAAAATGCAATATGTGAACATACCCATACACTGTACATAGATTACACAGCCTTCATTAACCCCCAACATTTAAAAGTTAATTGGTGACTGATGTGATCATAGATAACATGGATAGCGCTGCTCCACATCTGCAGAAGAAAATACAAATGAAAAACACTGTGCATTTGGGTGCTTCTGAGCCCAAGGGAGCCAAAATAACCAGAAAAATGTAAGAAGGGGACTTTATTGACAACATTGGTACCTGAAGAATGAGTTAGAACAAGTTCGAAATGCGTTTTCAATAAAGTCACTCTTTTCCATTTTTTCTGGTTTCCTTGTCTTCCTTGAACTTAGCACCTGCCAGATCACCAAGTCTTTCAATTGTATTTTCCTCAATATCCATACCTGACTTGGTCGGCTTCAGTGGGTGGAGCAGCAGCCATGTTCGGACAGCTGCTAAGCCCCATACAGTAATGTGCTTGCAAATTTGAACAACCTTACCAGGTGAGCTGCTCCTTTGAGTCTTTATTCCTCCACCTTATTCCACCGATTTCACATGTGGTGCACCCCTGTTTCTTATTCTTTCATTTTCAGTGACAACTTAGAACTTCGAGCGGCATGAAGAAGGCGGAGGATTGAGTGGGATTAAAGACCCCTAATACCACTTCTTCCTCTAAACATGTGTGCTTAAAACGAGGCTTCTATAATTGTTTGTAGCATACTATGATTAGAGGGGCCTAGTGCTCTATGAAACAAGTCAGTTTTAACATATTTCCAGATAGATCTGCTTGTTTTAAGGATTTATTAAATAATGGATTTTACCAGATGGTTATGCCGCACTCAGTCCTCCTCCTTTTTCATGTCGTTGCTATGTTGCACCAGAGTTATTCATCACCCATTGGCATTGTTATCTCAGCTCCATAATTCCAGGAGCAGGCATTGTGAACTCTTTTCCTACTATTTTATGTCTCAATTAGAGTAACATGTCACATGTTAATTAGGAGTACCAGGCATTTCAATGTATCATTTATTGAGCGCTTTGCTACCCATCAGTAGATCATTTGACTTGCTTCTAAATTGCCACTTATACCACATGGATACCCATGCTGGTCAGCAGCTATTACAACATAGGTATATTAGGAATATATGCATGTAATCAACACCAAGCACTTCACTGTTGGCTTCCAGATTCATTACTTTGGCTTGTATGTGTTGGAATAGTGGTGGCAATCTTCCCACAATTGAACTGACCCTATTCTGATGGTCTGATTCTGATAATAAAATCCTGACGTGTGTTTTGCTAAACTGCAGCTTCTTTTAGCGCAGGGCCCACCATGAAAGCGGCGTATCTATAGGTAGAAGTTTGTGTGGAATGGGAAATGGATACTTTTTGATTTTCTTGGAGGAGGAGAGAAAAAAAGTTTTTCCACCTACTCTATATTATCAGTTTTTTAAAATCAGACAGCACTGGAAATCATCAGAATGTGGCATGGTATTTCCATGGACCCATAGAGTTGAATGGGCGAGAGCAGTTCGATTCTCAGAAGCAAATCGTGCAAGCTGCGATTTTTTTTCCTCAGACTGGCTCAGTCCGAGGAAAATATTGGACATATCCAGGGCCCCTGATGATAAAGAGAAGGTGGAAAAACTTTTTTTTTCTTTCCTCGCCCAAGAAAATCAGATCACACTATGGTGACATGCTTTTCAAACTCTGATCAGAGTCTGATCAGAGTATGATAAGCACAACCTGACCAATTTTCTTGGAAAAGAGAAAAACAGTAGTGTGACCCTAGCCTTAAAGTGATAGGAATGAGTAAGATTTATATGCCTCATTGTGAGAAAAATAAATATCCTTGTTTTGTGCCATTACTATGTGAGTAACATTCCTGTCACGGGTGTGTCAGGGTTGACAGACAGTCGTACGGTGTTCGACTGTAGAAGGTCGCTGCATCTGGCCTTACAAGCATCTCCCTGATCCTTTTATGATTACTCTCTTTAGGACCCAGTGGCGATCCTCACCTTGCTTGGGGATTATACCTTTCCCTTTAGGACCCTGAGGTATCCGATTTCTCATCTTTCTGCTGTTATTCGGCACTTCCTTGCTGTGTCCTTAAATACACTCAGATTGCTCAGAGAGTTGCTGGTGATAGTGTGTAATACCTATCCAGACCTGGGATTCTAGCAGTTGACTAGAATTACTTTGTAGTTTCTTCATGAATTGTTGCTGTGCTTTTTCCTGTGTCATCTTAGAGCTAAGTGTATTCCCCTGTTTGTTTCCCCTGTGTGTACTTTAGTTGGTAGTGGGGTTGACTCAGTGCTCACCCCTCATACTTCCTACCTAGTGCCTAGCCTTAGGATCAGCTAGGACCAGGTTTCCTGCTCAGCGATAGGTGCAGAACCTATTAAGGGTCTACAGGGGAGTTAGGGTTTGTTGTTTAGATCTGTTTAGGGGTCTCCACTCTCCCTTTCTCTAATGGTAGGGTTCCCTCCCCTTTTCCCATCATTATGTGCTGAGTTCTCTCCATATCTAGCATGACAATTCCTCTTTTTAAGCAGCATTCAAATAGCTATTAACAAATTCTTGTGAGTCCCCTTGACAAGATCCTGATGCTGTGATCTGAAGATCATAGTATCACAAAACTATTGGGTTTAACTCCACTGTGCTTGTGCTACTGTCTTTGTACCATGGCATACTTAATATTTGTCATCTAAATTAATATTTATGTGATGTGACAAAGCACTTTCGCAATAGAATCAGCCATACTGTTGCATCTTTTTGATGACAACGGCAAGTCAGGGAATTGTGGGGTATATGAAAAGGTGAATGAATAATAGTGAAATGGCTCAGAAAAGCATCTTAAATCTGCAATGGTCATTGTACTAAATAACACTTTACCATTTCTCATCTGTCATCCACTTGGAAGATTTGCAATACCCTTTGATCAGATGACTTGTCCTTGAAGTACAGTTAGCATTCTAGTGTGAAATATCAACGACGCAGTGACATAATGAGTTCAGCAGCAGAAAGCATCAAAAGCTTTATGGCAGTTATCATAGAGGCTGAGACAGAAAAAAAAGCCTTAAAGCAGAGTAACCAGTACTAATAACTGTCATATTAAGATGCCAGAGCTCTAATTTAAACAAAATAATTCAGACGACAGCTGTAATAGCAAATAATTTAATTTATCAAAAAAGAGAAAGTGAATAATTGTCGGTTTCAAAATATTTTAATTTTGTATGGGTCAAGGATGTGTTGACAAGGCACTCCTTCATCCAAGCGTATTTTTTAAAGATAGAATATAATTATGCTATTCTGTATAATTATTTTTCAGAGCCGTGCAGAATGCATGATAGCAGGTTTAACAACACAGAGTTTTTGTTTTGCTTTTACTGTTTTGTCTGGTTGTCTCTTAGTCTTAGTTGTTTTGATTGCATTTATTCTGTTTCCATATCTTGCACTAATGAGTGCTAAATAGACTCAAACAGCTTAATGATTATTTTTGGCTGTATCTGTGTCTTGAACTAACAGTTAAGAATGGTTAGCCAGAAGATGTGTCCTGAAAGACATCACATCCTTTTATTCACATATAATATAATGTTTGAAAGAGAATGGTTAGCAAATATGAAAATTAGAAAAAATTCCTTTAGTCCACTAGTTTATGGGCATGCTCACAATTGGTCCGGAAACAAAATGGAGACATATCCAAAATAAAATGGTAGCAGTTGTGGATAGCATAGCTTGGTCAACTCTATAGTGGCCACTGCTAAGTACTGATAATCTGCTCCTATTTGTCCAGAAATCTGACCCCATTGATTTGATATATATATATGACCTGTCCTAGAGAAAGTTTAATCATAATCAGAGATACAGATTCTTTATTGTAAGAGAAGTGAGACTATGGAACCCTCAATCAGATGATGTTGTAATAGATCATCCACTACAAAAGTTTAAGGAGGTTCTGGATACCTGTTTAGAAAAATATAATATTTCAGATTATGGGAGCTCAATTCCGAGATGGGATGTCGATCCAGGGAACTAGTCTAATTGCCTTATGCGGAGTCAGAAAGGAATTTTCCTCCTAAGGGCAGGTGCAGAAGAGTGTGTATTCTCTCATCCAAGAGAATCAAGTCAATTATGCAAATCACACATGGATCAAACTGATTAAAGTTTGATCAAAGTTTGATGACAGTGTGATTCGATTCTCTTGGGTGAGGAGAAGATGGAAAAAAAATGTCTTCATCTTCTACATTCTGTCAGTCCGTGAAAATTGGACACGACTCAGATGTCATCTGAGTACAGTCCGATGGTTTCCATGGACTCATTGACTTGCATGACCAAGAGCGATCTGAATATTGGATCAAACTCGGACATACAGCAATTTTTTTCCTCGCACTGGCTCCGTCCGAGGAAGAAATCGGACATGTGCACGGCCACATAGCATAACATCGGTCAAGGTGAGATCCAATATTTTGTCGAATTGCAATTGGACCGATAGTATGCTCGTCTACACCTATCCTTATATGGGGTAATTAGTATTTGCCTCATGATGTTTTTACCTTCCTCTAAATCAATATGTCAGGCTTTAGGTTGAAGTCGATGGACTTATGACTACCTTTAATCTTGATAACTATGAAACTATCCTAAGGATAATACAAGTGTTGTAGAAGAACAGTATAATGAAATAAAAACAAATAAAACAATGGATTATGCTGTCTTCCTTGTGATTAGTTTACATTTTAGTGATGCCTCCATTTTATCTTACTTTTTAATTTAGTTTTTAATATAGTTTTCTTATTCTCTAAACAACATCATAATCTAACATTTTTTGCATGAGATACATCAGACCCTTTTTTTTGCATCCTAATAGGAATTACTGAGCACTTGAAGGCATAAGGAGTTATTCATTTATAATAAATGAGAGAAATGTAATACAGGTTGAATGTTTTGCAAGTGCGGCTCATAAGCATAGTGAAAATCCACACAGTGCAATGAATTTTCTAAACAACCTTATATAATGCATTTAGGAACCTGATTCCAATTAGACTGTGTCACACTCAAAATGCTCTTAGAAATGTTTTCTCTCCTTCTCTAGTGTCTATTGTTACAAAGCACTTTTTTTTTCCATTTGCAACAATGAAATATAATTTAATTGCACATGTGCACTTCAAACAAATGTTCACATATCCTACTGTGAAATAGCAATAGCTATTATATTTCTATCAATTATCTTTTTTGAATATTCATAGCAGCATATAGTATTAACTATGATATTAATAATTGGCATATTGCATAGATACATTATAATAGTTTATTAACTCATACTTATAAAAAATGTGCTCATATAAAGATTTTGAAATAGAGGTTGTGTAACTTATAGATAGTCTTAACTGAAATGTTAACTAACGTAAAGACAATTTTAGGATCCCCAGAGGCCATTTCATATACCAAGGCTATTATTAATTTTAGGCCCTTTTAACATATTGAATATTCCCACTACAAGTATGGAGTCCAAAGTTTTGACTGGCTGGAGAGCTCCTAACCCAAACTCAACAGGCAGATACGAGGTTGTCAGGTTCAGTTCAGAAGACACACGTCCAGTCTGAACTTCACTATCCGTACTCAGACCATGAATCATCAAAGTGTCAAACCAGAATTAGGCAGACTTCAAACAGGCATATGCAAAATCTTTTGTTTTATGTCCAGAAAAAATTATGAATTTTCATTTGTGTTGTTATTCATATGCAATCTGTATGCCCTCTGAGTGCCAGTTTCTGTAACACCCCTATGTAATCCATATGTCCATTTTGTACATCCATATGGCATTCTATGACATCCATCTCAGTGCCTACCCTTCCTGTCTCTGCTTCTATCACCAGGAGGCACCATGCTCTTGTTGCAGATGATGCAAGGAACAACTCTAGTTCCGTATCTTCTGGTACTTGTTGTTCTGCCTGTCCTGGGAGACCAGTAGTTAACTTTTCAATGTTTGCTTCCTTCAGGGTGGTTTGGGTTGGGCTGCAGGCTATTTAAGCTGGTTTTCCCACGAACAAAAGTTCATTTTAATCAATGGCTAACTGTGTCTGACCGGGTATGGAATATACCACAGCTCCTGGGCAGGGGAAGAAGCAAAAGACAATACAGACATTACAGCAGGGGATCACAGCTGATTCTTTTTGTTTATGTAAAACATTTCACTGTCTGTTTTTAAACAATGTTTTTCTTCAAAGAAAGAATCAGCTGCGATCCCCTGCTGTAATATCTGTATACTCTTTTGCTTCCTCTACTGCCCAGGAGCTGTGGTATGATCAGACGATGTTCCTGTACGGTCAGACACAGCCATTGATTAAAATGAACTTTTGTTTGTGGGACCACCTTTTTATGCACCTGAAAGTCTGCTGTCTACTGACAGTTACAATTTGTCTTGCTCTAAGAGAACTTCTCAGTATCTTGATTTGACTCACTTTAGACATTCCTGATTTTGATCGTGGTTCATTTTTTGACTACTCTCCCGCCTTGTGATTTTGTTACTGTACTGACTGACTCAGCTATCAGACTATTCTACTTGACAGCTTGCACTTCTGAATGACAACTAACTACATGGCCCCAACCTAGGGATCCCTGTTAGTACATATCACTGGAATCTGGAAAATGGAGTAGCTATCACAAAACCTGGTACCCTGGTAGCCCTCTTTAAATCAGCCAAGTGACCACAAATAGTGCTCCCGTTTCACATCCATTTTTACAATTTAATAAGTAATAAAGGTCAAATACAGTTTCCTATCTTTATAATTGTAATTGATCCAGGAAACCTGCACGATAACCTGTTTGCGATCCATTTGTTGTGTATTAATTGACTTATAAAGGGCGAGTCTGATTCAAAATTCAGATCAAAAAGTGCATGCTATGATTTTTTTATTTATTTTCCTTGCATATTTAGAGCCAATAATTCCATCTTGCTTTACAGACATCATCACTATCCCCATTGAGGCTCACAATCTACATTCTCAGTATGATTTGGAAGTGTGAGAGGAAACTGGAGTATCCAAAGGAAACCCACTCAAACTCCTTGCAAATATTGCACTTGGTGATATTTGAACACAGGACCCCAAGGCTGCAAAGTAATATTGATAGCCACTGAACCACCATGAAGACTATTTGCCACTGAATCACCATGAAGACTATTGGTCCGTGTATCAAAACATTGACGTAAGCTACCACATTGACTTGACTTGGCCAATGTGCTGTCCATATTTTATCAGTTTTGTGTATGGACAGCACACAGAGTTTTAATATGTCCATTGAAGCTGAGACTTGGGTTTTATTTTTAGAAAATCACCTTCAAATTTAACTAACTTGTAACAGTCGCATTACCTTTCATTTGAATGCATGTTGATTATTTTTCAATTTCTCTGGAGAGAGGTTGAATCATTACTGCCAGAACTCTCTAAAGATTATAGCTAGTCATTGGCCTTCCTGTCAGGAGGATTCTTTGTGACAGCTTATTGTCATGGGACACTTTTATCATGTTAGGATTATGGAGGACCCCTTAAATCTTTCTTCAAATCTATTCTACTGCAAAAAAAGGACATATTTACATAGTTTAGAAAAATTAGGTACTTTATATTTAGGTAATTTAGAAATTTATATATTCATATTTAAAACCAGCTCCATAATAACAAGTAAAGAGAAAAGTTTATGAATAGAAGGGGTTTGAACAGAATTGTCTGTGTATGTTAGATGTCTGTATATTTAGAAGTATAAATGGCATGAATGATGCTTGGATTGGAGATCTGGATGATTTAACCCATTGTATTTCAAAGGATACATTCAGATGACCATATTTTTGGTTTGAGTACTGTCCATCAAGAAAACATATCTCACACGGACAAAGCTTGAAGCAATGCTATTCAATTTGGCTGTTCAGATGACAATTTTTTCACAAGGTTCAGAACTCTATGTGAAAACAATCTCACCATGGGCTATTCTCTTCCGCATTTTGTAAAAGGCTCACTTATTCAATTTTATAGATGTGCAAAATAATTGGGTCCCATACAGCCCATCTGTATTGCATCTGAATATTATGGATCCATTGCAATTCTTAACATAAGAGGCTGTATTTCACCTTGCGCATTTTATTAACTGCTGATAGAAGTGATTGGATCTTTTGAATTTCAAATTCACCAAGTTCGCCGAATATCACAAAAAAAAATTGATTTGTGGTAAAAGAATTTGTGCATATCTCAACACTGAAAAGCTTGAAATTGCTCAGAAAATACACATGGGAGAGAGGAGAGAGAACGTTACTGACTGTAAGTGCTTACACTTTACAGGAGAGAGAGCGAAAGAGAGATAATCCCACTGTCCATAGGAACTTACACACTACACGAGAGAAACAGATAGAAATAGAAAAAGGGAGAGTACCCTGTTGACCAGAATATCTTACACTCTACAGAAGAAAGAGAGGACCCTGCTGACCATAAGAGCTTACACTCTACAGAAGAGTGATAAAGAGAACCATGTTGACCATAATAGCTTACACTCTAGAGAAGATAAAGAGAGGACCCTGCTGACCATATTAGCTTTAACTCTACAGACGAGAGAGAGAGGACTCAGCTGACCATAAAAGCTTGCACTCTACAGGAGATAGGGGACCCTGCTAACCATAAGAGCTTTTTATAGGCTTGTGTGAACTTAGTCTTATCTGTTAAGTGATGGCATGCTTGCAATTGAATGTCCTGTCTAGTAAGTGGCATTGCTAGAAATATACATTACTTCTATGCGTTATTACTTATTTTTAACCTAGTCCTGTTTTTTTATCACAGAAGTATTTATTGTGAATATTAGTGTCCATGTTTAGCTCTACAGTACATAATCGAGGATTTAAAAGCAAATTGCCTTTATATGAAAGAATGCAACTTGTTCTACTACAGCTCACTTAATAAAGCCACATTCAGAGAGCTAAAAAGAGACTTTTAGGAAAATGGAAGATGAATACACTTATAAGTATGTGCCCCTTGGGGATAAATGTTGAAAAAAAACAAATCAAAACCTCACACTTCCTTAAAGCTTGTTTATTAATGACCTTGAAATGAGCGCAGAGAGCACTATCTCAATTTGCAGATGACATTAAATTATGTAAGGTAATAAACTCAGAGAAGAATGTTTATCCTCTAAAGACAGATTTCAATAGATTAGGTGACTGGACTAATAAATGATAGACGAGGTTCAAGATAGATAAATGTAGAGATTATTCATCCAGGGAGAAAAATACATATTACATGTTCTTTTAATTGCTCTTTCTGGCGTGAAAAATATTGGAGATTTGTGCAATAATTTAATATGGTTTTATGTATTATGTATTTCTTCTGATCTACTCTGCTTTTAATTTTGTATGTTGCAATATAAGCATAGACTTGGGTAAGTACTTTGCAAAAATTCCATTCTTATACTGAACTTCTTAATTGTCATTAAAATAACATTTCTTTTACATGAAACAACAGAAGCTGAAAAATATCACTAGGTATTATTAAAATTCTTGTTTTGTCCTGTTCGGCAACTTGGTTCATCGTATTTATTACTGTACATCTGCATCTTCTGGATATGTCTGCTGCTGCAGCTCATGCAAGTATTGCTTTCTGTATCTCCTGAACTGAAAACAAGGGTATTTTTGGCCAAGTCTAACCATATTTTGTGAGTAGAACTCTTAGAGCTAAGCAAAATTTACAAAGCTGAGCACTCCTTAGTTAACATTATGATCAGAAGGTATGAAAGTCACTGTCACATCATAAAACTCGTAGAGGGTCCCTCACTTGCCAGGCAAAGTACTGTGTGGCAACGACCGCCACAGTGATACCGCACCAAAATAACAGAGACCTACGTGCCCAATAGCACACGTTTCAAGACAAAACCCACATGGCTCCAGGTCACACCACTCCATTTATATAGCACCAGAAACAGGAAGCATCCTGCCTATTTTGCCTTAATTTTTTTGTCTGGGACTATGTGGGCAGAAGGTGAGGCTTCAAATAGTGGCAAGTGTTTCATAGAATCACTAAAATCCAAGATGCTGTTGGATTGTGTAAGTACTGTGTAACAGGATTACTTGATATATATTCTCTGTTCGTTCACAAATTATCTATAATGTTAGTGTTGCTATGATATTTCTCATTATTATTGATCTTTATTTTCTTCTTCTGACAACAGTAAGGGAAGAAGAGAGAAATTCAATGATGTCCTGACTTCAGTACATTTCACTAAGAGGTTTTGGTTGTACAAGCAGCCTCTTCAGAATAAGGATCTCTACTAGAATATATCACAGTCTTCAGCTTTCTATTATATTCATTACACTTCAACAACTCCAAAATGGACTAGAATAACATTATGTAAGTAATGTAATGCCTTGACGTTTTGGAAAAATTCATTGTCAAAACTTATTTTTTTTTTGTAGAGAAATTCTATTAATAGAGAAATATATATGTGTGTAGATGTAGAAATAAAATAGAGTTAAAAAGGCAGAATGAATCATACAAATGTAAAGTTTGTATTATTCGAGAAAATGACTGTAAAGATTTGAATGGCTATGATCCATCATGCACAATAATTGTATGGTGTAAATGTTTAGTACGACTGGACAATATGGCCAAAAATGCTAAGTCGTCATTTATTAAATATATTCGCTTTAACAATTCAATGTGAAACGAAGTTGTTGGTAAATTCAATAATATTGGAAAACAATCAGAGTTAAATTTATTTTAACCATGTGTCTTTTGAAGATTGGCTGATCAATTGTGACTCCTAAAACATAAACAAAAAGCTACAAGGATGGTCAAAGGTTCGATAAATGCAGTCATGTGCAATGACATTAACATTTTTGCACACCTTCCCGCATCCACACTAACCTTTATTTTCTGAAAGAATACCTGTGAGTACAAACAAGAAATTATTAATCGATTATATGATCGTATTATAACAAATTTTTATATGATCATTGTTACGGTACATGTAAATGCTTGGCTGTTATTGTGCAGAGGTCACTTTTGGTGATCATCACATACTTATGTACTAATCTAAACCCAGCATTGTAGCACATTCTACATTTCTCTTTGTCTATTTGTAAAATATTTGTAAATGTAACCATTTATACTTATCTCTCTCACCAACAAAAGTCGCAAAAGTTCTGCCCCACCCTCCATCCCCTCACTCATCTCTGTTTATCACCCTACTTATACCCTCCATTCTGTAACTAATCTAAGAATAACATTCTCCTTAATTTAAACCTCCCACCTCCATCTCCAAGACTTTTCTTGTGCCGCACCAGTTTTCTGGAATGCACTACCCCGGACAATCCGATTACTATCTAGCCCCCTCATTTTTAAGTGTGCTTTTAAATACATCTGTTTAGACAGTTTTAGCATCTCAACTCACTAACCTAACTCTCCCCAGTTCCCTCTTTCTAAATTTGTCGGAATTTGGTCCCTCCTATCACTCTGTCTCCACACCCTCCATACACCCATTAGTACTTATAAACTGTACTTATACAGATACTGACTGATGACCGGATCATTCAGCATTCTTTGAGTCCAATAGAAAGAAAAAATATCGGTATTCCACAAAAACATGTTATCCCATTCAGTTTTGATGGTGCTCTGCAACAAATATATAGAAAGTCCAATAGTATTGAACGAGAAAAGAAATTGCGGCACTCGCCTGTGCATAAAAGTCAGAGACTTTATTTCCAGATGGATAAAGCAATAGCATCATAGAGAATGGCATACTCCTATGTACAAACAATGGCTGCTTCACTTTGAAATGTCCTGTTTATTATAACGATATGCTGGACCATACAGGACAAACATTTTTTACCTATTGTGTCTCTCCTATTCCCTTATAGAATGTAAGCTTGGGCCCTCACTCCTCTTGTAACTGGTGAACTATGTGTTAATTTGTATTGTCTTTTCTGTAAATGCCCCCACTTAATTGTAAAATACTGCGGAATATGCTGGCATTATATAAATCAAATTATTATTATTATTATTATTATTATTATTATCCCAATTGAATCTACCTTCTGCAATCAAACCCCTTCCCCAAAAAAACTACAATAAATAAAATATAAATAATATCTTTGCTTTCACCAAGTTTATAATTAATGTTTTCGAGCAGTCTTCACTGTTTAAAATGAGCATAGTCAGAGAGATTGACTACATTTGTACAGTAGCTTTTTTACCTCTCTCTTTGTAGTGAGTCTCCACATATGCAGATTTTGCAGTCTTATAGCACAAAGAGAGTTTGTGGAACACCCAGAACAGCACCCAATCTGTCTGTTACTGCTCTGCATTTGTGTGATTTGTGTCCTCCATACGATGCACCTAATGGTAGCGTGCATGCAGGCAACATTTTCCTTGCTGGTCGTCCTACAATGATATGGATTGTAAGGAGGACATCAATCACAAAAAAAGTGGCTGGGATTAGAATATCTGTGGCGGGGACAGACTGGGGGAATGCGATCGGCAATGCCCTGTCAGACTAGTGTTGATTTATTTTCAAAAGACTGGTTAGGCATTAAATGTTCATTTTTAAATGATAAAAACCTTTGTGTGGCACATAAAAAACTTTATTGGATTACAGAAATAAGCATATTTTATATTTTGGAAGTGGTTTGGGTTGGTGAAAGGACCTGACATGTTCTGTTTAAGTAAAGGAGCTGAGGCACTCCTACATGAGACTCTGAACCAAAGAACAAGCTATGAATTTCAAGGGGTTTTCTCATTCTGTTGAACAGTAGTGTATTGCTCCCTGGACCTCCAGCTTCCTGCTTGTTTGGGGGGCAGTGCACTGCTGATAGATTTACCGTTTAGTTCACCGTCAGACCACAGACCCATACTATGTACTCTCCATTGCTGCTAGCAGAGGTAGCTTTGCATATACAGCATAAAAAAAAATCACAGGAGGGCACTAATGGTGGCTCGTTCCAGTGATCCGGACATCCTCAGAACAGTTCTTAGAAGCTCTTTTGCAAAGAACTTGTAAGCACTATGATCCTTGCTTAGGAACCAGCCATCCCTGATAGACTACAGCGATGGCTGTTAGCTTTAGCAACGAGCAGTACTCTACAAGCATGGGAACTTCAAGGATGCTCTATTTTACCTTTTCCAACTGATCCACAAATAGATTGAAATCAGGCAACTGCTTGATCAGTCAATCCTAATGAAATAGAATATGGTGATATTTTAGCTATAAAGCAATGCACAGTGGCAGCAATAAAATATCTTTGATCTACTGAGATTAAGGCTACATTCACACATCCATGTGCTGTCCGATTTCTTATGAGTGAGCACACAGACACATTGAGTATGTCCTATTCTGATGCTCAAAATCGGATCACAATAGGAACTACTCGGAGACTCAAGTATATCAAACTCGGGCCCATGATTTTAATGAATGTGTGAATAAATCCACGAAAGTCTATGGGTTTATGCGCTGTCTGATAAAAAAATATGGCAGCACAAGGACATTTCACATGGATGTTTGAATGTAGACTTAGGATAAATATGCCGGCCTCGCCGGGTATGTTTAAATCCATGAAGATATTTATTTAATCCATATATAAAACAGTCAGAAGGTATAAAGCGATAATGGTCTGCGGGTTGCCAATTACTGTTGTATTCTTCCTTACTTTTATATATGGATTAAGTAAATATCTTCATGGATTTTAACACAACAAGGTAAGTACAGCACGTTTATCCTTTGTGAAATGCATTGCTGCACTATTTTCGAATGCTCAGTTGAAGTCAACTAATACTTGTGAATGGAACTCCCCCAGATAAATGGGGGCGAAGAGTGGAATTCAGACTGTATGCTCTACTACATGTGAATAAAGTATGCCAAATTTTACAGCATTGAAGAACTCTAGAGAGGGCCAAATGCACACACAAGGGGCAACACCATTTAAAAAGAATAAAACTGAAGGGGTGGTTAAGATCACCTGGTGGTGTGGTGTGAAGGCACAACATCTGTTTCAGCATGAATATCCACTGCTGCTGTCCGGTGGCTGGAGGAGACATCTTCCGGATGTGTATTTACCATAATGGAGAGAAGCACTTAAGGTGAGCTGCTCTGCGGGAAATGAGGAGCCTTGGAGCTTCAGATAAGGTTTTATTAGTACCAACACATTTCAGTGCTGGACCAGAACCTTTTCAAGGTCAAAAAACCAAATAACTTGTTTTTTGTGACCTTGAGAAAAGTGCCGGTCTGACGCCGAAACGCGTTGGTCCTAATAAAAATCTTATCTGAAGCTCCAAGGCTCCTCATTTCCTGCAGTGCAGGCAGTCTAATGTTATTCTCTCCCTTTTGGTAAATTTTACAGCATTATATCATCTTTAAAGGGAACCGGTCACATTGAACATGCAATCTGATCTGTGGACAGCAGATAATATATCAGGGGAAACTGAACAGATTTGTTTGCTTGAAAAAACTTAGTATAACTTGCATTTTATTACTTGAAACCCTTGCCCATTCTGGGCTTAGTAGTCAAGGGGGTGGTTCTAATCATCGATGATCAATTTTGTGAGCTCGTTTTGCTCTGTACCATTCTACTGTCAGGTCACATAACATGTTCATGTATAAATAAACAGTTTTCTCAGTCCATAAGTCCATATTGTATACATTGACTCATTTATTACTTTTCTAGGAATGATGGATTCATGAAACGAAAATAAGAGCGGATAACACACTTACTTTTGCCGTCATAAATTAAATGATCAAGAGAATTTGCATATATTTACTCCTCTTTACATGATTTGTGTGCACTATGAATGTAATTCTTTTAATAATGCCCATTACTCTTTTTTTTATATGGTTCAAGGTAGAAGTATTAAAGATTAATGAGGCATCAATTCAGGATTTGAAACCAGTTTAAAATACATTAATTCCAATGATCTGTGAATGAAAGTTAATATTATTTGACCTTTCAGGATCTAATTAGATCATTAAATGTCAATGTTTGTAGAAGGAAATTTATAACAACTTTTTTCTTTTATTTATTTTGTAGTAAAAGTAATATCCAAATGTTTTATATTAATATTAAAATCTTGACAGCTTACATTGAAAATCATCCATGATAGATTATAATGTAGGATTCTAAAAAGAAATTCTGTCAAAAATGTATTTACAGCAGTAGCATGACTACCATGGAATGTTAAAGAAGTGGGTCTACTTACATAATGGAGCTTTCTTGGATCACCAGTTGAGTGTCACATTCAACTCTATGGTATTAACAAGGTGCCCATATATTTAAAATCAATTGATCTCCTATTAGTCTACATTTTGTAGGTTTCAGGCCACATTAAACCTGGCTGCTACAGGAGGGCATGGCCACATAAAATTGATTTCCACTAGTGTTGAGCGAGCACGAAAATGCTCGGGTGCTCGAAGCTCGGGCCGACCTCGCCGTGATACTCGGGTGCTCGACCCGAGCAACGAGCCCAATGTTAGTCTATGGGAGACCCGAGCATTTTTGTGGCGGCACCCCCGGCAGTCTTTTAAAAGTCTAACAAGTGTCCAAAACGATAGTGACAGTGCTCAAATGACCCGGGAACAGCATGGGGATCGCCCCAGGAAGCATTTCTGACCCCACAGGTCAATGCTGTCAACAACGTGGTCAGAGGTATTAAGCCACTTTTCAGGGCTCACAATAAAACGTTCAAAAACAAAACTGAAACTGCTTTCCTGTGAAATATGTTAAGGAAGTTCCTTTCCAGGGTAAAGACTTGTGTATAACGTAAAATAAATAACCAAAACAAAGTACTCCTCCACACCTTGGGCTATGTTCACAAGTAGCATTTTTTATGCGTTTTTGCTCTTTTGTATTGCTTTCAACCGTGACAAATGCTTTCACCTGGAAATGTTATTTTAACATTTTACAACCTTATCTGGCCATGGGCTGTGCATACAGTAATGAAAAGACATGGGAACAGCATGGGGAAGACCCCTGGAAGCATCTCTGACAGCCAGGTCACTGCATAAAAGTGTGCCCATCAGAAGTCATCCTTGCCGCATCAGAAGATGCAGACTTGCAACTATCCCCGTGCAAGTTCTTGTCCCAGGGCACTGTTCAATTGTACCTCCCCCATTCCTTGCAATGCAAGCGCAAATATGCAGCCAACCACCCACCCACCTCCAGGCTGCAATACCATACTGCTTGCTTGCACTTGAAATTGGGCGTTTTAGGCATGTGGAGGCAGAATCTGGCCACCACGTCATGGCTGCGTTGGCGGCCTGGAATGCATACTCAGTCCCCTACTGCCCCGGGGCCGGGTGTCCACACACGGTCCCCAGCCACCTGGGGGCAGCCGGGTGTCAATAAACGGTCCCCAGCCGCCCCTATTTCTCCTTGGAACATCCCCACACACACTTTTCTTAGTCCCGCCAGCTTTAGGGCAGCATTGGACGAGCCTACCAGAGAACCAGACTCCTCCGGTGGGCCATGGCTTCTCCATCAGGGGAGTTGAGAGTGCCAAGGTTAGGACCATGATGATGATGATGATAGAAGTTAGCATCTGCTTTGTTTTCTTGGAATGCAAGCGCATGTATGTAGTAGTGGCTAGGCCTGAGGTGGTCAGTGTTTTGGCGCATATCCTACCTCCTCCGAAGATTGCGGGATATTTTCCTGCTACTATCCCAGTTCTTTGACTCCTGTTAAAACAAAGCTTCAGGTGATAAATAATAGATGAGGTAGTGGCAAAGGAGAAAGTGCAGGAGGAACAGGGACCATTCGCATCAATATCAGGCCAGTCAGCCACATGTCTTGCAGGATATGTTTCTGTAATAAAAGGAGCGGTTCGGCTACACAGTTATAGGGCATACAGTGAGTGCAATGCCTACCAAAAATTTTGAGGCACTCCAATGCCCCTTGGAAATTACATGGAGGTCAGAGGGCCTTAACTAAACTGTTTTTTCCATTTATAGCAACTGGGTCTCCTGTACACTGTTGGCCTATTCAGTGAATGGAAAGCTTTCCAAAAATTATGAGGAACTGCAATGCCCCTTGAAACAGACGTGGATTACAGCATACTAAAAACCTTCTACCCATTATTGGGGAGTGGGTCTCCCTTAGTTTTTGCCTTTTCATTGAAAAACAAAAGCTGACTAAAATTAGGAGGAAATGCAATGCCCGTTGGAAGAGTCGTGGAGGTTAGAGGTAATTAAAAACAACATTTCAATGCCCCTTGGAAGAGCTGTGGAGTTCAGAGTGGCTTAAGAAGACGCTTTTAATGCCCCTTTGAAGAGACGTGGAGGTCACAGTAGCTTAACAAGACGGTTTTATTGCACCTTGGAAGAGACGTGGAGGACCCAGTAGCTTAACAAGATGCATTTAATGCCCCTCGGGAAAGTGGTGGAGGTCCCAGTAGCTTAACAAGATGCTTTTAATGCCCCTCAGAAGAGACGTGGAGGTCCCAGTAGCTTAACAAGACTCTTTTAATGCCCCTCGGAAAAGTGGTGGAGGTCGCAGTAGCTTAACAAGACGCATTTAATGCCCCTTACAAGAGCCATACAGTAAAGCATCTTAAAAACATTATTACCATTATTGGGGAATGTGTCTCCCATAGTATTTGCTTAAGCCTTCCAAGCAAAAGCTGCCAAAAATTAGGATGAAGGAACTTGCAATGCCCCTTACAAGAGCCATGCAGTACAGCATATTACTAACATTATTCCCATTAATGGGGAGTGGGTCTCCCATAGTCTTTGCTTATGCCTTCTAAACAAAAGCTGCCAAAAATTAGGATGAAATGCAATGCCCGTTCAAAGAGTCATGGAGGTTAGAGTTAATTAAAAACAACATTTCAATGCCCCTTGGAAGAACTGTGGAGTTCAGAGTGGTTTAACAAGACGCTTTTAATGCCCCTCAGAAGAGATGTGGAGGTCCCAGGAGCTTTACAAGACGCTTTTAATACCCCTCGGAAAAGTGGTGAAGGTCACAGTAGCTTAACAAGAAGCTTTAAATGCCCCTCGGAAAAGTGGTGGAGGTCGCAGTAGCTTAACAAGATGCTTTTAATGCCCCTCGGAAAAGTGCTGGAGGTCGCAGTAGCTTAACAAGACGCTTTTAATGCCCCTTACAAGAGCCATACAGTACAGCATCTTAAAAACATTATTCCCATTATTGGGGAGTGTGTCTCCCATAGTATTAGCTTATGCCTTCCAAGCAAAAGCTGCCAAAAATTAGGATGGAGGAACTTGCAATGCCCCTTACAAGAGCCATGCAGTACAGCATATTACAAACATTATTCCCATGATTGGGGAGTGGGTCTCCCATAGTATTTGCTTATGCCTTCCAAGCAAAAGCTGCCAAAAATTAGGACGGAGGAACTTGCAATACCCCTTACAAGAGCCATTCAGTACAGCATATTACAAACATTATTCCCATGATTGGGGAGTGGGTCTCCCATAGTATTTGCTTATTCCTTCCAAGAAAATGCTGCCAAAAATTAGGACGGAGGAAAATGCAATGCCCATTACAAGAGCCATACAGTACAGGATCTTAAAAATATTATTCCCATTATTGGGGAGTGGGTCTCCCACAGTCTTTGCTTAAGCCTTCCAAGCAAAAGCTGACAAAAATAAGTACGGAGGAACTTTCAATAATGGCAACATGGACCACGGTCACACTGGTGCTATAGTGGTGGTGGAGGCTGAGGATAAGGAGAAGAACATAAAACAGCTGAAATGAGGAAGCATATACCCATGTGTGGATGTGCAGCGGTGCATGTGAATACACCTCCCAAAAAAACACAGTGAATTTGACTTTATGTTACTCTGCTGTCATTTGGTGGTGATGAGAAGTCTGGCCCAATCCAGCCCTTGTTCATTTTGATTAAAGTCAGCTTGTCAGCATTGTCAGGTGACAGACGAGTGCACTTATCAGTTATAATTCCCCCAGCAGCACTAAAAACACTCTCCGATAACACGCTAGCGGCAGAGCAGGCCAGGACCTCCAAGGCGTACAGAGCGAGTTCAATCCAAGTGTCCAGCTTGGATACCCAATAATTAAAAAGCACAGAGGAATCACGGAGGATGCTGGTACGGTCGGCAAGGTACTCCCTCACCATCTTTTGAAACTTTCCACTCCTTGTTAGAGTTAGAGTACCCCGCGCCTCAGGGCCTGTAAGCTGGACGGGTCTCAGAAAACTG
Organism: Phyllobates terribilis; assembly: GCF_046119375.1. Taxonomy (NCBI): domain Eukaryota; kingdom Metazoa; phylum Chordata; class Amphibia; order Anura; family Dendrobatidae; genus Phyllobates; species Phyllobates terribilis. The sequence goes on along the minus strand of NW_027362767.1, from coordinate 344,412,034 downwards.
TCCCAGAACGTTGATAATGTTCCCCTGCCTCTGCTGGATTGGAGTTACCTCTCTCTTGTTTGTACGCCTTGGCTGGTCAATGAACTGTGACCTCCACCGCTAGAGTGTTCAGATGGGAACTTTTTTAACAGTTCTGCAGCAAGGGCCTTCTGTTACTGCCCCATTTTTGTAGACCTCTCCACCTCAGGAATAAGAGAGTGAAAGTTCTCCTTGTAGCAGGGGTCTAAAAGTGTCACCAACCAGTAATGACTGTCACCCAACATTTTGACAACGCAAGGGTCACGGTTAAGGCAGCGCAACATAAAGTCAGCCATGCGTGCCAGATTGGTAACGGGCAAGACTTCCGTGTCCTCACCAAGATGACGACTGACCATGCTCTCCTCCTCCTCCTCCCCCCTGCCCTCAGGCCACCCACGCTGAACAGCTACAGCGCATGATACAAGCTCCTGTTCTTCCTCCTCCTCCACCTCCTCCTCCTCCTCTCCCTCATTGTCCCCCAATGCACGTTGGGATGAGATGAGGCTGGGCTGTGTGTAATCGACCTCTACGGCTTCTTCATCCATCTCATCATACTCTGGCTGCAATGCCTCCTCTCTAATTTTCTGCAGAGAGCGTTGCAAAAGACAGACAAGTGGAATGCTGATGCTAATGATGGCGTCATCACCACTCACCATCTGGGTGAACTCCTCAAAGTTTGTCAAGATGGTACAGATGTCAGACATCCAGGTCCACTCCTGAGGTCTTATGTGTGGAGTCTGACCTGAATATCAACAGCCTTGTTGCAGCTGGTACTCCATAACTGCTCTCTTCTGCTCACAAATCCTTTGCAACATGTGGAGGGTAGAGTTCCAATGTGTGGGGACATCACACACCAGTCTGTGTGACGGAAGCTACAAACGCTGCTGCAACACAGCAAGGGCGGCGGAAGCTGTAGCCGACTTGCGAAAATGAGCTGACAGGCGCCGTACTTTGACAATCAGATCTGACAACTCGGGGTACGATTTAAGAAACCGCTGAACCACGAGGTTAAGCACATGAGCCAGGCATGGTACGTGTGTAATCTCGCCTCGCCTTAGAGCCGCCACCAGGTTACGGCCATTGTCACACACGACCATGCCTGGATGTAGGTTCAGCGGTCTCAGCCACAGATCTGTCTGCTCTTTCACAGCTGTCCACAACTCACAAGCAGTGTGAGGTTTCTCACCTAAGCTTAGGAGTTTCAGCACAGCCTGTTGCCGCTTGGCGGAGGCAGTACTGCAATGCTTCCAGCTTGTAACTGATGTGGTGATATCTGAGATGGAGGCTGAACATGAGGAGGAGGATGATGCGCAGGAGCTGTACACTGTGGGGGCAACTCTGACTGACATAGGGCCCGCAATCCTTGGTGTGGGGAGGATGTGTTCCGTCCCAAGGTCCGACTGGGTCCCGGCTTCCACTATGTTTACCCAGTGTGCCATCAGGGAGATGTACCGTCCCTAACCACATGCACTTGTCCGTTGTCAGGTGGATTTTCCCAGTGACTGCGTTGTTGAGGGCACGGCAGATGTTTTGGGACATGTGCTTGTGCAGTGCAGGGATGGCACACCAGGCAAAATAGTGTCGGCTGGGGACCGAGTACCGAAGGATAGCCACCGCCATAAGGTTGTGGAAGGATTCCGTCTCCGTCAGCTTAAAAGGCAGCATTTCTAACGCAAGCAGTCATGAAATGTGCGAATTTAGGACTGTGGCCTGTGGGGCGTTAGCTGTGAATTTCTGCTTTCGTTCAAAGGTCTGGGATATGGACAGTTGAACATTGCGGTGGGATGTGGACGTGGACATTGATGCTGTTTCTTGAGAAACTGCCATAATAAGTGAAGACTAAGAGGGGTGGGCATCTTTGCATGCAGTATGGACAGGGGATTGCCTTGCACACACAACAGGGGGTTCTATTGCATGCACAACAGAGGAAGAAGCAGTGGTGACACCCGCTGACACTGGTCATGGACCCTGGGGTTCACCCCACAAAGTCGGGTGCTTTGCTGCCATGTGCCTGATCATGCTGGTGGTGGTCAGGCTGGTAGTTTTGTCACCCCTGCTGACGCTAGCTTGGCAGGTGGTACAAATGGCCTTTTTGGGGTTATCAGCAGAGGCTTTAAAAATATTCCAGACTCTGGAAGAACTACCGGTTGTACTGGCAACGTCCCTCGTGTTGGTGTTACGGGGAACGGTTGTCCGCCTTCTGTCTGCGGCCACCACACTGCTTCTTCCTGCCTGTTGTGGTACTCTGCCTCCCTCCCCCTGTGTGCTGCTTGCCTCACTCTGCATGACCTCCTGCCACGTTGGGTCAGTTACTAGATCATCCACCACCTCCTCCTCTTCCACTTGCGCACCACGATCCTCCTCCTCACTTCCTTGCAATTGTGTCTCGTCATCGTCCACCTCTTGTAACAAATTGCCAGCGTCGACTTCCTGTGGCCGTGGCTGTTCAAATATTTGGGCATCGCTACATGGGATCTCCTCTTCCACAACTTCAAGCAGAGCAGGCGAGGGGCAAGAATCTGGAAATGGACCAGTGAACAGCTCTTCAGAGTGTCCAAGTGTGGGATCAGTTGCTGTCTGACGACACTTGGCATGGTGGGAGGAAGGAGCATCAGGGTGAGGAGGAGTATGCGGTCAAGACTCATGGCTACCAAGAGTCGACCATGTGGAAGACAGGCCGGAGTTGGTGGTGCCCAGGTAACTGGAAGTATTATCTGCTATCCAATTAATAACCTGTTCACACTGATCAGTTCGCAATACTGGTGTTCTTCTTTGCTTCCCTAGTAATTCTGTCAAGAAGTCGGAGCAAGAAGATGTGGCTGTTGGTTGTGGCACATATTCACCTTGGCTACGGCCCCATCCTGTGCACGCACTATCACCAGAACGTCCACTTCCACGTCCCTTGCCACGCGCCTTGCCCATTGTAAAGTAAGTAAAATAGCTTACACTCGCACTATCAATGGAAAAAGGGTAACAAAAAGTATATTAGAACCGTGGAAGAGGAAAACCACAGTTCTATTTCTCTGGCCTACAACCGACTCTTTCAAACAATCTGAACAATCAGGGAGAAAATATTACTGTTTTTCTTTACGAAAAAAATACCAAAAGCTTAATAATAGAGATTTCTTACCATGGAACAGCAAAACCAGTTATAATTTACTGGTATATGTATACCAGACTTTTTTAAATATAAATATTTGCGGCTGAACAGTGAGCGACACACTCAAACTGTTTGTTTTAGATACAAATGGCCCAAAAGTGGATAATGCAGAGGTTTGAACCGTGGAACTGCAAAACCACACTTGTATTTCTCAGGCCAACACCAGACTATTTTCAACAGATATATTTGTGTCTGAACAATCAGGAGACACTATTATTTAGTTTTTACGGCCAAAAATTGCAAAAAACAGGATAATACAGAGATTTGACTCGTGGAATTGCAAAACCACAATTGTATTTCTCGGGCCTACACCAGACTATTTTCAACAGATGTATTTGAGTCTGAACAATCAGGAGACACTATTTATTTTTTATGGCAAAAAATGCTAAAAGCAGGATAATAGAGATTTTTTACAGTGGAACTGCAAAGCCACAGTTATAATTTACTGGTGCATGCCAGAATTTTTTAAATATATATATATATTTGCGGCTGAACAGTGAGCGACACACTAAAACTGTTTTTTTTTTAGATACAAATGGCCCAAAAGTGGATAATACAGAGGTTTGAACCGTGGAACTGCAAAACCACAATTGTGATTCTCGGGCCTACACCAGACTATTTTCAACAGATATATTTGTGTCTGAACAATCAGGAGACACTATTATTTAATTTTTATGACCAAAAATTTCAAAAAGCAGGATAATACAGAGATTTGACCCGTGGAACTGCAAAACCATACTTGTATTTCACGGGCCTTCACTAGACGATTTTCAACAGATATATTTGTGTCTGAAAAATCAGGGAGACACTATTATTTTTCTTTTTAGGGCAAAAAATGCAAAAAGCAGGATAATAGAGATTTTTTACCATGGAACAGAAAAAGCACACTTCTGTCTCTCTGGCCTACACCAGACTATATTCAACAGATATATTTGTGTCTGAAAAATCAGGGAGACACTATTATTTTTTTTTTACGGCAAAAATGCCAAGAGCATGATAATAGAGATTTTTTACCGTGGAACAGCAAAAGAACACTACTGTCTCTCTGGCCTGCACCAGACAATTTTCAACAGATATATTTGTGTCTGAACAATCAGGAGACAATATTATTTATTTTTTACGGCCAAAAATTGCGAAAAGCAGAATAATACAGAGATTTGACCCGTGGAACTGCAAAACCACACTTGTATTTCTTGGGCCTACACCACACGATTTTCAACAGATATATTTGTGTCTGAACAATCAAGAGACACTATTTATTTTTTACGGCAAAAAATGCTAAAAGCAGGATAATAGAGATTTTTAACCGTGGAACTTCAATACCACACTTATAATTTACTGGTGTATACCAGACTTTCTTAAATATATATATATATTTGCGGCTGAACAGTGAGCGACACACTCAAACTGTTTTTTTTAGATACAAATGGCCCAAAAGTGGATAATACAGAGGTTTGAACCGTGGAACTGCAAAACCACACATGTATTTCTCGGGCCTACACCAGACTATTTTCAAGAGATATATTTGTGTCTGAACAATCAGGAGACACTATTATTTATTTTTCTATGGCAAAAAATGCAAAAAGCAGGATAATAGAGATTTTTACCATGGAACAGCAAAAGCACACTTCTGTCTCTCTGGCCTTCACCAGACTATTTTCAACAGATATATTTGTGTCTGAAAAATCAGGGAGACACTATTATTTTTTTTTTCATGGCAAAAAATGCCAAGAGCAGGATAATAGAGATTTTTTACCGTGGAACAGCAAAACCACAGTTATAATTTACTGGTGTATACCAGACTTTTTTAAATATATATATATTTGCAGCTGAACAGTGAGCGACACACTCAAAATGTTCTTTTTAGATACTAAATGCCCAAAAGAGGATAATACAGAGGTTTGAGCCGTGGAACTGCCAAATCACACATGTATTTCTCGGGCCTACACCAGACTATTTTCAACAGATATATTTGAGTCTGAACAATCAGGAGACACTGTTATTTATTTTTTATTGCCAAAAATTTCGAAAAGCAGGATAATACAGAGATTTGACCCGTGGAACTGCAAAACCACACTTGAATTTCACGGGCCTACACCGGACTATTTCCAACAGATATATTTGTGTATGAAAAATCAGGGAGACACTATTATTTTTTTTTTTTACGGCAAAAAGTGCAAAAAGCAGGATAATAGAGATTTTTTACTATGAAACAGCAAAAGCACACTTCTGTCTCTCTGGCCTACACCAGACTAATTTCAACAGATATATTTGTGTCTGAAAAATCAGGGAGACACTATTATTTTTTTTTTTTTCGGCAAAAAATGCCAAGAGCAGGATAATAGAGATTTTTAACCGTGGAACAGCAAAAGCACTCTTCTGTCTCTCTGGCCTATGCCAGACTATTTTCAAAAGATATATTTGTGTCTGAAAAATCAGGGAGACACTATTATTTATTTTTTACGGCCAAAATTTGCGAAAAGCAGAATAATACAGAGATTTGACCCTTGGAACTGCAAAACCACACTTGTATTTCTTGGGCCTACACCAGACTATTTTCAACAGATATATTTGTGTCTGAACATTCAGGAGACACTATTTATTTTTTACAGCAAAAAATGCTAAAAGCAGGATAATAGAGATTTTATACCGTGGAACAGCAAAACCACAGTTATAATTTACTGGTGTATACCAGACTTTTTTAAATATATATATATTTGCGGCTGAACAGTGAGCGACACACTCAAACTGTTTTTTTAGATACAAATGGCCCAAAAGTGGATAATACAGAGGTTTGAACAGTGGAACTGCAAAACCACACTTGTATTTCTCAGGCCTACACCAGACTATTTTCAAGAGATATATTTGTGTCTGAACAATCAGGAGACACAATTATTTATTTTTTACAGCCAAAAATTTCGAAAAGCAGGATAATACAGAGATTTGACCTGTGGAACTGCAAAACCACACTTGTATTTCACGGGCCTACACCAGACTATTTTCAACAGACATATTTGCGTCTGAAAACTCAGGGAGACACTATTATTTTTTTTTTTTACGGCAAAAAATGCAAAAAGTAGGATAATAGAGATTTTTTACCATGGAACAGCAAAAGCACACTTCTGTCTCTCTGGCCTACACCAGTCTATTTTCAACAGATATATTTGTGTCTGAAAAATCAGGGAGATACTATTATTTTTTTTTATGGCAAAAAATGTCAAGAGAAGGATAATAGAGATTTTTTACCGTGGAACAGCAAAACCACAGTTATAAATTACTGGTGTATACCAGACTTTTTAAAATATATAGATATTTGCAGCTGAACAGTGAGCGACACACTCAATCTGTCTTTTTTAGATACAAATGGCCCAAAAGTGGATAATACAGAGGTTTGAACCGTGGAACTGCAAAACCACACTTGTATTTCTCGGGCCTACACCAGACTATTTTCAAAAGATATATTTGGGTCTGAGCAATCAAGAGACACTGTTATTTATTTTTTACGGCCAAAAATTGCGAAAAGCAGGATAATACAGAGATTTGACCAGTGGAATTGCAAAACCACACTTGTATTTCTCGGGCCTACACCAGACTATTTTTAACAGATATATTTGTGTCTGAAAAATCAGGGAGACACTATTTTTTTTTTTTTACTGCAAAAAATGCCTAAAACAGGATAATAGAGATTTTTTACCGTGGAACAGCGAAACCACAGTTATAATTTATTGATGTATACCAGACTTTTTTAAATATATATATATTTGCGGCTGAACAGTGAGCGACACACTCAAACTGTTTTTTTTAGATACAAATGGCCCATGGAACTGCAAACCCACACTTCTATTTTTCTGGACTACACCAGACTATTTTCAACAGATGTATTTGTGTCTGAAAAATCAGAGACACACTTTTTTTTTTTGGGGAGGGGGACACGAAAATGTTAATGAGACCGGTATTTGTACAGTGTAAAGGAGGAAAAAAGAAAGAGGATTTAGATGAAAAAAAAAGGATTTTTCCTGGCCCCCGAGACCTGGAGCTAAGTCCAGCAATTTCAGCAACAGGAGCACACAGGACTGTAATGCAGTGTTTGCTGGTATAACTACTGCGTCTCCTATACAGCCTGCCTGCCTGTTATCTGGGAAGGATATTAGTCCTGAAAAGAACTGTTTGTTTGATCTGGCAGCCTTTACAGACCCTACGCTAACTATTTCGCAGGATATATCTCTCCCTAAATCAGCAGCACTGTCGTTACACTGTCTGATCCGGAGCGACTGTGTCCAAGATGGCGGCGCCCTGTTTTACATACTCCAGGTGACGCTGTGCGGCCAGCCAATCACTGTAATGCCCACAAACAACATGGCTGTGGCATTACAGTGACTGGCTGGCAATCCCTGCATGTTCATTGGCTCTGTAAAGAGCGCCAAACATGCAGGGGGGAGACCCGAGCTCCCGCCCGAGTAACCCGGAAATGCTCGGTGGTTGCCGAACATCCCGAGTAGCGTGATGCTCCGGAGAGTACCAAGCAGTGTCGAGTATGCTCGCTCTACACTATTTCTACCACTATATGTAAAAAATATGGTAATCAGTCCATCTGTATTTTGCTCCTACTGCCACCATGCTAAAACTCTAGTTATGACACCTCTGATACACAGCGCTTTACATATCCTGTTCTGAGCCTGACGATGCGTTACATGACAATAGAGTTGAAAAAAAACCAAAGATACTGTTAATGTGCATTGAACCTATGGACAGAGAGAGGTTTCACTACGAGCCACATAAAAAATTCAAGTTTGTACTTGTGTAACATAGTTGGCTATTTATTTGCGGTTGGCAAAATGTATGGTCATATTGAGTTAATGAGACAATCTCTTTAAGCCAGGGCTCCATTAAGAATTTTTGTAATGCTGCTGATTATTTTTTAGCTATTGAGCTACAGTTGCAGTCCAAAGGAATACAATGAGCTATATAACATTTTATGAACTGCAGCTGTCATTGACATACTGTAGCAGCATTTTTTCAAAAAAACATTAACTTTTTTACTACAAATGACATACAGTAACGTCATATCATGTGTCCTTGAATTTGAGGTGGGCTTGCAGGCTGAGCTCACACTCTTCCTGGCTGATGATGGCTGATTTAATAAGCCAGCTGTGGAGCTTTGCCCACGGCTGTTAACCAGTTAAATGCCACTATTATTCTCTGACAGTGGAATTTAACACTTTCCGGCAGGCGGGCTCTTCAGACGTCTGTCTCGTAATTGTGGCATGATGATGGGTTGCCATGGGTAGCCAAGGGTCTATTGAAGACTTCTGTACTTGCCATTATGATTCTTTTGTGCATGCCAGTGTTTAGCAGGCGTTCATAAGAGATCGTGATTTTTGCTATACACAGCATTGCAAGCAGTACAAGTGGTCTGATAATTGCAGATTCAAGTCCCCTAAAAGGATTAACCAATAAAGTTAAAAGTGAAAAAAAAGTTAAAAAAAAAAAAAAAAAAAATGCAAAAGTTCAAATCACTCCTCTGCTGACCCATTAAAAATAAAACAATAAAAAAAAATAAAAAAAAATACACAGATTTGATATCACTGCCTTTGTAAAAGTGCACTCAATCAAAATATAAAATAAATCAATCCAACTGGTGCAAAATATAAGCCCTCTAACAGCCCCATATCCAAAAAATTAAAAATGTTTTGGATCTCGTAAAATGGCGACACAGCCAAAAAAAAAAAAATAATACAAATTCCCAAATTTTTATCACCATTTAAATAAAAAAAAAAACTATACATGCTTAGTATCTGCATATTCATAGTGATGTGGAGAATCATATTGCCTGGTTAGTTTAACCATATAGTAAACAGGATTACTTTTAATTGTGGAATTGTACTTTTTTGCAATTTCAACGCACTTGAAATTTTTTCCCCACTTTCCTGAGCATCACATGATAAAATGAATGGTGTCATTCAAAAGTACAATTGTCCCACAAAAAAAAAAACAAGCCCTCATACGGTTATGTGGATGGAAGTATAAACAAGTTATGTTTTTTGGTATAAGGAGAGGAAAAAACTAAAAAGAAAAAAACAGAAATTTGCTGCAGCATGAAGGAGAGAAAAACGAAAATGAAAAAACGGAAATTGGCCGTAGCGTGAAGGGGTTAAAGTGGTCAACCATTTCTGACTTACAGGCTCATAGGCTGTGCCTGTTCCATACCTGACAGATTATGGCTTCATGTCACAACTAGGATATGCCTCTAATAGCCGTGGGTGGGGCCAACCTGCATCCCTGACTTTAACTTGTGAAATGTAGCTGTCAATCTATGAGAGCAACACTAACAGCATGTCGGCATGGGGGTGCATCATTCTATGCACCCATTGGCTACCACGCAGTGTGATCACAGGACGTCAATTGATTAGTATAGCAGCTGGGGGTCTGTTGAATACCCCTCTGCCTGCCATCATGGAGCTTCGATAAATCCTAGCTGGTGTCTGGGCTGCAAAGGAGATCATTATTTTTATTATATACAGCAATACTTCAATGTAATAAGAAGCCACTATATCTATCCAAAAATGATATCAATAAAACATTGGCTCATCCCAAGAAAAACAAGCCCTCACACTGCTCCACTAACCTAAAAATAAAGATGTTTTTAGTTATTTTTAATGTTCATTTTTTTTTTTCAAATAATAATAATATTAGTAAAATAATAAAAAACTGCACAAGTTTAATATCACCATTATCATACTGACTCGGACTATTATGCAGCCAGGATACTTTGAGCAGGCAATGTACACCATAAAAAAAATTCTCCAAAAATATTGCTTTTTTTTCAATTCTGGATTTTTTTCCTCATTTTCCAATAGAGTATGCGATAAAATGAATAGTTTCAATCAAAAGTACAACTTGTCTGACAACAAAGTTATGGCTCTTGGAAAAAGGGAAAGGAAAAAACACAAAAATGCAAAAGCGGAAATTGCCCATGTTGGGAAGGGGTTAAATTAATTGTTAAACGGGTGATTTTTCTGTAAAACAGGTGTTTTACATGTAAAACTGTTTATCCAATATTAATGACTTTTGCAGGTAAAACAACTCATTCAATAAAGAATGTAAGGACAGCGGCAGCATTCCACAGCAGACAATGTGGCATCGTCAGTGCCACCCCAACCGGCCTTATCCTTTGAGAAGTTCACTTTTTCTTGTATTCTTTATCCTCATCTTAGTTTGCAGAAGGACAAGTACAACTGAAAGAACATATAATATAAAAATGCAAAATACATTGCAGCTAAGTCCATCTAGTCGTCTTTTGAAAGAGTTCGGTGAACCATCAGCACGTATTGTACATACATTCAACATTTTAAATACAAGTGAATGGTATACATAAATGTGTTTATAAACCAAAAATAGATAAGAGGTAGCAGGTGTTTGGAAAAACAATGATTTTAGAGAAATAATTTTAAAAAATTGGGTTTGCTTTTAATTAAATCATCACAAACAGAGACAATGGGTGTATATGATGGGCTTTGATGGGAAAACAGCTCTTACAAAAGAAAGCGTACACACAATAATGCTTCAGTGATACATAAGGATAAAGGGGATGCAGAGGGGTATCACAGCTGATCTTCTCTAAGTGCTTTCGACATTTGCTTTCCAAAATAAAGTGGAGTGAAGTGCCTCCTAATAACAACATTTAATGGGAAAAAAAAAGATAAAATTCAGGTTAAATTAACCTACAATGAGGTTTTTAAAGTTAAAAGGCCTATTGTATTGAAAATAAAAAACTGCTATAATTAATTTAGGACTGAAGATCATGTATTTACGTCAGAAAGATTAGGCTCTATATAGCACAGATGTAAATGTGCGTCATTGTGAGCTGAAGTCGTAATCCACCAATATATCCTAGACGTATAACTACAGAAAGGTGATTTTTTTTTTAACATTCTTCAAGCGACTTCAAGTAGATCTTTGAACATACTACATGACTAGACAGGGGAAGGGATTTAAAATGCTAAATGTGACAGAAAAACACAAAGATTGAGCTTGATTTAAATTGGTATGCATGCAGTACATAAATGCATGTTCACAACACAATGCCCATAAATCAGACAAAACCTACAAGAAACAAAATTAATAAACCCTGCTGTGACTAAATAAGTAAAAAGCAAAAGTTCATTTAAAAACATAGGGTTCTTAGTAAACACTGTTTTTGATAAAAAAAAAACTACCTAATAGGGTCACAGTGGGAGAGCTTTTATGCTGTTAGGCGTTGGGCTGTTGCTGGATTCAAAATGGGTCCAGAATCTGCTGTGGTCTCCCCTTCCAGTCGAGCTGGGGCGGATACTGCTCAGCATCATCGTCAGCCCAAATGCCTAGCTGGTCCACGAGATGTACAGATTGTCTCTTGGGTATTTGTGCCTAGCAATGTTAAGCATTGGTTGCAGAGGGAGACAGGACTGTTGGAGTCTAAGTCCAGGATTCTCGGTACTGAGCATGCCCGTGACCTGGCGGACCGTGATTGGTGGTTTGGCAACCACCTGACCCGGTGACCTGGCACCGCCTGATTGGTCCACGGGTGGCGTCACCAATGGCGCGACGATGGGCAGGGCATAGTCTTTAAAAGGCCCGCCCACAAACATGGCGGCGCGCTCTGATCATTGAGCAGTGATGCTGATGTGTGGACGACTGTGTTCCACGTAGTGTCCATAGGCAGGTGTAGTGGAAATAGGCAGGCTAGTGGAAATAGGCAGGTAGCTTTGTCTAGCAGTCTGGCTCTGCCAAAGTGGTCGCCTAACACCCCGAGCAGCCTGCAGATGTCCTATCCACTGTTATCGCCTGTCAGCCACGTTGAGTAGTACCCTTCAGTCCGGTAGCACGCCGGAAGGAGACATGTGTAACCGTCGGCGTAGTCACACACACATCCTAGCGCCGCCAGTGTAGTCCCTGTGCTGTAACAGGACTACAGAAAGTTTTTTACCGCGTATCTCTCGTGCTGCTAACGGAGATAATGCGTATTCCTATACCCATTCCAGTGTGCTGTAACACGGAGGGGTTTATCATTTAAGTTGGTTGCTTTCCTTTTCACCCGTAAAGTGTTCGGCAGCAGTCCACCATGCTGCATTGCGGACCCCGGGGTCGGTTGTGTTCCATTATAATAAAGTTGTCTGCAACCACCCTCCTAACATATGCTATTTTTTAATCAAAAGCAGTGTTACTAAGAACCCTATGTTTTTTAAATACACTTTTGTTTTTTGCTTATTTCATAAATATGACAGAACTTGGACTTAAATTGTGCCCAAATCTGCCTCGTATTTTCTACACCACATTCAACATGTGTTTTTGACATTTTTTTCTCCTTATTTGACAAAAAGGTGTGACTTATTGGGAAGGGCATATCTTGTCAGGAAGGAGGTGGGGTTTAAAATGTGACACCATGCAGCTAAATTGCTCCAAAATCTGGGGCAAAGTGTATTTTAGTACACAGAATGATATTATGTATATATCCACAGATTCTAACTTTGGGCAGGGAACATGTTATCAGAGCCCCTGAAACAATTCTAATTATATGCACACACATTTTAGTCAGCATAGACATATGTATTAATATACAGAGCTGATATATGCCCCAAAATATAGTATATAGTACAAATACATGCCCCTAATAAGTGTCGGACACATAGCCATGAAAAAAGTGAGGGGAAACTTTCCTTAAGTACAGTGCAGCAGAGTTTTAGGGGAATTTACTATTGACAGCCAATGATAATGGCCCTCAATGAAAATTGGTGTTGGTCTGACCCCTTCACACCTTCACAAACATCTATTAGAACTGGAGATCTCTGACACCTTTTTGATTTATCCAGGCACAGCAAACTACATACAAAGTGACCTGCAGCACAACAGTAGCAACTTTTTCCTTCTGCTGATCAGTAGTGGACAGGGAATTTGGAAGCGCCACTTTCGATGGCCTATCCCAATAGTGGGATAGTAGAAAATCCAAGAAAACTCTATGACCTTTGAGTCCCCAATAGCCTTCAATGAACCCAGTATTAGGTAATGTTAGTTTAACACCCATGACTGTTAACTTGTGAAATACAGCTGTCCATCTATGACAGTGGCATTAACAGTGCACTGGCATTGGAGTGGGTCATTCTATGAACCCATTGGCTGCCCCGCGATGGGATTGCTAATTCTTGATTCTACAAATCAAAAACCTAGATCACATAGCAGAAAAGTATGCCCATGTGTCTGCATAATGCCTCCCCTATTGGCTGCACCCCATATAAGTGCCTCCTCTATTGGCTGCACCCCATATAAGTGCCTCCCCTATTGGCTGCACCCCATATAAGTGCCTCCCCTATTGGCTGCACCCCATATAAGTGCCTCCCCTATTGGCTGCACCCCATATAAATATTACCCCACTCTCTTCCTCTCTATATCCTCGTCAAAGCCCAGGCGAAACGCGCGTTGGATTCAGGTCTCTTGGGTTAGTACAGCTTCATTATATTCTATCCACCCTGTATTCTTGTGATACTATATCTACTCTGTACTTTTGTGATACTATATCCATAGATTTCACTATTTTGTAATCATTCTCTTATCTTGTTTACATATTATCACTTTGCACTTTAATTTATATTTAAATGATTTATTGTGGTATAGTTTCCCCTACACCTGTGTATCATATGATTCAATTTTTGGTGGAGACTTTATTATGTACTATAGCTGTCTACCCAGGTGACCTTTTCTTTGTCGTTCCCTTCTCCTCATTTTATGTATTCTATACTGTTTTAAAATATTAATACAATAAAAATTAGATTTTTTATACCTTCTGCTTATGTGTCACACTATAGGCTGCTAATTCTTGATTCTGTTGAATACCCCTGTACTTGCCATCACAGAGCTCTGCAAAATCCCATTTTTATATATAAATTTTTTTTTTAAAAAAAAATACACATATGTGGTATCATTGTGCCCATAAAATCTGAAACATAAAATTATTTATCTCAATTTGTAAACTTTGGAAACAAAAAAAACCTCATACTGCTCCATTGGCCTAAAAAAAACCTTTAGTGTTCAATAAGACCCATGCTTAAGTAATGTTAGTTTTACTTCTCTTTAAAGGTATTAGTTATCAGGTTTGTTACTATCTAATTTGAGAGCAGCATAAGGCCTCATTAACATTTTTTGCACTTACAAGATAAGTGTGGTCTGAGTGTCATCCATTTTTCTTGCACGTGGAGAAATAAAATAAAAATCCTCTACCTTCTCCATTCTGAAAGTCTGTGAAAATCGGGCTGCACTTGGATGTCATCTGACCCATTGACTTTCATTGCAAATTTTAATCTGACCCTAAGATCAAAATTGGACACGTCTCCGTGATTTTCTGTGGAAAACCCTGGAGAGCGCTTGTAGGCTAAAGTCGGACGTCTGAATGAAACCTAATGTAGAGACAAAGAACCTGATTCCAGAGATGTGTCACTTATTAGGCTACTTAATATAGTTTTAATAAGATCACAGTTTTATCAGCAGGAAATTATCACTAGAGAGCTAATAAATCTGCTGCCACTTAAACCTCCATATTCAAGATCTCAGGATAATACCGCCACCACCACTGATTGGCAGCTTTCTGCCTATGCATAGTGTTTACAAAAAGCTGTCAATTAGTGGTGTGAAAGAGAACTGGTAGATCTGCAGTAGATAAAACAATGAATTTATGAAAACAGCAGCAAACATTCCATTATGTAAGTGACACATCGCCGGAACAAGAGTCTCTTCCCCTACATCATGCTCCTCTCAGATAGGGTAGCAAAAACCTTTTGACAACTTCCCTTTAAAAATGTAGCACTACTAAATCCCATAACTGAGTTTTTTATTAGCTACTTGTTGCTTTTCTAAAATGCATTTTGAGCTTCCGTGTGACAGAGACCATACAATTATTCACGCAGAACAATTCATAGAAATATTCCATAAAAATACATTGTCAGATTTAATTCCCATGTGATCTGCATGTGTTATTCTTTTTCAGCAATATTCAGACGGAGTGTGGCAAATATATTGAACTGGAAAATTGTTTAACATGCTGTGACTGCTATGTAATTGATGTTTTGTCTAAGAATTTCTGCCTTTGAATAAAGCTTTTCTTTCTCTTTATGGGTCATTCACTACATTTCTTTGTGAATTTATATTATCACTGCGTTGTTTATTCTGATTCTTAAGGTCATTGTATATTTTGGCTTTGCTGAATATTTCATTGATTGAAATCTGTCCTTTTTCATCATTTCAAAACAAAAGTACAGGTTTATTCACTGTGAAAATTAAGATTGTTTATTTTAACGAAAGGGATTTTTTATTGGTGTTACTTTTGAAAATTAAGATTGTACATTTTAACGAAAGGGATTTTTTATTGGTGTTACTTTACCAAATTTTGTTGCCTCCACTGGCATCTCTGTTCAGGTTATCCTATCTACCCAATCACACTGTGCATATTTCAATGCTGCTCCAATGGTTCTTCAACAGTGAGTGAGTCATGTTCTGCCCCTCAATGGTCTGTATTGTGTTTATGAATAGTATAACATTGGTCATGGCAGAAATGTGGCAGCATCCACTTACTATAAGAATGACATTAAAGACAAATGTCCCTCACTCATTTAATGGCACATATAGAGACCTTCTGATGCCAATGGGCCAATGACACAAATAAATATTTAGAACATTTTTTTGAAATGTTGTTATATGAGAACATGAGATCACATCCAAACACATGATATCTGAGCACAAAGTGAACATTACAAAATATTTATATTTTTTTTTGGTTTTTAAATAATCCAGACATTTAATGGATTAACTGAGAATATTCACCTTAGCTCATATGAAAAAAAAGAAAAAGAGGACTTCCAGATGGAAGTGCATAATTTCTAAGTATTTAATATAAAACTGAAGACTATTAGCTAAGTATGTAATGTGGTAGATAATTAAATTTCGAAAACTCAGGAGCGATTTATGAAACTGCCTAAAGATTCTCGTGTTTATTCCCATAGCAACGAATTACATCACAGCTTTATTTCATATAGTTCTTTTGAAAAATGAAAACTACAATGTGAATTGTTGCTATCAGCAGCTAAGAGTTTTCCTTTTATAAAGTTTTTAAAAATCTATCCTACAGTATAAGCAGAAATTGAATCAAATCTTTCTGTATGGGATATAAATAATCTATTCAAATTCATATAGGGTCTTGTCTGATAGTCACACATTCTGTTACCATGGATAAGAATTGCAGTCTAAGCTACAGTATTTATTGCACTAATTAAAATGGAATTAACTAAAAACAAAACTTTCTAGCATAGCGAGAACTGTTAGGCTACCCGGATAGTATGAAATGAATTGGCCTGGAAAGAAACCAAACAGAATATGTACAACACATTGAGCTTACTGTCAGACAGGATACTTCATAATGCATACTGAAAGTTGTCAAGGTGAGTAAACCACCAGGCTCCAAGTATTAACAAGGACCTTTTCACTCCTACGAAAACAACAAAACTGACATAAAATGTAATTATAAGAATTGTTTTGAAACACGTGCCATTAACAAATTGGATGATTTTCCTTGTCCTTATTTGAAAACATGTTTTACGTTCATATTATCAGAGTGCGTCCAAAATCTGGTGTGATTCTTTTGACTGAGATGTACCAGTTGCAAAACTGGAGTCAGTTCTATACAGCATCTGAATTGTAAATGGAGTCTTCAGCTCTTTCAGGACTTATTTTTCCATTTTGGTGATTTTCTGCTCTTTATCATAAACTAGCAAAATCAATTTTCATATTTGTATCATAAATTTAGCCAAGAGCAAGGTACAGACATGGTCAACTACAAAGGACATAGATGCTTCTCAAAGGCTGATCTGGAAGTGGAGGACATAAATGCTTCTAAAGTGTTAATTTACTAGAAGACGAAATAGCTGTTTGTACAACATCTACTATGGAAAATAAAACTTCTACTAAAGGGAGTGTCTCACTGCATACATACACAGCTTAAAACTAATACACTGTGACAAGTTATGTAGCTGTTTTTTTATCTTTGTAATGTTTTTTCTTGACTTTTTCTACTCCACTGATGCTGCTTCATATATAGGAATCCATCTTACATTGCTTTATTTATCTTCATCCAGTTGGAAGTAAGAAAGCAGAACTAATCTCCCTTTTGTTAATGCACAGTTTACCCTGCAGAGCATGATATCACCCAGCTCAGAAGCAGGAAGTCTCACAAAGCTGTAAAATTCTGAAACGCTCATGTAACATCTGTACAGGCTTCTGCTCAGCCACAAGGTAGCACCCTGTCTTTTTTGGGGGTGATGCTTGACATCATTAATCCTATTTTATTCCTGACACTTGTGGCTCTGCCAGTCCAGAACTAGGAGGTTAATCCTTTTAGTTTTGGGTTTTTACCTGTTGTCAGCACTGTTCACTATATAAATCCCTGAGAGCCAGTTCCCACTGCCAGTACATGTTTGTGCTACCTGGCTTTTCCTGTGTTTGTGCATCTGTTGTTTCATCATGATTTATCTTGTTCCCTGATCTTGGCTAGTGTATTGACGGAGCTCCTGCCTGATAATTTTTTGCCTCCAGTACCTCCTGCATCTGACCCCGCTACCTGACTATCCTGCTTGCCAGCTTGTACCACTGAACAGCAACTGACTTGGTGGCTCTAGCCCAGAGACCTCTGTTTAAGTCAAGATCCCTGTACAGGTCTTAAGAGGTGAAGGTCAGGGTAGCCCCTTAGTTCTGGGAAATGGAGTAACGTGCTAAGCCTATTTGTGTTAGCTATTTTGGAGCTGCTAGGTGACCATGTAAATTGCCTAATTGACAACTGAAGATCCCACCTTCAGCCTCCCTCTTCCTCTCTTAAAATGTCCATAGCTTTTAATATTAAATGATTGACAGACTTTCCTAATAAACATTGTTGAGAGAGGTTTATACTTTGGTTTCATTTTACCTCTTTAAGTTTTCCAGGAGGTGATATTTCCTCTTTTACCTCATGCTTAACCCTTTACCAGAAGAACACAAAGTTTTAAATCTATTTAAATCTATTTTATACCAGAGACCATTGATTCCCATTTGTTTATTAGACCACCAGCGATTATCCTCCCTTCTAGTGTAAAAATCCTTTATCCTCCCTAAAGTTCTAGAGCAAGTAGAATCAACAACTTCATTGGGTTAAAATGGCTAGATGTATCCTTAATGTGTATCACATGTTTGGCAAGTAACTGTCTCCTTGTGTAAATTAACCATGCAAAAAAAATCATACATTTTTATATTTTGCATCATTTTTTTTCTATTTGCGTTGAATGTAGAGAACAAACATAAAGTGAACTTGCCTTTATATGATTTCTTTTTAAAGGCTATGCATATTTTCACAACCAACTATTTTTATTTCTCCAGTGCCTCTTTAATAAATAATTGCATTTTTCATGCTATGTATGTTAGTATAAAGTAGGGGACAAATAGAAGAAAGTTTGAAAATGGAATTGCACTGCACAAAAATTGTCATTTGTTACCATGAAGACATATTGAGGCTGATTCATCATAGTTTTTTGGCCCGAAAAGTATCGTAAAAGCTTTGAAAAGTTGCAACATACAGTTGCGCAGAAAATTTCGCCACTTTTTGCATTTTTACCCCAGTTTGAATTGGCTTTAACCAAAGTGGGTGGAGCAGGGGAGAAGCCGCAAAAGATTGGAGCTTGGTGTGGTCACACCAGCCCACCCGTCCAATACATAAAAGTGAAAGTGTTTTGTATGCCAACAACTGGAATAGCATTTTTGGTAAAGCGAATGGAGGCGTGTCCCACTCTGATAGTGCACCAAATTCATTAGGTGGTTTGCTCCTCTTGATGAACTTGGTACCTTGTCCTCCAGCAAAACTGTGCGACACCAGTCTTGATGAATTAGCTCCATTGTCTACATATGAGCAGTAGAAGCAAAACAATTTGAATTTATTTTTAATTACAATATATTGCAAAGGGGTCTCATTATAAATGTATATACAGGTGCATCTCACAAAATTAGAATATCATCAAAAAGTTAATTTATTTCAGTTCGCCAATACAAAAATTGAAACTCTTATATTATATAGAGTCATTACAGAGTGATCTATTTCATATGTTTATTTCTGTTAATGTTGATGATTATGGCTTACAGCCAATGATAACACAAAAGTCATTATCTCAGTAAATTAAAATAATTAATAACAAAACACCTGCAAAGGCTTCCTAAGTATTTAAAAAGGTCCCTTAGTCTGTTTCATTTGGCTCCACAATCATGGGAAAGACTGCTAACTTGACTGATGTCCAGAAGGCATAGACACACTTCACAAGATACCAGAGTTCCAATTTTCATTTGGAAATCAATGTCACAGAGTCTGGAGGAAGAGTAGAGAGGCCACAATCCAAGCTGCTTGAGGTATATTGTGAAGTTTCCACATTCAGTGATTGTTTGGGGAGCCATGTCATCTGCTGGTGTAGGTCCACTATCAAGACCAAAGTCAGCGCAGCGGTCTACCGGGAAATTTGAGAGCCCGTCATGCTTCCCTCTGCTGACAAGCTTTTAGGAGATGGAAATTTCATTCTCCAGCTGGACTTGGCACCTGTCCACACTTCCAAAAGTACCAATACCTGGTTTAAAAATAACAGTATCACGGCGCTTGATTGGCCAGCAAACTCGCCTGACCTTAACCCCATAGAGAATCTATGTGTTATTGTCAAGAGGAAGATGAGAGACACCAGACCCAACAATGCAGACAAGCTGAAGGCTGCTATCAAAGCAACCTCCGCTTTCATAACACCTCAGCAGTGCCACAGGCTGATCGCCTCCATGCCATACCACATTGATGCAGTAGTTGATGTAAAAGGAGCCCCGATCAAGTATTGAGTGCATTTACTGAACATACATTTTAGTAGGCCAACATTTCGTTTTTAAAATCATTTTTCAAGCTATTGTTATAAAGTATTCTAATTTACTGAGATAATGACTTTATTGTTTTCAATGGCTGTAAGCCATAATCATCAACATTAACAGAAATAAACAATTTAAATAGATCACTCTGTTTGTAATGACTCTATATAATATAGGAGTTTCACTTTTTGTATTGAAGAACTGAAATAAATTAACTTTTTGATGATATTCTAATTTAGTGAGATGCACCTGTATAGATTTAAAAAAAAACAACAATAAGCACTTAATTTTTCTTCCTGGGGCGGCTTAATGATTATTTATTAATATTTTGCCTAATTAGTTGTCATTTATTTGAAAACAATGCTTTTCTTCAAGATTTTGAGTTTAAGGTTTATAGAAAAAAAAGCACTAGTATTTTTAAGACAGAAAATGAAACATTTGGGTCTACTGACAGCTTGTCCACAGTCTATATGTTCCTAAGAGTCTAATTGACCCTGAACTTTCAATCAAAAAATGTGACACGCAGACGATAACTTCCTATAACTGACAAGGGTTCAGCACAAAGAGAAACAGAATATAAGAGGCTTCAACACATAAGAATAAAAGGGAATTCATTTTTCAAGTCAATTTAACATTTAAATGCAGGGATTTTTTTTCTAAGTCACAATGAGTTATTGAATTTATTTCTGCCTTTTTTTTGCATTAACCTTAAAAAGTTTCAAAAATCTAAAATAGCTAATTTAGTATCGCAGAGCTTATCTTTCAAAAAGGTACCATAATGCAGAAAAAAAATTAAAAAAATCAAACTTTTCTACATTAGAACTTAAAGCAAATATATTAATGAGTTTCTAAAAGTTCATTTATTGCATCCAGTGAGAAAATATACCTCATTGGCATATATCAGATTCCACAATTTTGGCACGATGTGTGATCCTATCTGTGTAGAATCTCAAGATTAGTAGCAGGAGTGGATGTTCCTGGCACAACTGCCATGATCAGAGAATACACTGATCTCAGGAGTTAAACATTGCCTATTTTTATAAAAGTTTTTTTGTAATGGATGTGTCTACCAGCATTAGAACTTGTGAATACCAGAATAAGCACATGTGTACAGGAACAGTATGTTCCAATGAAAAAAAAATGACACCATTTAATTAATAAAACATTTAAATGAATAATCAAAGGGGTCGTCTGAAGCCAAATCAATTTACTTTCGAAATCCCTATTTATTTAGTGCCGTAGTCTAAACTTTTTTTCTTATATAATTGCGTTAAAAATTCCCTATCCTTCCCTAACTATACTATTTAACTACTTTTCTATTTTTTTTACAACTTCCTTTTTTGATGATGATTTGTTAGAGAATCTCAGTGCATGCTGGGACACTCAAATGAAGAGTCATCAGGGGGCAGAGGCTGAGGTCTCTGCCGCAGCCCCTGCCTCCTCCCTGAAACAAAGCATCATCAGTGATGCTTGTATCAAGAGCTGGGCTAGCCCCTGAGTGCTGAACACTGTGCTATGTGCACAATGATGCAAAAAAAAAGAAGAGAGTGTGCTCAATCTGTATGTCTGCGACATTAGACTTAGAGAGAGGGTTGAAAGGTACTCACCTCTGAGGGTTGTGCTTGATAAGGCAAAGCACTGAAACAGCATATGTGGCTCTCCCAAACTCCTGCTGCACCTTCTGCTGGCTCCATGCACCTATGCTGGAAACGCACCATGAAAGTGGAGAATAAGGCAGATATCGTCCATACATTACGAGAGAGGAGACTAGCCAGACCAAATGAAAGGAATAATTCAATTAAATACTACGCACTTCAGGGATGGTCCATGCCCTTCATCAGGTTGTTAATTATTATATATAATATTATATAATTATTATAATTATTCACCTGACTAAGCGGACGGACCATCCCTGAAATGCGTAGTGTGTAATTAAATTATTCCTTTCATTTGGTCTGGCTAGTCTTCGCTCTCTCTCTGTATCTGCCTTTTTCTCCACTTGTTTTCTTTTCAAGGACACAATGATAGCACGCTCTATCACCAGCTTAGATCAGCAGTAACGAGTAGGTAACAGAGCAGTGTCAGAATACCCGGCGTGCAGAGACCAGAGCCACCCCAAAAATATTTTTGATTATGGCACTAAATTGATAGGGATTTGAGAAGAAATTTCCTTTAGCCGTCAGATCACCCCTTTAACATCTGTGAGGAACATTTTTCCATAAAATCTAAAATAAATATAATATAAAAAAACACATATTTCCATCCTCATTGGGATAGCAGCCTATAATTTTCCAACTGCAGATAGTTTTCATTCTATCATTTCTACTTTTTCATCCTCGCTTTCAGAGAGTCCAGTGCATGCTTAAAAGACGCTCTTGTTCGAACAGAGTCTTAAATAGTTGTACGCCTCATACTTATTGTGAGGTTGAATTTTTCTGACTGCGCTTAAACAATAGTTTTATTGCCAGATAAGTAGCTTTGTAGCTTTGTCCCATGGCATACAGGAAGATGAAATCTCTTTTAGTATCCAATTATCCTGAGTCACTATTAAATCTGCTTAAATGCCTCTTCAGGCGCTCTTGAACATATGAAATAAGTTCCCTGTTTAACAAAATTATATAGTTAGAATAATATTTAGCTTTAAAGTACAGGCTGTGTCCAGGCTATACAGCAATCGATGTAGACAATGGGTACAGGCACAAATTTCCATGCTAAATAAGCAAAAACTTTGTTAGAATATATTTGACTAAATAATTTAAAAAGATCATTAGGAAAAGAGTTGGAGAAATTTGTGTATTGAGTTATTTTATAATGTATAATGTTATGAAAAAAACTGTGAAGCTCCAGTGTTTCAAAGAAAACAAATTAAAACAAGCTTTGAACAAGGAGAAAAGCCAAAAGTGTAACTCCCAGTTGTCTTCTCCTTGCCCAGCCCATCCTGGTTGACAAAACAATGCTACCTTTTAGGAGGCAAAAATATAAAGCCAAAGTCAGGTTTACATATCCCAAAATGACTGCCTTATATGACCTTTCTGCAATCCAATTTGGAGCTCTATCTGTATGCTTCACAGTGACAGTAGAAATATGATAAAAGGTTTGTTTCATTCTGTAATATCAACCCATAAAATATACACAGAACAGTACGAATTCTCAAAAAAATAAATAAACTCTAAAACATCTACAGAGGTAAATAGTAGATCTTATAAAATGCAACAATAGTACAGGAATTATTACTTTAGCATACAAATTAACAGTGCAAAATCTATATATAGGTCGAAGGATTGTTAACAGACCCCAAAAGAGCAAATTATCAAAATAAGACACCAACACCATGCGGAATACTTTTAGTGCAGTGTTGGGAGAACAAGCCTCTGGCCTAAAAGACAGCAAAGATAATTATTTTGCTTTAGGATATGAAACAATCAAGACAAGAGGGAAAAGGTAAGAGAGCCAGAAATATTGCAAGATTTGCCCTGTGAGAACTCATAATCCAATGAATTGAGCTGAATGCTCTAAAGAGATCAGATTTGACTGTAAAAGTAATTATGATTAATAATAGACGAATAAATAGATTGATTAATTGATTGATGTACATTTGTTGGTTCTGTAACATTTTAAATTGGGGAAAGGATGCTGCTTACAGTGTAGCTGTATATAACCAGTGAGGTGAATATACCGATATCATAACATGTCTATGCTACTTACTTATGTGGCTGCTAGGGATGGGAGTATTAATTCGTAGAACTATATCTTTTGCCCGGGTTATCAGTTTCTGGCCAACAGACTGAAGGCTTGTGAATCTCTTACCTTCCAGGATCACTGACACGGCTTTTGATTAAACGGGCTGGAGCGACATCTTCTGAGCGACATGCCACAATGATGATATCTTTAGAAAAATAGCCCAAATGGCAAAAAGTGGGTGTAAGTGGGGGAACAAGATCCCCCCGAACACCCTCCTATACCGACTCAAAAGCAACATTTTTTAAACAAGAGAAAAGCAGAGTCAACATGGTTTAGAAAAGAATATATATTTTATTGAAACATTCATTTAAAAATATAACCCAAAAAGAACAAAAGTGAAAAGCAGGGTAGACAATGAAATATCCGATCTAACCAAAACAAAGTCTGCCTGAGTACTGGATATTTAATCAAATTGGCATAAATTTACAAGTAGAAAAAAGTTAGGGCAATATACCATAAAGATGCAAAAACATGAGAAAACATGAAAAAACACTGTACCCAAAATTCCTGACCAATAAAGTAAAAATTATAAAGAGTTTTTTTTGTAATGAATTTTTAAAATTTAATAAAGTGCATGATAATGTCAGGATTAACAGGCTGTTCTTAGATTGACCATGTGGTGGCTCACTTTATAGTGCAAGGCTGACAAGCAGTCAGACCAAGCCTGTCAAATAAGGTGCAGTGTGTGCATGTTTCCAATGGTAGAAAATTTTGCAAGTAGCAAAACATCTTGAACAAAATTCCCCAAAGACAAAGAGGGAAAATAACCTCTTTTTACTTCATATCTTGGTAACAGGGGAAATCCATCAAGAATGATTGACCTAAAAAAACTGGTATTCTTACCAAGAGTAGCAGGCTGAGGTGGGTGATCGGACAAGGATCAGGGTGCATCCCCCGATGTGAGTTTCGCGGCAGCTGGGGCCGCTTTCTCAAGGGGCAGTGATATTGCTGGTGATGGAGGACCTTTTTAAACCATTCACGCCGATCACGTGAGTGCTCACGTGACCGGTGAAGCATGTACGGGTGTCCCAGAGACGTCATGACGGCGCATGCGCCCTCCATGTCCCGCGTCAGGCGCTGCCCCCAGGCCGTCAAGAGCTACCGCGCACGAGCGGGCACGCCGCAAGGAATGCGGAAGTGCCCGACCGCGCGCGGACGTCATGTAGACAGCTGGGGGCGCGCCCAACCACAGAAGGGCCGGCGCATGAGCACCACATCACGGGACAGCAGCACTAGCTCCAAAGAGACACGTAGGTGGAAAAGAGGAAGTAGCACGGATGTCATCAAGTGTATAGCGCAGGTCAAACAAGAGAAGAGCAGGGAAGTGCATCTATAATATAATATCCATTATAATTCATCCATCAGACGTCCTTTTCTTTTACTTTTCCCCTCACTTTCTCATTCCATCCTTCATATGAGACATCCGTCATCACGCAATCATTTTAGATGGATAAAGGATGATCCAAAAAGGTGCAGAAGGAAAATGTGTTACTTTATCTGCAGAAGAACTGAAAAGATAACCAAATTAAAAACCATAAAATCAAAATGTTATTTAAAAACAAAAAATAATCCCCAGAATAGACAAATGTATCCCTCGGGTGCAATGAGGGTGGGTAAGGGGGGGTCACCATATGATATAGGATCAACTACAGATATCATCATATTATAAAAAGGAAGAGAAGGAGAGAGACTCATTTAGACCATGGGGTGACGTTGTCCCAAGCGTCACTATCCACTTGCCTTCCACTTGCGCCCGAATCTTTCTGACATTGCCACCATGTGCGCCCAAATGTATCACATCTATCCCCCGCACTTTGAAACAGCTAGGATCGCAGTTCTGGACAGCCCTGAAGTGCCTGGGGATATTTTTGAGTTCATTTGTGTCGGTCGCCGTCTTGGCCGCACAATTGTCGCGCACATGCTCACGCACACGTATTCTCAGCTCCCTAGATGTTAAACCGATGTAGATTAGAGGGCAGTCACACATGGCATAATAAATGACGTTGTTAATGCCACACGAAATATAGTGTTTAATTTTAAATTGTTTTTTGCCATCTGAGGACGTGAACGTGTTGCAGTGCGCGACATTGGCAATAGCACTTAATTTATGTAATATACAATCATTTAATTCAATCCTATCAAATGCATGAAAGTTATGTGAATTTATGAATTTATCATACGTCTGTGATTTAATTATTTTTTCACATATTCAGTAATTTCTTAAACAGGACATGCTGGATATGGGAAAAACGTGAAAAATGACAATGACAATGAAATTCTAAGTATTTTCTCATATATACTGTATGTCAATAACAAATCAGATGGTCTCCTTCAATATTATATGGATGTTGGTTTTACTTTTATTTTACCAAAGCTCAAAATCTGGTAAAATTATTTTCTCAGGTAGGCATCAGCTGTGGGAAGGAAGCAGATTCACTATAGAACTTTAAGGGCAATTATAGCCTGCAATGTATTGACATTTTGTCAACTTGATGATACATAAAATATAATGGGAGAATTCATTCATCTATTTGTCTCATAAATTCATTGAAAAAAAACACAAACATGATAAAGCATTTACCAAAGCATCTCAATGGGCAGTGAATTAGCAAAATGTAAATCAATCAAAACAATTTTTAAATTTTTTTCAGGAGCTTAAACTTCGCTTAATAAATAGTGTTATTTATCAGTCATGTATAAAGATGTCCCTGTAAGCTTTAGAGCCAAGATAAAGGAGGGGAATATAGCTACTTGTAAAGTGCTATTCTGTAAGAAGGGAAAATAGCTGTTAAAAATGAAGGAATCATCTACCTAAATAATGTTAAATGTAGACCCTCACTTCATGCTACAAACAGACAGACATCCATATGAGGCTGTAACAGGATTTACCTCAGTTGCTGTATCTCACCTCCTCGTCACCTTCTCATGCCACTCCATAGTACACAGTAAAGGAAAGGGGGGATTGTTCCTCTGTGAAGCAGAGAAACAAAAAGATGGCCACACAAGTTCAAAATTGTAAAGAAGTAAGAAAATTCCTTTATTAACACATGTAGTAAACACAAATTACAAAGATAAATGCGGACGACAGTGTAGACACAGAGTGCTGGATCCACATGAATAAAACAATGTTAAAAACTGTGACACAGCGCTCGAAAGGTCAGCCTATATAGCAAGTGGAAATATAAGGGGGACAGCGACAGGGTCACATGTATTAATAAATATATACCACCCATCAAGAATACCTTTTCCAAATAGTACCCCCAAAACAATAATATCCCATCACAATCAAAATACCCAGAAACAAAAGGGTTAAAACCCTTATACAGATGGAAGTAATACAACCAATTGGTCATAAATAAGCTAAAATAGCTATGTACCTGGGTAAGGCCACCAGACAGGCTCTGCTACCGTCACCCCGACGCACGTTTCGGTAGGAAAACCTTTTTCAAGGGGTAATACTGCACACCAACCATCCACCTTTTATACCCCCACATCCATATCTGCAGCGTGCACATGTTGCACAGTAAAGCGGAAGTGCCGTGTAACTGACTTCCTGTTTCACTCACTGCAAGTAACTGACTTCCTGCCTCACTCACAGCGTCTCCATGGAGAGGCGTCAACAGCCCTGTCATGTGGCTCCAGGCTCCACCCCCTCGCTTCACATGATCAAGCCCAAGTAACTGACTTCCTGTCTCACTCACTGCTTGTAACTGACTTCCTGCCACATTCACTATGTCTCCATGGCGAGGCATAAACAGCCCTATCATGTGGCTCCAAGTTCCACCCCCTCATTTCACATGATCAAGCCCGAGTAACTGGCTTCTTGTCTCACTCACTGCATGTGACTGACTTCCTGCCACATTCACTGCGTATCCATGGAGAGGCATCAACAGCCCTGTCATGTGGCTTCAAGTTCCGCCCCCTCACTTCACATGATCAAGCCCAAGGTGCCACCCCAATGATCATGGAATATATAAAACACCACTGCTGCCCGGCCAAAAATGACGCGGAAACCCCGCCGCACCACAGGCGCACAGCGGCGTCGGCATCACAAGGACATCGAGAGCCACTGGGCGCATGCACGAAGCGGAGGGACCGCGTACTGGCCGGACAGCGATGGCGTGCACCGGAGCCACCACCAAGGCACCTGACAGCTGGCAGAAGACAAAGAAAGGGAACGAAAGAAGAAAGATTTAAAGGAGAAGGAGGAGAGGACAAAATTGACTCAGGTGGAACATAGGAGGCAGACAAGAAAGGGAGCAAATAGGAAATGTGTATACAAATAAGTACTGCAATCAAAAGTATTACCATAATAGGTGGAAGACATATATATATCCAAAACTGTTAACCTATATCCATATCAGTACATACAATATAGAGTACATAAATATTAATCCCATTAGAGCATTGTACAATACAATCTTCTGAAGATTCGTCTCATTAGAAAAAAAAAATAAATAATACATTGATGTAACAGCAAAAACCACACATATCTCTCAATATATGCTATATCAGTGGATTATGCAATCATCTTCTCATGGTGTCTGCAAGACTACATCATCACCATCCTCCATGGAATCCAGGTAGATAGCTGCATGATGTCAAACAATGGAGAACCGGCAGGTAAGGGCAACTCACTCATCACTGGTAACAGGGCAGACAATATGTCACGGGCAACAATCTAGTGGAGAGTCAATGTGCAGCATTAAAATAAGAACAATGATAAAATATGAAATGCAAAAAAGAATATAAAAACAACTGAGGACATCACATGCAGACCGGAAATTAAAGAAATGGGACAAAGCTAATACTCTCGTTCAACCCCTTCGGTTGCAGGATTTTAAGTGCCCATATCCATTTAGACTCCAGCTGGGCCAACCTCTGGGTCACTCGACCACCACGGATACCTACAACTATATTGTCTATACCTCTCACTCTCAGCCCAGTGGAGTCACATCCATGGTATAATTTGAAGTGGCGTGGGATGGTCTTGAGGGTGGATGCATCAGTGTGGCCAAGTGCCGCCTCTATGCCCAGTACGTGTTCCCTTACCCGTGTTTTAAAATGACGAGTAGTCATGCCCACATAGATGAGACCACACGGGCAGGTTGCATGGTATATCACGTACCGTGTTTGGCAGGTGATGTAACTAGTGATCGGAAATCTATTACCGTCAGAGTCCCAAAATTCATTACTTCGATCAATGTTGGGACAGGCGACACACCGGCCACACGGACTACATCCACGCCGTACACCACCCACACCACTCAAAAAAGTCTGTCGGGGTACCCCCTCATAATGACTCCGCACGAGATGATCCCTTAAATTTTTAGCGCGTCTGAAAGTTATGCATGGTTTTTCAGACACATATCTCGTTAGAATCGGGTCATTCATGAGCACCGGCCATGCTTTCTCCAGTGCTCTCCTCATAGCCGGTGCTTGAGTGTGGTACTTAGTGATGAACCTAACGATCTCAGTGTTGGTATCATCTCTTGACTAGAGATGAGCGTTGTTCTACTCGAACTGTTCGCCAATCTCAAATTCGAGCTGTTTTGGGCGGTGTTCGAGCCGGTCGGCGAACACGAACAATTTGAGAAAAATTCGGCTGTTCGAGGTTATGTTCGATAACTGTTCGTGCACCAAAATCATAACTGGATTTTTTCTCAGTAATGATGAAAATTAATGTTAATACGCAGTTTGAGTGTACAGCGGGGCGGGGGGAGGGGCAGGGGATGGATCTCTGCAGGAACAATGAAGATCTCCATTTTTTTTTCTCTTTCCCGCATTTGCAGTGGGGAGATGCAATCTGTCAGCCTATCAGCAGCGCACACACGGAGCGAAGTGCTTTTTTTCACACAAGCAAGGGCATGTGTGATTGGCAGTGTATGTCACATGTCCTTGCCCTATAAGACCAAGCCATTTTCCCCGTCGCCACCATTTTCTCACTGCTGCAGCTGCGTGTTAGACAGCACCGCTGTTGCTGTGTGCGCTATACCTTGTTAATTTCAAGCCAATTTTCGCACAAATATACAGATAGCTTGGGAGTAGGGAATAGTTGTGATTGCAGTCCTTTTAAGGACTAGGTTACAGCATTTCCTACGACTTTTATCAAGCAGGTCTGTGCTCTTAAATAGATAGATTGTGGGAGTAAAGACTAATTGTAATTGGAGTCCTTTTCAGGACTAGGTTACATCAGTTCCTATCAGTTTTTGCCAGGCAGGTCTGTGCCAGTGCTGTGCAAGTTTTTTTCACAGCATTTGGCTGAATCTAGCAAAGCTAATCCTTTTTGGCCTATTGCAGAGTGTGTTAGTCAGTGGAGTAGCCTATCTGTGTTGCAAGATATACCACCTGTGTATAGAATACCAATTTTTTTACTGCACCTAGTGAAGTAAAATCTTTTGGGCATAGCATCATTCTATTAGTCCATCTATACTGACCTCCATCAGGTTGCAAATTAAAAATAATTTTTTTCTGCATCTAGCTCTGAAAAAATATCTGGGCTTCTAGCAGTGTGTGGGACTTGGTCTATTAGTCCATCTATACTGACCTCCATCAGGTTGCAAATTAAAAATAATTTTTTTCTTCATTTATCTCTGAAAAAATATTTGGGCTTCTAGCAGCGTGTGGGACTTGTTCTATTAGTCCATCTATACTGACCTCCATCAGGTTGCAAATTAAAAATAATTTTTTTCTGCATCTAGCTCTTTAAAAATATTTGGGCTTCTAGCAGTGTGTGGGACTTGGTCTATTAGTCCATCTATACTGACCTCCATCAGGTTGCAAATTAAAAATAATTTTTTTCTTCATTTATCTCTGAAAAAATATTTGGGCTTCTAGCAGCGTGTGGGACTTGTTCTATTAGTCCATCTATACTGACCTCCATCAGGTTGCAAATTAAAAATAATTTTTTTCTGCATCTAGCTCTGAAAAAATATTTGGGCTTCTAGCAGTGTGTGGGACTTGGTCTATTAGTCCATCTATACTGACCTCCATCAGGTTGCAAATTAAAAATAATTTTTTTCTGCATCTAGCTCTGAAAAAATATTTGGGCTTCTAGCAGTGTGTGGGACTTGGTCTATTAGTCCATCTATACTGACCTCCATCAGGTTGCAAATTGAATAAAAAAGTTTTCTGCATCTAGCTCTGAAAAAATATTTGGGCTTCTAGCGGTGTGTGGGACTTGGTCTATTAGTCCATCTATACTGACCTCCATCAGGTTGCAAATTAAAAATATTTTTTTTCTGCATCTAGCTCTGAAAAAATATTTGGGCTTCTAGCAGTGTGTGGGACTTGGTCTATTAGTCCATCTATATTGACCTCCATCAGGTTGCAAATTAAAAATAATTTTTTTCTTCATTTATCTCTGAAAAAATATTTGGGCTTCTAGCAGCGTGTGGGACTTGTTCTATTAGTCCATCTATACTGACCTCCATCAGGTTGCAAATTAAAAATAATTTTTTTCTGCATCTAGCTCTGAAAAAATATTTGGGCTTCTAGCAGTGTATGGGACTTGGTCTATTAGTCCATCTATACTGACCTCCATCAGGTTGCAAATTAAAAATAATTTTTTTCTTCATTTATCTCTGAAAAAATATTTGGGCTTCTAGCAGCGTGTGGGACTTGTTCTATTAGTCCATCTATACTGACCTCCATCAGGTTGCAAATTAAAAATAATTTTTTTCTGCATCTAGCTCTGAAAAAATATTTGGGCTTCTAGCGGTGTGTGGGACTTGGTCTATTAGTCCATCTATACTGACCTCCAGCAGGTTGCAAATTAAAAATAATTTTTTTCTGCATCTAACCCAGCCAATAGTTTTGGCCTAATACCACAGTTTGGCCACTCAGCTCTGCTCGGTTACCATCCATTGTTTTTTTGTGCAAACAACTCCAGAGTTGTGAATTAGTTAACCACCAAAATGAGTGGAAAAAGGCCTGCTGCTGGTGGAAAGGGGAATAGGCGTGTTGGGAAGGGGAAAAAAGGTTGTGTCCGTGGGGTAGGTGCAGAAGAAAGACCATCTTCCAGCCAAACTAAAATGTCTACTTCTTTTAGCGGACAATGTGATAAGATCCCTTTCTTACGGCCATGCCAATCGCTACAAATTCCAGATGAGGCACAAAAACAGCAGGTGCTTCAACGGATATCAAGTGCTCCTTTAAGTGGGCTCTCCTCCACATCAACTGCAACATCACAAATACTCCAGTCCTCAAAGGTGTCACCCAAATCGCACTTGCTTCCTCACAGCTCCCATATCTCCAGCTGCCCGTCTGAGTATGAGGTAGAACAGATGGTTGAGTCTGCAGAGCTGTTTACTCATACTATAGCCTGGGAATCAGAGGTCGACTCCAGCGCTTCTGTGAATCCAGACGAGGAAATGATCTGCACTGATGCCCAGAATCTTTATGAGTCGGATCCAGGACCAGACGCAGAAGGTTCTGACCATAATGTAGACCCTCATTCCCAAACTGTAACTCCTGTTGGTGGAGACAATGAGGAAGACGATGATAAGACTCAAATACCTGATTGGAGCGACAACTTTAGTTTTTTGTCAGGGCAGGAACAGGTTGGCTCTGAGGACGACGGGTGTGATAACGCACAGGGTGATGATGATGAGGTCGGAGATCCCACTTACTGTCAACCCACAGTCAGCCAAGAGATGAGGTCAGCAGAGGAGGTGGAGGAAGATGCTAGTGACGACGAGGTCAGGTTGCGCCTTCCTGGACAGAGACGTAGTACTGGAAGCACGTCAACAACTGCATCCTCAAACACAACTCTGCCTCTCACCACAAGTCGTGGTGGCTCTTCAGGTCGCATGGGTGCTAAGCCTTGCATAGCCTGGGCATTTTTTCAGATCGATAAAGATGACCCAACTCGTGTTATCTGTAACAATTGTCAGCAAAAGCTAAGTAGAGGCCAAAAAATACATAGTTTGAGTACTTCATGCATGAACCGGCACATGGACATGAAGCATAAGTTGCAGTGGGAAGCTCAGTGTGCTACAATGCGGCCTAGCCGGCCGGGCCAACCACCGTCTGCCATATCTTGTGCATCCGCGGCCTCTTCATCCTCTGTGACTGGGGGGACAGCAGTCACACCTGTATTGGGGCGCAGACCTGCCACCTCTTTACCCGCAACAGCCAGCGTGATTGGCAGGTCATCATTTTCTTTGGAGGTGGTAACACCAGCTGGTCTTGAGCGCTGTCCGACATCGATAGCACCACCTTTGGATCAAGGCAACCTAACATGTCCGCCTGCATCTTCCTCACAGACCGGCAGTTTGCCGGGGACACCCTTATCAACCCCGTCTAAGCACAATAGCCAGCCCTCGGTCCCTCAGATGTGGACAAGTAAAAGACCATTTCCTCCTAGCCATGAGAAAGCTAAGAGGTTGAATTTCACCATCTGCAAGCTCTTGGCTACAGAAATGCTGCCTTTCCGCCTGGTGGACACAGAGGATTTTCGAGACCTTATGTCCGTCGCAGTGCCCCAGTACCAGATGCCCAGTCGGCACTACTTCTCAAAGAAAGGTGTGCCTGCGCTCCACCAGCATGTCGCACACAACATCACCGCTTCTTTGAGAAACTCTGTGTGTGACAGGGTGCATTTCACCACAGACACTTGGACGAGTAGGCATGGACAGGGGCGTTACATGTCGCTGACTGGGCACTGGGTAACTATGGTGACAGCAGGACAAGGGGCTGCTGTCCAAGTCTTGCCGTCCCCACGAGTTGTGCGTCAATCCTCTTTATGTCAAAGTTCCTCCACTGCTTCTGCCTCCTCAACCTCCTCTCGGTCTTCCACCTGCACCCAAAGCCTGTCTGGTCATGCCACAAGCTTTCTAACTGCGCAGAAGGGATCCTGCACACCTCCTTACTATGCTGGCAGTAGGGCTCAACGTCATCAGGCGGTTTTTACATTGAAATGTCTGGGAAATGTGAGTCACACAGCTGAGGAGTTGTGGTCAGCTCTGGAGAACCAATTTCATGAATGGTTGTCTCCACTGGACCTGAAACCAGGGAAGGCCGTGTGCGACAATGCTGCAAACCTGGGTGCGGCCCTTCGCCGGGGCAATGTCACACACGTGCCTTGTATGGCTCACGTGTTGAACCTGGTTGTCCAGCAATTTTTAGCCCACTATCCCAGACTAGATGGCCTTCTGCAGAGGGCACGGTCGCTGTGTGCTCACTTCCGCCGTTCGCATCCCGCAGCTCAGCGACTTACATCTCTACAGAAGTCGTTGGGCCTGCCACTTCACCGGCTAAAATGCGATGTGCCTACCCGGTGGAATTCAACTCTGCACATGTTGCAGCTACCGTGGCAGCACCGACAAGCCCTGGTGCAATACGTTCTGACGTATAGCCTGGGCCAACGAGATTCAGAGGTGGGGCAAATCACGCTGGAGGAGTGGTCTCAGATCAGGGACCTATGCACCCATCTGCACAGTTTTGAAATGGCGACGAAGATGTTTAGTGCTGACGATGCCATTATCAGCATGACTATTCCGGTGATTTACATGCTGGAGCACATGTTAAACAGAATTCGGAGTCAGGTGGTGGCACAAGAGGAGGTGGAGGAAGTAGAGGAGGAGGAGTTGTATGCGGAAGGGCTAACATCTGCAAGGTCCAGACGGTCGGCAGCACCAAGGCGGCAGGCATGTGAGGGTGGGGGAGATGATTTTACCAGGGCGCATGGTAGCAGCCAAACTAGTGAGGAAGGTGCAGGAGCCCAGGAAGAAGTGGAGGACGAACTGATGGAAGACTCATCAGATGAGGGAGACCTTGATCACATTTCTGTTGTGCGAGGTTGGGGGGTGAGGACAGAGGAAGGAAGCATGATTGTTACCTCGCCACCAACACAACAGGGACTTGGTGCTCCTGGATGCGCAACACACATGAGTGCCTTCTTGCTGCACTACCTGCAACATGACCCTCGAATTGTGAGAATTAGAAATAATCCTGACTACTGGGTTGCCACACTGTTAGATCCCCGGTACAAAAGTAAATTTGCAGAAATTATTCCTGCCATAGAAAGGGATGCACGCATGCAGGAGTATCAGCAGAGGCTGTTGCAGAATCTTACATGTGCTTTTCCACAAAATACCAGTGGTGCACGTAGTGAATCTCACAGTTCCAACTTGCCAACCGTGGGACCGTCAAGTGTTCAGCACTCAAACCGTAACAGAACCACAGTATCTGCTGGTAACATCAATTTTGCGGAATCATTTCACCACTTTTTAGCCCATCCTTTGCAAGGCCACAGGAGACAAGAAGTCTGACACATAGTCAACGCCTAGAGACGATGGTACAGGAGTATCTCCAAGTAAACATTGAAGCCACGACTGTGTCACTGGACCCTTGCTCTTTTTGGGCTTCCAATCTGGATAAATGGCCGGAGCTAGCCACTTACGCCTTGGAGATCTTGTCATGCCCCGCAGCCAGCGTTCTGTCTGAACGTGTGTTCAGCGCTGCTGGTGGTGTGCTGACAGATAAGCGCACGCGGCTCTCCACTGATAATGTAGACAGACTCACGTTCATAAAGATGAACAAATCATGGATCCGAAACGACTTTTCTACCCCTGTGTCATCCTGGGGAGAGTAAAAGCTTGATGATTGGTTAAAATCACCCTACCAACCGTTTTAAGCTTTCAAATTACTAATCATGTTTATCTGTATCTTGACTGGAAAATAATTTGGGCTTTGTAGCAGTGTGCAGCACTGATCCTATTAGGCCATCTATAATAAGCTTCACCAGATTTAAAATTAAAAATAATTTTTAGCTGCATCTAGCCCGGAAAATAATTTTGGGGCTCCGAGATGCGCAAGACACATAAGTGCCTTCTTGCTGCACTACCTGCAGCATGACCCTCATATTGTCAGAATTCGAAGTAATCATGACTACTGGGTTGCCACACTCTTAGATCCCCCAAACTTTTCGATCAACCTTTTCATTTTAATAAAGACCAAAAAAATGGTCATTTTTGAAATTATAAGCATTAGCAGGTTGTTAGAAACTGAAATCAAACAGTTTTCAACTCAAAACTTTATTCTAGGTGATGTTACATTTTCACATAGGACCCCTTGTTCGAAAGGAGCTTCTGAACTCTCTCGTCCATTGAATTTGTCAGGTTTTGGATGGTTTCTGCTTCAATTGTTTTGCATGAGGACAGAATACCCTCCCAGAGCTGTTGCTTAGATGTGAACTGCCTCCCGCCATCATAGACACTCCTTTTAATGATGCTCCAAAGGTTCTGAATGGGGTAGAGGTCAGGGGAGCATGGGGGTCACACCATAAGTTTGTCCCCTTTTATGCCCATATCAGCCAGAGATGCAGATGTTTTATGTGCAGCATGAGATGGTGCATTATCATGCAGAAAAATGATCTTGCTGTGAAATACACGGTTCTTCTTCTTGAACCATGGCAGGAAGTGCTGTTTGAGAAAATCCACATACATTATGGAGTTCATCTTTAGCGCCTTCAGGGATCCTAAAGGGGCCGACAAGCTCTCTCCCCATGATTCCAGCCCAAAACATTACTCCACCTCCTCCTTGTTGGCGCTGTAGCCGTGTTTGCGTGGGGTGTCCATCAACCAGCCATCCTCCACTCCATTCATCTGGACCAGCGAGCGCTGCACGGCACTCATCCGTGAACAAATCAGTTTTGAAATCAGTCTTCATGTAATGTTTGGCCCACTGGAGCCGTTTCTGCTTGTGTGAAGTGGATAGAGGAGGTCGACAGGATGGCGTATGCACAGCTGCAAACCTCTGAAGGACCCTGCATCTTGTTGTTCGGGGGACGTTGGAGGCACAAGCAGCTTCAAAAACTTGTCTGCTGCTATGACAAGGCTTTTTTGCCGCTGCTCTTTCAACCTGACGTAATTGCCTGTAGGAAAGAGTCCTCAATTTGCCCTTATCAGCACGCACACGTGTGTACTGTGAATCAGCTACATACTTCTTGATTGCCAAGACACTTCATCCTGATCATCGCACAATGTTGATTGTAGTCATGCCTTGACCTAAACACTCCACAATTTGTTGCTTCTCAGCAGCCGACACATCCTTTTTCTTTCCCATTTTGGCAGAAAATGTAGGCTGCTTAATAATGTGAGAGAGCCTTCTTAAGTAGTCTTGCCTTTCATTGGACACACCTGCCAAACTAATTAGCACAGGTGTCTGCAATTGCTTACAGTGATATAAAGAGCCCTGACACCCATCACCATCAATGAGTTTAAATGACAAACAAACAAATTCTTCCCTTATCACTCCTAAACACTTTTTGCATAATAATTTGGAACGCGGTGTACATGTGCTTTTCCACAAAACACCAGTGGTTCACGTAGTGAATCTTACAGTTCTAACTTGCCAACCGTGGTCTATATGGAATTGTTCAATAAAGGGCCCAAAATTAAGATAACATAGATGGGAGAGGTCTCTATGAATAGGAATTCCTAAGTATTTGATACCCTGTGAGGGCCAGGCAAAGGGAAAGTTGGACTGGATGGAATCCTATATGGATTTAGGGAGGGAGACATCGAGGGCCTCAGACTTCGCTGCTTTGATTTTAAAATTTTACCATGTAACAAAGTGATCTATTTCAGCCATAACAGCAGGGATGGATATATGTGATTGAGTGATATATACTAGGACATCATCAGCAAATAGAGAGCACTTGTACTCGGTGCCTCCCACCTCAATCCACCTAATATTGGGGTTATGGCGAATTGATGAGAGCAGGTGCTCCGTCACTAGGATGTATAAGAGAGGGGACAGAGGACATCCCTGCCTTGTCCCATTGGTGATTGTGAAAGGTGATGAAAATGTTCTGACGCAACCCCTGGGCCTTGGGACACCCGGAGCCGGACCCTTTTTGGTGGATGCTGGTGGTTGTAGTCTTCGTGGCGGCGATCCGGTTCCGTGGCTCAGGGCGGTCAAACCAGTGGCGGAACTATTTATGTGGTTTTGATGTTTAAATGTCCGACTACGCCACCCGTGGATTGCGGTCAGAGTGAATCGCCGCTACAGGGCAGACCGCTAAGGCTGGTGTTGTGGGTGCAACAGAGCGTAGCATAACTCCCCACGGGAGGAGTATAGCCTCAGGGCAGTTTATGCGGAGGATGGGGGTGATGGTGCAGGGCAGCAGCAGTAACGACACGGAGTCAGTGATGCAGTTCAGGGCCTTTACTCACAGTTCTTATTATCCAGACCACGTCTGCAGGTAACGGCTGCCCACGTCGTACTGTGCTCACCAGGTGAGGGGCTCAGACAACTCCCAGATAACTTTGGAGCGCTTCACAGGACCCCCTTTGTGTGTCCTTTGTCTGGCCTTTCTTACCAACACTTCTGTCCGGCTGCCTCGGGCCTCCTCTTGGTAAACTTGGCGCCAGTTTCCCTGACCCTTTGTGGTGCCTTCCTAGCGGGTGGAGCAAGGGGCTGCGCCACATAAAATGTCAGAGCCTCCGGTTTCTAGCTGAGGGTCGTTTCCTGCCTCCACTAGTTCGGGGACCGGTCTCCCCCTTTGGCCTGACCCCTCCACGCAGGTGGATTCGGGCGTGCGGTGGCGACTCGCCCGTCCGCACCCCTGGGATCCCTTCATTCCTCGTTCCTGGAGCCTTCTCCGCTCCTCTTCCTTCCTTCTCCCTCTTGCAGGCCTGGGCCTCTGTTACTAGGCCCGCCTCCGGAGCAGAGCTCATGCAGAGCCCCTGCTCCCTGCCACTTCTGCTCAGACTTCTCTGCACTGAACTAAGATGGTGCCCACCTTTTATACTCCCTTCTCAATGCACCCAGGAACTGCTTCCTCCCTGCTCCTGCACTGCAGGGTTCCCCTTCCTCAGTGTTCCCTCCCCCCACTCCAGCCAGGGACAGGGACTGTCGTGCCCATCTCAGGGGCATATTGGTCGCCCTGCCCCACGGCAATGTGGTGTAATGCATGCAGGTGTCGGGTCCTGATCCACACTCCATCCTTATCTGAGAGTGAGATATCACACCTCTGGGTGAGGTGCAATACGTCTGTAGCAACCGAGCCCTCGGTGCTACAGTTCCATTTATCTTCAGCCTAGGTGACGTATTGTGATACAGGGCCGTGATTTTGGCTATAAAAGGGTCCCCTAGACCCCTACCCCAAGCTTTTTAAGAGAATCATATATGGCGTGCCAGGAGACTCTATGGAATGCTTTCTCAGCATCCAACGAGAGTATCTACTTACAAATTTTTAACTGCATCTAGCTCAGGAAATACTTTGTGCCTAGTAGCAGTGTCTGCTAGTCAGCGGATTATCCCGGCTGTTAAGCAAGCTACACCACCTGTAGTTTGGACACTTAATTTTTTCAAAGGAAATGCTTCGGGACCACGGGATACTCAGTGAAGAGCATCAGGAGGCACCCCAAGGCATAGGGGCTGGGACTGGCAGTAGGATGCCTTGCGGTGGACAGCCGAGCTCGATCCTTATAAAAGCTTTTTAACTGCAGCAGCTTTAGTGGACGCTACTGGAGCTGGAATTACACGGCTGCTGGCATGAGACTTGCCCTCCAATAGATCCTTGTAAATGGATTTAAAGTGTATTCATTCAAATTAGAGGGACAATTTAAATTAAAAAGCTTAGAGCTGCCTCCACCACAGGGGGGCTCTCTCGACCCACCAGCGGACAGGCACCAGTATTGGGAGAGGGGGGCTGGCCGTCAGGGTTCACCGCGGCTCTGGCACAAACCCGGCGACACGGAGGTGGCACGGGCAGGAGCGGACTGGCCGTCTCGGCTTCTCACTTTTTGGATTTTAGAAGGGCATGACATGCCTATATCTGTGTCTCCCCCTCCTTTTACTCCTCCACCTCTTTTCTTTTCGCATGACTATATGTACTTGTCACTTTTCCATGTGTTAGTTGTGTCTTCTGAGCAGTTTGTCAGCTTTTGGACACCTTTGAAGGTGTTTTCTATGTGTTTCTATGTGTTTTTGTTTGCCTGCCATTGGTTTTAACGGTGTTCGAAGGTGTTCGATGAACAGTTCGACGAACAGTTCGGCGAACACACGGGTGTTCGACGAACCGAACCGAACTCGAACACTACGGGGGTGGCTCAACACTACTCTTGACCCATATAAGAGATCATCTCGTGCAGAGTATTTAACCCTATTAAAGGCCTTTTTCACAGATCTACGGCTATAACCACGGGCATAAAACCTCTCCATTAACTCCCTGGACTGAGCGAGAAAATCACTGTCCGTTGAGCAGAGCCGTTTTAAACGCAGAAATTGGCCCACCGGAAC
The DNA here is from genome assembly GCF_046119375.1 of Phyllobates terribilis. NCBI lineage: Eukaryota > Metazoa > Chordata > Amphibia > Anura > Dendrobatidae > Phyllobates > Phyllobates terribilis. The sequence goes on along the minus strand of NW_027362767.1, from coordinate 344,371,932 downwards.
CGACCTTATCAGGTGTTGTGGGTGGGATGACGATGCATGCAGCAATGTATTGGTGGATGTGGGTTTCCAGAATATATTGGTCTTAATGCTCTGATTCGCTTCTCTATTAAGAGTCACGTCCAGAAATTCAGCCCTGTTGGGATCACACTGATATGTAACGTGGATATTTACGTCATTGCAATTGAGTTTGTCCATAAATTCAATTAAGCATTGCTGTGAGCCCTGCCAGATCAGGAAGATGTCGTCGATGTAGCATGCCCAAAAGAGGACACGGTCCATCGACGACCCTAGATCTGACAGGGAGAGGTCTCTCTCCCACAGCCCCAGGAAGAGGTTAGCGTATGAAGGGGCGAAAGCCGCCCCCATCGCTGTCCCCTGAAGCTGTAGGTAGAAATACCCCTTGAAAATAAAAAAATTGTGCGTCAGTGTGAAATCCAACAATTCCACCAGTAAGGACCTCATTTCTTCTGACAGGTTAGACCCCCCCAGGAAGAAAGCCACAGCCCATAAACCATCAGCATGCTTGATATTGGTATACAGGGATTCAATATCCACTGTTACCATCATAGTGTCATGATCTAAATAAAGGCCATCAACTCTCCTAAGGAGATCACCCGTATCACGTAGAATTGATGGGAGGTTCTCTACCAAAGGCTGCAATTTGGAATCAATCCAGCGGCTAACATTCTCGAGAAAGTTACCCCTTCCCGAAATTATCGGACGCCCAGGTGGTTTATTAATGTTTTTATGTAATTTCGGGAGTAGGTACATTGTAGGGATGGTAGGCTCAGTCACTCTCAATGCTGACACTAGTTCACGGGTGATCACCCCCTCTCCACTCGCCCTATCCAAAATAGATTCCAATTGTACACAGAATGCCGACAAGGGGTTGAACGTAAGCTTCTTGTAGCAATTTTTATTGTGAAGCTGGCGGAATGCTTCGCATTCATACATATCAAGAGGCCAGATAACAACGTTTCCCCCCTTGTCGGCAGGCTTAATTGCTACTCCTGGAAGTTCCCTAAGTACCTTTAATCTCCTCCTTTCATTCTTGGTCAGATTGTCACTAGATATGTATTTAGGAATTTTATTAAATTCTTTGCTGACAATCTGAACAAACATGTCCACATTGGTACATGAGGATAATGGAGGGAATTTCTTTGATCTAGGGCGGATGGAAGGGGGTATCTTACCGCTTTCAGATGTATTATGATCTACTGCCAGTTCCTCCAGTGCCTTTAATGCCATTTGTTATTTTTCTGAAGGAAATAATTTACAGTTATTATCATTATGAAAATGGCGCTTGAACAGCAATGATCGTGCAAACATATGTAGGTCCTTCACCGCGGTGAACTCATCGAACCCAGCAGACGGCGAAAAGGAAAGGCCCCTGCTGAGAAGCGACAGGTCCTCCGCAGAGAGTAAATGACCACTAAGGTTAACCACCTTATTATCAGAATCACTGCCTATGCACGTATGATGTTCAACAGCACCAGAGGAACTGTTTACCTTAGCATTCCCAGAATCAGATTGTTCAGGAGGTCCACCATTACGACGTTTATACGGATGAAAATTACGGTACTTTCTGGTATACGTCCCAGGTCCCGTTGAAATCGATGAGGTGGACCCATCAGAAATATCACTTAGGGAAGACGTAGAAGCCGCAATTGACATACGAGGTACATTGGATCGTGCACTAGGGGATGGTCTCCATTTATACACTTGCTTCATTTGATAATCACGTGTATCCCTCTTGAGTTTAGCAGCATGGTTTATTTGAATTTTTTTGACAAGGTCATCAATCATCTGATCAGTCGTGGTTTCAAACTTGGTCAATCTATCAGATTTAGGGTCCAATTTAATAGAGGCCTGAGAGGCATCAATCAGACTGTCCAATTTGTCGATCATGTGGGTATTTAAACCTATTAATAATTTCATAAATCCAATTGAACAACTGTTGCCTAATTCCTCCCACTTTGCTACAAATTCGTCATCCTCCACATGAAAGGCCGGCACCACTCGAACACGTAACCCCCTTGGAATCAATTTTCTCGATATATAGGTTTCCAGCAGTGCACGGTTCCACCATAATTTAGTACGTCTACATAATAGCCCCTGTAGATTATTAGATTCATCATCCCACTTCGCATCTCCTATCTGCTGTGAATCACCAGCCTCTGCCCCAAAAACCTGCTCCGCTTGTAAATGCCAAGTACGTTCTTTGGCTCTGTAGTCCATGGTCTCAGTAGCCAAACCTGTGCTGAACACAGTAGATATATATAGTGAGAGACAGAAACACAGATGCAAACAACACAGTGAAGATAAATCTAATCCCAATGGACCCATGTTATTGCATATAGGACTAATAAAGAGAACGGGCCATCATCTTGTAACAGTAAAGGAAAGGGGGGATTGTTCCTCTGTGAAGCAGAGAAACAATAAGATGGCCACACAAGTTCAAAATTGTAAAGAAGAAAGAAAATTCCTTTATTAACACATGTAGTAAACACAAATTACAAAGATAAATGCGGACGACAGAGTAGACACAGAGTGCTGGATCCACATGAATAAAACAATGTTAAAAACTGTGACACAGCGCCCGAAAGGTCAGCCTATATAGCAAGTGGAAATATAAGGGGGACAGCGACAGGCTCACATGTATTAATAAATATATACCACCTATCAAGAATACCTTTTCCAAATAGTACCCCCAAAACAATAATATCCCATCACAATCAAAATACCCAGAAACAAAAGGGTTAAAACCCTTATACAGATGGAAGTAATACAACCAATTGGTCATAAATAAGCTAAAATAGCTATGTACCTGGGTAAGGCCACCAGACAGGCTCTGCTACCGTCACCCCGACGCACGTTTCGGTAGGAAAACCTTTTTCAAGGGGTAATACTGCACACCAACCATCCACCTTTTATACCCCCACATCCATATCTGCAGCGTGCACATGTTGCACAGTAAAGCGGAAGTGCCGTGTAACTGACTTCCTGTTTCACTCACTGCATGTAACTGACTTCCTGCCTCACTCACAGCGTCTCCATGGAGAGGCGTCAACAGCCCTGTCATGTGGCTCCAGGCTCCACCCCCTCGCTTCACATGATCAAGCCCAAGTAACTGACTCCTGTCTCACTCACTGCTTGTAACTGACTTCCTGCTACATTCACTACGTATCCATGGAGAGGCATCAACAGCCCTGTCATGTGGCTCCAAGTTCCGCCCCCTCGCTTCACATGATCAAGCCCAAGGTGCCACCCCCATGATCATGGGATATAAACACCACTGCTGCCCGGCCAAAAATGACGCGGAAACCCTGCCGCACCACAGGCGCACAGCGGCGTCGGCATCACAAGGACGTCGAGAGCCACTGGGCGCATGCGCGAAGAGGAGGGACCGCGTACCGGCCAGACAGCGATGGCGTGCACCGGAGCCACCACCAAGGCACCTGACAGCTGGCAGAAGACAAAGAAAGGGAACGAAAGAAGAAAGATTTAAAGGAGAAGGAGGAGAGGACAAAATTGACTCAGGTGGAACATAGGAGGCAGACAAGAAAGGGAGCAAATAGGAAATGTGTATACAAATAAGTACTGCAATCAAAAGTATTACCATAATAGGTGGAAGACATATATATATCCAAAACTGTTAACCTATATCCATATCAGTACATACAATATAGAGTACATAAATATCAATCCCATTAGAGCATTGTACAATACAATATTCTGCAGATTCGTCTCATTAGAAAAAAAAAAAAATAATACATTGATGTAACAGCAAAAACCACACATATCTCTCAATATATGCTATATCGGTGGATTATGCAATCATCTTCTCATGGTGTCTGCAGGACTACATCATCACCATCCTTCATGGAATCCAGGTAGATAGCTGCATGATGTCAAACAATGGAGAACGGGCAGGTAAGGACAACTCACTCATCACTGGTAACAGGGCAGACAATATGTCACGGGCAACAATCTAATGGGATTGATATTTATGTACTCTATATTGTATGTACTGATATGGATATAGGTTAACAGTTTTGGATATATATATGTCTTCCACCTATTATGGTAATACTTTTGATTGCAGTACTTATTTGTATACACATTTCCTATTTGCTCCCTTTCTTGTCTGCCTCCTATGTTCCACCTGAGTCAATTTTGTCCTCTCCTCCTTCTCCTTTAAATCTTTCTTCTTTCGTTCCCTTTCTTTGTCTTCTGCCAGCTGTCACGTGCCTTGGTGGTGGCTCCGGTGCACGCCATCGCTGTCCGGCCGGTACGCGGTCCCTCCGCTTCGCGCATGCGCCCAGTGGCTCTCGACGTCCTTGTGATGCCGACGCCGCTGTGCGCCTGTGGTGCGGCGCGGTTTCCGCATCATTTTTGGCCGGGCAGCAGTGGTGTTTATATCCCATGATCATGGGGGTGGCACCTTGGGCTTGATCATGTGAAGCGAGGGGGCGGAACTTGGAGCCACATGACAGGGCTGTTGATGCCTCTCCATGGATACGCAGTGAATGTGGCAGGAAGTCAGTCACATGCAGTGAGTGAGACAGGAAGCCAGTTACTCGGGTTGATCATGTGAAGTGAGGGGGTGGAACTTGGAGCCACATGATAGGGCTGTTTATGCCTCGCCATGGAGACGTAGTGAATGTGGCAGGAAGTCAGTTACAAGCAGTGAGTGAGACAGGAAGTCAGTTACTTGGGCTTGATCATGTGAAGCGAGGGGGTGGAGCCTGGAGCCACATGACAGGGCTGTTGACGCCTCTCCATGGAGACGCTGTGAGTGAGGCAGGAAGTCAGTTACATGCAGTGAGTGAAACAGGAAGTCAGTTACACGGCACTTCCGCTTTACTGTGCAACATGTGCACGCTGCAGATATGGATGTGGGGGTATAAAAGGTGGATGGTTGGTGTGCAGTATTACCCCTTGAAAAAGGTTTTCCTACCGAAACGTGCGTCGGGGTGACGGTAGCAGAGCCTGTCTAGTGGCCTTACCCAGGTACATAGCTATTTTAGCTTATTTATGACCAATTGGTTGTATTACTTCCATCTGTTTAAGGGTTTTAACCCTTTTGTTTCTGGGTATTTTGATTGTAATGGGATATTATTGTTTTGGGGGTACTATTTGGAAAAGGTATTCTTGATGGGTGGTATATATTTATTAATACATGTGACCCTGTCACTGTCCCCGTTATATTTCCACTTGCTATATAGGCTGACCTTTCGGGCGCTGTTTCACAGTTTTTAACATTGTTTTATTCATGTGGATCCAGCACTCTGTGTCTACTCTGTCGTCCGCATTTATCTTTGTAATTTGTGTTTACTACATGTGTTAATAAAGGAATTTTCTTACTTCTTTACAATTTTGAACTTGTGTGGCCATCTTTTTGTTTCTCTGCTTCACAGAGGAACAATCCCCCCTTTCCTTTACTGTTACAAGATGATGGCCCGTTCTTTTTATTAGTCCTATATGCAATAACATGGGTCCATTGGGATTAGATTTATCTTCACTGTGTTGTTTGCATCTGTGTTTCTGTCTCTCACTATCCATAGTACACAGGAAGCCATCTTAAATAGCCTCTTATTAACAACATTCAGCGTGAAGTAAAAGACAGCTTTAATGCAGCAGCACACATCTCCCCTATGTTTCCATGCTGCACAGTCTCCCCTACAGTATCTCCCGTCTGAAAATCGGAAAGTCTAACACATCTGTCAAAAAATTAGACAGTGGAGTGTCAGCTGACTTTTCTATACCAAATTGGCAGCTCTTTTAACACTAAAGTAGACAGTTTTATTAGTTTTCTTAATTATATCCTTAATATAATAATAATAATCATTTTTTATTTATATAGTGCCAACATATTCAGCAGCACTTTATATTTTAGAGGGGAATTGTAAAGACAATAAAAGACATTACAGAATAACAATAATCACATAAATCAACAGACATCAAGAGGAGGGCCATGCGCGCAAGCATGCAATCTATGAGGAATATTCAATTGTCAAAAAGTTAATAACATTAATATTTGTTTCCAATCAGAAAATGTGATTGTTAGTAGCTCCACTAACAATGACTGATGTACAGTGCTCAGAATAAATATCTCATTGAATACAATAAACAATTTTCAAAATGTTGATAAAACTGAGTTTTATAGAAAATGTTTTAACTTATATCATGAAAGGTTAATTAGTGATGAGCGAGCATACTAACAAGTTCTCGGTACTCGCCCGAGTATCTCAGTACTTGAGATGCTCGAAGCTCGCCGAGTACTTCCGAGATGCTCGGGCGAATGCTCGGGTCCCCTCCCTGCATGCTTGGAGCTCTTTAGAGCACCAATCAACATGCAGGGATTGTCTGCCACACACTGTAATGCTGCAGCCATGTTGGTTGTGGCATTACAGTGATTGGCAGGCCGCACAGCATCATCAGGTCAGTATAAGGCCTGGCGCCGCCGTGCTCGTCCGTCTACTCCACTATCAGGCAGTATAGGGAGAGGTGCTGCTGAGCTAGGGAGATATGTGGTTGTTTTTTAGTTAGTATAGGTATTCCACAAGATTCTCTCAAGATTCTCTACATATTCATCTCAACTAACAGTCCTTCTGAGGACTAATACAGCTGCAGAGATATCAGTGCTAGGCAGGAAGGGTATATAGCAGACTGCAGTGCATATAGCAAGAGGGTCCATTCCAGTTATGTCTGCTGGTGCTTTTATACATATTTCTAGAAATAGCCCCAGGTATCTTAATCCTGATTATTTGGTTAAAAAGCAATCCAGAGAACACCGTTTTTCTGCGCCATTTGCTTGTTGGCACCGCAGAAAACAGCCAGGTCCTTTCCATATTATAGTGCTAAAAATCAAGCTATATAAAACTGTGTCATGAATGAATAACATATAATTGCGCTGAAAATTTTGCCATTTCTTGCCTCCATTGAAATTTTGTTGCAGTGTGTCAGCGAAGTTATTGACACAAGTTTGCTGTTAAAATAGTAACCTACAGGCCAGCTATTTAAAACTGTGGTTTGTCCGTCACATGGATCACATATAAATGCGCTGAAATTTTGCCATTTTTGGCCTCCATTAAAATTTTGTTTCAGTGTGTCAGTGAAGGTATTGACACCAGTTTACCTTTAAAAATAGTTACCTTCTGGCCGGCTCTTTAAAACTGAGGTTTGTCTGTCATATGGATCACATATAAGTTGGCTCCAAATTCAGCCATTTATAGTGAGCATGGAAGATATTGTCCATTTAAAATGGTGCGTGGCAAGAGACAGGGAACTGGACGTGATGGTGATAGTGCATGCAGAGGCCGAGGCCGTGGGCAAGCTGAAATTGTGCCACAACAAACACCCATATCTTCTCGCCTGACCTTCCTGTCGAAATTCCTAGGGGACCGAAGCATACCACTAATGAACCCAGAGCAGTGTCAAAAGGTTGTTGGTTGGATAGTGGATAATGCTTCCAGTCACTTTGCCACCACCACCTCCACCCTGTCTTCCACATGGTCAAGTCTCAGTAGCCGTGAGTCTGGACCGCATATTCCTCACCCTGAACTTTCTTTCTCCCACCATGTTGAGTGCCCGGAGACAGCTGATCCCACACTTGGACACCCTGAAGAGCTGTTCACTTTTAAATTTACAGATTCGGGCCTCTCGCCCGGTCCACTTGAAGCTGGGCAAGAGGAGATCGCATGTAGCGATGCCCAATTATTTGAGCAGCCACGGTCATACAAAGGAGATGGTGGGAAAGTGTCACAAGAGGTGGACGATCATGAGACAATTTCCAGACAGTCAGGAGGAGGACCAGGGTGCGGAAGTGGAAGACGAGGTGGTGGATGATATAGTAACTGACCCAACATGGCAGGTCGACATGCAGAGCGGGGACAGCAGCACACAGGGGGAGGGAGGCAGAGCACCCCAACAGGCATGAAGAAGCAGCGTGGTGTCCGCAGACAGAAGGCTGGCAACCGTTCCCCGTTACACCAACACGACGGAAGTTGCCAGTACAACTGTTAGGTCTTCCTGAGTATGATTGTTTTTTAAAGACTCTGACAATAACCCCAAAAAGGCCATTTGCACCACCTGCCAGGCCAGCATCAGCAGGGGCGGAAAAACTTCCAGCCTGATCACCACCAGCCTGATCAGGCACATGGCAGCAAAGCACTCGACTTTTTGGGCCAAAACCCAGGGTCCAGGATCAGTGTCTGCTGGTGACACCACTGCATCTTCCACTGTTGTGTGTGTAAGTCAATCCCCTGTCCATAGTGCATGCAAAGATGCCTCCTGCCCTGCACCTGTCGTTGCACACTCTCAACTAGCACCATAAGCAAGCACGTCCTTGTTCCAGTCCAGCATTAAGTTGTCCATACCCCAGTCCTTGGAACATAACCGCAAATACGTAGCCAATGCCCCACAGGCAACACTAGTAAATTTCCAAATTTCGCGACTGCTTGCGCTCGAAATGTTGCCTTTTAGGCTTGTGGAGATGCAAGCCTTCCACAACCTGATGGCGGCGGCCGTCCCTCCGTACTTGGTCCCCAGCCGCCACTATTTCTCCCGGTGTTCCGTCCCTGTACTACACAAGCACGTGTCCCACAAAATTAGCAGTGCCCTCAAAAATGCATTTACTGGCAAAGTCCACCTAACCACGGACACATGGACAAGTGCTTATGGGCAGAGATGGTACATCTCGCTGACGGCACACTGGGTTAACATAGTGGAAGCCGAGACCGAGTTGGACCTTGGGACAGAACACATCCTCCCGACGCCGAGGAATTGAGGACCCTAGGTCAATCAGGTTGCCCCCACAGTCTACAGCTCCTGCACCTCATCCTCCTCAGCCACCTCCTCCTCTTCAGCCTCCGTCTCTGAAATTTCCACATCAGTCACAAGCTGGAAGCACTACAGCACTACCTCAGCCAAGCGGGAACAGACTGTGCTCAAGCCAATATGTTTAGTTGACAAACCGCACAATGCTGAAGAGTTGTGGACAGCTCTGAAAGAGCAGGCAGATCTGTGACTGACACCGCAGAACCTACAGTCAGGCATGGTTGTGTATGACAATGGCCGGAACCTAGTGGCGGCTCTAAGGCGAGGCGAGCTCACACATGTACTATGCCTGGCCCATGTGCTTAACTTCGTGGTTCAGTGGTCTCTCAATACCTACCCGGAGCTGCCGGATCTGCTTGTCAAAATACGCTGCCTGTGTGCCCATTTTAGAAAGTCAGATACAGCTTCTGCCGCCCTTGCAGTGTTTCAGCAGCTTTTGCAGCTTCCAGCTCACTGACTGGTGTGTGATGTCCCCACACGTTGGAACTCTATACTGCAGATTTTAGGAAGGATTTGTGAGCTGAAGAGGGCAGTTGTTGAGTACCAGCATCAACAAGGCCATCGGTATTCAGTTCAGGCTCCACACATAAGAGCTCAGGAGTGGACCTGGATGTCAGACATATGTACCATCCTCCAAAACTTTGAGGATTCCACCAGGATGGTGAGCGGCGATGACGCCATAATTAGCATCACCTTCCCGCTTCTCTGTCTTCTGAAACGCTCTCTGCTCACAATCAAAGAGGATGCATTGCAGGTGGAGCACGATGAGACGGAGGAAGGAACCATACAGGGTGATTACACACAGCCCAGCCTCACCTCATCCCAACATGGATTGGGTGACAATGAGTAAGAGGGGGAGGAGGAGGAAGAACAGTAGCTAGTTTCATGTTCCATAGACTGTACCAACTTCACAACTGTCAAACTGTTTGTTCAGCGTGGATGGCCTGAGGACAGGGAGGATGAGGAGAGCATGGTCAGTCGTCCTCTTGGTGAGGACATGGAAGTCTTGCCTGTTAGCAGTCTGGCGTGCATGGCTGAGTTTATGTTACGTTGCCTTTCCCGTGACCCTCGTGTTCTCAAAATTTTGAGTAACAGTCATTACTGATTGGTGACATTTCTAGACCCACGCTACAAGGAGAGCTTTATATCTCTTATTCCTGAGGCGGACAGGTCTACAAAAATGGGGCAGTACCAGAAGGCCCTTGTTGCGGAACTATTAAAAAAACTCCCAACTGAAAACGCTGGCGGCAGAGGTCATAGTTCATTGGACAACCAAGAAGTACAGGCAAGAGAGACAGAACTTCAATCCAGCAGAGGCAGGGGAACACTATCAAAGTTCTGGGAGAGTTTTCTCAGACTCTCCCATCGCAAAGTCCCTGGGGCGCGGGGTACTCTCACAAGGAGTGCAAAGTTTGGGAAGATGCTGAGGCAGTACCTTGCCGACCGTACCAGCGTCCTCCGTGATTCTTCTGAGCCTTATAATTGTTAGGTATCCAAGCTGGATACGTGTCATGAACTGATTCTCTACGCCTTGGAGTTCCTGGCCTGCCCTGCTGCTAGCAGAGTGGGTTTTTAGTGCCGCTGGTGGAATTATAACTGATAAGTGCATCCGCCTGTCAACTGAAAATGCTGACAGGCTGACTCTTATAAAAAATGAACAAGGGCTGGATTGGGCCAGACTTAGCAACACCACCGAATGATAGAAGCGTGACATAAACTCAAATCCAGTGTCTTTTTTTGGGAGGTGTATTCCCATGCACCTCTTCACACCCACACATGTGTATACGCTACCTGATTTTGGGTATTTGCTCTTGTCCTCCTCCTTCTCCTAATCTTCAACCAACATATCACCAGGGTATCTGTGGTCCATGATGCAACACCCACATATTTTTTTTAAAGGCTGTTTATGATGCCCGTAAAAAAAAATTGTTATACAATATATTCACATATACACTTAGTGCATGGACTTTACAAGTATAGGAGACGCGCTCCTTTCTAATGGGAAATTTTTTTTTATGAGGCCCTCATCCATGTCTTTTCCAAGGGGCATTGGAGTGCCTCCCAATTTTTGGCAGTCCTTGCATTTACATCATAGGCCAACACTATGGGAGACCCACTATCTAATAATGGGAATATTGTTTTCAGAAGGCCCTCTGACCTCCACGTCTCTTCCAAGGGGCATTGGAGTGCCTCCAAATTTTTGGCAACCCTTGCATTCACTTCATAGGTCAACACGATGGGAGACCCAATTTCTAATAATGGGAACATTTTTTCATGAGGCCCTCTAAGCCGGAAAAATGCTCGAGTTTCCCTAGACTTACATTGGGCTCGTTGCTCGGGTCGAGCACCCGAGTATTCCAATGTGCTCGACCCGAGCAACGAGCACCCGAGCATTTTAGTGCTCGTCCATCACTATTAAAAAGATAACTTTTATTTTCAAAAGCTTCAGTTTTACTCAAATTAGTTGATGCAAAAATTATTTCACCCCACATCCCATTTACTACATCTAGTATTTTGTATGACCTTCCTGATTTTTATGGACAACACTAAGTCTTCTAAGCATGGAATGAACATGTTGGTGATATGTTGCAACATCTATCTTTTTCCATTCTTCATGAACGACCTCTTTTAGAGCCTCAATGCAGGATGGAGTGAAATGCTCAGTTTGTTTCTTTAGATTTCCTATTGGTGTTTCAATTATTTTCAAATCAGGAGTAGTGATGAGCGAGCATGCTCACTACTGCTCGGTGCTCGCCCGAGCATCCCACTGCTCGAGATGCTCGGCGCTCGCCGAGTATTTCCGGGTTTCTCGGGCAGGAACTCGGGTCCCCTCCCTGCATGTTTGGCGCTCTTTAGAGAGCCAATGAACATGCAGGGATTGCCTGTCATGCACTGTAATGCCGTAGCCATGTTGGTTGTGGGCATTACAGTGATTGGCTGGCCGCACAGCGTCATCAGGTCTATATCAGACCTGGCGCCGCCATGCTCGTCACAGTCACGCCAGATCAGACAGTTTAGGGAGTGCTGCTGCTGCGTTAGGGAGAGATTTGATTGTGCATTAGGTAGTGTAGGGAGAAAAACTATACATTACACATATCCATCTTAACAAACAGTCCTTCTGAGGAATAATCCATCTGCAGAGATATCAGGCAGGCAGGGTGTATAGGCAGGCAGTGTATATAGCAGACTGCATTGCATATAGTACAAGATGCTCCATTCCAATTCTGCCTTCTGCTGCTGTTGGATATTTCTATACAAAGGCCCAAGTCTCAGGGGGCCAGTAATACTTTTCTTTGGATCTTAATCCTCATTATTTGCTTAAAAAGCAATCCAGAGAACATTGTTTTTTCTGCGCCATTTGCTTGTTGGCACTGCAGAATACTGCCAGGTCCTTTCCGTATTAGAGCACTTGAAATCCAGCTATTTAAAACTGTGTTTTCTCCGTCAAACAGATCACATATACGTTGTCAGAAAATACTGCCATTTCTGGCCTCCTTTAAAAATAAACTTTGTCAGAAAATACTGCCATTTCTGGCCTCCATTAAAAATTTCCTTTAGTGTGTCAGTGAAGCAATTCACTGCAGTTTTCTATTCAAACTACTTATCTACAGGCCAGGTATTTAAAACTGTGTTTTCTCCGTCACACGGCTCACATATACGTTGTCAGAAAATACTGCCATTTCTGGCCTCCATTAAAAATTTCCTTTAGTGTGTCAGTGAAGCAATTCAGCGCCGTTTGCTGTTCAAGCTACTTACCTACAGGCCAGGTATTTAAAACTCTGTTTTCTCCATCATACGGATCACATATAAGTTCGCTCCAAACTCAGTCATTTGTAGTGAGCGTGGAAGATACTGTCCTCCATTTAAAATGGGCAAGGCACGTGGCAAGGGACGGGGAACTGGACATGATGGTAATGGTGCATGCAGAGGCCAAGGACAAGGCCGTGGGCAAGCCGAAATAGTGCAACAACAAACACCCACATCTTCTCGCCTGACCTTCCTGTCACAATTTCTAGAGGACCGCAGCACACCACTATTGAACCCAGAGCAGTGTCAAAAGGTTGTTGGTTGGATAGCGGATAATGCTTCCAGTCACTTTGCCACCACCACCAACACCCTGTCTTCCACACGGTCAAGTCTCAGTAGCCGTGAGTCTGGACCGCATATTCCTCACCCTGATCCTCCTTCCTCCCACCATGCCGAGTACCCAGAGACAACTGATCCCACACTTGGACACTCTGAAGAGCTGTTCACTTTTCCATTTATAGATTCGGGCCTCTCGCCCGGTCCAATTGAAGCTGGGCAAGAGGAGATCGCGAATAGCGATGCCCAAATATTTGAGCAGCCACGGTCACACAAAGGCGATGGTGGGAAACTGTCACAAGAGGTGGATGATGATGAGACACAATTGCCAGAAAGTCAGGAGGAGGACCAGGGTGCGGAAGTGGAAGACGAGGTGGTGGATGATATAGTTACTGACCCAACCTGGCAGGAGGACATGCAGAGCGAGGACAGCAGCAAACTGGGGGAGGGAGGCACAGCACCCCAACAGGCATGAAGAAGCAGTGGGGTGGCCCCAGACAGAAGGCAGTCAACCGCTCCCTGTAACACCAACACGACGGAAGTTGCCAGTACAACTGTTAGGTCTTCCCGAGTCTGGTTGTTTATTAAAGACTCTGCCGATAACCCCAAAAAGGCCATTTGCACCACCTGCCAGGCCAGCATCAGCAGGGGTGGAAAAACGACCAGCCTGACCATCACCAGCATGATCAGGCATATGGCAGCAAAGCACCCGACTTTGTGGGCCGAACCCCAGGGTCCAGGAACAGTGTCTGCGGGGGGCACCATTGCTTCTTCCGCTGTTGTGCATGCAAGCAAATCCCCTGTTCATGGTGCATGCAAAGATTCCTCCTGCCCTGCACCTGTCATTGCACACTCTCAAGTAGCAGCATCAGGATGCACATCCATATCCTTGTCGCAGCTCAGCGTTCAGTTGTCCATACCCCAGTCCTTGAAACGTAAGTGCAAATATGGAGCCAACGCCACACAGGCCACACTAATAAATTCTCACATTTCACGACTGCTTGCGCTCGAAATGTTGCCTTTTAGGCTCGTGGAGATGGAAGCATTCCGCAACCTGATGGCGGCGGCCGTCCATCGATACTCGGTCCCCAGCCGCCACTATTTCTCCCCGTGTTCCGTCTCCAGATAACACTAGTGTTAGAACTCTCCTGTTAGGTTTTTTCTATTATGCTGGTCACATGACCGTTTTTACCTATTTAATCCTGCTCCGCCCTTCTGGCCTTGCTGGACTTCATTGTAATTTCTACCTTAAGTAGAGATGAGCGTTGTTCTACTCGAACTGTTCGCCAATCTCAAATTCGAGCGGTTTTGGGCGGTGTTCGAGCCGTTCGGCGAACACGAACAATTTGAGAAAAGTTCGGCTGTTCGAGGTTATGTTCGATAACTGTTCGTGCACCAAAATCATAACTGGATTTTTTCTCAGTAATGATGAAAATTAATGTTAATACGCAGTTTGAGTGTACAGCGGGGTGGGGGGAGGGGCAGGGGATGGATCTCTGCAGGAACAATGAAGATCTCCATTTTTTTTTCACTTTCCCGCATTTACAGTGGGGAGGTGCAATCTGTCAGCCTATCAGCAGCGCACACACGGAGCGAAGTGCTTTTTTTCACACAAGCAAGGGCATGTGTCATTAGCAGTGTATGTCACATGTCCTTGCCCTATAAGACCAAGCCATTTTCCCGGTCGCCACCATTTTCTCACTGCTGCAGCTGCGTGTTAGACAGCACCGCTGTTGCTGTGTGCGCTATACCTTGTTAATTTCAAGCCAATTTTCGCACAAATCTACAGATAGCTTGGGAGTAGGGAATAGTTGTGATTGCAGTCCTTTTAAGGAGTAGGTTACAGCATTTCCTACGACTTTTATCAGGCAGGTCTGTGCTCTTAAATAGATAGATTGTGGGAGTAAAGACTAATTGTAATTGGAGTCCTTTTCAGGACTAGGTTACATCAGTTCCTATCAGTTTTTGCCAGGCAGGTCTGTGCCAGTGCTGTGCAAGTTTTTTTCACAGCATTTGGCTGAATCTAGCAAAGCTAATCCTTTTTGGCCTATTGCAGAGTGTGTTAGTCAGTGGAGTAGCCTATCTGTGTTGCAAGATATACCACCTGTGTATAGAATACCAATTTTTTTACTGCACCAAGTGAAGTAAAATCTTTTGGGCATAGCATCATTCTATTAGTCCATCTATACTGACCTCCATCAGGTTGCAAACTGAATATATTTTTTTCTGCATCTACCTCTGAAAAAATATTGGGCTTCTAGCTGTGTGTGGGACTTGTTCTATTAATCCATCTATACAGACCTCCATCAGGTTGCAAACTGAATATATTTTTTTCTGCATCTACCTCTGAAAAAATATTGAGCTTCTAGCTGTGTGTGGGACTTGTTCTATTAATCCATCTATACAGACCTCCATCAGGTTGCAAACTGAATATATTTTTTTCTGCATCTACCTCTGAAAAAATATTGGGCTTCTAGCTGTGTGTGGGACTTGTTGTATTAGTCCTTCTATACTGACCTCCATCAGGTTGCAAACTGAATATATTTTTTTCTGCATCTACCTCTGAAAAAATATTGGGCTTCTAGCTGTGTGTGGGACTTGTTCTATTAATCCATCTATACAGACCTCCATCAGGTTGCAAACTGAATATATTTTTTTCTGCATCTACCTCTGAAAAAATATTGGGCTTCAAGCTGTGTGTGGAACTTGTTCTATTAATCCATCTATACCGATCTCCATCAGGTTGCAAACTGAATATATTTTTTTCTGCATCTACCTCTGAAAAAATATTGGGCTTCTAGCTGTGTGTGGGACTTGTTGTATTAGTCCATCTATACTGACCTCCATCAGGTTGCAAACTGAATTTATTTTTTTCTGCATCTACCTCTGAAAAAATATTGTGCTTCTAGCTGTGTGTGGGACATGTTCTATTAAACCATCTATACAGACCTCCATCAGGTTGCAAATTGAATATATTTTTTTCTGCATCTAACCCAGCCAATAGTTTTGGCCTAATACCACAGTTTGGCCACTCAGCTCTGCTCGGTTCCCATCCATTGTTTTTTTGTGCAAACAACTCCAGAGTTGTGAATTAGTTAACCACCAAAATGAGTGGAAAAAGGCATGCTGCTGGTGGAAAGGGGAATAGGCGTGTTGGGAAGGGGAAAAAAGGTTGTGTCCGTGGGGTAGGTGTTAAAGCAACAGTAACATCTGCAGAAGAAAGACCATCTTCCAGCCAAACTAAAATGTCTACTTCTTTTATGGACAATGTGATAAGATCCCTTTCTTACGGCCACGCCAATCGCTACAAATTCCAGATGAGGCACAAAAACAGCAGGTGCTTCAACAGATATCAAGTGCTCCTTTAAGTGGGCTCTCCTCCACATCAACTTCAACATCACAAATACTCCAGTCCTCAAAGGTGTCACCCCAATCGCACTTGCTTCCTCACAGCTCCCAAATCTCCAGCTGCCCGTCTGAGTATGAGGAAGAACAGATGGTTGAGTCTGCAGAGCTGTTTACTCATACTATAGCCTGGGAATCAGAGGTCGACTCCAGCGCTTCTGTGAATCCAGACGAGGAAATGATCTGCACTGATGCCCAGAATCTTTATGAGTCGGATCCAGGACCAGACGCAGAAGGTTCTGACCATAATGTAGACCCTCATTCCCAAACTGTAACTCTTGTTGGTGGAAACAATGAGGAAGACGATGATAAGACTCAAATACCTGATTGGAGCGACAACTTTAGTTTTTTGTCAGGGCAGGAACAGGTTGGCTCTGAGGACGACGGGTGTGATAACGCACAGGGTGATGATGATGAGGTTGGAGATCCCACTTACTGTCAACCCACAGTCAGCCAAGAGATGAGGTCAGCAGAGGAGGTGGAGGAAGATGCTAGTGACGACGAGGTCAGGTTGCGCCTTCCTGGACAGAGACGTAGTACTGGAAGCACGTCAACAACTGCATCCTCAAACACAACTCTCCCTCTCACCACAAGTCGTGGTAGCTCTTCAGGTCGCATGGGTGCTAAGCCTTGCATAGCCTGGGCATTTTTTCAGATCGATAAAGATGACCCAACTCGTGTTATCTGTAACATTTGTCAGCAAAAGCTAAGTAGAGGCCAAAAAATACATAGTTTGAGTACTTCATGCATGAACCGGCACATGGACATGAAGCATAAGTTGCAGTGGGAAGCTCAGTGTGCTACAATGCGGCCTAGCCGGCCGGGCCAACCACCGTCTGCCATATCTTGCGCATCCGTGGCCTCTTCATCCTCTGTGACTGGGGGGTCAGCAGTCACACCTGTTTTGGGGCGCAGACCTGCCACCTCTTTACCCGCAACAGCCAGCGTGATTGGCAGGTCATCATTTTCTTTGGAGGTGGTAACACCAGCTGGTGTTGAGCGCTGTCCGACATCGATAGCACCACCTTTGGATCAAGGCAACCTAACATGTCCGCCTGCATCTTCCTCACAGACCGGCAGTTTGCCGGGGAAACCCTTATCAACCCCGTCTAAGCACAATAGCCAGCCCTCGGTCCCTCAGATGTGGACAAGTAAAAGACCATTTCCTCCTAGCCATGAGAAAGCTAAGAGGTTGAATTTCACCATCTGCAAGCTCTTTGCTACAGAAATGCTGCCTTTCGGCCTGGTGGACACATAGGATTTTCGAGACCTTATGTCCGCCGCAGTGCCCCAGTACCAGATGCCCAGTCGACACTACTTCTCAAAGAAAGGTGTGCCTGCGCTCCACCAGCATGTCGCACACAAAATCACCGCTTCTTTGAGAAACTCTGTGTGTGACAGGGTGCATTTCACCACAGACACTTGGACGAGCAGGCATGGACAGGGGCGTTACATGTCGCTGACTGGGCACTGTGTAACTATGGTGACAGCAGGACAAGGGGCTGCTGTCCAAGTCTTGCCGTCCCCACGAGTTGTGCGTCAATCCTCTTTATGTCAAAGTTCCTCCACTGCTTCTGCCTCCTCAACCTCCTCTCGGTCTTCCACCTGCACCCAAAGCCTGTCTGGTCATGCCACAAGCTTTCTAACTGCGCAGAAGGGATCCTGCACACCTCCTTACTTTGCTGGCAGTAGGGCTCAACATCATCAGGCGGTTTTTACATTGAAATGTCTGGGAAATGTGAGTCACACAGCTGAGGAGTTGTGGTCAGCTCTGGAGAACCAATTTCATGAATGGTTGTCTCCACTGGACCTGAAACCAGGGAAGGCCGTGTGCGACAATGCTGCAAACCTGGGTGCGGCCCTTGGCCGGGGCAATGTCACACACGTGCCTTGTATGGCTCACGTGTTGAACCTGGTTGTCCAGCAATTTTTAGCCCACTATCCCAGACTAGATGGCCTTCTGCAGAGGGCACGGTTGCTGTGTGCTCACTTCCGCCATTCGCATCCCGCAGCTCAGCGACTTACATCTCTACAGAAGTCGTTGGGCCTGCCACTTCATCGGCTAAAATGCGATGTGCATACCCGGTGGAATTCAACTCTGCACATGTTGCAGCGACTGTGGCAGCACCGACAAGCCCTGGTGCAATACGTTCTGACGTATAGCCTGGGCCAATGAGATTCAGAGGTGGGGCAAATCACGCTGAAGGAGTGGTCTCAGATCAGGGACCTATGCACCCTTCTGCACAGTTTGGAAATGGCGACGAAGATGTTTAGTGCTGACGATGCCATTATCAGCATGACTATTCCGGTGATTTACATGCTGGAGCACATGTTAAACAGAATTCGGAGTCAGGTGGTGGCACAAGAGGAGGTGGAGGAAGTAGAGGAGGAGGAGTTGTATGCGGAAGGGCTAACATCTGCAAGGTCCAGACGGTCGGCAGCACCAAGGCGGCAGGCATGTGAGGGTGGGGGAGATGGTTTTACCAGGGCGCATGGTAGCAGCCAAACTAGTGAGGAAGGTGCAGGAGCCCAGGAAGAAGTGGAGGACGAACTGATGGAAGACTCATCAGATGAGGGAGACCTTGATCACATTTCTGCTGTGCGAGGTTGGGGGGAGAGGACAGAGGAAGGAAGCATGATTGTTATCTCGCCACCAACACAACAGGGACTTGGTGCTCCTGGATGCGCAACACACATGAGTGCCTTCTTGCTGCACTACCTGCAACATGACCCTCGAATTGTGAGAATTAGAAATAATCCTGACTACTGGGTTGCCACACTGTTAGATCCCCGGTACAAAAGTAAATTTGCAGAAATTATTCCTGCCATAGAAAGGGATGCACGCATGCAGGAGTATCAGCAGAGACTGTTGCAGAATCTTA
Organism: Phyllobates terribilis; assembly: GCF_046119375.1. Taxonomy (NCBI): domain Eukaryota; kingdom Metazoa; phylum Chordata; class Amphibia; order Anura; family Dendrobatidae; genus Phyllobates; species Phyllobates terribilis. The sequence continues at coordinate 344,352,721 of NW_027362767.1, read as the reverse complement.
CATGTGCTTTTCCACAAAATACCAGTGGTGCACGTAGTGAATCTCACAGTTCCAACTTGCCAACCGTGGGACCGTCAAGTGTTCAGCACTCAAACCGTAACAGAACCACAGTATCTGCTGGTAACATCAATTTTGCGGAATCATTTCACCACTTTTTTAGCCCATCCTTTGCAAGGCCACAGGAGACAAGAAGTCTGACACATAGTCAACGCCTAGAGACGATGGTACAGGAGTATCTCCAAGTAAACATTGAAGCCACGACTGTGTCACTGGACCCTTGCTCTTTTTGGGCTTCCAATCTGGATAAATGGCCGGAGCTAGCCACTTACGCCTTGGAGATCTTGTCATGCCCCGCAGCCAGCGTTCTGTCTGAACGTGTGTTCAGCGCTGCTGGTGGTGTGCTTACAGATAAGCGCACGCGGCTCTCCACTGATAATGTAGACAGACTCACGTTCATTAAGATGAACAAATCATGGATCCGAAACGACTTTTCTACCCCTGTGTCATCCTGGGGAGAGTAAAAGCTTGATGATTGGTTAAAATCACCCTACCAACCGTTTTAAGCTTTCAAATTACTAATCATGTTTATCTGTATCTTGGCTGGAAAATAATTTGGGTTTTGTAGCAGTGTGCAGCACTGATCCTATTAGGCCATCTATACTAAAACTTCACCAGATTTAAAATTAATAATAATTTTTAGCTGCATCTAGCCCGGAAAATAATTTTGGGTCTCCGAGATGCGCAAGACACATAAGTGCCCTTGCTGCACTACCTGCAGCATGACCCTCATATTGTCAGAATTCGAAGTAATCATGACTACTGGGTTGCCACACTCTTAGATCCCCCAAACTTTTCGATCAACCTTTTCATTTTAATAAAGACCAAAAAAATGGTAATTTTTGAAATTATAAGCATTAGCAGGTTGTTAGAAACTGAAATCAAACAGTTTTCAACTCAAAACTTTATTCTAGGTGATGTTACATTTTCACATAGGACCCCTTGTTCGAAAGGAGCTTCTGAACTCTCTCGTCCATTGAATTTGTCAGGTTTTGGATGGTTTCTGCTTCAATTGTTATTCATGAGGACAGAATACCCTCCCAGAGCTGTTGCTTAGATGTGAACTGCCTCCCGCCATCATAGACACTCCTTTTAATGATGCTCCAAAGGTTCTGAATGGGGTACAGGTCAGGGGAGCATGGGGGTCACACCATAAGTTTGTCCCCTTTTATGCCCATATCAGCCAGAGATGCAGATGTTTTATGTGCAGCATGAGATGGTGCATTATCATGCAGAAAAATGATCTTGCTGTGAAATACACGGTTCTTCTTCTTGAACCATGGCAGGAAGTGCTGTTTGAGAAAATCCACATACATTATGGAGTTCATCTTTAGCGCCTTCAGGGATCCTAAAGGGGCCGACAATCTCTCTCCCCATGATTCCAGCCCAAAACATTACTCCACCTCCTCCTTGTTGGCGCTGTAGCCGTGTTTGCGTGGGGTGTCCATCAACCAGCCATCCTCCACTCCATCCATCTGGACCATCGAGCGCTGCACGGCACTCATCCGTGAACAAAACAGTTTTGAAATCAGTCTTCATGTAATGTTTGGCCCACTGGAGCCGTTTCTGCTTGTGTGAAGTGGATAGAGGAGGTCGACAGGATGGCGTATGCACAGCTGCAAACCTCTGAAGGACCCTGCATCTTGTTGTTCGGGGGACGTTGGAGGCACAAGCAGCTTCAAAAACTTGTCTGCTGCTATGACAAGGCTTTTTTGCCGCTGCTCTTTCAACCTGACGTAATTGCCTGTAGGAAAGAGTCCTCAATTTGCCCTTATCAGCATGCACACGTGTGTACTGTGAATCAGCTACATACTTCTTGATTGCCAAGACACTTCATCCTGATCATCGCACAATGTTGATTGTAGTCATGCCTTGACCTAAACACTCCACAATTTGTTGCTTCTCAGCAGCCGACACATCCTTTTTCTTTCCCATTTTGGCAGAAAATGTAGGCTGCTTAATAATGTGAGACAGCCTTCTTAAGTAGTCTTGCCTTTCATTGGACACACCTGCCAAACTAATTAGCACAGGTGTCTGCAATTGCTTACAGTGATATAAAGAGCCCTGACACACATCACCATCAATGAGTTTAACTGACAAACAAACAAATTCTTCCCTTATCACTCCTAAACACTTTTTGCATAATAATTTGGAACGCAGTGTACATGTGCTTTTCCACAAAACACCAGTGGTTCACGTAGTGAATCTTACAGTTCTAACTTGCCAACCGTGGTCTGTATGGAGTTGTTCAATAAAGGGCCCAAAATTAAGATAACATAGATGGGAGAGGTCTCTATGAATAGGAATTCCTAAGTATTTGATACCCTGTGAGGACCAGACAAAGGGAAAGTTGGACTGGATGGAATTCTATATGGATTTGGGGAGGGAGACATCGAGGGCCTCAGACTTCGCTGCATTGATTTTAAAATTTGACCATGTAACAAAGTGATCTTTTTCAGCCATAACAGCATGGATGGATATATGTGATTGAGTGATATATACTAGGACATCATCAGCAAATAGAGAGCACTTGTACTCGGTGCCTCCCACCTCAATCCACCTAATATTGGGGTTATGGCGAATTGATGAGAGCAGGTGCTCCGTCACTAGGATGTATAAGAGAGGGGACAGAGGACATCCCTGCCTTGTCCCATTGGTGATTGTGAAAGGTGATGAAAATGTTCTGATGCACCCCCTGGGCCTTGGGACACCCGGAGCCGGACCCTTTTTGGTGGATGCTGGTGGTTGTAGTCTCCTTGGCGGCGACCCGGTTCCGTGGCTCAGGGTGGTCAAACCAGTGGCGGAACTATTTATGTGGTTTTGATGTTTAAATGTCCGACTACGCCACCCGTGGATTGCGGTCAGAGTGAACTGCCGCTGCAGGGCAGACCGCTGAGGCTGGTGTTGTGGGTGCAGCAGAGCGTAGCATAACTCCCCACGGGAGGAGTATAGCCTCAGGGCAGTGTATGCGGAGGATGGGGGTGATGGTGCAGGGCAGCAGCAGTAACGACACGGAGTCAGTGATGCAGTCCAGGGCCTTTACTCACAGTTCTTATTATCCAGACCACGTCTGCAGGTAACGGCAGCCCATGTCGTACTGTGCTCACCAGGTGAGGGGCTCAGACAACTCCCAGATAACTTTGGAGCGCTTCACAGGACCCCCTTTGTGTGTCCTTTGTCTGGCCTTTCTTACCAACCCTTCTGTCCGGCTGCCTCGGGCCTCCTCTTGGTAAACTTGGCGCCAGTTTCCCTGACCCTATGTGGTGCCTTCCTAGCGGGTGTAGCGAGGGGCTGCGCCACATAAAATGTCACAGCCTCCGGTTTCTAGCTGAGGGTCGTTTCCTGCCTCCACTAGTTTCGGGGACCGGTCTCCCCCTTTGGCCTGACCCCTCCACGCAGGTGGATTCGGGCGTGCGGTGGCGACTCGCCCATCCGCACCCCTGGGATCCCTTCATTCCTCGTTCCTGGAGCCTTCTCCGCTCCTCTTCCTTCCTTCTCCCTCTTCCAGGCCTGGGCCTCTGTTACTAGGCCCGCCTCCGGAGCAGAGCTCATGCAGAGCCCCTGCTCCCTGCCACTTCTGCTCAGACTTCTCTGCACTGAACTAAGATGGTGCCCACCTTTTATACTCCCTTCTCAATGCACCCAGGAACTGCTTCCTCCCTGCTCCTGCACTACAGGGTTCCCCTTCCTCAGTGTTCCCTCCCCCCACTCCAGCCAGGGACAGGGACTGTCGTGCCCATTTCAGAGGCATATTGGTCGCCCTGCCCCACGGCAATGTGGTGTAATGCATGCAGGTGTCGGGTCCTGATCCACACTCCATCCTTACCTGAGAGTGAGATATCACACCTCTGGGTGAGGTGCAATACCTCTGTAGCAACCGAGCCCTCAGGGTGCTACAGTTCCATTTATCTTCAGCCTAGGTGACGTATTGTGATACAGGGCCGTGATATTGGCTATAAAAGGGTCCCCTAGACCCCTACCCCAAGCTTTTTAAGAGAATCATATATGGCATGCCAGGAGACTCTATGGAATGCTTTCTCAGCATCCAACGAGAGTATCTAATTACAAATTTTTAACTGCATCTAGCCCAGGAAATACTTTGTGCCTAGTAGCAGTGTCTGCTAGTCAGCGGATTATCCCGGCTGTTAAGCAAGCTACACCACCTGTAGTTTAGACACTTAATTTTTTCAAAGGAAATGCTTCGGGACCATGGGATACTCAGTGAAGAGCATCAGGAGGCACCCCAAGGCATAGGGGCTGTGACTGGCAGTAGGATGCCTTGCGGTGGACAGCTGAGCTCGATCCTTATAAAAGCTTTTTAACTGCAGCAGCTTTAGTGGACGCTACTGGAGCTGGAATTACGCGGCTGCTGGCATGAGACTTGCCCTCCAATAGATCCTTGTAAATGGATTTAAAGTGTATTCATTCAAATTAGAGAGACAATTTTAAATTAAAAAGCTTAGAGCTGCCTCCACCACAGGGGGGCTCGCTCGACCCACCAGCGGACAGGCACCAGTATTGGGAGAGGGGGGCTGGCCATCAGGGTTCACCGCGGCTCTGGCACAAACCCGGCGACACGGAGGTGGCACGGGCAGGAGCGGACTGGCCGTGTCGGCTTCTCACTTTTTGGATTTTAGAAGAGCATGACATGCCTATATCTGTGTCTCCCCCTCCTTTTACTCCTCCACCTCTTTTATTTTCGCATGACTATATGTACTTGTCACTTTTCCATGTGTTAGTTATGTCTTCTGAGCAGTTTGTCAGCTTTTGGACACCTTTGAAGGTGTTTTCTATGTGTTTTTGTTTGCCTGCCATTGGTTTTAAAGGTGTTCGACGAACAGTTCGACGAACAGTTCGGCGAACACACGGGTGTTCGACGAACCGAACCGAACTCGAACACTACGGGGGTGGCTCAACACTACTCTTAAGCTAGCCAGGTGCTTTGTTACCTATCTCAGTCAGTTTAGCTAGGTCTTTTTACCTCTATGTCCTATGTTGTTTGTTTGTCGTTTTACTGCTACAATTTCTGCTAGGAAGTGTCCATCTTTCTCCCAGTCCCTAGTTCTTGTAGGGATCCCTCCCTCACATCTATAGGTCTTCGTTCAGACTAGCTGAGGACTTTAGCAGGTCTGATCGCAGGATCAGGTTCCCCGTTCCATCGTAGGGATCTAGTTTAGTTCTATTGTACCGACAGATCTCCTGTCTTTCCTTAGTGCTTGTAGCAGATCATAACAGTAAGTCCAGACCAAAAAATTTCTCTAAGGAAAGACCTCCAGTTTCCATCATGGTGTTGGTTCAGGATTTGGCTCAACGCCTGCAGGGACTCTCTCTGGAGGTGGCCGAGCTCAAACAACACGTGAGTAGCTGTTGTGGAGCGCATTTTGTGGAGCCAAAGGTACGATTGCCTGATTTATTTTTTGGTGAACAACAAGATTTTTTTTCCTTTAAAAATGCTTGTTTATTGTATTTTTGTTTGAGACCCAGATCCTCTGGTGATGAATCACAGCGCATAGGGTTCATAATGTCACTTTTGCACAAAGAACCTCAGGGATGGGCCTTTTCTCTCCAACCTAGTGATCCGTGCTTTAGATCAGTGGATAGTTTTTTTTCTGCTTTGGGGTTGTTGTATGATGATCCTGATCGTGTCTCATCAGCTGAGACGGAATTGAGACATTTGGGGCAGGGATCAGGTAATGTGGAAAATTATTGTACTCACTTCCGTCGGTGGTCTGCTCAGGTGGGGTGGAACGATTCAGCTCTGAAAAGTTTGTTTCTTGCTGGGCTAGGTGAAAGGGTTAAGGATCTGCTGATTGCTTATCTTACACCTGGAAACTTGCAGGAGGCAATGCAATTAGTTATACGGGTGGACAGGGGACTGCGTGCAAGGGTTAATGAGAGTAAATCCTCTGCCATGTCAGCTCTGAGTCTTGAGAGGGTCGGTACTGACACTGGAGAGCTGATGGAGATTGGGGCGATGTCACCTCGCTCTCAGGAAAAAGACCGCAGGTTTTCTGAAGGTTTGTGCTTTTATTGCGGCAAATCTGACCATTTCATTAAGAACTGTGTGCTTCGTATGAACAAAGAAAAAAAAAAGGTCAGTTACACCCGTATAGCCTGTTTAAACACTAAGGGTGTATTTCTTTCTGCTACTACCGCAGCTCAGGAAGAATTAATTGAATTTCGGGTATTTGTGGATTGTGGTTCAACTCTGAATGTGATTGATGGGGGATTCTTGGAAAAACTTAATTTAAAACCCAAACCTTTGTCATCCCCTATTGCCGTGGTTTCTGTCGATGGCACTCCCTTGAAATGTGTTACTCACAAGGTTTATGAACTTCACTCTTAATGGTATTCACCAAGAAAATTTGGATTTGGTGGTATTAAATAATTTGCCTTCTCCAGTAGTTTTGGGGTTGCCTTGGTTAAAATTGCACAATCCTGTACTGGATTGTTCTACCAATGAAATTAAGTCCTGGAGCCCTAAGTGTTATGACAAGTGTTGTAATGGGCGCATTGCTGCTGTGGATAAAGGGGAATTACCTGTACCTATTCAGAATTTTTGGAAAGTTTTTTCTGAGGAGGAGTCGCAAATTTTGCCTCCCCATAGAGACTACGATTGTACCATTGAATTTGTCCCTGGAGCGACTCTTCCTAAAAGTCATTTATTTAATCTGACTATTCCTGAGAGAAAGGCTTTGGAGGAATACATACAGACGAGCTTGGCCGCCGGTCATATCAGACCCTCTAAGTCACCTGTGGCTGTTGGATTTTTTTTTGTTAAAAAAAAGGACGGCGGTTTACGTCCTTGTTTGGACTTTCGCGAGATTAATAAAATTATTGTACGCAATCCCTACCCACTGCCATTGATTCCTGATTTGTTTAACCAGTTAGTGGGGGCCAAGTGGTTCTCTAAAATTGATCTCCGGGGGGCATACAATTTGTTGCGCATGAAGGAGGGAGTTGAATGGAAGACTGCTTTTAATACGCATGTGGGTCATTTTGAGAATTTGGTTATGCCTTTTGGTCTTACCAATGCACCAGCATTTTTTCAGAATCTTATTAATGACATCCTTAGACCTTTGATCGGCAAAAATGTGGTTGTGTATTTGGATGACATTTTGATTTATTCGCCTGACCTGAAGTCTCATTGGCGGAGCGTACGTGAGGTATTGCAGTTATTGATTGACAATTCGCTTTTTGCTAAGCTGGAGAAATGTGAGTTCGCTGTACAGAGAATTAGTTTTTTGGGCTACATTATTTCCAGCGAGGGCTTTGAGATGGACCCAGTGAAAGTTCAAGCTGTGCAGGAATGGCCTAGGCCTATTGGTTTGAAATCGATACAGAGGTTTTAGGGTTTCGCCAATTATTACAGAAAATTCATTAAAAAAATTTCTATTATTGTTAAACCACTGACCGATCTCACCAGGAAAGGTTCTAATATGGTTCAGTGGACTACTGAGTAGAGATGAGCGTTGTTTGACTCGAACTGTTCGCCAATCTCAAATTCAAGCTGTTTTGGGCGGTGTTCGAGCCGTTCGGCGAACACGAACGATTTGAGAAAAATTCGGCTGTTCGAGGTTATGTTAGATAACTGGTCGTGCACCAAAATCATAACTGGATTTTTTCTCAGTAAAGATGAAAATTAATGTTAATACGAGGTTTGAGTGTACAGCAGGACGGGGGGAGGGGCAGGGGATGGATCTCTGCAGGAATAATGAAGATCTCTATTTTTTTTTCTCTTTCCCGCATTTACAGTGGGGAGGTGCAATCTGTCAGCCTATCAGCAGCGCACACACGGAGCGAAGTGCTTTTTTTCACACAAGCAAGGGCATGTGTCATTGGCAGTGTATGTCACATGTCCTTGCCCTATAAGACCAAGCCATTTTCCCCGTCGCCACCATTTTCTCACTGCTGCAGCTGCATGTTAGACGGCACCGCTGTTGCTGTGTGCGCTATACCTTGTTAATTTCAAGCCAATTTTCGCACAAATCTACAGATAGCTTGGGAGTAGGGAATAGATGTGATTGCAGTCCATTTAAGGACTAGGTTACAGCATTTCCTACGACTTTTATCAGGCTGGTCTGTGCGCTTAAATAGATAGGTTGTGGGAGTAAAGACTAATTGTAATTGCAGTCCTTTTCAGGACTAAGTTACATCAGTTCCTATCAGTTTTTGCCAGGCAGGTCTGTGCCAGTGCTGTGCAAGTTTTTTTCACAGCATTTGGCTGAATCTAGCAAAGCTAATCCTTTTTGGCCTATTGCAGAGTGTGTTAGTCAGTGGAGTAGCCTATCTGTGTTGCAAGATATACCACCTGTGTATAGAATACCAATTCTTTTAATGCACCTAGTGAAGTAAATCCCTTTGGGCATAGCATCATTCTATTAGTCCATCTATAATGACCTCCATAAGGTTGCAAATTGAATATAATTTTTTTCTGCATCTAGCTCTGAAAAAATATTTGTCCTTCCAGCAGTGTGTGGGACTTGTTCTACTAGTCCATCTATACTGACCTCGATCAGGTTGCAAATTAAAAATATTTTTTTGTCTGCATCTAGCTCTGAAAAAATATTTGGCCTTCTAGCAGTGTGTGGGACTTGTTCTATTAGTCCATCTATACTGACCTCCATCAGGTTGCAAATTCAAAATAATTTTTATCTGCATCTAGCTCTGAAAAAATATTTGGGCATCTAGCAGTGTGTGGGACTTGTTATATTAGTCCATCTATACTGACCTCCATCAGGTTGCCAATTAAAAATAAATTTTATCTGCATCTAGCTCTGAAAAAATATTTGGCCTTCTAGCAGTGTGTGGGACTTGTTCTATTAGTCCTTCTATACTGACCTCCATCAGGTTGCAAATTCAAAATAATTTTTTGTCTGCATCTAGCTCTGAAAAAATATTTGGGCTTGTAGCAGTGTGTGGGACTTGTTCTATTAGTCCATCTATACTGACCTCCATCAGGTTGCAAATTAAAAATATTTTTTATCTGCATCTAGCTCTGAAAAAATAACCCAGCCAATAGTTTTGGCCTAATACCACAGTTTGGCCACTCAGCTCTGCATGGTTCCCACCCATTGATTTTGTGCAAACAACTCCAGAGTTTTGAATTAGTTAACCACCAAAATGAGTGGAAAAAGGCCTGTTGCTGGTGGAAAGGGGAATAGGCGTGTTGTGAAGGGGAAAAAAGGTTGTGTCCGTGGGGTAGGTGTTAAAGCAACAGTAACATCTGCAGAAGAAAGACCATCTTCCAGCCAAACTAAAATGTCTACTTCTTTTAGCGGACAATGAAATAAGATCCCTTTCCTACGGCCACGCCCAAATTCCAGATGAGGCACAAAAACAGCAGGTGCTTCAACGGATATCAAGTGTTCCTTTAAGTGGGCTCTCCTCCACATCAACTTCAACATCACAAATACTCCAGTCCTCAAAGGTGTCACCCCGATCGCAGTTGCTTCCTCACAGCTCCTAATCTCCAGCTGCCCGTCTGAGTATGAGGTAGAACAGATGGTTGAGTCTGCAGAGCTGTTTACTCATACTATAGCCTGGGAATCAGAGGTCGGCACCAGTGCTTCTGTGAATCCAGACGAGTAAATGATCTTCACTGATGCCCAGAATCTTTATGACTCGGATCCAGGACCCGACGCTGAAGGTTCTGACAATAATGTAGATCCTCATTGACAAACTGTAACTCCTGTTGGTGGAGACAATGAGGAAGACGATGATGAGACTCAAGTACCTGATTGGAGCGACAACTTTAGTTTTTTGTCAGGGCAGGAACAGGTTGGCTCTGAGGACAACGGGTGTGATAACGCACAGGGTGATGATGATGAGGTTGGAGATCCCACTTACTGTCAACCCACAGTCAGTGAAGAGGTGAGGTCAGCAGAAGAGGTGGAGGAGAATGCTAGTGACGACGAGGTTAGGTTGCGCCTTCCTGGACAGAGACGTAGTACTGGAAGCTCGTCAACAACTGCATCCTCAAACACAACTCTGCATCTCACCACAAGTCGTGGTGGCTCTTCAGGTCGCATGGGTGCTAAGCCTTGCATAGCATGGGCATTTTTTCAGATCGATAAAGATGACCCAACTCGTGTTATCTGTAACATTTGTCAGCAAAAGCTAAGTAGAGGCCAAAAAATACATAGTTTGAGTACTTCATGCATGAACCGGCACATGGACATGAAGCATAAGTTGCAGTGGGAAGCTCACTGTGCTACAATGCGGCCTAGCCGGCCGGGCCAACCACCGTCTGCCATATCTTGTGCATCCACGGCCTCTTCATCCTCTGTGACTGGGGGGACAGCGGTCACACCTGTTTTGAGGCGCAGACCTGCCACTTCTTTACCTGCAACAGCCAGCGTGATTGGCAGGTTATCATTTTCTTTGGAGGTGGTAACACCAGCTGGTGTTGAGCGCTGTCCGACATCGATAGCACCACCTTTGGATCAAGGCAACCTAACATGTCCGCCTGCATTTTCCTCACAGACAGGCAGTTTGCCGGGGACACCCTTATCAACCCCGTCTAAGCACAATAGCCAGCCCTCGGTCCCTCAGATGTGGACAAGAAAAAGACCATTTCCTCCTAGCCATGAGAAAGCTAAGAGGTTGAATTTCACCATCTGCAAGCTCTTGGCTACAGAAATGCTGCCTTTCCGCCTGGTGGACACAGAGGATTTTCGAGACCTTAGGTCCGTCGCAGTGCCCCAGTACCAGATCCCCAGTCGGCACTAGTTCTCAAAGAAAGGTGTGCCTGTGCTCCACCAGCATGTCGCACACAAAATCACCGCTTCTTTGAGAAACTCTGTGTGTGACAGGGTGCATTTCACCACAGACACTTGGACGAGTAGGCATGGACAGGGGCGTTACATGTCGCTGACTGGGCACTGGGTAACTATGGTGACAGCAGGACAAGGGGTTGCTGTCCAAGTCTTGCCGTCCCCACGAGTTGTGCGTCAATCCTCTTTATCTCAAAGTTCCTCCACTGCTTCTGCCTCCTCAACCTCCTCTCGGTCCTCCACCTGCACCCAAAGCCTGTCTGGTCATGCCACAAGCTTTCTAACTGCGCAGAAGGGATCCTGCACACCTCCTTACTATGCTGGCAGTAGGGCTCAACGTCATCAGGCGGTTTTTACTTTGAAATGTCTGGGAAATGTGAGTCACACAGCTGAGGAGTTGTGGTCAGCTCTGGAGAACCAATTTCATGAATGGTTGTCTCCACTGGACCTGAAACCAGGGAAGGCCGTGTGCGACAATGCTGCAAACCTGGGTGCGACCCTTCGCCGGGGCAATGTCACACACGTGCCTTGCATGGTTCACATGTTGAACCTGGTTGTCCAGCAATTTTTAGCCCACTATCCCGGACTAGATGGCCTTCTGCAGAGGGCACGGTCGCTGTGTGCTCTCTTCCGCCGTTCGCATCTCGCAGCTCAGCGACTTACATCTCTACTGAAGTCGTTGGGGCTGCCACTTCACCGGCTAAAATGCGATGTGCCTACCCGGTGGAATTCAACTCTGCACATGTTGCAGCGACTGTGGCAGCACCGACAAGCCCTGGTGCAATACGGTCTGATGTATAGCCTGGGCCAATGAGATCCAGAGATGGGGCAAATCACGCTGGAGGAGTGGTCTCAGATCAGGGACCTATGCACCCTTCTGCACAGTTTGGAAATGGCGACGAAGATGTTTAGTGCTGACGATGCCATTATCAGCATGACTATTCCGGTGATATACATGCTGGAGCACTTGTTAAACAGAATTCGGAGTCAGGTGGTGGCACAAGAGGAGGTGGAGGAAGTAGAGGAGGAGGAGTTGTATGGGGAAGGGCTAACATCTGCAAGGTCCAGACGGTCGGCAGCACCAAGGCGGCAGGCATGTGAGGGTGGGGGAGATGGTTTTACCAGGGCGCATGGTAGCTGCCAAACTAGTGAGGAAGGTGCAGGAGCCCAGGAAGAAGTGGAGGACGAACTGATGGAAGACTCATCAGATGAGGGAGACTTTGATCACATTTCTGTTGTGCGAGGTTGGGGGGAGAGGACAGAGGAAGGAAGCATGATTGTTACCTCGCCACCAACACAACAGGGACTTGGTGCTCCTGGATGCGCAACACACATGAGTGCCTTCTTGCTGCACTACCTGCAACATGACCCTCGAATTGTGAGAATTAGAAATAATCCTGACTACTGGGATGCCACACTGTTAGATCCCCGGCACAAAAGTAAATTTGCAGAAATTATTCCTGCCATAGAAAGGGATGCACGCATGCAGGAGTATCAGCAGAGATTGTTGCAGAATCTTACATGTGCTTTTCCACAAAACACCAGTGGTGCACGTACTGAATCTCACAGTTCCAACTTGCCAACCGTGGGACCGTCGAGTGTTCAGCACTCAAACCGTAACAGAAACACAGTATCTGCTGGTAACATCAATTTTGCGGAATCATTTCACCACTTTTTTAGCCCATCCTTTACAAGGCCACAGGAGACAAGAAGTCTGACACATAGTCAACGCCTAGAGACGATGGTACAGGAGTATCTCCAAGTAAACATTGAAGCCATGACTGTGTCACTGGACCCTTGCTCTTTTTGGGCTTCCAATTTGGATAAATGGCCGGAGCTAGCCAATTACGCCTTGGAGGTCTTGTCATGCCCCGCAGCCAGCGTTCTGTCTGAACGTGTGTTCAGCGCTGCTGGTGGTGTGCTGACAGATAAGCGCATGCGGCTCTCCACTGATAATGTAGTCAGACTCACGTTTATTAAGATGAACAAATCATGGATCCGAAACGACTTTTCTACCCCTGTGTCATCCTGGGGAGAGTAAAAGCTTGATGATTGGTTAAAATCACCTCACCAACCATTTTCAGCTTTCAAATTACTAATCATGTTTATCTGTATCTTGGCTGGAAAATTATTTGGGCTTTGTAGCAGTGTGCAGTACTGATTCTATTAGGCCATCTATACTAAGCTCCACCAGATTTAAAATTTCTAATCATGTTTATCTGTATCTTGGCTGGAAAATAATTTGGGCTTTGTAGCAGTGTGCAGTACTGATTCTATTAGGCCATCTATACTAAGCTCCACCAGATTTAAGATTAATAATAATTTTTAGCTGCATCTAGCCTGGAAAATAATTTTGGGGCTCCGAGATGCGCAAGACACATAAGTGCCTTCTTGCTGCACTACCTGCAACATGACCCTCAGATTGTCAGAATTCGAAGTAATCCTGACTACTGGGTTGCCACACTCTTAGATCCCCCAAACTTTTCGATCAACCTTTTCATTTTAATAAAGACCAAAAAAATGGTCATTTTTGAAATTATAAGCATTAGCAGGTCATTAGAAACTGAAATCAAACAGTTTTCAACTCAAAACTTTATTCTAGGTGATGTTACATTTGCACATAGGACCCCTTGTTCGAAAAGAGCTTCTGAACTCTCTCGTCCATTGAATTTGTCAGGTTTTGGATGGTTTCTGCTTCAATTGTTTTGCATGAGGACAGAATACCCTCCCAGAGCTGTTGCTTAGATGTGAACAGCCTCCCGCCATCATAGACACTCCTTTTGATGATGCTCCAGAGGTTCTGAATGGGGTAGAGGTCAGGGGAGCATGGGGGTCACACCATAAGTTTGTCCCCTTTTATGCCCATATCAGCCAGAGATGCAGATGTGTTATGTGCAGCATGAGACTGTGCATTATCATGCATAAAAATGATCTTGCTGTGGAATACACGGTTCTTCTTCTTGAACCATGGCAGAAAGTGCTGTTTGAGAAACTCCACATACATTATGGAGTTCATCTTTACCCCTTCAGGGATCCTAAAGGGGCCGATACTCTCTCTCCCATGATTCCAGCCCAAAACATTACTCCACCTCCTCCTTGTTGGCGCTGTAGCCGTGTTTGCGTGGTGTGTCCATCAACCAGCCATCCTCCACTCCATCCATCTGGACCATCGAGCGTTGCACGGCACTCATCCGTGAACAAAACAGTTTTGAAATCAGTCTTCATGTAATGTTTGGCCCACTGGAGCCGTTTCTGCTTGTGTGAAGTGGATAGAGGAGGTCGACAGGATGGCGTATGCACAGCTGCAAACCTCTGAAGGACCCTGCATCTTGTTGTTCGGGGGACGTTGGAGGCAACAGCAGCTTCAAAAACTTGTCTGCTGCTATGACAAGGCTTTTTTGCCGCTGTTCTTTCAACCTGACGTAATTGCCTGTAGGAAAGAGTCCTCAATTTGCCCTTATCAGCACGCACACGTGTGTACTGTGAATCATCTACATACTTCTTGATTGCCCAGACACTTCATCCTGATCATCGCACAATGTTGATTGTAGTCATGCCTTGACCTAAACACTCCACAATTTGTTGCTTCTCAGCAGCCGACACATCCTTTTTCTTTCCCATTTTGGCAGAAAATGTAGGCTGCTTAATAATGTGGGACAGTCTTCTTAAGTTGTCTTGCCTTTCATTGGACACACCTGCCAAACAAATTAGCACAGGTGTCTGCAATTGCTTACAGTGATAAAAAGAGCCCTGACACACATCCCCATCAATGAGTTTAACTGACAAACAAACAAATTCTTCCCTTATCACTCCTAAACACTTTTTGCATAATAATTTGGAACACAGTGTACATGTGCTTTTCCACAAAACACCAGTGGTTCACGTAGTGAATCTTACAGTTCTAACTTGCCAACCGTGGTCTGTATGGAGTTGTTCAATAAAGGGCCCAAAATTAAGATAACATAGATGGGAGAGGTCTCTATGAATAGGAATTCCTAAGTATTTGATACCCTGTGAGGGCCAGGCAAAGGGAAAGTTGGACTGGATGGAATCCTGTATGGATTTGGGGAGGGAAACATCGAGGCCCTCAGACTTCGCTGCATTGATTTTAAAATTTGACCATGTAACAAAGTGATCTATTTCAGCCATAACAGCAGGGATGGATATATGTGATTGAGCGATATATACTAGGACATCATCAGCAAATAGAGAGCACTTGTACTCGGTGCCTCAGACCTCAATCCACCTAATATTGGGGTTATGGCGAATTGATGAGAGCAAGTGCTCCGTCACTAGGATGTATAAGGGAGGGGACAGAGGACATCCCTGCCTTGTCCCATTGGTGATTATGAAAGGTGATGAAAATGTTCTGACGCGCCCCCTGGGCCTTGGGACACCCGGAGCCGGACCCTTTTTGGTGGATGCTGGTGGTTGTAGTCTCCGTGGCGGTGACCCGGTTCCGTGGCTCAGGGTGGTCAAACCAGTGGCGGAACTATTTATGTGGTTTTGATGTTTAAATGTCCGACTACGCCACCCGTGGATTGCGGTCAGAGTGAACCGCCGCTGCAGGGCAGACCGCTGAGGCTGGTGTTGTGGGTGCAGCAGAGCGTAGCATAACTGCACACGGGTGGAGTATAGCCTCAGGGCTGTGTATGCGGAGGATGGGGGTGATGGTGCAGGGCAGCAGCAGTAATGACACGGAGTCAGTGATGCAGTCCAGGGCCTTTACTCACAGTTCTTATTATCCAGACCACGTCTGCAGGTAACGGCTGCCCACGTCGTACTGTGCTCACCAGGTGAGGGGCTCAGACAACTCCCAGATAACTTTGAAGCGCTTCACAGGACCCCCTTTGTGTGTCCTTTGTCTGGCCTTTCTTACCAACCCTTCTGTCCGGCTGCCTCGGGCCTCCTCTTGGTAAACTTGGCGCCAGTTTCCCTGACCCTATGTGGTGCCTTCCTAGCGGGTGTAGCGAGGGGCTGCGCCACATAAAATGTCACAGCCTCCGGTTTCTAGCTGAGGGGACCGGTCTTCCCCTGTGGCCTGACCCCTCCACGCAGGTGGATTCGGATGTGCGGTGGCGACTCGCCCGTCCGCACACCTGGGATCCCTTCGTTCCTTGTTCCTGGAGCCTTCTCCGCTCCTCTTCCTTCCTTCTCCCTCTTCCAGGCCTGGGCCTCTGTTACTAGGCCCGCCTCCGGAGCAGAGCTCATTCACAGCCCCTGCTCCCTGTCACTTCTGCTCAGACTTCTCTGCACTGAACTAAGATGGTGCCCACCTTTTATACTCCCTTCTCTATGCACCCAGGAACTGCTTCCTCCCTGCTATTGCACTACAGGGTTCCCCTTCCTCAGTGTTCCCTCCCCCCATTCCAGCCAGGGACAGGGACTGTCGTGCCCATCTCAGGGGCATATTGGTCGCCCTGCCCCATGGCAATGTGGTGTAATGCATGCAGGTGTCGGGTCCTGATCCACACTCCATCCTTACCTGAGAGTGAGATATCACACCTCTGGGTGAGGTGCAATACCTCTGTAGCAACCGAGCCCTCAGGGTGCTACAGTTCCATTTATCTTCAGCCTAGGTGACGTATTGCGATACAGGGCCGTGATTTTGGCTATAAAAGGTTCCCCTAGACCCCTACCTCAAACTTTTTAAGAGAATAATATATGGCGTGCCAGGAGACTCTATGGAATGCTTTCTCAGCATCCAACGAGAGTATCTAATTACAAATTTTTAACTGCATCTAGCCCAGGAAATACTTTGTGCCTGGTAGCAGTGTCTGCTAGTCAGCGGATTATCCCGGCTGTTAAGCAAGCTACACCACCTGTAGTTTGAACACTTAATTTTTTCAAAGGAAATGCTTCGGGACCACGGGATACTCAGTGAAGAGCATCAGGAGGCACCCCAAGGCATAGGGGCTGGGACTGGCAGTAGGATGCCTTGCGGTGGACAGCCGAGCTCGATCCTTAAAAAAGCTTTTTAACTGCAGCAGCTTTAGTGGACGCTACTGGAGCTGGAATTACGCGGCTGCTGGCATGAGACTTGCCCTCCAATAGATCCTTGTAAATGGATTTAAAGTGTATTCATTCAAATTAGAGAGACAATTTAAATTAAAAAGCTTAGAGCTGCCTCCACCACAGGGGGGCTCGCTCGACCCACCAGCGGACAGGCACCAGTATTGGGAGAGGGGGGCTGGTCGTCAGGGTTCACCATGGCTCTGGCACGAACCCGGCGACACGGAGGTGGCACGGGCAGGAGCGGACTGGCCATGTCGGCTTCTCACTTTTTGAATTTTAGAAGGGCATGACATGCCTATATCTGTGTCTCCCCCTCCTTTTACTCCTCCACCTCTTTTCTTTTCGCATGACTATATGTACTTGTCACTTTTCCATGTGTTAGTTATGTCTTCTGAGCAGTTTGTCAGCTTTTGGACACCTTTGAAGGTGTTTTCTATGTGTTTCTATGTGTTTTTGTTTGCCTGCCATTGGTTTTAACGGTGTTCGAAGGTGTTCGACGAACAGTTAGACGAACAGTTCGGTGAACACACGGGTGTTCAACGAACCGAACCGAACTCGAACACTACGGGAGTGGCTCAACACTACTACTGAGGCCTTTGAAGCATTTGTGTTTCTAAAGGAGAGGTTCAGCTCTGCCCCCATCCTTATGCAGCCTGATGTGACTAAGTCGTTTTTGGTTGAGGTTGATGCTTCTTCTGTGGGCGTCGGTGCGGTGTTGTCTCAGGAAAACAAGGATGGAGTACATCCCTGTGCCTTTTTTTCAAAAAAAATTTCTGAGACAGAACTTAATTATGATATTGGCAATCGGGAATTGCTGGCTATTAAACTCGCATTTGAACACTGGCGTCATCTCTTGGAAGGTGCTGATTTTCCCATTCAGGTTTTCACTGATCATAAAAATCTGATCTATCTTGATGCTGCCAAGTGCTTGAATGCCCGTCAGGTTAGGTGGGCACTTTTTTTTTCGCGGTTTAATTTTTCCGTTACTTACATCCCGGGTACCAAGAATGTTAAAGCTGATGCTTTGTCTCGCAGCTTTTCTCCCATGGTCGGTGCTGAGGAGGAGGAGAGCATTTTACAAGAAGGTGTTGTGATTGCTACATTGGACTCCGTTTTGGAAGATGAGATTCTTAAAGCACAGGAGAATGCTCCATCTAGCACTCCCCATGGGAGGTTGTTTGTGCCTAGGACCTTTAGGAGAGATTTGTTTGTTTAGTGTCATGAGTCTCGGTTGGCAGGTCATCCTGGAATTTCTGAGACCAAGAGACTTGTGGGTCGCAGTTTTTGGTGGCCTGGATGGCAGAAGGAGGTCATTAAGTGGGTTCGTCAATGTACTGTGTGTGCTAGATCTAAGTCTTCACATACTCCTGCTGCGGGGTTGCTTTGCCCTCTAGAGGTTCCTAGTGCACCTTGGACACATCTGGCTATGGACTTTATTACTGACCTTCCCCCCTCTGAGGGTTTCACGGTCATCTGGGTGGTCATGGACCGTTTTAGCAAGATGTGTCACTTGGTTCCCTTCATCAAACTGCCCTGCGCTAAGACACTCACTAAGGCCTTAGTCAAGGAGATTGTCAGATCCCAGGGTGTTCCTACTGACATTGTTTCTGATAGGGGACCTCAGTTCGTGTCTCATTTTTGTAGTGCCTTTTGTGACAGGTTGGGAGTTCTTTTGTCATTTTCATCTGGATATCATCCTGAGTCTAATGGCCAGACAGAAAGGAAGAACAAGGATGTTGAGCAGTTCTTGCATTGCTTTGTGGCAGACAATCAAGAGGGGTGGTCTGAGTTTCTGCCGCTTGGTGAATTTGCTCTTAACAACAATACATCCTCTTCTGCTGGGTGTTCGCCTTTTTTTTGTTGTTCTGGGAGACATCCGTCTTTTGGGTCAATCTCCAAACTGGTATCAGCTGTGCCTGAGGAGGAGAGTTTTTCCTGTGATTTGGAAAGAGTTTGGACGGATGTGCGTGGTAATCTTCAGGAGGCTAACAAAAAATCTAAGAGGTACTTTGACAGGAAACGTCAAGAGGTTTTGTTTACGGTTGGTGACATGGTTTGGTTGTCCTCTAAGAATCTGCGGTTGAGGATTCCTTCTAAAAAATTGGGTCCCAAGTTTGTAGGGCCCTTCAATGTGCTTCAGGTAGTTAACCAATCTGCTGTTAGGTTGGAGGTTCCTACTTCCTGGAAGATTTATCCGGTGTTTCATGTTTCTCTATTGAAAAAAGCTTATGTATGAGATAGAGACGTCACTGTCACTGTTCCTCCGGTGGTGGAGAACGGGGAATATGAAATTTCCCGCATCCTTAATTCTAGACGGTATAGAGGGAGTTTGCAGTATCTCGTCGCTTGGAAGGGTTTCGGTCCCGAGGATATCTCATGGGTGAGGCCAGATGATGTTTCTGCTTCCAGACTTGTCAGAGCGTTTCACAAGAGGTTTCCTGATAAGCCTGGGCCTAGGGGACCCGGAGGATCCTCATAGAAGAGGGGGTACTGTTAGAACTCTCCTGTTAGTTTTTTTCTATTATGCTGGTCACATGACCGTTTTTGCCTATTTAATCCTGCTCCGCCCTTCTGGCCTTGCTGGACTTCATTGTAATTTCTACTCTTAAGCTAGCCAGGAGCTTTGTTACCTTTCTCAGTCAGTTTAGCTAGGTCTTTTTACCTCTATGTTCTATGTTGTTTGTTTGTCGTTTTACTGCTACAATTTCTGCTAGGAGGTGTCCATCTTTCTCCCAGTCCCTAGTTCTTGTAGGGATCCCTCCCTCACATCTATAGGTCTTTGTTCAGACTAGCTGAGGACTTTAGCGGGTCTGATCGCAGGATCAGGTTCTCCGCTACATCGTAGGGATCTAGCTTAGTTCTATTGTAGGGACAGATCTCCTGTCTTTCCTTAGTGCTTGTAGCAGATCATAATAACTAGCACGTGTCCCAAAATATTGACCGTGCTCTCAACAACGCAGCTACCGGTAAAGTCCACCTAACCACAGATATGTGGACAAGTGCTTGTGGGCAGGGACAGTACATCTCGCTGACGGCACACTGGGTTAACATTGTGGAAGCCTTGACGCAGTCGGACCTTGGGACGGAACACGTTCTCCCGACGCCAAGGATTGCAGGCCCTAGGTCAATCAGGGTTGCCCCCACGGTCTACAGCTGGAAGCACTGCAGCCCTGCCTCGGCCAAGCAGCAACAGGATGTGCTGAAGCTAATATGCTTAGGTGAAAAACCGCACAATGCTGAAGAGTTGTGGACAGCTCTGAAAGAGCAGACTCACACCGCTGAACCTACAGCCAGGCATGGTCATGTGTGACAATGGCCCGAACCTTGTGGCAGCTCTGAGAAGAGGCAAGCTCACACACGTACCATGCCTGGCCCATGTGCTTAAACTTGTGCTTCAGCGGTTTCTCAAATCCTACCCGGAGCTGCCGGATCTTCTTGTTAAAGTACGCCGCCTGTGTGCCCATTTTAGAAAGTCAGCTACAGCTTCTGCCGCCCTTGCAGTGTTTTAGCAGCGCTTGCAGCTTCTGGCTCACAGAATGGTGTGTGATGTCCCCATGCGTTAGAACTCTACACTGCAGATGTTGGGAAGGATTTGTGAGCTGAAGAGGGCAGTTGTTGAGTACCAGCATCAACAAGGTCGTCGGTATTCAGTTCAGACTCCACACATAAGACATCAGGATTGGACATGGATGTCAGACATATGTACCATCCTCCAAAATTTTGAGGACTTCACCAAGATGGTGAGCGGTGATGACTAGAGATGAGCGGTGTTCGACTAGAACTGTTCGCCAATCTCAAATTCGAGCTGTTTTGGGCGGTGTTCGAGTTGTTCCACGAACCCGAACAATTTGCAAAAAATTCGGCTGTTCGAGGTTATGTTCGATAACTGTTCGTGCACCAAAAGCGTGTCCTGCATGTCTGGTGCTATTTAGAGCACCAATCATGCAGGGATTGTCTGCCACTCACTGTAATGCCACAGCCATGGTGGTTGTGGCATTACAGTGATTGCCCAAATCGATGGGAACAGTGCCAACAGTGAAACATGAAAAGCCGTCAATTCAGCAGCGGCATACACCGGTACCCGACAATTTAGAACCGAAAGAATAGAGCTTCACACATAGATTAGATAGATATAAACATATCAGCCACATATATACGAAGTACAGTGAAAGTGCTGCTTACTGTACTTGTCATTTAGCGTAAAGGATTTATCAAAAAAAATAATAGTGTTTTCATGCACCGTCTCTTTAAAAAAGCCAGCCGGCAATTCAGCATCTGTGCCCAACAATTTAGAATAGAAGGAACAGAGAATCACACATAGATTAGATAGATAGAAACATGTCAGTCACATATATATGAAGTACAGTGATAGTGTTGCTTACTGTACTTGTCATTTAGTATTAAAATAAAGGATTTATTATTAAAAAAATTGGCGTGGGGTTCCCCTTAATTTTAGGCTCTAGCGGAGGTTAAGCAGACAGCTGGGGCAGATGTTTGAAGCCTGGGAAGGGGGTAATACCCACGGAGCTTCCCAGGCTACTAATATCAGCCCCCAGCTGAATACATAGCCTTTACTAGCTATTAAAATGGGGGACCCCCCAAAAAAAATGACGTGGGGTCCCCCCTAATTTAATAGCTAGCAAAGGCTAGGCAGACAGCTGGGGGCTGATATTAATAGCCCAGGAAGGGAGCCATGAATATTGGCCCCCTCCCAGGCTAGAAACACCAGCCGTCAGCCGCCCCAGAAATGGCGCATTCATAGGATGCGCCAATTCTGGCACTTAGCCTCGCTCTTCCACGCTGCCCTGGTGCGGTGGCAGGGGGTAATAGGGTTGGGGTTGATGTCAGCTTATAATGCCAGCTGACATCAAGCCCAGGTTAGTAATGGAGAGGCGTCTATAAGACACCCCCATTACTAACCCCATAGTCAAAGTTAAAAAAAACACAAACACCCAGAATAAAGTCCTTTAATTGAAATAAAGACACAATTCTTTATTGTTCTAAATTAAACCAGACTTACCATCACGCCCATTCCAGCTGAAGCCAACGATCTCCTGTAATAAAAATAAAATAATAAAGCAACCTCATCCTTACCTTTCCATGGTTCCCACGACAGCTTCAGCTCTGCTACATCGAGATGACAGGCTGGACCGCAGCAGAACGCCACCATCCAGCCTGTCATCCCGCAGACACTGAGAAGAGCAGGCTTGCTTGCGCTCGACATTGTCTCTCTGTGACGGCATAAAGATGAGCCGAGGTCATGTCCAATGAACTCGGCTCACCTCATGCACGTCACTTACAGCGTGGGAGAATTCTCACGCTGAAGCGCTGAGTGCAGGAGAATTTTCCCACGCTGTCAGTGACGTGCATGAGGTGAGCTGAGTTCATTGGACATGAGCTCACCTCATGCACGTCACTGACAGCGTGGGAGAATTCTCCTGCACTCAGCACTTCAGCGTGAGAATTTTCCCACGCTGTCAGTGACGTGCATGAGGTGAGCCGAGTTCATTGGACATGACCTCGGCTCATCTGGATGCCGTCACAGCGAGACACTGAGGAGCGCAAGCATGCCTGCTCTTCTCACTGTCTGCGGCATGACAGGCTGGATGGCAGCGTTCTGCTGCGGTCCAGCCTGTCATCTAGATGTAGCAGAGCTGAAGCTGTGTGGGAACCATGGAAAGGTAAGGATGAGGTTGGTTTATTATTTTTCTTTTATTGCAGGAGATCGTTGGCTTCAGCTGGAATGGGCGTGATGGTAAGTATAGTTTAATTTAGAACAATAAAGAATTGTGTGTTTATTTCAATTAAAGGACTTTATTCTGGGTGTTGTGTTTTTTTTAAATACTTTACTAGAAATTCATGGCGGTCATGTCTAATACTGGCGTGACCCCATGAATTTTGGGCTTGGGGCCAGCTGATAATACCAAGCTGGCCCTAACCCCTTTATTACCCAGTGAGCCACCGCACCAGGGCCCTGGATGAGTTGGGTACAGCGCCAGAAGATGGCGCTTCTATGAACGCGCCATTTTCCGGGGTGGCTGCGGACTGCAATTTGCAGCGGGGGGGGCCAGAAAGCTTGGGCCTCCCTGCGCTGCAGATTCCAGCCCCCAGCTGCCTAGTTGTACCTGGCTGGACACAAAAATAGGGCGAAGCCCCACGTATTTTTTTTTTAATTATTTCATGAAATTCATGAAATAATTAAGAAAAAAAGGCCTTCCCTATATTGTTGTGTCCGGCCAGGTACAAATAGTCAGCTGGTGGTTGGGGGCAGCCCGTTCCTGCCTGCTGTACCTGGCTGGACACAAATATAGTGCGAAGCCCCACTTCAATTTTTTTAAATTATTTCAGGAAATTCATGAAATAATTAAAAAAATTGACGTGGGGCTTCGCACTATATTTGTGTCCAGTCAGGTGCAGCAGGCAGGAACGGGCTGCCCCCAACCACCAGCTGCCTATTTGTACCTGGCCGAACACAACAATATAGGGAAGCCCTTTTTTTCTTAATTATTTCATGAAATAATTTAAAGAAAATTGACGTGGGGCTTCGCCCTGTTTTTGTGTCCAGCCAGGTACAACTATGCAGCTGGGGGCTGGAATCCGCAGCGCAGGGAGGCCCAAGCTTTCTGGGCCACCCCCGCTGCAAATTGCAGTCCGCAGCCACCCCGGAAAATGGCGCGTTCATAGAAGCGCCATCTTCTGGCGCTGTACCTAACTCATCCAGGGCCCTGATGCGGTGGCTCACTGGGTAATAAAGGGGTTAGGGCCAGCTTGGCATTATCAGCTGGCCCTAAGCCCAAAATTCATGGGGTCACGCCAATATTAGACATGACCACCATGAATTTCTAGTAAAGTATTTAAAAAAAACACAACACCCAGAAAAAAGTCCTTTAATTGAAATAAACACACAATTCTTTATTGTTCTAAATTAAACCATACTTACCATCACACCCATTCCAGCTGAAGCCAACGATCTCCTGAAATAAAAGAAAAATAATAAAGCAACATCATCCTTACCTTTCCGTGGTTCCCATGACAGCTTCAGCTCTGCTACATCGAGATGACAGGCTAGACCGCAGCAGAACGCTGCCATCCAGCCTGTCATCCCGCAGACACTGAGAAGCGCAGGCATGCTTGCGCTCCACAGTGTCTCTCTGTGAGGGCATCCAGATGAGCCGAGTTAATGTCCAATGAACTCGGCTCACCTCATGCACGTCACTGACAGCGTGGGAAAATTCTCCTGCACTCAGCGCTTCAGCGTGGGAGAATTCTCACACTGAAGCGCTGAGTGCAGGAGAATTCTCCCACGCTGTCAGTGAGGTGCAGGAGGTGAGCTGAGTTCATTGGACATGAGCTCACCTTATGCACGTCACTGACAGCGTGGGAAAATTCTCCTGCACTCAGCGCTTCAGCGTGGGAGAATTCTTACGCTGAAGCGCTGAGTGCAGGAGAATTCTCCCACGCTGTCAGTGACGTGCAGGAGGTGAGCTGAGTTCATTGGACATGAGCTCACCTTATGCACATCACTGACAGCGTGGGAGAATTCTCCTGCACTCAGCGCTTCAGCGTGAGAATTTTCCCACGCTGTCAGTGACGTGCATGAGGTGAGCCGAGTTCAATGGACATGAACTCGTCTCATCTTTATGCCGTCACAGCCAGACACTGCAGAGCGCAAGCAAGCTTGCGCTTCTCAGTGTCTGCGGGATGACAGGCTGGATGGCGGCGTTCTGCTGCGGTCCAGCCTGTCATCTCGATGTAGCAGAGCTAAAGCTGTCGTGGGAACCATGGAAAGGTAAGGATGATGTTGCTTTATTATTTTTCTTTTATTGCAGGAGATCGTTGGCTTCAGCTGGAATGGGCGTGATGGTAAGTATGGTTTAATTTAGAACAATAAAGGATTGTGTCTTTATTTCAATTAAAGGACTTTATTCTGGGTGTTTGTGTTTTCTTTTAACTTTGACTATGGGGTTAGTAATGGGGGTGTCTTATAGACTCCTCTCCATTACTAACCTGGGCTTGATGTCAGCTGGCATTATAAGCTGACATCAACCCCAGCCCTATTACCCCCTGCCACCGCACCAGGGCAGCGTGGAAGAGCGAGGCTAAGTGCCAGAATTGGCGCATCCTATGAATGCGCCATTTCGGGGCGGCTGACGGCTGGTGTTTCTAGCCTGGGAGGGGGCCAATATTCATGGCACCCTTCCTGGGCTATTAATATCAGCCCCCAGCTGTCTGCCTAGCCTTTGCTAGCTATTAAATTAGGGGGCACCCCACGTCATTTTTTTGGGGGGGTCCCCCATTTTAATAGCTAGTAAAGGCTATGTATTCAGCTGGGGGCTCATATTAGTAGCCTGGGAAGCTCCGTGGGTATTACCCCCTTCCCAGGCTTCAAACATCTGCCCCAGCTGGCTGCTTAACCTCCGCTAGAGACTAAAATTAAGGGGAACCCCACGGCAATTTTTTTTAATAATAAATCCTTTATTTTAATACTAAATGACAAGTACAGTAACCAACACTATCACTGTACTTCATATATATGTGACTGACATGTTTCAATCTATCTAATCTATGTGTGAAGCTCAATTCTGTCTGTTATAAATTGTCGGGTACAGATGCTGAATTGCCGGCCGGCTTTTTTAAAGAGACGGTGCATGAAAACACTATTATTTTTTTAATAAATCCTTTACACTAAATGACAAGTACAGTAAGCAACACTGTCACTGTACTTCATATATATGTGACTGACATGTTTCTATCTATCTAATCTATGTGTGAGGCTCTATTCCTTCTTGTCTAAATTGTCGGGTACCGGTGTATGCCGCTGCTGAATTGCTGGTCGGCTTTTTAAAGAAAGCGTCTTCTGAGCAGTTTGTCAGCTTTTGGACACCTTTGAAGGTGTTTTCTATGTGTTTCTTTGTGTTTTTGTTTGCCTGCCATTGGTTTTAACGGTGTTCGACGGTGCTCTAAGGTGTTCGACGAACAGTTCCACGAACAGTTCCTCGAACATCCCGGTGTTCGACGAACCGAACCGAACCCGAACACTACGGGCGTGGCTCAACACTAGTGATGACGCCATAATTAGCGTCACCATCCCTCTTCTCTGTCTTCTGAAACACTCTCTGCTCACAATCAAAGAGGATGCATTGCAGGCGGAGCACGATGAGAAGGAGCAAGGAACCATACAGGGTGATTACACACAGCCAAGCCTCATCTCATCCCAACATGGATTGGGTGACAATGAGGAAGGACAGGAGCTAGTTTCATGCACTATAGACAGTACTACCTTCACAGCTGTCATACTGTCTGTTCAGCGTGGATGGCCAGAGGACAGAGAGGAGGAGGAGGAGAGCATGGTCTGTCATCCTCTTGGTGAGGACATTGAAATTTTGCCTGTTAGTAGTCTGGCACGCATGGCTGAGTTTGTGTTATGCTGCCTTTCCCATGACCCTCGCGTTCTCAAAATTTTGAGTGACAGCCATTACTGGTTGGTGACACTTCTAGACCCACGCTACAAGGAGGACATTATATCTCTTATTCTTGAGGGGGACAGGTCTACAAAAATGGGGCAGTACCAGAAGGATCTTGTTGCAGAACTATTAAAAAAATTCTCATCAGAAAATGCTGGCGGCAGAGAGCACATTTCGTTGGACAACCAAGGAGTGCAGGCGAGAGAGACACAACTTCAATCCAGCAGAGGCAGGGGAACACTGTCAAAGTACTGGGAGAGTTTTCTCAGACCCTCCCATCACACAGTCCCTGAGGGGCTGGGTATTCTCACAAGGAGTGCAAAGTTTGGGAAGAGACTGAGGGAGTACCTTGCTGACCGTACCATCGTCCTCCGTGATTCCTTTGTGCCTTATAATTATTGGGCATCCAAGCTGGATACGTGGAATTAACTGACTCTTTATGCCTTGGAGGTCCTGGCCTGCCCTGCTGCCAGCGTTTTATCAGAGCGGGTTTTTAGTGCCGCTGGTGGAATTATAACTGATAAGTGCATCCGCCTGTCAACTGAAAATGCTGACAGGCAGACTCTTATAAATATGAACAAGGGCAGGATTGGGCCAGACTTCTCAACACCACCGAATGATAGCAGCGTAACATAAACTCAAATCCAGTGTCTTTTCTTGGGAGGTGTATTCCAATGCACCTTTTCACAACCACACATGGGTATACACTTCCTGATTTTGGCTATTTCCTCTTGTCCTCCTCCTTCTCCTAATCCTCCACCACCATATCACCAGGGTGGCTGTGGTCTGTGATGCAACACCCACATAATTTTTTAAAGGGTGGTTATGATACCCGTAAAAAAAAATTTTTAAAAGTATGTTCATGTATACCCCCCGGGGGTAAATATTTGTCAGCCCATACACTTAGTGCATGGGCATTACAAGTATAGGAGGCCGGCTCCTTTCTAATGGGAACATTTTTTTATGAGGCCCTCCTCCACGTCTCTTCCAAGGGTCATTGAAGTGCCTCCAAATTTTTGGTAGCCCTTGCATTCACTGCATAGGCCAACACTACAGGAGACTCTCTCCTTTCTATTGGGAATTTGTTGTTACTGTGGCCATGCGTTATGTGTCTTTAAATTCTTAGTGGGGTTTTTCCTAAAATTGGTCAGCCGTTGGACTCACTGCATACCCTACAACTGTATAGCAGACCCTCTCCTTTCTAATGGGAATATGTCGTACCTTGTTACTGTGGCCCTGCTCCGTGTGTCTTTAAATTCTAAGTGGGGTTTTTCCTAAAATTGGTCAGCCGTTGGACTCACTGCATACCCTATAACTGTATAGCAGACCATCTCCTTTCTAATGGGAACATGTTGTACCTTGTTACTGTGGACCTGCTCTGTGTGTCTTTAAATTCTTAGTGGGGTTTTTCCTAAAAGTGGTCAGCTGTTGGAAACACTGCATACTCTATAACTCTATAGCAGACCCGATCCTTTCTAATGGGAACATGTCGTACCTTGTTACTGTGGCCCTACTCTACGTGTCTTTAAATTCTTAGTGGGGTTTTTCCCAAATTTTGGCAGCCCTTGCAGTCACAACATGGGCATTACCACTATAGGAGACCCGCTCCTTTATAATGGGAACATTTTTTTTTACTGAGACCCCCCTCTATGTCTCTTCAAAGGGGTATTGGGTTGCGTCCAAATTTTTGGCAGCCCTTGCAGTCACTGGATACGCAATAACAGTATAGGAGACCCACTTGTTAATAATGGGAACTGCAAAGCATAGCCGGTTGCTGGCTCTCTAACAATAGCTAGGGCCGACTGCTGGCCTTTTAAGAGCAGTAAGGGCCGTCTGATGTCCCTATAAAAATAGGCTTTATGACTTTCAGAGTCCCTCCATCATAAATAAAACAGGATGTGTCTGATGATGTGTCACACACCACATTGCCAGACAAGGTTGTAAAATGTTGAAATGACATTTCCCAGTGAATGCATTTGTCTTAAAATATAACGTAAAAAAACAAAACAATAGGATCTTTCTTAAGTATAAAAAACAGCGTCACTAATTTAACCTCAATGTAATCACATTGTTCAGCTCATGCACCTCCTCCTCCATCTCCGAAATGACCACATCAGTCACAAGCTGACAGCACTGCAGCACTGCCTTGGCCAAGCGGCAACAGGCTGTGCTGAAGAGAACATGCTTAATGCTTAACTGACAAACCACCCAGCACTGCAGAGTTGTTGAAAGCTGGAACACAGCAGCCTGATCTGTGGCTCTCACCGCTGAACATACAGCCAGGCATGGTTGTGTGTGACAATGGGTGGAACCTGGTGATGGAGAAATAACAGCTGGGGTAGATATGGTTACCGTCTATGCCAGTCCTTTCACCGAGCTAAAGAATATGGCTGTGGTGAAATACAACTCCCACTGAGAAGCTGTTTCAGATTGAAAAACATTGTGCCCACCAGAGGATGTGATTCTGAGGGCTAACCTTTCTCCCCCACTCAAGAGCCCCATAGCAGCTGCAAAGTTATCCATATCATGAACTCTCCTGAGGTAGAAGCCAAAGCACTCAAGAGTATTCTCTGGTGGGACTGTCCAACCCTGCCAAGAAGCAGTCCTGGCTAAGAAAAGTGTGTGGGAAGGTTCCCGGACACTCTATGGTTGCTTTTTTACTGAGGAGGAAAAACACGCAAACACGGGGAGAACAAACAAAGTCCTTGCAGATGTTGTCCTTGCAGGGATTTGAACCCAGGATCCCAGTGCTGCAAGTCTTCAGTGCTAACCACTTATCCAATGTGCTGCCGTTCACCCTCTAATATTGAACAGGCTGGAGAAACTTGCACCTACTGCCACTCTATCTTCAGCTCCTTTGTGAGAAAATGTATTTGGGCAGCCACTCAGTTTACCAAATAAAATTCCTGAGAAGGAAATTGGGGATGTCTTTGCTACTGGTACTGGGGGCAGTGCTAATACCATGGCGTCGTACCTTAGTTTGCTGAAAATATTTCAGGCTGGTAGGAAGCAAGCAAATTCCCACAGAAAAGTACTAACAGTAATGTTTAGGCCACATTTCAAGTGCAAGCAGCTTTAGAGGACTTCCTGGGAGAAATAACATGCAGGGTAGATATGGTTTCCCTTTATGCCAGTACTTTCACCGAGCTAATTACAACTCTCAGCAAAAAAAGTTGTGGACTGGCTCCCTACCGTTCCTGGCCACATTCACCTGTCCACATGTTTGTGGTTAGGCGGTCCTTCCCAGTAAGTGCACTGGGTAGGGCACGGCTATTGTTGTGGGACACTTGCTTGTGGAAGGCATAGATGATAACAGGAAAAATAATGGCAGCTGGGGACCGAGTATGGATACCCTGTCACCGCCGCCATAAGATTGTGGGCAGCTTCCGCCTCCACAAGCCTAAAAGGCCATATTTCAAGTGCAAGCAGCTGCCTAGAAATCTGGCAGTTTAGTGTTGCGGCCTGTGGGTAAGTGGGTGACTGGCCTCATACTTGCACTTGCATTCCAAGTAACAGAAAACTAAGCAGATGGTGGCCTCTATCATGATCATGGCCTCACCTCGGCACTATGAACTCTCCTGAAGGAGAAGCCAGGGCCCTCCGGAGGAATCTCCGGTTCTCTGGTGGGCCCGTCCAACCCTGCCGAAAAGCAGCCCTGGGTAGGAAAAGTGTGGAGGAATGTTCCACGACACTCTATGGCTGCTTTTTTAATGTGGATCGGTCATGCTTATGCATGTTATTTCTCAAAACGCATTACAGATCAGGCCATTGTCGAACTCTGTATTCAAGAAATTAAATGCGCAAAGAAAGATGCTTGTGTGTCAAAGCACCACCGACATGTGCGAGTTGATGTTGGACGGGCTGCCATTGCTACTGCAACAAGCTCAATTACAGGACTTCCTGGAAGAAATGACACACAGGGTAGATACGGTTTCCCTCTATGCCAGTCCTTTCACCAAGCTAAATACAACTCTTAGCAAAAAAAGTTGTCGACTGGCTCCGTACCATCCCTGGCCACAATCACCTGTCCATGTGTTTTGTGGTTAGGCGGTCCTTCCCAGTAAGTGCACTGGGGAGGGCACGGGTAATGTTATGGGACCCGTGCTTGTGGAAGGAGTAGGCGATACCGGGAAATATAGCTGCGGTTGGGGACCGAGTATGGACACCCGGACGCCGCCAACATGAGTTTATGAAAAGCTTCTGCCTCCACGAGCCTAGAAGGCCACATTTCAAGTGCAAGCAGCTGTCAAAAATTTGGCAGTATAGTATTGCAGCCTGTGGGTGGGTGGCTGCTTGTATACTTGCGCTTGCATTCCAAGGAACAGGGTAGGGACAACTGAAAGATGCAGTGGGACAAGGATGTGGACGGTGATTGCTGCAAGTCTGCAACGACAGGTGCATGACGGGAGGCATCTTCGCATGCGCCCAGAATCACTTATGATGGGCACACTTTTAGGCAGTGACCTGGGAGTCAGAGATGCTTCCAGAGGTCTTCCCATGCTGTTCCCATGTCTTTTCAGCACTGTAAGCATGTGTCTAATGATGTGTCATGCACCACATGGCCAGATTAGGTTGTAAAATGTTAAAATGACATTTCCTGTTGAATGCATTTGACTTGGTTGAAAGCAATGCAAAAGTTCAAAAACACATCAAAAACGCTATGTGTGACCATAGCCCAAGGTGTGGAGGAGTATTTTTGTTTTTGGTTATTTATTTTGCCTTATATACAAGTCATTACGCTGGAAAGGATGTCCCTTAACATATTTCCCAAGAAAATCCATTTTGATTTCGCTTTTGTATGTTTTACTTGTGAGTCCGTAAAAGTGGCGTAATACTCTGACCACATTGTTGACAGCAGTGATCTGGGAGCCAGAGATGCTTCCAGTTGTCTTCCCCATGCTGTTCCCATGTCTTTTGAGCACTGTGCCCATCGATTTGGGCAATTTTTAGGCCCTCTGCAGACTGCCGGGGGGAGCCGCCTGAAAAATGCTCGATTTTCCCATAGACTTACATTGGTCGAGCACCCAAGTATTCCAATTTGCTCGACACGAGCAACGAGTACCCTAGCATTTTAGTGCTCGCTCATCACTAATCAGGAGACATTTGGCCACTGAATCACTTTCAGCCTATTCCTCGTGAAAATTCAACAATGTGTGTTTTGGATTATTGTCATGTTGGAAAAGTGCACACCTACCAAGGGCATGGAGTGATGGAAGCATTTTATCTTTCAATACAGATCAGTGCATCAGTGAATTTATGATACCATCAATGAAATGTAGCTTCCCGACACCAGCAGTACTCATGCAGCCCCACATAAAGACACTGCCACCACCATGTTTCACTGTAAGCACCATGCATTTAGAAAAATTAGTTTAGAAAAATTCCTGGTGCCAACATTTTATTAATGGCATCATGAATTCAGAGATGTATTGCTCTACTTTGAAAAAGAAAATGCTGCCTTAGGTAGACGTGCACTTTTGTAACATGACAATAATCCAAAACATATCAGTTGCATTTCAGAAGAATGGGGTGAAAGTGATTCAGTGGCCAAGCATGTCTCCTAATCTGAACCCAATCAAACACCTATGGGGATTCTGAAGAGATAAGTTAAGCATCACTCTCTAACCAACATCCAAGCTCTAAAAGAGGTCATTCACAAAGAATGGTAAAAAAAGATGTTGCAATATGTTGCCAACTTGTTAATTCCATGTATATAAAACTTGGTGCTGTCCTTAAAAATCATGGAGCTCATACAAAATACTAAATATAGTTGTTTATGATGTTGGGTGTATTCATTTGTGCACCAACTAATTTGAGTTAAAATAAAGTTACATAATTGCTCAGTGAGATATAGATTAAAATCTTTATTCAAAGAGGGTGTACTCACTTATGCTGAGCAATGTAAATGGCAAAACTCTATGGTTATCAAGTAATTATTGCATACATAAAAGTTAAGTAAAAGGGCATTTAAAATAAACTGCAATATTTTAAATATAGAAGATGTATTTTGGAAAAGCAATTAGATGTTAATTTATAAATATTCTGTGTTACAGAAATAAAAATAAAAGTTTGTTTAGTTTGGAGAAAATATTTATTGCTCAATATGAAATATTTGCTTCTTTTTGATTCAGATAGAAAAATGACCCACTTTTAAAAATGTTAATGGTTAGATAGTCTACAGACCATTTCTGCTTTATTTCCAGAGCCTCAGGGTTTTTAAAAACCAATAAAGCTCCTGAGTTGTGCATAAGTCAGGTGTTATGGAATTTTGGCAAGAATGTGTGAAATATAATACTGTAAATGAAAGAAAAAGACACTTTTAAGATAGATGGGATGATGTCCACATATAATATATTGCACAAAACTTCATTCCCAACAGGGCTTTTAAAATTTTAGTAGATATGAATTTCCCTTGAACAATATATTTTCCATATTACGTTAATAATAATATATTATGTCATTTGAATAGTATGTTGCATCTTTTTGACACCAAGTGTCAAAGGATTTAAAATGGATGTTGGAATTTAATAACAGACAGAAAAGGATCTGGTCATTGACAGTAGGTTTAAAGGGAATGCACAGCATCTCCAAAACTTACATATTTAAATTCATTGTTTTACTATAAATATATTGCTAAGAGATCTATATAAAGAAACACTGCTCCTTACATTAATGTTTTCATCCTCTTAACATATTGCTGTCATCATATTATATAACACTATTAGTGTTGAGCCACCCCCGTAGTGTTCGAGTTCGGTTCGGTTCGTCGAACACCCGTGTGTTCGCCGAACTGTTCGTCGAACTGTTCGTCGAACACCTTCGAACACCGTTAAAACCAATGGCAGGCAAACAAAAACACATAGAAACACATAGAAAACACCTTCAAAGGTGTCCAAAAGCTGACAAACTGCTCAGAAGACACAACTAACACATGGAAAAGTGACAAGTACATAAAGTCATGCGAAAATAAAAGAGGTGGAGGAGTAAAAGGAGGGGGAGACACAGATATAGGCATGTCATGCCCTTCTAAAATCCAAAAAGTGAGAAGCCGAGACGGCCAGTCCGCTCCTGCCCGTGCCACCTCCGTGTCGCCGGGTTTGTGCCAGAGCCGCGGTGAACCCTGATGGCCAGCCCCCCTCTCCCAATACTGGTGCCTGTCCGCTGGTGGGTCGAGCGAGCCCCCCTGTGGTGGAGGCAGCTCTAAGCTTTTTAATTTAAATTGTCTCTCTAATTTGAATGAATACACTTTAAATCCATTTACAAGGATCTATTGGAGGGCAAGTCTCATGCCAGCAGCCGCATAATTCCAGCTCCAGTAGCGTCCACTAAAGCTGCTGCAGTTAAAAAGCTTTTATAAGGATCGAGCTCGGCTGTCCACCGCAAGGCATCCTACTGCCAGTCACAGCCCCTATGCCTTGGGGTGCCTCCTGATGCTCTTCACTGAGTATCCCATGGTCCCGAAGCATTTCCTTTGAAAAAATTAAGTGTCTAAACTACAGGTGGTGTAGCTTGCTTAACAGCCGGGATAATCCGCTGACTAGCAGACACTGCTACCAGGCACAAAGTATTTCCTGGGCTAGATGCAGTTAAAAATTTCTAATTAGATACTCTCGTTGGATGCTGAGAAAGCATTCCATAGAGTCTCCTGGCACGCCATATATGAATCTCTTAAAAAGCTTGGGGTAGGGGTCTAGGGGACCCTTTTATAGCCAAAATCACGGCCCTGTATCGCAATACGTCACCTAGGCTGAAGATAAATGGAACTGTAGCACCCTGAGGGCTCGGTTGCTACAGACGTATTGCACCTCACCCAGAGGTGTGATATCTCACTCTCAGGTAAGGATGGAGTGTGGATCAGGACCCGTCACCTGCATGCATTACACCACATTGCCGTGGGGCAGGGCGACCAATATGCCCCTGAGATGGGCACGACAGTCCCTGTCCCTGGCTGGAGTGGGGGGAGGGAACACTGAGGAAGGGGAACCCTGTAGTGCAGGAGCAGGGAGGAAGCAGTTCCTGGGTGCATTGAGAAGGGAGTATAAAAGGTGGGCACCATCTTAGTTCAGTGCAGAGAAGTCTGAGCAGAAGTGGCAGGGAGCAGGGGCTCTGCATGAGCTCTGCTCCGGAGGCGGGCCTAGTAACAGAGGCCCAGGCCTGGAAGAGGGAGAAGGAAGGAAGAGGAGCGGAGAAGGCTCCAGGAACGAGGAATGAAGGGATCCCAGGGGTGCGGACGGGCGAGTCGCCACCGCACGCCCGAATCCACCTGCGTGGAGGGGTCAGGCCAAAGGGGGAGACCGGTCCCCGAACTAGTGGAGGCAGGAAACGACCCTCAGCTAGAAACCGGAGGCTCTGACATTTTATGTGGCGCAGCCCCTCGCTACACCCGCTAGGAAGGCACCACATAGGGTCAGGGAAAATGGCGCCAAGTTTACCAAGAGGAGGCCCGAGGCAGCCGGACAGAAGTGTTGGTAAGAAAGGCCAGACAAAGGACACACAAAGGGGGTCCTGTGAAGTGCTCCAAAGTTATCTGGGAGTTGTCTGAGCCCCTCACCTGGTGAGCACAGTACGACGTGGGCAGCCGTTACCTGCAGACGTGGTCTGGATAATAAGAACTGTGAGTAAAGGCCCTGGACTGCATCACTGACTCCGTGTCGTTACTGCTGCTGCCCTGCACCATCACCCCCATCCTCCGCATACACTGCCCTGAGGCTATACTCCTCCCGTGGGGAGTTATGCTACGCTCTGCTGCACCCACAACACCAGCCTCAGCGGTCTGCCCTGTAGCGGCGGTTCACTCTGACCGCAATCCACGGGTGGCGTAGTCGGACATTTAAACATCAAAACCACATAAATAGTTCCGCCACTGGTTTGACCGCCCTGAGCCACGGAACCGGGTCGCCGCCACGAAGACTACAACCACCAGCATCCACCAAAAAGGGTCCGGCTCCGGGTGTCCCAAGGCCCAGGGGGTGCGTCAGAACATTTTCATCACCTTTCACAATCACCAATGGGACAAGGCAGGGATGTCCTCTGTCCCCTCTCTTATACATCCTAGTGACGGAGCACCTGCTCTCATCAATTCGCCATAACCCCAATATTAGGTGGATTGAGGTGGGAGGCACCGAGTACAAGTGCTTTCTGTTTGCTGATGATGTCCTAGTATATATCACTCAATCACATATATCCATCCATGCTGTTATGGCTGAAATAGATCACTTTGTTACATGGTAAAATTTTAAAATCAATGCAGCGAAGTCTGAGGCCCTCGATGTCTCCCTCCCCAAATCCATATAGGATTCCATCCAGTCCAACTTTCCCTTTGCCTGACCCTCACAGGGTATCAAATACTTAGGAATTCCTATTCATAGAGACCTCTCCCATCTATGTTATCTTAATTTTGCGCCCTTTATTGAACAATTCCATACAGACCACGGTTGGCAAGTTAGAACTGTAAGATTCACTACGTGAACCGCTGGTGTTTTGTGGAAAAGCACATGTACACCGCGTTCCAAATTATTATGCAAAAAGTGTTTAGGAGTGATAAGGGAAGAATTTGTTTGTTTGTCAGTTAAACTCATTGATGGTGATGTGTGTCAGGGCTCTTTATATCACTGTAAGCAATTGCAGACACCTGTGCTAATTAGTTTGGCAGGTGTGTCCAATGAAAGGCAAGACTACTTAAGAAGGCTCTCTCACATTATTAAGCAGCCTACATTTTCTGCCAAAATGGGAAAGAAAAAGGATGTGTCGGCTGCTGAGAAGCAACAAATTGTGGAGTGTTTAGGTCAAGGCATGACTACAATCAACATTGTGCGATGATCAGGATGAAGTGTCTTGGCAATCAAGAAGTATGTAGCTGATTCACAGTACACACGTGTGCGTGCTGATAAGGGCAAATTGAGGACTCTTTCCTACAGGCAATTACGTCAGGTTGAAAGAGCAGCGGCAAAAAAGCCTTGTCATAGCAGCAGACAAGTTTTTGAAGCTGCTTGTGCCTCCAACGTCCCCCAAACAACAAGATGCAGGGTCCTTCAGAGGTTTGCAGCTGTGCATATGCCATCCTGTCGACCTCCTCTATCCACTTCACACAAGCAGAAACGGCTCCAGTGGGCCAAACATTACATGAAGACTGATTTCAAAACTGTTTTGTTCACGGATGAGTGCCGTGCAGCGCTCGATGGTCCAGATGGATGGAGTGGAGGATGGCTGGTTGATGGACACCCCACGCAAACACGGCTACAGCGCCAACAAGGAGGAGGTGGAGTAATGTTTTGGGCTGGAATCATGGGGAGAGAGATTGTCGGCCCCTTTAGGATCCCTGAAGGCGCTAAAGATGAACTCCATAATGTATGTGGATTTTCTCAAACAGCACTTCCTGCCATGGTTCAAGAAGAAGAACCGTGTATTTCACAGCAAGATCATTTTTCTGCATGATAATGCACCATCTCATGCTGCACATAAAACATCTGCATCTCTGGCTGATATGGGCATAAAAGGGGACAAACTTATGGTGTGACCCCCATGCTCCCCTGACCTCTACCCCATTCAGAACCTTTGGAGCATCATTAAAAGGAGTGTCTATGACGGCGAGAGGCAGTTCACATCTAAGCAACAGCTCTGAGAGGGTATTCTGTCCTCATGCAAAACAATTGAAGCAGAAACCATCCAAAACCTGACAAATTCAATGTACGAGAGAGTTCAGAAGCTCCTTTCGAACAAGGGGTCCTATGTGAAAATGTAACATCACCTAGAATAAAGTTTTGAGTTGAAAACTGTTTGATTTCAGTTTCTAACAACCTGCTAATGCTTATAATTTCAAAAATGACCATTTTTTTGGTCTTTATTAAAATGAAAAGGTTGATCGAAAAGTTTGGGGGATCTAAGAGTGTGGCAACCCAGTAGTCATGATTACTTCGAATTCTGACAATATGAGGGTCATGCTGCAGGTAGTGCAGCAAGAAGGCACTTATGTGTCTTGCGCATCTCGGAGCCCCAAAATTATTTTCCGGGCTAGATGCAGCTAAAAATTATTTTTAATTTTAAATCTGGTGGAGCTTATTATAGATGGCCTAATAGGATCAGTGCTGCACACTGCTACAAAGCCCAAATTATTTTCCAGTCAAGATACAGATAAACATGATTAGTAATTTGAAAGCTTAAAACGTTTGGTAGTGTGATTTTAACCAATCATCAAGCTTTTACTCTCCCCAGGATGACACAGGGGTAGAAAAGTCGTTTCGGATCCATGATTTGTTCATCTTTATGAACGTGAGTCTGTCTACATTATCAGTGGAGAGCCGCGTGCGCTTATCTGTCAGCACACCACCAGCAGCGCTGAACACAAGTTCAGACAGAACGCTGGCTGCGGGGCATGACAAGATCTCCAAGGCGTAAGTGGCTAGCTCCGGCCATTTATCCAGATTGGAAGCCCAAAAAGAGCAAGGGTCCAGTGACACAGTCGTGGCTTCAATGTTTACTTGGAGATACTCCTGTACCATCGTCTCTAGGCGTTGACTATGTGTCAGACTTCTTGTCTCCTGTGGCCTTGCAAAGGATGGGCTAAAAAAGTGGTGAAATGATTCCGCAAAATTGATGTTACCAGCAGATACTGTGGTTCTGTTACGGTTTGAGTGCTGAACACTTGACGGTCCCACGGTTGGCAAGTTGGAACTGTGAGATTCACTACGTGCACCACTGGTATTTTGTGGAAAAGCACATGTAAGATTCTGCAACAGTCTCTGCTGATACTCCTGCATGCGTGCATCCCTTTCTATGGCAGGAATAATTTCTGCAAATTTACTTTTGTACCGGGGATCTAACAGTGTGGCAACCCAGTAGTCAGGATTATTTCTAATTCTCACAATTCGAGGGTCATGTTGCAGGTAGTGCAGCAAGAAGGCACTCATGTGTGTTGCGCATCCAGGAGCACCAAGTCCCTGTTGTGTTGGTGGCGAGATAACAATCATGCTTCCTTCCTCTGTCCTCTCCCCCCAACCTCGCACAACAGAAATGTGATCAAGGTCTCCCTCATCTGATGAGTCTTCTATCAGTTCGTCCTCCACTTCTTCCTGGGCTACTGCACCTTCCTCACTAGTTTGGCTGCTACCATGCGCCCTGGTAAAACCATCTCCCCCACCCTCACATGCCTGCCGCCTTGGTGCTGCCGACCTTCTGGACCTTGCAGATGTTAGCCCTTCCGCATACAACTCCTCCTCCTCTACTTCCTCCACCTCCTCTTGTGCCACCACCTGACTCCGAATTCTGTTTAACATGTGCTCCAGCATGTAAATCACCGGAATAGTCATGCTGATAATGGCATCGTCAGCACTAAACATCTTCGTCGCCATTTCAAAACTGTGCAGAAGGGTGCATAGGTCCCTGATCTGAGACCACTCCTCCAGCGTGATTTGCCCCACCTCTGAATATCGTTGGCCCAGGCTACACGTCAGAACGTATTGCACCAGGGCTTGTCGGTGCTGCCACAGTCGCTGCAACATGTGCAGAGTTGAATTCCACCGGGTAAGCACATCGCATTTTAGCCGGTGAAGTGGCAGGCCAAACGACTTCTGTAGAGATGTAAGTCGCTGAGCTGCGGGATGCGAACGGCTGAAGTGAGCACACAGCGACCGTGCCCTCTGCAGAAGGCCATCTAGTCTGGGATAGTGGGCTAAAAATTGCTGGACAACCAGGTTCAACACGTGAGCCATACAAGGCACGTGTGTGACATTGCCCCGGCGAAGGTTTGCAGCATTGTCGCACACGGCCTTCCCTGGTTTCAGGTCCAGTGGAGACAACCATTCATGAAATTGGTTCTCCAGAGCTGACCACAACTCCTCAGCTGTGTGACTCACATTTCCCAGACATTTCAATGTAAAAACCGCCTGATGACGTTGAGCCCTACTGCCAGCATAGTAAGGAGGTGTGCAGGATCCCTTCTGCGCAGTTAGAAAGCTTGTGGCATGACCAGACAGGCTTTGGGTGCAGGTGGAAGACCGAGAGGAGGTTGAGGAGGCAGAAGCAGTGGAGGAACTTTGACATAAAGAGGATTGACGCACAACTCGTGGGGACGGCAAGACTTGGACAGCAGCCCCTTGTCCTGCTGTCACCATAGTTACCCAGTGCCCAGTCAGCGACATGTAACGCCCCTGTCCATGCCTACTCGTCCAAGTGTCTGTGGTGAAATGCACCCTGTCACACACAGAGTTTCTCAAAGAAGCGGTGATGTTGTGTGCGACATGCTGGTGGAGCGCAGGCACACCTTTCTTTGAGAAGTAGTGCCGACTGGGCATCTGGTACTGGGGCACTGCGACGGACATAAGGTCTCGAAAATCCTCTGTGTCCACCAGGCGGAAAGGCAGCATTTCTGTAGCCAAGAGCTGAAATTCAACCTCTTAGCTTTCTCATGGCTAGGAGGAAATGGTCTTTTACTTGTCCACATCTGAGGGACCGAGGGCTGGCTATTGTGCTTAGATGGGGTTGATAAGGGTGTCCCCGGCAAACTGCCGGTCTGTGAGGGAGATGCAGGCGGACATGTTAGGTTGCCTTCATCCAAAGGTGGTGCTATCGATGTAGGACAGCGCTCAACACCAGCTGGTGTTACCACCTCCAAAGAAAATGATGACCTGCCAATCACGCTGGCTGTTGCGGGTAAAGAGGTGGCAGGTCTGCGCCCCAAAACAGGTGTGACTGCTGTCCCCCCAGTCACAGAGGATGAAGAGGCCGCGGATGCACAAGATATGGCAGACGGTGGTTGGCCCGGCCGGCTAGGCCGCATTGTAGCACACTGAGCTTCCCACTGCAACTTATGCTTCATGTCCATGTGCCGGTTCATGCATGAAGTACTCTAACTATGTATTTTTTGGCCTCTACTTAGCTTTTGCTGACAAATGTTACAGATAACACGAGTTGGGTCATCTTTATCGATCTGAAAAAATGCCCAGGCTATGCAAGGCTTAGCACCCATGCGACCTGAAGAGCCACCACGACTTGTGGTGAGAGGCAGAGTTGTGTTTGAGGATGCAGTTGTTGACGTGCTTCCAGTACTACGTCTCTGTCCAGGAAGGCGCAACCTGACCTCGTCGTCACTAGCATCTTCCTCCACCTCCTCTGCTGACCTCATCTCTTAGCTGACTGTGGGTTGACAGTAAGTGGGATCTCCGACCTCATCATCATCACCCTGTGCGTTATCACACCTGTCGTCCTCAGAGCCAACCTGTTCCTGCCCTGACAAAAAACTAAAGTTGTCGCTCCAATCAGGTATTTGAGTCTTATCATCGTCTTCCTCATTGTCTCCACCAACAGGAGTTACAGTTTGGGAATGAGGGTCTACATTATGGTCAGAACCTTCTGCGTCTGGTCCTGGATCCGACTCATAAAGATTCTGGGCATCAGTGCAGATCATTTCCTCGTCTGGATTCACAGAAGCGCTGGAGTCGACCTCTGATTCCCAGGCTATAGTATGAGTAAACAGCTCTGCAGACTCAACCATCTGTTCTACCTCATACTCAGACGGGCAGCTGGAGATTTGGGAGCTGTGAGGAAGCAAGTGCGATTTGGGTGACACCTTTGAGGACTGGAGTATTTGTGATGTTGAAGTTGATGTGGAGGAGAGCCCACTTAAAGGAGCACTTGATATCCGTTGAAGCACCTGCTGTTTTTGTGCCTCATCTGGAATTTGTAGCGATTGGCGTGGCCGTAAGAAAGGGATCTTATCACATTGTCCGCTAAAAGAAGTAGACATTTTAGTTTGGCTGGAAGATGGTCTTTCTTCTGCAGATGTTACTGTTGCTTTAACACCTACCCCACGGACACAACCTTTTTTCCCCTTCCCAACACGCCTATTCCCCTTTCCACCAGCAGCAGGTCTTTTTCCACTCATTTTGGTGGTTAACTAATTCACAACTCTGGAGTTGTTTGCACAAAAAAACAATGGATGGTAACCGAGCAGAGCTGAGTGGCCAAACTGTGGTATTAGGCCAAAACTATTGGCTGGGTTAGATGCAGAAAAAAATTATTTTGAATTTGCAACCTGATGGAGGTCAGTATAGATGGACTAATAGAACAAGACCCACACACAGCTAGAAGCCCAATATTTTTTCAGAGGTAGATGCAGAAAAAAATATATTCAGTTTGCAACCTGATGGAGGTCAGTATAGATGGATTAATAGAACAAGACCCACACACAGCTAGAAGCCCAATATTTTTTCAGAGGTAGATGCAGAAAAAAATATATTCAGTTTGCAACCTGATGGAGGTCAGTATAGATGGACTAATAGAACAAGTCCCACACACAGCTAGAAGCCCAAATATTTTTTCAGAGGTACTGTAGATGCAGATAAAAATTAGTTTTAATTAGCAACCTGATGGAGGTCAGTATAGATGGACTAATAGAGAAAGTCCGACACACTACTAGAAGGCCAAATATTTTTTCAGAGCTAGATGCAGAAAAAAATTATATTCAGTTTGCAACCTGATGGAGGTCAGTATAGATGGACTAATAGAGAAAGTCCGACACACTACTAGAAGGCCAAATATTTTTTCAGAGGTAGATGCAGAAAAAAATATATTCAGTTTGCAACCTGATGGAGGTCAGTATAGATGGACTAATAGAACAAGTCCCACACACTGCTAGAAGCCCAAATATTTTTTCAGAGGTACTGTAGATGCAGACAAAAATTAGTTTTAATTTGCAACCTGATGGAGGTCAGTATAGATGGACTAATAGAATGATGCTATGCCCAAAAGATTTTACTTCACTAGGTGCAGTAAAAAAATTGGTATTCTATACACAGGTGGTATATCTTGCAACACAGATAGGCTACTCCACTGATTAACACACTCTGCAATAGGCCAAAAAGGATTAGCTTTGCTATATTCAGCCAAATGCTGTGAAAAAAACTTGCACAGCACTGGCACAGACCTGCCTGGCAAAAACTGATAGGAACTCATGTAACCTAGTCCTGAAAAGGACTGCAATTACAATTAGTCTTTACTCCCACAACCGATCTATTTAAGAGCACAGACCTCCCTGATAAAAGTCGTAGGAAATGCTGTAACCTAGTCCTTAAAAGGACTGCAATCACAACTATTTCCTACTCCCAAGCTATCTGTATATTTGTGCGAAAATTGGCTTGAAATTAACAAGGTATAGCGCACACAGCAACAGCGGTGCCGTCTAACACGCAGCTGCAGCAGTGAGAAAATGGTGGCGACGGGGAAAATGGCTTGGTCTTATAGAGCAAGGACATGTGACATACACTGCCAATGACACATGCCCTTGCTTGTGTGAAAAAAAGCACTTCGCTCCGTGTGTGCGCTGCTGATAGGCTGACAGATTGCACCTCCCCACTGTAAATGCGGGAAAGAGAAAAAAAAATGGAGATCTTCATTGTTCCTGCAGAGATCCATCCCCTGCCCCTCCCCCCACCCCGCTGTACACTCAAACTGCGTATTAACATTAATTTTCATCATTACTGAGAAAAAATCCAGTTATGATTTTGGTGCACGAACAGTTATCGAACATAACCTCGAACAGCCGAATTTTTCTCAAATTGTTCGTGTTCGCCGAACGGCTCGAACACCGCCCAAAACAGCTCGAATTTGAGATTGGCGAACAGTTCGAGTAGAACAACGCTCATCTCTAAACACTATTTATCCTCTTATTATATTGCTGTCATCATATTATATAGCACTGTGCACTTGCAATTGCTCATTTTGCCTTTCTACTCAGCTAATTCTTCTCTTTTCTCTGCTCTATGTAGAAATAGGAAGCTTTTATCATTGCCCTTTTCAACTCCTGACCCAGCTGCTCCATTCACCCCCCTGCCTTGGCCTTTTGCAGTGACTCATGAGTCATGCAGGGAGAATTGACATCCTGTTTCTACACAGAGCTTAAAAGGATTTAGCTAGTCAGTTTTTAATTATGTGATGTCATAAATCTAATAAAAAATAGAACATTTAGATGGGTAGAAGGGCAAAATGAGCAATTGTAAGTACACAGTGCTATATAATATGATGACTGAAATATTTTAAGTGGATAAAAAATTTGATGGAAGGAGGTGTGCTTCTTTAATGATGTATGCAGTAACATCTGATGACAGATTCTTTTTAACAACAGCTTTATTGTTCAGCAACAAACAAGGGGCTTTAAGGGGAATTTGGTAGCAGGTTTTTGCTACCTCATCTGAATGCACCATAATGTAGGAAAAGAGACACTGAATGTAAGGATGTATCACTTAATTGACTGGATGCAGCAGTTGTGACACAATCAGAGCTCTTAGATACAGCATGAAGCAGAGCTGAGAAAGCTAACCCCACCCACACCAGACTCTGTATGTACTTTGTATATTGACAGCGAGCTGCTTATCACAGTAGGGAGCGGAGTTGGCTGGCTTATCACGCAGCAGCTAGTCACAGCAATGATAATGTCTTAGTGATAAAACTTTCATTTTAAGAAAATAACAGCACACAGCCTAATAAGTGACACAATGTTGAATTCAATGTTTTAATCCCTACCTCATTCTGTCCTCAAATTACATAGCAAAAACCTGCTGACAGATTCCCTTTAATCTATTACTTTCTGTAGATTCTACTAATCTTTGTTTCTATTCTGCTGATTGACTGCTATTTATTTCTGCTACAATAAAGCATAAATATATTGCATGATTGATTATACAGAGAATGCTGAAAGGGGTGTACACTCACTATGACTATTTTCATAAAGAGTTGCACTAAAAAAAGAACAAACAGAAGTATTCTCATCAATAAACTTTCATTTAAATAAAAGTGGTGTCCACTAATGCGATATTTATGATTTACCCTAGAGATGTCATCATTATCCGATCAGCGGGTTCTGACACCCGGCATACCCAACAATCGGCTGTTACCAGCTTTGGCATCAGTTGGATATAAGCAGTGTATAGCATGGAACAACACTGGGCTCTGTACACTGTTTTGTGACTGCTCCAATGTACTGCAAATCAGATATTATTAATTTCTTAACCCAAAGATAAATATCTATTTTAGTTGAAAAATCAAAACATGAAATTAGTAAATATATTATATTTTATTATTCACTTACACTCAAAAAT
Source organism: Phyllobates terribilis (assembly GCF_046119375.1). Classification (NCBI taxonomy): domain Eukaryota; kingdom Metazoa; phylum Chordata; class Amphibia; order Anura; family Dendrobatidae; genus Phyllobates; species Phyllobates terribilis. Next base: position 344,308,321 of record NW_027362767.1, on the reverse strand, counting down.
CATAAATTTTAGAATTTCTAGGCCTCTTCCCTTCTGAGCCTACTATGTGCGCAAACAGCACACGTATCATAGAATCATAGAATCATAGAATGGTAGAGTTGGAAGGGACCTACTGGGTCATCTGGTCCAACCCCCTGCTCAAAGCAGGATTCACTAAATCATCTCAGACAGATGTCTGTCCAGCCTCTGTTTGAAGACGTCCATTGAAGGGGAACTCACCACCTCTCGTGGCAGCCTGTTCCACTCATTAATCACCCTAACTGTCAAAAAGTTTTTTCTAATATCTAATCTGTGTCTCCTCCCATTTAGTTTCATCCCATTGCTTCTAGTCTTTCCTTGTGCAAATGAGAATAATGATGATCCTTCTACAATGTAACAGCCCTTGACATATTTGTAGACAGCTATTAAGTCTCCTCTCAGTCTTCTTTTTTGCAAGCTAAACATTCCCAAATCCTGCAACCGTTCCTCATAGGACATGGTTTGCAGACCAGTCACCATTCTGGTCGCTCTTCTCTGAACTTGCTCCAGTTTGTCTATGTCTTTTTTAAAATGTGGTGCCCAAAACTGTACACAGTATTCCAGATGAGGTCTGACCAAAGAGGAGTAAAGACCGATAATGACTTCACGTGATCTAGACTGTATGCTTCTGTTAATACATCCCAGAATTGTATTTGCCTTTTTTGCTGCTGCATCACACTGTTGACTCATGTTCAGTCTATGATCTATTAGTATACCTAAGTCTTTTTCACATGTACTGTTGCTTAGCTCTATTCCTCCCATTCTGTATATGCTTTTTTCATTTTTATTGCCCAGATGTAGTACTTTGCATTTTTCCGTGTTAAAAACCATTCTGTTGGTTGCTGCCCACTGCTCCAGTTTATTTAGGTCTTTTTGAATCCTCTCTCTCTCTTCTCTAGTATTAGCTATCCCTCCTAGCTTTGTGTCATCAGCAAATTTAATCAGTTTACCCTCAATTCCTTCATCTAAATCATTGATAAAGATGTTGAACAATACAGGTCCCAGGACGGAGCCCTGTGGTACCCCACTTGAGACATTCATCCAGCTGGATGTGAAGCCATTTACAACCACCCTTTGAGTCCGATCACTAAGCCAGTTATGAATCCACCTAACAGTTGCCTGGTCCATTGCATACTTGGTCATTTTTTCAATAAGGATGGTGTGAGATACTTTGTCAAATGCTTTGCTGAAGTCAAGATATACTATATCTACAGCATTTCCCTGATCCACCCAGTCAGTGATTCTGTCATAGAAGGAAATTAAGTTAGTCTGACATGACTTGTTAGTTACAAACCCATGCTGACTCTGGTTAATCACTTCATTCTTATCCATGTACTTACATACATGTTGTTTAATAATTTGTTCAAAGATCTTTCCTGGTATAGAAGTCAGACTCACCGGCCTATAGTTCCCTGGGTCCACCTTCTTCCCCTTTTTGAAGATAGGAACTACATTTGCTCTTCTCCAGTCTTCTGGGACTTCTCCTGTTCTCCAAGAATTTTCAAAGATTATGGAGAGTGGTTCTAAAATTTCTTCTACGATCTCCTTCAGTACTCTGGGGTGTAATTCATCTGGACCTGGAGACTTGAACTCATTCATGTTAGCTAAATATTCCCTCACAATCTTTCTGTTTACAGATAACTTGGATTCCTCTATTCCTTTAAAAGGACAGTGAAGATCAGTTGATGTTACATTTTCTTTCTGAGAGAAAACAGATGCAAAATAGGAATTAAAAAGTTCGGCCTTCTCAACATCCTCTCTTACCATTTCTCCATTTTCATCCTGTAAAAATCCTATAGCATCTTTGACTTTTCTTTTACTTTTGACATACCCCCAAAATCCTTTTTTATTGCTTTTGACATCTCTTGCAAGCCTTAATTCATTGTCAGCTTTAGCTAACCTGATACGTGCCCTGCAGGATCTGCAGACTGCATTATAATCTTCTTTAGATATGCCTCCCTCTTTCCATTTAATAAACATTTCTTTCTTTCTTTTTAGCATGTGTTTAAGTTCTGTGTTCATCCATCCTGGTTTCCTTAAATGCTTCCCATTCTTCCTACTTTTCGGGATTGTTAACGATTGTGCTTTGAGAATCTCATTTTTAAAAATTTCCCAACCTTCCTGGACATTTTTGTCCTTAAGGACATCCAGCCATTGGATCCCTCCTATTCTCTTTCTGAGTCTCTTAAAATCTGCCTTTCTAAAATCTAACCTTGAAGTTTGAGTCTTCACATGTCTTCCTCCTCTAGTTATCCAAAATTCTAGAATAGCATGATCGCTGCCTCCTAGGGTCCCAGCCACCTTTACCTCCTCAACCATTTCCTCCCTGTTTATAAGGATTAGATCCAAAGTAGCAGATCCCCTTGTTTTCTCCCCTACCTTTTGGAAGATAAAGTTGTCAGCAAGAGAGGATAAGAATTTGCTAGACCTGTTAGTTTTACTTGAGAGAGATTCCCAACAAATGTCTGGATAGTTGAAATCTCCCATGACCACTACGTCATATTTTTTGGAGAACTTGGTCATTTGATACATAGAGTTCATCCATATCTTCAGCTTGCCCAGGTGGCCTGTAGTAAATGCCTACAATGGTGTCCTTTCCATTGTTCTCTCCTTGTATTCTTACCCAAACAGTTTCCACAGAACTCCCAGTCTCTGAAGCTTCAATCTCTGTGCAGATATACGCTTTTCTAACATACAATGCAACACCTCCTCCTCGTTTATCAAGTCTGTTTCTTGCAAATAAGTTGTATCCTTTTAGCCTTTTATTCCAATCATGTGTATCGTCCCACCAAGTTTCAGTGATTCCAATGACATCATATTCCTTTTCCTGCATTAGTAGTTCCAATTCACCTTGTTTGTTGCCCATGCTTTGTGCATTTGTATAAAAACATTTTAGTTTGTGATTGGTTTCTCTTCCTCGCATATTTTTATTATTTAAATTGTTTTGTCTTTGTTCTTCTTTTCCACTTCCAGTAGCAGAGATCTCAATAGTATTTGTCAGCTGTATGGCTTTTTCTGGCCTTTTGCTTCCCTTCCCACATTGTTCTAGTTTAAAGCTCTTCTGATGAGTGTAGCAAGGCGACTTCCAAATACATGTTTTCCAGTCTTCGTAAGGTGCACCCCATCTCTAGCAAGTAGTCCATCGTATAGGTAATTCATTCCGTGATCCAGAAATCCAAATCCTTGTTGACGGCACCATCGACGTAGCCAGTTGTTCACCTGTAGAATCTTATTCCACCTCATTGTTCCATGGCCATCCACTGGGAGGATGGATGAGAAGACCACCTGCGCTCCCAATTCTTTCACTTTCTTGCCTAAGTCTTCAAAGTCACTGCAGATGGTTTCCAGGTCCTTTCTTGCGGTGTCATTTGTCCCCACATGTATTAGCAGGAATGGGTAGTGATCTGTAGGTCTGAAGAGTCTTGATATCCTGTCAGACACATCTTTAATTTTTGCTCCTGGAAGACAGCACATTTCTCTTGAGGTTATGTCTGGTCTGCAGATAGCGGCCTCTGTTCCTCTTAACAGGGAATCCCCCATGACCACCACTCTCCGTTTTTTCTTCACAACATTCTTCTTTCTCCATCCAGGAGGATTCTGAGGGCTTACAAGGTTATTCATTGCTGGCAAAGTCTTATTTTGCTGTATTTCTTCATGGTTCTCCTGCGTGAGAGCCTGGTACTGGTTCCTGAGCAGTATGGGTGCTGACTGCCTCTCGATCCTCCTGCTTCTGTGGGTCACATGCTTCCATTCCTCTGTTTCGTCAGATGCGGTTCGAATTTCTTCTCTTTCTGAATCATGAAGAGATAATTCTGCTCTGTCTAAGAACTCTTCACCTTCCTTAATGATTTTCAAGGTAGTTAACCTCTCTTCTAGATTTTGCAACTTTTCCTCCAACAGGGACACAAGCTTACATTTCTGGCATGTGAAGTTTGGCTTTTCCACTGGCAAGTCTGTGAACATGTAGCAGGATATGCAGCTCACCAAATGGCTCCTTCACTCTTCCATGTTCTTATTGTTAATGTTCTGAAAACAGTGAAAAAAGCTTAAAAAAAAAAGCTTCAAAATGTGCGCGCCGGTAGGCGCGCGGTTTACCGATGTCCTCTTTTCAGCTCCAACAGCCAAAATCCAGTGTTCTTTGAGCTCGTGGAGACTCTTCACTTACCCCAAAATGCAGTGGGAATATGCAAATTATCTCCTCAGGACTCCTCCCCTGGTTTACCGATGTCCTCTTTTCAGCTCCAACAGCCAAAATCCAGTGTTCTTTGAGCTCGCGGAGACTCTTCACTTACCCCAAAATGCAGTGGGAATATGCAAATTATCTCCTCAGGACTCCTCCCCTGGTTTACCGATGTCCTCTTTTCAGCTCCAACAGCCAAAATCCAGTGTTCTTTGAGCTCGCGGAGACTCTTCACTTACCCCAAAATGCAGTGGGAATATGCAAATTATCTCCTCAGGACTCCTCCCCTGGTTTACCGATGTCCTCTTTTCAGCTCCAACAGCCAAAATCCAGTGTTCTTTGAGCTCGCGGAGACTCTTCACTAGAGATGAGCGTTGTTCTACTCGAACTGTTCGCCAATCTCAAATTCGAGCTGTTATGGGTGGTGTTCGAGCCGTTCGGCGAACACGAACAATTTGAGAAAAATTCGGCTGTTCGAGGTTATGTTCGATAACTGTTCGTGCACCAAAATCATAACTGGATTTTTTCTCAGTAATGATGAAAATTAATGTTAATACGCAGTTTGAGTGTACAGCGGGGTGGGGGGAGGGGCAGGGGATGGATCTCTGCAGGAACAATGAAGATCTCCATTTTTTTTTCTCTTTCCCGCATTTGCAGTGGGGAGGTGCAATCTGTCAGCCTATCAGCAGCGCACACACGGAGCGAAGTGCTTTTTTTCACACAAGCAAGGGCATGTGTCATTGGCAGTGTATGTCACATGTCCTTGCCCTATAAGACCAAGCCATTTTCCCCGTCGCCACCATTTTCTCACTGCTGCAGCTGCGTGTTAGACGGCACCGCTGTTGCTGTGTGCGCTATACCTTGTTAATTTCAAGCCAATTTTCGCACAAATATACAGAAAGCTTGGGAGTAGGGAATAGTTGTGATTGCAGTCCTTTTAAGGACTAGGTTACAGCATTTCCTACGACTTTTATCAGGGAGGTCTGTGCTCTTAAATAGATAGGTTGTGGGAGTAAAGACTAATTGTAATTGGAGTCCTTTTCAGGACTAGGTTACATCAGTTCCTATCAGTTTTTCCAGGCAGGTCTGTGCCAGTGCTGTGCAAGTTTTTTTCACAGCATTTGGCTGAATCTAGCAAAGCTAATCCTTTTTGGCCTATTGCAGAGTGTGTTAGTCAGTGGAGTAGCCTATCTGTGTTGCAAGATATACCACCTGTGTATAGAATACCAATTTTTTTACTGCACCTAGTGACGTAAAATCTTTTGGGCATAGCATCATTCTATTAGTCCATCTATACTGACCTCCATCAGGTTGCAAATTAAAACTAATTTTTATCTGCATCCACAGTACCTCTGAAAAAATATTTGGGCTTCTACCTGTGTGTGGTACTTGTTGTATTAGTCCATCTATACTGACCTCCATCAGGTTGCAAACTGAATATATTTTTTTCTGCATCTACCTCTGAAAAAATATTGGGCTTCTAGCTGTGTGTGGGACTTGTTGTATTAGTCCATCTATACTGACCTCCATCAGGTTGCAAACTGAATATATTTTTTCTGCATCTACCTCTGAAAAAATATTGGGCTTCTAGCTGTGTGTGGGTCTTGTTCTATTAATCCATCTATACTGACCTCCATCAGGTTGCAAACTGAATATAAGTTTTTTCTGCATCTAGCGCTGAAAAAATTTTTAGCCTTCTAGTAGTGTGTCGGACTTTCTCTATTAGTCCATCTATACTGACCTCCATCAGGTTGCAAACTGAATATAATTTTTTTCTGCATCTAGCTCTGAAAAAATATTTGGCCTTCTAGTAGTGTGTCCGACTTTCTCTATTAGTCCATCTATACTGACCTCCATCAGGTTGCAAATTAAAAGTAATTTTTATCTGCATCTACAATACCTCTGAAAAAATATTTGGGCTTCTAGCTGTGTGTGGGACTTGTTGTATTAGTCCATCTATACTGACCTCCATCAGGTTGCAAACTGAATATATTTTTTTTCTGCATCTACCTCTGAAAAAATATTGGGCTTCTAGCTGTGTGTGGGACTTGTTGTATTAGTCCATCTATACTGACCTCCATCAGGTTGCAAACTGAATATATTTTTTTCTGCATCTACCTCTGAAAAATATTGGGCTTCTAGCTGTGTGTGGGTCTTGTTCTATTAATCCATCTATACTGACCTCCATCAGGTTGCAAACTGAATATAATTTTTTTCTGCATCTAGCTCTGAAAAAATATTTGGCCTTCTAGTAGTGTGTCGGACTTACTCTATTAGTCCATCTATACTGACCTCCGTCAGGTTGCAAATTAAAACTAATTTTTATCTGCATCTACAGTACCTCTGAAAAAATATTTGGGCTTCTAGCTGTGTGTGGGACTTGTTGTATTAGTCCATCTATACTGACCTCCATCAGTTTGCAAACTGAATATATTTTTTTCTGCATCTACCTCTGAAAAAATATTGGGCTTCTAGCTGTGTGTGGGACTTGTTGTATTAGTCCATCTATACTGACCTCCATCAGGTTGCAAACTGAATATATTTTTTTCTGCATCTACCTCTGAAAAAATATTGGGCTTCTAGCTGTGTGTGGGTCTTGTTCTATTAATCCATCTATACTGACCTCCATCAGGTTGCAAACTGAATATAATTTTTTTCTGCATCTAGCTCTGAAAATATATTTGGACTTCTAGTAGTGTGTCGGACTTTCTCTATTAGTCCATCTATACTGACCTCCATCAGGTTGCAAACTGAATATATTTTTTTCTGCATCTACCTCTGAAAAAATAAGTGGCCTTCTAGTAGTGTGTCGGACTTTCTCTATTAGTCCATCTATACTGACCTCCATCAGGTTGCAAATTAAAACTAATTTTTATCTGCATCCACAGTACCTCTGAAAAAATATTTGGGCTTCTACCTGTGTGTGGTAATTGTTGTATTAGTCCATCTATACTGACCTCCATCAGGTTGCAAACTGAATATATTTTTTTCTGCATCTACCTCTATAAAAATATTGGGCTTCTAGCTGTGTGTGGGACTTGTTGTATTAGTCCATCTATACTGACCTCCATCAGGTTGCAAACTGAATATATTTTTTTCTGCATCTACCTCTGAAAAAATATTGGGCTTCTAGCTGTGTGTGGGTCTTGTTCTATTAATCCATCTATACTGACCTCCATCAGGTTGCAAACTGAATATAATTTTTTTCTGCATCTAGCGCTGAAAAAATATTTAGCCTTCTAGTAGTGTGTCGGACTTTCTCTATTAGTCCATCTATACTGACCTCCATCAGGTTGCAAACTGAATATAATTTTTTTCTGCATCTAGCTCTGAAAAAATATTTGGCCTTCTAGTAGTGTGTCCGACTTTCTCTATTAGTCCATCTATACTGACCTCCATCAGGTTGCAAATTAAAAGTAATTTTTATCTGCATCTACAATACCTCTGAAAAAATATTTGGGCTTCTAGCTGTGTGTGGGACTTGTTGTATTAGTCCATCTATACTGACCTCCATCAGGTTGCAAACTGAATATATTTTTTTTCTGCATCTACCTCTGAAAAAATATTGGGCTTCTAGCTGTGTGTGGGACTTGTTGTATTAGTCCATCTATACTGACCTCCATCAGGTTGCAAACTGAATATATTTTTTTCTGCATCTACCTCTGAAAAAATATTGGGCTTCTAGCAGTGTGTGGGTCTTGTTCTATTAATCCATCTATACTGACCTCCATCAGGTTGCAAACTGAATATAATTTTTTTCTGCATCTAGCTCTGAAAAAATATTGGGCTTCTAGCTGTGTGTGGGACTTGTTGTATTACTCCATCTATACTGACCTCCATCAGGTTGCAAACTGAATATATTTTTTTCTGCATCTACCTCTGAAAAAATATTGGGCTTGTAGCTGTGTGTGGGACTTGTTCTATTAATCCATCTATACTGACCTCCATCAGGTTGCAAACTGAATATAATTTTTTTCTGCATCTAGCTCTGAAAAAATATTTGGCCTTCTAGTAGTGTGTCGTACTTTCTCTATTAGTCCATCTATACTGACCTCCATCAGTTTGCAAATTAAAACTAATTTTTATCTGCATCTACAGTACCTCTGAAAAAATATTTGGGCTTCTAGCTGTGTGTGGGACTTGTTGTATTAGTCCATCTATACTGACCTCCATCAGGTTGCAAACTGAATATATTTTTTTCTGCATCTACCTCTGAAAAAATATTGGGCTTCTAGCTGTGTGTGGGACTTGTTGTATTAGTCCATCTATACTGACCTCCATCAGGTTGCAAACTGAATATATTTTTTTCTGCATCTACCTCTGAAAAATATTGGGCTTCTAGCTGTGTGTGGGTCTTGTTCTATTAATCCATCTATACTGACCTCCATCAGGTTGCAAACTGAATATAATTTTTTTCTGCATCTAGCTCTGAAAAAATATTTGGCCTTTTAGTAGTGTGTCGGACTTACTCTATTAGTCCATCTATACTGACCTCCGTCAGGTTGCAAATTAAAACAAATTTTTATCTGCATCTACAGTACCTCTGAAAAAATATTTGGGCTTCTAGCTGTGTGTGGGACTTGTTGTATTAGTCCATCTATACTGACCTCCATCAGGTTGCAAACTGAATATATTTTTTTCTGCATCTACCTCTGAAAAAATATTGGGCTTCTAGCTGTGTGTGGGACTTGTTGTATTAGTCCATCTATACTGACCTCCATCAGGTTGCAAACTGAATATATTTTTTTCTGCATCTACCTCTGAAAAAATATTGGGCTTCTAGCTGTGTGTGGGTCTTGTTCTATTAATCCATCTATACTGACCTCCATCAGGTTGCAAACTGAATATAATTTTTTTCTGCATCTAGCTCTGAAAATATATTTGGACTTCTAGTAGTGTGTCGGACTTTCTCTATTAGTCCATCTATACTGACCTCCATCAGGTTGCAAACTGAATATATTTTTTTCTGCATCTACCTCTGAAAAAATATTTGGCCTTCTAGTAGTGTGTCGGACTTTCTCTATTAGTCCATCTATACTGACCTCCATCAGGTTGCAAATTAAAACTTATTTTTATCTGCATCTACAGTACCTCTGAAAAAATATTTGGGCTTCTAGCTGTGTGTGGGACTTGTTGTATTAGTCCATCTATACTGACCTCTATCAGGTTGCAAACTGAATATATTTTTTTCTGCATCTACCTCTGAAAAAATATTGGGCTTCTAGCTGTGTGTGGGACTTGTTGTATTAGTCCATCTATACTGACCTCCATCAGGTTGCAAACTGAATATATTTTTTTCTGCATCTACCTCTGAAAAAATATTGGGCTTCTAGCTGTGTGTGGGTCTTGTTCTATTAATCCATCTATACTGACCTCCATCAGGTTGCAAACTGAATATAATTTTTTTCTGCATCTAGCTCTGAAAAAATATTTGGCCTTCTAGTAGTGTGTCGGACTTTCTCTATTAGTCCATCTATACTGACCTCCATCAGGTTGCAAACTGAATATATTTTTTTCTGCATCTACCTCTGAAAAAATATTTGGCCTTCTAGTAGTGTGTCGGACTTTCTCTATTAGTCCATCTATACTGACCTCCATCAGGTTGCAAATTAAAACTAATTTTTTTCTGCATCTACAGTACCTCTGAAAAAATATTTGGGCTTCTAGCTGTGTGTGGGACTTGTTGTATTAGTCCATCTATACTGACCTCCATCAGGTTGCAAACTGAATATATTTTTTTCCTGCCTCTACCTCTGAAAAAATATTGGACTTCTAGCTGTGTGTGGGTCTTGTTCTATTAGTCCATCTATACTGACCTCCATCAGGTTGCAATTTCAAAATAATTTTTTTCTGCATCTAACCCAGCCAATAGTTTTGGCCTAATACCACAGTTTGGCCACTCAGCTCTGCTCGGTTACCATCCATTGTTTTTTTGTGCAAACAACTCCAGAGTTGTGAATTAGTTAACCACCAAAATGAGTGGAAAAAGGCCTGCTGCTGGTGGAAAGGGGAATAGGCATGTTGGGAAGGGGAAAAAAGGTTGTGTCCGTGGGGTAGGTGTTAAAGCAACAGTAACATCTGCAGAAGAAAGACCATCTTCCAGCCAAACTAAAATGTCTACTTCTTTTAGCGGACAATGTGATAAGATCCCTTTCTTACGGCCACGCCAATCGCTACAAATTCCAGATGAGGCACAAAAACAGCAGGTGCTTCAACGGATATCAAGTGCTCCTTTAAGTGGGCTCTCCTCCACATCAACTTCAACATCACAAATACTCCAGTCCTCAAAGGTGTCACCCAAATCGCACTTGCTTCCTCACAGCTACCAAATCTCCAGCTGCCCGTCTGAGTATGAGGTAGAACAGATGGTTGAGTCTGCAGAGCTGTTTACTCATACTATAGCCTGGGAATCAGAGGTCGACTCCAGCGCTTCTGTGAATCCAGACGAGGAAATGATCTGCACTGATGCCCAGAATCTTTATGAGTCGGATCCAGGACCAGACGCAGAAGGTTCTGACCATAATGTAGACCCTCATTCCCAAACTGTAACTCGTGTTGGTGGAGACAATGAGGAAGACGATGATAAGACTCAAATACCTGATTGGAGCGACAACTTTAGTTTTTTGTCAGGGCAGGAACAGGTTGGCTCTGAGGACGACGGGTGTGATAACGCACAGGGTGATGATGATGAGGTCGGAGATCCCACTTACTGTCAACCCACAGTCAGCCAAGAGATGAGATCAGCAGAGGAGGTGGAGGAAGATGCTAGTGACGACGAGGTCAGGTTGCACCTTCCTGGACAGAGACGTAGTACTGGAAGCACGTCAACAACTGCATCCTCAAACACAACTCTGCCTCTCACCACAAGTCGTGGTGGCTCTTCAGGTCGCATGGGTGCTAAGCCTTGCATAGCCTGGGCATTTTTTCAGATCGATAAAGATGACCCAACTCGTGTTATCTGTAACATTTGTCAGCAAAAGCTAAGTAGAGGCCAAAAAATACATAGTTTGAGTACTTCATGCATGAACCGGCACATGGACATGAAGCATAAGTTGCAGTGGGAAGCTCAGTGTGCTACAATGCGGCCTAGCCGGCCGGGCCAGCCACCGTCTGCCATATCTTGTGCATCCGCGGCCTCTTCATCCTCTGTGACTGGGGGGACAGCAGTCACACCTGTTTTGGGACGCAGACCTGCCACCTCTTTACCCGCAACAGCCAGCGTGATTGGCAGGTCATCATTTTCTTTGGAGGTGGTAACACCAGCTGGTGTTGAGCGCTGTCCGACATCGATAGCACCACCTTTGGATCAAGGCAACCTAACATGTCCGCCTGCATCTTCCTCATAGACCGGCAGTTTGCCGGGGACACCCTTATCAACCCCGTCTAAGCACAATAGCCAGCCCTCGGTCCCTCAGATGTGGACAAGTAAAAGACCATTTCATCCTAGCCATGAGAAAGCTAAGAGGTTGAATTTCACCATCTGCAAGCTCTTGGCTACAGAAATGCTGCCTTTCCGCCTGGTGGACACAGAGGATTTTCGAGACCTTATGTCCGTCGCAGTGCCCCAGTACCAGATGCCCAGTCGGCACTACTTCTCAAAGAAAGGTGTGCCTGCGCTCCACCAGCATGTCGCACATAACATCACCGCTTCTTTGAGAAACTCTGTGTGTGACAGGGTGCATTTCACCACAGACACTTGGACGAGTAGGCATGGACAGGGGCGTTACATGTCGCTGACTGGGCACTGGGTAACTATGGTGACAGCAGGACAAGGGGCTGCTGTCCAAGTCTTGCCATCCCCACGAGTTATGCGTCAATCCTCTTTATGTCAAAGTTCCTCCGCTGCTTCTGCCTCCTCAACCTCCTCTCGGTCTTCCACCTGCACCCAAAGCCTGTCTGGTCATGCCACAAGCTTTCTAACTGCACAGAAGGGATCCTGCACACCTCCTTACTATGCTGGCAGTAGGGCTCAACGTCATCAGGCGGTTTTTACATTGAAATGTCTGGGAAATGTGAGTCACACAGCTGAGGAGTTGTGGTCAGCTCTGGAGAACCAATTTCATGAATGGTTGTCTCCACTGGACCTGAAACCAGGGAAGGCCGTGTGCGACAATGCTGCAAACCTGGGTGCGGCCCTTCGCCGGGGCAATGTCACACACGTGCCTTGTATGGCTCACGTGTTGAACCTGGTTGTCCAGCAATTTTTAGCCCACTATCCCAGACTAGATGGCCTTCTGCAGAGGGCACGGTCACTGTGTGCTCACTTCCGCCGTTCGCATCCCGCAGCTCAGCGACTTACATCTCTACAGAAGTCGTTGGGCCTGCCACTTCACCGGCTAAAATGCGATGTGCCTACCCGGTGGAATTCAACTCTGCACATGTTGCAGCGACTGTGGCAGCACCGACAAGCCCTGGTGCAATACGTTCTGACGTATAGCCTGGGCCAACGAGATTCAGAGGTGGGGCAAATCACGCTGGAGGAGTGGTCTCAGATCAGGGACCTATGCACCCTTCTGCACAGTTTTGAAATGGCGACGAAGATGTTTAGTGCTGACGATGCCATTATCAGCATGACTATTCCGGTGATTTACATGCTGGAGCACATGTTAAACAGAATTCGGAGTCAGGTGGTGGCACAAGAGGAGGTGGAGGAAGTAGAGGAGGAGGAGTTGTATGCGGAAGGGCTAACATCTGCAAGGTCCAGACGGTCGGCAGCACCAAGGCGGCAGGCATGTGAGGGTGGGGGAGATGGTTTTACCAGGGCGCATGGTAGCAGCCAAACTAGTGAGGAAGGTGCAGGAGCCCAGGAAGAAGTGGAGGACGAACTGATGGAAGACTCATCAGATGAGGGAGACCTTGATCACATTTCTGTTGTGCGAGGTTGGGGGGAGAGGACAGAGGAAGGAAGCATGATTGTTACCTCGCCACCAACACAACAGGGACTTGGTGCTCCTGGATGCGCAACACACATGAGTGCCTTCTTGCTGCACTACCTGCAACATGACCCTCGAATTGTGAGAATTAGAAATAATCCTGACTACTGGGTTGCCACACTGTTAGATCCCCGGTACAAAAGTAAATTTGCAGAAATTATTCCTGCCATAGAAAGGGATGCACGCATGCAGGAGTATCAGCAGTGACTGTTGCAGAATCTTACATGTGCTTTTCCACAAAATACCAGTGGTGCACGTAGTGAATCTCACAGTTCCAACTTGTGAAACCGTGGGACCATCAAGTGTTCAGCACTCAAACCGTAACAGAACCACAGTATCTGCTGGTAACATCAATTTTGCGGAATCAGTTCACCACTTTTTTAGCCCATCCTTTGCAAGGCCACAGGAGACAAGAAGTCTGACACATAGTCAACGCCTAGAGACGATGGTACAGGAGTATCTCCAAGTAAACATTGAAGCCACGACTGTGTCACTGGACCCTTGCTCTTTTTGGGCTTCCAATCTGGATAAATGGCCGGAGCTAGCCACATACGCCTTGGAAATCTTGTCATGCCCCGCAGCCAGCGTTCTGTCTGAACGTGTGTTCAGCGCTGCTGGTGGTGTGCTGACAGATAAGCGCACGCGGCTCTCCACTGATAATGTAGACAGACTCACGTTCATAAAGATGAACAAATCATGGATCCGAAACGACTTTTCTACCCCTGTGTCATCCTGGGGAGAGTAAAAGCTTGATGATTGGTTAAAATCACCCTACCAACCGTTTTAAGCTTTCAAATTACAAATCATGTTTATCTGTATCTTGACTGGAAAATAATTTGGGCTTTGTAGCAGTCTGCAGCACTGATCCTATTAGGCCATCTATACTAAAGCTTCACCAGATTTAAAATTAAAAATAATTTTTAGCTGCATCTAGCCCGGAAAATAATTTTGGGGCTCCGAGATGCGCAAGGCACATAAGTGCCTTCTTGCTGCACTACCTGCAGCATGACCCTCATATTGTCAGAATTCGAAGTAATCATGACTACTGGGTTGCCACACTCTTAGATCCCCCAAACTTTTCGATCAACCTTTTCATTTTAATAAAGACCAAAAAAATGGTCATTTTTGAAATTATAAGCATTAGCAGGTTGTTAGAAACTGAAATCAAACAGTTTTCAACTCAAAACTTTATTCTAGGTGATGTTACATTTTCACATAGGACCCCTTGTTCGAAAGGAGCTTCTGAACTCTCTCGTCCATTGAATTTGTCAGGTTTTGGATGGTTTCTGCTTCAATTGTTTTGCATGAGGACAGAATACCCTCCCAGAGCTGTTGCTTAGATGTGAACTGCCTCCCGCCATCATAGACACTCCTTTTAATGATGCTCCAAAGGTTCTGAATGGGGTAGAGGTCAGGGGAGCATGGGGGTCACACCATAAGTTTGTCCCCTTTTATGCCCATATCAGCCAGAGATGCAGATGTTTTATGTGCAGCATGAGATGGTGCATTATCATGCAGTAAAATGATCTTGCTGTGAAATACACGGTTCTTCTTCTTGAACCATGGCAGGAAGTGCTGTTTGAGAAAATCCACATACATTATGGAGTTCATCTTTAGCGCCTTCAGGGATCCTAAAGGGGCCGACAATCTCTCTCCCCATGATTCCAGCCCAAAACATTACTCCACCTCCTCCTTGTTGGCGCTGTAGCCGTGTTTGCGTGGGGTGTCCATCAACCAGCCATCCTCCACTCCATCCATCTGGACCATCGAGCGCTGCACGGCACTCATCCGTGAACAAAACAGTTTTGAAATCAGTCTTCATGTAATGTTTGGCCCACTGGAGCCGTTTCTGCTTGTGTGAAGTGGATAGAGGAGGTCGACAGGATGGCGCATGCACAGCTGCAAACCTCTGAAGGACCCTGCATCTTGTTGTTCGGGGGACGTTGGAGGCACAAGCAGCTTCAAAAACTTGTCTGCTGCTATGACAAGGCTTTTTTGCTGCTGCTCTTTCAACCTGACGTAATTGCCTGTAGGAAAGAGTCCTCAATTTGCCCTTATCAGCACGCACACGTGTGTACTGTGAATCAGCTACATACTTCTTGATTGCCAAGACACTTCATCCTGATCATCGCACAATGTTGATTGTAGTCATGCCTTGACCTAAACACTCCACAATTTGTTGCTTCTCAGCAGCCGACACATCCTTTTTCTTTCCCATTTTGGCAGAAAATGTAGGCTGCTTAATAATGTGAGAGAGCCTTCTTAAGTAGTCTTGCCTTTCATTGGACACACCTGCCAAACTAATTAGCACAGGTGTCTGCAATTGCTTACAGTGATATAAAGAGCCCTGACACACATCACCATCAATGAGTTTAACTGACAAACAAACAAATTCTTCCCTTATCACTCCTAAACACTTTTTGCATAATAATTTGGAACGCAGTGTACATGTGCTTTTCCACAAAACACCAGTGGTTCACGTAGTGAATCTTACAGTTCGAACTTGCCAACCGTGGTCTGTATGGAGTTGTTCAATAAAGGGCCCAAAATTAAGATAACATAGATGGGAGAGGTCTCTATGAATAGGAATTCCTAAGTATTTGATACCCTGTGAGGGCCAGGCAAAGGGAAAGTTGGACTGGATGGAATCCTATATGGATTTGGGGAGGGAGACATCGAGGGCCTCAGACTTCGCTGCATTGATTTTAAAATTTTACCATGTAACAAAGTGATCTATTTCAGCCATAACAGCATGGATGGATATATGTGATTGAGTGATATATACTAGGACATCATCAGCAAATAGAGAGCACTTGTACTCGGTGCCTCCCACCTCAATCCACCTAATATTGGGGTTATGCCGAATTGATGAGAGCAGGTGCTCCGTCACTAGGATGTAAAAGAGAGGGGACAGAGGACATCACTGCCTTGTCCCATTGGTGATTGTGAAAGGTGATGAAAATGTTCTGACGCACCCCCTGGGCCTTGGGACACCCGGAGCCGGACCCTTTTTGGTGGATGCTGGTGGTTGTAGTCTTCGTGGCGGCGACCCGGTTCCGTGGCTCAGGGCGGTCAAACCAGTGGCGGAACTATTTATGTGGTTTTGATGTTTAAATGTCCGACTATGCCACCCGTGGATTGCGGTCAGAGTGAACCGCCGCACAGGGCAGACCGCTGAGGCTGGTGTTGTGGGTGCAGCAGAGCGTAGCATAACTCCCCACGGGAGGAGTATAGCCTCAGGGCAGTGTATGCGGAGGATGGGGGTGATGGTGCAGGGCAGCAGCAGTAACGACACGGAGTCAGTGATGCAGTTCAGGGCCTTTACTCACAGTTCTTATTATCCAGACCACGTCTGCAGGTAACGGCTGCCCATGTCGTACTGTGCTCACCAGTTGAGGGGCTCAGACAACTCCCAGATAACTTTGGAGCACTTCACAGGACCCCCTTTGTGTGTCCTTTGTCTGGCCTTTCTTACCAACACTTCTGTCCGGCTGCCTCGGGCCTCCCCTTGGTAAACTTGGCGCCAGTTTCCCTGACCCTATGTGGTGCCTTCCTAGCGGGTGTAGCGAGGGGCTGCGCCACATAAAATGTCAGAGCCTCCGGTTTCTAGCTGAGGGTCGTTTCCTGCCTCCACTAGTTCGGGGACCGGTCTCCCCCTTTGGCCTGACCCCTCCACGCAGGTGGATTCGGGCGTGCGGTGGCGACTCGCCCGTCCGCACCCCTGGGATCCCTTCATTCCTCGTTCCTGGAGCCTTCTCCGCTCCTCTTCCTTCCTTCTCCCTCTTCCAGGCCTGGGCCTCTGTTACTAGGCCCGCCTCCGGAGCAGAGCTCATGCAGAGCCCCTGCTCCCTGCCACTTCTGCTCAGACTTCTCTGCACTGAACTAAGATGGTGCCCACCTTTTATACTCCCTTCTCAATGCACCCAGGAACTGCTTCCTCCCTGCTCCTGCATTACAGGGTTCCCCTTCCTCAGTGTTCCCTCCCCCCACTCCAGCCAGGGACAGGGACTGTCGTGCCCATCTCAGGGGCATATTGGTCGCCCTGCCCCACGGCAATGTGGTGTAATGCATGCAGGTGTCGGGTCCTGATCCACACTCCATCCTTACCTGAGAGTGAGATATCACACCTCTGGGTGAGGTGCAATACGTCTGTAGCAACCGAGCCCTCAGGGTGCTACAGTTCCATTTATCTTCAGCCTAGGTGACGTATTGCGATACAGGGCCGTGATTTTGGCTATAAAAGGGTCCCCTAGACCCCTACCCAAAGCTTTTTAAGAGAATCATATATGGCGTGCCAGGAGACTCTATGGAATGCTTTCTCAGCATCCAACGAGAGTATCTAATTAGAAATTTTTAACTGCATCTAGCCCAGGAAATACTTTGTGCCTAGTAGCAGTGTCTGCTAGTCAGCGGATTATCCTGTCTGTTAAGCAAGCTGCACCACCTGTAGTTTAGACACTTAATTTTTTCAAAGGAAATGCTTCGGGACCATGGGATACTTAGTGAAGAGCATCAGGAGGCACCCCAAGGCATAGGGGCTGGGACTGGCAGTAGGATGCCTTGCAGTGGACAGCCGAGCTCGATCCTTATAAAAGCTTTTTAACTGCAGCAGCTTTAGTGGACGCTACTGGAGCTGGAATTACCGCGGCTGCTGGCATGAGACTTGCCCTCCAATAGATCCTTGTAAATGGATTTAAAGTTTATTCATTCAAATTAGAGAGACAATTTAAATTAAAAAGCTTAGAGCTGCCTCCACCACAGGGGGGCTCGCTCGACCCACCAGCGGACAGGCACCAGTATTGGTCGTCAGGGTTCAACGCGGCTCTGGCACAAACCCGGCGACACGGAGGTGGCACGGGCAGGAGCGGACTGGCCGTGTCGGCTTCTCACTTTTTGGATTTTAGAAGGGCATGACATGCCTATATCTGTGTCTCCCCCTCCTTTTACTCCTCCACCTCTTTTATTTTCGCATGACTATATGTACTTGTCACTTTTCCATGTGTTAGTTATGTCTTCTGAGCAGTTTGTCAGCTTTTGGACACCTTTGAAGGTGTTTTCTATGTGTTTCTATGTGTTTTTGTTTGCCTGCCATTGGTTTTAACGGTGTTCGAAGGTGTTCGACGAACAGTTCGACGAACAGTTCGGCGAACACACGGGTGTTCGACGAACCGAACCGAACTCGAACACTACGGGGGTGGCTCAACACTACTCTTCACTTACCCCAAAATGCAGTGGGAATATGCAAATTATCTCCTCAGGACTCCTCCCCTGGTTTACCGATGTCCTCTTTTCAGCTCCAACAGCCAAAATCCAGTGTTCTTTGAGCTCGTGGAGACTCTTCACTTACCCCAAAATGCAGTGGGAATATGCAAATTATCTCCTCAGGACTCCTCCCCTGGTTTACCGATGTCCTCTTTTCAGCTCCAACAGCCAAAATCCAGTGTTCTTTGAGCTCGCGGAGACTCTTCACTTACCCCAAAATGCAGTGGGAATATGCAAATTATCTCCTCAGGACTGCTCCCCTGGTTTACCGATGTCCTCTTTTCAGCTCCAACAGCCAAAATCCAGTGTTCTTTGAGCTCGCGGAGACTCTTCACTTACCCCAAAATGCAGTGGGAATATGGAAATTATCTCCTCAGGACTCCTCCCCTGCCACACAGGTGCACACGGACACGGTACTGTTTTTTCCGGTACCAGAAATATTAGGACATGTGAAACAGGCCTTACTCTGGACTCCATCTGACCTCTGTTTAGCAATGTCCTTTTTTTCAGAGGTTCACAAAACTGTGAACTGCCGATGGCAGTTTTATGCACGCCAAATAAAATGATGGACACCATGGGATCCCAGGCCAGACGGCGTCCATGGTGCCTCCATCTGCCTCATTACAGGGAATCTTCTGCCGTGGCTTCCGTCTGAATCACATATTTCAGAGATTTACACGGAAAGCGCAGTGAAAGCGCTCAGTGCAGAGCGCGGGATAATTGTGAGCCATATTGCGATCTTTGGGAGGTAGAATGAACAAATCAGCAGCAGGTGAAGAATTGGTTTTATTTATTTTTTACGCCGCTCCTCGTGCGGTATAAGTGATTAGACAACTTTATTCTTCGGGTCGGTGCGATTACAGTGATACCAAATTTTTATTGGGTTTTTATGTTTGGCAGCTGTCACACACCAAAAAACGTTTATTTTTTTTTGCAAAGACTAGTTTTTGCATCGCCATATTTTGAGAGCTATAATTTTTCCATATTTCAGATGACAGAGTCATGTAAGGGCTTGTTTTTTGTGGGACGAGTTGACGTTTTTATTGGCACAATTTTCGGGCACGTGACATTTTTTGATCGCTTTCTATTCCGATTTTTGTGAGGCAGAGTAAACAAAAAACAATAATTAAGGAATTGTTGGGGGGGGGTTCTTTTTATGCTGTTCCACGTGTTGTGAAATTTTCAAGGCAGCTTTATTCTTCTGGTCAGTACGTTTATAGTGATACTACTTTTATATCTTTTTTATGTCTTGGTGCTTTTACACAAAAACTATTGTATAGAAAAAATAATTTTTTTTGCATCACTTTATTCTGAGAGCTATAACTTTTTTATTTTTTGGCTGATGGAGCTGTATCGTAGCTTATGTTTTGAGGGACAAGATGACGTTTTAAGTGGTATCATTTTTATTTATGTTCGTCTTTTTGATCGCGTTTTATTTCACTTTTTGTTCGGCAGTATGAAGATAAAGCATTGTTTTTTATTTTTTTTTACCTTGTTCACTTAAGGGGTTAACTAGTGGAACGTTTTATAGGTCAGATCATTCCGGTGTACGCGGCAATACCAAATGTGCACTTTTATTGTTTATCTTTATTTTTTTTCATAATATTTATTTATGGGTACTATAAATATATACAGCTCTGGCAAAAATTTAGAGTCCACAGTAACATTTTCATTTTCTCTGATTTTTCTCTTTATAGGTATATTTTTGAGTAAAATGTACAGTGTTGTTTTATTCTATAAACTACTGACAACCTTTCTCCGAAATTCAAAGCTAAAAATTTTGTATTTATTTGCAGCAAATGAGAAATCGTCAAAATAAAAAAGAAACAGTGCTTTCAGACCTCAAATAATGCAAAGAAAACAAGTTCTTATTCGTTTAGAAACAACAATACTCATGTTTTAACTCAGGAAGAGTTCAGAAATCAATATTTGGTGGAATAAACATGATTTTTAATCACAGCTTTCATGCATCTTGGCATGTTTTCCATCAGTCTTTCACATTGCTTTTGGGTGACTTCATGCCACTCCTGGCGCAAAAATTTAAGCAGTTCTTCTTTGTTTGACGGCTTGTGAATATCCATCTTTCTCTTGATTACATTCCAGAAGTTTTCAAAGGGGTTCAGGTCTGGAGAATGGGCTGGCCATGACAGGGTCTTGATGTGGTGCTCCTTCATCCACACATTGATTGACATAGCTGTGTGGCATAGGGCACTGTCCTGCTGGAAAAAAACAGTCCTCAGAGTTGGGGAAAATTGCATGAGCAAAAGTAAGCAAGTGTTTTCCAAGGATAACCTTGTATGCAGCTTGATTCATACATCCTTCGCAAAAATTAACCTGCCCAATTCCAGCCTTGCTGAAGCATCCCCAGATCATCACCTATCCTCCACCAAATTTCACAGTGGGTGCAAGACACTGTGGTTTGTATGCCTCTCCAGGTCTCCGTCTAAGCAATAGACAACCAGTTGTTGGGCAAAGCTGAATATTAGACTCATCAGAGAATATTACCTTACTCCAGTCCTCTATGGTACAATCCTTATGGTCTTTGGCAAACTTCAGCCAGGCTCTCCTTTGCTTCTCATTGATGAAAGGCTTTTTTCTAGCTTTACATGACTTGAGGCCTGCCTCTAGGAGTCTGTTAAGAACTGTTCTTGCCATACACTTCACCCCAGTTACCATTTGCCATTCCTTTTGTAGGTCACTTGATGTCATCCTGCGGTTGCTGAGTGACATTCGAATAAAATGACGGTCATCCCGGTCATTGGAAAGTCGCTTTCGCTCTCTGCCGGTCTGTAGCTTTGTTGTCCCCAATGTCTGCTGCTTGACCTTGTTGTAATGTACTGCCATCTTCGAAATTTTAAGGATCGAGGCAACATGACGCTCACTGTATCCCTCTGCTAGTAAAGTCAGAATTGAGTCCTTCTATTCCTCACTCAAGACTTTTCAAGTCCTTTGGCATGGTTAAAAGTTAATTTTTCATTCAAATTACCTTTGGGCCATTCTTAGCACTTTTTTTGCCATCTAGCTTCTCCTATTGCAAGAGGATTGTGAAGACCACAGCAGTGTTTTTTTATAGTTTCCCTTGTCACATAAGATTTGGTTCAGAAGCACATTAAGTAGAATGAGGTGTACTTTGATTGGAATTCAACTGACACTGGAATGGAATGGCTGTCAGACATGTAGAGATGGTGATTTTTAGAAAACTGTGCAGTGGTCTCTTAATTATTTGCTAGAGCTGTATATATATATAATATATATATATATATATATATATATATATATATATATATATATATATACAGTACAGACCAAAAGTTTGGACACATCTTCTCATTTAAAGATTTTTCTGTATTTTCATGACTATGAAAATCGTACATTCACACTGAAGGCATCAAAACTATGAATTAACACATGTGGAATTATATACTTAACAAAAAAAGTGTGAAACAACTGAAAATATGTCTTATATTCTAGGTTCTTCAAAGTAGCCACCTTTTGCTTTGACGACTGCTTTGCACACTCTTGGCATTCTCTTGATGAGCTTCAAGAGGAAGTCACCGGAAATGGTCTTCCAACAATCTTGAAGGAGTTCCCAGAGATGCTTAGCACTTGTTGGCCCTTTTGCCTTGAATCTGCGGTCCAACTCACCCCAAACCATCTCGATTGGGTTCAGGTCTGGTGACTGTGGAGGCCAGGTCATCTGGCGTAGCACCCCATCACTCTCCGTCTTTGTCAAATAGCCCTTACACAGCCTGGAGGTATGTTTGGGGTCATTGTCCTGTTGAAAAATAAACGATGGTCCAACTAAACGCAAACCGGATGGAATACCATGCCGCTGCAAGATGCTGTGGTAGCCATGCTGGTTCAGTATGCCTTCAATTTTGAATAAATCCCCAAGCACCCCCACACCATAAAAACACATATTTTCAGTTGTTTCACACTTTTTTGTTAAGTATATAATTCCACATATGTTAATTCATAGTTTTGATGCCTTCAGTGTGAATGTACAATTTTCATAGTCATGAAAATACAGAAAAATCTTTAAATGAGAAGGTGTGTCCAAACTTTTGGTCTGTACTGTATATATATATATATATATATATATATATATAATTTTTTTGTTTCTCTGTTTCTTTGTTTTATTATTATTATTATTTTATTTATTTTTTTATATTTTTACAACTTTTTTCCCCTTTTTTTTACTTTTTTACTTAGTTCCACTACAGGACTTTCACTTTCTGCAGTCTGATCACAGTCATAAGGTATAGCAGTGCAGGATCACTGCTATACCTTATGACCTGTCAGCCTTGCAGACACTAGGGCTCGATCTGTGAGGTGTGACGTAATAATATGTACCTGGTCATTAAGACCCAGGGCACAGGAATTTATTGTTATGCCTCACGTCAGAAAGGGGTTAATATAGTTATGTGTGAGGATCAATGAAACGGATGTGCAAAATGGATGCTTTAATGCAGGCTTTCACTAGCAGGTTTGATAATGCCTAATACTATGTAAGTGCTGTGTATTACATGTGCAATCATAGGATTACTTATTCATGTCCGCTTGCAGAACTAATTCATATTGTTTAGAAAAAAAAGAAAAATGCAAAATCCTAGTTTTCACTCTAACTAATAGTTTCATGTGGAGCAGAACTAATTTGCTCTTCTCTATTGGCAACCAACAAGGTAAAGGAATTTGCCCCTTTAAGAAACCTTTTACCATATGCTCAATTAGCTGAAAATGAAACAATTTGAGCTTTACTTACCCTCGCTAAGTCCAGGATTGTGGATTTTGAAATCACAAATATAGCTTTGCAGTCTATTGCTGAACTCAACTGTTCATGCTGTTTACATCGGCAGAAGCACTGAGCTCAGTGATTGGCTGCAGCGCTGAGGACATGACATCACCGCTGCAAACAAAATATACTGAGGCTAAAGTGGAGACATAGCACTCTAGATGGGGAGGATAATTAAAGCTTAGTTTGCTTTTTCACAACTGAGGATACATGTAAAAAAGTTTTCTAAAAATGAATACTCCCTTTACTTGTTCTTTAATTGTACAATATTTAATCCATTTCTTTTAAATCTTTGAGAACAGATAAATGTAATTCTTATTTCTTTCTTTTTTTTTGGAAATTGTAAAATGAGCATCAACTATCTGTCACAATATTCTAGAACATGAAAGATTGGGAATAATTTTTTATCAAAAGCCGAATTTCTTATTTATATGGATGTACCCAGTACTGAAGTGTGTGAAGTAAAACAATATGTGCAAGGATTACATATTCACACTGATGTAACAAAAATAACAGTATTTTTTTCTGTTTTAGTAAAACTATTTGAAAGCTCTTTTCATGTTTGTAATTCCAAAAACAGATTTTTTTTGGGGCATGTTATTAAAGTTTCTGTCATGCTTGCAGACATATGTAAAATTTTGTATTATGTAAAGAAATAGCTATTAAAATAAATTACTTTTTACTTGCTGTCCTTAAATATAAAATGCATTACAATTGTTGTCAACATGAGGAGCATTCAATTGAGTTTCTCCTGTTCTCAACTTTAAACCAAGAATACTTTAGCTACAACTGTTTTGATCAATTAACTATTACTTAGAAAGGGAGCCTGTCAGGTTAAAAAATAATATAAAATTGCAGATATAGGGTAATCTACAAATTATTATCGTTATGAAGGTGTCTGGCGGCAATACTGAAAGTGTGGCACCCGGGAGAAAATGACCTTTACTTCTCCTGGGAACAGCCGGCTTTCAGTCATACAGTCACTCATATAGCAGTTACAGTAACCACTCACAGCAATAAGAGTGGCGCCTGTACACATGCCCAACACTGATTGACAGCTGGCCTGCAGTGCATCAGTGCATATCCAGCTGTCAGTCATTGATGGGGCATGCTCATAGTTGCCGCTTTTAGTGCTGTGAGTGATGACATTAAATGCTACCCACACACCTGTATGACTGAAAGCCAATGGCTCCCAGGAGAAATAAGGCAAATTTTCTCCTGGGTGTCACATTTTTAGTACTGGAGCCAAGCACCTTAAAAAAAATATTATCCTGCTGATTAACTGTATATCTGCAATAATTAACATTGACAGAAATTGAGGATTTATTCTATCCCATGAATTGTGTTTGATGCCGTGCCCTCCGAAGTTCATTTTCATTTTTATGTTTGCATTGTTCCCTCACCATCTTCAAAAAGCCAAAGAGCCATATTTTTTTTTTCCGAATTAAGTTTTAGTTTTGAATGAAACTATTCATCTTTCTATGTAATTTAATAAACAGCAGGAAGTAGTATGAAATGGTGAAAGAAATGCAATTCCCCCATAGTTTTTTGGGTTTTATTTTCACGTTCATTATTTGGTAAAAGTGAGCTGGAAGCATGATTCTCCAGGTCAGTAAAATTATGGCAATTCATAATTTTGTAAAATAAAAATAAATTCATTGTCACTAGAGATGAGTGAACCTTTCAAGGTTTGGTTCGGTTTGGCAAACTTCGCAATGAACTTCACTGAACAGTTTGTCGGAAATTTCATCTAACATTTCCAAACCACATTGAATTCAATGGGAGGCAAAACCAAATGCATAGACAACACCTTCAGGGGGGCTCAAAAGCTGTTAAAAGAGCTCAAATTAGGGGCAGATACCAGGAAAAGTTGCATCAATTGACCCAGAGTACAAATAGTATAATTGCACAGCATGGATGCATGGGACAGGGCCTGGGACAGCATTTCTAGCTTAAATATTGATCAGTAATAGGTGGATGAGTGACTGGTGTAAGCCTGTTGATCTGAGAATCCAGGAATCTTAAACACAACTTTACCTCAAAAGAAAAATCTGCCATATTATCTCTCAAAAGAAATGGGAAAATTGTTATTAGACCAACTGACAAGGGGGGTGGGATCGTTATACAGAATCAAAATGACTACTTGAAAGAAGCATATAATTTATTATCCAGTCCTACCCACTACTCCATGATACCCTCAGATCCTTTTCATCTATTCAAGTGAATTATACCAATCTTATCCATACAGCCTTTGACAAAGGCATATTAAATAAAAAGGAAAAAAAGTTCTTCATCATTACAGACCCCAGCAAGCCATTCCTTTATATCATTTACCAAAGGTTCACAAATCTTTAACAAATTCCCCCAGCCACCCTATAATTTCAGGAATTGGATCCCTCACTAGAAATTTATCATATTATTTAGACAATATCTTACAGACATATGTTAAAAATTTGCCAAGCCATCTGCAAGACTCTGCCCAATTTATAAGAATTTTACAGGAAGTTAATTGGGAAGAATCATTCATATTTCTTACTTTAGATATCTCAGCACTTTACACTAACATCAAGCACAGTATTCGTCTACAGTGTACCAACCAATTTCTAGAAACAGACCAAAAAATAAGTGAAGAACATAGAGCCTTCATCCTTGAAAGCCTTGAGTTCATTTTATGCAACAACTATTTTCTATTTCAAGATAAAGTTTCCCATCAAAAATGTGGCACTGCAATGGGGACAAGGGTAGGCCCAAGCTATGTCAACATATGTTTGAGAGCATTTGAAGACCTACACATCTACCAATCTAAATATTTTTTTACGAATATTTTGGTCTTTAAAAGATACATTGATAACTTTTTTTTATATGGAAAGGTAACTCAAATGCCATTTCCCACTTTATAGAGGGATTAAATTCAAATAATTGGGGCATTTCATTCACCCCGACTACGGGCAAGGATTCCATTAATTTTTTGGATTTAAATATCTCCTATCAGGAGAGCTCCATCATCACCAAAACTCATTTTAAGGAAGTCGATATGAATGGTTACATCCATTTCTCTAGTAGTCACCACAAGAAATGGCTAACAAACATCCCTTATAACCAATATCTACGGATTAGGCGCAATTGCAGTAATTTATGTGACTTTGATCAACAAGCTGATACTCTTAGGGAGCTATTCACTAACCAACGCTACCCTAAAAGCTTAATTTAGCGTGCCTACCAAAGGACCAGGGGGCTCACACAGAAACAAAATTTGGAACCCAGATCCCAGGACAATAAAAAGAGAACAAATGAGTTTGCAAGTAATTTTGTAACTACTTTTAATTCAGTTCATTTCCCTCTAAGGAAAGTGCTACAAAAGCATTGGCACATTTTACAAAAAGACCCTATACTGGGCCCCCTTATCTCTGATCAAGCACTGGTTACTTTCAGACGGGCACCCACTTTGAGAAATCTAATAGCTCCAAGTCACCTTAAGACCCTTGGAAGTACCTTGACACAGCAGACCTTGAACATGCAGCCCCCTGCCAGCTTTAAATGGAAAGCAAAAAAATGTCTATGCTGCAAATGCATTTTTCACAATGCACAATTTTTCAGGTCAAATAAAAAAGGAGAAACCTTCCCTTTAAAAACTGATATGACCTGTCAGACTCAATTCATAATCTACCTTATTGAGTGTAAATGTGGCCTGCAGTACGTTGGTAGGACAAAGCAAACTTTTCATAAAAGGCTCAATTCACACAGAGCTAACATAGCCAAAGGCTTTATGTATCATGGTCTCTCCAGACATTGTGCCAATGAACATGGCAAAGACACTGCATGTATTTCTATTGTCCCAATTGAGTTTATTTCCCCTGAAGCCCCTAACCGGATGGAGATCCTCAAAAAGAAGGAAATTTTTTGGATCTATAGGTTGAATACCTTAAAGCCTCATGGACTTAATGAGATCACAGAAGTTTTTATATGAGGTTGGCAAGTCTACGGATTATTATTTTTATTAGAGCCTTTTTTTATGTATTTTTATATTTTTACACATAATATTTTTAATTTATTATCATATTGTATACTATAATTGTCGTTTTTATTTTATTTATGCTTACCAGTGCAGATTCTCTTTGGTTTTATGAGGGTACACAACTTATCACAGAAATTTAGAGTGGCCTTATTTTTATATATTTTTATGTATTTTATATTGTTACTTTATATTCTAATTCTGTATGACTTTTTGATACTGAGCTTCTTTGTCGCAATTTTCACTATATATATATCTTCCTGTACTTTTATATTTTATTTACGTTCACCACATTTGCACTAACTTTATTTTTGCACACAATCTTCACTATAACCCAATGCTGAAACTCTGGAGCACTTCCTCTGAACACAAGCCGAGTTGTGTTTGTTTGTTGTTGTTTTTTTTTTTTTTCTTTTCCTATTTTCCTTTTCTCTTCTCAGTTTCACCCTGGATTCTCATATAGCCACATACCTAAATCTCCTGACTTTGGATAAATCAATCCCACTGTGAGACAAGATCTAATCTCGGTTGTCTCACTTTCTTGTATTTTTTAATTACTCTTTATGTTTACATTCCCTCACAATTCATATCTTCTTATCACCCTTTTTTTTATTTTTTTTATTTACATATCAATCTGCTCGATCAAGGTTTAACTTTGTTCCCTGCGCCCCTTCTCTATTTATTTATTTATTTCTTCTCTGCTTTATTAATCACTTTACCTCCCTTGTGCCTTGTGTCATCACCCTTTTTTTTTTTCTTTATTTCCTTTTTTTTTTTCCTTTCTCCTCGCTTCCTCCCCCTCCCTTTTAGGGGAGTTCCTTATGCTTTTTGGAGCCATTTTCTCCTAATTAAAGCCCTCAGTTGTTGTGTCCTGTTCATTTGGTTTTTATACCTTGAGAAAGACGCCGGACCGGCGCAGAAATGCATTGGTATTAATAAAAAGCGTCTTGGAATCCCAAGCCTCTTCATTCCCGCAGCGCAGCCCGCCTAAATGTGCCAGCTTCCAATTTTAGCCATTACCTTTGGAAGAACCATTTCCTCCAGCCACGGGGCAGCAGCAGCGTTTTTTGATACATTTATAGGTGTTGTGCCTGCACACAACACCTTTAGGTGAGTGCTACCATTGATTATACCTACCCCTTGCCAGACGGTATTGCCCTATTTTGTGTGCACTTTTGTCCCTCTTCAGAGCTTCTCAATACTGAAAGTTTGGCACCCGGGAGAAAATGACCTTTACTTCTCCTGGGAACAGCCGGCTTTCAGTCATACAGTCGCTCATGTAGCAGTTACAGTCACCACTCACAGCATTAAGAGTGGCGATTGTACACATGCCCAACACTGATTGACAGCTGGCATGCAGTACATCAGTGCAGATCCAGCTTTCAGTCATTGACGGGGCATGCTCATAGCTTTTAGTGCTGTGAGTGATGACATTAACTGCTACCCACACGCCTGTATGACTGAAAGCAAACGGCTCCCAGGAGAAATAAGGCAAATTTTCTCCCGGGTGTCGCACTTTCAGTACTGGAGCCAAGCACCTTCAAAAAAATATTATCCTGCTGATTAACTCTATATCTGCAATAATTAACATTGACAGAAATTGAGGATTTATTCTATCCCATGAATTGTGTTTAATGCTTTGCCCTCCGAAGTTCATTTTCATTTTTACGTTTGCATTGTTCCCTCACCATCTTCAAAAAGCCAAAGAGCCATATTTTTTTTTCCGAATTAAGTTTTAGTTTTGAATTAAACTATTCATCATACTATGTAATTTAATAAACAGCAGGAAGTAGTATGAAAAGGTGAAAGAAATGCTATTCCACCATAGATTTTTGGGTTTTGTTTTCACATTCATTACATGGTAAAAGTGAGCTGGAAGCATTATTCTCCAGGTCAGTAAAATTATGGCAATACTAAACTTGCAATTCATAATTTTGTAAAATAAAAATAAATTAATTGTCACTAGAGATGAGTGAACCTTTCAAGGTTTGGTTCGGTTTGGCAAACTTCGCAATGTTCACTGAACAGTTTGTCGGAAATTTCATCTTACATTTCCAAACCCCATTGAATTCAATGGGAGACAAAACCAAATGCATAGACAACACCTTCAGGGGGGTCCAAAAGCTGTTAAAAGAGCTCAAATTAGTGGCAGATACCAGGAAAAGTGGCATCAATTGACCCAGAGTACAAGTAGTATAATTGCACAGCATGGATGCATGAGACAGGGCTTGGACCAGCATTTCTAGCTTAAATATTGATCAATAACAGGTGGATGAATGACAAGTGTAGGACGGGTGATCTGAGAGCCCTGCAAAATTCAGGCAAAACACATGAAAGAGGTCCAACTTGGAGTCTAAACATTTCTAAAACTTAGGGGCAGAAACCAGGAAAAGTGGCATCAATCACAGTAGAAATTTTATAATGGCAGAGCAGCAGTCAGGCATGGGCCATGCATGAGACAGGGTGTGGGCCAGCATTTACAGCTTTGAATTAAAGTTCAAATTAAGAGGTGGGTGAGGGACTGCTGTAGGCATGCTGTGCTGGGAGTCTTGATACCTCATGCACAGCTAAAACTTATTTTCTGCTCATCCACACTCAGGTGGCACAAATATCAGCTTCGTAGACTACTATTGTTACAAAAATTTAAGGACAGTAACACAGGTAGTTGTTCAGTAGACCTTTCAGTCACATTACCACCTACCACACGTTCACCTCAAACACCAAGCCTATTCGTCCTTCCACCATGACGTCTCTTTTTCCCACTTTTCCCCTAGGCCCAGACCTGTCAGTCACCTCTCAATAAATTAGCAATCAGTATTTATTTGCTGAGACAGTCTGGCTGGACCACAGAATTAGCACAATAGTGTAGCATCGGCGTCTCTGCCCCGTGCTAGGCAGAGACGCCGTCCCTCTCACCTTCCCACTCCTGGCGCGGCGTTCTCCAGCGCTTCTCTCCCCGCTGCTTCCGGCACGCGCTCCTTCCCCGGCAGTGTGCTTAGGGCACGCGCGCTCCCCAGCACTTAAAGGGACCGCGCGCGCCGTCCTAAGGAGTCCCCGGCCAATTGCCGGAGGACCTCCCATTTATAAGGCACCTCCTCCAAAATGGAGGTGCCCGAGCTATGTTGTTTGCACTGTGTCTCACCTGTGCTTCAGCCCTCAGGTTCCGCTGCTAGCCTGACTTCCCGTCCTGCATGCCAGCCTGTTAATTGCCTAGTCCGTCAGACCGCTCACCTGGGAGCATCTTCTACTTACCTGCCTTGTCTGCCAGTCCGCTCACCTGGGAGCGTCCTTCAGTTACCTGCCTGTTACCTGCCTCGTCTGTCAGACCGCTCACCTGGGAGCGTACACCAGTTACTTGCCTGTTACCTGCCTTGTCTGCTGACTGCTCACCTGGGAGCGCCCACCAGTCACCTGCCTGTCTCCTGCCTCGTCTGTCAGACTGCTCAACTGGGAGCGTCCACCAGTTACCTGATTGTTTCCTGCTGTCTCAGTCTGCCCGCTCACCTGGGAGCGCCCGCCAGCTACCTGTCAGGTACCCGCCTCGCCTGTCTACCCAGAGACTGCCCCAGTCACTTGCCGTGACCACCTGCCTATCTACCCAGAGACTGCCCCGGTCACTTGCCGTGACCACCTGCCTATCTACCCAGAGATTGCCCGGTCACTTGCTGTGACCTCCTGCCTATCTACCCAGAGACTGCCCCCATCACTTGCCGTGACCACCTGCCTGTCTTCCCAGAGACTGTCCCCCGTCACCTGCCGTGACCACCTGCCCGCTTACCCAGAGACTGTCCCCGCTTCCTTACAAGGACTTCCCCCTTGTATTGCAGCTCAGAGGTTCCACTTCCCAGACCCGTTACAAATAGATTTAGATGCTGAAATGTGGACTGGTTTCTGGACCCGCACAATTAGCACAAAAGATTTAGATGTTGAAATGTGGATTGGTATTTGCACCACACAATTAGCACAAAGGATTTAAATGCTGAAAGCTGGACTGGTGTCAACACACACACTTAGCACATAGGATTTAGATGCTGAAATGTGGAATGGTGTCTGCACCACACAATTAGCACAAAGTATTTAAATGCTGAAATGTGGACTGGTGTCTGCTACACACACTTAGCACAAAGGATTTAGATGCTGAAATGTGGACTGCTGGCTGGAATATGGAATTAGCACAAAGGATTTAGATTCTGAAATGTGGACCCAGTCTCGACCACACATAAGCACAAAAGATTAAGATGCTGAAATGTGTACTGGTTTCTGGACCACACAATTAGCACAAAGGATTTAGATGCTGAAATGTGGACTAGTCTCTGGACCACACAAATAGCACAAAGGATTTAGATGCGAAAATGTGGATTGGTGTCTGAACCACACAATTGGCACAAATAATTTAGATGCTGAAATTTGAATTTCTGGCTGGACCACACAATTAGCAAAAAGGATTTAAATTCAGAAATATGGACTGTGTCTGGACCACATAATTAGCACAAAGGATTTAGATGCTGAAATGTGGACTAGTGTCTAGACCAAACAATTAGCACAAAGGATTTAGATGCTGAAATGTGGACTAGAGTCTAGAACACACAATTGCCACAAATGATTTACATTCTGAAATGTGTACTATGTCTGGACCACACAATTAGCACAAATGATTAGATGCTGAAATGTGGACTAGTGTCTAGACCACACAATTAGCACAAAGGATATAGATTCTGAAATGTGGACAGGTGACGGGACCACACAATTAGCACAAAAGATATAGATGCTGAAATGTGGACTGGTGACGGGACCACACAATTGTCACAAAGGATTTAGATGCTGAAATGTGGACAGGTGTCTGGACCACACAAATAGCACTTAGGATTTAGATGCTGAAATGTGGACTGCTGGCTGGAATACACAATTAACACAAAGGATTTAGATTCTGAAATGTGAACTGCTGTCAGGACCACACAATTAGCACAAAGGATATAGATGATGAAATGTGGACTGGTGGCAGGACCACACAATTAACATAAAGGATTTAGATGCTGGAAGGTTGATTTGACACCGGATCCTATCTATCTGATTTAGCTGACAATAAACTGCCTACTTATCTATATGACTACTTTCAGCAGCAGCAGCCTCACTACGCTGTTGCACTGACAAAATGGCATCAATGTCACATATACACTTTTTATATGGAGATGGACATCTGACTTCGGCAGCCAATAACACAAGCCCGTGTCTGGATGTAGCTGATTGGCTGCTGGAATCTCCAGATATTAAGGTAATAAAAAAAATAAAAAGAATGAATAACAGTCTGCCGCTCTTCTGACCTCTCTCCACACCCTCCCCTCATCAAAGACAACCCCGCGCTCATCATACAGCACCACTATCCTATCCAAAGTCCTAACAAAAGCATTAGCGGGAACTCAATCACTTACCGAACTTTGATCGAATTTTACCGATTTTGAGGAGAATACTCAGGCTTCTGAACATGAATCCAAGTCGTGCCGACTTTGAGATTGGTGAACGTTTTCTGAAAAAGTTTGCTCATCTCTAATTGTCACCAATTTCTAAGACCCATAACAATTTAATTTTTATATCAGTATAGCTATGTGAGAAATTTTTCTTTGCCCCATTTATTAAAATTTGAAGCACATATGTCGTTTGCAATTTTAGAGTTGTATGGTGACTAGAGATGAACAGTGTTCAACTCGAACTGTTCGCCAATCTCAAATTCGAACAGTTTTGGGCGATGTTCGAGCCGTTCGGCGAACACTAACAATTTGAAAAAAATTCGGCTGTTCGAGGTTATGTTCGATAACTGTTCGTGCACCAAAATCATAACTGGAATTTTTCTCAGTAATGCTGAAAATTAATGTTAATACGCAGTTTCAGTGTACAGCGGGGCGGGGGGAGGGGCAGGGGATGGATCTCTGCAGAAATAATAAAGATCTCCATTTTGTTTTCTCTTTCCCACATTTACAGTGGGGAGGTGCAATCTGCCAGCCTACCAGCAGCACACACACGGAGCGAACTGCTTTTTTTCACACAAGCAAGGGCATGTGTCATTGGCAGTGTATGTCACATGTCCTTACCCTATAAGACCCAGCCATTTTCCCCGTCACCACGATTTTCTCACTGCTGAAGCTGCGTGTTAGATGGCACCGCTGTTGCTGTGTGCGCTATACTTTGTTAATTTCAAGCCAATTTTCGCACAAATCTACAGATAGCTTGGGAGTAGGGAATAGTTGTGATTGCAGTCCTATTAAAGACTAGGTTAAATCATTTCCTATGACTTTTATCAGGCAGGTCTGTGCTCTTAAATAGATAGGTTGAGAGTAAAGACTAGTTGTAATTGCAGTACTTTTCAGGGCTAGGTTACATCAGTTCCTATCACTTTTTGCCAGGCAGGGCTGTTTTAGTGCTGTGCTAGTTTTTTTTCACAAATCCTTTTTGGCCTCTTGCAGTGTGTGTTAGTCAGTGGAGTTGCCTATGTGTGTTGCAAGCTACACCACCTGTGTATAGAATACCAATTTTTAACTTCATCTAGTGTAGTAAAACCTTTTGGGTATAGCATGATTCTATTAGTCCATCTATACTAACCTCCTCCAGGTTGCAAATTCAATATGATTTTTTTCTGCATCTAGCTCTGAAAGAATATTTTGGTTTGTAGCAGTGTGCGGGACTTGTTCTATTAGTCCATCTATACTAACCTCCACCAGGTAGCAAATTCAATATAATTTTTTTCTGCATCTAGCTCTGAAAAAATATTTCGGCTTGTAGCAATGTTTGGGACATGTTCTATTAGTCCATCTATACTAACCTCCACCAGGTTGCAAATTAAATATAATTTTTTTCTGCATCTAGCTCTGAAAAAATATTTCGGCTTGTAGCAGTGTGTGGGATTTGTTCTATTAGTCCATCTATACTAACCTCCACCAGGTAGCAAATTCAATATAATTTTTATCTGCATCTAGCTCTGAAAAAATATTTGGGCTTTGGCTTGTAGCAGTGTGTGGGACTTGTTCTATTAGTCCATCTATACTAACCTCCACCAGGTTGCAAATTCAATATAATTTTTTTTTGCATCTAGCTCTGAAAAAATATTTAGGCTTATAGCAGTGTGTGGGACTTGATCTATTAGTCCATCTATACTAACATCCACCAGGTTGCAAATTCAATAAAAATTTATTCTGCATCTAGCTCTGAAAAAATATTTGGGCTTCAGCTTGCAGCTGTCTGTGGGACTTGTTCTATTAGTCCATCTACACAAACCACCACCAGGTTGCAAATTCAATAAAAAAAATTTCTACATCTAGCTCTGAAAAAATATTTCGGATTGTAGCAGTGTGTGGGACTTGTTCTATTAGTCCATCTATACTAACCTCCACCGGGTTGCAAATTCAATATAATTTTTATCTGCATCTAGCTCTGAAAAAATATTTGGGCTTTGGCTTGTAGCAGTGTGAGGGACTTGTTCTATTAGTCCATCTATACTAACCTCCACCAGGTTGCAAATTCAATATAATTTTTTTCTGCATGTAGCTCTGAAAAAATATTTCGGCTGGTAGCAGTGTGCGGGACTTGTTCCATTAGTCCATCAATACTAACCTCCACCAGGTTGCAAATTCAATATAATTGTTTTCTGCATCTAGCTCTGAAAAAATATTTCTGCTTGCAGCAGTGTGTGGAACTTGTTCTATTAGTCCATCTTTACTCTCCTCCACCACGTTGCAAATTCAGTATAATTTTTTTCTGCATCTAGCTCTGAAAAAATATTTCAGCTTGTAGCAGTGTGTGGGACTTGTTCTATTAGTCCATCTATACTAACCTCCAACAGGTTGCAAATTCAATATAATTTTTTTCTGCATCTAGCTCTTAAAAAATATTTCGGCTTGTCGCAGTGTGTGGGACTTGTTCTATTAGACCATCTATACTAACCTCCATCAGATTGCAAATTCAATATAATTTATTTCTGCATCTAGCTCTGAAAAAATATTTCGGCTGACAGCAGTGTGAGGGACTTGTTCTATTAGTCCATCTATACTAACCTCCACCAGGTTGCAAATTCAATATAATTTTTTTCTGCATCTAGCTCTGAAAAAATATTTTGGCTTGTAGCAGTGTGTGAGACTTGTTCTATTAGTCCATCTATGCTAACCTCCACCAGGTTGCAAATTCAATATAATTTTTTTCTGCATCTAGCTCTGAAAAAATATTTCGGCTGGTAGCAGTGTGTGGGACTTGTTCTATTAGTCCATCTATACTAACCTCAACCAGGTTGCAAATTAGATATAATTTTTTTCTGCATATAGATCTGAAAAAATATTTCAGCTTGTAGCAGTGTGTGGGACTTGTTCTATTAGTCCATCTTTACTAACCTCCACCAGGTTGCAAATTCAATATAATTTTTATCTGCATCTAGCTCTGAAAAATATTTGGGCTTCGGCTTGTAGCAGTGTGTGGGACTTGTTCTATTAGTCCATTTATACTAACCTCCACCAGGTTGCAAATTCAATATAATTTTTTTCTGGATCTAGCTCTGAAAAAATATTTCGGCTGGTAGCAGTGTGTGGGACTTGTTCTATTAGTCCATCTATACTAACCTCCACCAGGTTGCTAATTCAATATAATTTTTTTCTGCATCTAGCTCTAAAAAAATATTTTGGCTTGTAGCAGTGTGTGAGACTTGTTCTATTAGTCCATCTACGCTAACCTCCACCAGGTTGCAAATTCAATATAATTTTTATCTGCATCTAGCTCTGAAAAAATATTTCGGCTGGTAGCAGTGTGTGGGACTTGTTTTATTAGTCCATCTATACTAACCTCTACTACGTTGCAAATTCAGTATAATTTTTTTCTGCATCTAGCTCTGAAAAAATATTTCAGCTTGTAGCAGTGGGTGGGACTTGTTCTATTAGTCCATCTATACTAACCTCCACCAGGTTGCAAATTCAATATAATTTTTTTCTGCATCTAGCTCTTAAAAAATATTTCGGCTTGTAGCAGAGTGTGGGACTTGTTCTATTAGTACATCTATACTAACCTCCATCAGGTTGCAAATTCAATATAATTTTTTTCTGCATCTAGCTCTGAAAAAATATTTCGGCTGGTAGCAGTGTGTGGGACTTGTTCTATTAGTCCTTCTATACTAACCTCCACCAGGTTGCAAATTCAATATAATTTTTTTCTGCATGTAGCTCTGAAAAAATATTTCGGCTGGTAGCAGTGTGCGGGACTTGTTCCATTAGTCCATCAATACTAACCTCCACCAGGTTGCAAATTCAATATAATTGTTTTCTGATTCTAGCTCTGAAAAAATATTTCAGCATGCAGCAGTGTGTTGGACTTGTTCTATGAGTCCATCTATACTCTCCACCACGTTGCAAATTCAGTATAATTTTTTTCTGCATCTAGCTCTGAAAAAATATTTCAGCTTGTAGCAGTGTGTTGGACTTGTTCTATTAGTCCATCTATACTAACCTCCAACAGGTTGCAAATTCAATATAATTTTTTTCTGCATCTAGCTCTGAAAAAATATTTCGGCTTCTAGCAGTGTGTGAGACTTGTTCTATTAGTCCATCTATGCTAACCTCCACCAGGTTGCAAATTCAATATAATTTTTTTCTGCATCTAGCTCTGAAAAAATATTTCGGCTGGTAGCAGTGTGTGGGACTTGTTCTATTAGTCCATCTATACTAACCTCCACCAGGTTGCTAATTCAATATAATTTTTTTCTGCATCTAGCTCTGAAAAAATATTTCGGCTTGTAGCATTGTGTGAGACTTGTTCTATTAGTCCATCTACGCTAACCTCCACCAGGTTGCAAATTCAATATAATTTTTTCTGCATCTAGCTCTGAAAAAATATTTCGGCTGGTAGCAGTGTGTGGGACTTTTTCTATTAATCCATCTATACTAACCTCCACCAGGTTGCAAATTCAATATAATTTTTTTCTGCATCTAGCTCTTAAAAAATATTTCGGCTTGTAGCAGTGTGTGGGACTTGTTCTATTAGTACATCTATACTAACCTCCATCAGGTTGCAAATTCAATATAATTTTTTTCTGCATCTAGCTCTGAAAAAATATTTCGGCTGGTAGCAGTGTGTGGGACTTGTTCTATTAGTCCATCTATACTAACCTCCACCAGGTTGCAAATTCAATATAATTTTTTTCTGCATCTAGCTCTGAAAAAATATTTCGGCTTGTAGCATTGTGTGAGACTTGTTCTATTAGTCCATCTACGCTAACCTCCACCAGGTTGCAAATTCAATATAATTTTTTCTGCATCTAGCTCTGAAAAAATATTTCAGCTTGTAGCAGTTTGTGGGACTTGTTCTATTAGTCCATCTATACTAACCTCCACCAGGTTGCAAATTCAATATAATTTTTTTCTGCATCTAGCTCTTAAAAAATATTTCGGCTTGTAGCAGTGTGTGGGACTTGTTCTATTAGTACATCTTTAATAACCTCCACCAGGTTGCAAATTCAATATAATTTTTTTCTGCATCTAGCTCTGAAAAAATATTTCGGCTGGTAGCAGTGTGTGGGACTTGTTCTATTAGTCCATCTATACTAACCTCAACCAGGTTGCAAATTCAATATAATTTTTTTCTGCATATAGATCTGAAAAAATATTTCAGCTTGTAGCAGTGTGTGGGACTTGTTCTATTAGTCCATCTTTACTAACCTCCACCAGGTTACAAATTCAATATAATTTTTATCTGCATCTAGCTCTGAAAAATATTTGGGCTTCGGCTTGTAGCAATGTGTGGGACTTGTTATATTAGTCCATTTATTTCCAACCTCCACCAGGTTGCAAATTCAATATAATTTTTTTCTGCATCTAGCTCTGAAAAAATATTTCGGCTGGTAGCAGTGTGTGGGACTTGTTCTTTTAGTCCATCTATACTAACCTCCACCAGGTTGCTAATTCAATATAATTTTTTTCTGCATCTAGCTCTGAAAAAATATTTTGGCTTGTAGCAGTGTGTGAGACTTGTTCTATTAGTCCATCTACGCTAACCTCCACCAGGTTGCAAATTCAATATAATTTTTATCTGCATCTAGCTCTGAAAAAATATTTCGGCTGGTAGCAGTGTGTGGGACTTGTTCTATTAGTCCATCTTTAATAACCTCCACCAGGTTGCAAATTCAATATAATTTTTTTCTTCATCTAGCTCTGAAAAAATATTTCAGCTTGTAGCAGTGTGTGGGACTTGTTCTATTAGTCCATCTATACTAACCTCCACCACGTTGCAAATTCAGTATAATTTTTTTCTGCATCTAGCTCTGAAAAAATATTTCAGCTTGTAGCAGTGTGTGGGACTTGTTCTATTAGTCCATCTATACTAACCTCCACCAGGTTGCTAATTCAATATAATTTTTTTCTGCATCTAGCTCTAAAAAAATATTTTGGCTTGTAGCAGTGTGTGAGACTTGTTCTATTAGTCCATCTACGCTAACCTCCACCAGGTTGCAAATTCAATATAATTTTTATCTGCATCTAGCTCTGAAAAAATATTTCGGCTGGTAGCAGTGTGTGGGACTTGTTTTATTAGTCCATCTATACTAACCTCTACCACGTTGCAAATTCAGTATAATTTTTTCTGCATCTAGCTCTGAAAAAATATTTCAGCTTGTAGCAGTGGGTGGGACTTGTTCTATTAGTCCATCTATACTAACCTCCACCAGGTTGCAAATTCAATATAATTGTTTTCTGATTCTAGCTCTGAAAAAATATTTCAGCATGCAGCAGTGTGTTGGACTTGTTCTATGAGTCCATCTATACTCTCCACCACGTTGCAAATTCAGTATAATTTTTTTCTGCATCTAGCTCTGAAAAAATATTTCAGCTTGTAGCAGTGTGTGGGACTTGTTCTATTAGTCCATCTATACTAACCTCCAACAGGTTGCAAATTCAATATAATTTTTTTCTGCATCTAGCTCTTAAAAAATATTTCGGCTTCTAGCAGTGTGTGAGACTTGTTCTATTAGTCCATCTATGCTAACCTCCACCAGGTTGCAAATTCAATATAATTTTTTTCTGCATCTAGCTCTGAAAAAATATTTCGGCTGGTAGCAGTGTGTGGGACTTGTTCTATTAGTCCATCTATACTAACCTCAACCAGGTTGCAAATTCAATATAATTTTTTTCTGCATATAGATCTGAAAAAATATTTCAGCTTGTAGCAGTGTGTGGGACTTGTTCTATTAGTCCATCTTTACTAACATCCACCAGGTTGCAAATTCAATATAATTTTTATCTGCATCTAGCTCTGAAAAATATTTGGGATTCGGCTTGTAGCAGTGTGTGGGACTTGTTCTATTAGTCCATTTATACTAACCTCCACCAGGTTGCAAATTCAATATAATTTTTTTCTGCATCTAGCTCTGAAAAAATATTTCGGCTGGTAGCAGTGTGTGGGACTTGTTCTATTAGTCCATCTATACTAACCTCCACCTGGTTGCTAATTCAATATAATTTTTTTCTGCATCTAGCTCTGAAAAAATATTTCGGCTTGTAGCATTGTGTGAGACTTGTTCTATTAGTCCATCTACGCTAACCTCCACCAGGTTGCAAATTCAATATAATTTTTTCTGCATCTAGCTCTGAAAAAATATTTCGGCTGGTAGCAGTGTGTTGGACTTGTTCTATTAGTCCATCTTTAATAACCTCCACCAGGTTGCAAATTCAATATAATTTTTTTCTTCATCTAGGTCTGAAAAAATATTTCAGCTTGTAGCAGTGTGTGGGACTTGTTCTATTAGTCCATCTATACTAACCTCCACCACGTTGCAAATTCAGTATAATTTTTTTCTGCATCTAGCTCTGAAAAAATATTTCAGCTTGTAGCAGTGTGTGGGACTTGTTCTATTAGTCCATCTATACTAACCTCCACCAGGCTGCAAATTCAATATAATTTTTTTCTGCATCTAGCTCTTAAAAAATATTTCGGCTTGTAGCAGTGTGTGGGACTTGTTCTATTAGTACATCTATACTAACCTCCATCAGGTTGCAAATTCAATATAATTTTTTTCTGCATCTAGCTCTGAAAAAATATTTCGGCTGGTAGCAGTGTGTGGGACTTGTTCTATTAGTCCTTCTATACTAACCTCCACCAGGTTGCAAATTCAATATAATTTTTTTCTGCATGTAGCTCTGAAAAAATATTTCGGCTGGTAGCAGTGTGCGGGACTTGTTCCATTAGTCCATCAATACTAACCTCCACCAGGTTGCAAATTCAATATAATTGTTTTCTGATTCTAGCTCTGAAAAAATATTTCAGCATGCAGCAGTGTGCTGGACTTGTTCTATGAGTCCATCTATACTCTCCACCACGTTGCAAATTCAGTATAATTTTTTTCTGCATCTAGCTCTGAAAAAATATTTCAGCTTGTAGCAGTGTGTGGGACTTGTTCTATTAGTCCATCTATACTAACCTCCAACAGGTTGCAAATTCAATATAATTTTTTTCTGCATCTAGCTCTTAAAAAATATTTTGGCTTCTAGCAGTGTGTGAGACTTGTTCTATTAGTCCATCTATGCTAACCTCCACCAGGTTGCAAATTCAATATAATTTTTTTCTGCATCTAGCTCTGAAAAAATATTTCGGCTGGTAGCAGTGTGTGGGACTTGTTCTATTAGTCCATCTATACTAACCTCAACCAGGTTGCAAATTCAATATAATTTTTATCTGCATCTAGCTCTGAAAAATATTTGGGATTCGGCTTGTAGCAGTGTGTGGGACTTGTTCTATTAGTCCATTTATACAAACCTCCACCAGGTTAGAAATTCAATATAATTTTTTCTGCATCTAGCTCTGAAAAAATATTTCGGCTTGTAGCATTGTGTGAGACTTGTTCTATTAGTCCATCTACGCTAACCTCCACCAGGTTGCAAATTCAATATAATTTTTTCTGCATCTAGCTCTGAAAAAATATTTCAGCTTGTAGCAGTTTGTGGGACTTGTTCTATTAGTCCATCTATACTAACCTCCACCAGGTTGCAAATTCAATATAATTTTTTTCTGCATCTAGCTCTTAAAAAATATTTCGGCTTGTAGCAGAGTGTGGGACTTGTTCTATTAGTACATCTATACTAACCTCCATCAGGTTGCAAATTCAATATAATTTTTTTCTGCATCTAGCTCTGAAAAAATATTTCGGCTGGTAGCAGTGTGTGGGACTTGTTCTATTAGTCCATCTATACTAACCTCCACCAGGTTGCAAATTCAATATAATTTTTTTCTGCATCTAGCTCTGAAAAATTTTTTGGCTTGTAGCAGTGTGTGAGACTTGTTCTATTAGTCCATCTATGCTAACCTCCACCAGGTTGCAAATTCAATATAATTTTTTTCTGCAT
Source organism: Phyllobates terribilis (assembly GCF_046119375.1). Lineage (NCBI taxonomy): Eukaryota > Metazoa > Chordata > Amphibia > Anura > Dendrobatidae > Phyllobates > Phyllobates terribilis. Next base: position 344,266,767 of record NW_027362767.1, on the reverse strand, counting down.
CTAGCTCTGAAAAAATATTTCGGCTGGTAGCAGTGTGTGGGACTTGTTCTATTAGTCCATCTATGCTAACCTCAACCAGGTTGCAAATTCAATATAATTTTTTTCTGCATATAGATCTGAAAAAATATTTCAGCTTGTAGCAGTGTGTGGGACTTGTTCTATTAGTCCATCTTTACTAACCTCCACCAGGTTGCAAATTCAATATAATTTTTATCTGCATCTAGCTCTGAAAAATATTTGGGCTTCGGCATGTAGCAGTGTGTGGGACTTGTTCTATTAGTCCATTTATACTAACCTCCACCAGGTTGCAAATTCAATATAATTTTTTTCTGCATCTAGCTCTGAAAAAATATTTCGGCTGGTAGCAGTGTGTGGGACTTGTTCTTTTAGTCCATCTATACTAACCTCCACCAGGTTGCTAATTCAATATAATTTTTTTCTGCATCTAGCTCTGAAAAAATATTTTGGCTTGTAGCAGTGTGTGAGACTTGTTCTATTAGTCCATCTACGCTAACCTCCACCAGGTTGCAAAATCAATATAATTTTTATCTGCATCTAGCTCTGAAAAAATATTTCGGCTGGTAGCAGTGTGTGGGACTTGTTCTATTAGTCCATCTTTAATAACCTCCACCAGGTTGCAAATTCAATATAATTTTTTTCTTCATCTAGCTCTGAAAAAATATTTCAGCTTGTAGCAGTGTGTGGGACTTGTTCTATTAGTCCATCTATACTAACCTCCACCAGGTTGCAAATTCAATATAATTTTTTTCTGCATCTAGCTCTTAAATAATATTTCGGCTTGTAGCAGTGTGTGGGACTTGTTCTATTAGTACATCTATACTAACCTCCATCAGGTTGCAAATTCAATATAATTTTTTTCTGCATCTAGCTCTGAAAAAATATTTCGGCTGGTAGCAGTGTGTGGGACTTGTTCTATTAGTCCATCTATACTAATCTCCACCAGGTTGCAAATTCAATATAATTTTTTTCTGCATGTAGCTCTGAAAAAATATTTCGGCTGGTAGCAGTGTGCGGGACTTGTTCCATTAGTCCATCAATACTAACCTCCACCAGGTTGCAAATTCAATATAATTGTTTTCTGATTCTAGCTCTGAAAAAATATTTCAGCATGCAGCAGTGTGTTGGACTTGTTCTATGAGTCCATCTATGCTAACCTCCACCAGGTTGCAAATTCAATATAATTTTTTTCTGCATCTAGCTCTGAAAAAATATTTCGGCTGGTAGCAGTGTGTGGGACTTGTTCTATTAGTCCATCTATGCTAACCTCCACCAGGTTGCAAATTCAATATAATTTTTTTCTGCATCTAGCTCTGAAAAAATATTTCGGCTGGTAGCAGTGTGTGGGACTTGTTCTATTAGTCCATCTATACTAACCTCAACCAGGTTGCAAATTCAATATAATTTTTTTCTGCATATAGATCTGAAAAAATATTTCAGCTTGTAGCAGTGTGTGGGACTTGTTCTATTAGTCCATCTTTACTAACATCCACCAGGTTGCAAATTCAATATAATTTTTATCTGCATCTAGCTCTGAAAAATATTTGGGATTCGGCTTGTAGCAGTGTGTGGGACTTGTTCTATTAGTCCATCTATACTAACCTCCACCAGGTTGCTAATTCAATATAATTTTTTTCTGCATCTAGCTCTGAAAAAATATTTCGGCTTGTAGCATTGTGTGAGACTTGTTCTATTAGTCCATCTACGCTAACCTCCACCAGGTTGCAAATTCAATATAATTTTTTCTGCATCTAGCTCTGAAAAAATATTTCGGCTGGTAGCAGTGTGTTGGACTTGTTCTATTAGTCCATCTTTAATAACCTCCACCAGGTTGCAAATTCAATATAATTTTTTTCTTCATCTAGGTCTGAAAAAATATTTCAGCTTGTAGCAGTGTGTGGGACTTGATCTATTAGTCCATCTATACTAACCTCCACCACGTTGCAAATTCAGTATAATTTTTTTCTGCATCTAGCTCTGAAAAAATATTTCAGCTTGTAGCAGTTTGTGGGACTTGTTCTATTAGTCCATCTATACTAACCTCCATCAGGTTGCAAATTCAATATAATTTTTTTCTGCATCTAGCTCTGAAAAAATATTTCGGCTGGTAGCAGTGTGTGGGACTTGTTCTATTAGTCCATCTATACTAACCTCCACCAGGTTGCAAATTCAATATAATTTTTTTCTGCATGTAGCTCTGAAAAAATATTTCGGCTGGTAGCAGTGTGCGGGACTTGTTCCATTAGTCCATCAATACTAACCTCCACCAGGTTGCAAATTCAATATAATTGTTTTCTGTTTCTAGCTCTGAAAAAATATTTCATCAAGCAGCAGTGTGTGGGACTTGTTCTATGAGTCCATCTATACTCTCCACCACGTTGCAAATTCAGTATAATTTTTTTCTGCATCTAGCTCTGAAAAAATATTTCAGCTTGTAGCAGTGTGTGGGACTTGTTCTATTAGTCCATCTATACTAACCTCCAACAGGTTGCAAATTCAATATAATTTTTTTCTGCATCTAGCTCTTAAAAAATATTTCGGCTTGTAGCAGTGTGTGGGACTTGTTCTATTAGTCCATCTATACTAACCTCCATCAGATTGCAAATTCAATATAATTTTTTTCTGCATCTAGCTCTGAAAAAATATTTCGGCTGATAGCAGTGTGAGGGACTTGTTCTATTAGTCCATCTATACTAACCTCCACCAGGTTGCAAATTCAATATAATTTTTTTCTGCATCTAGCTCTGAAAAAATATTTCGGCTTGTAGCAGTGTGTGAGACTTGTTCTATTAGTCCATCTATGCTAACCTCCACCAGGTTGCAAATTCAATATAATTTTTTTCTGCATCTAGCTCTGAAAAAATATTTCGGCTGGTAGCAGTGTGTGGGACTTGTTCTATTAGTCCATCTATACTAATCTCAACCAGGTTGCAAATTCAATATAATTTTTTTCTGCATATAGATCTGAAAAAATATTTCAGCTTGTAGCAGTGTGTAGGACTTGTTCTATTAGTCCATCTTTACTAACCTCCACCAGGTTGCAAATTCAATATAATTTTTATCTGCATCTAGCTCTGAAAAATATTTGGGATTCGGCTTGTAGCAGTGTGTGGGACTTGTTCTATTAGACCATTTATACTAACCTCCACCAGGCTGCAAATTCAATATAATTTTTTTCTGCATCTAGCTCTGAAAAAATATTTCGGCTTGTAGCAGTGTGTGAGACTTGTTCTATTAGTCCATCTACGCTAACCTCCACCAGGTTGCAAATTCAATATAATTTTTTCTGCATCTAGCTCTGAAAAAATATTTCGGCTGGTAGCAGTGTGTGGGACTTGTTCTATTAGTCCATCTTTAATAACCTCCACCAGGTTGCAAATTCAATATAATTTTTTTCTTCATCTAGCTCTGAAAAAATATTTCAGCTTGTAGCAGTGTGTGGGACTTGTTCTATTAGTCCATCTTTAATAACCTCCACCACGTTGCAAATTCAGTATAATTTTTTTCTGCATCTAGCTCTGAAAAAATATTTCAGCTTGTAGCAGTGTGTGGGACTTGTTCTATTAGTCCATCTATACTAACCTCCACCAGGTTGCAAATTCAATATAATTTTTTTCTGCATCTAGCTCTGAAAAAATATTTCGGCTGGTAGCAGTGTGTGGGACTTGTTCTATTAGTCCATCTATACTAACCTCCACCAGGTTGCAAATTCAATATAATTTTTTTCTGCATGTAGCTCTGAAAAAATATTTCGGCTGGTAGCAGTGTGCGGGACTTGTTCCATTAGTCCATCAATACTAACCTCCACCAGGTTGCAAATTCAATATAATTGTTTTCTGTTTCTAGCTCTGAAAAAATATTTCAGCAAGCAGCAGTGTGTGGGACTTGTTCTATGAGTCCATCTATACTCTCCACCACGTTGCAAATTCAGTATAATTTTTTTCTGCATCTAGCTCTGAAAAAATATTTCAGCTTGTAGCAGTGTGTGGGACTTGTTCTATTAGTCCATCTATACTAACCTCCAACAGGTTGCAAATTCAATATAATTTTTTTCTGCATCTAGCTCTTAAAAAATATTTCGGCTTGTAGCAGTGTGTGGGACTTGTTCTATTAGTCCATCTATACTAACCTCCATCAGATTGCAAATTCAATATAATTTTTTTCTGCATCTAGCTCTGAAAAATATTTGGGATTCGGCTTGTAGCAGTGTGTGGGACTTGTTCTATTAGTCCATTTATACTAACCTCCACCAGGTTGCAAATTCAATATAATTTTTTTCTGCATCTAGCTCTGAAAAATATTTGGGATTCGGCTTGTAGCAGTGTGTGGGACTTGTTCTATTAGTCCATTTATACTAACCTCCACCAGGTTGCAAATTCAATATAATTTTTTTCTGCATCTAGCTCTGAAAAAATATTTCGGCTTGTAGCAGTGTGTGAGACTTGTTCTATTAGTCCATCTACGCTAACCTCCACCAGGTTGCAAATTCAATATAATTTTTTCTGCATCTAGCTCTGAAAAAATATTTCGGCTGGTAGCAGTGTGTGGGACTTGTTCTATTAGTCCATCTTTAATAACCTCCACCAGGTTGCAAATTCAATATAATTTTTTTCTTCATCTAGCTCTGAAAAAATATTTCAGCTTGTAGCAGTGTGTGGGACTTGTTCTATTAGTCCATCTTTAATAACCTCCACCACGTTGCAAATTCAGTATAATTTTTTTCTGCATCTAGCTCTGAAAAAATATTTCAGCTTGTAGCAGTGTGTGGGACTTGTTCTATTAGTCCATCTATACTAACCTCCACCAGGTTGCAAATTCAATATAATTTTTTTCTGCATCAAGCTCTGAAAAAATATTTTGGCTGGTAGCAGTGTGTGGGACTTGTTCTATTAGTCCATCTGAACTAACCTCCACCAGGTTGCAAATTCAATATAATTTTTTTCTACATCTAGCTCTGAAAAAATATTTTGGATTGTAGCAGTGTGTGGGACTTTTTCTATTAGTCCATCAATAATAACCTCCACCGGGTTGCAAATTCAATATAATTTTTATCTGCATCTAGCTCTGAAAAAATATTTGGGCTTCGGCTTGTAGCAGTGTGAGGGACTTGTTCTATTAGTCTATCTATACTAACCTCCACCAGGTTGCAAATTCAATATAATTTTTTTCTGCATCTAGCTCTGAAAAAATATTTCAGCTTGTAGCAGTGTGTGGGACTTGTTCTATTAGTCCATCTATACTAACCTCCATCAGATTGCAAATTCAATATAATTTTTTTCTGCATCTAGCTCTGAAAAAATATTTCGGCTGGTAGCAGTGTGTGGGACTTGTTCTATTAGTCCATCTATACTAACCTCCACCAGGTTGCAAATTCAATATAATTTTTATCTGCATCTAGCTCTGAAAAATATTTGGGCTTCGGCTTGTAGCAGTGTGTAGGATTTGTTCTATTAGTCCATTTATACTAACCTCCACCAGCTTGCAAATTCAATATAATTTTTTTCTGCATCTAGCTCTGAAAAAATATTTCGGCTGGTAGCAATGTGTGGGACTTGTTCTATTAGTCCATCTATACTAACCTGCACCAGGTTCCTAATTCAATATAATTTTTTTCTGCATCTAGCTCTGAAAAAATATTTTGGCTTGTAGCAGTGTGTGAGACTTGTTCTATTAGTCCATCTATGCTAACCTCCACCAGGTTGCAAATTCAATATAATTTTTTTCTGCATCTAGCTCTGAAAAAATATTTTGGCTGGTAGCAGTGTGTGGGACTTGTTCTATTAGTCCATCTGTACTAACCTCCACCAGGTTGCAAATTCAATATAATTTTTTCTACATCTAGCTCTGAAAAAATATTTTGGATTGTAGCAGTGTGTGGGACTTGTTCTATTAGTCCATCTATACTAACCTCCACCGGGTTGCAAATTCAATATAATTTTTATCTGCATCTAGCTCTGAAAAAATATTTGGGCTTCGGCTTGTAGCAGTGTGAGGGACTTGTTCTATTAGTCGATCTATACTAACCTCCACCAGGTTGCAAATTCAATATAATTTTTTTCTACATCTAGCTCTGAAAAAATATTTCAGCTTTCAGCAGTGTGTGGGACTTGTTCTATTAGTCCATCTATACTCTCCTCCACCACGTTGCAAATTCAGTATAATTTTTTTCTGCATCTAGCTCTGAAAAAATATTTCAGCTTGTAGCAGTGTGTGGGACTTGTTCTATTAGTCCATCTATACTAATCTCCAACAGGTTGCAAATTCAATATAATTTTTTTCTGCATCTAGCTCTTAAAAAATATTTCGGCTTGTAGCAGTGTGTGGGACTTGTTCTATTAGTCCATCTATACTAACCTCCATCAGATTGCAAATTCAATATAATTTTTTTATGCATCTAGCTCTGAAAAAATATTTCGGCTGGTAGCAGTGTGTGGAACTTGTTCTATAAGTCCATCTATACTAACCTCCACCAGGTTGCAAATTCAATATAATTTTTTTCTGCATCTAGCTCTGAAAAAATATTTCGGCTTGTAGCAGTGTGTGGGACTTGTTCGATTAGTCCATCTTTACTAACCTCCACCAGGTTGCAAATTCAATATAATTTTTATCTGCATCTAGCTCTGAAAAATATTTGGGCTTCGGCTTGTAACAGTGTGTGGGACTTGTTCTATTAGTCCATTTATACTAACTTCCACCAGGTTGCAAATTCAATATAATTTTTTTCTGCATCTAGCTCTGAAAAAATATTTCGGCTTGTAGCAGTGTGTGGGACTTGTTCTATTAGTCCATCTATAATAACCTCCACCAGGTTGCAAATTCAATATAATTTTTATCTGCAACTAGCTCTGAAAAAATATTTGGGCTTTGGCTTGTAGCAGTGTGTGGGACTTGTTCTATTAGTCCATCTATACTAACCTCCACCAGGTTGCAAATTCAATATAATTGTTTTCTGCATCTAGCTCTTAAAAAATATTTCGGCTTGCAGCAGTGTGTGGGACTTGTTCTATTAGTCCATCTATACTAACCTCCACCACGTTGCAAATTCAGTATAATTTTTTTCTGCATCTAGCTCTGAAAAAATATTTCAGCTTGTAGCAGTGTGTGGGACTTGTTCTATTAGTCCATCTATACTAACCTCCACCAGGTTGCAAATTCAATGTAATTTTTTTCTGCATCTAGCTCTTAAAAAATATTTCGGCTTGTAGCAGTGTGTGGGACTTGTTCTATTAGTCCATCTATACTAACCTCCACCAGGTTGCAAATTCAATATAATTTTTTTATGCATCTATCTCTGAAAAAATATTTCGGCTTGTAGCAGTGTGTGAGACTTGTTCTATTAGTCCATCTATGCTAACCTCCACCAGGTTGCAAATTCAATATAATTTTTTTCTGCATCTAGCTCTGAAAAAATATTTTGGCTGGTAGCAGTGTGTGGGACTTGTTCTATTAGTCCATCTGTACTAACCTCCACCAGGTTGCAAATTCAATATAATTTTTTTCTGCATCTAGCTCTGAAAAAATATTTCGGCTTGTAGCAGTGTGTGGGACTTGTTCTATTAGTCCATCTATACTAACCTCCACCAGGTTGCAAATTCAATATAATTTTTATCTGCAACTAGCTCTGAAAAAATATTTGGGCTTCGAATTGTAGCAGTGTGTGGGACTTGTTCTATTAGTCCATCTATACTAACCTCAACCAGGTTGCAAATTCAATATAATTTTTTTCTGCATCTAGCTCTGAAAAAATATTTCAGCTTGTAGCAGTGTGTGGGACTTGTTTTATTAGTCCATCTATACTAACCTCCACCAGGTTGCAAATTCAATATAATTTTTTTCTGCATCTAGCTCTTAAAAAATATTTCGGCTTGTTACAGTGTATGGGACTTGTTCTATTAGTCCATCTATACTAACCTCCATCAGGTTGCAAATTCAATATAATTTTTTTCTGCATCTAGCTCTGAAAAAATATTTCGGCTGGTAGCAGTGTGTGGGACTTGTTCTATTAGTCCATCTGAACTAACCTCCACCAGGTTGCAAATTCAATATCATTTTTTTCTGCATCTATCTCTGAAAAAATATTTTGGCTTGTAGCAGTGTGTGGGACTTGTTCTATTAGTCCATCTATACTAACCTCCACCAGATTGCAAATTCAATATAATTTTTATCTGCAACTAGCTCTGAAAAAATATTTGGGCTTTGGCTTGTAGCAGTGTGTGGGACTTGTTCTATTAGTCCATCTATACTAACCTCCATCAGGTTGCAAATTCAATATATTTTTTTTCTGCATCTAGCTCTGAAAAAATATTTCGGCTGGTAGCAGTGACTTGTTCTATTAGTCCATCTACGCTAACCTCCACCAGGTTGCAAATTCAATATAATTTTTTTCTGCATCTAGCTCTTAAAAAATATTTCGGCTGGTAGCAGTGTGTGGGACTTGTTCTATTAGTACATCTATACTAACCTCCACCAGGTTGCAAATTCAATGTAATTTTTTTCTGCATCTAGCTCTTAAAAAATATTTCGGCTTGTAGCAGTGTGTGGGACTTGTTCTATTTGTCCATCTATACTAACCTCCACCAGGTTGCAAATTCAATATATTTTTTTTCTGCATCTAGCTCTGAAAAAATATTTCGGCTGGTAGCAGTGAGTGTGACTTGTTCCATTAGTCCATCTATACTAACCTCCACCAGGTTGCAAATTCAATATAATTTTTTTCTGCATCTAGCTCTGAAAAAATATTTCGGCTTGTAGCATTGTGTGAGACTTGTTCTATTAGTCCATCTATGCTAACCTCCACCAGGTTGCAAATTCAATATAATTTTTTTCTGCATCTAGCTCTTAAAAAATATTTCGGCTGGTAGCAGTGTGTGGGACTTGTTCTATTAGTCGATCTATACTAACCTCCACCAGGTTGCAAATTCAATATAATTTTTTTCTGCATCTAGCTCTTAAAAAATATTTCGGCTTGCAGCAGTGTGTGGGACTTGTTATATTAGTCCATCTATACTAACCTCCACCACGTTGCAAATTCAGTATAATTTTTTTCTGCATCTAGCTCTGAAAAAATATTTCAGCTTGTAGCAGTGTGTGGGACTTGTTCTATTAGTCCATCTATACTAACCTCCACCAGGTTGCAAATTCAATGTAATTTTTTTCTGCATCTAGCTCTTAAAAAATATTTCGGCTTGTAGCAGTGTGTGGGACTTGTTCTATTAGTCCATCTATACTAACCTCCACCAGGTTGCAAATTCAATATAATTTTTTTCTGCATCTAGCTCTGAAAAAATATTTCGGCTTGTAGCAGTGGGTGAGACTTGTTCTATTAGTCCATCTATGCTAACCTCCACCAGGTTGCAAATTCAATATAATTTTTTTCTGCATCTAGCTCTGAAAAAATATTTTGGCTGGTAGCAGTGTGTGGGACTTGTTCTATTAGTCCATCTGTACTTACCTCCACCAGGTTGCAAATTCAATATAATTTTTTTCTGCATCTAGCTCTGAAAAAATATTTCGGCTTGTAGCAGTGTGTGGGACTTGTTCTATTAGTCCATCTATACTAACCTCCACCAGGTTGCAAATTCAATATAATTTTTATCTGCAACTAGCTCTGAAAAAGTATTTGGGCTTCGAATTGCAGCAGTGTGTGGGACTTGTTCTATTAGTCCATCTATACTAACCTCCACCAGGTTGCAAATTCAATATAATTTTTTTCTGCATCTAGCTCTGAAAAAATATTTCGGCTTGTAGCAGTGTGTGATACTTGTTCTATTAGTCCATCTATACAAACCTCAACCAGGTTGCAAATTCAATATATTTTTTTTCTGCATCTAGCTCTGAAAAAATATTTCAGCTGGTAGCAGTGTGTGGGACTTGTTCTATTAGTCCATCTATACTAACCTCAACCAGGTTGCAAATTCAATATAATTTTTTTCTGCATCTAGCTCTGAAAAAATATTTCGGCTTGTAGCAGTGTGTGGGACTTGTTCTATTAGTCTATCTTTACTAACCTCCACCAGGTTGCAAATTCAATATAATTTTTATCTGCATCTAGCTCTGAAAAATATTTGGGCTTCAGCTTGTAGCAGTGTGTGGGACTTGTTCTATTAGTACATTTATACGAACCTCCACCAGGTTGCAAATTCAATATAATTTTTTTCTGCATCCAGCTCTGAAAAAATATTTCGGCTGGTAGCAGTGTGTGGGACTTTTTCTATTAGTCCATCTATACTAACCTCCATCAGGTTGCAAATTCAATATAATTTTTTTCTGCATCTAGCTCTGAAAAAAAAATATTTCGGCTGGTAGCAGTGTGTGGGACTTGTTCTATTAGTCCATCTACACTAACCTCCACCAGGTTGCAAATTCTATATAAAATTTTTCTGCATCTAGCTCTGAAAAAATATTTCGGCTTGTAGCACTGTGTAAGACTTGTTCTATTAGTCCATCTATGCTAACCTCCACCAGGTTGCAAATTCAATATAATTTTTTTATGCATCTAGCTCTGAAAAAATATTTCGGCTGGTATCAGTGTGTGGGACTTGTTCTATTAGTCCATCTATAATAACCTCCACCAGGTTGCAAATTCAATATAATTTTTTTCTGCATCTAGCTCTGAATAAATATTTCAGCTTGAAGCAGTGTGTGGGACTTGTTCTATTAGTCCATCTATGCTAACCTCCACCACGTTGGAAATTCAGTATAATTTTTTTCTGCATCTTTCTCTGAAAAAATATATCAGCTTGTAGCAGTGTGTGGGACTTGTTCTATTAGTCCATCTATACTAACCTCAACCAGGTTGCAAATTCAATATAATTTTTTTCTGCATCCAGCTCTGAAAAAATATTTCGGCTGATAGCATTGTGTGGGACTTGTTCTATTAGTCCATCTATACTAACTTCAACCATTTTGCAAATTCAATATAATTTTTTTCTGCATCGAGCTCTGAAAAAATATTTCGGCTTGTAACAGTGTGTGGGACTTGTTCTATTAGTCCATCTTTACTAACCTCCACCAGGTTGCAAATTCAATATAATTTTTATCTGCATCTAGCTCTGAAAAATATTTGGGCTTCGGCTTGTAGCAGTGTGTGGGACTTGTTCTATTAGTCCATTTATACTAGCCTCCACCAGGTTGCAAATTCAATATAATTTTTTTCTGCATCTAGCTCTGAAAAAATATTTCGGCTGGTAGCAGTGTGTGGGACTTGTTCTATTAGTCCATCTATAATAACCTCCACCAGGTTGCAAATTCAATATAATTTTTTTCTGCATCTAGCTCTGAAAAAATATTTCAGCTTGTAGCAGTGTGTGGGACTTGCTCTATTAGTCCATCTATGCTAACCTCCACCACGTTGCAAATTCAGTATAATTCTTTTCTGCATCTTGCTCTGAAAAAATATATCAGCTTGTAGCAGTGTGTGGGACTTGTTCTATTAGTCCATCTATACTAACCTCAACCAGGTTGCAAATTCAATATAATTTTTTTCTGCATCCAGCTCTGAAAAAATATTTCGGCTGATAGCATTGTGTGGGACTTGTTCTATTAGTCCATCTATACTAACCTCAACCAGGTTGCAAATTCAATATAATTTTTTTCTGCATCGAGCTCTGAAAAAATATTTCGGCTTGTAACAGTGTGTGGGACTTGTTCTATTAGTCCATCTTTACTAACCTCCACCAGGTTGCAAATTCAATATAATTTTTATCTGCATCTAGCTCTGAAAAATATTTGGGCTTCGGCTTGTAGCAGTGTGTGGGACTTGTTCTATTAGTCCATTTATACTAGCCTCCACCAGGTTGCAAATTCAATATAATTTTTTTCTGCATCTAGCTCTGAAAAAATATTTCGGCTGGTAGCAGTGTGTGGGACTTGTTCTATTAGTCCATCTATAATAACCTCCACCAGGTTGCAAATTCAATATAATTTTTTTCTGCATCTAGCTCTGAAAAAATATTTCAGCTTGTAGCAGTGTGTGGGACTTGCTCTATTAGTCCATCTATGCTAACCTCCACCACGTTGCAAATTCAGTATAATTCTTTTCTGCATCTTGCACTGAAAAAATATATCAGCTTGTAGCAGTGTGTGGGACTTGTTCTATTAGTCCATCTATACTAACCTCAACCAGGTTGCAAATTCAATATAATTTTTTTCTGCATCCAGCTCTGAAAAAATATTTCGGCTGATAGCATTGTGTGGGACTTGTTCTATTAGTCCATCTATACTAACCTCAACCAGGTTGCAAATTCAATATAATTTTTTTCTGCATCGAGCTCTGAAAAAATATTTCGGCTTGTAGCAGTGTGTGGGACTTGTTCTATTAGTCCATCTTTACTAACCTCCACCAGGTTGCAAATTCAATATAATTTTTATCTGCATCTAGCTCTGAAAAATATTTGGGCTTCGGCTTGTAGCAGTGTGTGGGACTTGTTCTATTAGTCCATTTATACTAGCCTCCACCAGGTTGCAAATTCAATATAATTTTTTTCTGCATCTAGCTCTGAAAAAATATTTCGGCTGGTAGCAGTGTGTGGGACTTGTTCTATTAGTCCATCTATACTAACCTCCACCAGGTTGCAAATTCAATATAATTTTTATCTGCATCTAGCTCTGAAAAAATATTTTGTCTGGTAGCAGTGTGTGGGACTTGTTCTATTAGTCCATCTATAATAACCTCCACCAGGTTGCAAATTCAATATAATTTTTTTCTGCATCTAGCTCTGAAAAAATATTTCAGCTTGTAGCAGTGTGTGGGACTTGTTCTATTAGTCCATCTATACTAACCTCTACCAGGTTGCAAATTCAATATAATTTTTTTCTGCATCTAGCTCTTAAAAAATATTTCTGCTTGTAGCAGTGTGTGGGACTTGTTCTATTAGTCCATCTATACTAACCTCCACCAGGTTGCAAATTCAATATAATTTTTTTCTGCATCTTCCTCTGAAAAAATATTTCGGCTTGTAGCAGTGTTTGAGACTTGTTCTATTAGTCCATCTATGCTAACCTCCACCAGGTTGCAAATTCAATATAATTTTTTTCTGCATCTAGCTCTGAAAAAATATTTGGGCTTCGGCTTGTAGCAGTGTGTGGGACTTGTTCTATTAGTCCATATATACTAACCTCCACCAGGTTGCAAATTCAATATTTTTTTTTTCTGCATCTAGCTCAGAAAAAATATTTCAGCTTGTAGCAGTGTGTGAGACTTGTTCTATTAGTCCACCTATACTAACCTCAACCAGGTTGCAAATTCAATTTAATTTTTTTCTGCATCTAGCTCTGAAAAAATATTTCGGCTTGTAGCAGTGTGTGGGACTTGTTCTATTAGTCCATCTTTACTAACCTCCACCAGGTTGCAAATTCAATATAATTTTTATCTGCATCTAGCTCTGAAAAATATTTGGGCTTTGGCTTGTAGCAGTGTGTGGGACTTGTTCTATTAGTCCATTTATACTAACCTCCACCAGGTTGCAAATTCAATATAATTTTTTCTGCATCCAGCTCTGAAAAAATATTTCGGCTGGTAGCAGTGTGTGGGACTTGTTCTATTAGTCCATCTATACTAACCTCCACCAGGTTGCAAATTCAATATAATTTTTTTCTGCACCTAGCTCTTAAAAAATATTTCAGCTTGTAGCAGTGTGTGGGACTTTTTCTATTAGTCCATCTATACTAACCTCCATCAGGTTGCAAATTCAATATAATTTTTTTCTGCATCTAGCTCTGAAAAAATATTTCGGCTGGTAGCAGTGTGTGGAACTTGTTCTATTAGTCCATCTATACTAACCTCCACCAGGTTGCAAATTCAATATAATTTTTTTCTGCATCTAGCTCTGAAAAAATATTTCGGCTTGTAGCAGTGTGTGAGACTTGTTCTATTAGTCCATTTATGCTAACCTCCACCAGGTTGCAAATTCAATATAATTTTTTTCTGCATCTAGCTCTGAAAAAATATTTCGGCTGGTAGCAGTGTGTGGGACTTGTTCTATTAGTCCATCTGTACTAACCTCCACCAGGTTGCAAATTCAATATAATTTTTTTCTGCACCTAGCTCTGAAAAAATATTTGGGCTTCGGCTTGTAGCAGTGTGTGGGACTTGTTCTATTAGTCCATCTATACTAACCTCCACCAGATTGCAAATTCAATATAATTTTTTTCTGCATCTAGCTCTGAAAAAATATTTCGGCTTGTAGCAGTGTGTGAGAATTGTTCTATTAGTCCATCTATACTAACCTCAACCAGTTTGCAAATTCAATATAATTTTTTTCTGCATCTAGCTCTGAAAAAATATTTTTGCTTGTAGCAGTGTGTGGGACTTGTTCTATTAGTCCATCTTTACTAACCTCCACCAGGTTGCAAATTCAATATAATTTTTATCTGCACCTAATTCTGAAAAATATTTGGGCTTCGGCTTGTAGCAGTGTGTGGGACTTGTTCTATTAGTCCATTTATACTAACCTCCACCAGGTTGCAAATTCAATATAAGTTTTTTCTGCATCTAGCTCTGAAAAAATATTTCGGCTTGTAGCAGTGTTTGGGACTTGTTCTATTAGTCCATCTATACTAGCCTCCACCAGGTAGCAAATTCAAAATAATTTTTATCTGCGTCTAACCCAGCCAATACTTTTGGGCTAATACCACAGTTTGGCCACTCAGCTCTGCTCGGTTCCCATCCATTGTTTTTTGTGCAAACAACTCCAGAGTTGTGAATTAGTTAACCACCAAAATCAGTGGAAAAAGGCCTGCTGCTGGTGGAAAGGGGAATAGGTGTGTTTGGAAGGGAAAGAAAGGTTGTGTCCGTGGGGTTGGTGTTAAAGCAACAGTAACATCTGCAGAAGAAAGACCATCTTCCAGCCAAACTAATATGTCTACTTCTTTTAGCAAACAATGTGATAAGATCCGTTTCTTATGGCCACGAGAATCGCTACAAATTCCAGATGAGGCACAAAAACAGCAGGTGCTTCAACGGATATCAAGTGCTCCTTTACGTGGGCTCTCCTCCACCTCAACTTCAACATCACAAATACTCCAGTCCTCAGAGGTGTCACCCCAATCTCACTTGCTTCCTCACAGCTCCCAAGTCTCCAGCTGCCCGTCTGAGTATGGAGTAGAACAGATGGTTGAGTCTGCAGAGCTGTTTACTCATACTATAGCCTGGGAATCAGAGGTCGGTTCCAAAGCTTCTGTGAATCCAGACGAGGAAATGATCTGAACTGATGCCCAGAATCTTTATTAGTCGGATCCAGGACCAGACGCAGAAGGTTCTGATCATAATGTCGACCCTCGTTCCCAAACTGTAACTCCTGTTTGTGGAGACAATGAGGAAGACGGTGATGATACTCAAATACCTGATTGGAGCGACAACTTTAGCTTTTTGTCAGGGCAGGAAGAGGTTGGCTCTGAGGACGATGGGTGTGATAACACACAGGGTGATGATGATGAGGTTGGAGATCCCACTTACTGTCAACCCACAGTCAGCCAGTCGATGAGGTCAGCAGAGGAGGTGGAGGAGGATGCTAGTGACGACGAGGTCAGGTTGCACCTTCCTGGACAGAGACGTAGTACTGGAAGCACATCAACAACTGCATCCTCAAACACAACTCTGCCTCTGACCACAAGTCGCGGTGGCTCCTCAGGTCGCATGGGTGCTAAGCCTTGCATAGCCTGGGCATCTTTTCAGATCGATAAAGATGACCCAACTCATGTTATCTGTAACATTTTTAAGCAAAAGCTAAGTTGAGGACAAAAAATACATAGTTTGAGTACTTCATGCATGAACCATCACATGGATATGAAGCATAAGTTGCAGTGGGAAGCTCACTGTGCTACAATGCGGCCTAGCCGGCCGGGCCAACCACCGTCTGCCACGTCTTGTGCATCCGCGGCCTCTTCATCCTCTGTGACTGGGGGAACAGCAGTCACACCTGTTTTGGGATGCAGACCTGCCATCTTTTTACCTGCAAAAGCCAGCGTGATTGGCAGGTCATCATTTTCTTTGGAGGTGGAAACACCAGCTGGTGTTCAGCGCTGTCCGACATCGATAGCAGCACCTTTGGATCAAGGCAACCTAACTTGTCCGCCTGCATCTTCCTCACAGACCGGCAGTTTGCCGGGGACACCCTTCTCAACCCCATCTAAGCACAACAGCCAGCCCTCGGTCCCTCAGATGTGGACAAGTAAAAGACCATTTCCTCCTAGCCATAAGAAAGCTAAGAGGTTGAATTTCACCATCTGCAAGCTCTTGGCTACAGAAATGCTTCCTTTCCTCCAGGTGGACACAGAGGATTTTCGACACCTTATGTCCGTTGCAGTGCCCAAGTACCAGATGCCCAGTCGGCACTACTTCTCAAAGAAAGGTGTGCCTGCACTCCACCAGCATGTCGCACACAACAATCACCGCTTCTTTGAGAAACTCTGTGTGTGAGAGGGTGCATTTCACCACAGACACTTGGACAAGTAGGCATGCACAGGGGCGTTACATGTCGCTGACTGGGCATTGGGTAACTTTGGTGACACCAGGACAAGGGGCTGATGTCCAAGTCTTGCCGTCCCCGTGAGTTGTGCGTCAATCCTCTTTATCTTGAAGTTCCTCCACTACTTCTGCCTCCTCAACCTTCTCTTGGTCCTCCACCTGCACCCAAAGCCTGTCTGGTCATGCCACAAGCTTTCTAACTGTGCAGAAGGGATCCTGCACATCTCCTTACTATGCTGGCAGCAGGGCTCAACGTCATCAGGCAACTTTCTTGCTGCACTACATGCAACATGACCCTCGAATTGTGAGAATTAAAAATAAAAATAATCCTGACTACTGGGTTGCCACACTGTTAGATCCCCGGTACAAAAGTAAATTTGCAGAAATTATTCCTGCCATAGAAAGAGATGCATGCATGCTGGAGTATCAGCAGAGACTGTTGCAGAATCTTACAAGTGCTTTTCCACAAAACACTAGTGGTGCACGTAGTGAATGTCACAGTTCCAACTTGCCAACCGTGGGACCGTCAAGTGTTCAGCACTCAAAACGTAACAGAAACACAGTATCTGCTGGTAACATCAATTTTGCGGAATCATTTCACCACTTTTTTAGCCCATCCTTTGCAAGGCCACTGGAGACAAGAAGTCTGACACATAGTCAACGCCTAGAGACGATGGTACAGGAGTATCTCCAAGTAAACATTGAAGCCATGACTGTGTCACTGGACCATTGCTCTTTTTGGGCTTCCAATCTGGATAAATGGCCGGAGTTCGCCACTTACGCCTTGGAAATCTTGTCATGCCCCGCAGCCAGCGTTCTGTCTGAACGTGTGTTCAGCGCTGCTGGTGGTGTGCTGACAGATAAGCGCACAAAGCTCTCCACTGATAATGTAGACAGACTCACGTTCATAAAGATGAACAAATCATGGATCCGAAAGGACTTTTCTACCCCTGTGTCATCCTGGGGAGAGTAAAAGCTTGATGATTTGTTAAAATCACCTCACCAACCGTTTTAAGCTTTCAAATTACTAATCATGTTTATCTGTATCTTGGCTGTAAAATAATTTTGTCCTTGTAGCAGTTTGCAGTACTGATTCTATTAGGCCATCTGTACTAAACTCCACCAGATTCAAAATTACTAATCATGTTTATCTGTATCTTGGCTGTAAAATAATTTGGGCCTTGTAGCAGTTTGCAGTACTGATTCTATTAGGCCATCTATACTAAACTCCACCAGATTTAAAATTACTAATCATGTTTATCTGTATCTTGGCTGTAAAATAATTTGGGCCTTGTAGCAGTTTGCAGTACTGATTCTATTAGGCCATCTATACTAAGCTCCACCAGCTTTCAAATTAATAATTATTTTTAGCTGCATCTAGCCTGCTAAATAATTTTGGGGCTCCTAGATGCGCAAGACACATGAGTGCCTTCTTTCTGCACTACCTGCAACATGACCCTCAGATTGTCAGAATTCGAAATAATCCTGACTACTCGGTTGCCACACTCTTAGATCCCCCACACTCTTCGATCAACCTTTTAATTTTAATAAAGAACAAAAAAATGGTCATTTTTGACATTATAAGCATTAGCAGGTTATTAGAAACTGAAATCAAACAGTTTTCAACTCAAAACTTTATTCTAGGTGATGTTACATTTGCACATAGGACCCATTGTTCGAAAGGAGCTTCTGAACTCTCTCGTCCATTGAATTTGTCAGGTTTTGGATGGTTTCTGCTTCAATTGTTTTGCATGAGGACAGAATACCCTCCCAGAGCTGTTGCTTAGATGTGAACTGCCTCCCGCCATCATAGACACTCCTTTTGATCATGCTCCAGAGGTTCTCAATGGGGTTGAAGTCAGGGGAGCTTGGGGATCACACCATAAGTTTGTCCCCTTTTATGCCCATATCAGCCAGAGATGCAGATGTGTTATGTGCAGCATGAGACGGTGCATTATCATGCATGAAAATGATCTTGCTGCGGAATAAAGGGTTCTTCTTCTTGAACCATGGCAGGAAGTGCTGTTTGAGAAACTCCACATACATTATGGAGTTCATCTTTACCCCTTCAGGGATCCTAAAGGGGCCGACAATCTCTCTACCCATGATTCCAGCCCAAAACATTACTCCACCTCCTCCTTGTTGGCGCCGTAGCCGTGTTTGCATGGGGTATCCATCAACCAGCCATCCTCCACTCCATCCATCTGGACCATCGAGCGTTGCACGGCACTCATCGGTGAACAAAACAGTTTTGAAGTCAGTCTTCATGTATTGTTTGGCCCATTGGAGCCATTTCTGCTTGTGTACAGTGGATAGAGGAGGTCGACAGGATGGCTTTCACATAGCTGCAAACCTCTGAATGACCCTGCATCTTGTTTTTCGGGGGACGTTGGAGGCACCAGCAGCTTCAAAAACTTGTCTGCTTCTATAAGGCTTTTTTGCCGCTGCTCTTTTAACCTGACGTAATTGCCTGTAGGAAAGAGTCCTCAATTTTCCCTTATCAGCACGCACACGTGTGTACTGTGAATCAGCTACATGCTTCTTGATTGTGCGATGATCAGGATGAAGTGTCTTGGCAATGTTGATTGTAGTCTTGCCTTGACCTAAACACTCCACAATTTGTTGCTTCTCAGCAGCCGACACATCCTTTTTCTTTCCCATTTTGGCAGAAAATGTAGGCTGCTTAATAATGTGGGACATCCTTCTTATGTAGTCTTGCCTTTCATTGTACACACCTGCCAAAATAATTAGCACAGGTGTCAGCAATTGCTTACAGTGATATAAAGAGCCCTGACACATATCACCATCAATGAGTTTAACTGACAAACAAAAAAATTCGTACCTTATCAGTCCTAAACACTTTTTGCATAATAATTAGGAACACAGTGTACATGTGCTTTTCCACAAAACACCTGTGGTTCACGTAGTGAATCTTACAGTTCTAACTTGCAAACCGTGGTCTGTATGAAGTTGTTCAATAAAGGACACAAAATTAAGATAACATAGACGGGAGAGGTTTCTATGAATACGAATTCCTAAGTATTTTATACCCTGTGAGGGCAGGCAAAAGGAAAGTTGGACTGGATGGAATCCTGTATGGATTTGTGGAGGGAAACATCGAGGGCCTCAGACTTCGCTGCATTGATTTTAAAATTTGACCATGTAACAAAGTGATCTATTTCAGCCATAACAGCAGGGATGGATATACGTGATTAAGTGATATATACTAGGACATCATCAGCAAATGCAGAGCACTGGTACTCGGTGCCTCCCACGCTCAATACACCTAATATTGGGGTTATGGCGAATTGATGAGAGCAGGTGCTCCGTCACTAGGATGTATAAGAGAGGGGACAGAGGACATCCCTGCCTTGTCCCATTGGTGATTATGAAAGGTGATTAAAATGTTCTGATGCGCCCCCTGGGCCTTGGGACTCCCGGAGCCGGACCATTTTTGGTGGATGCTGGGGGTTGTAGTCTACGTGGTGGCGACACGGTTCCGTGGCTCAGGGCGGTCAAACCAGTGGCGGAACTATTTATGTGGTTTTGATGTTTAAATGTCCGACTATGCTACCCGTGGATTGCGGTCAGAGTGAACCGCCGCTACAGGGCAGACCGCTGAGGCTGGTGTTGTGGGTGCAGCAGAGCGTAGTATAACTCCCCACGGGAGGAGTACAGCCTCAGGGCAATGAAGTCGGAGGATGGGGGTGATGGTGCAGGGCAGTCAGAGTCTGTGATGCAGTCCAGGGCCTTTCCTCACAGTTCTTATTATCCAGAACACTTCTGCTGGTAGCGGCTGCCCACGTCGTACTGTGCTCACCTTGTGAGTGGCTCGGCCATCTCCCAGATAACTTTGGAGCGCTTCACAGGACCCCCTTTGTGTGTCCTTTCTCTGGCCTTTCTTACCCCACCAGTGACCACGCTCCTGTCCCGCTGCCTCGGGCCTCCTCTTGGTAAACTTGGCGCCAGTTTCCCTGACTCTATGTGGTGCCTTCCTAGCAGGTGTAGCGAGGGGCAGCGCCACATAAAATGTCACAGCCTCCGGTTTCTAGCTGAGGGTCGTTTCCCACCTCCAATAGTTTCGGGGACCAGTCTCCCCCTTTGGCCTGACCCCTCCACGCAGGTGGATTAGGGCGTGCGGTGGCGACTCGCCCGTCCGCACCCCTGGGATCTCTTCGTTCCTCGTTCCTGGAGCCTTCTCCGCTCCTCTTCCTTCCTTCTCCCTCTTCCAGGCCTGGGCCTCGGTTACTAGGCCCGCCTCCGGAGCAGAGCTCATGCAGAGCCCCTGCTCCCTGTCTCTTCTGCTCAGACTTCTCTGCACTGAATTAAGATGGTGCCCACCTTTTATACTCCCTTCTCAATGCACCCAGGAACTGCTTCCTCCCTGCTCCTGCACTACAGGGTTCCCCTTCCTCGGTGTTCCCTCCCCCCACTCCAGCCAGGGACAGGGATTGTCGTGCCCATCTCAGGGGCATATTGGTCGCCCTGCCCCACGGCAATGTGGTGTAATGCATGCAGGTGTCGGGGTCCTGATCCACACTCCATCCTTACCTGAGAGTGAGATATCACACCTCTGGGTGAGGTGCAATACCTCTGTAGCAACCGAGCCCTCGGGGTGCTACAGTTCCATTTATCTTCAGCCTAGGTGACGCATTGCGATACAGGGCCGTGATTTTGGCTATAAAAGGGTCCCCTAGACCCCTACACCAAGCTTTTTAAGAGAATAATATATGGCGTGCCAGGAGACTCTATGGAATGCTTTCTCAGCATCCAACGAGAGTATCTAATTACAAATTTTTAACTGCATCTAGCCCAGGAAAAACTTTGTGCCTAGTAGCGGTGTCTGCTAGTCAGCGGATTATCCCAGCTGTTAAGCAAGCTACACCACCTGTAGTTTGGACACTTAATTTTTTCAAAGGAAATGCTTCGGGCCCCCGGGATACTCAGTGAAGAGCATCGGGAGGCACCGCAAAGCAAAGGGGCTGGGACTGGCAGTAGGACGCCTTGCAGTGGACCGCCAAGCTCGATCCTTATAAAAGCTTTTTAACTGCAGCAGCTTTAGTGGATGCTACTGGAGCTGGAATTCCCGCATCTGCTGGCATCAGACTTGCCCTCCAATAGATCCTTGTAAAAGGATTTAAAGTGTATTCATTCAAATTAGAGAGACAATTTAAATGAAAAAGCTTAGACCTGCCTCCACCGCAGGGGGGCTCGCTCGACCCACCAGCGCACAGGCACCAGTATTGGGAGAGGGGGGCTCGCCATCAGGGTCCACCGCAGCTCTGGCACAAACCCGGCGACACGGAGGTCGCACGGGCAGGAACGGACTGGCCGTGTCGGCTTCGCACTTTTTTGGTTTTAGAAGGTCATGACATGCCTATATCTGTGTCTCCCCCTCCTTTTACTCCTCCACCTCTTTTCTTTTCGCATGACTATATGTACTTGTCACTTTTCCATGTGTTAGTTGTGTCTTCTGAGCAGTTTGTCAGCTTTTGGACACCTTTGAAGTGTTTTCTATGTGTTGCTATGTGTTTTTGTTTGCCTGCCATTGGTTTTAACGGTTTTCTATAAGGTGTTCGACGAACAGTTCGACAAACAGTTCGTCGAACATACGGGTGTTCGACGAACCGAACCGAACTCGAACACTACAGGGGTGGCTCAACACTAATGGTGACCTAAGAAAAAAACATTTCTGGTATTTTGATTTTTTTTAGTTAATCCGTATGGGTTATTAACTATATGTTTTGATCGGCTCGACTTCTATGGAGGTGTTAATATCAAATATGTTTATTTTTATAAATTATTTATTTTTAATATGGGAAAAGGTGGCTTATTACATTTTTTTATATTGTTCTAAAAATTTTTTTTATTTTTTACTTGAGCTGAGCTTATGATTGTCTGATTGCTTACGCTACTTACTGCTTTACCATCGTATTGCAATATACACTTCCTGACAGAAGCTATGTCGCTTATCCATGTTATGTAAATAAAAGCTTATAACCTGACGTTAAATTCATCCATTGGTTTTATAAATTACTCTTTTAAAAGCTGAAACCCTCCCAAATTTGGTTTAGGTAAAGAAAATAAATTGGCATCAATGCTGAAATATTGATCATTTAATGAACACAGAATGGTCAAATTTTTGCAAGACAAAAGTTTTGTCGCCTGGTCATATAATGCACTGAATCCTAGTTTACATCCTCACCAGTGCTCAGTAAATGATCCGTTAATTAGAGGGTGTGTATAAAAAGAAACCCAGAACCCCAGACCTTCGCTTGAACTGCAACTTGAGCTCTGACAACATGACAAACATACACCCTGCGACAAAAGCCTAGATTATCAAGAGGCTGAAGACCAGATCCACTGCAGAGGTGGCTGGCACCTTTAATGTGTCTCAGTGCCAAGTACAAAGAATTAAAAAAAGATTTGAAGAGACAGGAGATGTGTTTGACAAACCCAGGTCTGGCAGACCCCGCAAGACAACTGCTCAGGAGGAAAGTTTGTTGGTTAGAAAATCCAAAGCTAGACCCTCTTCCTCTGCAGCAGAGCTCCAACAGGCCAGGTCACCTCAAGTCCCTGTGTCAACTAGAACAGTTTGTAGGATTCTGTCTTGAAATGGCCTCCATGGTCGAATCAGTGCCCAGAAGCCAGGACTAAACAAAAGGTAAATAAAAAAACGTGTGGCATTTGCAAAAGTCCCACAGCCTGCTAAGCAGATGGACGCTTGAAAAGTGGCAGAAGGTGGATTTCTCTGATGAATCTTCAGTAGAATTACATCACAGCCATCGCAAATACTGCAGGAGACCTACTGGAGCCCGTATGTATCCAAAATACACCAAGAAAACAGTTAAATTTGGTGGTGGAAAGATCATGTTCTGGGGTTACATTAAGTATGGGGGTGTGCGAAACATTTGCAAGGTGGAAGGCAATATCAATAGCCTAAAATATCAAGAAGTATTAGCTACCTCTTACATTCCAAATCATAAAAGGGGTCAAATTCTGCAGCAGGATGGTGCACCATCTCATACATCCATCTCTACAACAAAGTTGCTCCATGCAAAAAATAACAAGGTGCTCAAGGACTGGCCAGCCCAGTCAACAGACATGAACATCATTGAGCATATTTGGGGTAGGATGAAAGAGGAAGCTTGGAAGACAAAACCATAGAATCTAGATGAACTCTGGGAGGCATGTAAGACTGCATTCTTTGCTATTCCTGATGACTTCATTAATAAATTGTATGAATCATTGTTGAACCGCATGGATGCAGTCCTTCAAGCTCATGGAAGTCACAAAATATTAAATATGACTCTAATAGCACCACAACTTCATTCACCAATGTTATGCAACATATATTTGTATTTTAAGATAATTATTTGTTTAAATATCACTTTACTTTCTGTTGGCGACAAAACTTTTGTCTTGCCAAACTCTGACCATTCTGTGTTCATTAAATGATCAATATTTCAGCATTGATGGCAATTTATTTTCTTAACCTAAACCAAAGTTGGGAGGGTTTCAGCTTTCAAAAGAGTAATTTATAAAACCAATGGATGAATTTAACGTCAGGTTATAAACTTTTATTTACTTAACATGGATAAGCGACATAACTTCTGTCAGGGAGTGTATAGTGTAAATTGTTATTTCACTGGAGTACTGTAATAGTGGGGAAGGGCGTAGCCTTCCCTTGAGATTGAGAGAGTAAAAGGAAGAGTCCCTGAAGACAGACCTCCCCAACTGTGGTAGGCCAAGATAAGGTGGTAGAGCAGAGCGGGGGGGACTTAGTGCCCTTATCAAGCCTAGAGAGATATAGAGCTTGTCCCTGGTATAGTTCCTTCTGGGCTGTAGTACCTGAAAACAGCCACAAGATGCCACTGTTCGGGGTGCAGATGTCAGGATGAGTCTGCTAGCCGAGCTATAGACAGTGATGGGTTAAGGTTCTGTGATGACAGCTCACTGAAGGTGGGCATATTAGGAAAGTCTCTGTTTTAATTTCCTGAATCAGGAAGTGATTGAGTAGTACAAGAAGGGATTGCGACCTGATGAGACAGCCTTACTATAGTGGCTGCTAGGGTAGACGGGAGCTCCGAACCCTCAGACAGTGAGATCCCAGTGCGCAGTTCTCCCCACGCAAGAGCACGAGTCCTGTTCGCTCGCCGTAGAAACTCACCAAAGCGTAGTGAGGACACGGGGCACTTCTGGTCTGCAGGCAGCAGAGGAAGCTAAACAGTACTCCAAGCCAAGACGTGGGGGAGAGATATCCGATCCGTTCACTGTTAATACAGAGGAGTCTCTTGGGCCAGGAATTATAGCCACAGAGATGCTCCGCTTAAAGAGGGAACCAGGGCTGAAGCAGTTAATGGCGCCTGTGAGGGAGATGATTGCCTGTCGGGCCTTATCCATTATATCTGACTGTAAATACTGTAAATATTCCTCTTCCCCAAGTAAAGTCCAAGTTCTGGTTAAGAACCTTGTGTCCTCTGAAATTATTGCTGCCCTGGTCCCAGAAGAAAATTGCCTGGAGACAGCCGCGATCGGATGGCGTGAAGTAAGTGAAGAGCACTACATACACAGCCACACTACAGAGAGAGGACACGTATTGTCTGTAGGGTTCCATAGCGAGAGGGGGCTACAGCTCGCCCACGACTACCTCGCTGGGGCACCTTACATTTGGCGTAGTCGGCAGGATGCGAGCTCCTCGCATGAAGAAAGCGGGGAAGAGCCGACACAGAACACTGAGGAGAAAGTGTTGGAAGGCATGCGGCCCAAGATGGCGGCCCGAAGCATGGATTCCAAGATGGTGACGACGGCGTTAAAGGCTGGGAGAAGAACCGCCCATCGTGGGAGTGGATGGCGCTGGAGAGCGCGAAAAGATGTCCAGCCCCTACAAGTTCCGGCCCGAAGGAGGATGGGCCCAGCGGTAAAGATGCGTCCCAGGATGGGACGTCCCGGGAAGAAGAAGGCGCGGCGTAAGGTGAAGCCCGGCCCCGTGAGTACCAGCGCGCACAGAGAGGGGGCGCGGCTGAAGGCGGAGCGGCCGAGAGTGACAAGTGACGCGGCGGTCTCGTCAGAGGTCCGGCCCAGGAAGAGGCGGAGCTGGACGCGCAGGACGCGCGTCACCGGTAAGCGACCGGCGCCATTTTCTGTCCGGCACGTAAGGAGAAGGAGGTGCGGCAGCAGACGTCCTGAGAGGATGGCAGCCCCAGAGCCTGACAATGTGCGCGAGGCAAGCGGTGAGGAGGAACCCCTGAAGATCACTACACCAGGGGCCGCGGCTGGAAGTCGTCCGCCGGCGGGCGCTGCCCGCGATCCCCTGCCTTTACCCCCAGTGGCTGTTCAGTGGGCCACTAGGCCTGATCCGGAGCTGGGCCTGCTAGTCCACGAGCTTCACATGTGGTGCTGGAGCCGGATGCCGGAGGAAACGTCCCCCTCGGCTGAGGGAGGAGAACATCCAGATGGGGCCGGAGCAATAGCTGCAGCGAAGCTTACAGAAGGTGAGCGGTCCATGCCCCAGCGGCCGGTCACGTCTGCGGTACCTGCCCCAGTAGTTTCCGTGGCAACAGAGGCCCCCAGGCCTTCAGGGGACGGTGCGGAAGGGAAGCCCCCAAAAAGAAAGGCCCCACGGGAGAACTTTTGGTCACTGGCCTTGGAGGCCCTGCATTCCCCCTCAGCAGGGCGGTGCACCAAGCCCGGAAGTCCGCAGTGGGCTACCCGCGACCCTCCGATGACCCCACGCGAGCAGCGGCGGTGGACCGACACCTTCCTAAGAGGCTGGCTGGAGGGGTCCAACGCAGCACGGAGGGAGTCAGTGGAGAGCTCCCAGACCTGGGGGCGGGTCATAGAGTTCCGTATCCGCGGGGGATACGGGTTCCTCGAGGAAGAGTGGACCGGGCATGAGGTGTTTGTCAGCCGGGAAGCCGTCAAGCGCGAATACCTGCCCGATCGCCTCCACAACCTGCATGAAGGGGAGATTGTCCTCTTCGTGAAATGCGAGTGTGCAAAGGGGTGGTACGCGGCTGCGGTCACCCGCCCATATAAATGGAAGGACATCCTGGAAAAGGACAGGCAGGTCTTCCGGCGAAGAGCTGAGAGGGAGGCTCAGCAACGTCGGGCTAGGGAAGCCCCTGGAGGATTCGTGTCCCCTCCCAAGGCCAGCATCCCACAGGAAGAGGAGTCCGGGTGCCAGCAACAGGGAGCTGGCGTCGAAGAAGAGAAGGATGCCCCGAGCTGTAGTAGGGCTGACTCTCCCAGTGAGGCTGTAGGCCCAACCACTAAGCACCCAGAAGGGGCCGAGGTGGCTAGTCATAGAGTCGCCGAAAAGACTCAGGCTGGTGTTAGCCAGGAGGTCCATCATTTTTCTGTCACCAGCTACGGCCCTACCCAGGTCGGCTGTGGCAGTGCTACGTCCTCGGACGAGGACCCCGGGCCTAGCAGATACCCCGACCAGCCGTGGAAGTGGAGGAAGCCACCTTCATCCGCAGCATGGGCCGCCTTCATTAAGGAACAGAGGGAGGCCCGGAAGAAGTGAGCTAAGTGGGCTAAAAGGTCCATTGACCTTTCACTTCTTCTCCTACTAGGACCCGTCGGTGGTGGTCCTTTCTGTAGTTTGGGACTGTTACCCAGTGGGGGCGAAGTGCCCCATGTTGACTTCAGTTGAAACAGAAAAAAAAAAAATGGAGGACTGTTCCCCTACCTCCTAGGCCAGGAAGGCCTTAAGCAGCACCCAAAAGTTGCGTGCCCGGGAGAGCTGCTCTTTTTGTTTTTATTTTTGTTTTCTTTTTGTTGCGCTTGTTGTGCCTTTTTCTGCTGGAATTTAAATTGCTGAGGCACACCTTGAGGATGGATATCCTCCGAATCTAAGAGACTTGCGGCCTAGCGGGAAGAACCGGTGACCCCCGCTAGGGCCAAGAAGAAAAGAGACTCACAGGGTGTTACCTGTGACGGTGTGCCTCAGAATGTAGCCCCAGGAGGGGATTAAGGGCTATTAAAGAGTTGACCTGATTTAAAAATGTGGACATGGACACTTCGTTTCCAGGGTCCTTACCAAGAAGGACCGGTGCCTCTGAAAAAGTTGATAATGGACTGTCCTGAATTGCTGTTCCAGGGCCCTTAACCGAGAAGGGCTGGTCTTCCATCCAAGAAGATGACCTCAGGACCAGTCGCTTACTAAGAATGTTCTAGTAAAATTTAGTAATGTAATTTTATAACTGTTGATTGATGTTTATTGCCTAGTGTGGTCGGGGACGACCAACATTAAAGTGTCGGGGAATGTAATAGTGGGGAAGGGCGTAGCCTTCCCTTGAGATTGAGAGAGTAAAAGGAAGAGTCCCTGAAGACAGACCTCCCCAACTGTGGTAGGCCAAGATAAGGGGGTAGAGCAGAGGGGGGGGACTTAGTGCCCTTATCAAGCCTAGAGAGATATAGAGCTTGTCCCTGGTATAGTTCCTTCTGGGCTGTAGTACCTGAAAACAGCCACAAGATGCCACTGTTCGGGGTGCAGATGTCAGGATGAGTCTGCTAGCCGAGCTATAGACAGTGATGGGTTAAGGTTCTGTGATGACAGCTCACTGAAGGTGGGCATATTAGGAAAGTCTCTGTCTTAATTTCCTGAATCAGGAAGTGATTGAGTAATACAAGAAGGGATTGCGACCTGATGAGACAGCCTTACTATAGTGGCTGCTAGGGTAGACGGGAGCTCCGAACCCTCAGACAGTGAGATCCCAGTGCGCAGTTCTCCCCACGCAAGAGCACGAGTCCTGTTCGCTCGCCATAGAAACTCACCAAAGCGTAGTGAGGACACGGGGCACTTCTGGTCTGCAGGCAGCAGAGGAAGCTAAACAGTACTCCAAGCCAAGACGTGGGGGAGAGATATCGGATCCGTTCACTGTTAATACAGAGGAGTCTCTTGGGCCAGGAATTATAGCCACAGAGATGCTCCGCTTAAAGAGGGAACCAGGGCTGAAGCAGTTAACGGCGCCTGTGAGGGAGATGATTGCCTGTCGGCCTTATCCATTATATCTGACTGTAAATACTGTAAATATTCCTCTTCCCCAAGTAAAGTCCAAGTTCTGGTTAAGAACCTTGTGTCCTCTGAAATTATTGCTGCCCTGGTCCCAGAAGAAAATTGCCTGGAGACAGCTGCGATCGGATGGCGTGAAGTAAGTGAAGAGCACTACATACACAGCCACACTACAGAGAGAGGACACGTATTGTCTGTAGGGTGCCATATCGAGAGGGGGCTACAGCTCGCCCACGACTACCTCGCTGGGGCACCTTACAGTACAATGACGAAAGTGATAGGGGTCTTCATAAGACTCCTGGTAATTCATGGTTGCCTCATAATCATTTTGCTGAAGGCTGAGGGGAGCAGAAATTGTTTGACACAGATTCCAGCTATGTAAGATAGGTGGTATTTACCGCTTGTGGAGATAGTTCTGTTCCAGAGCCACCTCCACATATGGTCAATCTAGCATTTACGCACAGGTAGGTCATTTTGTGCTTTGCGGATTGAAAAATGGCATTGGTAACATTTCATGACCAAGTTTTAAACCGTTTATATCCTCCTTTATATAATTAATCTATGCTAAACTGCTCTTCAGGGAGATGGTGGCCTTAGTCAGTCAGTTAAAATTGAATCATGTGACACTTACAAAGTGTAGTGGAAAAATGGGAAGAAGGCATCTGACATACTATAGATAGGGTATTTCATTGCTTGTAATGTTTAGAGGAGTTGCATTTAATGTTTCCGATTATTTCTCAAGACCCCAGAGCACAATAAATGTAGCATGTAAAGAATAATAAAAAAAAATGATAATATTCACCTTACTACTCACATTGCAACACTGGTGCCTGCTGGCCCATCTGGTCTTCTGGGCCTCTTCTTTCCCCATATGCACTTAGGTGTATGCACTCTATAACAACACGTGGGAGGTCATAGCGCATCATACCGTTGTGACATCACATTACATCATGGCCTCCAAGACCTGGTGCCTTCACTCGAAATCAGAAATTCTGGCCTTGACAGTGCCTTGGAGGTTGATAAGATGCATCATGACCTCTGAGGCCTGGTCGCAGTCGGAAGTGCTGTTTTAGAGTGAAAACACCAGCACACAACCGAATAAAGAAGCCCAGAGCACTGAACAGTGGGCAAGGGGCAATAGGCCACAGAGGAAATGGATATGCTGTACAGGTGAGCAGTAAAGTGAGAATTATGTTTTGTTTTAAACCTTTTGCTAGCCCTCTACATTTCAGCCATTGTCAACCACAGCTAGCTGCAAGTTTGCTGTATAATGTAGACTGAATTACATAAAATCTGTATTTTGGGAGTAGGAGTTATATTCTTTATGCTATTAGTTAGTATAAATAATGAGAGGCCTCTGCTTTTCCGCTGGACAAAGATTTATTGCACTTTCAAGAAATCCAAATACATACAGCTTTCATAAAATTCCAATAAACAAACATTATCACCATGTAACTACCTAACTCAAGTTTCATTCATCTTGACTTCTTCTGGAGCATGAGGATTGTAAGCGTAAATGTATAAATAAAGTAAATTGGTTCTCCATGGTCAAATGATTGGATATTTGAATTGGTCACTGGTTCTCTTATATTGCTCAAATGGATCCTTCATTAACTTATGATGTAAAAAATAAAAAAAAATACTTATATACACTTTGCCACTCACCTCTCTTTTGACCCCCCACCTTATGATGTTATAACATGCGCCGAGAACTTACGCATGCATACATGAATTGCCAACTGCATGGTGGCTGCCAGATTGTAGCATCGGTGTCTCTGCCCCCTGCCAGGCAGAGATGCCGTCCTCCTTACCGCCCCGCTCCTGGTCCGGCGTCTTCCGGCCCCTCTGCTGCTGCTGCTGTTGGTGCACGCAGCTTCCCGTTAACTGTGCTTTGGGCGCGCACACGCTCCCTCCCTCTTAAAGGGGCCACGCGTCGTCCTAAAAAATGACCCGGCCAATGGCAGGAGGACTTTCCCTATTTAATCACTTCCTGCAATATGGAGGTGCCCGTGCAAGGTTGTTGCTCTGTGATTCTTACTGTTGCTTCAGCCCTCAGGTCCCTCAGCAAGTCAGTACTGTCCGCCAGTCTGTTCTTCAGTCAAGTCCACCAGTCTGACTATTATCCAGCCCGACAGTCTGTCTACATTCCAGTCCGCCAGTCTGTCTATGGGCTCTGCCCGCCTGCTTACGTGGAAGCACCTGCCTGTTACCTGCCGTGCCCGCCAGCCTGCCTACCTGCAAGCACCTGCCTGTTACCTGCTGTGCCCGCCATCCTGCTTACCTGGCAGCACCTGCCAGTTACCGGTTGTGCTCTCCAGCCTGCCTACCCAGAACACCTGTCTGGCTATCAGCCAAATCAGTCTGCCTGTCTTCCCGGACCACCCGTCAGCCTGCCTGCCATGCTCATCCGCTGTACCGGTCAGTTCCTGCCATCTGACCCTTGGGAGTCACCTGCTCTCATACAAGGTCGGTCCCAGAGGGGCACCTGGTCCCCCTGCTCGGTCTCTCCCTGTTTCACGGAGTCGATTGAGCCGCCATGTGACCTTGGTCGGACCAAGTAGGTACTTAGACACGCCCCTCTGGTCCCTCCTTGCACCTCAGCACAGAGGTTCCATCACCCGGATCCGTAACACAAATACTGCATTGTAGACTGCAAGGCCCTAAAGGCAGGGCCTCTCATTTTATATATCAGTCTGTTACTCTTAGTTTGTTCATTGTAATTTATATTTGTATTTTGTATGTAACCCCTTCTCATGTACAGCACCATGGAATCAATGGTGCTCTGAAAATAATGATAATAAAAATAATCCACCCTTTATTGATGCAAATCGGGGGCAGATGTGCACTTCCTGGCCATATTACAGTTTACAGAGCTTAGAAACTGAGCACTTCCATATGCTGCTGACATCGGGGAAGTCTGATTGGCGTAGATGCTGGGTACCCCTACGATCAGATAATAGACCATCAATGTTGAAGTCCTAGACGACCCCTTTAAGTATCTGGATTTTTGTAAGTGTAAAAATCTGTTTGAGGTAGGAATAAGAGAAAAAATCACTGTGCCATGACTAGGATTTTGTGTGCACACTGATACACGAATATGTTGTTTAATCCTTTAATATCTATTAATTACAACCCAAGAGTTTTTGATACATGTAGAAAGAAGACATGAATTTCACGTCCAAAACGTATTCATTTATTTATTGCAGCTAAGCAAAATTATACCAAAGTAAGCACAAGGTTCTTATTTTAACTTACTAATCAGACTATATGAAGCCTACTGCCACGTTATGTTGAACCTTTTACTGGGTCCCTTGCCTAATATGTGCAGTACCATGTGCTAACCACCACTGAAGCAATACCATGCCAGCAGGGTAAGCGACCTGGTGCCCCACAACAGCCATGCTGTTGGTATGCAACTGCTTTGTCGGTAGGTTGTGCGCAGTACATGCTGAGCTGTCAGTATTTGATGGACTGCTCAGCTGCCCAATCAGATGCTGAGGCTTGCTGAGCTGTCAGTGTCTTAAATGACAGTTTAGCTGTCCAATCAGAGTGAAGGTGTTTCCTGAGCTTCATCCATGTGTCTCCTGTTTGGATAATTACCTGGCTATTTAGCAAGCACTCTGCCTCTGGCTAGTGTCATTTGTAGCTTCTTGCTCACTGATGTAGGTTTGCCTTGTTTCTCTGTGCTCTGATCTACTGCTGCCTGACCTAGGACAGTGCTCTGACCATCCGTTTGCTTTGACTCTTTGCTTGATCAGCTAGATTCCTGGTATTTTAACCCCTTGACTGTGACCTGACTATTCTTTGGTATCACCCCTCTGTCTATGATATACCCTCCTGTCTACTGACCTCGGACCTTTTGATTACCCAGCCTCACGGTTTGTCTGTGAGTAGTGACTAGCGTCACACCTATACTCATCCCCCAGTGCTGGTGCCATTCCAGGGGTATTGGCACTGATTCTCTAGAGGATTGCATAACATTGCATTATCATGTGATCCCTGTGGCCAATCAGAATTGGCTTCTCCCCTCCTTTGGACAAATCAAGACACATGGTGGAAGTCAGAGCTGCAGCTGCCCTCCGACTCCGTGCTGATGTCATTTACACCCACAGAGGAGGAGAGTGAAGCCAGCGCTGATTGGTCGCATTGATTGTGTGAAATAACAATGTCACACAATCCCCAGGAGATCTAGTGCTGACACCACTGGAATTGCATTGGCACTAGTGTTGAGCCACCCCCGTAGAGTTCGAGTTCGGTTCGGTTCGTCGAACACCCGTGTGTTCGCCGAACTGTTCGTCGAACTGTTCGTCGAACACCTTCGAACACCGTTAAAACCAATGGCAGGCAAACAAAAACACATAGAAACACATAGAAAACACCTTCAAAGGTGTCCAAAAGCTGACAAACTGCTCAGAAGACATAACTAACACATGGAAAAGTGAAAAGTACATATAGTCATGCGAAAATAAAAGAGGTGGAGGAGTAAAAGGAGGGGGAGACACAGATA
Source organism: Phyllobates terribilis (assembly GCF_046119375.1). Taxonomy (NCBI): domain Eukaryota; kingdom Metazoa; phylum Chordata; class Amphibia; order Anura; family Dendrobatidae; genus Phyllobates; species Phyllobates terribilis. The sequence goes on along the minus strand of NW_027362767.1, from coordinate 344,233,758 downwards.
TAGGCATGTCATGCCCTTCTAAAATCCAAAAAGTGAGAAGCCGACACGGCCAGTCCGCTCCTGCCCGTGCCACCTCCGTGTCGCCTGGTTTGTGCCAGAGCCGCGGTGAACCCTGACGGCCAGCCCCCCTCTCCCAATACTGGTGCCTGTCCGCTGGTGGGTCGAGCGAGCCCCCCTGTGGTGGAGGCAGCTCTAAGCTTTTTAATTTAAATTGTCTCTCTAATTTGAATGAATACACTTTAAATCCATTTACAAGGATCTATTGGAGGGCAAGTCTCATGCCAGCGGCCGCAGTAATTCCAGCTCCAGTAGCGTCCACTAAAGCTGCTGCAGTTAAAAAGCTTTTATAAGGATCGAGCTCGGCTGTCCACCGCAAGGCATCCTACTGCCAGTCCCAGCCCCTATGCCTTGGGGTGCCTCCTGATGCTCTTCACTAAGTATCCCATGGTCCCGAAGCATTTCCTTTGAAAAAATTAAGTGTCTAAACTACAGGTGGTGCAGCTTGCTTAACAGCCGGGATAATCCGCTCACTAGCAGACACTGCTACTAGGCACAAAGTATTTCCTGGGCTAGATGCAGTTAAAAATTTGTAATTAGATACTCTCGTTGGATGCTGAGAAAGCATTCCATAGAGTCTCCTGGCACGCCATATATGATTCTCTTAAAAAGCTTGGGGTAGGGGTCTAGGGGACCCTTTTATAGCCAAAATCACGGCCCTGTATCGCAATACGTCACCTAGGCTGAAGATAAATGGAACTGTAGCACCCTGAGGGCTCGGTTGCTACAGACGTATTGCACCTCACCCAGAGGTGTGATATCTCACTCTCAGGTAAGGATGGAGTGTGGATCAGGACCCGACACCTGCATGCATTACACCACATTGCCGTGGGGCAGGGCGACCAATATGCCCCTGAGATGGGCACGACAGTCCCTGTCCCTGGCTGGAGTGGGGGGAGGGAACACTGAGGAAGGGGAACCCTGTAGTGCAGGAGCAGGGAGGAAGCAGTTCCTGGGTGCATTGAGAAGGGAGTATAAAAGGTGGGCACCATCTTAGTTCAGTGCAGAGAAGTCTGAGCAGAAGTGGCAGGGAGCAGGGGCTCTGCATGAGCTCTGCTCCGGAGGCGGGCCTAGTAACAGAGGCCCAGTCCTGGAAGAGGGAGAAGGAAGGAAGAGGAGCGGAGAAGGCTCCAGGAACGAGGAATGAAGGGATCCCAGGGGTGCGGACGGGCGAGTAGCCACCGCACGCCCGAATCCACCTGCGTGGAGGGGTCAGGCCAAAGGGGGAGACCGGTCCCCGAACTAGTGGAGGCAGGAAACGACCCTCAGCTAGAAACCGGAGGCTCTGACATTTTATGTGGCGCAGCCCCTCGCTACACCCGCTAGGAAGGCACCACATAGGGTCAGGGAAACTGGCGCCAAGTTTACCAAGAGGAGGCCCGAGGCAGCCGGACAGAAGTGTTGGTAAGAAAGGCCAGACAAAGGACACACAAAGGGGGTCCTGTGAAGTGCTCCAAAGTTATCTGGGAGTTGTCTGAGCCCCTCACCTGGTGAGCACAGTACGACGTGGGCAGCCGTTACCTGCAGACGTGGTCTGGATAATAAGAACTGTGAGTAAAGGCCCTGAACTGCATCACTGACTCCGTGTCGTTACTGCTGCTGCCCTGCACCATCACCCCCATCCTCCGCATACACTGCCCTGAGGCTATACTCCTCCCGTGGGGAGTTATGCTACGCTCTGCTGCACCCACAACACCAGCCTCAGTGGTCTGCCCTGTAGTGGCGGTTCACTCTGACCGCAATCCACGGGTGGCGTAGTCGGACATTTAAACATGAAAACCACATAAATAGTTCCGCCACTGGTTTGACCGCCCTGAGCCACGGAACTGGGTCGCCGCCACGAAGACTACAACCACCAGCATCCACCAAAAAGGGTCCGGCTCCGGGTGTCCCAAGGCCCAGGGGGTGCGTCAGAACATTTTCATCACCTTTCACAATCACCAATGGGACAAGGCAGTGATGTCCTCTGTCCCCTCTCTTATACATCCTAGTGACGGAGCACCTGCTCTCATCAATTCGCCATAACCCCAATATTAGGTGGATTGAGGTGGGAGGCACCGAGTACAAGTGCTCTCTATTTGCTGATGATGTCCTAGTATATATCACTCAATCACATATATCCATCCATGCTGTTATGGCTGAAAGAGATCACTTTGTTACATGGTAAAATTTTAAAATCAATGCAGCGAAGTCTGAGGCCCTCGATGTCTCCCTCCCCAAATCCATATAGGATTCCATCCAGTCCAACTTTCCCTTTGCCTGGCCCTCACAGGGTATCAAATACTTAGGAATTCCTATTCATAGAGACCTCTCCCATCTATGTTATCTTAATTTTGGGCCCTTTATTGAACAACTCCATACAGACCACGGTTGGCAAGTTAGAACTGTAAGATTCACTACGTGAACCACTGGTGTTTTGTGGAAAAGCACATGTACACTGCGTTCCAAATTATTATACAAAAAGTGTTTAGGAGTGATAAGGGAAGAATTTGTTTGTTTGTCAGTTAAACTCATTGATGGTGATGTGTGTCAGGGCTCTTTATATCACTGTAAGCAATTGCAGACACCTGTGCTAATTAGTTTGGCAGGTGTGTCCAATGAAAGGCAAGACTACTTAAGAAGGCTCTCTCACATTATTAAGCAGCCTACATTTTCTGCCAAAATGGGAAAGAAAAAGGATGTGTCGGCTGCTGAGAAGCAACAAATTGTGGAGTGTTTAGGTCAAGGCATGACTACAATCAACATTGTGCGATGATCAGGATGAAGTGTCTTGGCAATCAAGAAGTATGTAGCTGATTCACAGTACACACGTGTGCGTGCTGATAAGGGCAAATTGAGGACTCTTTCCTACAGGCAATTACGTCAGGTTGAAAGAGCAGCGGCAAAAAAGCCTTGTCATAGCAGCAGACAAGTTTTTGAAGCTGCTTGTGCCTCCAACGTCCCCCGAACAACAAGATGCAGGGTCCTTCAGAGGTTTGCAGCTGTGCATGCGCCATCCTGTCGACCTCCTCTATCCACTTCACACAAGCAGAAACGGCTCCAGTGGGCCAAACATTACATGAAGACTGATTTCAAAACTGTTTTGTTCACGGATGAGTGCAGTGCAGATGGATGGAGTGGAGGATGGCTGGTTGATGGACACCCCACGCAAACACGGCTACAGCGCCAACAAGGAGGAGGTGGAGTAATGTTTTGGGCTGGAATCATGGGGAGAGAGATTGTCAGCCCCTTTAGGATCCCTGAAGGCGCTAAAGATGAACTCCATAATGTATGTGGATTTTCTCAAACAGCACTTCCTGCCATGGTTCAAGAAGAAGAACCGTGTATTTCACAGCAAGATCATTTTTCTGCATGATAATGCACCATCTCATGCTGCACATAAAACATCTTCATCTCTGGCTGATATGGGCATAAAAGGGGACAAACTTATGGTGTGACCCCCATGCTCCCCTGACCTCTACCCCATTCAGAACCTTTGGAGCATCATTAAAAGGAGTGTCTATGATGGCGGGAGGCAGTTCACATCTAAGCAACAGCTCTGGGAGGGTATTCTGTCCTCATGCAAAACAATTGAAGCAGAAACCATCCAAAACCTGACAAATTCAATGGACGAGAGAGTTCAGAAGCTCCTTTCGAACAAGGGGTCCTATGTGAAAATGTAACATCACCTAGAATAAAGTTTTGAGTTGAAAACTGTTTGATTTCAGTTTCTAACAAACTGCTAATGCTTATAATTTCAAAAATGACCATTTTTTTGGTCTTTATTAAAATGAAAAGGTTGATCGAAAAGTTTGGGGGATCTAAGAGTGTGGCAACCCAGTAGTCATGATTACTTCGAATTCTGACAATATGAGGGTCATGCTGCAGGTAGTGCAGCAAGAAGGCACTTATGTGCTTTGCGCATCTCGGAGCCCCAAAATTATTTTCCGGGCTAGATGCAGCTAAAAATTATTTTTAATTTTAAATCTGGTGAAGCTTTAGTATAGATGGCCTAATAGGATCAGTGCTGCACACTGCTACAAAGCCCAAATTATTTTCCAGTCAAGATACAGATAAACATGATTAGTAATTTGAAAGCTTAAAACGGTTGGTAGGGTGATTTTAACCAATCATCAAGCTTTTACTCTCCCCAGGATGACACAGGGGTAGAAAAGTCGTTTCGGATCCATGATTTGTTCATCTTTATGAACGTGAGTCTGTCTACATTATCAGTGGAGAGCCGCGTGCGCTTATCTGTCAGCACACCACCAGCAGCGCTGAACACACGTTCAGACAGAACGCTGGCTGCGGGGCATGACAAGATCTCCAAGGCGTAAGTGGCTAGCTCCGGCCATTTATCCAGATTGGAAGCCCAAAAAGAGCAAGGGCTTCAATGGCTTCAATGTTTACTTGGAGATACTCCTGTACCATCGTCTCTAGGCGTTGACTATGTGTCAGACTTCTTGTCTCCTGTGGCCTTGCAAAGGATGGGCTAAAAAAGTGGTGAAATGATTCCGCAAAATTGATGTTACCAGCAGATACTGTGGTTCTGTTACGGTTTGAGTGCTGAACACTTGACGGTCCCACGGTTGGCAAGTTGGAACTGTGAGATTCACTACGTGCACCACTGGTATTTTGTGGAAAAGCACATGTAAGATTCTGCAACAGTCTCTGCTGATACTCCTGCATGCGTGCATCCCTTTCTATGGCAGGAATAATTTCTGCAAATTTACTTTTGTACCGGGGATCTAACAGTGTGGCAACCCAGTAGTCAGGATTATTTCTAATTCTCACAATTCGAGGGTCATGTTGCAGGTAGTGCAGCAAGAAGGCACTCATGTGTGTTGCGCATCCAGGAGCACCAAGTCCCTGTTGTGTTGGTGGCGAGGTAACAATCATGCTTCCTTCCTCTGTCCTCTCCCCCCAACCTCGCACAACAGAAATGTGATCAAGGTCTCCCTCATCTGATGAGTCTTCCATCAGTTCGTCCTCCACTTCTTCCTGGGCTCCTGCACCTTCCTCACTAGTTTGGCTGCTACCATGCGCCCTGGTAAAACCATCTCCCCCACCCTCACATGCCTGCCGCCTTGGTGCTGCCGACCGTCTGGACCTTGCAGATGTTAGCCCTTCCGCATACAACTCCTCCTCCTCTACTTCCTCCACCTCCTCTTGTGCCACCACCTGACTCCGAATTCTGTTTAACATGTGCTCCAGCATGTAAATCACCGGAATAGTCATGCTGATAATGGCATCGTCAGCACTAAACATCTTCGTCGCCATTTCAAAACTGTGCAGAAGGGTGCATAGGTCCCTGATCTGAGACCACTCCTCCAGCGTGATTTGCCCCACCTCTGAATCTCGTTGGCCCAGGCTATACGTCAGAACGTATTGCACCAGGGCTTGTCGGTGCTGCCACAGTCGCTGCAACATGTGCAGAGTTGAATTCCACCGGGTAGGCACATCGCATTTTAGCCGGTGAAGTGGCAGGCCCAACGACTTCTGTAGAGATGTAAGTCGCTGAGCTGCGGGATGCGAACGGCGGAAGTGAGCACACAGCGACCGTGCCCTCTGCAGAAGGCCATCTAGTCTGGGATAGTGGGCTAAAAATTGCTGGACAACCAGGTTCAACACGTGAGCCATACAAGGCACGTGTGTGACATTGCCCCGGCGAAGGGCCGCACCCAGGTTTGCAGCATTGTCGCACACGGCCTTCCCTGGTTTCAGGTCCAGTGGAGACAACCATTCATGAAATTGGTTCTCCAGAGCTGACCACAACTCCTCAGCTGTGTGACTCACATTTCCCAGACATTTCAATGTAAAAACCGCCTGATGACGTTGAGCCCTACTGCCAGCATAGTAAGGAGGTGTGCAGGATCCCTTCTGCGCAGTTAGAAAGCTTGTGGCATGACCAGACAGGCTTTGGGTGCAGGTGGAAGACCGAGAGGAGGTTGAGGAGGCAGAAGCAGTGGAGGAACTTTGACATAAAGAGGATTGACGCACAACTCGTGGGGACGGCAAGACTTGGACAGCAGCCCCTTGTCCTGCTGTCACCATAGTTACCCAGTGCCCAGTCAGCGACATGTAACGCCCCTGTCCATGCCTACTCGTCCAAGTGTCTGTGGTGAAATGCACCCTGTCACACACAGAGTTTCTCAAAGAAGCGGTGATGTTGTGTGCGACATGCTGGTGGAGCGCAGGCACACCTTTCTTTGAGAAGTAGTGCCGACTGGGCATCTGGTACTGGGGCACTGCGACGGACATAAGGTCTCGAAAATCCTCTGTGTCCACCAGGCGGAAAGGCAGCATTTCTGTAGCCAAGAGCTTGCAGATGGTGAAATTCAACCTCTTAGCTTTCTCATGGCTAGGAGGAAATGGTCTTTTACTTGTCCACATCTGAGGGACCGAGGGCTGGCTATTGTGCTTAGACGGGGTTGATAAGGGTGTCCCCGGCAAACTGCCGGTCTGTGAGGAAGATGCAGGCGGACATGTTAGGTTGCCTTGATCCAAAGGTGGTGCTATCGATGTCGGACAGCGCTCAACACCAGCTGGTGTTACCACCTCCAAAGAAAATGATGACCTGCCAATCAGGCTGGCTGTTGCGGGTAGAGAGGTGGCAGGTCTGCGCCCCAAAACAGGTGTGACTGCTGTCCCCCCAGTCACAGAGGATGAAGAGGCTGCGGATGCACAAGATATGGCAGACGGTGATTGGCCCGGCCGGCTAGGCCGCATTGTAGCACACTGAGCTTCCCACTGCAACTTATGCTTCATGTCCATGTGCCGGTTCATGCATGAAGTACTCAAACTATGTATTTTTTTGCCTCTACTTAGCTTTTGCTGACAAATGTTACAGATAACACGAGTTGGGTCATCTTTATCGATCTGAAAAAATGCCCAGGCTATGCAAGGCTTAGCACCCATGCGACCTGAAGAGCCACCACGACTTGTGGTGAGAGGCAGAGTTGTGTTTGAGGATGCAGTTGTTGACGTGCTTCCAGTACTACGTCTCTGTCCAGGAAGGCGCAACCTGACCTCGTCGTCACTAGCATCTTCCTCCACCTCCTCTGCTGACCTCATCTCTTGGCTGACTGTGGGTTGACAGTAAATGGGATCTCCGACCTCATCATCATCACCCTGTGCGTTATCACACCCGTTGTCCTCAGAGCCAACCTGTTCCTGCCCTGACAAAAAACTAAAGTTGTCGCTCCAATCAGGTATTTGAGTCTTATCATCGTCTTCCTCATTGTCTCCACCAACAGGAGTTACAGTTTGGGAATGAGGGTCTACATTATGGTCAGAACCTTCTGCGTCTGGTCCTGGATCCGACTCATAAAGATTCTGGGCATCAGTGCAGATCATTTCCTCGTCTGGATTCACAGAAGCGCTGGAGTCGACCTCTGATTCCCAGGCTATAGTATGAGTAAACAGCTCTGCAGACTCAACCATCTGTTCTACCTCATACTCAGACGGGCAGCTGGAGATTTGGGAGCTGTGAGGAAGCAAGTGCGATTTGGGTGACACCTTTGAGGACTGGAGTATTTGTGATGTTGAAGTTGATGTGGAGGAGAGCCCACTTAAAGGAGCACTTGATATCCGTTGAAGCACCTGCTGTTTTTGTGCCTCATCTGGAATTTGTAGCGATTGGCGTGGCCGTAAGAAAGGGATCTTATCACATTGTCCGCTAAAAGAAGTAGACATATTAGTTTGGCTGGAAGATGGTCTTTCTTCTGCAGATGTTACTGTTGCTTTAACACCTACCCCACGGACACAACCTTTTTTCCCCTTCCCAACACACCTATTCCCCTTTCCACCAGCAGCAGGCCTTTTTCCACTCATTTTGGTGGTTAACTAATTCACAACTCTGGAGTTGTTTGCACAAAAAAACAATGGATGGTAACCGAGCAGAGCTGAGTGGCCAAACTGTGGTATTAGGCCAAAACTATTGGCTGGGTTAGATGCAGAAAAAAATTATTTTGAATTTGCAACCTGATGGAGGTCAGTATAGATGGACTAATACAAATAGTCCCACACACTGCTAGAAGCCCAAATATTTTTTCAGAGGTACTGTAGATGCAGATAAAAATTATTTTTAATTTGCAACCTGATGGAGGTCAGTATAGATGGACTAATAGACCAAGTCCCACACACTGCTAGAAGCCCAAATATTTTTTCAGAGCTAGATGCAGAAAAAAATTATTTTTAATTTGCAACCTGATGGAGGTCAGTATAGATGGACTAATAGACCAAGTCCCACACACCGCTAGAAGCCCAACTATTTTTTCAGAGCTAGATGCAGAAAAAAATTATATTCAATTTGCAACCTGCTGGAGGTCAGTATAGAAGGACTAATAGAACAAGTCCCACACACTGCTAGAAGCCCAAATATTTTTTCAGAGCTAAATGAAGAAAAAAATTATTTTTAATTTGCAACCTGATGGAGGTCAGTATAGATGGACTAATAGACCAAGTCCCACACACTGCTAGAAGCCCAAATATTTTTTCACAGCTAGATGCAGAAAAAAATTATTTTTAATTTGCAACCTGATGGAGGTCAGTATAGATGGACTAATAGACCAAGTCCCACACACCGCTAGAAGCCCAAATATTTTTTCAGAGCTAGATGCAGAAAAAAATTATTTTTAATTTGCAACCTGATGGAGGTCAGTATAGATGGACTAATAGACCAAGTCCCACACACTGCTAGAAGCCCAAATATTTTTTCAGAGCTAGATGCAGAAAAAAATTATTTTTAATTTGCAACCTGATGGAGGTCAGTATAGACGGACTAATAGACCAAGTCCCACACACTGCTAGAAGCCCAAATATTTTTTCAGAGCTAGATGCAGAAAAAAATTATTTTTAATTTGCAACCTGATGGAGGTCAGTATAGATGGACTAATAGACCAAGTCCCACACACTGCTAGAAGCCCAAATATTTTTTCAGAGCTAGATGCAGAAAAAAATTATTTTTAATTTGCAACCTGATGGAGGTCAGTATAGATGGACTAATAGACCAAGTCCCACACACTGCTAGAAGCCCAAATATTTTTTCAGAGCTAGATGCAGAAAAAAATTATTTTTAATTTGCAACCTGATGGAGGTCAGTATAGATGGACTAATAGACCAAGTCCCACACACCGCTAGAAGCCCAACTATTTTTTCAGAGCTAGATGCAGAAAAAAATTATATTCAATTTGCAACCTGCTGGAGGTCAGTATAGAAGGACTAATAGAACAAGTCCCACACACTGCTAGAAGCCCAAATATTTTTTCAGAGCTAAATGAAGAAAAAAATTATTTTTAATTTGCAACCTGATGGAGGTCAGTATAGATGGACTAATAGACCAGGTCCCACACACTGCTAGAAGCCCAAATATTTTTTCAGAGCTAGATGCAGAAAAAAATTATATTCAGTTTGCAACCTGATGGAAGTCAGTATAGATGGACTAATAGAATGATGCTATGCCCAAAAGATTTTACTTCACTAGGTGCAGTAAAAAAATTGGTATTCTATACACAGGTGTTATATCTTGCAACACAGATAGGCTACTCCACTGACTAACACACTCTGCAATAGGCCAAAAAGGATTAGCTTTGCTAGATTCAGCCAAATGCTGTGAAAAAAACTTGCACAGCACTGGCACAGACCTGCCTGGCAAAAACTGATAGGAATTCATGTAACCTAGTCCTGAAAAGGACTCCAATTACAATTAGTCTTTACTCCCACAACCTATCTATTTAAGAGCACAGACCTCCGTGATAAAAGTCATAGGAAATGCTGTAACCTAGTCCTTAAAAGGACTGCAATCACAACTATTCCCTACTCCCAAGCTATCTGTATATTTGTGCGAAAATTGGCTTGAAATTAACAAGGTATAGCGCACACAGCAACAGCGGTGCCGTCTAACACGCAGCTGCAGCAGTGAGAAAATGGTGGCGACGGGGAAAATGGCTTGGTCTTATAGGGCAAGGACATGTGACATACACTGCCAATGACACATGCCCTTGCTTGTGTGAAAAAAAGCACTTCGCTCCGTGTGTGCGCTGCTGATAGGCTGACAGATTGCACCTCCCCACTGCAAATGCGGGAAAGAGAAAAAAAAATGGAGATCTTCATTGTTCCTGCAGAGATCCATCCCCTGCCCCTCCCCCCACCCCGCTGTACTCTCAAACTGCGTATTAACATTAATTTTCATCATTACTGAGAAAAAATCCAGTTATGATTTTGGTGCACGAACAGTTATCGAACATAACCTCGAACAGCCGAATTTTTCTCAAATTGTTCGTGTTCGCCGAACGGCTCGAACACCGCCCAAAACAGCTCAGATTTGAGATTGGCGAACAGTTCGAGTAGAACAACGCTCATCTCTAATTGGCACTGGAGGTGAGAATAGGTGTTATTATTTTACGGAGGGTAAATATACATATTCAGAAGTGGTTGTCCGAGTAGTAGACAAGAACTTTTGAGCTGCAATCCTAAGATCTATACAACCTCTCTGCTGAAGAAAACCAGTGTTTTCAATTATCAAACAAAAATATTTTTTGTATTGTATTTTAGATAAAGTGTACCTGTCACCAGATTTTACAACACAAACTGCATTTTTTTTAAACTGACCTTTTAGATCTGGTGTAGCTACTTTATAAATTAAAGGAGGACAGCAGATCTGGTATGCTATTATTAGTTGCAAGATTACGGAGGGTTCACTGCTTAGCTCCTCCAATCTTCAGTAATAAAACAACTTTCCAGGGAATAGCAGTCCACGTAGCATAGACTATGAATAAAATCTTTCTTCAGAAAATATTCATCTATAATCAAAGTTTCTCACTGGCTGAACATAATATACAGTAGAATATGTGGGCGGCGGGGGCCATTTGGGTACATCTAAATTTCATGTGTGGCACACAGATTACACAGGCAGTATTTAAAATGGTAGGCAGGTCACTGAAAGCACAGTGACCTGTCAGAAGGCAGAAATATCAATACATAAGCAAAGCATCAATTACAGCCCCTCCCTAAACGCCGCCCCGAAGCACGAGCATCTCATTATGTCAGAAATGAAAATAAAGAATATAAAAGAAACACTGGATGGATTTCATCTACAAAGGTTTCATTTTTTTCAGTGTAACGGCGCCCACAGTGTATGTGGTTTACTGAGCACAATCCTGCTGACAGGTGCGCTTTAAGCTTGATTATATGCCCAGCTGGTATAAATTACCTTCAATATTCATGCTATTTACATATAGGAGGGATATTCCCAAATATAAACATTAATTTTAAAATGCATATTTAATATTCAAAAGATCTGGACAATGACTTCTGTAATCATTTTAATCACTGAAATTTGCATGGCCTGATATAGGTTTATTTTCATAGTCAAATTGTATCTGTACAGATCTGATGACATTTTTTAAGCAAATACAAGTGATAGAATGAATTATGTTAAATTAATGCAATTCTGTTCCCTTTAACTAAATATTGATGCAAATGTAGTGCCGTTTATCTCTGCAGTGCTTAGCAGTTCAACAAAAAGTAATTTGGATCAGTTTTCTGAATTATAATTGTGCTATGGAGCTTTTTGACCTCTAGCATAACGTAACCTTCAGAAGACCATATCATATTATCATGGAAATATTAGTTCTTCCAAGCATGATAATAGTCAGTGTGACCACTCTAGCTGGTTTTGTGGTAAGAACATAAGGTGGAGTAAATCTGTAATATGTCTGTGGAATTGAGTGGAATTGTGTCTCTAAGGCCTCATTCAGACATACATGAATCACGTATGTGTTCTATCAGTGTTTTTCACAGACCAATTATAATTATTATAATGATTATAATCAATTGAGCTGCTGAAATGTCCATGCTTTCTTGCAAACCGTGAGTCTGCAAAAAAAATCACGGAGACGTGACCATTTTATATTGCAGTCATGCAATATGCATACAAGACAATAGGCAAATGAAAGATCGCTGAAAAATTCCATCTATTTACAAACTGCGTACTGTTAATTTTTAACTTTAAAATGGATATGAGAAACTTTGATTTTACCGCATGAAAAACTGAATTAAAAAATTGCACTTATGATAAACTGGCAAATAAAAAATATTAAAATTCCGTATTTAGTCTAGAATGGTATTAATAAAAACGTCAGCTTTTTATGCAAGAAAAAGGTCTACTTTTTTTTTACATATAAAAAACAACATATGCAAGCTAGATATTGCCGTAATCATACCAACGTGGAGGATCATGATTCAGAGTCAATTTTATCACAGAATGTATGCCGTAAAAGCAACCTTCACAAAAAATGAGGATATGTTTGCATTTTTTTCTCAATTTCACCATACTTGGAATTTTTGTTTTCCCAATTTTTAGTTCATTGAATGGTAAAATGTACTTCTTTCTTTATTTATGAGCCACTTCTTCTCTCTCCTACCTTATTAACTTTTAATTCTTTCAAAAGAAGATGGACTGCCAGCTCACTGAGAGATCAGGTTACATGCCATCTATTAAAGATTATGGAAATTCAAGAGGGAATGGGATGGAGAAGCAGAGAAAGAAGCAGAGTAAAAGAATGAATCCAAGCCAAGCTCAGATGGTGCTGCTGCTTTCTAGTAGGTTTATCTAACTCTACGGATAGATTCACAAGTCAACACCACATGACCACAGTAGCCAATTATTTTCATCAGTGGCCTCATGCTGTACAATGCTATGGTTAGATACTGACTACAGCAGTCATGCGTGCAGATGACACCTATTAGATGAAGCCCAGTAATCAAAGACTGGTAAGGAGCACCAAAACTGGAATGGCAGGACACATAACAGAATACTCTTTTAAAGACCTTGCGCAAAGCATTTTTCTTATAACAAAAGCCTTATGATGTTTCTGTGAGACATTGTAATTAGTGATGAGCGAGCATGCTCGCTACTGCTCGGTGCTCGCCTGAGCATCTCACTGCTCAAGATGCTCGGCGCTCGCCGAGTTTTTCCGGGGTTGCTCGGCGGGAGCTCGGGTCCCCTCCCTGCATGTTTGGCGCTTTTTAGCATGTCAATCAACATGCAGGAATTGCCTGCCACTCATTGTAATGCCGCAGCCATGGTGGTTGTGGCATTACAGAGATTGAATGGCCGTACAGCATTATCAGGTCTATATCAGACCTGTCGCCGCTGTGCTCATCACAGTCATTCCGGAATCAGGCAGAGTAGGGAGAGGTGCTGCGTCAGGGAGAGATTTGCTTGTGTATTAGGTAGTATAGGGAGAAAAACCGTACATTACACATATCCATATTAACAAACAGTCCTTTTGAGGACTAACTAATGCATCTGCAGAGATATCAGGCAGGCAGGGTATATAGGCACACAGGCAGGGTATATAGGAGACTGCAGTGCATATAGCACAAGAAGCTCCATTTCAATTCTGCCTTCTACTGCTGTTAGGTATTTCTATATAAAGGCCCAGGTCTCAGTAGCCGGGAATACTTTTTTTGGGATCTTAATCCTCATTAGTTGCTTAAAAAGCAATCCAGAGAACTCCGTTTGTTGTGGGCAAGCTGAAATTGTTCCACAACAAACACCCACATTTTCTCGCCTGACCTTCCTGTCCCAATTCCTAGGGGACCGCAGCATGCCACTATTGAACCCAGAGCAGTGTCAAAAGATTGTTGGTTGGATATCGGATAATGCTTCCAGTCACTTAGCCACCACCACCACCACCACACCATCTTCCACACGGTCAAGTCTCAGTAGCCGTGAGTCAGGACCACACATTCCTCACCCTGATCCTACTTCCTCCCACCATGCCAAGTGCCCGGAGACAACTGATCCCACCCTTGGACACTCTGAAGAACTGTTCATTTTTCCATTTATAGATTCGGGACTCTCGCCTGGTCCACTTGAAGCGGGGCAAGAGGAGATTGCGAGTAGCAATGCCCAAATATTTGAGCAGCCACGGTCACACGAAGGTGATGGTGGGAAAGTGTTACAAGAGGTAGACAATGATGAGACACAATTGTCAGAAAGTCACGAGGAGGACCAGGGTGCAGAAGTGGAAGACGAGGTGGTGGATGATATAGTATCTGACCCAACCTGGCAGGGGGACTTGCAGAGAGAGGACAGCAGCACACAGGGGGAGGGAGGCAGAGCACCCCAACAGGCAGGAAGAAGCAGTGTTGTGGCCGCAGACAGAAGGCAGGCAACCGTTCCCCGTAACACCAACACAAAGGAAGTTGCAAGTACAACTGTTAGGTTTTCCCGAGTCTGGTTGTTTTTTAATGACTCTGCCGATAATCCCAAAAAGGCCATTTGCACCACCTGCCAGGCCAGAATCAGCAGGGTTGGCAAAATGACCAGCCTAACCACCACCAGCATGATCAGGCACATGGCAGCAAAAGACCCGACTTTTTGGGCCGAACCCCAGGGTCCAGGAACAGTGTCTGCAGGTGGCGCCATTGCTTCTCCCGCTGTTGTGCATGCAAGCCAATCCCCTGTCCATGGTGAATGCGAAGATGCTTCCTGCCCTGCACCTGTCATTGCACACTCACAAGTAGCAGCATCAGGAAGCACGTCCATGTCCTTGTCCCAGCGCAGCGTTCAGTTGTCCCCACCCCACTCCTTGGAACGCAAGCGCAAATATACAGCCAACACCCCACAGGCCACACTTCTAAATTCTCACATTTCACGACTACTTGCGCTCGAAGTGTTGCCTTTTATGCTCGTGGAGATGGAAGCATTCCGCAACTTGACGGCGGCTGCCATCCCTCGGCTGCCACCATTATTTCTCCCGTTGTGCCGTCCCTGCATTACAAAAGCACGTGTCCCAAAACATTAGCCGTGCCCTCAACAACACAGTTACCGGAAAGTCCACCTTACCAGGGACATGTGAACAAGTGCTTGTGGGTAGTCATGGTACATCTTGCTGACGGCATACTGGGATAACATAGTGGAAGCCGGGACCCAGTCGGAACTTGGGACGGAACATGTCCTCCCGACGCCAAGGATTGCGGGCCCTAGGTCAATCAGAGTTGCCCCCACGGTCTACAGCTCTTGCTCCTCATCCTACTCAGCCTCCTCCTCCTCTTCAGCCTCCATCTCCGAAATGACCACATCAGTCACAAGCTGGAAGCACTGCAGCACTGCCTCGGCCAAGCGGCAACAGGCTGTGCTGAAGCTAATATGGTTAGGTGACAAACCGAACAATGCTGAAGAGTTGTGGACAGCTCTGAAAGAGCAGGCAGATATGTGGCGCACACCGCTGAACCTACAGCCAGACATGGTCGTGTGTGACAATGGCCGGAACCTGGTGGCGGTTCTGAGGAGAGGCAAGCTCAGACAAGTTCCATGCCTGGCCCATATGCTTAACCTCATGGTTCAGCGGTTTCTCAAATCCTACCCGGAGCTGCCGGGTCTGCCTGTTAAATTACTCCGCCTGTGATCCCGTTTTAGAAAGTCAGCTACAGCTTCCGCCGCCCTTGCCGTGTTTCAGCAGCGTTTGCAGCTTCCGGCTCACAGACTGGTGTGTGGTGTCCCCTCGCGTTGGAACTCTACACTGCAGATGTTGGGAAGAATTTGTGAGCAGATCAGGGCAGTTGTTGAGTACCAGCATCACCAAGGCTGTCGGTGATCAGTTCAATCTCCAAACATAAGACCTCAGGAGTGGACATTGATGTTAGACATATGTACCATTTTCCAAATCTTTGAGGACTAAACCAAGATGGTGAGCGGCGATGACACCATAATTAGCGTCACCATCCCACTTCTCTGTTTTCTGAAACACTCTCTGCTCACAATCTAAGAGGATGCATTGCAGGCGGAGCACGATGAGATGGAGCAAGGAACCATACAGGGTGATTACACGCAGCCAAGCCTAATCTCATCCCAATGTGGATTGGGTGACAATGAGGAAGAGGAGGAGGAGGAAGGACAGGAGCTAGTTTCATGCACTATAGACGGTACTACCTGCACAGCTGTCATACTGTCTGTTCAGCGTGGATGACCAGAGGACAGAGAGGAGGAGGAGAGCATGGTCAGTCATCCTCTTGGTGAGGACATGGAAGTCTTGCCTGTTAGTAGTCTGGCACGCATGGCTGAGTTTATGTTACGCTGCCTTTCCCATGACCCTCGCATTCTCAAAATTTTGGGTGACAGTCATTACTTGTTGGTGACACTTCTAGACCCATGCTACAAGGAGAACTTTCTATCTCTTATTCCTGAGGCGGACAGGTCTACAAAAATGGGTCTGTACCAGAAGGCCCTTGTTGCGGAACTATTAAAAAAATTCCCATCTGAAAATGCTGGCATCAGATGTCACACTTCGTTGGACAACCAAGGAGTATAGGCGAGACAGGCACAAATTCAATCCAGAAGAGGCAGGGGAAGACTCTCAAAGTTCTGGGAGAGTTTACTCAGACCCTCCCATCACACAGGCCCTGAGGCACAGGGTGCTCTCACAAGGAGTGGAAAGTTTGGGAAGATGCTGAGGGTGTACCTTGCCGACCGTACCAAGGTCCTCCATGATTCCTCTGTGCCTTATAATTATTGGGTATCCAAGCTAGACACATGGAATGAACTGGCTCTCTATGCTTTGGAGATCCTGGCTAGTGTTGAGCCACCCCCATAGTGTTTGAGTTC
Source organism: Phyllobates terribilis (assembly GCF_046119375.1). Lineage (NCBI taxonomy): Eukaryota > Metazoa > Chordata > Amphibia > Anura > Dendrobatidae > Phyllobates > Phyllobates terribilis. The sequence goes on along the minus strand of NW_027362767.1, from coordinate 344,217,107 downwards.
GGTTCGGTTCGTCGAACACCGGGATGTTCGTGGAACTGTTCGTCGAACACCTTAGAACACCGTCGAACACCATTAAAACCAATGGCAAGCAAACAAAAACACATAGAAACACATAGAAAACACCTTCAAATGTGTCCAAAAGCTGACAAACTGCTCAGAAGACACTCTCTTTAAAAAAGCCTGCCGGCAATTCAGCAGCGGCATACACCGGTTCCCAACAATTTAGACAAGAAGGCATAGAGCAGCCCTATTACCCCACTGCCACCGCTACAGAGCAGTGGGAAGAGCGAGGCTAAGTGCCAGAATTTACACATCCTATGGATGCGCCATTTCTGGGGTGGCTGACGGCTGGTGTTTCTAGCCTGTGAGGGGGCCAATATTCATGGCACCCTTACTGGGCTATTAATATCAGCCCCCAGCTGTCTGCCTAGCCTTTGCTAGCTATAAAAATACGGGGGACCCCACGTAATTTTTTTGGGGGTCCCCATTTTAATAGCTAGTAAAGGCTAGGTATTCAGCTCGGGGCTGATATTAGTAGCCTGTGAAGCTCCGTGGGTATTACCCCCTTCCCAGGCTTCAAACATCTGCCCCAGCCGTCTGCATATCCTCCGCTAGAGACTAAAATTACAGGGAACCCCACGCCAATTTTATTTTTTAATAAATCCTTTATTTTAACACTAAATGACAAGTACAATAATCAACACTATCACTGTACTTCTTATATATGTGACTGACATGTTTCTATCTATTTAATCTATGTGTTATGCTCTATTTTTTCCGTTATAAATTGTCAGGTAACGATGCTGAATTGCCGGCCGGCTTTTTTAAAGAGACAGTGCATGAAAACACTAATATTTTTTTTAATAAATCCTTTAACACTAAATGACAAGTACAGTAACCATCACTGTCACTGTACTTCTCATATATGTGACTGACATGTTTCTATCTATCTAATCTATGTGTGATACTCTATTCTTTCGGTTCTAAATTGTCGGGTACCGGTGTATGCCGCTGCTGAATTGCCGGCTTTTCATGTTTCACTGTGAGCCCTGTTCCCATCGATTTGGGCAACCATTGTAATGCCACAACCACCATGGCTGTGGCATTACAGTGAGTGGCAGACAATCCCTGCATGATTGGTGCTCTAAAAAGCGCCAGACATGCAGGACACGCTTTTGGTGCACGAACAGTTATCAAACATAACCTCGAACAGCCGAATTTTTTGCAAATCGTTCGCGTTCGTCGAACGGCTCGAACACCGCCCAAAACAGCTCCAATTTGAGATTGGCGAACAGTTCTAGTCGAACAACTCTCATCTCTAGTCCAGGCCTGCCCTTCTGCCAGCGTTTTATCAGAGCGGGTTTTTAGTGCCGCTGGTGGAATTATAACTGATAAGCGCATCCGCCTGTCAACTGAAAATGCTGACAGGCTGACTCTTATAAAAATGAACAAGGGCTGGATTGGGCCAGACTTCACAACACCACCGAATGATAGCAGCGTAACAAACTCAAATCCAGTGTCTTTTCTAGGGAGGTGTTTTCCCATGCACCTTTTCACACCCACACATGGGTATATGCTTCCTAATTTTGGTTATTTGCTCTTGTCCTCCTCCTTCTCCTCATCCTCCACCACCATATTACCAGGGTGACCGTGGTCCGTGATGCAACACCCACATAATTTTTTTAAAGGGTGTTTATGATGCCCGTAAAAAATTTTTTTTAAACAGTATGTTCATGTATACTCCCCATGGGTAAATGTTTGTCAGCCCATACATTTAGTGCATGGGCATTACAAGTATAGGAGGCCCGCTTCTTTCTAATGGGAAAAATTTTTTATGAGGCCCTCCTCCACCTCTCTTCCAAGGGGCATTAAAGTGCCTCCAAATTTTTGGCAGCCCTTGCGTTCACTGCATAGGCCAACACTATGGGAGACTCTCTCCTTTCTAATGGGAATCTCTCATTACTGTGGCCCTGCTCTATGTGTCTTTAAATTCTTAGTGGGGTTTTTCCCAAATTTTGGCAACCCTTGCAGTCACAGCATGGGCATTACCACTATAGGAAACCGGCTCCTTTTTAATGGGAATATTTTTTTTACTGAGACCCTCCTCTATGTCTCTTTAAAGGGGTATTGGGTTGCGTCCAAATTTTTTTGGCAGCCCTTGCAGTCACGGAATACTCAATAACAGTATAGGAGACCCTCTTGTTAATAATGGGAACAACAAAGCACAGCCGGCTGATGGCTCTCTAACAATAGTGAGGGCCGACTGCTGGCCTTTAAAGAATAGTAAGGGCCATCTTATGACCCTATAAAAACAGGCTTTATGACTTTCAGAGTCCCTCCATCATCAGTGAAACAGGATGTGTCTGATGATGTGTCACACACCACATTGCCAGATAAGGTTGTAAAATGTTAAAATGACATTTCCCGGTGAATGCATTTGGCTTAAAAATTAACGTAAAAAAAACAAAACAATAGGATCTTTCTTTAGTATAAAAACAGAGTCGCTAATGTAGCCTCAATGTAATCACATTGTTCAGCTCATGCACCTCCTCCTCCAACTCCGAAATAACCACATCAGTCACAAGCTGAAAGCACTGCAGCACTGCCTTGGCCAAGCGGCAACAGGCTGTGCTGAAGAGAACTTGCTTAGTGCTTAGGAGACAAGCCGCCCAGTGCTGCAGAGTTATTGAAAGCTGTAACACAGCAGCTTGATCTGTGGCTCTCACGGCTGAACATGAAGCCAGGCATGGTCGTGTGTGACAATGGGCGGAACCTGGTGAAGGAGAAATGACAGCAGGAGTAGATACGGTTTCCCTCTGTGTCAGTCCTTTCACCGAGAAAAAGAATATGGCTGTGGTGAAATACAACTCCCACTAATAAGCTGTTTCAGATTAAAAAACATTGTGCCCACCAGAGGATTTGATTCTGAGGGCTCACCTTTCTCCCCCGCTCAAGAGCCCCATAGAAGCTGCAAACTTAGCGCTATCATGAACTCTCCTGATGCAGAAGCCAGGGCACACCAGAGGATTCTCTGGTGGGACCGTCCAACCCTGCCTAGAAGCATTCCTGGCTAAGAAAAGTGTGTGGGAAGGTTCCCGGACACTCTATGGCTGCTTTTTTACTGAGGTGGAAACCCACGCAAACACGGGGAGAACATACAAAATCCTTGCATATATTGTGCTTGCTGGGATTTGAACCCAGGATCCCAGCGCTGCAAGGCTTCAGTGCTAACATTGATACATTGTGCTGCCGTTTAGAGATGAGCGTTGTTCTACTCGAACTGTTCGCCAATCTCAAATTCGAGCTGTTTTGGGCGGTGTTCGAGCCGTTCGGCGAACACGAACAATTTGAGAAAAATTCGGCTGTTCGAGGTTATGTTCGATAACTGTTCGTGCACCAAAATCATAACTGGATTTTTTCTCAGTAATGATCAAAATTAATGTTAATACGCAGTTTGAGTGTACAGCGGGGTGGGGGGAGGGGCAGGGGATGGATCTCTGCAGGAACAATGAAGATCTCCATTTTTTTTTCTCTTTCCCGCATTTACAGTGGGGAGGTGCAATCTGTCAGCCTATCAGCAGCGCACACACGGAGCGAAGTGCTTTTTTTCACACAAGCAAGGGCATGTGTCATTGGCAGTGTATGTCACATGTCCTTGCCCTATAAGACCAAGCCATTTTCCCCGTCGCCACCATTTTCTCACTGCTGCAGCTGCGTGTTAGACGGCACCGCTGTTGCTGTGTGCGCTATACCTTGTTAATTTCAAGCCAATTTTCGCACAAATATACAGATAGCTTGGGAGTAGGGAAAAGTTGTGATTGCAGTCCTTTTAAGGACTAGGTTACAGCATTTCCTACGACTTTTATCAGGGAGGTCTGTGCTCTTAAATAGATAGGTTGTGGGAGTAAAGACTAATTGTAATTGGAGTCCTTTTCAGGACTAGGTTACATCAGTTCCTATCAGTTTTTGCCAGGCAGGTCTGTGCCAGTGCTGTGCAAGTTTTTTTCACAGCATTTGGCTGAATCTAGCAAAGCTAATCCTTTTTGGCCTATTGCAGAGTCTGTTAGTCAGTGGAGTAGCCTATCTGTGTTGCAAGATATACCACCTGTGTATAGAATACCAATTTTTTTACTGCACCTAGTGAAGTAAAATCTTTTGGGCATAGCATCATTCTATTAGTCCATCTATACTGACCTCCATCAGGTTGCAAACTGAATCTAATTTTTTTCTGCATCTAGCTCTGAAAAAATATTGGGCTTCTAGCTGTGTGTGGGTCTTGTTCTATTAATCCATCTATACTGACCTCCATCAGGTTGCAAACTGAATATAATTTTTTTCTGCATCTAGCTCTGAAAAAATATTGGGCTTCTAGCTGTGTGTGGGTCTTGTTCTATTAATCCATCTATACTGACCTCCATCAGGTTGCAAACTGAATATAATTTTTTTCTGCATCTAGCTCTGAAAAAATATTTGGCCTTCTAGCAGTGTGTGGGACTTGTTCTATTAGTCCACCTATACTGACCTCCATCAGGTTGCAAACTGAATATATTTTTTTCTGCATCTACCTCTGAAAAAATATTGGGCTTCTAGCTGTGTGTGGGTCTTGTTCTATTAATCCATCTATACAGACCTCCATCAGGTTGCAAACTGAATATAATTTTTTTCTGCATCTAGCTCTGAAAAAATATTTGGCCTTCTAATAGTGTGTGGGACTTTCTCTGTTAGTCCATCTATACTGACCTCCATCAGGTTGCAAACTGAATATATTTTTTTCTGCATCTACCTCTGAAAAAATATTGGGCTTCTAGCTGTGTGTGGGTCTTGTTCTATTAATCCATCTATACTGACCTCCATCAGGTTGCAAACTGAATATAATTTTTTTCTGCATCTAGCTCTGAAAAAATATTTGGCCTTCTAGTAGTGTGTCGGACTTTGTCTATTAGTCCATCTATACTGACCTCCATCAGGTTGCAAATTAAAAATAATTTTTATCTGCATCTACAGTACCTCTGAAAAAATATTTGGGCTTCTAGCTGTGTGTGGGACTTGTTGTATTAGTCCATCTATACTGACCTCCATCAGGTTGCAAACTGAATATATTTTTTTCTGCATCTACCTCTGAAAAAATATTGGGCTTCTAGCTGTGTGTGGGACTTGTTGTATTAGTCCATCTATACTGACCTCCATCAGGTTGCAAACTGAATATATTTTTTTCTGCATCTACCTCTGAAAAAATATTGGGCTTCTAGCTGTGTGTGGGTCTTGTTCTATTAATCCATCTATACAGACCTCCATCAGGTTGCAAACTGAATATAATTTTTTTCTGCATCTAGCTCTGAAAAAATATTTGGCCTTCTAGTAGTCTGTGGGACTTTCTCTGTTAGTCCATCTATACTGACCTCCATCAGGTTGCAAACTGAATATATTTTTTTCTGCATCTACCTCTGAAAAAATATTGGGCTTCTAGCTGTGTGTGGGTCTTGTTCTATTAATCCATCTATACTGACCTCCATCAGGTTGCAAACTGAATATAATTTTTTTCTGCATCTAGCTCTGAAAAAATATTTGGCCTTCTAGTAGTGTGTCGGACTTTCTCTATTAGTCCATCTATACTGACCTCCATCAGGTTGCAAATTAAAAATAATTTTTATCTGCATCTACAGTACCTCTGAAAAAATATTTGGGCTTCTAGCTGTGTGTGGGACTTGTTGTATTAGTCCATCTATACTGACCTCCATCAGTTTGCAAACTGAATATATTTTTTTCTGCATCTACCTCTGAAAAAATATTGGGCTTCTAGCTGTGTGTGGGACTTGTTGAATTAGTCCATCTATACTGACCTCCATCAGGTTGCAAACTGAATATATTTTTTTCTGCATCTACCTCTGAAAAAATATTGGGCTTCTAGCTGTGTGTGGGTCTTGTTCTATTAATCCATCTATACAGACCTCTATCAGGTTGCAAACTGAATATAATTTTTTTCTGCATCTAGCTCTGAAAAAATATTTGGCATTCTAGTAGTGTGTGGGACTTTCTCTGTTAGTCCATCTATACTGACCTCCATCAGGTTGCAAACTGAATATATTTTTTTCTGCATCTACCTCTGAAAAAATATTGGGCTTCTAGCTGTGTGTGGGACTTGTTGTATTAGTCCATCTATACTGACCTCCATCAGGTTGCAAATTGAATATAATTTTTTTCTGCATCTAACCCAGCCAATAGTTTTGGCCTAATACCACAGTTTGGCCACTCAGCTCTGCTCGGTTACCATCCATTGTTTTTTTGTGCAAACAACTCCAGAGTTGTGAATTAGTTAACCACCAAAATGAGTGGAAAAAGGCCTGCTGCTGGTGGAAAGGGGAATAGGCGTGTTGGGAAGGGGAAAAAAGGTTGTGTCCGTGGGGTAGGTGTTAAAGCAACAGTAACATCTGCAGAAGAAAGACCATCTTCCAGCCAAACTAAAATGTCTACTTCTTTTAGTGGACAATGTGATAAGATCCCTTTCTTACGGCCACGCCAATCGCTACAAATTCCAGATGAGGCACAAAAACAGCAGGTGCTTCAACGGATATCAAGTGCTCCTTTAAGTGGGCTCTCCTCCACATCAACTTCAACATCACAAATACTCCAGTCCTCAAAGGTGTCACCCAAATCGCACTTGCTTCCTCACAGCTCCCAAATCTCCAGCTGCCGTTCTGAGTATGAGGTAGAACAGATGGTTGAGTCTGCAGAGCTGTTTACTCATACTATAGCCTGGGAATCAGAGGTCGACTCCAGCGCTTCTGTGAATCCAGACGAGGAAATGATCTGCACTGATGCCCAGAATCTTTATGAGTCGGATCCAGGACCAGACGCAGAAGGTTCTGACCATAATGTAGACCCTCATTCCCAAACTGTAATTCCTGTTGGTGGAGACAATGAGAAAGACGATGATAAGACTCAAATACCTGATTGGAGCGACAACTTTAGTTTTTTGTCAGGGCAGGAACAGGTTGGCTCTGAGGACGACGGGTGTGATAACACACAGGGTGATGATGATGAGGTTGGAGATCCCACTTACTGTTAACCCACAGTCAGCCAAGAGATGAGGTCAGCAGAGGAGGTGGAGGAAGATGCTAGTGACGACGAGGTCAGGTTGCGCCTTCCTGGACAGAGACGTAGTACTGGAAGCACGTCAACAACTGCATCCTCAAACACAACTCTGCCTCTCACCACAAGTCGTGGTGGCTCTTCAGGTCGCATGGGTGCTAAGCCTTGCATAGCCTGGGCATTTTTTCAGATCGATAAAGATGACCCAACTCGTGTTATCTGTAACATTTGTCAGCAAAAGCTAAGTAGAGGCTAAAAAATACATAGTTTGAGTACTTCATGCATGAACCGGCACATGGACATGAAGCATAAGTTGCAGTGGGAAGCTCAGTGTGCTACAATGCGGCCTAGCCGGCCGGGCCAACCACCGTCTGCCATATCTTGTGCATCCGCGGCCTCTTCATCCTCTGTGACTGGGGGGACAGCAGTCACACCTGTTTTGGGGCGCAGACCTGCCACCTCTTTACCCGCAACAGCCAGCGTGATTGGCAGGTCATCATTTTCTTTGGAGGTGGTAACACCAGCTGGTGTTGAGCGCTGTCCGACATCGATAGCACCACCTTTGGATCAAGGCAACCTAACATGTCCGCCTGCATCTTCCTCACAGACCGGCAGTTTGCCGGGGACACCCTTATCAACCCCGTCTATGCACAATAGCCAGCCCTTGGTCCCTCAGATGTGGACAAGTAAAAGACCATTTCCTCCTAGCCATGAGAAAGCTAAGAGGTTGAATTTCACCATCTGCAAGCTCTTGGCTACAGAAATGCTGCCTTTCCGCCTGGTGGACACAGAGGATTTTCGAGACCTTATGTCCGTCGCAGTGCCCCAGTACCAGATGCCCAGTCGGCACTACTTCTCAAAGAAAGGTGTGCCTGCGCTCCACCAGCATGTCGCACAGAACATCACCGCTTCTTTGAGAAACTCTGTGTGTGACAGGGTGCATTTCACCACAGACACTTGGACGAGTAGGCATGGACAGGGGCATTACATGTCGCTGACTGGGCACTGGGTAACTATGGTGACAGCAGGACAAGGGGCTGCTGTCCAAGTCTTGCTGTCCCCACGAGTTGTGCGTCAATCCTCTTTATGTCAAAGTTCCTCCACTGCTTCTGCCTCCTCAACCTCCTCTCAGTCTTCCACCTGCACCCAAAGCCTGTCTGGTCATGCCACAAGCTTTCTAACTGCGCAGAAGGGATCCCGCACACCTCCTTACTATGCTGGCAGTAGGGCTCAACGTCATCAGGCGGTTTTTACTTTGAAATGTCTGGGAAATGTGAGTCTCACAGCAGAGGAGTTGTGGTCAGCTCTGGAGAACCAATTTCATGAATGGCTGTCTCCACTGGACCTGAAACCAGGGAAGGCCGTGTGCGACAATGCTGCAAACCTGGGTGCGGCCCTTCGCCGGGGCAATGTCACACACGTGCCTTGTATGGCTCACGTGTTGAACCTGGTTGTCCAGCAATTTTTAGCCCACTATCCCAGACTAGATGGCCTTCTGCAGAGGGCACGGTCGCTGTGTGCTCACTTCCGCCGTTCGCATCCCGCAGCTCAGCGACTTACATCTCTACAGAAGTCGTTGGGCCTGCCACTTCACCGGCTAAAATGCGATGTGCCTACCCGGTGGAATTCAACTCTGCACATGTTGCAGCGACTGCGGCAGCACCGACAAGCCCTGGTGCAATACATTCTGACGTATAGCCTGGGCCAACGAGATCCAGAGGTGGGGCAAGTCACGCTGGAGGAGTGGTCTCAGATCAGGGACCTATGCACCCTTCTGCACAGTTTTGAAATGGCGACGAAGATGTTTAGTGCTGATGATGCCATTATCAGCATGACTATTCCGCTGATTTACATGCTGGAGCACATGTTAAACAGAATTCGGAGTCAGGTGGTGGCACAAGAGGAGGTGGAGGAAGTAGAGGAGGAGGAGTTGTATGCGGAAGGGCTAACATCTGCAAGGTCCAGACGGTCGACAGCACCAAGGCGGCAGGCATGTGAGGGTGGGGGAGATGGTTTTACCAGGGCGCATGGTAGCAGCCAAACTAGTGAGGAAGGTGCAGGAGCCCAGGAAGAAGTGGAGGACGAACTGATGGAAGACTCATCAGATGAGGGAGACCTTGATCACATTTCTGTTGTGCGAGGTTGGGGGGAGAGGACAGAGGAAGGAAGCATGATTGTTACCTCGCCACCAACACAACAGGGACTTGGTGCTCCTGGATGCGCAACACACATGAGTGCCTTCTTGCTGCACTACCTGCAACATGACCCTCGAATTGTGAGAATTAGAAATAACCCTGACTACTGGGTTGCCACACTGTTAGATCCCCGGTACAAAAGTAAATTTGCCGAAATTATTCCTGCCATAGAAAGGGATGCACGCATGCAGGAGTATCAGCAGAGACTGTTGCAGAATCTTACATGTGCTTTTCCACAAAACACCAGTGGTGCACGTAGTGAATCTCACAGTTCCAACTTGCCAACCGTGGGACCGTCAAGTGTTCAGCACTCAAACCGTAACAGAACCACAGTATCTGCTGGTAACATCAATTTTGCGGAATCATTTCACCACTTTTTTAGCCCATCCTTTGCAAGGCCACAGGAGACAAGAAGTCTGACACATAGTCAACGCCTAGAGACGATGGTACAGGAGTTTCTCCAAGTAAACATTGAAGCCACGACTGTGTCACTGGACCCTTGCTCTTTTTGGGCTTCCAATCTGGATAAATGGCCGGAGCTAGCCACTTACGCCTTGGAGATCTTGTCATGCCCCGCAGCCAGCGTTCTGTCTGAACGTGTGTTCAGCGCTGCTGGTGGTGTGCTGACAGATAAGCGCACGCGGCTCTCCACTGATAATGTAGACAGACTCACGTTCATAAAGATGAACAAATCATGGATCCGAAACGACTTTTCTACCCCTGTGTCATCCTGGGGAGAGTAAAAGCTTGATGATTGGTTAAAATCACCCTACCAACCGTTTTAAGCTTTCAAATTACTAATCATGTTTATCTGTATCTTGACTGGAAAATAATTTGGGCTTTGTAGCAGTGTGCAGCACTGATCCTATTAGGCCATCTATAATAAGCTCCACCAGATTTAAAATTAAAAATAATTTTTAGCTGCATCTAGCCCGGAAAATAATTTTGGGGCTCCGAGATGCGCAAGACACATAAGTGCCTTCTTGCTGCACTACCTGCAGCATGACCCTCATATTGTCAGAATTCGAAGTAATCATGACTACTGGGTTGCCACACTCTTAGGTCCCCCAAACTTTTCGATCAACCTTTTCATTTTAATAAAGACCAAAAAAATGGTCATTTTTGAAATTATAAGCATTAGCAGGTTGTTAGAAACTGAAATCAAACAGTTTTCAACTCAAAACTTTATTCTAGGTGATGTTACATTTTCGCATAGGACCCCTTGTTCGAAAGGAGCTTCTGAACTCTCTCGTCCATTGAATTTGTCAGGTTTTGGATGGTTTCTGCTTCAATTGTTTTGCATGAGGACAGAATACCCTCCCAGAGCTGTTGCTTAGATGTGAACTGCCTCCCGCCATCATAGACACTCCTTTTAATGATGCTCCAAAGGTTCTGAATGGGGTAGAGGTCAGGGGAGCATGGGGGTCACACCATAAGTTTGTCCCCTTTTATGCCCATATCAGCCAGAGATGCAGATGTTTTATGTGCAGCATGAGATGGTGCATTATCATGCAGAAAAATGATCTTGCTGTGAAATACACGGTTCTTCTTCTTGAACCATGGCAGGAAGTGCTGTTTGAGAAAATCCACATACATTATGGAGTTCATCTTTAGCGCCTTCAGGGATCCTAAAGGGGCCGACAATCTCTCTCCCCATGATTCCAGCCCAAAACATTACTCCACCTCCTCCTTGTTTGCGCTGTAGCCATGTTTGCGTGGGGTGTCCATCAACCAGCCATCCTCCACTCCAGTCATCTGGACCATCGAGCCCTGCACGGCACTCATCCGTGAACAAAACAGTTTTGAAATCAGTCTTCATGTAATGTTTGGCCCACTGGAGCCGTTTCTGCTTGTGTGAAGTCGATAGAGGAGGTCAACAGGATGGCGTATGCACAGCTGCAAACCTCTGAAGGACCCTGCATCTTGTTGTTCGGGGGACGTTGGAGGCACAAGCAGCTTCAAAAACTTGTCTGCTGCTATGACAAGGCTTTTTTGCCGCTGCTCTTTCAACCTGATGTAATTGCCAGTAGGAAAGAGTCCTCAATTTGCCCTTATCAGCACGCACACGTGTGTACTGTGAATCAGCTACATACTTCTTGATTGCCAAGACACTTCATCCTGATCATCGCACAATGTTGATTGTAGTCATGCCTTGACCTAAACACTCCACAATTTGTTGCTTCTCAGCAGCCGACACATCCTTTTTCTTTCCCATTTTGGCAGAAAATGTAGGCTGCTTAATAATGTGAGAGAGCCTTCTTAAGTAGTCTTGCCTTTCATTGGACACACCTGCCAAACTAATTAGCACAGGTGTCTGCCATTGCTTACAGTGATATAAAGAGCCCTGACACACATCACCATCAATGAGTTTAACTGACAAACAAACAAATTCTTCCCTTATCACTCCTAAACACTTTTTGCATAATAATTTGGAACGCAGTGTACATGTGCTTTTCCACAAAACACCAGTGGTTCACGTAGTGAATCTTACAGTTCTAACTTGCCAACCGTGGTCTGTATGGAATTGTTCAATAAAGGGCCCAAAATTAAGATAACATAGACGGGAGAGGTCTCTATGAATAGGAATTCCTAAGTATTTGATACCCTGTGAGGGCCAGGCAAAGGGAAAGTTGGACTGGATGGAATCCTATATGGATTTGGGGAGGGAGACATCGAGGGCCTCAGACTTCGCTGCATTGATTTTAAAATTTTACCATGTAACAAAGTGATCTATTTCAGCCATAACAGCAGGGATGGATATATGTGATTGAGTGATATATACTAGGACATCATCAGCAAATAGAGAGCACTTGTACTCGGTGCCTCCCACCTCAATCCACCTAATATTGGGGTTATGGCGAATTGATGAGTGCAGGTGCTCCGTCACTAGGATGTATAAGAGAGGGGATAGAGGACATCCCTGCCTTGTCCCATTGGTGATTGTGAAAGGTGATGAAAATGTTCTGACGCACCCCCTGGGCCTTGGGACACCCGGAGCCGGACCCTTTTTGGTGGATGCTGGTGGTTGTAGTCTTCGTGGCGGCGACCCGGTTCCATGGCTCAGGGCGGTCAAACCAGTGGCGGAACTATTTATGTGGTTTTGATGTTTAAATGTCCGACTACGCCACCCGTGGATTGCGGTCAGAGTGAACCGCCGCTACAGTGCAGACCGCTGAGGCTGGTGTTGTGGGTGCAGCAGAGCGTAGCATAACTCCCCACGGGAGGAGTATAGCCTCAGGGCAGTGTATGCGGAGGATGGGGGTGATGGTGCAGGGCAGCAGCAGTAACGACACGGAGTCAGTGATGCAGTCCAGGGCCTTTACTCACAGTTCTTATTATCCAGACCACGTCTGCAGGTAACGGCAGCCCACGTCGTACTGTGCTCACCAGGTGAGGGGCTCAGACAACTCCCAGATAACTTTGGAGCACTTCACAGGACCCCCTTTGTGTGTCCTTTGTCTGGCCTTTCTTACCAACACTTCTGTCCGGCTGCCTCGGGCCTCCTCTTGGTAAACTTGGCGCCAGTTTCCCTGACCCTATGTGGTGTCTTCCTAGCGGGTGTAGTGAGGGGCTGCGCCACATAAAATGTCAGAGCCTCCGGTTTCTAGCTGAGGGTCGTTTCCTGCCTCCACTACTTCGGGGACCAGTCTCCCCCTTTGGCCTGACCCCTCCACGAAGGTGGATTCGGGCGTGCGGTGGCGACTTGCCCGTCCGCACCCCTGGGATCCCTTCATTCCTCGTTCCTGGAGCCTTCTCCGCTCCTCTTCCTTCCTTCTCCCTCTTCCAGGCCTGGGCCTCTGTTACTAGGCCCGCCTCCGGAGCAGAGCTCATGCAGAGCCCCTGCTCCCTGCCACTTCTGCTCAGACTTCTCTGCACTGAACTAAGATGGTGCCCACCTTTTATACTCCCTTCTCAATGCACCCAGGAACTGCTTCCTCCCTGCTCCTGCACTACAGGGTTCCCCTTCCTCAGTGTTCCCTCCCCCCACTCCAGCCAGGGACAGGGACTGTCGTGCCCATCTCAGGGGCATATTGGTCGCCCTGCCCCACGGCAATGTGGTGTAATGCATGCAGGTGTCGGGTCCTGATCCACACTCCATCCTTACCTGAGAGTGAGATATCACACCTCTGGGTGAGGTGCAATACGTCTGTAGCAACCGAGCCCTCAGGGTGCTACAGTTCCATTTATCTTCAGCCTAGGTGACGTATTGTGATACAGGGCCGTGATTTTGGCTATAAAAGGGTCCCCTAGACCCCTACCCCAAGCTTTTTAAGAGAATCATATATGGCGTGCCAGGAGACTCTATGGAATGCTTTCTCAGCATCCAACGAGAGTATCTAATTACAAATTTTTAACTGCATCTAGCCCAGGAAATACTTTGTGCCTAGTAGCAGTGTCTGCTAGTCAGCGGATTATCCCGGCTGTTAAGCAAGCTACACCACCTGTAGTTTAGACACTTAATTTTTTCAAAGGAAATGCTTCGGGACCATGGGATACTTAGTGAAGAGCATCAGGAGGCACCCCAAGGCATAGGGGCTGGGACTGGCAGTAGGATGCCTTGCGGTGGACAGCCGAGCTCGATCCTTATAAAAGCTTTTTAACTGCAGCAGCTTTAGTGGACGCTACTGGAGCTGGAATTACCGCGGCTGCTGGCATGAGACTTGCCCTCCAATAGATCCTTGTAAATGGATTTAAAGTGTATTCATTCAAATTAGAGAGACAATTTAAATTAAAAAGCTTAGAGCTGCCTCCACCACAGGGGGGCTCGCTCGACCCACCAGCGGACAGGCACCAGTATTGGGAGAGGGGGGCTGGCCGTCAGGGTTCACCGCGGCTCTGGCACAAACCCGGCGACACGGAGGTGGCACGGGCAGGAGCGGACTGGCCGTGTCGGCTTCTCACTTTTTGGATTTTAGAAGGGCATGACATGCCTATATCTGTGTCTCCCCCTCCTTTTACTCCTCCACCTCTTTTATTTTCGCATGACTATCTGTACTTGTCACTTTTCCATGTGTTAGTTATGTCTTCTGAGCAGTTTGTCAGCTTTTGGACACCTTTGAAGGTGTTTTCTATGTGTTTCTATGTGTTTTTGTTTGCCTGCCATTGGTTTTAACGGTGTTCGAAGGTGTTCGACGAACAGTTCGACGAACAGTTCGGCGAACACACGGGTGTTCGACGAACCGAACCGAACTCGAACACTACGGGGGTGGCTCAACACTACTGCCGTTCACCCTCTTATATATAACAGGCTGGAGAAACTTGCACCTACTGCCACTCTATCTTCAGCTCTTTTGTGAGAACATGTATTTGGGCAGCCACTCAGTCTAACAAATAAAATTCCTGAGAAGGAAATTGGGGATGGCTTCGCTACTGGTACTGGGGGCAGTACTAATACCATGGCGTCGTACCATAGTTTGCTGGAAATATTCCAGGCTGGTAGGAGGCAAGCAAATTCCCACTGAAAAGTACCAGCAGTAATGTTCAGGGACACGTTCTTGTAGAAGACGAAGACAACACCGGGAGAAATAGTGACGGCTGGGGACCGAGTATGGACACGAGGCATGAGTCATGTGGTTGTGAAAAGCTTCCGCCTCCACGAGCCTAAAAGGCCACATTTCAAGTGAAAGCAGCTTTACAGGACTTCCTGTGAGAAATGACACGCAGCGTAGATAGGGTTTCCCTCTATGCCAGTCCTTTCAACGAGCTAAATACAACTGTCAGCAAAAAAAGTTGTGGACTGGCTCCGTACTGTCCCTGGCCACATTCACCTGTCCACGTGTTTGTGATTAGGCGGTCCTTCCCAGTAAGTGCACTGGGGAGGGCACGGGTAATGTTTTGGGACCCTTGCTTGTGGAAGGCGGAGGCGATACCGGGAAATATAGTGGCGGCTGGGGACCGAGTATAGACACCCGGCCGCTGCTGGCATGAGGTTATGAAAAGCTTCCGCCTCCACGAGCTTAAAAGGCCATATTTCAAGAGCAAAAAGCTGCCCAGAAATATGACAGTTTAGTGTTGCGGCCTGTGGGTGGGTGGCTGGCTTCATACTTGCACTTGCATTCCAAGGAAGGGACAACTGAACGCTGCAGTGTGACAAGGACTTGGACGGTGATTGTTGCAAGTCTGCAACGACAGGTTCATGGTGGGAGGCATCTTCACATGTGCCAAGGATCACTTATGATGGGCACAATGTATGCATGTGTCTGATGATGTGTCACACACCACATGGCCAGATAAGGTTGTGAAAAGTTAAAATTAAATTTCCTGGTGAATGCATTTGTCTTGATTGAAAGCAATGCAAAAGTGCAAAAATGCATCAAAAACGCTACGTGTGAACTTAGCCCAAGGTGTGGAGAAGTATTTTTGTTTTTGGTTATTTATTTTGCTTTATATACATTGTACATATCATGGAAAGGATGTTCCTTAACATATTTCCCAGGAAAATCCATTTTAGTTTTGTTTTGGTATTTTTTAATGTAAAAGTGGCATAATACCTCTGACAACTTTGACAGAAGTGACCTGGGAGTCAGAAATGCTTCCAGGGGTCTTCCCCAAGCTGTCCCCATGTCATTTCAGCACTGTTCCCATCGATTTGGGCAATTTTTAGGCCCTCTGCAGACCACCGGGGGAAGCCGCCTGAAAAATGCTTGAGTTTCCCATAGACTTACTTTGGGCTCGTTGCTCGGGTCGAGCACCCGAGTATTCCAATTTGCTTGACCCGAGCAACGAGTATCCGAGCATTTTAGCGCTCGCTCACCACTAATGATTACCAGTTCCAGTTCCAGAAAGTAATCAGATCTTTAAGATCATAGAGTAAATATATTCTTTTAATGTGAAATAAGGAATTTATTAAATTATGTTTAATTAATAAAACAAATACATTGTTTCAATTATATTTTATTGCTTGGAAGTGTAATTTAGTTTGATATGTGTAATTTCTCTTTCTTTAAGGATAATTGACAGACATAAAAGTCACTAAAACTAATTAAGACTTTGCAAGACAGTAGTAGGAATAAGGTCTAGTGACACCATGTCCTATATCGATTGTCTTGCTTAGAATTTCCCATTGGTCCAGTTCTGGCTATAAGCCACTGGATTAGTATTTGCTGCTTTAAAATGGATTAGTAGGTAAAAATCTATAATTTGCTAAACCTTCTGTATTGATTGGTTGATTCCATGAATTTATTTTGCATATATAAAAGGTTTAATGTGCTACATTGTCAACGCAAAACATGGGTGAACTGATTTTAGAATAAAGGATGTCTAACTTATGAAAAAGATATCAGGTAAGAGAAAAACTGCATAGTTGAAACATCAGAAGAGATTGAAAAGTACTTTTTTAAAGGGATGGACTTGTCTCTAATAAATTGTGTTCTACTGGCAAGAAATATTGTGCTGGCATCTACAGAATGTTCTCAATGGTCCAAAGGGAAATGTTCGCCAGCACAATGGAAAGTAGTAAAAACATAGCCTTTAATCATAGAACATAAAATACAAATTGGCAGAATGTACCCATATAAAAAAACCATAATTGTTATTCATTTCGGGTAAAACAAACCCATTAATTCTCTATGATTAAGGTTTGATCTACCTGAAACGTGTAAGCATTATGTTATTTTTTTTATTTTAAAATGGGCACATTCTGCCATTTTTTTATCTTGTATGATTAAAGGCTATGTTTTAACTACTTTCCTTTGGTGCTTGAGAACAATTAATTTTGGACCACTGAGAGCTATCTGACCTGGAAGCCAGACCAATGCATACTCCATGCTCCACACCCAGATCACAGACTGTCTACCCTGGAAGTTTCCTTGGACAGTTATCACTAACACAGGAGTGGTGAGCTGAATTGACACTTTTCTATTTTTGGTAGCTTTAAAAGGTGTTGTATTCTGCTGGACCTTCTGAGCCAATTATCATGTCAGAACCTGGACCTACAAGATTCACAGACAACCTGTTCAAGCCTTTCCAACCTTGTGAACAATATTAATATACTGAATAGAATTAGACAGAACCAATTCTATCGAAGTAGAGCTAGAACTGAATATAGACATTGAAACCTTATGATGTAACATTTGTTTCATGCATTTGTTAAATGCACTGTAAATATTTTTAGGCAGTGGCCGTGTTACGCAAATAATGAAAGCGAGCCACACCGGTCAAGTTAAGAATTGGAAATCATTGATATTCATGTACTAGACTCATATGTAAACTTACACAAAGCCTATAAAAAGTTCAAAAGAAGTGTCAGTTTAACTGATGTGTATTGTACATAGCCATAATAAAATATTTCATCATATGCAAGATAAGGCATTTGCTGCCTTGTTGTGGAAACAGGATATTCATGAGATTAATGTAGTCAGAAGTAAGTATATTTATTTCCTCCTGATGACATTTACTATAATCTCTGACTCTTCTGCACCAGGAGACTATCATCTATAATTTACTCATTTATAATGTTATTTGAAAAGTGTTACTAATTTCAGTACAGCTTCAGTAGACAGACAATGGTAGTGTCATACAAGAGTTTTGCTTCACTTGTGTTACCATAGCAACTGATTCTTGAAATTTTTTACTGATCATTCTTGAACTTTGCCAGGGCCAGGCTTGGCATTCATCAGTCCTCTTTGCTCAATTTAGTAATGACAATTTTGTAGTATATTTACAACAGGAACAGGACAGGTATTACAAATGCACTTAACATAAATCTTAGTCAACTTTTTTTTTCTTGTTTCTTTTTTTTTAAATAAACTGTTGGTTCTTTTTAATGAAAGATACTCTTTTATAATTATTGAAAAAAAAAGCAATCCATATAATTACATATCCTTCACATTCAGCAGATATAACATTCTGTAACTGTTTTTTTAGATACCCCATTCTTTTGTGCTCTCAAAGTTTAGAATGTTCTTTGGTGGTCATTAAAGGTAACACTTTTATAATAAAGTAATAAAGATAACAAATGAGTCTTAAAAATAAAGTGCTTCATGGCCATCTGAAGCAGGGGACGATCGTGTCCTGAAAACCTGCAAACTCCTGTTTTTAGGCAGATGGTAACCTAGATTTGATAGTGCATTCTTTTTTCATGTCCAGATGGAAACCATCTGCCTAAAGAATTGATCTTAATGTCCCTGTCTTTCGTGAGTCATTAAACTATCACCTGTAAATCAGTCTCGTTGTGGGTTTATTACTGTTTTGTGAGTATTTCATACTTGCATTGGTATAATAAAAGGATCATTTATTAAAGTAAAAACATGCAACAGTCATTCTGTAGTACAAATGATGTTTAAAGTAATTTCACCCACAGTCCTGTGTACTGGTATTGCCAATGATGTGAAAATCACAATATTGTATCCATATTTCAACCATAGGACTTCAATGGGACTAGGCACTTGAGCAAAATATTATTGTTATGTGATAGTATGGTTGAAGTGAATTAGTTTTTGAATGTTTAACCTCCTTACAAGCTATGATGTACATCTTTATCATAAGTCACTAAGGACTGTATGAAGCGAGCACAGGAGATGAGCCAGCTTCACATGCAACATATTCTGGATATGTTACAGTACATAGACGGTTTTTATCTGTAACTGAAGCAACCAGAGCTTGCCATGATCATTGCAGTTTAACAATTCAAGTGTGACTGTTAATCACTGATGCTTAAATGACACCATTGACAGGATTGTGGAGAGCCCAGGAGTTACCATAACTTTGCCACGGGACTGCTGATGGCTTCCTTGGTTGCTGTCTTACTCCTCATGTGAAGCTCAGCTGTGGCACCCCTGTGGGGGATTACCACAGGATCCATAGGTGCAGGGAGAGATGTACACACACAACACCTTCCACCCCAGGTCTGAGCGGAGGAGTCAGTTTCCAGGGAGACAGCAAAAGCGGCAGTTAGTCTAGAGACGGGTGAAGGAGGAGAGACAGAGAGCTGTTGGCTGAGGACCAGTGAAGCCCTGAACTAGGAAACTGGTCTGTGTTGTGAAGTGCCCTAGTGAGAGGGACGGAGGCTTGAAAGAGATAGAAAGAGATAAAACTATTATCCCTTTAGCTCACCCGGACACCGGAGTCCGAGATTGCTATTAATTCAGGAATAGCATAGAAAACCCGGACAGATGAGGAGGATCTACTCCCCCTGAAGAAGAAGGGGAAAGAGTTGCCAAACTTGACCAAGTATAGGACCAGGGGCCCAGGAACAGAATTGGTAGCCCCAAGGAAAGATCCTCATTGTCAGTTGTGGAGAAGGACCCCAAAGAAAGTAAAAGGTGGCAGGTTCAGCTTAAGGCAGGACTGATCCCAAACAATGCACACATTGCTAGAGGAGGCCTCACAAATCTCCAGAGTGAATATCTCTACCTGCACCGAAAACCTGGTTACCCTCCTGAACTGTACCTGTTACCGGACATCAGTAAAAGAAAGGTACTGAAACAAAGACTTAATGTGTGTGTGTGTGCCTACTTTGACATTACTGCCTATAGCGTTCGTACAAGCAGTATGCCGATCACCTCAGCAACCATACACAGCGCTGGTAACCGACTTTACCAGTTACAACAGGAGGCATCAAGACACAATTCTCCCATCATCCTGACCCCCATCCCTTTACTGACGGTCCAGGGCACAGAACCAGGAACCGACCAACCGTGATCCCCACAGAAGTAACCCATCCATCCCGGTATCTGAGTACCCCTACCCCTGTTGACCGACTCAGTTTGGCGTCACGAACAGGATACCGGGCCCGGTAGAACCGGGTACTGTGTGCTTAAAATGGACTTTATTGAAAGTTTGTGTACTGTAAAACGGGCCGTCATTACTGCGTCATAGAGAAATTAAACTGCGTCACAGAGCAGAGAGAGTCGCGGGAGCGTGGCTAAAGGAGTGCGAGGATAGCCTCGCCATTTTTTTTTTTTAGAGTCTCCGGTTACGGAAGGAGTTAATCGTAGCGGCTGGCAACGGTTAACTAGGGGGGCATCATCATGAGTGAAACAGATGGTGTCCGAGACCTTGAGGAAGGGGTTGCCCAAGACGCAGCAGCAGCCGGTTCCTCAGCTGGTGAAGGAGCCACAGCATCTGGAGCGATGGCCCCGATAGTGCCAATTGCCTTGCCGTATGTACCGGGGGCCAAATGGTTACAAACGTATGAAGTTAAGCCCGGTACCTTAGCAGCTTTCAAACGTAAAATGTGTGCGGTGCTGGACATGTATGCAATGACAGGAAAGCAGCAAGCCTCCGCTGTGCAGGGACAATTAATAGGTGCAGCGGAGCTAGAAGCTGAGACTTGGAGCGATGCTGATGGAGACTCTATAGAAAATGTGTTTGATAAGCTCAAAGCTGCTTTTGAAAAATGCACACAGTCTGAACTAAGGATGCTAATCTACCAATGCAAGCAGAAACCGCAAGATACCATCAGAGACTTTGCCCTACTTTTACAAGAGGCACTCCGGTCCATAAAACAGGTAGATCCAGCAAGTGTGCAAGACGAAGATAAATTGCTTGCAGAACAGTTTATGAATGGGTTGAGATCAGACTTTCACCGTCAGCAGGTGCACATGTGGGTTCTAGATCATCCAGATGTGGATTTTAATACCTTAAAGGACCGTGCTATAATTGTATTATGAGACCCATTACCTGCAAAACCTGCAATCCCATCCTGGCAGGTTAATATCTCTCACATGAACTTAGAGCCTACACCTAAATACTCTGTAAAAGCGGTAGGACAAGCTGACGCACCCAAATCTGCTGATGGCCAACGTAATCAGGTGTTACAACTAACCAAAAACATGGACTACTTGTTAAAACTCTTGCAAGCCAGACTGGAGGCACAACCACCAAGCAAAATCCAGTTAGCTGAATACCCTGACGATGTTCTGTGGATGAGAAGAAAGCTCATGTCGCCCGTGTAGGTTACCAGCACACCATTCCAACGCAGAGCCATGTCACCCGTGGAGGGGATAAACAAGTCGCCCATTCAGGGGACCAACGCACCATTCCGATGCAAAGCCACCGACCACACGGATTCTTCAGGACAACCCATTTGCCTTCGTTGCCACAAACCGGGCCACTTTGCAAGAAGAAGTCATTTAAACCCGAGATTCCTGGGTCCCAGGGCCAACCCCCAGGAATAAAACGGCAGGGCCCATATGACTGACGTAGTCGGTATGTGGGAGGCCGCCCGTACCTCAACATTACGCTAGAAGGAATCCCCACATCGGCCCTATTGGACACTGGGTCACAAGTCACCACTATCCCACATATCCTTAACAAGCAATTTTGGTTTAATGCTGATCTTAGCCCCCCCAGACTCTAGTCTTGTCATTTTAGCAGCTAATGGTCAACCACTGAATCAGGTGGGGTTTAGAGAAGTGACAATAAAGCTGGGGAGGGTGGAGTTGAGAGGCCAAGGGTTATGTGTGGTAGAAGATGACCCCAATAGCAAATGTCCTTACATGGTGCTTGGTACTAATGTGATTGAAAACTGCCTTGAAGAAGTGATGTTTGTACTCCAACAGATTACAGAGACTGCTGGCATTGGGCGGAGGAGAGTCCTCCAAAGAGAAATCCGTGCCTTAATTCACAAGCAACAGGTAAATCTGTCTGGGGGGGAGATTGGCAGTGCACGGGTAACAGACCCGTTTCCCATTGTATTACCACCAAACAGTGAATTGATGATATGGTGTCGAGCAGCTATGGTTATCAGAAGAAAGGAATACCAGGCAAGTGTAGAACCGGTATATTCAGAGCATAGACCTACACTGCTGACAGCTAGAGGGGTGGTGGATGTACGCAGGGGAAGAGTACCAATCTGTGTGTTGAATTGTGGTGAGGAAGAAGTGAAACTACCCCGGTATGCTACTGTAGCAAAGTTGTGCAATGTCAGTAATAACAACATACAGACACTAGAGCCCTTGCCCCCATCAAGTCATGCGGAGAACAACAACCCCAAGGGACAGCTGGAGGAGAGGTGTCAGCAGTTGCACATAGGGACTGATGCCACTCCCGACCACCAGAAGCAAGGAGTTTACCGGGTAGTACAAGAGTTTAGCCAGGTATTCAGTAAGCATCCATTAGATTTTGGGAGGATAAAAGGGGTACGCCATCACATACCCACTGGAGATCATCCCCTGATTAAAGTGAGACATAGACCAATCCCACCAAACCACTACCAGTGTGCTAAAGAGATGCTGCAGGACATGAAGGAGGCCGGGGTTATAAGAGATAGCTGTAGTCCCAGGGCGGCCCCCTTAGTCTTAGTCAGAAAGAAGGATGGCACTTTGAGGATGTGTGTGGAATACAGGGAGGTCAATAAGATCACTCACAAAGATGCTTACCTGCTACCCCGTATAGAGGAGTCTCTTGCTGCATTAATGACGGCTAAGTATTTCTCCACATTAGATCTCACTAGTGGGTATTGGCAAGTCTCCGTTGCAGAAGAAGACCGGGAGAAAACAGCATTCACAACACCAATGGGACTATGCGAATTCAATAGCATGCCATATGGGTTATGCAATGCACAGGGGACGTTTCAGAGACTCATGGAGTGCTGCCTGGGACACCAGAATTTTGAGACGGTACTTTTATACCTGGATGACGTCATAGTGTATTCCAAAACCTATGAAGAATATCTGGAACACCTGGTGGAGGTATTTACAGCTCTATCAAAGTATGGAATGAAGCTCACACCATCTAAATGTTACCTGCTGAAGCCAAAAGTCCAATACCTAGGGCATGTGGTCAGCGCGGATGGCGTAGCACCAGATCCGGAAGAAGTGACAGCTATCCAGGACTGGCAGAGGCCGACCACCGTCAGAGAGATATGTCAGTTCTTAGGTTTGGTTGGGTATTACAGAAGATTTATTAAGGGCTACACGAAGATGGCAGCGCCCCTACAAGATCTTCTGGTAGGCCAAGCTAAGAAGAGAAGGTGTTCAGAGCCGCCATTAGAATGGGGAAAGAAACAAGAAGACTCCTTCCAACAAATGAAACAGGCCCTGACCGGTGAGGAAATCTTGGCGTACCCAGATTATAACCTACCATTTGTCCTCTACACGGATGCACATAATAAAGGCCTTGGAGCAGTACTGTCCCAAATACAAGAAGGCAAGGAAAGAGAAATTGCCTATGCCAGTAGAAGACTTCGACCTACCGAAAAGAACCCGGAAAATTACAGTTCCTTTAAGTTGGAGTTCCTGGACTTGGTCTGGGCAGTCACGGAGAGGTTCAAGCATTACTTAGCAGCTTCAAAATTTACCATCTTTATGGACAATAATCCGCTTACACACTTGGATACTGCAAAGCTTGGTGCATTGGAGCAGCGCTGGATGGCCCGGCTATCGAACTACGACTTTACCATCAAGTACCGAACAGGCCGTGGAAATGCAAATGCTGATGCCCTCTCCAGAAACCCTCAAGTACATTTGCAAGGGCTTGAAGAAGAAACAGATGACTTGGAGGAAATTGAACTTCCAGCTTTCCATAAAAGTAGAAAATGGAAAATGACAGAAACCCATATCTACCAGAACCGTCAGGATGTTGCACTAAACCCGCTGCCTCATTATGGATGGAATGAAACCCAAGACAGCAATCCGGCAGTGAGCCTAGTGAAGAGGCTGGTAACCCAACCGGATTCCAAACTTGAGAAGAATGCTCCCCCAGAGGCCCAATACCTGTGGAAAGAAAGAAGCAGGTTATTTATCTATAAAAAGCAATTGTGCAGACGGTATATCAATCCAAGGACACATGAAATGGTATGGCAAGTTGTGGTTCCAAAGAGAGACGTCCAAACGGTATTGGAAGTGTACCATAATGGAGCAGGACACTTTGGATGGAGATAACTGGAAATACTGTTACGTGAGAGGTTTTATTGGATTGGCATGAGGTCTTCCATAGAAAAATGGTGTAAAAATTGTGGCCCATGCTCATTAAGAAGAGGAGATTGTAACAACCAGAAAGCACCACTCCAGCCTATCATAACCAAACAGCCCTTGGAACTAGTAGCCTTGGATCATGTCAAACTCACACCCAGTAGATCAGGCTATACTTATGCTCTTACCATGGTGGACCACTATTCCAGATTCCTAGTGGTAGCTCCTGTGAAGGACTTGACAGCTCAGACAGCAGCAAGAACCTTTCAAGCTTATTTCTGCAGGCCACATGGATATCCAGAACAGGTATTGACTAGAGATGAGCGGTGTTCGACTAGAACTGTTCGCCAATCTCAAATTCGAGCTGTTTTGGGTGGTGTTCGAGTTGTTCGACGAACCCGAACGATTTGCAAAAAATTCGGCTGTTCGAGGTTATGTTCGATAACTGTTCGTGCACCAAAAGCGTGTCCTGCATGTCTGGTGCTATTTAGAGCACCAATCATGCAGGGATTGTCTGCCACTCACTGTAATGCCACAGCCATGGTGGTTGTGGCATTACAGTGATTGCCCAAATCGATGGGAACTGTGCTCACAGTGAAACACGAAAAGCCGGCAATTCAGCAGCGGCATACACCGGTACCCGACAATTTAGAACCGAAAGAATAGAGCTTCACACATACATTAGATAGATATAAACATGTCAGCCACATATATACGAAGTACAGTGAAAGTGCTGCTTACTGTACTTGTCATTTAGCGTAAAGGATTTATAAAAAAAAATAATAGTGTTTTCATGCACCGTCTCTTTAAAAAAGCCGCCGGCAATTCAGCAGCGGTACCCGACAATTTAGAATAGAAGGAATAGAGAATCACACATAGATTAGATAGATAGAAACATGTCAGTCACATATATATGAAGTACAGTGACAGTGTTGATTACTGTACTTGTCATTTAGTGTAAAGGATTTATCAAAAAATATAATAGTGTTTTCATGCACCGTCTCTTTAAAAAAGCCAGCCGGCAATTCAGCATCTGTACCCGACAATTTAGAATGGAAGCAATAGAGCATCACACATAGATTAGATAGATAGAAACATGTCAGTCACATATATATGAAGTACAGTGACAGTGTTGCTTACTGTACTTGTCATTTAGTGTAAATGATTTATTAAAAAAAATAATAGTGTTTTCATGCACCGTCTCTTTAAGAAAGCCGGCCGGCAATTCAGCATCTGTACCCGACAATTTATAACAGACAGAATAGAGCTTCACACATAGATTAGATAGATAGAAACATGTCAGTCACATATATATGAAGTACAGTGATAGTGTTGGTTACTGTACTTGTCATTTAGTATTAAAATAAAGGATTTATTATTAAAAAAATTGGCGTGGGGTTCCCCATAATTTTAGTCTCTAGCGGAGGTTAAGCAGACAGCTGGGGCAGATGTTTGAAGCCTGGGAAGGGGGTAATACCCACGGAGCTTCCCAGGCTACTAATATCAGCCCCCAGCTGAATACATAGCCTTTACTAGCTATTAAAATGGGGGACCCCCCCAAAAAAAATGACGTGGGGTCCCCTCTAATTTAATAGCTAGCAAAGGCTAGGCAGACAGCTGGGGGCTGATATTAATAGCCCAGGAAGGGTGCCATGAATATTGGCCCCCTCCCAGGCTAGAAACACCAGCCGTCAGCTGTCCCAGAAATGGCGCATCCATAGGATGCGCCAATTCTGGCACTTAGCCTCGCTCTTCCACGCTGCCCTGGTGCGGTGGCAGGGGGTAATAGGGCTGGGGTTGATGTCAGCTTATAATGCCAGCTGACATCAATCCCAGGTTAGTAATGGAGAGGCGTCTATAAGACACCCCCATTACTAACCCCATAGTCAAAGTAAAAAAAAACACAAACACCCAGAATAAAGTCCTTTAATTGAAATAAAGACACAATTCTTTATTGTTCTAATTAAACCATACTAACCATCACGCCCATTCCAGCTGAAGCCAACGATCTCCTGCAATAAAAGAAAAATAATAAAGCAACCTCATCCTTACCTTTCCATGGTTCCCACGACAGCTTCAGCTCTGCTACATCGAGATGACAGGCTGGACCGCAGCAGAACGCTGCCATCCAGCCTGTCATCCCGCGGACACTGAGAAGCGCAGGCATGCTTGCGCTCCACATTGTCTCTCTGTGACGGCATAAAGATGAGCCGAGGTCATGTCCAATGAACTCGGCTCACCTCATGCACGTCACTTACAGCGTGGGAGAATTCTCACGCTGAAGCGCTGAGTGCAGGAGAATTTTCCCACGCTGTCAGTGAGGTGCATGAGGTGAGCTGAGTTCATTGGACATGAGCTCACCTCATGCACGTCACTGACAGCGTGGGAGAATTCTCCTGCACTCAGCACTTCAGCGTGAGAATTTTCCCACGCTGTCAGTGACGTGCATGAGGTGAGCCGAGTTCATTGGACATGACCTCGGCTCATCTTTATGCCATCACAGCGAGACACTGAGGAGCGCAAGCATGCCTGCTCTTCTCAGTGTCTGCGGGATGACAGGCTGGATGGCGGCGTTCTGCTGCGGTCCAGCCTGTCATCTCGATGTAGCAGAGCTGAAGCTGTCGTGGGAACCATGGAAAGGTGAGGATGAGGTTGGTTTATTATTTTTCTTTTATTGCAGGAGATCGTTGGCTTCAGCTGGAATGGGCGTGATGGTAAGTATAGTTTAATTTAGAACAATAAAGAATTGTGTGTTTATTTCAATTAAAGGACTTTATTCTGGGTGTTGTGTTTTTTTTAAATACTTTACTAGAAATTCATGGCGGTCATGTCTAATACTGGCGTGACCCCATGAATTTTGGGCTTGGGGCCAGCTGATAATACCAAGCTGGCCCTAACCCCTTTATTACCCAGTGAGCCACCGCACCAGGGCCCTGGATGAGTTAGGTACAGCGCCAGAAGATGGCGCTTCTATGAACGCGCCATTTTCCGGGGTGGCTGCGGACTGCAATTTGCAGCGGGGGGGGGGCCAGAAAGCTTGGGCCTCCCTGCGCTGCAGATTCCAGCCCCCAGCTGCCTAGTTGTACTTGGCTGGACACAAAAATAGGGCGAAGCCCCACGTATTTTTTTTTTAATTATTTCATGAAGTTCATGAAATAATTAAGAAAAAAAGGCCTTACCTATATTGTTGTGTCCGGCCAGGTACAAATAGGCAGCTGGTGGTTGGGGGCAGCCCGTTCCTGCCTGCTGTACCTGGCTGGACACAAATATAGTGCGAAGCCCCACTTCAATTTTTTTTAATTATTTCATGAAATTCATGAAATAATTAAGAAAAAAAGGCCTTCCCTATATTGTTGTGTCCGGCCAGGTACAAATAGGCAGCTGGTGGTTGGGGGCAGCTTATTCCTGCCTGCTGTACCTGGCTGGACACAAATATAGTGCGAAGCCCCACTTCAATTTTTTTAAATTATTTCAGGAAATTCATGAAATAATTAAAAAAAAATTGACGTGGGGCTTCGCACTATATTTGTGTCCAGTCAGGTGCAGCAGGCAGGAACGGGCTGCCCCCAACCACCAGCTGCCTAATTGTACCTGGCCGGATACAACAATATAGGGAAGCCCTTTTTTTCTTAATTATTTCATGAAATAATTTAAAGAAAATTGACGTGGGGCTTCGCCCTGTTTTTGTGTCCAGCCAGGTACAACTAGGCAGCTGGGGGCTGGAATCCGCAGCGCAGGGAGGCCCAAGCTTTCTGGGCCACCCCCGCTGCAAATTGCAGTCCGCAGCCACCCCGGAAGATGGCGCATTCATAGAAGCGCCATCTTCTGGCGCTGTACCCAACTCATCCAGGGCCCTGATGCGGTGGCTCACTGGGTAATAAAGGGGTTAGGGCCAGCTTGGCATTATCAGCTGGCCCTAAGCCCAAAATTCATGGGGTCACGCCAATATTAGACATGACCACCATGAATTTCTAGTAAAGTATTTAAAAAAAACACAACACCCAGAAAAAAGTCCTTTAATTGAAATAAACACACAATTCTTTATTGTTCTAAATTAAACCATACTTACCGTCACGCCCATTCCAGCTGAAGCCAACGATCTCCTGAAATAAAAGAAAAATAATAAAGCAACATCATCCTTACCTTTCCATGGTTCCCATGACAGCTTCAGCTCTGCTACATCGAGATGACAGGCTGGACCGCAGCAGAACGCTGCCATCCAGCCTGTCATCCCGCAGACACTGAGAAGCGCAGGCTTGCTTGCGCTCCACAGTGTCTCTCTGTGAGGGCATCCAGATGAGCCGAGTTTATGTCCAATGAACTCGGCTCACCTCATGCACGTCACTGACAGCGTGGGAAAACTCTCTTGCACTCAGCGCTTCAGCGTGGGAGAATTCTCACACTGAAGCGCTGAGTGCAGGAGAATTCTACCACGCTGTCAGTGACGTGCAGGAGGTGAGCTGAGTTCATTGGACATGAGCTCACCTTATGCACGTCACTGACAGCGTGGGAAAATTCTCCTGCACTCAGCGCTTCAGCGTGGGAGAATTCTCACGCTGAAGCGCTGAGTGCAGGAGAATTCTCCCACGCTGTCAGTGACGTGCAGGAGGTGAGCTGAGTTCATTGGACATGAGCTCACCTTATGCACGTCACTGACAGCGTGGGAGAATTCTCCTGCACTCAGCGCTTCAGCGTGAGAATTTTCCCACGCTGTCAGTGACGTGCATGAGGTGCGCCGAGTTCATTGGACATGAACTCGTCTCATCTTTATGCCGTCACAGCCAGACACTGCAGAGCGCAAGCATGCCTGCGCTTCTCAGTGTCTGCGGGATGACAGGCTGGATGGCAGCGTTCTGCTGCGGTCCAGCCTGTCATCTCGATGTAGCAGAGCTGAAGCTGTCGTGGGAACCATGGAAAGGTAAGGATGATGTTGGTTTATTATTTTACTTTTATTGCAGGAGATCGTTGGCTTCAGCTGGAATGGGCGTGATGGTAAGTATGGTTTAATTTAGAACAATAAAGGATTGTGTCTTTATTTCAATTAAAGTACTTTATTCTGGGTGTTTGTGTTTTCTTTTAACTTTGACTATGGGGTTAGTAATGGGGGTGTCTTATAGACGCCTCTCCATTACTAACCTGGGCTTGATGTCAGCTGGCATTATAAGCTGACATCAACCCCAGCCCTATTACCCCCTGCCACCGCTACAGGGCAGCGTGGAAGAGCGAGGCTAAGTGCCAGAATTGGCGCATCCTATGAATGCGCCATTTCTGGGGCGGCTGACGGCTGGTGTTTCTAGCCTGGGAGGGGGCAAATATTCATGGCTCCATTCCTGGGCTATTAATATCAGCCCCCAGCTGTCTGCCTAGCCTTTGCTAGCTATTAAATTAGGGGGGACCCCACGTCATTTTTTTGGGGGGGTCCCCCATTTTAATAGCTAGTAAAGGCTATGTATTCAGCTGGGGGCTCATATTAGTAGCCTGGGAAGCTCCGTGGGTATTACCCCCTTCCCAGGCTTCAAACATCTGCCCCAGCCGTCTGCTTAACCTCCGCTAGAGACTAAAATTACAGGGACCCCCAAGCCAATTTTTTTTAATAATAAATCCTTTATTTTAATACTAAATGACAAGTACAGTAACCAACACTATCACTGTACTTCATATATATGTGACTGACATGTTTCTATCTATCTAATCTATGTGTGAAGCTCTATTCTGTCTGTTATAAATTGTCGGGTACCGCTGCTGAATTGCCGGCCGGCTTTTTTAAAGAGACAGTGCATGAAAACACTATTATATTTTTTAATAAATCCTTTACACTAAATGACAAGTACAGTAAGCAACACTGTCACTGTACTTCATATATAAGTGACTGACATGTTTCTATCTATCTAATCTATGTGTGAGGCTCTATTCCTTCTTGTCTAAATTGTCGGGTACCGGTGTATGCCGCTGCTGAATTGCCGGCCGGCTTTTTTAAAGAAAGCGTCTTCTGAGCAGTTTGTCAGCTTTTGGACACCTTTGAAGGTGTTTTCTGTGTGTTTCTATGTGTTTTTGTTTGCCTGCCATTGGTTTTAACGGTGTTCGACGGTGTTCTAAGGTGTTCGACGAACAGTTCGACGAACAGTTCCTCGAACATCCCGGTGTTCGACGAACCGAACCGAACCCGAACACTACGGGGGTGGCTCAACACTACACATAAGTGCCTTCTTGCTGCACTACCTGCAACATGACCCTCATATTGTCAGAATTCGAAGTAATCATGACTACTGGGTTGCCACACTCTTAGGTCCCCCAAACTTTTCGATCAACCTTTTCATTTTAATAAAGACCAAAAAAATGGTCATTTTTGAAATTATAAGCATTAGCAGGTTATTAGAAACTGAAATGAAACAGTTTTTAACTCAAAACTTTATTCTAGGTGATGTTACATTTTCACATAGGACCCCTTGTTCGAAAGGAGCTTCTGAACTCTCTCGTCCATTGAATTTGTCAGGTTTTGGATGGTTTCTGCTTCAATTGTTTTGCATGAGGACAGAATACCCTCCCAGAGCTGTTGCTTAGATGTGAACTGCCTCCCGCCATCATAGACACTCCTTTTGATGTTGCTCCAGAGGTTCTGAATGGGGTAGAGGTCAGGGGAACATGGGGGTCACACCATAAGTTTGTCCCCTTTTATGCCCATATCAGCCAGAGATGCAGATGTTTTATGTGCAGCATGAGATGGTGCATTATCA
Source organism: Phyllobates terribilis (assembly GCF_046119375.1). Classification (NCBI taxonomy): domain Eukaryota; kingdom Metazoa; phylum Chordata; class Amphibia; order Anura; family Dendrobatidae; genus Phyllobates; species Phyllobates terribilis. Next base: position 344,186,234 of record NW_027362767.1, on the reverse strand, counting down.
TGCAAAAAATGATCTTGCTGTGAAATACACGGTTCTTCTTCTTGAACCATGGCAGGAAGTGCTGTTTGAGAAAATCCACATACATTATGGAGTTCATCTTTAGCGCCTTCAGGGATCCTAAAGGGGCCGACAATCTCTCTCCCCATGATTCCAGCCCAAAACATTACTCCACCTCCTCCTTGTTGGCGCTGTAGCCGTGTTTGCGTGGGGTGTCCATCAACCAGCCATCCTCCACTCCATCCATCTGGACCATCGAGCGCTGCACGGCACTCATCCGTGAACAAAACAGTTTTGAAATCAGTCTTCATGTAATGTTTGGCCCACTGGAGCCGTTTCTGCTTGTGTGAAGTGGATAGAGGAGGTCGACAGGATGGCATATGCACAGCTGCAAACCTCTGAAGAACCCTGCATCTTGTTGTTCGGGGGACGTTGGAGGCACCAGCAGCTTCAAAAACTTGTCTGCTGCTATGACAAGGCTTTTTTGTCGCTGCTCTTTTAACCTGACATAATTGCCTGTAGGAAAGAGTCCTCAATTTGCCCTTATCAGCACGCACACGTGTGTACTGTGAATCAGCTACATACTTATTGATTGCCAAGACACTTCATCCTGATCATTGCTCAATGTTGATTGTAGTCATGCCTTGACCTAAACACTCCACAATTTGTTGCTTCTCAGCAGCCTACACATCCTTTTTCTTTCCCATTTTGGCAGAAAATGTAGGCTGCTTAATAATGTGAGACAGCCTTCTTAAGTAGTCTTGCCTTTCATTGGACACACCTGCCAAACTAATTAGCACAGGTGTCTGCAATTGCTTACAGTGATGGAAAGAGCCCTGACACACATCACCATCAATGAGTTTAACTGACAAACAAACAAATTCTTCCCTTATCACTCCTAAACACTTTTTGCATAATAATTTGGAACACAGTGTACATGTGCTTTTCCACAAAACACTAGTGTTGAGCCACCCCCGTAGTGTTCGAGTTCGGTTCGGTTCGTCGAACACCCGTGTGTTCGCCGAACTGTTCGTCGAACTGTTCGTCGAACACCTTCGAACACCGTTAAAACCAATGGCAGGCAAACAAAAACACATAGAAACACATAGAAAACACCTTCAAAGGTGTCCAAAAGCTGACAAACTGCTCAGAAGACACAACTAACACATGGAAAAGTGACAAGTACATATAGTCATGCGAAAATAAAAGAGGTGGAGGAGTAAAAGGAGGGGGAGACACAGATATAGGCATGTCATGCCCTTCTAAAATCCAAAAAGTGAGAAGCCGACACGGCCAGTCCGCTCCTGCCCGTGCCACCTCCGTGTCGCCGGGTTTGTGCCAGAGCCGCTTTAAACCCTGATGGCCAGCCCCCCTCTCCCAATACTGGTGCCTGTCCCCTGTGGTGGAGGCAGCTCTAAGCTTTTTAATTTAAATTGTCTCTCTAATTTGAATGAATACACTTTAAATCCATTTACAAGGATCTATTGGAGGGCAAGTCTCATGCCAGCAGCCGCGTAATTCCAGCTCCAGTAGCGTCCACTAAAGCTGCTGCAGTTAAAAAGCTTTTATAAGGATCGAGCTCGGCTGTCCACCGCAAGGCATCCTACTGACAGTCCCAGCCCCTATGCCTTGGGGTGCCTCCTGATGCTCTTCACTGAGTATCCCATGCTCCCGAAGCATTTCCTTTGAAAAAATTAAGTGTCTAAACTACAGGTGGTGTAGCTTGCTTAAAAGCCGGGATAATCCGCTGACTAGCAGACACTGCTACTAGGCACAAAGTATTTCCTGGGCTAGATGCAGTTAAAAATTTGTAATTAGATACTCTCGTTGGATGCTGAGAAAGCATTCCATAGAGTCTCCTGGCACGCCATATATGATTCTCTTAAAAAGCTTGGGGTAGGGGTCTAGGGGACCCTTTTATAGCCAAAATCACGGCCCTGTATCACAATACGTCACCTAGGCTGAAGATAAATGGAACTGTAGCACCCTGAGGGCTCGGTTGCTACAGACGTATTGCACCTCACCCAGAGGTGTGATATCTCACTCTCAGGTAAGGATGGAGTGTGGATCAGGACCCGACACCTGCATGCATTACACCACATTGCCGTGGGGCAGGGCGACCAATATGCCCCTGAGATGGGCACGACAGTCCCTGTCCCTGGCTGGAGTGGGGGGAGGGAACACTGAGGAAGGGGAACCCTGTAGTGCAGGAGCAGGGAGGAAGCAGTTCCTGGGTGCATTGAGAAGGGAGTATAAAAGGTGGGCACCATCTTAGTTCAGTGCAGAGAAGTCTGAGCTGAAGTGGCAGGGAGCAGGGGCTCTGCATGAGCTCTGCTCCGGAGGCGGGCCTAGTAACAGAGGCCCAGGCCTGGAAGAGGGAGAAGGAAGGAAGAGGAGCGGAGAAGGCTCCAGGAACGAGGAATGAAGGGATCCCAGGGGTGCGGACGGACGAGTCCCCACCGCACGCCCGAATCCACCTGCGTGGAGTGGTCAGGCCAAAGGGGGAGACCGGTCCCCGAACTAGTGGAGGCAGGAAACGACCCTCAGCTAGAAACCGGAGGCTCTGACATTTTATGTGGCGCAGCCCCTCGCTACACCCGCTAGGAAGGCACCACATAGGGTCAGGGAAACTGGCGCCAAGTTTACCAAGAGGAGGCCCGAGGCAGCCGGACAGAAGTGTTGGTAAGAAAGGCCAGACAAAGGACACACAAAGGGGGTCCTGTGAAGTGCTCCAAAGTTATCTGGGAGTTGTCTGAGCCCCTCACCTGGTGAGCACAGTACGACGTGGGCAGCCGTTACCTGCATACGTGGTCTGGATAATAAGAACTGTGAGTAAAGGCCCTGGACTGCATCACTGACTCCGTGTCGTTACTGCTGCTGCCCTGCACCATCACCCCCATCCTCCGCATACACTGCCCTGAGGCTATACTCCTCCCGTGGGGAGTTATGCTACGCTCTGCTGCACCCACAACACCAGCCTCAGCGGTCTGCCCTGTAGCGGCGGTTCACTCTGACCGCAATCCACGGGTGGCGTAGTTGGACATTTAAACATCAAAACCACATAAATAGTTCCGCCACTGGTTTGACCGCCCTGAGCCACGGAACCGGGTCGCCGCCACGAAGACTACAACCACCAGCATCCACCAAAAACGGTCCGGCTCCGGGTGTCCCAAGGCCCAGGGGGTGCGTCAGAACATTTTCATCACCTTTCACAATCACCAATGGGACAAGGCAGGGATGTCCTCTGTCCCCTCTCTTATACATCCTAGTGACGGAGCACCTGCTCTCATCAATTCGCCATAACCCCAATATTAGGTGGATTGAGGTGGGAGGCACCGAGTACAAGTGCTCTCTATTTGCTGACGATGTCCTAGTATATATCACTCAATCACATATATCCATCCATGCTGTTATGGCTGAAATAGATCACTTTGTTACATGGTAAAATTTTAAAATCAATGCAGCGAAGTCTGAGGCCCTCGATGTCTCCCTCCCCAAATCCATATAGGATTCCATCCAGTCCAACTTTCCCTTTGCCTGGCCCTCACAGGGTATCAAATACTTAGGAATTCCTATTCATAGAGACCTCTCCCATCTATGTTATCTTAATTTTGGGCCCTTTATTGAACAATTCCATACAGACCACGGTTGGCAAGTTAGAACTGTAAGATTCACTACGTGAACCGCTGGTGTTTTGTGGAAAAGCACATGTACACCGCGTTCCAAATTATTATGCAAAAAGTGTTTAGGAGTGATAAAGGAAGAATTTGTTTGTTTGTCAGTTAAACTCATTGATGGTGATGTGTGTCAGGGCTCTTTATATCACTGTAAGCAATTGCAGACACCTGTGCTAATTAGTTTGGCAGGTGTGTCCAATGAAAGGCAAGACTACTTAAGAAGGCTCTCTCACATTATTAAGCAGCCTACATTTTCTGCCAAAATGGGAAAGAAAAAGGATGTGTCGGCTGCTGAGAAGCAACAAATTGTGGAGTGTTTAGGTCAAGGCATGACTACAATCAACATTGTGCGATGATCAGGATGAAGTGTCTTGGCAATCAAGAAGTATGTAGCTGATTCACAGTACACACGTGTGCGTGCTGAAAAGGGCAAATTGAGGACTCTTTCCTACAGGCAATTACGTCAGGTTGAAAGAGCAGCGGCAAAAAAGCCTTGTCATAGCAGCAGACAAGTTTTTGAAGCTGCTTGTGCCTCCAACGTCCCCCGAAAAACAAGATGCAGGGTCCTTCAGAGGTTTGCAGCTGTGCATACGCCATCCTGTCGACCTCCTCTATCCACTTCACACAAGCAGAAACGGCTCCAGTGGGCCAAACATTACATGAAGACTGATTTCAAAAATGTTTTGTTCACGGATGAGTGCCGTGCAGCGCTCGATGGTCCAGATGGATGGAGTGGAGGATGGCTGGTTGATGGACACCCCACGCAAACACGGCTACAGCGCCAACAAGGAGGAGGTGGAGTAATGTTTTGGGCTGGAATCATGGGGAGAGAGATTGTCGGCCCCTTTAGGATCCCTGAAGGCGCTAAAGATGAACTCCATAATGTATGTGGATTTTCTCAAACAGCACTTCCTGCCATGGTTCAAGAAGAAGAACCGTGTATTTCACAGCAAGATCATTTTTCTGCATGATAATGCACCATCTCATGCTGCACATAAAACATCTGCATCTCTGGCTGATATGGGCATAAAAGGGGACAAACTTATGGTGTGACCCCCATGCTCCCCTGACCTCTACCCCATTCAGAACCTTTGGAGCATCATTAAAAGGAGTGTCTATGATGGCGGGAGGCAGTTCACATCTAAGCAACAGCTCTGGGAGGGTGTTCTGTCCTCATGCAAAACAATTGAAGCAGAAACCATCCAAAACCTGACAAATTCAATGGACGAGAGAGTTCAGAAGCTCCTTTCGAACAAGGGGTCCTATGTGAAAATGTAACATCACCTAGAATAAAGTTTTGAGTTGAAAACTGTTTGATTTCAGTTTCTAACAACCTGCTAATGCTTATAATTTCAAAAATGACCATTTTTTTGGTCTTTATTAAAATGAAAAGGTTGATCGAAAAGTTTGGGGGATCTAAGAGTGTGGCAACCCAGTAGTCATGATTACTTCGAATTCTGACAATATGAGGGTCATGCTGCAGGTAGTGCAGCAAGAAGGCACTTATGTGTCTTGCGCATCTCGGAGCCCCAAAATTATTTTCCGGGCTAGATGCAGCTAAAAATTATTTTTAATTTTAAATCTGGTGGAGCTTATTATAGATGGCCTAATAGGATCAGTGCTGCACACTGCTACAAAGCCCAAATTATTTTCCAGTCAAGATACAGATAAACATGATTAGTAATTTGAAAGCTTAAAACGTTTGGTAGGGTGATTTTAACCAATCATCAAGCTTTTACTCTCCCCAGGATGACACAGGGGTAGAAAAGTCGTTTCGGATCCATGATTTGTTCATCTTTATGAACGTGAGTCTGTCTACATTATCAGTGGAGAGCCGCTTGCGCTTATCTGTCAGCACACCACCAGCAGCGCTGAACACACGTTCAGACAGAACGCTGGCTGCGGGGCATGACAAGATCTCCAAGGCGTAAGTGGCTAGCTCCGGCCATTTATCCAGATTGGAAGCCCAAAAAGAGCAAGGGTCCAGTGACACAGTCGTGGCTTCAATGTTTACTTGGAGATACTCCTGTACCATCGTCTCTAGGCGTTGACTATGTGTCAGACTTCTTGTCTCCTGTGGCCTTGCAAAGGATGGGCTAAAAAAGTGGTGAAATGATTCCGCAAAATTGATGTTACCAGCAGATACTGTGGTTCTGTTATGGTTTGAGTGCTGAACACTTGACGGTCCCACGGTTGGCAAGTTGGAACTGTGAGATTCACTACGTGCACCACTGGTATTTTGTGGGAAAGCACATGTAAGATTCTGCAACAGTCTCTGCTGATACTCCTGCATGCGTGCATCCCTTTCTATGGCAGGAATAATTTCTGCAAATTTACATTTGTACCGGGGATCTAACAGTGTGGCAACCCAGTAGTCAGGATTATTTCTAATTCTCACAATTCGAGGGTCATGTTGCAGGTAGTGCAGCAAGAAGGCACTCATGGGTGTTGCGCATCCAGGAGTAGAGATGAGCGTTGTTCTACTCGAACTGTTCGCCAATCTCAAATTCGAGCTGTTTTGGGCGGTGTTCGAGCCGTTCGGCGAACACGAACAATTTGAGAAAAATTCGGCTGTTCGAGGTTATGTTCGATAACTGTTCGTGCACCAAAATCATAACTGGATTTTTTCTCAGTAATGATGAAAATTAATGTTAATACGCAGTTTGAGTGTACAGCGGGGTGGGGGGAGGGGCAGGGGATGGATCTCTGCAGGAACAATGAAGATCTCCATTTTTTTTTCTCTTTCCCGCATTTACAGTGGGGAGGTGCAATCTGTCAGCCTATCAGCAGCGCACACACGGAGCGAAGTGCTTTTTTTCACACAAGCAAGGGCATGTGTCTTTGGCAGTGTATGTCACATGTCCTTGCCCTATAAGACCAAGCCATTTTCCCCGTCGCCACCATTTTCTCACTGCTGCAGCTGCGTGTTAGACGGCACCGCTGTTGCTGTGTGCGCTATACCTTGTTAATTTCAAGCCAATTTTCGCACAAATATACAGATAGCTTGGGAGTAGGGAATAGTTGTGATTGCAGTCCTTTTAAGGACTAGGTTACAGCATTTCCTACGACTTTTATCAGGGAGGTCTGTGCTCTTAAATAGATCGGTTGTGGGAGTAAAGACTAATTGTAATTGCAGTCCTTTTCAGGACTAGGTTACATGAGTTCCTATCAGTTTTTGCCAGGCAGGTCTGTGCCAGTGCTGTGCAAGTTTTTTTCACAGCATTTGGCTGAATCTAGCAAAGCTAATCCTTTTTGGCCTATTGCAGATTGTGTTAGTCAGTGGAGTAGCCTATCTGTGTTGCAAGATATACCACCTGTGTATAGAATACCAATTTTTTTACTGCACCTAGTGAAGTAAAATCTTTTGGGCATAGCATCATTCTATTAGTCCATCTATACTGACCTCCATCAGGTTGCAAATTAAAACTAATTTTTATCTGCATCTACAGTACCTCTGAAAAAATATTTGGGCTTCTAGCAGTGTGTGGGACTTGTTGTATTAGTCCATCTATACTGACCTGCATCAGGTTGCAAACTGAATATATTTTTTTCTGCATCTACCTCTGAAAAAATATTGGGCTTCTAGCTGTGTGTGGGTCTTGTTCTATTAATCCATCTATACTGACCTCCATCAGGTTGCAAACTGAATATATTTTTTTCTGCATCTACCTCTGAAAAAATATTTGGCCTTCTAGTAGTGTATCGGACTTTCTCTATTAGTCCATCTATACTGACCTCCATCAGGTTGCAAATTAAAACTAATTTTTATCTGCATCTACAGTACCTCTGAAAAAATATTTGGGCTTCTAGCAGTGTGTGGGACTTGTTCTATTAGTCCATCTATACTGACCTTCATCAGGTTGCAAACTGAATATAGTTTTTTCTGCATATACCTCTGAAAAAATATTGGGCTTCTAGCTGTGTGTGGGTCTTGTTCTATTAATCCATCTATACTGACCTCCATCTGGTTGCAAACTGAATATATTTTTTTCTGCATCTACCTCTGAAAAAATATTTGGCCTTCTAGTAGTGTGTCGGACTTTCTCTGTTAGTCCATCTATACTGACCTCCATCAGGTTGCAAACTGAATATAATTTTTTTCTGCATCTAGCTCTGAAAAAATATTTGGCCTTCTAGTAGTGTGTCGGACTTTCTCTATTAGTCCATCTATACTGACCTCCATCAGGTTGCAAATTAAAACTAATTTTTATCTGCATCTACAGTACATCTGAAAAAATATTTGGGCTTCTAGCAGTGTGTGGGACTTGTTCTATTAGTCCATCTATACTGACCTCCATCAGGTTGCAAACTGAATATATTTTTTTCTGCATCTACCTCTGAAAAAATATTGGGCTTCTAGCTGTGTGTGGGTCTTGTTCTATTAATCCATCTATACTGACCTCCATCAGGTTGCAAACTGAATATAATTTTTTTCTGCATCTAGCTCTGAAAAAATATTTGGCCTTCTAGTAGTGTGTCGGACTTTATTAGTCCATCTATACTGACCTCCATCAGGTTGCAAATTAAAACTAATTTTTATCTGCATCTACAGTACCTCTGAAAAAATATTTGGGCTTCTAGCTGTGTGTGGGACTTGTTGTATTAGTCCATCTATACTGACCTCCATCAGGTTGCAAACTGAATATATTTTTTTCTGTATCTACCTCTGAAAAAATATTTGGCCTTCTAGTAGTGTGTCGGACTTTATCTATTAGTCCATCTATACTGACCTCCATCAGGTTGCAAATTAAAACTAATTTTTATCTGCATCTACAGTACCTCTGAAAAAATATTTGGGCTTCTAGCAGTGTGTGGGACTTGTTCTATTAGTCCATCTATGCTGACCTCCATCAGGTTGCAAACTGAATATATTTTTTTCTGCATCTACCTCTGAAAAAATATTGGGCTTCTAGCTGTGTGTGGGTCTTGTTCTATTAATCCATCTATACTGACCTCCATCAGGTTGCAAACTGAATATAATTTTTGTCTGCATCTAGCTCTGAAAAAATATTTGGCCTTCTAGTAGTGTGTCAGACTTTCTCTATTAGTCCATCTATACTGACCTCCATCAGGTTGCAAATTAAAACTAATTTTTATCTGCATCTACAGTACCTCTGAAAAAATATTTGGGCTTCTAGCTGTGTGTGGGACTTGTTGTATTAGTCCATCTATACTGACCTCCATCAGGTTGCAAACTGAATATATTTTTTTCTGCATCTACCTCTGAAAAAATATTTGGCCTTCTAGTAGTGTGTCGGACTTTCTCTATTAGTCCATCTATACTGACCTCCATCAGGTTGCAAATTAAAAATAATTTTTATCTGCATCTACAGTACCTCTGAAAAAATATTGGGGCTTCTAGCTGTGTGCGGGACTTGTTGTATTAGTCCATCTATACTGACCTCCATCAGGATGCAAACTGAATATATTTTTTTCTGCATCTACCTCTGAAAAAATATTTGGCCTTCTAGTAGTGTGTCGGACTTTCTCTATTAGTCCATCTATACTGACCTCCATCAGGTTGCAAATTAAAACTAATTTTTATCTGCATCTACAGTACCTCTGAAAAAATATTTGGGTTTCTAGCAGTGTGTGGGTCTTGTTCTATTAGTCCATCTATACTGACCTCCATCAGGTTGCAAACTGAATATATTTTTTTCTGCATCTACCTCTGAAAAAATATTGGGCTTCTAGCTGTGTGTGGGTCTTGTTCTATTAATCCATCTATACTGACCTCCATCAGGTTGCAAACTGAATATATTTTTTTCTGCATCTACCTCTGAAAAAATATTTGGTCTTCTAGTAGTGTGTCGGACTTTCTCTATTAGTCCATCTATACTGACCTCCATCAGGTTGCAAATTAAAACTAATTTTTATCTGCATCTACAGTACCTCTGAAAAAATATTTGGGCTTCTAGCAGTGTGTGGGACTTGTTCTATTAGTCCATCTATACTGACCTCCATCAGGTTGCAAACTGAATATAGTTTTTTCTGCATCTACCTCTGAAAAAATATTGGGCTTCTAGCTGTGTGTGGGTCTTGTTCTATTAATCCATCTATACTGACCTCCATCAGGTTGCAAACTGAATATATTTTTTTCTGCATCTACCTCTGAAAAAATATTTGGCCTTCTAGTAGTGTGTCGGACTTTCTCTATTAGTCCATATATACTGACCTCCATCAAGTTGCAAATTCAAAAAAATTTTTTTCTGCATCTAACCCAGCCAATAGTTTTGGCCTAATACCACAGTTTGGCCACTCAGCTCTGCTCGGTTACCATCCATTGTTTTTTTGTGCAAACAACTCCAGAGTTGTGAATTAGTTAACCACCAAAATGAGTGTAAAAAGGCCTGCTGCTGGTGGAAAGGGGAATAGGCGTGTTGGGAAGGGGAAAAAAGGTTGTGTCCGTGGGGTAGGTGTTAAAGCAACAGTAACATCTGCAGAAGAAAGACCATCTTCCAGCCAAACTAAAATGTCTACTTCTTTTAGCGGACAATGTGATAAGATCCCTTTCTTACGGCCACGCCAATCGCTACAAATTCCAGATGAGGCACAAAAACAGCAGGTGCTTCAACGGATATCAAGTGCTCCTTTAAGTGGGCTCTCCTCCACATCAACTTCAACATCACAAATACTCCAGTCCTCAAAGGTGTCAACCAAATCGCACTTGCTTCCTCACAGCTCCCAAATCTCCAGCTGCCCGTCTGAGTATGAGGTAGAACAGATGGTTGAGTCTGCAGAGCTGTTTACTCATGCTATAGCCTGGGAATCAGAGGTCGACTCCAGCGCTTCTGTGAATCCAGACGAGGAAATGATCTGCACTGATGCCCAGAATCTTTATGAGTCGGATCCAGGACCAGACGCAGAAGGTTCTGACCATAATGTAGACCCTCATTCCCAAACTGTAACTCCTGTTGGTGGAGACAATGAGGAAGACAATGATAAGACTCAAATACCTGATTGGAGCGACAACTTTAGTTTTTTGTCAGGGCAGGAACAGGTTGGCTCTGAGGACGACGGGTGTGATAACGCACAGGGTGATGATGATGAGGTCGGAGATCCCACTTACTGTCAACCCACAGTCAGCCAAGAGATGAGGTCAGCAGAGGAGGTGGAGGAAGATGCTAGTGACGACGAGGTCAGGTTGCGCCTTCCTGGACAGAGACGTAGTACTGGAAGCACGTCAACAACTGCATCCTCAAACACAACTCTGCCTCTCACCACAAGTCGTGGTGGCTCTTCAGGTCGCATGGGTGCTAAGCCTTGCATAGCCTGGGCATTTTTTCAGATCGATAAAGATGTCCCAACTCGTGTTATCTGTAACATTTGTCAGCAAAAGCTAAGTAGAGGCCAAAAAATACATAGTTTGAGTACTTCATGCATGAACCGGCACATGGACATGAAGCATAAGTTGCAGTGGGAAGCTCAGTGTGCTACAATGCGGCCTAGCCGGCCGGGCCAACCACCGTCTGCCATATCTTGTGCATGCGCAGCCTCTTCATCCTCTGTGACTGGGGGGACAGCAGTCACACCTGTTTTGGGGCGCAGACCTGCCACCTCTTTACCCGCAACAGCCAGCGTGATTGGCAGGTCATCATTTTCTTTGGAGGTGGTAACACCAGCTGGTGTTGAGCGCTGTCCGACATCGATAGCACCACCTTTGGATGAAGGCAACCTAACATGTCCGCCTGCATCTTCCTCACAGACCGGCAGTTTGCCGGGGACACCCTTATCAACCCCGTCTAAGCACAATAGCCAGCCCTCTGTCCCTCAGATGTGGACAAGTAAAAGACCATTTCCTCCTAGCCATGAGAAAGCTAAGAGGTTGAATTTCACCATCTGCAAGCTCTTGGCTACAGAAATGCTGCCTTTCCGCCTGGTGGACACAGAGGATTTTCGAGACCTTATGTCCGTCGCAGTGCCCCAGTACCAGATGCCCAGTCGGCACTACTTCTCAAAGAAAGGTGTGCCTGCGCTCCACCAGCATGTCGCACACAACATCACCGCTTCTTTGAGAAACTCTGTGTGTGACAGGGTGCATTTCACCACAGACACTTGGACGAGTAGGCATGGACAGGGGCGTTACATGTCGCTGACTGGGCACTGGGTAACTATGGTGACAGCAGGACAAGGGCCTGCTGTCCAAGTCTTGCCGTCCCCACGAGTTGTGCGTCAATCCTCTTTATGTCAAAGTTCCTCCACTGCTTCTGCCTCCTCAACCTCCTCTCGGTCTTCCACCTGCACCCAAAGCCTGTCTGGTCATGCCACAAGCTTTCTAACTGCGCAGAAGGGATCCTGCACACCTCCTTACTATGCTGGCAGTAGGGCTCAACGTCATCAGGCGGTTTTTACATTGAAATGTCTGGGAAATGTGAGTCACACAGCTGAGGAGTTGTGGTCAGCTCTGGAGAACCAATTTCATGAATGGTTGTCTCCACTGGACCTGAAACCAGGGAAGGCCGTGTGCGACAATGCTGCAAACCTGGGTGCGGCCCTTCGCCGGGGCAATGTCACACACGTGCCTTGTATGGCTCACGTGTTGAACCTGGTTGTCCAGCAATTTTTAGCCCACTATCCCAGACTAGATGGCCTTCTGCAGAGGGCACGGTCGCTGTGTGCTCACTTCCGCCGTTCGCATCCCGCAGCTCAGCGACTTACATCTCTACAGAAGTCGTTGGGCCTGCCACTTCACCGGCTAAAATGTGATGTGCCTACCCGGTGGAATTCAACTCTGCACATGTTGCAGCGACTGTGGCAGCACCGACAAGCCCTGGTGCAATACGTTCTGACGTACAGCCTGGGCCAACGAGATTCAGAGGTGGGGCAAATCACGCTGGAGGAGTGGTCTCAGATCAGGGACCTATGCACCCTTCTGCACAGTTTTGAAATGGCGACGAAGATGTTTAGTGCTGACGATGCCATTATCAGCATGACTATTCCGGTGATTTACATGCTGGAGCACATGTTAAACAGAATTCGGAGTCAGGTGGTGGCACAAGAGGAGGTGGAGGAAGTAGAGGAGGAGGAGTTGTATGCGGAAGGGCTAACATCTGCAAGGTCCAGAAGGTCGGCAGCACCAAGGCGGCAGGCATGTGAGGGTGGGGGAGATGGTTTTACCAGGGCGCATGGTAGCAGCCAAACTAGTGAGGAAGGTGCAGGAGCCCAGGAAGAAGTGGAGGACGAACTGATGGAAGACTCATCAGATGAGGGAGACCTTGATCACATTTCTGTTGTGCGAGGTTGGGGGGAGAGGACAGAGGAAGGAAGCATGATTGTTACCTCGCCACCAACACAACAGGGACTTGGTGCTCCTGGATGCGCAACACACATGAGTGCCTTCTTGCTGCACTACCTGCAACATGACCCTCGAATTGTGAGAATTAGAAATAATCCTGACTACTGGGTTGCCACACTGTTAGATCCCCGGTACAAAAGTAAATTTGCAGAAATTATTCCTGCCATAGAAAGGGATGCACGCATGCAGGAGTATCAGCAGAGACTGTTACAGAATCTTACATGTGCTTTTACACAAAATACCAGTGGTGCACGTAGTGAATCTCACAGTTCCAACTTGCCAACCGTGGGACCGTCAAGTGTTCAGCACTCAAACCGTAACAGAACCACAGTATCTGCTGGTAACATCAATTTTGCGGAATCATTTCACCACTTTTTTAGCCCATCCTTTGCAAGGCCACAGGAGACAAGAAGTCTGACACATAGTCAACGCCTAGAGACGATGGTACAGGAGTCTCTCCAAGTAAACATTGAAGCCACGACTGTGTCACTGGACCCTTGCTCTTTTTGGGCTTCCAATCTGGATAAATGGCCGGAGCTAGCCACTTACGCCTTGGAGATCTTGTCATGCCCCGCAGCCAGCGTTCTGTCTGAACGTGTGTTCAGCGCTGCTGGTGGTGTGCTGACAGATAAGCGCACGCGGCTCTCCACTGATAATGTAGACAGACTCACGTTCATAAAGATGAACAAATCATGGATCCGAAACGACTTTTCTACCCCTGTGTCATCCTGGGGAGAGTAAAAGCTTGATGATTGGTTAAAATCACCCTACCAAACGTTTTAAGCTTTCAAATTACTAATCATGTTTATCTGTATCTTGACTGGAAAATAATTTGGGCTTTGTAGCAGTGTGCAGCACTGATCCTATTAGGCCATCTATAATAAGCTCCACCAGATTTAAAATTAAAAATAATTTTTAGCTGCATCTAGCCCGGAAAATAATTTTGGGGCTCCGAGATGCGCAAGACACATAAGTGCCTTCTTGCTGCACAATGGTCATTTTTGAAATTATAAGCATTAGCAGGTTGTTAGAAACTGAAATCAAACAGTTTTCAACTCAAAACTTTATTCTAGGTGATGTTACATTTTCACATAGGACCCCTTGTTCGAAAGGAGCTTCTGAACTCTCTCGTCCATTGAATTTGTCAGGTTTTGGATGGTTTCTGCTTCAATTGTTTTGCATGAGGACAGAATACCCTCCCAGAGCTGTTGCTTAGATGTGAACTGCCTCCCGCCATCATAGACACTCCTTTTAATGATGCTCCAAAGGTTCTGAATGGGGTAGAGGTCAGGGGATCATGGGGGTCACACCATAAGTTTGTCCCCTTTTATGCCCATATCAGCCAGAGATGCAGATGTTTTATGTGCAGCATGAGATGGTGCATTATCATGCAGAAAAATGATCTTGCTGTGAAATACACGGTTCTTCTTCTTGAACCATGGCAGGAAGTGCTGTTTGAGAAAATCCACATACATTATGGAGTTCATCTTTAGCGCCTTCAGGGATCCTAAAGGGGCCGACAATCTCTCTCCCCATGATTCCAGCCCAAAACATTACTCCACCTCCTCCTTGTTGGCGCTGTAGCCGTGTTTGCGTGAGGTGTCCATCAACCAGCCATCCTCCACTCCATCCATCTGGACCATCGAGCGCTGCACGGCACTCATCCGTGAACAAAACAGTTTTGAAATCAGTCTTCATGTAATGTTTGGCCCACTGGAGCCGTTTCTGCTTGTGTGAAGTGGATAGAGGAGGTCGACAGGATGGCGTATGCACAGGTGCAAACCTCTGATGGACCCTGCATCTTGTTGTTCGGGGGATGTTGGAGGCACAAGCAGCTTCAAAAACTTGTCTGCTGCTATGACAAGGCTTTTTTGCCGCTGCTCTTTCAACCTGACGTAATTGCCTGTAGGAAAGAGTCCTCAATTTGCCCTTATCAGCACGCACACGTGTGTACTGTGAATCAGCTACATACTTCTTGATTGCCAAGACACTTCATCCTGATCATTGCACAATGTTGATTATAGTCATGCCTTGACCTAAACACTCCACAATTTGTTGCTTCTCAGCAGCCGACACATCCTTTTTCTTTCCCATTTTGGCAGAAAATGTAGGCTGCTTAATAATGTGAGAGAGCCTTCTTAAGTAGTCTTGCCTTTCATTGGACACACCTGCCAAACTAATTAGCACAGGTGTCTGCAATTGCTTACAGTGATATAAAGAGCCCTGACACACATCACCATCAATGAGTTTAACTGACAAACAAACAAATTCTTCCCTTATCACTCCTAAACACTTTTTGCATAATAATTTGGAACGCGGTGTACATGTGCTTTTCCACAAAACACCAGCGGTTCACGTAGTGAATCTTACAGTTCTAACTTTCCAACCGTGGTCTGTATGGAATTGTTCAATAAAGGGCCCAAAATTAAGATAACATAGATGGGAGAGGTCTCTATGAATAGGAATTCCTAAGTATTTGATACCCTGTGAGGGCCAGGCAAAGGGAAAGTTGGACTGGATGGAATCCTATATGGATTTGGGGAGGGAGACATCGAGGGCCTCAGACTTCGCTGCATTGATTTTAAAATTTTACCATGTAACAAAGTGATCTATTTCAGCCATAACAGCATGGATGGATATATGTGATTGAGTGATATATACTAGGACATCATCAGCAAATAGAGAGCACTTGTACTCGGTGCCTCCCACCTCAATCCACCTAATATTGGGGTTATGGCAAATTGATGAGAGCAGGTGCTCCGTCACTAGGATGTATAAGAGAGGGGACAGAGGACATCCCTGCCTTGTCCCATTGGTGATTGTGAAAGGTGATGATAATGTTCTGACGCACCCCCTGGGCCTTGGGACACCCGGAGCCGGACCCTTTTTGGTGGATGCTGGTGGTTGTAGTCTTCGTGGCGGCGACCCGGTTCCGTGGCTCAGGGCGGTCAAACCAGTGGCGGAACTATTTATGTGGTTTTGATGTTTAGATGTCCGACTACGCCACCCGTGGATTGCGGTCAGAGTGAACCGCCGCTACAGGGCAGACCGCTGAGGCTGGTGTTGTGGGTGCAGCAGAGCGTAGCATAACTCCCCACGGGAGGAGTATAGCCTCAGG
The DNA here is from genome assembly GCF_046119375.1 of Phyllobates terribilis. Lineage (NCBI taxonomy): Eukaryota > Metazoa > Chordata > Amphibia > Anura > Dendrobatidae > Phyllobates > Phyllobates terribilis. Next base: position 344,170,147 of record NW_027362767.1, on the reverse strand, counting down.
GCAGTGTATGCGGAGGATGGGGTGATGGTGCAGGGCAGCAGCAGTAACGACACGAAGTCAGTGATGCAGTCCAGGGCCTTTACTCACAGTTCTTATTATCCAGACCACGTCTGCAGGTAACGGCTGCCCACGTCGTACTGTGCTCACCAGGTGAGGGGCTCAGACAACTCCCAGATAACTTTGGAGCACTTCACAGGACCCCCTTTGTGTGTCCTTTGTCTGGCCTTTCTTACCAACACTTCTGTCCGGCTGCCTCGGGCCTCCTCTTGGTAAACTTGGCGCCAGTTTCCCTGACCCTATGTGTTGCCTTCCTAGCGGGTGTAGCGAAGGGCTGCGCCACATAAAATGTCAGAGCCTCCGGTTTCTAGCTGAGGGTCGTTTCCTGCCTCCACTAGTTCGGGGACCGGTCTCCCCCTTTGGCCTGACCCCTCCATGCAGGTGGATTCGGGCGTGCGGTGGCCACTCGCCCGTCCGCACCCCTGGGATCCCTTCATTCCTCGTTCCTGGAGCCTTCTCTGCTCCTCTTCCTTCCTTCTCCCTCTTCCAGGCCTGGCCTCTGTTACTAGGCCCGCCTCCGGAGCAGAGCTCATGCAGAGCCCCTGCTCCCTGACACTTCTGCTCAGACTTCTCTGCACTGAACTAAGATGGTGCCCACCTTTTATACTCCCTTCTCAATGCACCCAGGAACTGCTTCCTCCCTGCTCCTGCACTACAGGGTTCCCCTTCCTCAGTGTTCCCTCCCCCCACTCCAGCCAGGGACAGGGACTGTCGTGCCCATCTCAGGGGCATATTGGTCGCCCTGCCCCACGGCAATGTGGTGTAATGCATGCAGGTGTCGGGTCCTGATCCACACTCCATCCTTACCTGAGAGTGAGATATCACACCTCTGGGTGAGGTGCAATACGTCTGTAGCAACCGAGCCCTCAGGGTGCTACAGTTCCATTTATCTTCAGCCTAGGTGACGTATTGCGATACAGGGCCGTGATTTTGGCTATAAAAGGGTCCCCTAGACCCCTACCCCAAGCTTTTTAAGAGAATCATATATGGCGTGCCAGGAGACTCTATGGAATGCTTTCTCAGCATCCAACGAGAGTATCTAATTACAAATTTTTAACTAGATCTAGCCCAGGAAATACTTTGTGCCTAGTAGCAGTGTCTGCTAGTCAGCGGATTATCCCGGCTGTTAAGCAAGCTACACCACCTGTAGTTTAGACACTTAATTTTTTCAAAGGAAATGCTTCGGGACCATGGGATACTCAGTGAAGAGCATCAGGAGGCACCCCAAGGCATAGGGGCTGGGACTGTCAGTAGGATGCCTTGCGGTGGACAGCCGAGCTCGATCCTTATAAAAGCTTTTTAACTGCAGCAGCTTTAGTGGACGCTACTGGAGCTGGAATTACGCGGCTGCTGGCATGAGACTTGCCCTCCAATAGATCCTTGTAAATGGATTTAAAGTGTATTCATTCAAATTAGAGAGACAATTTAAATTAAAAAGCTTAGAGCTGCGTCCACCACAGGGGGGCTCGCTCGACCCACCAGCGGACAGGCACCAGTATTGGGAGAGGGGGGCTGGCCATCAGGGTTCACCGCAGCTCTGGCACAAACCCGGCGACACGGAGGTGGCACGGGCAGGAGCGGACTGGCCGTGTCGGCTTCTCACTTTTTGGATTTTAGAAGGGCATGACATGCCTATATCTGTGTCTCCCCCTCCTTTTACTCCTCCACCTCTTTTATTTTCGCATGACTATATGTACTTGTCACTTTTCCATGTGTTAGTTGTGTCTTCTGAGCAGTTTGTCAGCTTTTGGACACCTTTGAAGGTGTTTTCTATGTGTTTCTATGTGTTTTTGTTTGCCTGCCATTGGTTTTAACGGTGTTCGAAGGTGTTCGACGAACAGTTCGACGAACACACGGGTGTTCGACGAACCGAATCGAACTCGAACACTACGGGGGTGGCTCAACACTACTTATAATGCCAGCTGACATCAAGCCCAGGTTAGTAATGGAGAGGCGTCTATAAGACACCCCCATTACTAACCCCATAGTCAAAGTTAAAAAAAACACAACACCCAGAATAAAGTCCTTTAATTGAAATAAACACACAATTCTTTATTGTTCTAAATTAAACCATACTTACCGTCACGCCCATTCCAGCTGAAGCCAACGATCTCCTGTAATAAAAATAAAATATTAAAGCAACCTCATCCTTACTAGAGATGAGCGGTGTTCGACTAGAACTGTTCGCCAATCTCAAATTCGAGCTGTTTTGGGCGGTGTTCGAGTTGTTCGACGAACCCGAACGATTTGCAAAAAATTCGGCTGTTCGAGGTTATGTTCGATAACTGTTCAAGCACCAAAAGCGTGTCCTGCATGTCTGGTGCTATTTAGAGCACCAATCATGCAGGGATTGTCTGCCACTCACTGTAATGCCACAGCCATGGTGGTTGTGGCATTACAGTGATTGCCCAAATCGATGGGAACAGTGCCAACAGTGAAACATGAAAAGCCGGCAATTCAGCAGCGGCATACACCGGTACCCGACAATTTAGAACCGACAGAATAGAGCTTCACACATAGATTAGATAGATATAAACATGTCAGCCACAAATATACGAAGTACAGTGAAAGTGCTGCTTACTGTACTTGTCATTTAGCGTAAAGGATTTATCAAAAAAAATAATAGTGTTTTCATGCACCGTCTCTTTAAAAAAGCCGGCCGGCAATTCAGCATCTGTACCCGACAATTTATAATAGAAAGAATAGAGCATCACACATAGATAAGATAGATAGAAACATGTCAGTCACATATATATGAAGTACAGTGACAGTGTTGATTACTGTACTTGTCATTTAGTGTAAAGGATTTATCAAAAAAAATAATAGTGTTTTCATGCACCGTCTCTTTAAGAAAGCCGGCCGGCAATTCAGCATCTGTACCCAACAATTTATAACAGACAGAATAGAGCTTCACACATAGATTAGATAGATAGAAACATGTCAGTCACATATATATGAAGTACAGTGATAGTGTTGGTTACTGTACTTGTCATTTAGTATTAAAATAAAGGATTTATTATTAAAAAAATTGGCGTGGGTTCCCCTTAATTTTAGGCTCTAGCGGAGGTTAAGCAGACAGCTGGGGCAGATGTTTGAAGCCTGGGAAGGGGGTAATACCCACGGAGCTTCCCAGGCTACTAATATCAGCCCCCAGCTGAATACATAGCCTTTACTAGCTATTAAAATGGGGGACCCCCCCAAAAAAATGACGTGGGTTCCCCCCTAATTTAATAGCTAGCAAAGGCTAGGCAGACAGCTGGGGGCTGATATTAATAGCCCAGGAAGGGAGCCATGAATATTGGCCCCCTCCCAGGCTAGAAACACCAGCCGTCAGCCGCCCCAGAAATGGCACATCCATAGGATGCGCCAATTCTGGCACTTAGCCTCGCTCTTCCACGCTGACCTGGTGCGGTGGCAGGGGGTAATAGGGTTGGGGTTGATGTCAGCTTATAATGCCAGCTGACATCAAGCCCAGGTTAGTAATGGCGAGGCGTCTATAAGACACCCCCATTACTAACCCCATAGTCAAAGTTAAAAAAAACACAAACACCCAGAATAAAGTCCTTTAATTGAAATAAAGACACAATTCTTTATTGTTCTAAATTAAACCATACTTACCGTCACGCCCATTCCAGCTGAAGCCAACGATCTCCTGCAATAAAAGAAAAATAATAAAGCAACCTCATCCTTACCTTTCCATGGTTCCCACGACAGCTTCAGCTCTGCTACATCGAGATAACAGGCTGGACCGCAGCAGAACGCTGCCATCCAGCCTGTCATCCCGCAGACACTGAGAAGAGCAGGCTTGCTTGCGCTCCACATTGTCTCTCTGTGACGGCATAAAGATGAGCCGAGGTCATGTCCAATGAACTCGGCTCACCTCATGCACGTCACTGACAGCGTGGGAAAATTCTCACGCTGAAGTGCTGAGTGCAGGAGAATTCTCCCACGCTGTCAGTGACGTGCATGAGGTGAGCTCATGTCCAATGAACTCAGCTCACCTCATGCACCTCACTGACAGCGTGGGAGAATTCTCCTGCACTCAGCACTTCAGCGTGAGAATTTTCCCACGCTGTCAGTGACGTGCATGAGGTGAGCCGAGTTCATTGGACATGACCTCGGCTCATCTGGATGCCGTCACAGCCAGACACTGCAGAGCGCAAGCATGCCTGCTCTTCTCAGTGTCTGCGGGATGACAGGCTGGATGGCAGCCTTCTGCTGCGGTCCAGCCTGTCATCTCGATGTAGCAGAGCTGGAGCTGTCGTGGGAACCATGGAAAGGTAAGGATGATGTTGGTTTATTATTTTTCTTTTATTGCAGGAGATCGTTGGCTTCAGCTGGAATGGGCGTGATGGTAAGTATGGTTTAATTTAGAACAATAAAGTATTGTGTCTTTATTTCAATTAAAGGACTTTATTCTGGGTGTTTGTGTTTTCTTTTAACTTTGACTATGGGGTTAGTAATGGGGGTGTCTTATAGACGCCTCTCCATTACTAACCTGGGCTTGATGTCAGCTGGCATTATAAGCTGACATCAACCCCAGCCCTATTACCCCCTGCCACCGCTACAGGGCAGCGTGGAAGAGCGAGGCTAAGTGCCAGAATTGGCGCATCCTATGAATGCGCCATTTCTGGGGCGGCTGACGGCTGGTGTTTCTAGCCTGGGAGGGGGCCAATATTCATGGCTCCCTTCCTGGGCTATTAATATCAGCCCCCAGCTGTCTGCCTAGCCTTTGCTAGCTATTAAATTAGGGGGGACCCCACGTCATTTTTGGGGGGGGTCCCCCATTTTAATAGCTAGTAAAGGCTATGTATTCAGCTGGGGGCTCATATTAGTAGCCTGGGAAGCTCCGTGGGTATTACCCCCTTCCCAGGCTTCAAACATCTGCCCCAGCTGTCTGCTTAACCTCCGCTAGAGACTAAAATTAAGGGGAACCCCACGCCAATTTTTTTTAATAATAAATCATTTATTTTAATACTAAATGACAAGTACAGTAACCAACACTATCACTGTACTTCATATATATGTGACTGACATGTTTCTATCTATCTAATCTATGTGTGAAGCTCTATTCTGTCTGTTATAAATTGTCGGGTACCGATGCTGAATTGCCGGCCGGCTTTCTTAAAGAGACGGTGCATGAAAACACTATTATATTTTTTAATAAATCCTTTACACTAAATGACAAGTACAGTAAGCAACACTGTCACTGTACTTCATATATATGTGACTGACATGTTTCTATCTATCTAATCTATGTGTGAGGCTCTGTTCCTTCTTGTCTAAATTGTCGGGTACCGGTGTATGCCGCTGCTGAATTGCCGGCCGGCTTTTTTAAAGAAAGCGTCTTCTGAGCAGTTTGTCAGCTTTTGGACACCTTTGAAGGTGTTTTCTATGTGTTTCTATGTGTTTTTGTTTGCCTGCCATTGGTTTTAACGGTGTTCGATGGTGTTCTAAGGTGTTCGACGAACAGTTCGACGAACAGTTCCTCGAACATCCCGGTGTTCGACGAATAGAACCGAACCCGAACACTACGGGGGTGGCTCAACACTAATCCTTACCTTTCCATGGTTCCCACGACAGCTTCAGCTCTGCTACATCGAGATGACAGGCTGGACCGCAGCAGAAAGCCGCCATCCAGCCTGTCATCCCGCAGACACTGAGAAGAGCAGGCTTGCTTGCTCCACATTGTCTCTCTGTGACGGCATAAAGATGAGCCGAGGTCATGTCCAATGAACTCGGCTCACCTCATGCACGTCACTTACAGCGTGGGAGAATTCTCACGCTGAAGCGCTGAGTGCAGGAGAATTTTCCCACGCTGTCAGTGACGTGCATGAGGTGAGCCGAGTTCATTGGACATGACCTCGGCTCATCTGGATGCCGTCACAGCGAAACACTGAGGAGGGCAAGCAAGCCTGCTCTTCTCAGTGTCTGCGGGATGACAGGCTGGATGGCGGCGTTCTGCTGCGGTCCAGCCTGTCATCTCGATGTAGCAGAGCTGAAGCTGTCGTTGGAACCATGGAAAGGTAAGGATGAGGTTGGTTTATTATTTTTCTTTTATTGCAGGAGATCTTTGGCTTCAGCTGGAATGGGCGTGATGGTAAGTATAGTTTAATTTAGAACAATAAAGAATTGTGTGTTTATTTCAATTAAAGGACTTTATTCTAGGTGTTGTGTTTTTTTAAATACTTTACTAGAAATTCATGGCGGTCATGTCTAATACTGGCGTGACCCCATGAATTTTGGGCTTGGGGCCAGCTGATAATACCAAGCTGGCCCTAACCCCTTTATTACCCAGTGAGCCACCGCACCAGGGCCCTGGATGAGTTGGGTACAGCGCCAGAAGATGGCGCTTCTATGAACGCGCCATTTTCCGGGGTGGCTGCGGACTGCAATTTGCAGCGGGGGGGGGGGCCCAGAAAACTTGGGCCTCCCTGCGCTGCAGATTCCAGCCCCCAGCTGCCTAGTTGTACCTGGCTGGACACAAAAATAGGGCGAAGCCCCACGTATTTTTTTTTTAATTAATTTATGAAATTCATGAAATAATTAAGAAAAAAAGGCCTTACCTATATTGTTGTGTCCGGCCAGGTACAAATAGGCAGCTGGTGGTTGGGGGCAGCCCGTTCCTGCCTGCTGTACCTGGCTGGACACAAATATAGTGCGAAGCCCCACTTCAATTTTTTTTAATTATTTCAGGAAATTCATGAAATAATTAAAAAAAAATTGACGTGGGGCTTCGCACTATATTTGTGTCCAGTCAGGTGCAGCAGGCAGGAACGGGCTGCCCCCAACCACCAGCTGCCTATTTGTACCTGGCCGGACACAACAATATAGGGAAGCCCTTTTTTTCTTAATTATTTCATGAAATAATTCAAAGAAAATTGACGTGGGGCTTCGCCCTGTTTTTGTGTCCAGCCAGGTACAACTATGCAGCTGGGGGCTGGAATCCGCAGCGCAGGGAGGCCAAAGCTTTCTGGGCCACCCCCGCTGCAAATTGCAGTCCGCAGCCACCCCTGAAAATGGCGCGTTCATAGAAGCGCCATCTTCTGGCGCTGTACCCAACTCATCCAGGGCCCTGATGCGGTGGCTCACTGGGTAATAAAGGGGTTAGGGCCAGCTTGGCATTATCAGCTGGCCCTAAGCCCAAAATTCATGGGGTCACGCCAATATTAGACATGACCACCATGAATTTCTAGTAAAGTATTTAAAAAAAACACAACACCCAGAAAAAAGTCCTTTAATTGAAATAAACACACAATTCTTTATTGTTCTAAATTAAACCATACTTACCGTCACGCCCATTCCAGCTGAAGCCAACGATCTCCTGAAATAAAAGAAAAATAATAAAGCAACATCATCCTTACCTTTCCATGGTTCCCATGACAGTTTCAGCTCTGCTACATCGAGATGACAGGCTGGACCGCAGCAGAACGCTGCCATCCAGCCTGTCATCCCGCAGACACTGAGAAGCGCAGGCTTGCTTGCGCTCCACAGTGTCTCTCTGTGAGGGCATCCAGATGAGCCGAGTTAATGTCCAATGAACTCGGCTCACCTCATGCACGTCACTGACAGCGTGGGAAAATTCTCCTGCACTCAGCGCTTCAGCGTGGGAGAATTCTCACACTGAAGCGCTGAGTGCAGGAGAATTCTCCCACGCTGTCAGTGACGTGCAGGAGGTGAGCTGAGTTCATTGGACATGAGCTCACCTTATGCACGTCACTGACAGCGTGGGAAAATTCTCCTGCACTCAGCGCTTCAGCGTGGGAGAATTCTCACACTGAAGCGCTGAGTGCAGGAGAATTTTCCCACGCTGTCAGTGACGTGCATGAGGTGCGCCGAGTTCATTGGACATGAACTCGTCTCATCTTTATGCCGTCACAGCCAGACACTGCAGAGCGCAAGCATGCCTGCTCTTCTCAGTGTCTGCGGGATGACATGCTGGATGGCAGCGTTCTGCTGCGGTCCAGCCTGTCATCTCGATGTAGCAGAGCTGAAGCTGTCCTGGGAACCATTGAAAGGTAAGGATGAGGTTGCTTTATTATTTTTCTTTTATTGCAGGAGATCGTTGGCTTCAGCTGGAATGGGCGTGATGGTAAGTATGGTTTAATTTAGAACAATAAAGATTTGTGTCTTTATTTCAATTAAATAACTTTATTCTGGGTGTTTGTGTTTTTTTTTTAACTTTGACTATGGGGTTAGTAATGGGGGTGTCTTATAGACGCCTCTCCATTACTAACCTGGGCTTGATGTCAGCTGGCATTATAAGCTGACATCAACCCCAACCCTATTACCCCCTGCCACCGCACCAGGGCAGCGTGGAAGAGCGAGGCTAAGTGCCAGAATTGGCGCATCCTATGAATGCGCCATTTCTGGGGCGGCTGACGGCTGGTGTTTCTAGCCTGGGAGGGGGCCAATATTCATGGCTCCCTTCCTGGGCTATTAATATCAGCCCCCAGCTGTCTGCCTAGCCTTTGCTAGCTATTAAATTAGGGGGGACCCCACGTCATTTTTTTGGGGGGGTCCCCCATTTTAATAGCTAGTAAAGGCTATGTATTCAGCTGGGGGCTCATATTAGTAGCCTGGGAAGCTCCGTTGGTATTACCCCCTTCCCAGGATTCAAACATCTGCCCCAGCTGGCTGCTTAACCTCTGCTAGAGACTAAAATTAAGGGGAACCCCACTCCAATTTTTTTTAATAATAAATCCTTTATTTTAATACTAAATGACAAGTACAGTAACCAACACTATCACTGTACTTCATATATATATGTGACTGACATGTTTCTATCTATCTAATCTATGTGTGAAGCTCTATTCTTTCTGTTATAAATTGTCGGGTACCGCTGCTGAATTGCCGGCCGGCTTTCTTAAAGAGACGGTGCATGAAAACACTATTATTTTTTTTAATAAATCCTTTACACTAAATGACAAGTACAGTAAGCAACACTGTCACTGTACTTATTATATATGTGACTGACATGTTTCTATCTATCTAATCTATGTGTGAAGCTCTATTCTGTCTGTTATAAATTGTCGGGTACAGATGCTGAATTGCCGGCCGGCTTTTTTAAAGAGACAGTGCATGAAAACACTATTATATTTTTTAATAAATCCTTTACACTAAATGACAAGTACAGTAAGCAACACTGTCACTGTACTTCATATATATGTGACTGACATGTTTCTATCTATCTAATCTATGTGTGATTCTCTATTCCTTCTTGTCTAAATTGTCGGGTACCGGTGTATGCCGCTGCTGAATTGCCGGCCGGCTTTTTTAAAGAGACAGTGCATGAAAACCCTATTATATTTTTTAATAAATCCTTTACACTAAATGACAAGTACAGTAAGCAACACTGTCACTGTACTTCATATATATGTGACTGACATGTTTCTATCTATCTAATCTATGTGTGAGGCTCTATTCCTTCTTGTCTAAATTGTCGGGTACCGGTGTATGCCGCTGCTGCATTGCCGGCCGGCTTTTTTAAAGAAAGCGTCTTCTGAGCAGTTTGTCAGCTTTTGGACACCTTTGAAGGTGTTTTCTATGTGTTTCTATGTGTTTTTGTTTGCCTGCCATTGGTTTTAACGGTGTTTGACGGTGTTCTAAGGTGTTCGACGAACAGTTCGACGAACAGTTCCTCGAACATCCCGGTGTTCGACGAACCGAACCGAACCCGAACACTACGGGGGTGGCTCAACACTAGTATTGACAGATCAGGGTCCTGCCTTTGAAGTGGAAATATTTCAAGAGTTCTGTAGCTTGTATGGATGCAAGAAAATTCGTACCACGCCTTACCATCCCCAAATTAACGGAATGTGTGAAAAAATGAATCACGTGGTAATAGAATTTCTGAAGACTCTGCCCTTGGAAGACAGAAACAGATGGCCAGAGAAATTACCAGATCTTATTGACATCTATAACAACATCCCAGTAAGTTCAACTAATTGCACCCCAGCATACTTGATGAGAATGAGGCCAGGAAAATTGCCAGTGGACTTTGAAATGGGCATTGTAGTTCCTGAGGATGACCACTCAAGTGCAGATTGGGATACTAGAAGAACAGAACAATACAAGAAAATACAGGAGTGTGTTGAGAAAAGTCTAGCAAAATCCAGAGAAAGACAAGAAACCAATTTCAATAAAAACGCACAAGGAATCCCGTTAACCCCCAGAGAATTGGTTTTGAAAAGGAAAAAGAGACTTCATAGGCTAGATAATCAATGGGAAGAAGAACCATACACTGTATTACCATCCAATTTTGACAACCAGAAAACCTGTCTAATCAGCAAGGATAACGGAAAAACAACAGCAACAGTGTCCCGAGACCACTTAAAGAAGTGTCCTCAACCCTTACAACAAAAAGAATATATCCCTTGTCCCATACCAGAAGAAGAGACGCTAAGGACAATTAAGACAATCTTAGGAGAGTTACCCGCAGATTGGCCCCAAATAGAAGGAGCATACTTAATTCCCATGTTGACATTCCCACAACCAGTAGAAGGATCAAGAGCAGAAGAACCACCTGCTGCAGCCGAGCTAGGGAATCCTGCAATTGGAGTACCTGCCATTCCCAATAGGGGAGTGGGAAGACACTCCGGCATACCTGTGCTACGTAGACCAACACATGAGTCAGTAAGTAGTGTTTGCTCCACACCAGGCTTACGCACCAGTGGGATACCAGTTTTACGGAGGTCATCACGTATTAATTTTGGACACCCACCACTCAGATACAGGGAGTAAACCATAACAAAAGGGAAATGTAAATAGGTTAAAAAATGTAAATATGTAGTTGAAGTCAATATATAGAAGGGTGATGAGTAGACCAAAACAGGTTACACCAGGTACACAACGTAAAAAAAGGGGTGAGCAGAGTAGGCGTAAGAAGCTGTCAAGGGAGAGCAAAATCTTGGCCAATAGGTGACCCCAGGGCCAAAAGGCCTACAGTGCTTATGACCGGCAGAGGCCCCTGCAGTACCTAGGACCCTTGCGCCAAGGCACACGTAGTAAATGTTTTGTTGTGTATTGTAAATTATTAAGTCTATTTGAATCTTTAAGCCTAAAGAGACTTTACCTGTTTGGACGTCTGAAACTTTTTGAAAATTTTTAAGAATGGACCGAACCACAGGACTGGAGGTAGCAAAAATACTTTCCCTTTAACAGCCTGCAGCAGATCGACTAGCGTTGTATGGACTGGTTATCCATTTTTCCCATTTTCCCTGGTTATTGTAAATTTTATTTTTGAGACTCTGTTCAAATTACAAATATAAATGTTAATGTTATGTTATCTTTGTTAAAAAAAAAAAAAATGTTTCAGTCCCGGAGGAATGAAGTTAACTAGGGGGGAATGTGGCACCCCTGCGGGGGGATTACCACAGGATCCATAGGTGCAGGGAGAGATGTACACTTGGGCACATGCAACACCTTCCACCCCAGGTCTGAGGGGAGGAGTCAGTTTCCAGGGAGACAGCAAAAGCGGCAGTTAGTCTAGAGATGGGTGAAGGAGGAGGGACAGAGAGCTGTTGGCTGAGGACCAGTTAAGCGCCCTAGAGAGAGGGACGGAGGCTAGAAAGAGATAGAAAGAGATAAAACTATTATCCCTTTAGCACACCCGGACACCGGAGTCCGAGATTGCTATTAATTCAGGAATAGCATAGAAAACCCGGACAGATCAGGAGGATCTACTCCCCCTGAAGAAGAAGGGGAAAGAGTTGCCAAACTTGACCAAGTATAGGACCAGGGGCCCAGGAACAGAATTGGTAGCCCCAAGGAAAGGTCCTCATTGTCAGTTGTAGAGAAGGACCCCAAAGAAAGTAAAAGGTGGCAGGTTCAGTTAAGGCAGGACTGATCCCAAACAACGCACACATTGTTAGAGGAGGCCTCACAAATCTCCAGAGTGAATATCTCTACCTGCACCGAAAACCTGGTTACCCTCCTGAACTGTACCTGTTACCGGACATCAGTAAAAGAAAGGTACTGAAACAAAGACTTAATGTGTGTGTGTGCCTACTTTGACATTACTGCCTATAGCGTTCGCACAAGCCGTATACCTCAGCTACCATACCCAGCGCTGGTAACCGACTTTATCAGTTCCCACAGGAGGCGTCAGGACACAATTCTCCCATCATCCTGACCCCCATCCCTTTACTGACGGTCCAGGGCACGGAACCGGGAAGTGACCAACCGTGATCCCCGCAGAAGTAACCCATTCATCTCGGTATCCGAGTACCCCTACCCCTGTCGACTGACTCACAGCCATAGGCTGATAGTATAACCTCAATTTCACTATAAACTAAAATATTCTGCTATTAATAATGGAAGGTTAAAGCCTCCTAGAGGGACTGAAAAGATAAAGTAAAATTAAAATAAAAATTAACAAAGATATTATAATGTACAGTGTCAGGGGAACCAGCCGGGAGATCCTGCAAATATTTCACTGTTGCCACGGATTTGTCATGAACAGCAGTCCATTGCCTCCAATAATCAGGACTATTATGCAATTGACAGGAAATTGATGGATGAGGCCATGGCTGCTATCACTACTAGGCTGGATATTGGGCAGCTGACAGTGGATGTATGATATGCACACTTCCGATTCCAATGCATGGAATATATATACAGTATACTCCATTACGGTCATTGCCTCAATAATCAAAGAAAACTAGATACTACCACCAATCGTTTATACAGACCGATTAGACATCCATTACAGGTAGCAGGGGTGCGGTTCATAGAGCAAGATCAACAAAGCTAATCAATTTTATGCAGTATATTCAAACAGAAAAGTTGGCAGTATTTACAAAATATTCAAAAGATTTTAGAAAAGGGGACAAAACAATAAAGTATATACAATCACATAAATTAAAAAAAGGATAACAAAAGAAAAATAATAAACCTGTGTCATGGAAATGGTGCAGATCTTAGCAGAGAAGAGTACTTCTTTTAGGAAAATGGTACAGAACCACAACGAACTGTGTCTTTTAAGACTGACAATGATTATAATTCAAAATCTGTATTTATCAGAAAGAAAGTCATGCCCACAGACCTCCTCTAGATAACCTCAGATTGGTGCTGGTCAATGGGATGTGGCTAGACCTCTAAAAATTCCCAAATTTCATGTCATCCTACGTGGAAGACCCAGGTGGGAGATTTTAATGCCATATTTACTATCATGATTTTAGCTTTCTATAGATAAGGAACATGGAGTATATCATTATCTATCTGTTAAGTGTCAGTCTGTGGCTGGATTTGAAATGGGTTCAAGACCTTCTGTGGTCTCCCATTCCAGGCCAGCCAGGGCTGATGTTGCTCAGCATCATTGTCAGCCCCAGCACCTAGCTGTTCTATGAGCCATGCAGATAATCTTACAAGCATTTGTGCCTAGCAGTGTTAAGCATAGGCAGCAGAGGGAGACAGGGCTTGTGGAGTCTAAGTCAGGATTCGCCACACTGAGCATGTCCGTGACCTGGCAGATCATGATTGGTGGGTTGGCACCCACCTGACTCGGTGACCTGGCACCGCCTGATTGGTGCACGGGTAACGTCACCAATGGCACGTCGCTGGGCAGGGCTTAGTCTTTAAAAGGCCCGCCCACAAACATGGCGGCACGCTCAGATCTTTTGAGCTGGTTGTTTGTGGTGTGCACGCTGTAACTCTTGGGCTCCTCTAAGAGCCATAGCTTTATGCAGGCAGGAAGCTTGAGCCATATAGAGCGGGTCTGCTCAGTCCGGTAGCACGCCGGCTGAGTGCACGAATACCCGGTGGGTATCACACCCACATACTAGCTCCTTCTCCTATAGCGTAGTTCCTGTATCGAAGACAGGGCTACTGCTCCTAGTCCGGTCACACGTCTCCCTGCGGTTCTTGGAGATTGTGTGAACCGCTTTAGCGCCATTCCCCATAGTGTAGCGCCTGTATCAAAGACAGGGCTACTGCTTCTCCCACGGTCACACCTCTCCCTGCGGTTCTTGGAGATTGTGCGAACCGTCTTACCCTTCCGTGTGCATTAACACGAAGGGCTAATATTGTTGTTAGATGCGTCGCCGGTCGCTCTCCCTCCGGGCAGTTAACGAAGATAGAGCGTACCGCATTACCCGGTCCGGTGTGCTGTTAACACGGACGGGTTATCAGTTTAGTTGTCGCTTTCCTTTCCACCCGGAAAGTGTTCGGCAGCAGTCCATTAGGCTGCATTGCGGACCCCGGGGTCGGTTGCGTTCCATTAAATAAAGTTGTCTGCAACCGTTCTCCTAACAGTATCTGAGCGCCAGGGTCTTGCTGATCATGGCCGACAATCAGCAGCTGCAGCGCTATATACAGCAACTGGAGACCAGACTCAGGTCTCTGGAACAAACTGTCCTGGTTGCTGATACCACTGCAGTAGCTACCCAGGGGGCTTCTCTAGCAGCCAATATGATTAACTCGGCTGCAACCACAGCAAGTGCCCCATTACCCCGGTTTGCCCTCCCGGAGAAATTTTCTGGGGATAGTAAACTTTGCAGTGGTTTTATTAATGTATGCTCCATTCATTTGGAGATGATGGAAGCACGGTTCCCCTCCGAAAGAGCCAAAGTGGGATATATCATCTCATTACTCTCTCACAGGGCTCTGGAGTGGGCTACTCCCCTATGGGTGCGGAACGACCCGGTTGTAGTAAATGCGGGTCTATTCCTTAAGACCCTGAAAAGTGTTTTCCTGGGCCCAAAGGTTACGCATGACACTGCTCTTAAGCTTCTTGCGTTAATCCAGGGTTCAGCCACCGCCAGTCACTATGCCGTCCAGTTCAGAACCCTAGCGGCAGAACTGGATTGGTCTGAGCAGTCGCTTATCCCGGTGTTCTGGAAGGGTCTGGCTGGGCATATTAAAGATGCTTTATCTACCAGAGAGATTCCAACCTCTCTGGAGGAGTTAATTTCTCTCGCTGACCATATTGACCTACGTCATGCGGAACACAAATTAGAGTTGGAGGTTGCCAGACCTCCGTATCTGTTGACACCATCAGTCTTTAGACTCGTTTCCAAGCCCGAGACTCTGGACCCGGAGCCTGAGGCTATGGATATTTCCCGGACTAAGTCTATTTCCTCTCGTTCCCAACCTGCACATCTCTTGGAGCGCCCCGTAAATAAGGGTTCCAAGCAGTCGGTAAAACCAGTAGGTCTTACCACCGTTGGAGGAAGCGCATTAAAATCCGGGCCTCCTTCCTCCAAAGTAGTATATGATCTGATACTGTCCTTTGGTAGATATGCAGTTTCTGCCAAGGCGTGGGTGGACTCTGGTGCTGATGGCAATTTCTTATCATCTACGTTAGCCCTGAGGCATGCCATCCCTACTGATTTACTCTCAAGACCCATGAACATTGGTGTGGTCAATGGCTCTCTCCTGGATGTACAAATCACCCACCAGTCGATACCCCTCACCATGTCATTTCCTCAGGGTCATCGGGAGGTCATTTCATTTCTTATTATTCCCGGTGGATCAGAGGAGGTGGTATTGGGTCTCCCCTGGCTGCGTTGTCATTCTCCACACATTGACTGGAATACAGAGAGAATTTCTTCCTGGGGTGAGAATTGTGTATCTCAGAGTATGGTCAAAGTCATCCGGAGGGTAGTCTCGGACCTCTCTGCCTATGTGACATCCAGTACAGATTCTTTGTCTGTCCCCAGGACCCGGGCCTTGTCAGATTATGTCGCAAGGAACTCTCAGGAGGAAAGGGTGGCTGCAGTGTCCTCTAACCTGGTTCCGCCAGGGAAGATACTTGTTTCCCCTAATCTACTGAATATGGTGCTCTCCTGGGCTCATGCCCCTAAGATCGAAGTCCACCTGGGGGTTAAATGTACTATTAAGTCCCTTCCACGGTCCTATTGGTGGCCATGGTGGCACCAAGATGTTAAGGACTTTGTGCGTGCGTGTCCTGTCTGTGCGAGAGACAAACCTTTCCGCCGGAGTCTGGCGCGTCTTCAACCGTGGCGCATTCCACACATAGAGAGCCGGTTATCATTTCTCGTCATCCTGCTCCCCGCGTTAAAAAAGGGTATCCTGTACATCGGAGGGGTCACGGTTCCGTGAATCATCTCAGTGACTTGGTGGACCACGTTCTTGCCCCCCGGCTCATGAAGGAAAATAAGCGTCAAGTGGAGGGGGATGTTAGAGGGGGGGATAATGTTAGGCGTCGGTCTGTGGCTGGATTCTATATGGGTCCAAGACCTTCTGTGGTCTCCTATTCCAGGCCAGCCGGGGCTGATGCTGCTCAGCATCGTTGTCATCCCCGACGCCTAGCTATTCCACGAGCCATGCAGATTGACTCCCAGGCATTTGTGCCTAGCAGTGTTAAGCATTGGCAGCAGAGGGAGACAGGGCTTGTGGAGTATAAGTCCAGGATTCGCCACACTGAGCATGTCCGTGACCTGGCAGATCATGATTGGTGGGTTGGCACCCACCTGACTCTGTGACCTGGCACCCCCTGATTGGTCCACGGGTAACGTCACCAATGGCGCATCGCTGGGCAGGGCTTAGTCATTAAAAGGCCCGCCCACAAACATGGCGGCGCGCTCAGATTTTTTGAGCTGGTTGTTTGTGGTGTGCACGCTGTAACTCTTGGGCTCCTCTAAGAGCCATAGCATTATGCAGGCAGGTAGCTTGAGCCATATAGAGCGGGTCTGCTCAGTCCGGTAGCACGCCGGCTGAGTGCACGAATACCCGGCGGGTATCACACCCACATACTAGCGCCTTCTCCTTTAGCGTAGCTTCTGTATCGAAGACAGGGCTACTGCTCCTAGTCCGGTCACACGTCTCCCTGCGGTTCTTGGAGATTGTGTGAACCGCTTTAGCGCCATTCCCCATAGCGTAGCGCCTGTATCAAAGACAGGGCTACTGCTTCTCCCACGGTCACACGTCTCCCTGCGGTTCTTGGAGATTGTGCGAACCGTCTTACCCTTCCGTGTGCATTAACATGAAGGGCTAAGATTGTTGTTAGGTGCGTCGCTGGTCGCACTCCCTCCGTGCAGTTAACGGAGATAGAGCGTACCGCTTTACCCGGTCCGGTGTGCTGTTAACACAGACAGGTTATCAGTTTAGTTGTCGCTTTCCTTTCCACCCGGAAAGTGTTCGGCAGCAGTCCTTTAGGCTGCATTGCCGACCCCGGGGTCGGTTGCGTTCCATTAAATAAAGTTGTCTGCAACCGTCCTCCTAACATCTATCTGTACAATATTAATTTGGAACTGATACGTTAACTGCCCAGTGATGTAAGTTAATATGTTATGTTTGCCACTTCTTCACAACACCAAATATATGTCTCCCACTATTGTAGGACCTACAGTGTTCACAAAATAAAACAATATTCATAAATCCGGCTGATATGCAGATTGGGATCTGTGCTCGCCACTGAGCCGAGATCTCAAATAGCGCATGTGCAAACACTGGCTGCCATTTTCCTGAAACCGGGAGATCAATGGCTCGTGCCTCACACCGGTAAGACACCCCCTTCTCCCAGCTCAGGGCCTGCTGCATCGCCCCACTCCTGCCGCCACCTGCTTTCTTGAGTGGTGACCTTTCCTCCTGTGACCCCGCTCCACCAACACCCCAAATCAAGAACACTAATTTGTTACTTTGTTGCAGTTCATGCAGTGTATGAGTAGCAGGTTTCTTAGTGTGTTGTCTATATAGTTAGAGAGTGCGTAAATCATCTTACACTTTATAAGGGATTTGGATGTAGCTGTAAGTAGTGACCATGTCTGTAAAAAGGCAGGACTAATAGGGAACCTATAGTTCTTTAAGTATATCATGACAGCATGAAAAGTGCTGCAAAGAGCTTGGAAAGAAAATGAAAAATAATAATGTCCGAGTTATGGTATTTTAACAAATGTAAATATTTTTTTTTAGATTTTTTATGAGCTTAATAAATTAAGCAACACTATATCTGACCCAAAAGACTCTAATAATTAAGCCTGTAGCTTAAGCCTGGCAACATAGTCCAATAAATGTCTTCTTCAACACCCCTCAAGTGACTTGCTGCTCATTAATGCCACCAAGGCCCAGTACGTAACTCCTATGCCAAATATCTTTCTTAAAGGTAGTTTATTAGCATAAATGGACAATGTAAAGTAAGCACATAGTCTTTTTGTGAATATAGCTCCTATAATAAGTGCACCTTTCCTGTTCTAAACACTACCTCCGTTGAAGAATGTGAGGTTTAATGAAATAATTGTAATAAAGGTGCTAGGTGCATTTTTGGGTTGTCCAAGTGGCTCATTACACCAGTCAACCCACCGGTTTTGCATGTCTTTGCCCCTCCCTCTGATGATTAAGACTGATGGATTGCCTAGTATGAGCACTGTCTGCAAAAACAGCTCAGGTAAGCTAGAGCTGTCAATCACCAGTATGGGATACAGTAACATTCAAAACCAGTGGATTGAATTATCCTAGGAACAATTTGGCCATGCCAAGGGTATATAAGTTTATACTATCAGTTTGGGCTGACAAACTCCATTTAGGAATGACATTTGGGGCTTCTGTTAGCCTATCACAAATGGAAAGAAGAAGTGCTCATTAAATGCTTTTCTATATGCTCTACCTACCAAACATGCAACCTTGAGTCTGTCCTTCAATTCCTTGCATTAATAAGGACTAACAAACCTAAATCAGATGCATATTGGTTAAGATAGAAATCCAAAATCTTTAGTGTATCTCTTGTCTATACTAGTGTTGAGCCACCCCCGTAGTGTTCGAGTTCGGTTCGGTTCGTCGAACACCTTCGAACACCGTTAAAACCAATGTCAGGCAAACAAAAACACATAGAAACACATAGAAAACACCTTCAAAGGTGTCCAAAAGCTGACAAACTGCTCAGAAGACACAACTAACATATGGAAAAGTGACAAGTACATATAGTCATGAGAAAAGAAAAGAGGTGGAGGAGTAAAAGGAGGGGGAGACACAGATATAGGCATGTCATGCCCTTCTAAAATCCAAAAAGTGAGAAGCCGACACGTTCAGTCCGCTCCTGCCCGTGCCACCTCCGTGTCGCCGGGTTTGTGCCAGAGCCGCGGTGAACCCTGACGGCCAGCCCCCCTCTCCCAATACTGGTGCCTGTCCGCTGGTGGGTCGAGCGAGCCCCCCTGTGGTGGAGGCAGCTCTAAGCTTTTTAATTTAAATTGTCTCTCTAATTTGAATGAATACACTTTAAATCCATTTACAAGGATCTATTGGAGGGCAAGTCTCATGCCAGCAGCCGTGTAATTCCAGCTCCAGTAGCGTCCACTAAAGCTGCTGCAGTTAAAAAGCTTTTATAAGGATCGAGCTCGGCTGTCCACCGCAAGGCATCCTACTGACAGTCCCAGCCCCTATGCCTTGGGGTGCCTCCTGATGCTCTTCACTGAGTATCCCGTGGTCCCGAAGCATTTCCTTTGAAAAAATGAAGTGTCCAAACTACAGGTGGTGTAGCTTGCTTAACAGCCAGGATAATCCGCTGACTAGCAGACACTGCTACTAGGCACAAAGTATTTCCTGGGCTAGATGCAGTTAAAAATTTGTAAGTAGATACTCTCGTTGGATGCTGAGAAAGCATTCCATAGAGTCTCTTGGCACGCCATATATGATTCTCTTAAAAAGCTTGGGGTAGGGGTCTAGGGGACCCTTTTATAGCCAAAATCACAGCCCTGTATCACAATACGTCACCTAGGCTGAAGATAAATGGAACTGTAGCACCCTGAGGGCTCGGTTGCTACAGACGTATTGCACCTCACCCAGAGGTGTGATATCTCACTCTCAGGTAAGGATGGAGTGTGGATCAGGACCCGACACCTGCATGCATTACACCACAGTGCCGTGGGGCAGGGCGACCAATATGCCCCTGAGATGGGCACGACAGTCCCTGTCCCTGGCTGGAGTGGGGGGAGGGAACACTGAGGAAGGGGAACCCTGTAGTGCAGGAGCAGGGAGGAAGCAGTTCCTGGGTGCATTGAGAAGGGAGTATAAAAGGTGGGCACCATCTTAGTTCAGTGCAGAGAAGTCTGAGCAGAAGTGGCAGGGAGCAGGGGCTCTGAATGAGCTCTGCTCCGGAGGCGGGCCTAGTAACAGAGGCCCAGGCCTGGAAGAGGGAGAAGGAAGGAAGAGGAGCGGAGAAGGCTCCAGGAACGAGGAATGAAGGGATCCCAGGGGTGCGGACGGGCGAGTCGCCACCGCCCGCCCGAATCCACCTGCGTGGAGGGGTCAGGCCAAAGGGGGAGACCGGTCCCCGAACTAGTGGAGGCAGGAAACGACCCTCAGCTAGAAACCGGAGGCTCTGACAATTTATGTGGCGCAGCCCCTCGCTACACCCACTAGGAAGGCACCACATAGGGTCAGGGAAACTGGCGCCAAGTTTACCAAGAGGAGGCCCGAGGCAGCCAGACAGAAGTGTTGGTAAGAAAGGCCAGACAAAGGACACACAAAGGGGGTCCTGTGAAGCGCTCCAAAGTTATCTGGGAGCTGTCTGAGCCCCTCACCTGGTGAGCACAGTACGACGTGGGCAGCCGTTACCTGCAGACGTGGTCTGGATAATAAGAACTGTGAGTAAAGGCCCTGAACTGCATCACTGACTCCGTGTCATTACTGCTGCTGCCCTGCACCATTACCCCCATCCTCCGCATACACTGCCCTGAAGCTATACTCCTCCCGTGGGGAGTTATGCTACGCTCTGCTGCACCCACAACACCAGCCTCAGCGGTCTGCCCTGTAGCGGCGGTTCACTCTGACCGCAATCCACGGGTGGCGTAGTCGGACATTTAAACATCAAAACCACATAAATAGTTCCGCCACTGGTTTGACCACCCTGAGCCACGGAACCGGGTCGCCGCCACGAATACTACAACCACCAGCATCCAACAAAAAGGTTCCGGCTCCGGGTCTCCCAAGGCCCAGGGGGTGCGTCAGAACATTTTCATCACCTTTCACAATCACCAATGGGACAAGGCAGGGATGTCCTCTGTCCCCTCTCTTATACATCCTAGTGACGGAGCACCTGCTCTCATCAATTCGCCATAACCCCAATATTAGGTGGATTGAGGTGGGAGGCACCTAGTACAAGTGCTCTCTATTTGCTGATGATGTCCTAGTATATATCACTCAATCACATATATCCATCCATGCTGTTATGGCTGAAATAGATCACTTTGTTACATGGTCAAATTTTAAAATCAATTCAGCGAAGTCTGAGGCCCTCGATGTCTCCCTCCCCAAATCCATATAGGATTCCATCCAGTCCAACTTTCCCTTTGCCTGGCCCTCACAGGGTATCAAATACTTAGGAATTCCTATTCATAGAGACCTCTCCCATCTATGTTATCTTAATTTTGGGCCCTTTATTGAACAACTCCATACAGACCACGGTTGGCAAGTTAGAACTGTAAGATTCACTACGTGAACCATAGGTGTTTTGTGGAAAAGCACATGTACACTGCGTTCCAAATTATTATACAAAAAGTGTTTAGGAGTGATAAGGGAAGAATTTGTTTGTTTGTCAGTTAAACTCATTGATGGTGATGTGTGTCAGGGCTCTTTATATCACTGTAAGCAATTGCAGACACCTGTGCTAATTAGTTTGGCAGGTGTGTCCAATGAAAGGCAAGACTACTTAAGAAGGCTCTCTCACATTATTAAGCAGCCTACATTTTCTGCCAAAATGGGAAAGAAAAAGGATGTGTCGGCTGCTGAGAAGCAACAAATTGTGGAGTGTTTAGGTCAAGGCATGACTACAATCAACATTGTGCGATGATCAGGATGAAGTGTCTTGGCAATCAAGAAGTATGTAGCTGATTCACAGTACACACGTGTGCGTGCTGATAAGGGCAAATTGAGGACTCTTTCCTACAGGCAATTACGTCAGGTTGAAAGAGCAGCGGCAAAAAAGCCTTGTCATAGCAGCAGACAAGTTTTTGAAGCTGCTTGTGCCTCCAACGTCCCCCGAACAACAAGATGCAGGGTCCTTCAGAGGTTTGCAGCTGTGCATACGCCATCCTGTCGACCTCCTCTATCCACTTCACACAAGCAGAAACGGCTCCAGTGGGCCAAACATTACATGAAGACTGATTTCAAAACTGTTTTGTTCACGGATGAGTGCCGTGCAGCGCTCGATGGTCCAGATGAATGGAGTGGAGGATGGCTGGTTGATGGACACCCCACGCAAACACGGCTACAGCGCCAACAAGGAGGAGGTGGAGTAATGTTTTGGGCTGGAATCATGGGGAGAGAGATTGTCGGCCCCCTTAGGATCCCTGAAGGCGCTTAAGATGAACTCCATAATGTATGTGGATTTTCTCAAACAGCACTTCCTGCCATGGTTCAAGAAGAAGAACCGTGTATTTCACAGCAAGATCATTTTTCTGCATGATAATGCACCATCTCATGCTGCACATAAAACATCTGCATCTCTGGCTGATATGGGCATAAAAGGGGACAAACTTATGGTGTGACCCCCATGCTCCCCTGACCTCTACCCCATTCAGAACCTTTGGAGCATCATTAAAAGGAGTGTCTATGATGGTGGGAGGCAGTTCACATCTAAGCAACAGCTCTGGGAGTGTATTCTGTCCTCATGCAAAACAATTGAAGCAGAAACCATCCAAAACCTGACAAATTCAATGGACGAGAGAGTTCAGAAACTCCTTTCGAACAAGGGGTCCTATGTGAAAATGTAACATCACCTAGAATAAAGTTTTGAGTTGAAAACTGTTTGATTTCAGTTTCTAACAACCTGCTAATGCTTATAATTTCAAAAATGACCATTTTTTTGGTCTTTATTAAAATGAAAAGGTTGATCGAAAAGTTTGGGGGATCTAAGAGTGTGGCAACCCAGTAGTCATGATTACTTCGAATTCTGACAATATGAGGGTCATGCTGCAGGTAGTGCAGCAAGAAGGCACTTATGTGTCTTGCGCATCTCGGAGCCCCAAAATTATTTTCCGGGCTAGATGCAGCTAAAAATTATTATTAATTTTAAATCTGGTGAAGCTTTAGTATAGATGGCCTAATAGGATCAGTGCTGCACACTGCTACAAAGCCCAAATTATTTTCCAGTCAAGATACAGATAAACATGATTAGTAATTTTAAATCTGGTGGAGCTTATTATAGATGGCCTAATAGAATCAGTGCTGCACACTGCTACAAAGCCCAAATTATTTTCCAGCCAAGATACAGATTAACATGATTAGTAATTTGAAAGCTTAAAACGGTTGGTAGGGTGATTTTAACCAATCATCAAGCTTTTACTCTCCCCAGGATTACACAGGGGTAGAAAAGTCGTTTCGGATCCATGATTTGTTCATCTTTATGAACGTGAGTCTGTCTACATTATCAGTGGAGAGCCGCGTGCGCTTATCTGTCAGCACACCACCAGCAGCGCTGAACACACGTTCAGACAGAACGCTGGCTGCGGGGCATGACAAGATCTCCAAGGCGTAAGTGGCTAGCTCCGGCCATTTATCCAGATTGGAAGCCCAAAAAGAGCAAGGGTCCAGTGACACAGTCGTGGCTTCAATGTTTACTTGGAGATACTCCTGTACCATCGTCTCTAGGCGTTGACTATGTGTCAGACTTCTTGCCTCCTGTGGCCTTGCAAAGGATGGGCTAAAAAAGTGGTGAAATGATTCCGCAAAATTGATGTTACCAGCAGATACTGTGGTTCTGTTACGGTTTGAGTGCTGAACACTTGACGGTCCCACGGTTGGCAAGTTGGAACTGTGAGATTCACTACGTGCACCACTGGTATTTTGTGGAAAAGGACATGTAAGATTCTGCAACAGTCTCTGCTGATACTCCTGCATGCGTGCATCCCTTTCTAAGGCAGGAATAATTTCTGCAAATTTACTTTTGTACCGGGGATCTAACAGTGTGGCAACCCAGTAGTCAGGATTATTTCTAATTCTCACAATTCGAGGGTCATGTTGCAGGTAGTGCAGCAAGAAGGCACTCATGTGTGTTGCGCATCCAGGAGCACCAAGTCCCTGTTGTGTTGGTGGCGAGGTAACAATCATGCTTCCTTCCTCTGTCCTCTCCCCCCAACCTCGCACAACAGAAATGTGATCAAGGTCTCCCTCATCTGATGAGTCTTCCATCAGTTCGTCCTCCACTTCTTCCTGGGCTCCTGCACCTTCCTCACTAGTTTTGCTGCTACCATGCGTCCTGGTAAAACCATCTCCCCCACCCTCACATGCCTGCCGCCTTGGTGCTGCCGACCGTCTGGACCTTGCAGATGTTAGCCCTTCCGCATACAACTCCTCCTCCTCTACTTCCTCCACCTCCTCTTGTGCCACCAACTGACTCCGAATTCTGTTTAACATGTGCTGCAGCATGTAAATCACCGGAATAGTCATGCTGATAATGGCATCGTCAGCACTAAACATCTTCGTCGCCATTTCAAAACTGTGCAGAAGGGTGCATAGGTCCCTGATCTGAGACCACTCCTCCAACGTGATTTGCCCCACCTCTGAATCTCGTTGGCCCAGGCTATACGTCAGAACGTATTGCACCAGGGCTCGTCGGTGCTGCCACAGTCGCTGCAACATGTGCAGAGTTGTATTCCACCGGGTAGGCACATCGCATTTTAGCCGGTGAAGTGGCAGGCCCAACGACTTCTGTAGAGATGTAAGTCGCTGAGCTGCGGGATGCGAACGGCGGAAGTGAGCACACAGCGACCGTGCCCTCTGCAGAAGGCCATCTAGTCTGGGATAGTGGGCTAAAAATTGCTGGACAACCAGGTTCAACACGTGAGCCATACAAGGCACGTGTGTGACATTGCCCCGGCGAAGGGCCGCACCCAGGTTTGCAGCATTGTCGCACACGGCCTTCCCTGGTTTCAGGTCCAGTGGAGACAACCATTCATGAAATTGGTTCTCCAGAGCTGACCACAACTCCTCAGCTGTGTGACTCACATTTCCCAGACATTTCAGTGTAAAAACCGCCTGATGACGTTGAGCCCTACTGCCAGCATAGTAAGGAGGTGTGCAGGATCCCTTCTGCGCAGTTAGAAAGCTTGTGGCATGACCAGACAGGCTTTGGGTGCAGGTGGAGGACCGAGAGGAGGTTGAGGAGGCAGAAGCAGTGGAGGAACTTTGACATAAAGAGGATTGACGCACAACTCGTGGGGACGGCAAGACTTGGACAGCAGCCCCTTCTCCTGCTGTCACCATACTTACCCAGTGCCCAGTCAGCGACATGTAACGCCCCTGTCCATGACTACTCGTCCAAGTGTCTGTGGTGAAATGCACCCTGTCACACACAGAGTTTCTCAAAGAAGCGGTGATGTTGTGTGCGACATGCTGGTGGAGCGCAGGCACACCTTTCTTTGAGAAGTAGTGCCGACTGGGCATCTGGTACTGGGGCACTGCGACGGACATAAGGTCTCGAAAATCCTCTGTGCCCACCAGGCGGAAAGGCAGCATTTCTGTAGCCAAGAGCTTGCAGATGGTGAAATTCAACCTCTTAGCTTTCTCATGGCTAGGAGGAAATGGTCTTTTACTTGTCCACATCTGAGGGACCGAGGGCTGGCTATTGTGCTTAGACGGGGTTGATAAGGGTGTCCCCGGCAAACTGCCGGTCTGTGAGGAAGATGCAGGCGGACATGTTAGGTTGCCTTGATCCAAAGGTGGTGCTATCGATGTCGGACAGCGCTCAACACCAGCTGGTGTTAGCACCTCCAAAGAAAATGATGACCTGCCAATCACGCTGGCTGTTGCGGGTAAAGAGGTGGCAGGTCTGCGCCCCAAAACAGGTGTGACTGCTGTCCCCCCAGTCACAGAGGATGAAGAGGCCGCGGATGCACAATATATGGCAGATGGTGGTTGGCCTGGCCGGCTAGGCCGCATTGTAGCACACTGAGCTTCCCACTGCAACTTATGCTTCATGTCCATGTGCCGGTTCATGCATGAAGTACTCAAACTATGTATTTTTTGGCCTCTACTTAGCTTTTGCTGACAAATGTTACAGATAACACGAGTTGGGTCATCTTTATCGATCTGAAAAAATGCCCAGGCTATGCAAGGCTTAGCACCCATGCGACCTGAAGAGCCACCACGACTTGTGGTGAGAGGCAGAGTTGTGTTTGAGGATGCAGTTGTTGACGTGCTTCCAGTACTAATTCTCTGTCCAGGAAGGTGCAACCTGACCTCGTCGTCACTAGCATCTTCTTCCACCTCCTCTGTTGACCTCATCTCTTGGCTGACTGTGGGTTGACAGTAAGTGGGATCTCCAACCTCATCATCATCACCCTGTGCGTTATCACACCCGTCGTCCTCAGAGCCAACCTGTTCCTGCCCTGACAAAAAACTAAAGTTGTCACTCCAATCAGGTATTTGAGTCTCATCATCGTCTTCCTCATTGTCTCCACCAACAGAAGTTACAGTTTGGGAATGAGGGTCTACATTATGGTCAGAACCTTCTGCGTCTGGTCCTGGATCCGACTCATAAAGATTCTGGGCATCAGTGCAGATCATTTCCTCGTCTGGATTCACAGAAGCGCTGGAGTCGACCTCTGATTCCCAGGCTATAGTATGAGTAAACAGCTCTGCAGACTCAACCATCTGTTCTACCTCATACTCAGACGGGCAGCTGGAGATTTGGGAGCTGTGAGGAAGCAAGTGCGATTGGGGTGACACCTTTGAGGACTGGAGTATTTGTGATGTTGAAGTTGATGTGGAGGAGAGCCCACTTAAAGGAGCACTTGATATCCGTTGAAGCACCTGCTGTTTTTGTGCCTCATCTGGAATTTGTAGCGATTGGCGTGGCCGTAAGAAAGGGATCTTATCACATTGTCCGCTAAAAGAAGTAGACATTTTAGTTTGGCTGGAAGATGGTCTTTCTTCTGGAGATGTTACTGTTGCTTTAACACCTACCCCACGGACACAACCTTTTTTCCCCTTCCCAACATGCCTATTCCCCTTTCCACCAGCAGCAGGCCTTTTTCCACTCATTTTGGTGGTTAAATAATTCACAACTCTGGAGTTGTTTGCACAAAAAAACAATGGATGGGAACAGAGCAGAGCTGAGTGGCCAAACTGTGGTATTAGGCCAAAACTATTGGCTGGGTTAGATGCAGAAAAAAATTATATTCAATTTGCAACCTGATGGAGGTCTGTATAGATGGACTAATACAACAAGTCCCACACACAGCTAGAAGCCCAATATTTTTTCAGAGGTAGATGCAGAAAAAAATATATTCAGTTTGCAACCTGATGGAGGTCTGTATAGATGGATTAATAGAACAAGTCCCACACACGGCTAGAAGCCCAATATTTTTTCAGAGGTAGATGCAGAAAAAAATTATATTCAGTTTGCAACCTTATGGAGGTCAGTATAGATGGACTAATAGAACAAGTCCCACACACAGCTAGAAGGCCAAATATTTTTTCAGAGGTAGATGCAGAAAAAAATTATATTCAGTTTGCAACCTTATGGAGGTCAGTATAGATGGACTAATAGAACAAGTCCCACACACAGCTAGAAGGCAAAATATTTTGTCAGAGGTAGATGCAGAAAAAAATTATATTTAGTTTGCAACCTTATGGAGGTCAGTATAGATGGACTAATACAACAAGTCCCACACACAGCTAGAAGCCCAATATTTTTTCAGAGGTAGATGCAGAAAAAAATATATTCAGTTTGCAACCTGATGGAGGTCTGTATAGATGGATTAATAGAACAAGTCCCACACACAGCTAGAAGCCCAATATTTTTTCAGAGGTAGATGCAGAAAAAAATATATTCAGTTTGCAACCTGTTGGAGGTCTGTATAGATGGATTAATAGAACAAGTCCCACACACAGCTAGAAGCCCAATATTTTTTCAGAGGTAGATGAAGAAAAAAATATATGCAGTTTGCAACCTGATGGAGGTCAGTATAGATGGACTAGTACAACAAGTCCCACACACAGCTAGAAGCCCAATATTTTTTCAGAGCTAGATGCAGAAAAAAATTATATTCAATTTGCAACCTGATGGAGGTCAGTATAGATGGATTAATAGAACAAGTCCCACACACAGCTAGAAGGCCAAATATTTTTTCAGAGGTAGATGCAGAAAAAAATTATATTCAGTTTGCAACCTTATGGAGGTCAGTATAGATGGACTAATAGAACAAGTCCCACACACAGCTAGAAGTCCAAATATTTTTTCAGAGGTAGATGCAGAAAAAAATTATATTCAGTTTGCAACCTTATGGAGGTCAGTAGAGATGGACTAATAGAACAAGTCCCACACACAGCTAGAAGGCCAAATATTTTTTCAGAGGTAGATGCAGAAAAAAATTATATTCAGTTTGCAACCTTATGGAGGTCAGTATAGATGGACTAATAGAACAAGTCCCACACACAGCTAGAAGGCCAAATATTTTTTCAGAGGTAGATGCAGAAAAAAATTATATTCAGTTTGCAACCTTATGGAGGTCAGTATAGATGGACTAATAGAACAAGTCCCACACACAGCTAGAAGGCCAAATATTTTTTCAGAGGTAGATGCAGAAAAAAATATATGCAGTTTGCAACCTGATGGAGGTCAGTATAGATGGACTAGTACAACAAGTCCCACACACAGCTAGAAGCCCAATATTTTTTCAGAGCTAGATGCAGAAAAAAATTAAATTCAATTTGCAACCTGATGGAGGTCAGTATAGATGGACTAATAGAACAAGTCCCACACACAGCTAGAAGTCCAAATATTTTTTCAGAGGTAGATGCAGAAAAAAATTATATTCAGTTTGCAACCTTATGGAGGTCAGTATAGATGGACTAATAGAACAAGTCCCACACACAGCTAGAAGGCCAAATATTTTTTCAGAGGTAGATGCAGAAAAAAATTATATTCAGTTTGCAACCTTATGGAGGTCAGTATAGATGGACTAATAGAACAAGTCCCACACACAGCTAGAAGGCCAAATATTTTTTCAGAGGTAGATGCAGAAAAAAATATATTCAGTTTGCAACCTGATGGAGGTCTGTATAGATGGATTAATAGAACAAGTCCCACACACAGCTAGAAGCCCAATATTTTTTCAGAGGTAGATGAAGAAAAAAATATATGCAGTTTGCAACCTGATGGAGGTCAGTATAGATGGACTAGTACAACAAATCCCACACACAGCTAGAAGCCCAATATTTTTTCAGAGCTAGATGCAGAAAAAAATTATATTCAATTTGCAACCTGATGGAGGTCAGTATAGATGGACTAATAGAATGATGCTATGCCCAAAAGATTTTACTTCACTAGGTGCAGTAAAAAAATTGGTATTCTATACACAGGTGGTATATCTTGCAACACAGATAGGCTACTCCACTGACTAACACACTCTGCAATAGGCCAAAAAGGATTAGCTTTGCTAGATTCAGCCAAATGCTGTGAAAAAAACTTGCACAGCACTGGCACAGACCTGCCTGGCAAAAACTGGTAGGAACTGATGTAACCTAGTCCTGAAAAGGACTCCAATTACAATTAGTCTTTACTCCCACAATCTATCTATTTAAGAGCACAGACCTGCCTGATAAAAGTCGTAGGAAATGCTGTAACCTAGTCCTTAAAAGGACTGCAATCACAACTATTCCCTACTCCCAAGCTATCTGTAGATTTGTGCGAAAATTGGCTTGAAATTAACAAGGTATAGCGCACACAGCAACAGTGGTGCCGTCTAACACGCAGCTGCAGCAGTGAGAAAATGGTGGCGACGGGTAAAATGGCTTGGTGTTATAGGGCAAGGACATGTGACATACACTGCCAATGACACATGCCCTTGCTTGTGTGAAAAAAAGCACTTCGCTCCGTGTGTGCGCTGCTGATAGGCTGACAGATTGCACCTTCCCACTGCAAATGCGGGAAAGAGAAAAAAAAATGGAGATCTTCATTGTTCCTGCAGAGATCCATCCCCTGCCCCTCCCCCCACCCCGCTGTACACTCAAACTGCGTATTAACATTAATTTTCATCATTACTGACAAAAAATCCAGTTATGATTTTGGTGCACGAACAGTTATCGAACATAACCTCGAACAGCCGAATTTTTCTCAAATTGTTCGTGTTCGCCGAACGGCTCGAACACCGCCCAAAACAGCTCGAATTTGAGATTGGCGAACAGTTCGAGTAGAACAACGCTCATCTCTAGTCTATTCTAACTAAATACATTTCTGAAATGCTCGGGAGGGGAACAGAAGTGCACACAATATAAGGGTATACTATCTTGTAAAGGATAAGTATATGCAATGGTAACGTTCACCTGAATGGGTTGTGTGCAGGTACAACACCTAAAAAAGCTTGAAAAGTTACTGCTGCTGCCCCATGGCTGGAGGAAATGGCTCCTTCAGATGTATAATGGCAAAAATAGAAACTGTCACGTTTAGGCAGGCTGAAGAGCTAAGAGATTCCAAATTGTTTTTTATTAATACCAACATGTTTCTGCGCCAGACCGGCACCTTTCTCAAGGTATAAAAACAAGTGTTATAATAATTCTTGAAGAGAGGAGGTCACACTGCTGTGATTCCCAAAAATCTTGAACGTAAGGAGTATAGGAATGGCATTGTTTTCTTGAATGAAGGTGTTTTTCAGTTCTGCACACAGTGGGTTGATCGGAACCTCGTGCAGCTCTAAAATTGCCACTGGTCCTAATACTGTAGCATTCTACCAATGCTATGATATTACAAAATGGTAGTACTGTTAAAACAAGCAGCAAGCAATCACACATTTCTCAATTCCTTTAAACTTAGTTGCTGTAATTTCTGTACAAATGTCAATTACGGTAGCAAATGCCAAATATGACTTGCAACTAGATTTAAATTAAAATTCATTCTGTATGTTTTATCACCGCTTTGTTAATACGCTGTAACTAAATGAAATTAATGTACTGTACATACAGTACTGAATTTAAATCCCTCATGAAATTCAAAATGCAGTTCATTGCTTTATACATTAATTAGACAATAGTTTAGTGGGATGTCATCTGCTCATAAAAAGTGAAGTGGTCCCTTATGATACCACCAGCTTGAAACTGAAGTCAAAATAGAAATCATAAAAATTTGTTCACTTAATTGAACTGCAACCTCTCAGCCTATTTCTGGCCACAAAGCAGGTTCACTGTTTTTAAAGCAAAAAGATACTTCAACACTATATATTTAACATTGCCATAAAATTGGTTTAGAAGTATGTAAATAGTTTCATTTTTGTAAATTCATTATATACAATTTAAATATTTTAAAACAAGGGGCTAACTGTAGTAATATACATGCGTAATAATTATTTAAAAAATACTATTTTAATAATAAAGGCAATCAATATGTTTTATATTATAGCAATGATTAGATGTGAGTGGATCAAGCCGCAGAGGATCGAGGCAAGTTTTGAAATTCATGGATTATTGCAAATTTAAACTTTTTGAGATTCGATTCGCAGTTTGCAAAGAAAACAAAACATTTGCACTGCAACATTTCCCACACTGCTTAAGCATCAGGTAGCAGGCTAAAGTCATTCTGCATTGTCATGTGGACTTCCCCACAATGTTCTGCAGCTATGACATCTTATGGATTATCATACCTTGTACAGTGGTGGTCGGTAACTGTGCCATCACAGATCAGTGGTTCCAAGTGAAGCACAGTTTGTATGACAGAGACATTTTCCATTTTCAGATCAGATTCACTGGGTAAGTCAATTTCTCCTGTAGAGTGCAACCTCTTTTGGTCAGCATGGTCCTCTCTTTCTCTCTAATATAGGCTGTAAGCTCTTATGATTAGCTGATTCCTCTCTCTATTCTGTAGAGGGTAATCTCTTATGGTCAGCAGGGTCCTCTTTTTTGGCCTCCTGTAGAGTGCAAGCTCTTATGATCATCAGGGTCCCCTTTTTCTCCTGTTGAGTGTAAGCTCTTATGGTCAGCAGGGTCCTCTCTCCTGTAGAATGTAAGCTCTTATGGTCAGCAGGGTCCTCTTTCTCCTGTAGAGGGTAAGCTCTTAAAGTCAGCAGGGCCCTCTCTCTCCTGTAGAGGGTAAGCTCTTATGGTCAGCAGGGTCCTCTCTCTCCTGTAGAGGGTAAGCTCTTATTGTCAGCAGGGTCCTCTCTCTCCTATAGAGGGTAAGCTCTTATGGTCAGCAGGGTCCTCTCTCTCCTGTAGAGGGTAAGCTCTTATGGTCATCAGGGTCCTCTT
Source organism: Phyllobates terribilis (assembly GCF_046119375.1). Classification (NCBI taxonomy): domain Eukaryota; kingdom Metazoa; phylum Chordata; class Amphibia; order Anura; family Dendrobatidae; genus Phyllobates; species Phyllobates terribilis. Next base: position 344,137,954 of record NW_027362767.1, on the reverse strand, counting down.
TCTCTCCTGTAGAGGGTAAGTTCTTATGGTCAGCAGGGTCCTCTCTTCTGTAGAGTGTAAGCTCTTATGGTCAGCAGGGTCCCCTTTTTCTCCTGTAGAGTGTAAGCTCTTTTTGTCAGCATGGTCCTCTCTCCTGTAGAATGTAGGCTCTTATAGTCAGTAAGGTTCTCTCTATCATTCTCCAGTGGTGGGTAAACTCTTTTCATCAGCTGCAGTAGGTCCTCTTTCACTCTCTCGCCTGTAAATCGAAGCTCACATTTTTTTCTGAGCAATTGCAAGCTTTACAGAAATGAGAGTCTCACAAACCAATTGGGATTGCATGGGCAACATACAGGTAGAAAACAATTGTTCCAATGCAGCAAAATGGAAACTTTATTTCACGCCGAATCAGATACATCAAGCATAGCTGTTTCATTAAGATACATATTTACAATATTTACAGCTCTGCAGCCAATATCTCATGCTGTGGTCACTTTAACATGCTCAAACTGGCGAAATGATCTCTATAGGGGATTTGGTGCATTTTACTTCTGCTGACTTTGTATAGAAACTGGCATTTAAAACACCAGCCCTTTTCATACAAAGAAAAAATAATACTTTTATGTCATGGCCCCAATATGGTTAGTATTCAGTCAGTATTTTTTCTCAGGAGTGGGATCCAAAACGAGGTGAGGAACAATCAGAGAAAAGGTATAATAGAAACAAGTCACCAATTCTGCATTTATCACCCACTCCTGGTTTTGGCTCCCACTCCTGAGAAAAAATATTGACCAAATACTGATACTGGGGCCGTGGCCTTAAATGAATATTTTCATCTCTCTTTTTCTGAATGATCCAACTCATCCATATCTTACATGGACAACCTATAAATTTACTTAGGTGCAATGAAATTTTTAAAATGGTGTCTGTTAACCATATGTTTCTTTTCAGTATTTTAGTTCAATTATTATAGGATTATATGATTAATTACATACATTTTCTGATCGAATCACTGATTTTATCTGTGTATGCTATTCCTAAAAAAAAAAATCCTCTGTGAGGCTCCACCCTTGCGGAGTCCTCCCAGAATACAGAATTTAGCAGCTGATTGTTCAGTCGTATCACCTGACACATTGTCATGTGAATCTGGTTTGTCAGAGCCCTTACTGCTGCTCCAGCTTCCATACTTATTCAGGTACATGTCTTCTCTCATTTACTTCACAGTGAAAATTACACAGAGAGAAATTAAAAAATGAATTAGTTGTCAAATATTGGTTATAAATTAAATTATTCCATATTTTAACTTTACAAACAACTTTATGAGCCTCAACTGCCATTTCTTAGCTCAGTAACATAAAATCTGTATTCTCTGAATATAGATTTTACCCATGAATTGAAAAGTTTGAGACTATATGATAAGTCTAGCAAGAGAAAGAAGCGGATTTCTCTAATAAAATATATTCCAACATTCTTATTTTCTAGTGTACTATCGATTTATGAGAAAATTAAAAATATAGAAAATAAAACAATGGTTACTCATTATGCAAACCCACCAAGTTTTCTCTACAAATTGTGGCTGATAGATGGCACCACATACTTGTGATCAGCTTATTTTTTGGGGAGTCCTTTGTCTAGGCAAATGATGTCGATGTAACTTATGGAAGCAGCATGCACAAATTTGTCAAGTATTGTTATAACACATGATGTCTTCCCCAAAATACATCAGTTTGACTTAACACATTATCTTCTTACCATATTTAGAGATATCGCCAAGTAGGAAAGCACATCAACAATATTAAAAATAGAAAGAGAGCCCCAGTAATGAGTAAAGAGAGTTACATGGCAGGGAAAGTCAGAAAGAAGGGGCCGGACAGCAAGTTGCGGTGACGGCATGTCACGTTAGCAGCGAGATAAGTATTCATTTTTTTTTATTATTTTACACCCTACGTTTATTATGTTTTTTGGTTTCTAGAGATCATAGAACATAATAAGGAATATTTAATTTGCATTGAATAATTTTGAAGCAAATTAAATTTCCTTGCCAAATTTGAGCGATCTGCCGAATTTGAATCTCAACACATTCGCTCATTTCTAAAAAACATTTAATATCATATTTAAAACTTCAATTAAGTCCTCTCAAATGGAAAACCATTATATGATATTTTATTTTGCATTTTATCTGTCTTTTATTAAGATTACCTTATGCTTTTATTTGGCTTAATCAATTCTGAGAGTTCAAGACACTATTTTGTATTGTTCTATTTTTAAGAAAAAAAAAATCTAAAAATATATCTTTCTCATCTTCGACATGTAATCTATGTTAATTCTCCAAGGTGAAAAGAATGCTCTTTTTTGATTAAACACTTTTTTGTTTTCCTTTTATCATCCTGCCTGATATTCCCAGCAGTATATTGGCTGAATGAAAATAAAAACAGAAAACATGATAGAAAACTGACACATGAATTGCCCCAGAGAATGCACAAACCATAGTAACAGCAATGCGGAAAGAATGGCAAGTATTTCTGTAGCATAATCAAGTATAAGCAGCGAACTATTTTCTTATTAAGACCAAGCAAGATTTAAAATTGAAGAGTTGAAAACAGAACAATCACCATAATGCACATTTAAGTGTTCTTGCCCTTTGCCTACAACTATAGTCACTGTATAGTTGCATAACTATATATATTTTGTATGTATATATATATATATATATACACACACACACACACACACATACACACATTTTGTATATATATATATATATATATATATATATATATACATTCATTTAGATACACAAATATTTGTCTTTGAATTTGTTTGTCTTTTCATGGAATTTCATAGATCTTAAAAAAAAAAATCTGGCTCTTCGATGGTCTTAAAATTAGATAAAAACAACCACAGATGAAAAACAACATGAAGTAATTTAAATTGTGTCATTATTTATTTAATAAAAGCAGACCAAAATGTAGAAGCAGAGTGTGAAAAATTAAGTACACCCCATAAAACAATAACTTGTCCATAGATCGGTTCGTGTACCAGAACTGTACCCGAGCTGGAACCAGAACCCAAACCCCATTGAAAACAACCCGAACTTTTGATCTCAAAATATTCTCTCTCTCGCTCTCTCCCCGGAGTTCCGAACATTGCAACAGACGTCCTGGAAAAGTCCATGTTCGGCATTTAGCACCAGACAGTAACTGACCAGTACGAACACCCAACTTTTAACTTTGGGTTCACTCATCTCTAGTCTTTTTGCTATTGCATCAAGAATACTTACACTTTTCTTTTTTACATATTATTGTCCAGCAGTAAGAAATACACAACAGTTTAAATATTCTTAATGCCAAATGTTAAGTTGTGTTGCTTGAAAATACCTGCTCATCCTGCTTCTTGCATGTTCATTATGCAAGTCTAATACAGCTCCCCTCTGCTATTGCCATGGTAAAGTCATATAGTTTCTCCTAGAATGCTGTGCACAACTCTTCTTTATTTGACAGCTGAAAGGGTGGTACTTCAGCAGGGCTCACACAAGGATATATTTTCTCATCTGAGAGAATCACAACAATTATGCAAATCCCACTCTGCTCAAACTCTGCCCAGAGTTTTATCAGAATGTTGGCATAGTGTGATCCGATTTTCTCGAATGATAAAACATTCTCCATCTTCTCCATTGTGTCAGTCCTTGAAAATCGCACTGCACCCAGATGTCAGCAGACTGCAGTCCAATGTTTTCCACTGACTCATTGACTTGCATGACGAAGTGCGATCCAAATATCGGATCATGTTCAGGCATGCTGTGATCAGACATGTGCATGGCCCCGTAGACTAACATTGGTCCCAGTGCGATCCGATGTCTTGTTGGATCATACTCAGTCTGAAAATATGGTCACGTGCAAGAGACCTTAGAATCATATTGAGCCCGGTCTCTTTTCTCGGTTGTGTGAAAGAGTTTTCTGTCTAGTGTCTGATGCAGTGTTAAGAAGATTGTTTATGCGACTTTTGAGGCTCTTTGGAGCTTGGCTTATTAGTGATTTTGGCAGTGCTTCAATCAGAAATTTAGGTAACTGCTGCACTGAGGACAGTATTTAGGAATTCCAGTTTGTAATAGTAACCAGCTTCTCAGAAATAATGCACAATGGGGTGTTTGCTCAGGTGGCACTCTGTTTACTTGCTTTAAGACCACATTCTCATGTTCAGTATCTTACATCAGTATTTGTAGGCCAAAATCAGGAATGGAACAATCAGAGCAAAAGTATAATAAAAACCCGTCACCACTTCTGTATTTATGACCAATTCCTGATTTTGGCTTACAAATACTGAGGTAAGATACTGACCAAATACTGAACATGTGAACGTGGCCTAAGATGTCTACACATAATTATATTGTTATGTTCTGCTACCAGAGCTAAGGAAAGAGAGGAGATCTGTCCCTACGATAGAACTCAGCTGAATCCCTACGATGTAACAGGGAACCTGATCCTGCGATCAGACCTGCTAAAGTCCTAAGCTAGTCTGTACGAAGACCTATAGATGTGGGGGAGGAATCCCTACAAGTACTAAGGACTGGGAGGAATATGGGACACCTCCTAACAGAAATAGTAGCAGACAGACGAACAAACAAAATATAAAGAACATAGAGGTCAGTAAACCAAGCAAACTAACAGAGCAAGACACAGAGCACAGGCTAGCTAGAAAGTAGATATACAATGAAGTCCAGCAAAAGCCAGAAGGGCGGAGCAGGATTAAATAGGCCAACAAGGTCATGTGACCAGCAAAGGAAAAAAAACCTAACAGCAAGGTTCTAACAGTACCCCCCCTTCTAAGAGGATCCTCCGGATCCCCTAGGACCAGGCTTATCAGGAAATCTCCTGTGAAACGCTCTGATAAGTCTGGACGCGGAAACATCATCTGACCTCACCCAAGAGTTATCCTCGGGTCCGAAACCTTTCCAGGCCACAAGATACTGCAAACTACCTCTATACCGTCTAGAGTCAAGGATGCGAGAAATTTCATATTCCCCGTCCTCCACCACCGGAGGAACAGAGGCAGAGGCGTCACCATCCGACACAACAGCTTTTTTTAACAGAGAGACATGAAAGACCGGATTATTTCTCCAGGAGGTAGGAACCTCCAACCTAACAGCAGATTGGTTGACAACCTGAAGCACCTTAAAGGGCCCTACAAACTTGGGACCCAATTTCTTAGAAGGAATCCTCAACCGCAGATTCCTAGAGGACAACCAAACCATGTCACCAACAGCGAACAAAACCTCCTGTCGTTTCCTATCAAAGTAGTCTTTAGATTTTCTGTTGGCCTCCTGAAGATTACCACGCACATCCGTCCAAACTCTTTCCAAATCACCGGAAAAATTCTCCTCCTCAGGCACGGCAGATCCCAACTTGGAGAACGACCCAAACGACGGATGTCTCCCAGAACAACAAAAAAAAGGCGAACAACCAGCAGAAGAAGATGTATGATTGTTCAGAGCAAATTCGGCAAGTGGCAGAAACTCAGACCACCCCTCTTGATTGTCTGCCACAAAACAACGCAAGAACTGCTCAACATCCTGGTTTTTCCTTTCTGTCTGGCCATTAGATTCAGGATGATATCCGGACGAAAACGACAAATGAATTCCCAACCTGTCACAAAAGGCACGCCAAAAACGAGCCACGAACTGAGGACCCCTATCAGAAACAATGTCAGTAGGAACGCCATGAAGTCTGACAATTTCCTTGACAAAGGCCTTAGCGAGAGTTTTAGCGCAGGGCAGTTTGATGAAGGGAACCAAGTGACACATCTTACTAAAACGGTCCACGACCACCCAGATGACAGTAAAACCCTCAGAGGGGGGAAGGTCAGTTATAAAGTCCATAGCCAAATGTGTCCAAGGAGCACTGGGGACCTCCAAAGGACAAAGCAACCCCGCAGCAGGAGTATGTGAGGACTTAGATCTAGCACATACAGTACATTGGCGTACCCACTTAATGACTTCCTTCTGCCATCCAGGCCACCAAAAACTGCGACCCACCAGTCTCTTGGTCTCAGAGATTCCGGGATGACCTGCCAACCGAGATTCGTGACACTCAACAAACAAATCTCTCCTAAAGGTCCCAGGCACAAACAACCTCCCATGAGGAGTGTTAGATGGGGCATTCTCCTGAGCTTTAAGAATCTCATCTTCCAAAACGGAGTCTAAAGCAGCTATCAAAACACCTTCTTGTAAAATGTTTTCCTCTTTCTCAGCACCGACTATGGGAGAAAAACTGCGAGACAAGGCATCCGCCTTAACATTCTTAGTACCAGGGATGTAAGTAACGGAGAAATTAAACCGCGAGAAAAACAGTGCCCACCTAGCCTGACGGGCATTCAGGCGCTTGGCAGCGTCAAGATATATCAGATTTTTATGATCCGTAAGAACCTGAACGGGAAATTCCGCACCTTCCAAGAAGTGGCGCCAGTGTTCAAATGCGAGTTTAATAGCCAATAATTCCCGATTACCAATATCGTAATTCAATTCAGTCTCCGAAAATTTTTTTGAAAAAAAGGCACAGGGATGTAATCCATCCCCGTTATCCTGAGACAATACTGCGCCAACCCCCACAGAGGAAGCATCAACCTCAACCAAAAACGGCCTAGTAACATCAGGCTGCATAAGGATGGGAGCAGAGGTGAACCTCTCCTTGAGATACACAAAAGCTTCAATGGCCTCAGAAGACCACTGAACCGCATCAGCACCTTTCCTGGTGAGATCAGTCAGAGGTTTCACAATACTAGAAAAATTTTTTATGAATTTTCTATAGTAATTGGCGAAACCCAAAAACCTCTGTATCGATTTCAAACCAATAGGCCTAGGCCATTCCTGCACAGCCTGAACCTTAACCGGATCCATCTCAAAACCTTTGCTGGAGATAATGTAGCCCAAAAAACTAATTCTCTGTACAGCGAACTCACATTTCTCCAGCTTAGCAAAAAGCGAATTGTCCATTAATAACTGTAATACCTCACGCACGCTCCGCCAATGAGACTCCAGATCTGGCGAATAAATCAAAATGTCATCCAAATACACAACCACATTTTTACCGATCAAAGGTCAAAGGATGTCATTAATCAGATTCTGAAAAAATGCAGGAGCATTAGTAAGACCAAAAGGCATAACCAGATTCTCAAAATGACCCACAGGAGTGTTAAAAGCAGTCTTCCATTCATCACCCTCCTTCATGCGCAACAGATTGTATGCCCCCTTAAGGTCAATTTTAGAGAACCACTTGGCCCCCAATAACTGGTTAAACAGATCAGGAATCAATGGCAGTGGGTAAGGATTGCGTGCCGTAATTTTGTTAATCTCACGAAAATCCAGACAAGGACGTAAACCGCCGTCCTTTTTTTTTTTACAAAAAAAAATCCAACCGCCACAGGAGACTTAGAGGGCCTAATGTGACCGGCGGCCAAACTTGTCTGTATGTATTCCTCCAAAGCCTTCCTCTCAGGAATAGTAAGGTTAAATAAACGACTTTTAGGAACAGTCGCTCCAGGGACAAATTCAATAGAACAATCATAGTCTCTATGGGGAGGCAAAACCTGCGATTCCTTCTCAGAAAAAACTCTCCAAAAATCCTGAATAGGAACAGGCAATTCTCCCCTATCCAAAGCTGCAATACGCCCGTTACAACACTTGTCATAACATTTATGGCTCCAGGATTTAATTTCACTGGTAGACCAATCCAGTACAGGATTGTGACATTTTAACCAGGGCAATCCCAATATTACTGGAGAAGGCAAGTTATTCAACACTACCAAATCCAATTTCTCATGGTGAACACCATTAATAGTGAGAGGAAATTCACAGACCTTGAGAGTAATATTCTTCAAAGGGGAGCCATCCACAGAAACCACAGCAATGGGGGATGATAAAGGTTCAGGTTTTAAATTGAGTTTTTCCACGAATCCCCCATCAATTACATTCAGTGTAGACCCGCAATCAACAAACACCCGAAATTCCATTAATTTTTCCTGAGCAATCGTGGAAGCAGCTAAAAATATACCCTTGGAATTTAAACAGGCAATACGGGCGTGACTGACCATTTTTTTTTCTTTCTTCATACGAAGCTCACAGCCTTTAATCAAATGACCAGATTTTCCGCAATAGAAACACAAGCCTTTCGAAAAACGACGGTCTTTTTCTTGAGAGCGAGGTGCCACCGATCCAATCTCCATCGGTTCACCACTGTTAGTACACACATTATCATAACCAGAAACTGACATAGCAGAGGATTTGCTCTCATTAACCCTAGCACGCAGTCTTCTATCCACCCGTATAGCTAATTGCATAGCCTGTTGCAAATCCTCAGGTGTAGGATAAGCAATTAGCAGGTCTTTAACCCTTTCACTGAGCCCAGCAAGAAATAGACTTTTCAGAGCAGAATCGTTCCACCCTGTTTGAGTGGACCAACGACGAAAATGTGTACAATATTTTTCGACATTACCTGATCCTTGTTTTAAACGTCTCAACTCAGTCTCAGCTGATGCGACACGGTCAGGATCATCATATAATAGTCCTAAAGCAGAAAAAAAACTATCCACTGATCTGAAGCATGTATCACTAGGTTGCAAAGAAAAGGCCCACTCCTGAGGCTCTTTGCGCAAAAGTGACATTATGAACCCTACGCGCTGGGATTCATCCCCAGAGGACTGGGGTCTCAAACGAAAATACAATAAGCAAGCATTTTTAAATGAAAAAAATTCTCGATGTTCACCAAAAAATAAATCCGGCAAACATACCTTAGGCTCCAAGAAATGTGCTCCAGAACAGTTACTCACGTGCTGACGGAGCTCGGCCACTTCCAGAGAGAGTCCCTGCAGGCGATGAGCCAAATCCTGAACCGACACCATGATGGAACAGAAAAATCTTTCCTTAGAGAATTTGCTGGCTGGACTTACTGTTATGTTCTGCTACCAGAGCTAAGGAAAGAGAGGAGATCTGTCCCTACGATAGAACTCAGCTGAATCCCTACGATGTAACAGGGAACCTGATCCTGCGATCAGACCTGCTAAAGTCCTAAGCTAGTCTGTACGAAGACCTATAGATGTGGGGGAGGAATCCCTACAAGTACTAAGGACTGGGAGGAATATGGGACACCTCCTAACAGAAATAGTAGCAGACAGACGAACAAACAAAATATAAAGAACATAGAGGTCAGTAAACCAAGCAAACTAACAGAGCAAGACACAGAGCACAGGCTAGCTAGAAAGTAGATATACAATGAAGTCCAGCAAAAGCCAGAAGGGCGGAGCAGGATTAAATAGGCCAACAAGGTCATGTGACCAGCAAAGGAAAAAAAACCTAACAGCAAGGTTCTAACATATATACTATTTGTTGATATTTTCTTATAATGTGATGAGAAATGGAATCATTGGATATATTTCTTTACAATTTATACTCTTTGGTTCCTTTTGAAGATCAATTGTATTGTACGAGCATGTGATGTTTTTTTTGGGGCCCCTGTGATGTTTTTAAGGGGGTTTTGTATTGTCTTGTGGAGGTCATCTTGTTTACTGACTTATTCTTGTGCATATTTGTGTATCAATAAAGTACAGTATATATTCCCGTATCTAACTTCGACTATGCTCACATGCAACATTTTTGCAGCGTTTTCATGTAAATAAGAAGCTACTTTTTACAGTAGCGGCAAACATTATGAGATTTCAGAACTGAATAATTGTGAAAACTAATGTATGTCCATTCTTTCAACAATTTTGCAGCAGTTTTTTCAACCCATAGAAAGCAATGTGAAAGTGCAAAAATGCTCCAAAAAACAGCAAACAGGTTTTGCTGAATTTTTTTTCTGTAATTTTAATGACTAAAATTAATTTTATTAAATATGTACTATAGGCAAATCCCAAATTTATTTCACACCAAAATTGCTTCTAAAACACAGCAAGAACAAAGCAAAACCTGCATTTTGAATACAGCTATTTTACTGCCAAGAGATCGTGCGTTGGCTACAAAAAAACAGCAGCAAAAATGCTTTGTGTGAACATTTATTTATTTATTATTTATTTTACTCACTTATATAGCTGCATCATATCCCACAACATTTTACAGACATTATCATCACTGTCCCCATAGGGAATGTAGATTGTGAGCCCCAATCAGTATGTCTTTGGAGTGTTTGAGGAAACCGGAGAACCTGTGGGAAACCCACGCAAACATGGGGAGAACATACAAACTCCTTACAGATGGTGTCCTTGGTGGGATTGCCAGGACCCCAGTGCTGCAAGGCAATAGTGCTAACCACTGAGCCACCATGCTGCCCTATTGAACATAAGTCTAAGTATAATTCATACATTTTAAGTTAGCCTGCAGGTTTATATATTTGAATAAGTTGATGACTAATTTTAAAGCTGTTTTAGTGGATTGTAGGTAAAATACTGTGTGTATATATATATATATATATATATATATATATATATATATTTAACACATGCTTGAATGCTTTAGACCAGCAAACTGCCCCAACTTCTGGTGTACTGATGTAATTTGTCTGAGGATATATTGAGTTTATTTTAAGGCCACATGTTTATTTTTTTACATGCAATCATAGAAGTAAACGATGATGTACTTCGCTTTTCTCATTATATATATATATATATATATATATATATATATATATATATATATATATATAGTAATATGTGTGTGGATCATGAAATAATAAAATAGGTCTGCAATGTTGCTAAATTTGTAAATATTGTTTTTTGTTTTACATTTACAAGTTCCTCCGGTGATATGCCTCAAGGACACTAATAAAACTTTATGTTGCTTATTTGTTCGAGTGAAACCTGCAATCTTCTTTATATTTTATAGCACATTTAGTTCAGACTTTGCCTGTGCTAACCTTTGACTTGATAAAAGATGAAAAAAATCTAAACTAAAATGGCAGAAATATTTTCTTTAATTTCACCATAATGCCCACTAAATAAAAAATAAAAAAGTCACCCAAATCCAAAACCACTGCAGTTTGAAATAAAACAAGTTGGTTAGGTTAGAGGCAAAACCTACAGCATTATGGCTCAATTGTCAGCACTGTTACCTTGCAACACTTAGTATTATGGTTTGATTGTGACTAGTGTTGAGTGAATTTGTTCAGCATTTCAAATTCAGGTTCGTGTTCGGAGTTCCGGCTTGTTCGCGCCAAAAAATTGGCTCTCGCCCAAGAGCATCCCTGATTTTCCACGCAGATGTTATCACATACAGGGTTTGCACAGAGTGAGTTCAGGAGCAATCCCCGGGCCAGAAGGCATCTGCCCTTAGCAGGAATGATCGATGTTAGCCTTGACAGCGGTTGTTTATTTTAATGCTGCTGCTAATCACTGTCAGTAGATTTAAATAGAGATCATTGCCCCCCCATGAAGTGAATGAAGTGGCACCTATAGGTTATCACGGTAGCTGGTGATCTGCTGATGATTTTGGTCCTCCTCTGAAGCTCAGCCTATGGCCACGTTCACACGTTCAGTATTTGATCAGTATTGTTCTTCTGAACAATCAAAAGAAAAGTATAATAGAAACACGTCACAACTTCTGCATTTTTCACCCACTCCTGGTTTTGGTTTACAAATACAGAGGTAAAATACTGAACAAATACTGAATGTGGCAACAGGCTGAGCTTCATATGGAACTGCAATTTATACTATTTGTATTGCAGTGTATACTGTAGCAAAAGCGATCAAACAGTCACAGGTTAACGGTCCTTAGGGGATTAACAAACAAAGGAAAGCAAAAAGGTAAAAGTTTTTTAAAAAAAAAAAAAAAATATATATATATATATATATATATATATATATATATATATATACAGTGCCTACAAGTAGTATTCAACCCCCTGCAGATTTAGCTGGTTTGATAAGATGCAAATAAGTTAGAGCCTTCAAACTGCAAACGAGAGTAGGATTTATCAACAGAAGCATAAATCTTACAAACCAAAAAGTTATGTTGCTCAGTTGAATTTTATTAAATTTTAAACATAAAAGTGTGGGTCAATTATTATACAACCCCTATGTTTAATATTTTGTGGAATAACCCTTGTTTGCAATTACAGCTAATAATTGTCTTTTATAAGACCTGATCAGGCCGGCACAGGTCTGTGGAGTTATCTTGGCCCACTCCTCCATGCAGATCTTCTCCAAGTTATCTAGGTTCTTTGGGTGTCTCATGTGGACTTTATTCTTGAGCTCCTTCCACAAGTTTTCAATTGGGTTAAGGTCAGGAGACTGACTAGGCCACTCCAACACCTTTACTTTTTCCCTCTTGAACCAGGCCTTGGTTTTCTTGGCTGTGTGCTTTGGGTCGTTGTCTTGTTGGAAGATGAAATTACGACCCATCTTAAGATCCTTGATGGAGGAGCGGAGGTTCTTGGCCAAAATCTCCAGGTAGGCCGTGCTATCCATCTTCCCATGGATGCAGACTAGATGGCCAGGCCCCTTGGCTGAGAAACAGCCCCACAGCATGATGCTGCCACCACCATGCTTAACTGTAGGGATGGTATTCTTGGGGTCGTATGCAGTGCCATCCAGTCTCCAAACGTCACGTGTGTGGTTGGCACCAAAGATCTCGATCTTGGTCTCATCAGACCATAGAACCTTGAACCAGTCTGTCTCAGAGTCCTCCAAGAGATCATGAGCAAACTGTAGACGAGCCTTGACATGACGCTTTGAAAGTAAAGGTACCTTACGGGCTCGTCTGGAACGGAAACCATTGCGGTGGAGTACGTTACTTATGGTATTGACTGAAACCAATGTCCCCACTGCCATGAGATCTTCCCGGAGCTCCTTCCTTGTTGTCCTTGGGTTAGCCTTGACTCTTCGGACAAGCCTGGCCTCGGCACGGGAGGACACTTTCAAAGGCTGTCCAGGCCGTGGAAGGCTAACAGTAGTTCCATAAGCCTTCCACTTACGGATGATGCTCCCAACAGTGGAGACAGGTATGCCCAACTCCTTGGAAAGGGTTTTGTACCCCTTGCCAGCCTTGTGACCCTCCACGATCTTGTCTCTGATGGCCTTGGAATGCTCCTTTGTCTTTCCCATGTTGACCATGTCTGAGTGCTGTTCACAAGTTTGGGGAGGGTCTTAAATAGTCAGAAAAGGCTGGCAAAAGAGATCTTTAATCCACACATGTGAAGCTCATTATTCTTGGTGCCTGTACTACTTCTTAATACTTTAGGGGGACCAAACAGAATTCTTGTGGTTTGAGGGGTTGAATAATAAATGACACTCTGAATTAACTTTTAACGTTTAAAAAAAAAAAAAACAACAATATTTGCTGCAGTGCATTTCCCACTTCCAGGCTGATCTACAGTACAAATGTCACAATGCCAAGTTAATTCCGCATGTGTCAACCAGCTAAATCTGCAGGGGGTTGAATACTACTTGTAGGCACTGTATATATATATATATATATATATATATATATATATATATATATATATATATATATATATATATATATATATAAAAAAAAAAAATCACATACAGTGTTTCAATCTGAAAATAGAAAAAAATGAACAAAAAAACAAACATATTTGATATTGCCCATAAAAATATGCTCCTTAAAAATATCATATTAATTGCAAATTTACAAACATATGTTGAAAGCCAAAAACAAAAGCAAAAAAAAAAAAAACATCAGATTTGTGGGTTTTCAGACAAAGAATGCAATAGTGATCAATATGTCTTGTGTGCCCAAAAATAGTATAATTGAAAACTACAGCTAGGAATGCAAAAAAACAAGCTCTATCAAAGTACAATTTTTTTATTTTTTTTAAAAAAATCACAGAATTTTCACTATAATTTAAAAAAAATATACACGTTTAGTTAAATTATACAGTCCTAAAAATTCATGTTGGCAGGTTACTGCATAACAAATGCAGTAAAAAACCAACCTGAAAATCTATGTCAGAATTACTTTTTTTTTTTACCATTTCCCCCTATTTGAATTTTTTCTTTTCCCATTACATCATACAGTAAAATGAAGTATGTCATTAAAAATTGCAAATCATCAAAAAAAAAATGTTGTGGCTTTTTGAAGAAGGGTAGGAAAAAACAAATGTGCAACAATGAAAAATTGACCTGTCATAAATGGAATAATGAGGGAACAAGCACAATGGTTTAAAAATATCATTGACAGGATACATTTTTCTCATTTCCATCCTTGCAGGTTCAATTTACACCAAACTTATTTGGAGTGAATTCAATCTGTTTGCCTGAAATGAACGAATTTGCCCAAATTGAATTTGGAAGATCCACTCAACTCTCAGGGTAATATATGTACAGATCTGTAAAATATCTTTCTGTATAACCAATAGGAAATAAATAAAAAATACATTTAGTAAGATAATAAATATACAACCTTTCTTCATTAAGTCTTGTACTTTGAATTATACTGTAGATATATGATATGAACAGACATAGACTTTTCTTTGTCCTGTGCTTTTAAATATTTTTTGGTACAAATAATAATTTGTCAATTGCTTATATCATAACATTAAGAAGTCTCAGAGGTCACATTGCAACTAATCCTAGTGAGATGATAGCTGTTTTCCAAGCTGTCACCTGCTTGATTGTGGAGTGGATCAATTTCTACTCCCTTGATGCCTTAGTATTAATTCAAGGTAATGGAACATTAATTTCTGTGCCAGCAGAGTCCAACATATTCCACACGTTTCACCTCTGGATTACTATGGATTAGACAATGAATTTATTCGTTTGAGTAAGGGCTGGATGTTAATAGATTAATGACCAACAGAAAAAATCAATTCCTTATGCACTCAAAGCCAATAAATTCATAGCCAGGTTAACTCAGTTATATTTCCATAATACAGTTTTCAATTGGTAGAAAATCATTAAAGGGGTTGTCCGGTCAAAAGTGATAAGTCTGCAGTCACTCTGTGTGATTACAGAATTATGAATCCCCCCAGCGCAGGCACTATTCGCTGCGGGGATTCGCCTGTTTCAGACCCAGGATCAGAGGGTATGTATGAGTTATGCATACCCGCAGCCAGTTGGCGCCGTCTCGTCCCATACACTTGTATTGAGCAAGGCCAAACCCCATCAACTGACACAGACGGCCAGTGGGCGCGTCCGACTAGAAGACGTGGCATCACTCAATACAATTGTATGGAGAGCGAGGCCATGCCCACTGACCAGGGGTATGTATAACGCACAGATTGACAGCAGACTTTTCACTTTTGGCCGGATAACCTCTTTGAGGCACATGGCCATGGTATGGTTCCACTTTGCATGAAGCCATGATGGGGCTGTTATACAGATATACCAGGACTGATATGCAGTTGTGCTCAAACGTTTACATACTCTGGCAGAATTTTTCCTTTCTTGGCCTTGTTTCAGAGAATATGAATGATAACAAAAAAACTTTTTTCTCCACTCATGGTTATTGGTTGGGTGAAGCCATTTATTGTCAAACTACTGTGTTTTCTCTTTTTAAATCTTAATGACAACCAAAAATATCCAAATGACCCTGATCAAAAGTTCACATACCCTGGTGATTTTGGCCTGATAACATGCACTGAATTTGACACAAATGGGTTTGAATAGCTACTAAAGGTAACATCCTCACCTGTGACCTGTTTGCTTGTAATGAGTGTGTGTGCATAAAAGCTGAGTGAGTTTCTGGGATCCAGACAGGCTCTTGCATCTTTCATCCAGCCACTGACATTTCTGGATTGTGAGTCATGGGGAAAGAAAAAGAATGGTCAATGGATCTATGGGAAAAAGGTAGTTGAACTGTATAACACAGGAAAGGGATGCAAAAAAATATCCAAGAAATTGATAATGCCAGTCAGCAGCATTCATACTGTGATAAACAAATGGAAAATCAGGGGCTCTGTAAAAACCAAACCACGGTCAGGTAGACAAGCACAAATTTCGGTCACAACTGCCAGGAAAATTGTTCGAGATGCAAAGAAAAACCCACAAAAAACATCAGCTGAAATTCAGGACTCTCTGAAAACTAGAAGTGTGGCTGTTTCAAGATGCACAATAAGGAGGCATTCGAAGAAAAATTTGCTGCATGGTTGAGTTGCAAGAAGAAAGCCATTACTGCGCAAATGCTGCAAAGTATCTCACCTACAATATGCCAAACAGCACAGAGACAAGCCTCAAAACTTCTGGAACAAGGTAATTTGGAGTGATGAGACAAAAATGTAAGTATTTGGCCACAACCATAAATGTTACATTTGGAGAGAGGTCAACAAGGTCTATGATGAAAGGAACACCATTCCTACAGTAAAGCACAGAGGTGGATCGCTGATGATTTGGGGATTGCGTGAGCTACAGAGGCACAGGAAACTTGGTAAAAGTTGAAGGAAGGATGAATGCAGCATGCTATCAGCAAATACTGAAGGCAAATTTGCACTCATCGGCCTGGAAGCTGTGCATGGGACGTACATGGATGTTACAACATGACAACGATGCAAAACACAAGGCCAAGTTGACCTGTCATTGACTACAGCAGAACAAAGTGAAGGTTCTGGAGTGGCCATCTCAGTCTCCTGACCTCAATATTATTGAGCCACTCTGGCGAGATCTCAAGAGCGCAGTTCATGCTAGACAGCCAAGGAATTTACAGGAACTGGAGGCTTTTTACCAAGAAGAATGGGCAGCTTTACCATCTGAGAAAATAAAGAACTTCATCCACAGCTACCACAAAAGATTTCAATCTGTCATTTAAGTTAGAGGGGGCAATACACGGTAATAAGAACTGGGGCATGTGAACTTGTCATCAGGGTCATTTGGATGTTTTTGGTTGTCAATAAGATTAAAAAAGAGAAAACACAGTAGTTTGACAATAAATTGCTTCACCCAACCACTAACCATGAGTGGAGAAAAAGTTTTTTTGTTATCATTCATATACTCTGAAACAAGGCCAAGAAAGGAAAAATTCTGCCGGGGTATATAAACTTTTGAGCACAACTGTACAGGTGCTGCATATAATGCCTCACTATATTTGCATTGATTACAGACTTAGTTTAACACGGTATCTGTTGTCATGCAGATACTGTATCAGCATGCCTTAGACCTAAGCCAGAAAGTCTACTTTTAAAATGGGCCAAAAAATAAAATGTATTAAGAATACATATATAGTAAGATTAATTTTGAAGCTGCGCTCGCACTATGCAAATTGATGTTTGACTAGTCAGAGAGCGTTGATTTCTCTGGACTAATCTGCACTCTAACCATGTATAACCCAAGAACTGACCTGAACTATAAACTGGTATATGTGCAAAGTATAAGAGCACATTCACACGGTGGCAATTTCATAGACAAAAGCAAAAAAACAAAAAAAACAAAATGAGCATATACTCTACAGCAAGTAAATTAGTAAATGGTAATATTATATGTAAATAACATAGGATGCTTAGTTAACACTATTTTGATGAAAAGAGCATAAAAGCCATCCACCACGTCAAGGTGTATCCCTTGGGTCGGTCCTAACCTGTCTCTAGTGTTAAAACCTTACTATATGTTGAACAACATCAATGTGAATAAGGGCAGAGCAGGACAGGGCCCAACTAAGACACCCATCCTTGGGAAGCTATACAGATGAAATGTTTATCTTTGAAAAGGGAGCCATGCCCTTTAATTGCGCAAAATACAAGAGAAAACAGCAAAACAAAAAAACTGAGCTGGACTATAAACTGGTATACTTGCAAAGTGTAAGAGCACGTTCACACTGTGGCCATTTAATAGACATAGAAGTATTCTATGTTATTAACATGTACTATTACCATTTACTGATTTACTTTCTTTTAGGTATATGCTAATTTTTGTTTTTTATTTTTTTCTTTGGTTTTGAGTCTGCCTTTAATCATGTAAGCACACTCCTGTGGTTTTGAGCGACATGATTTGCAAGAGCAATGTCACTCTTGCCTATTTGCAAATATTTTGCATGCAATGTTCTCCTTCCCTGGGAAAGTTTAAGCCTGGTTCATCTCAGGATTCATTGGCACACTGCGTATTCCCAGGGAGGCAGTAGTAATACCAAACTCAGAGAGCGGCAGGTAAGCTCCTCATTCACTGGCCAAAAATGTAGAGCCGGTTTCAAAGCCCCCATATGCCACCAATAAAACACACAAACCCCCACTGAAATTTTCAGCTAGTAGGGGCATGCTTTCAAGACTAGATGTTTGATTGAACTGGACACCACAAGGCAGGTGGATATGCTTAATTAGGATTTATTCAGAATATCTCTTATCCATAGATTATACTGCCATCAGTATAAAAAAAATTGTAACATTTCAGGCAAATATCCTTCATCAGATGTGTCTGTTGTGGTAAATGTTATTTAAATTGGCTTCATCGGAGCAACAACGCAAACCAGGACCAAGTATTGTGTAAAGTGAGAGGTGTGTGCGTAAAATGAGTTATACGTAGCTCACAACAGAACTTGCCGCACAAAAAGCAAGCACTGCTAAAGCAATGTCGATAAAATAAAGAAATGTTGCTGCAAAACACTGTAAAACATTTTCTATAAAGTATGCTGTTGAGAAATGGTAGTAAAACTAGTACACAGTCCTCTATTTACACCAACAATGACCCATTCTCTAACTTTATATTTTAAAGTAAGAAAATTTTAGGGACCTCCTGATGTTTCGAAAAAAATATAAAGTGATAGATACTGCCAGATGTATAAAGTGAAGAGTTAAATATATTTTTCACGCATAACCGTGGAAGAAAGCAGTATTTCAGGTCTGTGAAAATAGAAGAATATATTTTTTTCTTTACTTTTTTCACCTGAATGCTGTTTGTACTATTTTATGTTGTTGGATTGACTGATTCCTTTAGATTTGGGTTTCCTAATGCATTGCACCCAGACTTTTAACGCTGTTTGCTGTGTTGTTTCATCTTGCTGATTGTTTTGATTTTTCAAGACAAAACACTTTTCAGTAAAGAACTTTTCTTTATAAAGAGGAAACCCTTTAAGAAGTTTCCATAAGTATTGCAGAAAAGGCTTTCTATTCTCAAGTAATTTTATGAAAGCTCAGAAATGGCAAAGAAAATTAAAATACTAAAGAGATCAATTTTTCTTTTCCTCTCAACAATTCTTTTTTCTAGTGTAAATATAAAATCTGCTATGCAATTGAATATAAATTAAAAACTAATTGCCTAACTTGGTAATTGGTAAGTCTAAATCATTAAAGACTAGAGATTAGCAAATATATTTGAGTGAAATTTAATTCTACTCGACTTTACAAACATCCGCATTCACTAACATGCAGATTTTTTGTAATTAACTTCTGCAATGAATATTTCACAACCATAAAGGGCAATCAAAACGTGAAACGATAAAAACATCATTATACTAACTTTTCCGCTCACTTCTCTGGCCCCTGTGCTGCACACCATCACCTGTCTAGTCCTCATCACATCTCCTTATTGCCGCCTCTTGTATTGTAATCATTGGGCCTTTTATTTTTTTTCATCATATGTTTATTATGCTATGGGGTCAGGAGAGACCCCAAACCATAATAAGCAACATTACATTTGAAGAGATTAACTTCTCTGCAAATTGTATTTTCCAGGAAAATTGGCGCAAACAGGTCAATTCAAATTTTGCCTGATCCACTCATCTCTATTAAAGACTTCAAAGTGGGCCACAATCAAAATACTGTGTAAGTATGAAAACAAAATTGGTTTCTTTGATTTCTGAACTGTTCTTTTAATCAAATTAACCATTTATAAATCTTTTTCTTATATTATACTGTAACTGTTTACACTCTGTGCACAATTATTATGCATGTGAGTATTTTGACCATATCATAATTTTTATGCATAATTTCCAATGCCAAGCTGTATAACTATGAATGCTTATTGAATGAAGAAGATCAGGTGATGCGTATTTGTGTAATGAGGAAGGGTGAGACCTAAGGATACAAGCCCCTTGCAGGGATGGTTCTCACTCAGGTGCGGTTTGAGGCAAACAGGAGGAATGTTCATTTAAATGTCCATAGTGGTTTATTGGCTTCATAAACCGTTCAAAAGGAAAATGCAAACAAAACAGCCTTTATTGCAGGCAAAAGCAAAGATAACAGTCCTTAGAGCAAAGCCTCTGGATGGACAGTGCTGTGGTCACACAGGCTGGTGTAGCATCCAGTGTTCTGGCTTGGTCTGGAGGCAAAACATACACAGGAGGCCTTCTCCCTCCACACACACAGACCATGTGACAAACAACAGCTTCCCTTATATAGGCTGGAAACCACACCCAGAGGTGAGGTATGTGGTTTTCTGGACCTTCCAATCTCTCCTAGCAACCTGTACCCCGGCTCCCAGGTGCAACAATTAGACCTCTTAGTGTAGGCGTGCACTAGAGAAAATACACCAGGTTACATCACAGAAACCAGCCATCTCTGCGATACTTACCTCTCATCGACTACGCGACCATTAGCCACCTTACATACCTCCCCCTCTGCCTAAAGCCGTGGGGCTTGGCACCTTCTACCACTAGACAGGGTATTCTCGAGAGGGTATAAGCATTACCATGTTGCTTCCCTGCTCTATGTTCTACAGGGAAGTTGAAATCCTGTAGGGCTAAAAACCAGCGGGTGACGCTGGCATTTTTCCCTTTTATTTCCCTCATCCATCTGAGTGCGGCATGGTTAGATACCAATCTAAATTTTCGACCTAGCCGATAGTACTGCAACGTGTCTACCGCCCACTTTATGGCCAAGCACTCCTTCTCTATTACCGCATAACTTCTCGCAGTAGGACAGCTTCCTACTCAGGTAGAGGACAGGGTGCTCCTCCCCGTGTATCTATTGGGAAAGGACTGCTCCCGAATCAACATCTGAGGAATCTGTCTGGAGTATAAACTCTTTCTTGAAGTCAGGGGCAACTGGTTGCCTACACAGAGCCACTTTCATCTCTTGATAGGCCATCTCCGCCTCTGCAGTCCACTTGTCCATGGCTGATTTTGTCCCCTTAAGAAGGTCAGTCAGGGGTGCGGCCATCATGGCAAAGTTTGGGATGAACCTCCTGTAGTATTCCACGATCCCCAGGAAGTCTCTAACCTGTTTTTTTGACAGTGGTCTCGGCCAGGTTTGGATTGCCTCCACTTTACTGATTTGGGGTTTGATCTCGCCTCTACCAACCACATAACCCAGGTATTTGGCTTCTTCTTTCCCCATGGCACATTTCTTTGGGTTTATTGAAAACACCGCCTTCCTGAGAGCATTAAACACTGCCTGGATCTTTTCCAGATGACTCTCTCAGTCTGGGCTGAAAATAACAATATCATCCAGGTATGTCACAGCGTATTCTAATTCTCATTCCCCATCTCAGTTAGCCAAATACCGAAAAAATCCAATAATTAGATTAAATTTTATTGATTACAAAAAAGTTTTTATTCAACAAACAACAGACAGCCCATATAAAATATGCCCCTAAAAAAGACCCATTTAAAATTTGAGGCAGTGCGGTCCATGGTATAGTCTAATACAAACAGTTAGAATTAGTACATGGACAAGGTCCAGATTGAAAGTAACAGATCTATGGATATACATGGAATCCAGCGATAATATGCATATATGGTTATTATATTTAAAATTTTAGATCATATATATCATTAATAGCAGTCTCCACCATCAGGAAATTTAACAGCCAATTCCTAAGTTATAGTAACAATATAACATACATATTTATCACAATGGATCAAAATATTAGATTAGTTCATTGTATGGTAACCTATCTGAAGTAGGTCAAAGAGTTGGAATATAGACAATTGTATCATAGACCATTACATAAATATCTGTACATATAATAATTATACAGACCAGTTGCCATTGCTCATAGACACGCACTGCCTCTTTTGATCTCGCCTCTACCAACCACATAACCAAGGTATTTGGCTTCTTCTTTCCCCATGGCACATTTCTTTGGGTTTATTGAAAACTCCGCCTTCCTGAGAGCATTAAACTCTGCCTGGACCTTTTCCAGATGACTCTCTCAGTCTGGGCTGAAAATAACAATATCATCCAGGTATGTCACAGTGTATTGCTTATGGGGTGTAAGAACTCGATCCATAGCTCTTTGGAAAGTTGCAGGGGCCCCCTGCAGTCCAAATGGCATCCAGACATACTGGAAGCATCCATCTGGTGAAGAAAACACAGTCTTCTCTTTGGCTCCCTGTGCCATGGGGATCTGCCAATATCCCTTTGTCAAATCCAAGGTGGTTATGCACCTTGCTGGCCCTAGTCACTCGATCAGCTCATCGACGCGTGGCATCAGATACGCATCGAACTTGGAGACCTCATTCAACTTCTGGTAGTCATTGGAGAACCTCCATTCCCCACTGGTCTTCGAGACCAGGACAATCGGGCTTGACCACCCACTCTTAGATTCCTCAATGATTCCGAGCTTCAGCATGAGAGCCACCTCTTTGGAGATCAACTCTTGTCAGGCCTAAAGTATCCGATAGGGCTTCAAGTTCACCTGCACATGTGGCTCCATCAGAACCTCGTGTTCTATGACCCATGTGCAGCCCGGCAGTTCCAAAAACAGATCCCGGTTCTTCTGTAGCAACTCCCTACACTGCTGTTTCTGGGACTTCGCTAGCGTTTCCGCTATTGTGACTCCTCCAACGTCACCTTCTGGTTTTCCAAGCAAGCATGGAGTCTCCACCGCCTTTCTGTCTGGCCAGGACTTGATGAGGTTGACGTGGTATATCTGATATGGCTTACGTCGCCCTGGTGGAAGAACCTTGTAGTTCACTTCACCAACTTTTTCCACCACTTCATATGGCCCTTGCCATTTGGCCAAGAATTTACTCTCCACTGTAGATATTAGCACGAGGACTCTGTCTCCCGGATTGAATTGCCTCACCCTGGCTGACCAGTTGTAGACCCAGGCCTGTGCTTCTTATGCCTGGAGGAGATGTTCTTTTATCATGGGCACCACCTTCACAATCCTCTTCTGCATCAGAGCGACATGCACGATGACGCTCCTGTGGGGCGTGATCTCGGCTTTCCAGGTGTCCTTTGTGACATCCGGGAGATGCCATTGATGTCGGCCATACAGGCGTTCGAATGGTGAGAACCCCGTAGAGGCCTGTGGAACCTGTCAGATGGAGAACAATAAATACGGAAGCAGACAGTCCCAGTCTCTACCGTCCTTTTCTATGGCCTTCCTGAGCATACTCTTCATAGTCTTATTAAACCTTTCCGCAAGGACATCTGTCTAGGGATGGTATACTGATGTCCTAAGTTGGGGGATTAGCAGGACTTTACATACCTGTCTCATCACCTTACTCATAAAGGGAGTTCCCTGGTCAGTCAGTATCTCCTTTGGTAAGCCTGTTCGAAAAAAAACGTGGACCAACTCGCGGGCTATACTCTTTGCAGAGGAGTTTCTCAGTGGAATCACTTCAGGATAGCTTGTGGCGTAATCAAGGATGACCAAAATATATTGATGCCCACTAGCAGATTTAACCAGGGGACCGACCAAGTCCATAGCAATTCTCTCAAACGGCACTTCAATAATGGGCAATGGCACGAGGGGACTTTGAA
Source organism: Phyllobates terribilis (assembly GCF_046119375.1). Taxonomy (NCBI): domain Eukaryota; kingdom Metazoa; phylum Chordata; class Amphibia; order Anura; family Dendrobatidae; genus Phyllobates; species Phyllobates terribilis. Next base: position 344,114,402 of record NW_027362767.1, on the reverse strand, counting down.
AGTGAGAGGTGAGGGTGGTTAACTGACATGTAGGGCAAGACCTGCAATACCTCAGTATTTCTTGGTGACATCCGGGCCAATAGAACCTTTGCACCATCTGTTCTTGCATTTTTTCTACTCCCAGAAGTCCCCCCAAAACATGTGAATGGGCCATGTCCAACACCTTCTGTCTATAGGGTCCTGGCACTATTAACTGCTCCACACGCTCCTCCCTCACTTTTGTGACACGGTACAACAACTCCCCACTCATCATAAAATGGGGAAACCTTGTATCAGCCCCCGGCTCCAGTGCAACACCATTTATGACAGTGAAATTATTAAAGGGTTCCTTGAGAGTTCCTTGAGAGGTCCCTATGTTGTGCAATCCCAAAATTTTTGCTGGTCACTCCTAACTCTGGAATGTCAGGCTCAGCGGACACTACCTCCTCATCCCCTACAAAAACACAAAAGGGAAACCCGTCTGATTCTGGGTGTGGTGATACCTCTACAGGGTTACCTGGCTTCTCAACCGCGCCAGTGAACCCTGAACCCTTCCCCCACTGATCCCAAAATAAACAAAAGTCCCGGCCTATAATTATAGGGTGCAACAAGTCCTGAACAACGCCGAACTTGTGGGACTCGGTACCGTGGGCTGTTTCAATGTCCACTCCAGCCATCGGATAGTCCTTAGCATCGCCATGAATGCACCGTATACCGACTTTTTTCTCTCGGGTCAGTTGGAGGGGAAGAGTGGCCCTCACAATGGTCACCAGACTTTCAGAGTGCAGCAGTGCTTTTACCTGCCACCCATTCACTTTCACAGGACATGCTTTGTGGCCCCTCGTTGGGTGGACAGTTCACACGGTAGGCCGGATGCGCATAATAGGAACAACAGCGTCCTATGCTGCAGTCCATCTCCTCGGGGGTTAGGGGACAATGGGCGGCTATATGGCCTGGGCCATGGCACCTCTAGAAAATCTCATCACCCGTAGGGACCTTGGGCACCACCTCCACAGCCCATTTGGACCTTGGATGCCCCACCCCCTTTTGGGCCTCCATCCCTTGCTGGGCCTCCCCAGTATGGAGAGGGCTACCTCTCCAAGGAACCCTCAACCCCCTTGCATCTCTCGACCAGTCCAATTAGTTCATCGGCATTTCAGGGATCACCCTGGGCAATCCAAGTCGGTATGGGCTTCGGTAGGGAGTGCAAAAAATGGTCCATCACCACCCACTCTACCATCTATGCAGGTGTAGAGGACTCTGGCTGCAGCCACTTCGGGACAAGGTGTAAAAGATCAAACATTTGGGAGCGTGGTGGTTTGTCCAGGTGATATGCCCAGTGATGAACCCGCTGCGCCCTCATAGTCATTGTCACCCCCAAACATGCAAGAATCTCAGTTTTTAGCCTGCCGTACACTTTGGAGTCCTGCAAAGCTAAATCATAGCATGCCTTCTGGGGCTCTCCCGTCAAGTATGGCTCCAATATCTCTGCCCACTGCTCTGGCGGAAGTTTCTCCCTCTTGGTGACCCTTTCAAACAGTCAGAAAGGCATCAACGTCATCCCCTGGGGTCATTTTCTGCAAAGCCCATCTTACCGCCTTCCGGACGTGGTAGTCATCTGCCGGACTCTGGGTTGGGGCACTCGTCCTGCCCTGGATGGTGGTTGCCAGAAGCTGCATCTGCTGCCGTTGTTCCTGCTGGTGCTCCTGGATCTGCTGACAACAGCTGGTTGGTCTCCTGCTGCTGCGACTGGACCGAGTGTTTCAGCAGGTCCTCCATTTTGTCTGGCGATGCATGCTGGCTTGCGACAGACTTGACCCAGAACATGCAGTATTTCATGTAGCAGTCACACATCTCTGCTGGGAATGCTGCCCGCACGTCTAACACCAATTGTATGGATGGTACTCACTCAGGTGCGGTTTGAGGCAAACAGGAGGCATGTTCCTTTAAATGTCCATAGTGGTTCATTGGCTTCATAAACCGTTCAAAAGGAAAATGCAAACAAAACAGCCTTTAGTGCAGGCAAAAGCAAAGATAACAGTCCTTAGAGCAAAGCCTCTGGATGGCCAGTGCTGTGGTCACACAGGCTGGTGTAGCGTCCAGTGTCCTGGCTTGGTCTGGAGGCAAGCCATACACAGGAGGCCTTCTCCCTCCACACACACAGACCATGTGACAAACAACTGTCTCCCTTATATTGGTTGGAAACCACACCCAGAGGTGAGGTATGTGGGTTGCTGGACCCTCCCATCTCTTTTAGCAACCCTTACCCCGGCTCCCAGGTGCAACAGTTAGACCTCTTAGTGCAGGCGTGCACTAGAGAAAATACATTGGGTTACATCACAGAAACCAGCCATCTCTGCGATACATACCTCCTATCGACTACACGACCATTAGCCACCTTACTGCCCCCTTATCAAGTTGTGCAGAATTTTTATTAGGCTGCTTGTTTTCCTCAGGCAAAATTGCACAAAAAAAGATTTAACTGACTCTGAAAAGTCAAAAATTGTTAGAAGTCTTACAGAGGGATGTAACACTCTTGAAATTTCTAGATTATTGGGGCGTGATCACAAAACCATCAAAGCTTTTGTTGCGAATAGTCAAAAGTGTAACAAAAAAACATTTTGAGAAAAAAATAACATTAATTGCCAAAGATTTGAGTAGAATCAAATGTGAAGCGGCAAGGAGCTCATTATCCTCCAGTGCTGTCATATTCTAGAATTGGAGTCTCCCTGGAGTGCCATAAAGAACAAGATGTCTAGTGCTCAGAGACATGGCTAAGGTAAGCAAGGCTAAAATCTAACCTACACAAGTCACATAAGTTGAAATGTTAAGACTGGGCCAAGAAATATCTGAAGACAGATTTTTCAAAAGTTTTATTGACTGATGAAATGAAAGTGACTCCTGATTGACCAGATGGATGGGTTCATGGCTGAATCAGTAATGGAAGAGATCTCCACTTCCATTCAGATGTCAGCTTAGTAGTGGTAGGGTATTGTTATGGGCTGGTATTGTTAAAGATGAGCTAGTTGGATCTTTTAGGGTTGAAGATGGATTCAAATTCAAATCCTAAATCTCTTGTCAGTTTTTAGAAGACACTTTTTTCAAGTAGTGGTGCAGTAAAAAGTCTGCAGCTTTCAAGAAAAGTAAACAAAGTCGAGATGTGTCCAGCTACAAGGGTAAACATACATGAAGTTTTAGCACGGTGGCTCAGTGGTTAGCACTGCAGCCTTGCAGCACTGGGGTCCTGGGTTCAAATCCCACCGAGGACAAATCTGAAAGGAGTTTGTAAGTTCTCTCCGTGTTTGCGTGGGTTTTCTTTAGGTTCTCCAGTTTCCTCCCACACTCCAAAGACATACTGATAGGGAATTTAGATTGTGAGCCCCGATGGGGACAGCGATGATATTGTATGTAAAGCGCTGCAGAATATGCTAGTGCTATATAAAAATAAAGATTATTATTTCATATTAAAACTTCCACAAAAAAAATGTAACAGTCAAAAAGCAAAACACCCCCGACACGTTTCTGGTGTCACAAACAACTTCACAACCACTGGCTGGCAACATTTGGACAAATGTAAACAAAACTTCTCCTTGTAAAACATCTTAAAATCATGTTTTTTGTTCAAAGCTGGTCATCTCATGGCCCTTATTTAGGGATTGAATGAACCAAGATAAAAGTAAAGAAAAACTGATGTGAAGGAACACACGGAATAGATTATGGATAGAAGTAGGGCAAATGGAACAGAAATATAGAAATCAAATAACACAATATAAAGGAAGACTCCAAAGATACAATATTACTTAGTACATAGAAAATTAGGATCAACTTTAGGTCAAATAGGTTAAGTACAACAGCAATGGTTCATCAACCTCCTATACATAAGTTATAGAGGCTGCTGAAAATGCCATACAGATAGGTGTAACGGGGCGGGTGGTGGAATCACTATTCCACGGGGCAAGGAGAGACAGGAGGAGATTAACTAAGTGCCTTACCGAATCTGACTCTGGATCTACGGCGGCTTAACGACTCCATGATCCAAGGAGGGACACGGAAGGTGGTCCAGGTGCTACTCCGGGACTGACCTTGGATGGTTGTCAGCTGACCACCACGGACTGGAGGCAGGCACTGAGGGACAGGAAGACAGGCACGGATGATAGACAGGCGAGGGGGCAAGCACAAGAACTGGGACCTGGAACTAGAGGGTGTGTTAAACACAAAACAAACAAATTGCACAAGCACCTCTGTGTTGATCTGAGATTGTGGGTTGTAAGTAATCACCTAGGCAGGTTAACGATGCAGCAATGTTTAATTAATCACATCCGTGTTAATGCAGCAATTCTAGGTAAATGACCAAAACACACTCCTCTCAGTCGTTAAGTTCCCGACCTGGGATCTGTAGTTCCACTGGCTTTGTTGCAGGCAATACTCACAGTCTCCAAGTTTTTGGTTGGCCCACAGATTTTGTGCAGTATCTCCAGCCAGGATTGTCTGTAGCCATAGTCTACGATCCTCCAGATGACAGATAAAATGATGAAAGCACAGGTATCCAGTAGTAGCAGTTCTTCAAGAAAGTTTATATCCAAATGATATATCCACACTGTAGCACACTTAACCAGCCCAGTCGGTACTGATCTCCATTTCCCATAAATCCATTCATAGTGCAGAACCACAGTCTCCCTCCTATTCCTTCAATGTCCTTCCACCAACTCTCTACTAAAAAACATGTCTCTTTTTCCCTCCCTGGGCACAGCCCCCTCAATCTCAGAAGTGATGACACCATCCCCCTTAAGCATTTTCTTTTCGCTGCAACAATGAAGAATATTCCATGAGCCTTCACCTGAGACTGCATGTAAGACCTCCTGTGGTGATGGCTCCAATGTGTCCACAAACAACATTCACACAATGGGCCAAGTCGCTTCTTGGACAATGATCTAAGGCTCCTGAGTTACTGATGAGATTACTGGAATGCTGGACACTTTACAAATAAAACTAGCATACATAAACTGACGAGCAAGCACAGTATTAATAGAACACAGCCAGCAAATCGCTAATAAAACACAATAATAATTTTGATGGAAGCGGTGCCTCGTGCTGGAAAAGTATCATAGTATTTAGGAAGTGGGCAGCTCCTTACAACCTCCATATTGGAGGATATGCATTAAATTGCCAGGGTGCTCCGGCCATTACCCAGGGACACTTTTGATGGCGCGCGGTCCCTTTAAGAAGAGTGAAGCGCGCGCGCACCCTAAGCACAGTGCCCGGGGATCTACGCACCATGCGCTCACCCCGGACAGTGACAGCATGATGGGTGGATGCCGGAGTGGGACCCTCCGGCCAAGGGCCGTGGTGATAAGGGGATAGGAGGAAGAGACACCAGCGCTACAATTGATAAGAATAAATAACCATAAAAATGCAACACAGCGGACCCAATCTCTATACTTTCCACATAACTTTGCTGAACATTGCTCTTGGGGTGACCTGCATTTGTTAGGTTTTAACTTTGGAGGATTTAGCATGTGACCATAATTGTTTTTGTAATTGCCTTTAGTTGTATGTATTGCCAGTGAGCAGCATTATTGATGGCCACTCACAGGCATCATGTGACCCCCGACTGCAGCTGGCTCTGACATCCGCTGATGTCAATTCAAGTTCCGGCTGCAGCAGGGCATGACTCAGTGCTGTGCTCCCCGGTGAGTGATGGACTGTGGACGGGGTTACCCTGTGCATCAGCCCCAGCATCCTCCACGCGCTTTCCCTCTCCTCATTCATTGTGAATGCGCACGGTGTATGCTGGGTTTGACCCGTGGGGTAACCCCACCCACAACCCAGCATCCACCATGGGGACCACGTCACTGATGTCACACCTCACTTGACGTGACATCAGTGAAGGAAAAAGCCATCTGCCACCAGGGGTCATGGGATGCCTGTGAGCGGCCAGCGATAGCACCACTCACAGACAATACATACAACTAAAGGTAATTACAAAAACACTTATGGGCACATGCTAAATACATTGGGGCAATTGAAAGCACAGCATTGTGTTAATTAAGGATAATGTCCTGTCACAGCTGCGGGCTCACGCTGTCATCTGACAGTATGGGAACTGCAGCCCTCTGACCCGTGGTATTAATCTTACCACCGATCAGAAGCTGTGTTTGTCGTGCTGTCATGCACATAACAGAAAGGCAAACACTCGATGTTCAGGGCCCCATTCCCACGCTGTCACCTGACAGCATGAAAGACACAGCACTCTGACAGATGGTATTACTCTTACCACCGATCAGAGCTGACGGGGTTTCTTGCGAGGAATACTCGGTGTTCGGTGTTCAGGGTGCCGAACCTGAACAGTAACACGGACTTCCTGATGAAGTCCGTGTTCGGGGTCCGTGCCCCAACAGCAGGTGTTCGGTATGGACCTTGAACTTTACTGTTTGGGTCCGCCCATCTGTACTAATGATGTGAACAGAACTTGAGTAATTTTTTTTTTAATTCGTAGGTCACAGCAAATGTGAACAATTTGCAATTTAATTTGCAAGAATGACCAAAAAAAATGCCCACCACCATTTAACACATTGTGGAATATTGCATGAGTCACAGAAAGCTGAAATGACGTAAAGTGTAAACACATGAGCTTCTCCATTATGCTTTGCAGCTTTGACATGGCGTGGTATGACGTCACTATGATATCCTATATAAAGGCCTATGCTGGGAATACTGCAGCCATTTTAGGGACATTTAGGATAGAGAGATTATATCAGAGCTCTTAAATCAATTAAAAAGAAGACAGAGAAAGCCCTAAAATATTGGATGCATACTCCAAACAATAATGCTTTGTGCAACTAAAAAAAGAGGAAGATGAATGTAGAAATTATTTATTTTACTCACTTATATAGCACCACTAATTAAACAGCGCTTCACAGAAAATAATGGCACTGTCCCCATTGGGGCTCACAATCTAAATTCCCTATCAGTACTGTAGGTCCTTGGAGTGTGGAAAGAAACTGGAGGAAACCCATGCAAACACAGGGAGAACATATAATCTCCTTGCAGATGTTGTTCTTGGTGAGATTTGAACCCAGTACCCAAGCGCTGCAAGGCTCCAGTGCTAACCACGGAGCCACCATGCTACAAATAATAAAGAGAAACAGATGATAGAGGGGAGGGGAAAGATAGGGAGATGCCAACAACAGTGACCACATCAGTGTGCTTGATTAGTGATATGGTATAGCTGATATTTTTTTCTTCATCCATAATGCAATATAAAAGAGCAGAAAAAAAATCTGAAATCAATGTCAGTCAAAGAGGTTGGATACAGTCCTAGGAGTGTTCAAAATGTACATACATCTTTTATCGGTCGACCATGACAGCACCACGAGAGAGGGAATCCGCCCACCAAGGACAGGAAACCTACAGGCTTAAAAGGGGGCGGCCCTCCCTCTCGCCTCAGTTTGGTTTCCTGTCCTTGATGGAGGAAGCCGGTCGCAGGCGAAAGAACGTGGATGGCGACAAATGTCGATCCTGCGCCCCTGTCTGGGGACGGCAGCTCCAGCGTTGGCCTATGCTCGTGCGCCCCTATATGGGAGAGGCACAGCATCCTGAGCACTGGGGGTTCCTTTTGCAGTGGGGCTGTGCAACTGTCTGGGGTGGCATCTCCTTTTCAGCCTCAAGCCAGGTGCGCCTCCCGTGGGAGTGTAGGCCCTGGCTGAGCCCCAAAAGTGCGGTGGGGTCTGAATCCCGAGTGGGGGTGACAGCCCACCATCACCCTCCGTAAGTATGGGGAGGGGGGGCGAGGGCCAAGGTGATTGTGTCCCCTCGCCCTGCCCTGGGTGAATGCAGCGCGGTGCATCGCTAAAGCGCGGCTTACCTGAGGGAGCGCTGACAGCATGCGTCCTCGCGCGAAGCTCGTGCGGCGCGTACTTCCCGGTTTCGGTAAGTCGCGGCCCGATGACGTCACCGCGACTCGGCGATCATGAGCCGGTGTCAAAAGAGCGCGAAATTCAAAAAAAAAAAAAATGGAAAAAGTGTGCTGATGCGCTGCTAGAGGGGAGGAGTCAATACCTATTTAAACTATCAGGTAACATGGCTCAGTGCTTCCCAAAGCTTCATTCTTTCTTTATGGAGTCTGAAGGTGTCCAGTTGCAGCAGCAGCAGGTGGAGCAGCCGCCATCTTCACCATCTCAGCGGCTGTCTGGGGAGCCCCAAAAAACGCATCGAGCACGTGGTTCTTGTAGCCGGTCCTCAGGAAAACGGAGCTCGGGGTCTAGGTCTGGTTACCATACCTCTGGTAGAAAGGACGAATCTGCAGCCTCTAGGGAAGTTCCCCCGGCTGAGAAGGGTCCTTCCTCCAATCCGGTACCAGCTGTTTTTTCTTCCTGATCCGACTGGGTAAGTGATCTTCGAGTAAGTTCACTTAGTAATATGGTATCCCTTCTCCCCTTCTAAATTTTTACAGGGGAAGAAATGTACCACCAAGGCAAGGCATATACAGTGTGCGCTATGCAAGTCTCTTCTTCCTGACGGATACCCTAAAAAGCTATGTCAGTTATGCATAAACCAGACACTGGCAGAAGAGGGTCCTGATCTAACTTCTGGTTTAAAAACCTTAGTTAAAACAGAGATTCACAAGGTCCTCTCCAAGAGAGTTAAAGAGAAAGTGAACTCGGACTGTGAGATCCCCTTAGTCTTGGATGACCCCCTATCCTCTCCCTATGAGTTGGATTCAGATAGTGCAGCCTTTTCCTCAGCTTCCTCCTCTGATAGTGGTGTGGGACAAAATTGCTTCCCCCTTGGTGAAGTGGACGGATTGATTAAAATGGTTCGGTCCACTATGGGCATCACAGAGGGCAGGCAGGAGAAGTCAGTCGAGGACGTTATGTTCGGGGTGCTGGGTCAAAGGAAGAGAAGGAGTTTTCCGTTGAACGAAAAGATTCAGGCTTAATCCTTAGTGAATGGAAAAAAACTGGAAAGGAAGGGCGCTCTACCTCCATTCTTCAAAAGAAAGTACCCCTTTGAGGAATCGGCCTCTTCCTTCTGGGAAAAAGCCCCCAAGATAGATGTGGCCATTTCCAAAGCCTCTAAGAGTTCCTCCCTTCCGTTTGATGATATGGGAGCTCTTAAAGACCCCCTGGATAGAAAGGCTGATTCTTTCCTTAGAGGGACCTGGGAGACTTCGGCGGGAGCCCTAAAACCCACGGTGGCAGCTACCTGTACCGCCAGTTCCCTTATGATCTGGCTGGACCTGCTTGAAGCCCATCTTAAAAACAATACCCCCAGAAAGGAAATCTTGGCGGACATGTCTCTTCTTCAGGGGGCGACATCCTTTCTAGCGGACGCATCGGCAGATTCTGTCAGATTAGCAGCATGGTCGGCCGCCATGTCTAACTCGGCCCGGAGAGCCTTGTGGCTAAAATGTTGGCCGGGGGACATTCATGCGAGGACAAGACTCTGCACTATCCCTTGTGAAGGGGGACATCTTTTTGGGTCTGTTCTGGATGAGCTACTCGATAGAGCAAGTGACACAAAAAGAGGCTTTCCTAACCTATCTGCCCCCACGTACAAACGTCCTTTTCAGAAAAGAAGGTTTCTACGTAATAAACGCTAGAAGGGTCAGGATAAATGGGAAGACCGTAGACCGAAAGGTAAAGGGCTTCTGTTCGGATCCTCTTCTGCTTGCCAAGGCCCCCGAAAACCGAGCCAATGACTCGCAGCCCAGGTAGGGGAGAGGTTATTGGGCTTCTTATCTGCCTGGACAAATATTTCTTCTAATAATTGGATCCTTGGTCTGGTAGGTTCCGGCCTGAGACTCTACTTTCAGCGAGTCCCTCGTGGGAGGTTCGTCCTGACCACAAACCGGTCCTCAACACGGGAGCAGATGGCCCTACAAGTGGAGGTCCTGAATCTGGTCCATAAGGCCGTCTTAGTGGAGGTCCTGATAGCAGAAAAGGGACTGGGGTTCTACTCACTGTTATTTTTGGTCACTAAACCTGACGGATCCTTTAGGTGTATTATTAACCTTAAGGCACTGAATAAATTTTTGTTAATTCCCACCTTTAACATGGAGTCCATTAAGTCTACTATAAAACTATTGTTTTCAGGCTGTCACATGGTAGCTTTGGATCTAAAGGACGCATATTACCATATACCTATACACAGAAGCTTCCAAAAATACCTTAAAGTGGCCTTGGTCATAGGGGATGAAATCAAACATTTCCAAATTGCAGCTTTGCCATTTGGTCTCGCTATAGCCCCTAGAGTATTTACGAAGGTGATAGCGGAGGTGATGGCTCATGTACGGGAACATAATGTGTTAATTATCCCTTACTTAGATGATTTTTTGATCATTGGGGACTCAGTCTCTCATTGTGTCTCCCATCTTAAATTGGTCTCCTCTATTCTGGAAGGCCTGGGCTGGATTCTAAATCTGGAGAAATCCAGGGTAGTCCCTTCAAGAGTACAGCAGTTCCTAGGTATCATGCTAGACTCAGACCTCCAGATGTGTTTCCTTCCAGAAGCCAAAAAACAGAAGGTCAAAAGGCTGGTGGAAGGAGCTCTTGCGAACCCGGTCATGTCCCTTAGGGCTGCAATGTCCTTACTTGGTACCCTAATATCTTGTCTGCCGGGGGTAATTTGGGCACAATACCACTCCAGAGTTTTACAGTGGGACGTCCTACAGAATGAGGTCTCGTTACGTGGGCGCTTGGAAAGACGGATGATCTTATCTCCTCGGTCTATTGACTCTCTACGGTGGTGGGTGAATTTAGAAAACTTATCTCAAGGAGTTCCCAGGGTGGTCAGAATATCTGAAATAATTACAACTGACGCAAGTCTACATGGATGGGGAGCTCACTTGGGGGATATGATTGCCCAGGGGTTCTGGTCGGACGCTGAGAGAGCTCTTTCCTCTAATAACAGGTAACTACTGGCAGTTTCTTACCATTCCTTCACAATAAGAACATTAGGATCCAGTCCGATAATAATATAGCAGTAGCTTATATTAACCATCAGGGGGGTACTCGTGCTGGATCGCTAATGAGAGTGGCGGATCATCTCTTTCAGATCTCGGAACGCCATCTCCTCTCTTTGACAGCCCTCCACATCAAAGGGAAAGAAAATTCAAAGGCAGACTTCTTAAGCCGTCATTTTTTAAGGCAAGGCGAATGGGAACTAAAACAGGCCATTTTTTCCCTATTAGTCCAGAAATTGGGTCTTCCGGTGGTGGATCTCTTCGCCACAAAGCAAAACCGTAAGACGAAGGTTTTTTGCTCCCTAGATCTGAGAGAAAGGCCCCTGACTGTAGACGCTCTCCAAATCCCTTGGAACTTCAGTCTGGCCTATGCCTTCCCACCGTTAAACCTTCTGCCTATGGTGCTAAGAAAGATCAGAGAGGACAAGGCAAGGGTCCTCTTGATCGCCCCCTTTTGGCCCAAAAGACCCTGGTTCTCATGCCTGAGGAACATGTCCATCTCAGACCCTTGGGTCCTGCCCGAAGTTCCGGATCTCCTCAGCCAGGGTCCAGTGCTCCGTCCGCGAGCTCCGGGCCTCCACTTGACGGCGTGGAATTTGAGAGGTCCCTGCTAGAACTAAAAGGGTTTTCCCAGAATCTAGTATCTACTTTATTACGTAGTAGAAAGCCTGTCACTACCAAAATTTATGCAAAAATTTGGAACAAGTTTTTATCCTTTTCTAAATCTTCAGTGGATAAGAGAGCGCCAATTGGTAAGATTTTAGAGTTCCTACAAAGGGGCTTCGAGCTGGGGTTAGCAACGAGCACCTTCAAGGTCCAAGTGTCGGCACTAGGTGCTCTCTATAACTGTGTCCTCGCAGAAAACTATTGGATTTCCCGCTTTATAAAAGCAGTAGGTAGATCCAGGCCGGTTACCAAAACTAATGTCGTTCCATGGGACCCAAACCTGGTTCTGAAAGCGTTAGCTGGGTCACCCTTTGAGCCGATAGATTCTGTATCCCTGAGATCTATTACCCTCAAAACAGCGCTTCTTGTAGCCCTAACATCTGCTAGGAGGATTGGTGATTTTCAGGCTCTGTCCTCTGGCCCTCCCTTCACCCAGGTCCTGGACGACTGAATAATTCTTAGAGCAGATCCAGCATACTTGCCTAAGGTAGCTTCCCGGTTTCATAGACTTCAGGAAGTAATATTACCCTCTTTTTGCCCGAACCCTAGTAATCAGAGAGAAGCAGATTTCCATGCTTTAGATGTGAGAAGGTGTGTGGTTAGGTACCTTGCTGTCACTCAGCCCTTTAGGAGAGATAGTTCCTTGTTTATCTCCAATCAGGGGGTTAGGAAGGGGCTTAAGGTCTCTAGATCCACCATAGCTAGATGGATAAGGGAGGCCATTACGCTAGCCTATGTATCCAGTGGAGTGGAAGCACCGCGTGGCCTGAAAGCTCACTCTACCCGGGCGGTGGCAACCTCATGGGCAGAGAGGTCTGGCGTCTCGATGGAGGACATATGTAAGGCAGCTACCTGGTCTTCTCCATCTACCTTCTATAAGCACTATAGACTAGATCTGGGTGCTTCGTCTGACCTCACATTTGGGAGAAAGGTGCTCCAAGCGGTGGTCCCTCCCTAGAATCTTCATCTCTTCAATTCTCTCGTGGTGCTGCCATGGTCGACCGATAAAGAGATTAGTTACTTACCGGTAATGGGATTTCTCAGAGACCATGACAGCACCCTTATATTCCCTCCCTTCACCCCTTTTTGGGAGCACTTCTTATCTGTTTTCATTCTTTATTCTCACACATTGGTGTTGTAAGAAAATGTATATACTGTTTGTTTCATGATTATGTTGCTATGTCTACTAACCGGGCGGTCCTCTCAATACTCTGTAATCCAAACTGAGGTGAGAGGGAGGGCCACCCCCTTTTAAGCCTGTAGGTTTCCTGTCCTTGGTGGGCAGATTCCCTCTCTCGTGGGGCTGTCATGGTCTCCAAGAAATCCCATTACCGGTAAGTAACTAATCTTTTTCAGAACAATTTGAGCCTCTGGGTTACTGTGATTTGTGTGAAATAGATTGGCTGCAAATCAATTTACAAAAAAAATGTAATATGAAGAATTCAAACATCAAGAGATTCTATCATGTCAGTAATTACCGTATATACTCGAGTATAAGCAGAGTTTTTCAGCACATTTTTTGTGCTGAAAAAGCCCCCCTCGGCTTATACTCGAGTATATACCCGAGTATATAGAGGTTCTGTTGGTGGTTTGTAGCAGCATAGGAGTGGGGCACACTCGGTAGCCGCTGCTGCAGCTACCACGTGTGCCCGCTGCTAAAGGAAAATTAATATTCCCTCTTCTCCATACCCATGGGCGTGGAGAAGATGGAATATTCATTCTCTTTGGTAGGGTGCACGGAGGAGCTCGGAGCCGTGGCTCCTGCTGACCTTGCCCACTACTTTAGTGAATGCATATTCACTCTTCTCCACGCCCATAGTCCCAGCGTGGAGAAGAATGAATGTGCCGGCAGCAGCAGAAACTCACATCAGTGTCTGAGAGCACGCGCGGCGCTTCAAATGCTGACATGAGCTGCAGCAGACAGGATGCAGCGCTGGAGCAGAGGTGAGGAAGGAAGGTGAGTATAAGTGTTTATTTTTTTTAAGTGTGCTGTGATGGGACCACACATACCAGGCTTGGGGGATGAAGATGCCATACATACCAGGATAAGGGGATGAGGAGGCCAGACATACCAGGATTAGGGGATGACGAGGCCATGCATACTGGGATTAGGGGATGAGAAGGCCATGCATACAAGGATTGGGGGATGAGGAGGCCACACATACCAGGATTAGTGGATGAGGAGGCCATGCATACCAGGATTAGGGGATGAGGAGGCCACACATATCAGGATTAGGGGATGAGGAGGCCATGCATACCAGCATTGGGGGATGAGGAGGCCATGGATACCAGGATTGGGGGATGAGGAGCCCATGCATACCAGGATTAGAGGATGAGCTGGCCATGCATACCAGGATTGGGGGATGAGGAGGCCATGCATACCAATATTGAGGGATGAGGAGGCCATACATACCAGGATTAGAGGATGAGGTGGCCATGCATACCAGGATTGTGGGATGAGGAGCCCATACATACCAGGATTGGGGGATGAGGGGTTCTATGCATACCAGTATTGGGGGGATGAGGGATCCATGCATACCAGGATTGGGGCATGAGGGATCCTATGCATACCAGGATTGTGGGATGAGGGGTCCTATGCATACCAGGATTGTGGGATGACGGGTCCTATGCATACCATGATTGGGGATGAGTGGACAATACTTACCAGGATGGGGAAATTTACCAGTAGCTGCTGCATTTCTGACCCTAGGCTTATACTCGAGTCAATAAGATTTCCCAGTTTTTTGTGGTAAAATTCTGTACCTCGGCTTATACTCGAGTATATACGGTACTAATTTCATTACTTAATCACATTTTAAAAATGACTCATGCGTTTGAGTGTTTTACATATTTACTAATATATTTACATGATTGCTACTGCCTTTACTCTGGTGATGTCACCTGTCTTCTACCACATAATCAATTTTTTTTAAGCATATGCTTAATACATATGATAAATAATGTGATTAGTGATGAGCGAGCATGCTCACTACTGCTCGATGCTCGCCCGAGCATCTCACTGCTCGAGATGCTCGGCGCTCGCCAAGTATTTCCGGGGTTGCTCAGCGGGAGCTCGGGTCCCCTCCCTGTATGTTTGGCGCTCTTTAAAGAGCCAATCAACATGCAGGGATTGCCTGCCACTCATTTTAATGCCGCAGCCATGGTGGTTCTGGCATTACAGTGATTGGATGGCGGCACAGCGTGATCAGGTTTATATCAGACCTGGACCTGCTGTGCTTGTCACAGTCACTCCGGAATAAGGCAGAGTAGGGAGAGGTGCTGCTGCGTCAGGGAGAGATTTGCTTGTGTATTTGGTAGTGTAGGGAGAAAAAACATATATTACACATATCCATCTTAACAAACATTCCTTTTGAGGACTAACTAATCCATCTGCAGAGACATCTGGCAGACAGTGTATATAGACATGCAGGCAGGGTATATAGCAGACTGCAGTGCATATAGCACAAGAGGCTCCATTCCAATTCTGCCTTCTGCTGCTGTTAGATATTTCTAAATAAAGGCCTAGGTCTCAGGGGCCAGGAATACTTTTTTTTGGATCTTAATCCTCATTATTTGCTTAAAAAGTAATCCAGGGAACACCGTTTTTCTGCGCCATTTGCTTGTAGGCACTGCAGAATACAGCCAGGTCCTTTCCATATTACGGCGCTAGAAATCCAGTTATTTAAAACTGTGTTTTCTCTGTCACACGGATCACATATAAGTTTTTTGAAAATACTGCCATTTTTGGCCTCCATTCCAATTTTTTTTCACTCTGTCAGCGACAATTCTGACACTGGTTTGCTGTTCATACTGGTTACCTACAAGCCAGGTACTTAAAACTCTGTTTTCTCTGTCACACAGATCACATATACGTTGTCAGAAAATACTGCCATTTCTGGCCTCCATTAAAAATTTTCTTTAGTGTGTCAGCGAAGCAATTCACACCAATTTGCTGTTCAAACTAGTTACCTACTGGCCAGGTATTTAAAACTCTGTTTTCTCCATCACACGGATCACATATACGTTGTCAGAAAATACTGCCATTTCTGGCCTCCATTAAAAATTTCCTTTAGTGTGTCAGTGAAGCAATTCACACCAGTTTGCTGTTCAAACTAGCTACCTACAGGCCAGGTATTTAAAACTTTGTTTTCTTCGTCACACGGATCACATATACGTTGTCAGAAAATGCTGCCATTTCTGGCCTCCATTAAAAATTTCTTTCAGTGTGTCAGTGAAGCAATTTACACCAGTTTGCTGTTCAAACTAGTTACCTACAGGCCAGGTATTTAAAAATCTGTTTTCTCTGTAACACGGATCATATATATACGTTGTCAGAAAATACTGCCTTTTCTGGCCTCCATTGAATAATTTCTTTCAGTGTGTCAGTGAAGCAATTCACACCAGTTTGCTGTTCAAACTAGTTACCTACAGGCCAAGTATTTAAAACTCTGTTTTCTCCATCACATGGATCACATATAAGTTCTCTCCAAACTCAGTAGTTTGTAGTGAGCGTGGAAGATACTGTCCTCAATTTAAAATGGGCAAGGCATGTGGCAAGGGACGGGGAACTGGATGTGATGGTGATGGTGTATGCATAGGCTGAGGACAAGGCCGTTGGCAAGCTGAAATTGTGCCACAACAAACACACACATCTTCTCACCCGACCTTCCTGTCCCAATTCCTAGGGGACCGCAGCACACCACTATTGAACCCAGAGCAGTGTCAAAAGGTTGTTGGTTGGATAGCAGAAAATGATTCCAGTCATTTAGCCACCACCACCATCACCATCCTGTCTTCCACATTCTCAAGTCTCAGTAGCCGTGAGTCTGGAATGCACATTCCTCCCCCTAATGCTCCTTCCTCCCACCATGCCGAGTGCCCGGAGATAACGGATCCCACACTTGGACACTCTGAAGAGCTGTTCACTTTTTCATTTAAAGATTCGGGCCTCTCGCCCGGTCCACTTGAAGCGGGGCAAGAGGAGATTGCGTGTAGCGATGCCAAAATATTTGAGCAGCCACGGTCACACGAAGGCGACGGTGGGAAAGTGTCACAAGAGGTGGACGATGATGAGACACAATTGTCAGAAAGTCACGAGGAGGACCAGGGTGCAGAAGTGGAAGACGAGGTGGTGGATGATATAGTAACTGACCCAACCTGGCAGGAGGACATGCAGAGTGAGGACAGCAGCACACAGGGGTTGGGAGGCCAAGCACCCCAACAGGCAGGAAGAAGCAGTGCGTTGGCCGCAGACAGAAGGAATGCAACCGTTCCCCGTAATACCAACACAAAGGAAGTTTCCAGTACAACTGTTAGGTCTTCCCGAGTCTGGTTGTTTTTTAAAGACTCTGACGATAACCCCAAAAAGGCCATTTGTACCACCTGCCAGGCCAGCATCAGCAGGGGAGGCGAAACGACCAGACTGTGCACCACCAGCATGATTAGGCACATGGCAGCAAAGCACCCGACTTTGTGGGCAGAACCCCAGGGACCAGGAACAGTGTCTGCAGGTGGCACCATTGCTTCTTCCGCTATTGTGCATGCAAGCCAATCCCCTGTCCATGGTGCATAGGAAGATGCCTCCCGCCTTGCACCTGTCATTGCGCACTCTCAAGTAGCAGCATCAGGAAGCATGTCCATGTCCTTGTCCCAGCGCAGCGTTCAGTAGTCCATACCCCAGTCCTTGGAACACAAGCGCAAATATGCAGCCAACGCCCCACAGGCCACATTACTAAATTCTCACATTTCACGACTGCTTGCGCTTGAAATGTTGCCTTTTAGGCTCGTGAAGATGGAAGCACTCCACAACCTGATGGCAGTGTCCATCCCTCGGTACTCATTCCCCAGCTGCCACTATTTCTCCCGGTGTGCCATCCCCGCATTACAAAAGCAACTGTCCCAAAACATTCGCCGTGCTCTCAACAAAGCAGTTACCGGGAAAGTCCAACTAACCACGGACAAGTGGGCAAGTGCTTGGGGGCAGGGACGGTACATCTCACTGACGGCACACTGGGTTAGCATAGTGTAAGCCGGGACCCAGTCAGACCTTAGAACAGAACATGTCCTCCCGACGCCAAGGATTGCGGGCCCTAGGTGAATCAGGGTTGCCCCCACGGTCTACAGTTCCTACACCACATCTTCCACAGCCTCCTCCTCCTCTTCAGCCTCCATCTCCGAAATGACCACATCAGTCACAAACTGGAAGCACTGCAGCACTGCCTCGGCCAAGCGGCAACAGGCTGTGCTGAAGATAATATGCTTAGGTGACAAACCACACAATGCTGAAGTGTTGTGGACAGCTCTGAAAGAGCAGGCAGATCTGTGGCTCACACCACTGAACCTACAGCCAGGCATGGTCGTGTGTGACATTAGCCGGAACCTGGTGGTGGCTCTGAGGCGAGGCGAGTTCACACACGTACTATGCCTGGCCCATGTGATTAAACTCGTGGTTCAGCGATTTCTCAAATCCTACCCGGAGCTGCAAGATCTGCTTGTTAAAGTAGGCCACCTGTGTGCCCATTTTAGAAAGTCAGTTACAGCTTCCACCTTCCTTGCTGTTTTTCAGCAGTCTTTGCAGCTTCCGGCTCACAGACTGGTGTGTGATGTCCCACGCGTTGGAACTCTACACTGCAGATGTTGGGAAGGATTTGTGAGCAGAAGAGGGCAGTTGTTGAGTACCAGCATCAACAAGTCCGTCGATATTCAGTTCAGGCTCCACACATAAGACCTCAGGAGTGGACATGGATGTCAGACATATGTACCATCCTCCAAAACTTTGAGGACTCCACCAAGATGGTGAACGGCGATGATGCCATAATTAGCATCACCATCCCGCTTCTTTGTCTTCTGAAACGCTCTCTGGTCACAATCAAAGAGGATGCATTGCAGGCGGAGCACGATGAGATGAAGCAAGGAACCATACAGGGTGATTACACACAGCCCAGCCTCATCTCATCCCAATGTGGATTGGGTGACAATGAGGAAGAGGAGGAGGAGGATGGACAGGAGCTAGTTTCATGCACTATAGACGGTACTACCTGCACAGCTGTCATACTGTATGTTCAGCGTGGATGGCCAGAGGACAGAGAGGAGGAGGAGGAGGAGGAGAGCATGGTCAGTCATCCTCTTGGTGAGGACACAGAAGTCTTGCCTGTTAGTAGTCTGGCATGCATGACTGAGTTTATGTTATGCTGCCTTTGCCATGACCATCGTGTTCTCAAAATTTTGGATGACAGTCATTACTGGTTGGTGACACTTCTACACCACGCTACAGGGAGAACTTTATATCTCTTATTCCTGAGGCGGACAGGTCTACTAAAATGGGGCTGTACCAGAAGGCCTTTGTTGCAAAATTATTAAAAAAAATCCCATCTGAAAACGCTGGCGACAGAGGAGGCGCACTTCGTTGGACAATCAAGGAGTACAGGCAAGAGAGAAACAACTTCAATACAGCAGAGGCAGGGGAACACTGTCAAAGTTCTGGGAGAGTTTTCTCAGCCTCTCCCATCGCACAAGCCCTGAGGCGTGGGGTACTCTTACAAGGAGTGCAAAGTTTGGGAAGATGCTGAGGGAGCACCTTGCCGAACGTACCAACCGTGATTCCTCTGTGCCTTATAATTATTGGGTATCCAAGCTGGATACGTGGTGTTAACTGGCTTTCTATGTCTTTGAGGTCCTAGCCTGCCCTGCCGCCAGCGTTTTATCAGAGCGGGTTTTTAGTGCCACCGGTGAATTTATAACTGATAAGTGCATCCGCCTGTCAACTGAAAATGCTGACAGGCAGACTCTTATAAAAATGAACAAGGGCTGGATTGGGCCAGCCTTCTCAACACCACTGAATGATTGCAGCGTAACATAAACTCAAATCCAGTGTCTTTTCTAGGAAGGTGTATTCCCATGCACTTTTTCACACCCAGACATGGGTATACGCTTCCTGATTTTGGCTATTTCCTCTTGTCCTCCTCCTTCTCCTTATCCTCCACCACCATATCACCAGGGTGACCGTGGTCCATGATGCAACACCCACATAATTTCTTTAAAGGGTGTTTATGATGCCCGTAAAAAATTTTTTTTATACAGTATGTTCATGCATACCCCCCAGGGGTAAATGTTTGTCAGCCCATACACTCAGTGCATGGGCATTACAAGTATAAGAGGCCCGCTCCTTTCTAATGGGAACATTTTTTTATGAGGCCCTCCTCCACGTCTATTCCAAGGGGCATTAAAGTGCCTCCAGATTTTTGGCAGCCCTTGCATTCACTGCATAGGCCAACATTATGGGAGACTCTCTCCTTTCTAATGGGAATTTGTCATTACTGTGGCCCTGCTCTATGTCTCTTTAAATTGTTAGTGAGGTTTTTCCTAAATTTGGTCAGCCGTTGAACTCACTGCATACCCTATAACTGTATAGCAGACTCTCTCCTTTCTAATGGGAATTTGTCATTACTGTTGCTCTGCTCCATGGCTCTTTAAATTGTTAGTGGGGTTTTTCCTAAATGTGGTCAGCCGTTGGACTCACTGCATACCCTATAACTGTATAGCAGACCCTTTCCTTTCTAATGGGAACATGTCGTACTTGTTACTGTGGCCCTGCTCTATGTGTCTTTAAATTTTTAGTGGGGTTTTTCCTAAATTTGGTCAGCCGTTGGACTCACTGCATACCCTATAACTGTATAGCAGACTCTCTTCTTTCTAAAGGGAACATGTCATACTCGTTACTGTGGCCCTGCTCTATGTGTCTTCAGAGTCCCTCCATCATAAATGAAACAGTATGTGTCTGATGTTGTGTCACACACCACATTGCCAGATAAGGTTGTAAAATGTTAAAATGACATTTCCCAGTGAATGCATTTGCCTTAAAATAAAGCTTAATAAAAAAAACAGTAGGATTTTTCTTTAGTATAAAAACAGTTGCCAATGTAACTTCAATGTAATCACATTGTTCAGCTCTTGCACCTCCTCCTGCATCTTCGAAATGACCACATCAGTCACAAGCTGAAAGCACTGCAGCACTGCCGTGGCCAAGCGGCAACACACCGTGCTGAAGAAAACATGTTTAATGCTTAGGTGACAAACCGCCCAGCGCTGCAGAGTTGTTGAAAGCTGTAACACAGAAGCTTGATCTGTGGCTCTTACCGCTGAACATACTGCCAGGCATGGTCGTGTGTGACAATGGGCGGAAGTTTGTGACCGAGAAATGACAGCCAGAGTAGATACTGTTTCCCTCTATGCCAGTCCTTTCACCGAGCTAAAGAAAATGGCTGTGGTGAAATACAACTCCCACTGAGAAGCTGTTTCGGATTGAAAAACATTGGGCCCACCAGAGGATTTGATTCTGAGGGCTAACCTTTCTCCCCCTCTCAAGAGCCCCATAGCAGCTGCAAAGTTAGCGCTATTATGAACTCTCCTGATGCAGAAGCCAGGGCACACCAGAGGATTCTCTGGTGGGTCCCTCCATCCCTGCCGAGATGCAGTCCTGGCTAAGAAAAGTGTGTGGGAAGGTTCCCGGAAACTCTATGGCTGCTTTTTTACTGAGGTGGAAACCCACGCAAACATGTCGAGAACATACAAAGTCCTTGCTGATGTTGTCCTTGCTGGGATTTGAACCCAGGATCCCAGCTATGCAAGGCTTCAGTGCTAACCACTGATCCAACGTGCTGCCGTTCACCCTCTAATATCTAACAGGCTTGAGAAACTTGCACCTACTGCCACTCTATCTTCAGCTCCTTTGTGATAAACTAATGTATTTGGGCAGCCACTCAGTCTACCAAATAAAATTCCAGAGAAGGAAATTGGGGATGGCTTCGCTACTGTTACTGAGGGCAGTGCTAATACCATGTCAACGTACCTGTGCTTGCATTGCAAGCAAAAGAAAACTAAGTAGATGGTGGCCTCTATCATCATCATTGCCTCACCTCGGCACTATGAACTCTCCTGATGGATAAGCCAGGGCCCACAGGAGGAGTCTCAGATTTTCTGGTGGGTCCGTCCAACCCTGCCGAGAACCAGCCCTGGCTAAGAAAAGTGTGGGGGAAGGTTCCTGGACACTCTATGGCTGTTTTTTTTAATGTGGATCGGACGTGCTTATGCATGTTTTTTCTCAAACCGGATTGCAGATCAGGCCATTGACCAACTCTGTAGTCATGAAATTAAGTGCGCAAAGAAAGATGTTTGTGTGCCAAAGCACCACCGAGAAGTGCAAGTTGATGTTGGATGGGCTGCCATTGCTTCTGCAAAAGCTGCTTTAGAGGACTTCCTGGGAGAATGACAGCTGGGTAGATATGGTTTCCCAAGTCCTTTAACCAAGATAAAGAATATGGCTGTGGTGAAATACAACTCAGAAAAAAAGGCTGTGGACTGGCTCCGTACCGTCCCTGGCCACATTCACCTGTCCACGTGTTTGTGGTTAGGCGGTCCTTCCAAGTAAGAGCACTGGGGAGGGCAGGGGTAATGTTGTGGGACCCGTGCTTGTGGAAGGCGGAGACGACACCGGGAGAAACAGTGGCGGCTGGGGATCGAGTATGGACACCCGGCCGCCGCCGGCATGAGGTTATGAAAAGCCACATTTCAAGTGCAAGCAGCTGTCAAAAATTTGGCAGTATAGTGGGTTGGTGGGTGGTTGGCTGCATACTTGCGCTTGCATTCCAAGGAATTGGGTAGGGACAACTGAACGCTGCACTGGGACAAGGACGTGGACAGTGATTGTTGCAAGTCTGCAACGGCAGGTGCATGGCAGGAGGCATCTTTGTATGCGCCAAGGATCACTTATGATGGGCACACTTTTAGGCAGTGACCTGGGAGTCCGAGATGCTTCCAGAGGTCTTCCCCATGCTGTTCCCATGTCTTTTCAGCACTGTATTCTTGTGTCTGATGATGTGTCACACACCACATGGCCATATAAGGTTGTAAAATGTTAAAATTAAATTTCCTGGTGAATGCATTTGTCTTGGTTGAAAGCAATGCAAAAGTGCAAAAACGGATCAAAAACGCTACGTGTGAACATAGCCCAGTTTGTGGAGAAGTATTTCTCTTTTTCATTATTTATTTTGCCTTATATACAAGTCATTATCCTGGAAAGGATGTTCCTTAACATATTTCCAAGGAAAATCCATTTTGGTTTCGTTTTTGTATGTTTTATCGTGAGTCCGTAAAAGTGGCGTAATGCTCTGACAACGTTGTTGGCAGCAGTGATCTGGGAGTCAGAGATGCTTCCAAGTGTCTTCCCCATGCTGTTCCCATGTCATTTGAGCACTGTTCCCATCGATTTGGGCAATTTTTAGGCCCTCTGCAGACCGCCGGGGGGGGCCGCCTGAATAATGCTCGAGTTTCCCATAGACTTACGGTACACTGTGCTCGATGTTCGGGTCAAGCACCCGAGTATTCCAATGTGCTCGACCCGAGCAAAGAGCACCTGAGCATTTTATTGCTCGCTCATCACTAAATATGATAAATAAAAGGTTTAACATTTTTGAATTTGTTGTCAGATATACCTGGTGCTGATTGTCCTCATATATGTTAGGATTCTGTAGGTATTGTGTTTTAAGGTACCATATACTATATATTTGGCACCTTATTCGGATTCTACTACTTACATCTGTTAGTGTTATTGACTTTTGCGTGCTTTCTACGATTTTTCCAGTCTTTAAATACTGTATTTTGCGGATTATAAGACGCACTTTTTTCTCCCAAAATTTGGGAGTAAAGTGGTGTTGCGTCTTATAATCTGAATGTAACTTAACGGGGGGGGGGGCAGGAATGGTAGAGCAGGGTCACAGGCAGCAGGGTTTCTGCTGCAGGAAGCTGGTGGTGGCAGAAGTGGGGCTATGCTGTGGGACCTGGGCTGGGAGGAGTGGGTGCCCCGGCGGTGCGAAGCTGCAGGCCCTGGACATTAAGAAAATGCCTGAGGAAGGAGCAGAGTCCCTGCTCTGCCCATTGATTTCCTGGTGGTGGACTTAATTAAAATGACCTCCAGAGGCGGCGCATGCACAGATTTAGATCTTAGCTCAAGGACAAGGACTCTGCTCCTGCCTCAGAAATTTTCTTGAAGCCCAGGGCCTTCAGCCTCGCTCTGCCGGCTCCTGCACTCCTGATGCTGCCGGCTTCCTGCAGCAGAGACGCTTCCTCCTGTGACTCCGTTCCACAGCCAACGCTCCCCCAGTAAGCTATCGTAAATTTGAACAATAACACAGACCCCCATTTTATAAAAACATTTTTTTCCTATTTTCATCCCCAAAATTTGGGATGTGTTTTATGGTCTTATAGTCCGCAAAATACAGTATCTACTAATAGATAAGTTACTTAATAATCAAGTTAAAAAAATGTTATTTATAATTATTTTATTTTCTATATAAGTTTCTATATAATTTAGGTAGAGAATGACGCTTACTGTCATCTTCGTGTGTAAATTGTGAACAATTGACTAAATTCTTTTATGCCTGATGAAGATGGCAAACAGCATTGAAACATGTTTCAAAAATTTGCAGGCTGGAGGATACATTGTGTTCATCACCTGGACTTTCTAAATCAGCAACACCCAATACTAAGCTTTTTCTTTTGTGCTGATAATTATTTGCATAATTTCAGGTATCACAAATAGAGATGAGCACATCAATCTTCAGAGGACTGAGTTCGAGTCAAATTTCCTGAGATTTGTGGTTTCCCACAAATTCAAACATTTTGAGATTTGTTTCATTGCTCACAAGAAAAAAAACTTGTAGGCTCCCCATAATATTTTGCACATATGACATCTAGCATATAATCATTCCTTATACAGTGGTGGTCAGTACTTAGACCATCAGAGATCAGAGATTTCCAGCAGAGCACAGTTTGTACCATATAGTAATTTTTCATCTATAGTGTCACTGAGTAAGTCTCTCTCTCTTGTTGAGTGCAAGTTCTTATGGTCAGCGATGGTTCTTTCTTGCCTGTAGAGTGTAAGCTCTTATGGTCAGCAGGGTCCTCTCTCTCCTGCAGAGTGTAAGTTCTTAAGGTTCACAAGGTCCTCTCTCTCTCTTCTGTAAAGTAAAGTGAAAACTCTAATGGTCAGCATATTTCACTTTCTCTCCTCTCCCCGATGTGTATTTTCTGAGCAATTACAAGTTTTTACAATTGATATTCAATTGTTTTTAGAAAACTTGTCAATTTGTGGTTGGCAAAGTTTAATTTCAAAAGATCGGTTCATGCCTAATCACAAATTTTTCTCAGAAGCTACTGTGCCTGACTCCTAGTGTACTGAGACCACCACCATGTACTGACCCACAGGGTTGTGTTTGCTTTACCAACACATCCCCTACCAAGTTCATTAGCTTTGCTGTTGGTTTGTAGCACCATCTGAGGGTAACAAACCTATTTTGAAGTTTTTGTACTAGGGTGTGTAGTGTTTCTTTTTTTCTTTCTTGAACTCGTCTTCCTAATATGCTATAAAACTTGTGCTATGTGAATTAGGCAGAAAAAATATCTCCCGCCACTTCTGTGTCACCCCTTTAACTAAAACATTAGTTAACTCAATTTCATTCCTTCACCTCCCCGAAATAGTGATAAATAATCAGCAGTAAAATGAAAACAATATTTAATATCTACAACTGCAATTCCCAGAAAATTCCATTTGCAGAGATGTTTTTCTCCGCAAATTTAATGTCCCTTATTATAATGTCCATTATTATGTTCTGGGGCTTTCCAGATTCTGCAGCATAATAAACTTAGAATGCAAGAAATAAAAAAATCTTTATTGTCTCAGTTTGATGAGTCGTTTTCAATCTCCAAAGTCACTGGGTCACTGGGAAAGTCTCTCTCTTCTACAGTGTGGAAGCACTTAGGGTGACCATGCTCATCCCTCTCTCTCTTATGTAGCATGTAAGCTCTTATAGTCAGAGGAATTCTTTCTCTTTTACCTGTAAAGTTTAAGCTTTTTTCGTCACTCTTTCTCTGCTCTCCCATATGTGTATTTTGCAATCGATAACAAGCTTTCCAGTATTGAGATTCATGCAAATTTATTTGCTGCAAATAGTTTTTTTTTTTTTTTTTGGGGGGGGGGGGGTTGATAAAGTTGGCAAATTTCAAAAGATTCACTCATCTCTAGTCATGTGTTCATTTACAACCACTATACCCATATATACTTTGTGCTAAAGAAATTGTAATCTGCATTGTTTAGCAAGTCTTGGACTTATGGTAGACTGACTGTAGGTCTATAGTTCTTTTGTCACCACTGTAAGAACTATCCTTACACCCATTGTAAATTTGAGCCTGTGCACCATTTTGCAGAATTCTATAATGTACAAATACATAATAACTACATTTTGAATTGAGTATTTTTAGTAGGAAGCAAATAAAGGAAAAAAAAAGTGACATAAGTTAAATAGCAAATATATATATTTTGTTTAAACATGTCCAATAAGATTAAATTTACTAATAGACGGTGTTTAAGAAAACAGTAATATTATTTTACAAAAATGGAGTTACCTTTGGAGACGTGACCTTGAGGATGTCAACATGTATCTTAAACCTTTGATAAAGAATAGTAAATTAAACTTCAGACAAATAATCTTCTACACAACATAGAGTAACAGTATTCTTTAAACTACTTTGCTTCAAGAGGCGTCAATAGGACATGAAGCGTTATCACATATTTTTGTTAACAACAAAGATTTTCAACATTTTTACAGCTTCTTTGATCACCTGCAAAAGATTTGATCTTCTATCCAGCTGAGAGCATTTTCAAAAGAAGTACAGATGTGGTTTCACTGGTTAAACAAAACAAGTGCTGAACATTACTATTTTATATCATTTTGTTTTCTTGTTAACGTCTCTATTTTTTATTTTTCCAACTCTAGAAAGGACAGCATCAGAATAACAACACAGCCCTGTTAAAAATTAAAGGTCATGGTGTTATTGTCAAATGGATCATCATAGACTGTTAGAAGTATTTATATATAGAGAGATTTTCTTATTGTCTGGATGAGAACATTGTTAGTGCTCTAGATTTTGAAGACCTGACATAATATTGGAATTTTTTGTGAATGAAAGTTAAAGTTTTATGCATAAAACTTCAAAAATAACCATAATATTCTATTCTAGTAAATCAGGAAAAGCCTACATATCTTTCAGATGCTTTGAGCGCGATATTCATAAATTAACTAAAACATTTCAAACAAAGATTCTGACAGTCAGATCCATTCTGAAAATCCTGAGGCCATATATAAATATTGCCACTTCTGTGAAAAGAGCTGTTCACTAGTGGCAACCCTTTATTAATCCTTTTTTCCTGAAGGTGGTTTGCACATTAATGACCAGGCTGATTTTTACAATTGTGACCAGTGTCACTTTATGAGGTAATAACTCTGGAACTCTTCAACAGATCCCCCTGGTTCTAAGACTATTTTTCCATGACATATTATACTTCATGAGAGTGGTAACATTTATTTGATAAGACTTTTGTTACTTTATGAAAAAATTGGAAATATGAAAAAATGTAGAAAATTTTGCAATTTTCAAACTTTGAATTTTCATACCCTTAAATCAGAGAGATATATCACACAAAATAGTTAATAAATGACATTTCCCACATGTCTACTTTACATCAGCAAAATTTTGGAACCAAATGTTTTTTTCGTTAGGAAGTTATAAGGGTTAAAAGTTGATCATTGATTTCTCATTTTTCAAGCAAAATTTACAAAACCATTTTTTTAGGGCCCACATAACATTTGAAGAGACTTTGAGGGGCCTTTATGACAGAAAATACCCAAAAGTGACACCATTCTTAAATCTGCACCCCTCAAGGTGCTCAAAACCACATTCAAGAAGTTTATTAACTCTTCAGGTGCTTCACAGGAATTTTTGGAATGTGGAAGAAAACAATTAACATTTAACTTTTTTTCACAAAAAATGTTATTTTAGACCCAATTTTTTTTATTTTCGTAAGGGTAACAGGAAAAAATGGACCACAAAATTGGTTGTGCAATTTCTCCTGAGCACACCAATGCCCCATATGTGGGGGAAAACCACTGTTTGGGTACATGGTAGGGCTCGGAAGGGAAGAAGTGCCATTTGACTTTTTGAATGTAAAATTTGCTTGAATAATTAGCCGATGATATGCCTAAAGAGTGGAAATCCCCCACAATTTACACCATTTTGGAAACTAGACCCCTCAGGGAACTTATCTAGATGTGTGGTGAGCTCCTTGAACCCCAAGATGCTCAACAGAAGTTTATAACATTGAGTCGTAAAGAATAAATTTTCACATTTTTCCAGCAAACTTGTTTTTCAGCCCCCAATTTTGCATTTTAATAAGAGTAACAGGGGAAATTCCACCAAACCATTTGTTGTGCAATTTCTCCTGAGTAAGCCAATACCCTATATGTGGGGGAAAACCACTGTTTGGGCGCATGGCAGGGTTTGGTAGTGAAGGAGTGTCATTTGACTTTTTGAATGAAAAATTTGCTTGAATAATTAGCGGACGCCATGTAGCGTTTGGAAAGCCCCTGATGTGCCTAAATAGTGGAAACTGTCCACAACTAACCCCACTTTGGAAACTAGACTCCTTAAGGAACTTCTCTAGATGTGTGGTGAGCACCCTGAACCCCCAGGTGCTTCACAAAAGTTTATAACGTAGAGCCGTGAAAATAAAAAATCTAACTTTTTCCACAAAAATGATCTTTTAGTGCCAAATTATTTTCTCAAGGGTAAAAGGAGAAAATGTACCTCAAATTGTTGTGCAATTTCTCCTGAGTATGCCGATACCCCATACGTGGGGAAAATACATTGTTTGGGCGCACGGCAGGGATCAGAAGGGAAGGAGCACTGTGTGAGTTTTTGAACATAAAATTGGCTGGAATCGAGAGCGGACGCCATGTCGCGTTTAGAGAGCCCCTGATGTGCCTAAACAGTGGAAACCCCCCACAAGTGACCCGATTTTGGAAATTAGACCCCTCATGGATTTTATCAAAGGGTATAGTGAACATTTTGAACCCAGAGGTACGACACAGAATTTGATAACATTAGGTCATCATATTGAATAAGTTATCATTAGTCTTGAGCGCAAGTGCTCACTATTTGAGTTTTCATTGGGTACTCGAGTATGCTGTTAGAACTCTCCTGTTGGTTTTTTTCTTGTTTGCTAGTCACATGACCTTTTTTGCCTATTTAATCCGGCTCCGCCCTTCTGGCCTTGCTGGACTTCATTGTAATTACTACTCTTGAGCTAGCTTGGTGCTCTGTTACCTTTCTCTGTTAGTTTTGCTAGGTCTTCTGACCTCTATGTTCTATGTTGTGTGTTTGTCTTTTACTGCTACAATTTCTGCTAGGAGGTGTCCAACTTTATCCCAGTCCCTAGTTCTTGTAGGGATCCCTCCCTTGCATCTATAGGTCTTCGTACAGACTAGCTGAGGACTTTAGCGGGTCTGATCGCAGGATCAGGCTCCCCGTTACATCATAGGGATCCAGTTTAGTTCTATTGTAGGGACAGATCTCCTGTCTTTCCTTAGTGCTTGTAGCAGATCCTAACAGTAAGTCCAGCCTAAAAAAAAATTCTCTAAGGAAAGACCTCCAGTTTCCATCATGGTCTCGGTTCAAGATTTGGCTCAACGCTTGCAGGGACTCTCTCTGGAGGTGGCCGAGCTCCAACAACACGTGAGCAGCTGTTCTGGAGCACATTTTGTGGAGCCAAAGGTACGTCTGCCTGATCTATTTTTTGGTGAACAACAAGATTTTTTTTCTTTTAAAAATGCTTGTTTATTGTATTTTCGTTTAAGACCCAGATCCTCTGGTGATAAATCACAGGGCATAGGGTTCATAATGTCACTTTTGCGCAAAGATCCTCAGGGATGGGCCTTTTCTCTCCAGCCTAGTGATCCATGCTTTAGATCAGTGGATAGTTTTTTTTCTGCATTGGGTTTGTTGTACGATGATCCTGATCGGGTCTCATCTGCTGAGTCTGAATTAAGACATCTGAGGCAGGGATCAGGTAATGTGGAAAAATATTGTTCTCACTTCCGTCGGTGGTCTGCCCAGGTGGGATGGAACGATTCAACTTTAAAAAGTTTGTTTCTTGCAGGGCTAGGTGAAAGGGTTAAGGATTTGCTGATTGCTTATCCCACACCTGGAAACTTGCAGGAGGCAATGCAATTAGCTATATGGGTGGACAGGAGACTGCGTGCAAGGGTTAATGAGAGTAAATCCTCTGCCATGTCAGCTCTGAGTCTTGAGAGGGTCTGTGCTGACAAAGGAGAGCCGATGGAGATTGGGGCGATGGCACCCCGCTCTCAGGAAAAAGACCGCAGGCTTTCTGGAGGTTTGTGCTTCTATTGCGGAAATTCTGGTCATTTCATTAAGAACTGTGTGCTTCGTATGAACAAAGAAAAAAAAATGGTCAGTCATGCACGTATAGCCTGTTTAAATACTAAGGGAGTATTCCTATCTGCTACTACCGCTGCTCAGGAAGAATTAATTGAATTTCGGGTATTTGTGGATTGTGGTTCTACTCTGAATGTGATTGATGGGGGATTCTTGGAAAAACTTAAATTAAAACCTAAACCTTTGTCATCCCCAATTGCTGTGGTTTCTGTTGATGGCTCTCCCTTGAAGAGTGTTACTCACAAGGTCTGTGAATTTCCCCTCACTATTAATGGTATTCATCAAGAGAATTTGGATTTGGTAGTATTAAATGATTTGCCTTCTCCAGTAATTTTGGGGTTGCCCTGGTTAAAATTGCACAATCCTATACTGGATTGGTCTACCAATGAAATTAAGTCCTGGAGCCCTAAATGTTATGACAAGTGTTGTAACGGACATATTGCTGTATTGCTGCGGTGGATAAAGGGGAATTACCTGTACCTATTCAGGATTTTTGGAGAGTTTTTTCTGAGGAGGAGTCACAAATTTTGCCTCCCCATTAGAGACTATGATTGTACCATTGAATTTGTCCCTGGAACGACTCTTCCTAAAAGTCGTTTATTTAATCTTACTATTCCTGAGAGAAAGGCTTTGGAGGAATACATACAGACAAGCTTGGCCGCCGGTCACATTAGGCCTTCCAAGTCTCCTGTGGCTGTTGGATTTTTTTTTGTAAAAAAAAAAAGATGGCGGTTTATGTCCTTGTCTGGACTTTCGTGAGATAAATAAAATTACTGTACGCAATCCTTACCCACGGCCATTGATTCCTGATTTGTTTAACCAGTTAGTGGGGGCCAAGTGGTTCTCTAAAATTGATCTCCAGGGGGCATACAATTTGTTGTGCATGAAGGAGGGTGATGAATGGAAGACTGCTTTTAACACTCCTGTGGGTCATTTTGAGAATCTGTTTATGCCTTTTGGTCTTACCAATGCTCCAGCATTTTTTCGGAATCTTATTAATGACATCCTTAGACCTTTGATCGGCAAAAATGTGGTTGTGTATTTGGATGACATTCTGATTTATTCGCCTGATCTGGAGTCTCATTGGCGGAGCGTACGTGAGGTTTTACAGTTACTAATGGACAATTCGCTTTTTGCTAAGCTAGAGAAATGTGAGTTCGCTGTACAGAGAATTAGTTTTTTGGGTTACATTATCTCCAGTGAAGGTTTTGAGATGGACCCTGTGAAGGTTCAGGCGGTTCAGGAATGGCCTAGGCCTATTGCTTTGAAATCGATACAGAGGTTTTTGGGTTTCGCCAATTATTACAGAAAATTCATAAAAAAAATTTCTATTATTGTCAAACCACTGACCGATCTCACCAGGAAAGGTGCTAATGCGGTTCAGTGGACTTCTGAGGCCATTGAAGCTTTTGTGTTTCTAAAGGAGAGGTTCAGCTCTGCTCCCATCCTTATGCAGCCTGATGTGACTAAGCCGTTTTTGGTTGAGGTTGATGCTTCTTCTGTGGGGGTCGGTGCGGTGTTGTCTCAGGAAAGCAAGGATGGAGTACATCCCTG
Source organism: Phyllobates terribilis (assembly GCF_046119375.1). Classification (NCBI taxonomy): domain Eukaryota; kingdom Metazoa; phylum Chordata; class Amphibia; order Anura; family Dendrobatidae; genus Phyllobates; species Phyllobates terribilis. Next base: position 344,082,895 of record NW_027362767.1, on the reverse strand, counting down.
TGCCTTTTTTTCAAAAAATTTTTCTGAGACTGAACTTAATTACGATATTGGTAATCGGGAATGGCTGGCTATTAAACTCGCATTTGAACATTGGCGTCATCTCTTGGAAGGTGCTGAATTTCCCATTCAGGTTTTCACTGATCATAAAAATCTGATCTATCTTGATGCTGCCAAGCGCTTGAATGCCCGTCAGGCTAGGTGGGCACTTTTTTTCTCGCGGTTTAATTTTTCCGTTACTTACATCCCGGGTACCAAGAATGTTAAAGCGGATGCTTTGTCTCGCAGCTTTTCTCCCATGGTCAGTGCTGAGGAGGAGGAGGAGAGCATTTTACAAGAAGGTGTTGTGATTGCTGCTTTGGATTCCGTTTTGGAGGATGACATTCTTAAAGCTCAGGAGAATGTCCCATCTAACACTCCCCATGGGAGGTTGTTTGTGCCTAGTACCTTTAGGAGAGATTTGTTTGTTGAGTGTCATGAGTCTCGGTTGGCAGGTCATCCAGGAATTTCTGAGACCAAGAGACTTGTGGGTCGCAGTTTTTGGTGGCCTGGATGGCAGAAGGAAGTCATCAAGTGGGTGCGTCAATGTACTGTGTGTGCTAGATCTAAGTCTTCACATACTCCTGCTGCGGGGTTGCTTTGCCCTCTGGAGGTTCCTAGTGCACCTTGGACACATCTGGCTATGGACTTTATTACTGACCTTCCCCCCTCTGAAGGTTTCACGGTCATCTGGGTGGTCGTGGACCGTTTTAGCAAGATGTGTCACTTGGTTCCCTTCATCAAACTGCCTTGCGCTAAGATACTCGCTAAGTCCTTTGTCAAGAAAATTGTCAGACTACATGGCGTTCCTACTGACATTGTTTCTGATAGGGGACCTCAGTTCGTGGCTCGTTTTTGGCGTTCCTTTTGTGACAGGTTGGGAGTTCATTTGTCATTTTCATCCAGATATCATTCTGAGTCTAATGGCCAGACAGGAAGAAAGAATCAGGATGTTGAGCAGTTCTTGCATTGTTTTGTGGCAGACAATCAAGTGGGGTGGTCTGAGTTTCTGCCACTTGCTGAATTTGCTCTTAACAACCATACATCCTCTTCTGCTGGGTGTTCGCCTTTTTTTTGTTGTTCTGGGATACATCCGTCTTTTGGGTCATTCTCCAAATTGGTATCGGCTGTGCCTGAGGAGGAGAGTTTTTCCGGTGATTTGGAGAGAGTTTGGACGGATGTGCGTGATAATCTTCAGGAGGCTAACAAAAAATCTAAGAGGTACTTTGATAGGAAACGGCAAGAGGTTTAGTTTGCTATTGGTGACATGGTTTGGTTGTCCTCTAAGAATCTGCGATTGAGGATTCCTTCTAAAAAATTGGGTCCCAAGTTTGTGGGGCCCTTTAAGGTGCTTCAGATAGTTAACCAATCTGCTATTAGGTTGGAGGTTCCTGCCTCCTGGAAGATTAATCCGGTGTTTCATGTTTCTCTGTTGAAAAGAGCTGATGTGTCGGTTGGTGACGCCTCTGCCACTGTTCCTCCGGTGGTGGAGGACGGGAAATATGAAATTTCCCGCATCCTAAATTCTAGACGGTATAGAGGGAGTTTGCCGTATCTCGTCGCTTGGAAGGGTTTCGGACCCGAGGATAACTCATGGGTGAGGGCGGATGATGTTTCTGCTTCCAGACTTCTCAGAGCGTTTCACAGGAGGTTTCCTGATAAGCCCGGGCCTAGAGGATCCGGAGGATCCTCTTAGTAGAGGGGGTACTGTTAGAACTCTCCTGTTGTTTTTTTTCTTGTTTGCTGGTCACATGACCCTTTTTGCCTAATTAATCCGGCTCCGCCCTTCTGGCCTTGCTGGACTTCATTGTAATTACTACTCTTGAGCTAGCTTGGTGCTCTGTTACCTTTCTCTGTTAGTTTTGCTAGGTCTTCTGACCTCTATGTTCTATGTTGTGTGTTTGTCTTTTACTGCTACAATTTCTGCTAGGAGGTGTCCAACTTTATCCCAGTCCCTAGTTCTTGTAGGGATCCCTCCCTTGCATCTATAGGTCTTCGTACAGACTAGCTGAGGACTTTAGTGGGTCTGATCGCAGGATCAGGTTCCCCGTTACATCGTAGGGATCCAGTTTAGTTCTATTGTAGGGACTGATCTCCTGTCTTTCCTTAGTTCTTGTAACAGATCCTAACATATGCACCATGTATTGAGAGTGCTCAAGTGACTTGCTCGAGTCCCCGCACCAAGTGTTTCACGGTTATTAGACACCTCAAAAAAACATGCGTGGATCGCTCGTGTATGACCAGCAATCCATGCAAGGATTTTTGGCTGTATAACAGCCACAAAACATATGGGACGGAGACTCGAGCATGTCACTCGAGCATGTCACTTGAGCACCCGTGATACTTGGTGCATACCAGAGCACCCGAAGCAAACTCCAGTAGTGAGCACTCGCGCTCAACACTAGTCGCCATATCATCATCATTTTTTTTTCTTTAGTTTTGAAAAAATCCTAACCCCAAATACAACCCTAACCCCAACCCTAATACAACTCCAACACTAACACAACCCTAACCCTAACACAACACTAACCCTAATGCAACCCTAGCACAACACTAACCCTAAGACGACCCTAGCACAACCTTAACCCTAACCCAACCCTAGCACAACCCTAACCCTAGCACAGCCCTAAATCTAGCACAACCCTAACCCTACAGTTTATTTTTTACACTGTTCTTCATGCGGTATAAGTAATTAGAAGACTTTACGTTTTGGGTCCATGCGGTTACAGCGATACCAGATTCATATCAGGTTGCTATGTTTGGCAGCTGTCATACACTAAAAGATGCTTTTTTAACAAAGACTAGTTGTTGCAATCATTTTTCCCTATGTCGACCGACAGTCATGTAAGGGCTTGTTTTTTACGGGACAAGCTGACGTTTTTATTGGTACCATTTTGAGCACCTGACATGGTTTGATCGCTTTCTATTCCTAATTTTGGGAGGCAAAATAAACAAAAATCTAACCTTTAATAAATCTCTAAAAAGAGAGTATATAATAAATACCTCCAAAATCTGATACCAGTCATTATTTACATCTTATTCCTATCCAAATTGACAAATACAACCTCTAAAAGTATATCAGACAAGAGGCAGAAGATGCCAAAAAATAACCTTGATAGGGCGGGAGCTAACACCAGGGGCACAAGAGGGTAGATTTTCTTCTGAGGAACCAATGGACTGAAGGGGATGAATAAACCCGAATGATGCCCACATGCAAAAAAATGGGTGAGTCCACACATGTCACTAATATTTGATAACACTGTATGTTTTTTCATTTGCTGACCAGCATTGGTTGGAAATCATTGGGCTTTTGTAGGTCATATGTTTGCATTCTAATAGGGCTGTTCAGACACTATATGTTTTAGATTTATTTTGGTTATTTTTTGGCATCTTCTGCCTCATGTCTGATATACTTTTAGAGGTTGTATTTGTCAATTTGGATAGGAATAAGATGTAATTAAGGACTGGTATCAGATTTTGGAGGTATTTATTTTATACTCACTTTTTAGAGATTTATTAGAGGTTATATTTTAAGAGATACCTCTTGGCTGTTATATGTTGTTAATACTGTGGAAAATTGTCTGCTGTATGTTAAGCAGATTATAGCTATTCTATTGAGAATAAATAAAAACCAACAATTCAGGAATTGTTTTTTTATTTTTTTTTCATGCCGTTCCGCGTGTGGTAAAATTGATAAGGCAGCTTTATTCTTCGGGTCAGTACGTTTACAGCGATACTATTTTCATATCTTTTTTTATGTTTTGGCGCTTTTACACATTAAAAAGTATTTTATAGAAAAAGTTATTTTTTTGTATCGCTTTATTCTGAGAGCTATAACTTTTTTATTTTTTGGCTCATGGAGCTGTGTCATGGCTTGTTTTTTGCGAGACAAGATGATGTTTTTAGTGGTAACATTTTTATTTACATTCGTCTTTTTGATCGCGTTTTATTCCATTTTTTGTTTGGCGGTATGATGATAAAGCATTGTTTTTTGCTTCGTTTTTCATTTATTTTTTTTACCGTGTTCACTAAAGGGGTTAACTAGTGAAACAGTTTTTTAGTTCAAGTCATTCTGGATGTGGAGTTATCAAATATGTGCACTTTTATTGTTTTTTGGGGGTTTTATCATAATAATATTTATTTATGGGTACAGTATATATATATATATTTTTGGATTATTTTTTCTTTTTTATATATTTTTTAAAAAAATATAATTTTTTTTTCACTTTCTGTCACTGTTTTTCACTTTTACACTTTGTCCCACCATGGGACTTTCATTTTTTTGCAGGCTCATCGCTTGCATAGCATAGAGATGCAGCAGTAGCATCCCTATGCTGTGCAGGCAGTCAGCCCTCCTGACACAAGTTAGATAGATCGTGCACTGCGCACAATCTATTTAACTTCCTGATGCCTGGTGCCCTGGTTGTCGTCATGGGGTCACCATGGCAGCGATCGGGACCCCGCGCACACTGGGCGGGGTCTCCAATTCAAGGTAAGAGGAGCGCTCTTACCTCTGCCTGCACCGGAAATGCTGCAATCGACTTAAATCGCATCATTTCAGGGGTTAATGTGCCGTGAGTGGTGCTGGACTGCTCCTGGCACATAGTACCGGGTGTCAGCAATGAGAATCAGCTGACACCAGGCGGCGATCGCCCCGCACACATCTGTGCGGGTGGGATCACATTGTGCATAATAGTACATACCTGGTCCATAAGGCCCAGGGCACAGGGACGTACTATTACTGACAATGTCAGAAAGGGGTTAACAGTATTACATATAAAAACTCTATACTTCCCTCCCAGACCTGCGCCATTGCTCTGATCTCAGTACTGAGTCCCATGTCGGTCACTTGAAATGAACACTGTTCTTCTCTTTTGACAGAATAATAAAGGCTGCAGCTGATCAGTGGCCGCTAATTGGCTGCAACAGTTACATGACATAGTTTATTAGAGTCAGAAGTCCCAGCCTAGCTTAACCCCTTTCCCCTTTCCGACATGGGCCGTACATGTATGGCACATGTCTAGTCTCTCCATTTCGTACGGGCTCCTGCAATGAGCCAGCACTTCTCCGGGGACATGACAGCTGATTTATTTGATCAGCTGTCATGTGCCCCTGTCATGTGCACCTAACAGCCACGAGTGGAATCTCGATCCACCCTTGACTTTTAACATGTTAAATGCCGCTGTCAATCTCTGGCAGCCGCATTTAACATGGCCGCGGCGGAAGGACTTCATAAGTCCCGCCCATCGGCACCCTTGTCACATGACCTCGCATCGGCGATGAGTTGGCATGACAACCTGGGGTATGCAGGAGACCCCTGTGGTTGTCATTGCTATGAGTGCAGCCCAGCGGTCGGTGCTCATAGCCAGTGAGCAATTCTGCAATGATGATCACAGGTTCTAGTCTCCCATGGAGACTATTGAAGCTAGTGTAAAGTTAAAACAATGATTTAAAAAATATAATATATATATATATACATATATATATAAGTTTAAATCACCCCTCTTTCACCCCATTCAAAATAAAAAAAATAAAATATACACATATTTGGTATTGCCAGTTTCAGAATTGCCTGATCTATCAATATATATAAAGAATTAATCCGATCAGTAAACAGCATAATGAGAATAAAAATCAAAACACCAGACTTATGTTTTTTTTGGTTGCTGCAACATTGCAATAAAATGCAATTATGGGCAATCAAAACATTATATCTACCCCAAAATGGTGTCAATAAAAACATCAGCTCAGCACGCAAAAAATAAGTCCTCACCTGCCCCAGTTCCCGAAAAATGGAGACGCTACAGGTCTTGGAAAATGGCAACTTTTTTTTTCTTTTTTTAACAATCTTTCGATTTTTTTTCCATTTTTTTAAAAAAATGAACCTATACATTTTTGTTATCCATGACCTGGAGAATCATAATGGATGGTCAGTTTTAGCATTTAGTGAACATGGTAAAAAAAATAAACCCAAAAACAACTTTGGAATTGCAGTTTTTTTGCAATTTCACTGCACTTGGAATTTTTTTCCCATTTTCCAGTACACAATATGGTAAAACCAATGGTGTCGTTCAAATGTTCAACTTGTCCCACAAAAAATAAACCCTCACATGGCCGTATTGACCAAAAACTAAAAAAGTTATAGCTCTGGGAAGGAGGGGAGCAAAAAACGAAAGCGCAAAGAAGGAAAATGGCCCGGGGGTGAAGGTGTTAAAGAGAGTCTATCAAAACAGAATGATTGTTAAAGCCAAGTACAGGATCACGGTGCATTATAGCGTGGCTAAATATTTAACTACATCTTCCCATCTACTTGTTTTTCCTCTATCTGTACCTTTTTCTGGCTCTATCAAGTGAGACCTGTCAAACAGAGAAATGAAGGGATGGAGATAGAGGGACAAAAAGGAGGTGGGGAGGTGTATATAAATGATTGGCCGCGCCATGATGCACCGAGTGCCTGTACTTGGTTTGAACAGTCATTCTGTACTGACAGAGTCCCTTTAAAGATGCCCCTGGAATAAATGCTCTCTCATAATAAGAAGATGTGCCAAGGACCAGACGGGTGATGGTAAGGAGTGGAGGGTCGAGGAGGTGAACGGTATGGTGAGTATAGGTATTCTTTTCTTTATGTCACATCGTTGATGTATTATGCTTTGGGGTTTTTCCAGAACACAAAGCATAATAAAGATCATTCAATTCACGGAGAATAACTTGTCTGATTATTGAATTTCCGGAGAAAATCCACACAAACATGGGGATTTTAATTTTGCATGATCCATTCATCTCTAGCATCTTCCACTATATGGTCACTGTAAGGTAGTAATATCAGTCTTTTTATTAGTGTTCTTTTTTATAATTAGTAACAGTTTGGTTTAATTTAGCCATTATATAGTGCTAAGTGTAGAGTGGTATTGTTGGTAATATTGGTCTACAGTGTGTGTTGCGCTGTACAATTGTGGCAATATTATGTATTCACTATGTCGTGGAAATGGTTGTAGCCATTTTCTAGTGGTATTATTTGAGCCTTCTATGGTATGTGGTAATTTTGGTATTTATATAGTGTGTTTTATTATGTAGGTAATATTTGGTCCTGGAGGTATAGCAGCAACAGTGGTATATGAGAATTATATATGAGAGTGGCAGTGGGGGCATATGAGGAGACATATAGTTAGAGGCATGGATTCATAATCTTTTAATACCTTTATAACAGCCTTGACATGAGCAGTGATGTGGTGGGAGAAGCCAGCAAAATTAATTAGGCTTAATAATAGTAATTGCACTGGTTCCATGCAAGTCATATGATGCATCAGTTGAGGATTAAATGCAGTTTAAAAATAGCAGGATTATGGTTCATTTTCACAGAGTCTGAGAAAGGCTACCAGAGTTATAGTGTTTAAAAGGCTGAACCAGGAGAAGTATAATGAGATTGTTAATTGAGATTAGACATTGATACTTAGGCGTTATTCAGACATCCCCTGTTCTATCCGTGTTTTTCAAGGATTGACCATATACGTATTATAATTTATGAAGCTGTTCACTTGTCCTTGTCTTTTTGTGGATCGTGTGTTTGCAAAAAAAAATTTCAGAGATATGTCCGTGGTTGATTGGAGTCACAGATCAAAATTACCAATACAAACCTATGGGTTGGTAAAAATCACGGACAGCACACGGATGCCGTCAGTGTACAGTGTAATGTGCTGTCTGTGATTAATAGTGTAATGGATAGGATAAGCTTTGCATCTTATCTATTTATTTTTTCATAAGTGATTATTATTCATGAAACAATGGTGATAAAAATTGACACCGAAAAAAAACACTGATGACAATACGATGAAAAACACTGATGACTATTTTTTCCATATGCAAAAAATCACTGACACGTAAATGAGGCCTATGGAATGTAGATGGAGGAGCTTTGCTGATAACAGATTTAGCTGTAAGACTTTATTCAGGACAGTATTTTGACCCTGCGTTGAAAGGGTCAACGTTCACTTTCATTCATATCATGCAGAAATACTTGAAGTATAAGTTATTTAATGTACTTTTGACCATAATTCTTTTCCAGAATTATCTCTACAATGTTATCTTCCTGTCTTTCGATAAATGCCGATAAAAATATTTAAGTAGCTTCAGATGCAAAAAAAAATTAGAGCAGTGAAAAGCTCTAAGGTTTTATAACTTCTAAGAGAGCCAGATCAATAGCAAAATTTGCATGAATTGATCTGACCATAAATATTATGTCATTATAGTTTTCTGTAAGCAAAGATTTATGCTAAAAAAGTTTGTACGTTTTGTAATGGTGATATAAACATTTCACTAATGGAGGTAATTAGGATTATTTTTACAAAGATGATATTGGAAAGTGGAATAAGAGCAGTACAAACTCTTAATCCCTAAAACCAATGCCCTTTCATAGCTAATAAATTAGTCCCATAAATTTTTGCAGCAGTAAAATAATGACATTTTTTCTTCAGTATATTTTATACTAAGTAGCATTATGTTGGTAGGAATAATATAGGAACTATAGTATGCATGATACTAATCAAGGCTGTAATCTTCAGTCATGCCAAGACCTTCTAGTTTGTACTCCTCTTTCTGCTCCTGATACAACTACCTCCAATATATCTCCTATGCAACTTCCATAGTCTCTTCACCAGTCAAACACTCCTCCTCTTATAATTACTTTAAAAACAACCTTGAAAACCCACTTTTTCAAGAAATGTCCACAACAGCCTAGAATTACAGCTTCCATCTACAGCTTTCATCTACTATATTCTTTCCCTCTCACTGCTTGATTGAGGTCCCTCATGGGCAGGCTCTGCTCTCTATGAAACGGTCTGTCACAAATTTAATTTTATTACATACAAATATTGATGGTGCTTAGAATTACACCAAATATCATACTGGAATTTGCCTGCATATTGAAAAGCAGGATTCAGCTGTAGTGAATTGTCAAGAAATCATCCATTTGAAACTGATCCAGTAATTAAAAAACAGATCTGTTTCAAATGGAAGAAAAATGTATGGCTTTTAAACTGATCTGTTTTCCATAGTCTTCAATGTTAAAAAACAGATCAAGTTGCAAAGATTTTTAACCAGACAAAAAAAGTTGTGTCTGTACAACTTTTTTTGTCCTGATAAGATAACTGATTGCTGCTGGATCGGTTTCAAAGGGTGACTACTGGATGTATAAATGTATGAAGACTCAACACTCGCTGGTTTGCAGCAGAAATCCTAAAAATTTTAATTCAAGCAATCAAAAAAACATAAGGTACATAAGTACATTAAGGTTTCGGGCCTGATTCCAAACATTCATCAGAATGATGTGGATTAGTGAGGGAACCATGTGTAAGTGCAATATGTGCTATAGTAAAGGCAACTGCCATTGCTAGCTGGGTAGAGGGCATCATCTCACTTATGGATTGATGTATTGTCATGCAAGGTGAGGGAAAGACTAAGTGCAACATGAAGGGAAGAGGGGAAGTAACTCCAAACACTAGGAAAAGGGAGAGTAGAGACCCCTAGTCAGATCTAATATCACCCTGGCTACCCTACTATCCCTATATAGGTTCCACACCTATCACCAAGCAGGAAACTAAGCCCTGAATGTCCCTAGAGCTTGGCCCTAGATAGGGAGGGGACAAGGTGAGCACTAGTCAAGCCCCACTACAAACTAAAGACAACAAGGGAGACAAACAAAGGGGATACACTTAGCTTGAGCAGACATCAGAGAGATAACCCCAACTGCCTTCCAAGGGCACCAGAGAAGATACTAGCCAACTGCTAGTGCCCAACTATCTCCGATGCCTCTCTGGAGAAACTGAGAGTTTTTAACTACCAAGCAATGGTGTGTCAATCAGCAGCAGAAGGGGGAGGTGACTGCTGGGTCCTAAAGGATGAAGGCTATAACAATACTAAAGAGGTGAGAGGATCAAGAAGGCATCTGCAATGCCAAGCGCAGTGACCTTCTGCAGCTGGCTCCAGAGCGGCTGTCTGTCACACCTGACACACCCGTGACATACATATCTTCATCTAATGAACATATGAACTTAGCCTTCGACCACAGCCCCCCCACTATCAGTATTTGGTCAGTATTCAGTCAGTATTTTTTCTCAGGCGTGAGAGCCAAAACCAGATGAGGAACAATAAGAGAAAAGGTATAATGGAAACAAGTCACCAATTCTGCATTTATCACCCACTCCTGGTTTTGGCTCCCTCTCCTGAGAAAAAATACTGACCAAATATTGATAGTGAGGCCATGACCTTAGGCTGAGTTCATATGTCCAACAATCAACCATTTGAAACATATCCTGTAAATTTAAATAAAAGTTCAGCTTCAAACTTACGAAAAACTGATGCACTTTAAAACTGATCCTTTCACACTGATTTCAATTAGTAAACAAGCTGATCCAGCAATCCATTATTTTAGCTGCACAAAAAAAGTTGTGTCTGTATCTCCTTTGCATCAAACTAACAAACTGACTGCTGAGGAATTCATTTTAAACCATTGAAGCTAATGTAAAAGTAAATCAGTTTTAAAATGCATCAGTTTTCCATCAGTTTGAAACATATTTAGTATTTTTGTTTATTTGATTTGTTTCAAACAGATGATAACTGGACATGTAAACTCATACTCATACATCCTACCAGTAATTGGTATCACCCAGTCAGCTTAACTTCTGTTGTGGGTAAATTGTTTGAAGGATTTCTTAGAGATGCTATTGTAGAATATCTTAATGATAATAACTGTCTAACTCCGTATCAACATGGATTCATGAGGGATCGCTCCTGCCAAACAAACCTGATCGCCTTCTACGAGGAAGTGAGCTCACAGCTGGACCGGGGAGAGTCAGTGGATGTTGTATACCTTGACTTCTCCAAAGCGTTTGATAACGTGCAACACAAAAGGTTGGTATATAAAATGAGAATGCTTGGTCTGGGGGATAATGTGTGCAAGTGGGTAAATAGCTGGCTGAGTGATAGAAAGCAGAGGGTGGTTATCAATGGAGTAAGCTCAGGGTGTGTCAGGGTTACTAGCGGGGTTCCTCAAGGGTCTGTCTTGGGCCCTATATTATTTAATATATTTATTAATGATCTAGTGGAAGGGTTGCACAGTAAAATAGCAATATTTGCAGATGATACTAAACTTTGTAAAGTAGTTAATACAGATGAGGATAGGGCACAGCTACAGGAGGATTTAGATAAATTGGGGAGTTGGGCCAAAAAATGGCAAATGGGGTTCAATGCTGATAAATGTAATGTCATGCACATGGGAAAGAAAAACAGCAGTCACCCATACATATTAAATGGGAAACCGTTGGGGAAATCTGACATGGAGAAGGACCTGGGCGTCTTGGTTAATAGCAAATTAAATTGGAGTGCCCAGTGTCAGGCAGCAGCTGCGAAGGCAAATAGAGTCATGGCATGCATCAGAAGAGGAATAGGGGCATATGATGAGAACATTGTTCTTCCTCTGTATAAAGCGCTGGTAAGGCCGCACTTAGAATATTGTGCACAGTTCTGGGCTCCGGTGCTCAGGAAAGACATATTGGAGCTAGAGAGTGTACTAAGGAGGGCGACTAAGGTAATAAAGGGAATGGAGGGACTAGAATACCCAGAGAGGTTGTCAAAATTAGGCCTATTTACATTGGAAAAGAGAAGGCTTAGGGGAGACCTCATAAACATGTATAAATACATCAGGCGGCAGTACAGAGATCTCTCCCATGATCTGTTTATACCAAGGATGGTGACAAAGACGAGGGGGCACACTATGCGTCTGGAGGAAAGGAGGTTCCTGCACCAGCATAGAAGGGGATTCTTTACGGTCAGAGCCGTGAGACTCTGGAACTCTCTGGGAGAGGAAGTGGTGATGTCCAACTCACTTAATGAGTTCAAGAGAGGCCTGGACGCCTTTCTTGAGAACAATAAAATTACATCTTATGCTTAGTTAATTAATCCAGGGATTTAATCTGACTGCCAGATTGGTGTCGGGAAGTGAATATTTCCTCAATGATGTAAATAGGCCTATACCGCATGTTTTTTTTTTGCCTTCCCCTGGATCAACGCTGTGGAATAGCTGCAGTGCACAAGAAATAGGCTGAACTGGATGGACGCTTGTCTTTTTTCGGCCTTATAAACTATGTAACTATGTACAATGTAACTATCACAGTTGCTATTTCAGTGTTCAGACAGAATGATGAGAACTATTCTGCCTTGTCTTTGGCATCTCTTAACTTAATGGTAAAACATCAATGGTGATTTAAACAAATGAACATTTTAGGCAGAAAAGACCTTCTTTGAGATAATTGTAGTACATATGGACATGTGATACTGAAATGTAAACATTTTATAAGTCCATAAAGCAAAAAATATACCAGCACACCAGGTGTAGATAGGCTTAACTCCCCGTCTTTTCCGTTTACTTTCATTTTTGTTTTTTCCTCGCCTTCTCCCAAGAGCCATAATTTTTTTTTATTTTTCAGTCAATATAGCCATAAGAGGACTTGTTTTTTATGGGACGAGTTGTACTTTTTAATGACACCATTTATTTTATTATGTGATGCATTGGAAAGCAGGAAAAAATTCCAAGTGAGTTGAAATTGCAAAAAAAGTGCAATTTCACAATTATTTTTTGTTTTTATTTATTATGTCCATTATATGGTAAAACAGATGTTACAATATGATTCACCGGGTCATTATGAGTGTGCAGATATCAAACCAGTTTTCCAGTTTTGTTTTTTGTTTTTTACTTAAGGGGTGAAAAAAAATTAGAGATTTGTAAAAAATGAAAATGTTTTGTTTTTGTCACAATTTTCCAAGACCCTTAACATTTTCATTTTTCCGGATATGGGGCTGTGTAAGGACTTATTTTTTGCAGTTTGTTGAAGTGTTACAGTGGCCAAAAATGTCATTCAGGTGTTTTTATTTTTTATTTTTTACAAATTACTTTAGTTTATATTTTGATAGATAGGACTACTACGAATGCAGTGATACCAAATATGTGTATTTTTTATTTTTTTTAAATTGTTTGATTTTTAATAGGGCATAAAAAGAGGTGATTTGAACTTTTATGGGGGTTATTTTTTTTTCAGCTTTTTTAAAAAATGTTTTTTTTTTTTACTTTTTACTGTATTTAATAGCCCCCTCTGGTAGCTAGAAGCTGTGCTTATTGCTTGTGCTATACATAGCTTTGCATCAGCACTACTTTGCATAGCAGAAACTATGTTCACCTTTGAATGCCGGCCATGGGCTGTTATTCACAGTAAGATCGTAAGGACAGGTACGAGGGTCTTCACCAGACCCACAGCTGTCATGACAACCAATTGGTACCCCAAGATCACATCACAGGCACGCTTATGGTAGCATGGAACAACATGTGTCCCCGTTGGCACGTGTTAAATGCAGTTTAAAGAGATTGACTGCTGATTTAACATTTTAACTGCTGTGGGTGGAGCTCCACTCCACCTGCAACAGTCAGAGGCACATGTTGGCTGAATAAATAAGCTGCCATGTGCTGGTAAAGATGTGGGCTCAACCTGTGAGCTCACATCAAAGGGAGGGGCAAGACATATGACATAAGTTCACATCATATGTCATGAAGGGGTTAATCCAAGGCAAAGACCATGCATCTGTGTAGCATTTCAACAGATCACAGAAACTCACACAGCTTTTATGCACACACACTGTGTTAAGGGGACGGTTGCAAACAACTTTATTAAATAATGGAAAGCAACCGATTCCGGGGTCCGCGATGCAGCCTGAAGGACTGCGGCCGAACACCTTCCGGGTAAGAAGGTAAAACAACCAACTGAAATAACAATCCCTTCCGTGTTACTGCACACCGGAATGGGAATAGGGATTCGCACTATCTCCGTTAACTGCACGTGAGATGTGCGATAAATAATATATCAGTAGCCCTGGGTACAGCACAGGGACTACACTGCAAGCGCTAGGATGCGTGTGATTCATGTCGGCGTATAGGTGCTCCAAGCCGGCATGCTACCGGACTGAGGAGTATCTCTCCACGTGGCTTACAGGCGGTGCCGGGAATATGGCGTCTGCAGACTGCTCGGGGTGTATGGCGACCCTTTGTCGGAGCCAGACTGTCAGACGAAGCTACCTGCCTCCCTCCATCTAAGGCTGCCTATCCCCCACTAACCCTGCCTGACAGAAGCTAAAGCACACGTGGTGCCCAAACGACCAAGCGTCCACACAACAACACCATCACAGCTCAATGATCAGAGCGAACCGCCATGTTTGTGGGCGGGCTATTTAAAGATTAAGCCCTGCTCACCGTCGCACTATTTGTGACGTCACCAGCGACCAAACAAGTGGTGCCAGGTCACCGGATCAGCTGACTCCCACGGGCATGCTCAGTGCAGTGAATACTGGACTTCGGCTGTAGCAGCGCTGTTTCTCTCCGCAACCTACGCTTCATGTTGCTAGTAACAAAGACCCAAGACACCACTTGTACATATCTCGTCCACCAGCTAGGCATTGGGACTGACGACGATGCTGAGCAGCATCAGCCCCAGCTGGACAGAATGGGAGACCACAGAATCCACTGATGGTTCTGAACCCATTTCAAATCCAGCAAACGCCTGACACCTAACACACTGATTACAAGCAAACAGGTCACAGGTGGGAATGTTACCTTTATTAGCTGTTCAAACCCATTTGTGTCAAATTCTGTGCATATTATTAGGCTAAAATCACCAGGGTATGTGAAATTTTGATCAGGGTCATTGGATCTTTTAGGTTGACATCAAGATTTAAAAAGAGAAAACACAGTATTTTGACAATAAATGGCTTCACCCAACCAATAACCATGAGTGGAGAAAAAGATTTTTTGATATCATTTCATATTCTCTGAAACAAGGCCAAGAAAGGAAAAATTCTGCCGGGGTATGTAAACTTTTGAGCACAACTGTATATACAGTACAGGCGAAAAGTTTGGACACACCTTCTCATTTAAAGATTTTTCTGTATTTTCATGACTATGAAAATTGTACATTCACACTGAAGGCATCAAAACTATGAATTAATACATGTGGAATTATATACTTAATAGTGATGAGCGAGAATGTTCTGTTAACCCTTTCGGCGAGTATGCTTGGGCCGAGCTCCGACTAGTTACAGCTGCTCGGTGTTATGTTTGAATCACTCCAGTGTGCAGGATTTGCAACTGTTTGACAACTTTAATACATGTGAGGAATGTGTAAGAAATAGACATTCCTTACATGTACTAAAGCTGTCGAATAGTCGCAAATTATTCACACGGGAGTGATTCAAACATAACACCCAGCAGCTGTAACTACTCGGTGCTCGGAACGAGCATACTCGCCGAAAGAGTTAACAGACCATATTCGCTCATCACTAATACTTAACAAAAAAGTGTGAACAACTGAAAATATGTCTTATATTCTAGGTTTTTCAAAGTAGCCACCTTTTGTTTTGATGACTGCTTTGCACACTCTTGGCATTCTCTTGATGAGCTTCAAGAGGTAGTCACCGGAAATGGTTTTCACTTCACAGGTGTGCCCTGTCAGGTTTAATAAGTGTGTTTTCTTGGCTTATAAATGAGGTTGGGACCATCAGTTGTGTTGTGCAGAAGTCGGGTGGATACACAGCTGATAGTCCTACTGAATAGACTGTTAGAATTTGTATTATGGCAAGAAAAAGCAGCTAAGTAAAGAAAAACGAGTGGCCATCATTACTTTAAGAGATGAAGGTCAGTCAGACTAAAAAATTGGGCAAACTTTGAAAGTGTCCCCAAGTGCAGTTGCAAAAACCATCAAGTGATACAAAGAAACTGGCTCACATGAGGACTGCCCCAGGAAAGGAAGACCAAGAGTCTGCTTCTGAGGATAAGTTTATCCGAGTCACCAGCCTCAGAAATCGCAGGTTAACAGCAGCTCAGATTACAGACCAGGTCAATGCCACACAGAGTTCTAGCAGCAGACACATCTGTTCAACAACTGTTAAGAGGAGACTTTGTACAGTAGGCCTTCATGGTAAAATAGCTGCTAGGAAACCACTGCTAAGGACAGGCAACAAGCAGAAGAGACTTGTTTGGGCTAAAGAACACAATGAATGGACATTAGACCAGTTGAAATCTGTGCTTTGGTCTGATGAGTCCAAATTTGAGATCTTTGGTTCCAACCACCGTGTCTTTGTGCGACGCAGAAAATGTGAACGGATGGACTCTACATGCCTGGTTCCCACCATGAAGCATGGAGGAGGAGGAGGTGTGATGGTGTGGGGTGCTTTGCTGGTGAGACTGTTGGGGATTTATTCAAAATTGAAGGCATACTGAACCAGCATGGCTACTACAGCATCTTGCAGTGGCATGCTATTCCATCAGGTTTTGCCTTTAGTGATACCATCATTTATTTTTCAACAGGACAATGACCCCAAACACACCTCCAGGCTGTGTAAGGGCTATTTGACCAAGAAGGAGAGTGATGGGGTGCTACGCCAGATGACCTGGCCTCCACAGTCACCAGACCTGAACCCAATCGAGATGGTTTGGGGTGAGCTGGACCGCAGAGTGAAGGCAAAAGGGCCAACAAGTGCTAAGCATCTCTGGGATCTCCTTCAAGATTGTTGGAAGACCATTTCTGGTGACTACCTCTTGAAGCTCATCAAGAGAATGCCAAGAGTGTGCAAAGCTGTCATCAATGCAAAAGGTGGTTACTTTGAAGAACCTAGAATATAAGACATATTTTCAGTTGTTTCGCACTTTTTTGTTAAGTATATAATTCCATATGTGTTAATTCATAGTTTGATGCCTTCAGTGTGAATGTACAATTTTCATAGTCATGAAAATACAGAAAAATCTTTAAATGAGATGGTGTGTCCAAACTTTTGGTCTGTACTGTATATACATATATGTGCTAAGTAGTAACAAATGGAGGCAGGACATCACCCATCTTACACTGGTGCTACTCCTGCTTTTCTATTTTTATATACACTGCTCAAAAAAATAAAGCGAACACTCAAAGAACACATCCTAGATCTGAATGAATGAAATATTTTCATTGAATACTTTGGTCTGTACAAAGTTGAATGTGCTGACAACAAAATCACACAAAAATCATCAATGGAAATCAAATTTATTAACCAATGGAGGCCTGGATTTCGAGTCACCCCCAAATTTAAAGTGGTAAAACACACTACAGGCTCACCTAACTTTGATGTAATGTCCTTAAAACAAGTCAAAATGAGGCTCAGTATTGTGTGTGGCCTCCACGTGCCTCTATAACCTCCCTACAACGCCTCGGCATGCTCCTGATGAACCTGATGGTCCTGATGGTCTCCTGTGGGATCTCCACCCAGACCTGGAATAAAGCATCCGCCAACTCCTGGACAGTCTGTGGTGCAACGTGACATTGGTGGATGGAGCGAGACATGATGTGCCAGATGTGCTCAATCAGATTCAGGTCTGGGGAACGGGCGGTCTAGTCCAAAGTTTCAATGCCTTCATCTTGCAGGAACTGCTGACACACTCCAGCCACATGAGGTCTGGCATTGTCCTGCATTAAGAAGAACCCAGGGCCAACCGCACCAGCATATGGTCTTACAAAAGGTCTGAGGATCTCATTTCGATACCTAATGGCAGTCAGGCTATCTCTGGTGAGCACATGAAGGGCTGTGCGGCCCTCCAAAGAAATGCCACCCCACACCATTACTGACTCACTGCCAAACCGGTTATGCTGAAGGATGTTGCAGGCAGCAGATCGCTCCCCACGGCGTCTCCAGACTCTGTCACATCTGTCACATGTGCTCAATGTGAACCTGCTTTCATCTGTGAAGAGCACAGGGCGCCAGTGGCGACTTTATCAATCCTGGTGTTCTGTGGCAAATGCCAAGCGTCCTGCACGGTGTTGGGCTGTGAGCAAAACCCCCATCTGTGGACGTCGGGCCCTCATACCACCCTCATGGAGTCGGTTCCTAACGGTTTGTGCAGACACATGCACATTTGAAGCCTGCTGGAGGTCATTTTGCAGGGCTCTGGCAGTGCTCCTCCTGTCCCTCCTTCCACAAAGGCAGAGGTAGCGGTCCTGCTGCTGAGTTGTTGCCCTCCTATGGCCCCATCCACGTCTCCTGGTGTACTGGCCTGTCTCCTGGTAGCGCCTCCAGCCTCTGGACACTACGCTGACAGACACAGCAAACCTTCTTGCCACAGCTCGCATTGATGTGCCATCCTGGATGAGCTGCACCAGCTGAGCAACTTCTGTGGGTTGTAGAGTCCGTCTCATGCTACCACGAGTGTGAAAGCACAACCAACATTCAAAAATGACTAAAACATCAGCCAGAAAGCATTGGTACTGAGATGTGGTCAGTGGTCCCCACCTGCAGAACCACTCCTTTATTGAGGTGTCTTGATAATTACCAATAATTTCCATCTATTGTCTATTCCCTTTGGACAACAGCATGTGAAATTGATTGTCAATCAGTGTTGCTTCCTAAGTGGACAGTTTGATTTCACAGAAGTTTTATTTACTTGGAGTTATATTCTGCTGTTTAAGTGTTCCCTTTATTTTTTTTAGCAGTGTATATATGTGCCATATATAAATTATTCCATGCAAAATTCGCACTTTAATGCTTTTTGAGGTGTGGCTTTTTTTTTACACGTTACATCAGTACCATTAAGTGTTCCCTTCTGTCCACAATCTGTGAGAGATGCATCCTGTAGACTACACAATTCATTCAGAACAGCGCTGTGCTTCCATAGCAACAGAAGTGCTGAAATGATGCGAACTCACAATGAGGATTCATGTGAGAGACATAAAATGAGTCTCCTGCTCTTAATGAACATTCATTTTCCTATTTTTAATATAGTTTAACATAAAATCCAAAACACTAAAAATTTTAAAGGGGAACAGTAAATCTAACGTATGTAATTATAAATGTCCATGACAATTATTGTCAATTAAAAGTTATTTGTTTTTATCAAAACAATGGCCCTTTTGTGTAAGTGTCACATTAAGTATGGTAACTGCTGTTTCAGTATAATGTTTTCAAGTAATAGAATTTAAAGTTTACCGTAGAGGGGAAAAAAATAGGATTAAAATATTACTGCAATAAAATAAAACTGTTGTATACTGAAGAATTTAATTACAGTAATTTAAGTCATTTTTTAAAAGGTGACTGTCAACTAAGCTGAAGAATGACAAGTCTTATGGTTTCATTTCAACACAGCATCCTCCATCCCTTAACAAGAAAAAGTTCCACAAAAAAATCTCTGCTTATAAGTTAGCACCTTCAGTGATTAAAATTCACACTATCTCCAAAAAAATGCATGTGGAATCCCTGTAATTCTATATTAGTGGCACAAAACTTGTAGAAGAGCATTTTATCTGCATTAGGACTAATTGTAGAACTCATGAACAAAACATGAAACAAGGACCCTTATTAGACACGAGTTCATTGACTTAAGGCTAATTGATTTAAGTTTAAATTTTGCAAGAAAATCAAATAAGAAAATACCGCAAATTTTGTAGAATGAATAGAAATATCAGCCTTCAGGCGGCATTTTTGCTTGATTCTTTTGAAGACTAGAAATGGGTGAAAACATCATATTCACCTCATTGCTCACCTGTCTTGGCATTTTTGCTCTATGTTAGTCCTCCACTAGCTTGCTTCCTTACTCTGCCTCCAGTCTTCTCTTCCGTTTTCAGTCTTCTTTGCTCTTCAGCTCCTCCGACAATTGACTAGAACTCAACTCATTAAATGACATTGAGGGCAACATATGTCATAATGTTACATCAGGCCTGGTGAGTGCCAGAGGCACCAAAGAGGGAAGACTGAAGACATAAGCAAATACTAAAGTTAGAGGAAGGATGCATGGATGGGGCTGTGATCAGCAGCCATGGGTCAGGTGAAAAGAGTTACTCTTGTTTTAATTTTTTAACCACTTTTTTATTATACATTTTCATCTGGAGAGACGTCAGAGAATAATACATTTTTTCAGCTGTTCTATTTATGCTGAGTAAATGTAATGCAAATTGATTTTTTTTGCTTAATTGGAGTGAATATGGAAAATCATACTTTTTCAGGTTCTCTCCCTGATGTAACTCAATAGTCTCTGTAGCAGTGGTCATGACGCAACTCAATAGTCTCTGTAGCAGTGGTCATGTCCCTGTACTCGAGTCAAAGATTTTACACTGAGGGGCTATTGGGACACTCTAAGAAGTGTTGATTGTTCATTGTTGCCAGATTGAATTGATTGATATATAACAATAATAATGATTTTGTCCCCTACCACCATTGTATCTGTGAGAAAGCACTATGCCTCACGCCATAGCGTTGTTTGTGCATAATCATACCTGTGTATGCTGTATAACTTTTACTTTTTAATTCTACCACTGTATGATGAACATTTATTCTTACTTGACAATGTTCACCTGACAACTCACACCTGTGTAGATAGATGTATTAACAGGGGCGTAACGATTATAGTCACAGGCCGGCAGAGTCATGGGGCCTGCTGTTAGGGGGCCGCTGATTCCAGTGCCATTTTCTGCTGTATACATATACTTGGACCCACATTCAGCTGAAATGTATTGCGGAGCAGAGCGCCTGGCTTCCTGTACCACAATAGCTATAAAGGCCACCTGCAGAGGCTGGTAGCTGATGTCGATGTGCCCATTGTCAAGAGCGCATGATGTCACTGCCATGCTATATTGGCTATGGAGCAAGAAGAGTACACTGGTCTCTGCAGGAAGGAGGGGATGTGAGAAGTATCTTTTTTTTAAATGTGTTGGAGAAGAGGACCAGGATGAGGTACAGGATTAGGTGATGGTGGACATTATTACAGGATAAGGAAAATTATTACAAGACAGGAGACATTATTGCAGGATGGGGCACATTATTACAGGACCCTGGTCATTATTGAAGGTTGTGGGCCAGGACAAGGGACATTATTAAAGAAAAGCCCCAAGATGGAGGGCTTTATTACATGATGTGTGCCAAGATTGGGAACATTATTACAGGTGTAGGGCCAGGACAGGGGACATTACTAAAGATAGATGCCAGTGTGGGGGATTTATTGCAGGATGGGGTCAAGAACGGGAATCATTATTACAGGATAGACAGCATTAGTACAGGTTGGGGGCCAGGACGGGGAAAATTATTAAAGAAAGGAGTTAGGATGGGGAATTTTATTACAGGATGGGAGCCAGGTTGGCAACATGTTAGGGGACATTATTACTGGACGGGGGGTGTGGGGGGGGTTAAGACATAGGACATTATTACAGGATGGATGATATTATTACAGAATAGGAGTTTGGAAGGGAAACATTCTTACAGAAGGAGCCCACAAAGAGGTATAATATTACAGGATGTGGGCCAGGACAGGGAACATTACGACAAAATTGGGACTAGGATGGGGGACATTATTACATGATTGGTTACATACATTATTACAGGATACGGGCCAGGATGGGTGTTTTTATCAAAAGATGGGGAACATTATTAGAGGATAAGGGCCACAATGGAGGATAATATTACTGGGGCCCATTCTTCTGACCACAATGCAAGTGGGGGCCCTTGTCCAAGTATGCACTTAAGTGCATGCGACTTTAGTAACACCACTGTATATTAATATGTTATATTACAGAAATGACAGTCACTTTGTGTTAAAATGAAAAAAATATTCTGAAACATTAAAAATATTAAACACAAAGCATAAGTTGTTAAAAATGTAAGAACCTTTGGCCTTCATTTCAGTGAAACACCTATAAATAGTCTGCCACACTGCCAGTTCCAGAAGTTTGGAATAACACTCAATTACGTTTAGGATTCCAGATAATTGGACAGTGTCAACAGGCTGCCAGTCACTCAACGAAAGAGCAAAACACTTCTTCGACAGATGAAATAATTTTTTATCTTGCTTATTATTCTTGGCAGCACATTGTCTTCTTTGAACATGATGTTCTGCCAAAAACAATAACAGACTATTGCACACACAGAGATTTGCTTATTAAATTACCGCCCATCAGCTAACATATTGGTGCTGTTTAGTGGCTCCCCTCGACCAGTGTAAAATAACCCTATAAGCTTTTCTAAAAAAAAAATTTTGTATGGAAAATAAATGGCAATGCTATATGTGATTAATATGGTACTAATAGATATCATTTGGGCATTTTATTGAAGTAATATTTGGGTGCAAAAAAATAACTCTTTTTTGCTGTACTATGCGAGCTGTATGTTCAAAGTTTTGTTGATATTGAACAGTTATGCATCATTTCAGGCTATATTCCCATGTAACATAATCCCTACCTGTTTCATATTCATTTTTTGGCAAAAATCTGCTGAGTTTAAAAGTTCAAGCAAAGTGGATGTGCTTTTTCTTTGGCAATGTAAGCAAATAATATGGCTAGTACGGGAATCTTCTTTTCTTTTTGCAAGGTCCCATATTTAAAAAAAAACTTCACAATGGCATTAATTTATAATAATAAAATTCAAAAACTACTTGTAAGTAACAGTAAAATAAAGAAGAATATGTGCAGTATATATCTACAAGCAGAAAATAATTCTACTAACAAGAATTAATAATTCCACAATTAACATTTCTTGTGTGTGTGTTTTCCATACCACTTTATTATAATGAAAGCAGAAAGTGTCTTTTTTTTCTTAATTATGACCTGATTTAAATAATTGGCTAAATAATGAGTGATAAGCTTGGTTTACCTTAGTTAGAGAAGCAAAGTCTTGTCCATTAAGGTTTCTGACTGACGAATGACTGCATCACTATTACTAACGGTGAGCATAAAAGTGGTCTTATATTTTATCTACAGTAAAAATAATGTAATTTTCATGTTAAAATACAGTAGATTATATTCGTAAGTGACATGGCTTTATCTGTGGGAGAAGAATGGATAGTAGGAGTCACAGATCAATCACTTTAAAATGTGATAAATGTCAGCTATAGCTATCTTTTATATCTCAGTCTTTATTTAATTACGTTGCTCTAGTTCCCTCTTGGTGAAGCCGTTTCAAAGAATTAAGTATAGTCACACTAACTGCATCGTGGCTTGCCTCAAATAGAATGTAAAGGTAACTGTTATCTTTACTTAAACGCATCAGGAATATTCCTCTAGGTAAAGAAAGTGAATTCATTAGACATTTTTGCCTTTAAGCCCAGTTGAAAGATGTGCTTTAGCCCTGCTATAAGTGTACATAATGCAAAGGCTGGGCTTTTATATAAAATATTTATGTGCATATACATATAATCTAAAAAACATCATTGAGGACATCAAAAATGTATTAACCATCTATTCTGGTTGAAGCTATTTCTAATGGATGGGTGCATGCAAAGAATTTCTTCTTATCCTAGTACACAACATTGCTTCTGGAACTGATGGGTCCTCCTTTACCCTTCCATTAATTTCATTACAAGAGTTATCTACCCCTGAAATAAATAAATACATAAAAGAAAATGTAATGTTTATTACAAAATAATGCATAATCACCATTTGAAAATCTACCTCCTTCTCTGTTTAGCAAGAATTTTCAGTTTGAATGAAATGTTGCCAATGATTATATGGTATCTCTAAAGATCCAAAAGCATAATAAACTTAGGGTGTAAAATAAAAATGTTATACTTGTAGTCTTGCTGACGTAGTCCCTCATCCAATCCTCAGCTGCCTTTGACCTCTCCTTTCCTTTGGTGTATGACATCCTCTTCAGGCATCTTTACTCTACTACGGAAGTTAAGGTAATGACTAAGCCTTGGGTGGCCGATGCTGTGACTTTGTGGTTTGGGACGTCAGAAGCCTTCTCGGTACTGGAAGCCCCGGATGAAGATACCCAATGATGGCGAGATTTCTATCCACTACATGCACCAATTTTGGTCCAGAGAGTCGGACTTTCAGACTTTTTTGGAAGCAGACAGGAAGGCTGACAGCACTAACTTATGTAGGATGCCCTTTCAAAGTTCCAAGGAACCCACTTGGAGAATATAGAAGATAAAGGAGCAAAAAAACAGCATCCAATCCAGGGTGATATTGTCCAAATCTGTAGTTTATTCCGCCATCAAATACAACATTTTGACCACTTATAGGTCTTTATCAAGTGGTCAAAACGTTGTATTTGATGGCGGAATAAACTACAGATTTGGACAATATCACCCTGTATTGGACCCTGTTTTTTTCAGACTTTGTTGGTCATCACTGGCCTTTTTATTGTGCTTAATGGTGGGGGTTGCTAGACTTAGAACCATTGCAATAAAATATAAATAGTCAATTGACAGATGGAAAGCATAAAATATGGTAAATGTGGACTCCAACAGGTTAGAAAGTTAAGATATTTTAGGTGCCTGTGACGGAACCCTTATTTAGTCAACCATTGCAGACTGCTGTGCATTGTAGCCTAAGTGCACTACATGGAAAATACTCTTATGAGAAGATACCTTACCTCTTAAAGATCTCTAACAATCTGAAAATCCTAATAATAGCAGAACTTCCAAAGAAATGACAGTTGTACAGAAATTACAGTTTTTACATGTTAATAATTTTACAGAAAGTCAGAGCAATTCAAGAACAAAATGATACATCTTTGAAGTCAACAAAATACCATTCTGAACAATTACAGCTTGCAAGTTCTATTCAACAGTTTCCTTACACAATTGCCTGGTTCACCTTGTTGTCTTACTGAGAAAAATATAAATGCATTTGCCCTTGGCCATCAATGACTGCAACACATTAGTGTGATGAATGGCTTTCATTTCAGTAAGGTTATTCAGACACAAAATAATTTAGTTCTCATTTATTAAGCTCATTGAAAAAAATTAGAAGAATGAAAAAAATGCAACGTGAAAAAATAATAATGTCAATTAGATATCCATTCTGTTACAAGATCCTGATGAACAAATTATCAAAAATAATTAGTATGGAAACTGGAATGAGTTGTGTCGATAACAGATTGCAAAACAGAGTTACAGTTTTATCTGAGTCAAAAGGAAAAGTTGCTAAATATTGCATTTCTGAATATTTGATTAGATTATTTAATTATGGAAGAGGTCTCATACAATCGTCTGCAAGCAATAAAATTATTTACATACTATTTACTTTGAATTTCTTGAACTTAAGGTCTTCAGTACAGATGTGACTGCACAGGTACAGTAGCTGCTGTCTTAATGAGGAAGAATAGATGTTTGCAGCTTTGGGGAGAATGAAACTTAATTTTCAATATCTGGATTGGTAATATAGTCAATTACTGATAATGAATGTTTATCAAAAATGGAGAAAAACTGAGTCATATTGGTAAAACAGAAATTTTTATTTTATACAATATAAAATACCTCAATAGTGAGAAAATACACATAATATTTGGAGAAATAAGGAGAACCTTTACCACTATATGGGAATAGAAAGAGTGACATGCCAAACAAAGTGGCTATATATGTATATCTGTTGGTATACTGGGGCAAAGACTCCTTACCGCGGTGCTGGCAGGGTAATACTGCAGCAAAGGAGGATGGAGCTGATGAGTGGATGCTGGAAACGTGTCAAGGTTCTCCTTCCCATCTGTAGTATATTAAGTAAGGCTGTAGACTTTGCACTGTTCTCTGCACTTTAGTGAGGATGACGCTGATGTTCTGTCCACTCTAGTTCTGATGTTATTTCATCCAAATATTATGTGTCTTTTCTACCTATTGAGGAATTTTATATTGTATTCCATAAAAATTTGTGTTTTACCAATAATGCTCCGTTTTTCTTCTTCTTTAAAGTAATTATAGGAGTTGGTCATCCATAGTGTTCTGTGTCCTTATTAGTGATGAGCGAGCACACTCGCAAGTACCCGGTACACGCCCGAGTATCTCAGTACTTGAGATGATCGGAGCTCACTGAGAACTTGCTAGATGCTTGGGCAGATGCTCCGGTCCCCTCCCTGCATGTTTGGTGCTCTTTAGAGCACCAATCAACATGCAGGGATTGCCTGCCACTCATTGTAATGCCGCAGCCATGGTGGTTGTGGCATTACAGTGATTGGCTGGCAGCACAGCGTCATTAGGTCTATATCAGACCTGGCGCCGCCATGCTCATCACAGTCACTCCGGAATCAAGCAGAGGCGGGAGAAGTGCTGCTGAGATAGGGAGAGATTTGCTTGAGTATTAGGTAGTGCAGGGAGAAAAAACATACATTACACATATCCATCTTAATAAACAATCCTTATGAGGACTTATCCATCTGGAGAGATATCAAGCAGGCAGTGTATATAGGAAGGCAGTGTATAGAGCAGACTGCAGTGCACATAGCACAAGAGGCACCATTCCAGTTCTGCCTTCTGCTGCTATTAGATATTTCTAGACAAAGGCCCAGGTCTCAGGGGCCAGGAATACTTTTTTTGGATCTTAATCCTCATTATTTGCTTAAAAGGCAATCCAGAGAAAACCGTTTTTCTGCGCCATTTGCTTGTTGGCACAGCAGAATACAGCCAGGTCCTTTCCATATTGCAAAAAATGTAAAAATTTGCTTCAGTGTGTCAGTGAAGCAATTGACACCAGTTTGCTGTTCAAAATAGTTACCTACAGGCCAGGTATTTAAAACTCTGTTTTCTCCGTCACACGGATCACATATACGTTTTCAGGAAAAACTGTCATTTCTGGCCGCCATTAAAAATTTGTTTCAGTCTGTCAGTGAAGCAATTGACACCAGTTTGCTGTTCAAAATAGTTACCTGCAGGCCAGGTATTTAAAACTGTGTTTTCAACATCACACGGATCACATATACGTTTTCAGAAAATACTGTCATTTCTGGACTCCATTAAATATTTGATTCAGTGTGTCAGTGAAGCAATTGACACCCATTTGCCATTCAAAATAGTTACCTACAGGCCAGGTATTTAAAACGGTGGTTTCTCCGTCACACAGATCACATATAAGTTTGCTCCATATTCAGTCATTTGTAGTAAGCGTGCAATATATTGTCCTCCATTTAAAATGGGCAAGGCACGTGGCAAGGGACGGGGAACTGGACGTGATGGTGATGGTGCATGCAGAGGCCAAGGACAAGGCCGTGGGCAAGCTGAAATTGTACCACAACAAACACCCACATCTTATCACCCAACCTTCCTGTCTCAATTCCTAGGGGACCGCAGCACACCACTATTGAACCCAGAGCAGTGTCAAAAGGTTGTTGGTTGGATAGTGGATAATGCTTCCAGTCACTTAGCCACCACCACGACCAACACCCTGTCTTCCACACATATTCCTCACCCTGATCCTCCTACCTCTCACCATGCCAAGTGCCCAGAGACAACTGATCCCACACTTGGACACTCTGAAGAGCTGTTCACTTTTCCATTCATAGATTCGGGCCTCTCGCCCGGTCCACTTGAAGCGGGGTAAAAGGAGATCGCATGTAGCGATGCCCAAATATTTGAGCAGCCACGGTCACACGAAGGAGACGGTGGGAAAGTGTCACAAGAGGTGGATGATGATGAGACACAATTTCCAGAAAGTCAGGTGGAGGACCAGGGTGCTGAAGTGGAAGACGAGGTGGTGGATGATATAGTAACTGATCCAACCGGGCAGGAGGACTTGCAGAGCAAGGACAGCAGCACACAGGGGGAGGCGGGCAGATCACCCCAAGAGGCAGGAAGAAGCAGTGTGGTGGCTGGAGACAGAAGGCAGGCAACCGTTCCCCGTAACATCAACACGAAGGAAGTTGCCAGTACAACTGTTAGGTCTTCCCGAGTCTGGTTGTTTTTTAAAGACTCTGCTGATAACCTTAAAAAGACCATTTGCACCACCTGCCAGACCCGCTTCAGCAGGGGTGGCATAACAACGAGCCTGACCACCACCAGCATGATCATGCACATGGCAGCAAAGCACCTGACTTTGTGGGCCAAACCCCAGGGTCCAGGAACAGTGTTTGCAGGTGGCAACACTGCTTCTTCCGCTGTTGTGCATGCAAGCCAATCCCCTGTCTATGGTGCTATGCTGCATGCGAAGATGCCTCCTGCCCTGCTCCTGTCATTGCGCACTCAAGTAGCAGCATCGGGAAGCACATCCATGTCCTAGTCCCAGCGCAGCATTAAGTTATCCCTACCCCAGTCCTTGGAACGCAAGCGCAAATACGCAGCCAACGCCCTACAGGCCACACTACTAAATTCTCACATTTCACGACTGCTTGCGCTCGAAATGCTGCCTTTTAGGCTCGTGGAGACGGAAGCATTCCGCAACCTGATGGCGGCAGCCGTCCCTCGGTACTCGGTCCCCAGCTGCCACTATTTCTCCCGGTGTGCCGTCTCCGCATTACACCAGCATGTGTCCCAAAACATTAGCCGTGCCTTCAACAATGCAGTTACCGGGAAAGTCCATCTAACCACGGACATGTCGAAAAGAGCTTGCGGGCAGGGACGGTACATCTCGCTGATGGCACACTGGGTTAACATAGTGGAAGCCGGGACCCAGTCGTACCTTGGGACGGAACACATCCTCCCGACGCCAAGGATTGTGAGCCCTAGGTCAATCAGGGTTTCATCCTCCTCAGCCTCCCCCTCCTCTTCAGCCTCCATCTCCGAAAAGACCACATCAGTCACAAGCTGGAAGCACTGCAGCACTGCCTCAGCCAAGCGGCAACAGGCTGTGCAGAAGCTAATATGTTTAGATTACAAACCGCACAATGCTTAAGAGTTGTGGACAGCTCTGAAATAGCAGGCAGACCAGTGGCTCACACCGCTGAACCTACAGCCAGACATGTTCGTGTGTGACAATGGCCAGAACCTGGTGGCAGCTTTGAGGTGAGACGAGCTCACACACGTACCATGCCTGGTCCATGTGCTTAACCTCATGGTTCAGTGGTCTCTCAAATTCTACCCGGAACTGCCAGACCTGTTTGCTAAAGTATGCCGCCAGTGTGCTCATTTTAGAAAGTCACCTCCAGCTTCCGCCACCCTTGCTGTGTTTCACAGGAGCAGTTACCGGCTCACAGACTGGTGTGTGATGTCCCCACGCATTGGAATTCCACAATGCAGATGTTGGGAAGGATTTGTCAGCAGAAAAGGGCAGTTGTTGAGTACCAGTATCAACAAGGTAGTCGGTATTCAGTTCAGACTCCACACATAAGACCTCAGGAGTGGACATGGATGTCAGACATATGTACCATCCTCCAAAATTTTGAGTACTTCACCAAGATGATGAGCGGCGATGACGCCATAATTAGCTTCACCATCCCGCTTCTCAGTCTTCTGAAATGCTCTCTGCTCACAATCAAAGAGGATGCATTGCCGGCGGAGCACAATGATATGGAGCAAGGAACCATAAAGGGTGATTACACACAGCCAAGCCTTATCTCATCCCAACGTGGATTTGGTGACAATGAGGAAGAGGAGGAGGAGGAAGAATAAGAGCTAGTTTCATGCGCTATAGACGGTACTACCTGCACAGCTGTCATACCGTCTGTTCAGCATTGATGGCCAGAGGACAGAGAGGAGGAGGAGGAGAGCAAGGACAGTCATCCTCTTGGTGAGGACACGGAAGTCTTGCCTAATAGTAGCCTGGCACGCATGGCTGAGTTTATGTTACGCTGCCTTTCCCATGCCCCTCGCGTTCTCAAAATTTTGGGTGACAGTCCATACTGGTTGGTGACACTTCTAGACACACGCTACAAGGAGAACTTTACATCTCTTATTCCAGAGGCGGACAGGTCTACAAAAATGGGGCTGTACCAGAAGGCCCTTGTTGCGGAACTATTAAAAAAAATCCCATCTGAAAACGCTGGCGGCAGAGGGCACACTTTGTTGGACAACCAAGGAGTATAGGCGAGAGAGACACAACTTCAATCCAGCAGAGGCAGGGGAACACTGTCAAAGTTCTGGGAGAATTTTCTCACCCCTCCCATTGCACAAGCCCTGAGGTGCGGGGTACTCTCACAAGGAGTGCAAAGTTTGGGAAGATGCTGAGGGAATACCTTGCCGACCGTACCAACATCCTCCGAGATTCCTCTGTGCCTTATAATTATTGGGTATCCAAGCTGGATACATGGAATAAACTTGCTCTGCCTTGGAGGTCCTGGCCTGCCTTGCCTCCAGCATTTTATCAGAGTGGGTTTTTAGTGCCGCTGGGGGAATTATAACTGATATGCACATCCGCCTGTCAACTGAAAATGCTGACAGGCTGACTCTTATAAAAATGAACGAGGGCTGGATTGGGCCAGACATCTCAATACCACCGAATGATATCAGCGTAACATAAACTCAAATCCAGTGTCTTTTCTTGGGAGGTGTATTTCCATGCACTATTTCACACCCAGACATGGGTATGCGCTTCCTAATTTTGGGTATTTGCTCTTGTCCTCCTCCTTCTACTCATCCTCCACCACCATATCACCAGCGTGACCGTGGTCCGTGATGCAACATCAACATAATATTTTTAAAGGGTGTTTATGATGCCCGTAAAAAAATTTTTTATACAGTATGTTCATGTATACCCCCCAGGGGTAAATGTTTGTCAGCCCATACACTTAGTGCATGGGCATTACAAGTATAGGAGGCCCGCTCTTTTCTAATGGGAACATTTTTTTATGAGGCCCTCCTCCACGTCTCTTCCAAGGGGCATCAGAGTGCCTCCCAATTTTTGGCAGCCCTTGTATTCACTGCATAGGCAAACACAATGGGAGACCCACTTCCTAATAATGGGAACATTTTTTTATGAGGCCCTCCTCCACGTCTCTTCCAAGGGGCATTGGAGTGCCTCCCAATTTTTGTCAGCCCTTGCATTCACTGCATAGGCAAACAGTGTGGGAGACCCACTTCCTAATAATGGTAACATTGTTTTCAGGAGGCCCTCGGACCTCCATGTCTCTTTCAAGGGGAATTGGAGTGCCTCCACATTTTTGGCAATGCTTGCATTCACTGCATATACGAGCACTATGGGAGACCCGCTTCCTAATAATGGGAACATTTTTTCATGAGGCCCTCTACGTCACTTCCAAGGGGCATTGGAGTGCCTCCAAATTTTTGGCAACCTTTGCATTCACTGCATAGGGAATCACAATGGGAGACCCACTTCCTAATAATGGGAACATTGTTTTCAGCAGACCCTCCATTAAGTCTCTTCAAAGGGGTATTGGGGTGCATCCAAATTTTCAAAGGGGTATTGGGGTGCGTCCAAATTTTGGGCAGCCCTGGCACTCACTGCATACGCAATAACAGTATAGGAGACCCACTCTTTAGTAACGGAAACAAGAAACATAGCTGGCTAATAGCTCTCTAAGAATAGTGAGGGCCGACTGCTGGCCCTTTAAGAATAGTAAAGACTGCCTGATGGCCCTATGAAAATAGGCTTTGTGACTTTCAGAGTCCCTCCTTCATTAATGAAACACGATGTGTTTGATGATATCTCGCATACCACATGGCCAGATAAGGTTGTAAAATGTTAAAATGACATTTCCTGGTAAAAATGCATTTGTCACGGTTGAAAGCAATGCAAAAGTGAAAAAATGCATCTAAAACGCTACGTGTGAACATAGTCCAAGGTGTGGAGGGGAATTTTTGTTTTCGGTTATTTATTTTGCTTTATATACAAGTCATTACCCTGGAAAGGATGTTCCTTTACATATTTCCCAGGAAAATCCATTTTGATTTTGTTTTGGTATATTTTATTGCGAGTCCGTAAAAGTGGCGTAATACCACTGACAACGTTGTTGACAGAAGTGACCTGAGAGTCAGAAATGCTTCCAGGGGTCTTCCCCATGCTGTTCCCATGTCAATTGAGCACTGTTCCCATCGATTTGGGCAATTTTTAGGCCCTCTACAGACCGCTGGGGGGAGCTGCCTGAAAAATGCTTGAGTTTCCCATAGATTTACATTGGGCTGGTTGCTCGGATCGAGCACCCGAGTATTCTAATGGGCTAAACCCGAGCATTGAGCACTCGGGCATTTTAGTGCTCGCTCATTACTAGTCCTTATTATCCCATCGGACCAGTCACACTATTTTTTGAACTGATTATGTTTTGGGCCTCCTGTTTTCTGATAATGAATTTTATAGAAATGATTCCGAAAAGTCTGTTTCATGGTAACATTAAAGAATGTTCGCTTTGAAATTCTACAGTATAATATGCAGATAAATTCTGATATGAAAACAAAGCTTAAGTGGGAGATACAAGTCAAATATAATTTTCCTCCAAAATTGTTATCTATTTAGTACCATAATCTAAACTTTTTTCCAATATACTTGCATTAAAAATTCCCTATCCTTTGCTAAATACACTATCTAACTGCTTTTCTTTTTTTTCCACTTCTTTCGTGATGATGCTTCGTTTGAGAATCTCATTGCATGCTGGAATACTCAAACAAAGCACCACCAGAGGGCAGAGGCTGCAGTCACTGCTGCAGGCCCTGCCTCCTCCATGATAAAAAGCATCATCAGTGGAGCTTGTTTCAGGGGCTGGGCTAGTCCCTACATGCTCTGCACTGTGTGATGTGCACAATGATTGAATATTTTAAGTGAAACTTGCATTTAATTCATGAAAATCCATGGTGTTTTTATGCCTGTAAGTCTAGTGGGCAGTCCTATACAATGATTGGTAGTCTTCATATTCCCTGTAAATGAGTAGAACTGGACTCATGTGTATACAAACATCAGTGATTTCAATGAATAAAATACAAGTTGTACTGATTCTTTTCATATAAATCTATATATCATTCTGCTTCTCCTTCTCCATATAATACGGACAACAGTTCAGACTGCACATAATCAATATGCTCAGCTTGTCATGCTCTAAATAAGGGGTATCAAACTCAGCTGGGCATATCGGTCGCACACGGAAAAACATTTAATTTGGGGGGCCGCATTATTTGCATGACAAAGTGACATTTTTTGTGATACCATTTTATTTTCTATACACCTTTTGAACTGGTCCTCATCTTGCAGACATGGTCTCCCATCCAGGTCCCCCATACAGCAGACAAGGTCTCCCATCCAGGTCCCCCATACTGCAGACATGGTCTCCCATCCAGGTCCCCCATACTGCAGACATGGTCTCCCATCCAGGTCCCCCATACTGCAGACATGGTCTCCAATCCAGGTCCCCCATACTGCAGACATGGTCTCCCATCCTGGTTCCACATACTTCTGACATGGTCTCCAATCCAGGTCCCCCATACTGCAGACATGGTCTGCAATCCTGCAGACATGGTCCCCCATACAGCAGACATGGTCTCCCATCCAGGTCCCCCATATTGCAGACATGGTCTCCGATCCAGGTCCCCCATATTGCAGACATAGTCCCCCATATTGCAGACATTGTCTCCCATCCAGGCCCCCCATACTTCAGACATGGTCTCCCATCCAGGTCCCCCATATTGCAGACATGGTCCCCCATCCAGGTCCCCCATATTGCAGACACGGTCCCCCATCTAGGTCCCCCATATTGCAGACATGGTCCCTCATATTGCAGACATTGTCTACCATCCAGGTCCCCCATATTACAGACATGGTCCCCCATCCAGGTCCCCCATATTAAAGACATGGTCCCCCATCCCGGTCCTTATCTTGCAGACATGTCCCCCATCCAGGTTCCCCCCATACTGTGGTCAGGGTTCCCGTCCCCCCATACTGCGGTCAAGGTCCCCATCCCCCCATACTGCAGTCAGGGTCCCCATCCCCCCCATACTGTGGTCAGGGTCCCCGTCCCCCCCATACTGCGGTCAGGGTCCCCGTCCCCCCCATACTGCGGTCAGGGTCCCCATCCCCCCATGCTGCGGTCAGGGTTCCCCATCCCCCCATACTGCGGTCAGGGTCTCCGTCCCCCCATACTTCGCACAGTGCACCCCTGTGCTGTATTTCACATGACTGAGTGAAAAAAATAAAAAGATTCTCACCTGTCCTCCGTTCCCTCGGCGTCCTTTATGCACCTGTGGCCCGCAGGCACAGACCCCGTAACGATCGCGGCTCTCTCCAGCAGCCGCCGACATCAGCGCTGTAGTGCAGTGTATTGCCGCACAGAGACCGGCTCTCTGCACAGCAATACCAGTGTCAGCCGCCGGCCTATCAGAGGCCAGCAGCTGACATCTGCGCAAGGCAGTGATGTCATACGCCGCTGCGCTGGGAAGCAGATGTCAGCTGCTGGCCTCTGATTGGCTGGCGGCTGACACTGGTATTGCTGTGCAGATAGCCAGTATCTGCGTGGCAATACACTGCATTACAGCTCTGATGGCGGCTGCTGGAGAGAGCCGTGATCGTTACGGGGTCTGCAGCTGAAGGGGCCACATGCAGCCCGCGGGCCGCATGTTTGAAACCCCTGCTCTAAATCATTATTCCCAAATGCTGAAGCACATGACAGGCTCCTATTAAGTACAAGTTATGTTATATAATTTTTTCTTGGTCAGTCAACCAAAAGAATAGAATAGACAGTTAGGTTTTCTAGGAGACAGATATTGGGTTCCTATCCTTAGGATAGGGGATCAATATTTGGCTTTGGGGGTCTGATCCTTCATAGCTCAACTGATCAGTAGAATGTGGCAACCTCTTCTTTGTTTACACAGGTACAGAGCCGTATATTCAATTGTGGCTGTGCCTGGTTCTGAAGCTTAGACTCATTTACTTGAATGAGATTGAGCTGTAATACCGGGTACATTCATCGGTACAGATGAGCCACTGTGTCTGTATAAACAGTGAAACATTACTAGTTAGAGCATTTTATTCTCTTCATTCTACTTATAAGCTGGGGACGCAAAGATAAGACACCTAACATTCCATCATTGATAGCTGATTGCTTATTTTAAAGGGATTTTTACTTTGATATTAATTACCTATTTTTAGAATAGCTCATCAGTATCCGATCAGAGTGAGTCCCTCCACCCAACATCCCTTCAGGGTGGAACATCATGGCTCCATACACTGTTCAGTGGCTGCTCTCGAGAACTGCAGCTTAGGTCCTATTCATTTGAAACCTCCCTAATGACAGTTGAAATAGCCTTACTTTAGAAAATTTTGCACTAAGAATATTAGCCATTAACAGTAAGATTTTCAGCCATTATCATGACTTAAATAACTAAAATTGATTCAAATGATTTTCATTAAAAACCCCTACTTGCAGAGAACATTACATCCAGGATTGCAGGTTCCCATTTGACATCTAATAGCAGAATAAATGGGATATGGTTAAATTAGGAAAAGCTGCAATGCTGCACAATTCAATAACCACATTACCTCTATTAATGGCATAATATAACTGTGAAACTGTAATGACATCTGTCAGGATCCCTAAAGTGAAGAGTTCTATCTGTGTAGCTGCAGTACATTTATGAGGCTGAATGACACATTGCAATGCTAAGAACTACAGTAATCACTTTTCTCCAGAGGTTACAACAACATAAGGAAACATGCACCTTTCTTCTGGTCATAGTCATGAAATAGCATCCCATATGTCACAAAAAGTCAGTGACAGACATCTAGAATTAGTTCAATGATTCTGTGTGACAGTTAACGAGATCCTCAGTGGTGAACGCTATTTATATAATGTATCAACACTACTACATGCACTACGGTGCATCCAGTTTAATGTTAGTAATGCAGTATCTGCCAATGTAAGTTTAATTTTCCAAGGAAAAAAAAACTGCAATGATTATGGCCAGAAATGTAACATTTTTTATTGGTAATGTCAAAGGATTACTGTTTTTCCTTATAGAGATCACCAAGCTGACAGGGGCATGCACATTACTTATATGGAAGGTAATGCTCCTTAGGAAAAAGCCATGCAGATAACAAGCTCTTGTAAATGATATATATATATATATATATATATATATATATATATATATATATATATATTTATTTATGCATATGTGTATGTATACATATACTCTATACCATATATACGTGTATATACACTGCTCAAAAAAATAAAGGGGACACCTAAATAATACATCCTAGATCTGAATGAATGAAATATTCCCATTGAATACAAGAAGAAAGAGAGGTGGCACACCGATGTAATAAAATCTTCTTTTATTTCATTTCCATTAAAAATGCAGGGAAGCGACATCTTTTGCGGACGACGGCCGTTTCGCGTGTCTATCACGCTTCCATGGGTCCAGGCATATGGTCGTGGGGGTGGCTAGGGGTTAAAATAATCCTGACCCCACCCCCTAGATCAAACAGCCATACAAAATGTTACAACAAAAAATACAAAATTAAAAACAATTGTTTTAAAACATTTTTTACAAAATATTCATGGAACCATCATAAAAATACTGCCATGTCTAGCTTGTCGTTTAAGCCGAGGGGTCCCTGGGCATTAGTTCGGAGGATCCATTTCACCTCCCTCTGTAAGAGGATCCTATTGTGGTTTCCTCCCTTGCATGGCAATTCCACTTTTTCTAATCCTATGAAGCGCAAGACTTCAGGATTACCCCTATGCTCAGTGCGAATATGCTCTATTAACCTTTTAGAGCCCTTCCCTGAGAGGATTGAATTGAAATGCTCTCTGAACCAGGTGAACAGGGGTCTAATTGTTTTGCCTATATAGAACCTACTACACGGGCAAAAAATTGCATAAACCGTGAATTTGGTTCTACATGTAATCAGATCCCTGATCACATGGTGTACCCCTCCAAGTTCTATTTGCCGGGCATTCTCATGAAAACTGCAAAAATTACACATACCACATTTGTGATTGCCCGTGATTACTGATTTATTTAACCAATTCCTCGCCGAGTTAAGCTTGTAAAGAATCGCATGGAGGTTGTCTTTCAAATTTGGTCCCCGGCGGTAAGTAATCAATGGGTTTCCCACTCCCACCTGGAAATCCCTGTCTGCAGTGACAAGATGCCAGTTTTTCAGAATTGCTGATCTAATTTTTTTATCCATAGGACCCAACTTAAAATTAAAAATGAATCTCTTAAACTTATCTGTATTGTCCTCATTTTTTGGGGGATTTAATAACGAAGTCTAAGGAAATTGGCATACACTTTGATAGGCATTATCTATGATATCGTCTGGATATCCTCTTTGTTTAAACTTCATTTTCAGATTTCGTGCTTCTTTTACAGAGGAGGCCATATTGTTATTAATTTTTCTCAAGCGTAAAGATTGACTGTAGGGTAGAGATTTCTTCATGCGTAAAGGATGCGCACTCTGATAGTGAAGCAGTGCATTACAGGTTGTGGGTTTTGAAAAAGATCCTGTGGATAGATTACCATCCACAATTTTAAGTTTTACATCCAAAAAATTCAATTTTGTGTTTCCCAACACTGAGGTGAACGACGTGTTCATGTCATTGTCATCATTCAAATACTTGACAAAGGAGTCAAAATCACTCCTATTGCCTGACCAGACAATGAAAATGTCGTCCACCAATCGGACATAGAATTTAAGGTATTGGGAGAAACGGTTACTACTGGAGGAGATGAATTTTTCTTCAAAGGAAGCTAGGAACAAATTAGCCAGAACGCAAGCTGCCGGGGTCCCCATGGCTGTCCAAGTGCACTGAACGTACCACTTGTCCATGAATTTGAATGAGTTGTGACTCAAAATAAATCCTATGGATTCACACACAAACGATATAAAATTTTCACTCCTGTTTGTGTGGGAGAGGATGTTCCTTAAATTCTATGTCCGATTTGTTGACGACATTTTCATTGTCTGGTCAGGCAATAGGAGTGATTTTGACTCCTTTGTCAAGTATTTGAATGATGACAATGACATGAACATGTCGTTCACCTCAGTGTTTGGAAACACGGAATTGAATTTTTTGGATGTAAAACTTAAAATTGTGGATGGCAATCTAACCACAGAATCTTTTTCAAAACCCACATCCTGTCATGCACTGCTTCACTATCAGAGTGCGCATCCTTTACAAACGAAGCAGTTTCTACCCTACAGTCAATTTTTACGCTTGAGAACAATTAATAACAATACTGCCTCCTTTGTAAAAGAAGCACGAAATCTGAAAATTAAGTTTAAACAAAGAGGATATCCAGACGATATCATAGATAATGCATATCAAAGGGTATGGCAATTTCCTCAGACCTCGTTATTAAATCCGAAAAAAAATGAGGACAATACATATAAGTTTAAGAGATTCATTTTCAATTTTAAGTTTGGTCCTATGGATGAAAAAATTAGATCAGCAATTATGAAAAACTGGCTTCTTGTCACTGCAGACAGGGATTTCCAGGTGGGAGTGGGAGATCCATTGATTACTTACCACCGGGGACCAAATTTGAAAGACAAGCTTGTAAAGAATCACATAGAGGGTAAATCGGCGAGGAATTGGTTAAATAAATCAGTAATCACGGGCAATCACAAATGTGGTATGTGCAATTGTTGCAATTTTCATGAGAATGCCCGGCAAATAGAACTTGGAGGGGTACACCATGTGATCAGGGAGCTGATTACATGTAGAACCAAATTCACGGTTAATGCAATTTTTTGCCCGTGTAGAAGCTTCTATATAGGCAAAACAATTAGACCCCTGTTCACACGGTTCAAAGAGCATTTCAATTCAATCCTTTCAGGGAAGGGCTCTAAAAGGTTAATAGAGCATATTCGCACTGAGCATAGGGGTAATCCTGAAGTCATGCGCTTCATAGGATTAGAAAAAGTGGAATTGCCACGCAAGGGAGGAAACCACATTAGGATCCTCTTACATAGGGAGGCAAAATGGATCCTCTGAACTAATGCCCAGGGACCCCTCGGCTTAAACGACAAGCTAGACATGGCAGTATTTTTATGATGGTTCCATGAATATTTTGTAAAAAATGTTTTAAAACAATTGTTTTTAACTTTGTATTTTTTGTTGTAACATTTTGTATGGCTGTTTGGTCCAGGGGGTGGGGTCGGGAGAATTTTAACCCCTGCACTCCCCCATGACCATATGCCTGGACCCGTGGAAGCGTGATAGACACGCAAAACAGCCGTCCTTTCCAAAAGGTGCCGCTTCCCTGCATTTTTCATGAAAATGGAATAAAAGAAGATTTTATTACATTGGTGTGCCACCTCGCTTTCTTCATGTATGAATTGTGACTTACTATGTTTCTGGAGGGAGTTGCACCCTATGGTAAGATTGATTGCTCCAGCTGATGAGGTCGAGCTTCTGGAGTCTCTACACAAGGACTGAGTCGCTGCACTGCTGGTTGCCTGTGCACTAGTATTCTCATTGAATACTTAGTTCTGTACAAAGTTGAATGTGCTGACAACAAAATCTCACAAAAATCATCAATGAAAATCAAATTTAGTAACCAATGGAGGCCTGGATTTGGAGTCACCACCAAAATTAAAGTGGAAAAACACACTACAGGCTGATCCAACTTTGATGTAATGTCCTTAAAACAAGTCAAAATGAGGCTCAGTATTGTATGTGGCCTCCACGTGCCTGTATGACCTCACTACAACACCTGGGCATGCTCCTGATGAGGTTGCGGATGGTCTCCTGTGGGATCTCCTCCCAGACCTGGAATAA
The DNA here is from genome assembly GCF_046119375.1 of Phyllobates terribilis. Lineage (NCBI taxonomy): Eukaryota > Metazoa > Chordata > Amphibia > Anura > Dendrobatidae > Phyllobates > Phyllobates terribilis. Next base: position 344,043,445 of record NW_027362767.1, on the reverse strand, counting down.
AGCCAACTCCTGGACAGTCTGTGGTGCAATGTGACGTTGGTGGATGGAGCGAGACTTGATGTCCCGGATGTGCTCAATCGGATTCATGTCTTGGGATTGGGCGGGCCAGTCCATAGCTTCAATGCCTTCATCTTGCAGGAACTGCTGACCCACTCCAGCCACATGAGGTCTGGCATTGTCCTGCATTAGGAAGAACCCACGGCCAACCGCACCAACATATGGTCTGACAAGGGGTCTGAGGATCTCATCTCGGTTCCTAATGGCAGTCAGGCTACCTCTGGCAAGCACATGGAGGGCTGTGCAGCCCTCCAAAGAAATGCCACCCCACACCATTACTGACCCACTGCCAAACCGCTCATGCTGAAGGATGTTGCAGGCAGCATATTGCTCTCCATGGCATCTCCAGGCTCTGTCACGTCTGTCACATGTGCTCAGTGTGAACCTGCTTTCATCTGTGAAGAGCACAGGGCCCCAGTGGTGGCTTTTCCAATCCTGGTGTTCTGTGGCAAATGCCAAGCGTCCTGCACGGTGTTGGGCTGTGAGCACAACCCCCATCTGTGGATGTCGGGCCCTCATACCACCCTCATGGAGTCGGTTTCTAACCGTTTGTGCAGGCACATGCACATTTGTGGCCTGCTGTTGGTCATTTTGCAGGGCTCTGGCAGTGCTCCTGCTGTTCCTCCTTGCACAAAGGAGGAGGTAGCGGTCCTGCTGCTGGGTTGTTGCCCTACTACAGCCCCCTCCATGTTTCCTGGTGAACTGGCCTGTCTCCTGGTTGCACCTCCAGCCTCTGGACACTACGCTGACAGACACAGCAAACCTACTTGCCACAGCTCACATTGATGTGCCATCCTGGATAGCCTGCACTATTTAAGAAACTTCTGTGGGTTGTAGAGTCCGTCTCATGCTATCACCAGTGTGAAAGCACAACCAACATTCAAAAGTGACCAAAACATCAGCCAGAAATCATTGGTACTGAGATGTGGTCTGTGGTCCCCACCTGCAGAACCACTCCTTTATTGAGGGAGTCTTGATAATTGCCAATAATTTCCATCTATTGTCTATTCCATGTGCACAACAGCATGTGAAATTGATTGTCAATCAGTGTTGCTTCCTAAGTGAACAGTTTGATTTCACAGAAGTTTGATTTACTTGGAGTTATATTCTGTTTAAGTGTTCCCTTTATTTTTTTGAGCAGTGTATATTACATTACAGATCAAAAGTTTGGACACACCTTCTCATTTACAGATTTTTCTGTATGTTCATGACTATGAAAATTGTACATTCACACTGAAGGCAGCAAAACTATAATTTAACACATGTGGAATTATATACTTAACAAAAAAGTGTGAAACAACTGAAAATATGTCTTATATTCTAGGTTCTTCAAAGTAGCCACCTTTTGCGTTGATGACTGCTTTGCACACTCTTGGCATTCTCTTGTTTGATTTGTGAAAGTTAACCATTACTACTACAGTACATTAGGACTGTTCTTTGAAGTATCTGTGTAGTATATGCTGCTTGTATTGATCTGCTGTTCCCTGCATCCATGCTTAGCAGCCTCTTTATCACTATTTAATGTATTCATGTATTCATTTTTAATTATTTAATACAATTTGTATTTTAAATGGGTATGTACTCGATGGATTCTTGTTAGGCCCTCTGTTTTTTGATATATGATATGTGAGTTATTTGCCTTATCCTTTGTTTCTTTAATATGGGTAAATTATATTGATACTGCTCCAAAACTGTAGCGTGAATAAACCTGGCTTTTATCCTCACAACTTGTGATACCTCTCCTTTCCTACTCTTCTCAGAAAGAAATATGCATCCTCGTTATTGGTGTTCTGGGCTGCTGTTTTTTTTTTTCTTGCCCTTTCTTTGTATCCCTGTTTATATGCTCTGTAGCAGTCTTCCGGACTAAATAAAATATTTTAAAGTATTGTTCAAGCAATATAAAACCTGGATATACCCAGTTTGAATTACACTGTAAATTCTTTAGTTGTCATTACACACATAGAAGAATTCATTAATATGAAAAGTGATTACGTCTAGTGTTGAGCGAGCACTAAAATGCTCGGGTGCTCGAAGCTCGGGTCGAGCTCACTGTGATACTCGGGTACTTGACCCGAGCAACGAGCCCAATGTTAGTCTATGGGAGACCCGAGCATTTTTGCGGCGGCACCCCCGGCAGTCTGTAGAAAGCCTAAAAAGTGCCCAAAACGATAGTGACAGTGTTCAAAAGACATGGGGACAGCATGGGGATCGCCCCAGGAAGTATTTCTGAACCCCAGGTCACTACTGTCAACAACGTGGTCAGAGGTATTAAGCCACTTTTACGGGCTCACAATAAAACGTTCAAAAACTAAACTGAAACGGGTTTCCTGTGAAATATGTTAAGGAAATTCCTTTCCAGGGTAAAGACTTGTGTATAAGGTAAAATAAATAACCAAAAACAAAAATACTCCTCAACACCTTGGGCTATGTTCACAAGTAGCATTTTTTATGCGTTTTTGCACTTTTGTATTGCTTTCAACCGTGACAAATGCCATTCACCGGGAAATGTCATTTTAACATTTTACAATCTTATCTGGCCATGTGCTGTGTGACACATGCATACAGTGCTGAAAAGACATGGGAACAGCATGGGGAAGACCCCTGAAAGCATCTCTGACATCCAGGTCACTGCCTAAAAGTGTGCCCATCAGAAGTGATCCTTGCCGCATCAGAAGATGCAGACTTGCAACTTTCCCCATGCAAGTCCTTGTCCCAGGGTAGTGTTCAATTGTACCTCCCCATTCCTTGCAATGCAAGCGCAAGTATGCAGCCTGCCACCCACCCACCCCCAGGCTGCAATACCATACTGCTAGCTTGCACTTGAAATGGGGCCTTTTAGTTTGGAGGAGGCCGAAGCTGGCCACTACCTCATGGCTGCTTTGGCAGCGAGGTATCCATACTCAGTCCCCAGCCACCCGGCGGTCGGGTGTCCACGCTCGGTCCCCAGCCGCCCCACGGCCGGGAGCCCACACATGATCCCCAGCCGCCTGGGGGCAGCTGGGTGTCCATAAACGGTCCCCAGCCGCCCCTATTTCTCCTTGGATGTTCCCCCCACACTTTTCTTAGCCCGGTCTGATGTAGGTCAGGATTGGACGAGCCCACTAGAGAACCAGCCTCCTCCGGTGGGCCCTGGTTTCTCCATCAGGGGAGTTGAGAGTGCCAAGGTGAGGAGCATGATGATGATAGAAGTTAGCGTCTGCTTTGTTTTCTTGGAATGCAGGCGCATGTATGTAGTAGCGGCTAGGCCTGAGGTGGTCAGCGTTTTGGCGCATATCCTACCTCCTCCGAGGATTGCTGGATGTTTTCCTGCTACTATCCCAGTTCTATGACTCCCGTTAAAACAAAGCTTCAGGTGATGAATGATGGTTGAGGTGGTGGCAAAGGAGAAAGAGCACGAGGAACAGGGACCATTCACATCAATATCAGGACAGTCAACCACACATGTCTTGAAGGATATGTTTCTGTACCAAAAGGACCGGTTCGGCTACACAGTTATAGGGCATGCAGTGAGTGCAATGCCTACCAAAAATTTCGAGGCACTCCAATGCCCCTTGGAAGTGACATGGAGGTCAGAGGGCCTTAACTAAACCGTTTTTTCCATTTATAGCAACTGGGTCTCCTGTGCACTGTTGGCCTAAGCAGTGAATGGAAGGCTTACCCAAAATTATGAGGAATTGCAATGCCCCTTGAAACAGACGTGGATTACAGCTAACTAAAAACCTTCTACCCATTATTGGGGAGTGGGTCTCCCTTAGTGTTCGCCTATGCATTGAAAAGCAAAAGCTGACTAAAATTAGGAGGAAATGCAATGCACATTGGAAGAATAGTGAAGGTCGCAGTGGAATAAAAAGACAATATCAATGCCCCTTGAAAAAGAGGTGGAGGTCGCAGTAGCTTAACAAGACGGATTTAATGCCCCTTGGAAGAGACGGGGAGGTCGCAGTAGCTTAAAAAGACGGTTTTAATGCCCCTTGTAAGAATGGTGGAGGTCGAAGTGGAACAAAAAGACAATATCAGTGCCCCTTGAAAAAGAGGTGGAGGTCACAGTAGCTTAACAAGACGGTTTTAATGCCCCTTGGAAGAGACGTGGAGGTCGCAGTAACTTAACAAGATGGTTTTAATGACCCTTCAAAGAGACGTGGAGGTCGCAGTGGAATAAAGAGACAATATCAATGCCCATGGGAGAAGTGGTGGAGGTCGCAGTAGCTTAACAAGACAGTTTTAATGCCCCTGGGAAGAGTAGTGGAGGTTGCAGTGGCTTAATAAGACAGTTATAATGCCCCTTGAAAGAGACGTGGAGGTTGCAGTGGAATAAAAAGACAATATCAATGCCCCTGTTAAAAGTGGTGGAGGTTGCAGTAGCTTAAAAAGACCGTTTTAATGCCCCTTGGAAGAGACATGGAGGCCGCAGTAGCTTAACAAGACCGTTTTAATTCCCCTTGGAAGAGACGTGGAGGTCGCAGTAGCTTAACAAGACGGTTTTAATGCCCCTTGGAAAAGTGGTGGAGGTCACAGCTTAACAAGACAGTTTTAATGCCCCTTGGAAGAGACGTGGAGGTCACAGTGGAATAAAAAGACAATATCAATGCCCCTTGGAAAAGTTGTGGAGGTCACAGCTTAACAAGACAGTTTTAATGCCCCTTGGAAGAGACGTGGAGGTCACAGTGGAATAAAAAGACAATATCAATGCCCAATCCAGCCCTTGTTCATTTTGATAAGGGTCAGCTTGTCAGCATTGTCAGTTGACAGGCGAGTGAGCTTATCAGTTATAATTCCCCCAGCAGCACTAAAAACATGCTCCGATAACACGCTAGCGGTAGGGCAGTCCAGGACCTCCAAGGCGTACAGATCGAGTTCATTTCAAGTGTCCAGCTTGGATACCCAATAATTAAAAGGCACAGAGGAATCACAGAGGACACTGGTACGGTCGGTAAGGTACTCCCTCACCATCTTTTGAAACATTCCACTCCTTGTGAGAGTACCACGCATCTGGACGGGTCTCAGAAAACTGTTCCAGAATGTTGACAGTGTTGCCCTGCCTCTGCTGGATTGGAGTTGCGTCTCTCTCGCTTATACTCCTTGGTTGGTCAACGAACTGTGACCTCTGCCGCTAGCATGTTCAGATGGGAATTTATTTAACAGTTCTGCAGCAAGGGCCTTCTGGTACTGCCCCATTTTTGTAGACCTCTCCACCTCAGGAATAAGAGAGAGAAAGTTCTCCTTGTAGCGGGGGTCCAAAAGTGTGACCAACCAGTAATGACTGTCACCCAACATGTTGACAACGTGAGGGTCACTGTTAACGCAGCGTAACATAAAGTCAGCCATGCGTGCCAGACTGGTAACGGGCAAGACTTCCGTGTACTCACCAAGATGACTGACCATGCTCTCCTCCTCCTCCTCCCCCCTGTCCTCGGGCTTCCCACTCTGAACCGACTGTATGACAGTTGTACAGGTACTACCATCTACAGCGCATGATAACAGCTCCTGTTCTTCCTCCTCCTCCTCTCCCTCAGTGTCCCCCAATGCACATTGGGATAAGATGAGGCTGGGCTGTGTGTAATCGCCCGCTACGGCTTCTTGATCAATCTCATCATACTCTGGCTGCATTGCCTCCTCTTTAATTCTCTGCAGAGAACATTGCAAAAGACAGACAAGTGGGATGCTGACACTAATGATGGCATCATCACCATCTTGGTGGACTCCTCAAAGTTTGTCAGGATGGTACATATGTCAGACATCCAGGTCCACTCCTGAGGTCTTATGTGTGGAGTCTGACCTGAATATCGACGGCCTTGTTGCAGCTGGAACTCCACAACTGCTCTCTTCTGCTCACAAATCCTTTGCAACATGTGGAGTGTAGAGTTCCAAGGTGTGGGGATATCACACACCAGTCGGTGAGCCAGAAGCTGCAAATGCTGCTGCAAAACAGGAAGGGCGGCGGAAGCTGTAGCCGACTTGCGAAAATGAGCTGACATGCGGCGTACTTTGAGGAGAAGATCTGGAAACTCGTTGTACGATTTAAGAAACCGCTGAACCACGAGGTTAAGCACATGTGCCAGGCATGGAACGTGTGTGATCTCGCCTCGCCTCAGAGCCGCCACCAGGTTACAGCCATTGTCACACACGACCATGCCTGGATGTAGGTTAAGCGGTCTCAACCCCAGATCTGCCTGCTCTTTCTCAGCTGTCCACAACTCACACGCAGTGTGAGAATTATCACCTAAGCTTATGAGTTTCAGCACAGCCTGTTGCCACTTGGCTGAGACAGTACTGAAGTGCTTCCAGCTTGTAACTGATGTGGTGATATCTGAGATAGAGGCTGAACATGAGGAGGAGGAGGAGGATGATGCGCAGGAGCTGTACACTGTGGGGGCAACTCTGACTGACATAGGGCCCGCAATCCTCGGTGTGGAGAGGATGTGTTCCGTCCCAAGGTCCGACTTGGTCCCGGCTTCCACTATGTTTACCCAGTGTGCCGTCAGGGAGATGTACCGTCCCTGGCCACAAGCACTTGTCCACGTGTCCGTTGTCAGGTGGACTCTCCCAGTATCTGCTATGTTGAGGACACGGCTGATGTTTTGGGACACGTGCTTGTGTAGTGCGGGATGGCACACCGGGCAAAATATTGTCGGCTGGGGACTGAGTACCGAGGGACGGCCACCGCTATAAGGTTGCGGAAGGATTCCATCTCCAACAGCCTAAAAGGCTGCATTTCCAATGCAAGCAGTCGTGAAATGTGCGAATTTAGTAACTCTGGACTGTGGGGCATTGGCTGTGAATCTGCACTTTCGATCAAAGCTCTGAGATATGGACAATTGAACGCTGCGGTGGGACGTGGACGTTGATGCTGTTTCTTGAGAAATTGCCATAACAAGTGAAGACTGACTGGAGAGGGCATCTTTGCATGCAGTATGGACAGGGAATTGCCTTGCATGCACAACAGGGGGAACTATTACATGCACAACAGCGGAAGAAGCAGTGGTGACACCCACTGACACTGGTCGTGGACCCTGGGGTTCACCCCACAAAGTCAGGTGCTTTGCTGACATGTGCCTTATCATGCTTGTGGTGGTCAGGCTGGTAGTTTTGTCACCCCTGCTACTGCTAGCCTGGCAGGTGGTACAAATGGCCTTTTTGGGGTTATCAGCAGAGTCTTTAAAAAAATTTCAGACTCTGGAAGACCTACCGGTTGTACTGGCAACGTCCCTCGTGTTTGTGTTACCGGGAACTGTTGCCCGCCTTCTATGTGTGGCCACCACACTGCTTCTTCCTTCCCTTTGGGATACTCTGCCTCCCTCCCCCTGTGTGCTGCTGGCCTTGCTCTGTGTGTCCTCCTGCCACATTGGGTCAGTTACTAGATCATCCACCACCTCCTCCTCTTCCACTTGCGCACCAAGATCCTCCTCCTCACTTCGTGGCAATTGTGTCTCGTCATCGTCCACCTCTTGTGACAAATTGCCAGCGTCGACTTCCTGTGGCCGTTGCTGTTCAAATATTTGGGCATCGCTACATGGGATCTCCTCTTCCACCACTTCAAGCGGAACAGGCGAGGGGCACAAATATGGAAATGGACCAGTGAACAGCTCTTCAGAGTGTCCGAGTGTGGGATCAGTTGCTGTCTGAAAACACTCGGCATGGTGGGAAGAAGGAGAATCAGGGTGAGGAGGAGTATGCGGTCGAGACTCACGGCTACTAAAACTTAACCATGTGGAAGACAGACCGGAGGTGGTGGTGCCCAGGTAGCTGGAAGTATTATCTGCTATCCAATTAATAACCTGTTCACACTGATCAGTTCGCAAAACTGGTGTTGTTCTGTGCTTCCTTAGTAATTCGGTCAAGAAGTGGGAGCGAGAAGATGTGACTGTTGGTTGTGGCACATTTTCACCTTGGCCACGGCCCCGTCCTCTACACACACCATCACCAGAACGTCCAGTTCCACGTCCTTTGCCACGCACCTTGCCCATTGTAAATGAAGTAAAATAGCTTACACTCGCACTATCAATGGAAAAAGGGTAATAAAAAGGAGATTAGAACTGTGGAAGAGGAAAACCACAGTTCTATTTGTCTGGCCTACACCAGACTCTTTTAAACAGGTTTATTGGTGTCTGACCAGTCAGGGAGACACTATTACAATTTTTTTTTACAACAAAAAATGCCAAAAGCTGGATAATACAGAGATTTGACCAGTGGAACTGCAAAACCACAGTTCTATTTGTCTGGCCTACACCAGACTATTTTAAACAGATATATTGGTGTCTGACCAGTCAGGGAGACACTATCACATTTTTTTTGATGGCAAAAAATGACAAAAGCAGGATAATACAGAGATTTGACCCGTGTAACTGCAAAACCACAGTTCTATTTTTCTGGCCTACACCAGACTCTTTTAAACAGATATATAGGTGTCTGAACAGTTACAGACACACTCAATTTTTTTTTGGCGGGGGTGGAAATACCAAAAAGTTAATAAGACGCGTATTTGTACAGTCTGACTGAGGGAAAAAAAAAAAAAAGGATTTAGATAAAAAAAAAATGATTTTTCCTGGCCCCTGAGACGGGGGATAAGTCTAGGAATTTGACCAACAGTAGCACACAGGACTGTAATGCAGCGTTTTCTGGTATAACCACTGCATCTCCTATATAGCCTGCCTGCCTGCCTGATATCTGGGATGGATATTAGTACTGAGAAGGACTGTTTGTTTGATTTGGCAGGCTTTAGAGACCCTACACTAATTATTGCACAGGATAAATCTCTCCCTAGTTCAGCAGCACTGACCCTACACTGTCTGATCCGGAGAGACTGTAACCAAGATGGCGGCGCCCGGTTTTAAATACTCGAGGTGAAGCTGTGCGGCCAGCCAATCATTGTAATGCCCACAAACAACATGGCTGCGGCATTACAGTGACTGGCTGGCAATTCCTGCATGTTCATTGGCTCTGTAAAGAGCGCCAAACGTGCAGGGCGGAGACCCGAGCTCCCGCCCGAGTAACCCGGAAATGCTCGGTGCTCGCCGAGCATCCCGATTAGTGAGATGCTCGGGCAAGTAACGAGCAGTGTCGAGCATGCTCGGTCAACACTAATTATGTCCAATGTGTACACTGACCTTAATAGATAACATCCTTAGAAACTCATCGTAGGGAATTTTGGTCCAAGATATTTTTGCATATACAGAAAGTTGCAATTTACAAAAAAAAATCATCATTCTTGCACCACAAAAGTGGAAAGGTTGTTGTCATTCGTACTTTAATTAACTTTTAGGCAGATTTATAAAGCCTAAAGTCAGAAAAATGCTGCAAATTTTGGAGCAAAGTGCATTTGTTCACTGTAGGCTTAAATTTATTTTTCTGAGTTTGTGACATTTCAAAATGCACCAAACGGATTGAGTCTTGTGCTTTTTAATACTTTTGTTACAATTTATGCTTTTTTTAATCCAAATTAGAGTATAAAACACCGCTTTACAGCCTTTGCCGTATTAGTACGCACAGGCTGTAACCCCACGGTTCAGTGAGGGCTCCGGCGCTGAGCCGGCACTGAACCAGGCAAATGTCAGCTGATTATTAGAGCTGACATGTGACCGCAACAGCCGCTGGTGGAATCGCGATCCACCCTCGGCTGTTAACATGTTAAATGCCGCTGTCAATCTCTGTCAATCTTTAACATCGCAGCGCCGGAAGAGCGTCACTTACCCCGCCCATCTGTGACCCCGTCACGTGATCGCGGGTCACCGATGGGTGGGCATGACAATCATGGGTCTGCAGCAGACTCCAGTGGTTGTCATGAGCTGGTCGCTATGAGCGCCACCTAGTGATTGGCGCTCATAGCATAGGACCATTTCTGCTACATACAGGTGATCTGCTGATCATCTCTATGTAGCAGAGACGATTAGACAAGTGCTGCTTCTAGTCTCCTATGGAGACTATAGAAGCAAGCAAAAAGTGAAAAAAAATAGTTTTAAAAATATAAAAAAAATTAAAAAAAATATAAAAGTTTAAATCACCCCCCTTTCGCCCCATTCAAAATAAAATTATAAAAAAAAACACATACACATATTTGGTATCGCCCCGTTCAGAATTGCCCGATCTAGCAATATAAAAAAAGAATTAATCCGATCGGTAGATGGCGTAACGAGAAAAAAATTCTAAACGCCAGAATTACGTTTTTTGGTCGCCGCAACAATGCAATAAAATGCAATAACGGGTGATTAAAACATCGGATCTACCCCAAAATAGTATCAGTAAAAACTTCAGCTCGGCGCGCAAAAAATAAACCCTCACCCAGCCCCAGATCCCGAAAAATGGAGACGCCATTTTCCAGGTCTCTGAAAATGGCGCCAATTTTTTTTTTTCTTTTTTTACCAAATTTTGGATTTTTTTTTCACCACTTAAATAAAAAAAGAACCTATACATGTTTGATATCTACGAACTCGTAATGACCTGGAGAATAAGAATGGCAGGTCAGTTTTAACATTCAGTGAAAGTGGTAAAAGAAATAAAAAAAAAACATCTGTGGTATTGCACTTTTTTTGCAATTTCACCGCACTTGGAATATTTTTCCCGTTTTCCCATACACGATAGGGTAAAACTAGTAATGACGTTGAAAAGTACAACTCGTCCCGCAAAAAAAAAAAACCCTCACACGATCATATTGACCAAAAAATAAAAATGCTATGGCTGTGGGAACAAGGAGAGCAAAAAACGAAAATGCAAAAACGGAAAATCACAGGGTTGCAAAGTGGTTAAGAATATATCCTATTTGTCTCTCACACATCAGATTTTTTGCTACTAAAGAGATCAGCACGTGTTTTCTGCTCTTTAAAATATGTTATTTTAACTATTGTTTCCCATGGCCGATATGATCCAGTTCATTGACTTTAATTGAATTGTACAGTTTGATTTATTGTCAGACGAAATCTGTGTTGACGTTGAGATACTTTGATTTTGCCAGTCTGTCAGTAAAATTACTTTATGTAAAAATGTGGATCATATATTGAAGTGATAAAACCAACTGCATGAAATTCAAGCTGTCTAACTTGTCAAGGGCTACAAGCGGCAGTGGCCTACAGCACTGCATATGTACAGTTGCTAACATTACTTTGTTCTTGTCCTTCCCTTCATGACATTCTTCCTAAAGATAGTATTTTTTTCCCGTGAAATCTCCTTTATAAATAGATTTATATTGGTTATTTTAACAATTCACATTTTGCTGGTTAGCATGCAATTGAAATAACTGAGAGCATCAACTTAAACTAGTGAGACATTTCACAACTTCAAATTACTATAAACATTATAAAAAACATTATAATATTAACTAAAAATATTAGATATCTAAATAATGCCATAAAAATAGATTTCTAGTCATACAACACAAAAAAAATCTAAAATAGCTACATAGCTTTAACCCCTGCACATTTACACTCATATGATGAAGTTATTGACTAAAACGATAAATATACCATGCAAGGATGGTACAGGCATCATGTGGAGTTCCACAAGAGAAAAAAGATTGCAGATAGCGGCACTCACCACTGGTATTTTAAAACAGGAACTTCATTATGGTAATATGTGCAAAGCGTAGACCTGGTGGAAAAGAGATAAGAGACAGCTGTTTCTCATGAAACACGCTTCTTCCGATAAGCTGAGAGAAGCATAATTCATGAGAAACAGCTGTTGTTTGTTGCTTTTCCTCCAGGTCTACGTTAAGCACATGTTACCCTAATAAAGCTACTGTTTTAAAGTACTAGTGGTGAGTGCCGCTATCTACAATCTTTTTTCTTTTGTCCATGTATGCAGAACTTTTTTCATAAAAGTTGACCACCCCCATAGTCTGGTTTTACATATTTTTGGTCAAATTTGGAGATATTACCTTCTGTTAATAGATACGTGGACATGTTAGCAGTGCCAGCCTTTTACAGGGTGGGCCATTTATATGGATACACCTAAATTAAATGGGAATGGTTGATGATATCAACTTCCTGCTTGTGGCACATTAGTATATGGGAGGGGGAAAACTTTTCCAGATGGGTGGTGACCATGGCGGCCATTTTGCAGTTGGCCATTTTGGATCCAACTTTATTTCTTTCAATGGGAAGAGGGTCGTGTGACACATCAAACTTGTTGAAAATTTCATAAGAAAAACAATGGTGTGCTTGGATTTAATGTAACTTTATTCTTTCATGAGTTTTTTACAAGTTTATTACCACTTATAAAATGTGTTCAAAGTGCTGCCCATTGTGTTGGACTGTCAATGCAGCCCTCTTCTCCCACTCTTGACACACTGATAGCAACACCGCAGAAGAAATGCTAGCACAGGCTTCCAGTATTTGTTGTTTCAGATGCTGCACATCTCGTATCTTGATATGGTGTTGTATATGGGGTAGAAAGATAGTGGGGCCATTCTTCATCAATGGAAACCTCAATGCCACTGGATATCTGAAATTGCTACATGATGTGTTGCCCTCTTTATGCACTGAAGATGGCACATTCCCTGAGTTTTTCCAAAAAGATGGTGCACCACCACATTATGGGTGTCAAGTACAAGCATTCCTACATGAACAGTTTCCTGGAAAGTGGATTGGTCGTCATGGGCCAGTTGAATGGCCACCAAGGTCTCCCCATCTGACCCCCTTAGACTTTTACCTTTGGGGTCATCTGAAGGCAATTATCTATGCTGTGAAGATACGAGATGTGCAGCATCTGAAACAATGGATACTGGCAGCCTGTGCAAAAATTTCTTCTGCTATTAGTGTGTCAAGAGTGGGAGAAGAGGGTTGCATTGACAATCCAACACAATGGGCAGCACTTTGAACACATTTTATAAGTGGTGATAAACTTGTAAAAAACTCATGAAAGAAAAAAGTTACGTTAAAACCAAGCACACCATTATTTTTCTTATGAAATTCTCAATAAGTTTGATGTGTCACATGACCCTCTTCCCATTGAAAAAAATAAAGTTGGATCCAAAATGGCAGACTTCAAAATGGCCACCATGGTTATCACCCATCTGGAAATGCTTTCTACCTCCCATATACTAATGTGGCACAAACAGGAAGTTGATATCACCAACCATTCCCATTTAATTTAGGTGTATCCATATAAATGGCCCACCCTGTACATATCTATGTTTACCAGTTGAACTATCTGGAATTGGTGTCAGGTTTTAACCCCTTCAGATACAGTGATAAATAGTAACTGAGGCATCTAAGTGGTTATAGGGAGAAGATGGTGACCCCACTATTGGTGACCCCACAAAACATTCATAGGGTGTAGAATTGTTGTCACAGTTCCCAACAACCTAAATACCCCCCCGACATGAATATCCTCATTAGGTCCTAACACAGAGACAAAAAATAGGTTTGCTTAGCTATTGAAAAGATTTAGGCAGTCACCCACTTTCATCAATTAGGAAGTAGGGAAGGAATATTTCTTTGGGTCGAAGCAAAGCCTAAAGTGAAATTTTGGACTGCAACATGGTATCTGGAGTCAAGAGATGAGGGCAATGTTCAGAATGAGCACATTTAGTATTTTTTTATTCATTTGCATTTGGGTAACAGTATGGTAACTTTTTAATTCCTTGGACATCCTCTTTAATGTTTTCACTATCACTTGATAAGATGACTGAGAATGTGAGCTGTCATTGTGTTTTATGTGTACCCAAAGGCATTGAATGTTTAGATTATTGAGGCTTTGGCTGTATTATTCCATGCGGCAATGATTTTCATGCACTGACTTCTTCTAATAATATGTCATGGGTTTAATGTAATTAGACCATTTTAATTATGCTCAATAAAGAAGAACATATTTATATTGATTTGCAGTCTGTTTTAGCTCCTTGTTGTAGGTGGAATATAGTTATATAGCCTTCATAGTTTTGAAAATTATGTTTTTGAACAGTATATTGACTAATCACATAAACATTTTACATGTTTATACCAACTCAAGTCCTTTACCTTGCTCAATAAAAAAAGTTTTAAAGGGAATATCTCAGCATGTTTTTTTCTCTTTAATCTGAGAGGGGAATAATGTAGGGGCAGAAACTCTGATTCCAGGGTTGTGTCAATTATTAGGTTGCATGCTGCAGTTTCAATACAATCAGTGTTTTATCAGCAGGACATTATCGCTAGAGGACTAGGTCTCACCTGTAAGCCAGTCAGGATAATCTGTGCAACCCAACCCCCACCACTGATTGGCAGCTTGCTGGCAATATACAGTGTACACAGGAAGCTGCCAATCAGTGGTGTGGGTGGGGTTAAACACTGCTCAACATTCTGACCACCACTACATCTACAGCAGAGAAAACAGGGATTCTATCCAAACTACCAAGCAGTCCAGTAAGTTATACATTGTTGGAATCAGGGTGTCTGGTTCTACATCATCCTGCTTTCAGATTACAAAGAAAAACCTGCTGACAGATTCTCTTGTGTTGGGACGCAATCAGACAACCATATAAAATGGACTGAGATCAGAAAGTAATGCAAGAACTGACCAGCGGCTCTCCGACCAGAAAGTGACAGCTTCATAGAAATATATGTAGCTGTCATGCTCGCTCATCACAACTGCTGACCCATCCATGCATTGCAGTACGATCTCGGTGCGATTTATACAGTGGTCTGACTGCGCCTTTAATGTTACACATACAGTACAGACCAAAAGTTTGGACACACCTTCTCATTTAAAGATTTTTCTGTATTTTCATGACTATGAAAATTGTACATTCACACTGAAGGCATCAAAACTATGAATTAACACATGTGCAATTATATACTTAACAAAAAAGTGTGAAACAACTGAAAATATGTCTTATATTCTAGGATCTTCAAAGTAGCCACCTTTTGCTTCGATGACTGCTTTGCACACTCTTGGCATTCTCTTGATGAGCTTCAAGAGGAAGTTACTGGAAATGGTCTTCCAAAAATCTTGAAGGAGTTCACAGAGATGCTTAGCACTAGCTGGCCCTTTTGACTTCACTCTGCGGTCCAGCTCACCCCAAACCATCTCGATTAGGTTCAGGTCTGGTGACTGTGGAGGCCAGGTCATCTGGCGCAGCACTCCATCACTCTCTTTCTTGGTCAAACAGCCCTTCCACAGCATGGAGGTGTGTTTGGGGTCATTGTCCTGTTGAAAAATAAATGATGGTCCAACTAAACGCAAACCGGATGGAATAGCATGCTGCTGCAAGATGCTGTGGTAGCCATGATGGTTCAGTATGCCTTCAATTTTGAATAAATCCCGAACAGTGTCACCAGCAAAGCACCCCCATACCATCACACCTCCTCCTCCATGCTTCACTGTGGGAACCAGGCATGTAGAGTCCATCCGTTCACCTTTTCTGCGTCGCACAAAGACACGGTGGTTGGAACCAAAGATCTCAAATTTGGACTCATCAGACCAAAGCACAGATTTCCACTGGTCTAATGTCCATTCCTTGTGTTCTTTAGCCCAATCAAGTCTCTTCTGCTTGTTGCCTGTCCTTAGCAGTGGTTTCCTAGCAGCTATTTTACCATGAAGGCTTGCTGCACAAAGTCTCCTCTCAACAGTTGTTGTAGAGATGTGTCTGCTGATAGAACTCTGTGTGGCATTGACCTGGTCTCTAATCTGAGCTGCTGTTAACCTGCGATTTCTGAGGCTGGTGACTCGGATAAAATTATCCTCAGAAGCAGAGGTCGACTCTTGGTCTTCCTTTCCTGGGGCGGTCCTCATGTGAGCCAGTTTCTTTGTAGCGCTTGATGGTTTTTTCAACTGCACTTGGGGACACTTTCAAAGTTTTCCCAATTTTTCGCACTGACTGACCTTCATTTCTTCAAGTAATGATGGCCACTCGTTTTTCTTTACTTAGCTGCTTTTTTCTTGCCATAATACAAATTCTAACAGTCTATTCAGTAGGACTATCAGCTGTGTATCCACCCGACTTCTGCACAAAACAACTGATGGTTCCAACCCCATTTATAAGGCAAGAAATCCCACTTATTAAACCTGACAGGGCACACCTGTGAAGTGAAAACCATTTCCGGTGACTACCTCTTGAAGCTCATCAAGAGAATGCCAAGAGTGTGCAAAGCAGTCATCAAAGCAAAAGGTGGCTACTTTGAAGAACCTAGAATATAAGACATATTTTCAGTTGTTTCACACTTTTTTGTTAAGTATATAATTACACATGTGTTAATTCATAGTTTTGATGCCTTCAGTGTGAATATACAATTTTCATACTCATGAACATACAGAAAAATCTTTAAATGAGAAGGTGTGTCCAAACTTTTGGTCTGTACTGTACATAGGATGTTAAAGCTAATACGATGAGCATCAAAATGTTTTCTTAGTTCAAGTTAAAACTATTATTTCTATGAATGATTTTTAGGGATTATGCATCTAAAAGATTGTGGTCTACAGCAATTAAAAATGTTTTAAGTGAGTTAGGGTGCAATTTAAAGCCTCAGTTTTTTATCTACTGTGATTTCTAAGGGTCATTGAAACAAGATAATTTAAAGATGTGTTCTTCTTGGCTTATAATGATGACTTATGGAGGAACTACAGAGTTAGTTTAACTCCCCATGAATTTCAAAATCTCAAAGTTTTTTCTTTACTCTACTATGTTACTCTTTGTTCTTAAGAATAATACATTATATGACATATCTTTCTGAGTTTGGAAAATCGATTCAAGTAAACTTAAGGCTCTATTTTCTCTATTTTCGAGCATATTGCATGCGTTATACAGCACAATTTTTTCAAAACATATACGTACAATGAAAGGTGTGCTAAAGACATTGCTTTCTTTCCACTGTCCTTGACAAAATTAATGAACCCATGCTTTTTAACAGTGAGTTATACTTTTAAAAGCTGGAAGTATTTTTTTGTCATTCATTATGGATTTGCAATTTGTTCATAAAAGTTTTGGTTGTCCGTGATTTTTGGATAAGTTGTCCCGAAAAAAATATAAAATTATTTTAGTAACCAAGGATGCAATGTATTCCTCTGTGTAGCCATATGCTAATACCATTCAATGACCATGCTATTAAAAAAATATATATCAGGCCATATAGATTATTTTATGTGGTAGGCTACTCTATAGGAAAGAGTAATATTTCCTATGCAGTAAAAAAAAAGCCTACCATTGACCCAGTGGATCCCAAAAGGTCCTTTTTTGGCCTCCATGTAGTCCTACGGATAATTAAAACTTGATAGCATTTCCAACCTTAGGCACAAAATATAAGGTAAAGAAACAGTGTGCAAAAAGCCTACATTTAGTATTGAGCTTAATATCTTGGCATTTTTCATATTTAACAAATTATTTGAAAAAAGTCTTAAAACACCAATAATGCTACTTTATAACAAATAATAGTATTTTTCAAATAACGACTGGATCTCACCTTAATTTAAGCACTCCTAGCAATTTAAGTAATTATTACAAGTATGACCTTGAAATGATGTACAACCCTAGGTATCTCAAACATCAATTATTTAGAGCTTAAATGCACCTAATCCTCTAATCCCTATAAGAGGTGAGCTAAATACAATGTTTTCAAAAAGACTTTGCAAAATTATTTTAGTCTGACAATATGTTATGTTGTTATCAACAATTACTCCAACTGATAAGCCGTGTTGTATCCTACAGTCCGTCAAGTTTGTACATTTGTATTGAGTGTACACTTAGCTGCAACATTATTGGATTATTGAATAAATTAATATCAGCCAATTACTGTATGTATAAAACAGTTAACGCATATTATCAGAAAATTTTTACTTTCTATTTCTACACACATTAATCTCTAGACCTCAGAAAGAAAAATGTAAAAAAAAACTACACATTCAGTGTTTACCCATTTTGGGAAATGAAATTTTTCGAATTGACAGTAACTAAAATAACTTCCATGTAACAGTTCTGTGCACATAAAAAAGTGAATATATACTACTTACTACTTGCATACGCAGCTATGGGCAACATAAATCTTTGGTCATTGGATGATCATATCTACATAAATTAGCCTGATCTGACCTTTGGACTAAATGACCATTGTGTACACCACTTCTTTGTACTTACATTCCTTGCAAAGCCTTTTCATTGCTGATTTATGATATCCTTTCATCATCAGCCTAAACTATTTATTTGACCTTTTATGGTGTACATTCATATTTAGAGATGAGAGCATCAGGCAAAATTAGAATTTTTCTGTTCCTGTGGATTTTCCTGGGAAATTCAATTCACAGAGAAGTTATTATCCACAACTTGAATGTCCCTTATTACCCTCTGAGGTCAACATAGGAGAAGTAAGATGTAAAAAAAAAACCACACTCACCTTATCACCCACCTCTCTAGCCCCTTCACCATCCTTCATCCGGTCCTCGCCGCAACTTATCATTACCGCAAAAGTTAAATCCCTTGCCTCCATATTCTAGGCTGGGATTTCCAGCTGTGATGAGACCTGGGAGGATTCAAGCGAACATGATATCACAATTTCGTGACGTGCACCGTGACTTTGTGAGCATGGGGATTTCAGCGCTTGTAGTGTTGATAAAAAGATGCAACGAGGACCAGACAGGTGAAAGTGAGGAGCAGAGGGGCCGGAGGGGTGTGCGGTAGGATGTTTATACTTTTTTTTATATATTTAACCTTTTGATGGTCTGTTATGATTTAAAAAAATGGCAACCAGTGTCCACCATCTTTCTGGATCCAAGCAGAAGCGAATCACAAAAACTCTGTATTTTGGTGAATGTGGATTTTTGTAATATTCAAGTAGAATTCAAATCTGCTTCCATATAAACATTGATCTTTATTAATATGCATATTTTTTCTTCTTGTATTACCAATTATTTTTATTTGAGTAATCTCATTTCCTGCTTAGAAATGTAGATGGTATGTCAGAATTAATGAAAAATCTCAGTCCTGCATTAATCTCTTCCATCATTAATAAAATCAGGCTGATGGTGATTGTACTGAAGCCAGATTAATTTCTACTTAACACATTTTAAAAGGTTACTCTAATTTCAGTAAATAAATGTTTTTCCTCCTTAAGGACGCAGACAATTTTCTTTTTCTTCTCTCCTTTTCTTCTACTCGTGACTTTTTTTACTATTACTTATCTATTGACTTAGCCATAAGGGCTTTTTTTTGAGACAGGTTGTAGTTTTGAATCACACTATCTATATTTCTATATAATGTTGTGAAAATTAGAGAAAAATCCAAGTGAAAGATGAAGGCTAAAAAATAAGTTTGCCCTTTATTATTACTGTTTTACATTAATAAATTTAAAATAAAAATGACCTTACGTTATGGTTATTCATGTCAGTACAACTACAGCAATAACAAACTTTAAAATTATAATATAAAAAAGCATGAACAAAATAAATAAATAAAAAAGAGATACTGCCAAGTCTAAATACCTAAACCCAAGATATAAACTAAATGAGGAGATACCCTGCAGTAAATAAATAAATAGCAATAGTGCATGAAAATAATATACGGTAGTTGGTTTACATAATTTTGTTCTAAAAAATTTAAAAGCCATCCCACAACATCACGGTGACCCTATTTGGGACAGTCATAAACTCTAGTATTAAAACCTTACCATATATATCAAATGACGTAAATGTGAATAAAGTCCGAGAAGGACAGAGGCCTCGACTAATGGACATCCAGCAGTAGGGAGCAATAAAACGTAATGTCCAGCTCAAAGAAAAAGGAGGCCACTCCCTTATTTGCACAGGTTGCCAAAACCTGAAACAAAACCAAAAGAAATGAACTGGAATATAAGTTGATGTGCATGCAGTTTGTAGATGCATGTTCACATTGGTTATTTAACAGACAAAACCCAAGATAAAAACAAAATGAACAAATACCTTGCAGTAAATAAATGCCAATTGTGTATGAAAATAATATAGGGTACTATAACCATATTTCTAATGCTGTAAATGTAAATAAGGGCCGAGAAGGACCAAGTTATGTGTAATAATTAGAATTGACACAAGTAAAAAGTATTGAACACATGGAAGAAAGAGAGGTGCAAAAATCCATGGAAAGTCATGACACCAGATGAAGTCTATCAGTAACTAGAAAGCAATCATGCCACTTAGGGAACAATAATATCAGCTGGTTCAAATGATGGCCTATAACAAGGTGTCTCATCATCAAGGTGCCACACAAGAAACATCTCATGATGAGTAAAGCCAGTGAGCTGTCTCAATACCTTCTCAACCTTATTGCTGTAAAACATACTGATGGCATTGGTTACAGAAGAAACTGCAACACTTAATTTATGGACATCTATGGTTTGATTACTTTGACTGTTTGGATTCGATGGGTTTTTACCAACATCTGGTGAAAATTGTATGTCAATAGCACCTTTAGAAATATATTTACTTAGAAAATTGATGATGTGTTCAATACTTAGTTCACCCACTGTACTTTAAAAGCTGCTGGGGACCGAGATCTTCTTGGAGTCTAATTGGACAGGTAGGTACCCTGAGGCTTCCCCCACCCACTACCCTGGATTGATGGGTCTCTCCATATTCACCCACATAGGCAAAGATCTTTCAATCCAGCTCAGCCAGCAGGTTGAAGCCACCAGAGACCCACTTGTCCGACTAGTTTATAGCACGGTCTAAGTTCCCAGCAGCTTTTAAAGTATGTTATTGTTTTTTTAAATACTGCAGTGTTTCAGAGCAAACATACCTGACTGAGCTCAAACAGCTAGTGCCTGATACATGCTGCCCCCAGATTGTTCAGTATATTTCAGAGGTCAGGTTCTCTTTAATTGAATATCCAAACAAGTAAAAATCATGGAACCATTAAAAGTGCATGTACAATTATTTCAGAAAAGTAGGGAAATGACCCAGACATGAACTGGTTAAGGGTCTGAACTATGTCTGCCATAGAAAAGCCCAAGCACTTTACTTTATGTCTCAGTATTTCTCCATACACTCATGGAATGAGCTGTGTGCAAAGATATTCTTACTTAGAAAATTCTAAAAGAGTAGCTACTAGACCTTATGTTTGTATGTTTTGTTTCCCAATGGAGGAATATACAGGTTTCATGTACTAAAGTCAAAATTCTGGCCAGTGTGCATGAGATTGTAAGATATTAGTCCAAGAAAATAAAAGTTTATTGGCACATCCAAAGAATAGATAACATCTTAAAGTTTATACCATAAGTATGAAACAATTAAAATCCATGAGCTGGTAATAGAAAAAACACTCTGACGCATTTCTGGTGCTGTGTGCGCCCTCAGTGCTAGAGAATGTGTTACAGATTTTGAGGTGCATTTTGCTGTGGTTTTCTCTCTTTGCTTTGCAAATTTGATTACTGCAGAGAAAATATGAGTAATTTCAACTAACAGAGTGCACATGGAGTAAAATCCACAGGATGTTCTAGTGCATATAAATAAGATTTTTAATACCTTATCCACTCATATTTTGTGGAAATTGCTAGATTTGCTACCACAAGTCAATCACTTTTTGAACCTACCTTTATTGTAAAAGCTGTAAGTTAAGCTCATTCTACTCTAACTATAGTTTGTTTGGCTTAAAAAAACAGAACTACTCATACCTGAAATAAACTGAATTTGTAGACTACAACATTTCCTCAATGTTTGCTAGACCATGAATGCAGCTTTTTAACTTCATGGCCCATGAACTGCCCAGATTCGTTTATTCTGACATTTTCTGTGAAGGGATCAGTGACCAATGATTGCTATTTTACCAGCTGTGTCTGGAGGCTGAATTACATAAACTACAGCTGGAAGACAAGTTGGTTTATACGCCACAAAAGAGGAAGAGCAACATCCATGGAATATCTGGTCTGTAAAAGGTTCTTGAAGTATTTAAATTTGTTGCAGTTTTGAATTTTTTTATACTTCTTTTTTTAAAAAATACTAAATAAAAAACACCAGAGGAGAGGTCTGCTTTATATAACTTCTTAATTCAATTAAGAACTGTTTATATAACCTAAAGTGATTAACTCAGTTTGACTCAGAGGGACAAAACTTATGAATAAAGGTTCTCCAAATTAGAAAACCCTTTGTCACGTTCTTAAAATGTCTGCCATAAATGTTGACATCTCTGGGCCCTGGAGAGAAAAAAGAGCCAACTTATTACTGTCCTCTGTCTTCTCTTTTCCAGGCGGCATAGCACGGGTTGTATGTCTAACTTAGAACTTGTAGGTCTCAGCAGATCCAGCTTAGTTTTGCCAGGGACATGACAGGAATGGTATTTTTTTACTCTTGACTAGGGATCCATCAAAGCCCCAGTCCAAGAGAAAAACTGGATATTAACAATTGTATTATTATCCAAGGATTGTTTATGACATGTTGAATTATGCATATAGATATATGTATATATTCACATACATACAGTATATATATATACACACATACACTATATATATATATATATATATATACACACATATATATATATATATATGTATATACTGTATATACTGTATATACAGTATTTGTGTGTATATAGGTTCATCTCACTAAATTAGAATATCATCAAAAAGTTAATTTATTTCAATTTTTCAATACAAAAAGTGAAACTCATATATTATATATAGAGTCATTACAAAAAGAGTGATCTATTTCAAGTGTTTATTTCTGTTAATGTTGATGATTATGGCTTACAGTCAATGAAAACACAAAAATCATTCTCTCAATAAATTAAAATAATTCACAAAAAACACCTGCAAAGGCTTCCTAAGTGTTTAAAAAGGTCCCTTAGTCTGTTTCAGTAGGCTCCACAATCATGGGGAAGTCTGCTGACTTGACAGATGTCCAGAAGGCAGTCATTGACACACTCCACAATGTCCCAGAGTTCAAATTTTCTTTTGGAAATTAAAGTCTCAGAGTCTGGAGGAAGAGTGGAGAAGCACACAATCCAAGCTGCTTGAGTTCTGGTGTGAAAGTTTCCACAATCAGTGATGGTTTGGGGAGCCATAACATCTGCTGGTGTGGGTCCAGTGTGTTTTATCAAGACCAAAGTCAGCTCTGCAGTCTACCAGGAAATTCTAGAGCACTTCATGCTTCCCTCTGCCTACAAGCTTTTTGGAGATGGAAATTTCATTCTCCAGCAGGACTTGCACCTGTCCACACTGCCAAAAGTACCAATACCTGGTTTAAAAAGAACATTATCACTGTGCTTTATTAGCCAGCAACCTCGCTTGGCTTTAACCCCATAAAGAATCTACGGGGTATTGTCAAGAGGAAGATGAGAGACACCAGACCCAACAATGCAGATGAGCTGAAGGCTGCTATCAAAGCAACCTCAGCTTTCATAACACCTCAGCAGTGCCACAGGCTGATAGTCTCCATGCCACGCTGCATTGATGGAGTAGTTGATGCAAAAGGAGCCCCGACCAAATATTGAGTGCATTTACTGAACATACATTTCAGTAGGATAACATTTCTGATTTTAATAATGTTTTTCATGCTGTTAAAAACTATTCTAATTTACTGAGATAATGACTTTTGTGTTTTCATTGGCTATAAGCCATAGTTATCAACATTAACAGAAATAAACACTTGAAATAGATCACTCTGTTTGCAATGACTCTGTAAACTATATGAGTTTCACTTTTTGTATTGAAGAACCGAAATAAATTAACTTTTTAATGATATTCTAATTTAGTGAGATGCAGCTGTATATATATATATATATATATATATATATATATATATATATATAGCTTTGGCAAAAAAATTAAGAGAGCACTGCAAAATTTTCATTTTCTCTGATTTTTCTCTTTATAGGTACAGTACAGACCAAAAGTTTGGACACACCTTCTCATTTAAAGATTTTTCTGTATTTTCATGACTATGGAAATTGTACATTCACACTGAAGGCATCACAACTATGAATTAACACATGTGGAATTATATACTTAACAAAAAAGTGTGAAACAACTGAAAATATATCTTATATTCTAGGTTCTTCAAAGTAGCCACCTTTTGCTTTGAAAATACAGAAAAATATTTAAATGAGAAGGTGTCCAAACTTTTGGTTTGTATTGTATATATATATATATATATGTATATATACACACACTTTATATACACACAATAATAATAAATAATAATTTTATTTATATGGCACCAACATATTCCACAGCACTTAGCACAGTAATTAAGCGGGAACATGTACAAACAATAAAGACATCACAAAGTAACACATAGTTCAACAGTTACAGGAGGGCATTTCACTATTTATTTTACAAATCTGCACATAAAACACTTTTTTTAGTGTGAACCATGTATAATCCAGACAGTAAACAAAAGAAAACAATGGCAGAAATGATAATGGAAAAAAAAGAATTAAATTGCACAGCACTTCCAATGAACCCACAAGCAGCACTGAAAAAAATACAATTTATTTCACGTAAAAGAAGATCCCATATAGTCACATCAATAAAAGAAAAGAATATAAGTATAAATAAATATGAAAATGATGGATCTGAAATCTGAGTAAAAAGTGGCCTAGTTATTAAGGGGTTATAAAGTCATGAAATTATTGTAAAAGTAGCGGCTTGTCCTATTGTGGGGTTGCTGGCTATGAAATGTTGTCCTTGTTTCTAAGTAAAATTTTGAAGATTTTTTTTTCAGATCCTGCAGTTTTACTTCCATTTGTATTCTACTTCTTGCCCTTTTCCATTTAGTAGGGTAGTCTCCATGCTAGTTGGACCTACAGTATGACATGGCAAAATGCTCCCTCCCATTTTACATAAAGGATGGAAATGCATATACTACTAGTAACCCTTATTGGGATGGAAAAAGATAGAAATAGAAGTGAACAAGGGCAGAAACGTGTGCATATGCAGAAAAGTGTAAATATAATTAAATTTAAAGTTAGTGTCAGAGACTTGTTTCAACTACATAGGTTGCAATCTCTGACACTAAGATTAAACTAAATTATATGTGCACTTTTCTGCCCTAGTTCACTTCCATTATCCATTTCCCATCTCAACAAGGGTTACCAGTATTTTTTACAGGAAAAACGAATTTCGCCTTTAACCACCATTTTGAAGGGTTCACTGCTTAGGAATGTATGAGTGGGTATCCCCTCATATACAGCTCCCATTGAATTCTGTATACATCCATATGTGCTGAGCTCCTCTTAGTGGCAGCAGTACAAATTTTCTCACTTAATTCACTTTATGCTGGCTCAAATCAAATTCTCTGATTGGGGTTTACAGGTAGCAGGGACTTTTCCCTCCCAATAAGTGCATCCTTGAGGTAGAGAAAGGAATGCAATATGACTGCTAAGTCAAACCACATAAATTATTATTTTGGTCTGTAATCATGAAGACATATACCTTCATGAGAAAGACTAAATAAACCCTATTCGAATCCTACAGTTTAACCTAACTTGACATAATAAAAAAAACAACATCTGGTTTTTAATAGGTCTTCAAATTGGGTAAATACAACTTCGGATGAGCAACAACACCAATCATACCATGTCATTATTTATTTAATAAAAATGAGGTCTTCTTGATTAATTGTTTTTCAGAAAATGTGACCACTTCAATAAAAGCAGAAGTTTGAACAGTTTGCTGGTCTTGAGCATTCAGGTAAGTGGTTATAAAATACTAAGGAGGGAAAAACATTAACAACAATCTCAGAGAAGATGATTTTGCTGCCCATCAATCTGGTAATGGTTATGCTTATATTCATTATACTTTTATTCATTTCCGAACAATTTTGAGTCCAAAATTCTACCATGACAAAGACTATTCACACGTGGAGAACAGTGTTCCTAAAAAATTGTAAAAACTCAAAACCTACAGCTCAGACACTAAAAGTCTCACTTAATATATAAAATATTTAAGGTCATGAAAGTACAATCAGAAAAAGACTGTTTAGAAGGAGATATCCTCTTTTTTTTCTAAAAAGAATATGGCAACATGGCCATGGTCTGCAAAACAGCATCTGAACAAACCATAAGACTTCTGGACCAATGTTCTTTGGACAGACAAGACTATAATTGAGATGTTTAGTCTTAAAACCCTGTATCATTTTTGCAGAAAACCACACATTGCTTCTGCATTTTGCCCTCATTTTTGTGAAATAAATAATGATATTGTGTAATTTGTTTTGTGTTCTGTCTTCTTCACCTCAAGAGGTTTTATATTGTTTCTATATTGATTTAATTATATATTAAATATGAACAAAATGTATTTCAGAAATAGTTGAGACATATCTATTTTTTTTCCATTTTACTGTATACCTATAACACACAATGTGGGGAAGACTAAGTGCAACACGAAGGGATGAGGGGAAGGAAGCCCAGACACTAGGGACAGGGGGGAGTGGAGACCCCTATTCAGATCTAATTACACCCTGCCTACTCTACCGTCCCAATATTGGTTCTGCACCAATCACCGAGCAGGAAACCTAAGCCCTGTATATCCCTGGAGCTAGGCCCTAGATAGGAAGGGGGTGAGCACTGGTCAGTCCCCACTATAAACTAAAGACAACACGGGAGTCAAAAAAGAGGGGAAAACTTAGCTTGAGCAGACACCAGAAGGATAACACTATAACACCAAATGTCCTCCAAGGGCACCAGAGAGGAAGCTAGTCGACTGCTATAGCTCCAAGCCTTCACAATGGAAAATGAGAATATCAGCGGTGACTCCCTAAAGCAGACTGAGGGTTTATAAACACCCCCTCCAGGGTGTGTCAATCAGAGCAGGAGGGAGGTTGCTGCTGGGTCCAAAAGTCAGAAGGATTAAGAGGGCATCTGCAATGCCAAATGCAGTGACCTTCTGTAGCCAGATGCAGAGTGTTAAGGGGACGGTTGCAAACAACTTTATTAAATAATGGAAAGCAACCGAACCTGGGGTCCGCGATGCAGCCTAGAGGACTGCGGCCGAACACCTTCTGGGTAAGAAGGCAAAACAACCAACTAATGTAAAAATCCCTCCTGTGTTACTTCACACCGGGACGGGAAAAGGGATTTGCACTATCTCCGTTAACTGCACGAGAGATGTGCGACAAATAACATAGCCATAGCCCTGTTAACTGCACAGAGGCTACACAGCAGGTGCTAGGAAGTGTGTGTGACTCACGCCAGCGTGTACGTGCTCCCAGCCAGTGTGCGACCAGACTGCGGAGTAACTCTCCACGTGACTAACAGGCGGTACCAGGGATATGGAGCCCACAGTCTGCTCGGGGTGTATAGCGACCCCCTTGATGGATCCAGACTGTCAATCGGAAGCTACCTGCCTCCCTCCAGTTAAGACTGCCTATCCCCAGCTAAACCTGCCTGTCCGAAGCTAGGCCTGCCTAAGCGACCTGTGCTAAACAGCTGAGCTAACTCTGGCATCGGCAGGTCACGGAGAGAGCAACTAGAGAGCACGTGGAGCCCAAACAGACAAGCGTCCACACAGGAACACAACCTTAGCTCAATGATCAGAGCGCACCACCATGTTTGTGGGTGGGCTATTTAAAGACTAAGCCCTGCCCACCATCGCATTATTGGTTGCACTACTGATAACGTCACCCGCAGCCAATCAGGCGGTGCCCGGTCACCGGATCAGCTGACACCAAAGCACCAATCACCGTCCGCCATGTCACGGGCATGCTCAGTGCAGTGCATCCTGGACAGTGCAGTGCATCCCCTTTTTCCCCTCCGCAACCTATGCTTAACACTACTAGGAACAAGGACCTGAGAGACAGCCTGTACTTCTCATGTACTTGCTAGGCATTGGGACCGACGGCGATGCTAATCAGCATCTGCCCCAGCTGGACCAGAATGGGAGACCACAGATGATTCTGACCCAGTGTCTGGTCCAGCAACCGCCCAACGCCTAATACAGAGTGACTGTCTGTTACATGTGACAATTAGTGTTGAGCCACCCCCGTAGTGTTCGAGTTCGGTTCGGTTCGTCAAACACCCGTGTGTTCGCCAAACTGTTCGTCGAACACCTTCGAACACCGTTAAAACCAATGGCAGGCAAACAAAAATACATAGAAACACATAGAAAACACCTTCAAAGGTGTCCAAAAGCTGACAAACTGCTCATAAGACACAACTAACACATGGAAAAGTGACAAGTACATATAGTCATGAGAAAAGAAAAGAGGTGGAGGAGTAAAAGGAGGGGGAGACACAGATATAGGCATGTCATGCCCTTCTAAAATCCAAAAAGTGAGAAGCCGAAACGTTCAGTCCGCTCCTGCCCGTGCCACCTCCGTGTCGCCGGGTTTGTGCCAGAGCCACGGTGAACCCTGATGGCCAGCCCCCCTCTCCCAATACTGGTACCTGTCCGCTGGTGGGTCGAGCGAGCCCCCCTGTGGTGGAGGCAGCTCTAAGCTTTTTAATTTAAATTGTCTCTCTAATTTGAATGAATACACTTTAAATCCATTTACAAGGATCTATTGGAGGGCAAGTCTCATGCCAGCAGCCGCGTAATTCCAGCTCCAGTAGCGTCCACTAAAGCTGCTGCAGTTAAAAAGCTTTTATAATGATCGAGCTCAGCTGTCCACCGCAAGGCATCCTACTGCCAGTCCCAGCCCCTATGCCTTGGGGTGCCTCCTGATGCTCTTCACTGAGTATCCCGTGGTCCCGAAGCATTTCCTTTGAAAAAATTAAGTGTCCAAACTACAGGTGGTGTAGCTTGCTTAACAGCCGGGATAATCCACTGACTAGCAGACACTGCTAATAGGCACAAAGTATTTCCTGGGCTAGATGCAGTTAAAAATGTGTAATTAGATACTCTCGTTGGATGCTGAGAAAGCATTCCATAGAGTCTCCTGGCACGCCATATATGATTCTCTTAAAAAGCTTGGGGTAGGGGTCTAGGGGACCCTTTTATAGCCAAAATCACGGCCCTGTATTGCAATACGTCACCTAGGCTGAAGATAAATGGAACTGTAGCACCCTGAGGGCTCGGTTGCTACAGAGGTATTGCACCTCACCCAGAGGTGTGATATCTCACTCTCAGGTAAGGATGGAGTGTGGATCAGGACCCGACACCTGCATGCATTACACCACATTGCCGTGGGGCAGGGCGACCAATATGCCCCTGAGATGGACACGACAGTCCCTGTCCCTGGCTGGAGTGGGGGGAGGGAACACTGAGGAAGGGGAACCCTGTAGTGCAGGAGCAGGGAGGAAGCAGTTCCTGGGTGCATTGAGAAGGGAATATAAAAGGTGGGCACCATCTTAGTTCAGTGCAGAGAAGTCTGAGCAGAAGTGGCAGGGAGCAGGGACTCTGCATGAGCTCTGCTCCGGAGGCGGGCCTAGTAACAGAGGCCCAGGCCTGGAAGAGGGAGAAGGAAGGAAGAGGAGCAGAGAAGGCTCCAGGAACAAGGAACGAAGGGATCCCAGGGGTGCGGATGGGCGAGTCGCCACCGCACGCCCGAATCCACCTGCATGGAGGGGTCAGGCCAAAGGGGGAGACCGGTCCCCGAAACTAGTGGAGGCAGGAAACGACCCTCAGCTAGAAACCGGAGGCTGTGACATTTTATGTGGCGCAGCCCCTCGCTACACCCGCTAGGAGGGCAGCACATAGGGTCAGGGAAACTGGTGCCAAGTTTACCAAGAGGAGGCCCGAGGCAGCCGGACAGAAGGGATGGTAAGAAAGGCCAGACAAAGGACACACAAAGGGGGTCCTGTGAAGCGCTTCAAAGTTATCTGGGAGTTGTCTGAACCCCTCACCTGGTGAGCACAGTACGACGTGGGCAGCCGTTACCTGCAGACGTGGTCTGGATAATAAGAACTGTGAGTAAAGGCCCTGGACTGCATCACTGACTCCGTGTCGTTACTGCTGCTGCCCTGCACCATCACCCCCATCCTCCGCATACACTGCCCTGAGGCTATACTCCTCCCGTGGGGAGTTATGCTACGCTCTGCTGCACCCACAACACCAGCCTCAGCGGTCTGCCCTGCAGCGGCGGTTTACTCTGACCGCAATCCACGGGTGGCGTAGTCGGACATTTAAACATCAAAACCACATAAATAGTTCCGCCACTGGTTTGACCACCCTGAGCCACGCAACCGGGTCTCCGCCACGAAGACTACAACCACCAGCATCCACCAAAAAGGGTCCGGCTCCGGGTGTCCCAAGGCCCAGGGGGTGCATCAGAACATTTTCATCACCTTTCACAATCACCAATGGGACAAGGCAGGGATGTCCTCTGTCCCCTCTCTTATACATCCTAGTGACGGAGCACCTGCTCTCATCAATTCGCCATAACCCCAATATTAGGTGGATTGAGGTGGGAGGCACCGAGTACAAGTGCTCTCTATTTGCTGATGATGTACTAGTATATATCACTCAATCACATATATCCATCCATGCTATTATGGCTGAAATTGATCACTTTGTTACATAGTCAAATTTTAAAATCAATGCAGCGAAGTCTGAGGCCCTCGATGTCTCCCTCCCCAAATCCATATAGGATTCCATCCAGTCCAACTTTCCCTTTGCCTGGCCCTCACAGGGTATCAAATACTTAGGAATTCCTATTCATAGAGACCTCTCCCATCTATGTTATCTTAATTTTGGGCCCTTTATTGAACAACTCCATACAGACCACAGTTGGCAAGTTAGAACTGTAAGATTCACTACGTGAACCACTGGTGTTTTGTGGAAAAGCACATGTACACTGTGTTCCAAATTATTATGCAAAAAGTGTTTAGGAGTGATAAGGGAAGAATTTGTTTGTTTGTCAGTTAAACTCATTGATGGTGATGTGTGTCAGGGCTCTTTATATCACTGTAAGCAATTGCAGACACCTGTGCTAATTAGTTTGGCAGGTGTGTCCAATGAAAGGCAAGACTACTTAAGAAGGCTGTCTCACATTAATAAGCAGCCTACATTTTCCGCCAAAATGGGAAAGACAAAGGATGTGTCGGCTGCTGAGAAGCAACAAATTGTGGAGTGTTTAGGTCAAGGCATGACTACAATCAACATTGTGCGATGATCAGGATGAAGCGTCTTGGCAATCAAGAAGTATGTAGCTGATTCACAGTACACATGTGTGCGTGCTGATAAGGGCAAATTGAGGACTCTTTCCTACAGGCAATTACGTCAGGTTAAAAGAGCAGCGGCAAAAAAGCCTTGTCATAGCAGCAGACAAGTTTTTGAAGCTGCTGGTGCCTCCAACGTCCCCCGAACAACAAGATGCAGGGTCCTTCAGAGGTTTGCAGCTGTGCATATGCCATCCTGTCGACCTCCTCTATCCACTTCACACAAGCAGAAACGGCTCCAGTGGGCCAAACATTAGATGAAGACTGATTTTAAAACTGTATGTTCACGGATGAGTGCCGTGCAGCGCTCGATGGTCCAGATGGATGGAGTGGAGGATGGCTGGTTGATGGACACCCCACGCAAACACGGCTACAGCGCCAACAAGGAGGAGGTGGAGTAATGTTTTGGGCTGGAATCATGGGGAGAGAGATTGTCGGCCCCTTTAGGATCCCTGAAGGCGCTAAAGATGAACTCCATAATGTATGTGGATTTTCTCAAACAGCACTTCCTGCCATGGTTCAAGAAGAAGAACCGTGTATTTCACAGCAAGATCATTTTTTTGCATGATAATGCACCATCTCATGCTGCACATAAAACATCTGCATCTCTGGCTGATTTGGGCATAAAAGGGGACAAACTTATGGTGTGACCCCCATGCTCCCCTGACCTCTACCCCATTCAGAACCTTTGGAGCATCATCAAAATGAGTGTCTATGATGGCGGGAGGCAGTTCACATCTAAGCAACAGCTCTTGGAGGGTATTCTGTCCTCATGCAAAACAATTGAAGCAGAAACCATCCAAAACCTGACAAATTCAATGGACGAGAGAGTTCAGAAGCTCCTTTCGAACAAGGGGTCCTATGTGAAAATGTAACATCACCTAGAATAAAGTTTTGAGTTGAAAACTGTTGGATTTCAGTTTCTAATAACCTGCTAATGCTTATAATTTCAAAAATGACCATTTTTTTGGTCTTTATTAAAATGAAAAGGTTGATCGAAAAGTTTGGGGGATCTAAGAGTGTGGCAACCCAGTAGTCATGATTACTTCGAATTCTGACAATATGAGGGTCATGTTGCAGGTAGTGCAGCAAGAAGGCACTTATGTGTCTTGCGCATCTCGGAGCCCCAAAATTATTTTCCGGGCTAGATGCAGCTACAAATTATTATTCATTTTAAATCTGGTGGAGCTTAGCATAGATGGGCTAATAGGATCAGTGCTGCACACTGCTACAAAACCCAAATTATTTTCCAGTCAAGATTCAGATAAACATGATTAGTAATTTGAAAGCTTAAAACGGTTGGTAGGGTGATTTTAACCAATCATCAAGCTTTTACTCTCCCCAGGATGACACAGGGGTAGAAAAGTCGTTTCGGATCCATGATTTGTTCATCTTTATGAACGTGAGTCTGTCTACATTATCAGTGGAGAGCCGCGTGCGCTTATCTGTCAGCACACCACCAGCAGCGCTGAACACACGTTCAGACAGAACGCTGGCTGCGGGGCATGACAAGTTCTCCAAGGCGTAAGTGGCTAGCTCCGGCCATTTATCCAGATTGGAAGCCCAAAAAGAGCAAGGGTCCAGTGACACAGTCATGGCTTCAATGTTTACTTGGAGATACTCCTGTACCATCGTCTCTAGGCGTTGACTATGTGTCAGACTTCTTGTCTCCTGTGGCCTTGCAAAGGATGGGCTAAAAAAGTGGTGAAATGATTCCGCAAAATTGATGTTACCAGCAGATACTGTGGTTCTGTTACGGTTTGAGTGCTGAACACTTAACGGTCCCACGGTTGGCAAGTTGGAACTGTGAGATTCACTAAGTGCACCACTGGTGTTTTGTGGAAAAGCACATGTAAGATCCTGCAACAGTCTCTGCTGATACTCCTGCATGCGTGCATCCCTTTCTATGGCAGGAATAATTTCTGCAAATTTACTTTTGTACCGGGAATCTAACAGTGTGGCAACCCAGTAGTCAGGATTATTTCTAATTCTCACAATTCGAGGGTCATGTTGCAGGTAGTGCAGCAAGAAAGCACTCATGTGTGTTGCGCATCCAGGAGCACCAAGTCCCTGTTGTGTTGGTGGCGAGATAACAATCATGCTTCCTTCCTCTGTCCTCTCCCCCCAACCTCGCACAACAGAAATGTGATCAAGGTCTCCCTCATCTGATGAGTCTTCCATCACTTCGTCCTCCACTTCTTCCTGGGCTCCTGCACCTTCCTCACTAGTTTGGCTGCTACCATGCGCCCTGGTAAAACCATCTCCCCCACCCTCACATGCCTGCCGCCTTGGTGCTGCCGACCGTCTGGACCTTGCAGATGTTAGCCCTTCCGCATACAACTCCTCCTCCTCTACCTCCTCCACCTCCTCTTGTGCCACCACCTGACTCCGAATTCTGTTTAACATGTGCTCCAGCATGTAAATCACTGGAATAGTCATGCTGATAATGGCATCGTCAGCACTAAACATCTTCGTCGCCATTTCAAAACTGTGCAGAAGGGTGCATAGGTCCCTGATCTGAGACCACTCCTCCAGCGTGATTTGCCCCACCTCCGGATCTCGTTGGCCCAGGCTATACGTCAGAACGTATTGCACCAGGGCTTGTCGGTGCTGCCACCGTCGCTGCAACATGTGCAGAGTTGAATTCCACCGGGTAGGCACATCGCATTTTAGCCGGTGAAGTGGCAGGCCCAACGACTTCTGTAGAGATGTAAGTCGCTGAGCTGCGGGATGCGAACGGCGGAAGTGAGCACACAGCGACCGTGCCCTCTGCAGAAGGCCATCTAGTCTGGGATAGTGGGCTAAAAATTGCTGGACAACCAGGTTCAACACGTGAGCCATACAAGGCACATGTGTGACATTGCCCCGGCGAAGGGCCGCACCCAGGTTTGCAGCATTGTCGCACACGGCCTTCCCTGGTTTCAGGTCCAGTGGAGACAACCATTCATGAAATTGGTTCTCCAGAGCTGACCACAACTCCTCAGCTGTGTGACTCACATTTCCCAGACATTTCAAAGTAAAAACCGCCTGATGACGTTGAGCCCTACTGCCAGCATAGTAAGGAGGTGTGCAGGATCCCTTCTGCGCAGTTAGAAAGCTTGTGGCATGACCAGACAGGCTTTGGGTGCAGGTGGAAGACCGAGAGGAGGTTGAGGAGGCAGAAGCAGTGGAGGAACTTTGACATAAAGAGGATTGACGCACAACTCGCATGGACGGCAAGACTTGGACAGCAGCCCCTTGTCCTGCTGTCACCATAGTTACCCAGTGCCCAGTCAGCGACATGTAACGCCCCTGTCCATGCCTACTCGTCCAAGTGTCTGTGGTGAAATGCACCCTGTCACACACAGAGTTTCTCAAAGAAGCGGTAATGTTGTGTGCGACATGCTGGTGGAGCGCAGGCACACCTTTCTTTGAGAAGTAGTGCCGACTGGGCATCTGGTACTGGGGCACTGCGACGGACATAAGGTCTCGAAAATCCTCTGTGTCCACCAGGCGGAAAGGCAGCATTTCTGTAGCCAAGAGCTTGCAGATGGTGAAATTCAACCTCTTAGCTTTCTCATGGCTAGGAGGAAATGATCTTTTACTTGTCCACATCTGAGGGACCGAGGGCTGGCTATTGTGCTTAGACGGGGTTGATAAGGGTGTCCCCGGCAAACTGCCGGTCTGTGAGGAAGATGCAGGCGGACATGTTAGGTTGCCTTGATCCAAAGGTGGTGCTATCGATGTCGGACAGCGCTCAACACCAGCTGGTGTTACCACCTCCAAAGAAAATGATGACCTGCCAATCACGCTGGCTGTTGCGGGTAAAGAGGTGGCAGGTCTGCGCCCCAAAACAGGTGTGACTGCTGTCCCCCCAGTCACAGAGGATGAAGAGGCCACGGATGCACAAGATATGGCAGACGGTGGTTGGCCCGGCCGGCTAGGCCGCATTGTAGCACACTGAGCTTCCCACTGCAACTTATGCTTCATTTCCATGTGCCGGTTCATGCATGAAGTACTCAAACTATGTATTTTTTGGCCTCTACTTAGCTTTTGCTGACAAATGTTACAGATAACACGAGTTGGGTCATCTTTATCGATCTGAAAAAATGCCCAGGCTATGCAAGGCTTAGCACCCATGCGACCTGAAGAGCCACCACGACTTGTGGTGAGAGGCAGAGTTGTGTTTGAGGATGCAGTTGTTGACGTGCTTCCAGTACTACGTCTCTGTCCAGGAAGGCGCAACCTGACCTCGTCGTCACTAGCATCTTCCTCCACCTCCTCTGCTGACCTCATCTCTTGGCTGACTGTGGGTTGACAGTAAGTGGGATCTCCAACCTCATCATCATCACCCTGTGCGTTATCACACCCGTCGTCCTCAGAGCCAACCTGTTCCTGCCCTGACAAAAAACTAAAGTTGTCGCTCCAATCAGGTATTTGAGTCTCATCATCGTCTTCCTCATTGTCTCCACCAACAGGAGTTACAGTTTGGGAATGAGGGTCTACATTATGGTCAGAACCTTCTGCGTCTGGTCCTGGATCCGATTCATAAAGATTCTGTGCATCAGTGCAGATCATTTCCTCGTCTGGATTCACAGAAGCGCTGGAGTCGACCTCTGATTCCCAGGCTATAGTATGAGTAAACAGCTCTGCAGACTCAACCATCTGTTCTACCTCATACTCAGACGGGCAGCTGGAGATTTGGGAGCTGTGAGGAAGCAAGTGCGATTGGGGTGACACCTTTGAGGACTGGAGTATTTGTGATGTTGAAGTTGATGTGGAGAGCCCACTTAAAGGAGCACTTGATATCCGTTGAAGCACCTGCTGTTTTTGTGCCTCATCTGGAATTTGTAGCGATTGGCGTGGCCGTAAGAAAGGGATCTTATCACATTGTCCGCTAAAAGAAGTAGACATTTTAGTTTGGCTGGAAGATGGTCTTTATTCTGCAGATGTTACTGTTGCTTTAACACCTACCCATGGACACAACCTTTTTTCCCCTTCCCAACACGCCTATTCCCCTTTCCACCAGCAGCAGGCCTTTTTCCACTCATTTTGGTGGTTAACTAATTCACAACTCTGGAGTTGTTTGCACAAAAAAACAATGGATGGGAACCGAGCAGAGCTGAGTGGCCAAACTGTGGTATTAGGCCAAAACTATTGGCTGGGTTAGATGCAGAAAAAAATTATATTCAATTTGCAACCTGATGGAGGTCAGTATAGATGGACTAATAGAGAAAGTCCCACACACTGCTAGAAGGCCAAATATTTTTTCAAAGCTAGATGCAGACAAAAAATTATTTTTAATTTGCAACCTGATGGAGGTCAGTATAGATGGACTAATAGAGAAAGTCCCACACACTGCTAGAAGGCCAAATATTTTTTCAGAGCTGGATGCAGATAAAAATTATTTTTAATTTGCAACCTGATGGAGGTCAGTATAGATGGACTAATAGAGAAAGTCCCACACACTGCTAGAAGGCCAAATATTTTTTCAGAGCTGAATGCAGATAAAAATTATTTTTAGTTTGCAACCTGATGGAGGTCAGTATAGATGGACTAATAGAGAAAGTCCCACACACTGCTAGAAGGCCAAATATTTTTTCAGAGCTAGATGCAGACAAAAAATTATTTTCAGTTTGCAACCTGATGGAGGTCAGTATAGATGGACTAATAGAACAAGTCCCACACACAGCTAGAAGCCCAAATATTTTTTCAGAGGTAGATGCAGAAAAAAATTATATTCAGTTTGCAACCTGATGGAGGTCAGTATAGATGGACTAATAGAGAAAGTCCCACACACTGCTAGAAGGCCAAATATTTTTTCAGAGCTGGATGTAGATAAAAATTATTTTTAATTTGCAACCTGATGGAGGTCAGTATAGATGGACTAATAGAGAAAGTCCCACACACTGCTAGAAGGCCAAATATTTTTTCAGAGCTGGATGCAGATAAAAATTATTTTTAATTTGCAACCTGATGGAGGTCTGTATAGATGGATTAATAGAACAAGTCCCACACACAGCTAGAAGCCCAATATTTTTTCAGAGGTAGATGCAGAAAAAAAATATATTCAGTTTGCAACCTGATGGAGGTCAGTATAGATGGACTAATAGAACAAGTTCCACACACTGCTAGAAGCCCAAATATTTTTTCAGAGGTAGATACAGACAAAAAATTATATTCAGTTTGCAACCTGATGGAGGTCTGTATAGATGGATTAATAGAACAAGTCCCACACACTGCTAGAAGCCCAAATATTTTTTCAGAGCTAGATACAGAAAAAAATTAAATTCAATTTGCAACCTGATGGAGGTCAGTATAGATGGACTAATAGAATGATGCTATGCCCAAAAGATTTTACTTCACTAGGTGCAGTAAAAAAATTGGTATTCTATACACAGGTGGTATATCTTGTAACAAAGATAGGCTACTCCACTGACTAACACACTCTGCAATAGGCCAAAAAGGATTAGCTTTGCTAGATTCAGCCAAATGCTGTGAAAAAAACTTGCACAGCACTGGCACAGACCTGCCTGGCAAAAACTGATAGGAACTGATGTAACCTAGTCCTGAAAAGGACTGCAATTACAATTAGTCTTTACTCCCACAATCTATCTATTTAAGAGCACAGACCTGCCTGATAAAAGTCGTAGGAAATGCTGTAACCTAGTCCTTAAAAGGACTGCAATCACAACTATTCCCTACTCCCAAGCTATCTGTAGATTTGTGCGAAAATTGGCTTGAAATTAACAAGCTATAGCGCACACAGCAACAGCGGTGCCGTCTAACACGCAGCTGCAGCAGTGAGAAAATGGTGGCGACGGGGAAAATGGCTTGGTCTTATAGGGCAAGGACATGTGACATACACTGCTAATGACACATGCCCTTGCTTGTGTGAAAAAAGCACATCGCTCCGTGTGTGCGCTGCTGATAGGCTGACAGATTGCACCTCCCCACTGTAAATGCAGGAAAGAGAAAAAAAAATGGAGATCTTCATTATTCCTGCAGAGATCCATCCCCTGCCCCTCCCCCCACCCCGCTGTACACTCAAACTGCGTATTAACATTAATTTTCAGCATTACTGAGAAAAAATCCAGTTATGATTTTGGTGCACGAACAGTTATCGAACATAACCTCGAACAGCCGAATTTTTCTCAAATCGTTCGTGTTCGCCGAACGACTCGAGCACCGCCCAAAACAGCTCGAATTTGAGATTGGCGAACAGTTCGAGTTGAACAAAGCTCATCTCTAGTGACAATACCTTGGCATATGTTTTCAGTCCATTATTATTTTGCATTTAATATGTCTCTATATGTTTACTGCATCTCCTAAATACTTAATAACTTTTTCAATACTAGTTCTAAGTTGGGCACCTCATTGTATAAAGGTTTAGGGCACCTCTTGCTGCTTATAAATTACAATAGTTGTAGAATAGGTTTATGAGCACCCATGCTGTGTTACAAATTGTTATTTTTTTAGAGTAAGTCTAAAGAATGAGAAAATATGTAATTCATTTGTGTTAACTTAATTGTCTTGTTCTTTAGAATTAACGGCACTCCAGCACCGTACCTGTAATAGCTCATTAGTATTTCATCCAAATAACAATATACAGAATGGCAGTTGAATGTATCCATTGCTTTAGTTAATGTATTTGACTGCACTCAATCCCTATTAACCTTTACATCGTGACAATGTGTCTCCAGAATTTCCATTGTGAACTCATAGATATTCATAAGTTGTCCTACTTCTGTTGCCATCCAAACAGAATTACAGTACATTAATTCAGCGCTTTGCACAAAAGCAAATGTTCTATCCCTTTTTCAGTGTATTCAATCATAAAACAAGATACAGGGTTTAATAACATTCTCTAACAACATTGTGTCTTTGCCGACTTCATTACTAAACCACATGTACTCAGAGAGAGATGCTGTATAAAACATTACGACTTAATACGCTTCGCAATACGGTTTGTAGCGCTTAACATACAACTTAACAGCGCTGGTTGTTTATATTAACTACTGATTGTTTACAATGACACTTATTAAAAATGTAATTATGCAAATAATGTACTTGGTTTACTTTAACTGTTCGGATGCAGACCCATTATT
This sequence comes from Phyllobates terribilis, assembly GCF_046119375.1. NCBI lineage: Eukaryota > Metazoa > Chordata > Amphibia > Anura > Dendrobatidae > Phyllobates > Phyllobates terribilis. Next base: position 344,004,346 of record NW_027362767.1, on the reverse strand, counting down.
TTTAACTAGCTTTTATGTTGTTGGTATTTCTAGAAATGTAGGAAAATTAAATATTTAATGTTTTTACAATTCATTTTTATTGAAGTATTGCAATGGCACAATAAATTTGTATACATGCATGTTTATTAAAAAGTACCTATAGATGTACAATATAAACAATACATTTCCTCATTTTGACATAGTATTTAAAGATTGGAGCCAACGAGTAAATTGAATAGGAAAGTTCAACAAGAAATTTAAAGGTGTTTTAATAAATCCCATACTAAGTAGGTTACTGTAATGAAATTAGAATGTAATAGTGCTTTTAAGTGGTCATAAGTGTTTCAACGCACTGCCACAAACTTAATCAAAGGGAAGCTGCCAGCAGTATTTCAGGGATATGTCACTTATTAGGCTTTGTGCTCTTGTTTCCTTACAATGACTATTTTATCACCAGGAGATTATCACCGATGCTCACGTGAACCCTGGTCTGACCACGCCGTGTCCTCTGATAAGCAGCTCCTGTCAATAGCCAATGTGCATAGAAAATACCTGGAAGTCTGAACTGAAACGTAAATTGATGTGCATGCAAAATGTAAATGCATGTTCACACAAGGCCACTAGACAGAGAAAAACCAAAAACAAGCAAAATACCCAAATAACTGGAAGTAAATGGATAGATCGCACAGTGCAAATATAATAATAAATAATAAAGGGTATTTAGTTAACATAATTTTGATCAAAATAATGTAAAAGTAATCCTGCCACGTCAAGGCAACCCTTATGGGACAGTCCTAACTCTAATATTAAAAACCTTACCATTTGTCAAGTGACGTACATATGGATAAGGGCAGAGAGACTGAATCCCCTAGAAGAAGCATAGACCTGAGGCACAATGAACCTTTCAGCTGAGACAGAGGGCAGCCACACCCTTTTATATGCACTGAAGCACACTGAACTGCAAAGAAAAAACCTAGAAAGCTGTGGTATGGGCAGGGTCAGCATTCTGAGCTTTGCTACATACTACATCTAAAAACTCTGATTGTATCTCAACTGCTGCACCCAGTAAACTAAGTGAGACATCGCTGAAATCAGGGTCTCTTTTCTTTTATTATGCTGCTCTCAGATGATGTTTCAAAGATCTGGTAACAGATACCCTTTAAGGGTAAATTCAGACATCTATGAAACATGGTCTGTATTTGTGCCATGATATAAGGACTGGTCGTGGTTCTCCCAACCTGAACTTAACATATACGCCTATAAAACTGTCAATATGGGATTGAAGACCTGCTGTCAATTCATGTACCGTGTTTCATGGATGTCTGAATTTGCCTTTAATGGTTAACAATTAACCAGTGCTTCTGAGGATCTCCTTAAATTCTGGTAAGAACAGTGGCTGGTTCCACTTTGTCTTATTTAGAAAAGCTCTCACATTTATTATTTTTTTCTATAGTACTGGGAATAGTTTGCCTTATTCAATTGTACAAATACATTATTTTTACAATTTTTTATCCAAAAATGTCTGCATATTACTAAATTTTTCACTGTTGCTGTTACTAAGCAGGAGTGTTTTTCATCTGAGCTCAGGATTCCCTGGCTACTTCAACTTGGGTGAGCTGGATTACACTTTTTTATTATTTCCATTTTGTCTAGCATTCTTATATTTCAGCTCAGTCCTTGCTTATAAACTGGATGCCCAGATCCTTCCTCAGAATAGGCATTTTAATAAACTAAGGAACAATTACAATAAATAAGGCTGAGAGGTGGATAGTAGAATAGATCAGTATGTTTAGTAAAGTTTAATTTAAATATATTTTATTATCTACTATGAGGTGAAATTGTCTGTATATAATATTTACATCATACTACCCTGTCAGACAGTCAATACTAATAGATACTTATTAGGATACCTGTATGCACTACTGCAAAAATGTCATAAATCATCTTTCTTTTGGAAGGTAATTGAAAATTGCTGGGTTCAGTTTAACTTAAGCCACAACTGTCAACCAACATTATGATGAATCATTCCAATCGAGAAACAGGAGCCTCCTCTTCATAAGCTGAATGATATTCTGATGACAACAGTCAAGTTTTATTTTTCACTTACGATCCTCTGACATCTTTGTGCCACTTGCTACAATTGTACATACATTATTATGGTGTCTGAAGGTTTTATGCCATAAATGAGAAATAAGGACTCTGATGCAAAGTATGCCATCTTAAATTTAGTATACAACCCCTGGCAAAAATTATGGAATCACCGGCACAAAACTAAAGTCATTTCAAATGGCAACCTTTGGTCTTTAAGAAACACTAAAAGAAATCAAGTTAAAAAATGTGGTACCCAGTAAGGGTAATTTTTTTCAGACCAAGCAGAGGAAAAAAAATATGGAATCACTCAATTCTGAGGAAAATATTATGGAATCATGAAAAACAAACACACAAAAGAACACTCCAATACATCACAAGTATTTTGTTGCACCACCTCTGGCTTTAATAACAGCTGGCAGTCTCTGAAGCATGGACTTAATGAGTGACAAACAGTACTCTTCATCAATCTGGCTCCAACTTTTTCTGATTGCTGTTGCCAAATCAGCTTTGCAGGTTGGAGCCTTGTCATGGACAATTTTCTTCAACTTCCACCAAAGATTTTCAATTGGATTGAGATCCGGACTATTTGCAGGCCATGACATTGACCTTACGTGTCTTCTTTCAAGGAATGTTTTCACAGTTTATGCTCTATAGCAGGATGCATTATGATCTTGAAAAATTATGTCATCATCCCCAAACATCCTTTCAATTGATGGGATAAGAAAACTGTCCAAAATATCAATGTAAACTTGGGCATTTATTGAAGATGTAATAACAGCCATCTCCCCAGTGCCTTTACCTGACATGCAGCCCCATATCATCAATGACTGTGGAAATTTGCATGTTCTCATCATGCAGTCATCTTTATAAATCTCATTGGAAAGGCACCAAACAAAAGTTCCAGCATTATCATCTTGCCCAATGCAAAATCGCGATTCATCACTGAATATGACTTTCATCCAGTCATCCACAGTCCACGATTGCTTTTCCTTAGCCCATTGTAACCTTGTTTTTTCTGTTTAGGTGTTAATGATGGCTTATGTTTAGCTTTTCTGTATGTAAATCCCATTTACTTTAGGCGGTTTCTTACAGTTCGGTCACAGACGTTGACTCCAGTTTCCTCCCATCCGTTCCTCATTTGTTTTGTTGTGCATTTCCTGTTTTGGAGACATATTGCTAAGTTTCTGGTTTTGACGCTTTAATGTCTTCCTTGGTCTACCAGTATGTTTGCCTTTACAATTTTCCCATGTTGTTTGTATTTGGTTTGGATTTTAGACACAGCTGACTGTGAACAACCAAAATCTTTTGCAATATTGAGTGATGATTTACCTTCTTTTAAGAGTTTGATAATCCTCTCCTTTGATTCAATTGACATCTCTCGTGTTGGAGCCATGATTCATGTCAGTCCACTTGGTGCAACAGCTCTCAAAGGTGTGATCACTCCTTTTTAGATGCAGAGTAACGAGCAGATCTAATTTGATACAGGTGTTAGTTTTGGAAATGAAAATTTACAGGGTGATTCCATAATTTTTTTCCTCAGAATTAGTGTTGAGCCACCCCCGTAGTGTTCGAGTTCGGTTCGGTTCGTCGAACACCCGTGTGCTCGCCGAACTGTTCGTCGAACTGTTCGTCGAACACCTTCGAACACCGTTAAAACCAATGGCAGGCAAACAAAAACACATAGAAACACATAGAAAACACCTTCAAAGGTGTCCAAAAGCTGACAAACTGCTCAGAAGACATAACTAACACATGGAAAAGTGACAAGTACATATAGTCATGCGAAAATAAAAGAGGTGGAGGAGTAAAAGGAGGGGGAGACACAGATATAGGCATGTCATGCCCTTCTAAAATCCAAAAAGTGAGAAGCCGACACGGCCAGTCCGCTCCTGCCCGTGCCACCTCCGTGTCGCCGGGTTTGTGCCAGAGCCGCGGTGAACCCTGACGGCCAGCCCCCCTCTCCCAATACTGGTGCCTGTCCGCTGGTGGGTCGAGGGAGCCCCCCTGTGGTGGAGGCAGCTCTAAGCTTTTTAATTTAAATTGTCTCTCTAATTTGAATGAATACATTTTAAATCCATTTACAAGGATCTATTGGAGGGCAAGTCTCATGCCAGCAGCCGCGGTAATTCCAGCTCCAGTAGCGTCCACTAAAGCTGCTGCAGTTAAAAAGCTTTTATAAGGATCGAGCTCGGCTGTCCACCGCAAGGCATCCTACTGCCAGTCCCAGCCCCTATGCCTTGGGGTGCCTCCTGATGCTCTTCACTAAGTATCCCATGGTCCCGAAGCATTTCCTTTGAAAAAATTAAGTGTCTAAACTACAGGTGGTGCAGTTGCTTAACAGCCGGGATAATCCGCTTACTAGCAGACACTGCTACTAGGCACAAAGTATTTCCTGGGCTAGATGCAGTTAAAAATTTGTAATTAGATACTCTCATTGGATGCTGAGAAAGCATTCCATAGAGTCTCCTGGCACGCCATATATGATTCTCTTAAAAAGCTTGGGGTAGGGGTCTAGGGGACCCTTTTATAGCCAAAATCACGGCCCTGTATCGCAATACGTCACCTAGGCTGAAGATAAATGGAACTGTAGCACCCTGAGGGCTCGGTTGCTAAAGACGTATTGCACCTCACCCAGAGGTGTGATATCTCACTCTCAGGTAAGGATGGAGTGTGGATCAGGACCCGACACCTGCATGCATTACACCACATTGCCGTGGGGCAGGGCGACCAATATGCCCCTGAGATGGGCACGACAGTCCCTGTCCCTGGCTGGAGTGGGGGGAGGGAACACTGAGGAAGGGGAACCCTGTAGTGCAGGAGCAGGGAGGAAGCAGTTCCTGGGTGCATTGAGAAGGGAGTATAAAAGGTGGGCACCATCTTAGTTCAGTGCAGAGAAGTCTGAGCAGAAGTGGCAGGGAGCAGGGGCTCTGCATGAGCTCTGCTCCGGAGGCGGGCCTAGTAACAGAGGCCCAGGCCTGGAAGAGGGAGAAGGAAGGAAGAGGAGCGGAGAAGGCTCCAGGAACGAGGAATGAAGGGATCCCAGGGGTGCGGACGGGCGAGTCGCCACCGCACGCCCGAATCCACCTGCGTGGAGGGGTCAGGTCAAAGGGGGAGACCGGTCCCCGAACTAGTGGAGGCAGGAAACGACCCTCAGCTAGAAACCGGAGGCTCTGACATTTTATGTGGCGCAGCCCCTCGCTACACCCGCTAGGAAGGCACCACATAGGGTCAGGGAAACTGGCGCCAAGTTTACCAAGAGGAGGCCCGAGGCAGCCGGACAGAAGTGTTGGTAAGAAAGGCCAGACAAAGGACACACAAAGGGGGTCCTGTGAAGTGCTCCAAAGTTATCTGGGAGTTGTCTGAGCCCCTCACCTGGTGAGCACAGTACGACGTGGGCAGCCGTTACCTGCAGACGTGGTCTGGATAATAAGAACTGTGAGTAAAGGCCCTGAACTGCATCACTGACTCCGTGTCGTTACTGCTGCTGCCCTGCACCATCACCCCCATCCTCCGCATACACTGCCCTGAGGCTATACTCCTCCCGTGGGGAGTTATGCTACGCTCTGCTGCACCCACAACACCAGCCTCAGTGGTCTGCCCTGTAGCGGCGGTTCACTCTGACCGCAATCCACGGGTGGCGTAGTCGGACATTTAAACATGAAAACCACATAAATAGTTCCGCCACTGGTTTGACCGCCCTGAGCCACGGAACTGGGTCGCCGCCACGAAGACTACAACCACCAGCATCCACCAAAAAGGGTCCGGCTCCGGGTGTCCCAAGGCCCAGGGGGTGCGTCAGAACATTTTCATCACCTTTCACAATCACCAATGGGACAAGGCAGTGATGTCCTCTGTCCCCTCTCTTATACATCCTAGTGACGGAGCACCTGCTCTCATCAATTCGCCATAACCCCAATATTAGGTGGATTGAGGTGGGAGGCACCGAGTACAAGTGCTCTCTATTTGCTGATGATGTCCTAGTATATATCACTCAATCACATATATCCATCCATGCTGTTATGGCTGAAATAGATCACTTTGTTACATGGTAAAATTTTAAAATCAATGCAGCGAAGTCTGAGGCCCTCGATGTCTCCCTCCCCAAATCCATATAGGATTCCATCCAGTCCAACTTTCCCTTTGCCTGGCCCTCACAGGGTATCAAATACTTAGGAATTCCTATTCATAGAGACCTCTCTCATCTATGTTATCTTAATTTTGGGCCCTTTATTGAACAACTCCATACAGACCACGGTTGGCAAGTTAGAACTGTAAGATTCACTACGTGAACCACTGGTGTTTTGTGGAAAAGCACATGTACACTGCGTTCCAAATTATTATACAAAAAGTGTTTAGGAGTGATAAGGGAAGAATTTGTTTGGTTGTCAGTTAAACTCATTGATGGTGATGTGTGTCAGGGCTCTTTATATCACTGTAAGCAATTGCAGACACCTGTGCTAATTAGTTTGGCAGGTGTGTCCAATGAAAGGCAAGACTACTTAAGAAGGCTCTCTCACATTATTAAGCAGCCTACATTTTCTGCCAAAATGGGAAAGAAAAAGGATGTGTCGGCGGCTGAGAAGTAGTGTTGAGCCACCCCCGTAGTGTTCGAGTTCGGTTCGGTTCGTCGAACACCCGTGTGTTCGCCGAACTGTTCGTCGAACTGTTCGTCGAACACCTTCGAACACCGTTAAAACCAATGGCAGGCAAACAAAAACACATAGAAACACATAGAAAACACCTTCAAAGGTGTCCAAAAGCTGACAAACTGCTCAGAAGACATAACTAACACATGGAAAAGTGACAAGTACATATAGTCATGCGAAAATAAAAGAGGTGGAGGAGTAAAAGGAGGGGGAGACACAGATATAGGCATGTCATGCCCTTCTAAAATCCAAAAAGTGAGAAGCCGACACGGCCAGTCCGCTCCTGCCCGTGCCACCTCCGTGTCGCCGGGTTTGTGCCAGAGCCGCGGTGAACCCTGATGGCCAGCCCCCCTCTCCCAATACTGGTGCCTGTCCGCTGGTGGGTCGAGCGAGCCCCCCTGTGGTGGAGGCAGCTCTAAGCTTTTTAATTTAAATTGTCTCTCTAATTTGAATGAATACACTTTAAATCCATTTACAAGGATCTATTGGAGGGCAAGTCTCATGCCAGCAGCCGCGGTAATTCCAGCTCCAGTAGCGTCCACTAAAGCTGCTGCAGTTAAAAAGCTTTTATAAGGATCGAGCTCGGCTGTCCACCGCAAGGCATCCTACTGCCAGTCCCAGCCCCTATGCCTTGGGGTGCCTCCTGATGCTCTTCACTAAGTATCCCATGGTCCCGAAGCATTTCCTTTGAAAAAATTAAGTGTCTAAACTACAGGTGGTGCAGCTTGCTTAACAGCCGGGATAATCCGCTTACTAGCAGACACTGCTACTAGGCACAAAGTATTTCCTGGGCTAGATGCAGTTAAAAATTTGTAATTAGATACTCTCGTTGGATGCTGAGAAAGCATTCCATAGAGTCTCCTGGCACGCCATATATGATTCTCTTAAAAAGCTTGGGGTAGGGGTCTAGGGGACCCTTTTATAGCCAAAATCACGGCCCTGTATCGCAATACGTCACCTAGGCTGAAGATAAATGGAACTGTAGCACCCTGAGGGCTCGGTTGCTAAAGACGTATTGCACCTCACCCAGAGGTGTGATATCTCACTCTCAGGTAAGGATGGAGTGTGGATCAGGACCCGACACCTGCATGCATTACACCACATTGCCGTGGGGCAGGGTGACCAATATGCCCCTGAGATGGGCACGACAGTCCCTGTCCCTGGCTGGAGTGGGGGGAGGGAACACTGAGGAAGGGGAACCCTGTAGTGCAGGAGCAGGGAGGAAGCAGTTCCTGGGTGCATTGAGAAGGGAGTATAAAAGGTGGGCACCATCTTAGTTCAGTGCAGAGAAGTCTGAGCAGAAGTGGCAGGGAGCAGGGGCTCTGCATGAGCTCTGCTCCGGAGGCGGGCCTAGTAACAGAGGCCCAGGCCTGGAAGAGGGAGAAGGAAGGAAGAGGAGCGGAGAAGGCTCCAGGAACGAGGAATAAAGGGATCCCAGGGGTGCGGACGGGTGAGTCGCCACCGCACGCCCGAATCCACCTGCGTGGAGGGGTCAGGCCAAAGGGGGAGACCGGTCCCCGAACTAGTGGAGGCAGGAAACGACCTTCAGCTTGAAACCGGAGGCTCTGACATTTTATGTGGCGCAGCCCCTCGCTACACCCGCTAGGAAGGCACCACATAGGGTCAGGGAAACTGGCGCCAAGTTTACCAAGAGGAGGCCCGAGGCAGCCGGACAGAAGTGTTGGTAAGAAAGGCCAGACAAAGGACACACAAAGGGGGTCCTGTGAAGTGCTCCAAAGTTATCTGGGAGTTGTCTGAGCCCCTCACCTGGTGAGCACAGTACGACGTGGGCAGCCGTTACCTGCAGACGTGGTCTGGATAATAAGAACTGTGAGTAAAGGCCCTGAACTGCATCACTGACTCCGTGTCGTTACTGCTGCTGCCCTGCACCATCACCCCCATCCTCCACATACACTGCCCTGAGGCTATACTCCTCCCGTGGGGAGTTATGCTACGCTCTGCTGCACCCACAACACCAGCCTCAGTGGTCTGCCCTGTAGCGGCGGTTCACTCTGACCGCAATCCACGGGTGGCGTAGTCGGACATTTAAACATGAAAACCACATAAATAGTTCCGCCACTGGTTTGACCGCCCTGAGCCACGGAACTGGGTCGCCGCCACGAAGACTACAACCACCAGCATCCACCAAAAAGGGTCCGGCTCCGGGTGTCCCAAGGCCCAGGGGGTGCGTCAGAACATTTTCATCACCTTTCACAATCACCAATGGGACAAGGCAGTGATGTCCTCTGTCCCCTCTCTTATACATCCTAGTGACGGAGCACCTGCTCTCATCAATTCGCCATAACCCCAATATTAGGTGGATTGAGGTGGGAGGCACCGAGTACAAGTGCTCTCTATTTGCTGATGATGTCCTAGTATATATCACTCAATCACATATATCCATCCATGCTGTTATGGCTGAATTAGATCACTTTGTTACATGGTAAAATTTTAAAATCAATGCAGCGAAGTCTGAGGCCCTCGATGTCTCCCTCCCCAAATCCATATAGGATTCCATCCAGTCCAACTTTCCCTTTGCCTGGCCCTCACAGGGTATCAAATACTTAGGAATTCCTATTCATAGAGACCTCTCCCATCTATGCTATCTTAATTTTGGGCCCTTTATTGAACAACTCCATACAGACCACGGTTGGCAAGTTAGAACTGTAAGATTCACTACGTGAACCACTGGTGTTTTGTGGAAAAGCACATGTACACTGCGTTCCAAATTATTATACAAAAAGTGTTTAGGAGTGATAAGGGAAGAATTTGTTTGTTTGTCAGTTAAACTCATTGATGGTGATGTGTGTCAGGGCTCTTTATATCACTGTAAGCAATTGCAGACACCTGTGCTAATTGGTTTGGCAGGTGTGTCCAATGAAAGGCAAGACTACTTAAGAAGGCTCTCTCACATTATTAAGCAGCCTACATTTTCTGCCAAAATGGGAAAGAAAAAGGATGTGTCGGCTGCTGAGAAGCAACAAATTGTGGAGTGTTTAGGTCAAGGCATGACTACAATCAACATTGTGCGATGATCAGGATGAAGTGTCTTGGCAATCAAGAAGTATGTAGCTGATTCACAGTACACACGTGTGCGTGCTGATAAGGGCAAATTGAGGACTCTTTCCTACAGGCAATTACGTCAGGTTGAAAGAGCAGCGGCAAAAAAGCCTTGTCATAGCAGCAGACAAGTTTTTGAAGCTGCTTGTGCCTCCAACGTCCCCCGAACAACAAGATGCAGGGTCCTTCAGAGGTTTGCAGCTTTGCATGCGCCATCCTGTCGACCTCCTCTATCCACTTCACACAAGCAGAAACGGCTCCAGTGGGCCAAACATTACATGAAGACTGATTTCAAAACTGTTTTGTTCACGGATGAGTGCCGTGCAGCGCTCGATGGTCCAGATGGATGGAGTGGAGGATGGCTGGTTGATGGACACCCCACGCAAACACGGCTACAGCGCCAACAAGGAGAAGGTGGTGTAATGTTTTGGGCTGGAATCATGGGGAGACAGATTGTCGGCCCCTTTAGGATCCCTGAAGGTGCTAAAGATGAACTCCATAATGTATGTGGATTTTCTCAAACAGCACTTCCTGCCATGGTTCAAGAAGAAGAACCGTGTATTTCACAGCAAGATCATTTTTCTGCATGATAATGCACCATCTCATGCTGCACATAAAACATCTGCATCTCTGGCTGATATGGGCATAAAAGGGGACAAACTTATGGTGTGACCCCCATGCTCCCCTGACCTCTACCCCATTCAGAACCTTTGGGGCATCATTAAAAGGAGTGTCTATGATGGCGGGAGGCAGTTCACATCTAAGCAACAGCTCTGGGAGGGTATTCTGTCCTCATGCAAAACAATTGAAGCAGAAACCATCCAAAACCTGACAAATTCAATGGACGAGAGAGTTCAGAAGCTCCTTTCGAACAAGGGGTCCTATGTGAAAATGTAACATCACCTAGAATAAAGTTTTGAGTTGAAAACTGTTTGATTTCAGTTTCTAACAACCTGCTAATGCTTATAATTTCAAAAATGACCATTTTTTTGGTCTTTATTAAAATGAAAAGGTTGATCGAAAAGTTTGGGGGATCTAAGAGTGTGGCAACCCAGTAGTCATGATTACTTCGAATTCTGACAATATGAGGGTCATGCTGCAGCTAGTGCAGCAAGAAGGCACTTATGTGCCTTGCGCATCTCGGAGCCCCAAAATTATTTTCCGGGCTAGATGCAGCTAAAAATTATTTTTAATTTTAAATCTGGTGAAGCTTTAGTATAGATGGCCTAATAGGATCAGTGCTGCACACTGCTACAAAGCCCAAATTATTTTCCAGTCAAGATACAGATAAACATGATTAGTAATTTGAAAGCTTAAAACGGTTGGTAGGGTGATTTTAACCAATCATCAAGCTTTTACTCTCCCCAGGATGACACAGGGGTAGAAAAGTCGTTTCGGATCCATGATTTGTTCATCTTTATGAACGTGAGTCTGTCTACATTATCAATGGAGAGCCGCGTGCGCTTATCTGTCAGCACACCACCAGCAGCGCTGAACACACGTTCAGACAGAACGCTGGCTGCGGGGCATGACAAGATCTCCAAGGCGTAAGTGGCTAGCTCCGGCCATTTATCCAGATTGGAAGCCCAAAAAGAGCAAGGGTCCAGTGACACAGTCGTGGCTTCAATGTTTACTTGGAGATACTCCTGTACCATCGTCTCTAGGCGTTGACTATGTGTCAGACTTCTTGTCTCCTGTGGCCTTGCAAAGGATGGGCTAAAAAAGTGGTGAAATGATTCCGCAAAATTGATGTTACCAGCAGATACTGTGGTTCTGTCACGGTTTGAGTGCTGAACACTTGACGGTCCCACGGTTGGCAAGTTGGAACTGTGAGATTCACTACGTGCACCACTGGTATTTTGTGGAAAAGCACATGTAAGATTCTGCAACAGTCTCTGCTGATACTCCTGCATGCGTGCATCCCTTTCTATGGCAGGAATAATTTCTGCAAATTTACTTTTGTACCGGGAATCTAACAGTGTGGCAACCCAGTAGTCAGGATTATTTCTAATTCTCACAATTCGAGGGTCATGTTGCAGGTAGTGCAGCAAGAAGGCACTCATGTGTGTTGCGCATCCAGGAGCACCAAGTCCCTGTTGTGTTGGTGGCGAGGTAACAATCATGCTTCCTTCCTCTGTCCTCTCCCCCCAACCTCGCACAACAGAAATGTGATCAAGGTCTCCCTCATCTGATGAGTCTTCCATCAGTTCGTCCTCCACTTCTTCCTGGGCTCCTGCACCTTCCTCACTAGTTTGGCTGCTACCATGCGCCCTGGTAAAACCATCTCCCCCACCCTCACATGCCTGCCGCCTTGGTGCTGCCGACCGTCTGGACCTTGCAGATGTTAGCCCTTCCGCATACAACTCCTCCTCCTCTACTTCCTCCACCTCCTCTTGTGCCACCACCTGACTCCGAATTCTGTTTAACATGTGCTCCAGCATGTAAATCACCGGAATAGTCATGCTGATAATGGCATCGTCAGCACTAAACATCTTCGTCGCCATTTAAAAACTGTGCAGAAGGGTGCATAGGTCCCTGATCTGAGACCACTCCTCCAGCGTGATTTGCCCCACCTCTGAATCTCGTTGGCCCAGGCTATACGTCAGAACGTATTGCACCAGGGCTTGTCGGTGCTGCCACAGTCGCTGCAACATGTGCAGAGTTGAATTCCACCGGGTAGGCACATTGCATTTTAGCCGGTGAAGTGGCAGGCCCAACGACTTCTGTAGAGATGTAAGTCGCTGAGCTGCGGGATGCGAACGGCGGAAGTGAGCACACAGCGACCGTGCCCTCTGCAGAAGGCCATCTAGTCTGGGATAGTGGGCTAAAAATTGCTGGACAACCAGGTTCAACACGTGAGCCATACAAGGCACGTGTGTGACATTGCCCCGGCGAAGGGCCGCACCCAGGTTTGCAGCATTGTCGCACACGGCCTTCCCTGGTTTCAGGTCCAGTGGAGACAACCATTCATGAAATTGGTTCTCCAGAGCTGACCACAACTCCTCAGCTGTGTGACTCACATTTCCCAGACATTTCAATGTAAAAACCGCCTGATGACGTTGAGCCCTACTGCCAGCATAGTAAGGAGGTGTGCAGGATCCCTTCTGCGCAGTTAGAAAGCTTGTGGCATGACCAGACAGGCTTTGGGTGCAGGTGGAAGACCGAGAGGAGGTTGAGGAGGCAGAAGCAGTGGTGGAACTTTGACATAAAGAGGATTGACGCACAACTCGTGGGGACGGCAAGACTTGGACAGCAGCCCCTTGTCCTGCTGTCACCATAGTTACCCAGTGCCCAGTCAGCGACATGTAACGCCCCTGTCCATGCCTACTCGTCCAAGTGTCTGTGGTGAAATGCACCCTGTCACACACAGAGTTTCTCAAAGAAGCGGTGATGTTGTGTGCGACATGCTGGTGGAGCGCAGGCACACCTTTCTTTGAGAAGTAGTGCCGACTGGGCATCTGGTACTGGGGCACTGCGACGGACATAAGGTCTCGAAAATCCTCTGTGTCCACCAGGCGGAAAGGCAGCATTTCTGTAGCCAAGAGCTTGCAGATGGTGAAATTCAACCTCTTAGCTTTCTCATGGCTAGGAGGAAATGGTCTTTTACTTGTCCACATCTGAGGGACCGAGGGCTGGCTATTGTGCTTAGACGGGGTTGATAAGGGTGTCCCCGGCAAACTGCCGGTCTGTGAGGAAGATGCAGGCGGACATGTTAGGTTGCCTTGATCCAAAGGTGGTGCTATCGATGTCGGACAGCGCTCAAGACCAGCTGGTGTTACCACCTCCAAAGAAAATGATGACCTGCCAATCACGCTGGCTGTTGCGGGTAAAGAGGTGGCAGGTCTGCGCCCCAAAACAGGTGTGACTGCTGTCCCCCCAGTCACAGAGGATGAAGAGGCCGCGGATGCACAAGATATGGCAGACGGTGGTTGGCCCGGCCGGCTAGACCGCATTGTAGCACACTGAGCTTCCCACTGCAACTTATGCTTCATGTCCATGTGCCGGTTCATGCATGAAGTACTCAAACTATGTATTTTTTGGCCTCTACTTAGCTTTTGCTGACAAATGTTACAGATAACACGAGTTGGGTCATCTTTATCGATCTGAAAAAATGCCCAGGCTATGCAAGGCTTAGCACCCATGCGACCTGAAGAGCCACCACGACTTGTGGTGAGAGGCAGAGTTGTGTTTGAGGATGCAGTTGTTGACGTGCTTCCAGTACTACGTCTCTGTCCAGGAAGGCGCAACCTGACCTCGTCGTCACTAGCATCTTCCTCCACCTCCTCTGCTGACCTCATCTCTTGGCTGACTGTGGGTTGACAGTAAGTGGGATCTCCGACCTCATCATCATCACCCTGTGCGTTATCACACCCGTCGTCCTCAGAGCCAACCTGTTCCTGCCCTGACAAAAAACTAAAGTTGTCGCTCCAATCAGGTATTTGAGTCTTATCATCGTCTTCCTCATTGTCTCCACCAACAGGAGTTAAAGTTTGGGAATGAGGGTCTACATTATGGTCAGAACCTTCTGCGTCTGGTCCTGGATCCGACTCATAAAGATTCTGGGCATCAGTGCAGATCATTTCCTCGTCTGGATTCACAGAAGCACTGGAGTCGACCTCTGATTCCCAGGCTATAGTATGAGTAAACAGCTCTGCAGACTCAACCATGTGTTCTACCTCATACTCAGACGGGCAGCTGGAGATTTGGGAGCTGTGAGGAAGCAAGTGCGATTTGGGTGACACCTTTGAGGACTGGAGTATTTGTGATGTTGAAGTTGATGTGGAGGAGAGCCCACTTAAAGGAGCACTTGATATCCGTTGAAGCACCTGCTGTTTTTGTGCCTCATCTGGAATTTGTAGCGATTGGCGTGGCCGTAAGAAAGGGATCTTATCACATTGTCCGCTAAAAGAAGTAGACATTTTAGTTAGGCTGGAAGATGGTCTTTCTTCTGCACCTACCCCACGGACACAACCTTTTTTCCCCTTCCCAACACGCCTATTCCCCTTTCCACCAGCAGCAGGCCTTTTTCCACTCATTTTGGTGGTTAACTATTTCACAACTCTGGAAATGTTTGCACAAAAAAACAATGGATGGTAACCGAGCAGAGCTGAGTGGCCAAACTGTGGTATTAGGCCAAAACTATTGGCTGGGTTAGATGCAGAAAAAAATTATTTTTAATTTGCAACCTGATGGAGGTCAGTATAGATGGACTAATAGAACAAGTCCCACACGCTGCTAGAAGCCCAAATATTTTTTCAGAGATAAATGAAGAAAAAAATTATTTTTAATTTGCAACCTGATGGAGGTCAGTATAGATGGACTAATAGACCAAGTCCCACACACTGCTAGAAGCCCAAATATTTTTTCAGAGCTAGATGCAGAAAAAAATTATTTTTAATTTGCAACCTGATGGAGGTCAGTATAGATGGACTAATAGATCAAGTCCCACACACCGCTAGAAGCCCAAATATTTTTTCAGAGCTAGATGCAGAAAAAAATTATATTCAATTTGCAACCTGCTGGAGGTCAGTATAGAAGGACTAATAGAACAAGTCCCACACACTGCTAGAAGCCCAAATATTTTTTCAGAGCTAAATGAAGAAAAAAATTATTTTTAATTTGCAACCTGATGGAGGTCAGTATAGATGGACTAATAGACCAAGTCCCACACACCGCTAGAAGCCCAAATATTTTTTCAGAGCTAGATGCAGAAAATTTTTTTATTCAATTTGCAACCTGATGGAGGTCAGTATAGATGGACTAATAGACCAAGTCCCACACACTGCTAGAAGCCCAAATATTTTTTCAGAGCTAGATGCAGAAAAAAATTATTTTTAATTTGCAACCTGATGGAGGTCAGTATAGATGGACTAATAGACCAAGTCCCACACACTGCTAGAAGCCCAAATATTTTTTCAGAGCTTGATGCAGAAAAAAATTATTTTTAATTTGCAACCTGATGGAGGTCAGTATAGATGGACTAATAGAACAAGTCCCACACGCTGCTAGAAGCCCAAATATTTTTTCAGAGATAAATGAAGAAAAAAATTATTTTTAATTTGCAACCTGATGGAGGTCAGTATAGATGGACTAATAGACCAAGTCCCACACACTGCTAGAAGCCCAAATATTTTTTCAGAGCTAGATGCAGAAAAAAAATATTTTTAATTTGCAACCTGATGGAGGTCAGTATAGATGGACTAATAGACCAAGTCCCACACACCGCTAGAAGCCCAAATATTTTTTCAGAGCTAGATGCAGAAAAAAATTATATTCAATTTGCAACCTGCTGGAGGTCAGTATAGAAGGACTAATAGAACAAGTCCCACACACTGCTAGAAGCCCAAATATTTTTTCAGAGCTAAATGAAAAAAAAAAATTATTTTTAATTTGCAACCTGATGGAGGTCAGTATAGATGGACTAATAGACCAAGTCCCACACACCGCTAGAAGCCCAAATATTTTTTCAGAGCTAGATGCAGAAAATTTTTTTATTCAATTTGCAACCTGATGGAGGTCAGTATAGATGGACTAATAGACCAAGTCCCACACACTGCTAGAAGCCCAAATATTTTTTCAGAGCTAGATGCAGAAAAAAATTATTTTTAATTTGCAACCTGATGGAGGTCAGTATAGATGGACTAATAGACCAAGTCCCACACACTGCTAGAAGCCCAAATATTTTTTCAGAGCTAGATGCAGGAAAAAATTATTTTTAATTTGCAACCTGATGGAGGTCAGTATAGATGGACTAATAGAACAAGTCCCACACGCTGCTAGAAGCCCAAATATTTTTTCAGAGATAAATGAAGAAAAAAATTATTTTTAATTTGCAACCTGATGGAGGTCAGTATAGATGGACTAATAGACCAAGTCCCACACACTGCTAGAAGCCCAAATATTTTTTCAGAGCTAGATGCAGAAAAAAATTATTTTTAATTTGCAACCTGATGGAGGTCAGTATAGATGGACTAATAGACCAAGTCCCACACACCGCTAGAAGCCCAAATATTTTTTCAGAGCTAGATGCAGAAAAAAATTATATTCAATTTGCAACCTGCTGGAGGTCAGTATAGAAGGACTAATAGAACAAGTCCCACACACTGCTAGAAGCCCAAATATTTTTTCAGAGCTAAATGAAGAAAAAAATTATTTTTAATTTGCAACCTGATGGAGGTCAGTATAGATGGACTAATAGACCAAGTCCCACACACCGCTAGAAGCCCAAATATTTTTTCAGAGCTAGATGCAGAAAATTTTTTTATTCAATTTGCAACCTGATGGTGGTCAGTATAGATGGACTAATAGACCAAGTCCCACACACTGCTAGAAGCCCAAATATTTTTTCAGAGCTAGATGCAGAAAAAAATTATTTTTAATTTGCAACCTGATGGAGGTCAGTATAGATGGACTAATAGACCAAGTCCCACACACTGCTAGAAGCCCAAATATTTTTTCAGAGCTAGATGCAGAAAAAAAATTATTTTTAATTTGCAACCTGATGGAGGTCAGTATAGATGGACTAATAGAACAAGTCCCACATGCTGCTAGAAGCCCAAATATTTTTTCAGAGATAAATGAAGAAAAAAATTATTTTTAATTTGCAACCTGATGGAGGTCAGTATAGATGGACTAATAGACCAAGTCCCACACACTGCTAGAAGCCCAAATATTTTTTCAGAGCTAGATGCAGAAAAAAATTATTTTTAATTTGCAACCTGATGGAGGTCAGTATAGATGGACTAATAGACCAAGTCCCACACACCGCTAGAAGCCCAAATATTTTTTCAGAGCTAGATGCAGAAAAAAATTATATTCAATTTGCAACCTGCTGGAGGTCAGTATAGAAGGACTAATAGAACAAGTCCCACACACTGCTAGAAGCCCAAATATTTTTTCAGAGCTAAATGAAGAAAAAAATTATTTTTAATTTGCAACCTGATGGAGGTCAGTATAGATGGACTAATAGACCAAGTCCCACACACCGCTAGAAGCCCAAATATTTTTTCAGAGCTAGATGCAGAAATTTTTTTTATTCAATTTGCAACCTGATGGAGGTCAGTATAGATGGACTAATAGACCAAGTCCCACACACTGCTAGAAGCCCAAATATTTTTTCAGAGCTAGATGCAGAAAAAAATTATTTTTAATTTGCAACCTGATGGAGGTCAGTATAGATGGACTAATAGACCAAGTCCCACACACTGCTAGAAGCCCAAATATTTTTTCAGAGCTAGATGCAGAAAAAAATTATTTTTAATTTGCAACCTGATGGAGGTCAGTATAGATGGACTAATAGAACAAGTCCCACACGCTGCTAGAAGCCCAAATATTTTTTCAGAGATAAATGAAGAAAAAAATTATTTTTAATTTGCAACCTGATGGAGGTCAGTATAGATGGACTAATAGACCAAGTCCCACACACTGCTAGAAGCCCAAATATTTTTTCAGAGCTAGATGCAGAAAAAAATTATTTTTAATTTGCAACCTGATGGAGGTCAGTATAGATGGACTAATAGACCAAGTCCCACACACCGCTAGAAGCCCAAATATTTTTTCAGAGCTAGATGCAGAAAAAAATTATATTCAATTTGCAACCTGCTGGAGGTCAGTATAGAAGGACTAATAGAACAAGTCCCACACACTGCTAGAAGCCCAAATATTTTTTCAGAGCTAAATGAAAAAAAAAAATTATTTTTAATTTGCAACCTGATGGAGGTCAGTATAGATGGACTAATAGACCAAGTCCCACACACCGCTAGAAGCCCAAATATTTTTTCAGAGCTAGATGCAGAAATTTTTTTTATTCAATTTGCAACCTGATGGAGGTCAGTATAGATGGACTAATAGACCAAGTCCCACACACTGCTAGAAGCCCAAATATTTTTTCAGAGCTAGATGCAGAAAAAAATTATTTTTAATTTGCAACCTGATGGAGGTCAGTATAGATGGACTAATAGACCAAGTCCCACACACTGCTAGAAGCCCAAATATTTTTTCAGAGCTAGATGCAGAAAAAAATTATTTTTAATTTGCAACCTGATGGAGGTCAGTATAGATGGACTAATAGAACAAGTCCCACACGCTGCTAGAAGCCCAAATATTTTTTCAGAGATAAATGAAGAAAAAAATTATTTTTAATTTGCAACCTGATGGAGGTCAGTATAGATGGACTAATAGACCAAGTCCCACACACTGCTAGAAGCCCAAATATTTTTTCAGAGCTAGATGCAGAAAAAAATTATTTTTAATTTGCAACCTGATGGAGGTCAGTATAGATGGACTAATAGACCAAGTCCCACACACCGCTAGAAGCCCAAATATTTTTTCAGAGCTAGATGCAGAAAAAAATTATATTCAATTTGCAACCTGCTGGAGGTCAGTATAGAAGGACTAATAGAACAAGTCCCACACACTGCTAGAAGCCCAAATATTTTTTCAGAGCTAAATGAAAAAAAAAAATTATTTTTAATTTGCAACCTGATGGAGGTCAGTATAGATGGACTAATAGACCAAGTCCCACACACCGCTAGAAGCCCAAATATTTTTTCAGAGCTAGATGCAGAAAATTTTTTTATTCAATTTGCAACCTGATGGAGGTCAGTATAGATGGACTAATAGACCAAGTCCCACACACTGCTAGAAGCCCAAATATTTTTTCAGAGCTAGATGCAGAAAAAAATTATTTTTAATTTGCAACCTGATGGAGGTCAGTATAGATGGACTAATAGACCAAGTCCCACACACCGCTAGAAGCCCAAATATTTTTTCAGAGCTAGATGCAGAAATTTTTTTTATTCAATTTGCAACCTGATGGAGGTCAGTATAGATGGACTAATAGACCAAGTCCCACACACTGCTAGAAGCCCAAATATTTTTTCAGAGCTAGATGCAGAAAAAAATTATTTTTAATTTGCAACCTGATGGAGGTCAGTATAGATGGACTAATAGACCAAGTCCCACACACTGCTAGAAGCCCAAATATTTTTTCAGAGCTAGATGCAGAAAAAAATTATTTTTAATTTGCAACCTGATGGAGGTCAGTATAGATGGACTAATAGAACAAGTCCAACACGCTGCTAGAAGCCCAAATATTTTTTCAGAGATAAATGAAGAAAAAAATTATTTTTAATTTGCAACCTGATGGAGGTCAGTATAGATGGACTAATAGACCAAGTCCCACACACTGCTAGAAGCCCAAATATTTTTTCAGAGCTAGATGCAGAAAAAAATTATTTTTAATTTGCAACCTGATGGAGGTCAGTATAGATGGACTAATAGACCAAGTCCCACACACCGCTAGAAGCCCAAATATTTTTTCAGAGCTAGATGCAGAAAAAAATTATATTCAATTTGCAACCTGCTGGAGGTCAGTATAGAAGGACTAATAGAACAAGTCCCACACACTGCTAGAAGCCCAAATATTTTTTCAGAGCTAAATGAAAAAAAAAAATTATTTTTAATTTGCAACCTGATGGAGGTCAGTATAGATGGACTAATAGACCAAGTCCCACACACCGCTAGAAGCCCAAATATTTTTTCAGAGCTAGATGCAGAAAATTTTTTTATTCAATTTGCAACCTGATGGAGGTCAGTATAGATGGACTAATAGACCAAGTCCCACACACTGCTAGAAGCCCAAATATTTTTTCAGAGCTAGATGCAGAAAAAAATTATTTTTAATTTGCAACCTGATGGAGGTCAGTATAGATGGACTAATAGAACAAGTCCCACACGCTGCTAGAAGCCCAAATATTTTTTCAGAGATAAATGAAGAAAAAAATTATTTTTAATTTGCAACCTGATGGAGGTCAGTATAGATGGACTAATAGACCAAGTCCCACACACCGCTAGAAGCCCAAATATTTTTTCAGAGCTAGATGCAGAAAAAAATTATATTCAATTTGCAACCTGCTGGAGGTCAGTATAGAAGGACTAATAGAACAAGTCCCACACACTGCTAGAAGCCCAAATATTTTTTCAGAGCTAAATGAAGAAAAAAATTATTTTTAATTTGCAACCTGATGGAGGTCAGTATAGATGGACTAATAGACCAAGTCCCACACACCGCTAGAAGCCCAAATATTTTTTCAGAGCTAGATGCAGAAAATTTTTTTATTCAATTTGCAACCTGATGGAGGTCAGTATAGATGGACTAATAGACCAAGTCCCACACACTGCTAGAAGCCCAAATATTTTTTCAGAGCTAGATGCAGAAAAAAATTATTTTTAATTTGCAACCTGATGGAGGTCAGTATAGATGGACTAATAGACCAAGTCCCACACACTGCTAGAAGCCCAAATATTTTTTCAGAGCTAGATGCAGAAAAAAATTATTTTTAATTTGCAACCTGATGGAGGTCAGTATAGATGGACTAATAGAACAAGTCCCACACGCTGCTAGAAGCCCAAATATTTTTTCAGAGATAAATGAAGAAAAAAATTATTTTTAATTTGCAACCTGATGGAGGTCAGTATAGATGGACTAATAGACCAAGTCCCACACACTGCTAGAAGCCCAAATATTTTTTCAGAGCTAGATGCAGAAAAAAATTATTTTTAATTTGCAACCTGATGGAGGTCAGTATAGATGGACTAATAGACCAAGTCCCACACACCGCTAGAAGCCCAAATATTTTTTCAGAGCTAGATGCAGAAAAAAATTATATTCAATTTGCAACCTGATGGAGGTCAGTATAGAAGGACTAATAGAACAAGTCCCACACACTGCTAGAAGCCCAAATATTTTTTCAGAGCTAAATGAAGAAAAAAATTATTTTTAATTTGCAACCTGATGGAGGTCAGTATAGATGGACTAATAGACCAAGTCCCACACACCGCTAGAAGCCCAAATATTTTTTCAGAGCTAGATGCAGAAAATTTTTTTATTCAATTTGCAACCTGATGGTGGTCAGTATAGATGGACTAATAGACCAAGTCCCACACACTGCTAGAAGCCCAAATATTTTTTCAGAGCTAGATGCAGAAAAAAATTATTTTTAATTTGCAACCTGATGGAGGTCAGTATAGATGGACTAATAGACCAAGTCCCACACACTGCTAGAAGCCCAAATATTTTTTCAGAGCTAGATGCAGAAAAAAAATTATTTTTAATTTGCAACCTGATGGAGGTCAGTATAGATGGACTAATAGACCAAGTCCCACACACTGCTAGAAGCCCAAATATTTTTTCAGAGCTAGATGCAGAAAAAAATTATTTTTAATTTGCAACCTGATGGAGGTCAGTATAGATGGACTAATAGAACAAGTCCCACACGCTGCTAGAAGCCCAAATATTTTTTCAGAGATAAATGAAGAAAAAAATTATTTTTAATTTGCAACCTGATGGAGGTCAGTATAGATGGACTAATAGACCAAGTCCCACACACCGCTAGAAGCCCAAATATTTTTTCAGAGCTAGATGCAGAAAAAAATTATATTCAATTTGCAACCTGCTGGAGGTCAGTATAGAAGGACTAATAGAACAAGTCCCACACACTGCTAGAAGCCCAAATATTTTTTCAGAGCTAAATGAAGAAAAAAATTATTTTTAATTTGCAACCTGATGGAGGTCAGTATAGATGGACTAATAGACCAAGTCCCACACACCGCTAGAAGCCCAAATATTTTTTCAGAGCTAGATGCAGAAAATTTTTTTATTCAATTTGCAACCTGATGGAGGTCAGTATAGATGGACTAATAGACCAAGTCCCACACACTGCTAGAAGCCCAAATATTTTTTCAGAGCTAGATGCAGAAAAAAATTATTTTTAATTTGCAACCTGATGGAGGTCAGTATAGATGGACTAATAGACCAAGTCCCACACACTGCTAGAAGCCCAAATATTTTTTCAGAGCTAGATGCAGAAAAAAATTATTTTTAATTTGCAACCTGATGGAGGTCAGTATAGATGGACTAATAGAACAAGTCCCACACGCTGCTAGAAGCCCAAATATTTTTTCAGAGATAAATGAAGAAAAAAATTATTTTTAATTTGCAACCTGATGGAGGTCAGTATAGATGGACTAATAGACCAAGTCCCACACACTGCTAGAAGCCCAAATATTTTTTCAGAGCTAGATGCAGAAAAAAATTATTTTTAATTTGCAACCTGATGGAGGTCAGTATAGATGGACTAATAGACCAAGTCCCACACACCGCTAGAAGCCCAAATATTTTTTCAGAGCTAGATGCAGAAAAAAATTATATTCAATTTGCAACCTGCTGGAGGTCAGTATAGAAGGACTAATAGAACAAGTCCCACACACTGCTAGAAGCCCAAATATTTTTTCAGAGCTAAATGAAGAAAAAAATTATTTTTAATTTGCAACCTGATGGAGGTCAGTATAGATGGACTAATAGACCAAGTCCCACACACCGCTAGAAGCCCAAATATTTTTTCAGAGCTAGATGCAGAAATTTTTTTTATTCAATTTGCAACCTGATGGAGGTCAGTATAGATGGACTAATAGACCAAGTCCCACACACTGCTAGAAGCCCAAATATTTTTTCAGAGCTAGATGCAGAAAAAAATTATTTTTAATTTGCAACCTGATGGAGGTCAGTATAGATGGACTAATAGACCAAGTCCCACACACTGCTAGAAGCCCAAATATTTTTTCAGAGCTAGATGCAGAAAAAAATTATTTTTAATTTGCAACCTGATGGAGGTCAGTATAGATGGACTAATAGAACAAGTCCCACACGCTGCTAGAAGCCCAAATATCTTTTCAGAGATAAATGAAGAAAAAAATTATTTTTAATTTGCAACCTGATGGAGGTCAGTATAGATGGACTAATAGACCAAGTCCCACACACTGCAAGAAGCCCAAATATTTTTTCAGAGCTAGATGCAGAAAAAAATTATTTTTAATTTGCAACCTGATGGAGGTCAGTATAGATGGACTAATAGACCAAGTCCCACACACCGCTAGAAGCCCAAATATTTTTTCAGAGCTAGATGCAGAAAAAAATTATATTCAATTTGCAACCTGCTGGAGGTCAGTATAGAAGGACTAATAGAACAAGTCCCACACACTGCTAGAAGCCCAAATATTTTTTCAGAGCTAAATGAAGAAAAAAATTATTTTTAATTTGCAACCTGATGGAGGTCAGTATAGATGGACTAATAGACCAAGTCCCACACACTGCTAGAAGCCCAAATATTTTTTCAGAGCTAGATGCAGAAAAAAATTATATTCAGTTTGCAACTTGATGGAGGTCAGTATAGATGGACTAATAGAATGATGCTATGCCCAAAAGATTTTACTTCACTAGGTGCAGTAAAAAAATTGGTATTCTATACACAGGTGGTATATCTTGCAACACAGATAGGCTACTCCACTGACTAACACACTCTGCAATAGGCCAAAAAGGATTAGCTTTGCTAGATTCAGCCAAATGCTGTGAAAAAAACTTGCACAGCACTGGCACAGACCTGCCTGGCAAAAACTGATAGGAACTCATGTAACATAGTCCTGAAAAGGACTGCAATTACAATTAGTCTTTACTCCCACAACCGATCTATTTAAGAGCACAGACCTGCCTGATAAAAGTCATAGGAAATGCTGTAACCTAGTCCTTAAAAGGACTGCAATCACAACTATTCCCTACTCCCAAGCTATCTGTATATTTGTGCGAAAATTGGCTTGAAATTAACAAGGTATAGCGCACACAGCAACAGCGGTGCCGTCTAACACGCAGCTGCAGCAGTGAGAAAATGGTGGAGACGGGGAAAATGACTTGGTCTTATAGGGCAAGGACATGTGACATACACTGCCAATCACACATGCCCTTGCTTGTGTGAAAAAAAGCACTTTGCTCCGTGTGTGCGCTGCTGATAGGCTGACAGATTGCACCTCCCCACTGCAAATGCGGGAAAGAGAAAAAAAAATGGAGATCTTCATTGTTCCTGCAGAGATCCATCCCCTGCCCCTCCCCCCGCCCCGCTGTACACTCAAACTGCGTATTAACATTAATTTTCATCATTACTGAGAAAAAATCCAGTTATGATTTTGGTGCACGAACAGTTATCGAACATAACCTCGAACAGCCGAATTTTTCTCAAATTGTTCGTGTTCGCCGACCGGCTCGAACACCGCCCAAAACAGCTCGAATTTGAGATTGGCGAACAGTTCGAGTAGAGCAACGCTCATCTCTACTCAGAATTGAGTGATTCCATAATTTTTCCCTCTGTTTGGTCTGAAAAAAATTACCCTTACTGAGTACCACATTTTTAATATTGATTTCTTTTAGTGTTTCTTAAAGCCCTAAAGTTGCCATTTGAAATTACTTTAGTTTTGTGCCATGTCTGTCATCTGCTTTTTTCAACAACATTAAACAACTGAATGAACATCCTCTGGGCCCAGTGATTCCATAATTTTTGCCAGGGGTTGTGGCATATGCCAAAAATGGACTGTTGCAAAAAAAAAAAAAATTAATACAGTAATTCTTGCATGTGTAAGAGAGGAACATACTCTAATACTAGCATATCATACCATGATCATAATTGATACAGTTGACTCATGCTAAGTCTTTTTAAAGAAGCTGTATTGTACAGACAGTTCAACATGTCGATTGATAGAGTTCTGTAAAATTTTTTACAAAACCAAAAAATTGAGAAATGAGTTGCTATCTAAATATAGGTAATGTATGTACTTAGGCTGGTGAGACCATAGGACAACTGTGACCAAGGTAAGCATAGACAGCATAGAAACAATGCTCAACCTAGTTGAGGTTACCAGTGTAAAAGCTTATTTTGGCTCACATACTGTATCTGGCTACAGAACTCTCTCAAACTAACTTTCCAGTCCAATTAAAAAAATGTGCCTTTGGACATAAAACCTGGTTCTCTGATTTCGACCCATGCTACTGTTGCTTTGCCAGGGCTGGATTCTCTAGATCCAAAATTGCTGGAGTTACAGTAGAACATTTTAAGCAGGTCTTCCTCGCATCTCTACTTTTAGCATCCTACACCTCCACAGATGGACAGTCTACAAAATACATTACTAGTTTACAGGTAAAAAGTAGAGATAAGTAAAAAGATTTGCAAGATCTTGGACTGATAACCACGTTGATAGACCATGTCTGCAGGTCAAGATCCCTGTGAGCTTCTACATACCTCCTCAAAGCAAAACTATTGTAGAAATAAAAAAGATTGTGCCTTTAGACACCATAGCTGGTGCCCTGATTTTGATTCTGGAGCTCTTGTTTCCATTTGCGAGGGCAGCTTACTCTAAATTCAAAATGGCTACTGTATTTGCAATGGAAAGTCTGAACCATGCTTGCTCTGCACCATCTTGCATCTCCACAGATGTACAGTCTACAAAATACATTAATAGTCTATGTGTAAAATTTAGAGCTAAATAAAAAGATTTGCATGACCCTGGTTCAGTAGCCACATTGGTATTTCATGGCTGCTCGACTACATGTGAACTTCCACCTACCTACAGATCTTCTAACTAGTTGTTGTCATGAGTACATCGTGGCACAGTAATGATATTTTATATATTCAAGGTTATAACAAGCATTTTGTTTAACTTTAAAAATTAATTCAAGAAACTTTGCAATTATTTTTATTGATTTTGGCCTGTTTCCTTTAAACATTTGCAAATTCTTAATGTATTATCATCACCCGCAACAATTCTGTTTTGTAACAGCAGGCACTTAAGTAAGTCAATAAATCAAAAGGACAAATGAAAAGTAATATAGTCACTTTTGCATCCAAACAAAAATCTTGGCTGTTGTACATATATATACAGTACAGACCAAAAGTTTGGACACACCTACTCATTTAAAGATTTTTCTGTGTTTTCATGACTTTGAAAATTATACATTCACACTGAAGGCATCAAAACTATGAATTAACACATGTGGAATTATATACTTGACAAAAAAGCAGTGGCGCTGGTAGGTGGTCAGTTGGGCTTGCAGCAAATTTGGAACAAGAGCCACTACTTGTCCAAAGGTATCAGTGACTGGTACCGAAAAGTGATTAAAATTAAGTAAATTCGCGCTTCCCTTTAGACCAAAATATGATTAGATAATGAGCTAGTAAATGCTAATTAGGTGGATATAATGGTATGTCGGTATAAGTAAATGAATAAATAGATAAATAAATATATAAATAGATGAATAAATTATTAAAATATATAAAATCAAACAGATGTCATTAAATTAGTATATGAACCCAGAGAGAGTAAATGCACAGATGTCAAGTCACAATAAAAATGATTTTATTTAGTATCGTTTAAAAAATGAGGGTGAAGGAGTAAAACCAAAAGGGGTCTTTGGGCACAGTTAAAATTTAACAATGGGAGGGCTGAGATAAAAATGAAATCCTGGTGGGATCCGCTGGTTGGATATTCCAGGGTACACCGGGTAGAGGTTCCCCTGTAAAAGTAGAGAGGGAGGTGGATGAGTATCTATGTGGGATACTATTAGTGTGAACTAGGGCTGATAATAGTTACCTGTCGGTAGATTGATCTGGAGTAGATTCACAGGTGGCGGAGACGTCCCTGGTGTGACAGTGGGATCCGCTGTTTGGATGGTTTGTAAAAAGGTAGTAGTTCTGTTGGGGATAGAGGGAGGGGTGAGTGAGTACTGTGGTGGAAGTGGTAATAGGGGTCTGGAATAGTAAGGGTTACCTGATTATAATAGGGTCTGGAATAGCTCATGGGTGGCAGGTAGTTCTCATGTAAAGCGGTAGGAGGCTGGTGGGAATAAGATGGGATGAGTTATAACAATGTACGGTAACTTGTAGTAATAGATAGGTGTATGTGAAAATATGGTGTACCTGTAATGATGTCAAGAGAATGGCTGGATGTGAAAATGGGGATTGGATAGACCAGCTGATGTATATAGAAACTGTTGGTAGGTCCTAGATGAATAAAGGGGTTAATGGTATTGTGGATGGTCAGTTGATGGTCAATTGAGAAGAGAAATAGAAAGTACGTGAGTCCGGAAGTAGTACCTATAGGTCCCAAGGTGTAGTCTTTGCAGTTAACCAAGGGGTGATAGAAGAGGTCTGTGCATCTGCAGGTGTGAGTAGGTCTGTACTGTTCAATGGGTAGAGACTAATCCATAATCCTACTGGAGGGAGAAAGGACACAAAATTAGCTAGTGTAACAGAGGGTTAATAGCGGTGAGTTCCCTCTGGGTATAGCTCTGCGCAGCGTAGCTTGAAGGTGCGTGGAGCTGTCACAGATACTTGCGGAGGTGTAGAGCTTACCTCCGTTATAAAGTCCGATGTTCAGTGTGGTAAAGAGGGCTCTCTTACCTACTTGTATATCCTCCGTCTGTATAGGAGATGTCCTTAGGCTGGAGAGTGCAGGAGGGCGCGCTAGAGGCGGGGGAGTGGAGTCCTGGCCGGTGACTCTGACTCCGCAATACCTGTATTAGCGGTGCAGGGCCTTTCAGGACCTGGCGTGACGTCACGGTCACGTGTGAGGCACGTGATTAGGCTTGTACGATGTGGCAGAAGGACCAATTGGTCGTACAAGCCTAATCACGTGCCTCACACGTGACCGTGACGTCACGCCAGGTCCTGAAAGGCCCTGCACCACTAATACAGGTATTGCGGAGTCAGAGTCACCGGCCGGGACTCCACTCCCTCGCCTCTAGCGCGCCCTCCTGCACTCTCCAGCCTAAGGACATCTCCTATACAGACGGAGGATATACAAGTAGGTAAGATAGCCCTCTTTACCACACTGAACATCGGACTTTATAACGGAGGTAAGCTCTACACCTCCGCATGTATCAACATACAAGCTATTAGAAAGTATCTGTGACAGCTCCACGCACCTTCAAGCTACGCTGCGCAGATCTATACCCAGAGGGAACTCACCGCTATTAACCCTCTGTTACACTAGCTAATTTTGTTTCCTTTTTCCCTCCAGTAGGATTATGGATTAGTCTCTACCCATTGAACAGTACAGACCTGCTCACACCTGCAGATGCACAGACCTCTTCTATCACCCCTTGGTTAACTGCAAAGACTACACCTTGGGACCTATAGGTACTACTTCCGGACTCAGGTACTTTCTATTTCTCTTCTCAATTGACCTGTCCTGACCATCCACAATACCATTAACCCCTTTATTCATCTAGGACCTACCAACAGTTTCTATATACATCAGCTGGTCTATCCTATCCCCATTTTCACATCCAGCCATTCTCTTGACATCATTACAGGTACACCATATTTTCACATAAACCTATCTATTACCACAAGTTACCGTACATTGTTATAACCCATCCCATCTTATTCCCACCAGCCTCCTACCGCTATACATGAGAACTACCTGCCACCCATGAGCTATTCCAGACCCTATTATAATCAGGTAACCCTTACTATTCCAGACCCCTATTACCACTTTCACCACAGTACTCACTCACCCCTCCCTATATCCCCAACAGAACTACTACCTCTTTACAAACCATCCAAACAGCGGATCCCACTGTCACACAAGGGACGTCTCCGCCACCTGTGAATCTACTCCAGATCAATCTACCGACAGGAAACTATTACCAGCCCTAGTTCACACTAATAGTATCCCACATAGATACTCATCCACCTCCCTCTCTACTTTTACAGGGGAACCTCTACCGGGTGTACCCCGGAATATCCAACCAGTGGATCCCACCAGGATTTCATTTTTATCTCAGCCCTCCCACTGTTAAATTTTAACTGTGCCCAAAGTGTTAGAACTCTCCTGTTAGTTTTTTTTTAGTTTGCTGGTCACATGACCATTTTTGCCTATTTAATCCGGCTCCGCCCTCCTGGTCTTGCTTGACTTCATTGTATTTACTACTCTTGAGCTAGCTTGGTGCTCTGTTGCCGTTCTCTGTTAGTTTTGTTAGGTTTTCTGACCTCTATGCTTTTTGTTGTGTGTTTGTCTTTGACTGCTACTATTTCTGCTAGAAGGTGTCCAACTTATCCTAGTCCCTAGTTCTTGTAGGGATCCCTCCCTCACATCTATAGGTCTTCGTACAGACTAGCTGAGGACTTTAGTGGGTCTGATCGCAGGATCAGGTTCCCCGTTACATCGTAGGGATCTAGTTTAGTTCTATTGTAGGGACAGTTCTCCTGTCTTTCCTTAGTCCCTGTAGCAGATCATAACAGTAAGTCCAGCCCTAAAAGAAAAAAAAAATTTTCTCTAAGGAAAGACCTCCAGTTTTCCATCATGGTCTCGGTTCAAGATTTGGCTCAACGCTTGCAGGGACTCTCTCTGGAGGTGGCCGAGCTCCAACAACACGTGAGTAGCTGTTCTGGAGCGCATTTTGTGGAACCAAAGGTACGTCTGCCTGATCTATTTTTTGGCGAACAACAAGATTTTTTTTCTTTTAAAAATGCTTGTTTATTGTATTTTCGTTTGAGACCCGGATCCTCTGGTGATGAATCACAGCGCATAGGGTTCATAATGTCACTTTTGCGCAAAGATCCTCAGGGATGGGCCTTCTCTCTCCAACCTAGTGATCCGTGCTTTAGATCAGTGGATAGTTTTTTTTCTGCTTTGGGTTTGTTGTATGATGATCCTGATCGTGTCTCATCTGCTGAGTCTGAATTGAGACGTTTGAGGCAGGGTTCAGGTAATGTGGAAAAATATTGTTCTCACTTCCGTCGGTGGTCTGCCCAGGTGGGGTGGAACGATTCAGCTTTGAAAAGCTTGTTTCTTGCAGGGCTAGGTGAAAGGGTTAAGGATTTACTGATTGCTTATCCCACACCTGGAAACTTGCAGGAGGCAATGCAATTAGCTATACGGGTGGACAGGAGACTGCGTGCAAGGGTTAATGAGAGCAAATCCTCTGCTATGTCAGCTCCGAGTTCTGAGAGGGTCTGTGCTGACAATGGAGAGCCGATGGAGATTGGGGCGATGACACCCCGCTCTCAGGAAAAAGACCGTAGGCTTTCTGAAGGCTTGTGCTTCTATTGCGGAAATTCTGGTCATTTTATTAAGAACTGTGTGCTTCGTATGAAGAAAGAAAAAAAATGGTCAGTTATGCCCGTATTGCCTGTTTAAATTCTAAGGGAGTATTCCTATCTGCCACTACTGCTGCTCAGGATGAATTAATTGAATTTCGGGTATTTGTGGATTGTGGTTCTACTCTGAATGTGATTGATGGGGGATTCTTGGAAAAACTTAGATTAGAACCTAAAACTTTGTCATCCCCTATTGCTGTGGTTTCTGTTGATGGCTCTCCCTTGAAGAGTGTTACTCATAAGGTCTGTGAATTTCCCCTCACTATTAATGGTATTCACCAAGAAAATTTGGATTTGGTGGTATTGGATAATTTGCCTTCTCCAGTAATATTGGGGTTACCCTGGTTAAAATTGCACAATCCTGTAGTGGATTGGTCTACCAATGAAATTAAGTCCTGGAGCCGTAAGTGTTATGACAAGTGTTGTAACGGACATATTGCTGCTGTGGATAAAGGGGAATTGCCTGTACCTATTCAGGATTTTTGGAGAGTTTTTTCTGAGGAGGAGTCACAAATTTTGCCTCCCCATAGAGACTATGATTGTACCATTGAATTTGTCCCTGGAGCGACTCTTCCTAAAAGTCATTTATTTAATCTTACTATTCCTGAGAGAAAGGCTTTGGAGGAATACATACAGACAAGCTTGGCCGCCGGTCACATTAGGCCTTCCAAGTCTCCTGTGGCTGTTGGATTTTTTTTTGTAAAAAAAAAAAGATAGCGGTTTACGTCCTTGTCTGGACTTTCGTGAGATTAATAAAATTACTGTACGCAATCCTTACCCACTGCCATTGATTCCTGATTTATTTAACCAGTTAGTGGGGGCCAAGTGGTTCTCTAAAATTGATCTCCGGGGGGCATACAATTTGTTGCGCATGAAGGAGGGTGATGAATGGAAGACTGCTTTTAACACTCCTGTGGGTCATTTTGAGAATCTGGTTATGCCTTTTGGTCTTACCAATGCTCCAGCATTTTTTCAGAATCTTATTAATGACATTCTTAGACCTTTAATCGGCAAAAATGTGGTTGTGTATTTGGATGACATTCTGATTTATTCGCCTGATCTGGAGTCTCATTGGCGGAGCGTACGTGAGGTATTACAGTTATTAATGGACAATTCGCTTTTTGCTAAGCTGGAGAAATGTGAGTTCGCTGTACAGAGAATTAGTTTTTTGGGCTACATTATCTCCAGTGAAGGTTTTGAGATGGACCCGGTTAAAGTTCAAGCTGTGCAGGAATGGCCTAGACCTATTGGTTTGAAATCGATACAGAGGTTTTTGGGTTTCGCCAATTATTACAGAAAATTCATAAAAAATTTTTCTATTATTGTCAAACCGCTGACCGATCTCACCAGGAAAGGTGCTAATGCGGTTCAGTGGACTTCTGAGGCCATTGAAGCTTTTGTGTTTCTAAAGGAGAGGTTTACCTCTGCTCCCATCCTTATGCAGCCTGATGTGACTAAGCCGTTTTTGGTTGAGGTTGATGCTTCTTCGGTGGGGGTCGGTGCGGTGTTGTCTCAGGAAAACAAGGAAGGAGTACATCCCTGTGCCTTTTTTTCAAAAAAATTTTCTGATATTGAACTTAATTACGATATTGGTAATCGGGAATTGCTGGCGATTAAACTCGCATTTGAACACTGGCGTCACCTCTTGGAAGGTGCTGAATTTCCCATTCAGGTTTTCACTGATCATAAAAATCTGATCTATCTTGATGCTGCCAAGCGCTTGAATGCCCGTCAGGCTAGGTGGGCACTTTTTTTCTCGCGGTTTAATTTTTCCGTTGCTTACGTCCCGGGTACCAAGAATGTTAAAGCGGATGCTTTGTCTCGCAGCTTTTCTCCCATGGTCGGTGTTGAGGAGGAAGAGGAGAGCATTTTACAAGAAGGTGTTGTGATTGCTGCTTTGGACTCCGTTTTGGAGGATGAGATTCTTAAAGCTCAGGAGAATGCCCCATCTAACACTCCCCATGGGAGGTTGTTTGTGCCTAGGACCTTTAGGAGAGATTTGTTTGTTGAGCGTCATGAGTCTCGGTTGGCAGGTCATCCAGGAATTTCTGAGACCAAAAGACTTGTGGGTCGCAGTTTTTGGTGGCCTGGATGGCAGAAGGAAGTCATTAAGTGGGTGCGCCAATGTACTGTGTGTGCTAGATCCAAGTCTTCGCATGCTCGTGCTGCGGGGTTGCTTTGCCCTCTGGAGGTTCCTAGTGCACCTTGGACACATCTGGCTATGGACTTTATTACTGACCTT
The DNA here is from genome assembly GCF_046119375.1 of Phyllobates terribilis. Lineage (NCBI taxonomy): Eukaryota > Metazoa > Chordata > Amphibia > Anura > Dendrobatidae > Phyllobates > Phyllobates terribilis. Next base: position 343,971,347 of record NW_027362767.1, on the reverse strand, counting down.
CTCCCCTCTGCAGGTTTCACGGTCATCTGGGTGGTCGTGGACCGTTTTAGCAAGATGTGTAACTTGGTTCCCTTCATCAAACTGCCTTGCGCTAATACACGCACTAAGGCCTTTGTCAAGGAAATTGTCAGACTCCATGGTGTTCCTACTGACATTGTTTCTGATAGGGGACCTCAGTTCGTGGCTCGTTTTTGGCGTGCCTTTTGTGACAGGTTGGGAGTTCATTTGTCGTTTTCATGCGGATATCATCCTGAGTCTAATGGCCAGACAGAAAGGAAGAACCAGGATGTTGAGCAGTTCTTGCGTTGCTTTGTGGCAGACAATCAAGAGGGGTGGTCTGAGTTTCTGCCACTTGCTGAATTTGCTCTTAACAACCATACATCCTCTTCTGCTGGTTGTTCGCCTTTTTTTTGTTGTTCTGGGAGACATCCGTCTTTTGAGTCATTCTCCAAATTGGTTTCGGCTGTGCCTGAGGAGGAGAGTTTTTCCGGTGATTTGGAGAGAGTTTGGACGGATGTGCGTGGTAATCTTCAGGAGGCTAACAAAAAATCTAAGAGGTACTTTGATAGGAAACGGCAAGAGGTTTTGTTTGCTGTTGGTGACATGGTTTGGTTGTCCTCTAAGAATCTGCGATTGAGGATTCCTTCTAAAAAATTGGGCCCAAGTTCGTAGGGCCCTTTAAGGTGCTTCAGATAGTTAACCAATCTGCTGTTAGGTTGGAGGTTCCTACGTCCTGGAAGATTAACCCGGTGTTTCATGTTTCTCTGTTGAAAAAAGCTGATGTGTCGGATGGTGACGCCTCTGCCATTGTTACTCCGGTGGTGGAGGACGGGGAATATGAAATTTCCCGCATCCTAAATTCTAGACGGTATAGAGGGAGTTTTCAGTATCTCGTCGCTTGGAAGGGTTTCGGACCTGAGGATAACTCATGGGTGAGGGCGGATGATGTTTCTGCTTCCCGACTTGTCAGAGCGTTTCACAAGAGGTTTCCTGGTAAGCCTGGGCCTAGGGGATCCGGAGGATCCACTTAGAAGAGGGGGTACTGTTAAAACTCTCCTGTTAGGTTTTTTTTAGTTTGCTGGTCACATGACCATTTTTGCCTATTTAATCCGGCTCCGCCCTCCTGGTCTTGCTGGACTTCATTGTTTTTACTACTCTTGAGCTAGCTTGGTGCTCTGCTGCCGTTCTCTGTTAGTTTTGTTAGGTCTTCTGACCTCTATGCTTTTTGTTGTGTGTTTGTCTTTGACTGCTACTATTTCTGCTAGGAGGTGTCCAACTTATCCCAGTCCCTAGTTCTTGTAGGGATCCCTCCCTCACATCTATAGGTCTTCGTACAGACTAGCCGAGGACTTTAGCGGGTCTGATCGCAGGATCAGGTTCCCCGTTACATCGTAGGGATCTAGTTTAGTTCTATTGTAGGGACAGTTCTCCTGTCTTTCCTTAGTCCCTGTAGCAGATCATAACACAAAGACCCCTTTTGGTTTTACTCCTTCACCCTAATTTTTTAAACGATACTAAATAAAATCATTTTTATTGTGACTTGACATCTCTCTGGGAATTATATACTTAACAAAAAAGTGTGAAACAACTGAAAATATGTCTTATATTCTAGGTTCTTCAAAGTAGCCACCTTTTGCTTTGATGACTGCTTTGCACACTCTTGGCATTCTCTTGATGAGCTTCAAGATGTAGTCCCCGGAAATGGTTTTCACTTCACAGGTATGCCCTGTCATGTTTAATAAGTGGGATTTCTTGCATTATAAATGGTCTTGGGACCATCAGTTGTGTTATGCAGAAGTCAGGTGGATACACAGCTGATAGTCCTACTGAATAGAATGTTAGAATTTGTATTATGGCAAGAAAAAAGCAGCTAAGTAAAGAAAAACTAGTGGCCATCATTACTTTAAGAAATGAAGGTCAGTCAGTCCGAAAAATTGGGAAAACTTTGAAAGTGTCCCCAAGTGCAGTTGCAAAAACCATCAAGCGCTACAAAGAAACGGGCTTACATGAGGACAGCCCCAGGAAAGGAAGACTAAGAGTCACCTCTGCTTCTGAGGATAAGTTTATTCTGAGTCACCAGCCTCAGAAATCGCAGGTTAACAGTAGTGTTGAGCCACCCCCGTAGTGTTCGAGTTCGGTTCGGTTCGTCGAACACCCGTATGTTCGCCGAACTGTTCATCGAACACCTTCAAACACCATTAAAACCATTGGCAGGCAAACAAAAACACATAGAAACAAATAGAAAACACATAGAAAACACTTCAAAAGGTGTCCAAAAGCTGACAAACTGCTCAGAAAACACAACTAACACATGCAAAAGTGGCAAGTACATATAGTCATGCGAAAAGAAAAGATGTGGAGGAGTAAAAGGAGGGGGAGACACAGATATAGGCATGTCATGCCCTTCTAAAATCAAGAAAGGCTGGAGTAAAAATCTAAAATCAGCCTACCAACACCCAGACGTCGTGACAAGAAAATTAATAAAGAAATATCTTTAGGTAGAATGGCGGTTCCATTCAGAACACTTTCCTTACAAGACGTAGTGGTATCCCCATTGTGAATTGTGCCAAAAATGGAACCCAATACATTCGGACTAATCCACCATTTGTCATATCCAAGGGGCAGGTCAGTAAACAACAACATCGACGTGGTACCAAGTACAGTAGTATATACTGTACATCCTTTGACAAGGTAATCAGGCGGATCAAGAAGTTGGGAAGGGTCACCCTAATGGCCAAAACAGACATTGATGCGGCTTTCCGGTTACTTACTACCTGTGCATGCAAATAGTGTCCACCTATTGGGCTGCTTCTGGGAAAGAGCATACTATATAGATCGCTGTTTGCCCATGGGGTGCTCCAGATCGTGCTCACTATTTGAAGTGTTTAGTTGCTTCCTCGAATGGGTTGTAATGGAGGTTTCTAAGGGGGCACATATTATCCATTAACTCGACAACTTCTTATGCAGGGGCCCAAAAGATTCGCCACAGTGTGAATACACGCGGTAGTCCACCTGTGAGAAGGAGAGAGCTGGAGGGAGAGCGGACACCACAGAGCTGAGGGGTTAGATGGAGAACGGAAGAAGGAAAGAGGGTGAGGGAGGTAAGGGAATACAGTGGAAGGCCGACCTGAGCTCCCCCACGTTCCTGCTGGGCGGGGAACAGGCCTGGGAAGAAAAGAAACTTGTGCATCCCTTTGAGGTTACGGCCGCGAGCAGGCAGAGGGACTACGCTGGAGTGTATAGCCGACACGGCCAGTCAGTTTCTGCCCGTGCGACCTCCGTGTTGCCGGGTTTGTGCCAGAGCCGCGGTGAACCCTGACGGCCAGCCCCCCTCTCCCAATACTGGCGCCTGTCCACTGGTGGGTCGAGCCCCCCCTCGATGGAGGGGGGCAAACTAAGATGTCTACTTCTTTTCAAGGACAATGTGATACGATCCCTTTCTTACGGACACGCCCATCGCTACAAATTCCAGATGAGGCACAAAACAGCAGGTGCTTCAAGGGATATCAAGTGCTCCTTCAAGTGGGCTCTCCTCCACCTCAACTTCAACATCACAAATACTCCAGTCCACAGAGGTGTCACCCCAATCGCACTTGCTTCCTCATAGCTCCCAAGTCTCCAGCTGCCCGTCTGAGTATGGGGTAACACAGATGGTTGAGTCTGCACAGCTGTTTACTCATACTATAGCCTAGGAAACGGAGGTCTGCTCCAGAGCTTCTGTTAATCCTGACGAGGAAATGATCTGCACTGATGCCCAGAATCTTTATGAGTCGGATACAGGTCAAGATGAAGAAGGTTCTGAGCATATTGTAGACCCTCATTCCCAAACTCTAACTCCTATTGGTGGAGACAATGATGAAGACGATGATGAGACTCAAATACCTGATTGGAGCAACAACTTGACTTTTCGGTCAGGGCAGGAAGAGGTTGGCTCTGAGGACGACGGGTGTGAGAACACACAGGGTGATGATTACGAGGTTGGAGATCCCACTTACTGTCAACCCACAGTCAGCCAGTCAATGAGGTCAGCAGAGGAGGTGGAGGAGGATGTGACTTACCCAGGGGATGGGGATGACTCGGTACCCGGGCCTTTGCCTGGCCTTTGGCATGGCGCGGTGGTCGGCTCCTGGGCCCGTTCCCTAGCGTCACTCTTTAAAAGGGTGGATAATTGTTAATTTTATAAGAGTTCGTGACGCCACCTGTGGTATCTGGTGAGAAGCACCAGCACTGCAGCAGTCCACTGAGGCCGATGATAAGGCAGCTCGATGGTATAGCTCCCCACAGGTGGAGCTAGGCCTCAGGGCAGCATATGCAGGGGGAATGCAGGACAGGCGAGACCCAGCTGGGTCAGAGCGAGAACGGGAACGGACACGGTAGTCACTTCAGTACCTTTTACTGGTAGAAATTCAGGCAATTCCTGGAGCATTGTAGGGTGATGGGTGCATATCAGGATCCTCCCCAATGCCTCTGCGTAGTAAGTTTCTGACCTGCCTGGAGCTAGGAATAACTTTGTCTCTGTCCTGCACTGGCTGTCCTTGTGGTAGGGCCTTGTCTTAGAGTTCACGCCCCCAGTATGCGGGGCCTAAGCGTCTCCTGGCTCTGTTACGTATCAGCACCTTAGCGAGCATGGGACTTGTAGTTCTCCTGGGATTCCGGTTATGCCTTATTGGGTCATAGAGATCCCGGTAAGCTCGGATCCGGTGTCAGGTAAATGCTTCGGGGTGAGCTGGTTAAGCTCCTCTGCCCCTATGTATTAACTCACCACTCGCCTTTGGCCTACTAGGGCCCTCACTAGGCTATACACACTAACGGCAGCTTGCCGCGCTTCACCGATCTTATGGTGCCGGCACACCTTAAGCTCTAACTGGGCTCCCTGAATCTAGCTAGCAGGAGCCTCGTGCTCCACTGCTGAACTATTAACTGAGTTCTCTAGACTAGACTGAGCTCCACTGCAGACTGACCTCTCTTAGGCTTCTCTACTGCAGGAACTTTCTGAGGAAGGAACTGAACTGCCTAGCTCCACCTTCCCTATTTATATCCCTAATGGGCTGCCTCTGCTGGTCTGAGGTGGAAGGTGGAAATGTGTGAATGTTTATGGGGCCCTCTTGTGGAGGATTCCATCAATGCACTCTTCTAGGATCTGTGATACAAAGCGCAGCTGGGCGTCACAGATGCTATTGATGACAAGGTTAGGTTGCGCCTTCCTAGACAAAGACGGAGTACTGGAAGCACATCAACAACTGCATCCTCAACCACAACTCTGCCTCTGACCACAAGTCGTGGTGGATCTTCAGGTCGCATGGGCTCTAAGCCTTGCACAGCCTGGGCATTTTTTCAGATCGATAAGGATGACCCAACTCGTGTTATCAGTAATATTTGTCACCAAAAGCTAAGTAGAGGCCAAAAAATCCATAGTTTGAGTACTTCATGCATGAACCGTCACATGGATATGAAGCATAAGTTGCAGTGGGAAGCTCACTGTGCTACAATGCGGCCTAGCGGGCCGGGCCAACCACCGTCTGCCCCATCTTGTGCATCCGCAGCCTCTTCATCCTCTGTGACTGGGGAGACAGCAGTCACACTTGTTTTTGGACGCAGACCTGCCACCTCTTTACCCGCAACAGCCAGTGTGATTGGCAGGTCATCATTTCATTTGGAAGTGGAAATACCAGCTGGTGTTGAGCGCTCTCCGACAACGAGAAAACCACCTTTGGATCAAGGCAACCTAACTTTTCCGCCTGCATCATCCACACAGACCGGCAGTTTGCCGGGGACACCCTAATCAACCCCATCTAAGCACAACAGCCAGCCCTCGGTCCCTCAGATGTGGACAAGTCAAACACCATTTCCTCCTAGCCATGACAAAGCTAAGAGGTTGAATTTCACCATCTGCAAGCTGTTAGCTACAGAAATGCTGCCTTTCCGCCTGGTGGACAAAGAGGATTTTCGAGACCTTATGTCCGTCGCAGTGCCCCAGTACCAGATGCCCAGTCGGCACTACTTCAGAAAGAAAGGTGTGCCTGCGCTAAACCAGCATGTCGCACACAACATCACCGCTTCTTTGAGAAACTGTGTGTGTGACAGGGTGCATTTCACCACAGACACTTGGACGAGTAGGCATGGACAGGGGCGTTACATGTCGCTGACTGGGCACTGGGTAACTATGGTGACAGCAGGACAAGGGGCTGCTGTCCAAGTCTTGCCGTCCCCACGAGTTGTGCGTAAATCCTCTTTATCTAAAAGTTCCTCCACTGCTTCTGCCTCCTCAACCTCCTCTCGGTCCTCCACCTGCACACAAAGCCTGTGTGGTAATGCCACCCACTTTCTAACTGCGCAGAAGTAATCCTGCACACCTCCTTACTATGCTGGCAGTAGGGCTCAACGGCATCAGGCGGTGTTTACTTTGAAATGTCTGGGAAATGTGAGTCACACAGCTGAGGATTTGTGGTCCGCTCTGGAGACCCAGTTTCATGAATGCTTGTCTCCACTGGACCTGCAACCAGGGAAGGCCGTGTGCGACAATGCTGCAAACCTTTGTGCGGCCCTTCGCCGGGGCAATGTCACACACGTGCCTTGTATGGCTCACGTGTTGAACCTGGATGTCCAGAAATTTTTAGCCCACTATCCCGGACTAGATGGCCTTCTGCAGAGGGCATGGTTGCTGTGTGTTCACTTCCACCGCTCGCATCCCGCGGCTCAACGACTTACATCTCTACAGAAGTCGTTGGGCCCGCCATTTCACCGGATGAAATGCGATGTGCCGACACGGTGGAATTCAACTCTGCACATGTTGCAGCGACTGTGGCAGCACCGACAAGCCCTTGTGCAATACGTTCTGATGTTTAGCCTGGGCCAATGAGATCCAGAGGTGGGGCAAATCACGCTGCAGGAGTGGTCCTAGATCGGGGACCTATGAAGTTGATGCGCCCCCTGGGCCATGGGGTACCCGGAGCCGGACCGGTAAACGCTGGGGGCTGTAGTCACCGTGGCGGTGACCGGGTCCGTGACCCAGGGCGGTCAATCCAAGGGTAATTTGTATATATGGGTTTTATAATGTCTGACTATGCCACCTATTGAGTACAGCCCTCTGAAGCTGGTGGTTTTGCAGCAATGGTATTATTACTCCCCACAGGAAGAGTGTAGCTTCAGGGTAGTGTGGGTGGATTATGGTGGTTGTAGTGCAGGGAGTCAGTAATGAACACAGAGTCCGTGTGATGCAGTCCCAATATCTTTACTCACAGTTGTTGCAGTACTGATTACATGTACCAGAGCAATCTCCCCCGTCGTGCTGTGCGTACTCAGTGAGGGGTTCAGTCTACCCCCAGATAGCTCTGGAGTACTTAGCAAGACCCACTTCTGTGTGTCCTTTCTCTAGCCTTCTCCTTGCACCTCACACCCAGTGACACTTCAATCCGGTATCCTCGGGCCTTGGCTGGTGACGTGTTTTCCGTCCCCTGGGTCCTATGTGACTACCTTCTTAGTGAGACTGGTGTGGACTTTGGCCTGCAGTACATGAAATGCTGCAGCCTCCGGTTTCTAGTTGAGCCTTGCTGATTCTCGGCTAGTTGAGGGAACCGTTCCCCTTATCTGGCCTGATCCCTCTACCTCCTGGTAGCAGCGGGCGTACGGGTGGCCTTCTGCACAGCCCGTACCCCTAGGGTCCCTTCGGTTTCTTCAGCCTTCCTGCTCCCACTCCTCTCTTCTCTCCTTCAGTCCTGGGCCTCCCAGGCTAGGCCCGCCTCCGGAGCAGAGCTCATGCAGAGCCTCTGCTCCTTTCACTCCTCCTCCTCTGACTGGCTTGCTCTTTCTAAGATGGCTTCCTATTTATACTCTCCCTGTCATGTGCTCCCCTAAACTTCTGTCTCCACCCACACCCACTAAATAGGAACCTCCCGCGAGCTAGGGACCTGGGACTGTGCTCTCCCTTAGGAGCAATCTCGCCCTACCCCCACTGCAGGTATGTGTTGGATGCAGGTGTTAGGGTCCCGAGCCATACTCATTCCTTACCTGAGGGTGAGATACCACACCTCTGGTTGAGATGCGGTACCTCTGTGGCGACTGAACGTTCAGGGGTGCCACACACCCTTCTGCACAGTTTTGAAATGGCGACGAAGATGTTTAGTGCTGACGATGACATTATCAACATGACTATTCCGGTGATTTACATGATGGAGTACACATTAAACAGAATTCAGAGTCAGGTGGTGGAAAAAGAGGAGGTAGAGGAAGTAGAGTTAGAGTCGTATGCGGAAGGGATACCATCTCCAAGGTCCAGACGGTCAGCAGCACCAAGGCGGCAGGCATGGGAGGGTGGGGCAGAGGGATTAACCAGGGCACATGGTAGCAGCCAAACTGTTGAGGAAGGTGCAGGAGGCAAGGAAGAAGTGGAGGACGATCTGGCAATGGGCATGAAAGACTCATCAGATGAGGGAGACCTTGATCACATTTCTGTTGTGTGATGTTGGGGGGAGAAGGCAGAGGAAGGAAGCATGATTCTTACCTCGCTACCAACACAACAAGGACTTGGTCCTCCTGGATGCGCAAGACACATGAGTGCCTTCTTTCTGCACTACCTGCAACATGACCCTTGGATTGTGAGAATTCAAAGTAATCCCGACTACTGGGTTGCCACACTCTTAGATCCCCGGTGCAAAAGTAAATTTGCCAAAATCATTCCTGCCATAGATAGGGATTCATGCATGCAGGAGTATCAGCAGAGGCTGTTGCAGAATCTTACATGTGCTTTTCCACAAAACACCAGTGGTGCACGTAGTGAATCTCACAGTTCGAAGTTGCCAACCGTGGGACTGTTGAGTCTTCATCACTCAAACCATAACAGTAACACAGTATTTGCTGGTAACAGCAATTTTGTGGAATCGTTTCACCACTTTTTTAGACCATCCTTTGCATGGCCACAGGAGACAAGACGTCTGACACATAGTCAACGCCTAGAGAGGATGGTACAGGAGTATCTCCAAGTGAACATCGAAGCCATGACTGTGTCACTGGACCCTTGCTCATTTTGGGATTCCAATCTGGAAAAATGTCCGGAGCTCGCCACTCACGCCTTGGAGATCTTGTCATGCCCTGCAGCCAGCATTCTCTCTGAATGTGTGTTCAGCGCTGCTGGTGGTGTGCTGACAGATAAGCGCACGCGGCTGTCCACTGAGAATGTAGACAGACTTACGTTCATAATGATGAACAAATCATGGATCCGCAAGGACTTTTCTACCCCTGTGTCATCCTGGGGAGACTAAAAGCTTGAGGATTTGGTAAAATCACCTCACCAACCGTTTTAAGCAACTCTGGGGCAATTGATGCCACTTAATTGGTGTCTGTGCCACAATTTTTGGAAAAAATGGAGACTCTTTTTGGAGTCCCCTTGCTGTGTTTTACGTGACGTTGGCATCGTCAATTCCATGTGGGTTGGGTCGCTCCCCTCCCCTTTTAACTGTAAGAAACTACATACACTATGGCTTGGGGTAACTCAGATGGTTGAGTCTGAAGAGCTGTTTCCTCAGAGGTCTGCTCCAAAGCTTCAGTGTCTGCTAGTCAGCGTAGATCTTTTAACTGCATCTAGCCTAGGCAATACTTTGGGCGTAGTAGCCCAGCTGCGAAGCAAGCTGCACCGCCTGTGTATCTAATAAGAATTTTTAAATGCATCTAGCCTAGGCAGACTGTGGGGACCCCCCAACCCAGACACTCAGCCCCCCTACCGCCCCCCTTTCCTTGACAATACAATAATGTAACTCTTACTACTGGATGGGTGAGGATCGGTCACAGCTTTATTAACTCTTTATACTCATTCCATTAGAAAGGCATTTTATTTCTAAAATAATTCAGCTTGTTGCAGCATGCCCTGGGTCTCCACAACGGCAAGTTGGCCAACAAGTGTAACTCTCCAACATGTCCTTTCTATTTCCAGGCCACGGAGGATCCTGCGTACTCGTATGCAGGACTCTGACCCCCATCCATCACTCTTAACGCTTGTTCCACTCGTCCTGGAGTCCTGACAGGAATATGTCCAGTCCAATATCCATTAAGTGAACACCGTTGGGCCGTATGAGGCCTGCTTTATCTCCTTCCAGTTGTCGGTGTTGTATCACTACACCGCCTCTGTCTCTTCTAAATTTTGCCATCCGAATATTTATTACCCGCCTTGTCGGTTCTATGGCCGTGATGTCTCGCGCACCTTGCCATACTGCTATCGACACAATCTCTGACCATACTGTAGTTAGTTTTGTGAAAAATTCTCTGAAGCACTCAGTGTCTAGTTTCATTATTGCCATTAGTTATGCTCTTTTGTGATGACCTAGGTCATTTCCCCCGGCCTGTATAACTAAGATGACTGGACCTCTTGCCTCTCTCCCTACCTTAATTACCTCCATTAGTACCTGTGTCCATAGCAGGCCTCTAATACCTCTCCAGTTGAAATATGTGTTATGAAACTCTAATTTCCTCCCACCTGGGCGGACTTTCGCCCTTTTTTCTGCCCAATATAAATACGAGTGGCCTATCACCCACACTGTTGGCTTAGCGTCACCTGTAAAAGAAACAAACCACGTTAGGATAAATAGTCCGGTCTTATGTATTTCGCCAAACATGTGGATCGCCATCTCCCTATCCTCTGAACTTCCGTTTCTGACAGTCCTGCTCTTGCTGCTTCCGTGGCCGTGCCTATGCGAAATGAGTGTGTCCCGTAATATTTGGGGTGGTTCCCTGCCAATGTTATGCATTTATTAAATATAGCTTGGAACTGGTATCTTGATAATGGCATTCCATCAATGTGTGATAGGAAGAAATTACTTTGTGATCTTATGGTTATATATGTTTTTACTATTGTTACCCGACTCCGTGTACCGTTTGTGGGTTGTAGAAGTACCCAAGTGCCCCTGCCCGCTGGAATCGTTTTCGATTGGCGTATGTGTAGACATATTGCATTATTGGCTATGACTATGTCCTGGTGCAATAAGCCTCCACTGGTGGTAATTTTGGATTGAGGGACTAATTTTCTTATGCATAGCGCCCCGAAGAAGGCGATTGCAAATGCAGTAGACAGTAGTGTTGCTTTAAATTGTGAGTGTCATGTTAATGGTGTTAGGGATATGATGTGAGAAATCAGTTTTAGTGACACGGGATGGGACGTCTACACTCTTGACTTGGCTGACCCCTTTTCCACCCTTTTATGGATTGTCTGATGATGAATCTCTTTGTCACATCTCACCAATTCAGTAGTTGGAAGTGAAATGCTACTCCGGTCAAACACCGCTGTGCTGACGCCCCTGATATGCCCCTCATCATTAGCTGGTGGAGAAATTCTATGGTGACTTGTAATCTGGCTTGTTCACATTAGTGGCCTAATAGAATGAGTTACCAGTGTGTGGTACTCATTCTATTAGGCCATCTATACTAAGCTCCAACAGCTTTCAAATTGCTAATAATTTTTAGCTGCATCTAGCCCGGAAAATAATTTTGGGCTTAGTAGCAGTGTGTGGTACTCATTCTAAGCTCAAATTTATTTTACAGGCAAGATGCAGCTAAAAATTATTATTAATTTCAAAGCTGGTGGAGCTTGGTATAGATGGCCTAATAAAATGAGTACCACCCACTACTACTATGCCCAAAATTATTTTACAGGCAAGATGCAGCTAAAAATTATTATTCATTTCAATGCTGGTGGAGCTTGCTATAGATGGCCTAATAGAATGAGTACCACACACTGCTACTAAGCCCAAAATTATTTTCCAGGCTAGATGCAGCTAAAAATTATTATTAATTTCAAAGCTGGTGGAGCTTGGTATAGATGGCCTAATAGAATGAGTACCACACACTGCTACTAAGCCCAAAATTATTTTCCAGGCTAGATGCAGCTAAAAATTATTATTAATTTCAAAGCTGGTGGGGCTTGGTATAGATGGCCGAATAGATTGAGTACCACACACTGCAACAGGCCCAAAAGGTTTTACTTGGCTAGGAGCAGTAAAAAATTTGTATTACATACACAGGTGGTGTAGCTTGCATTATAGATAGGCTACTCCATTGGCTAACACACACTGCAAGAGGCCCAAAAGGATTTGCTTAGCTAGATTTAGCCAAATGCTGTGAAAAACACTTGCACAGCACTAAAACAGATGTGCCTGGCAAAAAGTGATAGGAACTGACGTAACCTAGCCCTCAAAAGGGCTGGAATTACAACTAGTCACTACTCCCAACCTATCTGTCGATTTAAGAGCACAGACCTGCCTGCTAAAAGTGCTAGGAACCGCTGTAACCTAGCCCTCAAATAGGCTGCAAATGCAAACTAGTCCCTACTCCCTAAACCTTTATGTCTATTTAAGAGAAAATTCGCTTGCAATTCAGTTACACAATATAGCGCTAACAGCAGCAGCAGTGCCCTCTAACACTCAGCTGCAGCAGTGAGAAAATGGTGGCAATGGGGAAAATGGCTGGGTCTTATAGGGCAAGGACATGTGACATACACAGCCAATGACACATGCCCTTGCTTGTGTGAAAAAAAGCACTTCGCTCCGTGTGTGCACTGCTGATAGGCTGACAGACTGCACCTCCCCACTGTAAATGCGGGAAAGAGAAAAAAAATTGGAGATCTTCATTATTTCTGCAGAGATCCATCCCATGCCCCTCCCCCCACCCCGCTGTACACTCAAACTGTGTATTAACATTGATTATCAGCATTACTGTGAAAAAATTCAGTTACGATTTGGGTGCACGAACAGTTATCGAACATAACCTTGAACAGACGGATTTTTTTCATATCGTTCGGGTTGGTCAAACGGCTCGAACACCGCCCAAAACAGCTCGAATTTGAGATTGGCGAACAGTTCGATTCGAACACCGCTCATCTCTAGTTAACAGCAGCTCAGATTAGAGACCAGGTCAATGCCACACAGAATTCTAGCAGCAGACACATCTCTACAACAACTGTTAAGAGGAGACTTTGTGCAGCAGGCCTTCATGGCAAAATAGCTGCTAGGAAACCACTGCTAAGGACAGGCAACAAGCAGAAGAGACTTGTTTGAGCTAAAGAGCACAAGGAATGGATATTAGACCAGTGGAAATCTGTGCTTTGGTCTGATGAGTTCAAATTTGATATCTTTGGTTCCAACCACCGTGTCTTTGTGCGACACAGAAAAGATGAACGGATGGACTCTACATGCCTGATTCCCACCGTGAAGCATGGAGGAGGAGGTGTGATGGTGTGGTGGTGCTTTGCTTGTGACACTGTTGGGGATTTATTCAAAACTGAAGGCATGCTGAACCAGCATGGCTACCACAGCATCTTGCAGCGGCATGCTATTCCATCCGGTTTGCGTTTAGTTGGACCATCATTTATTTTTCAACAGGACAATGACCCCAAACACACCTCCAGGCTGTGTAAGGGCTATTTGACCAAGAGGGAGAGTGATGGTGTACTACACTAGATGACCTGGCCTTCTTCAAAGTAGCCACCTTTTGCTTTGATGACTGCTTTGCACACTCTTGGCATTCTCTTGATGAGCTTCAAGAGGTAGTCACCGGAAATGGTCTTCCAACAATCTTGAAGGAGTTCCCAGAGATGCTTAGCACGTGTTGGCCCTTTTGCCTTCACTCTGCGGTCCAGCTCACCCCAAACCATCTCGGTTGGGTTCAGGTCTGGTGACTGTGGAGGTCAGGTCATCTGGCGTAGCACCCCATCAATCTCCTTCTTGATCAAATAGCCCTTTCACAGTCTGGAGGTGTGTTTAATGTCATTGTCCTGTTGAAAAATAAATGATGGTCCAACTAAACGCAAACCGGATGAATAGCATGCCGCTGCAAGATGCTGTGGTAGCCATGCTGGTTCAGTATGCCTTCAATTTTGAATAAATCCCCAACAGTGTCACCAGCAAAGCACCCCCACACCATCACACCTCCTCCTCCATGCTTAAAGGAGGGAACCAGGCATGTAGAGTCCATCCGTTCACCTTTTCTGCATCGCACAAAGACATGGTGGTTGGAACCAAAGATCTCAAATTTGGACTCATCAGACCAAAGCACAGATTTCCACTGGTCTAATGTCCATTCCTTGTGTTTTTTAGCCCAACAAGTCTCTTCTGCTTATTGCCTGTCCTTAGCAATGGTTTCCTAGCAGCTATTTTACAATGAAGGCCTGCTGCACAAAGTCTCCTCTTAACAGTTGTTGAAGAGATGTGTCTGCTGCTAGAACTCTGTGTGGCATTCACCTGGTCTCTAATCTGAGCTGCTGTTAACCTACGATTTCTGAGGCTGGTGACTCGGACAAACTTATCCTCAGAAGCAGAGATGACTCTTGGTCTTCCTTTCCTGAAGAGGTCCTCATGTGAGCCAGTTTCTTTGTAGCGCTTGATGGTTTTGCAACTGCACTTGGGGACACTTTCAAAGTTTGCCCAATTTTTCGCACTGACTGACCTTCATTTCTTCAAGTAATTATGGCCACTCATTTTTCTTTACTTAGAATTTGTATTATGGCAAGAAAAAAGCAGCTAACAGTCTATTCAGTAGGACTATCAGCTGTGTATCCATCAGATTTCTGCACAACACAACTGATGGTCCCAACCCCATTTATAAAGCAAGAAATGCCACTTATTAAACCTGACAGGGCACACCTGTGAAGTGAAAACCATTTCCGGTGACTACCTCTTGAAGCTCATCAAGAGAATGCCAAGAGTGTGCAAAGCAGTCATCAAAGCAAAAGGTGGCTACTTTGAAGTACCAAGAATATAAGACATATTTTCAGTTGTTTTACACTTTTTTGTTAAGTATATAATTCCACATGTGTTAATTCATAGTTTTGATGCCTTCAGTGTGAATGTACAATTTTAATAGTCATGAAAATACAGAAAAATCTTTAAATGAGAAGGTGTGTCCAAACTTTTGGTCTGTACTGTATATACTATATATATGTGTACATACACTTCTCAAAAAAATAAAGGGAACACTCAAATAACACATCCTAGATATGAATGAATGAAATATTCTCATTGAATACTTTGTTCTGTACAAAGTTGAATGTGCTGACAACAAAATCACACAAAAATCATCAATGCAAATCAAATTTATTAACCAATGGAGGCCTGGATTTGCAGTCACCCACAAAATTAAAGTGGAAAAACACACTACAGGCTGATCCAACTTTGATGTAATGTCCTTAAAACAAGTCAAAATGAGGCTCAGTATTGTGTGTGGCCTTCACGTGCCTGTATGCCCTCCCTACAACGCCTGGGCATGGTCCTGATGAGGTTGCTGAATGTCTCCTGTGGGATCTCCTCCCAGACCTGGACTAAGGCATCCGCCAACTCCTGGACAGTCTGTGGTGCAACGTGACATTGGTGGATGGAGCGAGACATGATGTCCCAGATGTGATCAATTGGATTCAGGTCTGGGGAACAGGCGGGCCAGTCCATAGCTTCTATGCCTTCATCTTGCAGGAACTGCTGACACTCTAGCCACATGAAGTCTGGCATTGTCCTGCATTAGGAGGAACCCAGGGCCAACCGCATTAGCATATGGTCTCACAAGGGGTCTGAGGATGTCATCTCGGTTCCTAATGGCAGTCAGTCTACCTCTGGCGAGCACATGGAGGGCTGTGCGGCCCTCCAAAGAAATGCCATCCCACACCATTACTGACCCACTGCCAAACCGGTCAGGATGTTGCAGGCAGCAGATCGCTCTCCACAGCGTCTCCAGACTCTGTCACATCTGTCACATGTGCTCAGTGTGACCCTGCTTTCATCTGTGAAGAGCACAGGGCGCCAGTGGCGAATTTGCCAATCCTGGTGTTCTATGGCAAATGCCAAGCATCCTGCACAGTGTTGGGCCATGAGCACAACACCAATCTGTGGATGTCGGGCCCTCATACCACCCTCATGGAGTCGGTTTCTAACCGTTTGTGCAGACACATGCACATTTGTGGACTGCTGGAGGTCATTTTGCAGGTTTCTGGCAGTGCTCCTCCTGTTCCTCCTTGCACAAGGGCAGAGGTAGCGGTCCTGCTGCTGGGTTGTTGCCCTCCTACGGCCCCCTACACGTCTCCTGGTGTACTGGCCTGTCTCCTGGTAGCGCCTCCAGCCTCTGCAAACTACGCTGACAGACATAGCAAACCTTCTTGCCACAGTTCACATTGATATGCCATCTTGGATGAGCTGCACAATCTGAGCAACTTCGGTTTGTTGTAGAGTCCATCTCATGCTACCACGAGTGTGAAAGCACAACTAACATTCAAAAGTGACCAAAACATCAGCCAGAAAGCATTGGTACTGATATGTGGTCTGTGTTCCCCACCTGAAAAACCACTCCTTTATTGAGTGTATCTTGATTAGTGTTGAGCCACCCCCATAGTGTTCGAGTTCGGTTCGGTTTGTCGAACACCCGTGTGTTTGCCGAACTGTTCGTCGAACTGTTCGTCGAACACCTTCGAACACCGTTAAAACCAATGGCAGGCAAACAAAAACACATAGAAACACATAGAA
This sequence comes from Phyllobates terribilis, assembly GCF_046119375.1. Lineage (NCBI taxonomy): Eukaryota > Metazoa > Chordata > Amphibia > Anura > Dendrobatidae > Phyllobates > Phyllobates terribilis. Next base: position 343,954,863 of record NW_027362767.1, on the reverse strand, counting down.
AACACTTTCAAAGGTGTCCAAAAGCTGACAAACTGCTCAGAAGACACAACTAACACATGGAAAAGTGAGAAGTACATATAGTCATGCGAAAAGAAAAGAGGTGGAGGAGTAAAAGGAGGGGGAGACACAGATATAGGCATGTCATGCCCTTCTAAAGTCCAAAAAGTGAGAAGCCGACACGTTCAGTCCGCTCCTGCCCGTGCCACCTCCGTGTCGCCGGGTTTGTGCCAGAGCCGCGGTGAACCCTGACGGCCAGCCCCCCTCTCCCAATACTGGTGCCTGTCCGCTGGTGGGTCGAGCGAGCCCCCCTGTGGTGGAGGTAGCTCTAAGCTTTTTAATTTAAATTGTCTCTCTAATTTGAATGAATACACTTTAAATCCATTTACAAGGATCTATTGGAGGGCAAGTCTCATGCCAGCAGCCGCGTAATTCCAGCTCCAGTTGCGTCCACTAAAGCTGCTGCAGTTAAAAAGCTTTTATAAGGATCGAGCTCGGCTGTCCACCGCAAGGCATCCTACTGCCAGTCCCAGCCCCTATGCCTTGGGGTGCCTCCTGATGCTCTTCACTGAGTATCCCGTGGTCCCGAAGCATTTCCTTTGAAAAAATTAAGTGTCCAAACTACAGGTGGTGTAGCTTGCTTAACAGCCGGGATAATCCGCTGACTAGCAGACACTGCTACTAGGCACAAAGTATTTCCTGGGCTAGATGCAGTTAAAAATTTGTAATTAGATACTCTCGTTGGATGCTGAGAAAGCATTCCATAGAATCTCCTGGCACGCCATATATGATTCTCTTACAAAGCTTGGGGTAGGGGTCTAGGGGACCCTTTTATAGCCAAAATCACGGCCCTGTATCACAATACGTCACCTAGGCTGAAGATAAATAGAACTGTAGCACCCTGAGGGCTCGGTTGCTACAGAGGTATTGCACCTCACCCAGAGGTGTGATATCTCACTCTCAGGTAAGGATGGAGTGTGGATCAGGACCCGACACCTGCATGCATTACACCACATTGCTGTGGGGCAGGGCGACCAATATGCCTCTGAGATGGGCACGACAGTCCCTGTCCCTGGCTGGAGTGGGGGGAGGGAACACTGAGGAAGGGGAACCCTGTAGTGCAGGAGCAGGGAGGAAGCAGTTCCTGGGTGCATTGAGAAGGGAGTATAAAAGGTGGGCACCATCTTAGTTCAGTGCAGAGAAGTCTGAGCAGAAGTGGCAGGGAGCAGGGGCTCTGCATGAGCTCTGCTCCGGAGGCGGGCCTAGTAACAGAGGCCCAGGCCTGGAAGAGGGAGAAGGAAGGAAGAGGAGCGGAGAAGGCTCCAGGAACGAGGAATGAAGGGATCCCAGGGGTGAGGACGGGCGAGTCGCCACCGCACGCCCGAATCCACCTGCGTGGAGCGGTCAGGCCAAAGGGGGAGACCGGTCCCCGAAACTAGTGGAGGCAGGAAACGACCCTCAGCTAGAAACCGGAGGCTGTGACATTTTATGTGGCGCAGCCCCTCGCTACACCCGCTAGGAAGGCACCACATAGGGTCAGGGAAACTGGCGCCAAGTTTACCAAGAGGAGGCCCGAGGCAGCCGGACAGATGGGTTGGTAAGAAAGGCCAGACAAAGGACACACAAAGGGGGTCCTGTGAAGCGCTCCAAAGTTATCTGGGAGTTGTCTGAGCCCCTCACCTGGTGAGCACAGTACGACGTGGGCAGCCGTTACCTGCAGACGTGGTCTGGATAATAAGAACTGTGAGTAAAGGCCCTGGACTGCATCACTGACTCCGTGTCGTTACTGCTGCTGCCCTGCACCATCACCCCCATCCTCCGCATACACTGCCCTGAGGCTATACTCCTCCCATGGGGAGTTATGCTACGATCTGCTGCACCCACAACACCAGCCTCAGCGGTCTGCTCTGCAGCGGCGGTTCACTCTGACCACAATCCACGGGTGGCGTAGTCGGACATTTAAACATCAAAACCACATAAATAGTTCCGCCACTGGTTTGACCACCCTGAGCCACGGAACCGGGTCGCCGCCACGAAGACTACAACCACCAGCATCCACCAAAAAGGGTCCGGCTCCGGGTGTCCCAAGGCCCAGGGGGTGCATCAGAACATTTTCATCACCTTTCACAATCACCAATGGGACAAGGCAGGGATGTCCTCTGTCCCCTCTCTTATACATCCTAGTGACGGAGCACCTGCTCTCATCAATTCGCCATAACCCCAATATTAGGTGGATTGAGGTGGGAGGCACCGAGTACAAGTGCTCTCTATTTGCTGATGATGTCCTAGTATATATCACTCAATCACATATATCCATCCATGCTGTTATGGCTGAAATAGATCACTTTGTTACATGGTCAAATTTTAAAATCAATGCAGCGAAGTCTGAGGCCCTCGATGTCTCCCTCCCCAAATCCATATAGGATTCCATCCAGTCCAACTTTCCCTTTGCCTGGCCCTCACAGGGTATCAAATACTTAGGAATTCCTATTCATAGAGACCTCTCCCATCTATGTTATCTTAATTTTGGGCCCTTTATTGAACAACTCCATACAGACCACGGTTGGCAAGTTAGAACTGTAAGATTCACTACGTGAACCACTGGTGTTTTGTGGAAAAGCACATGTACACTGTGTTCCAAATTATTATGCAAAAAGTGTTTAGGAGTGATAAGGGAAGAATTTGTTTGTTTGTCAGTTAAACTCATTGATGGTGATGTGTGTCAGGGCTCTTTATATCACTGTAAGCAATTGCAGACACCTGTGCTAATTAGTTTGGCAGGTGTGTCCAATGAAAGGCAAGACTACTTAAGAAGCCTGTCTCACATTATTAAGCAGCCTACATTTTCTGCCAAAATGGGAAAGAAAAAGGATGTGTCGGCTGCTGAGAAGCAACAAATTGTGGAGTGTTTAGGTCAAGGCATGACTACAATCAACATTGTGCGATGATCAGGATGAAGTGTCTTAGCAATCAAGAAGTATGTAGCTGATTCACAGTACACACGTGTGCGTGCTGATAAGGGCAAATTGAGGACTCTTTCCTACAGGCAATTACGTCAGGTTAAAAGAGCAGCGGCAAAAAAGCCTTGTCATAGCAGCAGACAAGTTTTTGAAGCTGCTGGTGCCTCCGTCCCCCGAACAACAAGATGCAGGGTCCTTCAGATGTTTGCAGCTGTGCAGACGCCATCCTGTCGACCTCCTCTATCCACTTCACACAAGCAGAAACGGCTCCAGTGGGCCAAACATTACATGAAGACTGATTTCAAAACTGTTTTGTTCACGGATGAGTGCCGTGCAGCGCTCGATGGTCCAGATGGATGGAGTGGAGGATGGCTTGTTGATGGACACCCCACGCAAACACGGCTACAGCGCCAACAAGGAGGAGGTGGAGTAATGTTTTGGGCTGGAATCATGGGGAGAGAGATTGTCGGCCCCTTTAGGATCCCTGAAGGCGCTAAAGATGAACTCCATAATGTATGTGGATTTTCTCAAACAGCACTTCCTGCCATGGTTCAAGAAGAAGAACCATGTATTTCACAGCAAGATCATTTTTTTGCATGATAATGCACCATCTCATGCTGCACATAAAACATCTGCATCTCTGGCTGATATGAGCATAAAAGGGGACAAACTTATGGTGTGACCCCCATGCTCCCCTGACCTCTACCCCATTCAGAACCTCTGGAGCATCATCAAAAGGAGTGTCTATGATGGCGGGAGGCAGTTCACATCTAAGCAACAGCTCTGGGAGGGTATTCTGTCCTCATGCAAAACAATTGAAGCAGAAACCATCCAAAACCTGACAAATTCAATGGACGAGAGAGTTCAGAAGCTCCTTTCGAACAAGGGGTCCTATGTGAAAATGTAACATCACCTAGAATAAAGTTTTGAGTTGAAAACTGTTGGATTTCAGTTTCTAATAACCTGCTAATGCTTATAATTTCAAAAATGACCATTTTTTTGGTCTTTATTAAAATGAAAAGGTTGATCGAAAAGTTTGGGGGATCTAAGAGTGTGGCAACCCAGTAGTCATGATTACTTCGAATTCTGACAATATGAGGGTCATGTTGCAGGTAGTGCAGCAAGAAGGCACTTATGTGTCTTGTGCATCTCGGAGCCCCAAAATTATTTTCCGGGCTAGATGCAGCTAAAAATTATTATTAATTTTAAATCTAGTGGAGCTTAGTATAGATGGCCTAATAGGATCAGTGCTGCACACTGCTACAAAGCCCAAATTATTTTCCAGTCAAGATACAGATAAACATGATTAGTAATTTGAAAGCTTAAAACGGTTGGTAGGGTGATTTTAACCAATCATCAAGCTTTTAGTCTCCCCAGGATGACACAGGGGTAGAAAAGTCATTTCGGATCCATGATTTGTTCATCTTTATGAACGTGAGTCTGTCTACATTATCAGTGGAGAGCCGTGTGCGCTTATCTGTCAGCACACCACCAACAGCGCTGAACACACGTTCAGACAGAACGCTGGCTGCGGGGCATGACAAGATCTCCAAGGCGTAAGTGGCTAGCTCCGGCCATTTATCCAGATTGGAAGCCCAAAAAGAGCAAGGGTCCAGTGACACAGTCATGGCTTCAATGTTTACTTGGAGATACTCCTGTACCATCATCTCTAGGCGTTGACTATGCGTCAGACTTCTTATCTCCTGTGGCCTTGCAAAGGATGGGCTTAAAAAGTGGTGAAATGATTCCGCAAAATTTATGTTACCAGCAGATACTGTGGTTCTGTTACGGATTGAGTGCTGAACACTTGACGGTCCCACGGTTGGCAAGTTGGAACTGTGAGATTCACTACGTGCACCACTGGTGTTTTGTGGAAAAGCACATGTAAGATTCTGCAACAGTCTCTGCTGATACTCCTGCATGCGTGCATCCCTTTCTATGGCAGGAATAATTTCTGCAAATTTACTTTTGTACCGAGGATCTAACAGTGTGGCAACCCAGTAGTCAGGATTATTTCTAATTCTTACAATTCGAGGGTCATGTTGCAGGTAGTGCAGCAAGAAGGCACTCATGTGTGTTGCGCATCCAGGAGCACCAAGTCCCTGTTGTGTTGGTGGCGAGGTAACAATCATGCTTCCTTCCTCTGTCCTCTCCCCCCAACCTCGCACAACAGAAATGTGATCAAGGTCTCCCTCATCTCATGAGTCTTCCATCAGTTCGTCCTCCACTTCTTCCTGGGCTCCTGCACCTTCCTCACTAGTTTGGCTGCTACCATGCGCCCTGGTAAAACCATCTCCCCCACCCTCACATGCCTGCCGCCTTGGTGCTGCCGACCGTCTGGACCTTGCAGATGTTAGCCCTTCCGCATACAACTCCTCCTCCTCTACTTCCTCCACCTCCTCTTGTGCCACCACCTGACTCCGAATTCTGTTTAACATGTGCTCCAGCATGTAAATCACCGGAATAGTCATGCTGATAATGGCATCGTCAGCACTAAACATCTTCGTCGCCATTTCAAAACTGTGCAGAAGGGTGCATAGGTCCCTGATCTGAGACCACTCCTCCAGCGTGATTTGCCCCACCTCTGGATCTCGTTAGCCCAGGCTATACGTCAGAACGTATTGCACCAGGGCTTGTCGGTGCTGCCACAGTCGCTGCAACATGTGCAGAGTTGAATTCCACCGGGTAGGCACATCGCATTTTAGCCGGTGAAGTGGCAGGCCCAACGAATTCTGTAGAGATGTAAGTCACTGAGCTGCGGGATGCGAATGGCGGAAGCGAGCACACAGCGACCGTGCCCTCTGCAGAAGGCCATCTAGTCTGGGATAGTGGGCTAAAAATTGATGGGCAACCAGGTTCAACACGTGAGCCATACAAGGCACGTGTGTGACATTGCCCCAGGGAAGGGCCGCACCCAGGTTTGCAGCATTGTCGCACACGGTCTTCCCTGGTTTCAGGTCCAGTGGAGACAACCATTCATGAAATTGGTTCTCCAGAGCTGACCACAACTCCTCAGCTGTGTGACTCACATTTCCCAGACATTTCAAAGTAAAAACCGCCTGATGACGTTGAGCCCTACTGCCAGCATAGTAAGGAGGTGTGCAGGATCCCTTCTGCGCAGTTAGAAAGCTTGTGGCATGACCAGACAGGCTTTGGGTGCAGGTGGAAGACCGAGAGGAGGTTGAGGAGGCTGAAGCAGTGGAGGAACTTTGACATAAAGAGGATTGACGCACAACTCGTGGGGACGGCAAGACTTGGACAGCAGCCCTTTGTCCTGCTGTCACCATAGTTACCCAGTACCCAGTCAGCGACATGTAACGCCCCTGTCCATGCCTACTCGTCCAAGTGTCTGTGGTGAAATGCACCCCGTCACACACAGAGTTTCTCAAAGAAACGGTGATGTTGTGTGCGACATGCTGGTGGAGCGCAGGCACACCTTTCTTTGAGAAGTAGTGCCGACTGGGCATCTGATACTGGGGCACTGCGACGGACATAAGGTCTCGAAAATCCTCTGTGTCCACCAGGCGGAAAGGCAGCATTTCTGTAGCCAAGAACTTGCAGATGGTGAAATTCAACCTCTTAGCTTTCTCATGGCTAGGAGGAAATGGTCTTTTACTTGTCCACATCTGAGGGACCGAGAGCTGGCTATTGTGCTTAGACGGGGTTGATAAGGGTGTCCCCGGCAAACTGCCGGTCTGTGAGGAAGATGCAGGCGGACATGTTAGGTTGCCTTGATCCAAAGGTGGTGCTATCGATGTCGGACAGCGCTCAACACCAGCTGGTGTTACCACCTCCAAAGAAAATGATGACCTGCCAATCACGCTGGCTGTTGCGGGTAAAGAGGTGGCAGGTCTGCGCCCCAAAACAGGTGTGACTGCTGTCCCCCCAGTCACAGAGGATGAAGAGGCCGCGGATGCACAAGATATGGCAGACGGTGGTTGGCCCGGCCGGCTAGGCCGCATTGTAGCACACTGAGCTTCCCACTGCAACTTATGCTTCATGTCCATGTGCCGGTTCATGCATGAAGTACTCAAAATATGTATTTTTTTTTTTGCCTCTACTTAGCTTTTGCTGACAAATGTTACAGATAACACGAGTTGGGTCATCTTTATCGATCTGAAAAAATGCCCAGGCTATGCAAGGCTTAGCACCCATGCGACCTGAAGAGCCACCACGACTTGTGGTGAGAGGCAGAGTTGTGTTTGAGGATGCAGTTGTTGACGTGCTTCCAGTACTAAGTCTCTGTCCAGGAAGGCGCAACCTGACCTCGTCGTCACTAGCATCTTCCTCCACCTCCTCTGCTGACCTCATCTCTTGGCTGACTGTGGGTTGACAGTAAGTGGGATCTCCAACCTCATCATCATCACCCTGTGCGTTATCACACCCATCGTCCTCAGAGCCAACCTGTTCCTGCCCTGACAAAAAACTAAAGTTGTCGCTCCAATCAGGTATTTGAGTCTCATCATCGTCTTCCTCATTGTCTCCACCAACAGGAGTTACAGTTTGGGAATGAGGGTCTACATTATGGTCAGAACCTTCTGCGTCTGGTCCTGGATCCGACTCATAAAGATTCTGGGCATCAGTGCAGATCATTTCCTCGTCTGGATTCACAGAAGCGCTGGAGTCGACCTCTGATTCCCAGGCTATAGTATGAGTAAACAGCTCTGCAGACTCAACCATCTGTTCTACCTCATACTCAGACGGGCAGCTGGAGATTTGGGAGCTGTGAGGAAGCAAGTGCGATTGGGGTGACACCTTTGAGGACTGGAGTATTTGTGATGTTGAAGTTGATGTGGAGGAGAGCCCACTTAAAGGAGCACTTGATATCCGTTGAAGCACCTGCTGTTTTTGTGCCTCATCTGGAATTTGTAGCGATTGGCGTGGCCGTAAGAAAGGGATCTTATCACATTGTCCGCTAAAAGAAGTAGACATTTTAGTTTGGCTGGAAGATGGTCTTTCTTCTGCAGATGTTACTGTTGCTTTAACACCTACCCCACGGACACAACCTTTTTTCCCCTTCCCAACACGCCTATTCCCCTTTCCACCAGCAGCAGGCCTTTTTCCACTCATTTTGGTGGTTAACTAATTCACAACTCTGGAGTTCTTTGCTCAAAAAAACAATGGATGGGAACCGAGCAGAGCTGAGTGGCCAAACTGTGGTATTAGGCCAAAACTATTGGCTGGGTTAGACGCAGAAAAAAATTATATTCAATTTGCAACCTGATGGAGGTCAGTATAGATGGACTAATAGAGAAAGTCCCACACACTGCTAGAAGCCCAATATTTTTTCAGAGCTAGATGCAGACAAAAAATTATTTTTAATTTGAAACCTGATGGAGGTCAGTATAGATGGACTAATAGAGAAAGTCCCACACACTGCTAGAAGGCCAAATATTTTTTCAGAGCTAGATGCAGATAAAAATTATTTTTAATTTGCAACCTGATGGAGGTCAGTATAGATGGACTAATAGAGAAAGTCCCACACACAGCTAGAAGCCCAAATATTTTTTCAGAGGTAGATGCAGAAAAAAATTATATTCAATTTGCAACCTGATGGAGGTCAGTATAGATGGACTAATAGAATGATGCTATGCCCAAAAGATTTTACTTCACTAGGTGCAGTAAAAAAATTGGTATTCTATACACAGGTGGTATATCTTGCAACACAGATAGGCTACTCCACTGACTAACACACTCTGCAATAGGCCAAAAAGGATTAGCTTTGCTAGATTCAGCCATATGCTGTGAAAAAAACTTGCACAGCACTGGTGACGCACCCCTGTGCCTTCTGTGTCGTGCGGCATCGCGCGCACGGGGGCTTACCCGGAGCCGGATCAGATGGGGGTAGTAGTCTCGTGGCGGTGACCCGGTCCGTGCCCAGGGAGTCAAACTAAGTGGCGAGTCTATTAGCAGTAGATGTTGGATGACTACGCCACCCGTTGAATGCAGCTTTGGAGCTGCCGCTGCAGAGCAGACCGCTGAGGCCGGTGGAAGGATGGTGCAGCGGGGATGGTATAACCCCCAACGGGAGGGGTATGGCCTCAGGGCAGCAGGTGGAGATGATGGGGGTTGTGATGGTGCGGTAAGGAGGCACAGAGACGTGGGATGCAGTTTCAGGGTTTTTACTCACTGGTGTTGCTTCAGTCACTTCGGCCGGGAGTGGTTTGAGGTGCAATACCCCTGTAGCAGCCGAGTCCTCAGGGTGCTACATTCCCCCCTGGTAAACCACAGCACGTCCTCGGGCTGTAAAAGAGTAAAACAATATAAAACATACAAAAATTTTAAAGTGCACTTACATATAAAACACATTAACTTTCAATATAAGACTCTTGCATATAAAACATTCTCTTATAAAACACACTCTTGATCTTCTGGCCACGGTGCAATTTATGACCAGGTAAAAGTGCAACAGTCACAAAAACAGTTCCTTATAAAACCGGTAGGGGGCGCCTTAGGAAGCGCAACTATTTACAGGGTGGCCGCTCTCAGTCCTCGGCCAGTGGGGATAAAGGGATGGCTGCTCACAGTCCTCAGCCTGGTTAGGGATAGGGACACACGGGAACAATTCACTAGTCCCAACGGGGACCATATTTTAATTAGCAGCAGTTCTTGTAACCTTACGGGTAACTATTTACAGTTCCGCTTTACCGTACTTCAGTAACGGCGTCCTCCTGCTCCTTTCTGAGGGTAATCTTCAAACCCGTCCGGGTCCTCTTGATCCTCCTCATACCGCAGCTCTTCCTCGGTCAGTCGGTGCACATGAAGAGCATATGGTCCCTTAGCACACTGATGCCGGGTGAAGATGACCTCGTCACCCGGGTAAAGGTCACGTCCTCTGTGTCCCTCCGGCAGATGACTCTCGACATCTCTGCGGGTGACAAAGACGTCGCCGGGGGTTCTGTGATCCCGGATAAAGCCCCAACCGTGCTCCAGTTGGAACTTGATTATGGTCCCGGTGGCGCGGGGACCGTGGGCTGCACGGGGGTTTCGCCGGGTCCGACGTTTCTGCTCCGCACTCTGAACTTGCAGCCGCTCCTCGCGGACCCACCTCTCTCGCCGCTCCCTGTCGAAGACCTCCAGTTGTTGCCGGCAGCACTCCGCACGCTGGGCTGCGGCCGCCCGGGTCTCTTGGGTGAAGCCGATGAGGTTTTCGCCGGTGGGGTCCCATTCGAACTGCGCCTCCTCCAACGGGAGTGGGGTGATCTTGGCGGGCGCCGGAGCCGGGATCAGGGGCTCACACAGAGGCCATTCCTTCTGGAGTCGGGGAGTGGTGTACTCCTGAGGCAACACAAAGGGTTGCCCATCCGGGCAAGTATGCTGGGCAAACAAGTCTTCACCCAAGGGTAGCACTCTGGAGGTCGAGGGCGCGGTGGTGGCAACGGCGCCCGGATTCACCAGGCCTTGCGACCAGGCCGGCGGCACCCTGAAGGTGAAGGGCGCTGTGGAGACTGCGGCGCCCGGGGGTACTCGATCTTGCGACCAGGCCGATGGCTTAGTGGAGGTAGAGGGCGCTGTTGGAACTGCGGCGCCCGGGGGTACTCGGCCCTGCGACCAGGCCGGTGGCGTTTCCTGCTTGGCCACGCTCTGGATTGAGGCGCGTGACGTCACAGAGGGCGCGGCCGCGGCTCCTGCCGCTTGAGGCCTAGTTTGGAGCGGTGACGGTGCAGCAACGGGCTCGGTAAGGGGAATTTCGGGCTCTGCGACGGGGAGCTGGGGCAGGCTTACGGCTACTAGGCTTGGGGTGGTGACGTCCCCTTTACCTGCTTCCATCTCTTCAGCTCCTTCCACGGCGTCGTCTCCGGCCTTCGTCCCTCCTGCACCATCTTCAGGGGCAGGCGTGCTCCTCGTTGCGGGTGGCGGCCTTTGCTGGCGGGTTCCAGCTTGCAGGGCCATTTCTTTGCTCCACTCGGCCAGCACTTCTTGCTGCACTCGGGCCATCTTCCGAGCCAAGCCCTCCAGTGCAGTCTGTGCATGCTCCCGATCTCGGGGGAGCTGTGCCAGGATCTCCACCAGGCCTTCTGGGGTGGCGGCCTGCAGCAGGCTCCTGACCATCGGGTCGGTGCTGCCTGACTCTCCCTCCATCTCCGGGTGCGATCTCTCCAGACTCCTCCAGGCCGCACCCATCTTCTCTCTTTTGTTCTTGATCCGCCCATACTGAGGGCGGTCTTGGGGCAACTTGGTGATTGTCAGTTCCAGGGGCAGACCCCCCACTCTGATGGACATCTCTATCATTGCAGTCTCTGCTGGTGGGGGCGGTCTTTGCTTTTGGCGCTCTTCTGGGACCAGGCCCACGATGGGAGGTGGCCTCTTGCCACCCTCTGGCACGCCCATAATGGCGTCCGCTCTGCCAGGGCGGGAAATTATCTCAGATGGCGGGAATCGTCTCCTAATGGCGGGAAACTCCGTGGATGGCGGGAAAAGGCTGCAGATGGCGGGCAAACGGCGGGAAACGATCCGAGATGGCGTCCAATGGCGGGGACCCTCTGGAATTGGCGGGAGACTTCTTCTTACGGTAACTGTGAACTTTTCTTCAGGCACGCAGTACCCGGTGGTGGCGGGCACGTGATCCTGCAAACTACGCCAAAGTTGACGCACCCCTGGGCCTTCTGTGTCGTGCGGCATCGCGCGCACGGGGGCTTACCCGGAGCCGGATCAGATGGGGGTAGTAGTCTCGTGGCGGTGACCCGGTCCGTGCCCAGGGAGTCAAACTAAGTGGCGAGTCTATTAGCAGTAGATGTTGGATGACTACGCCACCCGTTGAATGCAGCTTTGGAGCTGCCGCTGCAGAGCAGACCGCTGAGGCCGGTGGAAGGATGGTGCAGCGGGGATGGTATAACCCCCAACGGGAGGGGTATGGCCTCAGTGCAGCAGGTGGAGATGATGGGGGCTGTGATGGTGCGGTAAGGAGGCACAGAGACGTGGGATGCAGTTTCAGGGTTTTTACTCACTGGTGTTGCTTCAGTCACTTCGGCCGGGAGTGACCACCCGAGCCGTGCTGCGTCCACCAGGTGCGGGACTCGGCCAACCCCCAGGCAATTCCGGAACGTGGTCCTGAGCTCCCTTCTCTCTCTCTCTCTCCGGCCATCCCCACCAGGGATCCACCTTTGTCCGGTTCCCTTGGGCCTCTATATGGTAAAACCTTTTAAGGCTTTCCTGACCCTACTCGTGGTGTACCTTCCTGGTGAATGTGGTGAGGGTCGTGGCAAAACTTGACCACGACCTCCGGTTCCTGATTAAGGATGTTTTGCCTCCGTCAGTTTGGGATCCGGTGCCCTCTTCTGCCAACCCTTCACCCTTTTTAGCTCACTCGTGGGATCTCAGGGTTCCCTCTTGGTCTTATGCCTCTGGGCCTTTCTTCCTCTTCCTCTCTGCTTCAGGCCTGGCCCTGGAGCTGGGCCCAGCCGGAGCCACAGCTCCCTGTCAGCCCTCCTGGCTGAACTCCTCCTCAGAACTCTCCTGACAGACTCACCCTATCTCTAGATGGTGCCCACCATATATACTCCCTCTATGTGTGAGCCCAGGTGACTAGCACCCAATGGGCTCCTACATCTATGCCCAGAGCCCCTCCCCTATCTGCCCCTACACTACTGGGATGTTCCTCCCCCCCCCTCCCACTCCAGCCAGGGACAGACGCTGTCGTACCTGCACATCTAACTGGTGGGAGTACCGTAGTTCTGTCCCCCGGAAATGGGATGAGTGTAGTGCATGCAGCTATCTGAGCTCAGTCCCACATTCCATCCTTACCCGGGAGTGGAATACCACACCTCTGGTTTGAGGTGCAATACCCCTGTAGCAGCCGAGTCCTCAGGGTGCTACACTGGCACAGACCTGCCTGGCAAAAACTGATAGGAACTGATGTAACCTAGTCCTGAAAAGGACTGCAATTACAATTAGTCTTTACTCCCACAATCTATCTATTTAAGAGCACAGACCTGCCTGATAAAAGTCATAGGAAATGCTGTAACCTAGTCCTTAAAAGGACTGCAATCACAACTATTCCCTACTCCCAAGCTATCTGTAGATTTGTGCGAAAATTGGCTTGAAATTAACAAGGTATAGCGCACACAGCAACAGCGGTGCCGTCTAACACGCAGCTGCAGCAATGAGAAAATGGTGGCGACGGGGAAAATGGCTTGGTCTTATAGGGCAAGGACATGTGACATACACTGCCAATGACACATGCCCTTGCTTGTGTGAAAAAAAGCACTTCGCTCCGTGTGTGTGCTGCTGATAGGCTGACAGATTGCACCTCCCCACTGTAAATGCGGGAAAGAGAAAAAAAAATGGAGATCTTCATTATTCCTGCAGAGATCCATCCCCTGCCCCTCCCCCCACCCCGCTGTACACTCAAACTGCGTATTAACATTAATTTTCATCATTACTGAGAAAAAATCCAGTTATGATTTTGGTGCACGAACAGTTATCGAACATAACCTCGAACAGCCGAATTTTTCTCAAATCGTTCGTGTTCGCCGAACGACTCGAACACCGCCCAAAACAGCTCGAATTTGAGATTGGCGAACAGTTCGAGTCGAACAACGCTCATCTCTAGTCTTGATAATTGCCAATAATTTCCATCTATTGTCTTTTCCATTTGCACAACAGCATGTGGAATTGATTGTCAATCAGTGTTGCTTCCTAAGTGTACAGTTTGATTTCACAGAAGTTTGATTTACTTGGAGTTATATTCTGTTGTTTAAGTGTTCCCTTTATTTTTTGAGCAGTGTATGTTTATACTGGATATACTGTATATTGCACCCTTGAAAGTTTCAAAAAATGAAGTATTTCTACCAGAGAATTATTGCAATTATACAAATTATACATGTTTTATTATACTCATGTTTATTTCCTTTGTATGTATTGGAGCAATGCAAAAAAAAAACCTGAGAAAAAAAGACATATTGAACATAATTTCACACAAAACCCCAAAAGTGGACCTGACAAAATTGTTGAACTCTCAACTTAATATTAGGTTGCACACCCTTTGAAATAAATAACTGCAATCAATCTATTCCTATAACCATCAACAGGCTTCATACACCTCTCAACTGGAATTTTTGACCACTCTTATTTTGCAAACTGCCTCAGGTCTCTCGTCTTTGAAGGGCACCTCCTCCCAACAACTATTATAAGATTTCTCAAAAGGTGTTCAATGGGATTTAGATCCGGACTCATGGCTGACCACTTCAGAACTCTACGGCGCTTTGATTTCAACTGTTTGTTTGGTCTTCTTGAAGTATGTTTGGTGTCATTGTCCTGCTGGAAGTCACATGACATAGGACACTAACCCAGCTTTCTGATATTGGGCACTACATTGAGACACAAAATCCATTGGTAATCTTCAAATTTCATGAAGCCTTGCACACAGTCAAGGCACACAGTGCCAAAGGCAGCAAAACAACCCCAAAACAGCTTTAAACCTACACCATATTTGATTGTAGGTAGTGTGTTTTTTTTTTTTTTGGAGGCCTCGTTCCCATTTTGATAAACAGAAAATTATGTGCTTGACAAAAAAGCTCTATCTTGGTCTCATCTGTCCATAAGATGCTTTCGCAGAAGGATTTTGTCTTACTCACGAACATTTTGGCAAACTGCAGTCTAGATTTTTTACGTCTTTGTGTTAGCAGTGGGGTACTCCTGGGTTTCCTGCCATAGCGTTTCATTTCATACAAATGTTGACAGATAGTTCGTGCTGACACTGATGCACCCTGAGCCTGCAGGACAACTTGATTTTCTGAGGAACTTGATTGGGGCTGCTTATCCACCATCCAGACTATACTGCATTGCAACATTTCATCATTTTTTCTCTGCAGTTCACATCCAGGGAGATTAGCTATAGTAACATGGTTTGTAAACTTCTTGGTTGATTGTTGCGTACAGTCGAGAAAGGAATATCAAAATCTCTGGAGATGTACTTGTAACCTTGAGATTGTTGTATTTTTTCAACAAGTTTGGTTCTCAAGTTCTCAGACAATTGTCTTCTACTCTTTATGTTCTTCTTGCTTAGTGTGGAACACACAATGCATAGTGTGGAACACACAATGCAAAGATTGAGTCAACTTTTCCCCTTTTTTTTTTATCTGGTTTCGGGTGTGATTTTCATATTGCCCACATCTTTTACTAGCCACAGGTAGGTTGACCGAGCATCACATGCTTGAAACAAAGTTGTTTACTCACAATTTTTAAAAGGTGCGAACAGTTTTGACCTGCCCATTTTTGGAGTTTTGTGTGAAATTATGTCCAATTTGCCTTTTTTTCACTTTTTTTTTTTTTTTGTGTTTCTCCAATACACATACAGGAAAAAAAATGTGTATAACAAAACATGTGTAATTGCAATAATATTCTGGTAGAAGTACTTCATTTTGTGGAACAATTTCAAGGGGGCGAACATATTCGGCCATGACTGTATGTATATATATCTATATTTATAGACATAGAAATATGTTTATATCTACAGATATATATTTATATTCATCAGCAATGCTATGTATGCAGAGAATCACGGTCTCCAATGAACGCCAGCCACAGATGTTTTCACAGGCGTACCATAATGACAGACACAGGGCTCTTCTGCAGATCCCTAGCTGTCATGGAAATTCATCAGTGTCCCATGATTATGTGATGGGCAAGTGGAATGACATACCAACATGCCCTGCTACCAGCACGTGTTAAATGCTGCTGTTAGAGATTGACAGCAACATTTAACAGGATAACAACTGCAGAAGGAGCTACACTCCACACGTTGTGTTAGCGACAGATGATTGCTGAATAACACATATACAGTAGTCCAGTATAATAATTCCATTGCTACAGTGCATATCATGTACATGGTATAGGTAACTCACCCCAGAGTATCACACGTGGCTAGGGACAGGTAAGGGCCGGTGTCTGTCAGGGAGGGCAGCCTCGATGCGCGTTTTGCGGGTGCTTTTTCGAGAGGCATTATACAGTACTACGGTATATGTGATCCCCATATATTAAGTGTCACATTCTTTCTTGCCCTGTTCCATTCTACTGTTATTTCTATTCCTTTTTGATTATCTGGATTATTATTATTATTTTTTCTTTTGGATCTGTTTGTCTGCATCTTACTGTTTTACCATCTACATATGAATTTTTTTAACATGAAATTATAATAAACTTTTGTATGCCAATATACTTGCCTTTTCTTCTGTTTTATTATATTTTGTTTAAGTTGGCTACATAATATTTATCCACACCACCCTATTTTGAATCTCAAAATGTGGGCTATTGTGTTTCTCAATAGTTGACACAGTAGGGGGGTCAATTGAGGATAGAATTAACCTAGCGTGTATTTTTGTGTTGCATTTTTTACTTTTTTTATTTATTTATTCACTTACATAGCATCATTAATCACAGCGGTCTACAGACATTATCATTGTGGCTCACAATATGAAATCCATATCACTATGTCTTTGGAGTGTGGGGGGAAAGCAGAGAATTCAGAGGAAAGCCACACAAACATGGGGAGAATATACAAACTCCTTGCAGATGTTTTCCTTGGTGGGATTTGAACCAAGGACCACAGCACTGCAAGGCTGTAATGTTAACGACTGAGCCACTGTGCTGCCCCAAAAGAGTCTTTGGCTCACAGAGCTTTGATTTACAGTGCTACGTGGTTTATAAAATGAAAGCTATGGGTGCAACTGAGGAGACAGCTGTATCTGTCAAAATATAAATTTAAGGAAACAGACAGCAATAGCTTTTGACTTAAATGTGACAAATGCATTGTTTGTTAGCATGTATTATAATTGACCACCTTCTCCCTCAATAAGGTTCTCTGAGAATGTGATAAAGATGGTGCCCATGTCATAATTTAAACTGCAGCCATCCTAGTCAAGAATCAGGATGGCTGCACGCTGCAGAAACAGAACTCAAGACTATCTCACCTGTCAAGAAGAGCTGCTGTCATAATCTCACATACCACTCTCAGCCAAGAAGTAGTGCTGACATGAAATGGATTAAATGTTTTCACTTACTGAGCATAAGGAGGAGTGGAGGGTTTCTCCAGCTTCAGTGCTCATTCAATGAAAAGATTTATTCTGTCTCACGTCAGTGCTGCTTTTTGGCTGAGAGAGGCATGTGTGCTTCAGACAGCAGCTCCTCTTGACAGTTGAGATAGACTTAAGTTCTGTTTTTTCAGTGTCCAGCTGACCTAACTTGGGACTAGACTAGGAGGGCTGCAGTTTGAGTTATGACAGAGGTGCCATCTTCATCACATTGTTGGAGAACACTTTTGAGGGAATCATGACAATTGTGTCTCAGTGTAATATTTTATAATCTACAAAAAAATGCATACACACAATTATTTGAGTTAATGTTTACTGATTTCAGTGATTAATGGCTATTAAGTAAATTTATATTGTAGCCTTCTTGATAAATCTTCATTATTAACTAATATATTCACATACGCTTTACCGATTCATATTTTTATTTCATGGCTGTGTAAGATCGGTGTTCTTTGGCCGAGTGTGATTGGGAAACATTGAACACCAGTGAAATACATGATGTAGTGACAATGTCTTCCCTCCCACCAATGGTACTGCTTCTTTGGGGACCGATGATGTAGTTTGGTGGTGGAGATGAACAATGAAGCTGGAGAGGCCATTATAATTAACAACAGAAAGTCTTTTTACTGAGGTATAAGTTGAAAAGGCATAACATATAACTGGCATCAGACTGAATGGTATTCACACTTGGATTTAACAGGTTTTTCACATACAGTGGGGAAAATAAGTATTTGATACACTTCTGATTTTGCAAGCTTTCCCACCTACAAAGAATGGAGAGATCTGTCATTTTTATCATGGGTACACTTCACCTGTGAGAGACAGAAACAAAAAAAAAATCCAGAAAATCCCATTGTACGATTTTTTAATATTTCAATTGCATTTTATTGCATGAAATAAGTATTTGATCACCTACCAACCAGCAAGAATTCTGGATCTCACAGTCCTGTTAGTTTTTCTTTAAGAAGGCCTCCTACTCTGCACTCATCTGTATTTGCACCAGTTTGGATTTGTTACCTGTATAAAAGACACCTGTCCACAGACTCAATAAATCGCACTCCAACCTTTCCACCATGGCCAAGACAAGAGCTGTCTAAGGACACCAGGGACAAAATTGTAGACCTGCACAAGGCTGGGATGGGCTTCAGGACAATAGGCAAGCAGCTTGGTGAGAAGGCAATAAATGTTGGTGAAATCATTAGAAAATGGAAGAAACACAAGATGGCTGTTAATATTCCTAAGTCTGGGGCACCATGCAAGATCTTGGCCCGAGGGGTAAATATGATTCTGAGTAAGGAATCAGCCCTGAACTACACAGGAGGACCTGGTAAATGACCTGAAGAGAGTTGAGCCCACAGTCTCAAAAATTACCTTTAGTAACACTACGCCATCATGGATTGAAATCCTGCAGGGTACGCAAGGTCCCCCTGTTCATGCCAGCCCTTGTCCAGGTCCATTTGAAGTTCGCCAATGACCATCTGGATGATCCACAGAGGCATGGGAGAAGGTCATGTTGTCAGATGTGACCAAAATAGAACTTTTTGGTATCAACTCCACTTGCCATGTTTGGAGGAAGAAGAAGGATGAGTACAACCCCAAGAACACCATCCCAACCATGAAGCATGATGGCGGAAATATCATACTTTGGGAGTGCTTTTTTGCAAAGGGGATAGAACAACTGCTCCATATTAAAGGGAGGATGGATGGGGTCATGTATCGCGAGATTTTGGTCAAAAACCTTCTTTCGCTCAGTAAGAGCATTGAAGATGGGTCATGGCTGGGTCTTCTAGCATGACAATGACTCGAAACATACAGCCAGGGCAACTAAGGAGTGGCTCCATAAGAAGCATTTCAACATGCTGTAGTGGCCTAGCCAGTCTCCAGACCTGAACCCAATAGAAAATCATTGGAGGGTGCTGAAACTCAATGTTGCCCAGCAACAGCCTGATGGAGGAGTGGGCCAAAATCTTGCTGCATTCTACTGCAAATTTGATCAAGAATTACAGGAAACATCTGATGTAATTGTAAACAAAGGTTTCTGCATCAAATATTAAGTCCTTTTTTTCTATTGTATCAAATACTTATTTCATGCAACAAAATAAAGCTAGAACAGAGATTGAGAGCCCTTTCATTCATTGTTAGAATCTGACCTTAATTCTGTTCTGCATGAATGGGTAAAAGTTCCCACAGAAACAATTAAAGATCTTGCAGGAAGACTTCTAAGTAAAATGGAAGCTGTTATAGTTGCAAAGGGTGGACTAACTCTATAATTATGCCTATAGATTTATATATAAAAAAAGCTAAATTGGTAGAAAGATAGCCAAAGAGATGGAGACATTGTCTGAATTAAATACCAGAAGGATAGCAAGGATATAGCCAAGCTCATGTCCATGATCCAAGGGGTATAACAGTAGGGCAAAGAGAACAGAGCTGCATCGGAACACAATAGGTCAATACTCAATCCAAGAAGCATAGCAAAGAAAAAAATGGGATAAATGGCAAAGTACAGGTGTAACATGGGGGTTTAAATAGAATGGTAGTGAAATAAGGATAACAATCTTAATCATTTAGTTTGGGTTGATTATAATATACAAACTTGTTATCAACCAAATTTGAAAATAACTGTTCATTCTTCAAATGTGTAGATTAGTATTTTGGTTCTAGTAAATGTTAAATACATAGAGAAATGTTATCTTCACTGTGCAGATAAGATAAGATAAGATATACTTTATTTATCCCGGAGGAAATTGCGGTATCACAGCAGCAGAACACAGATCTCGAACATGACACATATGATAACATAACATTTGGAATGCTTTAGACATTGCTTTTCAGACATTTGTTAAACACCCCCATAGCTGTTGGAACAAACGATTTCCTGTATTTTTCCTTTTTACACCTTAGTTGTATTAGGCGATTGGTGAATGTGCTCTTCTGTTTCGCAAACAGTTCATAAAGCGGGTGTGTGTTGTTGCCCATTATAGCTCTGCACTTCTTAATCCTATCCTCTACCACCTCTTCAAAAGTCCCAAGCTGTAGGCCCACCGTCAGCCTTCTTGATAAGTTTGTTGAGCTTGTTGGCGTCAGCAACACGCACACTGTTACCCCAGCAAATTATTGCCGCAAAGGTGGCACTAGCCACAATGGATTGGTAGAACACCTCAAGCATTTTGCCACACACATTAAATGACCTTAACTTCCTTAGGAAGTACAATCTACTCATCCCCTTCTTGTAGACCTTCTCCATGTGGCACTTCCAGTCTTGCTTGCTATCCAGGTAAACCCCCAAATATTTGAAACTGTCCACCATCTCCACATCCTGACCGTCAATGGTAACAGGTAGGCATACCTTCTTGCACCTTCCATAGCTCATCACCAACTCCCTGGTTTTCTTAACATTTAGTTCTAGATGGTTAGCCTGGCACCATACTACAAAGTCCGCAACCACCCTTCTATATTCCTCTTCATCCTGGTCCTTCCCAATACCACCAACTATCACAGAGTCATCCGAGTACTTCTGGAGGTGACAACGGTCTGATTTATACTGAAAGTCAGCTGTGTACAATGTAAAGAGGAATGGCGACAGCACTGTTCCCTGCGGGGCTCCGACACTGCTCAGTAAACTATCTGATGTAGCCGTCCCCCACCTAACAAACTGTGGCCTATCCGACAGGTAGTCAATTATCCAATTCACAAGTCCCTCATCCACCGCCATTTTAATCAACTTTCCACGCAGTAAGAGTGGCTGTAATGTGTTGAACGCACTAGAGAAATCAAAGAACAAAGCACGCACTGTGGTTCCATCATTGTCCACAAATGAATGTACTGTTTGTAGCAGAGACGCTACAGCATCGTCCACCCACAGTCCCTGCCGGTATGCAAACTGAAGAGCATCAGTATGCGCCATCACCCTCGGACACAAGTGAGCAAGTACTATTCTCTCCAAGGACTTCATCGCATGCGATGTTAAGGCCACCGGTCTATAGTCCCCCGGGGAAGCCGGGAAGGTAGTCTTGGGAACCGGCACCAGGCAGGAAGTCTTCAATAGCACTGGTACTCTCTTTGATTGTAAGCTCTGGTTAAAGAGATGCTGGAAGATAGTACACAACTCATTTGCACACACTCTGAGGACACGTGGACTGAGACCGTCAGGCCCTGCTGCTTTGCCAATGACCAGCTTACTAAACTGGACCCTCACGTCATTTTTGGAGACCGAGAAATGATCTATTTCACCCCCTGTTAATTTAGCTAGTTGTTCCCCAGCCTCCTCCCCCTTCCCTGCTGCTACCGCACCTTTATTGCTGAATCTATTGAAGAACTCATTCATTTCATTAGCCATTCTAAGTCCACCACCCCCCTGCTCCGACCTTGCCTTAAACCCAGTCACTAGCTTCATTCCAGCCCACACCTCTCTGGAGATTTTTTGTGCAAATTGATTTTCTAATTTAACTCTGAATGCCTCACGGGCAATCTTAATTTTCCCCTTTAGGTCTCGCTGTATAATTTTCAATGCCTCCTTGTCCTTCCTTTTAAAAGTCAGTTTTTTCATGTTTAGTAAATGGTGCAGATTGCTCTACGGGTGTATTGTCTTCTACGAAATTTACACATGCCATGTGATTTTTCAATAAATGAGGATGAAAAAGCTTAGGTTCCTGAGATCAAACAATGGGCAAATATTTGAAAGTCTTTCAAAGAATTTCTGATAAAGTAAAACATACTGACTTGTGAAGACCATTGATAACTAGACTTCAATCCCGTATGTGACCTTTACTTTTAAAATTGTCTATGTACTTTATTTCAGTGAAATGTATTTCTTGTTGAATTAAAATGCCCTAACCATTTGAGATTTTTCAGTCTATG
This sequence comes from Phyllobates terribilis, assembly GCF_046119375.1. NCBI lineage: Eukaryota > Metazoa > Chordata > Amphibia > Anura > Dendrobatidae > Phyllobates > Phyllobates terribilis. Next base: position 343,933,016 of record NW_027362767.1, on the reverse strand, counting down.
CTAGGATTCCTTATCTAAATGTAGGTGTAGATAGTGCCAAATGAATATTTCACAGTGGGAAACAAGTTTTCACCATTAATATAAAAGCATATGGGCCCCAATTCATCAATTTATTTTCGTCAGAAATCTGGCATAAAACATTTTAATAATTCACAGAATTTTTGCACAAACTAGAGTTGGCATTTAGCAAAAAATCTTCGATAATTGAATCCTTCAAATACGACCTGAAAACTTATGTCCTGAGAAAAGCCTGCAACCTGCAGTAACCCTGGTGGCACCTCGTTACCACCAAAACTGTTCCAACCTTCTGTCTCTTTCCCCAAAAATATGTAAATTGTAAGCCTATGAAGGCGGGGTCCTCTCCCCCTCTGTAGAAGTCAATCAATTTTATTTTATTCTTATTGTACTTGTTTGTATTTGATATACGTATCATATCTATATACCGTGGGTACAAAAAGTATTCAGACCCCTTTAAATTTTTCACTCTTTGTTTCATTGCAGCCATTTGGTAAATTCTAAAAAGTTCATTTTTTTTCTCATTAAAGTACACTTTGCACCCCATCTTGGCTGAAAAAACCCCAGAAATGTAGAAATTTTTGCAAATTTATTTAAAAAGAAAAACTGAAATATCACATGGTCATAAGTATTCGAACCCTTTGCTCAGTATTAAGTAGAAGCACCCTTTTGAGCTAGTACAGCCATGTGTCTTCTTGGGAATGATGCAACAGTTCCGTCAGGTTGGATAGTGAATATTGGTGGACAGCCATTTTCAGATCTCTCCAGAGATGCTCAATTGGGTTTAGGTTTAGGGTTTTGGGTTTAGGTCAGGGCTCTGGCTGGGCCAGTCAAGAATGGTCACAGAGTTGTTCTGAAGCCACTCCTTTGTTATTTTAGCTGTGTGCTTAGAGTCATTGTCTTGTTGGAAGGTGAACCTTCGGCCAAGTCTAAGGTCCAGAGCACTCTAGAAGAGGTTTTCATTCAGGATATCTCGGTAGTTGGCCGCATTCATGTTTCCTTCAATTGCAACCAGTCGTCCTGTCCCTGTAGCTGAAAAACACCCCCATAGCATGATGCTGCCACCACCATGTGTCACTGTTGGGATTGTAGTGGGCAGGTGATGAATAGTGCCAGGTTTTCTCCACACAAACTGCTTAGAATTATCACCAAAAAGTTCTATCTTCATCTCATCAGACCAGAGAATCTTATTTCTCTTAGTCTGGGAGTCCTTCTTGTGTTTTTGAGCAAACTCTATGCAGGCTTTCATATATCTTTCACTGAGGAAAGACTTCTGTCGGGCCACTCTGCCATAAAGACCCGACTGGTGGAGGGCTGCAGTGATAGTTGACTTTGCGGAACTTTCTCCCATCTCTCTAATGCATTTCTGGAGCTCAGCCACAGTGATCTTGGGGTTCTTCTTTACCTATCTCACCAAGGCTCTTCTCCCACAATTGCTCAGTTTGGCTGGACGGCCAGGTCTAGGAAGACTTCTGGTGGTCCCAAACTTCTTCCATTTAAGGATTATGGAGGCCACTGTGCTCTTAGGAGCCTTGAGTACTGCAGAAATTCATTTGTAACCTTGGCCAGATCTGTGCCTTGCCACAATTCTGTCTCTGAGCTCCTTGGGCTGTTCCTTTGAGCTTATGATTCTCATTTGGTCGGACATGCACTGTGAGCTGTGTGGTCTTATATAGACAGGTGTGTGCCTTTCCAAATCAAGTCCTGTGAGGTTAATTAAACACAGCTGAACTTCAATGAAGGAGTAGAACCATCTCAAGGAGGATCACAAGGAAATGGACAGCATGTGACTTAAATATGAGTGTCTGAGCAAAGGGTCTGAATACTTATGACCATGTGATATTTCAGTTTTTCATTTTTAATAAATTTGCTAAAAAATCAACATTTATGATTTTTTTCAGTCAAGATGGGGTGCAGAGTGTACTTTATTAGAAAAAAAATGAACTTTAAAAAAAATTTAAAGGGGTCTGAATACTTTCCATGCCCACTGTACACCCTTTTCACTGGCTGGTAACTAATACAATCCTTATCAGGTAAAAACCTGGAAGTCTGAGCTGAAACGTAAATTGATGTGCATGCAAAATGTAAATGCATGTTCACACAAGGCCACTAGACAAAAAAAAAAACGAAAAACCAGCAAAATAACCAAATAACTGGAAGTAAATGGATAAATTGCACAATGCAAAAATAATGATAAATAATAAAGGGTATTTAGTTAACATAATTTTGATCAAAATAATGTAAAAGCTATCCCTGCACGTCAAGGCAACACTTATGGGACAGTCCTAACGCTAATATTAAAACCTTACCATTTGTCAAGTGACATACAGTACATATGGACAAGGGCAGAGAGACTGATCCCCGAGTAGAAGCATAGACAAGAGGCAGAATGAACCTTTCAGCTCAGACAAAGGGCAGCCACACCCTTAAATGCACTAAAGCACACTGAACTACAAAGAAAAAACCGGGAAGTCTGAACTGAAACGTAAATTGATGTGCATGCAAAATGTAAATGCATGTTCACACAAGGCCACTAGACCAAAAAAAACCAAAACAAGCAAAATACCCAAATAACTGGAAGTAAATGGATAAATCGCACAGTGCAAAAGTAATGATAAATAATAAAGGGTATTTAGTAGTGTTGAGCGAACATGCTCGACACTGTCGGTACTCGCCCGATCATCATCCTTCCCGGGATGTTCGGCGAGCATCGAGCATTTCCGGGTTACTCGGGTTGGAGCTCGAGTCTCCTCCCTGCATGTTTGGCGCTCTTTACAGAGCCAATGAACATGCAGGGATTGCCAGCCAGTCACTGTAATGCCGCAGCCATGTTGGTTGTGGGCATTACATTGATTGTCTGGCCGCAAAGCGTCACCTCGAGTATTTAAAACCGGGCGCCACCATCTTGGACACAGTAGCTCTGTATCAGCTAGTGTAGGGAAAGCGCTGCTGAGTTAGGGAGAGATTTATACTGCAAAATAGTTAGTGTAGGGTCTGTAAAGGCTGCCAAATCAAACAAACAGTCGTTCTCAGGACTAATATCCATCCCAAATATCAGGCAGGCAGGCTGTATAGGAGACGCAGTGGTTTTACAAGCAAACGCTGCTTTACAGTCCTGTGTGTTCCGGTTGCTGAAATTTCTGGACTTAGCTCCAGTTCCTGGGGGGCCAGGAAAACTCCTTTTTTTTCATCTAAATCCTCTTTTTTTTTCCGTCCTTCACACTGTACAAATACCCATCTTAACCTTTTGGTGTCCATTCCAAAAAAAAAAAAGTGTGTCTGTGACAGTTCAGACACAAATAAATCTGTTTAAAATAGTCTGGTGTAGGACAGAGAAACAGAAGTGTGGTTTGGCAGTTCCACGGTTCAAACCTCTGTATTATACACTTTTGTGCCATTTTTAACTAAAAAAAAAACAGTTTGAGTGTGTCGATCACTGTTCAGCCGCAAATATATAAATTGAAAAAAGTCTGGTATACACCAGTAAATTATAACTGTGGTTTTGCTTTTCCACGGTAAAAAATCTCTATTATCCAGCTTTTGATATTTTTTCCGTAAAGACAAACAGTAATAGTTTCTCCCTGATTGTTCAGATTGTTTAAAAGAGTCGGGTGTAGGCCAGAGAAATAGAACTGTGGTTTTCCTCTTCCACGGTTCTAATCTACTTTATATTACCCTTTTTCCATTGATAGTGTGAGGTAAGCTATTTTACTTCCTTTACAATGGGCAAGGCGCTTGGCAAGGGACATGGAACTGGACGTTCTGGTGATGGTGCGTGCAGAGGATGGGACCGTGGCCAAGGTGAAAATGGGCCACAACCAACAGCCACATCTTCTCGCTCCCACTTCTTGACTGAATTACTAGGGAAGCACAGAACAACACCAGTTTTGCGAACTGATCAGTGTGAACAGGTTATTAATTGGATAGCAGATAATACTTCCAGTTACCTGGGCACCACCACCTCTGGTCTGTCTTCCACACGGTCAACTCTTAGTAGCCGTGAGTCTTGACCGCATACTCCTCCTCACCCTGATGCTCATTCCTCCCACCATGCCGAGTGTCGTCAGACAGCAACTGATCCCACATTTGGACACTCTGAAGAGCTGTTCACTGGTCCATTTCCAGCTTTGTGCCCCTCGCCTGCTCCGCTTGAAGTGGTGGAAGAGGAGATCCCATGTAGCGATGCCCAAATATTTGAACAGCCACGGCCCCAGGAAGTCGACACTGGCAATTTGTCACAAGAGGTGGACGATGACGAGACACAATTGCCAGAAAGTGAGGTGGAGGATCGTTGTGCCCAAGTGGAAGAGGAGGAGGTGGTGGATGATCTTGTAAGTGACCCAATGTGGCAGGAGGACATGCAGAGCGAGGCCAGCAGCACGCAGGGTGAGCGAGGCAGAGTACCCCAACAGGCAGGAAGAAGCAGTGTGGTGACCGCACACAGAAGGCAGGCAACAGTTCCCCGAAACACCTACACGAGGGCCGTTGCCAGTACAACCTGAAGGTCTTCCAGAGTCTGGAATTTTTTTAAAGCCTCTGCTGATAACCCCAAAAAGACCATTTGTACCACCGGCGATTCCAGCATCAGCAGCGGTGACAAAACTACCAGCCTGACCACCACCAGCATGATCAAGCACATGTCAGCAAAGCACCCGACTTTGTGGGGCGAACCCCAGGGTCCACGACCAGTGTCAGCGGGTGTCACCACTGCTTCTTCCACTGTAGTGCGTGTAAGAGAACCCCCTGCTGTGCGCGCAAGGCAATTCCCTGTCCATACTGCATGCAAAGATGCCTCCTCCTCTCAGTCTTCACTTGTTATGGCAGTTTCTCAACAGCATCAACGTCCACGTCCCACCGCAGCTTTCAATTGTCCATATCCCAGACCTTTGAACGAAAGTGAAAATTCGCAGCCAATGCTCCACAGGCCACAGTCCGAAATTTGCACATTTCACGACTGCTTGCGTTGGAAATGCTGCCTTTTAGGCTGTTGGAGATGGAATCCTTCCGCTACCTTATGGCGGTGGCCGTCCCTTGGTACTCGGTCCCCAGCCGACACTATTTTGCCCGGTGTGCCATCCCCGCACTACACAAGCACGTGTCTCAAAACATCTGCTGTGCCTTCAACAACGCAGTTACTGGGAGAGTCCACCAGACAACGGACACGTGGACAAGTGCTTGTGGCCAGGGACGGTACATCTGCCTGACCGCACACTGGGTAAACATATTGGAAGCCGGGACCCAGTCGGACATTGGGATGGAACACCTCCTCCACACACCAAGCATTGCGGGCCCTATGTCAGTCAGAGTTGCCCCCACAGTGTACTGCTCCTGTGCATCATCCTCCTCCTCCTCCTCATGTTTAGCCTCCATCTCAGCTATCACCATATCATTTGCAAGCTGGAAACACTGCAGTACTGCCTCCGCCAAGCGGCAACAGGCTGTGCTGAAACTCATAAGCTTAGGTGATAAACCTCACACTGCTTTTGAGTTGTGGACAGCTGTGAAAGAGCAGGCAGATCTGTGGCTGAGACCGCTGAACCTACATCCAGGCATGGTCGTGTGTGACAATGGGCATAACATGGTGGCGGCTCTGAAGCGAGGCGAGATCACACACGTACCATTCCTGGCTCATGTGCTTAACTTCATGGTTCAGCGGTTTCTTAAATCGTAACCCGAGTTACCAGATCTGCTCGTCAAAGTAAGCCGAATGTCAGCTCATTTTCGCAAGTCGGCTACAGCTTCCGCCACCCTTGCTGTGTTGCAGCAGCTTTTGCAGCTTCCAGTAGACCGACTGGTGTGTGATGTCCCCACACTTTGGAACTCTACCCTCCACATGTTGCAAAGGATTTGTGAGCAGAAGAGAGCAGCTGTGGAGTACCAGCTGCAACAAGGCCGTCGATATTCTAGTCAGACTCCACACATAAGACCTCAGGAGAGGACCTGGATGTCTGACATATGAACCATCTTGACAAACTTTGAGGAGTCCACCAAGAAGGTGAGTGGCGATGACACCATCCAAAGCGTCAGCATCTCACTTGTCTGTCTTTTGCAACGCTCTGTGCAGAGAATTAATGAGGAGGCATTGCAGTCAGAGTATGATGAGATGGATCAAGAAGTCATAGCGGGCGATTACACACAGCCCAGCCTCATCTCATCCCAATGTGCATTGGGGGACAATGAGGGAGAGGAGGAGGAGGAGGAGGAGGAGGAAGAACAGGAGCTGGTATAATGCGCTGTAGACTGTAGTACCTGTACAATTGTCATACCGTCGGTTCAGCGTGGGTGGCCTGAGGACAGGGGGGAGGAGGAGGAGGAGAGCATGGTCAGTCGTCATCTTGGTGAGGACACGGAAGTCTTGCCCATTACCAGTCTGGCACGCATGGCTGACTTTATGTTACGCTGCGTTAACAGTGACCCTCACGTTGTCAACATGTTGGGTGACAGTCATTACTGGTTGGTCACACTTTTGGACCCCCGCTACAAGGAGAACTTTCTCTCTCTTATTCCTGAGGTGGAGAGGTATACAAAAATGGGGCAGTACCAGAAGGCCCTTGCTGCAGAACTGTTAAAAAAATTCCCATCTGAACACACTAGCGGCAGAGGTCACTGTTCGTTGCCCAACCAAGGCGTACATGCGAGAGAGATGCAACTCCAATCCAGCAGAGGCAGGGGAACACTGTCAACGTTCTGGGACATTTTTCTCAGACCCTCCCTTCCGACAGACCCTGAGGCGCGGGGTACTCTCACAAGGAGTGGAAAGTTTCAAAAGATGGTGAGGGAGTACCTTGCCGACCGTACCAGCGTCCTCCGTGATTCCTCTCTGCCTTTTAATTATTCGGTATCCAAGCTGGACACTTGGAATGAACTCGCTCTGTATGCCTTGGAGGTCCTGGCCTGCCCTGCCGCTAGCGTGTTATCGGAGCGTGTTTTTAGTGCCGCTGGGGGAATTATAACTGAGAAGCGCACTCGCCTGTCAACTGACAATGCTGACAAGCTGACCCTGATCAAAATGAACAAGGGCTGGATTGGGCCAGACTTCTCATCACCACCAAATGACAGCAGAGTAATATAAAGTCAAATCCACTGTGTTATTTTGGGAGGTGTATTCACATGCACCGCTTCACACCCACACATGGGTATATGCTTCCTCATTTTGGATGGTTTATGTTCTTCTCCTTATCCTCAGCCTTCACCACCACTATACCAACAAGATGACCGTGGTCTGTTTTGCCATTATTGAAAGTTCCTCAGACCTTATTTTTGTCAGCTTTTGCTTGGAAGGCATAAGCAAAGACTGTGGGAGACCCACTCCCGAATAATGGGAATAATATTTTTATGGTGCTGTACTGTATGGCTCTTTTAAGGGGTATTAAAACCGTTTTGTTAAGCTACTGCGACCTCCACCACTTTTCCAAGGGGCATTAAAACCATCTTGTTAAGCTACTGCGACCTCCACGTCTCTTCCAAGGGGCATTAAAAGTGTCTTGTTAAACCACTCTGAACTCCACCGCTCTTCCAATGGGTATTGAAATGTTGTTTTTAATTAACTCTAACCTCCACGACTCTTCGATCGGGCATTGCATTTCCTCCTAATTTTTGGCATCTTTTGCTTGGAAGGCATAAGCAAAGACTATGGAAGACCCACTCCCCAATAATGGGAATAATGTTTGTAAGATGCTGTACTGCATGGCTCTTGTAAGGGGCATTGCAAGTTCCTCCGTCCTAATTTTTGGCAGCTTTTGCTTGTAAGGCATAAGCAAAGACTGTGGGAGACCCACTCCCCAATAATGGGAATAATGTTTTTAAGATGCTGTACTGTATGGCTCTTGTAAGGGGCATTAAAACGTCTTGTTAAGCTACTGCGACCTCCACCACTTTTCCAAGGGGCAATTAAACCGCCTTCTTAAGCTACTGCGACCTCCACGTCTCTTCCGAGGGGCATTAAAACTGACTTGTTAAGCTACTGCAACCTCCACGTCTCTTCAGAGGGGCATTAAAACCGTCTTGTTAAGCTACTGCGACCTCCACCACTATTCCAAGGGGCATTAAAACCGTCTTGTTAAGTTACTGCGACGTCCACGTCTCTTCCGGGGGGGCATTAAAACCGTCTCGTTAAACCGCTCTGAACTCCACAGCTCATCCAAGGGGCATTGAAATGTTGTTTTTAATTACCTCTAACCTCCACGATTCTTCCAACGTGCATTGCATTTCCTCCTAATTTTAGTTAGCTTTTGCTTTTCAATGCATAGGTGAAAACTAAGGGAGACCCACTCCCCAATAATAGGTAGAAGGTTTTTAGTACGCTGTAATCCACGTCTGTTTCAAGGGGCATTGCAGTTCCTCATAATTTTTGGAAAGCCTTCCATTCACTGCTTAGGCCAACAGTGTACAGGAGACCCAGTTGCTATAAATGGAAAAAACGGTTTAGTTAAGGCCCCCTGACCTCCATGTCACTTCCAAGGGGCATTGGAGTGCCTCAAAATTTTTGGTAGGCAATGGGCATTGCACTCACTGCATGCCCTATAACTGTGTAGCCGAACAATTCCTTTTGGTACAGAAACATATCCTACAAGACATGTGTGGTTGACTGGCCTGATATTGATGTGAATGGTCCCTGTTCCTCCTGCGCTTTCTCCTTTGCCACCACCTCAACCATCATTTATCATCTGAAGCTTTGTTTTAACGGGAGTCATAAAACTGGGATAGTAGCAGGAAAACAACCAGAAATCCTCGGAGGAGGTAAGATATGCGCCAAAACGCTGACCACATCAGGCCTAGCCGCTACTACATACATGCGCTTGCATTCCAAGAAAACAAAGCAGATGCTAACTTCTATCATCATCATCCTGCTCCTCACCTTGGAACTCTCAACTCCACTGATGGAGAAGCCAGGTTTTTTCTTTGTAGTTCAGTGTGCTTTAGTGCATTTAAGGGTGTGGCCGCCCTTTGTCTGAGCTGAAAGGTTCATTCTGCCTCAGGTCTATGCTTCTACAAGGGGATCAGTCTCTCTGCCCTTGTCCATATGTATGTCACTTGACAAATGGTAAGGTTTTAATATTAGAGTTAGGACTGTCCCATAACGGTTGCCTTGAAGTGGCGGGATAGCATTTACATCATTTTGATCAAAATTATGTTAACTAAATACCCTTTATTATTTATCATTATTTTTGCACTGTGCAGTTTATCCATTTTCTTCCAGTTATTTGTGTATTTTGCTTGTTTTTTTTTTTGTCTAGTGGCTTTGTTTGAAAATGCATTTACGTTTTGCATGCACATAAATTTACGTTTCAGTTCAGACTTACAGGTTTTTCTTTTTAGTTCAGTGTGCTTTAGTGCATTTAAGGGTGTGGCTGCCCTTTGTCTGAGCTGAAAGGTTCATTCTGCCTCAGGTCTATGCTTCTACTAGGGGATCAGTCTCTCTGCCCTTGTCCATATGTACAGTATGTCACTTGACAAATGGTAAGGTTTTAATATTAGAGTTAGGACTGTCCCATAAGGGTTGCCTTGAAGTGGCGGGATAGCAATTACATTATTTTGATCAAAATTATGTTAACTAAATACCCTTTATTATTTTCTCTAGTGGCCTTGTGTGAACATTAGTGTTGAGCGAGCACTAAAATGCTCGGGTGCTCGAAGCTTGGGCCGAGCTCGCCGTGATACTCGGGTGCTCGACCCGAGCAACGAGCCCAATGTTAGTCTATGGGAGACTCGAGCATTTTTGCAGTGGCACCCCCGGCAGTCTTTTAAAAGCCTAACAAGTGCCCAAAACGATAGTGACAGTGCACAAATGACATGGGGACAGCATGGGGATCGCCCCAGGAAGCATTTCTGACCCCCAGATCACTGCTGTCAACAACGTGGTCAGAGGTATTAAGCCACTTTTACGGGCTCACAATAAATCGTTCAAAAACGAAAGCGAAACTTTTTTGCTGTGAAATATGTTAAGGAACATCCTTTCCAGGGTAAAGACTTGTGTATAAGTTAAAATAAATGACCAAAAACAAAAATACTCCTCCACACCTTCGGCTATGTTCACAAGTAGCATTTTTTATGCGTTTTTGCACTTTTGTATTGCTTTCAACTATGACAAATGCATTCACCGGGAAATGTCATTTTAACATTTTACAACCTTATCTGGCCATGTGCTGTGTGACTCATGCATAAAGTGCTGAAAAGACATGGGAACAGAATGGGGAAGACCCCTGGAAGCATCTCTGACTCCCAGGTCACTGTCTAAAAGTGTGCCCATCATAAGTGATCCTTGCCGCATCAGAAGATGCAGACTTGCAACTATCCCCATGCAAGTCCTAGCCCCAGGGCAGTGTTCATTTGTACCTCCCCCATTCCTTGCAATACAAGCGCAAGTATGCAGCCTGCCACCCACCCACCCCCAGGCTGCAATACCATACTGCTTGCTTGCTTGAACTTGAAACTGGGCATTTTAGGCATGTGGAGGCGGAATCTGGCCACCACATCATGGCTGTGTTGGCGGCCTGGAATCCATACTCAGTCCCCCGCCGCCCGGCGGCCGGGTGTCCATACACCGTCCCCAGCCGCCTGGGGGCAGCCGGGTGTCCATAAACGGTCCCCAGCCGCCCCCATTTCTCCTTGGAACACCCCCCACACACACTTTTCTTAGCCCGGCCTGCTTTAGGCAGCATTGGACGAGCTCACCAGAGAACCAGACTCCTCCGGTGGGCCCTGACTTCTCCATCGGTGGAGTTGAGAGTGCCAATGTGAGGAGCATGATGATGATGATAGAAGTTAGCATCTGCTATGTTTTCTTTTAATGCAAGTGTAAGTGTGCAGCCTGCCACCCACCCCCAGACAGCAATTCCATACTGCTAGCTTGCACTTGAAATGGGGCCTTTTAGTTTGGAGGAGGCCAAAGCTGGCCACTACCTCATGGCTGCTTCGGCAGCGAGGTATCCATACTCAGTCCCCAGCCGCCCCCATTTGTCCTGGTGTGCCTTATACATAAGATTAAGCGCGTATACCAAAGCATTACCTGTGCCCTCCCCAGTGTATTTATATTCCGCTGTAGTGTGTGCATGCCAAACCCCAGTTCATGGTACATGTGAAGATGCCTCCCACCTTGCACCTGTCGTTGCAGACTTGCAACTATCCCCATTCAAGTCCTTGTCCCAGGGCAGTGTTCAATTGTACCTCTCCCATTCCTTGCAATGCAAGTGCAAGTATGCAGCCTGCCACCCACCCACCCCCAGGCTGCAATACCATACTGCTTGCACTTTAAATTGGGCCTTTTAGGCATGTGGAGGCGGAATCTGGCCACCACGCCATGGCTGTGTCGGCGGCCTGGTATCCATACTGAGTCCCCAGCCGCCTGGGTGTCCCCGCTTGCTCCCCAGCCTCCAGGGGGTGGCTGGGTGTCCATACTCGGTCCCCAGCCACCCCTCTTTGTCCCGGTAACCTTTCCCACACTTTTCTTAGCCTGGCCTGCTTTAGGGCAGCATTGGCCGAGCCCACCGGACTATCAGACTCCTCTGGTGGGCCCAGGCTTCTCCATCAGGGGAGTTGAGAGTGCCAAGGTGAGGAGCATGATGAGGATGATAGAAGTTAGCATCTGCTTTGTTTTGTTGTAATGCAAGCGCATGTATGTAGTAGCGGCTAGGCCTGAGGTGGTCAGCGTTTTGGCGTATATCCTACCTCCTCCGAGAATTGCTGGATGTTTTCCTGCTACTAACCAAGTTCTATGACTCCCGTTAAAACAAAGTTTCAGATGATAAATGATGGATGAGGCAGTGGCAAAGGAGAAAGAGCAAGAGGAACAGGGACCATTCACATCAATATCAGGCCAGTCAACCAGATATGTCTTGTAGGATATGTTTCTGTAACAAAAGGAGCGGTTCGGCTACGCAGTTATAGGGCATACAGTGAGTGCAATGCCTACCAAAAATTTCGAGGCACTCCAATGCACCTTGGAAATGACATGGAGGTCAGAGGGCGTTAACTAAACCTTTTTTTCCATTTATGGCAACTGGGTCTCCTGTGCACTGTTAGCCTAAGCAGTGAATGGAAGGCTTTCCAAAAATTATGAGGAACTGCAATGCCCCTTACAAGAGCCATGTGTGGCACCCGAGGGGTCTGGTCACCACAGTAATAGAGATATTACGTCGGAGAGCAAGTGGGAGGTTCCTGGTCAGGATCCCTTAAACATGCAACATCCTCCTGCCCCAGTCCTGGGAGGGGACAATTCTGCCATTATAAACTGGATCTGGGGCGGGGTTGAGTGAGTCAGAGAACAGAGAACAGTCAGTCAGAGTGAGAGCAAGGGAAAGTAACAGCAAGGAGCTCTGTAGGAGCTAGGAGCTAAAGACCAGGGGCTGGAAGCTGAGCAGAGCTCGCCCTGGCAGAAGACAATAGGAACCAGACACAGGAGTCCGAGGCTGTGAGGACTTATATATCCAGCAGCAGAAACCAGCCGGCAGGGGATTTCAGGTCCTCTGGCCATAGAAGCCTGGAGGCTCAGACACAAGCAAGGGACCAGCACCGCCGTCGTGGAGCAGAGGCTAACAGAAGGCCCCAAGTCACCAGCCATACAGGTGAGCACTACACGGTACACTCAGGGACGTTGGCTACTTCTACCCTCTTACAGCAAGGTAGCCAAGAAGAGTGCAGACAGACGGGGAGGCCTACAACTCCACCTGGCCAGGGGAACTCCTGCTTGCTCACAGACTGACCAGGCCTCTTATGCTAGCCAGTACTCCCGGGAGGGTCTAGTACTCCCGGGAGGGTCTACCTTATAATCATCAGTAAAGACCCTGAACTGCACTGCAAAGACTCTGAGTCGTTCCTGCTGCGCTCGTGCACCATCACCCCCATCATCCACACTCACTGCCCTGAGGCTATACTCCTCCCGTGGGGAGTTATCCCATTCTCTGCTGCGCACACAACACCAGCCTCAGCGGTCTGCCTCGCAGCGGTGGTACTCCCTGACCGCAATCCACGGATGGCGCAGTCAGACAATTAACCTCAAAACCTAAGAAAGACTGCAACTGGTTTGACGAGCCTGAGCCACGGGACCGGGTCACCGCCACGGAGACTACAGACCCCAGAGACCCGGCACCGGGTATCCCACACACGTGTACACACGGACCAGGGGGCGCGTCACATGCAGTACAGCATATTACAAACATAAGTCCCATTATTGGGGAGTGGGTCTCCCATAGTATTTGCTTATGCCTTGCAAGCAAAAGCTGCCAAAAATTAGGACGGAGCAACTTGCAATGCCCCTTACAAGAGGCATGCAGTACAGCATATTACAAACATAAGTCCCATTATTGGGGAGTGGGTCTCCCATAGTATTTGCTTATGCCTTGCAAGCAAAAGCTGCCAAAAATTAGGAAGGAGCAACTTGCAATGCCCCTTACAAGAGCCATGCAGTACAGCATATTACAAACATAAGTCCCATTATTGGGGAGTGGGTCTCCCATAGTATTTGCTTATGCCTTGCAAGCAAAAGCTGCCAAAAATTAGGACGGAGCAACTTGCAATGCCCCTTAAAAGAGCCATGCAGTACAGCATATTACAAACATAAGTCCCATTATTGGGGAGTGGGTGTCCCATAGTATTTGCTTATGCCTTGCAAGCAAAAGCTGCCAAAAATTAGGACGGAGCAACTTGCAATGCCCCTTACAACAGCCATGCAGTACAGCATATTACAAACATTAGTCCCATTATTGGGGAGTGGGTGTCCCATAGTATTTGCTTATGCCTTGCAAACAAAAGCTGCCAAAAATTAGGATGGAGCAGCTTGCAATGCCCCTTACAAGAGCCATGCAGTACAGCATATTACAAACATAAGTCCCATTATTGGGGAGTGGGTGTCCCATAGTATTTGCTTATGCCTTGCAAGCAAAAGCTGCCAAAAATAAGGACGAAGGAACTTGCAATGCTGGCACCCTGGTGGTATAGTGGTGGTGGAGGCTGAGGATAAGGAGAAGAAGATAAAACAGCCGAAACGAGGAAGCGTATACCCATGTGTGGGTGTGAAGCGGTGCATGTGAATACACCTCCCGAAATAACACAGTGGATTTGTCTTTATGTTACTCTGCTGTCATTTGGTGGTGATGGGAAGCCTGGCCCAATCCAGCCCTTGTTCATTTTGATAAGGGTCAGCTTGTCAGCATTGTCAGTTGACAGGCGAGTGCGCTTATCAGTTGTAATTCCCCCAGCGGCACTAAAAACACGCTCCGATAACACGCTAGTGGCAGGGCAGGCCAGGACCTCCAAGGCGTACAGAGCGTGTTCATTCCAAGTGTCCAGCTTGGATACCCAATAATTAAAAGGCAGAGAGGAATCACGGAGGACACTGGTACGGTGGGCAAGGTACTCCCTCACCATCTTTTGAAACTTTCCACTCCTTGTGAGAGTACCCCGCGCCTCAGGGCCTGTAAGCTGGGCGGGTCTCAGAAAACTGTCCCAGAACGTTGACAGTGTTCCCCTGCCTCTGCTGGATTGGAGTTGCATCTCTCTCGCCTGTACGCCTTGGTTGGGCAACGTACTGTGACCTCTGCCGCTAGCGTGTTCAGATGGGAATTTTTTTAGCAGTTCTGCAGCAAGGGCCTTCTGGTACTGCCCCATTTTTGTAGACCTCTCCACCTCAGGAATAAGAGAGAGAAAGTTATCCTTGTAGCGGGGGTCTAGAAGTGTCACCAACCAGTAATGACTGTCACCCAACATTTTGACAACGCGAGGATCACGGTTAAGGCAGCGTAACATAAAGTCAGCCATGCGTGCCAGACTGGTAACGGGCAAGATTTCCGTGTCCTCACCAAGATGACGACTGACCAGGCTCTCCTCCTCCTCCTCTTACTCCTCCCCCCTGTCCTCTGGCCACCCACGCTGAACCGACAGTATGACACTTGTAAAGGTACTACCATCTACAACGCATGATAGCAGCTCCTGTTCTTCCTCATCCTCCTCCTCCTCCTCCTCTCCCTCATTGTCCCCCAATGCACGTTGGGATGAGATGAGGCTGGGCCTTGTGTAATCGCCTGCTACGTCTTCTTGATCCATCTCATCATACTCTGGCTGCAATGCCTCCTCTTTATTTCTCTGCAGAGAGCATTGCAAAAGACAGACAAGTGGGATGCTGACACTAATGATGGCGTCATCACCACTAACCATCTTGGTGGCCTCCTCAAAGATTGTCAGGATGGTACATATGTCAGACATCCAGGTCCACTCCTGAGGTCTTATGTGTGGAGTCTGACCTGAACATCGACGGCCTTGTTGCAGCTGGTACTCCACAACTGCTTTCTTCTGCTCACAAATCCTTTGCAACATGTGGAGGGTAGAGTTCGAATGTGTGGGGACATCACACACCAGTCGGTGTGACGGAAGCTGCAAACGCTGCTGCAACACAGCAAGGGCGGCGGAAGCTGTAGCCGACTTGCGAAAATTAGCTGACAGGCGGCGTACTTTCACGAGCAGATCTGGCAACTCGGGGTATGATTTAAGAAACCGCTGAACCATGAGGTTAAGCACATGAGCCAGGCATGGTACGTGTGTGATCTCACCTTGCCTCAGAGCCGCCACCAGGTTACGGCCATTGTCACACACGACCATGCGGGGATATAGGTTCAGCAGTCTCAGCCACAGATCTGCCTGCTCTTTCACAGCTGTCCACAACTCACAAGCAGTGTGAGGTTTATCACCTAAGCTTATGAGTTTCAGCCCAGCCTGTTGCCGCTTGGCGGAGGCAGTACTGCAATGCTTCCAGCTTGTAACTGATGTGGTGATATCTGAGATGGAGGCTGAATATGAGGAGGAGGAGGAGGAGGATGCGCAGGAGCTGTACACTGTGGGGGCAACTCTGACTGACATAGGGCCCGCAATCCTCGGTGTGGGGAGGATGTACTCCGTCCCAAGGTCCGACTGGGTCCCAGCTTCCACTGTATTTACCCAGTGTGCCGTCAGAGAGATGTACCGTCCCTGGCCACAAGCACTTGTCCACATGTCCATTGTCAGGTGGACTCTCCCAGTAACTGCGTTGTTGAGGGCACGGCAGATGCTTTGGGACACGTGCTTGTGTAGTGCGGGGATGGCACACCGGGCAAAATAGTGTCGTCTAGGGACCAAGTACCGAGGGACGGCCACCGCCATAAGATTGCGGAAGGATTCCGTCTCCACCAGCCTTTAAGGAAGCATTTCCAACGCAAGCAGTCGTGAAATGTGCGAATTTAGTACTGTGGCCTGTGGGGCGTTAGCTGCGAATTTCCGCTTTCGTTCAAAGGTCTGGGATATGGACAATTGAACGCTGCGGTGGGACGTGGACGTGGACGTTGATGCTGTTTCTTGAGAAACTGCCATAACAAGTGAAGACTGAGAGGAGGGGTCATCTTTACATGCAGTATGGACAGGGGATTGCCTTGCACACACAACAGGGGGTTCTATTGCCCGCACAACAGTGGAAGAAGCAGTGGTGACACCCGCTGACACTGGTCGTGGACCCTGGGTTTCGCCCCACAAAGTAGGGTGCTTTGCTGCCATGTGCCTGATCATGCTGGTTGCGGTCCGGCTGGTAGTTTTGTCACCCCTGCTGATGCTGCCTGTATTGCCGGCGTCCCTGCCCTCTGCTAGGCAGGGACGCTGTTCCCCTCACCGCTCTGCTCCGTGCCCAGCATCCCTCTCCCGCTCTGCTGGCAGCGCGCGCTCCTTCCCGGCCACTGTGCTTAGGGCGCGCGCGCGCGCCCTCCCTCCCTCTTAAAGGGGCCGCGCGCGCCGTCCTAAGGAGTCCCCGGCCAATGGCCGGAGGACTTTACCATATATAAGGCACCTCCTCCAAAATGGAGGTGCCCGAGCAATGTTGTTGCACCGTTCTACTCTGCTTCAGCCCTCAGGTCCCGTTGCCAGTTACCTGCCAGTTACCTGCCAGATACCTGCCAGCTTGCTGTCCTAATCCTGCCTGATTTCCTGTTACCTGCCTGCCTGCCTGAGGTCCGACGGTCTGCCTTACAACTCCGGTCAGTCTGTCTAAGGACCAACTTGCCCGCTCACCTGGGAGCGCACATCAGCTACCTGCCTGCTTGCCTGAGGTCCGACGGTCTGCCTTACAACTCCGGTCAGTCTGTCTATGGACCAGCTTGCCCGCTCACCTGGGAGCGCTTCTCCGCTACCTGCCTGCTTGCCTGCCCGGAGGCTCCGCTGTCACGTGCTGTGACCACCAGCTATTCCAGACTCTTGCCCGCTCACCTGGGAGCGCTTCTCCGCTACCTGCCTGCTTGCCTACCTGGAGGCTCCGCCGTCACGTGCTGTGACCACCTGCTATTCCAGAGACTCTCGCTTGCTCACCTGGGAGCACACATCCTCCATCTGCCTTGCTAGCCTACCTGGAGGTTCAGCCATCACAGGTCGTACCTACCCCTTACCTAGAGACTGCCCCGGTCACTTGCCGTGACCTCCAGCCCGTTCTTCCAGAGACTGCCCCGGTCACTTGCCGTGACCTCCAGCCCGTTCTTCCAGAGACTGCCCTGATCACTTGCCGTGACCTCCTGCCCGTACACCCAGAGACTGTCCCGGTCACCTGCTGTGACTGCCTGCCTGGTCGCCACCCGCTCCCTTACAAGGACCGCTCCCTTGTATAGTAGCCCAGAGGTTCCGCCTCCCAGACCCGTTACAGTTTGCTCGGGCCATGGAACCCGGTGGCACCCAAGCTCCCTCGCTCTCGGACCTGTGTCATGAACTGTCCCGTCAAAGGTCCCAACAGGAGTCCATCCTGGGTCACCTGCGGAATGTCAATACTCGCCTGGACACTCTGACTGTTCCACCAACAACCTCCGCCAGTGCCATGTCTCGCAATCCAGCAGCTCCGCTGTCCACTAACACCATGATATCCTACCCCGGACCTCGGCTTTCTGCACCTCCTCGCTTCGGAGGCGACTCAGCCCAGGCTCGGGGCTTCATAAATCAGTGCACCCTGCACTTTGAACTATTGTCCCACCAGTTTAACTCCGACCGAGCCAAAATTGCATTCATCATGTCCCATCTCACCGGGGAGGCCCTGGCCTGGCTAAATCCTCTATGGGAGAGAGGAGACCCCCTGGTGTCCAACTTGCCTGCTTTTCTCACGGCTTTCCGGAAAGTCTTCGACGAACCCGGACGGAAGACCTCATCCGCATCATCGTTGCTACGCCTCCGTCAGGAAAGTCTCACCGTGGGCCAATATGCCATACGGTTCCGTACCCTTGCCTCGGAGCTGGCCTGGGATAACGAAGCTCTGGTTTCCGTCTTCTGGGAGGGTCTGTCCGGCCGTATTAAAGATGAACTTGCCGGTCGGGACATTCCTACCACTCTCGATGACTTAATAACTCTTGCCACCCAGATTGACCTACGGTTCCAGGAGCGTGCCAAAGAGGTCACCCGTGAGAGGAGGTTACCACGTCTAGCTCCTACTTTTCAGAAACCCGTCACTCCTTCTGTCTCTAACCAGGTACACCCTCCTGAGCCTATGCAGGTCGACCAGACCAAGATGGTCAAGACCCGTCAGGACTTACGCCGTGCCGAGGGGACCTGCTTCTACTGTGGCAGTAAGGAGTACCGGATCCGTGCCTGCCCGGAGAGGTCGGGAAACGCCTGTGTCTAGGTTCGCTCAGAGAGGTCCACCTAGACAAGAATAAATCCTCTCCATCCCTGCTGTTGTCAGTTTCAATCGTCTACGGGGAGAACCGTTATTTCGAACTAGCCCAACTGGACTCTGGAGCAGCCGGGAATCTTATTTCACAGTCCCTGGTAGAGAAATACCGCATCCCCACCAAACCTCTGGCTGTACCCTTGTCTGTTGCTGCCGTGGATGGGGGGCTCTTACCACGCCCCATCCAACTCATCACCGAATCCATTACTCTGCAGGTGGGAATGCTGCATTCTGAAAGTATCTCCTTCCATGTTCTGCCTGGACTCTCTCACGCCCTCTTGCTAGGCCTACCTTGGCTCCAGAAACATGCACCCGTTCTTGACTGGCAGACCGGAGAAGTCCTTCGCTGGGGACAGGGCTGCCATAAGACCTGTCTGGTTCCCGTTCATCCCGTCCGTCCTTCTCCTACCCCAGCTAATCTCCCTGGACTTCCGATTCCTTATTGGTCTTATGCTGATGTCTTTAATAAAAAGGAGGCAGAGACACTACCCCCTCATAGACCATACGACTGCCCTATCGACCTGTTACCTGGTACTTCTCCTCCCCGTGGGCGTATTTATCCATTATCCGCTGCTGAGACCCAGTCGATGTCCGAATATATTGAGGAGAATCTGGCCAGGGGATTCATCCGGAAATCTACCTCCCCGGCGGGAGCAGGCTTCTTTTTCGTCAAAAAGAGGGACGGCTCTCTCCGTCCCTGTATAGACTATAGAGGCCTTAACCAGATCACGGTGAAGAATAAGTACCCCCTTCCGCTCATTCCGGAGTTATTTGATCGTCTGAGGGGGGCTAGAATCTTCACCAAACTGGACCTCCATGGGGCGTACAACCTGGTTCGTATCCGTCAGGGGGATGAATGGAAGACGGCATTCAACACCCGGGACGGCCACTATGAATATCTGGTAATGCCCTTTGGCCTCTGTAACGCTCCTGCCGTCTTTCAAGAGTTGGTCAATGACATCTTCCGGGACCTTCTCTACTCCTGCGTAGTGGTGTACCTGGACGACATCTTGGTCTTCTCTCCGGATCTCCAGACTCACCGGAGGGATGTTCGTCAGGTCCTGCTCAGGCTCAGGCAGAACCATCTCTACGCTAAATATGAGAAGTGCCTCTTTGAGCAGACCTCGCTTCCGTTTCTGGGCTACATTATCTCTCAGACCGGCCTACAAATGGATCCTGAGAAACTGTCTGCCATCGAGAAATGGCCCCGACCAGAGGGGTTGAAGGCTATTCAACGGTTCCTGGGCTTCGCCAACTATTACCGCCTCTTCATCCCGCACTTCTCTTCCCGGACTGCCCCAATTTCCGCGCTCACCCGTAAGGGTACTAATCCCAAAGAGTGGCCGCCCGAAGCAGAGGAGGCCTTTCTTTCCCTAAAACAGGCCTTCTCTTCCGCCCCGGTGCTGCATCGCCCGGACGGCAACAAGCAGTTCTTCCTGGAAGTTGACGCCTCCTCCTCTGGAGCCGGAGCGGTACTTACTCAAAAATCCCCTTCCGGGAGAATGGTAACTTGTGGCTTCTTCTCCAAACTCTTCTCCTCTTCTGAGCGCAACTATTCCATAGGAGACCGAGAGTTATTGGCCATCAAGCTGGCGTTGGAGGAGTGGCGTTACCTACTCGAGGGGGCTCTTCATCCGGTAATAATTTACACTGACCACAAGAACTTGGCTTACCTCCAGCATGCCCAGAGACTTAACCCGCGCCAAGCCCGGTGGTCCTTGTTTTTTGCTCGCTTTGATTTTGTTCTTCATTTTCGCCCGGCTGACAAAAACGTCAAAGCAGACGCCTTGTCCCGATCCTTTCTGGTGTCCGATCTCGAGGAAGAACCTAAACATATCATCGATCCCGCCAGAGTAATGCAGGTGGCTCCCGTGAGTCTAAATCGTCTCCCTCCCGGTAAGACGTTTGTTTCAGTACCTGATCGGGAGAAGATCCTACACTGGGGCCATTCGTCTAAACTAGCTGGCCACGCCGGTCAGAAAAAGACCCTCCAGCTTATTGCCCGGCACTATTGGTCGCCTACCCTGCACAAGGACATAATAGACTTTGTTTCTGCCTGTGTGTCCTGCGCCCGCAACAAAGTCCCGAGACATCTGCCAGCCGGACGCCTCCTTCCGCTTCCTATACCTGCTGCCCCCTGGCAGCATATAGCAATGGACTTTATAACTGATCTCCCCGTCTCTGCCGGTTGTACGGTCATTTGGGTGGTCGCTGACCGCTTTTCCAAGATGGCTCACTTTATTCCCCTGCCAGGCCTTCCGACTGCACCCGAGCTGGCTAAAGACTTTATCCGCCACATCTTCCGTCTTCATGGCCTGCCCCTCCACATCGTGTCGGATCGTGGGGTACAGTTCACCTCACGTTTCTGGAGAGCCACTTGTAAACTACTAGACGTCACCCTGGACTTCTCTTCCGCTTACCACCCACAGTCCAATGGTCAAGTGGAGCGGATCAATCAGAACCTGACCAGTTACCTCCGGCACTTCGTTAATGCCCACCATTCTGACTGGGTGGATCTCCTACCATGGGCCGAGTTCTCTTATAATAATCATGAGAGCGAATCCTCCTCCAAATCCCCGTTTTTTGTAGTCTTTGGTCAGCATCCTCGGATTCCTTTTCCTGTCTCCACCTCTGTGGACAACCCGGCTGCGGAATCTCTCGTTAGCAAATTTTCCTCCATATGGGAGAGTACCCGGTGCGCACTCCTTCTGTCATCCGAGCGTATGAAAAGACACGTTTACAAAAAACGCCTGGATCCTCCACAATTTCGTCCAGGAGATAAAGTCTGGCTCTCATCTAAATATGTTCGACTCAAGATACCTTCTTACAAGTTAGGGCCTCGGTTCATCGGTCCTCTGGAGGTCATCAGTCAGATCAACCCGGTGGCCTATAAATTGAAACTCCAGGCCAACTTACGGATCCCTAACTCCTTCCATGTATCTCTCCTCAAACCCGTGGTGCTTAACTCTTTTTCCAAGTCTACAGGTACGCCTCCTGCTCCGGTTTCTGCTGAGGACGAGTTTGAGGTAGAGAACATTCTTGCCACCAAAAGGGTAAGAGGAAAGACCTTTTTTCTGGTAGATTGGAAGGGGTTTGGTCCTGAGGAGAGAACGTGGGAGCCCCGGGAGAACATCCATGCCCCTCTCATCCTAGCTAAATTTCTATCTGGCCTAAAAAAGGGGGGGCCTAAAGGGGGGGGTACTGTAGTGCCGGCGTCCCTGCCCTCTGCTAGGCAGGGACGCTGTTCCCCTCACCGCTCTGCTCCGTGCCCGGCATCCCTCTCCCGCTCTGCTGGCAGCGCGCGCTCCTTCCCGGCCACTGTGCTTAGGGCGCGCGCGCGCGCCCTCCCTCCCTCTTAAAGGGGCCGCGCGCGCCGTCCTAAGGAGTCCCCGGCCAATGGCCGGAGGACTTTACCATATATAAGGCACCTCCTCCAAAATGGAGGTGCCCGAGCAATGTTGTTGCACCGTTCTACTCTGCTTGAGCCCTCAGGTCCCGTTGCCAGTTACCTGCCAGTTACCTGCCAGATTCCTGCCAGCTTGCTGTCCTAATCCTGCCTGATTTCCTGTTACCTGCCTGCCTGCCTGAGGTCCGACGGTCTGCCTTACAACTCCGGTCAATCTGTCTAAGGACCAACTTGCCCGCTCACCTGGGAGCGCACATCAGCTACCTGCCTGCTTGCCTGAGGTCCGACGGTCTGCCTTACAACTCCGGTCAGTCTGTCTATGGACCAGCTTGCCCGCTCACCTGGGAGCGCTTCTCCGCTACCTGCCTGCTTGCCTGCCCGGAGGCTCCGCTGTCACGTGCTGTGACCACCAGCTATTCCAGACACTTGCCCGCTCACCTGGGAGCGCTTCTCCGCTACCTGCCTGCTTGCCTACCTGGAGGCTCCGCCGTCACATGCTGTGACCACCTGCTATTCCAGAGACTCTCGCTTGCTCACCTGGGAGCACACATCCTCCATCTGCCTTGCTAGCCTACCTGGAGGTTCAGCCATCACAGGTCGTACCTACCCCTTACCTAGAGACTGCCCCGGTCACTTGCCGTGACCTCCAGCCCGTTCTTCCAGAGACTGCCCCGGTCACTTGCCGTGACCTCCAGCCCGTTCTTCCAGAGACTGCCCTGATCACTTGCCGTGACCTCCTGCCCGTACACCCAGAGACTGTCCCGGTCACCTGCTGTGACTGCCTGCCTGGTCGCCACCCGCTCCCTTACAAGGACCGCTCCCTTGTATAGTAGCCCAGAGGTTCCGCCTCCCAGACCCGTTACACTGCCTTGGCAGGTGGAACATATGGCTTTTTTGGGGTTATCAGCAGAGTCTTTAATAAAATTCCAGACTCTTGAAGACCTACCGCTTGTACTGGCAACGTCCCTCGTGTTGGTGTTACGGGGAACGGTTGCCTGCCTTCTGTCTGCGGCCACCACACTGCTTCTTCCTGCCTGTTGGGGTACTCTGCCTCCCTCCCCCTGTGTGCTGCTGGCCTCACTCTGCATGTCCTCCTTCCACATTGGGTCAGTTACTAGATCATCCACCAGGATCCTCCTCCTCCTCACTTCCTGGAAATTGTGTCTCGTCATCGTCCACCTCTTGTGACAGATTGCCAACGTCGACTTCCTGTGGCCGTAGCTGTTCAAATATTTGGGCATCGCAACATGGGATCTCCTCTTCCACCACTTCAAGCGTATCAGGCGAGGGGCCCAAATATGGAACTGGACCAGTGAACAGCTCTTCAGAGTGTCCAAGTGTGGGATCACTTGCTGTCTGACAACACTCGGCATGGTTGGAGGAAGGAGCATCAGGGTGAGGAGGAGTATGCGGTCAAGACTCACGGCTACTAAGAGTTGACCGTGTGGAAGACAGACCAAAGGTGGTGGTGCCCAGGTAACTGGAAGTATTATCTGCTATCCAATTAATAACCTGTTCACACTGATCAGTTCTCAATACTGGTGTTGTTCTGTGCTTCCCTAGTAATTCGGTCAAGAAGTGGGAGCGAGAAGATGTGGCTGTTGGTTGTGGCACATTTTCACCTTGGCCATGGCCCCATCCTCTGCACGAACCATCACCAGAACGTCCACTTCTACGTCCCTTGCCACGCGCCTTGCCCATTGTAAATGAAGTAAAATAGCTTACACTTGCACTATCAATGGAAAAAGGGTAATAAAGAGTAGATTAGAACCGTGGAAAAGGAAAACCACAGTTATTGTTTACTGGGGTATACCACACTTTTTTAAATTGAGATATTTGCGACTGAACAGTGAGCGACACACTCAAACTGCTTTTTTTTTTAAATACCAAAGGCCCAAAACTGGATAGTACAGCGATTTGACCCGTGGAACTGCGAAACCACACTGGGATGTCGGGCCTACACAATACTATTTTCAACAGATATATTTTTGTGTCGCAACAGTCAGGAGACACTACTGTTTTTCTTTATGGAAAATATACCAAAACCTGAATAATAGAGATTTTTTACCGTGGGATGGCAAAACCACAGTTATTGTTTACTGGGGTATACCACACTTTTTTAAATAGAGATATTTGCGGCTGAACAGTGAGCGACACACTCAAACTGCTTGTTTTTTTAGATACCAAAGGCCCAAAACTGGATAGTACAAAGGTTTGAACCGTGGAAGTGCAAAACAACACTTCTGTTTCTCTAGCCTACACCAGACTATTTTCAACAGTTATGTTTGTGTATGAAAAATCAGAGACACGCTTTTTTTTTTTTTTGGGGGGGGGGGACACGAAAAGGTTAATAAGACGGGTATTTGTACAGTGTGAAGGAGGAAAAAAAAAGGAGGATTTAGATGAAAAAAAAAGGATTTTTCCTGGCCCCCAACACCTGGTGCCAAGTCCAGCAATTTCAGCAACAGGAGCACACAGGACTGTAATGCAGCGTTTGCTTGTATAACCACTGTGTCTCCTATACAGCCTGCCTGTCTTGTATCTGGGATGGGTATTAGTCCTGAAAAGGACTGTTTGTTTGTTCTGGCAGCCTTTACAGACCCTACACTAACTATTTCGCAGTTTATATCTCTCCCTAAATCAGCAGCTCTGTCCCTACACTGTCTTATCCGGAGCGACTGTGTCCAAGATGGCGGCGCCCGGTTTTAAATACTCGAGGTGACGCTGTGCGGCCAGCCAATCACTGTAATGCCCACAACCAACATGGCTGCAGCATTACAGTGACTAGCTGGCAATCCCTGCATGTTCATTGGCTCTGTAAAGAGCACCAAACATCCAGTGCGGAGACCCGAGCTCCCGCCCGAGTAACCCGGAAATGCTCGGTGCTCGCCGAACATCCCGAGTAGCGAAATGCTCGGGCGAGTACCGAGCAGTGTCGAGCATGTTAGCTGAACACTAGTGAACATGCAATTAAATTTTGCATGCACATCAATTTACGTTTCAGTTCAGACTTCCAGGTTATTTCTTTGTAGTTCAGTGTGCTTTAGTGCATTTAAGGGTGTGGCCGCCCTTTGTCTGAGCTGAAAGGTTCATTCTGCCTCAGGTCTATGCTTCTACTAGGGGATAAATCTCTCTGCCCTTGTCCATATGTATGTCACTTGACAAATGGTAAGGTTTTAATATTAGAGTTAGGACTGTCCCATAAGGGTTGCCTTGACATTGCGGGATAGCTTTTACATTATTTTGATCCAAATTATGTTAACTAAATACCCTTTATTATTTATCATTATTTTTGCACTGTGGGATTTATCCATTTACTTCCAGTTATTTGGGTATTTTGCTTGTTTTTTTTTTTTTTGTCTAGTGGCCTTGAGTGAACATGCATTTACATTTTGAATGCACATCAATTTACGTTTCAGTTCAGACTTCCAGGTTTTTTCATTTTAGTTCAGTGTGCTTTAGTGCATTTAAGGGTGTGGCCTCCCTTTGTCTGAGCTGAAAGGTTCATTCTGCCTCAGGTCTATGCATCTACTAGGGGATCAGTCTCTCTGCCCTTGTCCATATGTACAGTACAGACCAAAAGTTTGGACACACCTTCTCATTTAAAGATTTCTCTGTATTTTCATGATTTGAAAATTGTACATTCACTCTGAAGGCATCAAAACTATAAATTAACACATGTGGAATTATATACTTAACAAAAAATGTGTGAAACAACTGAAAATATGTCTTATATTCTAGGTTCTTCAAAGTAGCCACCTTTTGCTTTGATGACTGCTTTGCACACTCTTGGCATTCTCTTGATGAGCTTCAAGAGGTAGTCACCGGGAATGGTTTTCACAGGTGTGCCCTGTCAGGTTTAATAAGTGGGATTTCTTGCCTTATAAATGGGGTTGGGACCATCAGTTGTGTTGTGCAGAAGTCTGGTGGATACACAGCTGATAGTCCTACTGAATAAACTGTTAGAATTTGTATTATGGCAAGAAAAAAGCAGCTAAGTAAAGAAAAACGAGTGGCCATCATTACTTTAAGAAATGAAGGTCAGTCGGTGCAAAAAATTGGGAAAACTTTGAAAGTGTCGCCAAGTGCAGTTGCAAAAACAATCAAACAATACAAAGAAACTGGCTCACATGAGGACCGCCCCAGGAAAGGAAAACCAAGAGTCACCTATGCTTCTGAGGATAAGTTTATCCGAGTCCCCAGCCTCAGAAATTTCAGGTTAACAGCAGCTCAGACTAGAGACCAGGTCAATGCCACACAGAGTTCTAGCAGCAGACACATCTCAACAACAACTGTTAAGAGGAGACTTTGTGCAGCAGGCCTTCATGGTAAAATAGCTGCTAGGAAACCACTGCTAAGGACAGGCAACAAGCAGAAGAGACAAGTTTGGGCTAACGAACACAAAGAATGGACATTAGACCAGTGGAAATCTGTGCTTTGGTCTGATGAGTCCAAATTTGAGATCTTTGGTTCCAACCACCGTGTCTTTGTGCGATGCAGAAAAGGTGAACGGATGGACTCTACATGCCTGGTTCCCACCGTGAAGCATGGAGGAGGAGGTGTGATGGTGTGGGGGTGCTTTGCTGGTGACACTGTTGGGGATTTATTCAAAATTGAAGGCATACTGAACCAGCATAGCTACCACAGCATCTTGCAGCGGCATGCTATTCTATCCGGCTGGCCTTTCGTTGGACTATCATTGATTTTTCAACAGGACAATGACCCCAAACACACCTCCAGGCTGTGTAAGGGCTATTTGACCAAGAGGGAGAATGATGGGGTGCTACGCCAGATGACCTGGCCTCCATAGTCACCAGACCTGAACCCAATCGAGATGGTTTGGGGTGAGCTGGACCGCAGAGTGAAGGCAAAATTGCCAACAAGTGCTAAGCATCTCTGGGAACTCCTTCAAGATTGTTGGAAGACCATTTCTGATGACTACCTCTTGAAGCTCATCAAGAGAATGCCAAGAGTGTGCAAAGCAGTCATCAAAGCAAAAGGTGGCTACTATGAAGAACCTAGAATATAAGTCATATTTTCAGTTGTTTGACACTTTTTTGTTAAGTATATAATTCCAAATGTGTCAATTCATAGTTTTGATTCCTTCAGTGTAAATGTACAATTTTCATAGTCATGAAAATACAGAAATATCTTTAAATGAGAAGGTGTGTCCAAACTTTTGGTCTGTACTGTATGTCACTTGACAAATGGTAAGATTTTAATATTAGAGTTAGGACTGTCCCATAAGATTTGCCTTGACGTGGCGGGATAGCTTTTACATTATTTTGATCAAAATTATGTTAGCTAAATACCCTTTATTATTTATCATTATTTTTGCACTGTGCGATTTATCCATTTACTGCCAGTTATTTGGGTATTTTGCTTTTTTTTTTTTTGTCTAGTGGCCTTGTGTGAACATGCATTTCCATTTTGCATGCACATCAATTTACGTTTCAGTTCAGACTTCCAGGCTTTTTCTTTGTGGTTCAGTGTACTCTTGAGCATTTAAGGGTGTGGTCGCCCTTTGTCTGAGCTGAAAGGTTCATTCTGCCTCAGGTCTATGCTTCTACTAGGGGATCAGTCTCTCTGCCCTTGTCCATATGTACTGTATGTCACTTGACAAATGGTAAGGTTTTACTATTAGAGTTAGGACTGTCCCATGACTGTTGCCTTGATGTGGCAGTATAGCTTTTACATTATTTTGATCAAAATTTTGTTAACTAAATACCCTTTATTATTTATCATTTTTGAACTGTGCATTTATCCGTTTACTTCCAGTTATTTGGGTATTTTGCTTGTTTTTTTTCAATCCTTATCAGGTGTATAAACGGTTGTTCAGTAGAATTTTCCATTTGAAACGCATAACTTTTCGTCTGTCATTGAGATGATCTCCCATGTCATGGAGCTACTATTATAATTTAAAGTTTCCAATATAAGCAATTTTTAATTGGATTCGGAGCTGGATAATCGCCTTTTTGCTACTTATCACGTCTGGTCAGGACATACTTTCGGCGCTCCTGCACACATAACCGCAATAAGTGAGCTGGCTTTTTTTTCTATTTCATTATTTCTTTACTACTGTGGCCAGGTATTGGTGAGTATGGCTGTTTTTTTTCCTGTAGTGTTTTAGTTTAGATGTCTTTTTAGTGAATTGTTTTTAATCTTAGTGTAAGGATTCGTGGGTTGCGAGTTTTGTACAAATAATAATTAATACTTTATGTATTTACATCTTTGTAGGATGCACCAAGACCCTGTAGGGTTAATGATGGAATTTGTAGTTTCTGTTCGCATAGGTTACACTTTCATAGTGTTGGACAGCCTGCCTGGTCTAATAGCATGGGCATCACCAAAATGCTGTGAGGCAGCATGGCACAGTACAGGTTTAGAAATATCTGTATAATTGGCACCTTATACAAACCTTATCTGAGTATATTTAGAATACTAATCAACAGAATCTCATCCTTAAGAGTGATAAGTGTGTGTGTTTTTTATCAGCCCTTTACCACGTTGCATCATGGAGTATATTAGGATTCTGACCACAAATTCGTAATTAGGGCAGCTTTTTGGTGACTTGACATGTACAGCACACTTGGATTAATGAGGATTTTAAATAAATAATAATAATATCCAGTTTTTATGAGCATACATTTTTTTTCATGGAGAGAATGGAGTAATGTGTTGTAAGCCACTGACAGAGACATGTCCAAAGTTGGCCACTGTGGGTTATTCTGTACTACCTTATTTTTTTGCACAACTACCTTCTGATTTGTAAAGTGTTTCACACTACTCCTAGCTCAGCTCAAAAGTTCCAAATCCCATTTATAATATCTGCAACCACCACTAGAATACATATAGAATGTCACAGAATACTGTTTGTTATATATTGAATTTATAAAGAAAAAATAGCACATAGGAAGCTCATATAGTGGTAGCCAGAATACTATAGTTTATATTATGGTTATGCAGAGAATTGAGAGCTCGGTACAAGACATGCAAAACCTCAACGACAATAAATATGTATTACGCATCTAACCAACAAAAAAAACTCCATGATGCTAAAACATGTACAACTTATATCAGGAAAACTGAAAACCAAAGATGATTAGATGGGTATAAAATAGAAATGAGCAAAAAGAACCGCTGAAATCTGAAATTTCCTGAAATTAACAGGTGTTAGCAAAATCAAATTTCAACAATTTGCAATTCAATTTGCCAATATTACTCATTATTGAAAATTGCAGCAGCCAGAGAGCGGATTACTGACGTCTGGCGCAGCTGAGTGGACTTCCCCATAATGCCTTGCAGCTCTCACATCAAATGGTCTATACAATAGAAGATAAAGGCAGAGAAAGAAGCAGCTATTTTATGGTTTCAAAGCCTAGGGATAAGAGGTCAGCACAGATGAGGGACAGAAAAAAGCCTACATCTGATTCTGATTGTGGCATACTATTGCAGTGCTGATAAACATTGAAAATAGGAGTGATAGTCTAAGTCAGTTAATAATAATACAAATATTCAATCAATAGGGATTTGCTGGTCTTGCAGAGCCAGTGTGAATGCAAATTCACTGATCTGTTATATAGTACAGTACAGCACCCTAATTTTGTTTTATTCTTTATGCACTGCAAACAAAGAGGGCAGTTTAAAACCCCCCTGTCCTAATTTAGTGTTTGCAGAGTTATATATGTAAACCTTGAATACATGCCTGCAGTCAAGTGAGTGCCTTAGGAGGTTCTAGGCTAATTTTTAACTCCCAGTATGTATTCATTATTAAATTATTATAAC
The DNA here is from genome assembly GCF_046119375.1 of Phyllobates terribilis. Lineage (NCBI taxonomy): Eukaryota > Metazoa > Chordata > Amphibia > Anura > Dendrobatidae > Phyllobates > Phyllobates terribilis. The sequence goes on along the minus strand of NW_027362767.1, from coordinate 343,903,155 downwards.
ATAAAAATACCCTATATATTTCTGGATATAGCTATTTATAACTACTAGTGATGAGTGAGCACTAAAATGCTCAGGTACTCATAGTTCAAGACAAGCAAATTGGAATGCTCGAGTGCTCAGACCGAGTAACGAGCCCAATGTAAGTCTATGGGAAACTCGAGCATTTTTCCCGCGGCTCCCCCCGGCGGTTTGCAGAGGTCCTAAAAATTGGCCAAATCGATGGGAATATTGCTCAAATCTCATGTGAACAGCATGGGGAAGACCCCTGGAAGCATTTCTGACTCCCAGGTCACTGCTGTCAGAGGTATTACGCCACTTTTATGGACTCACAATAAAACATACAAAAACAAAACCAAAATGGATTTTCCTGGGAAATATGTTAAGGAACATCCTTTCCAGGGTAATGACTTGTATATAAGGCAAAATAAATATACAAAAATAAAATTGCTCCTCCACACCTTGGGCTTTGTTCACACGTAGCGTTTTTGATGTGTTTTTGCACTTTTGAATTGCTTTCAACCAAGACAAATGCATCCACCAGGAAATGTCATTTTAACATTTTGTCACCTTATCTAGCTAGCAGTCGGCCCTCACTATTGTTAGAGAGCCACCAGCCAGCAATGCTTTGTTGTTCCCATTATATGGGTCTCCTATACTGTTATTGCGTATGCAGTGACTGCAACAGCTTCCAAAAATTTGGAGGAACTCCAATGCCCCTTGAAAGAGACGTAGAGGTCAGAGGCCCTCATGCAAAAAATGCTCCCATTATTAGCAAGTGTGTCTCCCATATTGTTTGCCTATGCAGTGAAGCAACGGCTGCCAAAAATTTGGATGAAGCCTTGGACAGGCTGAAACGTCTTATGTGAGTTGTGGAATAAATCAACTGATTATCAACACGTGAGTGCCGGGATTTTCTTTTCCTACAAAAATTTGGATGAACTCCAATGCCCTTTGCAAGAGACGTACAGGTCGGAGAGCATCCTGAAAACAATGTTCCTATTATTAGGAAGTGTGTCAACCATACTGTTTGCCTACGCAGTGAAGCAACGGCTGCCAAAAATTTGGAGGAACTCCAATGTCCCTTGCAAGAGTAGTAGAGATCGGATGGCCTCCTGCAAAAAATGTTCCCATTATTAGGAAGTGTGTTTCCCATACTGTTTGCCTATGCAGTGAAGCAACGGCTTCCAAAAATTTGGATAAACTCCAATGTCCCTTGCAAGAGACGTAGATTTGTTGATATGTTGCATATGGTGGTGATATGGTGGTGAAGGATGAGGATGTGGAGAAGGAGGAGGTCAAGAGCAAATAGACAAAATCAGGAAGCGTATACCCATGTCTGCGTGTGAAGACTGAGGTGCACGGGAATAGAGTTAGACCTCCCAAAAAAAAGACACTGTATTTGAGTTCATGTTACGCTGCTATCATTCGGTGGTGTTGAGATGTCTGGCCCAATCCAGTCCTTGTTCATTTTTCTAAGAGTCAGCCTGTCAGCATTTTCAGTTGAAAGGCGGATGCGCCTATAGATTATAATTCCACCGGCGGCACTAAAAACCCGCTCTGACAAAATGCTAGTGTCAGGGCAGGCCAGGACCTCCAAGGCATAGAGTGACAGTTCATGCCACGTGTCCAGCTTGCATACCCAATAATTATAAGGCATAGCGGAATCAAGGAGGACGTTGGTACGGTTGGCAAGGTACTCCTTCACCATCTTCCGAAACGTTTCCTTCCTTGAGAGACTACCACGTGCATCAGGGCTTGTGCGATGCGAGGGTCTGAGAAAACTGTCCCAGAACTTTGAAAGTGTTCCTCTGCCTCTGCTCGATTGCATTTGTGTCTCTCTCGCCTTTACTCCTTGGTTGTCCAACAAACTGTGACCTCTGCCGCCAGCGTTGTCAGATGGGAATTTTTTAAATAATTCTGCAGCAAGGGCCTTCTCGTACTGCACCATTTTATTAGACCTGTGCTGCAAGGGAATAAGAGACAGAAAGTTCTCCTTGAAGTGTGGGTCTAGCAGTGTCACCAACCAATAATGACTGTCACCCAAAATTTGGACAACGCGAGGGACACGGAAAAGGCAGCGTAACATAAACTCAGCCATGGGTTAAAGACTAAAAAGAGGCAAGACTTCCGTGTCCTCACCAAGAGGACAACTGACCATGCTCTACTCCTCATCCTCCTCCTCCCTGTCCTCAAGCCATCCAAGCTGAACTGACAGTATGACAGTTGTGCAGGTAGTACCGTCTATAGCACAGGAAACTAGCTCCTGTTCTTCTTCATCCTCCTCCTCTTCCTCATTGTCACCCAATCCACATTGGGATGAGAAGAGGCTGGGCTGTGTGTAATCACCCTGTATGGTTCCTTGCTCCATCTAATCATTCTGCACCTGCAATGCATCCTCTTTAATTTTGAGCAGAGAGCGTTTGTTGTGTAAAAGCGCCAAAAGTTATAAATGTAGCATCGCTGTAAGCATACAAACCAGAAGATTAAGCTCCCTTATCAATTTTACCACATGTGGAAAGGCACAAAAAATAAAAAAACAATTCCTGAATTGTTGGTTTTTGTTTATTCTGCCTTCCAAAAATCAGAATAGAAAGCAATCAAACAATGTCAGGTGCCCAAAAATAGTACCAATAAAAAAGTCAATTTGTCCTGCAAAAAACAAGCTCTTATATGACTCTGTTTGCTAAATATAGAAAAATTATAGCTCTTAAAATATGGCGATGCAAAAACAATTTTTTGCAAAAAAAATGTATTTTTTAGTGTGTGAAAACAGCCAAGCATAAAAACCCAATATAAATCTGGTATCGCTGTAATAGCACCGACCAGAAGAATAAAGTTGTCAAATCACTTATACCACACGAGGAACAATGGAAAAAATAAATAAAACCAATTCTTCGCCCGCTGTTGACTTGTTCATTCTGCCTCCCAGAGATCGCAGTATGGCTCGGTTCACATTTATCCTGCCCTCTGCGCTGAGAGCTTACACCGAATTTTCCGTGTAAATCTCTGAAATACGTGATTCAGACGGAACCCCCCCACAGAATATTTCCTATAATGAGGCAGATGGAAACACTGTGAACGCTGTCTGGCCTGTGATCACACAGTGTCTCTTTTAATTAGGCGTCAATAAAAGTGTCATCAGCCACAGTTTCGTGAACCTCAGAAAAAATGACACTGCTGAACAGAGGACAGACGGATTCTAGTGTTACTCTGCCGCCTCATTATAGTGAATGGATTTTTTGCGGGTTTCATCTGAATTACGTCACTCAGAGATTTAAATGGAAACCCCGATATCAATGCTCAGCGTAGAGCACAGGATAAATAGGGACATTTTCCATAACATTTTGGATTACAATAAAAGCTTCGACTCAATCCACAAAAAAAGCATGTCACTACTCAGGTCCCTCATCTGTTATTGGAAAAAGAGGGGGCTCCCAAATACAAATGCCCACCTCCCTTTTGAGCCCTACAGTATGCCTAAACCGCAGTTGGAGTCCACATGTTTGGCATTTCTGTAGCGATGAGAGCCTGCCTAGTTTACGGGTTCATGTCTCCAGAAGCATGAGCTGGGCACAACATACTGGTCACTACAAAGTAGTGGACACTACAACGGCAGTTTACAATTTTCTCTCAGCAACATCCACTGCTGTTTTTTTCTGGAAAAGAACCATGGAGTCAAAATTGTCACTACACCTGTACATAAAATCGCAAAGGGGTTTAATTTCCAAAATGGGGTCATTGGAGGGACGATTCTGCTATTCTACCACTTTGGGGCTCTGTATATGGAGTATGCAAACTATTCAAGGAAAGTCTGCGCTCCAGGAGGCAGATAGTGCTCTTTCCCTCCCGAGTCTCAACATATGGCTAAGCAGAACTGTACAGCCGCATATGGGGTATTTCTACATTCAGCAGAAATTGTGGGACAAATTTTGGTGCAATTTTTACCCATTTCCCAGTGTGAAAATTTAAAATCTGGGGCTAAATCAAAATTTTGCTGGCAAAAATGTAATTATTTTTTTCTTCAATGCCCAATGGTATAAGATTCTGTGATCCACCCGTGGTGTCAATATGCTCACTGCACCCCTAGATTAATTAATTGAGAGGTGCAGTTTGTAAAATGGGGTATCGCCTGTTCTAGCACCTCAGGGGCTCTGCCAATGTCACATGGCACCCTCAAACCAGTCCAGCAAAATCTGAACTCCAATGTGGTGCTTCTTCCCTTCTGAGTATTGCACTGTGCATCAAAAGTAGTTTTCTACCACATATGGGGTATCGGCCTACATAGGAAGAATTGCACAACAAATTTTGGGGTTAATTTTCTCCTGCTGTCCTTGTGAAAATGAAAATATTTGAGGCTCAAAAAACATTTTTGTGGGAAAAATATTTTTTCAGTTTTACAGATCCACTTTGTAAAATTCTGTGAAGCACCTGTGGGTTCAAGGTGCTCACCACAAATCTAGATAAGTTTCCTGAGGTGTCTAGTTTCCAAAATAGTGTCATTTGTGGGGATTTCCACTGATTAGGCACATTAGGGGCTCTCCAAACGCGACATGGCATCCGCTTATTATAGTAAATTTTACACTCAAAAAATCAAATGGTGCTCCTTCCCTTCCGAGCACTGCCGTGCACCCATACAGTGGTTTTCCCCAAAATTTGGGGTTTTGGATTCCTCAGGAGAAATTGCACAACAAATGGCATGGGGCAATTTCTCCTGTTACCCTTATGAAAGTGCAAATTTGGGCTGAAAAACATTTTTGTGGGAAAAATGTGAACATCTTTGTTTTTACAGCTCAATGTTATAAACTTCTGTGAAGCACCTGTGGGTTGAAGGTGCTCACCACACATCTAGATAAGTTCCCTGAGGGGTCTTGTTTCCAAAATGGTGTCTCTTGTGGTGGGGTTTCTACTGTTTAGCTACATCAGGGACTCTCCAAACGCAACATGCCTGCCATGCACCCAAACAGTGGTTTTCCCTCACATATGGGGTGTCGGAGTGCTCAGGAAAAATTACACAACAAATTTTGGGGTTCATTTTCTCTTGCAAAAGTAACAAAATTTGGGTCTAAAGTAAAATTTTTGTGAAAAAAAGTTAAATGTTCATTGTTTTCCTTCACATTTTTAAAATTCCTGTGAAACACCTGAAGGGTTAATAAATTTCTTGAATGTAGTTTTGGGCACCTTGAGGGGGTGCAGTTTTTAAAATTGTGTCACTTTTGGGTATTTTCTGTCATAAAGGCCTTTAAAAGTCACTTCAAATGTGATGTGGTCCCTAAAAAATGGTTTTGTAAATTTTGTTGGAAAAATGAGAAATTGCTTGTCAACTTTTAACCCTTTTAACTTCCTAACAAAAAAAAAATGTTGTTCCAAAATTGTGCTGATGTAAAGTAGACATGTGAGAAATGTTATTTATTAACTCTTTTGTGTGACATATCTCTCTGATTTAAGGGCATGAAAATTCAAAATTTGAAAATTGCAAAATTTTCACAATTTTCTCCAAGTTTCTGATTTTTTCACAAATAAACACAAGTAATATCAAATAAATTTTACTACTATCATGAAGTACAATATGTTATGAAAAACGATCTCAGAATCAGTGGGATCCGTTGGAGAGTTCCAGAGTTATTACCTCATAAATAGACACTGCTCAGAATTGTAAAAATTGGCCTGGTCATTAACGTGTAAACAGCCTTCAGGGGTAAAGGGGTTATACAGTTGACTCAGATTTCACACTCTATAGAACACACCAGGGGTGTAGCTCCAATAGGTGTAGGGGTTGTAATTGCACTGCACTCAGGCCCTGAAACCTAGAGGGCCCAAAAAGTCAATTTGGCCTATATGAAAAAAACAATGCAATAATTGGGGGCCCTCGTTGGTGCTTTTGCATTGAGGTCCATGAGCTTCAAATTACATCACTGGAACACACTATATGCAAGGAAAACCTTTAGGGTATGTTCTCACTGTCCAGAGCCAGCTGCGGACCCCGACGCTGTGGAATAGCCGCCGGTGGCTTCCGCTCAATATGCAAATGAGTGGCGCCATTTATCTCTTTACCTGCGGACATTCCTCATAGAGGTTAGGTCTATGGGGAAAGCCCACTGCTGAGCCACAAGAGAAATTGACATGCTGCAGTCTGGAAAGACACGCCACATGTCAGTTTCTGCGGGTGAGCCGCAGATGCACGGAGATGCATAGTGGACTTGGGATTTCTACAAATCCCATCCACTATGCTGTAACATCTGTCCATAGTAGGTTTGATGCTGCATAACATGCAGCTTCAAACCCGCAGAGGCTCCTGACCATGTGCACATACCCTAACTCCCTAAATACACTGTCAGTGGCCTCTCACCCAGCCAAATCAACTGGCCTGGTTTGCACTGATAAGGGGCAAAAAACTGCAAACACTTTTCTTCAAATGGAGTTTCTGATTTGGTTTCTTATTCTAAGACATGTGGCAATGACCCCATTATTGTCTTTTAGGGTTGCTACCTCCAATATGTGGCACTAGAGATCCTGTCCTCTCCCTCTTGCAATAGGCTATATGCCAATTGAACACAGAATTATATTTGGCTTGCAGAAAATATTTTTACTGAATGCTGACTGAAAGCACCACTCCAGCGTTTTTTTTATTGCACTGCTGAAGTGGTGTTTTAAATATAATTCCCATGCCCCTTGTCTCATACACATCTGTCGCCGCCTTCATCCATTTCCAGAATCGTTCCCGTCGGTCTCCCGTGAAAAGTGACCTGCCGGCAGCTCCAGTGTTTTATTGATCATGCCGGAGGTCACTTTTCAATACATCTCTGTCTGAGCCTCATTCTGGCTCTCAGAGACTTGCATTGAGCTCTTGTGATGTAACTTCTGACTTTCAGCCAGTCAAAAGTTACGGGCACAAGACGGCACCGGGAGACCGGAGCGGCATCAGTAAAAGGTGAAGCTGCCGGAAGGCGAGTATAAGAATGGGGACAAGAGGTTTATATGAAAAGTGTCATTTTAGTGCTGAAAAAAAAAACACTGGAGTGTTGCTTTAAAAGCAGAATACTCTTCTACTTAACAGTAAAATGATTATCCAGCAATAAACTCTGAAATTATTTTGCCTCTAATTATTTAATTCTTGAAAAAAAGACACCAATCTATTTGCTCTTTAGCCTTACTCAGTACTGTATATTAGTAGGGTGTTCCCATAGTAACATGAACATGAGTAATGTAATTGATTAAAAGTCGTAACCTATCTGCTAATGAACCTGGGATAAGTAGAGATCTTCTTGAAAACTTAGAAGCAAATTTTATACAACTTTACGTTTGCTGTAATGAGTTTGTTTTTCAGTCCTCTTTTTTTTCCTAGTCAACAGCTAATAATTGGATTGGGGTAATTATTGTGCAGTTTCTCTTCTTCCTCAGCATTCCTCTGATGTTACATTTTAATGTGTTTCTGCTGAAGTCAATTCAATTTATCTGCAAGCAAAAGGCATGAAGCATTCCTGATATGCTTTGGATCTTTAAGAAAAAATAAAAAAATAAACTAAAAAACTCAATTTTCAAGTCTGATCTTTAATCAGAGTAGCATGAGAGAAACAATAAGCGAGTTTTGGATTCCCATTATTTACAGATAAAAAAACATATAATAACATAAACCAAATAATAAGACCAATGCAATAGTACCCCTCTGGTAAATTTGCTGACACTTTATTGTAGGGATTTTATTGCTACATGGATAAAATAATTGTGCAGGTACGAATATTGAAAAGTATAGATTTTTTTGTGTAATGTTTGCTCCAAGCTTCCGACTGTTTTATGTAGCATCATATATCACCAAATCCATTTTACAGCCTTATAAATCTGTGTTATAAAATGTGCATGAAGGACTATGCTTGATTTATAATAAAAAGAATAACCTTCTTGAAAAATTGGAACAAGCACTAAACCCTTCAAAAGTTCAGGATGTTCTGAAATTCTAAAAACTGTAAACTCAGATACTTTATAAGACAGACAGTATTCTGAACTCCTTGTTTTATCACATTTTATTTGTGGAGCCTATTGCTCTATTGCCATGCAAATATTAATAATTAAGAAAAAAAGACATATAAACTGTGTCATTTGAAATGTAATTTGACTATTATGTCTTCATTAAGTAAAACTTCATTTGTCGATTGTATCACGCTTACAACAGCCTGCGATACGGATTGTGTATAAGTGAAAATAGAGAGCAAATTAAACCATATAGAGGTCAGTTATTGGGAACCTTAGATTAAATTAAAGTTTCATATTTGCGTGATTCTGAACTGAAGTTCTTTTTTTTAATTAACATTGTGAATTATTTATCACAAAATATATTAAAATCCAACTTGTGTTCTCTTCTGTAATAAACATATTGTACTAAATACTGTACTGAAGCTGCAGGTTGGGGTTTTAAGAAAAATTCAAAAAAGGAAAAAATGTCACCAATGCCTAAGTGACCTTTTCCAGGCAAAACTCAAACTGTATTATACCTAATGCAAAATCTAAGGCGGTGGGGCATGACAAAATAAAGCAAAGTAAAAAAAAAACAGCAAAACATTTTTCTTACAGAATCCTTTAATTTTACTATTAGCATGCATTACACTAATGTGAATGGAGGGTGTAATATGCAATACCAGATGCAGTCACAGATAGATGCTGCCATGTTTTTTGTAATAAAGATACAAAAAAAGAGTCAAGTCATTATTATTCTTGAACCTATAAATTGGAGTCCCAGGGCAAGCAAACTCCCCCACCACATTTCTATTTACTATGCAAGACCTAAATAAGTTGTCCACTACTTTTTAAGATTCCCCCAATCTATTAACCCTTTAATTTTAAGACTTTTTGTAATTACCTTGTTGTGTCTTTATTGCCTGTGAGGGGCGCTATACTTGGCTGCTTACAGGCATCACATGACACCCGGCTGCAGCTGGCTCTGGCGTCCGCTGGTGTCACGTCAAGTTCCGGCTGCAGCTGGGCATGACTCAAAACAAAATTCATGAAGGCTGGATCACTCCATATGCCAGTCTTAATTAAGTAGTCACTAGAGTACGATATGCCAAATTCATTAAGAGGCACTAGCCACGTAACAAATTAGATGAATCTTATCAGTGGCTTGTGCCTTGCCAGAAATGTTACTCCAGTCAGGTACAAGAGTAATATTTTTTAGAGCCAATTTTTTGGGGCGAACAAGCCGGAACCCCGAACACGAACCCGAATTTGAAATGCCAAACAAATTCGCTCAACACTATTAGTGACGTGCATCCGTTGTGCCTCACCAAAAATGCTATGAATTTCAGGCCTAAAAATGCCGGCACTTTTGCAGAATTTGATAGGCAGGCATAGCTTTGCCCTATCCTAACCCTGCTTATACCCATCTCCACCCACTTTGTCTAGGTTGCTTCAAACTGGTGTGAAATATCTAAAAGTCCAATTCAACATTGCACAAACATTTTGCAACTTTTCAAAGCGTTTTTCATTAGTTTTCTGCCGTAAAAGCTTTGATGAATTGCCACCAAAATTTCTATGAAAAACATGCAGATTTCTCCACACATTTGTCATGGAGTTGTAAGTTCTGTAAAAGTCTTTGCAAAGTGGAATAAAGTTGTCCTTCCATCTTAGAGAGATGCAGATATCTAACTCTCCATACATTTTAACGCTTTGGTTATTGAGGTGTTCTGGTGTACTCTGTGGAGAGAGTGGAGTACATCCATACAATAAAAAATGGCACATCAAGTTCTTTTCTTTATATTCTTTATTCACATATTTCTCATGAATATACATTCAGAAATATTGATTTATAACCACCACTTTGAAAAACATCTTGGCTGCAATGCAGATTTCCTAGTTGCAGTCAGACTTTCCGTGTGGACTTCCATGCACCCATGAGCGCTGCAGTGAATTCCACAGGAGGGCAGAGACACTTCTCGACGATCAAGAACACACCTGCGGCGATGTTTTGGGGAACATGAGAAAGGGGCAGGTCATCCGAAACGTCGCTGCAGGTGAGTTATTAACCGTCGTGAAGTGTCTCTGCCCTCTTGTGTAATTTACCGAAGGTCTGAGTGCAACTTGGAAGCTTTTTGCAGCAGGCATCACATCCAAGATGTTTTTCACAGTGGTGATTATAAATTAAGATTTCTGAAAGTATTTTCATAAGAAATATATGGTTAAAAATAGCATATAGCAGTTGTCCCTTAAACTGCTAGCAAATCCATACAATAGAGAATGGCACATCAAGTTCTTTTCTTTATATTTTTTAAAGTGTGGGACTAGTATATTCAATAAGGCCATTTTTCTGTTTGAGAGAGTAGACTAAGCCACTACCGAAACATACCTCATAGAAACAAAAGGATCAGGTGTTTGAACTCAAAGTATCTTATCCTTTTGCCCAAAAACATCATCTGTCACTATAAACTTCACTTTAAATGGTCAGAAGTTCCTGTCGGTAGTGGTGGGTTAGGGTGATATTAATCTAAAGTGTGTGGAGGCCTTGAGGTTTTGCTATCATTATGAAGGGCAACTATTTTTCTGTCTTTCACGCATATTTTTATGTTGTTTCTAATATCGCTACAAAATCCACTATATTTTTATTCATTCTTTCCAAAAGAAAATTTATGACATTTGACCATCCAATCTTCTAAAGTATCCAAGCAACTGTTCTCAAACTTAATATTTAAATAAAACATTTCTACATGGGTAGTCACAAGACAAAAGTATAAGAGATTCACCAACTTTCAACCACAATCATTACTGTGACTGAAGGGCCCAAGTCAATTGTCAGGACTCGACAATGGCAATTTCTGTGCACCCAGCAGCAGCTATTCCCTTTGAGCCATTCAGCTCTTGAGACAATTACTTGCCATTTCAGCTACCAGTACCTGTTTTTCCTGATTGGCTCCATCCTGTTATTTCTTGATTGGACACCCTATTTAAGCCGGGCCTCTCACTTCCTTCGTTGCAAGGTTATTATGCTCCCAACCTTTAGTCTGGCGCTCTAACCTGCTACTCCATCATATTATACTGCTGTCCCATGTACTGACCTCTGGCTATCCACTGACTTTGGTACCTGCTGCTTCTCCATATTGTACCATGTTTCCAGTGTACTGACCTCTGGCTTCACACTGACTATGCTACCTGCCTGTGCTACGCCTAGTCGTCGCAATAACAAGACTCCAATCTAGATCCAGATCAATGTTCCTAAACAAAGCTGGCAATACTTACACATCCTCTCACCATCAATAAAAATGGGATAATCCAAAACAGTGCTCTTATCTACAGTATGTTTGGTCCCTTGCTCTTAGCAATGTTGGAACACTCATTGATGAGACTCATACATCAAACTTTTATTACTTTTATTGACTTTCATGTGAGTCTAGACAATCTAATGTGGTTTTATTGTTAATTGCTTGCGATAAGGATAGTGGAGACATGTCTAAAATGTTTCAGTGCTATTGGCAACTATGAAAATGCTATTTTGCAGTCTCCTGGCTATTAATGCCATCTTAATACAGAATAATATTTGTTCACACAGTGGCCATTATTGATTAACATTAGTGTTGAGCGAGCATGCTCGACACTGCTCGGTACTCGCCCGAGCATCTCACTACTCGGGATGTTCGGCGAGCAATGAGCATTTCCGGGTTACTCAGGCGGGAGCTTGTGTCTCCGCCCTGCATGTTTGGCGCTCTTTACAGAGCCAATGAACATGCAGGGAATGCCAGGCAGTCACTGTAATGCCACAGACATGTTGTTTGTGGGCATTACAGTGATTGGCTGGCCGCACAGCGTCACCTCGAGTATTTAAAACTGGGCGCCGCCATCTTGGACACACTCGCTCTAGATCAGACAGTGTAGGGTCAGTGCTGCAGAGCTAGGGAGAGATTTGTACTGTGAAATAGGTAGTGTAGGGTCTCTAAAGCCTGCAATATCAAACAAACAGTCCTTCTCAGGACTAATATCCTTCCCAGATACCAGGCAGGCTGTATAGGAGACGCAGTGGTTATACCAGCAAAGGCAGCATTTCAGTCCTGTGCGCTCCTGTTGGTCAAATTGCTAGACTTATCCCCTGGTCTCAGGGGCCAGGAAAAATCCTTTTTTTTTCATCTAAATCCTGTATTTTTTTTTTTCCTCAGTCAGACTGTACTGTCTTATTAACCTTTTGGTATTTCCCCCTCCCCCCCAAAAAATTGAGTATGTGTGACTGTTCAGACACCAATATATCTGTTTAAAAGAGTCTGGTGTAGGCCAGATAACTAGAACTGTGGTTTGGCAGTTCCATGGGTCAAATCTCTGTATTATCCTGTTTTGGGCATTTTTTTCCGTAAAAAAAAACAGTAATAGTGTCTCCCTGACTGTTCAGACACCAATATATCTGTTTAAAAGAGTCTGGTGTACGCCAGATTAAATTACAAAAATCGATAAATAATGTGGGTAGCCTAGAAACCTTTTTACAATAAATACCCATTAAAAATAACCTTTAATATTGACGTTTAAAACTATTAGGAATCTCACAATAAATACTAAGTAACAAGAAAAAGACCTAAAATATAGGCATGTGATCCGAACCTGTTTATATGAATCACCCCAATCTTAATATTCACCCTGTGATGGGGTTTTAAAAATCCATTAGTACAACCCAGGAACACCTAATAACAGAAGATTGGACGTATCCATACAGGATCACCATAGCACAATACATAAAGGGAATAGTACACTTTTATCCACAGAGCATAGAAAAGGACACTCTATAATAATAATGGGGCACCATAGATCCCCTAATTAAGTTGATACATCCACCTCACTAAGAGGAAATAATAATCCTAATTGGTATTTTAAAGGATATATCAACAGGACACAGCATATAAGGCCTCACAGGCCTCCCCAATTTGGGGGCATGACAGTATAAAGTGCATTGCAGATCCCCTTAAAGCAGCATTTTATCAGGGATAACTAACCCCCTGCAGTAATATTCCCCACAGGAATACCTATGTAGCCTTCACAATGAGCCCAGCCTTATTAAAAAATAAGACATATATAGACCTCCCCGGTATTTAAATCACTATTCATTAGTTCATGACATAATTTAAATCCAAAAACAATAGATGAGGAAACAACTTATCTTAATGACGTGGATCTCTGTTTCCCCATCAGGTAAAGGCTTCCAAGTGTTTATTCAGATCAGGGATGTTTAATTCTCTCTATATTTTCTCAATGCGTTTCCCCGTTCAGTCAAAGGTTCATCAGGAGAAAAGTGTTTGTTTCAGCATGATCAGCACTGATATGATGTCCTGCTGATAAAATGCAGTCTAAATCGAGTTGCTGCTCCTAACTTATATATCACATCATGTGTGATTCAACTAAGCTCTCTTCCCTGTTCACAGAAGTACTGAGCTATTGTCCATGTGTACCAGCTTGTCTCCAGAGGCTGTACTGAGCATGTTCAGTCAGAAGCATCCACTAGAGTCTGTGGAAACTGACTGAGCCTGTGTGGGGGCCATTTTGTTGGTTGGTTACATCCATTAGAGGCCGTGGATACTGACTGAGCATGTGTGGGTGCCATTTTGTTGGTTGGTAACATCCATTAGAGGCCATGGATACTGACTGAGCATGTGTGTGGGCCATTTTGTTGGTTGGTAACATCCACTACAGGCTGTGGATACTGGCTGAGCATGTGTGGGGGCCATTTTGTTGGTTGGTAGCATCCATTAGAGGCCGTGGATACTGACTGAGCATGCGTGGGGGCCATTTTGTTGGTTCGTAACATCCACTAGAGGCCATGGTACTGACTGAGCATGCGTGGGGGCCATTTTGTTGGTTGGTAACGGAGCAATACAGCCCCTAACATCGCATCCCCTGCAGGTAAAAATAGAAAATAAAATACACAGTGCGGGTGCGAGTGAGGCAACTACAGTAATGCCCCTTCATAAATATACATGTTCAATTTGGCCATGATCAATTACGGAGCCAGTGCACGCGCACTTATCCTGCCTCCATTAGGGATGCAATAAAATACGCCTAAGCCTATTTGCATGGCCAAATTCAACATGTATATTTATGAAGAGGAAGAACTAGAACTATGGTTTTGCAGTTCCACGGTTCAAATTTCTGTATTATCCTGCTTTTGGCATTTTTTCCGTAAAAAAAAACAGTGATAGTGTCTCCCTGACTGTTCAGACACAAATATATCTGTTTAAAAGAGTCTGGTGTAGGCCAGATAGCTACAACTGTGGTTTTGCAGTTCCACTGGTCAAATCTCTGTATTATCCTGCATTTGGCATTTTTTCCGTTAAAAAAAAAAACTGTAATAGTGTCTCCCTGACAGTTCAGACACCAATATATCTGTTTAAAAGAGTCTGGTGTAGGCCAGATAACTAGAACTGTGGTTTTGCAGTTCCACAATTCAAATCTCTGTATTATCCTGCTTTTGGCATTTTTTACATAAAAAAAAACATTAATAGTGTCTCCCTGACTGTTCAGACACAAACATATCTGTTTAAAAGAGCCTGGTGTAGGCCAGATAACTACGACTGTGGTTCTGCAGTTCCTTGGGTAAAATCTCTCTATTATCCTGCTTTTGGCATTTTTTCCATAAAAAAAACAGTAATAGTGTCTCCCTGACTGTTCAGACACAAATATATCTGTTTAAAAGAGTCTGGTGTAGGCCACATAACTATAACTGTGGTTTTGCAGTTCCATGGTTCAAACCTCTGTATTATCCTGATTTTGCCATTTTTTCCATAAAAAAAACAGTAATAATGTCTCCCTGACTGTTCAGACATAAATATATCTGTTAAAAAGCGTCTTGTGTAGGCCACATAGCTACAACTGTGGTTATGCAGTTCCACGGTTCAAATCTGTGTATTATCCTGTTCTTGGCATTTTTTCCATAAAGAAAAACAGTAATAGTGTCTCCCTGACTCTTCAAAAACAAATATATCTGTTTAAAAGAGTCTGGTGTAGGCCACATAACTATAACTGTGGTTTTGCAGTTCCACAGTTCAAATCTCTGTATTATCCTTCTTTTTGCCTTTTTTCCATAAAAAAATAAAAAAATTGATTGTCTTGCTCAGTGTTCAGACACAAATATATCTGTTTAAAAGATTCTGGTGTAGGCCAGAGAAATAGAATTGTGGTTTTCCTCTTCCACGGTTCTAATCTCCTTTTTATTACCCTTTTTCCATTGATTGTGCGAGTGTAAGCTATTTTACTTCATTTACAATGGGCAAGGCGCGTGGCAAGGACGTGGAACTGGACGTTCTGTTGATGGAGCATGTAGGGAATGGGGCCGTGGCCAAGGTGAAAATGGGCCACAACCATCAGCCACATCTTCTCGCTCCCACTTCTTGACCGAATTACTAGGGAAGCATACTACAACACAAGTATTGCAAACTGATCAGTGTGAACAGGTTATTAATTGGATAGCACATAATACTTCCAGTTACATGGGCACCACCACCTCCGGTCTGTCTTCCACACGGTCAAGTTTTAGTAGCTGTGAGTCTCGACCGCATACTCCTCCTCACCCTGATGCTCCTTCCTCCCACCATGCTGACTGGCGTCAGACTGCAACTGATCCCTCACTTGGACACTCTGAAGAGCAGTTGACTGGTCCATTTCCATATTTGTGCCCCTCGCCTGTTCCGCTTGAAGTGGTGGAAGAGGAGATCCCATGTAGCGATGCCCAAATATTTGAACAGCCACGGCCACAGGAAGTCGACACTGGCAATTTGTCACAAGAGGTGGACGATGACGAGACACAATTGCCATGAAGAGAGGAGGAGGATCCTGGTGCGCAAGTGGAAGAGGAGGAGGTGGTGGATGATCTAGCAACTGACCCAATGTGGCAGGAGGACACGCAGAGCGAGGCCAGCAGCACACAGGGTAGGGAGGCACAGTACCCCAACAGGCAGGAAGAAGCAGTGTGGTGGCCGCACACAGAAGACGGGCAACAGTTCCCCATAACACCAACACGAGGGATGTTGCCAGTACCACTGGTAGTTATTCCAGAGTCTGGAATTTTTTTCAAGACTCTGCTAATAAAGCCAAAAAGGCCATTTGTACCACCTGCCATGCCAGCATCAGCAGGGGTGACAAAACTACCAGCCTGACCACCACCAGCATGATCAGGCGCATGGCAGCAAAGCACCCGACTTTGTGGGGTGAACCACAGGATCCACGACCAGTGTCAGCGGATGTCACCATTGCTTCTTCCGCTGTTGTGCATGTAATAGAACCCCCTGTTGTGCGTGCAAGGCAATAACCTGTCCATACTGCATGCAGAGATGCCCCCTCCTCTCAGTCTTCACTTGTTATGGCAGTTTCTCAAGAAACAGCATCAACGTCCACGTCCACGTCCCACCGTAGCGTTCAATTGTCCATATCCCAGACCTTTGAATGAAAGCGGAAATTCACAGCAAACGCCCTAAAGGCCACAGTCCTAAATTTGCACGTTTCACAACTGCTTGCGTTGGAAATGCTGCCTTTTAAGCTGGTGGAGACAGAATCCTTCCGCAACCTTATGGTGGTGGCTGTCCCTGGGTACTCGGTCCCCAGCCGACGCTGTTTTGCCCGGTGTGCCATCCCCGCACTACACAAGCACGTGTCCCAAAACATCTGCCGTGCCCTCAACAGCACAGTTACTGGGAGAGTCCACCTGACATCGGACACGTGGACAAGTGCTTGTGGCCAGGGACGGTACATATCCCTGACAGCACACTGGTTAAACATAGTGGTAGCCGGAACCCAGTCGGACCTTGTGAGGGAACACATCCTCCCCACACAGAGGATTGTGGGCCCTATGTCAGTCAGAGTTGACCCCACAGTACACAGCTCCTGCGCATCCTCCTCCTCCTCATGTTCGGCCTCCATCTCAGATATCACCACATGAGTTAAAAGCTGGAAGCACTGCAGTACTGCCTCAGCCAAGCGGCAACAGGCTGTGTTGAAACTCATAAGCTTATGTGATAAACCTCACACTGCTTGTAAGTTGTGGACTGCTGTGAAAGAGCAGGCAGATCTGTGGCTGAGACCACTGATCCTACATCCAGGCATGGTCGTGTGTGACAATGGCGTAACCTGGTGGCGGCTCTGAGGCAAGATCACACATGTACCATGCCTGGCTCATGTGCTTAACCTCATGGTTCAGAGGTTTCTTAAATCGTACCCCGAGTTCCCAGACCTGCTCGTCAAAGTACGCCGCCTGTCAGCTCATTTTCACAAGTCGGCTACAGCTTCCGCCTACCTTGCTGTGTTGCAGCAGCGTTTGCAGCTTCCGGCACACAGACTGGTGTATGATGTCCTCACACGTTGGAACTGAACACTACACATGTTGAAAAGGATTTGTGAGCAGAAGAGAGCAGTTGTGGAGTACCAGCTGCAACAAGGCCTTCGATATTCAGGTCAGACTCCACACATAAGACCTCAGGAGTGGACCATGATGTCTGACATATGTACCATCCTGACAAACTTTGAGGAGTCCACCAAGATGGTGAGTGGCGATGACGCCATCATTAGCGTCAGCATCCCACTTGTCTGTCTTTTGCAACGCTCTCTGCAGAGAATTAAAGAGGAGGCATTGCAGCCAGAGTATGATGAGACGGATCAAGAAGCCATAATGGGTGATTTCACACAGCCCAGCCTCATCTCATCCAAACGTGCATTGGGGGACAATGAGGGAGAGGAGGAGGAGGAAGAACAGGAGCTGGTATCATGCGCTGTAGACTTTAGTACCTGTACAACTGTCATACAGTCGGTTCAGCGTGGGTGGCCTGAGGATAGGGGGGAGGAGGAGGAGGAGAGCATGGTCAGTCGTCATCTTGGTGAGGACACGGAATTCTTGCCCATTACCAGTCTGGCACGCATGGCTGACTTTATGTCATGCTGCCTTAACCGTGACTCTCGCGTTGTCAAAATGTTGGGTGACAGTCATTACTGGTTGGTGACACTTTTAGACCCCCGCTACAAGGAGAACTTTCACTTTCTTATTCCTGAGGTGGAGAGGTCTACAAAAATGTGGCAGTACCAGATAGCCCTTGCTGCAGAACTACTAAAAAAATTCACATCTGAACACGCTAGTGGCAGAGGTCACTGTTCGTTGAGCAACCAAGGCGTACAGGCGAGAGAGACGCAACTCCTATCCAACAGAGGCAGGGGAACACTGTCAATATTCTGGAACAGTTTTCTGAGACCCACCCAGCTTACAGGCACTGAGATGCGGGGTACTCTCACAAGGAGTGGAAAGTTTCAAAAAATGGTGAGGGAGTACCTTGCCGAAAATACCAGCATCCTCCGTGATTCCTCTGTGCCTTTTAATTACTGGGTATCCAAGCTGGACACTTGGAATGAACTCGTTCTGTACGCCTTGGAGGTTCTGGCATGCCCTACGGCTAGAGTGTTATCGGAGCGTGTTTTTAGTGCTGCTGGGAGAATTATAACTGATAAGCGCACTCGCCTGTCAACTGACAATGCTGACAAGCTGACCCTGATCAAAATGAAAAAGGGCTGGATTGGGCCTGACTTCTCATCACCACCAAATGACAGCAGAGTAACATTAAGTCAAATCCACTATGTTATTTCGGGTGGTGTATTCACATGCACCGCTTCACACCCACACATGAGTATACGCTTCCTCATTTCGGCTGTTTTTCGCTCTTCTCCTTATCCTCAGCCTCCACCACCACTATATCACCAAGGGTGACCGTGGTCTGTGTTGCCAGCATTGCAAGTTCCTCTATCCTAATTTTTCGCAGCTTTTGCTTTGAAAGCATAGGCAAAGACTATTGGAGACCCACTCCTTAATAATGGGAATAATGTTTATAATATGATGTACTGCATGGCTCTTGTAAGGGGCATTGCAAGTTCCTCCGTCGTAATTTTTGGCAGCTTTTTCTTGGAAGGCATAGGCAAAGACTATGGAAGACCCACTCCCCAGTAATGGGAATAATGTTTTTAACATGCTGTACTGCATGGCTTTTGTCAGGGGCATTAAAACCATCTTGTTAAGCTATTGTGACCTCCACCACTCTTCTAAGGGGCATTAAAACCATCTTGTTAACCCACTCTGACCTCCACATCTCATCCAAGGGGCATTAAATCCGTCTTCTTAAGCTACTGCGATCTCCACCACTCTTCCAAGGGGCATTGATATTGTTTATTTATTTCACTACGACCTCCACCATTCTTCCAAGGTGCATTAAAACCATCTTGTTAAGCTACTGCGACCTCCAACACTTCTCCAAGGGGCATTAAATCGGTCTTGTTAAGCTACTGCTACCTCCACGTCTCTTCCAAGGGGCATTAAAACCGTCTTGTTAAGCTACTGCGACTTCCACATCAATTCCAAGGGGAATTAAAACCGTCTTGTTAAGCTACTGCGACCTCCCACACTTTTCCAAGGGGTATTAAAACCATCTTGTTAAACCACTCTGACCTCTACGTCTCTGCCAAGGGGCATTAAAACCGTCATGTTGAGCTACTGC
Source organism: Phyllobates terribilis (assembly GCF_046119375.1). Taxonomy (NCBI): domain Eukaryota; kingdom Metazoa; phylum Chordata; class Amphibia; order Anura; family Dendrobatidae; genus Phyllobates; species Phyllobates terribilis. The sequence continues at coordinate 343,883,680 of NW_027362767.1, read as the reverse complement.
GACCTCCACGTCTCTTCCAAGGGGCATTAAAACCCTTTTGTTAAGCTACTATGACCTCCACGTCTCTTCCAAGTGGCATTAAAACCGTCTTGTTAAGCTACTGTGACCTCCACGTCTCTTCCTAGGGGCATTAAAAACGTCATGTTAAAACACACTGACCTTCATGTCTCTTCCAAGGGGCATTAAAAACGTCTTGTTAGGCTACTGCGACCTCCACCACTCTTCCAAGGGGCATTAATACCGTCTTGTTAAGCTACTGCGACCTCCACAACTTTTCCAAGGGGCATTAAAACCATCTTGTTAAACCACTCTGACCTCCACGTCTCTTCCAAGAGGCATTAAAACCGTCTTGTTAAGATACTGTGACCTCCACGTCTCTTCCAAGGGGCATTAAAACTGTCTTGTTAAACTACTGTGATCTCCACGTCTCTTCCACGGTTCATTAATATTGTGTTTTTATTCCACTGCGACCTTAACCACTCTTCCAAGGGGCATTAAAACCGTCTTGTTAAGCTACTGCGACTTCCACGTCTCTTCCAACGGGCATTGATATTGTCTTTTTATTCCACTGTGATCTCCACCATTCTTCCAAGGGGCATTAAAACCGTCTTGTTAAGCTACTGCGGCCTCCAACACTTCTCCAAGAGGCATTAAAACCGTCTTGTTAAGCTACTGCGACCTCCACCACTTTTCCAAGGGGCATTGATATTGTCTTTTTATTCCACTGCGACCTCCACCATTCTTCCAAGGGGCATTAAAACCATCTAGTTAAGCTACTGCGACCTCCAACACTTCTCCAAGGGGCATTAAAACCGTCTTGTTAAGCTACTGCGACCTCCACCACTTTTCCAAGGGACATTAAAACCGTCTTGTTAAGCTACTGCGACCTCCACGTTTCTTCCAAGGTGCATTAAAACCGTCTTGTTAAGCTACTGCGACCTCCAACACTTTTCCAAGGGGCATTAAAACCCTCTTGCTAAACCACTCTGACATCCACGTCTCTTCCAAGGGGCATTAATACCGTCTTGTTAAGCTACTGCGACCTCCACCACTTTTCCAAGGGGCATTAAAACCACCTTATTAAACCACTCTGACCTCCACATCTCTTCCAAGAGGCATTAAAACCGTCTTGTTAAGCTACTGTGACCTCCACGTGTCTTCCAAGTGGCATTAAAACCGTCTTGCTATAGTACTGTGACCTCCACGTCTCTTCCAAGGGGCATTAAAACTGTCTTGTTAAACTACTGTGATCTCCACGTCTCTTCTAAGGGGCATTAATATTGTCTTTTTATTCCACTGCGACCTTAACCACTCTTCCAAGGGGCATTAAAACCGTCTTGTTAGGCTACTGCGACCTCCACGTCTCTTCCAAGGGGCATTAAAATCGTCTTGTTAAGCTACTGCGACCTCCAAGGGGCAATGTTATTGTCTTTTTATTCCACTGCGACCTCCACCATTCTTCCAAGGGGCATTAAAACCACCTTGTTAAGCTACTGCGACCTCCAACACTTCTCCAAGGGGCATTGAAACCATCTTGTTAAGCTACTGCGACCTCCACCACTTTTCCAAGGGGCATGGATACTGTCTTTTTATGCCACTGCGACCTCCACCATTCTTCCAAGGGGCATTAAAACCATCTAGTTAAGCTACTGCGACCTCCAACACTTCTCCAAGGGGCAGTAAAACCATCTTGTTAAGCTACTGCGACCTCCACCACTTTTCCAAGGGGCATTAAAACCGTCTTGTTAAGCTACTGCAACCTCCACGTCTCTTCCAAGGTGCATTAAAACCGTCTTGTTAAGCTACTGCGACCACCACCACTCTTCCAAGGGGCATTGATATTGACTTTTTATTCCACTGCGACCTCCAACATTCTTCAAAGGGGCAATAAAACCGTCTTGCTAAGCTACTGCGACCTCCAACACTTCTCCAAGGGGCATTAAATTTGTCTTGTTAAGCTTCTACGACCTCCACCACTTTTCGAAAGGGCATTAAAACGGTCTTGTTAAGTTACTGCGACCTCCACGTCTCTTCCAAGGGGCATTAAAACCATCTTGTTCAGCTAGTGTGACCTCCACATCTCTTCCAAGGGGCATTAAAACCGTCTTGTTAAGCTACTGCGACCTACACCACTTTTCCACGGGGCATTGAAATGTTGTTTTTAATTACCTCTAATCTCCATGACTCTACCAAACGGCATTGCATTTCCTCCTAATTTTAGTCAGCTTTTGCTTTTCAATGCATAGGCGAACAGTAAGGGAGACCTAGTCCCCAATGATGGGTAGAAGGTTTTTAATATGCTGTAATCCACGTCTGTTTCAAGGAGCATTGCAGTTCCTCATAATTTTTGGAAAGCCTTCCATTCACTGCTTAGGCCAACAGTGTACAGGAGACCCAGTTGCTAAAAATGGAAAAAACGGTTTAGTTAAGGCCCTCTGACCTCCATGTCATGTCCAAGGGGCATTGGAGTGCCTCAAAATTTTTGGTAGGCATTGCACTCACTGTATGCCCTATAACTGTGTAGCCGAACCGCTCCTTTTGGTACAGAAACATATCCTACAAGACATGTGTGGTTGACTGGCCTGATATTGATGTGAATGGTCCCTGTTCCTCCTGATCTTTCTCCTTTGCCACCACCTCATCCATCATTCATCACCTGAAGCTGTGTTTTAATGGGAGTCATAGAACTGGGATAATAGCAGGAAAACATCCAGCAATACTCGGATGAGGTAGGATATGCGCCAAAACGTTGACCACCGCAGGCCTAGTCACTACTACATACATTCGCTTGTATTCCAAGGAACATAAAGCTAAGGAGATGGATGGCCTCTTGATCATGAATAATTTACTCGTTGTGTAGGAGCCCGACCACTGCTACTGTCTACCTTCTGAACTTTGTGTTGAAGCCTGATTGACCCTGGACCCGCAATTCTCTATGTCTGGAGGACGTGTTGCATCCCAGTGTCCAACTGTGTCCCGGCTTCCACGTTATTAACCCAGTGTGAACGTGTCAGTCAGATGGACCATCCCTGGCCACATTCACTTGTCCACTTGTTTGTGGTTAGGCTGTCCTTCAAATAGGGCGCCTGGGGACCGTTTATGGTCACCCGGCCGCCCCCTGGCGGCTGAGGACCGTGTGTGGGCACCCGGCCGCGGGTGGGGACTGAGTATGTATACCAGGCCACCGACGCAGCCATGACATGGTAGCCGACATCTGACTCCACATGCCTAAAAGGCCCAATTTCAAGTGCAATTAAGCTAGCAGTATGGTATTGCAGCCTGGGGGTGTGGGGTGGCAGGTTTCACACTTACACTTGCATTCCAAGAAAACAAAGCAAATGCTAACTTGTATCATCATCATCATGCTCCTCACCTTGTCACTCTCAACTCCCCTGATGGAGAAGCCAGAGACCAGCAGAGGAATCTGGCTGTCTGGTGGGCTCGTCCAATGCTGCCCTAAAGCAGGCCAGGCTAAGAAAAGTGTAAGGGAAGTTCCCAGGAGAAATAGGGGCGGCTGGGGATTGTTTATGGACACCCGGCCGCCCCCTGGCGGCTGGGGACCGAGCGTTGGCACCCGGCCGACGGTCGGCTGGGAACTGAGTATGGATACCAGGCTGTTGACGCAGCCATGACATGGTGGCCGGCGTCTGCCTCCACATGCCTAAAAGACCCAATTTCAAGTGCAAGCAAGCTAGCAGTATGGTATTGCAGCCTGTGGGTGGTTGGCAGGTTGCACTCTTACGCTTGCATTCCAAGAGAAAAAGCAGATGCCTAACTTCTATCATCATCATCATGCTCTTCACCTTGGCACTCTCAACTCCCCTGATGGAGAAGCCGGGGCCCACCGTAGGTGTCTGGTACTCTGGTGGGCTCGTCCAATGCTGCCCTAAAGCAGGCCAGGCTAAGAAAAGTGTGGGGGAAGTTCCTAGGAGAAATAGGGGCGGCTGCGGACCGTTTATGGAAACCCGGCCGCCCCCAGTCGGCTGGGGACCATGTGTGGGCACCCGGCCGCGGGACGGCTGGGGACCGAGTATGGACACCCGGCCGCCCCCTGGCGGCTGGAGACCGAGCGTTGGCACCCGGCCAACGGGCGACTGGGGACTGAGTATGGATACCAGGCTGCTGACGCAGCCATGACATGGTGGCCGGCGTCTGCCTCCACATGCCTAAAAGACCCAATTTCAAGTGCAAGCAAGCTAGCAGTATGGTATTGCAGCCTGTGGGTGGGTGGGTGGCAGGCTGCATACTTACGCTTGCATTGCAAGGAATGGGGGAGGTACAATTGAACACTGTCCTGGGACAAGGACTTGCACGGGGATAGTTGCAAGTCTGCATCTTCTGATGCGCCAAGGATCACTTATGATGGGCACACTTTTAGTCATTAACCTGGGTGTCAGAGATGCTTCCAGGGGTCTTCCCCATGCTGTTCCCATGTCTTTTCAGCACTTTATGCATGTGTCACACAGCACATGGCCAGATAAGATTGTAAATTGTTATAATGACATTTCACGTTGAATGCGTTTGTCACGGTTGAAAGCAATACAAAAGTGCAAAAACGCATAAAAAATGCTACTTGTGAACATAGCCCATGGTGTGGAGGAGTATTTTTTTGGGGGGTTATTTATTTTACCTTATACACAAGTCTTTACTCTGGAAAGGAAGTTCCTTAACATATTTCACAGGAAAACAGTTTCAGTTTCATTTTTGAACGTTTTATTGTGAGCCCGTAAAAGTGGCTTAATACATCTGACAGCAGTGACCTGGGGGTCAGAAATGCTTCCTGGGGCGATGCCCATGCTGTCCCCATGTCTTTTGAGCACTGTCACTATCGTTTTGGGCACTTTTTAGGCTTTCTACTGACTGCAGGGTGTGCCGCCGCAAAAATGCTCGGGTCTCCCATAGACTAACATTGGGCTCGTTGCTCGGGTCGAGCACCCGAGTATCACGGTGAGCTCGGCGCGAGCTTCGAGCACCCGAGCATTTTAGTGCTTGCTCAACACTAATTAACATAAATATGACCGCAATGCAAAATTAAACATTTTACATTCCCATAGTTTTATAAAAATATTCATTATTTTTTTTGTTCACTTTGCTTGATGGCTACTAAAATGCATTAATTTGTTGCTGTATAGTTTCTTTAAATACAAGTTTAGCACACTAGGAAATTATTTGATTTATTTCACCAATTCACAAAAGAAAAAGGCTATTTTCTTTCTCAAATGAAACAACTAACTGAGCAAAATAAATTATTCACAGTTAAATGCACACAATGGTCTTTTCTTGCTTATTCTTTCCACTTACAGCCAAAAGAGTCCTATGCTATCTATTTATCTTTCTACCTAAAACACTGTATCAGCTTGTCCAACACTATTTTCAATTTCCATATGAAAAAAGAACATTGGTAATTGTTAAAACCATCCCAATAAATTAAAAAAAATATCAATATATTTGTTTACGAACTTTGCTAAGTCAGAGGTAAAATTACCAAGCTTTACTCAGTTCTAAGGGGCAATGTTTCTACTTGTGGAGAGGGGCATACTGGCTCTGGCATGCCAGGGTAAAGAGGCGTATTTGCTGTGAAATGCTCCTCTGGGATATTTAATATGTAAATTACCTCTTCAGAGAGGAAGAGGACTTGAACAAAAAAAGCGTCACCTGTTGGAAGCAGCAATTCTAAAAGTCATTATTGACCCCTTAAATGAGTCTTGCAATATGACTTAGGATAAAAGCCAATTCAGAATCTCAATTTGCAGACCCGGTGTTTCGGGGTGTTGCCCCTCATCAGTTCAAAGTATGAGAACTGATTTGGCTAGATGAGAGTCTCTGGACTGAGGTCTAAGGGGTTACGTTTCTATTTGTGGAGAGTTGCATACATGCTCTGGCATGGATTTGTAGGATTGCTGCTTTCAAAAGGTGGCAATATAGAGTTCAAGTCCTCTTCTTCTCTGATGAGGCAAATTTAAATTTCCCAGAGGAGCATTACATAACGAATAAGCCGGAGGTATGGAGGGGGTCTAAATATTGGACAAATTAATGTAAAAAGCTCTGAAATGGCATGGAACAGCATGTTGAAGACCCCTGGGAGTATCTCTGAATCCCAGGTCACTGCTGTGAACAATTTTGTCCGAGTTTTACGACACTTTTACAGACTGACAAAAAAACATACAAAAACTATGATAAAATGGATTTTTCTTGAAAAAAATTTAAAAAATATTCTTTCCAGGATAATGACTTGTATATAAGGCAAAATAAATAACAGAAAAAAAATGCTCCTCCACACCTTGGGCTATCTTCACACGTAGTGTTTTTGCTGCATTCTTGCATGTTCGCATTGTTTTCAACAGTGAAAAATACATTCCCCAGTAAATGTAATTTTAACATTTTATTACCTTATCTGGCCATGTGGTGTGTGACATGATCAAATACATTATGCTTAATTTATGAAGGAGGGATTCTGAAAGTCACAAAGCCTATTTTTACTGGGCCATCAGGCAGCCCTTACTATTTTTAGAGGGCCATCAGATGGCCCTAACTATTGTTAGAGGGCCAGCAGTCATCCCTCACTATCGTTCAAGGGAAAACAGTGAAAAGGGAAAACAAATTGTTACTGCAATATAATTTATCCATATAAGGTGGGCAAATTTTCTTTTTCGTATTAATTCTGTAAACTCTAAAACTTGGAGGGCCAGCAGGCGGCTATTCTGTAGCCATCTGAGGTGGTCAAATTTTTTCCTTCGTATATATTCTGTAGAGTTTGAAAACTTGGATGTCCAGCAGGCGGCCCTCATAATTTAAAGAGTGCCAGCAGGTGGCCTCCAGTATTTTTAGAGGGTCAGCAGGGGTCTTGGGGATAGATGAGACCAAGATGGAGCATTTTGATAAAGCATATCATTCAACTGTTTACTGTAAATAGAATGAGGCCTACACATAAAAGAACACAGTCCTTCAGTCAAATATGGTAGAGGTTCAAAGATATTTAGGGGTTGTTTTGCTGCCTCTGGCACAGGGTGCCTTGACTGTGTGCAAGGCACAATGAAATGTGAAGATTCCCAAAGGATTTTTGGAGGGTAATATAGTGCCCAGTATCTGAAAACTAGGTTTGCATGCTAGGTCATGAGTCTTTCAGCAGGACACTGACCCCAAACATAGTTCAAGAAGCACTCAGAAATGGATGGAAACAAAGCACTGAGAGTTATGAAGTGGTAATTCCAGCTCAAGTAGCGTCAAGACTCCCACCACTACCTTTTACATACAGAAGCTGTAGAGACACTGATGAATTTCGGTCAAATTTGAAACTAAGTTAACAAAATGTAATGATTTAATGAGTCATTCACAATCTGACTTCGATGAATTTCTGTCAACTATGATAAATTTCTGTCAACTTTGATGATTTTCTAAGTACAGATAACCGTAAAAACTAAGAATCGGTCAATGAGAGTATGGAACGGATCAATCCAGATATGTACTGTGGAAGAGATGTATACAACCAGAATAAACACTCATTTTCAGCAGATGTTACCAGCTAGGACCTGCCCCTAATGTAAATGCAGCTAACAGCGTTATCAATAGGGAACAGATTTTTTTTTGTTTGCTTGCAGCAGCAAGGAGTATAAGGCAATAATCCCTGTCTGGATGCGTGTAATACGCTATCCATAGTGCGATAGATCACCCGTACATGAATTGCAGATAGGAGAGGTAATATTGCAGAATATAAAATAGACTTCAGCCTGCCAAAAGAGTTATTTTTGGATGTGGCAGCACCAAACTGTAAAGGAACACAAGCAACCGTGTCTGCTTTCAGGAATTTGTGAGTACAGATCACCATTAAAAAATATGAATTGGTCAATGAGTGTATGGAAAAAAAATCAATCAAGTTATGGACTGTGGAAGAGATGTATGTGACCAGAATGAACACCCATTTCCAGAAGATGTTACTACCTAGCACCTACTCTAAATTCATCTAACAGCGGTATCAATAGGGATATACATATTTTTTGTTTGCTTGCTGCAGCTCTGAGTATAAGGCAATAATCCCTGAATGGATGCCTGTAATACGCTATCCCTAGTGCTCTAGCTCACTTGTACACAAATTGCAGATAAGAGAGGCAATACTGTGACCTCTACCGCCATCATTTTCAGATGGGAATTTTTTTAATAAATCTTCAACAAGGGCCTTCTTAATTTGCAACATTTTATTTGACCTCTCAGCCATGGGAAGGAGAGATAGAAACTTCTCCTTGTAGCGTGGGTCTATAAGTGTGACCAACCAGTAATTACTTGTGCCCAAAATGCGCACAACGTGAGGGTCATGGGAAAGGCAGTGGAACTTAAACTCAGTCATGTGTGCCAGATTGCCAACAGCAAAAACTTCCCAGTCCTGACCAAGAGGATAACTGTCCATGTTCTCCTCCTCATCCTTCTCCTTGTCCTCCTTCTCTTCCTCCATCTTCTCCCCCTCTTCAGGCCATCCACACTGAACAGACAGGATGAATGTGATGTAGGTAATAAAGTCGATAGTGCAGGAAGCCAGCTCCTGTTCCTGTTCCTCATCCTCCTCCTCATTATCACCCAATATGCATTGAGATAAGATGAGGCTAGGCTATGTAGCATCACCCTGTATAGTTCTTTGCTCCATCTGATTATGCTCCATCGGCAATGCCTCCTTTTTAATTGTGAGCAGCAACAGTTTCAGTAGACAGTAGACAGAGAAGTTTTGGAGAACTGCACAGATGTCAGACATCCATGCCCACTCATCAGCTCTAATGTGCTGAGGCTGACCTGAATTCCGATGGGCTCGTTGAAGCTGTTACTCAACAACTGCTCTTTGCTTTTCAAAAATCCTTGCCAACATTCGCAACGTTCAAATGCGTGGTGACATCACACAACAGTCAGTGACCCGGACGCTGCAAACGATGCTGAAGCACTGCCAGGGCGGCGGAAGCTGTAGTTGACTTTCGGAAATAGGTACACATGCAGCGTACTTTCACAAGCAGATAGATCTGGGCAGGTTTTGAGTAACCGCTGAACCTTTAGGGGTAGATTCAGGGGTGAGAGACAACAGATCTGCCTGCTCTGTTACAACTTTCAACAACTCTGCAGCAGTGTGCAGCTTGTCACCTAAGTAGATTATCTTCAGCAGAGCATGTTGCCACTTGTGCTGCAGTGCTTCCAGCTTGCTACTATTGTGGTCTTTTCAGAGATGTAGGCTGAAGAGGAGGCGCAGGAGCTGTAGAATTTTGGGGGCAACCCTGATTGAACCAGGGCCCACAATCCTTGGCATTGGTAGGTTGTGTTCCATCCTAGGTTCCAGTTGGGTCCAGGCTTCCACAATATTCACCCTGTGTGCCGGCAGTGAAAGGTACCGTCCATGGCCACATGCACATCTCAACGTGTCCATGGTTAGATGGACCTTCCCAGTAACTGCGTTGGTGAGGGCACGGCTAATGTTCTGGAACACTTGCTTGTGTAATGCGGGGACGGCACACTGGGAGAAATAACGGTGGCTGGGGACCGAGTATCAAGGGCAGCCACCGCCATGATGTTGTGGAAAGCTTTTGCATCCACAAGCCTAAATGGCAAGATTTCCAGTGCAAGCAGTCTTTAAATGTGGCCATTTAGTATTGTGGCCTGTGGGTGGGTGGCTGCACATTTGCACTTGCATTCCAAGGCCTGTGGTAGGGACAACTGAATGCTGCACTGGGTCAAGGACGTGGATGTGGTTGCTGATGATGATGGTTGCAAGTGCGCAATGACAGGTGCAGGGTGGAAGACATTTTCGCCTGCGTCATGGACAGGGGATTGGTGTGTACACAACAGCAGAACAGGCAGTGGTGTCACCCGCAGACAATGTTTCTGGACCCTGGCGTTCGGCCCAACAAGTCTGGTGCTTTGCTGTCATGTGCCTGAGCATGCTGGTCGTGGTCTGGCTGGTAGTTTTGCTGCCCCTGCTGATTCTTGCATGGCAGATGTTGCAAATTGTCTTTTTTGGGTTAACTGGACAGTGTTTAAAAAAAAGCCATACTCGGGAAGACCTAACAGTTGGACTGCAAACTTCCCTCGTACCGGTGTTTTGGGGAACAGTTGCTTGCCTTGTGTCAGCCTGTTGTGGTGCTATCATTCCATCCCTCTCTGTGATGCTTTCCTCGCTATGCATGTCACCTTCCAGGTTGGGTTAGTGATTCATCATCCACCACCTCGTCTTCCATATACACACTGTGGTCCTCCTCCTGACTTTATGGCAAATGTGTCTCATAATCATCCACCTCTTGCAAGAGTAATTGCACTTTCCCACCGTCGCCTTCGTGTGACCATGGCGATGGTGGGCATCGCTACATGCGATCTCCTCATAACCTGCTTGAAGTGGCAGAGTGAGAGGTCAGAATCTATAAATGGAAACGTGAACAGCTTTTCAGAGTGTCCAAGTGTGGGATCACTTGTCTCCGGGCACTTAACATGATGGGAGGAAGGAGAATCAGGGTGAGGAATATGTGGCCCAAACTCATGGCTACTGAGACTGTGCTGTGTGGAAGACAGGATGGTGCTGGCAAACTGAATGGAAGCCTTATCTTCTATCCAAACAACTTTTTCAAACTGGTCTAGCTTCACAAGTGGTGTTCCGCACCCTGCTAGAAATTTGGACAGGAAGGTAGTTTGACATAATGTGGGTGCTTGTTGCTCTTCCTCAGCAGGCACAGTTTCATGTTGCCCATGGCCTCACCCTCTACGTGCACCATCAGTATCACGTCCACTTCCCCATACCTTACCACGCACCTTGCTCATTTTAGGTGGAGGGTAATATTTGGCAGGTTCCAAAAAATGGCAGGATTATTATCGCAGTAATATTTGATCACCTCTGATGACCAAGTTTTAGGCAGTGGAAGTATAGCGATGCTATTGGTCTGCGGCCAAGTGTGTATATGTTTTGAATATACAACTGGCATACTTTAAGCTTCCCAAAAAATTCACGGTTATTACCGCAGTAATATTTGATCACCTGAGATGATGGACAAGTTTTTCTGCTTACACTATAGAGTAATGCTATTCAAATCAACCAAGTCTGGCTGTATGCTGTTAACAACCAAACGGAGCAGTATAAATGGTGTATTATATTGCTTTTAACAAAAATTATCAGGATTAAAAGCAAAAAGAATAACATTAGAAATGATATCTAGGGCTATTGATATGAGTTCCAGCAGCAGAATTCTCCTGGTGGGACAGCAGAAATTTAACGTTAATAAAGATCTGCACGTGAACAAATGGGAGGTTGAAATAAGATAGGACAAACAATCCACTGAGATGCTTTTAATGTGATAACCCTTTTTCTTCATTTACAAAATTTGGAGATTGTCTGCCACTAGAAAAAAAACATTTATGTTTTGTGTGTGAGAACCACAGGAGTGTGACTTTGTACGCAAAGAATAAATCTTTTCATCCTCGCAATGCATTTCATTTTACTATTGCATCGTCTCACCTTATGCCGCTTTCATTTGCTCCATTTATCATATCCAGTCATCATCTCATGACATCCTCCAAATAGGGTTGTATTGGTAATTTATTCTGCAGTATGTTATGTAATTACTGAACATCCTATGAATTACATTTACACAAACACGTACCAACCAAACACAGAACTGTACATTCTGGCACTTAAGCCATATGCTACTTTTTAAAATTAAATTCTCTCTATAATGTCATCTAATTGATGATCATATATTTCAGGCAGTGAATCATCCTGTGGTATTTTCATCTTTAATAATAATTACTGTTGACTTCTATGACAGATCTTGCTGAAAGTGGGAGTTAATCAGCTTCAGGCTTAAAAGCTATTTAGATTTGCTCTGTAGCATTCTTGACTTACGGCATGATTTTTTTTTAATCAAATATATATTTAATAGGCCTGAATCTCCTTTCTTTTCCTAGAGAAAATGTCAACTTGACTTTATTTTCAGATGTGAAAACCTTTTTCTCCCATATTGGACACCTCAAGCAGAGAGAAGAAAGTATCTTATTCAGGTCAAAGAATTTACAGCAATAAGACTTTATCCATTGAACTTCCACAATACCTTTTATGCTTTGACTCACTGAAGCATTTACAGCCAAGTGCTGAGTCAAACCACTGAATGTAATGAAAGATTCCTATATCCAGTACAGCTTAGTTTTGAGGAGTTTATCAAATCTATTGCATGAATTGTGGAGGTAAATAACAATCAACTTTATTTAATTAAATCACTGGCTGGATAATGGATGCTCTCCTAGCTTGTCAGATATTTTATGAAGTGAAGAATAGGGAAAAAATATATTATCTTCACACATTTACATTTAAGAACTCCATTATGTTGGAAAATCCTATTTGCTAACAAACATTTTTGCATTATACAATTCTCTGCTGTCTGTGAGAGTGTGCCATTTTACTGCACGCTGTATTGCATTTAGCGATGTATTTCTCAAGGCATAACATGGAAAAGATAAACTGTTTTTGTCATGAAAAATTACAATGCTCTACGGTAGTAAATTTGCACTTGATACAATCCACAAGGAGGCGCACAACATTCTCCATTGTCTACAAAGGAAACACATTTTTTCTATTTTTCTCAAAATCAGTATTATTTCCTAATCATATTGAGGATTCATCTTGTATTTAAGCATTGCTGGAGTTCTTACAATTTTTTTATCTGTGATTTTCCTGTCTACATGCCCTATTAGACTATATGGATGCCTGTAAGCCACAGTAAGGCAGTGCTGAAAACAGCAACCAGCCAGTGCATGAAAATGTTTGGCTGACTGCAGCCTCCCCTGGCATTATAAGTTTATCTGTCTCTCATGTTCAGAATATCGTTTTAAAAAGCTTTATAAAAGAATGATTTTGCGATACTCTGTCACAAAATGTCTAGACTTTATGCAACAAAATGCTGCCACTTAGTGGCTATGATGGAAGTTGCAACCCAGTTAGAGTTGTGGTAGCACTGGATGATAGAGTATTGATTTGATGGTCATTCAGTTTTTAGCTATATTCAATTAACAGTAATGATGGAAATATCTGTAACAAAAATGAAAATCAAAAGCATCGCCCTATTGATAAGGTCAATGGAAACTTCCAGCTTTCAATTTACTTTTTCATTACCAAGTTGAAATGCTGCGGCATAATGCACTGTTTTATGAAAAAAATTCTCCAGATTTGATATTCTATAGGTAATGCAAGTATTTACTAAAAATGAATACGTTTATCAGTGAGGATCTGCACCCTGAGACCCCCACTGATCACTCAAACAAAGTGGAGATGCATAGATTTACCTTGAGATTTGAGTTCACACACCTCTTTGTGTTTGCTCTAGTGCAGTGGTCCTCAGCCTTACCTATCATGAGAGCCTTAGGGTACATGCACACGGTAAGTAAACGCTGCGGATTTATATCAAGCATACTCACCACACTTTTGCATTCAGCTTCAAGCAGCCCTCTGACTGCTAGTACCATGTAATTTACAGCTTACCATATTTATTTCCCTCCCCATCCTGTAAATGATCATCCAGATCTGCTCTTCTATCCATGCCTACTCAAAAAAGTCACCATCTGAAGACCTGCTCTCCATAGATGTTTGCTATATCTGGTGCTAATCCAACAAGCTGGCAGACAGCCATGAGCCCCACATCATAGGCCCGCAAACCACATGTGGATCCTGAGCCATAGATTGGGACCACTGCTCTAATGAATATTATGAGCCCTTCTGCTCTGTGGTTTGAGTAATCAGTTTGGTTCTCAGGATCCAGAGAACCATTGATCAATTGGGATTTAAAGGGGTATTAAAATATTAAAGGGAATCTGTCAGCACAGTATGACTGCTCAAGCCAAGTACAGATGGTCGGTGCACCTTGGCGCGGACAAACATTTAAATGCACCTCCCCGCCTACTTGTTTTTCCTGCATCTCTGCCATTTTCTGGCCCCAAAAAGCCAGAACTGTCAAGCAAAGAAGGCTGGGGGTGGACATAGATAAAAAACTAATAGGTGGGAAGGTGCATTTAAATATTTGGCCATGCCAAGGTGCACTGAGTGTCTGTACTTGGCTTGAACAGTCATTTTGTGCTGACAGAGTCCTTTTAAGAGACGTAAAACTGTAAACTAGTGTTGAGCCACCCCCGTAGTGTTCGAGTTCGGTTCGGTTCGTCGAACACCCGTGTGTTCGCCGAACTGTTCGTCGAACTGTTCGTCGAACACCTTCGAACACCGTTAAAACCAATGGCAGGCAAACAAAAACACATAGAAACACATAGAAAACACCTTCAAAGGTGTCCAAAAGCTGACAAACTGCTCAGAAGACACAACTAACACATGGAAAAGTGACAAGTACATATAGTCATGCGAAAAGAAAAGAGGTGGAGGAGTAAAAGGAGGGGGAGACACAGATATAGGCATGTCATGCCCTTCTAAAATCCAAAAAGTGAGAAGCCGAGACGGCCAGTCCGCTCCTGCCCGTGCCACCTCCGTGTCGCCAGGTTTGTGCCAGAGCCGCGGTGAACCCTGACGGCCAGCCCCCCTCTCCCAATACTGGTGCCTGTCCGCTGGTGGGTCGAGAGAGCCCCCCTGTGGTGGAGGCAGCTCTAAGCTTTTTAATTTAAATTGTCCCTCTAATTTGAATGAATACACTTTAAATCCATTTACAAGGATCTATTGGAGGGCAAGTCTCATGCCAGCAGCCGCGTAATTCCAGCTCCAGTAGCGTCCACTAAAGCTGCTGCAGTTAAAAAGCTTTTATAAGGATCGAGCTCGGCTGTCCACCGCAAGGCATCCTACTGCCAGTCCCAGCCCCTATGCCTTGGGGTGCCTCCTGATACTCTTCACTGAGTATCCCGTGGTCCCGAAGCATTTCCTTTGAAAAAATTAAGTGTCCAAACTACAGGTGGTGTAGCTTGCTTAACAGCCGGGATAATTCGCTGACTAGCAGACACTGCTACTAGGCACAAAGTATTTCCTGGGCTAGATGCAGTTAAAAATTTGTAAGTAGATACTCTCGTTGGATGCTGAGAAAGCATTCCATAGAGTCTCCTGGCACGCCATATATGATTCTCTTAAAAAGCTTGGGGTAGGGGTCTAGGGGACCCTTTTATAGCCAAAATCACAGCCCTGTATCACAATACGTCACCTAGGCTGAAGATAAATGGAACTGTAGCACCGAGGGCTCGGTTGCTACAGACGTATTGCACCTCACCCAGAGGTGTGATATCTCCCTCTCAGATAAGGATGGAGTGTGGATCAGGACCCGACACCTGCATGCATTACACCACATTGCCGTGGGGCAGGGCGACCAATATGCCCCTGAGATGGGCACGACAGTCCCTGTCCCTGGCTGGAGTGGGGGGAGGGAACACTGAGGAAGGGGAACCCTGCAGTGCAGGAGCAGGGAGGAAGCAGTTCCTGGGTGCATTGAGAAGGGAGTATATAAGGTGGGCACCATCTTAGTTCAGTGCAGAGAAGTCTGAGCAGAAGTGGCAGGGAGCAGGGGCTCTGCATGAGCTCTGCTCCGGAGGCGGGCCTAGTAACAGAGGCCCAGACCTGCAAGAGGGAGAAGGAAGGAAGAGGAGCGGAGAAGGCTCCAGGAACGAGGAATGAAGGGATCCCAGGGGTGCGGACGGGCGAGTCGCCACCGCACGCCCGAATCCACCTGCGTGGAGGGGTCAGGCCAAAGGGGGGACCGGTCCCCGAACTAGTGGAGGCAGGAAACGACCCTCAGCTAGAAACCGGAGGCTCTGACATTTTATGTGGCGCAGCCCCTTGCTCCACCCGCTAGGAAGGCACCACATAGGGTCAGGGAAACTGGCGCCAAGTTTACCAAGAGGAGGCCCGAGGCAGCCGGACAGAAGTGTTGGTAAGAAAGGCCAGACAAAGGACACACAAAGGGGGTCCTGTGAAGCGCTCCAAAGTTATCTGGGAGTTGTCTGAGCCCCTCACCTGGTGAGCACAGTACGACGTGGGCAGCCGTTACCTGCAGACGTGGTCTGGATATTAAGAACTGTGAGTAAAGGCCCTGAACTGCATCACTGACTCCGTGTCGTTACTGCTGCTGCCCTGCACCATCACCCCCATCCTCCGCATTCACTGCCCTGAGGCTATACTCCTCCCGTGGGGAGTTATGCTATGCTCTGCTGCACCCACAACACCAGCCTTAGCGGTCTGCCCTGTAGCGGCGGTTCACTCTGACCGCAATCCACGGGTGGCGTAGTCGGAAATTTAAACATCAAAACCACATAAATAGTTCCGCCACTGGTTTGACCGCCCTGAGCCACGGAACCGGATCGCCGCCACGAAGACTACAACCACCAGCATCCACCAAAAAGGGTCCGGCTCCGGGTGTCCCAAGGCCCAGGGGGTGCGTCAGAACATTTTCATCACCTTTCACAATCACCAATGGGACAAGGCAGGGATGTCCTCTGTCCCCTCTCTTATACATCCTAGTGACGGAGCACCTGCTCTCATCAATTCGCCATAACCCCAATATCAGGTGGATTGAGGTGGGAGGCACCGAGTACAAGTGCTCTCTATTTGCTGATGATGTCCTAGTATATATCACTCAATCACATATATCCATCCCTGCTGTTATGGCTGAAATAGATCACTTTGTTACATGGTAAAATTTTAAAATCAATGCAGCGAAGTCTGAGGCCCTCGATGTCTCCCTCCCTAAATCCATATAGGATTCCATCCAGTCCAACTTTCCCTTTGCCTGGCCCTCACAGGGTATCAAATACTTAGGAATTCCTATTCATAGAGACCTCTCCCATCTATGTTATCTTAATTTTGGGCCCTTTATTGAACAATTCCATACAGACCACGGTTGGCAAGTTAGAACTGTAAGATTCACTACGTGAACCACTGGTGTTTTGTGGAAAAGCACATGTACCCCGCGTTCCAAATTATTATGCAAAAAGTGTTTAGGAGTGATAAGGGAAGAATTTGTTTGTTTGTCAGTTAAACTCATTGATGGTGATGTGTGTCAGGGCTCTTTATATCACTGTAAGCAATTGCAGACACCTGTGCTAATTAGTTTGGCAGGTGTGTCCAATGAAAGGCAAGACTACTTAAGAAGGCTCTCTCACATTATTAAGCAGCCTACATTTTCTGCCAAAATGGGAAAGAAAAAGGATGTGTCGGCTGCTGAGAAGCAACAAATTGTGGAGTGTTTAGGTCAAGGCATGACTACAATCAACATTGTGCGATGATCAGGATGAAGTGTCTTGGCAATCAAGAAGTATGTAGCTGATTCACAGTACACACGTGTGCGTGCTGATAAGGGCAAATTGAGGACTCTTTCCTACAGGCAATTACGTCAGGTTGAAAGAGCAGCGGCAAAAATGCCTTGTCATAGCAGCAGACAAGTTTTTGAAGCTGCTTGTGCCTCCAACGTCCCCCGAACAACAAGATGCAGGGTCCTTCAGAGGTTTGCAGCTGTGCATACGCCATCCTGTCGACCTCCTCTATCCACTTCACACAAGCAGAAACGGCTCCAGTGGGCCAAACATTACATGAAGACTGATTTCAAAACTGTTTTGTTCACGGATGAGTGCCGTGCAGCGCTCGATGGTCCAGATGAATGGAGTGGAGGATGGCTGGTTGATGGACACCCCACGCAAACACGGCTACAGCGCCAACAAGGAGGAGGTGGAGTAATGTTTTGGGCTGGAATCATGGGGAGAGAGATTGTCGGCCCCTTTAGGATCCCTGAAGGCGCTAAAGATGAACTCCATAATGTATGTGGATTTTCTCAAACAGCACTTCCTGCCATGGTTCAAGAAGAAGAACCGTGTATTTCACAGCAAGATCATTTTTCTGCATGATAATGCACCATCTCATGCTGCACATAAAACATCTGCATCTCTGGCTGATATGGGCATAAAAGGGGACAAACTTATGGTGTGACCCCCATGCTCCCCTGACCTTTACCCCATTCAGAACCTTTGGAGCATCATTAAAAGGAGTGTCTATGATGGCGGGAGGCAGTTCACATCTAAGCAACAGCTCTGGGAGGGTATTCTGTCCTCATGCAAAACAATTGAAGCAGAAACCATCCAAAACCTGACAAATTCAATGGACGAGAGAGTTCAGAAGCTCCTTTCGAACAAGGGGTCCTATGTGAAAATGTAACATCACCTAGAATAAAGTTTTGAGTTGAAAACTGTTTGATTTCAGTTTCTAACAACCTGCTAATGCTTATAATTTCAAAAATGACCATTTTTTTGGTCTTTATTAAAATGAAAAGGTTGATCGAAAAGTTTGGGGGATCTAAGAGTGTGGCAACCCAGTAGTCATGATTACTTCGAATTCTGACAATATGAGGGTCATGCTGCAGGTAGTGCAGCAAGAAGGCACTTATGTGTCTTGCGCATCTCGGAGCCCCAAAATTATTTTCCGGGCTAGATGCAGCTAAAAATTATTTTTAATTTTAAATCTGGTGAAGCTTATTATAGATGGCCTAATAGGATCAGTGCTGCACACTGCTACAAAGCCCAAATTATTTTCCAGTCAAGATACAGATAAACATGATTAGTAATTTGAAAGCTTAAAACGGTTGGTAGGGTGATTTTAACCAATCATCAAGCTTTTACTCTCCCCAGGATGACACAGGGGTAGAAAAGTCGTTTCGGATCCATGATTTGTTCATCTTTATGAACGTGAGTCTGTCTACATTATCAGTGGAGAGCCGCGTGCGCTTATCTGTCAGCACACCACCAGCAGCGCTGAACACACGTTCAGACAGAACGCTGGCTGCGGGGCATGACAAGATCTCCAAGGCGTAAGTGGCTAGCTCCGGCCATTTATCCAGATTGGAAGCCCAAAAAGAGCAAGGGTCCAGTGACACAGTCGTGGCTTCAATGTTTACTTGGAGATACTCCTGTACTATCGTCTCTAGGCGTTGACTATGTGTCAGACTTCTTGTCTCCTGTGGCCTTGCAAAGGATGGGCTAAAAAAGTGGTGAAATGATTCCGCAAAATTGATGTTACCAGCAGATACTGTGGTTCTGTTACGGTTTGAGTGCTGAACACTTGACGGTCCCACGGTTGGCAAGTTGGAACTGTGAGATTCACTACGTGCACCACTGGTATTTTGTGGAAAAGCACATGTAAGATTCTGCAACAGTCTCTGCTGATACTCCTGCATGCGTGCATCCCTTTCTATGGCAGGAATAATTTCTGCAAATTTACTTTTGTACCGGGGATTTAACAGTGTGGCAACCCAGTAGTCAGGATTATTTCTAATTCTCAAAATTCGAGGGTCATGTTGCAGGTAGTGCAGCAAGAAGGCACTCATGTGTGTTGCGCATCCAGGAGCACCAAGTCCCTGTTGTGTTGGTGGCGAGGTAACAATCATGCTTCCTTCCTCTGTCCTCTCCCCCCAACCTCGCACAACAGAAATGTGATCAAGGTCTCCCTCATCTGATGAGTCTTCCATCAGTTCGTCCTCCACTTCTTCCTGGGCTCCTGCACCTTCCTCACTAGTTTGGCTGCTACCATGTGCCCTGGTAAAATCATCTCCCCCACCCTCACATGCCTGCCGCCTTGGTGCTGCCGACCGTCTGGACCTTGCAGATGTTAGCCCTTCCGCATACAACTCCTCCTCCTCTACTTCCTCCACCTCCTCTTGTGCCACCACCTGACTCCGAATTCATTTTAACATGTGCTCCAGCATGTAAATCACCGGAATAGTCATGCTGATAATGGCATCGTCAGCACTAAACATCTTCGTCGCCATTTCAAAACTGTGCAGAAGGGTGCATAGGTCCCTGATCTGAGACCACTCCTCCAGCGTGATTTGCCCCACCTCTGAATCTCGTTGGCCCAGGCTATACGTCAGAACGTATTGCACCAGGGCTTGTCGGTGCTGCCACAGTCGCTGCAACATGTGCAGAGTTGAATTCCACCGGGTAGGCACATCGCATTTTAGCCGGTGAAGTGGCAGGCCCAATGACTTCTGTAGAGATGTAAGTTGCTGAGCTGCAGGATGCGAACGGCGGAAGTGAGCACACAGCGACCGTGCCCTCTGCAGAAGGCCATCTAGTCTGGGATAGTGGGCTAAAAATTGCTGGACAACCAGGTTCAACACGTGAGCCATACAAGGCACGTGTGTGACATTGCCCCGGCGAAGGGCCGCACCCAGGTTTGCAGCATTGTCGCACACGGCCTTCCCTGGTTTCAGGTCCAGTGGAGACAACCATTCATGAAATTGGTTCTCCAGAGCTGACCACAACTCCTCAGCTGTGTGACTCACATTTCCCAGACATTTCAATGTAAAAACCGCCTGATGACGTTGAGCCCTACTGCCAGCATAGTAAGGAGGTGTGCAGGATCCCTTCTGCGCAGTTAGAAAGCTTGTGGCATGACCAGACAGGCTTTGGGTGCAGGTGGAAGACCGAGAGGAGGTTGAGGAGGCAGAAGCAGTGGAGGAACTTTGACATAAAGAGGATTGACGCACAACTCGTGGGGACGGCAAGACTTGGACAGCAGCCCCTTGTCCTGCTGTCACCATAGTTACCCAGTGCCCAGTCAGCGACATGTAACGCCCCTGTCCATGCCTACTCGTCCAAGTGTCTATGGTGAAATGCACCCTGTCACACACAGAGTTTCTCAAAGAAGCGGTGATGTTGTGTGCGACATGCTGGTGGAGCGCAGGCACACCTTTCTTTGAGAAGTAGTGCCGACTGGGCATCTGGTACTGGGGCACTGCGACGGACATAAGGTCTCGAAAATCCTCTGTGTCCACCAGGCGGAAAGGCAGCATTTCTGTAGCCAAGAGCTTGCAGATGGTGAAATTCAACCTCTTAGCTTTCTCATGGCTAGGAGGAAATGGTCTTTTACTTGTCCACATCTGAGGGACCGAGGGCTGGCTATTGTGCTTAGACGGGGTTGATAAGGGTGTCCCCGGCAAACTGCCGGTCTGTGAGGAAGATGCAGGCGGACATGTTAGGTTGCCTTGATCCAAAGGTGGTGCTATCGATGTCGGACAGCGCTCAAGACCAGCTGGTGTTACCACCTCCAAAGAAAATGATGACCTGCCAATCACGCTGGCTGTTGCGGGTAAAGAGGTGGCAGGTCTGCGCCCCAAAAGAGGTGTGACTGCTGTCCCCCCAGTCACAGAGGATGAAGAGGCCGCGGATGCACAAGATATGGCAGACGGTGGTTGGCCCGGCCGACAAGGCCGCATTGTAGCACACTGAGCTTCCCACTGCAACTTATGCTTCATGTCCATGTGCCGGTTCATGCATGAAGTACTCAAACTATGTATTTTTTGGCCTCTACTTAGCTTTTGCTGACAAATGTTACAGATAACACGAGTTGGGTCATTTTTATCGATCTGAAAAAATGCCCAGGCTATGCAAGGCTTAGCACCCATGCGACCTGAAGAGCCACCACGACTTGTGGTGAGAGGCAGAGTTGTGTTTGAGGATGCAGTTGTTGACGTGCTTCCAGTACTACGTCTCTGTCCAGGAAGGCGCAACCTGACCTCGTCGTCACTAGCATCTTCCTCCACCTCCTCTGCTGAACTCATCTCTTGGCTGACTGTGGGTTGACAGTAAGTGGGATCTCCGACCTCATCATCATCACCCTGTGCGTTATCACACCCGTCGTCCTCAGAGCCAACCTGTTCCTGCCCTGACAAAAAACTAAAGTTGTCGCTCCAATCAGGTATTTGAGTCTTATCATCGTCTTCCTCATTGTCTCCACCAACAGGAGTTACAGTTTGGGAATGAGGGTCTACATTATGGTCAGAACCTTCTGCGTCTGGTCCTGGATCCGACTCATAAAGATTCTGGGCATCAGTGCAGATCATTTCCTCATCTGGATTCACAGAAGCGCTGGAGTCGACCTCTGATTCCCAGGCTATAGTATGAGTAAACAGCTCTGCAGACTCAACCATCTGTTCTACCTCATACTCAGACGGGCAGCTGGAGATTTGGGAGCTGTGAGGAAGCAAGTGCGATTTGGGTGACACCTTTGAGGACTGGAGTATTTGTGATGTTGAAGTTGATGTGGAGGAGAGCCCACTTAAAGGAGCACTTGATATCCGTTGAAGCACCTGCTGTTTTTGTGCCTCATCTGGAATTTGTAGCGATTGGCGTGGCCGTAAGAAAGGGATCTTATCACATTGTCCGCTAAAAGAAGTAGACACTTTAGTTTGGCTGGAAGATGGTCTTTCTTCTGCACCTACCCCCCCCTTCCCAACACGCCTATTCCCCTTTCCACCAGCAGCAGGCCTTTTTCCACTCATTTTGGTGGTTAACTAATTCACAACTCTGGAGTTGTTTGCACAAAAAAACAATGGATGGTAACCGAGCAGAGCTGAGTGGCCAAACTGTGGTATTAGGCCAAAACTATTGGCTGGGTTAGATGCAGAAAAAAATTATTTTTCATTTGCAACCTGATGGAGGTCAGTATAGATGGACTAATAGACAAAGTCCCACACACCGCTAGAAGCCCAAATATTTTTTCAGAGCTAGATGCAGAAAATTTTTTTATTCAATTTGCAACCTGATGGAGGTCAGTATAGATGGACTAATAGACCAAGTCCCACACACTGCTAGAAGCCCAAATATTTTTTCAGAGCTAGATGCAGAAAAAAATTATTTTTAATTTGCAACCTGATGGAGGTCAGTATAGATGGACTAATAGACCAAGTCCCACACACCGCTAGAAGCCCAAATATTTTTTCAGAGCTAGATGCAGAAAAAAATTATATTCAATTTGCAACCTGCTGGAGGTCAGTATAGAAGGACTAATAGAACAAGTCCCACACACTGCTAGAAGCCCAAATATTTTTTCAGAGCTAAATGAAGAAAAAAATTATTTTTAATTTGCAACCTGATGGAGGTCAGTATAGATGGACTAATAGACCAAGTCCCACACACTGCTAGAAGCCCAAATATTTTTTCAGAGCTAGATGCAGAAAAAAAATATTTTTAATTTGCAACCTGATGGAGGTCAGTATAGATGGACTAATAGACCAAGTCCCACACACTGCTAGAAGCCCAAATATTTTTTCAGAGCTAGATGCAGAAAAAAATTATTTTTAATTTGCAACCTGATGGAGGTCAGTATAGATGGACTAATAGACCAAGTCCCACACACTGCTAGAAGCCCAAATATTTTTTCAGAGCTAGATGCAGAAAAAAATTATTTTTAATTTGCAACCTGATGGAGGTCAGTATAGATGGACTAATAGAATGATGCTATGCCCAAAAGATTTTACTTCACTAGGTACAGTAAAAAAATTGGTATTCTATACACAGGTGGTATATCTTGCAACACAGATAGGCTACTCCACTGACTAACACACTCTGCAATAGGCCAAAAAGGATTAGCTTTGCTAGATTCAGCCAAATGCTGTGAAAAAAACTTGCACAGCACTGGCACAGACCTGCCTGGCAAAAACTGATAGGAACTGATGTAACCTAGTCGTGAAAAGGGCTCCAATTACATTTAGTCTTTACTCCCACAATCTATCTATTTAAGAGCACAGACTTGCTTGATAAAAGTCGTAGGAAATGCTGTAACCTAGTCCTTAAAAGGACTGCAATCACAACTATTCCCTACTCCCAAGCTATCTGTATATTTGTGCGAAAATTGGCTTGAAATTAACAAGGTATAGCGCACACAGCAACAGCGGTGCCGTCTAACACGCAGCTGCAGCAGTGAGAAAATGGTGGCGACGGGGAAAATGGCTTGGTCTTATAGGGCAAGGACATGTGACATACACTGCCAATCACACATGCCCTTGCTTGTGTGAAAAAAAGCACTTCGCTCCGTGTGTGCGCTGCTGATAGGCTGACAGATTGCACCTCCCCACTGCAAATGCGGGAAAGAGAAAAAAAAATGGAGATCTTCATTGTTCCTGCAGAGATCCATCCCCTGCCCCTCCCCCCGCCCCGCTGTACACTCAAACTGCGTATTAACATTAATTTTCATCATTACTGAGAAAAAATCCAGTTATGATTTTGGTGCACGAACAGTTATCGAACATAACCTCGAACAGCCGAATTTTTCTCAAATTGTTCGTGTTCGCCGACCGGCTCGAACACCGCCCAAAACAGCTCGAATTTGAGATTGGCGAACAGTTCGAGTAGAACAACGCTCATCTCTACTGTAAACCTACCCTGCTGCCTACCACTGTTATATTCAGCCATACTGGTTTGCCTAATGTTATGTTCTGCTACCAGAGCTAAGGAAAGAGAGGAGATCTGTCCCTACGATAGAATTCAGCTTAATCCCTACGATGTAACAGGGGACCTGATCCTGCGATCAGACCTGCTAAAGTCCTAAGCTAGTCTGTACGGAGACCTATAGATGTGGGGAAGGAATCCCTACAAGTACTAAGGACTGGGAGGAAAATGGGACACCTCCTAACAGAAATAGTAGCAGACAGACGAACAAACAAAATATATAGAACATAGAGGTCCGTAGACAAAGCAAACTAACAGAGTTAGATACAGAGCACAGGCTAGCTAGAAAGTAGTTAAACAATGAAGTCCAGCAAAGCCAGAAGGGTGGAGCAGGATTAAATAGGCCAACAAGGTCATGTGACCAGCAAAGGAAAAAAACTAAGAACAAGGTTCTAACACCTAATAGTTAAGAAAAATAAAAAAAGTTGACTTAAAACAATAAATTTAATGATATTTAAGAAATGGTAATCTATGTTAGGAAACCTATAAGATATCAAGCGGTGCATCTATAAATTGCTTCCTGGGTTGTTTTGCTATTATCTTTCAGCTTATGAGTTCTTAAATAACTTCCATTACTGCAAGAAGTAGTGTAAAATTGGCTTATCTGTGAAAATTATTGAGAGACTGTACAAGATATTGAAATTCAAAACGCGTCTCCACCTCTGATGAATAAAACCTCCCAAGCATACATAATAATTACTCTTATACACATACAGTTCGAACTGCTTTATAAACAAAATGTATAAGAACATACGATTTTAGATTAGAACTGGTGAAAATGTGCAGATCATTAAATGAATATTGTATTTCACCTTTGGCTAATAAAGTAGATATGAAAGCTTATTAGCAGATGAGCTCAGATCAATGTTCAATTCAGCGAAAACAAATTTAGATCATTTAAACCTGAAATGTGTAAAATACAAATACATAAATATAGCACCAAAAGCAGTCAGTTGTACTTATTAAATAATGTATTGAGCAGAGATACATGGTATCAAAATGAAACCATTTGGGGATGTTTCCAATGTTTCTGCAAGTTTCACTTTATAAAACTTTAGCTTTGTTATTAAATAAACTACAGTGCACAAAGAAACTTCTAGTACTTTGCCAACATTACTAATAAATTCTGCCAATGTTACAGTCATATCATTTCAAATGGAATATGCCAGAATGAACTATGTCTTTATGTTATAAACTATCCTCACTCCCGAAATGACTGCCACCATTGTCAGAAGCTCCAGCTCTAAGGCTAGGTTCACATGTTGCTTTTTTGCTGCTTTTTTTCTTCTGCAGCGAAAACCTGATCTCTTGGCAGTAAAAAATTGCAGACAGAAAGCACATTTTGCTGACTCTTTTTGCTGCATTTCTTGCTGCGTTTTTCAGGATCCCAAAGATTAGGTTTGCTTCCACTATAGCAATGCAAGGTGTTAGTCCACCAATGCAAGACATGTGAAACCATAAAACATTTTTGGAAAAAAGGGCAATTAGATCAATTTATTTAGTGGAAAAAAATGTTATGTCTGAATAAATAGTGACTATTCTGAACAAAAACGTTCATATCAGTTCATGAAAAGTGGGGTGAGTTGAATTGGTCAGGCATAGTTTACCAAGCCATTGGCAGAGCATTGAGTTGGTAGACATTGTTTATTTTCACATATTGGTTGGGCATTGAGATGGTCATGCATTGTTTACTTTTACTCATATCAGTAATTTAATTAAACTGTACAAATACTAACATCAATTCTAAGGAGAGGACACCAAGACATTTTGATTTAAACTGGGGAAAATCACAAAAATAAATGTGTTTCACATCTTGCTGTACATGTTTTTTTTCACTAAAAACTGCAAAAACTGATTTTGATGTTTTTGCTGCTTTTTTTGTTGCTTTTTTGCACTTATTCATTGCACTTACTCATTGCTAGCTTTTATTTTGTATAAAAAAGCTGCAAAAATGACAGCAAAAATGCAACATGTGGACATAGCCTAACTCTTTGGGTGGTGTTAACAGCTGGTATGGCTGTGGTGATGCCTTCCCTGAGCAGCATGCCCACTAGACTGCTAACTCCTTTCTGGGCAGGTATTCTCCCATCCAGGCATGCAAAATAAAATTAACGATGATAACTAAGATCCTGCTGTGGCCAGACATTGGACTAATGGCAGGGTATGTTCGGCAGCAAACATGAGCACTATTTAATACTCCTAATTACATTCACCAATTTATTGTATTGCATTACATACTACTCTGGTGCACTCATTTTTGGAATGAGACTTTGTTTTCTTACCCGGCTATTAAATGTTTATTTTTCTCCTGTTTAAAGGGGTTGTCCAGGACTTTAACATTGATGGTCTATCCTTAGAATAGGTAATCAAAGTCTGATCAGTGGGGGTACGACACCTGGCACCCTCGCCAATCAGCTTTTCTTGGTGTCGGTGGCTGACGAAACTGCTCAGCTATGGAGCTGCACAGCACAGCTCGGTTAACAGAATGGTGGACATAGCTGGGTATTGCACATTCTTCCTCTATTAGTTTGAATAGGGGGTGGATGTGCAGTACCCGGCCACAGCCACTATGCAGTCGACAGTTCTGTCCTGTGCTGCTCCGTTACTGAGCACTTTCATCCGCCACCGACCGCAAGACCAGCTGATCAACGAATGTGCCTGCTGTCGGACCCTGACCGATTAGACATTATTGACCTTTCCTAAGGATAGGCCATCAATGCTAAAGTCCTGGAAAATGGAAAACCTCTTTAATTCATTGGCTTCATAACAGGATTTTGACCTTGAGAAAATACACCCATGCCTCATATCTCTCCCTGACACTCTACACCCTGGCAATCCCCTGATTATGTCTTAATATGTTTATGGTATGTGATTTTGTTATTGTCCCTTCCTTTTTAGTACTGACCCAGCTAGCTAAAAATTCTATCTTCATCCTGCTCGTTGACCCCAGTCATTACATGGACATGAACCAAGAGCCATGGATTCAAACAAAAATAACTGTATGGGGATTTGATCGTGAAAATCAAAATATCCTTGGGACTTGCTAAAGAGAGTGGCTTGCATGTTTGTCTGTGGAAGTTCTTTTAAGTTGTCAGTTGCAGTATGAGCAGCACAGCAGCACACATGTTTGCACTGTAGATTTGTAGCCCTGGAGTCCTGGGTTCAAATCCTACAACAGACAACATCTGCAATAAGTTTGCATTTTCTATTCATGCTTGTGTGGATTTCCTCCAGGTACTTGAGTACTTGGGTTTCCTCCCAAACTTCAAAGAGGAAACAGAAATTTAGCTAGTGAGCCGCGGTGATGATGTTTGTAAAGTGCTGTACAAAAGAATGGCAATATATACAGGTGCATCTCACAAAATTAGAATATCATCAAAAAGTTAATTTATTTCAGTTCTTCAATACAAAAAGTGAAACTCATATATTATATAGTCATTACAGGCAGAGTGATCTATTTCAAGTGTTTATTTCTGTTAATGTTGATGATTATGGGTTATAGCCAATGAAAACACAAAAGTCATTATCTCAGTCAACTAGAATAATTACCAAAAAACACCTGCACTTTTTGTATTGAAGAACTGAAATAAATGAACTTTTTGATGATATTCTACTTTTGTGAGATGAACCTGTAAGTGAGTAAAATAAAAATATATTGTCAAATAGTATTTCATACAAAAGTATAGCAACAAGGGCAAATTATGGCCTCTATAGAGATCCCATCTTCTCCATAAACAGGAAGAAAGCACAGACATGTCATAGTTAAATCCAATTACAATGGGGCTTCAATGTCCTGTACATCTTTGATGTCATGTATAGTAAGTTGGTGCAGCAATCTCTTCTCAGTACTTAGATGTGACAATGGGGAATATTATCTACATTTGTTTTTTTTGTTGTGAACCAACTATGTTTATAGTAAAAAACAATATGGTTATCTACAAAAAAATGAATGCTCATGTGATGCACTAAAGAGATGAGTTAGTGACTGCACAGCTGAGAAAATAGGCCATTGATATGGGTCATTAAATCAATATCCGAGCACCCCTGCTTTGCACATAAGCACTAGTATTGGCATTAGCTCACTACTAAATGCTCGAATTCAGAATATTAACACCGTGGACAGCCTATTATCTACCCAAGGATTTTTTGCAGTTTGCATTTTCATCACTGAAAATTGATGTAAACAAATGCATTTTATAAAAGAGAAATTAATAGGATTTGTCAATTCACCAAAACATACTGTAAAAATGAAGTAATGTTGTAGAAGTGCCAATCTCAAAGGGCTGCGTAGAAAAAGAAGATTCTTACAGTCTGTTCGTCTTTAGAGTTTATGCAAATGACAGATTGTGTAGAGAAGCTGCATCGCAGTGCAGGGAACTTTAGCACAAGAGCCAGACAACCTCTGAGCTCTGCCTGACTCCTTGTGTACTGGGACATGTTGCTTTGCTCCTCATATGCTTTGTATAAGAGCAGCACAATTCTGAAAGAGATGTTACCAAATAACAAATTCATCCAGTAAGAATATGATGTTACTTTGCAGATGTATCACCCGACTGAATATGTTTGAGAAGTGATTATAGAGTGTTGCTATTTTGCTGAAATAATGTGCTCCATTTTTCTTGCCCTCCGGCGCTGTGTCCAAAGCATATTCCTTTTCCACACACCTTATATGCATGACAAATATCTTATTTTTGTAACTTTTTTTGTCAAATATCTTTTTTTGTCAACTTTTGTAAGTTCACTTGTCACTAGTGTTGATCAAGCACTAAAATGCTCGGGTGCTCGAAGCTCGGGCCGAGCTCACCGTGATACTCGGGTGCTCGACCCGAGCAACGAGCCCAATGTTAGTCTATGGGAGACCCGAGCATTTTTGCAGCCACACCCCCGGCAGTCTGTAGAAAGCCTAAAAAGTGCCCAAAACACTAGTGACAGTGCTCAAATTACATGGGGACAGAATGGGGATCGCCCCAGGAAGCATTTCTGACCCCCAGGTCACTGCTGTGGTCAGAGGTATTAAGCCACTTTTACGGGCTCACAATAAAACGTTCAAAAACGAAACTGAAACTGTTTTCCTGTGAAATATGTTAAGGAACTTCCTTTCCAGGGTATAGACTTGTGTATAAGGTAAAATAACTAACCAAAAACCAAAATACTCCTCCACACCTTGGGCTATGTTCACAAGTAGCATTTTTTATGCGTTTTTGCACTTTTGTATTGCTTTCAACCGTGACAAATGCATTCACCAGGAAAGATCATTTTAACACTTTACAACCTTATCTGGCCATGTGCTGTGTGACACATGCACATACAGTGCTGAAAATACATGGGAACAGCATGGGGAAGACCCCTGGAAGCATCTCTGACACCCAGGTCACTGCCTAAAAGTGTGCCCATCAGAAGGGATCCTTGACGCTTCAGAAGATGCAGACTTGCAACTATCCCCGTGCAAGTACTTGTCCCAGGGCAGTGTTCAATTGTACCTTCCCCATTCCTTGCAATGCAAGTGCAAATATGCAGCCAACCACCCACCCACCCACAGGCTGCAATACTATACTGCTAGCTTGCACTTGAAATGGGGCCTTTTAGTTTGGAGGAGGCCGAAGCTGGCCACTACCTCATGGCTGCATTGGGGGCAAGGTCTCCATACTCAGTCACCAGCCGCCACTATTAGTCCCGGGAACCTTCCCCAAGCTTTTCTTAGCCTGGCCTGCTTTAGGGCATCATTGGACAAACCCACCAGACAACCAGACTCCTCCAGTGGGCCTGGCTTTTCCATCAGGGGAGGTGAGAGTGCCAAGGTGAGGAGCATGATGATGATGATAGAAGTTATCATCTGCTTTGTTTTCTTGGAATGCAAGCGTAAGAGTGCAGCCTGCCACCCACCCGCCCCCAGGCTGCAATACCATACTGCTAGCTTGCTTGCACATGAAATTAGGTCTTTTAGGCTTGTGGAGGCAGACGCCGGCCACCATGTCATGCCTGCGTTGGTGGCCTAGTATCCATACTAAGTGCCCAGCCGTCCGGCGGCCGGGTGTCCACACTCGGTCCCCAGCCGCGTGGGGGCGGCCGGGTGTCAATACTCGGTCCCCAGCCGCCCCTATTTGTCACGGTGTGCCTTATACACAAGTGCGCATACCAAAACATTACCTGTGCCCTCCCCAGTGCATTTAGTGGGAAGGACAGCCTAACCACAAACACGTGGACAAGTAAATGTGGCCAGGGATGGTCCATCTCACTGACGCGTTCACACTGGGTTAATATTGTGGAAGCCGGAACACAGTTGGACACTGGGATGCAACACGTCCTCCAGACATAGAGGATTGCGGGTCCTGGGTCAATCAGGCTTCAACACAAAGTTCAGAAGGTACACTGCAGCAGTGGTCGGCCTACTACACAACAAGTAAATTATTCATGATCATGAGGCCATCCATCTCCTTAGCTTTCTGTTCCTTGGAATGCAAGCGCATGTATGTAGTAGCGGCTAGGCCTGAGGTGGTTAGCGTTTTGGCGCATATCCTACCTCCTCTGAGGATTGCTGGAAGTTTTCCTGCTACTATCCCAGTTCTATGACTCCCGTTAAATCAAAGCTTCAGGTGATGAATGATGGATGAGGTGGTGGCAAAGGAGAAAGAGCAGGAGGAACAGGGACCATTCACATCAATATCAGGCCAGTCAAACACACATGTCTTGAAGGATATGTTTCTGTACCAAAAAGAGCGGTTAAGATACACATTTAAAGTGCATACAGTGAATGCAATGCCTACCAAAAATTTTGAGGCACTCCAATGCCCCTTGGAAGTGACATGGAGGTCAGAGGGACTTAACTAAACCGTTTGTTCCACTTATAGCAACTGGGTCTCCTGTACACTGTTGGCCTAAGCAGTGAATGGAAATCTTTCCAAAAATTATGAGGAACTGCTATGCCCCTTGAAACAGACGTGGATTACAGCGGACTAAAATCCTTCTACCCATTATTGGGAAGTGGGTCTCCCTTAGTGTTAGCCTATGCATTGAAAAGCAAAAGCTGACTAAAATTAGGAGGAAATGCAATGCCCGTTGGAAGCGTCGTGGAGGTCAGAGGTAATTAAAAACAACATTTCAATGCCCCTTGGAAGAGCTGTGGAGATCAGAGTGGTTTAACAAGATGGTTTTAATGCCCCTTGGAAGAGACGTGGAGTTCAGAGTGGTTTAAAAAGACGGTTTTAATACCCCTTGGAAGAGACGTGGAGGTCCCAGTGGAATAAAAAGACAATATCAATGCCCCTTGGAAGAGTGGTGGAGGACCCAGTAGAATAAAAAAGACAATATCAATGCCCCTTGGAAGAGTGGTGGAGGTTACAGTGGAATAAAAAGACAATATCAATGCCCCTTGGAAGAGTGGTGGTGGTCGCAGTGGAATAAAAAGACAATATCAATGCCACTTGGATGAGTGGTGGAGTTCGCAGTGGAATAAAAAGACAATATCAATGCCCCTTGGAAGAGTGGTGGAGGTCCCAGTGGAATAAAAAGACAATATCAATGACCCTTGGAAGAGACGTGGATGTCACAGTAGCTTAACAAGATGATTTTAATGCCCCTTACAAGAGCCATGCAGTACAGCATATTAAAAACAATATTCTCATTATTGGGGAGTGGGTCTCGCATAGTCTTTGCCTATGCCTTACAAGCAAAAGCTGCCAAAAATTAGGACGGAGGAACTTGCAATGCCTCTTACAAGAGCCATGCAGTACAGCATGTTAAAAACATTATTCCCATTACTGGGGAGTGGGTCTTCCATAGTCTTTGCCTATGCCTTCCAAGAAAAAGCTGCCAAAAATTACGACGGAGGAACTTGCAATGCCCCTTACAAGAGCCATGCAGTACATCATATTATAAACATTATTCCCATTATTGGGGAGTGGGTCTCCCATATTCTTTGCCTATGCCTTCCAAGCAAAAGCAGCCAAAAATTAGGATGGAGGAACTTGCAATGCCCCTTACAAGAGCCATGCAGTACAGCATATTAAAAACATTATTCCCATTATTGGGGAGTGGGTCTCCCATAGTATTTGCCTATGCCTTCCAAGCAAGAGCTGCCAAAAATTAGGACGGAGGACATTGCAATGCTTGCAACACAGACCACGGTCACCCTGGTGGTATAGTGGTGGTGGAGGCTGAGGATAAGGAGAAGTGCAAAAAACAGCCGAAATGAGGAAACGTATACCCATGTGTAGGTGTGAAGTGGTGCATGGGAATACACCTCCCGAAAAAAGACAGTGGATTTGACTTTATGTTACTCTGCTGTCATTTGGTGGTGATGAGAAGTCTGGCCCAATCCAGCCCTTGTTCATTTTGATAAGGGTCAGCTTGTCAGCATTGTCAGATGTCAGGCGAGTGCACTTATCAGTTATAATTCCCCCAGCGGCACTAAAAACACGCTCCGATAACACGCTAGCGGCAGGGCAGGAGAGGACCTTCAAGGCGTACAGAGTGAGTTCATTCCAAGTGTCCAGCTTGGGTACCAAATAATTAAAAGGCACAGAGGAATCATGGAGGACTCTGGTACGGTTGGCAAGGTACTCCCTCATCATCTTTTGAAACTTTCCACTCCTTGCGAGAGTACCAGGCACCTCAGGGTCTGTAAGATGGGCGGGTCTCAGAAAACTCTCCCAGAACGTTGACAGTGTTCCACTGCCTCTGCTG
Source organism: Phyllobates terribilis (assembly GCF_046119375.1). Lineage (NCBI taxonomy): Eukaryota > Metazoa > Chordata > Amphibia > Anura > Dendrobatidae > Phyllobates > Phyllobates terribilis. The sequence continues at coordinate 343,850,800 of NW_027362767.1, read as the reverse complement.
GATTGGAGTTGCCTCTCTGTCGCCTGTACGCCTTGATTGGGCAACGAACTGTGACCTCTGCTGCTAGTATGTTCAGATGGGAATTTTTTTAACAGTTCTGCAGCAAGGGCCTTCTGGTACTGCCTCATTTTTGTAGACCTCTCCACCTCTGGAATAAGAGAGTGAAAGTTCTCTTTGTAGCGGGGGTCTAAAAGTGTCTCCAACCAGTAATGACTGTCACCCAGCATTTTGACAACGCAAGGGTCACGGTTAAGAAAGCGTAACATAAAGTCAGTCATGCGTGCCAGACTGGTAACGGGCAAGATTTCCGTGTCCTCACCAAGATGACGACTGACCATGCTCTCTTCCTCCTTCTCCTCCTCCTCCCCCCTGTCATCAGTCCACCCATGCTGAACCGACGGTATGACAGTTGTACAGGTACTACCGTCTACAGCGCATGATGCCAGCTCCTGTTCTTCCTCCTCCTCTCCCTCATTGTCCCCCAATGCACATTGGGATGAGATGAGGCTGGGCTGTGTGTAATCACTGGTACGGCTTCTTGATCCATCTCTTCGTACTCTGGTTGCAATGCCTCCTCTTTAATTCTCTGCAGAGAGTGTTGCAAAAGACAGACAAGTGGGATGCTGATGCTAATGATTGCGTCATCGCCACTCACCATCTTGGTGGACTCTTCAAAGTTTGTCAGGATGGTACATATCTCAGACATCCAGGTCCACTCCTGAGGTCTTATGGGTGGCGTATGACCTGAATATTGATGGCCTTGTTGCAGCAGGTACTACACAACTGCTCTCTTCTGCTCACAAATGATTTGCAACATGTGGAGGGTAGAGTGGGGACATCACACACCAGTCGGTGTGCCGGAAGCTGCAAACGCTGCTGCAACACAGCATGGGCGGCGGAAGCTGTAGGTGACTTACAAAAATGAGCTGACAGGCGGCGTACTTTGATGAGCAGATCTGGCAACTCGGGGTACGATTTAAGAAACCGCTGAACCACGAGGTTAAGCACATGAGCCAGGCATGGTACGTGTGTGATCTCGCCTCGCCTCAGAGCCGCCACCAGGTTACGGCCATTGTCACACACGACCATGCCTGGATGTAGGCTCAGCGGTCTCAGCCACAGATCTGTCTGCTCTTTCACAGCTGTCCACAACTCACAAGCAGTGTGAGGTTTATCACCTAAGCTTATGAGTTTCAGCACAGCCTGTTGTCGCGTGGCTGAGGCAGTACTGCAGTGCTTCCAGCTTGTAACTGATGTGGTGATATCTGACATGGAGGCTGAACATGAGGAGGAGGAAGAAGCGCAGGAGCTGTACACTGTGGGGGCAACTCTGACTGACATAGGGACCGCAATCCTCGGTGTGGGGAGGATGTGTTCCATCCCAAGGTCCGACTGGGTCCCGGCTACCACTATGTTTAACCAGTGGGCCATCAGGGAGATGTACAATCCCTGGCCACAAGCACTTGTCCACGTGTCCGTTGTCAGGTGGACTCTCCCAGTAACTGCGCTGTTGAGGGCACGGCAGATGTTTTGGGACACGTGCTTGTGTAGTGCGGGGAAGGCACACCAGGCAAAATAGTGTCGGCTGGGGACCGAGTACCGAGGGATGGCCACCGCCATAAGGTTGCGGAAGGATTTCATCTCCACCAGCCTAAAAGGCAGCATTTCCAATGTAAGCAGTTGTGAAAGTGCGAATTTAGGACTGTGGCCTGTGGGGCGTTTGCTGTGAATTTGCGCTTTCATTCAAAGGTCTGGGATATGGACAATTGAACGCTGCGGTGGGACTTGGACGTGGACGTTGATGCTGTTTCTTGAGAAACTGCCATAACAAGTGAAGACTGAGAGGAGGGGGCATCTTTGCATGCAGTTTGGACAGGGGATTGCCTTGCACGCACAACAGGGGGTTCTCTTACACACACAACAGTGGAAGAAGCAGTGGCGACACCCGCTGACACTGGTCGTGGACCCTGGGGTTTGCCCCACAAAAGTCGGGTGCTTTGCTGACATGTGCCTGATCATGCTGGTGTTGGTCAGGCTGGAAGTTTTCTCACCCCTGCTGATGCTGGCCTGGCAGATGGAACAAATGGACTTTTTGGGGTTATCAGCACAGGCTTTAAAAAAATTCCAGACTCTGGAAGACCTACCGGTTGTACTGGCAGCGTCCCTCGGGTTGGTGTTACGGGGAACGGTTGCATGCCTTCTGTCTGCGGACACCACACTGCTTCTTCCTGCCTGTTGTGGTACTCTGCCTCCCTTCCCTTGTGTGCTGCTGGCCTCGCTCTGCGTGTCCTCCTGCCACTTTGGGTCAGTTACTAGATCATCCACCACCTCCTCCTCTTCCACTTCCGCACCACGATCCTCCTCCTCACTTCGTGATAATTGTGTCTCGTCATCGTCCACCTCTTGTGACAAATTGCCAGTATCGCCTTCCTGTGGCCGTGGCTGATAAAATATTTGGCCATCGCTACATGGGATCTCCTCTTCCACCACTTCAAGCGGAGAAGGCGAGGGGCCCAAATATGGAAATGGACCAGTGAACAGCTCTTCAGAGAGTCCAACTGTGGGATCAGTTGCTGTCTGAAGACACTCGGCATGGTGGGAGTAAGGAGCATCAGGGTGAGGAGGAGTATGTGGTCGAGACTCACGGCTACTAAGGCTTGACCGTGTGGAAGACAGACCAGAGGTGATGGTGCCCAGGTGACTGGAAGTATAATCTGCTATCCAATTAATAACCTGTTCACACTGATCAGTTGATAATAGTGGTGTTGTTGTGTGCTTCCCTAGTAATTCGGTCAAGAACTGGAAGCGAGAAGATGTGGCTGTTGGTTATGGCACATTTTCACCTTGGCTACGGCCCCGTCCTCTGCACGCACCATCACCAGAACGTCCAGTTCAACGTCCCTTGCCACACGCCTTGCCCATTGTAAATGAAATAAAATAGCTTACACTCGCACTATCAATGGCAAAAGGGTAATAAAAAGGAGATTAGAACCGTGGAAGAGGAAAACCTTAGTTCTATTTCTCTGGCCTACACCAGAATCTTTTAAACAGATATATTTGTGTCTGAACAGTCAGCGAGACACTCTAACTGTTTTTTTATGTAAAAAAAGGCAAAAGGGTGGATTACACCCAGATTTGAACTGTAGAAGAGGAAAACCACAGTTTTAGATCTCTGGCCTACACCAGAATCTTTTAAACAGATATATTTGTGCCTGAACAGTCAGCGAGACACTCAAACTGTTTTTTTATGTAAAAAAAGGCAAAAGGGTGGATTACACCCAGATTTGAACTGTAGAAGAGGAAAACCACAGTTTTAGATCTCTGGCCTACACCAGAATCTTTTAAACAAATATATTTGTGTCTGACCAGTCAGCGAGTCACTCAAACTGTTTTTTTTTTATGTAAAAAAGGCAAAAAGGTGGATTACACCCAGATTTGAACCGTGGAAGAGAAAAACCACAGTTCTAATTCTCTGGCCTACACCAGAATCTTTTAAACAGATATATTTGTGTCTGAACAGTCAGTGAGACACTCAAACTGTTTTTTTTTATGGAAAAAAGGCAAAGCAGTGGATAATACAGAGATTTGAACCATGGAACTGCAAAACCACAGTTCTAGTTATCTGGCCAAAACCAGACTCTTTTAAACAGATATATTTGTGTCTGAACACTCACAGACACACTAAATTATCTTTATTTGGGGAGGGGGAATACCAAAAGGTTAATAAGACGGGTATTTGTACAGTTTGACTGAGGAAAAAAAAAAGAAAAGAGGATTTAAATGAAAAAAAAAGTTTTTTCTGGCCCCTGAGACCTGGGGCTAAGTCTAGCAATTTGAGAAGCAGCACACAGGACTGTAATGCAGAGTTTGTTGGTATAACCACTGCGTCTCCTATACAGCCTGCCTGCCTGATATCTGGCATGGATATTAGTCCTCAGATGGACTGTTTGTTTGATTTTGCAGGCTTTAGAGACCCTACACTACCTATTTCGCAGTATAAATCTCTCCATAGCTTAGCAGCACTCTCCCTACACTGTCTGATCCAGAGCGACTGTGTCCAAGATGGCGGCGCCCGCTTTTAAATACTCGAGGTGATGCTGTGCGGTCAGCCAATCGCTGTAATGCCCACAACCAACATGGCTGCGGCATTACAGTGACTGGCTGGCATTCCCTGCATGTTCATTGGCTCTGTAAAGAGCGGCAAACAAGCAGGGCGGAGACGCAAGCTCCCGCCCGAGTAACCCGAAAATGGTCGGTGCTCACCGAACATCCCGAGTAGTGAGATGCTCGGGTGAGTACCGAGCAGTGTCGAGCTTGCTCGCTCAACACTACTTGTCACTTGTCATCAATCTGTAATTTTTTTTTACTTGGTATAAATGATACTGTTATCCTGAATCTGGCGCTATTTTTGTTTTGTTCCTGATTCTCCCTCATCCTCTCTTTATTGTATGTAAATGTATCCTTTTTATCCAAGATGAAGAAGATAGTTATAGAAAAGAGTTGAGGAACTCGCCCTTTGGCTAAAAATCAAAAGAAGAAGGGGACATATGTCAGGAACATAGAGAAACAGAAACAAAAAGAGTTGCAGATACATGACAACAGCGGCATGAACACAAGGAAAAAAAGGAAAAATATATAATTATATCAAGTTACATGACCTCTTCAACCCATTAATGCTCCATGACATAACATTACATCATGGAGTGTGTCAGTGACTTTGGAGCCTGCTCCTCACAGGACAGGTGCTGGATATATTATATGATTGGTATCTCCCTTCAATGGCAGTGATTGGCGCGCCCACTGATCATTGCTGTTGGCCTCTTAACCCTCCGTCACTTACAATATCGGTTCTAACGAGTTCACATACAATGTGACTGTCAGGCGCAGGCTAGAAAAATACCTATAATATCTAATGTTTGCAATTTCAGTGCTCTAAAAGTGATCAGTGACCTTCATAGGGATGTAATAAAAGAGACTACACATAATCAGGTGCAAAAAAAAAACATTTACTTAACATAAAACTAATAACTCTGAAATACAAACATTTCAAAACTCCCGCCAAATAGTCCCCAGTTCGACTCTGTCAAAAAACTCTACAAAGAAAATTTATGGAAACAAACTTAATTTTAAGGTACCTTAAGTACTATTAAACACATATTCAATCAGAATTAGATCCTGAAGTTTCCCCAGAAAAATTACACTTGCAGAGCAAAGAGCAAGAATTACACATCATTTTTGCATGTGTCAGGCAGATTGCATTATGAAATTTGTGACATTCATAATTAGAAGGCCTTCTGATTCCACTTTCCGTGGTGCAGGTGGTGCATCTCCTTCTTCTGGGAGGTGGTGCGGGTGGTGAATTTTCACTATCATCTTCTGGGCGGAATCTTTTGAGCTGAACTTGAAGGCGAGAGGGGATACCAATTGTTTTCATACTTCTCCTGCGTAGCTCTCCAAGCACTAGTTCATGGGCCAATTTTTTCAGATAGAATCGTCTACGGAGTGGTTCAAACTGGTTTTCAAGGTAAATGACTTGTGAATTTATACCACCCAAATTCAACAAAGCAAAAAATATGACCATTGGCCAGCGTTTGGTTTTTCTGCTAACGTTGAAAGTTGAGCACATCTGATCAGCTGTATCAACACTAGAGATGAGCGTTGTTCTACTCGAACTGTTCGCCAATCTCAAATTCGAGCTGTTTTGGGCGGTGTTCGAGCCGGTCGGCGAACACGAACAATTTGAGAAAAATTCGGCTGTTCGAGGTTATGTTCAATAACTGTTCGTGCACCAAAATCATAACTGGATTTTTTCTCAGTAATGATGAAAATTAATGTTAATACGCAGTTTGAGTGTACAGCGGGGCGGGGGGAGGGGCAGGGGATGGATCTTTGCAGGAATAATGAAGATCTCCATTTTTTTTTCTCTTTCCCGCATTTGCAGTGGGGAGGTGCAATCTGTCAGCCTATCAGCAGCGCACACACGGAGCGAAGTGCTTTTTTTCACACAAGCAAGGGCATGTGTGATTGGCAGTGTATGTCACATGTCCTTGCCCTATAAGACCAAGCCATTTTCCCCGTCGCCACCATTTTCTCACTGCTGCAGCTGCGTGTTAGACGGCACCGCTGTTGCTGTGTGCACTATACCTTGTTAATTTCAAGCCAATTTTCGCACAAATATACAGATAGCTTGGGAGTAGGGAATAGTTGTGATTGCAGTCCTTTTAAGGACTAGGTTACAGCATTTCCTACGACTTTTATCAGGCAGGTCTGTGCTCTTAAATAGATAGATTGTGGGAGTAAAGACTAATTGTAATTGGAGTCCTTTTCAGGACTAGGTTACATCAGTTCCTATCAGTTTTTGCCAGGCAGGTCTGTGCCAGTGCTGTGCAAGTTTTTTTCACAGCATTTGGCTGAATCTAGCAAAGCTAATCCTTTTTGGCCTATTGCAGAGTGTGTTAGTCAGTAGAGTAGCCTATCTGTGTTGCAAGATATACCACCTGTGTATAGAATACCAATTTTTTTACTGCACCTAGTGAAGTAAAATCTTTTGGGCATAGCATCATTCTATTAGTCCATCTATACTGACCTCCATCAGGTTGCAAACTGAATATAATTTTTTTCTGCATCTAGCTCTGAAAAAATATTTGGGCTTCTAGCAGTGTGTGGGACTTGGTCTATTAGTCCATCTATACTGACCTCCATCAGGTTGCAAATTAAAAATAATTTTTTTCTTCATTTAGCTCTGAAAAAATATTTGGGCTTCTAGCAGTGTGTGGGACTTGTTCTATTAGTCCTTCTATACTGACCTCCAGCAGGTTGCAAATTGAATATAATTTTTTTCTGCATCTAGCTCTGAAAAAATATTTGGGCTTCTAGCGGTGTGTGGGACTTGGTCTATTAGTCCATCTATACTGACCTCCATCAGGTTGCAAATTAAAAATAATTTTTTTCTGCATCTAGCTCTGAAAAAATATTTGGGCTTCTAGCAGTGTGTGGGACTTGGTCTATTAGTCCATCTATACTGACCTCCATCAGGTTGCAAATTAAAAATAATTTTTTTCTTCATTTATCTCTGAAAAAATATTTGGGCTTCTAGCAGCGTGTGGGACTTGTTCTATTAGTCCATCTATACTGACCTCCATCAGGTTGCAAATTAAAAATAATTTTTTTCTGCATCTAGCTCTGAAAAAATATTTGGGCTTCTAGCAGTGTGTGGGACTTGGTCTATTAGTCCATCTATACTGACCTCCATCAGGTTGCAAATTAAAAATAATTTTTTTCTGCATCTAGCTCTGAAAAAATATTTGGGCTTCTAGCAGTGTGTGGGACTTGGTCTATTAGTCCATCTATACTGACCTCCATCAGGTTGCAAATTGAATAAAAAAAATTTCTGCATCTAGCTCTGAAAAAATATTTGGGCTTCTAGCGGTGTGTGGGACTTGGTCTATTTGTCCATCTATACTGACCTCCATCAGGTTGCAAATTAAAAATAATTTTTTTCTGCATCTAGCTCTGAAAAAATATTTGGGCTTCTAGCAGTGTGTGGGACTTGGTCTATTAGTCCATCTATACTGACCTCCATCAGGTTGCAAATTGAATAAAAAAAATTTCTGCATCTAGCTCTGAAAAAATATTTGGGCTTCTAGCGGTGTGTGGGACTTGGTCTATTAGTCCATCTATACTGACCTCCATCAGGTTGCAAATTAAAAATAATTTTTTTCTGCATCTAACCCAGCCAATAGTTTTGGCCTAATACCACAGTTTGGCCACTCAGCTCTGCTCGGTTACCATCCATTGTTTTTTTGTGCAAACAACTCCAGAGTTGTGAATTAGTTAACCACCAAAATGAGTGGAAAAAGGCCTGCTGCTGGTGGAAAGGGGAATAGGCGTGTTGGGAAGGGGAAAAAAGGTTGTGTCCGTGGGGTAGGTGCAGAAGAAAGACCATCTTCCAGCCAAACTAAAATGTCTACTTCTTTTAGCGGACAATGTGATAAGATCCCTTTCTTACGGCCACGCCAATCGCTACAAATTCCAGATGAGGCACAAAAACAGCAGGTGCTTCAACGGATATCAAGTGCTCCTTTAAGTGGGCTCTCCTCCACATCAACTTCAACATCACAAATACTCCAGTCCTCAAAGGTGTCACCCAAATCGCACTTGCTTCCTCACAGCTCCCAAATCTCCAGCTGCCCGTCTGAGTATGAGGTAGAACAGATGGTTGAGTCTGCAGAGCTGTTTACTCATACTATAGCCTGGGAATCAGAGGTCGACTCCAGCGCTTCTGTGAATCCAGACGAGGAAATGATCTGCACTGATGCCCAGAATCTTTATGAGTCGGATCCAGGACCAGACGCAGAAGGTTCTGACCATAATGTAGACCCTCATTCCCAAACTGTAACTCCTGTTGGTGGAGACAATGAGGAAGACGATGATAAGACTCAAATACCTGATTGGAGCGACAACTTTAGTTTTTTGTCAGGGCAGGAACAGGTTGGCTCTGAGGACGACGGGTGTGATAACGCACAGGGTGATGATGATGAGGTCGGAGATCCCACTTACTGTCAACCCACAATCAGCCAAGAGATGAGGTCAGCAGAGGAGGTGAAGGAAGATGCTAGTGACGACGAGGTCAGGTTGCGCCTTCCTGGACAGAGACATAGTACTGGAAGCACGTCAACAACTGCATCCTCAAACACAACTCTGCCTCTCACCACAAGTCGTGGTGGCTCTTCAGGTCGCATGGGTGCTAAGCTGTTAGAACCTTGCTGTTAGGTTTTTTTTCCTTTGCTGGTCACATGACCTTGTTGGCCTATTTAATCCTGCTCCGCCCTTCTGGCTTTGCTGGACTTCATTGTATATCTACTTTCTAGCTAGCCTGTGCTCTGTATCTAACTCTGTTAGTTTGCTTGGTCTACGGACCTCTATGTTCTATCTATTTTGTTTGTTCGTTTTTCTGCTACTATTTCTGTTAGGAGGTGTCCCATATTCCTCCCAGTCCTTAGTACTTGTAGGGATTCCCTCCCCAAATCTATAGGTCTCCGTACAGACTAGATTAGGACTTTAGCAGGTCTGATCGCAGGATCAGGTTCCCTGTTACATCGTAGGGATTCAGCTGAGTCTTATAGTAGGGACAGATCTCCTCTCTTTCCTTAGCTTTGGTAGCAGAACATAACAGTAAGTCCAGCCTGTAAATTCTCTAAGGAAAGATTTTTTTTGTTCCATCATGGTGTCGGTTCAGGATTTGGCTAAACACCTGCAGGGACTCTCTCTGGAAGTGGCCGAGCTCCGTCAGCACGTGAGTAACTGTCCTGGAGCATATTTCTTGGAGCCTAAGGTATGTTTGCCGGATTTATTTTTTGGTGAACATCGAGAATTTTTTTCATTTAAAAATGCTTGCTTATTGTATTTTCGTTTGAGACCCAAGTCCTCTGGGGATGAATCCCAGCGCGTAGGGTTCATAATGTCACTTTTGCGCAAAGAGCCTCAGGAGTGGGCCTTTTCTTTGCAACCTAGTGATGCATGCTTCAGATCAGTGGATAGTTTTTTTTCTGCTTTAGGACTATTATATGATGATCCTGACCGTGTGGCATCAGCTGAGACTGAGTTGAGACGTTTAAAACAAGGATCAGGTAATATGGAAAAATATTGTACACATTTTCGTCGTTGGTCCACTCAAACAGGGTGGAACGATTCTGCTCTGAAAAGTCTATTTCTTGCTGGGCTCAGTGAAAAGGTTAAAGACCTGCTAATTGCTTATCCTACACCTGAGGATTTGCAACAGGCTATGCAATTAGCTATACGGGTGGATAGAAGACTGCGTGCTAGGGTTAATGAGAGCAAATCCTCTGCTATGTCAGTTTCTGGTTATGATAATGTGTGTACTAACAGTGGTGAACCGATGGAGATTGGATCGGTGGCACCTCGCTCTCAAGAAAAACACCGTCGTTTTTCAGAAGGCTTGTGTTTCTATTGCGGGAAATCTGGTCATTTGATTAAAGGCTGTGAGCTTCGTATGAAGAAAGAAAAAAAAATGGTCAGTCACGCCCGTATTGCCTGTTTAAATTCCAAGGGTATATTTTTAGCTGCTTCCACGATTGCTCAGGAAAAATTAATGGAATTTCGGGTGTTTGTTGATTGCGGGTCTACACTGAATGTTATTGATGGGGGATTCGTGGAAAAACTCAATTTAAAACCTGAACCTTTATCATCCCCCATTGCTGTGGTTTCTGTGGATGGCTCCCCTTTGAAGAATATTACTCTCAAGGTCAGTGAATTTCCTCTCACTATTAATGGTGTTCACCATGAGAAATTGGATTTGGTAGTGTTGAATAACTTGCCTTCTCCAGTAATATTGGGTTTGCCCTGGTTAAAATTTCACAATCCTGTACTGGATTGGTCTACCAGTGAAATTAAATCCTGGAGCCATAAATGTTATGACAAGTGTTGTAACGGGCGTATTGCAGCTTTGGATAGGGGAGAATTGCCTGTTCCTATTCAGGATTTTTGGAGAGTTTTTTCTGAGAAAGAATCGCAGGTTTTGCCTCCCCATAGAGACTATGATTGTTCTATTGAATTTGTCCCTGGAGCGACTCTTCCTAAAAGTCGTTTATTTAACCTTACTATTCCTGAGAGGAAGGCTTTGGAGGAATACATACAGACAAGTTTGGCCGCCGGTCACATTAGGCCCTCTAAGTCTCCTGTGGCGGTTGGATTTTTTTTTGTAAAAAAAAAAGGACGGCGGTTTACGTCCTTGTCTAGATTTTCGTGAGATTAACAAAATTACGGTACGCAATCCTTACCCACTGCCATTGATTCCTGATCTGTTTAACCAGTTATTGGGGGCCAAGTGGTTCTCTAAAATTGACCTTAAGGGGGCATACAATCTGTTGCGCATGAAGGAGGGTGATGAATGGAAGACTGCTTTTAACACTCCTGTGGGTCATTTTGAGAATCTGGTTATGCCTTTTGGTCTTACTAATGCTCCTGCATTTTTTCAGAATCTGATTAATGACATCCTTAGACCTTTGATCGGTAAAAATGTGGTTGTGTATTTGGATGACATTTTGATTTATTCGCCAGATCTGGAGTCTCATTGGCGGAGCGTGCGTGAGGTATTACAGTTATTAATGGACAATTCGCTTTTTGCTAAGCTGGAGAAATGTGAGTTCGCTGTACAGAGAATTAGTTTTTTGGGCTACATTATCTCCAGCAAAGGTTTTGAGATGGATCCGGTTAAGGTTCAGGCTGTGCAGGAATGGCCTAGGCCTATTGGTTTGAAATCGATACAGAGGTTTTTGGGTTTCGCCAATTACTATAGAAAATTCATAAAAAATTTTTCTAGTATTGTCAAACCTCTGACTGATCTCACCAGGAAAGGTGCTGATGCGGTTCAGTGGTCTTCTGAGGCCATTGAAGCTTTTGTGTATCTCAAGGAGAGGTTCACCTCTGCTCCCATCCTTATGCAGCCTGATGTTACTAGGCCGTTTTTGGTTGAGGTTGATGCTTCCTCTGTGGGGGTTGGCGCAGTATTGTCTCAGGATAACGGGGATGGATTACATCCCTGTGCATTTTTTTCAAAAAAAATTTTCGGAGACTGAATTGAATTACGATATTGGTAATCGGGAATTATTGGCTATTAAACTCGCATTTGAACACTGGCGCCACTTCTTGGAAGGTGCGGAATTTCCCGTTCAGGTTCTTACGGATCATAAAAATCTGATATATCTTGACGCTGCCAAGCGCCTGAATGCCCGTCAGGCTAGGTGGGCACTGTTTTTCTCGCGGTTTAATTTCTCCGTTACTTACATCCCTGGTACTAAGAATGTTAAGGCGGATGCCTTGTCTCGCAGTTTTTCTCCCATAGTCGGTGCTGAGAAAGAGGAAAACATTTTACAAGAAGGTGTTGTGATAGCTGCTTTAGACTCCGTTTTGGAAGATGAGATTCTTAAAGCTCAGGAGAATGCCCCATCTAACACTCCTCATGGGAGGTTGTTTGTGCCTGGGACCTTTAGGAGAGATTTGTTTGTTGAGTGTCACGAATCTCGGTTGGCAGGTCATCCCGGAATCTCTGAGACCAAGAGACTGGTGGGTCGCAGTTTTTGGTGGCCTGGATGGCAGAAGGAAGTCATTAAGTGGGTGCGCCAATGTACTATATGTGCTAGATCTAAGTCCTCACATACTCCTGCTGCGGGGTTGCTTTGTCCTTTGGAGGTCCCCAGTGCTCCTTGGACACATTTGGCTATGGACTTTATAACTGACCTTCCCCCCTCTGAGGGTTTTACTGTCATCTGGGTGGTCGTGGACCGTTTTAGCAAGATGTGTCACTTGGTTCCCTTCGTCAAACTGCCCTGCGCTAAAACTCTCGCTAAGGCCTTTGTCAAGGAAATTGTCAGACTTCATGGCGTTCCTACTGACATTGTTTCTGATAGGGGTCCTCAGTTCGTGGCTCGTTTTTGGCGTGCCTTTTGTGACAGGTTGGGAATTCATTTGTCGTTTTCGTCCGGATATCATCCTGAATCTAATGGCCAGACAGAAAGGAAAAACCAGGATGTTGAGCAGTTCTTGCGTTGTTTTGTGGCAGACAATCAAGAGGGGTGGTCTGAGTTTCTGCCACTTGCCGAATTTGCTCTGAACAATCATACATCTTCTTCTGCTGGTTGTTCGCCTTTTTTTTGTTGTTCTGGGAGACATCCGTCGTTTGGGTCGTTCTCCAAGTTGGGATCTGCCGTGCCTGAGGAGGAGAATTTTTCCGGTGATTTGGAAAGAGTTTGGACGGATGTGCGTGGTAATCTTCAGGAGGCCAACAGAAAATCTAAAGACTACTTTGATAGGAAACGACAGGAGGTTTTGTTCGCTGTTGGTGACATGGTTTGGTTGTCCTCTAGGAATCTGCGGTTGAGGATTCCTTCTAAGAAATTGGGTCCCAAGTTTGTAGGGCCCTTTAAGGTGCTTCAGGTTGTCAACCAATCTGCTGTTAGGTTGGAGGTTCCTACCTCCTGGAGAATTAATCCGGTCTTTCATGTCTCCCTGTTAAAAAAAGCTGTTGTGTCGGATGCTGACGCCTCTGCCTCTGTTCCTCCGGTGGTGGAGGACGGGGAATATGAAATTTCTCGCATCCTTGACTCTAGACGGTATAGAGGTAGTTTGCAGTATCTTGTGGCCTGGAAAGGTTTCGGACCCGAGGATAACTCTTGGGTGAGGTCAGATGATGTTTCCGCGTCCAGACTTATCAGAGCGTTTCACAGGAGATTTCCTGATAAGCCTGGTCCTAGGGGATCCGGAGGATCCTCTTAGAAGGGGGGGTACTGTTAGAACCTTGCTGTTAGGTTTTTTTTCCTTTGCTGGTCACATGACCTTGTTGGCCTATTTAATCCTGCTCCGCCCTTCTGGCTTTGCTGGACTTCATTGTATATCTACTTTCTAGCTAGCCTGTGCTCTGTATCTAACTCTGTTAGTTTGCTTGGTCTACGGACCTCTATGTTCTATCTATTTTGTTTGTTCGTTTTTCTGCTACTATTTCTGTTCGGAGGTGTCCCATATTCCTCCCAGTCCTTAGTACTTGTAGGGATTCCCTCCCCAAATCTATAGGTCTCCGTACAGACTAGATTAGGACTTTAGCAGGTCTGATCGCAGGATCAGGTTCCCTGTTACATCGTAGGGATTCAGCTGAGTCTTATAGTAGGGACAGATCTCCTCTCTTTCCTTAGCTTTGGTAGCAGAACATAACATAAGCCTTGCATAGCCTGGGCATTTTTTCAGATCGATAAAGATGACCCAACTCGTGTTATCTGTAACATTTGTCAGCAAAAGCTAAGTAGAGGCCAAAAAATACATAGTTTGAGTACTTCATGCATGAACCGGCACATGGACATGAAGCATAAGTTGCAGTGGGAAGCTCAGTGTGCTACAATGCGGTCTAGCCGGCCGAGCCAACCACCGTCTGCCATATCTTGTGCATCCGCGGCCTCTTCATCCTCTGTGACTGGGGGGACAGCAGTCACACCTGTTTTGGGGCGCAGACCTGCCACCTCTTTACCCGCAACAGCCAGCGTGATTGGCAGGTCATCATTTTCTTTGGAGGTGGTAACACCAGCTGGTCTTGAGCGCTGTCCGACATCGATAGCACCACCATTGGATCAAGGAAACCTAACATGTCCGCCTGCATCTTCCTCACAGACCGGCAGTTTGCCGGGGACACCCTTATCAACCCCGTCTAAGCACAATAGCCAGCCCTCGGTCCCTCAGATGTGGCCAAGTAAAAGACCATTTCCTCCTAGCCATGAGAAAGCTAAGAGGTTGAATTTCACCATCTGCAAGCTCTTGGCTACAGAAATGCTGCCTTTCCGCCTGGTGGACACAGAGGATTTTCGAGACCTTATGTCCGTCGCAGTGCCCCAGTACCAGATGCCCAGTCGGCACTACTTCTCAAAGAAAGGTGTGCCTGCGCTCCACCAGCATGTCGCACACAACATCACCGCTTCTTTGAGAAACTCTGTGTGTGACAGGGTGCATTTCACCACAGACACTTGGACGAGTAGGCATGGACAGGGGCGTTACATGTCGCTGACTGGGCACTGGGTAACTATGGTGACAGCAGGACAAGGGGCTGCTGTCCAAGTCTTGCCGTCCCCACGAGTTGTGCGTCAATCCTCTTTATGTCATTTTTCCTCCACTGCTTCTGCCTCCTCAACCTCCTCTCGGTCTTCCACCTGCACCCAAAGCCTGTCTGGTCATGCCACAAGCTTTCTAACTGCGCAGAAGGGATCCTGCACACCTCCTTACTATGCTGGCAGTAGGGCTCAACGTCATCAGGCGGTTTTTACATTGAAATGTCTGGGAAATGTGAGTCACACAGCTGAGGAGTTGTGGTCAGCTCTGGAGAACCAATTTCATGAATGGTTGTCTCCACTGGACCTGAAACCAGGGAAGGCCGTGTGCGACAATGCTGCAAACCTGGGTGCGGCCCTTCGCCGGGGCAATGTCACACACGTGCCTTGTATGGCTCACGTGTTGAACCTGGTTGTCCAGCAATTTTTAGCCCACTATCCCAGACTAGATGGCCTTCTGCAGAGGGCACGGTCGCTGTGTGCTCACTTCCGCCGTTCGCATCCCGCAGCTCAGCGACTTACATCTCTACAGAAGTCGTTGGGCCTGCCACTTCACCGGCTAAAATGCGATGTGCCTACCCGGTGGAATTCAACTCTGCACATGTTGCAGCGACTGTGGCAGCACCGACAAGCCCTGGTGCAATACGTTCTGACGTATAGCCTGGGCCAACGAGATTCAGAGGTGGGGCAAATCACGCTGGAGGAATGGTCTCAGATCAGGGACCTATGCACCCTTCTGCACAGTTTTGAAATGGCGACGAAGATGTTTAGTGCTGACGATGCCATTATCAGCATGACTATTCCGGTGATTTACATGCTGGAGCACATGTTAAACAGAATTCGGAGTCAGGTGGTGGCACAAGAGGAGGTGGAGGAAGTAGAGGAGGAGGAGTTGTATGCAGAAGGGCTAACATCTGCAAGGTCCAGACGGTCGGCAGCACCAAGGCGGCAGGCATGTGAGGGTGGGGGAGATGGTTTTACCAGGGCGCATGGTAGCAGCCAAACTAGTGAGGAAGGTGCAGGAGCCCAGGAAGAAGTGGAGGACGAACTGATGGAAGACTCATCAGATGAGGGAGACCTTGATCACATTTCTGTTGTGCGAGGTTGGGGGGAGAGGACAGAGGAAGGAAGCATGATTGTTACCTCGCCACCAACACAACAGGGACTTGGTGCTCCTGGATGCGCAACACACATGAGTGCCTTCTTGCTGCACTACCTGCAACATGACCCTCGAATTGTGAGAATTAGAAATAATCCTGACTACTGGGTTGCCACACTGTTAGATCCCCGGTACAAAAGTAAATTTGCAGAAATTATTCCTGCCATAGAAAGGGATGCACGCATGCAGGAGTATCAGCAGAGACTGTTGCAGAATCTTACATGTGCTTTTCCACAAAATACCAGTGGTGCACGTAGTGAATCTCACAGTTCCAACTTGCCAACCGTGGGACCGTCAAGTGTTCAGCACTCAAACCGTAACAGAACCACAGTATCTGCTGGTAACATCAATTTTGCGGAATCATTTTACCACTTTTTTAGCCCATCCTTTGCAAGGCCACAGGAGACAAGAAGTCTGACACATAGTCAACGCCTAGAGACGATGGTACAGGAGTATCTCCAAGTAAACATTGAAGCCACGACTGTGTCACTGGACCCTTGCTCTTTTTGGGCTTCCAATCTGGATAAATGGCCGGAGCTAGCCACTTACTCCTTGGAGATCTTGTCATGCCCCGCAGCCAACGTTCTGTCTGAACGTGTGTTCAGCGCTGCTGGTGGTGTGCTGACAGATAAGCGCACGCGGCTCTCCACTGATAATGTAGACAGACTCACGTTCATAAAGATGAACAAATCATGGATCCGAAACGACTTTTCTACCCCTGTGTCATCCTGGGGAGAGTAAAAGCTTGATGATTGGTTAAAATCACCCTACCAACCGTTTTAAGCTTTCAAATTACTAATCATGTTTATCTGTATCTTGACTGGAAAATAATTTGGGCTTTGTAGCAGTGTGCAGCACTGATCCTATTAGGCCATCTATAATAAGCTTCACCAGATTTAAAATTAAAAATAATTTTTAGCTGCATCTAGCCCGGAAAATAATTTTGGGGCTCCGAGATGCGCAAGACACATAAGTGCCTTCTTGCTGCACTACCTGCAGCATGACCCTCATATTGTCAGAATTCGAAGTAATCATGACTACTGGGTTGCCACACTCTTAGATCCCCCAAACTTTTCGATCAACCTTTTCATTTTAATAAAGACCAAAAAAATGGTCATTTTTGAAATTATAAGCATTAGCAGGTTGTTAGAAACTGAAATCAAACAGTTTTCAACTCAAAACTTTATTCTAGGTGATGTTACATTTTCACATAGGACCCCTTGTTCGAAAGGAGCTTCTGAACTCTCTCGTCCATTGAATTTGTCAGGTTTTGGATGGTTTCTGCTTCAATTGTTTTGCATGAGGACAGAATACCCTCCCAGAGCTGTTGCTTAGATGTGAACTGCCTCCCGCCATCATAGACACTCCTTTTAATGATGCTCCAAAGGTTCTGAATGGGGTAGAGGTCAGGGTAGCATGGGGGTCACACCATAAGTTTGTCCCCTTTTATGCCCATATCAGCCAGAGATGCAGATGTTTTATGTGCAGCATGAGATGGTGCATTATCATGCAGAAAAATGATCTTGCTGTGAAATACACGGTTCTTCTTCTTGAACCATGGCAGGAAGTGCTGTTTGAGAAAATCCACATACATTATGGAGTTCATCTTTAGCGCCTTCAGGGATCCTAAAGGGGCCGACAATCTCTCTCCCCATGATTCCAGCCCAAAACATTACTCCACCTCCTCCTTGTTGGCGCTGTAGCCGTGTTTGCGTGGGGTGTCCATCAACCAGCCATCCTCCACTCCATTCATCTGGACCATCGAGCGCTGCACGGCACTCATCCGTGAACAAAACAGTTTTGAAATCAGTCTTCATGTAATGTTTGGCCCACTGGAGCCGTTTCTGCTTGTGTGAAGTGGATAGAGGAGGTCGACAGGATGGCGTATGCACAGCTGCAAACCTCTGAAGGACCCTGCATCTTGTTGTTCGGGGGACGTTGGAGGCACAAGCAGCTTCAAAAACTTGTCTGCTGCTATGACAAGGCTTTTTTTCCGCTGCTCTTTCAACCTGACGTAATTGCCTGTAGGAAAGAGTCCTCAATTTGCCCTTATCAGCATGCACACGTGTGTACTGTGAATCAGCTACATACTTCTTGATTGCCAAGACACTTCATCCTGATCATCGCACAATGTTGATTGTAGTCATGCCTTGACCTAAACACTCCACAATTTGTTGCTTCTCAGCAGCCGACACATCCTTTTTCTTTCCCATTTTGGCAGAAAATGTAGGCTGCTTAATAATGTGAGAGAGCCTTCTTAAGTAGTCTTGCCTTTCATTGGACACACCTGCCAAACTAATTAGCACAGGTGTCTGCAATTGCTTACAGTGATATAAAGAGCCCTGACACACATCACCATCAATGAGTTTAACTGACAAACAAACAAATTCTTCCCTTATCACTCCTAAACACTTTTTGCATAATAATTTGGAACGCGGTGTACATGTGCTTTTCCACAAAACACCAGTGGTTCACGTAGTGAATCTTACAGTTCTAACTTGCCAACCGTGGTCTGTATGGAATTGTTCAATAAAGGGCCCAAAATTAAGATAACATAGATGGGAGAGGTCTCTATGAATAGGAATTCCTAAGTATTTGATACCCTGTGAGGGCCAGGCAAAGGGAAAGTTGGACTGGATGGAATCCTATATGGATTTAGGGAGGGAGACATCGAGGGCCTCAGACTTCGCTGCATTGATTTTAAAATTTTACCATGTAACAAAGTGATCTATTTCAGCCATAACAGCAGGGATGGATATATGTGATTGAGTGATATATACTAGGACATCATCAGCAAATAGAGAGCACTTGTACTCGGTGCCTCCCACCTCAATCCACCTAATATTGGGGTTATGGCGAATTGATGAGAGCAGGTGCTCCGTCACTAGGATGTATAAGAGAGGGGACAGAG
The DNA here is from genome assembly GCF_046119375.1 of Phyllobates terribilis. Lineage (NCBI taxonomy): Eukaryota > Metazoa > Chordata > Amphibia > Anura > Dendrobatidae > Phyllobates > Phyllobates terribilis. Next base: position 343,832,124 of record NW_027362767.1, on the reverse strand, counting down.
GACATCCCTGCCTTGTCCCATTGGTGATTGTGAAAGGTGATGAAAATGTTCTGACGCACCCCCTGGGCCTTGGGACACCCGGAGCCGGACCCTTTTTGGTGGATGCTGGTGGTTGTAGTCTTCGTGGCGGCGATCCGGTTCCGTGGCTCAGGGCGGTCAAACCAGTGGCGGAACTATTTATGTGGTTTTGATGTTTAAATGTCCGACTACGCCACCCGTGGATTGCGGTCAGAGTGAACCGCCGCTACAGGGCAGACCGCTAAGGCTGGTGTTGTGGGTGCAGCAGAGCGTAGCATAAGTCCCCACGGGAGGAGTATAGCCTCAGGGCAGTGTATGCGGAGGATGGGGGTGATGGTGCAGGGCAGCAGCAGTAACGACACGGAGTCAGTGATGCAGTTCAGGGCCTTTACTCACAGTTCTTATTATCCAGACCACGTCTGCAGGTAACGGCTGCCCACGTCGTACTGTGCTCACCAGGTGAGGGGCTCAGACAACTCCCAGATAACTTTGGAGCGCTTCACAGGACCCCCTTTGTGTGTCCTTTGTCTGGCCTTTCTTACCAACACTTCTGTCCGGCTGCCTCGGGCCTCCTCTTGGTAAACTTGGCGCCAGTTTCCCTGACCCTATGTGGTGCCTTCCTAGCGGGTGGAGCAAGGGGCTGCGCCACATAAAATGTCAGAGCCTCCGGTTTCTAGCTGAGGGTCGTTTCCTGCCTCCACTAGTTCGGGGACCGGTCTCCCCCTTTGGCCTGACCCCTCCACGCAGGTGGATTCGGGCGTGCGGTGGCGACTCGCCCGTCCGCACCCCTGGGATCCCTTCATTCCTCGTTCCTGGAGCCTTCTCCGCTCCTCTTCCTTCCTTCTCCCTCTTGCAGGCCTGGGCCTCTGTTACTAGGCCCGCCTCCGGAGCAGAGCTCATGCAGAGCCCCTGCTCCCTGCCACTTCTGCTCAGACTTCTCTGCACTGAACTAAGATGGTGCCCACCTTTTATACTCCCTTCTCAATGCACCCAGGAACTGCTTCCTCCCTGCTCCTGCACTGCAGGGTTCCCCTTCCTCAGTGTTCCCTCCCCCCACTCCAGCCAGGGACAGGGACTGTCGTGCCCATCTCAGGGGCATATTGGTCGCCCTGCCCCACGGCAATGTGGTGTAATGCATGCAGGTGTCGGGTCCTGATCCACACTCCATCCTTATCTGAGAGTGAGATATCACACCTCTGGGTGAGGTGCAATACGTCTGTAGCAACCGAGCCCTCGGTGCTACAGTTCCATTTATCTTCAGCCTAGGTGACGTATTGTGATACAGGGCCGTGATTTTGGCTATAAAAGGGTCCCCTAGACCCCTACCCCAAGCTTTTTAAGAGAATCATATATGGCGTGCCAGGAGACTCTATGGAATGCTTTCTCAGCATCCAACGAGAGTATCTACTTACAAATTTTTAACTGCATCTAGCCCAGGAAATACTTTGTGCCTAGTAGCAGTGTCTGCTAGTCAGCGGATTATCCCGGCTGTTAAGCAAGCTACACCACCTGTAGTTTGGACACTTAATTTTTTCAAAGGAAATGCTTCGGGACCACGGGATACTTAGTGAAGAGCATCAGGAGGCACCCCAAGGCATAGGGGCTGGGACTGGCACTAGGATGCCTTGCGGTGGACAGCCGAGCTCGATCCTTATAAAAGCTTTTTAACTGCAGCAGCTTTAGTGGACGCTACTGGAGCTGGAATTACGCGGCTGCTGGCATGAGACTTGCCCTCCAATAGATCCTTGTAAATGGATTTAAAGTGTATTCATTCAAATTAGAGGGACAATTTAAACTAAAAAGCTTAGAGCTGCCTCCACCACAGGGGGGCTCTCTCGAGCCACCAGCGGACAGGCACCAGTATTGGGAGAGGGGGGCTGGCCGTCAGGGTTCACCGCGGCTCTGGCACAAACCCGGCGACACGGAGGTGGCACGGGCAGGAGCGGACTGGCCGTCTCGGCTTCTCACTTTTTGGATTTTAGAAGGGCATGACATGCCTATATCTGTGTCTCCCCCTCCTTTTACTCCTCCACCTCTTTTCTTTTCGCATGACTATATGTACTTGTCACTTTTCCATGTGTTAGTTGTGTCTTCTGAGCAGTTTGTCAGCATTTGGACACCTTTGAAGGTGTTTTCTATGTGTTTCTATGTGTTTTTGTTTGCCTGCCATTGGTTTTAACGGTGTTCGAAGGTGTTCGACGAACAGTTCGACGAACAGTTCGGCGAACACACGGGTGTTCGACGAACCGAACCGAACTCGAACACTACGGGGGTGGCTCAACACTAGTCAACACCCCCTTTGGTTGCATTATAAAATGTAATTATCTCCATTTTTTTTTGTGCCTCAGTCCCAGGATCGATGGCATCATCGTCATGAAGTGTTGATAGAAGAAGTACAATTTTTTTTTCTTGTGGTACATAGGAAACCAAAACCTTTCCATTATGGAATGCAAACATACTGCTGTACTGTTGTCTCCCTTTCACACTTACAAACTGTGTAGGCAATTCTTTTTTATTTTATCTTACAGTTCCGACATATGAAAGCTTCTGCATTTTCAGATAATCAATCAGATCACAATTTGAAAACCAATTGTCAGCTGTTATATTGCGACTCAATCCAAATAAGGGCTCAGCCAGTCTTTTTACAACATCACTGGGTTTGTTGCTGACTCAGTAAGGATCTTCTGGTTGTTTTCCTGCATAAACTTCCAGGTTGTAAGTGTAGGTCTTACTGGCATCAACAAGGGCATACATTTTTATTCCTTATTTGTTAGGCTTTGATGGAATATATTGACGAAAGGCACATTTACCACGAAAACCAGGGAGCATTTCATCAATAGTGAGATTCTCCCCAGGGCAATAGCTTTTTTTACAGTTTTCAACAAATTTTTGGAATATATCATGAATTGGAGCAAGTCGGTCATGTGTTTTACGTTCGGTTCGGGTAGTTCTGTCGTCAAACCGAAGGCAACGAATTAGAAGCTTGAATCTGTTTATGGACATAACAAGGCCAAATTTTTCAACTCCATCCCCATCTTTACACCAAAGTTCCTCCAAACTTTGTCTATTTGCCCTATAAGCTCCTGCAAGGTATAATAATCCCAAAAAAGCACGCAGTTCTATTTCATCTGTGACCTTGATGGTTCTGTTGCAGATGAACTTGTCCTTTATAATGTCTAGATATTGGTTGATATATGTGACAAAAGCGTCTAGAATGTCATCTGTGAATAAACTATTCCAGCATTCAACTGCAGTTTTTGCATTACTTGCAGTTCCTATAACTGGAGGAAGGTGAGTAATAATGTTTTGAGGTTCCCTACGTTTTTTCTGGAGTGGCTTCTTGATCCATTGGGTTTTTTTTATCTTTTCCCATATAATAAGATTCTACATCTTCATTCTCATCACTGTCACCATCTTGCTCTGTTTCAGAATCCACTTCACATACTTCCACCTCATCATGAGAATCAATCTCACTTTCCTCTCCTAAATCCTCATTTAGTGTGGGGTCTGCATCATCTAACAGCATGTTTGTTACTTCCTCAACATCAAGGTTTTTTGATAAATTGTACATTTTCCTCTCCATTTCAGCAGATAATCTGAAGCAAGAGAAGGAATATGTGTTAGGGAACTACTGTATATGACTGAGCAGCACACTTTCTTTTTTAATCTGCCTTATTTCTATGAAATATCCTCACACTTTGGGCTATACATTCACAAAACAAGCTAAATAAACAATTGTGATGAATAAAAACATAAAATACCAACCTTATTGAGTGTGACGTGTTCACATACAATGAGCCTGAGAGATTAGAGCAGTTATATCTGTCCTCCTGAAGCTCTGCAATCCAACTGTGGTATGAGGTTTCACAGAGCTTCTAGAGACAGGAGACTACCTGGAGGGAGGGGATTTCCTCACAATCTGGTGAGGAAGGAGAAATGAAAGTAAAAGAGATGTGCCTGTCAGGCCTATTGTATGTGACGGAGGGTTAAATGCTGTTTTGAATCACTGGAAGGTGAATACAAGCCCCCGCAATTCAGCTCAGATGTTAGATTGGACGCCCATTGGCCCCCCTGCAACATTATTGCAGGGAGCTGATAGGTTGCTTTGACAGCCAGAGGCCAGCTAAAGGCCCCAGTGGCTGTCATGGGAACTTTCCTGTGACGTCCAGCCTCTATCTAGGCATCATAGAAGGCTGTCATTTTCACTATATAGAGCAATATTTTATTGTTGTATATAGTAGTGCAAGCAATCAAATTATCACAGGTTCAAGTCCCCTAAGAAGATTAACAAATAAAGTAAAAAGTTGAAAAAAAAAGTTAAAAAAAATAATGTATATAGATATATTTGAGTCATCACCTTTTCCCCAATTAACAATGAGGAAATGTATAAAAAAATAAAACTATAAATATATATTTTCTATCTCTGCCAGAAAAGTCAAATCTATTAAAATATAAAATTAATTAAGCCTATTGGTAAAAAGGAAGACGAACAAAAAGCCATAAAGTACTGTTTTTCAGTCAGCACACCACCACAAAAGATGCATAAGAAATGCTAAAAACATAGGAACATACTCAAAATTAGCGCAACTTAAAAAGCACAAAAAAACAAGTTCCAAGGCAACTTTATTGATGCATTTTAAAAAGTTATGTGCCTCGAAGAATGGTGATAAACTATTTTTTTTTACAAAATTATGAATTTTTAAGCCAATAAAATAATAAAAAACTAGACATATCTAATATCTCTGTAAATGTACTGACTTGGAAAATGTTTCCAGGTCATTTTTAATATACAATGAAGGCCTGATGAAGTGATGATGGTTCGTGCGGTAAAGGCATTACAGCTGCAAAGCACCGATCTCCAGTAAATCAAAAATGCATCGGCACACCGAACTAGTGAGTTTGCGAGCAAACATCTCATTGTGAGGAGAAGTGAAGAATTCACTATTCAACTCACATTCAGCAAACAATGAATGTAGGTAAAATAAAGCTGAAATAACAATGGCTAATAGAGTTTTTTTTTTTTTTTTACCATTTCACCACTCTTGGAATTTTTTTATATTTTCCTTTACTCTATATGGTAATATGATTGGTCTCATTCAAGACTATATCTTTCCCTGCAAAAATCGAGCCCACGTGTGTCTATGCCAGTGCACAAGGTAAAAAAGAAGAACAGTTATTGGCATTTAAAAAAGGAAGAGACAAAAAAGGAAAATGCAGAAATGAAAAATTACTGAAGAGGGATGGGGTTAAAGTTTCAACCAAATGGGATTCAACTGGAAAATGCCACTTCTTGACTTTCTTATAAATGCCTCCTTAATTGCTGTTAAATTTGCTTTATTTGTGATAAGTCAGGGATTTTGCTTCATTGTATGAATTAACTATGAAACATTTTGGCATTGCATTTTGCATTGTTACATATTTCCAATAAATTTGATAAATATCAGCCCCCATAAGATAAAGAAGAAAGTGAGGAGACATAATGCAAAACAGAAACCACATGTGCCCCCTGCTCTCCACTGCCCAAGAAACATCTATAGACATTTACAAGCTCCACTCCTTAATCTTAGTTAAGAACCTTTTCCTGTAGGGTTGTGACTGAGCCATGCCTTCTGTCATTGTGAGAGTATAGGCCTCTGAGGACAATTAACAAGTGACATTACTGTTACTTGTTAATTATTTATGTTAATCAGCAGGATCAGTCTCAGAGTACCAGCACCTATCGATTACACAATTCTACCACATTGAATGTATAGGTAATATACTACAGGATATCTGTATGTGGAAACAAAGTCAGATAGTTGTCTTCAACCTCTGCTTTTTACATTTTACAGCTAATCAGCTTTCCGCTCTTTACAGGTCACTTTCCTTGCTGATATAACTCTGTGACAACATTAAAAACAAGTCTCCTGTGTGTATGTAAAGGAGGGAGGATGACATCTTAATATTCGTCTAAATCAATTTACCTTTTTGTGATAACTAATTACTTTTTTGCTAAGGGGCTTTATTTCAATGCAAGAATTTTTACTTCGCTGCAGAAGGAGCCCAGCATTAGGCCAGGTGCACACCACCGTGTTTTCCATCCGATTGCTATCCAACAAAACATCGGATGGCACGCGTAGAAATATTATTCTATGGGGCTGCGCACATATCCGATTTTTTTCCTTCGACCGATCCGGCCCTAGGAATAAATTGCAGCATGTCCGAGTTTGTTCCGTTTTTTGGACCATGCAAGTCAATGAGTCCGTTGAAACACTGCACTCGTATGACATCTGAAAGCAGTTCGATTTCAATGCATTGACACAATGGAGAAGATGGAAAAAAAAATTCTCGATCTTCTCCTCATCTGAGAGAATCAGATCACACTCTGATCAGTTTGATCAGGGTGTCATTTGCAAAATGAGCCCAATTCTCTTGAATGAGAGAATCTATGGTCATCTGACCCGAGCCATAGTGTCCCATATAAGGTCCTTGGCTGTGGAATAACCCTTGAGCTCCTGCTTTATCTACCAGTATTGTAAAAATCAACAAATTGTACACATTTTTCAAAAAAAAAAATGTTTCACCGGAATCCACATTTTTTGCAGCTAAACTGATGAGTCAAAGAAAAATCTGCTAAGTGTTGGTATCTAAATCATCGAAAAGGGGTAAAAATCTTATTCTTACTTCTTCCCCACCATGTTATCAGTTCCATGCCCATTCCTTTGGTCCTCTTCTAGGTACCTCTGGTCCTGTTCTAGCCTCACAGTGATCTTCAGCTTTAAATGGTCAATGCTATCATAGGAGACCCAGTCAGTGACTAGACATTAATACAAAACACATTTTTATGCTGAATTTGAGCAAATAAGATATTTTTTTATTTCAACCAAATCGCTCAACTCTATTTATCACCTGCAGCACTTTTAGGCTTGTGTGAAAAATTGTTGCAATGTAAGAATGCGTTAAAAAATAAAAGTGTTAAAAGTTTATTTTTATCAATTAACAGATTGCAAGGGAAATGAACAAAAGAGAAATGTACATCAAATCAATATATTGTTTGACCATCCTTTTCCCTCAAAAGAGTGTAAAGTTTTCAAAGTACACTTTTACTAAATCAAGGATTTTGTCTGATTATAGTCAGGTGTATAAGTAATCAATTATCCCAAACAGGTGATAATGATTATCATTTTCATATGTAGGTTGGAACTTAGTCTTTCACTGAAACAGAAATAGTTTTGTAGGAGACTTAAAAACTGGATTTGGAAAAGCCAAATTCTGACATAAAGGTGAAGTTGTGGAAGACGGTTTCAGGTCAAAGGTTATTCACTATAGCAAGACTTTGCATAGCAAAAAATGCGTTAGTTGTACTGCATCAATAAGGTCTCTCCTAGACAAATATTTCAAAACAGACTGGTGTTTTAAGATGTGTTGTTCAAGCTCTTTTGAAGAAGTACCAAGAAACTGTCAACATTGAGGACCATAAACCCAGTGGTCAGGCAAGGAAACTTAGTGCAAGACTCATCATGCTAATTTCCCTTCAAAATTAGATGGGGACAAGTGGAGCTATCAGCTTAGAATTGGCAGCAACCATTGGGAACCAGTTACCACCATCTAATAGTGAAAGAAGTATTGCCAGAAATGGCCTTTATGTAACTGAAATGGAAAAATATACAGAAGGTTCTATGAACTGATGAGTCAAAATTTGAAATATTTGTCTTTAACAGAAAGCAATTTGTTTACCAAAATGGCCAGTACAATATTGAGTGTCTGCCGGCAACAGTGAAGCATGATGGAGGTTCTTTTCAAGGTGAGGCAGAATTTTAGCAAAAGGAGATAGAGATTTGGTCAGGATTAATGGTGCAATTAATGCTGAGAAATACAAGCAAATAATTATCCATCCTGAAATACCAACAGAGAGCAGTCTGATTAGCTCTAAATTTATTCTGCACCAGGACAATGATCCCTCACGTACAGGGAATGTCATTAACCGGTTCAGGACCGCCCACTGTACATAAACGTCGGCGCTGCCTGGGCTCTGTGCAGCGCCGACGTTTAAAAACGGTGGGTGGTCCCGCAGCGCTCAGGACCCCCAGGGTCCTGCTAGCGCTGCGGTACCGGTTCAGAGCGATAGCTCTGACATGTGGCATCATGGGGACCTGATTGGATCAGGTCCCCATGATGTTAACCTGTTCCTATCTTCTAGATGCCGCGATCCATAGCGATCGCGGCATTAAAAAGATAGGGACAGCCGGTGGTCGGCGATCGGGACCCCCCACATACCTGTCAGCAGCGGGGATCCCGGTGCTGTGACCTCTGACATCATCGAGACCTGATTGGCTCAGGTCTCGATGATGTCAGCGTCACACCAGCCAATCAGAGAGATCACCAGGGAAGTTTGTTTTAGCAACAAACTTTCCCGGGCGATCTGCCTGATAAATGCAGTTTCTCCTCCGATCTCAGTGAGAGAGCAGAGGAGAAACAGTGTGACAAGAGCTGTCAGCCTTGCCACTGTGAAAGTAAAAAAAATAAAATAAAAAAGAAAGTAAGAGTTAGGGTTAGTGAGTCTGTCAGATCAGTCAGTCCTGTCAGATCAGTCCAGTCAGATCAGTCAGTCAGTCCTGTCAGATCAGTCCAGTCAGATCTGTCAGTCCTGTCAGATCTGTCAGTCCTGTCAGATCTGTCAGTCAGTCAGTCCTGTCAGATCTGTCAGTCAGTCCTGTCAGATCTGTCAGTCAGTCCTGTCAGTCCTGTCAGATCTGTCAGTCAGTCAGTCCCGTCAGATCTGTCAGTCAGTCCTGTCAGATCTGTCAGTCAGTCAGTCCTGTCAGATCTGTCAGTCAGTCAGTCCTGTCAGATCTGTCAGTCAGTCAGTCCTGTCAGATCTGTCAGTCAGTCAGTCCTGTCAGATCTGTCAGTCAGTCAGTCCTGTCAGATCTGTCAGTCAGTCAGTCCTGTCAGATCTGTCAGTCCTGTCAGATCTGTCAGCCAGTCAGTCCTGTCAGATCTGTCAGTCAATCAGTCCTGTCAGATCTGTCAGTAAGTCAGTCCTGTCAGATCAGTCAGTCAGTCCTGTCACATCAGTCAGTCAGTCCTGTCAGATCAGTCCGGTCAGTCCAGTCCGGTCCCGTCCTTTCAGTCCGGTCCGTTCAGTCCAGTCAAAAAATATAAAAATAAAATGGCCCGTCAGACTTATACCGCAGAGGAGGTGTATGCCCTGCTGTGTTCTGACACTGATGACAGCGCAATCTTAGATGGAGATATGGATTTTGAGGGCTTTAGTAGCGGCGACACTGAGAGCCCAGAAATGAGCAGTGATTCTGTTCCATCCTCAAGCCCAAGGACCAGTACAGCAATAGGGGCAAATAGCGCTACTGGAGAAACGTCTCCAAATCAGGGAACACTGCCCAGTACAAGCGCTGTCCCTGCTACTAGTGAATTGGCGCACGCCAGTGTACAAGGGGCGTTGCCACATGATCTAGCATTTCCCAGATGGGAGGCTTCAGATTCGGCTGCTCCATTCAGCCCTGATTTCAACGCCATTCCTGGTATAAATGTGGAGGTGGAAGATTTTGGACCAATTAATTTTTTAATTTGTTTTTTACAGACAGCTTGCTAGAGCATATTGTCGTGCAAACAAATTTATACGCGTCCCAATTCATAAGCCAGAATCCCCGATCTTACTATGCTAGGGCAAATTTATGGACACCAACTAATGTCCCGGAAATAAAAAAATTTTTAGGACTTACATTTGCCATGGGGCTTGTTAAACAACCGAGCATTCGATCCTACTGGTCCAACCACCCTGTTCAAGCCACCCCTATGTTTTCAGTCATTCTGCCTAGGACCCGTTATGAAATGCTCATGCGGTTTTGGCATTTTAACGACAATAGTCAATGCCTGCCCAGAAATGCCCCAGAACATGACAGGTTATATAAAATTAGACCCATCATTGAAAATTTGTCAGAAAAATTCTTAAGCCTCTACACCCCAACACAAAATATTTCTATAGACGAGTCCCTTGTAAAATTCAAAGGAAGACTGCACCTCAAGCAATTTATCCCATCTAAAAGGGCAAGGTTTGGAATAAACCTCTATAAAATGTGCGAAAGTTCAACCAGATACACATCCGCTTTTCGCATATATGAGGGGAAAGATAGCCAACTAAACCCACCAGGATGCCCTACTTATCTGGGGACATCTGGAAAAATTGTTTGGGAGCTGATAAGTCCATTTTTTCAAAAAGGCTACAATCTATATGTGGACAATTATTACACCAGCATACCCCTATTTAAAAGTCCGGTTGAACACAACATCGGGGCTTGTGGGACCATCCGTAAAAACCGTCAGGGGTTTCCACAACCATTGGTCAACCAAAAGTTTCAAAAGGGGCAGTCAGGGGCTGTACGCAACGGAGAGCTGCTTGCCCTGAAATATAGGGATAAAAGGGATATTTTTGTCCTCAGCTCGATCCACACAGATGCCGCAAGGGCCACTGTAGAACTAGGATCCACAACTCCGAAGCAAAAACCTGTGTCAGTCATTGACTACAACAAACACATGGGGGGTGTGGACCTTGCAGATGAGGTTCTACAGCCATACCAGGTATCAAGAAAGTCCTATACCTGGTATAAAAAGTTGGTTATTTATTTGTTTCAGGTGGCCACATACAATTCTTTTGTGTTGTACAAAAAAGCAGGAAATTCAGATCCTTTTCTTGATTATCAAGAAAAGGTAATTGAAAATCTTGTCTTTCAAAGTGTTAGCCCCGCTCATCCATTAGAATCTGAGGATGTGAAAAGACTCATTGAGCGACATTTTATTGCACTTATTCCAGCAACGGAAACAAGAAGGAACCCCCAGAAAAGATGTCGTGTATGTACTAAGAGAGGAATGAGGCGTGATACCCGCTACTATTGCCCACAATGCCCATCATTGCCAGCCTTATGCGTCACTGACTGCTTTAAAATCTTCCACACAGAACCACGTTTTTAAACTGTAAAAATGTATCCCAATTTGTCATTCAAATATTTGGTTCATTTAGTGAATGACACATTCGAGTAGAGCTCACTTAATTTCCAGGGGGGGTTCTCCAGAATCTAAACCTTCCATTGCGTGCTTGTTTCTGGAAATCATCCATTGAGTTAAAATGGTCACTAAACCCATAGATGAATTCCCAGAGGGGTTTCATTTCCAAAATGGGGTCACTTCAGGGGGGATTCTTTAGCTCTGGTACTCTGAAAAGTGCCAGAACAGCATAATCCCCCCTGAAGTGACCCCATTATAGAAATGACACCTCTGTGGGAATTCATCTATGGGTTTAGTGACCATTTACTTATCTACTTATTTTCCCACCACTAGATTAATTTATACAGAGGAGTAGATTGTAAAATTCGGTCACTTGTTGTGGGTTTCCTCTGTTTAGGCACCTCAGGGGCTCTCCAAATGCAACATGGCGTCCGCTATCCATTCCAGTCAAATTTCCATTCCAAAAGTCAAATGGCGCTCCTTACCTTCCAAGCCATGCCGTGCGCCCAAACAGTGGCTTTGCACCACATATGGGGTATCAGCGTGCTCAGGAGAAATTGCACAACACATTTTGGGGTCCATTTTTTCTGGCTGCCCTTGTGAAAATTAAAAATTTGAGGCTAAAGTAGCAGTTTTGTGTTAAAAATGTGTTTTTTTATTTTCACACTTCAACATTATAAAATTCTGTGAAGCCCCTGGAGGTTCAAGGTGCTCACCACACATCTAGATAAGTTCCTTGAGGGGTCTAGTTTCCAAAATGGGGTCACTTGTTGGGTGTTTCCTCTGTTTAGACACCTCTGGGGCTCTCCAAATGCAACATGGCGTCCGCTATCCATTCCAGTCAAATTTCCATTCCAAAAGTCAAATGGCGCTCCTTACCTTCCAAGCCATGCCGTGCACCCAAACAGTGGCTTTGCACCACATATGGGGTATCAGCGTGCTCAGGAGAAATTACAAAACACATTTTGGGGTCCATTTTTTCTGGCTGCCCTTGTGAAAATTAAAAATTTGAGGTTAAAGTATCAGTTTTGTGAAAAAAAGTTAAATGTTCATTGTTTTCTTCCACATTCCAAAAATTCCTGTGAAGCACTTGAAGGGTTAATAAACTTCTTGAATGTGGTTTTGAGCACCTTGAGGGGTGCAGTTTTTAAAATGGTATCATTTTTGGGTATTTTCTGTCATAAAGGCTCCTCAAAGTCACTTCAAATAAGATGTGGTCCCTAAAAAAATGTTTTTGTAAATTTTGTTGTAAAAATGAGAAATCGCTGGTCAACTTTTAACCCTTATAGCTTCCTAACAAAAAAAAATTTTGGTTCCAACATTGTGCTGATGTGAAGTAGACATGTGGGCAATGTTATTTATTAACTATTTTGTGTGATATATCTCTCTGAATAAAGGGCATGAAAATTCAAAGTTTGAAAATTGCAAAATTTTCAAAATTTTCGCCAAATTTCCGATTTTTTCACAATCAAACGCAAGTGATATCAAAGAAATTTTACCACTATCATGAAGTACAATATGTCACAAAAAAACAATCTCAGAATCAGGGGGATCCGTTGAAGCGTTCCAGAGTAATTACCTCATAAATTGACAGTGGTCAGAATTGAAAAAATTGGCCCGGTCACGAAGGCAAAAACAGGCTCTGGCGCGAAGTGGTTAAGAAATATCTTTAGCTTTAATAAAAACATGGAGTCCTGGAAGGAATAATATGGCTCAGCAGGGTCCTGATCTCAACATCATTGAGTTTCTCAGTGATTAAATGAAGAATAAGAAGGATTTGCACAAGCATTATCCACAGAAAATCCTTTGCTAGTTTCTCTTCAGTAAACTGTGTGCAAGTGTATTTGGAAGACAATACTGTTCTGAAGATGAAGAGCTGTCATACCAAATATTGCTTTAATTTAGATTCTTCTTTTGTTCATTGACTTTGCACTCTGTTAATTTACAAAAATAAATTATTAGCATTTCTATTTTTGAAAGCATTCTTACTTTGTAGCATTTTTTCAACTCCTACCTAAAACTTTTACTCAGTGTTGCACCCATAAAAGTAAATGTTGTTCTTAAGCCAGTCTTTTAGAATGTGGTAAATGTGCGCATAGTTATAGAGATCTACTACTGTTTGCCACTAAGCCATAGCTGAAGTGTTGCCTGGCCGTAACATGAAAGCTATAATGTCCAAAGCCACTTAACAGTCTTCGTAAGAAATATACTTTTACAAGGAACTGTAAGTTCAAAAAGCTTTTCATAAATCAATAGTTCCTGAAAATTTCAGAAAGTATGTTACATATCTTATCAGAGAATTCTGCCTCTTTCTTCAGGCTGTGTGCCCACTATGGGTTTTTCAAGCGTTTGTGCCGCAGAATTTCCGCAGCGAAAATGCTTAAAAAACGCTTGGTGATACGTGCCCCATGGTCCCCAATGATAATCCTCATGTGCTGTGCACATGCTGCGGAAATTTCCGCTGCGGATAATCATTGCAGAACAATACGCAGCATGTCCATTAATTTTGCGGACACGCAGCGTACTCACCGCCATTGACTTCCATTGGACCGCGTGACATCCGCATCACTGCATCTGCACATGCGGATATCACACGGTTCAATGTGCGGATGGTACCCAGGTCTGGAGAAGAGGAGACACTCCTCCAGACCTGGGTACCATGGTACCTGTAAATGAAAGTATTTAAAATAAAAAATAAAGATTATACTTATCTTCTTATGGCCCCCGGCCTCCTCACCGATGTGAACGATGTGTTGGGTGGCTCGCGGTGGTGTGAGGACCTGACATGATGTCATTGAGTCATGTGACAGGTCACGTGACCGCTGATGTCACATGACTCAATGACATCATCGAAGGTCATTCACACCACCGAGAAACACCGCGGAGACCAGACGGAGAGGAGAAGGAGACCGGGGGCCATCGGAAGGTAAGAATAATCTTTATTTTTTATTTTTCACCATTCTTATTCTTTTTTTTAACTATTACTTGGTCACACTATATATGCCGTTTGCATGGATTTATATAGTGTGACCAAGTTGTCAAGCACTTTTCCAAGTGATGCTAAAATCGCTTGGAAAAGCGCTTGATAACCCGCATGCAGAAATGCATGCAAAAACGCTTGACCAACGCTTCTACCTGGCAGGAAAAACGCATGTAAAATTCGCATGCGTTTTTCCTGCCAGGGAGAAGCGTAAAAAATATGCAGCATTTCTGCATCGTGGGCACATAGCCTCAGACACTTCCCCTGCCTGCTGAACTAATTATCCACTCTGAAAGAAACAGCTCAATTATATCTTGCTCAAGGCAAGATGGATTGCCAGCTCACTGTGGTGTCAGATTACTGTTCCTATTATACTACATGGAGGGGAGGCGGAGAATGAGTAAGTAACAGAGTGAACAAACAGTTAAGAGTGAAAAATAGAAAACTTGGGTTGAATGTTCTAACAAGTCTTTTACCTTACCTCAGATCTGGATTCACATCTACACAGCTCAGTACTCTGGTATAATTTCCTCTATTCCTTCTCTACTTTTGTTTTTTTGTGATAACTAGAAAGAAGAGCAGAAATCCATCCCTGTTTGCTCTTCTGTGTGTGGGAAACCTATAGCAGCTGTTCTCTTTCCAGCTCAAAGTGCATTGCTATTAGGAGAGAGAAGCTGCATTGGGGAAAACTGGTGAAAATACAAAATAAAAGTCATATAATGGCTAGAAATACTGTTATTTCTCATGTACTTTTAAATGTCATCAAATCTTTACAATGATTACATCCATGACATGAGGGATACTAATATAACACCAGCAAATATAAAGCTGTATGAGTACTACATTTGTATGTGAGTGCTGCTTTAAAACATTATATTTTTCTAGCCCATATAAAGAAAATCCAGCCTTGTCACAATATAAAAGATGGTAGTCTGAGTTTTATTCATTTGTGAACACAAATAAAATACTACGCATGCATCTGTCAAGGATTCTCTGGCAATGTATGATTAGCATTATAAGTAACATATGTCAAGTGAAATTCAATTATTTACTTCCAATGATTGCAATAACAGTGGACAAATTTATAATTGAAATGGCATTATCCATATGTGAGCGTGTTTTCCATTCAATGAAAGAGATAATTAAATCTGACAACTGATTTCTGATGTTCAAAGATTTATAAGTTCAAATATTAAGTTTGTAAAATGCGATCAGTATAAAAAATTATGAAAATGTGTGTACAGCCAAAGAGGAGAAGAAATGAATGACCCTGTGTGTATCCATTATGCAACAAAATAGTACAGCTCAAATACTCCTAAATGATACAAATGATGTCTTTGATATCTTGCACCTTTTTCATGATTGTCCAAATGATTATATGGGACCTATTTCTTCTGTTTTCACATTTTCATTAGGAGTAAATATTTAATGTCTATTGTGCTTTAAGTATCAATTACATTATGTTGGTATGGATAATTCAATAAAAGAATTAACAATATAAAATAAAGGTAGCAAAATGGGTCCCAGATGAAAAGGCTATGTTAACAGCAAGTATTTATTTCTGCAAGTGTTAGCTCAGGGAGTTTGCAGATATTCACAAAGTCCAAAAACTTAAATGAATAAAGTAAAATAGATTAATGAATAAAACTTTATAAATGAAAATGAAAAGGTTAGGAATAAAAGTATATATAGTGTCTCATACATAAAACTTTGTTAAAAACGATTTTCCAGAGCAACAAATCAAATCATTGTTTTCATTTTTAAAAACAAGGACTGTGTAAACAAGGGCTTGAACCACATCAGCTGCGTATTATAGCGTGTACTCAAAGGATTAAAGAAGCACTTCCATGAAAGTTGTGATCCTCTTATTATTTGAAATCATATTATATATCACTGTGTGCTTAAAATTGCTCATTTTGTCTTTCTACACAGCTAATTCTTCTTTTCTCTGCTCTATGTAGAAACAGGAAGTCTCTTTTCTCTGAAAGAGTCTTCACCCTCTTCAACTCCTGACCCAGCTGCTCCACTCCTCCCCCCTACCAGGAACTTTTGCAGTGATGACTCAAACAGGCAAAAGGTATTTCCTTTTTTCTGCGTAGAGCTTAGAAGGATTCAGCCTGTCTGATTTAAACCCATTTGATGTCATAGACCTAATGGAAAGAGAAGAATTAACTGGGTAAAAAAGGCAAAATTAGCAATTGTAGGTACACTGCTATATAATATGATGACTGTAATATATTTAGAGGACAAACATTTTCATGGAAGTGCTTCTTTAAGCAAATAGAATAGAATGTCAGCTACAGTTTCCCAGTAAAAGTTACATCTACATGTAATAGTGCCATAATTGACTTTAGTAGGAAATGAATAAATGTGCATACAGTTTGGTCTCCACTAAAGGTTGCTACTGTCAAAATTTGATCATGTGCAAATGTGTCTACTAGAGATGAGCGAACATGTTCAGAAAACATTCAGTAATTTCAAATTCGGCATGAACATTGCACATTTGGATTTGTGATAGGATCCTCAAGCATTTTGCTCAAAATTAGCAAAAGTCGGCCGAGCCTGGATTCCAGCGCTGTCATCTGCTTGACACGGCGAGAAACAGGGGCTTTGATCGGTGATAACATCGTTGCCGCGGGTCAGAGCACCCCGGGATTATTCTGTCACATGTCAGCATGATCCCGCAGCTTTGACTGTGACCCGCAGTAAAAAGCTTACCGCGGGTCAAAGGCGTAGGCTGATGAGACTACTACCCCCATTAGCCGGCGCCTAAAGTCGTTGTAAACAGCAAGCGCAGGTGCCACCGATGGGAGGAATAATCTCTCATCAGCCAGCGCCTGTGCTCCAAGTAAAAAAAAAGTTAAAATTAATAAGTCTTAAAAAAACACATTATTCTTGCCTACACGTAATCCCCGATGCCATTGTCTCATGCAAAAAATAAAACATAAAAAAAACATATACTCACCTTAACGCCTAAAGCCTGATGTCCATGTCACCTGTAATAAAGAAAAAATAACAAACCACCATAATCCTTACCTATCCGCCGTAATCCCGAGTGTCCCATGCAAATCTTATTAATAGAACAGCCACATCGTTACATGTGACCGCTCTATTCAGATGCTGGTGATACACAGAAAGGAGATAATCGATCCCGCAGTGTATCGCGATGAGCTTACGGGAGTGAGGTCACTGGAGTTCATCAGCTGATGAAGCTCCGGAGACCTCATTTACGGTACCAATGCCACATTAGAAAATTATCCTCCTGCCAGTGTATCGCCGGCTGCTGAATAGAGCAGTCACATCTGATGATGTGGCTATCCTATTATTGACATTCTAACGATGGAATATGGCATAGGACAGTATGTTGGATGGGCGAGTTTATTATTTTTATTTTTTTACTGGATGCCAGGGCATCAGGGATTAGGTGTTAGGTGAGTATAACAGTGTTTGTTATCTTTAAGTTAAAAAGTAAAACTGTGTTTGTTTTATTTCAAATACAGGATTTTTTTCTGGCCTTGTGTTTATTTCACATATTTTATTATGGGGCTAGTAATGGGGGCATCTTATAGACAGGGCAAGTGGGAAGAGCGAGGCTAAGTGTCAGATTTGGTGCATCTTATGTATGCACCTTTTCTGGGGCCACTGAGGGCTGATATTATTAGCCTCAGAGGGGGCAAGTTTAAATGGCCCCTTCCCTGGCTATTATTATCAGCTCACAGCTTTCTGTTTAGCCTTTGCTGGTTAGATTTTCTAGCGGGACCCTACGACAATTTTTTTCAGGGGTCCCCCTTTAATCTAGCCAGTAAACGCTAAGCTAGTGGCTGTTATTAAAAGCCAGGGAACATTTTTTGCTAATGGCCCCTTCCCCGGCTAGTAATATCAGCCCCCAGTGGTCGGCTTTCCCTATGCTGGTTATGAAAATGATGCAGGAGCCTTTGCCATTTTTTTAATTTAATTCTTCATTTTATTTCATAAACTCACATGCAGCATGTCAATTTCTGTAGCAGAGACGCAAGTCTCGCTGCAGATTTTGAACAATTGAAATGCCATTACATGCGGTGGATCCGCATGTACTGACAAAACAAGTGCGGCATTAGGAGTAATTGGATTAGGTGTCGCTGACACCAAGCCCTAACTTTAGTAATGAAGAGCTGTCAGCCAGACACCCTCATTACTAAACCTATAAGTAAAGAGTTAAATAAACACACACAGAGAATAAAACACTTTATTTGAAATAAAACAGACACATTCTTTAATCATTTAAATTAACCCAATATACTCACCTCGGGTCCGATGGTAATCCAATGGTTAAAGTGATGTCCCATGATTCTTTTTTCAAATATCTTTATTTAGCTCCAAAAGGCATTTATTGCTGTACAAAAAAATTTAAAAAACGCATGCAAAAATTCAGGTCACAGTGACAGCTGCGGGATCACGCTGACATCTAACATTGTGATCCCGCAGTGCTCTAACCCGCGGTAACGATGTTACCCCCGATCATAGCCACTGTTTCTCGCGCTGTCACGCAGATGACAGTATAGGAAACCAGGGATGTTGGGAGCCCCATTCAGGTTTGTGCTCGGGATCGGGTGTCCAAGTACGAAACTTTTTTTGATGTTCGGGTTTAGTCGACGAACACATAAATCAAAACATTCGCTCATCTATAGTTTCTACTCTTACCTTTCACAAATTTCATTAAGTGGGGTTTCTGACTTCAAATGCTATTTTTCAGAAACTATACTATATTATACAGTGGGTACGGAAAGCATTCAGACCCCTTTAAATTTTTCACTCTGTTTCATTGCAGCCATTTGGTAAATTTTAAAAAGTTCATTTTTGTTTCTCATTAAAGTACACTCTGCACCCTATCTTGACTGAAAAAAACAGAAATGTAGAAATTTTTGCAAATTTATTAAAAAAGAAAAACTGAAATATCACATGGTCATAAGTATTCACACCCTTTGCTCAGTATTGAGTAGAGGCACCCTTTTGAGCTAGTAAAGCCTTGAGTCTTCTTGGGAATGATGCAATAAGTTTTTCTCACCTGGATTTGGGGATCCTCTGCCATTTTTCCTTGCAGATCCTCTCCAGTTTCGTCAGGTTGGATGGTGAATGTTGGTGGACAGCCATTTTCAAGTCTCTCCAGAGATGCTCAATTGGGTTTAGGTCAGGGCTCTGGCTGGACCAGTCAAGAATGGTCACAGAGTTGTTCTGAAGCCACTCCTTTGTTATTTTAGCTGTGTGCTTAGGGTCATTGTCTTGTTGGAAGGTGAACCTGCGGCCAAGTCTAAGGGCCAGAGCACTCTGGAACAAGTTTTCCTCCAGGATATCTCTGTACTTGGCCGCATTCATGTTTCCTTCAATTGCAACCAGTCGTCCTGTCCCTGCAGCTGAAAAACACCCCCATAGCATGATGCTGCCATGCCACAACCATGTTTCACTGCTGGGATTGTATTGGCCTGGTGATGAGCAGTGCCTGGTTTTCTCCGCACATATCGCTTAGAATTATCACCAAAAAGTTCTATCTTCGTCTCATCAGACCAGAGAATCTTATTTCTCATAGTCTGGGAGTCCTTCATGTGTTTTTGAGCAAACTCTATGAGGGCTTTCATATGCCTTGCACTGAAGAGAGGCTTCTGTCGTGCCACTCTGCCATAAAGGCCCAACCAGTGGAGGGCTGCAGTGATAGTTGACTTTGTGGAACTTTCTCCCATCTCCCTACTGCATTTCTAATATAGATGTAGCAGAGCTAAGTCTTCTGCTCTGTCTATAACCCCTCACCCTCACACACACCCCTGACTGGACGCTTCCTGTCTACATTGTGCATTATGAGAAAGCTGCGACTCAGTTTTGGGGTGGGGATACACAGATTAGCCTGACTGCTAGTCATGTGAGCTGTAGTCCTGTAGTAATTATCTCCTGCAGATCAAACACTGCTTGCATTGAAACTACAACACACAACCTAATAAGTGACACATTACTGGAATCAGGATCTTATGTGGCCTATATCATGCTAGTGTCAAATTAAGTGGCCAAAGCTTGCTGACAGATTCCCTTTAGGATTAAAAACACTCACATTGATATTGTACAAGTCGTGCCAAACTACCTTAAGGACTTCTTCTCTTTTCTCTATAAAATTTCAATACATGATACTGGGATGCAAGAAAAATCCTTGACAATCCGCGCTACACAATAAAACTGCTGAGTAACAAAGTGTAGACACATAAGGCGTAAATATCTGCCAAAAAAAATGCAAACTGTCAAATCTGGTAATTTCTTGCTACTCACCTTGGGAAATGTAGATATAAGAGGAAAGGTAATAAATGGCACATCTGTAACTCAATGGCTGTGTGAGTTAGAACTTTGTTTCTCTTAATACCCCCTTCTATTACAAAAATATGCTTAGAAATAAAACAGCATAGAGTTTTAGACCTACTATTATGGCAGCATTTGTTGTGTCTAACACTGCTGGCATCTTTTATGTGGGACACCTTGTAAGAAGTATTATTTATTGCAGGACTCTGCTGGCGCTTCTTGTAGGTTGGTAAGGACTTTCCTCTCAACTGACTCATATTATTGGAAATAAAAGGAAAACATGACGTGCTCCTTTCCATGTTTTTCAGCACTAGGTGAGATTTAAAGTGTAACTTATAGAAAATAATCTACACTGCCATAATAAATAATGGGAGGACAAAAGCAGGTCAGTTCTTTGGTTCTTGGGTATGCAATGTATTTCGAAGCATATATGACCTTTCGTGATATTATAATGACCTGTAAGAATCATGTATCTGAAGAAAGACCCATAAGTGCTTTCTTAAGAGAATGCTGCACATCTCAGAAATTTCCCTACATGGGCTGGATTCCTTGTAAAAGCAACTTATTCCCCATATTCTTGCTTCAGAGCTGCAATTAAAGAACTGAGACTATTTATAACATTAGGAACTGATGTAGTGATGCAACTTTGTTTATTAACAATTTATTTCACTATTAAGACCATGACCATAAAAAGGTAATAAATAGTTATGAGCGAGCTCTAAAATGCTCGGGTACTCGTTGTTCGAGTCGAGTAAATTGGAATGCTCGAGTGCTCGGTCCGAGTAACGAGTCCAAAGTAAGTCTATGGGAAACTCGAACATTTTTCTGGCAGCTGCCCCCAGTGGTCTGCAGAGGGCCTAAAAATTGCCCAAATCGATGGGAACGGCGCTGGTGTTAGAACTCTCCTGTTAGGTTTTTTCTATTTTGCTGGTCACATGACCTTTTTTCCTATTTAATCCTGCTCCGCCCTTCTGGCCATGCTGGACTTCATTGTAATTTCTACTCTTAAGCTAGCCCAGGTGCTTTGTACCCTTTCTCAGTCAGAACATAAAGGTCAAAAGACCTAGCTAAACTATGTTGAGTGTTTGTCTTTTTACTGCTACAATTTCTGCTAGGAGATGTCCATCTTTCTCCCAGTCCCTAGTTCTTGTAGGGATCCCTCCCTCAAATCTATAGGTCTTCGTTCAGACTAGCTGAGGACATTAGCGGGTCTGATCGCAGGATCAGATTCCTCGTTACATCGTAGGGATCTAGCTTAGTTCTATTGTAGGGAAAGATCTCCTGTCTTTCCTTAGTGCTTGTAGCCTATCATAACAGTAAGTCCAGCCAAAAAATATCTCTAAGGAAAGACCTCCAGATTCCATCATGGTGTCAGTTCAGGATTTGGCTTAACGCCGATTGCCTGATTTATTTTTTGGTGAACAACAA
This sequence comes from Phyllobates terribilis, assembly GCF_046119375.1. Taxonomy (NCBI): domain Eukaryota; kingdom Metazoa; phylum Chordata; class Amphibia; order Anura; family Dendrobatidae; genus Phyllobates; species Phyllobates terribilis. Next base: position 343,810,382 of record NW_027362767.1, on the reverse strand, counting down.
GATTTTTTTTCCTTTAAAAATGCTTGTTTATTGTATTTTCGTTTGAGAACCAAATCCTCTGGTGATGAATCACAGCGCATAGGGTTCATAATGTCACTTTTGCGCAAAGAACCTCAGGGATGGGCCTTTTCTCTCCAACCTAGTGATCCGTGCATTAGATCAGTGGATAGTTTTTTTTCTGCTATGGGGTTGTTGTATGATGATCCTGATCGTGTCTCATCAGCTGAGACGGAATTGATACTTTTGAGACAGGGATCAGGTAATGTGGAAAATTATTGTACTCTCTTCCGTCGGTGGTCTGCTCAGGTGGTTTGGAACAATTCAGCTCAGAAAAGTTTGTTTCTTGCTGGGCTAGGTGAAAGGGTTAAGGATCTGCTTATTGCTTACCCTACACCTGGAAACTTGCAGGAGGCAATGCAATTAGCTATACGGGTGGACAGGAGACTGCGTGCAAGGGTTAATGAGAGTAAATCCTTTGCCATATCAGCTCCTAGTCTTGAGAGAGTCTGTACTGACATTGGAGAGCTGATGGAGATCGGGGTGATGTCACCCCGCTCTCAGGAAAAATACCGCAGGTTTTCTGAAGGTTTGTCCTTTTATTGCGGAAAATCTGACTATTTCATTAAGAACTGTGTGCTTCGTATGAACAAAGAAAAAAAAAAAAAGGTCAGTGTAGTGTCGGCATCCCTGCCCTCTGCTAGGCAGGGACGCTGATCCCCTCACCTCTCCGCTCCGAGCCCGGCGTCCTCCTCCCGCTCTGCTGGCAGCGCGCGCTCCTTCCCGGCCACGGTGCTTAGCGCGCGCGCGCGCTCCCCCCCTCTTAAAGGGGCCGCGCGCGCCGTCCTAAGGAGTCCCCGGCCAATGGCCGGAGGACTTCACCATATATAAGGCACCTCCTCCAAAATGGAGGTGCCCGAGCAATGTTGTTGCACTGTTCACTACTCTGCTTCAGCCCTCAGGTTCATTTCCAGTTACCTGCCAGTTACCTGCCAGTTTCCTGCCAGATTGCTGTCTGATTCCTGCCTGTTATCCGCTTACCTGCCTGCTAGCCTGAGGTCCGACGGTCTGCCTTCCGACACCTGTCAGTCTGTCTATGGACCAGCTTGCCCGCTCACCTGGGAGCGCCCACCTGCTACCTGCCTGCTAGCCTACCTGTAGGTTCCGCCGTCACGTGCTGTGACCACCTGCCAGTCCAGAGACTCTTGCCCGCTCACCTGGGAGCGCTCATCTGCTACCTGCCTGTTAGCCTACCTGGAGGCTCCGCCGTCACATGCTGTGACCACCTGCTTATCCAGAGACTCTCGCCTGCTCACCTGGGAGCACACATCTGCCATCTGCCTGCTAGCGTACCTGGAGGCTCAGCCGTCACAGGTCGTACCTACCCTTTACCCAGAGACTGTCCCGGTCACTTGCCGTGACCTCCTGCCCGTTCACCCAGAGACTGTCCCGGTCACTTGCCGTGACCTCCTGCCCGTTCACCCAGAGACTGCCCCGGTCACTTGCTGTGACCTCCTGCCCGTTTACCCAGAGACTGTCCCGGTCACCTGCTGTGACTACCTGCCTGTCTTCCCTGGTCGCCACCCGTTTCCTTACAAGGACCGCCCCCTTGTATAAGTTGCTCAGAGGTTCCGCCTCCCAGACCCGTTACAGTTTGCTCGGGCCATGGAACCCGGTGGCACCCAAGCTCCCTCGCTCTCGGACCTTTGTCATGAACTGTCCCGTCAGAGGTCCCAACAGGAGTCCATCCTGAGTCACCTGCGGAATGTCAATTCTCGCCTGGACACTCTGACTGCTCCACCAGCAACCACCGCTAGTGTCTTGACTCGCAACTCGGCAGCTCCGCTGCCCACCAATACCATGGTATCCTGCTCCGGACCCCGGCTTTCTGCACCTCCTCGCTTTGGAGGCGACTCCGCTCTGGCTCGGGGCTTCATAAACCAGTGCACCCTGCACTTTGAACTCCTGTCCCACCAGTTTAACTCCGACCGGGCCAAAGTAGCCTTCATCATGTCCCATCTCACGGGGGAGGCACTGGCTTGGCTAAATCCTCTATGGGAGAGAGGAGACCCCTGGTGTCCGACTTGCCTGCCTTTCTCACGGCTTTCCGGAAAGTCTTCGACGAACCCGGATGGAAGACCTCATCCGCATCGTCTCTGCTACGCCTCCGTCAGGGAAGTCTCACCGTGGGCCAATATGCCATATGGTTCCGTACCCTTGCCTCGGAGCTGGCCTGGGATAACGACGCTCTGGTGTCTGTCTTCTGGGAGGGTCTGTCCAGCCGTATTAAAGACGAACTCGCCGGTCGGGACATTCCTACCACTCTCGTTGACTTAATAACTCTTGCCACCCGGATTGACCTACGGTTCCAGGAGCGTGCCAAAGAGGTCACCCGTGAGAGGAGGTTTCCACGTCTAGCTCCTACCTTCCAGAAACCCGTCACTCCCTCCGTTTTTCCCCAGGTACACTCTCCTGAGCCTATGCAGGTCGACCAGACCAAGATGGTCAAAACCCGTCAGGACTTACGCCGTGCCGAGGGGAGCTGCTTCTACTGTGGCAGCAAGGAGCACCGGATCCGTACCTGCCCAGAGAGGTCGGGAAACGCCTGTCTAGGTTCGCTCAGAGAGGTCGACCTAGACAAGAATAAATCCTCTCCATCTCTGCTGCTGTCAGTTTCAATTATCTGCGGGGAGAACCGTTTTTTCGAACTAGCCCAACTTGACTCTGGAGCAGCCGGGAATCTTATTTCACAGTCCCTGGTAGAAAAACACCGCATTCCCACCAGACCTCTGGCTGTACCCTTATCTGTCGCTGCCGTGGATGAGGGCCTCTTACCACGTCCCATCCAACTCATCACCGAATAAATTACTCTGCAGGTGGGAATGCTGCATTCTGAGAGCATCTCTTTTCATGTTCTGCCTGGACTCTCTCACGCCCTCTTACTAGGCCTACCTTGGCTCCAGAAACATGCACCCGTGCTTGACTGGAAGACCGGAGAAGTCCTTCGTTGGGGACAGGACTGCCATAAGACTTGTTTGGTTCCCGTTCATCCCGTCCGTCCTTCTCCTACCCCAACTAATCTACCTGGACTTCCGATTCCTTATTGGTCATTTGCTGATGTCTTTAATAAAAAGGAGGCAGAGACATTACCCCCTCATAGACCATACGACTGTCCTATCGACCTGTTACCCGGTACTACGCCTCCCCGTGGGCGTATTTACCCATTGTCCGCTGCTGAGACCCGGTCAATGTCCGAATATATTGAGGAGAATCTGGCCCGGGGATTCATCCGGAAATCTACCTCCCCGGCGGGAGCAGGCTTCTTTTTCGTTAAAAAGAAGGACGTCTCTCTCCGTCCCTGTATAGACTATAGAGGCCTTAACCAGATCACGGTGAAGAATAAGTACCTCCTTCCGCTCATTCCGGAGTTATTTGATCGTCTGAGGGGGGCTAGAATCTTCACCAAACTGGACCTCCGTGGGGCATACAACCTGGTCCGTATCCGTCAGGGGGATGAATGGAAGACTGCATTCAACACCCGGGACGGCCACTATGAATATCTGGTAATGCCCTTTGGTCTCTGTAATGCCCCTGCCGTCTTTCAAGAGTTGGTCAATGACATCTTCCGGGACCTTCTCTACTCCTGCATAGTGATGTACCTGGACGACATCTTGGTCTTCTCTCCGGATCTCCAGACTCACCGGAGGGATGTTCGTCAGGTCCTGCTCAGGCTCAGGCAGAATCACCTCTTCGCTAATTATGAGAAGTGCCTCTTTGAGCAGACCTCGCTTCCGTTTTTGGGCTACATTATTTCTCAGACCGGCCTCCGAATGGATCCAGAGAAACTGTCTGCCATCGAGAAATGGCCTCGACCAGAGGGGTTGAAGGCTATTCAGCGGTTCCTGGGCTTCGCCAACTACTACCGCCTCTTCATACCGCACTTCTCTTCCCGGACTGCCCCAATTTCCGCGCTCACCCGTAAGGGCACTAATCCCAGAGAGTGGCCGCCCGAAGCAGAGGAGTCCTTTCTTTCCTTAAAACAGGCCTTCTCTTCCGCCCCGGTGCTTCATCGCCCGGACGGCAACAAGCAGTTCTTCCTGGAAGTTGACGCCTCCTCCTATGCAGCCGGAGCGGTACTTACCCAAAAATCGTCTTCCGGGAGAATGGTAACTTGTGGCTTCTTCTCCAAACTCTTCTCCTCTTCTGAGCGCAACTATTCCATAGGAGACCAAGAGTTATTGGCCATCAAGCTGGCATTGGAGGAGTGGCGTTACCTACTCGAGGGGGCTCTTCACCCGGTAATAATTTACACTGACCACAAGAACTTAGCTTACCTCCAGCATGCCCAGAGACTTAACCCGCGCCAAGCCCGGTGGTCCTTGTTTTTTGCCCGCTTTGATTTTGTTCTTCATTTTCACCTGGCTGACAAAAACATCAAAGCAGACGCCTTGTCCCGATCCTTTCTGGTGTCCGATCTTGAGGAAGAACCTAAACATATCATCGATCCCGCCAGAGTAATGCAGGTGGCTCCCGTGAGTCTAAATCGTCTCCCTCCCGGTAAGACGTTCGTTTCAGTACCTGATCGGGAGAAGATCCTACACTCGGGCCATTCGTCTAAACTAGCTGGCCACGCCGGTCAGAAAAAGACCCTCCAGCTTATTACCCGGCACTACTTGTGGCCTACCCTGCACAAGGACGTAATAGACGTTGTTTCTGCTTGTGAGTCCTGCGCCCGCAACAAAGTCCCGAGACACCTGCCAGCCGGTCGCCTCCTTCCTCTTCCTGTGCCTGCTGCCCCCTGGCAGCATATTGCTATGGACTTCATAACTGATCTCCCCGTCTCTGCCGGTTGTACGGTCATTTGGGTGGTCGCTGACCGCTTTTCCAAGATGGCTCACTTTATTCCCCTGCCAGGCCTCCCGTCTGCACCCGAGCTGGCTAAAGACTTTATCCGCCACATCTTCCGCCTTCATGGCCTGCCCCTCCACATCGTGTCGGATCGTGGGGTACAGTTCACCTCACATTTCTGGAGAGCCACTTGTAAATTGCTAGACGTCACCCTGGACTTCTCCTCCGCTTACCACCCACAGTCTAATGGTCAAGTGGAGCGGATCAATCAGATCCTGACCAGTTACCTCCGACACTTTGTTAATGCCCACCATTCTGACTGGGTGGATCTCCTGCCATGGGCCGAATTCTCTTACAACAATCACGAGAGCGAATCTTCCTCCAAATCCCCGTTTTTTGTAGTCTTCGGTCAGCATCCTCGGATCACATTTCCCGTCTCCACCTCGGTGGATAATCCGGCTGCGGAATCTCTTGTTAACAAATTTTCCTCCATGTGGGAGAGTACCCGGTCTGCACTCCTTCAGTCGTCCGAGCGTATGAAAAGACATGCTGACAAAAAACGTCTGGATCCTCCTCAATTCCGTCCAGGGGATAAGGTCTGGCTCTTGTCCAAATATGTCCGGCTCAAGATTCCTTCCTATAAGTTAGGGCCTCGGTTCATCGGTCCTCTGGAGGTCATCAGTAAGATCAACCCGGTGGCCTATAAATTGAAACTCCCGGCCAACTTGCGGATCCCTAACTCCTTCCATGTATCTCTCCTCAAACCCGTGGTACTTAACTCTTTTTCCAAGTCTACAGGTACGCCTCCTGCTCCGGTTTCCGCTGAAAACGAGTTTGAGGTAGAGAACATTCTGGCCACAAAAAGGGTAAGAGGAAAGACCTTTTTTCTAGTAGATTGGAAGGGGTTTGGTCCTGAAGAGAGAACGTGGGAGCCCCGGGAGAACATCCATGCCCCTCTCATCCTTGCTAAATTTCTGTCTGGCCTAAAAAAGGGGGGGCCTAAGGGGGGGGTACTGTAACGTCGGCGTCCCTGCCCTCTGCTAGGCAGGGACGCTGTTCCCCTCACCTCTCCGCTCCGAGCCGGCGTCCTCCTCCCGCTCTGCTGGCAGCGCGCGCTCCTTCCCGGCCACGGTGCTTAGGGCGCGCGCGCGCGCGCTCCCCCCCTCTTAAAGGGGCCGCGCGCGCCTTCCTAAGGAGTCCCCGGCCAATGGCCGGAGGACTTCACCATATATAAGGCACCTCCTCCAAAATGGAGGTGCCCGAGCAATGTTGTTGCACTGTTCACTACTCTGCTTCAGCCCTCAGGTCCCTTTTCCAGTTACCTGCCAGTTACCTGCCAGTTTCCTGCCAGATTGCTGTCTGATTCCTGCCTGTTATCCGCTTACCTGCTTGCTAGCCTGAGGTTTGACGGTCTGCCTTCCAACACCTGTCAGTCTGTCTATGGACCAGCTTACCCGCTCACCTGGGAGCGCACACCTGCTACCTGCCTGCTAGCCTACCTGGAGGTTCTGCCGTCACGTGCTGTGACCACCTGCCAGTCCAGAGACTCTTGCCCGCTCACCTGGGAGCGCTCATCTGCTACCTGCCTGTTAGCCTACCTGGAGGCTCCGCCGTCACATGCTGTGACCACCTGCTTATCCAGAGACTCTCGCCTGCTCACCTGGGAGCACACATCTGCCATCTGCCTGCTAGCCTACCTGGAGGCTCAGCCGTCACAGGTCGTACCTACCCTTTACCCAGAGACTGTCCCGGTCACTTGCCGTGACCTCCTGCCCGTTCACCCAGAGACTGTCCCGGTCACTTGCCGTGACCTCCTGCCCGTTCACCCAGAGACTGCCCCGGTCACTTGCTGTGACCTCCTGCCCGTTTACCCAGAGACTGTCCCGGTCACCTGCTGTGACTACCTGCCTGTCTTCCCTGGTCGCCACCCGCTTCCTTACAAGGACCGCCCCCTTGTATAAGTTGCTCAGAGGTTCCGCCTCCCAGACCCGTTACAGTCAGTTACGCCCGTATAGTCTGTTTAAACACTAGGGGGGCATTTCTTTCTGCTACTACTGCAGCTCAGGAAGAATTAATTGAATTTCGGGTATTTGTGGAATGTGGTTCTACTCTGAATGTGATTGATGGGGGATTCTTGGAAAAACTTAAATTAAAATCCAAACCTTTGTCATCCCCTATTGCCGTGGTTTCTGTCGATTGCTCTCTCTTGAAATGTGTTACTCACAAGGTTTTTGAATTTCCCCTCACTATTAATGGTATTCACCAAGAAAATTTGGATTTGGTAGTATTAAATAATTTGCCTTCTCCAGTAATTTTGGGGGTTACCCTGGTTAAAATTGCACAATCCTGTACTGGATTGGTCTACTAATGAAATTAAGTCCTGGAGCCCGAAGTGTTATGACAAGTGTTGAAACGGGCGCATTGCTGCTGTGGATAAAGGGGAATTACCTGTACCTATTCAGGATTATTGGAAAGTTTTTTCTGAGGAGGAGTCGCAAATTTTGCCTCCCCATAGAGACTATGATTGTACCATTGAATTTGTCCCTGGAGCGACTCTTCCTAAAAGTTGTTTATTTAATCTTACTATTCCTGAGAGAAAGGCTTTGGAGGAATACATACAGACGAGCTTGGCCGCCGGTCATATCAGACCCTCTAAGTCACTTGTGGCTGTTGGATTTTTTTTTGTTAAAAAAAAGGACGGCGGTTTACGTCCTTGTCTGGACTTTCGCGAGATTAATACAATTACTGTACGTAATCCCTACCCACTGCCATTGATTCCTGATTTGTTTAACCAGTTAGTGGGGGCCAAGTGGTTCTCTAAAATTGATCTCCGGGGGGCATACAATTTGTTGCGCATGAAGGAGGGTGATGAATGGAAGACTGCTTTTAACACTCCTGTGGGTCATTTTGAGAATCTGGTTATGCCTTTTGGTCTTACCAATGCACCAGCATTTTTTCAGAATCTTATTAATGACATCCTTAGACCTTTGATCGGCAAAAATGTGGTTGTGTATTTGGATGACATTTTGATTTATTCGCCTGATCTGGAGTCTCATTGGCGGAGCGTACGTGAGGTATTACAGTTATTAATTGACAATTCTCTTTTTGCTAAGCTAGAGAAATGTGAGTTCACTGTACAGAGAATTAGTTTTTTGGGCTACATTATCTCCAGCGAGGGCTTTGAGATGGACCCGGTGAAAGTTCAAGCTGTGCAGGAATGGCCTAGGCCTATTGGTTTGAAATCGATACAGAGGTTTTGGGGTTTCGCCAATTATTACAGAAAATTCATTAAAAAATTTTCTATTATTGTTAAACCACTGACCGATCTCACCAGGAAAGGTGCTAATATGTTTCTGTGGACTACTGAGGCCATTGAAGCGTTTGTGTTTCTAAAGGAGAGGTTCAGCTCTGCCCCCATCCTTATGCAGCCTGTTGTGACTTAGCCGTTTTTGGTTGAGGTTGATGCTTCTTCTGTGGGGGTCGGTGCGGTGTTGTCTCAGGAAAACAAGGATGGAGTACATCCCTGTGCCTTTTTTTCAAAATAATTTTCTGAGACTGAACTTAATTACGAAATTGGTAATCGGGAATTGCTGGCTATTAAACTCGCATTTGAACACTGGCGTCATCTCTTTGAAGGTGCTGAATTTCCCATTCAGATTTTCACTGATCATACAAATCTGATCTATCTTGATGCTGCCAAGCGCTTGAATGCCCGTCAGGGTGGGTGGGCACTTTTATTTTCGCGGTTTAATTTTTCCGTTACATCCCTGGTACCAAGAATGTTAAAGCTGATGCGTTGTCTCGCAGCTTTTCTCCCATGGTCGGTGCTGGGGAGGAGGAGAGTATTTTACAAGAAAGTGTTGTGATTGCTGCATTGGACTCAATTTTGGAAGATGAGATTCTTAAAGCACAGGAGAATGCTCCACCTAATACTCCCCATGGGAGGTTGTTTGTGCCTAGGACCTTTAGGAGAGATTTGTTTGTTGAGTGTCATAAGTCTCGGTTGGCAGGTCATCCAGGAATTTCTGAGACCAAGAGACTTGTGGGTCGCAGTTTTTGGTGGCCTGGATGGCAGAAGGAGCACTAGGTTCCTAGTGCACCTTGGACACATCTGGCTATGTACTTTATTACTGACCTTACCTCCTCTGAGGGTTTCACGGTCATCTGGGTGGTCGTGGTCCATTTTAGCAAGATGTGTCACTTGGTTCCCTTCATCAAACTGCCCTACACTAAGACACTCGCTAAAGGCCTTTGTCAAGGAAATTGTCAGACTCCATGGTGTTCCTACTGACATTGTTTCTGATAGGGGACCTCAGTTCGTGGCTCGTTTTTGGTGTGCCTTTTGTGACAGGTTGGGAGTTCATTTGTCGTTTTCATCTGGATATCATCCTGAGTCTAATGGCCAGACGGAAAGGAAGAATCAGGATGTTGAGCAGTTCTTGTGTTGTTTTGTGGCAGACAATCAAGAGGAGTGGTCTGAATTTCTGCCGCTTGCTGAATTTGCTCTTAACAACCATACATCCTCTTCTGCTGGGTGTTCGCCTTTTTTTTGTTGTTCTGGGAGACATCCGTCTTTTGGGTCATTCTCCAAATTGGTATCGGCTGTGCCTGAGGAGGAGAGTTTTTCCGGTGATTTGGAGAGAGTTTGGACGGATGTGCGTGGTAATCTTCAGGAGGCTAACAAAAAATCTAAGAGGTACTTTGACAGGAAACGTCAAGAGGTTTTGTTTACGGTTTGTGACATGGTTTGGTTGTCCTCTAAGAATCTGCGGTTGAGGATTCCTTCTTAAAAATTGGGTCCCAAGTTTGTAGGGCCCTTTAATGTGCTTCAGGTAGTTAACCAATCTGCTGTTAGGTTGGAGGCTCCTACCTCCTGGAAGATTAATCCGGTGTTTCATGTTTCTCTATTGAAAAAAGCTGATGTATCTGATAGAGATGCCACTGCCACTGTTCCTCCGGTGGTGGAGGATGGGGAATATGAAATTTCCCGCATCCTTAACTCTAGACGGTATAGGGGGAGTTTGCAGTATCTCGTCGCTTGGAAAGGTTTCAGTCCCGAGGATAACTCATGGGTGAGGGCGGATGATGTTTCTGCTTCCAGACTTGTCAGAGCGTTTGACAAGAGGTTTCCGGATAAGCCTGGCCCTAGGGGATCCGGAGGATCCTCTTAGAAGAGGGGGTACTGTTAGAACTCTCCTGTTTAGTTTTTTTCTATTTTGCTGGTCACATGACCTTTTTGCCAATTTAATCCTGCTCCGCCCTTCTGGCCATGCTGGACTTCATTGTAATTTCTACTCTTAAGCTAGCCAGGTGCTTTGTACCCTTTCTCAGTCAGTTTAGCTAGGTCTTTTGACCTTTATGTTCTATGTTGTGTGTTTGTCTCTTTACCGCTACAATTTCTGCTAGGAGGTGTCCATCTTTCTCCCAGTCCCTAGTTCTTGTAGGGATCCCTCCCTCAAATCTATAGGTCTTCGGTCAGACTAGCTGAGGACTTTAGCGGGTCTGATCGCAGGAACAGGTTCCCCGTTACATCGTAGGGATCTAGCTTAGTTCTATTGTAGGGACAGATCTCCTGTCTTTCCTTAGTGCTTGTAGCCTATCATAACAGCTGGGCCACGGTAACGAGTACAACATGTTCCCATTGGAAAGGAGAGGGTCTGCTATTCAGTTATAGGGTATGCAGTGAGTGCAACTGCTGCCAAAACTTAGGAAAAACCCTACTAACAATTTATAGACATACTGTATAGATCTGGGCCACAGTAACTATATGTTCTCATTAGAAAGGAGAGGGTCTGCTATACAGTTATATGGTATGCAGTGAGTCCAACAGCTGCTAAAATTTAGGAAAAACCCCACTAACAATTTAAAGACACATACAGCTGGGCCACAGTAACCAGTAAAACATGTTCCCATTAGAAATGAGAGGGTCAGCTATTCAGTTATAGGGTATGCAGTGAGTCAAACGGCTGCCAAAATTTAGGAAAAAGCGTACTAACAATTTATAGACACATAGATCTGGGCCACAGTAATTATATGTTCCCATTAGAAAGGAGAGGGTCTGCTATTCAGTTATAAGGTATGCAGTGAGCCCAAAGGCTCAGAAAAATTTAGGAAAAACTCCACTAACAATTTAAAGACACCTAGAGGTTGGCCTCAGTAACGACATGTTCCCATTAAAAAGGAGAGGATATCCCATACTGTTTGCCTATGCAGTGACTGCAATGGCTGTCAAAGATTTGAAGGCACTCCAATGCCCCTTGCAAGAGACGAAGAGGTCAGAGGGCCTCCTGAAAACAATGTTCTCATTATTAGGCAGTGTGTTTCCCATACTGTTTGCCTATGCAGTGAGGCAACGGCTGCCAAAAATTTGGAGGAACTCCAATGCCCCTTGCAAGAGATGTAGAAATGTTGATATCGTACATATGGTAGTGATATGGTGGTTGAGGATGAGGATGCGGAGAAGGAGGAGAACAAGAGCAAATAGACAAAATCAGGAAGCGCATGTCTGGGTGTGAAGACAGAGGTGCATGGGAATAGAGTTAAACCTCCCTCAAAAAAGACACTGTATTTGAGTTTATGTTACGCAGCTATCATTCGGTGGTGTTGAGAAGTCTGGCCCAATCCAGCCCTTGTTCAGCCTTGGTCAGCCTGTCAGCATTTTCAGTTGACAGGCGCATACAGCTAACAGTTATAATTACATCGGCGGCACTAAAAACCCGCTCTGACGAAATGCTAGCGGCAGGGCAGGCCAGGACCTCCAAGGCGCAGAGAGCCAGTTCATGCTTCATGTCCAGCTTGGATACTCAATAATTATAAGGCAAAGAGAAATCACGGATGATATTGGTATGGTCGACAAGGTACTCCCTCAGCATTTTCTGCAACTTTTCCGTCCTTGGGAGAGTACCCCGCACATCATGGCTTGTGCAATGGGAGGGTCTGAGAAAACTGTCCCAGAACTTTGACAGTGTTCCTCTGACTCTGCTGGATTGCATTTTTATCTCTCTCACCTGTACTCCTTGGTAGTCCAACGAACTGTGACCTCTGCCACCAGCATTTTCAGATGGGAATTTTTTTAATAATTCCACAACAAGGGCCTTCTTGTACTGACCATTTTATTAGGCCTGTCCTGCGCATGAATAAAAGACAGAAAGTTCTCCTTGTAGCATGGGTCTAGAAGTGTAACCAACCAACCATGACTGTCACCCAAAATTTGGTCAATGCGAGGGTCACAGTAAAGGCAGCGTAACATAAACTCAGCCATGTGTGCCAGACTGCAAAGAGGCAAGACTTACGTGTTTTTCACCAAGAGGGCGACTGACCATGCTCCCCTCCTGATTCATCCTCCTCCTCCCTGTCCTCATGCCATCCAAGCTGAACAGACGGTATGACAGTTGTGCAGGTAGTACCGTCTATAGCGCAGGAAACTAGCTCCTGTTCTTTTTCCTCCTCTTCCTCATTGTCACCCAATCCACATTGGGATGAGATGAGGCTGGACTGTCTTGAATCACCCTGTATGGTTTCTGCTCCATCTCATCGTGCTCCACCTGCAATGCATCCTCTTTAATTGTGAGCAGAGAGCATTTCAGAAGATAGAGAAGCGGGATGGTGATGCTAATTATGGTGTCATCGCCGCTCACCATCGTGGTGGCGTCCTTAAAGTTTTGGAGGATGGTACATATGTCTGACATTCATATAAACTCCTGACAGCCTTGTTGATGCTGGTAGTCAATAACTGCCCTCTTCTGCTCACAAATCATTCCCAATATCTGCAATGTAGAGTTCCAATGTGTGGGTACATCGCAGATCAGTCGGTGAGCTCGTCACACCGGGAGAAATCGTGGCGGCTGGGGACCGAGTACCGAGGGATGGCCACCGCCATCAGGTTGTGGAAAGCTTCCATCTCCATGAGCTTAAAAGGCAACATTTCGAGCGCAAGCATTTGCGAAATGTGTGAATTTAGTAGTGTGGCATGTGGGGCGTTGGCTGCATATTTGCGCTTGCGTTGCAAGGACTGGGGTAGGGACAACTGAATGCTGCACTGTAACAGGTTTGTGGATATGCTTGGCTGATGGTGCTAGTTGAGAGTGTGCAATGACAAGTCCAGGGCGGGAGGCATCTTGGCATGCGCCATGGACAGGGGACTGGTGTGCACGCACAACAATGGAACAAGCAGTGGTGTCACCCGCAGATGCTGTTGCTGGACCCAGGGGATCAGTCCACTTATTCGGGTGCTTTGCTGCCATGTGCCTGATCAAGCTGGTGGTGGTCAGGCTGCTAGTTTTGCTACCCCTGCAGATGCTGGCCTGGCAGGTGGTGCAAATGGCCTTTTTGGGGTTATCGGCAGAGTCTTTAAAAAACAACCAGACTTGGGAAGACCTAACAGTTGTACTGGTAACTTCCGTCGTGTTTAAGCTACGGGAATGATTGCCCGTCTTCTGTCTGCGGCCACCACATTGCTTGTTCTTGCCTGTTGTGGTGCTATGCCTCCCTCCCCCTGAGTGCTGCTGTCCTTGCTCTGCATGTCACAATGCCAGGTTGGGTCAGTGACTTCATCGTCCACCTCCTCATCTTAAACTTCCACACCCTGGTCCTCCTCCTGACATTCTGGCAATTGTGTATCATCATCATCCACCTCTTGTGACACTTTTCCCCCCTTCAAGTGGACTGGGCGAGAAGCCCAAATCTATAAATGGAAAAGTGAACAGCTCCTCTGTGAGTCCAAGTGTGGGATCAGTCACTTGTTGGGGGTTTGCACTGTTCAGGGGCACATCCGCTAAGAATTCAAGTAAATTTTACCTTCAAAAAGTCAAATGGCACTACTTCCCTTACGAACCCTGCCATGCACCCAAACAGTGTTATTTTCCCTCCATTTTTTCCTGTTACCCCTGCGAAAATAAAAAAAATGGGTCTAAAGTAACATTTTTGTGAAAAAAGTTAAATGTTCATTTTTTTCTTCCACATTCCAAAAATTCCTGTGATACACCTGAAGGGTTAATAAACTTATTGAATGTGGTTTTGAGCACATTGAGGGGTGCAGTTTTTAGAATGGTGTCACTTTTGGGTATTTTCTGTCATAAAGACCCCTCAAAGTGACTTCAAATGTGATGTGGTCCCTAAAAAGATGCTTTTGTAAATTTTGTTGGAAAAATTAGAAATCGCTGGTCAACTTTTAACCCATATAGCTCCCTAATAAAAAAAAATTTGGTTCCAAAATTGTGCTGATGTAAGGTAGACATGTGGGAAATGTTATTTATTAACTATTTTGTGCGCCAAATTTCCATTTTTTTCACAAATAAACGCATGTGATTGCTGAGAAATTTTACCACAATCATGAAGTACAATATGTCACGAAAAACAATCTCAGAATCAGTGGGATCCGTTGAAGCGTTACAGAGTAATTACCTCATAAAGTGACAGCGGTCAGAATTGTAAATATTGGCCAGGCCATTAACGTGCAAACCACCTTGGGTTGTAAAGGGGTTAAGCAAATAACTAGGATTAAGATAAAAAAAAAATTTGCTGGCCCCTGATATCTAGGGCAATGTCTACAAATATCTAAAATTATTACAGCAGCAGCAGACCCTCTTGTGCTGCATCATACACTGCAGTCTGCCACATACGCTGGCCTGCCTATCTAGCACTGACTATATGCAGCTGGATTTGTCCTAAGAAGGACTGTTAGTTCAGATGGATATATATATATATATACAGTCATATGAAAAAGTTTGGGCACCCCTATTAATCTTAAGCTTAATGTTTTATAAAAATTGGTGTTTTTGCAACAGCTATTTCAGTTTGATATATGTAATAACTGTTGGACACAGTAATGTTTCTGCCTTGAAATGAGGTTTATTGTACTAACAGAAAATGTGCAATCTGTATTCAAACAAAATTTGACAGGTGCATAAATATGGGCACCTCACCAGAAAAGTGACATTAATATTTAGTAGATCCTCCTTTTGCAAAAATAACAGCCTCTAGTCGCTTCCTGTAGCTTTTAATGAGTTCCTGGATCCTGGATGAAGGTATTTTTGACCATTCCTCTTTACAAAACAATTCCAGTTCAGTTAAGTTTGATGGTCGCCGAGCATGGACAGCCCTCTTCAAATGATCCCACAGATGTTCAATGATATTCAGGTCTGGGGACTGGGATGGCCATTCCAGAACATTGTAATTGTTCCTCTGCATGAATGCCTGAGTAGATTTGGAGCAGTGTTTTGGATCATTGTCTTGCTGAAAGATCCATCCCCTGCGTAACTTCAACTTTATCACTGATTCTTGAAAATTATTGTCAAGAATCTGCTGATACTGAGTGGAATCCATGCGTCCCTCAACTTTAACAAGATTCCCGGTGCCGGCATTGGCCACACAGCCCCAAAGCATGATGGAACCTCCACCAAATTTTACTGTGGGTAGCAAGTGTTTTTCTTGGAATGCTGTGTTTTTTTGCCACCATGCATAACGCCTTTTTGTATGACCAAACAACTCAATCTTGGTTTCATCAGTCCATAGGACCTTCTTCCAAAAAGAAATTGGCTTCTCCAAATGTGCTTTTGCATACCTCAGCCGACTCTGTTTGTGGCGTGCTTGCAGAAACGGCTTCTTTCGCATCACTCTCCCATACAGCTTCTCCTTGTGCAAAGTGCGTTGTATAGTTGACCGATGCACAGTGACACCATCTGCAGCAAGTTGATGCTGCAGCTCTCTGGAGGTGGTCTGAGGATTGTCCTTGACTGATCTCACCATTCTTCTTCTCTGCCTTTCTGAAGTTTTTCTTGGCCTGCCACTTCTGGCCTTAACAAGAACTGTCCCTGTGTTCTTCCATTTCCTTACTATGTTCCTCACAGTGGAAACTGACAGGTTAAATCTCTGAGACAGCTTTTTGTATCCTTCCCCTGAACAACTATGTTGAATAATCTTTGTTTTCAGATCATTTGACAGTTGTTTTGAGGAGCCCATGATGGCACTCTTCAGTGGAGCTTCAAACAGGAGAACAACTTGCAAGTGGCCACTTTAAGTAGCTTTTCTCATGATTGCATACACCTGGCTATGAAGTTCAAAGCTCAATGAGGTTACAAAACCAAAAAAAGTGCTTTAGTAAGTCAGTAAAAAGTAGGTAGGAGTATTTAAAACAAGAAAATGATAAGGGTGCCCATACTTATGCACCTGTCAAATTTTGTTTGAATGCAGATTGCACATTTTCTGTTAGTACAATAAACCTCATTTCAAGGCAGAAACATTACTGTGTCCAACAGTTATTACATATATCAAACTGAAATAGCTGTTGCAAAAACACCAATTTTTAGAAAACATTAAGCTTAAGAATAATAGGGGTGCCCAAACTTTTTCATATGACTGTATGTTGTAGAATACCTATACTAACAGGAGGTTCAATGGACCCTCTTGTGCTGTATCATGCACTGCAGTCTGCCACATACACTGCCTTCTTGCCTAACTCCTGCTATCACCACTTAATATATGCAGCTGGATTAGTCCTCAGAAGGACTGTTAGTTCAGTTGAAAATATATATTTATATATGTTATGGAATACCTATACGAACTATAAAAAAGCAAGTCTCTCCCATTACTCAGCAGCAGCTCTCCTTACTCTGCCTGATTCAGGGATACACTGTGACGAGCATAGCGGCGCCAGGTCTGATATAGACCTGATGACGCTGTACGGCCAGCCAATCACTGTAATGCCCACAACCAACATGGCTACGGCATTGCAATGCGTGGCAGGCAATCCCTGCATGTTCATTGGCTCTCTAAAGAGCTCCAACCATGCAGGGAGGGGACTCGAGTTCCCGCACGAGCAACCCAGAAATACTCCCAGAGCGCCGAGCTCGTCGAGCACAGTGATGCTCAGACGAGTACTGAGCATTGGCGAGTATGTTCGCTCATCACTAGTAATAAATGCTTATAAGGAAGTGGGAAAAAATAATATATAGGGCTAAAATGAATGTAAAGAACATACAAAGAAACTATTGGATTATTTTATATTTTTATGAATTACAGATTTTAAAATATGAATATTTATTTTTGCTACTTTGTATTACTGTTGAACAGCACTATATGAAAAATACATAACATGGCAGCGATGCAGTAAGTATTGACTAGAATGACAGGATATTGTAGTTGGATCTGGCTTTCGATGGACACATAACAGCAAAAGCTTATCAACTGGTTGCAGCAAGCATGTAGTCAGCATCTAATGCATGTGCTATTCATAGCCTTTATTCTAGGTCAGGAAAGGAAAAACAAACCAGTCCTGGTTCCAGGAAGGTAATGTGTAAGCAATCTTGATTTGCAGTCTTTGCATTTTGAAGCATTTACCTGTTTTGTCTGGAAAATGGAAAACGTTTCAATAGGAGACATATTTCCAACCAAATCCTGTTACAAGGTAGGAACAGTTTAGCATAAATATAAAGTTTAAAATGTCATACATATAAAGTAACATGTAGAGACATATACATAGAGACATATACAATTGAAAAGAAAATGTAAAAGTAGGAAAGCAAAAAAATATATAAAAATTGAAAGACACCATTCAAGTGTGGTGAAATGGTGAGAAAAAACACAATTCCGACATTGTTTTTTTGTGGTTTATTTTTATTGCATTAATTATGAGATAAAAAACGACCTGACACCATGATTCTCTAGGTTAGCATAATTATGGAGATACCAAACATATGTATTTTTTACTATTTTAGAGGATAAAAGAATTTGTACGTTTATAAAAAAAAATTATTTGGTTTGTGCCATCATTTTAGAAGACCGATAACTTTTTTTTCTTTTCAACAATGGAGTTGTATGAGGACTTTTTTTGTTTGGCGAGCTGATGTTTTCAGAGACAGACTATGATTTTATATCTTCTTATTGCAATTTTTGCAGTGATGTGGCAACTGAAAAAACATAATTCTGGTATTTTTATTTTCTTCCTTTTTACAGCATTTACCAAGAGGGTTCAGTTTATATTTTATTTTGATTGGACATTTATGGATACTGTGATACCAAATATGTTTTTTTTTTTTCATTTTAAACGTAATTATTTTTAACTGGGGAAAATAGAGATTAAATTATTTGTGTTTTTTATTTTTTTTTATATTTTAAAAAACTTCTTGTTTACTTTATATTTTAGCTTACTTAAGGGACTTAAACCTGTAATAATTTGCTCTCTTTTTCTACAGTATTGCTGTATACAGTAAACGTCATGGTTTTCTGTAGCACCAAGCCTAAAGCTGGAGATCACAAGAAATTAAAAATAACAGGCAAGTGGCCATTAGACAGCTCTCAGCTGTCATAGCAAACAATTAGCTCACAGCGATTGCGTTGTGTGGGGGCCGGATCATAATGCTTAAATACAACTGTCAGTGATTGGCAGCAGCATTTAAGAGGTTAACACAGGAGCAGTGATGGGCGAGCACTAAAATGCTTGGGTGCTTGATGCTCAGGTTGAGCCCATTAGAATACTCGGGTGCTCGACCCGAGCAACGAGCCCAATGTAAGTCTATCGGAAACACGAGCATTTTTCAGGCGGCTACCCCCTGTGGTCTGCAAAGGGTCTAAAAATTGCCCAAATCGAAGGGAACAGTGCTCAAATGACATGAAAACAACATGGGGAAGACCCCTAGAAGCATTTCTGACTTCCAGGTCACTGCTGTCAACAATGTTTTCAGAGGTATTACGCCACTTTTACGGACTCACAATAAAACATACAAAAACAAAACCAAAATGGATTTTCTTGGGAAATATGTTAAGGAATATCCTTTCCATGGTAATGACTTGTACATGAGGCAAAATAAATAACCAAAAACAAAAATACTCATCCACACCTTGGGCTATGTTCAAACATAGCGTTTTTCATGCATTTTTGCACTTTTGCATTCCTTTCAACCACGACAAATGCATTCACTGGTAAATGTCATTTTAACATTTTACAACTTTATCTGGCCATGTGGTGTGTGAAACATCATCAGACACATCCTGTTTCAGTTATGATGGAGGGACTCTGAAAGTCACAAAGCATATTTTTAAAGGGCCATCAGGTGACCCTTACTATTCTTAAAGGGCCAGCAGTTGGCCCTCGCTATTGTTAGAGAGCCGTCAGCCGGCTATGCTTTGATGTTCCCATTATTAACGAGTGGGTCTCCTATACTGTTATTGCCTATGCAGTGACTGAAAGGGGTGCCAAAAGTTTAAAGGCACTCCAATGCCCCTTGGAAGAGATGTAGAGGTCGGAGAGCCTCCTAAAAACAATGTTCCCATTATTAAGAAGTGGGTCTCCCATAGTGTTTGCCTATGCAGTGAATACAAAATCTGCCAAAAATTTGAAGGCACTCCAATGCCCCTTGGAAGAGACGTAGTGGTTGGAGAGCCTCCTAAAAACAATGTTCCCATTATTAGGAAGTGGGTCTCCCATAGTGTTTGCCTTTGCAGTAAATGCAAAAGCTGGTAAAAATTTGGAGGAAATCCAATGCCCCTAGCAAGACACACAGAGAAGGTGATATGGTAGATATGGTGGTGAATGATATGGTGATGGACGATGAGAAGGAAGACAAGAGCAAATAAACAAAATCAGGAAGCATATACCCATGTCTGGGTGTGAAGACAGAGGTGCATGGAATAGAATAAGACCTCCCACTGCTGTTTTTAAGTTTAGGTTATGCTGCTATCATGGGTGGTGTTGAGAAGTCTGACCCAATCCAGCCCTAGTTCATTTTTATAAGAGTCAGCCTGTCAGCATTTTTTTAGTTGACAGGCACATGTGCCTATCGGTTATAATTCCACCGGCGAAACTAAAAACCCGCTCTGATAAAACACTAGTGGCAGGGCAGGCCAGGACCTCCAAGGTGTAGAGAGCCAGTTCATTCCACATGTCCAGCTTGGATACCCAGTAATTATAAGGCACAGAGGAATCACGGAGGACATTGGTATGGTCAGCAAGGTTCTCTCTCACCATCTTCCCAAACTTTGCACTTCTTGTGAGAGTACACTGCTCCTCAGGGCCTGTAAGATGGGAGGGTCTGAGAAAACGGTCCCAGAACTTTCACAGTGTTCCCCTGCCTTTGTTGGATAAGAGTTGTGTCTCTATTGCCTGTACTCCTTCGTTGTCCAACGAACTGTGACCTCTGCCACCAGCGTTTTCAGATGGGAATTTTTTTAATAATTCCGCAACAAGGACCTTCTGGTACTGACCCATTTTATTAGACCTGTCCGCCTCAGGAATAAGAGATAGAAAGTTCTCCTTGTAGCATGGGTCTAGAAGTGTTACCAAAATGTAATGACTGTCACTCAAAATTTCGAGAATGCGAGAGTCACGGTAAAGACAGCGTAACATAAACTCAGGCATGCGTGCCAGACTGCTAAAAGGCAAGACTTCAGTGTCGTCACCAACAGGACGACTGACCATGCTCTCCTCCTCCTCTCTATTCTCAGGCCATCCACACTGAACACTTATGATGTCATCACCGCTCACCATCTTTATGGAGTCTTCAAAGTTTTGGAGGATGGTACTTATGTCTGACATCCATGTCCACTCCTGAGGTTTTATGTGTGGAGTCTGAACTGAATGCCAACGGCCTTGTTGATGCTAGTAGTCAACAACTACCCTCTTCTGCTCACAAATCCTTCCCAACATATGCAATGTAGAGTTCCAACGAGTGGGCACATCACACACCAGTCGGTAAGCCGGAAGCTGCAAACGCTGCTGAAATACGGCAAGGGCGGCGGAAGCTGTAGATGACTTTCTAAAATGGGCACACAGGCGGAGTACTTCGACAAGCAGATCCAGAAGCCCCGGGTAGGTTTAGAGAAATCACTGAACCCCAAGGTTAAGCACATTGGCCAGGGATGGTACGTGTGTGGACTCGCCTCGCCGCAGAGCCGCCACCAGGTTCTGGCAATTGTTACACACGACAATGCCTGGCTGTAGGGTCAGCGGTGTCAGCTACAGATCTGCCTGCTCTTTCAGAGCTGTCCACATCTCTTCAGCATTGCGTGGTTTGTCACCTAAGCATATTAGCTTCAGCACAGCCTGTTTCTGCTTTGCCAAGCCAGTGCTGCAGTGCTTCCAGCTTGCAACTGATGTGGTCATTTCGGAGATGGATGCTGAAGAGGAGGAGGAGGTAGAGGAGCTGTAGAATGTGGGGGAAAAACTGATTAACCCAGGGCCCACAATCCCTGGTGTCGGGAAGATCTGTTCTGTCTCAAGGTCCGACTGGGTCCCGGCTTCCTTTATGTTAATCCAGTGTGCCGTCAGAGAGATGTACCATCCCTGCCCACAAGCACTTGTCCACGTGTCCGTGGTTGATTGGAATTTCCCAGTAACCGCGTTGTTGAGGGCACGGCTAATGTCGTGGGACACGTGCTCGTGTAATGCGGGGACGGCACACCGGGAGAAATAGTGGCGGCTGGGGACTGAGTACAGAGGGATGGGCGCCGCCATCAGCTTGTGGAAAGCTTCCTTCTCCACGAGTGTAAAAGGCAACATTTCGAGTGCAAGCAGTTGCGAAATGTGTGAATTTAGTAGTGAAGCCTGTGAGGCGTTGGCTGCATATTTGAGCTTATGTTCCAAGGACTGGGGTAGGGACAACTAAACGCTGAACTGGGACAAGGACGTGGACGTGCTTGCTGATTGTGCTACTTGAGAGTGTGTTAGAACAGGTGCAGTGCAGGAGGCATCTTCACATGCACAATGGACAAAGGATTGGCTTGCACGCACAACAGCGGAAGCAGCAGTGGTGCCACCTGCAGACACTGTTCCTGGACCCTGGGGTTCGGCCCACTTAGGTGCTTTGCTGCCATGTGCCTGTTCATTCTGGTGGGGGTCAGGCTGGTAGTTTTGCTACCCCTGCTGATGCTGGCCTGGCAGGTGGTGCAAATGGCTTTTTTGGGGTTATCTGCAGAGTCTTTAAAAAGCAACGAGACACGGGAAGACCAAACAGTTATACTGGCAACTTCCGTCTTGCTTATGTTACGGGGAATGGTTGCCCGCCTTCTTTCTGCGGCCACCACACTGCTTCTTCCTGCCTGTTGTGGTTCTAAGCTTCCATACCCTGTTTGCTGCTGTCCTCGCTTTGTATGTCCCCCTGCCAGGTTGGGTCAGTTACTATATCATCCACCACCTCGTCTTCCACTTCCACACAATGGTACTCCTTCTGATTTTCTGGCAATTGTGTCTCCTCCTCGTCCACCCCTTGTGACACTTTCCCACTGTCGTCTTCGTGTGACCGTGGCTGCTCAAATATTTGGGCATCGCTACATGCGATGTCCTTTTGCCCAGCTTTAAGTGGACTGGGCGAGAGGCCCGAATCTATAAATGGAAAAGTGAACAGTTCTTTGCAGTGTCCAAGTGTGGGATCAGTTGTCTCTGGGCACTTGTCATGGTGGGAGGAAGGTGAATCAGGTTGAGGATTATGCGGTCTAGACTCACAGGTACTGAGACTTGACGGTCTGGAAGATAGGGTGGTGGTGGTGACTAAGTGAATGGAAGTGTGACGCCCAGCTGCGCTTGGTATCACAGATCCTAGAAGGGTGTATTGATGGATTCCTCCACAAGAGGCCCCCATAACCATTCACACATCCCCATCTTCCACCTCAGACCACCAGAGGGAACCCATTAGGGATAGATAAATAGGGAAGGTGGAGCCTGGCATCAGTGAGTCTAAACTGGAGTCGACAGAGAGTCAGAGTTGGAGACAGAGTCTAGTTCAGTCTGGTTTAGCAGTAAGTCCTGTACAGCCTGAGAAAAGTTACCTCAGAGGACAAAAGCCTGTTCCTGCTCCTGCAGTGGAGCTTATCCAGATCCAGACTCCGTGTAGCTCAGAGAGGTGAGCTTAGGTGTGCCGGCGCCATAAGATCGGTGAAGCGCGGCAAGCTGCCGTTAGTGTGAGTAGCCTAGTGAGGGCCTGAGTAGGCCGAAGGCGAGTGGAGAGTTACTAGATAGGGGGCAGAGGAGCTTAACTGGCTCACCCCAAAGCAGATGCCGGGCACCGGGTCCGAAGTTTACTGTTATCTCTATGACCTAGTAAAATAAACCGGAATCCCTGGAGAGCTACAAGTCCCAGGATCGCTAAAGTGTTGATACGTAACAGAGCCAGGAGACACACAGGCCCCGTAAGCAGGGAGCATGTACTCCGAAAGAAGGCCCTACCACAAGGTCAGCCAGCACAGGACAGAGATAAAGTTAGGCCTATCTCCAGGCAGGTCAGAAACTTACTACGCAGAAGCAAGAGACAGGAGGCCCAAAACCCGCTCATTGGGGAGGATCCTGATATGCACCCTTCACCCTACAGTGCTCCGAGATGTGGCTGAATTTCCATCAGTAAAAGGTACTGAAGAGACTATAGTGTCTGTCCCTGTTCTTGCTCTGACCTGGCTGGGTCTCGCCTGTCCTGCATCGCTTTCCCTACACTACCCTAAGGCCTAGCTCCACCTGTAGGGAGCTATACTATCAAACTGCCTTATCATCAGCCTCAGTGGACTGAGCAGCACTGGTGATCCTCACCTGAAGCCACAGGTGGTGTCACGAACTCTTTTATAAACGTAACAAATTGTTCACCCTTTTTAAGGATAGATCCCAGGGTACGGGCCCGGGAGCCGACCACCACGTCATCCCTAAAAGGCCAGGCTAAAGGCCCAGGTACCGAGTCATCCCCATTCCCCTGGGCGAGTCATCTCCGATTGGCATCACGAACAGGATTGCGTGCCCGCTGCAACAACAGAGTGTTATGCCCGTTGCCACCGGGTACTGTGTGCCTTTATTCTCAACTGTGTATGTAAAGTTGTGGTGAAGATTGCCGCCATTGTTGGGCGCCAAGCGAGAAGAAGGGCGTAACCGCGGGAAAATTAGGGGCGTACCTGCAAAAGAGCGCAAAGCTTCGTACACGCCCCACGCCTCAACGTCAAATCGGGAAGCGCCAGGTCCTCTAAGGAACGTCGCTGAACGCTCTAACGTAGGACGCAAGGTCCTGAAGACGACCGTCACCTGCGAAGCTCCAGCCTACCGGAAGAAAAACCAGAAGGTAGGCCACAGTTAACTAGGGGGGCGCCAAGATGTCCGACGAGCAACAGCAGAACGCCGACCTGCCGGTCAACGTCCCTGAAGTTCAACCTGCGCCCGATGATGAGCAGGCCGAAGCCGCCGCTCCACCAGGAGCGCCTGTAACACCTGTCATTCCTATGACTTTACCGTACATTCCTGGAGCAAAGTGGCTCCCACAGTACAACGGCAAACCAGATACCCTGTCTGGATTCAAACGGAAGATATGTGGTATCTTGGACATGTACTCTATGACCGGCAAACAAAGAGCCGCCGTTGTATTAGGACAACTGACTGGTGCTGCGGAACGTGAAGTCAGTGTCCGCAATATTCCAAAAACTACAGACTGTCTTTGAGGACCTTACTGAGGCGGACCTCCGGATGAGGTTCTACAGCTGTTCCCAACAACCAGAGGACAATGTTCGGGACTACGCCTGGCGTCTCCAAGGGGCCCTGCGAGCTCTGAACCAGGTTAGTCCAACCAGCGTTGAGAATGAGAACAAAATGCTAAAGGAATTGTTTGTCCGGGGACTGAGGTCTCCAGAGGAAAGCAGGACTGTGCGTTGGTGGTCCCTGGATCATCCAGATGCCACCTTTGACAACCTTAAGGACATGGCTATAAAAGGACTGCAGCCCCTGGAAACAAATGTCATCCAACGTTACCAGGGTGGGGCTACCCCAGTGCCTGCTACACCTGTGCCTGCTACACCTACCTTGTCCCCAGTGGCTGCTGAAGCTAAGGTTCCAGCAACATCCCTAAAGAACTGGACAGTCTGCGCTCTGAGGTGCGCCAGTTGAGCAAAACCCTGACCACTGTGCTGAGTGCTCTGCAGCTGCGGACGGAGCCCGAGGAAGGAGGGAAAATCCTGCTAGCCGATAGCCCTGAGGATGTCCCCTGGATGCACAGGAGGAGGAGGCCAACACCACCCTCTACGAGGACCAGTGACCAGCGCCGTCCACAGAAGGACCCTACCTGCTACTTCTGCCGCAAGACCAGACACATCGCCCAGAATTGTCCTTTAAACGAGAAAACCCTGGGTCCGAGGGCCGACACCAAGGAGTAAACTCACCAGGCCCATCAGACTGGTACAACAGGTTCGTCAGAGGAAGACCTTTCCTGTCCATTGTCCTGGACGGGATCCCGACGCATGCCCTGCTGGACACAGGATCTCAGGTAACCATCATGCCTGACGTCCTCTACAAGAGGTTCTGGTCCATGGATGACCTACGTCCGCCAGCTCCAAATTTGACTGTATATGCCTCAAATGGACTCCCCCTTAACCTACTCGGGGTTAAGAATGTGACTGTGAAGGTGGGGAGAGTGGAGCTGAAGGACCAGGGACTAATAGTAGTAGAGACTAATCCTGATGACACTAATCCGTAAATGGTACTTGGCACTAACATTGTTGGTAACTGTTTGGGAGAGGTTGTGTTCTTACTCCAACAGATAGCTGACACTGCCAAACCAGGACAGAGGAGGGCGCTGCAGAAGGAGATCCGAGTCCTGATGTACCAACAGCAAGTGAGGTTAACAGACGGTGAAATTGGTAAAGTGCGGGTAACAGACCCCATACCCATTGTCATCCCCCCAATGAGTGAAATGCTCATCTGGTGTAGAGCTGCTATAGGTCTTAGAGGACAGAGCTACCAGGCGGTAGTAGAACCCCTTTGCTCCGAGCAAAGACCCACGCTCTTAACCGCCAGGGGAGTGGTAGATATACGTAATGGGAGGGTGCCCGTCCGTCTTCTCAACTTAGGGGAAGATGAGGTCAGACTGCCACTTTATGCCACTGTTGCCAAATTTCATGCTGTAAATAACAACTACATTCACGAGGCGGTGTCCTTAACTTCACCAGACGAAGTGGAGGATAATGACCCTGCAACCCAGGTGGAGGATTGGTGTCAACAGCTCCATGTTGGGACAGACACCACTACTGCCCATCAAAAACAGGGTGTACACCGGGTGGTACAAGAATACTCGCAGGTGTTCAGTAAACATCCACTAGACTTTGGGAGGATTAAGGGGGTTCAACATCATATACCCACAGGCGACCATCCCCCAATCAAAGAACGTTGCAGGCCTATACCACCAGCTCACTACCAAAAGGCAAAAGAAATGCTACATGACATGAGGAAGGCGGGAGTAATAAGGGATAGTTGTAGTCCCTGGGCAGCTCCCCTAGTGCTAGTTAGGAAAAAGGATGGGAGCATGAGAATGTGTGTAGATTACCGTCAAGTAAATCGCATTACACATAATGATGTATACCCTTTACCACGCATAGAGGAGTCCCTAGCTGCCTTAAAGTCTGCAAATTACTTTTCCACCCTTGACCTCACTAGTGGGTACTGGCAAGTAGCTGTGGCTGAGGAGGATCGGGAGAAAACGGCCTTCACCACCCCGATGGGACTCTGCGAGTTCAACAGAATGCCGTTTGGACTCTGCAATGCCCCCGGAATGTTCCAGAGATTGATGGAGTGCTGCCTGGGACACCGCAACTTCGAGACTGTGTTACTTTACCTGGACGATGTAATAGTGTACTCCAGAACGTACAAGGACCACTTGAAACACCTGGCAGAGGTATTTGAGTCACTGTCCCGGTACAGGATGAAGTTGAAGCCCTCAAAGTGCCACCTGCCCAAGAGAAAGGTACAGTACCTGGGGCACATTGTCAGTCTGGAAGGGGTTGCACCAGACCCGGAGAAAGTCATAGCCATCCAGAAGTGGCCGGAGCCGAAGAACCTCAAGGAGGTGCGTCATTTCCTGGGACTAGTAGGATACTGCCGGAGGTTTGTAAAAGACTACACTAAGAAAGCAGCTCCTCTGCAAGACCTCCTGGTAGGGCAGTCCCCCAAAGGCAGAAATCCCCCATTCCACTGCGGTAAGGAGCAAGCCGAGTCATTTCAGGAGATGAAGGAGATCCTGACAGGTGATGAGATCCTAGCCTATCCTCACTACAGCCAACCGTTCCTGCTGTATACAGATGCCAGCAACGAAGGGATGGGCGCTGTTCTAAGTCAGAAGCAGAATGGCCAAGAGAAAGTGATCGCATACGCAAGCAGGAAGCTCCACCCGACCGAGAGGTACCCAGAGAACTATAGCAGCTTTAAGTTGGAGTTCCTGGCCTTGGTCTGGGCCATCACTGAAAGGTTCAAGCACTATCTGGCCTCCAGCAAGTTTACTGCCTTTACTGATAACAACCCCTTGACCCATCTTGAAACAGCTAGGCTCGGGGCACTGGAACAACGGTGGATGGCTCGGCTGTCAAATTACCAATTTACAATTAAATACCAAGCGGGCTGCAAGAACGCCAACGCCGATGCCCTGTCTAGGATGCCTCACCAGACAGACACAGAGGAAGAAGTGGATGACCTGGAAGAGATAGAGCTACCTGCCTTTCATCGGAATGGGATGATCCACGAGCAACGAGCCTCCAGGAAACAGCGTGTGAAGACGTTAAACCCCCTGCCTCACCACAGCTGGAAAGAGACCCAGGACAGTGACCCGGTTCTCAGACGCATCAAACAGCTGATAGCCCAAGAAGGTGCCTCCCTGGAGAAGATAGCGTCTCTCCAAGCAAAGCAGCTGTGGAACAAGAGAAGCCGGCTGTTTATCTACCGTGAGAAGCTGTGCCGGTGGTACGTCAATTCAAAAACCCATGAGATGGTATGGCAGATAGTAGTCCCGAAGACAGACATCCAGATAGTTTTAGAGGCTTACTACGATCAGGTGGGGCACTTTGGCTGGAAAAAGCTAGAGACCCTGCTGAAGTGTCGATTCTACTGGGTAGGAATGCGCAGCTCAATTGAACGGTGGTGCCGGGACTGTGGACCCTGTGGCCTAAGAAGAAAAGACTTCAGCAGCCAGAAGGCACCCCTGCAACCCATCAAGATGACTCGGCCCCTGGAGATCGTGTCCCCGGACCATGTCAAGCTGTCCCCCAGCAGGTCAGGGTACTCTTATGCGCTGACCATGGTGGATCACTACTCACGTTTCCTGGTGGTCGCCCCCGTCAAAGACCTGACGGCAGAGACAGCAGCAAAGGCGTTCCAAGCGTATTTCTGTAGACCCCATGGTTATCCTGAGCAGGTGCTGACGGACCAAGGCCCGGCCTTTGAGGCTGAATTGTTCAAGGAGTTTTGCCATCTCTACGGGTGTAGAAAAATAAGAACTACACCGTACCACCCAAAAACCAATGGTCTCTGCGAAAAGATGAACAACAACATCATCGACCAGCTAAAGACCATACCACTTGAGGAGAGAAATCAGTGGCCAGACCTACTACCTGACCTAGTGGATCTGTGCAATCATATACCAGTAAGTTCCACCAATTGCACTCCGGCATATCTCATGCGGGCAAGGCCAGGAAAACTGCCCATGGACCTGGAGCTTGGTGTTGTTGAGCCTGAAGCTGATATGACCACTGAAGACTGGGACAAGATCAGACAAGAGCAGTACAGAAGGGTACAAGCTTGTGCCGAGGACAGTCTTACTCGGGTGTGAGAAAAGCAGGAAATGCACTACAACAAAAACGCACCCGCAGAACCCTTCACACCAGGTGAAACAGTACTGAAAAGGAAAAGACGTAACCACAAACTTGATGACCAGTGGGAAAAAGACCCCTACACTGTGTTACCGTCAAGGTTTGACAACAAGAAGACATGCATAATCAGCCGAGATGGAGGAAAAACATCTACAACAGTGTCCAGGGACCACCTAAAATTGTGTCCAGATTTACTGAACCCCAAGAAAATGAAGTGCCTCTCACAATCCCGGAAGAACCTAAAGAAACAGTGATCCACACTGACCTAGGAGACTTCCCAGCAGATAGGCCTCAGATAGGAGGTGCAGTAATCATCCCAGAACTCCAATTCTACGAACAGCCAGAAAACCCTCCACAGCAAGTTGAACCTGTAAGTGCTGCAGAAGAGCCAGCTCAAGAAGTATCCCCGGATGAAGGATCCCCGGTAGGAGCGTAGCTAGAGGGCCCAGCCAATGGTAGACTTGCCAGTCCAAGAGAGAGGTTAAGGCAGTTTTACAACATGGTCACACGTAGAACTAGTAGAGTAACTGAGAATGCAGACACTGATACCCCACAGACCACCGTGCTTCACAGATCAACACGTAGCACGAGAGGTAAACCCCCTGTGAGGTACACGCAGTAAGTAGTCAAACTGCTAAAAATGTAGATAGTTACCCCTGGGGTATTGTGTATTAAATTGAAAAGTATTGAATTAATTGTGTATTTTCATGCATATGTTTATCAATTTGTGCTTCACCTCAATAATTCTATTATTTACCTAAGAACTGCGTGGCTGAGGACTGTGTGCAGCCCAAAATCTGCTTGTGTATATAATTGCACTCCTTGGAGTGCCCCTTTTAGGTGACCTCAAAAGTAAAACCTGTTTGGAGTGGCTCTTTTGGAGGTCCAACTTGGGATCTTCATGCCCTGCAGCCACCCCAGGGCCTACGTAGAGGGTTTAGGACAGGTCCCTCAAAACCACCAAGTACTCTACCTTGTGAGATGGACATGCTTCTTGGGAACCTCACCATAAGAGACTTGAATTCTGAGGATGCTTTGCATTTGTTATTGTTATTTAACGTTTAAGATTCGTGCCTCCCATAAAGGGAAGATTGTTTTAGTATTGCTTATGTTTCCTAATGTTATTGTTTTATAAAATGTACTTCAGCCCGGGAGTGCTGAGTTTAACTAGGGGGGAATGTGATGCCCAGCTGCGCTTGGTATCACTGATCCTAGAAGGGTGTATTGATGGATTCCTCCACAAGAGGCCCCCATAACCATTCACACATCTCCACCTTCCACCTCAGACCACCAGAGGGAACCCATTAGGGATAGATAAATAGGGAAGGTGGAGCCAGGCAGCCGTGAGTCTAAATTGGAGTCGACAGAGAGTCAGAGTTGGAGACAGAGTCTAGTTACCTCAGAGGACAAAAGCCTGTTCCAGCTCCTGCAGTGGAGCTTATCCAGATCCAGACTCCGTGTAGCTCAGACAGGTGAGCTTAGGTGTGCCGGCGCCATAAGATCGGTGAAGCGCGGCAAGCTGCCGTTAGTGTGAGTAGCCTAGTGAGGGCCCGAGTAGGCCGAAGGCGAGTGGAGAGTTACTACATAGGGGGCAGAGGAGCTTAACTGGCTCACCCTGAAGCAGTTGCCGGACACCGGGTCTGAAGTTTACCGGGATCTCTATGACCTAGTAAAATAAACCGGAATCCCTGGAGAACTACAAGACCCAGGATCGCTAAAGTGCTGATACGTAACAGAGCCAGGAGACACACAGGCCCCGTAAGCAGGGAGCGTGTACTCCAAGAGAAGTCCCTACCACAAGGTCAGCCAGCACAGGACAGAGATAAAGTTAGGCCTATCTCCAGGCAGGTCAGAAACTTACTACGCAGAAGCAAGAGACAGGAGGCCCGAAACCTGCTCATTGGGGAGGATCCTGATATGCACCCTTCACCCTACAGTGCTCTGGGATGTGCCTGAATTTCCATCAGCAAAAGGTACTGAAGTGACTATAGTGTCTGTCCCTGTTCTTGCACTGACCTGGCTGGGTCTCGCCTGTCCTGCATCCATTTCCCTACACTGCCCTGAGGCCAAGCTCCACCTGTGGGGAGCTATACCATCAAGCTGCCTTATCATCGGCCTCAGTGGACTGAGCAACACTGGTGATCCTCACCAGAAGCCACAGGTGGCGTTGCGAACTCTTTTTTAAACTTAACAAATTATTCACGCTTTTTAAGGAGAGACCCCAGGGTACAGGCCCGGGAGCCGACCACCGCGACATCCCTAAAAGGCCATGCTAAAGGCCCAGGTACCGATTCATCCCCATTCCCCTGGGTGAGTCAGAAGCATTATCTTCTATCCAACCAATAACCTTTTGACACTGCTCTGTGTTCAATAGTGGTGTTCTGCTGTCCCCTATTAATTGGGACAGGAAGGTCAGGCGAGAAGACGTGGGTGTTTGTTGTGGCACAATTTCAGCTAGCCCACGGCCTCGTCCTCTGCATGCACCTTAATCACCAGCACGTCCACTCCTCCGTCCCTTGCCTCGCGTCTTGTCCATTTTAAATGGAGGACAATATTTTCCACGCTCACAAAAACTGGCTGGATTTGAACCGCAGTGATATGTGATACGTGTGATGGAAAACAACAGTTTTAAATAGCTGGCCTGTAGGTAACTATTTTTAACAGCAACCTCGTGTCAATAACTTCACTGACACACTGCGACAAAAAATTTAATGGAGACCCGAAATGGCAGAATTTTCAGTGCACTTATATGTGATCCGTGTGACGAACAAGCCACAGTTTTAAATAGCTGTCCTGTAGGTAACTATTTTTAACAGCGACCTAGTGTAAATAACTTCGCTAACACAGTGCAAAAAAATTTCAATGGAGGCTAGAAATGGCAGAATTTGCAGCGCACTTATATGTGATCCGTGTGATGGACAAACCACAGTTTTAAATAACTGGCCTGTAGGCAACTATTTTTAACAGTGGCCTCATGTCAATAACTTTGCTGACACACTGCAACAAAATTTCAATGGAGGCCAGAAATAGCAGAATTTTCAACGCACTTCTATGTAATCCGTGTGATGGACAAATCACAGTTTTAAATAGCTGGCCTGTAGGTAACTATTTTTAACAGCGATCTCATGTCAATAACTTCGCTGACACACTGCAACAAAATTTCAATGGAGGCCAGAAATGGCAGAATTTTCAGCGTACTTATATGTGATCTGTGTGACGGACAAACCACAGCAAATTTCTCCCTAGTTCAGCAGCACCTCTCCCTCTGCCTGATTCCAGAGTAGACTGTGACAAGCATGATGGCGCCAGGTCTGATAAAGACCTGATGGCGCTGTGTGGCCAGCCAATCACTGTAATGCCACAACCAACATGGCTGCAGCATTACAGTGTGTGGCAGACAATCCCTGCATGTTTATTGGTGCTCTAAAGAGTGGCAAACATGCAAGGAGGTGACCCGAGCTCCCGCCGAGCAACCTCGGAAATATTCGGCGAGAGCCGAGCATCTCAAGCAGTTGCTCGCTCATCACTACACAGCAGTGATCAGTAATAGCGCTGGTCAATATTGTTGAAGGCAGATGCTGACTAAATAAAGAGTGCTGTGTTGAGTGGCCTCCGTTCCTGAGACAGGTTCAAAGACCCTGACACATTCCATCACATAATAGTATGTCATGGAGCATTAATGTGTTAAACAGTGTCAGAAGGTCCCTTTTCTTGCTGGATCCCTGTGCTCCATAGATTAAACATTTGGTTTATTAATCCATTAAGAGTCAAAGCAACACTAAAGCTACAGTATGTCAAAGTTATAGCCCAACTGGGTCTTATCAGAGAGTGTGCTTTTGGTGCAAAACTTTGTCTCCTGCATGACTAGTCCTAAGTAGGTGGCATCATGCCAGGGAAAAATCAACAAACACTGTTGGGTGTTCTTACAGCACTTGCACCTCTTGTACCACAACTTTGGGATCAAACTAAGAAAGGAAAGAGACTTGAGATGAGTATATACAGTTGTGCTCAAAAGTTTACATACCCAGGCAGAATTTTTCCTTTCTTGGCCTTGTTTCAGAGAATATGAATGATAACAAAAAAATTTTTCTCCACTCATGGTTATTGGTTGGGTGATGCGTTTCTGTTGCAAAAAGCACACTTAGTCATAGAATGTATATATACTTGAGTCTAATTAAATTCTACTTGAATTTTACAAAAAAATTGCATTCAACAAAACGTGGATTCTTTGTCATTTGCTACCATGAGGATTCAGCAAAATGGCGGTCACTGGCAGCCATTTTTCTAAAACATAAATGGTCATTAAAGGTTAAAAATGTTTAAAAATGCTTAAACTCATCTTACTGCTCATGTAACCAGCCCCTTAGTTACTCACCATTACCCGCCCAGTTGTATTCGCATCTAATGATTGCTACTGCAATCACTGAAATCACCTGTTCTGTTCATGCCATCTTGACTTTTTGCACTCCTGCAGAGATTTCAGGGTTCACAGTGGTGATAAGAATATGCTGCGAGGACCAGACGGATGATAGTGAGGAGCAGAGGGCCAAGATAAGCGAGCGGTGAGGTGAGCATAAGGATATTTTCTTAATTTTTACATCTTATGTTTATTATGCCCTGAGGTCTAGGGAGACCACATAACATAACAACAATTTGAAAAGAATAACTGTTGCAAATCAAATTCCCCAGGAAAACCTGGGAGAATGGGAGAATTCAAGTTTTCCTGATCTGCTCAAACCTAAAAGAGACCCCTGGTTGTTTTCAGTTTCTTCTTTGAAGCATGTTACATAAGGTGAGTGACCTTCTATCAGTCTTTTTTTTATAGATGTTCCTTGTGTGTAACGTTACTCCATAGGATGTGCCA
The DNA here is from genome assembly GCF_046119375.1 of Phyllobates terribilis. Lineage (NCBI taxonomy): Eukaryota > Metazoa > Chordata > Amphibia > Anura > Dendrobatidae > Phyllobates > Phyllobates terribilis. The sequence goes on along the minus strand of NW_027362767.1, from coordinate 343,777,090 downwards.
AAACTTTGATAATTTGATTCGAAAAATGTGGTGACCTGAATTATGCATGAAAAGGGTAGGTTTCAAGTTCATTTGTCCTGCAGTTGGTAGCTAGACACTGTGCTTTAGTAAGATTTTTAGAGCTTATTTAGTGGACGTATAATGAGCTTGTAAGGATATTTCTCCTTAAAGAAGTAGTCCACTACTTTATATGAACCCCTCAATGTATCCCCCCGCGGCCCAGAAGTGTTTTGGTAAATACCTTGTGGTACCTTTTCTGCCTCTGAGTGGCGGTATCGGTGGCCGCTAAGAAGCATCACGTGACATGTCACTGATGTCACATCAGTGACGGTGGACGGTGGGCTCTGGGTGGGGTTACCCCCTGCTTTGCACCCAGCATCCACTGTGCGTATTCAAGTAAGGTGTGACATCAGTGACGTGTTCCCCTTGGTGGACGCTGGGCTGTGGGCATGGTTACCCCATGCATCACACCCAGCATTCATCACTCGTTTTCCCAGTGAATGAGGAGAGAGAGCGCGCGGTGGATGCGGGGTGTGACGCGTGGGGTAACAGCCACCGGTGGAACGTGGAAGAGGGACCCTCAACTGCAGCCTGGACTTGTTGTGATGTCAGCGGACGTCAGAGCTGGCTGAAGCCGCGGGTCACGTGATGCAGGTGAGCGGCCAGTGATAGCGCCGCTCACAGGCAGAAAAGGCACCACAAGGTATTTAGAGAAACACTTATGGGCCCTGAGGGAATACATTGGGGAATCATATAAAGTAGTGGACAACCCCGTTAAAGAAGCACCATCAAAGTTTTTATCCTCCTAATATATTGCAGTCATCATATTATGTAGCACTGTGTACTTACAATTGCTCATTTTGACTTTCTAGCCAGCTAGTTCTTCTCTTTTCTTTGCTCTATGTAGAAACAGGAAGTTTCTTGTCCCTACATTTATCATTCCCCGATTCAACTCCTGACCCATCTGCTCCCTCCTCCCAGCCAGTTACCTTTACAGTGACTAATGACTCATAGAAGGAAAATTGACCAGTTTCTGCATAGAGCTTAGAAGGATTCAGGAAAAAAAAATGCAAGCAAAAAATGTGTTCATGATGCACTTTTCAGGGGGAGGGGGTCTTCTGCCGACACTGGTAAAGGGATAATTTTCCCCAATTCTGACAATATCCCCCATCCTGGTATATAAGCTCCCCCCCTTCCTTTTATACATGGTCCCCATCCCCATCCTGGTATGCCTGGCATCCCTCCATCCTGGTATGCATGGAACCCCTCCATCCTGGTATGCATGGAACCCCTCCATCCTGGTATGCATGGCACCCCTCATCCCTATCCTGGTATGCATGGCACCCCTCATCCCTGTCCTGGTATGCATGACACCCCTCATCCCTATCCTGGTATGCATGGCACGCCTAATCCCTATCCTGGTATGCATGGCACCCCTCATAATCATCCTGGTATGCATGGCACAGCAATCCCCATCCTGGTATGCATGGCACCCCTCATCCCTATCCTGATATGCATGGCACCCCTCATCCCTGTCCTGGTATGCATGGCACCCCTCACCCAATCGTAGTATGCATAGCACCCCTAATCCTATCCTGATATGCATGGCACCCCTCATCCTTATCCTGGTATGTATGGCCCCTCATCCTTATCCTGGTATGTATGGCCCCTCATCCTTATCCTGGTATGTATGGCCCCCTCATCTTTATCCTGTTAGGAATGCCCCTCTCAGCGTAATCCTGGTATGTATGCCCCCTCATCCTTATTCTGGTATGCATGGTCCCCCTAATCCCCATCATGCTGCACATAAAAAATAAATAAACACTCCTACACACCTTTCTTCTCTCCTCCAGTGCTGCGTCCTGTATGCCCGCACTGATCTCTCCATGTGAGGCGCGCATGACGTCACTGCCCTGCACAGCTCACAAGGAGAGATCAGCTGCCGGAAGTCACTGCTCCCCACGCAGGGACTGTGTGCGTGGGGAGCAGTGACTTCATGCTCTTTAATAGCCGGCACATAGCGTAGCCGCAGCGTGGCTCCTGCTGCTGGGCTATAGCATGTGAACGTTTATTAAAGGGCATGAATATTCACCCCTCCCCACGCCCATGGGAGTGGAAAGAGGTTGAATATTCATGACCTTCAACAGCAGGCACAGGCAATTCCGGCAGCAGCAGGAGCCACGCTGCAGCTACACTGTGTGCCGCTATAAAGGAGCATGAATATTCATTTTCATGGGCGTGGGGAGCACTGAATATTCATTTTCTTTAGCAGCGGGGACAGTGTAGGCTGCAGCGGGCGGCTGCTGCCTCCTGTGCCCTGCTCCTCCACCGCTACCGCTCCCCCCACACAGCATATATATATATATCCCCCCCAACATTCGGACTATAAGACGCACCCCCCATTTTTCTCCAAAATTTTGGAGGAAAAAAGTGCGTCTTATAGTCCGAAAAATATGGTATGTTCTATGAGGAAGGTTTGTTATTGTTTATGAGATGTCTGGAAATCTGCTTCTCATCACATATGCCTTTTTGTTTAAATAAGCATGAATCAAGCTAAAATATATTTTTGCTGAGAAGAAAGGCTATGCTGTCAAGAAGAAAATCTCTCTGACTTGTGAGCATCAGAATGTCTTTTGAGAGGTACATTAATGTTTCCCAGCTTTAAGACTTTCCCCATGTGAGCTGTTGAGTAAAGCACACTTACATCTGCAATAAGGAAGCAGGCATCAGACAAATCCAAACAAGAGTTTTATGTTCAGTGTAAGTACTCATTTCTTGAGCACGAAAAGGGATGGGTTAATTTTCATTTATTGACGGAATAAGGTTTGCATCCGGTTAGACTTAAATATTATAATAAGGCCCAAAAAATTAGCGAATGATTTATATTTTTGATGTTAGTGTAAGATGCCTAAGAGGTAGAGGAAGTTTGCAGCAAGACAAGTGTTTCATCTGAAGAAATCGGAAAAATCTCTGACTGCGAAACACTATCACTCTAACTGTAGAACTAAAATCTTCTGTCATGAAAAGTTGGTGAAATCAGGTAATTCCTGTAAGTGACCATGTCCAAAAAAGAGAGTTTTCCTGTATCTTTGATAATAGTAGGTTGCCACAAAGAGAGTCTGATGGTAAAAATGAAGAGGTATTTTACCAAGTTCCGTGTATCATACGAAGAGAATAATCACTGGAGAAGGACATCATAGAAGGAACAAGGCAAAGAGGAAGACCAGCAACCCAATGGTTTTATACTATCAAGATGACGGAGGAGAAGACCCTGGAGGACTTATCTAGACTTGCAAAAGATCGATCTTTCTACAGATTGTTCACCATCAAATCGCCATAGCACAAGATCAAGCTGAAGGCCACTAAATAATAAATTTAATACTCTTAAGGCCCAATACACATTAAATGGCTTTCGAATGAATGGTGACTTGGTTTAACATTCATCCAACAGCCATCTTAGTTGACTCTCCCATATACAGGAGCGCTGGATCAGCCAAGTGGTCCCATGTGAAAGCATCCCGGAAAACAATGTAATCGCAGTCTGAAATCAGACACGCCCAATTGTCATCTCCCCTGACTATCAATTGGCTGGTGCCCCCATACATTCTAGAATCCATCAATAATGGTGGGTTCGGTCGACATTAATGTGTAATGGGGCTTTTAAATTGCGAATTACTAACCTCAAATTATATAAAAGGCTATAAGTCAATATTGGTACAAGAGAAGTAAAACAAGGTATTTACTAGATTACCTAACTTTTTATGATGATTATATTCATATACATACCGATAAATGATGTTTAATGGCAAAACTGCTCTTTAATCTAATCCAGTTTTAACTTGGTATTACAGAGCCAGCACATTATGAGAACAGACCCTTATATACATGATTAGGAATTTCACTATGCTTGATCACTCCTAACTTATTCATTTGCACTGTGCAGCTGTTTATTATGCTGACATACTGTAGGTATTGTGGTAACAATACTTAAGGTGAATTTACGCTGAAAGATAATTGCATTTAGTAAGTGGATATAAAATAATCCATCAGTGTTTTATAATGTAAAAGCTGCATTAAAAAATAATGTAACTCTAATGTGCATTGGTTAGGACTCCAAAAACATAATAATTAGGTGCCTATAAAATGAAAAAGTCAAAGAGCATAGCCATTTCCTACGGAAGAGGATAACTTTAGTACATTAGTTGTATGCATTTAAAATGCTTGGAACAGGTATATATAAAAAGATATGATGCACTGTAAAACTTCAGAAACGGTCATAATAACCTTTAACTCTGGCCATAATAATCTGTCTTCACCAAGCCAAAAAGCAGCAGAAAATTATTTGTACTTGTCATCTGTAAGACATTATGCTTGATAACAGCATTTGACATCTACGTAGTACTTAAAATAAAACAGTACCATAAAATGTATTTTTCACAAAACAACATTTTATTTTATGTAGCTGCACTAATTTCCAGATGTAAGATTTCCTAATATCGTATACTGTGCATACAGCAATACAAGATATACATGGACTATAAGAAACATTGGACCATAAGATGCACCCCAAATTTTGGGGTGTAAAATAGGAAACAAATTTTTAAATAAAATGGAGGTGCATCTTATAGTCTGTTTTAATGGTAAACTACATGGGGGTGGTGGAGTGGGGTCACAGAAGGCAGGGTCGCTGCTTCAGGAGGCCGGTGGTGGTGGCAAGAGTTGGGTGATGCTATGGGCCCTGGGCTCTCATAAGATGTTGGCACTGGTGAGCGGAGTCTCCTTTCCCATAGATTTCCCTGCAGTGGGCTTCGTGAAAATGGGCACCAAAGGTGACACGTGCACAAATTGAGATCTCCGGAGATGAAGCCAACCACAGGGAAATCAATGGGAAAGGGGACTCCGCTCACTGGTGGTGACATGTTATGAGAGCCCAGGGCCCGGAGCATTGCAACACTCCTGCTGCCGTCGCCGGCCTCCTGAAGCAGCGACCCTTTGCTCCACCGCAGCTGCCTCCAGGTAAGATACCTTGAGACTACAAGACACATCCCCATTTTCTTCCCAAACTTGGAGGAAAAAGTGCATTTTATAAACCTAAAAATACGATATGTATAACTGTGCAGCACACCTAACTTTACCTGTTCAGTTGGTTTTGCTATATAATAATCAATTCACAGCTTTCTGCATCATATAGCCAGTCGCACTTTTATGCATGCCTAAAAAGACGGACACCGCCAGATAATAGGCCAGATGGTGTCCACAGTGTCTCCATCTGCCCGGGGTTCCATCAGAATCATGTATTTCAGAGATTTACTCACAAACCCAGGGTAAGAGCTCAGCACATAGCGCAGGATAGAAGTGAGCCAAGACTTACTGCGATCAACGAACAAATCAACACCAGGTCAAAATTGCTTTTATTTTTTTTTTTACGCTGTTCCTCATGCGTTACTATACCACTTTATTCTTTGGGTCAGTGTGATTACAGTGATACCAGATTTATATCGTTTTTATGTTTGGCTGCTGCCACACACTAAAAAAAACTTTTTTGCAAAATAAAGTTTTTGTATTGCCATATTTTGAGAGCTATAATTATTCCATATTTCTACAGACCAAGTCATGTAAGGGCTTGTTTTTTGCCAGACGATTTGACGTTTTCAATAGTACCATTTCTGATCACATAACACTTTTTGATCACTTCCTATTCTGATTTTTGGGAGGCAGAATGAACAAAAAACAGCAATTCAGTAATTGTTCTTTTGGGGTTTTATTATGCCGTTCACAGTGTGGTAAAAGTAATAAGGCAGCTTTATATTTTGGGTCAGTACGATTACAGCGATATCACGTATATATAATTTTTTTATATTTTGTCGATTCTACAGAATAAAAACAATTCTGACAAAAAATATTGTTTTTGTATCGCTGTATTCTGAGAGCTATAGCTTAATTTTTCCACTGATGGAGCTGTATGGTGGCTCATTTTTTGAAGGAACAAGATGACGCTTATAGAGATACCATTTTTATTTACATTGGTCTTTTGATCACATTTTATTCCACTGTTTTTCCAGCGGTATGATGAAAAAACGTAGTTTTTTGCCATTTTTTTTTACCCAGCTCACTGAAGGGTTTAAACAGTGGGACAGTTTTATAGGTCAGGGGTCGTTCCAGAAGCGGCAATACCAAATGTGTGTTTTATTTTTGCTTTCACATCTATGTGACTACTCAGCCTGTGGTTGGATGTAACAGGCCACTGCACCTGGCACACCAGGAGGTCATTATTTGACCTTTGGGTGCCATTACAACCATTGTCTATCTGTGTTTTGTCACCGAGGTGCCGATGGGGGTGAGTGAGGGAGCCTCCTCCCTCTCACAACCTTCCAAATGTCTGGATTGCTGCCCCTGGCTCTCACTGCAGGAGTTTGGCTGTTAGCTGTGCCGAGGTCCTGCAATGATCATGCGGGAGGTGTTGATTAGGGATGAGCAGACGCATGAAGTTTGGGTTCTAGTACTCGACCTTAACTGTAGTCAAACGAAGTGTACCCGAAGTTTAATCAGAACCTGAACCCTATTCATACCAATGGAGACCCGAACTTCGGATCTGGAGAAAAAAAAAATCTCTCTTTCTCTCTCCCGTTCTCTCTCTTCTCCACCGGAACTCCGACCATTGCAACGAACTCCTGGTGAAGTCTGTGCTCGGTGTTTAGCATTGGACACTAACCGTCCAGTACTAACCTCAAACTTTTAAGTTTATTTTTTCTCATCTCTAGTGCTGATACAGTATTTCAGCACCTTCTGCACAGTGACAGTTTTAAACCATGATGAACATAGCAAATCATGCTGTGGGAACTGATACAATCTCATGACGTGCTGTGTCCGTCATTCGTCGTTATGGGGTTAAGGTATAAATGATGGTAAGTAAAGGCTCTTTTTGCTAGGAGGATGCATTAATTAGTGCCAACCCTAGCAATCAGGAACACACCCTGAGCAAACATTTCTGCCCACATATGGGCTACCAACCCACATGGCAGGGTTTATTACAGTTTATTTTTTTGGCTCCATTGGTGCTAACTGGAAAAATGGATGGAACAGGAGGAGACTGTAGTAATCCTGCTTCAAAAAATGACAGGAGAAGCGACCGAGGAGGAGGAGGAGGAAATCCAGATCCCCCAAGTTTCAATACAAGGGGCAAGAAAAAGTAGACAGCCTATGGTCTAGTGTCATTGTGCTTACCCCTACAATTCTCTCTGAACATGAGATCAGTATCTTAAGTAAAGGGACAAATTTTGTTCCGAATCAGGATTTTGATTTATTTCAAACGATTCTAGATATAAATAAACTAGCCAGATTATTGACAGTAAAAAAGCATTTTTAAAATGATCTCAATGTCCCTGGGGAATTGTATAAGGAGGAGGATAATTGTGAAACCCTTGCACAATTGACGTTTGATGAACAATGTGCACGGCTTGCTTTGGAGGATTTAAAAGGTGAATCAGGTGATGTTGATCTTATACATGTTGATACTAAGGATTTTCTTATTTTGAATCCATCTTTCTATCCAAAAGATTCTAAGGCTGAATGCATTTCAACTTTTCAGTCTTCAATTGAAAGAGATTTGAAAGAACTTTCTCAAAAAATTAAACAGAGTGTATCAAATAAAAAAAATAATTTAACCATAGATGAGAAAAAAGCAATCACCAGCTTATCAAAGAGAGATGACCTGGTGATTAAAAAATCCGACAAAGCAGGCTGTATTGTTGTTATGGATAAGAAACTCTATGAAAAATGTGTTTATGATATCCTGGATGATAATGAGACATATAAAAGGATACAATTTAACCCTACAGAATCATGCAGGAAAATCTTGAGTAAATTGGTTGAAGATGGAGATAAAATGGGGGTGTTTACTGAAAAAATGAGTTATAATATAATACCTGATAATCCGATGACACCAATTTTTCATGGGCTCCCTAAAACCCACAAACTAGAATTTCCTACACCTTTACGCCCCATCATATTGAGTATTTCTTCTTTGAATGAAAATTTAAGTCAGTGGGTAGAATTTTATCTACAGCCATTAATTCCCAGAACAAAGGGTTATTTAAAAGACACGTCATCAGTGATTGATTATATGAAAAATGTAAAATGGTCTGAAAAATCCAAAATTTCTGTCTTGTGATGTGGTAAATCTGTTTTCATCTATTCCACATAATCTGGCATTAACTGCTGTTTTCCACCATCTACAAAAATATAGTAGATATACGGATGAAACAAAAGAAATGATTATCCGAAGTATTGAATATCTTCTGGAGCATAATTTTTTTATGTTCAATGAAGAATATTATTTCCAAATCAAAGGTTGCCCAATGGGCTCATGTTTCTCCCCATCCTTAGCCATACTTTTTGTATCATGGTGGGAAGAAAGTACTATTTTTACAGACACAAATCCTTTCAAAAATGACATTGAACTATATGTTAGATATTTGGACGATGTTTTGCTAATATGGGTAGGAGAAGTGGAAAAAATTCCATTCTTTTTATCTTATATCAATGCTAATGATGTAAATCTAAAATTTACTTATACTGAACCGCAGGATAAAATTAGCTTTTTGGATTTGTATCTCATGGGGGATGTAAAACAACAAAGGGTTAAATATCGCAACTATAGAAAACCTGTCAGTGGGAACACTACACTTAGAGCAGACAGCTGCCACCCCGCCCATACTGTGAATTCAATCCCCTATGGGGAATTAAATAGAATTTATAGGAATAGCTCTGATATCACACTATTTAATGAACAAGCAAAGGTAGCAACATCTAAATTAATGGAAAGGGGGTATAAGAAAAAACATATTGATTCAGCATTAAAAAAAGTTCTTGCAAGAAACACTCATTTAAATAACAGAGATGATGGTATTAATAACAGTCAGAAACCAATAACAAAAAAACCAAACAATATGGACAAAAAAACTATCTTCAGTACCCCATATAGCTGCCAATTTCAGGAAATAAAAATTATTGTAAACAGATATCCCTATATTATTTCAGGATCGAGATTTAAACAAAATCCTGGAAAATGGATTAGTATGTGTGCCGAGAAAAGGGAGATCATTAGGTGCTACTCTTTCCCCAAGTCTATACATGCCACAAAAAAGTGATAAAAAAATCTGGCTTAGTTGTAAAGGTTTTTTTAAATGTGCATGTTCCAAATGTACGATGTGCCAGTATACAATGCAAACTCAGAAAATTAATGCAGCCAATGATATAAAAAGATTTATTAATTGCAATACTAACTATGTTGTGTATTGCATATTTTGCAAAGAATGTAAAATTAAATACATTGGCTGCACAATTCGCAAGTTAAAGAAAAGGATGGCAGTACATGTCACCAACATCAAAAATAAAAATGCATCCTATTCAGGAGCTTGCAAACATTTTGTAGAGAGACATAAAGGGGAATTAAATAATTTTTCTTTCTATGGGTTAGAAAAAGTGGATATTCCTATTAGAGGAGGGGATTGGAGGAAAAAACTCCTCCTAAGAGAGTTATTTTGGATTATCAAACTGGATACAAAATACCCCAATGGCATGAACTATAGGAATGATACCCTTTATCTATATTAGATCTCAGAGAATTTAATGTCGTTTTTTTTCTCTCTCTCTTTTTCTCTGGCTTACTTGGATTTAGCCTTGTGATTATGCTGATTATTCTCAAGTGTGATTGATTGCTAACATATGTGTTTATTGATCAACGGTTGGTCACTATTTGTTTTTATACCATGTATCAAAAGGAATCTGTATCTCAGTGAATAAGGGCTTTTGCCAGAAACGCGTTGAGATGTATCCCCAACCTGTATGTTCTTTTAATTATTTTCTAATAAATTGAGGATTTTAATTACTTTTGGGACTCACCAAATTTATTTTTCTTATGTGAAGCCTTAAGTCACGGCTATTGGTTGGAGACCCACAACATTGCAAAACGGACTGAGCTATTTAAAGAGCACACGGTGAGGCTGCTTTTTTTGTTTATTTACCAACTGGAAAAGTATTAATAAAAAAATGTCCACAATTTCCAAGCACTGTCATGTTAAAAACCAGAAATTTATGTGTATGTGATAACTGGTGTGTTCCTTTAAATTTGTCCTATAATGCAATATTATTGAGAATAATTTTACAGCAAAAATGCTCCAAAATCTCATCATACTATATGTTTTCCACTTGCCAGAAGTACAAGCTTTTACACATAGTCAAGAAAATTTCATTAAATATTTGATTCATATCATTTGCTTTGCGCTCAGTTGCTGTGAAGTGTACAAATTAAAGGATAGAATACTAATGTTTTAAAATCTGCTACAATCAAAGGAAAGGACACTTTCTCTGAATGCAGTGGACAGAATTTTAATAATCTCCCTGAAACCAAGAAAAGAAAACATGTCTTGGGAATTCTACCAATATTTCAACTTTTGCAAACTTCCTTTTTCTCAACATTAATTCAAGGCTTCACATTTAGCTGTCCACATGTGTAACTTTTATGATCACTTAAATATTGTTATTAACCCCTTTAGAGCCCATGCCGTATTAGTACGCACATTTGCATACCCCCGGTTCAGTGAGGGCTGCTGCGCTAAGGCCTCACGGAACCGAGCACATGTCAACTGATTCTTACAGCTGACATGTGCCCGCAACAGCCGCGGGTGGAATCGCGATCCACCCGCGGCTGTTAACCTGTTAAATGCCGCTGTCAGTCTCCGACAGCGGCATTTAACGCGCGCTTCCGGGTTGCGCGTCATAAGCCCCGCCCATCGGCGACCCCATCACGTGATCGTGGGTCGCCGATGGGCGTGCATGACAACCCAGGGTCTGCAGCAGACGCCTGTGGTTGTCATGATCTGGTCGCTATGAGCGCCACCTAGTGGTCGGCGCTCATAGCACAGGACCAATTCTGCTATATGCAGAGGATCTGCTGGTCCCCTGTATGTAGCAGAGCCGATCAGACAACTGCTGCTTCTAGTCTCCTATGGAGACTATTGAAGCATGCAGTAAGTGAAAAAAAAAAAGTTTTTAAAAAAATTTAAAAAATATAAAAGTTTAAATCACCCCCCTTTTTCGCCATTCAAAATAAAATAATAAAAAATAAACCCCACATACACATATTTGGTATCGCCGCATTCAGAATCGCCCGATCTATCAAAATAAAAAAAGAATTAATCCGATCGGTAAACGACGCAACGAGAAAAAAATTCTAAACGCCAGAATTACGTTTTTTGGTCACCGCAAAATTGCAATAAAATGCAATAACGGGCGATCAAAACATCAGATCTACCCTAAAATGTTATCAATAAAAACGTCAGCCCGGTGAGCAAAAAATAAGCCCTGACCCAGCCCCAGATAACGAAAAATGGAGACGCTACAGGTCTCGGAATATGGCTCTAATTATTTTTTATTTTTTTTACCAAATTTTTGAATTTTTTTTCACCACTTAAATATGAAAGAACCTATACATGTTTCTTGTCTATGAACTCGTAATGACCTGTAGAATAAGAATGGCAGGTCAGTTTTAGCATTCAGTGAACGTGGTAAAAAAAAGAAATAAAAAACAACTGTGGTATTGCACTTTTTTTGCAATTTTACCGCACTTGGAATTTTTTTACCGTACATGATATGGTAAAACTAGTAATGGCGTTGAAAAGTACAACTCATCCCGCAAAAAATAAGCCCTCACACGGCCATATTGACCAAACAATAAAAACGCTATCGCTCTGGGAACAAGGGGAGCAAAAAGCGAAAAAGTAAAAACGACAAAACCCAAGGTTGCGAAAGGGTTAATAAAAAATATTGTTTCCTATTGTTCTTACCTAGGAATTGCATAATAATAAGTTCCCTAAAGTCATGCTACTTTTCTCACTGCTCTTAAGATTAAAAGGATTAAATCCCATATCAACTGCTTTTCAACTACAGAAGTAAACTGGAAAGAGACCTCATGCAAATATTGTCTTCTTTAGGCCATGGCCCCACAATCAGGATTTGGTCAGTATTCGGTCTGTATTTTTTCTCAGGAGTGGGAGCCAAAACCATGAGTGGGTGATTAATTCAGAATTGGTGACTTGTTTCTATTATAACTTTTCTCTGATTGTTCCTCACCTGGTTTTGGCTCACACTCCTGAGAAAAAATACTGACCCAATACTTACCAAATACTGATAGTGGGGCCGTGGCCTTACTGTCAGAATGGTAACCAGAGGTTGACTTATCTGGAAGGTCCCTGTGTTGGGCTATTGTGTCTACTAATCTGGAATGCTATCTAGGAATACACTCTTCTGTTCACATATGGGTTGCCAGCAAAGATTGCAAGACGTACTTCATTTTATTCTACTAATTCTATTTCTATGACTTTGCAACCTGTTGTTGACCTGCTCATGCATACAGCTTTTCTGCCATCAGTGGCTTCTCTAGACATTTATGCTTCTGCAAGCTCCTGATTTTAATGCAGAATCTGTTAGATGATCTCCTACCTATCATGTGCCATTATGCATGTGCACATGCTTACTGGTATCTTCATATTTTGCTAACCAAAGGGGATTTTTACACTTAAAATTGCATTAATGAGAAGCTTGACTTTAACAATATTAAAGGAGGTAAAGAGTATGTGAAATGTATTGTTGCAGTACTAGCCATCTGCAATAATTGTATTGGAAGACATGATGTTAGCAAAGGGTCTCATCCATGTTTAACTTACTTTTTAGCTGTCTCCCTCAGTCCCATAAAAATGAAATGGAGCTGCAGTACATGTGTATGGCCATGCTTCTCCACTCAATCGCTGTCTAAACAGGAGCTGGGCCTCGAGACATATATATCTTATGTTAATTATCTCTACTATGGATAACTGATAAATGCCATTGGTGAAAAAACCTTATAAATTTGAGTGATGTCCTAAGATAGCTTTAATTAAAGTAGGTTGAACCATGCCTTAAAGGGATTAAGATGAATCTTCAGGAGTGCAAGCCTCTGACTTCCTGCTTTCCCGGGGGCTGTGCACTCCTAAATATTGACAGTTCAGACTGGCAGCATTGTTATACCACTGATTTGATCTGATCAGGTTGCTAGGACAGGAAGATTTTCTTCTACAGCATGGGACTGAAGCGAGCCGGATCCAGGAATCCCGCCAGTTTCAGAGGTGTGAACAGGATGTAAAGCATAGCATATGCTTCTCACCTAAGTAGCCAGATAGGCTGGGACTGAGGGGTAGTAATCCTGGTAAGCTAGGCAATGAGCTGAACATTAAAGAATTAAAAATCCCTTCACTATAAGGAATGGAGAAAAATTTTAATAAGGGGAACTGTATATTGCAAAGTTGATTATTCTTATAAGCAATTATTAATTTTACCCATTTATGAACTTGAGACAACCCTTTTAAAAGAATGTGTCATGTTTTTAATTTTAGCTTCATTATTAGTTTTACGGATATAAATGCTAAATATTGAGTTTGGTCTTTTGTATATATTATATCTTTTTTTTTTTTATTATTTATAAAGCTTTCCTGGAAATGACTAATAGAGATGCTGACATTCTTCATTTTTTTCCTGTATACTAAGTATATCCTGTTGTTTGTACATTAATGCTGTTGAAAAAAATGAATGCAAAAAATCTTGCAGTGTTTTATGATGTACATAATATAATGAACCACAAACCCTCACAGAGACCTAGGAGTTACATACATAGCCTTAGCTATATGTATAATATATAGTGTAACTATTCTGCCTTATCTAAGCTTTCAATAGTACAATAGAACTGTCGTGCTCTCACCCACTCTTTAATGACAATAAGATGATTCCGCTCATTCATTGTCTGTATATACAGTAAAGCTGACAAGTCAAATATAGAAAACAGTGAATAACAGACTATTGTGGCTGATTTAGTGGCCTGGTTGGAAATGATCATATTTCAAGATAATTTTTTGGGGATTATGACAAAATAAAAAAAAAATCTATCACAGTGTATTTTTGTTTAGAATAATTTTAATACTTGAAGTAGGGCAAAAAATACAACTGTTGGCATTTTCATACTAGTTTGAAGCAGCTCTACCAAAATAAGCAGAACTGAGAAGAAGCATGGGTGAGATGGGGTGTGGCTACTCCCGTTCTTCAAATTTAGCAGAAGTGCCGGCGTTTCTTATGTCAGAAATGCTGCTCCAGTCTCAAACTTCAGTAGCATTTCTGGCACAGTGCTCAAGAGATGAATTATGATATACTCATATTCATTACTCATTATACTCATTGCTCTAAGAAGGTTGATCGATTCTTTTGAAATTATTGTGTTCAACTCTAATTGTTCTCCTTAATTCAAACACAGAATTGGTAATGTCAAAGTGACCTCGCCATAGAAATGGTTAGGGTTAGTAACACAGTAGTACCATTTAATAATTCAGTGCATTAAAAGCTTTTTTTCGGCGTTTTGTATAATGAAAAAAAAAAATGTTCAAAAATGTTATCCATATTAGTGATTTTTTATGAGGCAGACTATTCTGTACAGAACATAATGCAAAAATGAATAAAGAATTAGCCAAACATTGTGTTAAACTAAAAAACCTTTATTGCAAAAATCAATAGGTTCTTGGTGGCACTAAAGAAAAAGTGAATACACGGATCTATAATAAACACATAATGTCTTAATATAAAATACAAATGTAGAGACACTGGACCAAGTTGCACCATGGTACATTGATGCTGCAGATGTAATATGGGATATACATTGTGTTACATCCACCACTTAATATGCACAAGTAAAAGTAAGTGCAAAGTGGCCCTATCAAACTTTAATTATGTATGTGGTCACTAACCAAAGGGCAGCAAAACCCATATAGCTGGACCATGACTGGTGTAATATAAAATACTGAGAGTGGAATTACAATCTGTTCAGATGAATAGATTCTAGGTACAACCTTTGGACTTCCCTAACTGCTAATTGCATCAGCCCTATAATTTATTTGCACACATCAAATGGAAATATCTCAATACCTAGTGGTCCGTCACTCCGTGTACTGCACGCCGACCCCGACTCGCGTTTCGGCACACCTTCGTCAGGGGGTGGCGTCCAAAACACTGGTGATCACTTAAAAAGGAAAGTGTGCCCAATGAGGAGAGACCTGGCCAGATTGACGCATCTGTGGTCAGGAGGACCTACGCGCCAAACCACGCCCCCGCATCATGTAACCCGCAATGCACCGACACGTCGGACCACGTGACCATGCAACATGGGACACATAAAGATACAGGGGTCGGGAAGGCACACAGGGCGCAGACCGCGCATGCATACCAGGCTGATCTCCTCACAACGGGAGACACATAATTACAAGGAATAACAGAGGGCTGTATGGCTGATAGTTTTAACTTCCCCAGATGAATAACAGTCCGATACACAGGTACATTTCACCTCAACTGTGTAGCAATAAAAGCCTACTGTGTGCATCATATAGATGATTGCGATAATGAAAAGAAAATGTAAATACAAATAAGATTAAAAAGTTATACATAGTATATACATCACAACAAAAAAGAAGAACAAAAGGAGGATAAATATACATATGATAAGTATATAGCACAATAATCCATTATAACGAGTAAATATAATATATCCCTAATATGAAACTATATAAATGCCACAATACATTTTATGTATATATATATATATATATATATATATATATATATATATATATATATAAAAAAAAAAAATAGTACATCAATAATAACAATATACAAATGACACAATTCAATATACAGCAAAACCATGAATAATGAACATGCACAGAGAGGGAAAAAGAAAAGAAAATGAAGGAAAAGAGGGAAAAAGGGGGGGAGAATAGACTAATTTGAATAGGGAGGAACAACAATGTCTTAAACGATTAATGAATCTTGATGATGTGGTCTTCAAACTTGCGGATAAGGTTCGGAATGTGGTGGTGTGGCCCAAGGTTCTGTACGAAGCAGAGGCTTATCACCAATTGAATGTAAAAAGCTGTTATTTGAAACTTACATTTAATCCTCTGGCCAAGAGTCGCTCTACACCAACATTCGACACTCTGATGGTGTGAGAGCGACACAACTGTTTTTTGAGATGTCATCTGTTTCACCGATTATGAGTAAGTTCATTGTTGAATTACTTCATTTTTCATTATCTCACAATTTTTTTCTTTTTAAGGGGTCCTTCTTCCTGCAGCTCCTGGGAACTGCCATGGGGGCATAGTTTGCACCGACATATCCCAATTTGTTCCTGGGGCTGTGGGAGAGGGACCTCTTCCTGGCTGATCCTCATGCATCAATGGACCGCGTCCTTTTTTGGACGCGGTACATTGATGACATTTTCATGATCTGGCAGGGTTCGGTTGAAAACTTACATACATTCATGGAGTCTCTTAACCCGAATGCATTGAATATCCACCTTTCGTACCACTATGACAAAGACTCAGCTGAGTTCCTGGATGTGCATATAAGGAGAGACGTTAATAACTGTCTTCAAACAGATCTCTATCGGAAAAGTACGGCGGTCAATACATTATTACTGGCATCCTCATCGCATCCACCGGTGATGATTAGATCTATCCCAGTGGGCCAATTCCTGCGAGTGTTCAAGTGATGAGGATTTTTAATGCCATGCACGTGACCTCAAAATTAGATTTCAGTATAGAGGATATAGTAAGAGATCAATAAAAAGAGCCTATAATAGAGCGAAACATACATAACGTCATCAAGCCCTATATTCAAACATTCCGAGAAATCCAGAGACCAATAAGGTTCGATTTATTACTCAATTTCATGGTCTTAATAACCGGATGTATCGGATCCTTGAGAATGCATAGCCTATCTTATTGAATGATCCGATACTCGGTAGGTACCTTGCGGACCAACCTAGTGTGACCTATTGTAGATCCCGTAATTTTTAAAGACGAATTAGTTAAAAGCCATTATACTAATGAACCAGAGAATGTGTTTACCAATGCTAAACCGGATTGGGGCTGTAAGCCTATACGGAAGATGCGTGGCCTGTCCTAATATTGTTAGGGCAAAAAATGTTGCCAATTCGGATGGCTCTAGAACATATGCCATCAAAAATACCATCACATGTACATCAAAGGCAGTGATATACTATGCTACATGGACCTGTCCTTTGATTTATGTAGGTCTCACCACACGTCAGTTAAAGGTATGAACACGTTAATGGCATTGCTGCAGCTAGGGAGGTTGATGATTACTCTGTACTAGCTACAATTCCCAAGCATTTCAAATTACACCACAATTGTGATCCATCAGTTTTGAAAGTAATTGGCATTGACATGATTAGACCACACGTCAGAGGCGGCAATGTGAGCACGGCGCTGGCCATATTGGAGACGCATTGGATATGGCTATTAAACACGGTTTCCCCCTTGGGATTGAATGAGAATATTAGCTTTGCTCCATTTATTTAAACCGTAGTCTCTGTTCTCTTGTTTTAATTTGGTTTTATCGCTTTTATTGTTTTTATCCTTTTGTGTACAGTGATCACTTATTTGTATTTTCTTGTAAAGTTTTTTGCAGTGATTGGTTCGGTCGATCCTGTTTGGGCTGTTTATGGCTGGCTCCCTATTGAGAGGAAGTTCTGGTCTGATGGAGTTTGGAATATAAACAAGAAATATATTACTGTTTTTGTTTTTATTACATTAATAATTAAATTAAGCAATTTTGGCCCTTTATTTATGTTATTCATTACAACTGTTGTATTTTTTAGATTGTGGAGATTCAGTTATATGAATCTATTAATCTTAAGCTTAATGTTTTATAAAAATTGGTGTTTTTGCAACAGCTATTTCAGTTTGATATATGTAATAACTGTTGGACACAGTAATGTTTCGGCCTTGAAATGAGGTTTATTGTACTAACAGAAAATGTGCAATCTGCACCGAGAATCTTGTTAAAGTTGAGGAACGCAAGGATTCCACTCAGTATCAGCAGATTCTTGACAATAATGTTCAAGAATCAGTGATAAAGTTGAAGTTACGCAGGCGATGGATCTTTCAGCAAGATAATGATCCAAAACACCGCTCCAAATCTACTCAGGCATTCATGCAGAAGAACAATTACAATGTTCTAGAATGGCCATCCCAGTCCCCAGACCTGAATATCATTAAACATCTGTGGGATCATTTGAAGAGGGCTGTCCATGCTCTGCGATCATCAAACTTTACTGAACTGGAATTGTTTTGTAAAGAGGAATGGTCAAAAATACCTTCATCCAGGATCCTGGAAATCATTAAGAGCTACAGGAAGCGACAAGAGGCTGTAATTTTTGCAAAAGGAGGATCTACTAAATATTAATGTCACTTTTCTGGTGAGGTGCCCATACTTATGCACCTGTCAAATTTTGTTTTAATGAAGATTGCACATTTTCTGTTAGTACAATAAACCTCATTTCAAGGCAGAAACATTACTGTGTCCAACAGTTATTACATATATCAAACTGAAATAGCTGTTGCAAAAACACCAATTTTTATAAAACATTAAGCTTAAGATTAATAGGGGTGCCCAAACTTTTTCATATAACTGTATTATTAATGCTATGTCCACATTAGTGCACAGTGGATTGGTATCTCTTTAGGCGTATATACTGTATATTTTATTGTACTTTTGCACACTGTAGTATTACATGTCTTTTTTATTATTCACCCCTTTTTCTTTCCTCCCTCTATCTTTCATCCTCCCCTCCCCTTCCATCATAACCTTTGTTCCCCCCTTCCCCTACCCCCCTTGCCTATTCCTTTCCCTCCTTCCCTTCTGTTTATTCCTTCCCCCCTCCGCCACCGCTTTTTACCTTCCTTCCCTTCCCTTCCCCTCTCCTTCCCTCACTCCCCCTCCCCATCCTCCTTTCCCTATAACTGTGTCATGCAACCTTGCACTTTATTGAGTTATTGAGATTAGGTTTAGGCTTAGCACGGTCACTTTGGTTTTATTAGTTTTTATATTATAAATGGAAATGCATTGACCTTTCCTACACATATTCACTATAATTATAATGTACGTCATATTAATCTGTAGCACTGTTCACTTGTACGTTATGTATTTAATTATGCACATCGGTATATACCGTAGTAATTATATACTGTATATCTTTTATGTTAATTGATCATTATCATTATTACCTAATTATGCACATTTGTATACACTGTATTAAACATATATAATAATGCTAATTGATTATTAATCACCATTTTTATATTCTAGCTATTGGTTTCCCTCCCCTTTGTCTCCCTCCCATACCCCCCCTTCCCCACCCCTATTTCCCTCTTTTTCTTTTCTTTTTCCCTCTCTCTGTGCATGTTCATTATTCGTGGTTTTGATTTATATAGTATTGTGTCATTTGTACATTGTTATTATTGATGTACTATTTTTCAATATACAATAGAAAGAGGGTACAATCATATGTTACAGATGGATACCAATGTATTAAAGGTGTTAAGTAGTGTTGAGTGAGCACTAAAATGCTCGGGTGCTCGAAGCTCGGGCCGAGCTCACCGTGATACTCGGGTGCTCGACCAAAGCAACGAGCCCAATGTTAGTCTATGGGAGACATGAGCAGTTTTGCGGCGGCACCCCCGGCAGTCTGTAGAAAGCCTAAAAAGTGCCCAAAATGATAGTGACAGTGCTCAAATGACATGGGGACAGCATGGGAATCGCCCCAGGAAGCAAGCCACTTTTACGGGCACACAATAAAACGTTCAAAAACGAAACTGAAACTGCTTTCCTGTGAAATATGTTAAGGAACATCCTTTCCAGGGTAAAGACTTGGGTAGAAGGTAAAATAAATAAGGAAAAACAAAAATACTCCTCCACACCTAGGGCTATGTTCACAAGTAGCATTTTTTATGCGTTTTTGCACTTTTGTATTGCTTTCAAACGTGACAAATAGTGTTGAGCCACCCCCATAGTGTTCGGGTTCGGTTCGGTTCGTCGAACACCGGGATGTTCGAGGAACTGTTCGTCGAACTGTTCGTCGAACACCTTAGAACACCGTCGAACACCGTTAAAACCAATGGCAGGCAAACAAAAACACATAGAAACACATAGAAAACACCTGCAAAGGTGTCCAAAAGCTGACAAACTGCTCAGAAGACACTCTGTTTAAAAAAGCCGGCCGGCAAATTCAGCAGCGGCATACACCGGTACCTGACAATTTAGACAAGAAGGAATAGAGCATCACACATAGATTAGATAGATAGAAACATGTCAGTCACACATATAAGAAGCACAGTGACAGTGTTGGTTACTGCATTTGTCATTTAGTGTAAAGGATTTATTAAAAAAAATATTAGTGTTTTCATGCACCGTCTCTTTAAAAAAGCCGGCCGGCAATTCAGCATCTGTACCCGACAATTTAGAACAGAAAGAATAGAGCTTCACACATAGATTAGATAGATAGAAACATGTCAGTCACATATATAATAAGTACAGTGATAGTGTTGCTTACTGTACTTGTCATTTAGTGTAAAGGATTTATTTAAAAAAATAATAGTGTTTTCATGCACCGTCTCTTTAAAAAAGCCGGCCGGCAATTCAGCAGCGGTACCCGACAATTTAGAACAGAAAGATAGAGCATCACACATAGATTAGATAGATAGAAACATGTCAGTCACATATATATGAAGTACAGTGATAGTGTTGGTTACTGTACTTGTCATTTAGTATTAAAATAAAGGATTTATTATTAAAAAAATTGGCGTGGGGTTCCCCTTAATTTTAGTCTCTAGCGGAGGTTAAGCAGACGGCTGGGGCAGATGTTTGAAGCCTGGGAAGGGGGTAATACCCATGGAGCTTCCCAGGCTACTAATATCAGCCCCCAGCTGAATACATAGCCTTTACTAGCTATTAAAATGGGGGACCCCCCAAAAAAAATGACGTGGGGTCCCCCGTAATTTAATAGCTAGCAAAGGCTAGGCAGACAGCTGGGGGCTGATATTAATAGCCCAGGAAGGGAGCCATGAATATTGGCCCCCTCCCAGGCTAGAAACACCAGCCGTCAGCCGCCCCAGAAATGGCGCATTCATAGGATGCGCCAATTCTGGCACTTAGCCTCGCTCTTCCACGCTGCCCTGGTGCGGTGGCAGGGGGTAATAGGGTTGGGGTTGATGTCAGCTTATAATGCCAGCTGACATCAAGCCCAGGTTAGTAATGGAGAGGCGTCTATAAGACACCCCCATTACTAACCCCATAGTCAAAGTTAAAAAAAACACAAACACCCAGAATAAAGTCCTTTAATTGAAATAAAGACACAATCCTTTATTGTTCTAAATTAAACCATACCTACCATCACGCCCATTCCAGCTGAAGCCAACGATCTCCTGCAATAAAAGAAAAATAATAAAGCAACCTCATCCTTACCTTTCCATGGTTCCCACGACAGCTTCAGCTCTGCTACATCGAGATGACAGGCTGGACCGCAGCAGAACGCTGCCATCCAGCCTGTCATCCCGCAGACACTGAGAAGCGCAGGCTTGCTTGCGCTGCTCAGCGTCTCTCTGTGACGACATCCAGATGAGCTGAGTTCATGTCCAATGAACTCGGCTCACCTCATGCACGTCACTGACAGCATGGGAAAATTCTCACGCTGAAGCGGTGAGTGCAGGAGAATTCTCCCACGCTGTCAGTGACGTGCAGGAGGTGAGCTGAGTTCATTGGACATGAGCTCACCTTATGCAAGTCACTGACAGCGTGGGAGAATTCTCCTGCACTCACCGCTTCAGCTTGAGAATTTTCCCACGCTGTCAGTGACGTGCATGAGGTGAGCCGAGTTCATTGGACATGAACTCGGCTCATCTGGATGTCGTCACAGAGAGACGCTGAGCAGCGCAAGCAAGCCTGCGCTTCTCAGTGTCTGCGGGATGAGAGGCTGGATGGCAGCGTTCTGCTGCAGTCCAGCCTGTCATCTCGATGTAGCAGAGCTGAAGCTGTCGTGGGAACCATGGAAAGGTAAGGATGAGGTTGCTTTATTATTTTTCTTTTATTGCAGGAGATCGTTGGCTTCAGCTGGAATGGGCGTGACGGTAAGTATGGTTTAATTTAGAACAATAAAGGATTGTGTCTTTATTTCAATTAAAGGACTTTATTCTGGGTGTTTGTGTTTTTTTTAACTTTGACTATGGGGTTAGTAATGGGGGTGTCTTATAGACGCCTCTCCATTACCAACCTGGGCTTGATGTCAGCTGGCATTATAAGCTGACATCAACCCCAACCCTATTACCCCCTGCCACCGCACCAGGGCAGCGTGGAAGAGCGAGGCTAAGTGCCAGAATTGGCGCATCCTATGAATGCGCCATTTCTGGGGCGGCTGACGGCTGGTGTTTCTAGCCTGGGAGGGGGCCAATATTCATGGCTCCCTTCCTGGGCTATTAATATCAGCCCCCAGCTGTCTGCCTAGCCTTTGCTAGCTATTAAATTAGGGGGGACCCCACGTCATTTTTTTGGGGGGGTCCCCCATTTTAATAGCTAGTAAAGGCTATGTATTCAGCTGGGGGCTGATATTAGTAGCCTGGGAAGCTCCGTGGGTATTACCCCCTTCCCAGGCTTCAAACATCTGCCCCAGCCGTCTGCTTAACCTCCGCTAGAGCCTAAAATTAAGGGGAACCCCATGCCAATTTTTTTAATAATAAATCCTTTGTTTTAATACTAAATGACAAGTACAGTAACCAACACTATCACTGTACTTCATATATATGTGACTGACATGTTTCTATCTATCTAATCTATGTGTGAAGCTCTATTCTGTCTGTTATAAATTGTTGGGTACCGCTGCTGAATTGCCGGCCGGCTTTTTTAAAGAGACAGTGCATGAAAACACTATTATTTTTTTTGATAAATCCTTTACGCTAAATGACAAGTACAGTAAGCAGCACTTTCACTGTACTTCGTATATATGTGGCTGACATGTTTATATCTATCTAATCTATGTGTGAAGCTCTATTCTTTCGGTTCTAAATTGTCGGGTACCGGTGTATGCCGCTGATGAATTGCCGGCTTTTCATGTTTCACTGTTGGCACTGTTCCCATCGATTTGGGCAATCACTGTAATGCCACAACCACCATGGCTGTGGCATTACAGTGAGTGGCAGACAATCCCTGCATGATTGGTGCTCTAAATAGCGCCAGACATGCAGGACACGCTTTTGGTGCACGAACAGTTATCGAACATAACCTCGAACAGCCGAATTTTTTGCAAATCGTTCGGGTTTGTCGAACAACTCGAACACCGCCCAAAACAGCTCGAATTTGAGATTGGCGAACAGTTCTAGTCGAACACCGCTCATCTCTAGTGACAAATGCATTCACCGGGAAATGTCATTTTAACATTTTACAACCTTATCTGGCCATGTGCTGTGTGACACATGCATACAGTGCTGAAAAGACATGGGAACAGTATGATTAAGACCCCTGGAAGCATCTCTGATACCCAGGTCACTGCCTAAAGGTGTGCCCATCAGAAGTGATCCTTGCCGCATCAGAAGATGCAGACTTGCAACTATCCCCGTGCAAGTTGTTGTCCCAGGGCAGTGTTCAATTGTACCTCCCCCATTCCTTGCAATGCAAGCGCAAGTATGCAGCCTGCCACCCACCCACCACCAGGCTGCAATACCATACTGCTTGCTTGCTTGCACTTGAAATTGGGCCTTTTAGGCATGTGGAGGCGGAATCTGGCCACCATGTCATGGCTGCGTCGGAGGCCTGATATCCATACTCAGTCCCAAGCCGCCCGGCGGCCGGCTGTCCATACTCGGTCCCCAGCCACCCTTATTTGTCCCGGTAACCTTCCCCACACTTTTCTTAGCCTGGCCTGCTTTAGGGCAGCATTGGCTGAGCCCACCAGACAACCAGTCTCCTCCGGTGGGCCCTGGTTTCTCCATCAGGGGAGTTGAGAGTGCCAAGGTGAGGAGCATGATGATGATGATAGAAGTTTGCATCTGCTTTGTTTTCTTGGAATGCAAGCGTAAGTGTGCAGGCTGCCACCCACCCACCCTCAGGCTGCAATACCATACTGCTAGCTTGTTTGCACTTGGAAGAGACGTGGAGGTCACAGTAGCTTAACAAGACCGTTTTAATGCCCCTTGGAAGAGTGGTGGATGTCGCAGTGGAATAAAAAGACAATATCAATGCCCCGTGGAAGAGACGTGGAGGTCACAGTAGCTTAACAAGACGGTTTTAATGCTCCTTGGAAGAGACGAGAAGGTCATAGTAGCTTAACAAGACAGTTTTAATGCCCCTTGGAAGAGTGGTGGAGGTCGCAGTGGAATAAAAAGACAATATCAATGCCCATTGAAAGAGACGTGGAGGTCACAGTAGCTTAAGAAGAAGGTTTTAATGCCCCTTGGAAGAGACGTGGAGGTCACAGTAGCTTAACAAGACGGTTTTAATGCCCCTTGAAAGAGACGTGGAGGTCACAGTAGCTTAACAAGACGGCTTTAATGCCCCATTGAAGAGTGGTGGAGGTCGCAGTGGAATAAAAAGACATTATCAATGCCCGTGGAAGAGACGTGGAGGTCACAGTAGCTTAACAAGATGGTTTTAATGCCCTGTGGAAGAGACGTGGAGGTCACAGTAGCTTAACAAGATGGTTTTAATGCCCCTTGGAAGAGTGGTGGTGGTCGCAGTGGAATATAAAGACAATATCAATGCCCCTTGGAAGAGTGGTGGAGGTCAAAATGGAATAAAAAGACAATATCAATGCCCTCTGGAAGAGACAAGGAGGTCACAGTAGCTTAACAAGACGGTATTAATACCCCTTGGAAGAGTGGTGGAGGTCACAGTGGAATAAAAAGACAATATCAATGCCCCGTGGAAGAGACGTGGAGGTCACAGTAGCTTAACAAGACAATTTTAATGCCCCTTACAAGAGCCATGCAGTACAGCATATTAAAAACATTATTCCTATTATGGGGGAGTGGGTCTCCCATAGTCTTTGCCTATGCCTTCCAAGCAAAAGCTGCCAAAAATTAGGATGGAGAAACTTGCAATGCTGGCAACACGGACCACGGTCACCCTGGTGGTATAGTGGTGGTGGAGGCTGAGGATAAGGAGAAGAGCAAACAACAGCCGAAATGAGGAAGCGTATACCCATGTGTTGGTGTGAAGCGGTGCATGGGAATACACCTCCCGAAACAACACAGTGGATTTGACTTTGATACTCTGCTGTCATTTGGTGGTGATGAGAAGTCTGGCCCAATCTAGCCCTTGTTCATTTTGATAAGGGTCAGCTTGTCAGCATTGTCAGTTGACTGGCGTGTGCGCTTATCATTTATAATTCCGCCAGCGGCACTAAAAACATGCTCCGATAACACGCTAGCAGCAGGGCAGGCCAGGACCTCCAAGGCGTACAGAGTCAGTTCATTCCAAGTGTCCAGCTTGGATACCCAATAATTAAAAGGCACAGAGGAATCACGGAGGATGCTGGTACGGTCGGAAAGGTACTCCCTCACCATATTTTGAAACTTTCCACTCCTTGTGAGAGTACCCCGGGCCTGTAAGCTGGGCGGGTCTCAGAAAACTGTCCCAGAACGTTGACAGTGTTCCCCTGCCTCTGCTGGATTGGAGTTGCGTCTTTCTCACCTGTACGCCTTGGTTGGTCAACGAACTGTGACCTCTGCCACTAGCGTGTTCAGATGGGAATTTTTTTAACAGTTCTGCAGCAAGGTACTTCTGGTACTGCCCCATTTTTGTAGACCTCTCCACCTCAGGAATAAGAGAGTGAAAGTTCTCCTTGTTGCGGGGGTCTAAAAGTGTCACCAACCAGTAATGACTGTCACCCAACATTTTGACAACGCGAGGGTCACGGTTAAGGTAGCGTATCATAAAGTCAGCCATGCGTGCCAGACTGGTAACGGGCAAGACTTCCGTGTTCTCACCAAGATGATGACTGACCATGCTCTTCTCATCCTCCTCCTCCCCCCTGTCTTCAGGCCACCCACGCCGAACCGACGGTATGACAGTTGTACAGTTTCTCACCCTCTACAGCGCATGATACCAGCTCCTGTTCTTCCTCCTCCTTCTCCTCCTCTCCCTCATTGTCCCCCAATGCACGTTGGGATGAGATGAGGCTGGGCTGTGTGTAATCGCCCACTGCGGCTTCTTGATCAATCTCATCATACTCTGGCTGCAATGCCTCCTCTTTAATTCTCTGCAAAGAGCATTGCAAAAGACAGACAAATGGGATGCTGATGCTAATGACGGCATCATCGCCACTCACCATCTTGTTAGACTCCTCAAAGTTTGACAGGATGGTACATATGTCAGACATCCAGGTCCACTCCTGAGGTCTTATGGGTGGAGTCTGACCTGAATATCTTCGGCCTTGTTGCAGCTGGTACTCCACAACTGCTCTCTTCTGCTCACAAATCCTTTGCAACATGTGGAGGGTAGAGTTCCAACATGTGGGGACATCACACACAAGTCGGTGTGCTGGAAGCTGCAAATGCTGCTGCAACACAGCAAGGGCGGAAGCTGTAGCCGACTTCCAAAAATAAGCTGACAGGCGGCGTACTTTGACAAGCAGATCTCTAAACTCAGGGTACGATTTAAAAAACCGCTGAATCACGAAGTTAAGCACATGAGCCAGGCATGGTACGTGTGTGATCTCGCCTCGCCTCAGAGCCGCCACCAGGTTACGGCCATTGTCACACACGACCGTGCCTGGGTGTAGGTTCAGCGGTCTCAGCCACAGATCTGCCTGATCTTTCACAGCTGTCCACACCTCACAAGCAGTGTGAGGTTTATCATCTAAGCTTATGAGTTTCAACACAGCCTGTTGCCACTTGGCTGAGGCAGTACTGCAGTGCTTCAAGCTTGTAACTGATGTGGTGATATCTGAAATGGAAGCTGAACATGAGGAGAAGGAGGAGGATGATGAGGAGGAGGATGATGCGCAGGAGCTGTACACTGTGGGGGCAACTCTGACTGACATAGGGCCCGCAATCCTCGGTGTGGGGAGGATGTGTTCCATCCCAAGGCCCGACTGGGTCCCGGCTTCCACTATGTTTACCCAGTGTGCTGTCAGGGAGATGTACCGTCCCTGGCCACATGCACTTGTCCATGTGTCCATTGTCAGGTGAATCTCTCAGTAACTGTGTTGTTGAGGGCACGGCAGATGTTTTGGGACACGTGCTTGTGTAGTGTGGGGATGGCACACCGGGCAAAATAATGTCGGCTGGGGACCGAGTACCGAGAGACGGCCACCGCCATAAGGTTGCGGAAGGATTCCGTCTCCACCAGCCTAAAAGGCAGCATTTCCATCGCAAGCAGTCTTGAAATGTGCGAAATTAGGACTGTGGCCTGTGTGGTGTTTGCTGCAAATTTGCGCTTTCATTCAAAGCTCTGGGATAAGGACAAATGAACGCTGCGGTGGGACGTGGACGTGGACTTTGATGCTGTTTCTTGAGAAACTGCCATAACAAGTGAAGACTGAGAGGAGGGGGCATTTTTGCATGCAGTATGGACAGGGGATTGCCTTGCATGCAAAACAGTGGAAGTAGCAGTGGTGACATCCGCTGACACTGGTCGTGGACATCGAGACAATGAAAATGTTTTTTTTTTATGGAAAAAAGGCAAGCAGGTTGATAACACCCAGATTTGAACTGCGGAAGAGGAAAAACACAGTTCCAGTTTTCTGGCCTACACCATACTCTTTTAAACAGATATATTGGTGTCTGAACAGTTAGCGAGACACTGAAAATGTTTTTTTTATGGATAAAAGACAAAGTGGATAATACAGAGATTTGAACAGTGGAACTGCAAAACCACAGTTATAATTTCCTGGTGTATACCAGACTTGTTAAAATATATATATTTGTGTCTGAACACTCACAGACACACTCAATTTTTTTTTTGGGGTGGGGGGAATACCAAAAGGTTAATAAGATGGGTATTTGTACAGCCTGACTGTAGAAAAACAAAACAAAACAGGATTTAGATGAAAAAAGAGGATTTTTCCTGGCCCCTGATACCTCTAGATAAGTCTAGCAATTTGACCAGCAGGAGCACACAGGACTGTAATGCAGTGTTTGTTGGTATAACCACTGCGTCTCCTATACAGCCTGCCTTCCTGCCTGCCTGATATCTGGGATGGATATTAGTCTGTTTGTTTGATTTGTCAGGCTTTAGAGACCCTACACTAAAGGCTTTAGAGACCCTACACTAACTATTTTGCAGTATAAATCTCTCCCTAGCTCAGCAGCACTGACTCTACACTGTCTGATCCGGAGCGACTGTGTCCAAGATGCCGGCGCCCGGTTTTAAATACTCGAGGTGACGCTGTGCAGCCAGCCAATTACTGTAATGCCCACAAACAACATGGCTGCGGCATTACAGTGACTGGCTGACAATCCCTGCATGTTCATTGGCTCTGTAAAGAGCGCCAAACATGCAAGGTGGAGACCCGAGCTCCCGTCCGAGTAAACCGGAAATGCTTGGTGCTCGCCGAATATCCCGAATAGTGCGATGCTTAGGCGAGTACCGAGCAGTCTCGAGCATGCTCGCTCAACACTAGTGTTAAGGTACAATAGATGTAAATAGTAATTCAAAACAGATCAATTACCACAGGATAAATTAGTATATTTCCATAAGAATGGAGTGTAGAAAGATGCACAGTGGCAATAAGGGAAAATTAACAAATCTCACCAGACCATGAAGAACCGCACTCGACGCACTTTTCGCATCTAGCTTCGTCACCCCTTTTAATTGATGGTGAAATAAAATTATATTTTTATTCGTATCTTTATACCTTGCACTTTTTCCTATCAGTTTAGTCTATTTTTTTTGTGTAAATTGTGGCTGTAGTACCTCTTGCTCATGATATATTTGCAGGTTTCTCTACTATATTTTTAACCAATTCTCAATCTGGCGAATTTCCATTTCTGCACCTTTGTTTTATTCTCTATTTGTTCAAAGAGCCATAACATATTCATTTTTCCTCTGACAGGTCCAAATAAAGGCTTTTTTTTGTGTGGAACAAGTTGTAGTTTTAAATGGCACTGATTTCACCTTTTAATGTGTTCAGAAACAGATAAAAAAAAATTCCAAGCGCTATGAAATTGGAAAAAAAAAAACAATACTGAAATTGATTTGTGAGCTTTGTTTCTTAATTCATAAAAAAAAAAAAGGTGCTATCATTTTACAAGAACTGCATCGTTTACATTTTTCAGTCGATGCATTTGTTTTTTGTTTGAGTGTTAGCTTTTTATGCATGGCAAGCTGATATTTTTTTATAGTATTTAAAAATAGGCCGAAAATTTTGAATGCTTTTTAGCGCACTTTTCTGTAGAGTTTCAGCGACCTGACTAAATGCAATTCTGCAGTTTGATTTATTTTTCGTTATGTTGCTTTCTGATCGGGTTAATTAATGCTATATTTAATATACACTGCTCAAAAAAATAAAGGGAAGACTTAAACAACAGAATATAACTCCAAGTAAATCAAACTTCTGCGAAATCAAACTGTCCACTTAGGAAGCAACACTGATTGACAATCAATTTCACATGCTGTTGTGCAAATTGAATAGACAATAGATGGAAATTATTGGCAATTATCAAGACTACCTCAATAAAGGAGTGGTTCTGCAGGTGGGGACCACACACCACATCTCAGTACCGATGCTTTCTGGCTGATGTTTTGGTCACTTTTGAATGTTGATTGTGCTTTCACACTCGTGGTAGCATGAGACGGACTCTACAACTCACAGAAGTTGCTCAGATAGTGCAGCTCATCCAGGATGGCACATCAATGCGAGCTGTGGCAAGAAGGTTTGCTGTGTCTGTCAGCCTAGTTTTCAGAGGCTGTAGGCACTACCAGGAGACAGGCCAGTACACCAGGAGACGTGGAGGGGGCCGTAGGAGGGCAACAACCCAGCAGCAGGACTGCTACTTCTGCCTTTGAGCAAGGAGGAACAGGAGGAGCACTGCCAGAGCCCTGCAAAATGATCTCCAGCAGGCCACAAATGTGCATGTGTCTGCACAAATCGTTAGAAACCGACTCCATGAGGGTGGAATGAGGGCCCGAAGTCCACAGATGGGGGTTGTGCTCACAGCCCAACACTGTGCAGGACGCTTGGCATTTGCCACAGAACACCAGGATTGGCAAAGTCGCCACTGGCGCCCTGTGCTCTTCACAGATAAAAGCAGGTTCACACTGAGCACATGTGACAGACGTGACAGAGTCTGGAGACGCCGTGGAGAGTGATCTGCTGCCGCAACATCCTTCAGCATGACCGGTTTGGCAGTAGGTCACTAATGATGTGGGGTAACATTTCTTTGGAGGGCCGCACAGCCCTCCATGTGCTTGCCAGAGGTAGCCTGACGACCATTATGTACCGAGATGAGATCCTCAGACCGCTCATGAGACCATATGCTGGTGCGGTTGGCCCTGGGTTCCTCCTAATGCAGGACAATGCCAGACCTCAGGTGGCTGGAGTGTGTCAGCAGTTCCTGCAAGGTGAAGGCATTGAAGCTAAAGACTTGCCCGCCCGTTCCCCAGACCTGAATCCGATTGAGCACATCTGGGACATCATTTCTCGCTCCATCCACCAACGTCACGTTGCACCACAGACTGTCCAGGAGTTGACAGATGCTTTAGTCCAGATCTGGGAGGAGATTCCACAGGAAACCATCCGCAACCTCATCAGGAGCATGCCCAGGCATTGTAGGGAGGTCATACAGGCACGTGGAGGCCAAACACAATACTTAGCCTCATTTTGACTTGTTTTAAGGACATTACATCAACGTTGGATCAGCCTGTAGTGTGTTTTTCCACTTTAATTTTGGGGGTGACTCCAAATCCAGGCCTAAATTGGTTAATAAATTTGATTTCCATAGATAATTTTTGTGTGATTTTGTTGTCCGCAATTTCAACTTTGTACAGAACAAAGTATTCAATGAGAATATTTCATTCATTCAGATCTAGGATGTGTTATTTGAGTGTTCCCTTTATTTTTTTGAGCAGTGTATTATTACAGTTGTTCCTGCCTATCAGCAGCTTTTCTGTCAATCACTATTATATTTGTACTCTGATTGCAACATTTTCACTTCGATCAGAGCACAGATCAGTGTGATAATAGTAGATATTGAAACTGCAGGCATGCAGGGAAAAGTCTTTTAAGTCTATGCGCACTCACTCTACAATACTGAAGATGGTAACTTCCCTTCCTCTGAGGAGGGAGATCCCTCTGCTGAGAACAGACAGGTCACTTCTGTGCTGTGGAGTGAAGTAGCACCATTAGGAATGTTGTAAAATGGCATTGACTTTTTACTGATAGGTGGATTAAGACATCATTTGCATATTTTAACACATTAATTAAAGCCCTTTCCTCACTGATTTTATAAGGACTTATATTTTGAACTTACATCATTTTTTTACTAGTCATATATTAAAAAAAAAAAGAAAAAGTAAATGTAATTTTTGGTGATAGATCCTCGTTACTAATCAGCATGAGCTGCAGTGATAAATTTGATGTTTGGAGTTAAGCTCTTTGCTGTCTGCATATAAAAACTTTCTGCATTGTGTGGAACAAAAGAAGATGAATATTTATATCTTTTTTCTTCTGTATCGTCCTTATTTTATTTTATTTAATCTTTTTCCACACTCATAGAATGTAAATGAGATATGGCATTAATAACTGATCAGTAAAGGTCAAATCACGAACCTCAGAAATTCCCCGGATGAAGGGAATGTTAAACCTTTGTTTTTTTTTTTTAAATAAAGCAACATTCTTGTCCCAGCAGTATGATAGGAATTTCAATATGGTCCAAGTCATGAATGGGGCTGTGCTGCTTCTTTCTAATGACTTGCAATTGTTTATCCCTCTGGATAAGTAGCCCCTCTGTATATAGGTTGAATAGTTAAATGCAAAATATTTAAAGAAGCTGGCAGGCCATTAAGTATCACACCCACTGTATAGTTAATAGAAAATAAATAAATAAGATGTTACATGCTGTAGTAATTATCCAGTGAAGAGTTATGGCATTTACTTACATAGAATGTCACTTACATAGAATTTTCAATGTGTATAGGAATGTTCATTTCCATCTAATGAGGTGGATGCTGCTGGTCATACATGCTCGGTAGTGATGAGCGGATCATTTGGGATTACAATTCTGCCGAATTTGTTGAATTTTGCCCCAAAACTTTATTGCAGCAGATTTAATCATTGGAAATAGAATACTGATTATTTTACTCTGGAGTTTCTGGAGACTCAAAAGCATAAAAAATGTAAAATTAAAAAAAACAGCAACTAACTCATACTCCCTTCACTTCTGTGGTCAGCCATCTACTCACTACTCAACAACCAGTTCTCAAAGCCTCTTCTTTCAGCCTCATCTACCTGTTCTTTACTATAAGGACAGCATGGTACTCAGTGGTTAGCACTGCAGCCTTCCAGCTCTGGGGTCCTGGGTTCAAATCCCACCAATGACAACATCTGTAAGGAATTTGTATGTTCTCCCCATATTTGCGTGGGTTTCTTCTGGGTTCTCCGGTTTCCTCCCACACTCCAAAGACATACTGATAGGGGATCTAGATTGTGAGCCCCAATGGGTATAGCAATGATTATGTATCTAAAGCGCTGCAGAATATGTTAGCGTTATATAAAGATTATTATTATAGTCTGGGATTACCAATTGCAACTAGACCTCAGCAGTCATTTTGCATGTTGTTACGCAAAGAAGATAACCAAAAGGTGAGTAGAGAGTAGAAGAGAGGCTAGAGAGGTGAGCAGTGAGGTGACTATTATTATTTTTGTTTCCATTTTACCATTTGCCAACACTATATGGTTCAGAAAAATGTCAAAATGGCTTTTTTTACGTGATCCTCGAAAGTCAAATCGCAAAGTGTTCGAATTTGCGTGGATCTGTAAATTTCAAGAAACTCGACTCAAACTCAATTCACAGCAGATTGATCCGCTCATGTCTAATACACAGGTACTCCATCCACAGCCAGTCCTCTGCATAGTGATTCTTTATTCATAGAAGAGCAGACAACATAAAATAGGCAATGAAAACGTTTTCTTTATATTTTCAGAAACCTTTTTCATAGCTTATGTTTACAGTTTAATGTGTAACAATGCTCCTCCTTTTCCCAGGAATGTATTTAAAGTTTTAACTCTCTTAGGTATTATTTGTGCTCACAGTCATATTGGTGGTTCAGGCTAAAGACTTAATCAGGTCGAGAGGGTGAAGGTTGTCATAATGGACTTCTCTGTATCTAACTACTGAAATGCCAAAATTATAGATTGACAATAGCATTTAAGTGGTTAAACAGCAATGATCAATGCAAGCTCCAAACTTTGCTATTAGGCCAGGGCCTCACTATCAGTATTTGGTCAGTATTTAGTCAGCATTTTTCTCAGGAGGGGGAGCCAAAACCAGGAGTGGATGATAAATGCAGAATTGATGCACTTGTTTCTATTATAAATTTTATTGCTGGGTTACCATCAGTGATGAGCGAGCATGCTCGCTACTGTTCGGTGCTCGCCCGAGCATCTCACAGCTCGAGATGCTCGGCACTCGCCGAGTATTTCTGAGATTGCTCGGCGGGAGCTCGGGTCCCCTCCCTGCATGTTTGGCGCTCTTTACAGAGCCTATGAACATGCAGGGATTGCCTGCCACTCACTGTAATGCCGCAGCCATGTTGGTTGTGGCATTACAGTGATTGGCTGGCCGCACAGCGTCATCAGGTCTATATCAGACCTGGTGCCGCTATGCTCGTCACAGTCACTCCGGAATCAGACAGTGTAGGGAGAGGTGCTGCTGAGC
This sequence comes from Phyllobates terribilis, assembly GCF_046119375.1. Lineage (NCBI taxonomy): Eukaryota > Metazoa > Chordata > Amphibia > Anura > Dendrobatidae > Phyllobates > Phyllobates terribilis. Next base: position 343,743,293 of record NW_027362767.1, on the reverse strand, counting down.
ACGGGAGAGATTTGCTTGTTTCTAGTTAGTGTAGGTAAACCAGACTATATTAGAGACACATATCCATCTCAGCAAACAGTCCTTCTGAGGACTAATCTATCTGCAGAGATATCAGGCAGGCAGTGTGTATAGGCAGGCAGGGTATATAGCAGACTGCAATGCATATAGCACAATAGGTTCCATTCCAGTTTTGTCTGCTGCTACTGTTAGATATTTCCAGAAATAGGCCCAGGTCTCAGGGGCCAGGAATAATTTTTTTTGGATCCTCATTATTTGCTTAAATATCAATCCAGAGAACACCGTTTTTCTCTGCCATTTGCTTGTTGGCACTGCAGAATACAGCCAGGTCCTTTCCATATTACAGCGCTAAAAATCCAGCTATTTAAAACTGTGGTTTGTCCGTCACATGGATCACATATAATTGCGCTGAAAATACTACCATTTTTGGCCACCATTAAAAATTTGTTTCACTGTGTCAGTGAAGCTATTGACACCAGTTTGCTGTTCAAAATAGTTACCTACAGGCCAGGCATTTAAAACTGGGGTTTGTCCGTCACACGGATGACATAAGTTTTCAGAAAATACTGCCATTTCTAACCTCCATTAAAAATTAGTTTCAGTGCGTCAGTGAAGCTATTGATACCAGTTTGCTGTTCAAAATAGTTACCTACAGGTCAGCTTTTTAAAACTGTTGTTTGTCTGTCACACAGTTCACATATAAGTTCACTCCAAATTCAGTCATTTGTAATGAATGTGGAAGATTTTGTCCTCTATTTACAATGGGCAAGGGATGTGGCAAGCGACAGGGAACTGGACGTGATGGTGATGGTGCATGCAGAGGCCGTGGCTGTGGGCAAGCTGAAATTGTGCCACAACAAACACCCACATCTTCTTGCTCGACCTTCCTGTCCTTATTAATAGGGGACTGCAGAAAACCACTATTGAACAAAGAGCAGTGTGAAAAGGTTATTGGTTGGATAGCAGATAATGCTTCCAGTCACTTAGCCACCACCACCACCACCTTGTCTTCCACATGGTCAAGTCTCAGTAGCTCTGAGTCTGGACCGCATATTCCTCACCCTGAACCTCCTTCCTCCCACCATTCCGTGTGCCCAGAGACAACTGATCCCACACTTGGACACTCCGAAGAGCTGTTCATTTTTCCATTTATAGATTCGGGCCTCTCGACCGGTCCACTTGAAGCTGGGCAAGAGGAGATCGCATGTAGCAATGCCCAAATATTTGAGCAGGCACGGTCACACAAAGGCGATGGTGGGAAAGTGTCACAAAAGGTGGACAATGATGAGACACAATTGCCAGAAAGTCAGGAGGAGGACCAGGGTGCGGAAGTGGAAGACAAGGTGATGGGTGATATAGTAACTGACCCAACCTGGCAGGAGAACTTGCAGATTGAGGACAGCAGCACACAGGGGGAGGGAGGCAGAGCACCCCAACAGGTAGGAAGAAGCAGTGTGGTGGCCGCAGAAAGAAGGCGGGCAACCATTCCACGTAACACCAACACAAAGGAAGTTGCCAGTAAAACTGTTAGGTCTTCCCAGGTCTGGTTGTTTTTTAAAGACTCTGCCGATAACTCCAAAAAGGCCATTTGCACCACCTTCCAGGCCAGCATCAGCAGGGGTGGCAAAATGACCAGCCTGACCACCACCAGCATGATCAGGCACATGGCAGCAAAGCACCCTACTTTGTGGGCCGAATCCCAGAATCCAGGAACAGTGTCTGCGGGTGGCACCACTGCTTATTCCGTTGTTGTGCATGCAAGCCAATGCCCTGTCCATGGTGCATGCGAAGATACCTCCTGCCCTGCACCTGTCATTGCACACTCTCAAGTAGCAGCATCAGGAAGCACGTCTACCTTCTTGCCTCAGTGCAACATTCAGCTGTCCATACCCCAGTCCTTGGAACGCAAATCCAAATAAGCAGCCAATACCCCACAGGCCACACTATTAAATTTCCACATTTTGCGACTGCTTGCGCTCGAAATGTTGCATTTTAGGCTCGTGGAGAGGGAAGCATTCTGCAACCTGATGGCATCAGCCGTTCCTTGGTACTCGGTCCCCAGCCACCACTATTTCTCCTGGTGTGCTTTTTCCACATTACACAAGCACGTGTCCCAAAACATTAGCCGTGCCCTCAATGACACAGTTACCGGGAAAGTCCACCTAACCTCGGACACATGGACAAGAGCTTGTGGGCAGGGACGGTACATTTCACTGACGGGACACTGGGTTAACATAGTGGAAGCCGGGACCCAGTCGAACCTTGGGACTGAACACGTCCTCCCGAGACCAAAGATCTCTGGCCCTAGGTCACTCAGGGTTGCCCCCACAGTTTACATTTCCTACACCTCATCCTCCTCAGCCTATTTCTTCTTTTCAGCTTCCATCTCCGAAATGACCACAGTCACAAGCTGGACACACTGCAGCACTGCTTCGGCCAAGCTTCAACAGGCAGTGTTGAAGCTAATATGCTTAGGTGACAAACCACACAATGCTGAAGAGTTGTGGACAGCTCTGAAAGAGCAGGCTGATCTGTGGCTCACACCACTGAACCTACAGCTAGACATGGTCATGTGTGACATTTGCCGGAACCTGGTGGTGGCTCTGAGGTGAGGCGAGCTCACATACATACCATGCCTGGCCCATGTGCATAACCTCGTGGCACAGCAATTTCTCAAATTTTACCCGGAGCTGCCAGATCTGCTTGTTAAATTATGCCGCCTTTGTGCCCATTTTAGAAAGTCACCTACAGCTGTCGCCCTTGCAGTGTTTCAGCAGCTTTTGCAGCTTCCAGCTAACAGACTATTATGTGATGTCTCCACATGTTGGAACTCTACACTGCAGATGTTGGGAAGGATTTGTGAGCAGGAGAGGGGAGTTGTTGAGTACCAGCATAAACAAGGCCGTTGGTATTCAGTTCAGACTCCACACATAAGACCTCAGGAGTGGACATGGATGTCAGACATATGTACCATCCTCCAAAACTTTGAGGACTCCACAAAGATAGTGAGCGGCGATGAAGCCTTACTTAGCATCACCATCCCTCTTCTCTGTCTTCTGAAACGCTCTCTGCTCACAATGAAAGAGTATGCATTGCAGGCAGAGCACGATGAGATGCAGCAAGGAACCATACAGGGTGATTACGCACAGCCCTACCTCATCTCATTCCAGCATGGATTGGGTGACAATGAGGAAGAGGAGGAGGAGGAGCTAGTTTTTGGCACTATAGACGGTACTACCTGCACAACTGTCATAATTTTGGGTGACAGTCATTACTGATTGGTGACACTACTAGACCCACGCTACAAGGAGAACTTTATATCTCTTTTTCCTGAGGTGGACAGGTCTACAAAAATGTAGCAGTACCAGAAGGCCCATGTTGAGGAACTATTAAAAAAATTCTCAGCTGAAAACGCTGGCAGCAGATGTCATAGTTCCATGGACAACCAAGGACTACAGGTGAGAGAGACACAAATCCAATCCAGCAGAGGCCGGGGAACACTGTCAAAGTTCTCGGAGAATTTTCTCAGCCCCTCCCATCGCACAAGCTCTGAGGCGCGGGGTACTTTCACAAGGAGCGCAACATTTGGGAAGATGCTGACGGAGTACCTTACTGACCGTACCAACGTCCTCCGTGATTCCTCTGTGCCTTATAATTATTTGGTGTCCAAGGGGGATAAGTGGAATGAACTGGCTCTCTACGCCTTGGAGGTCCTTGCCTTCCCTGCCGCCAGCGTTTTATCAGAGTGGGTTTTTAGTGCCGCTGGTGGAATTATAACTGATAAGTGCATCCGCCTGTCAACTGAAAATGCTGACAGGCTGACTCTTATAAAAATGAACAAGGGCTGGATTGGGCCCGACTTTTCAAAACCACCGAATGATAGCAGCGTAACATAAACTCAAATCCAGTGTCTTTTTCTGGGAGGTGTATTCCCATGCACCTCTTCACACCCACAAAAGGGTATATGCTTCATGATTTTGGCTATTTGCTCTTGTCCTCCTCCTTCTCATCCTCATCTTCCACCACCATATCACCAGGGTGACCGTGGTCCATGATGCAACACCCACATAATTTTTTAAGAGGGTGATTATGATGCCTGTAAAAAAACATTTTTATACAGTATGTTCATGTATACCACCCAGGGGTAAATGTTTTTCAGTCCATACACTTAGTGCATTGGCATTACAAGTATAGGAGACCCGCTCCTTTCTAATGGGAACATTTTTTCATGTGGCCCTCTAAGTCTCTTTCAAGGGGAATTGGAGTGCCTCCCAATTTTTGGCAGCCCTTGCATTCACTGCATAGGCCAACACTATGGGAGACCATCTCCTTTCTAATGGAAATTTGTCATTACTGTAGCCCTGCTCTATGTGTCTTTAAATTATTAGTGTTTTTTTTCCTAAAATTGGTCAGCCGTTGGACTCACTGCATACCCTATAATTGTATAGAAGACCCTCTCCTTTCTAATGGGAACATGTCGTACTCGTTACTGTGGCCCTGCTCTATGTGTCTTTAAATTCTTAATGGTATTTTTCATAAATTTGGTCAGCCGTTGGACTCACTGCATACCCTATAACTGTATTGCAGACCCTCTCCTTTCTAATGGGAACATGTGGTCACTGTGGCCCAGCTTTATGTGTCTTTAAATTGTTAGTGAGGTTTTTCCCAAATTTTGGCAGCCCTTGCAGTCACAGCATGGGCATTACCACTATAGGAGACCCGCTCCTTTATAATGGTAACATTTTTTTTACTGAGACTCTCCTCTATGTCTCTTCAAAGGTGTATTTGGTTGCATCCAAATTTTTGGCAGCCCTTGCAGTCACTGCATACGCAATAACAGTATAGGAGACCCACTTGTTAATAAGGGGAACAAGAAAAGCATAGCCGGTTGATGTCTCTCTAACAATAGCAAGGGCTGACTGCTGGCCTTTAAATAACAGTAAAGGCCGCCTGATAGCCCTATAAAAATAGGCTTTGTGACTTTCAGAGTCCCTCCATCATAAATGAAACAGGATGTGTCTGATGATATGTCACACACGACATTGCCAGATAAGGTTGTAAAATGTTAAAATTACATTTCCCGGTGAATGCATTTGCCAAAACAGTAGGATCGTTCTTTAGTAAAAAAAGAGTCACCAATGTAAGCTCAATGTAATCACATTGTTCAGCTCCTGCACCTCCTCCTCCATCTTTGAAATGACCACATCAGTCACAAGCTGAAAGCACTGCAGCACTGCCTTGGCCAAGCGGCAACCAGCTGTGCTGAAGATAACATGCTTAATGCTTAGGTTACAAACCACCCAGCACTGCAGAGTTGTTGAAATCTGTAACACAGCAGCCTTATCTGTGGCTCTCACCGCTGAACATACAGTCAGTAAGGGTGGAACCTGGTGACGGAGAAATGACAACTGGAGTAGATACGGTTTCGCTGTATGCCAGTCCTTTCACCGAGCTAAAGAATATGGCTGTGGTGAAATACAACTCCCACTGAGAATCTGTTTCAGATTGAAAAACATTGGGCTCACTAGAGGATTTTATTCTGAGGGTTCACCTTTCTCCCCTGCTCAAGAGCCCTATAGCATCTGCAAAGTCAGCGCTATCATGAACTCTCCTGATGTAGAAGCCAGGGCACACTAGAGGATTCTCTGGTGGGACCGTACAACCCTGCCGAGAAGCAGTCCTGGCTAAGAAAAGTATGTGGGAAGGTTCCCGGACACTCTATGGCTGCTTTTTTAATGTGGATTGGACGTGCTTATGCATGGTATTTCTCAAACCGCATTGCAGATCAGTGTTATACACAATTGCCCAACTCTGTAGTCATGAAATTAAAGGCGCAAAGAAAGATGTTTGTGTGTTGAAGCACCACCCACAAGTGCAAGCAGATGTTGGACGGGCTGCTATTGCTTCTGCACCAAGCTGCATTATAGGACTTCCAGGGAGAAATTATACCCAGAGTAGATACGGTTTCCCTCTATGCCAGTCCTTTCACTGAGCTAAAGAATATGGCTGTGGTGAAATACAACTCTCAGCAAAAAAAGCTGTGGACTGGTTTTGTACCATCCCTGGCCACATTCACCTGTCCACGTGTTTGTGGGTAGGTGGTCTTTCCGAGTAAGTGCACTGGGGAGGGCACTGGTAATGTTGTGGGACCCATGCTTGTGGAAGGCAGAGACAAAACCGGGACAAATAGTGGTGGCTGGGGACCGAGTATGGATACCCAGTCACCTCCGCCATAAGATTGTGGACAGCTTCCGCCTCCACGAGCCTTAAAGGCCACATTTAACGTGTAAGCAGCTGTCAAAAATTTGGCAGTATAGTATTGCAGCCTGTGGGTGGGTGGCAGGCTGCATACTTGCACTTGCATTCCAAGGAATGGGGTAGGGACAACTGAATGCTGTACTGGGACAAGGACGTGGACGGTGATTGTTGCAAATCTGCAATGACAGGTGCATGGCGGGAGGCATCTTTGCATGCGCCAAGGATCACTTATGATGGGCACACTTTTAGGCACTAACCTGGGAGTCAGAGATTCTTTCAGGGGTCTTCCCCATGCTGTTCCCATGTCTTTTCAGCACTGTATGCATGTGTCTGATGATGTGTCACACACCACATAGCCAGATAAGGTTGTAAAATGATAAAATTACATTTCCCAGTGAATGCATTTGTCTTGGATGAAGCAATGCAAGAGTGCAAAAAAAAATCATCAAAAACACTATGTTTGAACATAGCCCATGGTGTGGAGGAGTATTTTTGGTTTTGGTTATTTATTTTGCCTTATATTCAAGTCATTACCCTTGAAAGGATGCTCCTTAACATATTTCCCAGGAATATCCATTTTGGATTTGTTTTTGTATGTTTTATTGTGAGTCCGTAAAAGTGGCGTAATACCTCTGACAACGTTATTGACAGCAGTGACCTGGGAATCATAAATGCTTCCAGGGGTTTTCCCCATGCTGTTCCCTTGTCATTTGAGCACTGTTCTCATTGATTTGGGCAATTTTTAGGCACTCTGCAGTCTGCCGGGGGGGAGCCGCCTGAAAAATGCTTGAGTTTCCCATAAACTTTCATTGTGCTCGTTGCTCGGTTCAAGCACCTGAGCCTTCGCCCCGAGCACTCGCTGTTAGGCAGCTGTGACACATGCAGGATTTGTCTGTTTGACATATGACATATGACACTTACACTTATGGAGATATGGAAGTGTAACTGTAATATACTGACTGAGTTCTGATTATTAAAGCCAGCTCTCCGACCCACATTAAAATTTACCACTGCAACCCCTTTGCTGGTCACTAGATGGTGGCAAACTAATACCACAATTACTGCTGCATGGTGGCAGTATAGGTTTTAGTATAGGTTTTAGTTTGCTGAGACTACCTGTCACTTTCCTGCCCACTTGTGTCCACCTGTGTTTTGCTGCAGTGAGCTGGTTTGTAATTTGCTCACTGCTGATAGCCTTGGACGGGGCTTCCTTTTATGTAAACTCCCAGCAGTCAGTCTTTAGATGCTAGTTGTATTGATCGGCTAGACCTGGTCACTCTGTTCCTTTGCCCTTGTGTGTTATTTTGTATATCCTGTTGTCTATGATTGGCTGGTATTTTGATTACCTATTTGCCTTCTAATTTTGTTCCTGATGTGACTTCTTGGCTTTGACCTTCATGACGACTCCTATTGCCTCTGGTTTGCTCCTACGCCCAGCATTCCTTCTGTTGAAGCAATTCAGTAGATCCCATTGTAAGACCCGATCTCTATACAATGGTTAAAGGGTGAAGGTTGGAATTCCTCTATTATCTTCCAGACGAAGTGGCTTGTGCCAAGTCGTTGTAGGTAGACTTTTTGAGCTTGTGTCCTCTGCCAGACAGAATATTAGCATTCTGCTAATCCAGCATTACCATCAGAATTTTTGTATGATGCACTCAGACCATATTAAACACTGAAACCACCTCCGTCCCCACCTGAGAAGCCAACAGTCAAGTGGATGGTGGGAATGAAGGTTAGGGATGAGCGAAAATGTTCTGTTAACCCTTTCGGTGAACATGCTCGGGTGCTCGCCGAGTATCTTCAGAATGCTCTGGTGTTATGTTTTAGTCACTCCATGCTCATGATTTGTGACTATTTGACAGTTTTAATATATGTGAGCAATGCCTAAGAAACAGGCATTCCTCACATGTATTAAAGCTGTCAAACAGTCGCAAATCATGAGCATGGAGTGACTAAAACATAACACCCGAGCACGCTGAAGATACTCGGAAAACACCCAAGCATGCTCGTAAATCTCAAGTTCTCGCTCATCACTAATGAGGATGCAAAAAAATGTGAAAAAAATTATATGTAAATAATTAAATATCCTTGTTTCTGTGTGCAAAATGTAGTCGCATACTACTGTACTATTGTATCTTATTGATATGTTCAACTATTGACAAAAAGAAAAGTATACAAATGCTCTCTTCAATGGAAAATTGTGCCTAGGCCTCTGAAAAGTACCCTAAATGCCCAAGATACACGTAAAAGGCTGCAATCATTTGAAGTTATTTAGCTTCATTTATGTGCATGATTAAACGATATTGCAATACCAATATTATTGATCTCAATAGCTGAGCAGCCTGCAGCAGTTTTGGTTGTATATCAGCTTAATTTAATATTTTTCCCCAATGCTGATTTTATTAAAGCAAAAATTGTTGCTTTCAACATTGTTGTACATTGCAAACTATTGTGATGTGGAAACTCTTCTCTTAAAGGGGTTGTGTAGGCTTGGGGTTTAAGTCTGTAGTCACTCTATGTCACTCTGTGACTGCAGACTTGTGAATCCTCACAGTGTGAACGATATGCACTGTTAAGAGCCTTCAGTACGAGCGCTGGAAGCTGGTGGTCCTGTCATCCCAAGTTTACAATTTGCATTCTTACAACCATATTCTAACTAGAAGTGTCAAGCTTTACTTAATACACTCGTATTGAGTGAGGCCATGCACATATAGTAAGCATGTGACCGCATGTATGCAAATGCCATACTTGCACTCGCCCAGTCCTGGTGTCGGCACAGGAGAATGTCAGTTTTTACAAGTCTGCAGTCACAAGACTGATCGCAGACTTGAACCACAAGCCTGGGCAACCTCTTTAAGTTTGTGTACACATTAAGCAAAAATGTTGCATTTTTTTCTGCTGCTTCTTTCCTGTCTGTTTGATGTAGGTGTCCGCTACAAAATACGCAATAACAATATTTTTTGATTATTTTGATGCGATTTTGGTGCAAATTTGAATTAGCATTTTTTAATACAGAAAAGCTCTGATTCTTGACTTAAAAAAGCAAATGTATTTTTACACGCATTCTGTCAGGCTCCTTAACCCCTTTATGACGTGGTTCGTAATAGTAAGCACCACGTCATAACTCCGTGTTCAGAGCGGGCTCCGGCGCTCAGCCTGCACTAAACCGGGCACATGACAGCTGACCTTTACAGCGGACATGTGCCCACAAAAGTCGTGGGTGGAATCACGATCCACCCGCGGCTGTTAACTAATTAAATGCCGCTGTCAATCTCTGAAGCGGCATTCAACTCGCGTAAACCGGATGCGCATCACTTACCCTGTCCATCGGCGACCCCCTCACATGATTGCGGGTCACTGATGGGTTAGCATGACAATCCCGGGGTCTGCAGGAGACCCCTGTAGTTGTCATGGCCAGATTGCCCAATGGTTGGCGCTCATAGCAAGTGAGCAAATCTGCTACACACGGGCGATTTGCTCATTGCCTGTGTGTAACAGGTGATCGGATAAGTGCTGCTTCTATTCTCCCATAGAGACTATTGAAGCAAGCAAAGTGTAAAAAAAAAGTTTTAAAAAATATTAAAAAAATATATAAAGATTGAAATCACCCCACTTTCGCCCCATCTAAATAAACCAGTAAAAAAATCCACATACACATATTTGGTATCGCCATGTTCATCATAATCGCCAAATCTATTCATATAAAAAAAGAATTAATTAGATCGGTAAAGGGCGTAACAAGAAAAAAATTCTAAATGCCAGAATTAAGTTTTTTGGTCGACGCAATATTGCAATAAAATGCAATAATGGGCGATCAAAACATCGGATCTACCCGAACATTATATCATTAAAAACATTAGCTCGGCATGCAAAAAATAAGCCCTCACCCAGCCCCAGATCTCGAAAAATGCAGACGCTACGGGTCTCGGAAAATGGCACCATTTTTTTTTTTTTTTAGCAAACTTTGGATTTTTTTTTTCACCACTGAAGTAAAAAAGAACCTATACATGTTTGGTGTCTACGAACTTGTAATGACATGGAGAATAGTATTGGCAGGTCAATGTTAGCATTCAGTGAACCTGTTAAAAAAACAAAAAACAAAAAACAACTGTGGAATTGCACTTTTTTTGCAATTTCACCGCACTTGGAACTTTTTCCCTGGTTTTCAGTAAATGATATGGTGAAACCAGTGATGTCATTCAAATGTACAACTTGTCCCACAAAAAATAAGCCCTCATATGGCCATATTGACCAAAAATAAAAAAGTTATGGCTCAGGGAACAAAGGGAGCAAAAAATGAAAAAGCAAAAACGGAAAATGCTCTGGTCATGAAGGGGTTAAACTTATCAAGTATATCAAGAAAAAATGTACCAAAAAACACAGTTCAATAGTGTCTTTAAACGTTCAGTGCGGATGCATTTTTAAGAAATCACATCTTTTTTGTTTGGACTGTAAAATGCAGCAAATTTTCTGCACAAAAAAATGTATTGCAAAAAACACATTATTTACACTAAGTGAGAACATGGCCTTAGAGTGAAACTGTCAGTCTTCTGATATGCCTGACATGATTAAGTAATCACTAATAGTTGCCTATAAAATAAGTCAGGGCAATGCTTCCTAAGAACTCCAAAGTGTATTATTCCACTGCTATTCCTCCTAAAAATTTATAAAGAAATTGACAACAGGTATTACTTATCTCCTACAATGTGTTATTTGTAGAAATGAGAGTATCAGAAAAAAATCAAATTCACCTATTCGTGCAGATTTTCTGGGGAAATTCGATTTGTTTCTGAGTTAACCTATGGAATTGAATGTTTCTTATTATGCTCTGGGATGGTTCCAGAACCCAGGGCATAATAAACATAAAGCAATGAAAAAATACTTATACTCACCTTATTGCGTACCTCTCTGGACCCTCCACTCCTCACCATCATCTGTCTGGTCCTCAGTGTAACTTATCATAGCTGTTGTGCTCTTAATCCCCCTGCCTTTTCACTCTAGGCCACGGTTTCTGGCTCTGATGAGGTCTAGGACGTTTTTGCGCAAGTGTGCATAAAGTGTCTAAGTCATTACTGTTAGAATCTATTTTGTTTTACTATCGTCCATCTTGTTGTGGTTTGCTGGCTTCTAGTCTTTTCCTCTGGTGCTGGGTTTCTTGGTCACGTGATCTCTGCACTCTTTATTACTCAGCACCTGGCTCCCATTCTCCGCTGGACATCAGTGTTGTAACTCTCGTGCTCTAGCTAAGTAGCCTTGTTTAGCTCTTCTTGCTTTGAACTATTGTTATCCTGGGACTTCTTGTTCCACCAGTTTTGTTTCCTTTAATTTTCATTTCTGCAACTAACTTTTCTGTTCGGAGATGTCCTGCTTTTGCTCCCAGTCCTTAGATCTTTTAGGGACCCCTTTCCCCATCCTACAGGTCTTCGTTTGAGTTCAGTGCAGGAGTTTTGGTGGGGCTATTCATAAGGAATAGGGCACTCACCCCAGCGTAGGGTTAAGCTGAGTCTCAGTGCAGGGACAGCTTTTCCCTCCTATTCCTTAGTTCTAAGTTGCAGAACATAACAATTACATCACAATATACACTCTGACCTTGTGCTCTCAAATGTCTATGGTCTCATCAGAGTCCAGCCAAGTGTAAAGAGTATTCAGCACTCAGCAGTAGTGAAACCCTCTTGTACACAGGTATGGAATGGAGAAGTATCTGACTGGCTCTTTCCATCTCTTTACTCATTTTTAGTGTTGAGCCACCCCCGTAGTGGTCGAGTTCGATTCAGTTCGTCGAACACCTGTGTGTTCGTTGAACTGTTCGTCGAACACCGTTAAAACCAATGGCAGGCAAACAAAAACAGATAGAAACACATAGAAAACACCTTCAAAGGTGTCCAAAATCTGACAAACTGCTCAGAAGACATAACTAACACATGGAAAAGTGACAAGTACATATAGTCATGCGAAAAGAAAAGAGGTGGAGGAGTAAAAGGAGGGGGAGACACAGATATAGGCATATCATGCCCTTCTAAAATCCAAAAAGTGAGAAGCCGACACAGCCAGTCCGTTCCTGCCCGTGCCACTTCCGTGTCGCCGGGTTTGTGCCAGAGCCGCGGTGGACCCTGACGGCCAGCCCCCCTCTCCCAATACTGGTGCCTGTCCGCTGGTGGATCGAGCGAGCCCCCCTGTGGTGGAGGCAGCTCTAAGCTTTTTAATTTAAATTGTCTCTCTAATTTGAATGAATACATTTTAAATCCTTTTACAAGGATCTATTGGAGGGCAAGTCTCATGCCAGCAGCCGCATAATTCCAGCTCCAGTAGCGTCCACTAAAGCTGCTGCAGTTAAAAAGCTTTTATAAGGAACGAGCTCGGCTGTCCACCGCAAGGCGTCCTACCGCCAGTCCTAGCCCCTATACCTTGGGGTGCCTCATGATGCTCTTCACTGAGTATCCCGTGGTCCCGAAGCATTTCCTTTGAAAAAATTAAGTGTCCAAACTACAGGTGGTGTAGCTTGCTTAACAGCCGGGATAATCCACTGACTAGCAGACACTGCTACTAGGCACAAAGTATTTCCTGGGCTAGATGCAGTTAAAAATTTGTAATTAGATACTCTCGTTGGATGCTGAGAAATCATTCCATAGAGTCTCCTGGCACGCCATATATTATTCTCTTAAAAAGCTTGGGGTAGGGGTCTAGGGGACCCTTTTATAGCCAAAATCACAGCAGCCGCATAATTCCAGCTCCAGTAGCGTCCACTAAAGCTGCTGCAGCCAAAAAGCTTTTATAAGGAACGAGCTCGGCTGTCCACCGCAAGGCGTCCTACCGCCAGTCCTAGCCCCTATACCTTGGGGTGCCTCATGATGCTCTTCACTGAGTATCCCGTGGTCCCGAAGCATTTCCTTTGAAAAAATTAAGTGTCCAAGCTACAGGTGGTGTAGCTTGCTTAACAGCCGGGATAATCCACTGACTAGCAGACACTGCTACTAGGCACAAAGTATTTCCTGGGCTAGATGCAGTTAAAAATTTGTAATTAGATACTCTCGTTGGATGCTGAGAAAGCATTCCATAAAGTCTCCTGGCACTCCATATATGATTCTCTTAAAAAGCTTGGGGTAGGGGTCTAGGGGACCCTTTTATAGCCAAAATCACAGCCCTGTATCGCAATACATCACCTAGGCTGAAGATAAATGGAACTGTAGCATCCTGAGGGCTCGGTTGCTACAGAGTTATTGCACCTCACCCAGAGGTGTGATATCTCACTCTCAGGTAAGGATGGAGAGTGGATCAGGACCCGACACCTGCATGCATTACACCACATTGCCGTGGGGCAGGGTGACCAATATGCCCCTGAGATGGGCACGACAGTCGTTTTCCCTGGCTGGAGTGGGGGGAGGGAACATTGAGGAAGGGGAACCCTGTGGTGCAGGAGCAGGGAGGAAGCAGTTCCTGGGTGCATTGAGAAGGGAGTATAAAAGATGGGCACCATCTTAGTTCAGTGCAGCGAAGTCTGAGCAGAAGTGACAGGGAGCAGGGGCTCTGCATCAGCTCTGCTCCGGAGGTGGGCCTAGTAACAGAGGCCCAGGCCTGGAAGAGGGAGAAGGAAGGAAGAGGAGTGGAGAAGGCTCCAGAAACAAGCAACGAAGGGATCCCAGTGGTGCGGATGGGCGAGTCGCCACCGCACGCCCGAATCCACCTGCGTGGAGGGGTAAGGCCAAAGGGGGAGACCGGTCCTCGAAACTAGTGGAGGCGGGAAACGACCCTCAGCTAGAAACCGGAGGCTGTGATATTTTATGTGGCGCAGCCCCTCGCTACACCGGCTAGGAAGGCACCACATAGGGTCAGGGAAACTGGCGCCAAGTTTACCAAGAGGAGGCCCGAGGCAGCCGGGCAGAAGGGTTGGTAAGAAAGGCCAGACAAAGGACACACAAAGGGGGTCCTGTGAAGCGCTCCAAATTTATCTGCGAGTTGTCTGAGCCCCTCACCTGGTGAGCACAGTACGACGTGGGCAGCTGTTACCTCCAGATAATAAGAACTGTGAGTAAAGGACCTGGACTGCATCACTGACTCCGTGTCGGTACTGCTGCTGCCCGGCACCATCACCCCCATCCTCCGCATACACTTCCCTTAGGCTATACTCCTCCCGTGGGGAGTTATGCTACGCTCTGCTGCACCCACAGCACCAGCCTCAGCGGTCTGCCCTGCAGCGGCGGTTCACTCTGACCGCAATCCACAGGTGGCGTAGCCGGACATTTAAACATCAAACCACATAAATAGTTCCGCCACTGGTTTGACCGCCGTGAGCCACAGAACCGGGTCGCCGCCACGGAGACTACAACCATCAGCATCCACCAAAAAGGGTCCGGCTCCGGATGTCCCAAGGCCCAGGGGGCGCGTCAGAACATTTTCATCACCTTTCATAATCACCAATGGGACAAGGCAGAGATGTCCTCTGTCCCCTCTCTTATACATCCTAGTGACGGAGCACCTGCTCTCATCAATTCGCCATAACCCCAATATTAGGTGGATTGAGGTGGGAGGCACCGAATACAAGTGCTCTCTAATTGCTGATGATGTCCTAGTAAATATCACTCAATCGCATATATCCATCCCTGCTGTTATGGCTGAAATAGATCACTTTGTTACATGGTCAAATTTTAAAATCAATGCAGCGAAATCTGAGGCCCTCGATGTCTCCCTCCCCAAATTCATACAGGATTCCATCCAGTCCAACTTTCCCTTTAGCTGGCCCTCACAGGGTATCAAATACTAAGGAATTCCTATTCATAGAGACCTCTCCCATCTATGTTATCTTAATTTTGTGCCCTTTATTGAACAACTCCATACAGACCACGGTTGGCAAGTTAGAACTGTAAGATTCACTACGTGAACCACTGGTGTTTTGTGGAAAAGCACATGTACACTGTGTTCCAAATTATTACGCAAAAAGTGTTTAGGAGTGATAAGGGAAGAATTTGTTTGTTTGTCAGTTAAACTCATTGATGGTGATGTGTGTCAGGGCTCTTTATATCACTGTAAGCAATTGCAGACACCTGTGCTAATTAGTTTGGCAGGTGTGTCCAATGAAAGGCAAGACTACTTAAGAAGGCTGTCCCACATTATTAAGCAGCCTACATTTTCTGCCAAAATGGGAATGAAAAAGGATGTGTCGGCTGCTGAGAAGCAACAAATTGTGGAGTGTTTAGGTCAAGGCATGACTACAATCAACATTGTGCGATGATCAGGATGAAGTGTCTTGGCAATCAAGAAGTATGTAGCTGATTCACAGTACACACGTGTGCGTGCTGATAAGGGCAAATTGAGGACTCTTTCCTACAGGCAATTACGTCAGGTTAAAAGTGCAGCGGCAAAAAAGCCTTGTCATAGCAGCAGACAAGTTTTTGAAGCTGCTGGTGCCTCCAACGTCCCCCGAACAACAAGATGCAGGGTCCTTCAGAGGTTTGCAGCTGTGCGTACGCCATCCTGTCGACCTCCTCTATCCACTGCACACAATCAGAAATGGCTTCAGTGGGTCAAACAATACATGAAGTCTGACTTCAAAACTGTTTTGTTCCCAGATGAGTGCCGTGCAACACTCGATGGTCCAGATGGATGGAGTGGAGGATGGCTGGTTGATGGACACCCCATGCAAACATGGCTACAGCGCCAACTAGGAGGAGGTGGAGTAAAGTTTTGGGCTGGAATCATGGGGAGAGAGATTGATGGCCCCTTTAGGATCCCTGAAGGGGTAAAGATGAACTCCATAATGTATGTGGAGTTTCTCAAACAGCACTTCCTGCCATGGTTCAAGAAGAAGAACCGTGTATTCCACAGCAACATCATTTTCATGCATGATAATGCACCGTCTCATGCTGCACATAACACATCTGCATCTCTGGCTGATATGGGCATAAAAGGGACAAACTTATGGTGTGACCCCCATGCTCCACTGACCTCTACCCCATTCTGAACCTCTGGAGCATCATCAAAAGGAGTGTCTATGATGGCGGGGGGCTGTTCCCATCTAAGCAACACCTCTGGGAGGGTATTCTGTCCTCATGCAAAATAATTGAAGCAGAAGCCATCCAAAACCTGACAAATTCAATGGACGAGAGAGTTCAGAAGCTCCTTTCGAACAAGGGGTCCTATGTGCAAATGTAACATAACCTAGAATAAAGTTTTGAGTTGAAAACTGTTTGATTTCAGTTTCTAATAACCTTCTAATGCTTATAATTTCAAAAATGACCATTTTTTTGGTCTTTATTAAAATGAAAAGGTTGATCGAAGAGTGTGGGGGATCTAAGAGTGTGGCAACCCAGTAGTCAGGATTACTTTGAATTCTGACAATCTGAGGGTCATGTTGCAGGTAGTGCAGCAAGAAGGCACTTATGTGTCTTGCGCATCTCGGAGCCCCAAAGTTATTTTCCGGGCTAGATGAAGCTAAAAATTATTATTAATTTTAAATCTGGTGGAGCTTAGTATAGATGGCCTAATAGAATCAGTACTGCACACTGCTACAATGCCCAAATTATTTTCCAGCCAAGATACAGATAAACATCATTAGTAATTTGAAAGCTTAAAACGGTTGGTGAGGTGATTTTAACAAATCATCAAGCTTTTACTCTCCCCAGGATGACACAGGGGTAGAAAAGTCGTTTCGGATACATGATTTGTTCATCTTTATGAACGTAAGTCTGTCTACATTATCAGTGGAGAGCCGCGTGCGCTTATCTGTCAGCACACCACCAGCAGCACTGAACACACGTTCAGACAGAACGCTGGCTGCGGGGCATGACAAGATCTCCAAGGCGTAAGTGGCGAGCTCCGGCCATTTATCCAGATTGGAAGCCCAAAAAGAGCAAGGGTCCAGTGACACAGTCATGGCTTCAATGTTTACTTGGAGAAACTCCTGTACCATTGTCTCTAGGCGTTGACTATGTGTCAGACTTCTTGTCTCTTGTGGCCTTGCAAAGGATGGGCTAAAAAGGTGGTGAAATGATTCCGCAAAATTGATGTTACCAGCAGATACTGTGTTTCTGTTACGGTTTGAGTGCTGAACACTCTACGGTCCCACCGTTCGCCAGTTGGAACTGTGAGATTCACTACGTGCACCACTGGTGTTTTGTGGAAAAGCACATGTAAGATTCTGCAACAGTCTCTGCTGATACTCCTGCATGCATGCATCCCTTTCTATGGCAGGAATAATTTCAGCAAATTTACTTTTGTACCGGGGATCTAACAGTGTGGCAACCCAGTAGTCAGGATTATTTCTAATTCTCACAATTCGAGGGTAATTTTGCAGGTAGTGCAGCAAGAAGGCACTCATGTGTCTTGCGCATCCAGGAGCACCAAGTCCCTGTTGTGTTGGTGGCAAGGTAACAATCATGCTTCCTTCCTCTGTCCTCTCCCCCCAACCTCGCACAACAGAAATGTGATCAAGGTCCCCCTCATCTGATGAGTCTTCCATCAGTTCGTCCTCCACTTCTTCCTTGGCTCCTGCACCTTCCTCACTAGTTTGGCTGCTACCATGCGCCCTGGTAAAACCATCACCCCCACCCTCACATGCCTGCCGCCTTGGTGCTGCCGACCGTCTGGACCTTGCAGATGTTAGCCCTTCCGCATACAGCTCCTCCTCCTCTACTTCCTCCACCTCCTCTTGTGCCACCATCTGACTCCGAATTCTGTTTAACATGTGCTCCAGCATGTAAATCACCGGAATAGTCATGCTGATAATGGCATCGTCAGCACTAAACATCTTCGTCGCCATTTCAAAACTGTGCAGAAGGGTGCATAGGTCTCTGATCTGAGACCACTCCTCCAGAGTGATTTGCCCCACCTCTGGATCTCTTTAGCCCAGGCTATACGTCAGAACGTATTGCACCAGGGCTTGTCGGTGCTGCCACAGTCGCTGCAACATGTGCAGAGTTGAATTCCACCGGGTAGGCACATCGCTTTTTAGCTGGTGAAGTGGCAGGCCCAACGACTTCTGTAGAGATGTAAGTCACTGAGGTGCGGGATGCGAATGGCGGAAGTGAGCACACAGCGACCGTGCCCTCTGCAGAAGGCCATCTAGTCCGGGATAGTGGGCTAAAAATTGCTGGACAACCGGGTTCAGCACGTGAGCCATACAAGGCACGTGTGTGACATTGCCCCGGCTAAGGGCCGCACCCAGGTTTGCAGCATTGTCGCACACGGCCTTCCCTGGTTTCAGGTCCACTGGAGACAACCATTCATGAAATTGGTTCTCCAGAGCTGACCACAACTCCTCAGCTGTGTGACTCACATTTCCCAGACATTTCAAAGTAAAAACCGCCTGATGACGTTGAGCCCTACTGCCAGCATAGTAAGGAGGTGTGCAGGATCCCTTCTGTACAGTTAGAAAGCTTGTGGCATGACCAGACAGGCTTTGGGTGCAGGTGGAGGACCGAGAGGAGGTTGAGGAGGCAGAAGCAGTGGAGGAACTTTGACATAAAGAGGATTGACGCACAACTCGTGGGTACGGCAAGACTTGGACAGCAGCCCCATGTCCTGCTGTCACCACAGTTACCCAGTGCCCAGTCAGCGACATGTAACACCCCTATCCATGCCTACTCGTCCAAGTGTCTGTGGTGAAATGCACCCTGTCACACACAGAGTTTCTCAAAGAAGCGGTGATGTTGTGTGCGACATGCTGGTGGAGCACAGGCACACCTTTCTTTGAAAAGTAGTGCCGACTGGGCATCTGGTACTGGGGCACTGCGACGGACATAAGGTTTCAAAAATCCTCTGTGTCCACCAGGCAGAAAGGCAGCATTTCTGTAGCCAAGAGCTTGCAGATGGTGAAATTCAACCTCTTAGCTTTCTCATGGCTAGGAGGAAATGGTCTTTTACTTGTCCATATCTGAGGGACCAAGGGCTGGCTGTTATGCTTAGACGGGGTTGATAAGGGTGTCCCCGGCAAACTTCCGGTCTGTGAGGAAGATGCAGGCAGACATGTTAGGTTGCCTTGATCCAAAGGTGGTGCTATCGATGTCGGACAGAGCTCAACACCAGCTGGTGTTTCCACCTCCAAAGAAAATGATGACCTGCCAATCACGCTGGCTGTTGCGGGTAAAGAGGTGGCAGGTCTGCGTCCCAAAACAGGTGTGACTGCTGTCCCCCCAGTCACAGAGGATGAAGAGGCCGCAGATGCACAAGATGGGGCAGATAGTGGCTGGCCCGGCCGGCTAGGCCGCATTGTAGCACAGTGAGCTTCCCACTGCAACTTATGCTTCATGTCCATGTGCCGGTTCATGCATGAAGTACCCAAACTATGTATTTTTTGGCCTCTACTTAGCTTTTGTTGACAAATGTTTCAGATAACACGAGTTGGGTCATCTTTATCGATCTGAAAAAAGCCCAGGCTATGCAAGGCTTAGCACCCATGTAACCTGAAGAGCCACCACGACTTGTGGTCAGAGGCAGAGTTGTTTTTGAGGATGCAGTTGTTGACGTGCTTCCAGTACTATGTCTCTGTCCAGGAAGGCGCAACCAGACCTCGTCGTCACTAGCATCCTCCTCCACCTCCTCTGCTGACCTCATCTCTTGGCTCACTGTGGGTTAACAGTAAGTGGGATCTCCAACCTCATCATCATCACCCTGTGTGTTATCACACCCGTCGTCCTCAGATCCATCCTGTTCCTGCCCTGACAAAAAACTAAAGTTGTCACTCCAATCAGGTATTTGAGTCTCTTCATCGTCTTCCTCATTGTCTCCAGCAACAGGAGTTACAGTTTGGGAATGAGGGTCTACATTATGGTCAGAATCTTCTGCTTCTGGTCCTGGATCCGACTCCTAAAGATTCTGGGCATCAGTGCAGATCATTTCCTCGTCTGGATTCACAGAAGCTCTGGAGCCGACCTCTAATTCCCAGGCTATAGTATGAGTAAACAGCTCTGCAGACTCAACCATCTTATAGGAGCACTTGATATCCGTTGAAGCACCTGCTGTTTTTGTGCCTCATATGGAATTTGTAGCGATTGGCAATGCCGTAAGAAAGGGATCTTATCACATTGTCCGCTAAAAGAAGTAGACATTTTAGTTTGGCTGGAAGATGGTCTTTCTTCTGCAGATGTTACTGTTGCTTTAACACCTACCCCACGGACACAACCTTTTTTCCCCTTCCCAAAATGCCTATTCCCCTTTCCTCCAGCAGCAGGCCTTTTTCCACTCATTTTGGTGGTTAACTAATTCACAACTCTGGAGTTGTTTGCACAAAAAAACAATGGATGGGAACCGAGCAGAGCTGAGTGGCCAAACTGTGGTATTAGGCCAAAAGTATTGGCTGGGTTAGATGCAGATAAAAATGTTATTGAATTTGCAACCTGATGGAGGTCAGTATAGATGGACTAATAGAACAAGTCCCACACACTGCTAGAAGCCCAAATAATTTTTCAGAGCTAGATGCAGATAAAAATTATTTTTAATTTGCAACCTGGTGGAGGTTAGTATAGATGGACTAATAGACCAAGTCCACACACTGCTAAAAGCCCAAATATTTTTTCAGAGCTAGATGCAGATAAAAATTATTTTTAATTTGCAACCTGGTGGAGGTTAGTATAGATGGACTAATAGACCAAGTCCCACACACTGCTAGAAGCCCAAATATTTTTTCAGAGCTAGATGCAGATAAAAATTATTTTTAATTTGCAACCTGATGGAGGTCAGTATAGATGGACTAATAGACCAAGTCCCACACACTGCTAGAAGTCCAAATATTTTTTCAGAGCTAGATGCAGATAAAAATTATTTTTAATTTGCAACCTGATGGAGGTCAGAATAGATGGACTAATAGAACAAGTCCCACACACTGCTAGAAGCCCAAATATTTTTTCAGAGCTAGATGCAGAAAAAAATTATATTTAATTTGCAACCTGATG
This sequence comes from Phyllobates terribilis, assembly GCF_046119375.1. Taxonomy (NCBI): domain Eukaryota; kingdom Metazoa; phylum Chordata; class Amphibia; order Anura; family Dendrobatidae; genus Phyllobates; species Phyllobates terribilis. The sequence goes on along the minus strand of NW_027362767.1, from coordinate 343,722,135 downwards.
GAGGTCAGTATAGATGGACAAATAGAACAAGTCCCACACACTGCTAGAAGCCCAAATATTTTTTCAGAGCTAGATGCAGATAAAAATTATTTTTAATTTGCAACCTGATGGAGGTCAGTATAGATGGACTAATAGACCAAGTACCACACACTGCTAGAAGCCCAAATATTTTTTCAGAGCTAGATGCAGATAAAAATTATTTTTAATTTGCAACCTGATGGAGGTCAGTATAGATGGACTAATAGACCAAGTCCCACACACTGCTAGAAGCCAAAATATTTATTCAGAGCTAGATGCAGAAAAAAATTATATTCAATTTGCAACCTTATGGAGGTCAGTATAGATGGACTAATAGAATGATGCCATGCCCAAAAGGTTTTACTTCACTAGGTGCAGTAAAAAAATTGGTATTCTATACACAGGTGGTGTAGCTTGCAACACAGATAGGCTACTCCACTGACTAACACACTCTGCAATAGGCCAAAAAGGATTAGCTTTGCTAGATTTAGCCAAATGCTGTGAAAAAAAACTTGCACAGCACTGGCACAGACCTGCCTGGCAAAAACTGATAGGAACTGATGTAACTTAGTCCTGAAAAGGACTGCAATTTCAATTAGTCTTTACTCCCAACCTATCTATTTAAGAGCACAGACCTGCCTGATAAAAGTCATAGGAAATGCTGTAACCTAGTCCTTAAAAGGACTGCAATCACAACTATTCCCTACTCCCAAGCTATCTATAGATTTGTGTGAAAATTGGCTTTAAATTAACAAGGTATAGCGCACACAGCAACAGCGGTGCCGTCCAACACACAGCTGCAGCAGTGAGAAAATGGTAGCGACGGGGAAAATGGCTGGGTCTTATAGGGCAAGGACATGTGACATACACTGCCAATGACACATGCCCTTGCTTGTGTGAAAAAAAGCAGTTCGCTCCGTGTGTGCTCTGCTGATAGGCTGACAGATTGCACATCCCCAATGTAAATGCGGGAAAGAGAAAAAAAAAATGGAGATCTTCATTATTCCTGCAGAGATCCATCCCCTGCCCCTCCCCCCGCCCCGCTGAATACTCAAACTGCGTATTAACATTAATTTTCAGCATTACTGAGAAAAAATCCAGTTATGATTTTGGTGCACGAACAGTTATCGAACATAACCTCGAACAGCCGAATTTTTTTCAAATCGTTCGTGTTCGCCAAACGGCTCGAACACCGCCCAAAACAGCTAGAATTTGAGATTGGCGAACAGTTCGAGTTGAACAACGCTCATCTCTACTCATTTGTTAAGAAGCTCCATAAATTACAAGAGACCCCTATATAGTCCCATTCTCCTATTGCTATGCCATTAATGTCCCAAATGATAAACTCTTTTACCTGTTTCTCTTGTGCACTGAAATAACACACAGAATTGAGTTCCCCTGGGAAAGGTCATCAATATCACATAAGTTGGGATCTAAGACGCAACTCCACACTTCAGCTGTCTTTTGCTTTCACAGCAGGAAGATAAACACAACATACAGAGCCAAATTCCTTTAATAAGACTTAAGAACAGCAACTACACAATGTACAGATCAATAATATTTCTGGCTCTACACTGTGGGAGAATCAAATAGATCCCACTGATCTGGTGTTGATGACCTAAATATAATCAATAAAATTAATCAATATCTAAGTTCTGGACCACCCATTGAATTTAGCAGTTCTACCATTGTATACCATACCACAGAAGAATCTCATCTCATCTACATTGACAGAAACAATCTTATACATCTTCAATTCAAAGAAATGGAGTGGACATTTCAAAACTAAATAACCACAGGAATATTCTTTTACACTGCATTCCAAAATCTTGTTCTCTCATGCCTACATGGAACCATGTGTAAAATATATGAAAATAGGTTACTTGTTAATACTGGGACAATAAAAGCGCTAGTCAGCAGGATACAGGAACATTTAATATTGCACTCCATAGGTAATAATATTGCTAATTAGTAAGCTTTTCTTATTCTATCTGTGAGCTTACTGTAACTTCATTGCTTAAATAAAATGCTTTTAAGTTGTGAAAGCTTTCAGCAGTATTGGTCTCACATTCTTCTCTCAATCTTTATGGTTTTGTCATGCACGCAGATCATGGACCCACTGCGCCATGAGCCGGGTTTATTCTGGAGAGGCATGGCTCTGGTTTCCAGGTTTTTGCTAGAGCTCCTGATGGTAGAGTTAGGCTTGAGCTACAGGTATCCGCCAGGTAACACTCAAAGGGCTGTCCCTGGTATTGCAGTACCTAACCCCAAGGGTTAGGATCGGAGTCACAGACACCAACTCAGAGTCCTAGAAAGGATGGACACTGGCAATAGTTCAGACAGTGCGGATTCTGGAACACAAGATAGAATGGACACTGGTACTAGTTTAGGTAGCGCCAAAGCTGTTGCAGATTCAGGTACCGCTGAAGCGGTTGTAGATTCGGGTACCGCCGGAACAGTTACAGTTTCAGGTACTGCTGGAGCAGTTTCTGGTCTGAGGTTTAGGTGCCACTGCAGTGGTTGCAGGTTCAAGTACAGCCAGAGCGGTTTCAGCGTGAAGTACCAGCTGATCAGTTATAGTTTCAGGTACCACCGGTTTGGTTTCAGGTTCATGTACCGCCGGAGCGGTTTAAGGTTTCTGTCTTATGCATCCAGAGTCCTTTGATGGTATCTTACAATGAGGGAAAGGCCCTATCCAAAGTCGTTCAAGTGGCCTGACCAAACTGTCACGCACACGGATCATGGACCCACTGCGCCACGAGTTGGTCTTACCCTGGAGGGGTGTGGCTAAGTGGCTACCTGGTTTTTGCTAGCGTTCCTGATGGTGAAGTTAGGCTTGAGTTGCAGGTAGCCACCAGATTCCATTCCAAGGGCAGTCCCTGGTACTGCGACAGCTAACCCTAAGGTTCAGGGTCACAGCCATGTACACGAACTCGGAGTTCTAGACAGGACAGAAACTGATACTTGTTCAGACAGTGCAAATTCTGGAGCACAAGACAGGACAGACACTGGTGTTGGCTGCAGGTACCACCTGAGCGGTTTCAGATTCTGGTGCCACCAGAGTGGTTTTAGGTTTAGGGGTCACCAGAATGGTTTCAGGTTCAAGTACTGCCGGAGCCTTTTCAGGTTCAGGTGCCGCTGGAGCGGTTTCAGGTTCAGATGTAAGATTGCCGTAAGAAGTGTGATTTTTAACTTTGTTTCCACTGCTCCAGAGTCAAGTGTTGGCGACTAGACATAAGCGAACCCGAATTTAAAAGTTTGGTGTTAATACTGGACAGTTTGTGTCCGATGGTAAACACCGAACACAGACTTCTCCAAGAAGTCTGTTGCAATGGTCAGAGTTCCGGGGAAGTTAAGGAGGAGAGATAGAGAGAGAGAGGGAGACATTTTTTTTTTCCAGATCCAAAGTTCGGGTCTTCATTGTTTTCAATGGGGTTTGGGTTCTGGTTCAAGTTCGGATAAAGTTCTGATACTCAAACTGAACTTTGTAAAAAAGTTCAGGTAGGGTTCCAGAACCCAAACATACACGGGTCCAGTCATCACTATTAGCAACTTTACACCATCCCTGCTGATGCTTGGCATTGTGCTTGGTGAGGTAAACTGGCATGTGGATGCTCAGCCAGAAACCCATATCGAGAAGCCCCTGATGCACAGATTCTATGCTGATATTAATGCCAGAGGATATTGGGAGCTCTGCAGTAATTGAGTATGCAAATCATTGGCACCTCAGAACCAAGTGTAGTAACATCACATGGTCTGGATATCTGTGTTTTCTAAAAGCTACCACTTTTTAATAGTAACACTCTCAAGGAACTCTTCAGTGAACGAGCTAATATTTCACTAATATTTGTAAAGACAGACCACATGGTTAGGTGCTGGATTGTGTACATCTGTATAAATGGAACTAAACAATAAACCTGAATTCAAAGATTAAAAATTGTGTCCAATTGCTTTCGTCCATACATATGTGAATATTGTAATGGACCTTATAAAGATGTAGCAGTTTCACTACAAATTTTGTATATCAGAGTGTTTGTTTTACAGAGAAACTTTACTCAACAACGCTCTAAGAATCCACTGATATTCATAGGAAGTAAGAGAACTATTCCAAGATAGGAATACAAGATATCTATAAGTTTATTCAAAAAGGCTTAAAAGAATTGGTGCCTCAATGAAAGGGACACAATATTTGCCTGAATGAACAAAGTAAATGAATGGGACAAGCAAAGTGGTCAGAAGTGCTGCATAAATAGTAAGGCTAAATTCACCTAATAAATAAATCCCTATATGACCCCCATAAAATCTACCAAGTCACAAAGTTAAGGATCTACCCAGTAGCAGTTTGCATAGATGCAAATAAAGTAGATGACGTTACCAGAGACGACGAGTGAAGGGACACAGTGCCTGGGATTCCCTATGCAATGATTGCATTAGCTCTAGTAATGTTGTAACCAATAATTCTCCAATGGAATATGATTATGGCAATACCAAACTGGCATTTTTTTTTATCTAAGTGTTGAAAAAATTCAGGCAAAAAATTGTATTTGTATTGCTTATTTTTGAAATCCATAACATGTTATTTTTCCATTGACTAATCTGTCTGATCATTTGATTATTGCATCTATTAGGCCTCAAATTTTTGCATGGTGAACTGACATTTTTATTGGTACTTATTTGTTGTACATATAACATTTTGATAGCTTTTTATTGCATTTTATAGGAACGTGTGGTAACCGAAAAATTTGAGATTCTGGAACCTCGCTTTTTTCTTAGTTTTTCTTCCTTCTTAGTGTAATTACCATATTTGTTAAATAGTTATATATTTTGATAGCTTGAACTTTTATGGACACAGCCTACCAAATGTGCTTATTTTTTAAATTAATAATGGGAAAAAAGTGGTTAATTTTATTTTAATTTTTTTTTTTTTTACATTTTTGCTCTATTTATTTTATCCACTTGGGGGACTTGAACCTGCAATCTGTATGCTGAAATACAATGGTGAAGTCCAAAGGACAGGGTCTGACATAGGATGTATCACATCTTGTGTCAGGAAGGAGTTAAAGAGCTTATTGACCTTCATGTTGTTTTCTTAGTTGTGTTAATGTTTTGGTGGCCTTTCAGAAGTAGTGTATTTATACTGACATCATGTAGCACTGTAATTGAACACAAGGCAGGGTTCCTTATTAAAGTAATTTTCTGACTTCTGGAGGAAATTGACTTGATTACAACTTTATTGTGGGGGTTTATAGCAGTACAGGTAAACATTGTACTTAAGCACTCACAATGTTTTATTTATTTTTTTATTTTTAACAATGCAATAATTTCATTAAACGTATATCTTGTCAGGTGAGTTATAGAAAATTAAATTTAAAATTAATTTTAGCTTGTAAATTTACAAAACAAGGAAAACACAAAATGGGAGGTGAATACTTTTGCACAGCACTGTAAAACTATATACAGGTGCAGTTCACTAAATTAGAATATCATCAAAAAGATAATTTATTTAAGTTCTTCAATGCATAAAGTAAAACTGATAGATTATATGGAGTCATTACAAACAGAGTGATCTATTTCAAGTGTTTATTTCTGTTAATGTTGATGATTATGGCTTACAGCTAATGAAAACACAAAAGTCATTTTCTCAGTAAATTATAATACTTTATAACAACAGCTTGAAAAATGTTTTTAAAATCTGAAATGTTGGCCTACTGAAATGTATATTCAGTAAATGCACTCAATACTTGGTCGGGGCTCCTTTTGCATCAATTACTGCATCTATGCGGCGTGGCAAGGAGGTGATAAGCCTGTGGCACTGCTGAGGTATTATGGAAGCCCAGGTTGCTTTGACAGCAGCCTTCAACTTGTCTTCATTGTTGGGTTTGGTGTCTCTCATCTTCCTCTTGATGACACCCCATAGATTCTCCATGGGGTTAAGGTCAGGTGAGTTTGATGGCCAATCAAATACTGTTGCTTTTAAACCAGTTATTGGTACTTTTGGCAGTGTGTACAGGTGCCAAGTCCTGCTGGAGGATGAAATTTCCACCTCCAAAAAGCTTGTCGGGAGAGGGAAGCATGAAGTGCTCTAAAATTTCCTGGTAGACGGCAGCGTTGACTTTGGTCTTGATAAAACACAGTGGAGCTACAGCAGCAGATGACATGGCTCCCCAAACCATCACTAATTGTGGAAACTTCACACTAGACCTCAAGCAGCTTGGATTGTGTGCCTCTCCACTCTTCCTCCAGACTCTGGGACCTTGATTTCCAAATGAAAATTTGAATTCTGGGACCTTGTGGAGTTTGTCAATGACTACCTTCTGGACATCTGTCAAGTCAGCAGTCCTTCCCATGATTGAGGAGCCTACTGAAACAGGCTAAGGGACCTTTTTTAATGCTTAGGAAGCCTTCGCAGGAGTTTTTTGTTAATTATTCTAATTTATGGAGATATTGACTTTTGTGTTTTCATTGGCTGTAAGCCATAAGCATCAACATTAACAGAAATAAACACTTGAAATAGATCACTCTGTTTATAATGACTCTATATTATATATGAGTTTCACTTTATCACTTTATGTATTAAAGTACTGAAATTAATTAACTTTTTGATGATATTCGAATTTAGTGAGATGCACCTTTATATATACGAAGTGAAAAAAATACTAAACGATATCATTACTAGTTAATTTCAAAAATTGTATATGTAAATATTAGGCTATGCTCCTATGGACAAGTGTCCATGGTTATCAGAGACGATGACACTATGAAGTAATGTCTATGCAAATCAGCTGCTCAGGTGTAAAGACAGAATATGTTTAACACAATATTAAATTTAATGCACAGGACAGTGATTTTCAGTTCTTTTCTCTTATGTATAGGCTATGAATTACAATTAGACTTAGTGCATTAGAATTTCATGTTACCTCAGTAACGGTATTTTTCACGAACATGAGTTTTTCAATTATTATCAAGTAACATTTGATTTCTCAATAAGTAAAATTGAATTAGATTCTGATCATCATAAATTTATCTAATATATTCAAGACATCAGTGTTACTGTATAGAATGAATGTAGTATTTAATGTGGATTTTCAACACAGTTTAACAAAGAATTTTATTCAATTAGAAAAGTAGATTTGGCAAAGACATTTTTTAAAAATGAATGTGTCCAGTAGATCTCTGGAGAACAAATTGTACATTTTCTTACCATAAATATTTTTGTTTAAATACAGTTGTTATATTCCTAAATTGTGCTAAATGTTTAGAAAAAAATTACTTAGATTCTCTATATAGCACATGTTGACAGTATGGAATAAAAATCTCATAATTTAGGTCAATTGATGCTTTTTTTTCTTTGTCAAAAGTAAAATGTATTTGTAGGCAAAAACAAAATACTAAAATCAATTAGTGAGATAGTTTTTTAACTTCCTAAAGTAGTTCACCAGCTTGACTTCTTGCTCTGGGTTCAACAAAGGATACTGTTTCCTTTATCGACAAGTGACAGAAGTAGTGTATGTAAAGTGGGCTACATGACTGTCTAATTTCATTGCTAAGTCAGCTCCCTTCTCTGTCTTTACATTGGTTTTACAGAGAAGGATGGTGACGTATATATTGAAATAAGCAGTGACATGGTCCTTACTTATAATAGTAAATAAGTTTAAGATGTAATTTAAAGAAACACTTCTCTTTTATACTCTTAAAATCTTGGAGTCATCATATTATATAGCACTGTGTACTTACAATTGCTCATTTTGCCTTTCTACCCAGTTAATTCTTCTCTTTTACATTAAGTCACACCAGGGAAGGAGTCCTGAGGAGATAATTTGCATATTCCCACTGCATTTTGGGGTAAGTGAAGAGTCTCTGCGAGCTCAAAGAACACTGGATTTTGGCTGTTGGAGCTGAAAAGAGGACATCGGTAAACCAGGGGAGGGGTCCTGAGGAGATAATTTGCATATTCCCACTGCATTTTGGGGTAAGTGAAGAGTCTCCGCGAGCTCAAAGAACACTGGATTTTGGCTGTTGGAGCTGAAAAGAGGACATCGGTAAACCAGGGGAGGAGTCCTGAGGAGATAATTTGCATATTCCCACTGCATTTTGGGGTAAGTGAAGCGTCTCCGCGAGCTCAAAGAACACTGGATTTTGGCTGTTGGAGCTGAAAAGAGGACATCGGTAAACCAGGGGAGGAGTCCTGAGGAGATAATTTGCATATTCCCACTGCATTTTGGGGTAAGTGAAGAGTCTCCGCCAGCTCAAAGAACACTGGATTTTGGCTGTTGGAGCTGAAAAGAGGACATCGGTAAACCGCGCGCCTGCTGGCGCGTGCATTTTGAAGCTTTTTTTTTAAGCTTTTTTCACTATTTTCAGAACATTAACAATAAGAACATGGAAGAGTCCAGGAGCCATTTGGTGAGCTGCATATCCTGCTAAATGTCCACAGACTTGCCAGTGGAAAAGCCAAACTTCACATGCCAGAAATGCAAGCTTGTGTCCCTGTTGGAGGAAAAGTTGCGAAATCTAGAAGAGAGGTTAACTACCTTGAAAATCATTAAGGAAGGTGAAGAGTTCTTAGACAGAGCAGAATTATCTCTTCATGATTCAGAAAGAGAAGAAATTCGAACTGCACCTGATGAAACCGAGGAATGGAAGCATGTGACCCACAGAAGCAGGAGGATCGAGAGGCAGTCAGCACCCATACTGCTCAGGAACCAGTACCAGGCTCTCACGCAGGAGAACCATGAAGAAATACAGCAAAATAAGACTTTGCCAGCAATGAATAACCTTGTAAGCCCTCAGAATCCTCCTGGATGGAGAAAGAAGAATGTTGTGAAGAAAAAACGGAGAGTGGTGGTTATGGGGGATTCCCTGTTAAGAGGAACAGAGGCCGCTATCTGCAGACCAGACATAACCTCAAGAGAAATGTGCTGTCTTCCAGGAGCAAAAATTAAAGATGTGTCTGACAGGATATCAAGACTCTTCAGACCTACAGATCACTACCCATTCCTGCTAATACATGTGGGGACAAATGACACCACAAGAAAGGACCTGGAAACCATCTGCAGTGACTTTGAAGACTTAGGCAAGAAATTGAAAGAATTGGGAGCGCAGGTGGTCTTCTCATCCATCCTCCCAGTGGATGGCCATGGAACAATGAGGTGGAATAAGATTCTACAGGTGAACAACTGGCTACGTCGATGGTGCCGTCAACAAGGATTTGGATTTCTGGATCACGGAATGAATTACCTATACGATGGACTACTTGCTAGAGATGGGGTGCACCTTACGAAGACTGGAAAACATGTATTTGGAAGTCGCCTTGCTACACTCATCAGAAGAGCTTTAAACTAGAACAATGTGGGAAGGGAAGCAAAAGGCCAGAAAAAGCCATACAGCTGACAAATACTATTGAGATCTCTGCTACTGGAAGTGGAAAAGAAGAACAAAGACAAAACAATTTAAATAATAAAAATATGGGAGGAAGAGAAACCAATCACAAACTAAAATGTTTTTATACAAATGCACAAAGCATGGGCAACAAACAAGGAGAATTGGAACTACTAATGCAGGAAAAGGAATATGATGTCATTGGAATCACTGAAACTTGGTGGGACGATACACATGATTGGAATAAAAGGCTAAAAGGATACAACTTATTTGCAAGAAACAGACTTGATAAACGAGGAGGAGGTGTTGCATTGTATGTTAGAAAAGCGTATATCTGCACAGAGATTGAAGCTTCAGAGACTGGGAGTTCTGTGGAAACTGTTTGGGTAAGAATACAAGGAGAGAACAACGGAAAGGACACCATTGTAGGCATTTACTACAGGCCACCTGGGCAAGCTGAAGATATGGATGAACTCTTTATGTATCAAATGACCAAGTTCTCCAAAAAATATGACGTAGTGGTCATGGGAGATTTCAACTATCCAGACATTTGTTGGGAATCTCTCTCAAGTAAAACTAACAGGTCAAGCAAATTCTTATCCTCTCTTGCTGACAACTTTATCTTCCAAAAGGTAGGGGAGAAAACAAGGGGATCTGCTACTTTGGATCTAATCCTTATAAACAGGGAGGAAATGGTTGAGGAGGTAAAGGTGGCTGGGACCCTAGGAGGCAGCAATCATGCTATTATAGAATTTTGGATAACTAGAGGAGGAAGACATGTGAAGACTCAAACTTCAAGGTTAGATTTTAGAAAGGCAGATTTTAAGAGACTCAGAAAGAGAATAGGAGGGATCCAAGGGCTGGATGTCCTTAAGGACAAAAATGTCCAGGAAGGATGGGAAATTTTTAAAAATGAGATTCTCAAAGCACAATCGTTAACAATCCCGAAAAGTAGGAAGAATGGGAAGCATTTAAGGAAACCAGGATGGATGAACACAGAACTTAAACACATGCTAAAAAGAAAGAAAGAAATGTTTATTAAATGGAAAGAGGGAGGCATATCTAAAGAAGATTATAATGCAGTCTGCAGATCCTGCAGGGCACGTTTCAGGTTAGCTAAAGCTGACAATGAATTAAGGCTTGCAAGAGATGTCAAAAGCAATAAAAGGGGATTTTGGGGGTATGTCAAAAGTAAAAGAAAAGTCAAAGATGCTATAGGATTTTTACAGGATGAAAATGGAGAAATGGTAAGAGAGGATGTTGAGAAGGCCGAACTTTCTAATTCCTATTTTGCATCTGTTTTCTCTCAGAAAGAAAATGTAACATCAACTGATCTTCACTGTCCTTTTAAAGGAATAGAGGAATCCAAGTTATCTGTAAACAGAAAGATTGTGAGGGAATATTTAGCTAACATAAATGAGTTCAAGTCTCCAGGTCCAGATGAATTACACCCCAGAGTACTGAAGGAGATCGTAGAAGAAATTTTAGAACCACTCTCCATAATCTTTGAAAATTCTTGGAGAACAGGAGAAGTCCCAGAAGACTGGAGAAGAGCAAATGTTGTTCCTATCTTCAAAAAGGGGAAGAAGGTGAACCCAGGGAACTATAGGCCGGTGAGTCTGACTTCTATACCAGGAAAGATCTTTGAACAAATTATTAAACAACATGTATGTAAGTACATGGATAAGAATGAAGTGATTAACCAGAGTCAGCATGGGTTTGTAACTAACAAGTCATCTCAGACTAACTTAATTTCCTTCTATGACAGAATCACTGACTGGGTGGATCAGGGAAATGCTGTAGATATAGTATATCTTGACTTCAGCAAAGCATTTGACAAAGTATCTCACACCATCCTTATAGAAAAAATGACCAAGTATGCAATGGACCAGGCAACTGTTAGGTGGATTCATAACTGGCTTAGTGATCGGACTCAAAGGGTGGTTGTAAATGGCTTCACATCCAGCTGGATGAATGTCTCAAGTGGGGTACCACAGGGCTCCGTCCTGGGACCTGTATTGTTCAACATCTTTATCAATGATTTAGATGAAGGAATTGAGGGTAAGCTGATTAAATTTGCTGATGACACAAAGCTAGGAGGGATAGCTAATACTAGAGAAGAGAGAGAGAGGATTCAAAAAGACCTAAATAAACTGGAGCAGTGGGCAGAAACCAACAGAATGGTTTTTAACAGGGAAAAATGCAAAGTACTACATCTGGGCAATAAAAATGAAAAAAGCATATACAGAATGGGAGGAATAGAGCTAAGCAACAGTACATGTGAAAAAGACTTAGGTATACTAATAGATCATAGACTGAACATGAGTCAACGGTGTGATGCAGCAGCAAAAAAGGCAAATAAAATTCTGGGATGTATTAACAGAAGCATACAGTCTAGATCACATGAAGTCATTATCGGTCTTTACTCCTCTTTGGTCAGACCTCATCTGGAATACTGTGTATAGTTTTGGGCACCACATTTTAAAAAAGACATAGACAAACTGGAGCAAGTTCAGAGAAGAGCGACCAGAATGGTGACTGGTCTGCAAACTATGTCCTATGAGGAACGGTTGCAGGATTTGGGAATGTTTAGCTTGCAAAAAAGAAGACTGAGAGGAGACTTAATAGCTGTCTACAAATATGACAAGGGCTGTCACATTGTAGAAGGATCATCTTTATTCTCATTTGCACAAGGAAAGACTAGAAGCAATGGGATGAAACTAAATGGGAGGAGACGCAGATTAGATATTAGAAAAAACTTTTTGACAGTTAGGGTGATGAATGAGTGGAACAGGCTGCCACGAGAGGTGGTGAGTTCCCCTTCATTGGACGTCTTCAAACAGAGGCTGGACAGACATCTGTCTGAGATGATCTAGTGAATCCTGCTTTGAGCAGGGGGTTGGACCAGATGACCCAGGAGGTCCCTTCCAACTCTACCATTCTATGATTCTATGATTCTATATCACATTAGTAAAAACTGACTAGCTCTATGTAGAAACAGGATATCTGTTTTTATTCTACTGTATGAGTAGTCATTAGAACTGCAATTCTATATCACTCCAAAGTGGCAGTGGGGGGGGGTGCAGAATGGCTGGGTTAATTGTTTAAGAGGGGGATGACTCCTCATACAGTGATAAGAGACTTCCTGTTTCTACATAAAGCTTAGAAGGATTTACGAGTCTAATCCTTTAATCACATAATGTTATAAACCAAATGGAAAAGAGAAGAATTTACTGGGTAGAAAGGCAAAATGAGCAATTGTAAGTACACATTGCTATATAATATGATGACTGTAATATACTATAAGGATAAATATATTCATGAGAGTGCTTTTTTAGTCCTAAATAATAATTTATATGATACTCTTTCCATAAATATCAATGTATTTGCATAATGGGGCATATGTATCAAACGTGTCTAATTCTAAGACGGGGCAAACTTAGATTATACAGTCTTAAAATGCAAAAGTTATCAAAGTAGTTCTCATGATACAGTACATCTAATACATCTAATTTTGATACATCTAATTTTAAGACTGTCTAGTATTAGTTTAAACTCCTATTAGTTGGTTTTCTTTGTCCCAAAATTGGCACCTCAATTTTGGAAAAGTTTTAGATGCAATGTGTTCCCCATTAAACCATGCCTATTAAGTCAAACTTCTTTTAAATGAGATTAAGCCCCTTGGTCAGACTAACAAACAAATAACATTTGTATGTCGCTTTTATCACAATAGATTTAAAGCACAGTCATGAAAATCACGGAAGACAATATTTTTGAAATAAATTATGCCAGAATTCTGGGGCATTTATCTTGTTTAATATGCCCTTATGTATTTTTAGAATGCATTGCTTTCTAGTACATTGACTTCCATGGGGAAAATACAAAACCTTTAAATTAGTTCATACCGAAAATCAAAAATGTATTCACTGAAGGATTTGTAATTAAACTTTTCATAGCATTTAAAGGCTAAATCATGGTTAACACAGCACAAAGCTCCATCAGATCCATTCTGTAATGCACACGCCCGGGCTGAGCGGCGTGTGCGTGTGATTCCACTGGACCGTGCCGGAGAGTGAATGCCTGGAGGGGCGTAACTAGGTATTCACCCGATCCGACCAGGGTCGCACGACGGCATACGACGCCAGTGCACCAAGGAGGAACCGAGCAGAGGGACCAGGTGCTACTCCAGGACAGACCCCGGACACGGCTGTTGACCCACACAGGGGAATACAGGAACAGACTGGTTAGGCTGGCACACAGACTGGTGGGAATAGGCAGGCACGACTGGTATGCAGGTAGGCGGGTATGCAGGCAGGGGGGTACAGGCAAGCACGGCTAGAGTGCAGACAGGAAGGCACTAGCAGGTAGGAACACAGGCGGGATAGGACCCAGTACTCACTGGGACTCTGGAACAGAATCACAGATGTGGCGGACAAACACAGCAGAGTGAGGCCGCCCAGAGAGGTGAGCGAGAGCAGGGCAGGACGAGACCGCCCGGAGCGGTGAGCAAGAGCAGGGCAGGACGAGACCGCCCGGAGCGGTGAGCAAGAGCAGGGCAGGACGAGACCGCCCGGAGCGGTGAGCAAGAGCAGAGCAGGACGTGACCGCCTGGTGCGGTGAGCAAGAGCAGAGCAGGACGAGACCGCCTGGAGCGGTGAGCAAGAGCAGAGCAGGACGAGACCGCCTGGAGCGGTGAGCAAGAGCAGAGCAGGACGAGACCGCCTGGAGCGGTGAGCAAGAGCAGAGCAGGACGAGACCGCCTGGAGCGGTGTGCAAGAGCAGAGCAGGACGAGACCGCCAGGAGCGGTGAGCAAGAGCAGAGCAGGACGAGACCGCCAGGAGCGGTGAGCAAGAGCAGAGCAGGACGAGACCATCTGGAGCGGTGAGCAAGAGCAGAGCAGGACGAGACCGCCTGGAGCGGTGAGCAAAGGGTCAGAGCTGAGCGAGACTGCCGGAGCAGTGAGCAAGGAATCAGAGCGGAGCAAAGCTGCCGGAGCAGCGAGCAAAAGGGTCAGAGCAGAGCAAGGCTGCCGGAGCAGCGAGCAAAAGGGCCAGAGCGGAGCAAGGCTGCCGGAGCAGCGAGCAAAAGGGTCAGAGCGGAGCAAGGCTGCCGGAGCAGTGAGCAAGGCAGAACAGGCTAGAACTGCTGGAGCGGTGAGCAAGGCAGAGCAGGGGGGACAGGGCTCTGTTCACACGGAACAGACAGGAAGGGAAAGGCAGAGCCAGATACCCACAGGGTACTTGCAGTGAAGTAGCGAGTGGACCACAAACTCACAAACGGGAGTACAGAGACAACAAGCAGGAGTTAGGTACGAGTTCAGACTCTGCAGAAAAAGGAAAGGAACGACATAGAGAAAAAACAGGTAAAAGATAGGAGAGAGTTCAGACTGGAACTGAGTGTACGGAGGAGAGCGACACTGCAGCGAATACAGGAGCGGGTCTGGGAATACGGCCCCCAGAGAGGCGGGGCGAACAGGCAAGGAGCGTGTTCAGACAGGACAGACAAGATACAGGAGCGGGTCTAGGTAATCGGCCCCTAGAAGGCGGGAGGAACAGGCTAGGAGCGTGTTCAGACAGGACAGACAAGATACAGGAGCGGGTCTAGGCAATCGGCCCCTAGAAGGCGGGAGGAACAGTCTAGGAGCATGTTCAGACAGGCCTGGAAATACAGCCTCCAGGATAGGCAGACAAGAGAACACAGAACAGGACCTGGCACCTTCAGAGTGCAAGCACACACTGAATGAAACACAATGCTCAGGCAGGGATTGATTGGGGCAGCTGGGTTAAATACCAGGTGACAGACAGCAATAGGCTGAGGACGCACAAGGGGTGTGACCCACAGCAGGTACAAAAAGCAGGAAGTGATCGGGCGCCGCCCTTAAGCAGCAGAAACAGACACAGACAGCATGGAGGGAATCCAGAGAGACATTCTGGACTGGAGATCAAGTGCGCGCTCTTGCACAGTGGGAGATGGACCACTATGCAAGGACACCGCCAGGTATGTTACAGTACCCCCCCCCTTACGCCCCCTCTTCTTCAGGCCTGCCAGAATCTTCCGCAGGGAATTCGAGGGCCAATCCTTCACTTCAAGGAGATCACTTCCACTGTCCACAGGAAAAACTGGTCTCATCTGGTTAGCTAGGATGCTACCTCCTATACAGCCATCCTCAGCAACAGACGAAACTGGTGGAGTACCAGGAACAGCACACAAGGCAGTCTCTCTCCACATATTTTCAGGTGGCACCCCAGAGGGTACAGGAGACAACTGGAAGTCCTCCACCGGGTTGGAGGGGAGCAGAGACTTGGGGGTAATCTCTGCTTCGAGGTACATCTTGTCAAACTCACAGGAAGAAATAGACGGGTTATCAGGTACAGGGTGAGAAAAAGTCACTGTCTCTTTGTTATCTGGTGGTACCCCGGAGTAGTCAGGAAACAACTGGAGGTCCTCTGCCGGGTCAGAAGAGTGCAGAGGCTCGGGGAAAACATCTGCTTCAGAGTACACTAGGTCGGACTCACTGGACGAAGCAGGCGAGGTATCGGGTGCCGAGTATAGGAAAGTCTCTGTCCATACACCACCAGGTGGCACCCCGAAGGGTTCTGGAGACAACTGGAGGTCCTCCACCTGGTCGGAGGGGTGTAGAGACTCATGAATAACCTGTGCTTCGGAGTACACTAGGTTAGACTCACTAGGCGAAGCGAGCAAGGTATCAGCTCCAGGATATAGGAAAGTCTCTGTCCATTCACCACCAGGTGGCACCTTGAAGGGTTCTGGAGACAACTGGAGGTCCTCCGCCTGGTCGGAGGGGTGTAGAGACTCCGGAGTAACCTCTGCTTCGGAGTACACTAGGTGGGACTCACTGGACGAAGCGAGCAAGGTATCAGGTACAGAGTATAGGAGAGTCTCTGTCCTTTCGCTACCAGGTAGCACCCTGAAGGGCTCCGGAGACAACTGGAGGTCCTCCGCCAGGTCGGAGTGGTGAAGAGACTCATGGGTAACCTCTGCTTCAGAGTACACTAGGTCGGACTCACTGGATGAAGCAGCCGAGGTATCAGGTACCGAGTATAGGAAAGTCTCTGTCCATTCGCTACCAGGTAGCACCCCGAAGGGTTCAGGAGACAACTGGAGATCCTCCGCCTGATCGGAGGGGTGTAGAGACTCAGGGGTAACCTCTGCTTCGGAGAACACTAGGTCGGACTCACTGGACGAAGCGGGCGAGGTATCAGGTGCAGGGTATAGGGAAGTCTCTCTCCAATTGTCCTCAAGTGGTATCCCGGGGGATTCAGGAGGCAACAGGGGGTCCTCCGGTGTGAATTCTGGGTGGGCAGCAGTCTCTTCGGGCAGGAGAACTGGTGCACTACCCACGCACATTACCCGTTGGGTCTTCTCCGGGATACAGGGAGATGAAGCTTCAGTAGGGACTTCAAGGTTGGGGTCAGGAGGTCTCAGGGAGGACAGACCCTGTCGTGACGGCTTGCCTCTACGTCTAGCACGTCTGGACTGCCTTTTGAGTTTGGGAGAAGTATTCCGGAGAGTGTAGTCACCCTGTGAGGATTCTGGGTGGGCAGTAGTCTCATTGGGCTGGAGGACTATTGCGCTACCCACACACATTACCCATCGAGGCTGCTCCGGGATACTGGGAAGTGAAGCTTCAGCAGAAGCCTCTGGGTTAGGATCATCGAAGACCATTAGAAAGGCCACCAGGAAGGCCATTATGTCCAGGACGATAGGATCCTGTGCGTCCCTTAGGGGGATGATCCAATTCAAGGCATCACGCGCTAGGTAAGACATCATGAATCCCACCTTAACCCGATCTGTGGGAAAACATAGAGGGTAGAACTTGAAGTGTAGCATGCATTGCTCCACAAATGCACGACTCTGTCTTGGATCCCCATAGTAATGTGGCAGATCCGTAGGAACGAGAGCTGATAGATCCATCTGGACGGGTGCGTAATTCGCCTGGAACTCAGCTAAGGAAAAAAAAAATTATTTATTTATTTTTAATGCACGTATTCGCTGGAAAACGTCTCAGAGAGCGAAGGCCGTGGGGCTCAACGGGAACCATTGCCTGATCATGCTGTAATGCACACGCCCGGGCTGAGCGGCGTGTGCGTGTGATTCCACTGGATAGTGCCGGAGAGTGAATGCCTGGAGGGCCCTAACTAGGTATTCACCCGATCCGACCAGGGTCGCACGACGGCATACGATGCCAGTGCACCAGGGAGGAACCGAGCAGAGGGACCAGGTGCTACTCCAGGACAGACCCCGGACACGGCTGTTGACCCACACAAGGGAATACAGGAACAGACTGGTTAGGCTGGCACACAGACTGGTGGGAATAGGCAGGCACGACTGGTATGCAGGCAGGCGGGTATGCAGGCAGGGGGGTACAGGCAAGCAAGGCTAGAGTGCAGACAGGAAGGCACTAGCAGGTAGGAACACAGGCGGGATAGGACCCAGTACTCACTGGGACTCTGGAACAGAACCACAGATGTGGCGGACAAACACAGCAGAGTGAGGCCGCCCAGAGAGGTGAGCGAGAGCAGGGCAGGACGAGACCGCCCGGAGCGGTGAGCAAGTGCAGGGCAGGACAAGACCGCCCGGAGCGGTGAGCAAGAGCAGAGCAGGACGAGACCGCCCGGAGTGGTGAGCAAGAGCAGAGCAGGACGAGACCGCCTGCAGCGGTGAGCAAGAGCAGAGCAGGACGAGACCGCCTGGAGCGGTGAGCAAGAGCAGAGCAGGACGAGACCGCCTGGAGCGGTGAGCAAGAGCAGAGCAGGACGAGACCACCAGGAGCGGTGAGCAAGAGTAGAGCAGGACGAGACCGCCTGGAGCGGTGAGCAAGAGCAGAGCAGTACGAGACCGACTGGAGCGGTGAGCAAGAGTAGAGCAGGACGAGACCGACTGGAGCGGTGAGCAAAGGGTCAGAGCTGAGCGAGACTGCCAGAGCAGTGAGCAAGGAGTCAGAGCGGAGCAAAGCTGCCGGAGCAGCGAGCAAAAGGGTCAGAGCGGAGCAAGGCTGCCGGAGCAGCGAGCAAAAGGGTCAGAGCGGAGCAAGGCTCCCGGAGCAGCGAGCAAAAGGGTCAGAGCGGAGCAAGGCTGCCGGAGCAGTGAGCAAAAGGGTCAGAGCGGAGCAAGGCTGCCGGAGCAGTGAGCAAGGCAGAGCAGGCTAGAACCAGCGGAGCAGTGAGCAAGGCAGAGCAGGGGGGACAGGGCTCTGTTCACACGAAACAGACAGGAAGGGAAAGGCAGAGCCAGATACCCACAGGGTACTTGCAGTGAAGTAGCGAGTGGACCACAAACTCACAAACGGGAGTACAGAGACTACAAGCAGGAGTTAGGTACGAGTTCAGACTCTGCAGAAAAAGGAAAGGAACGGACATAGAGAAAAAAACAGGTAAAAGATAGGAGAGAGTTCAGACTGGAACTGAGTGTACGGAGGAGACCGACACTGCAGCGGAATACTGGAGCGGGTCTGGGAATACGGCCCCCAGAGAGGCGGGACGAACAGGCAAGGAGCGTGTTCAGACAGGACAGACAAGATACAGGAGCGGGTCTAGGTAATCGGCCCCTAGAAGGCGGGAGGAACAGGCTAGGAGCGTGTTCAGACAGGACAGACAAGATACAGGAGCGGGTCTAGGTAATCAGCCCCTAGAAGGCGGGAGGAACAGGCTAGGAGCGTGTTCAGACAGGCCTGGAAATACAGCCTCCAGGATAGGCAGACAAGAGAACACAGAACAGGACCTGGCACCTTCAGAGTGCAAGCACACACTGAATGAAACACAATGCTTAGGCAGGGATTGATTGGGGCAGCTGGGTTAAATACCAGGTGACAGACAGCAATAGGCTGAGGACGCACAAGGGGTGTGACCCACAGCAGGTACAAAAAGCAGGAAGTGATCGGGCGCCGCCCTTAAGTAGCAGAAACAGACACAGACAGCATGGAGGGAAGCCAGAGTGACATTCTGGACTGGAGATCAAGTGCGCGCTCTTGCACAGTGGGAGATGGACCACTATGCAAGGACGCCGCCAGGTATGTTACACATTCTAAGAATTATAATCGAGTCGATTGGGATTCTGTAGCTGAAACTCCAATAAGAAACCCCAATGGTTGCTCTTTACTGTCTTGATTTGTCACTGATAGATGCTCCATCCAAACAGCTATCCACAAATAATTAGAAAATGACTTATCTGTGAAATATTTATTTATTTTCATATGAAAACATCAAAATTCAAAGGGCAAAGGAATAAGAAAAGAGTGACCTGAGTTGCGCACCACCGCTTTATGTATTTATTCTAACTTATGCCCTGGTCATCTTTTTCTGCTTTATAAAACGTTGTATACAGAGGTTAATGTTTGAAAAATACAAGAAAGTCATACCTGCAGTATGATCATAATAATCCTGTAAAAAACATGATATGAATGAACATCAAAGAAAGTTTTGATCTGGGGAGTAATTATTCTTCACACCAAATATGGTCTCATTGAAGATAATATTATTAATTCATATTTACATGGTGTGAATCTATTATACTGTGTATAATGCCTACGATAATACACCATGCCTTTCTCTACTAATATACTAGGAATGTGAATATTACTGTAAAATTTAAGCAAATCAACTATTTCATATTTCTATATGTCCCAATTATTTGTGCCAGAGACATCAAACGATGATGAGAGATGAAAGTAAAGTTATGCCATTTGGGTTTTGAAAAATGTTCATAACTCCAACAGACCTTCAACGAGTGAGTATAAAGTAATCAAGTCTATAGGTGTAACTTTTGATTATATATATGCACTAAACACAAGAACAGTTTCCAGAATTTCGACAAGACTGTATTTCATGGAACATATTTTTATCCCATAACATAAAGTAAATAAGATTAATAATATAACTCTCCTTGCACATTCTTCACTTGGGTGGTCACTGCGTATCGAATATCATGACGTCACAGATGTAAGACATGAATTGACTTCTAAGGCCTAGTCGCAACCGGAAGTTCAAGCTTTGAGAGAACAGACTGGAGCTAAAACAGGAAAAAGAAGAAGAGGCCCTGAGGACCAGACGGTGGGCAGCAAGAAGTGCTGCATGCCATCTCATCCTCTTCTTTCAGCTGTCGCATCTTCAACCTGTTCACTCTAGGTCGCGACATGCAACTTGCCATTACATTTGTGGCCTGGACATGGCCTGCAGTCCCAGTCTAGAGTAAACAGGCTTGCAAGGGAAGAAGAGGTTGCTCTAAGGACCAGACAGGGAGCAGCAAGTAGTAGAGGAGTCGGACAGGTGAGCGATAATGTGAGTATAAGTTTTTATTTTACTGTTGCCGGTTGTCTATGGTTCAACAAAATGGCCAGCCATTCACCATTTTACTAAATCCATGGAAAACAAAGTTTAAAAAATAAGTATCCACAAAATTGCATTTTTTTGCATATCAAAGTAGAATTCAATTCTACTCAAATTAATTTGCTTATATCTAGCACTGGTCCATACATTGCCCTTATGAAAGTTGTACAGGAAAAGGCAACCCATAGTATAGACCCAAATCAACAATGAAATGGAGTCAATTTAAGACTCTCTTTAGATATTGCAGCTAAGTGTTATTATACTGTAGATCATACCAGTCCTCCAGTGGAACTGAGATAAAAATCAACCATGCAGTATGTCAGAATTTTTGTCTTGAAATTAGTTATAGAACGTTTTGCTTGTTTTGGCTTTAAAGGAGTTTTCCCACAAACAAAAGTTGATTTTAATCAATAGTTCTTGGAATGATAAGAATTTCCACAATTGGATGTGTTTAAATAAAATGTTCCTGTGCTGAGATAATCTTACAAATGTGCCCCTGCTGTGTACTGTGTAATGGCTGTGTCTGACCGCACAGAAACATGGTCTGATCATACCACAGCTCCTGGGCAGGGGAGGAAGGAAAAGAGTAAAATAGACAGGACAACACGGGATCACAGCTAATTCTTTCTTTGAAGTAAAGCATTGTTTAAAAACAGGCAGTGAAATGTTGTACCTCGCAAAAAGAATCAGCTGTGACCCCCTAGTGAAATATCTCTTTACTCTTTTGCTTCCTCCCCTGCCCAGGAGATGTGGTATGATCAGGCCGTGTTCGGTACATGGTCAGACACAGCCATTACACAGGGGAACATTTATAAGATTATCTCAGCACAAGAACATTTTAAACACATCCAATTGTGCAAATTATTATTATTCCAAGATCTATTGATTAAAATGAACTTTGGTTCATGGGAAAATCCCTTTAAGCTTTGGACTGTATATATCTTTGTTTCAGATGATAACCATATTTCACTACTTCGTTGCCATACATGCTATAAGGTGATTATTTATTTTGTGTTTCATGGCTTTCTCACTACATCCCTATGTCTAAGCTTTGAGCTGTGACATATTCTCATTATCCAGATTCACCACAAAATTACCGCTGCATTTCCTGCTTCTGTTTTTATAGAGGCTGTGATAGTCCCACCTGATAAACTGTGCTGTACCATGTCATGTTATAGATACAAGGAATTATGGGGAAGATTAGCCATCACCCAAGATCTGCCGTGCCCAAAGTCAAGTGATTCTTTTCTGGATGATTCAGTCTTCAGCAGTGTGTAAAATGGTGGCTGACATTTTAAGCGAATTGTACAAATTTTCATGGTTAAGGAAATTCTTAGATAATTGACACAAATTAAATTTTTATCAAATCAGTTTTTAATCTCTACCATTATGTCATTTGACAATAAGACTGTAGAAAAAAAATTCTCCCAAAATCTCAAAATGCTCATTTTATACTTCTCCTGCCAAAAGATTATATGTACTCAATAATAGTGTGATTTAAAAGTCTACTGCAAATTATAAGTTGTCGGTGAAAAAAATATTTGTTTCCTGAAATGCTAATTTTTTTTTGTACCAGTATAGATTTATAGTTTAGAGGTTTAAGTTGTAAAATTATTTGACGAAGAAGCTCCGTCAAATTTAAGCTACTTCTAGTTTGAGTTTATAAATACAAGAGTAATAATCTCTATTTGCAGCCATTGCTAGAATTAACCTGTCTACTGTTCCTTAGTTACATGATCTAAATATATATCATCAGTACAGGGAGCAAATGTTAGACTCGTGAAAAACATGATCCCCAAAGTGACAAATAGAATAAAATTATATGCTGATTTACCATTTCTTTTATCATAATATCAGCTTTTAAATAATTTATTGAAATCTGAAAAGAAAGAATTATTGTCAATGGAAGAATTCTATCACTAGTGAAACCCTTTACGTAACCCTGTTGATGGGTTAACAATGAATACAATGGAAAGCTTGTTACATTGTCGATAATATTAAATGCAATCATCTAAGGTGCTCATTTCGTATTTATAGTCATATTATACTCAGACATGTGAGTTGGAGCACACTCAACATATTTCTGTCATTATGTTAGAGAGAGAAAATTGTGCTGTGCGTTTCCACTGCAGAATAGGACATTTAACTGCAGACAGAGCACACAAATCAGGAAAATCGAAAAATCTGTTACCCTGAATTAATGGGTTCAATCCTTGTTGTTTGTTTGTAGTCAATCTCCTAACTTGCATGCTGTATAAAACTCTGAAAATACTTTTTTTTTTAATGCAATTTTTAACCAATATGCAGCAATTTATTTTTCTCACTTACGATTATTAGTGAATAAGTTAGGCCTTATAAATAGTATTATATAATGATATGCAACAATAATAATGATTTTATTTATATAGCGCCAACATTTTGCGCAGCACTTTACAATTTAGTGCGGACAAGTACAAACAGTAATGACATTAAAAAGAAACACATAGTTCAACAGTAAGAGGGGGAGTAAGATCCCTGCTCAAAGCTTATAAGCCTATAATATTTTAGAGAAAATTGAAACATTGAGGCTAGGGTCACACCAGCATATATTCTCTCATTCGAGAGAATCGGGCCAAATATGCTAATGACACTCTGATCAAATTGAGTTTGATCAGAGTGTGATCATAGTGGGATTCAATTTTCTCGCATGAGAAGATGAAAATTTCTCCATCTTCTCTATTCTGTCATTGCTTGAAAATCGGACTGCACTCAGATGTCATCCGAGTGCAGTCTGATATTTTCCATTGACTCATTGACTTGTATGGCCAAATGTAATTCAATAATTGGATCCAACTTGAGCATGCTGAAAATTTTTCCTCGGATCATCTTTGTCCAAGGAAAAATTGTGTTTGTGCATGGCCCCATTGAATAACATAAGTGCAAGTGCGATCCAATGTTTTGTCGGAACGTATTCAGACCGATAATGCCGTCATCTTCATGAGCCCTTTGATTAACACATCTAAAAATGACTGAAATAATATTTTTTTTTCCCATTCTTTTATTCAAGTTTCAATCCAGTAGGACATTAAAAAAAGGAATAAAACATATTAATTCCTTTCTGACATGTGACCTAATAGTATTTCATTGTGACCTGGGCCGATTGGACCAATAACGTACTATTGGGTCATATGGCGATCGCACTTGCACACAAGGCTGATTGTCACAGCTGACACCCGATACTATGTGCAGGGAGCAGTCCTGCGCCACTCCCTGCACATTAACCCCCTTAATGCTGTGATCGAAGTCGATCGCAGTATTGCGGGGGCAAGTGGAGGTGATCGCAGATACTCACCTCTCCTGCGTCCAACGCTTTCTGCCGCGGCTCCCGGATGCTGCCATGATGACCCGATGTGGTCATGACCACATCCAGGTCACCAGACAGCAGGAAGATACTTTGGTCATGCTCAGCGCATGACCAAAATATCTTCTCCCTCTGCAGCAGTGACAGCCGGTATAGCACAGGCAGCTGCTGCTGCTCTCTATGCTATACAGGTGATCTGAAAATAAAATGTGAATGTCCCATAGTGGGACAAGGTGTAAATGTAAAGAAAGAATCAGAATGTGAAAAAAAAAATTGCAAAAATATGAAAAAAAAACTGAAAAAAATAATCCATAAAATAAAACTATATTGTACACATAAATAAAAATTATTGTGAAAAAAAACAAACAATAAAAGTACCCATATATGGTATCGCCGCATCCGGAACTAACTGTCCTATAAAACTGACCCACTAGTTAACCCCTTTAGTGAGGATGGTAAAAAAAAGCAAAGAAAAAAAACATGCTTTATCATCATACCGCCAAACAAAAAATGCAATAAAACTCGATCAAAAAGACAAATGCTAATAAAAATGGTACCACTGAAAATGTCATCTTGTCACTCAAAAAACAAGCCGCGATACAGCTCCATCGGCCAAAAAATAAAAAAGTTATAGCTCTCAGAATAAAGCGATACAAAAAAATATTATATAAAATAGTTTTTATTGTGTAAAAGTGCCAAAACATTAAAAAAATATAAATGTAGTACCGCTGTATTCATACTGACCCAAAGAATAATGCTGCCCTATCAATTTTACCACATGCAGAACGGTATACAAAAAAAAAAAACAATTACGGAATTGTTGGTTTTTGTTTATTCTCCCTCCCAAAAATCGGAATAGAAAGCGATCAAAAAATGTCACGTGCCCAAAAATAGTACCAATAAAAACGTCAACTCATCCCGCAAAAAACAAGCCGTCACATGACTCGGCTGAAATATGGAAAGATTATAGTTCTCAAAATATGGCGAAAAACTAGTCTTTGCAAAACAAAAGCGTCTTTTAGTGTGTGACAGCTGTCAATAATAAAAACCCAGTATGAATCCAGTATCTCTGTAATTGCACCAACCCGAGGAATAAAGCGGTCTAATCACTTATACCGCACCAGGAATGGCATAAAAAATAAACTCTAGGGTTAGGGTTGTGCTTCAGTTAGGGTTGTGCTAGGGTTACGATTGGGATTTTTTCAAAAGTAAAGAAAAAGAATGATGATATGGCAACCAGTGTTGAGCTCAAGTGCTCGCTTCTTGAGTTTGCATCGGGTGCTTGGGTATGCATCGAGTATCGCGGGTGCTGAGGTGACATGCTCGAGTCTCCTCTCCATATGTTTTGCAACTGTGATGCAGCCAAAAAAAACTTGCGGGGATTGCCTGCCATGCATGAGCGATCAACGCATATTGTTTTTTTTTGGGTGTCTAATAACCGTGAAACATACGGACCCGAGCATGTCACTTGAGCACCCGCAATACTTGTTGCATACCTGAGTACCCGATGCAAACTCAAGTAACGAGCACATGCGCTCAAGACTAAAGACAACTTATTCAATATGATGACCTAATATTATCAATTTCTGTGTCGTACCTCTGGGTTCAAAATGTTCACTATACCCCTTAATAAAATCCTTGAGGGGGCTAGTTTCCAAAATGGAGTCACTGGTGGGGGGTTTCCACTGCTTAGGCACATCAGGGGCTCACCAAACACAACAAGCAAATTTTACATTCAAAATGTCAAATGGCGCTCCTTCCCTTCCGAGCCCGGCCGTGCACCCAAACAGTGGTTTTCCCCCATATATGGGGTATCGGCGTGCTCAGGAGAAATTGCACAACAAATTACATGGTGCAATATCTCCTGTTACCCTTATGAAAATGCAAAATTGGAGGCTGAAAACATTTTTGTTGCAAAAATGTGAACATTTTATTTTTACAGCTCAATGTTCTAAACTTCTGTGATGTACATGGGGGTTCAAGGTGCTCACCACACATCTAGATACGTTCCCTGAGGGGTCTTGTTTCCAAAATGGTGTCACTTGTTGGGGGTTTCCACTGTTTAGACACATGAGGGGCTCTCCAAACACAACATGGCGTCCGCTAATTATTCAAGCAAATTTTACATTCAAAAAGTCAAATGGCGCTCCTTCCCTTCCGAGCCCTGCCGTGCGCCCAAACAGTGGTTTGCCCCCACATATGGGATATTGACGTGCTCAGGAGAAATTGCACAACAAAATTTGGGGTCCATTTTTTCATGTTACCCTTGCAAAAATAAAAAAAAATGGAGTCTAAATTAATATTTTGGGAAAAAAGTTAAATGTTCATTTTTTTCTTCCACATTCCAAAAATTCCTGTGAAGCACCTAAAGGGTTAATAAACTTCTTGAATGTGGTTTTGAGCACCTTGAGGGGTGCAGTTTTTAGAATGGTATCACTTTTGGGTATTTTCTGTCATAAAGGCCCCTCAAAGTC
This sequence comes from Phyllobates terribilis, assembly GCF_046119375.1. Lineage (NCBI taxonomy): Eukaryota > Metazoa > Chordata > Amphibia > Anura > Dendrobatidae > Phyllobates > Phyllobates terribilis. The sequence goes on along the minus strand of NW_027362767.1, from coordinate 343,695,579 downwards.
ACTTAAAATGTGAGTTGGTCCCTTAAAAAAAATGGTTTTGCATATTTTTTTGGAAAATTTAGAAATTTTACCACTATCATGAAGTACAATAGGTCACAAAAAACAATCTCAGAATCAGGGGGATCCATTGAGGAGTTACAGAGTAATTACCTTATAAATTGTCAGTTGTCAGAATTGTAAAATTTGGCCCGGTCATTAACGTGCAAACCACCCTCGGGGGTAAATGAGTTTAAAAGAAAAAATATTGGAAATCTGCAGAATAACTACATTCAGTTCATATGTTATAGAATAAAATGATATAAAGTGATTGTGAGTAAACATAGATTATCTTTAGAGACATATACTGCGTATCTACTCTGGGTGAGAGCATGATAAGGATAAAGAGAGGCTTTCACCTTGGAGAGTTGTGATATAATAGTCACAGCTCTATAAAAAAAAGACATATTATATGCAGTGTCAGGGCAAAAAAAGATTAACAGAGGCCTTGGGGACCAAGGGACAAGTTTTCCTTCGCGATAGACAGTGAGGTCATTGTGTACCGTTACAATGTGTGTATCCCTTCTTGTGTTATACACAATTGTCTACAGTATTTGTTCACCTTGTCATTTTTTATCAAAGCTACTAGTATCAGCATTTTATGTAAAACGGTGAAGGACACAGCGTGACTGCTCATTTATTAGAGGAATTGCTTTGGAGATCCTGTTCCCATTTCCATTCAAAATGCAGATGATAAACATTTTCACATGAGCCTTGAAGCCATGCAAAGTTTTTATTAAATATGTCATGTAACTATTTTATACAGTACAGCTAATTAATCAGGATACGCCCAAACATAATGCCAATTATTAAAGGGAATCTGCCACTGCATTTGACCTATCTACACTATTGATATAGACGTACAGGTTATAGATTGCAGAAAAGAGTGATACCTTTGTGTCATATCAGATGCCTTGTTGTTGAGAAATCATCTTTTATCCCTTTATATAAATGATCTCTTCCAGGCTATGGGAGGACGCTGGCCGGAAGATAACTCTGCCTAACTACATGTTAGATTTACACTATGTTTGGAATTTATGTTCTCTGTGCAGCTTTGAACAGATCCAATAAGCATGTTCTTAAGTTAGGGCCTGACTGGCCATTTGGTAACTCTGGGAAATGGTAGATGGGCCGATTTGTTAGTGGGCTGCATCACTCTGCAATACTTCCAATAGTATCTGGTCCTCAGAATGTCGATACAGTTATCAACTGTAGGAGAGCAGAGAGCAATTAACTCTCTGATCCCTGGAGGTAAGAGATTTGAGAGCTACTCATCCAACAGCCAGAGACTACTGATCTGTCCAGTGAATCAGAATCCTGCAAATCGATCTGCCCATCTCAAGCTCTGATATTACAGTATTGATGCTAATATAAATCTTTTTACAGTGATGCATGTTAAATAATAGTGATGAGCGAGCATGCTCATTACTCGAGGTTTACTAGCATGCTCGGGGGTTTTCCAAGTGTCTTCGGCGTGCTCGAATGTTATGTTTGAGTCACTCCGTGTTCATGATTTGCGACTGTTTGACAGCTTTAATACATGTGAGGAATGCCTGTTTGTTAGGCATTCTTCACATGTGTTAAAGCTGTCAAACAGTCACAAAACATGCACACACAGTGACTGAAACATAACATTCGAGCATGCCACAAATACTCGGCGAGCACCTAAGCATGCTCACTGAAAGGGTTAACAGAACACTCTCGCTCATCACTATTAAATAAGTTGTCCACCAGTACATTTAAGCAAGCCATGCAGCTTTCTGAATCCTAGCGGTACGTAACATGCACACTGTTAGGTTTCAGATTTACCTTCAAGTTTCAGCAGTTTTCACTTGAATGCAAGTACCCGACATACATTCTTGCGGACACAAGCTGGCTAAAATCTTAGCACATTTAGCAAAGCTGTTGAATCTCTAGTTGGCCCGTGACTATAAGTATATAAATCGCATGTTTGCAGTCACATAACAAACGCTGGAAACGGTAAGTAGAGACGAATGCTGACGGTTGTAGGGCACCTGAATGGCTTGCCAAAAATGTACTCAGGGGTAGATAATCCTTTTAACGATCAGTATGAAGGCATTATTCTTTCACTATATATGTGTCACTATGTAGTTGTAGCGTGGCAATATTGTTTAATCTTTTATACCGGTAACATTAGTCTTGTAATAGATTTCGACTTCCTCCAATGCCAGACATGGTAATGTTTATAATAGAGACCCCCCATGTAGGAAGTGGGTGTAGGGGAGGCGGGATGAGATTGCATGGGCCTGTGTGCATTCAATTGCAGGACTCACATTTAGCCCCAGTCCAGCCTTGACCCTAGTTATATCCCCATACTGTAGCATTTGTTTTCCATTGACTTCCCTTGTAAAAAATAAAAAAAATAAACTACGCACTTATTTGACACTGTAAAGACTATCCATAAACAATCAATGGCTTGCCAGTCATTAAATGTTAATGCACTGATCCTCTGACAATCTGCTTTCTACAATACTCTATTTTATGACACTAATACAGTATGTTGCCTCTACAAACCAATCCCTTCATATAAGAAACAGCAAAGCTATCATAGATCGTAGAAACTATCAATGACAAGGTGCTAAAATTATTCCTTCAGGAAAGTGCAAAGCATTACATGGGGTCATTAACTTTGCAATATCCTAGGAGAGTAGTGACTTATGCTTCCAATAAGATTCTCCATTGTTAAAGTGGAGATAATACAAACTACTGACAACTGACATTTAAATATTTTAAATGCATCCGGTAGAGTCCCATAAGCTATGTACAAAGCAATGACAGAGGAAATTAGTTTTATGGGGAGTCCAAAAATGGACAATGAAAGGTCTAAAAAGGTCCAGTCTACCTAGTTAAAAGTCTTACACACATTGATGAAACCATTAAAGGGAATTTTTAACTAGCCATACTACACTAGAATCACTACCCTCAGTTTTCCCATACAAGTTTACATACATCTGGTTTGGGAGCACAGTGGAACACATTCTGCATTTCACCACAGGAACATGAAGAAAAACAAGTGTGGAGTGCACTATACATTATTATATATACATTATTATACATTTATAAACGTTATGCTCCATTTGTAATTTAGGGTTTCCTTTATCACTCTATGGGAATGTATATTGCGCTCCACATATGTTTCTCCTACAATCCCTGTAGTGCAATGCAGAAATCTTCTAAACTATATGTTTGTGTTATATGCACATCTAGTGAGATGTTTTTGCTAAGCCATAGGTCAGGGTGAGCAGCTCAGACAAGAGGTGTTGATTCAGCGGAGCAAAACAGTCAGACAATATGAAGCACAGGCGCAGGTAGGGTAAGCAGGAAAGCAGGCAGATCAGTGGATATGAAAGTACAAGATGCAGCAGAGCCAAATGTGCACACAGCAACAGCAGCGTTATGTAGTCAATCGGATGGTTGTTGCTGTAGCACATAGGAAAACAGATACTAGTAGGCAATGAGGCACCTTGCTGCAAGAGAGCAGACAGCACACAGAAATTGCAGAGGTGAGTAGGTGAGTAGGTTTTCAGGTATTTGTGATCAAGAAGAGTTGAAGGTGTGGGCACCACCAGCATTAACGGAAGCTAGTAGGTAAGAAGGTGAAGCAGCAGAGTTAGAGGTGGGGACAATAACAACAAGAATAGCAGATATGAGTGAGCAGGTACCTTGATTCTGCAGTGTTAAGGTTGCAGACCAGTAATAGTAGGGATGAGTAAGTAGTAGAATTAGAATACTGAAAAGCACTAAGGAGGAGCTGAGTAGATAGTAAAACACCTGGTTTGAGCAGAGCCAATTGGAAAGTGTAGCTTGACCCTACAGTGGTTTAGCACAGAAGAATATGGCCAAAGAGAAACAAAGAAACAAAGCCCGGCACTTGAGCTGGGACAAGTAAGTAACTTATCGTACTTCAACGCCTGGTGCTCTGTTACCTTTAGGTATTGTGGCCAAGGTGCTCTACCCAACATCATATTTTCCATCAGTAATTATATTACACTTTATATGCAAGCTAAATGAAGGTCTTCTGATTTTCAACGTGGCCACCATTGTTAGTGGATACAGTTGAACGCATTATGCTTTCAACATACTTCTTCTGGCTGAATCACCTTACTCCTGGTTTTCGGAACTTAGCTTCAAATTGGATCTTTACAGAATTTTAGTGGTACTTGCAACAAATACAAAGATGTATTCGATCTGTTGGAACATATACTTCCTGTGGAAGGGGATATATTGTCTCCAAAACACGTTCATAATTTAAAATAATGTATTTTATAAAAGAAAAAAATTTAATTCCTTCACATCACATCAGTTTTATTTGGGGAGAGATTGGGAAACTTGACACCATCGATCCCAGATAGCGGGGGTGAGTTAAATGATTACTCCCCTCATAAATTATGTGAGCTACAATCCTGTATTTAAAATTATTTTGGCTTTAATGCCTATGCATATTTGCAAGCACCTATATATTTACGTTCCCTGAGTTCATTCTATTCCCTTTTTTTTACTTGTTTACATTTTTGGATGTTTTTAAATTTGAAGTAATCAATTTATTGCCCCCATTCATCTGCATGTAATGATTATAGCTTCTAGTAAGGTAAGTTTTAACTACTATTAAATTTAAGAAGTCCTCCAGATCTTTAAATGTTTGAGCTCTGCAAAGATGGAGGTTAAGGAGCTTAGTCTAAGTTCCTAATCAGGTTAAGCAACAGTATAGATCTATCACATCCATATTTACTTTTATTTTACATAGGCTTCCATAAGCTAACATTACAAAACAGCTTTTTGTGCCTTCCATGTTTTTGAGGGTGAAGTGTCACTGGCTTAATATTTTTGAAAGTGATATATTACATTTTTTGTATTCTCTCCCTTTTTTGTCTCTGACTCTAGCACAGCCTCATAAAAATGACAGGTCCCATGACATATCTAAGATCAGAGAAATTCTTGCATTATTAAATATAGAAATGTGACAAATTTTGGAGGCAAGAACAAAATTTATATCTTTATGTAGTACCGGCGTCCCTGCCCTCTGCTAGGCAGGGACGCTGTTCCCCTCACCGCTCTGCTCCGTGCCCGGCGTCCCTCTCCCGCTCTGCTGGCAGCGCACGCTCCTTCCCGGCCACTGTGCTTAGGGCGCGCGCGCGCGCCCTCCCTCCCTCTTAAAGGGGCCGCGCGCGCCGTCCTAAGGAGTCCCCGGCCAATGGCCGGAGGACTTTACCATATATAAGGCACCTCCTCCAAAATGGAGGTGCCCGAGCAATGTTGTTACACCGTTCTACTCTGCTTCAGCCCTCAGGTCCCGTTGCCAGTTACCTGCCAGTTACCTGCCAGATTCCTGCCAGCTTGCTGTCCTAATCCTGCCTGATTTCCTGCTACCTGCCTGCCTGCCTGAGGTCCGACGGTCTGCCTTACAACTCCGGTCAGTCTGTCTAAGGACCAACTTGCCCGCTCACCTGGGAGCGCACATCAGCTACCTGCCTGCTTGCCTGAGGTCCGACGGTCTGCCTTACAACTCCGGTCAGTCTGTCTATGGACCAGCTTGCCCGCTCACCTGGGAGCGCTTCTCCGCTACCTGCCTGCTTGCCTACCTGGAGGCTCCGCCGTCACGTGCTGTGACCACCTGCTATTCCAGAGACTCTCGCTTGCTCACCTGGGAGCACACATCCTCCATCTGCCTTGCTAGCCTACCTGGAGGTTCAGCCATCACAGGTCGTACCTACCCCTTACCTAGAGACTGCCCCGGTCACTTGCCGTGACCTCCAGCCCGTTCTTCCAGAGACTGCCCCGGTCACTTGCCGTGACCTCCAGCCCGTTCTTCCAGAGACTGCCCTGATCACTTGCCGTGACCTCCTGCCCGTACACCCAGAGACTGTCCCGGTCACCTGCTGTGACTGCCTGCCTGGTCGCCACCCGCTCCCTTACAAGGACCGCTCCCTTGTATAGTAGCCCAGAGGTTCCGCCTCCCAGACCCGTTACAGTTTGCTCGGGCCATGGAACCCGGTGACACCCAAGCTCCCTCGCTCTCGGACCTGTGTCATGAACTGTCCCGTCAAAGGTCCCAACAGGAGTCCATCCTGGGTCACCTGCGGAATGTCAATACTCGCCTGGACACTCTGACTGTTCCACCAACAACCTCCGCCAGTGCCATGTCTCGCAATCCGGCAGCTCCGCTGTCCACTAACACCATGATATCCTACCCCGGACCTCGGCTTTCTGCACCTCCTCGCTTCGGAGGCGACTCAGCCCAGGCTCGGGGCTTCATAAATCAGTGCACCCTGCACTTTGAACTATTGTCCCACCAGTTTAACTCCGACCGAGCCAAAATTGCATTCATCATGTCCCATCTCACCGGGGAGGCCCTGGCCTGGCTAAATCCTCTATGGGAGAGAGGAGACCCCCTGGTGTCCAACTTGCCTGCTTTTCTCACGGCTTTCCGGAAAGTCTTCGACGAACCCGGACGGAAGACCTCATCCGCATCATCGTTGCTACGCCTCCGTCAGGAAAGTCTCACCGTGGGCCAATATGCCATACGGTTCCGTACCCTTGCCTCGGAGCTGGCCTGGGATAACGACGCTCTGGTTTCCGTCTTCTGGGAGGGTCTGTCCGGCCGTATTAAAGATGAACTTGCCGGTCGGGACATTCCTTCCACTCTCGATGACTTAATAACTCTTGCCACCCGGATTAACCTACGGTTCCAGGAGCGTGCCAGAGAGGTCACCCGTGAGAGGAGGTTACCATGTCTAGCTCCTACTTTTCAGAAACCCGTCACTCCTTCTGTCTCTAACCAGGTACACCCTCCTGAGCCTATGCAGGTCGACCAGACCAAGATGGTCAAGACCCGTCAGGACTTACGCCGTGCCGAGGGGACCTGCTTCTACTGTGGCAGTAAGGAGCACCGGATCCGTGCCTGCCCGGAGAGGTCGGGAAACGCCTGTGTCTAGGTTCGCTCAGAGAGGTCCACCTAGACAAGAATAAATCCTCTCCATCCCTGCTGTTGTCAGTTTCAATCGTCTACGGGGAGAACCGTTATTTCGAACTAGCCCAACTGGACTCTGGAGCAGCCGGGAATCTTATTTCACAGTCCCTGGTAGAGAAATACCGCATCCCCACCAAACCTCTGGCTGTACCCTTGTCTGTTGCTGCCGTGGATGGGGGGCTCTTACCACGCCCCATCCAACTCATCACCGAATCCATTACTCTGCAGGTGGGAATGCTGCATTCTGAAAGTATCTCCTTCCATGTTCTGCCTGGACTCTCTCACGCCCTCTTGCTAGGCCTACCTTGGCTCCAGAAACATGCACCCGTTCTTGACTGGCAGACCGGAGAAGTCCTTCGCTGGGGACAGGGCTGCCATAAGACCTGTCTGGTTCCCGTTCATCCCGTCCGTCCTTCTCCTACCCCAGCTAATCTACCTGGACTTCCGATTCCTTACTGGTCTTATGCTGATGTCTTTAATAAAAAGGAGGCAGAGACACTACCCCCTCATAGACCATACGACTGCCCTATCGACCTGTTACCTGGTACTTCTCCTCCCCGTGGGCGTATTTATCCATTATCCGCTGCTGAGACCCGGTCGATGTCCGAATATATTGAGGAGAATCTGGCCAGGGGATTCATCCGGAAATCTACCTCCCCGGCGGGAGCAGGCTTCTTTTTCGTCAAAAAGAAGGACGGCTCTCTCCGTCCCTGTATAGACTATAGAGGCCTTAACCAGATCACGGTGAAGAATAAGTACCCCCTTCCGCTCATTCCGGAGTTATTTGATCGTCTGAGGGGGGCTAGAATCTTCACCAAACTGGACCTCCGTGGGGCGTACAACCTGGTTCGTATCCGTCAGGGGGATGAATGGAAGACGGCATTCAACACCCGGGACGGCCACTATGAATATCTGGTAATGCCCTTTGGCCTCTGTAACGCTCCTGCTGTCTTTCAAGAGTTGGTCAATGACATCTTCCGGGACCTTCTCTACTCCTGCGTAGTGGTGTACCTGGACGACATCTTGGTCTTCTCTCCGGATCTCCAGACTCACCGGAGGGATGTTCGTCAGGTCCTGCTCAGGCTCAGGCAGAACCACCTCTACGCTAAATATGAGAAGTGCCTCTTTGAGCAGACCTCGCTTCCGTTTCTGGGCTATATTATCTCTCAGACCGGCCTACAAATGGATCCTGAGAAACTGTCTGCCATCGAGAAATGGCCCCGACCAGAGGGGTTGAAGGCTATTCAACGGTTCCTGGGCTTCGCCAACTATTACCGCCTCTTCATCCCGCACTTCTCTTCCCGGACTGCCCCAATTTCCGCGCTCACCCGTAAGGGTACTAATCCCAAAGAGTGGCCGCCCGAAGCAGAGGAGGCCTTTCTTTCCCTAAAACAGGCCTTCTCTTCCGCCCCGGTGCTGCATCGCCCGGACGGCAACAAGCAGTTCTTCCTGGAAGTTGACGCCTCCTCCTCTGGAGCCGGAGCGGTACTTACTCAAAAATCATCTTCTGGGAGAATGGTAACTTGTGGCTTCTTCTCCAAACTCTTCTCCTCTTCTGAGCGCAACTATTCCATAGGAGACCGAGAGTTATTGGCCATCAAGCTGGCGTTGGAGGAGTGGCGTTACCTACTCGAGGGGGCTCTTCATCCGGTAATAATTTACACTGACCACAAGAACTTGGCTTACCTCCAGCATGCCCAGAGACTTAACCCGCGCCAAGCCCGGTGGTCCTTGTTTTTTGCTCGCTTTGATTTTGTTCTTCATTTTCGCCCAGCTGACAAAAACGTCAAAGCAGACGCCTTGTCCCGATCCTTTCTGGTGTCCGATCTCGAGGAAGAACCTAAACATATCATCGATCCCGCCAGAGTAATGCAGGTGGCTCCCGTGAGTCTAAATCGTCTCCCTCCCGGTAAGACGTTTTTTTCAGTACCTGATCGGGAGAAGATCCTACACTGGGGCCATTCGTCTAAACTAGCTGGCCACGCCGGTCAGAAAAAGACCCTCCAGCTTATTGCCCGGCACTATTGGTGGCCTACCCTGCACAAGGACATAATAGACTTTGTTTCTGCCTGTGTGTCCTGCGCCCGCAACAAAGTCCCGAGACATCTGCCAGCCGGACGCCTCCTTCCGCTTCCTGTACCTGCTGCCCCCTGGCAGCATATAGCAATGGACTTTATAACTGATCTCCCCGTCTCTGCCGGTTGTACGGTCATTTGGGTGGTCGCTGACCGCTTTTCCAAGATGGCTCACTTTATTCCCCTGCCAGGCCTTCCGTCTGCACCCGAGCTGGCTATAGACTTTATCCGCCACATCTTCCGTCTTCATGGCCTGCCCCTCCACATCGTGTCGGATCGTGGGGTACAGTTCACCTCACGTTTCTGGAGAGCCACTTGTAAACTACTAGACGTCACCCTGGACTTCTCTTCCGCTTACCACCCACAGTCCAATGGTCAAGTGGAGCGGATCAATCAGAACCTGACCAGTTACCTCCGGCACTTCGTTAATGCCCACCATTCTGACTGGGTGGATCTCCTACCATGGGCCGAGTTCTCTTATAATAATCACGAGAGCGAATCCTCCTCCAAATCCCCGTTTTTTGTAGTCTTTGGTCAGCATCCTCGGATTCCTTTTCCTGTCTCCACCTCTGTGGACAACCCGGCTGCGGAATCTCTCGTTAGCAAATTTTCCTCCATATGGGAGAGTACCCGGTCCGGACTCCTTCTGTCATCCGAGCGTATGAAAAGACACGCTGACAAAAAACGCCTGGATCCTCCACAATTTCGTCCAGGAGATAAAGTCTGGCTCTCATCTAAATATGTTCGACTCAAGATACCTTCTTACAAGTCAGGGACTCGGTTCATCGGTCCTCTGGAGGTCATCAGTCAGATCAACCCGGTGGCCTATAAATTGAAACTCCCGGCCAACTTACGGATCCCTAACTCCTTCCATGTATCTCTCCTCAAACCCGTGGTGCTTAACTCTTTTTCCAAGTCTACAGGTACGCCTCCTGCTCCGGTTTCTGCTGAGGACGAGTTTGAGGTAGAGAACATTCTTGCCACCAAAAGGGTAAGAGGAAAGACCTTTTTTCTGGTAGATTGGAAGGGGTTTGGTCCTGAGGAGAGAACGTGGGAGCCCCGGGAGAACATCCATGCCCCTCTCATCCTAGCTAAATTTCTATCTGGCCTAAAAAAGGGGGGGCCTAAAGGGGGGGGTACTGTAGTGCCGGCGTCCCTGCCCTCTGCTAGGCAGGGACGCTGTTCCCCTCACCGCTCTGCTCCGTGCCCAGCGTCCCTCTCCCGCTCTGCTGGCAGCGCGCGCTCCTTCCCGGCCACTGTGCTTAGGGCGCGCGCGCGCGCCCTCCCTCCCTCTTAAAGGGGCCGCGCGCGCCATCCTAAGGAGTCCCCGGCCAATGGCCGGAGGACTTTACCATATATAAGTCACCTCCTCCAAAATGGAGGTGCCCGAGCAATGTTGTTGCACCGTTCTACTCTGCTTAAGCCCTCAGGTCCTGTTGCCAGTTACCTGCCAGTTACCTGCCAGATTCCTGCCAGCTTGCTGTCCTAATCCTGCCTGATTTCCTGTTACCTGCCTGCCTGCCTGAGGTCCGACGGTCTGCCTTACAACTCCGGTCAGTCTGTCTTAGGACCAACTTGCCCGCTCACCTGGGAGCGCACATCAGCTACCTGCCTGCTTGCCTGAGGTCCGACGGTCTGCCTTACAACTCCGGTCAGTCTGTCTATGGACCAGCTTGCCCGCTCACCTGGGAGCGCTTCTCCGCTACCTGCCTGCTTGCCTACCTGGAGGCTCCACCGTCACGTGCTGTGACCACCTGCTATTCCAGAGACTCTCGCTTGCTCACCTGGGAGCACACATCCTCCATCTGCCTTGCTAGCCTACCTGGAGGTTCAGCCATCACAGGTCGTACCTACCCCTTACCTAGAGACTTCCCCGGTCACTTGCCGTGACCTCCAGCCCGTTCTTCCAGAGACTGCCCCGGTCACTTGCCGTGACCTCCAGCCCGTTCTTCCAGAGACTGCCCTGATCACTTGCCGTGACCTCCTGCCCGTACACCCAGAGACTGTCCCGGTCACCTGCTGTGACTGCCTGCCTGGTCACCACCCGCTCCCTTACAAGGACCGCTCCCTTGTATAGTAGCCCAGAGGTTCCGCCTCCCAGACCCGTTACACTTTAATTCAGTCTCTGATGAGATTTTTGAAAGTTGAAATAGTAAGTAATGTCATAAACTCATGGATTAAAGATACGTTAATGTAAACAATTTTAACAATATATCTTCTAAAGTGTTTTTTAAAGGCAATGTAGTGCCTTTTGGAGAATAGTTTTATGAAGTAAAGATACTTGGCAGCTTCTGTTTAACAAACAAGTATTGACCCTGTTCTCACTCCAAGTTTTCAGTGGAATAACCGACTATGTACGTGAAAAAACTATGACTGCTAATAGCAATTTTGAGATGGCATGGTAGGTCAACATATTCAGTGAATTAGTTATTGTACACCTTAGACATTAACAAGACCTAATGGAGTTGCAATAAAACAAGACAGTAACTGTAGCTAGTAAGGTAAAGTACTGGCCACATCTATGAGGTTAACTAAGCAGTATGTTGGAGAAATAAAACAAATCTGTCTAAAGGAGGTTTTCTTTGCTGTCAATACTAAGATTGGATCTGGATTTACTTTTATGCAAAAAGAAATAAAAGTGTATGAAGGTGCGAAAGACAGTTTCTAAAGGTGCTCAACAGGACTGCAGTCATAAAAAAATGGAATAAAGTTAAGCTATATCTATATGTAACAAATCAAAGAGGGGAAAAAAAGTAAAGTAGACATAAATCAAAATTCACTTGACTGAGAAATAAACCACAGTAATGGTCAGCGACCAACAATATATGGAGCTGCAGTATTCTTTGCTTTACATTACTTACATGTGACCACTGTCGGAGCAGATGTTAACTGATCGGTAGGGATGCCAGTTGTCGGTGTTTGGATAGGTCATGAATATTGGATACATTGATAGGTAATCAATTTGTTAGTCCCGGATAGCTCTTTAAATGTGGCAAATTGTATATGTTCTATGTATTAAAATATGGCATTAGTGCTTAATGAGCTCTGCCAGCATTGAAATCATGAGTAAAGTTAAGGTCCAAGATACAGAATGGAAACTATTAGCACTCCAGATGGGGCAACCATTTCAATAACACCTGATCTGTGGTTATTCCATTGCTCCTATGGTGTGGTAGGGCTTTAAAAGTTAAAAGGCAAAAACGTAGCTTACTACGTTTGCCGATAATGTAGATAGTCGAGAACCTTGTAAATAGAGGGTGCTAAATCCAGCTGATGAAGCGAAGCAATAAAACAGGAGGGAGGGGAATACAGCATGTCCATCTGGTAAGTATGACAAAAACGATTTGTTTAAATCCATTAAAACTAAATTTACAGGCACTTCTTAGGTCATGATAAGCCATTGGCACCCTGTGATCTCACTGAGATTGGAGAAATGAGGTTAGAAAGTGAACCCATCCATCTGTCGAACCGCTTAGATGCTAATGTCAAAGGGGCAAAAAGATTAAATAACTAGATTCAACCCTGCCCAAACTAGATTCAATCCTGCCCATTACAGTGAGTGTCAGCTGTAATTTTCAGCTAAAACCTACTGCATATGGAGCAAGCATAAATCCTGAGTGCACTTCATACTTTACCTGGTGTCTTCTGATCTTAATATATACATTTATGCTTTCAACTCAAAAAATTGCTATCGTTGTAACAGTAACTGACAAATTCAAAAGGAGTAGGACACTACTTGTGCATCTTCCCTCCTGCAGTGTCATGCTGTATTCATAGAATATATGGCATCAACTAGAGAAGAGCAATTTGATTTGAGCGGCCTTAGTCTAACATATATTAAAGTCCTCTGTTTCAGCCTATCTTGACATCATCAGCCTGCCATTGGGTGCTTCTAAAGCTAGGTTCCAACTTGTCAAGATGTCGCAGTGGGATGCACATAATGAATAAGCACCACATGTCAACAGTAGTGATGAGCAAGCATGCTCGTTGCTCGAGATTTACGAGCATGTTCGGGCGAGCACCTATGATCTTCAGCGTGCTCGGGAGTTACATTTTCGTCGCTACTTGAACATGATTTGTGTCTGTTTGACAGCTTTAATACATGTGAGGAATGTCTGTTATTCCAGAATTCCTCACATGTATTAAAGCTGTCAAACAGTCGCAAATCATGTTCGGGGAGCGACGAAAACTTAACGCCTGAGCGCGCTGAAGATAATAGGTGCTCGCCCGAGCATGCTCGTAAATCTCGAGCAATGAGCATGCTCTATCATCACTAGTCAACAGGACATTATGGGGCTTAGTAGGCACCCAAAGAGACGGAACTCAGAAGTGAAGCCAAGCCACCCACAGAGGAGATAGATGGCAGATCATGGCAGCGCAAATTGAATTGCTCAACTCTCGTGCCAACTGTTCAAAATTCCTTTGTGCTATAATTCATATGATAAATCATAAAATTTGTTAAACTAACTTTCAAAATGTATCAAGAAATAATCTATATAAAAAAATGCTAGATAATCATATCTACAAATATCCAATTTGCTTTAAAAAAATGCTAATCCCAATTTCAGATTTAAGGAGTCTAACAGCAAGGGAGTTCAGAATACAGAGCAGAACACACATCCAACCATTTCTAGTTTCCTTGGAGACCTTGTATGAACACCTTAAAAAGACGTTATATAAATGACGTCCTCATGTGTTTATGTAGAGTCTCCAAGGCAACTAGCAATGCTTGGTTGTGTGCTCTGAGACGCCTTTTAACCTCCCTTACTGCTAGACTTCTGAGATCTGACATCAGAGTTAACATTTTCTTAAAGCAACTCGCCTCATCCCAGTTGGTTTCTTTTCTGTAGAATATATCTAGGTACATCTCAAAAGTTATTTTGCCAAGCTTTCTGAGTTGTATTTTATAAATAATGGCTTACATTCCAAATTAATGTATATATTACTTATTAATATACACCATTTTGCTATTCCTTTGCTTGGCTCCTCTTCTTTATACTTTCTTAATTGCTGTTTACATTTGAAATCAAATTTAATCAAAACTCATTGTAAATTAGGTATATTAAAAACATGTACAAACGCTTTGCTATTTGCATTAAACTAATAAAACAAGAACAATATATACTGTATAGCATAACATAGCTAACATAACAAGTAGTTTCTCTAAATTAATTTTTAATAAAAATGCTCATTTTAATGACTGTTGCATACTCAGAATTATACAAATCCTTGCATAGAATCCCTCATTGTTAATTGATGACAGTGGTCCAAAAAGGTTAGGTGAATGGATCATTGCCTTGCACAAGCAAGTAAAGGATAGAAAAATATACAAAAGCATTGAAAGTTCCAATAGATACAGTTGGAAGCAAAAGTTGCAAGTTCACTGTTATAGGAATAGAGGCAACACTCCTGGAACATGGCAGAACAAGGAAGCTGTCACTATCTGCCACCAGATTCCTGAGTATACAAGTGGCCAAAACCCTTCAATGACTGCTAAAGACCTGCAGGAATATTTCATAGCTAATGTACATACTAAAAACTAAAGGACTCCATGCCTGAATTTCCACCTTTATGGACCTAAGAGCCCAAGAGAAACCAGCTACACTTTGCTCAGAACCACATGAATAAGCCACAGAAGTTTTCAGAATCTGTTCTGTGGATCGATGAAACCAGATCACTTGGTTAAAGGGAACCTGTCAGCTGACACATGCTGTCAAATCTGTTGGCAGCATGTATTAGACACTGGCTTCATGATCTCAGCCATGTATGCTTTTTTAGAGTAATCGGGGTGGCGGCCCCCCAGCGGCTTCTCCCTGCCCACTGCCCTGGATTGACAGGTCACTGCCTATGTGCATGTATAGAAAAGAAAAGGGGGCATACAAACGCACATAGGTACAGAGGAGAAAGGAGTTATAGAGTTGCTCTCCTATTAATGTTGTGATTGTCACAACTCCAACAATTGTCCATGAATATTACAGCTGCTGCCGTCCTGTCAGCGCAAATGAAGATAAACCCTCTTTTGCATATTCATTAGTGGAAAATTGAGATAAATGTTTTAGAGCAGTAGTTGATTGTGTAATGTTGTTTGTGTTTGAAAAAGGCCTCCGTGAGAGCACAAAACGTGTAAAAATGAATACTACCAAAATTACTATTCCATTGTGGAACTGCATCCTTTCTACTGCAGCGTGGTCTACTCTGAAATGATAATCTCTTTTTTCCACTATGTTCGTATATAGTTAGAGACCTATCAGTCATGGGCAACGAGCTGAGAAAAGACGTCAATGAAGTTTTTATCCCCAGGAAATTATCACTGCCAGGACTGATGCTCGCGGGAGCACTGGTCCGACTTCACCCCCTCTTCTATAAGCAGCTTACTGTCAATAGAAAATGTACATAGATAGCTATAGTGTGGGCGGGGTTAGCTTTCTGATCTCTGCTCCATGCTACATCTAACAAGTTGTGTCACAACTGCTGCACCCAGTAAACTAAATGACACATTACTGGAATCAGGGTCTCTTTTCCTACATTATACTGCTCTCAGATGAGGTAGTGAATACCTGGTGACAGATTCCCTTTAAGCTCACAAATGACATTGATCTAAAGAAGCCTTTTCTGCTGTTTTTGTTCTTGTCACAAAATGCTTGGAGTTGTAATGAAATATGATTATGATGTAATAAAACTATACAAACATTTTGGTTACTCAGCAATACCCTTTTGTGATAGGAAACTGTAGTTCTTTGCCATTGCTTGTCAGAATTAATTGTTTGATTTCGATTAACTTGGTCACTAGTAATTCATTTGGCTTAGACCAATAATGTAGCCTCTGAATTATGGTTTAAGCAGAGCTTTGTGAACCACTATTGAGAAATATCATGTTATACGTCTCTTGAATCACAGGCTAGTTTTGACAACAATTTTAAATATGTTGTTTCCTCTCCAAGAGTTGGCATATCCTGCCTTGAATCATCTGTGCAATTCAGTTGTTACAAGAACATCCATAACCTTTATTGTATAGCATGCATATATCTCATGGCACACATGACTTTTAAAGACCCATGAGATTTTGCTGCAATTGCATTTCGTGGGATGTCAGTATTAAAGAATTCCGTGACCACATGAATTAAGACTGTGAATTAAATGGTTAAATACATTAGTGCTGTAATGTTATTTTGAATGATACCTTCTGCAGTTTTCATTTAAGTTAAATAATTGTGCAGAAGAGTTATTTTCTTTAGGTGAATAAGAGCAAAGCATAAAATCTACCTTGAAAGCCTTTCACAGACATTGCCCTTGAGATGAATAGAGTTCGGTACCTAGATGAAGTGAAAAAGACTTGTTTTCTCATAAATCTTCCTTACGGTACTGACCTTATTACAGACTGGAACATCAACAACAGAGCAATGGTGTTAACCAAATGTCATGGATAAAATCTGGTTTCTCCTTTCACAATTATGTACTGCTTTTTTTCTGTGAAAGCAAAACAAGTCTTACTGCTGGTACATTTACCGAACTATGGAATCTGGCATAAGGAGGAAATTCTCACCTTTCTTATTATAGGTCATTCTGTACAGGTAATGTATGCTAGAAATAAGCTGCATTATATATTTTTCGAGTCGTATCCCAGATTCTTACTTGCTTAATGTAGTATTGTCTTTTGTAATGTTGTATGTGTGTTCTCATCTCCAGAGGTTCTAAGGTGGAATACTTATCCTGGTGGAGTACCAGGCTAAATATTCCACTATCCATAAAGAGAAATGCTCCCCCTTAGACCACCTGTCAAAAATGCCTCTCACCCAGCCTATGTAGACATCCTGCTTTGCACTGATGAGGGGCAAACACCCTGAAGCACATCTGTACATAAGTATCTAATTTGGGCTCCCCCTTTAGATCACGTGTCAGAGGCTTCTCACCAGCCAAGTCAGATATCCTGCTTTGCACTGGTTAGGGGCAAACACCATGAAACACGTGTCTGCAAATTAAGTGTCTGATTTTGGGTTCCCCCTTAGACCATCTGTCAGAGGCCTCTCACCCAGCCAAATCAGATCTCTTGCTTTGCACTGAGGAGGGACAACACCCCAAAACATGTGTGTGCAAATGAAGTGCTTGATTTGACTTTCTATTCTAAGTAATATGGCAAGGCTTATTAAAGGGTCAATATTGACTTTTAGGATTGCTACTCCAAATAGCTGGCACTGAAGTTCTATTCCACCTCCTTTATGAAGAGAATGTTTGCAATATCTCAACTCCAATTTCCAAAGATTTATACGGAGTTCCAGATTTATAATTAAAGGCAAGGATATTTTATTTAAATCATTACGTGTCTATAAAATATAGCAATATTTTGAATGCAAGATCCATCCTCAGCCAGCAGAATTTCTATACTTCAGCTACTTCAGCTTGAGGAAGAATCTTATAACCAAAATATTCCCAAATTTTTATAAATTCCTCATGATATGAATAAATATCTATCATGGTATACTTTATTGTGTTTGTGTTCTTGAATTAATGTATGAAATCTAAAGATTAACAAAATGGATTAATGGCCACCATTTTCTTAATTCCTAAGGATGAGAAAGGGGTTAGGAAAAATTCATTCATTTGTCATCAAATAAAATTGATGCAAATCAAAATTCCTACCCAAATTCAAATTTCTGCAGATTAGCTAATTGTATACATTGTATATTTAATTTATTTATTCATTTTAATATTGTAAGATTGGTTGCTGAAATGCATTGTGATTTTTCTTACTTTATGTACCATTGCTTATTATTAGATATAAGTGGATCTTTCCAAATTCAAACTTGCCAGCTTTGCTGAATTTTAAAAAAATATTGATTTACATCGAATTCATTCTCCACAAACAAAACATACTGCAAAGTCTCTGGTTGCAATGAACAGTCATGTATGAGATCTCCCAGGATTGTATGCAACCACGTTTTAGCTCTTTAACAAACAGACATAGCCTTAGTAATGTCTTAGTGATCTCAACACATTTAGCTATGGAGAAACATATGGTAACTGGAGATAATCAACAGCCTGTTTCTCAACCAGTAATATTTACACTGCTGTGCTATTAAACACACTATCTATATAATTTATTCAGTGCTTTATGCTTTTTGTCACTCTGTCAATGGATAAGCTTTGAGCTCTGATGTTCTCTCTCTATTCAAATGCAATACAAAATGGCTGTTGCATTTCCTGCTTTATACAAGTAATGATTGTCCCACCTGATTGCCTGAGCTATACCATGTGATGTGATCATTTCAAGCCATTATGGTGAAGCCTGCCTGTCCATGCCCATGATCCTTTTCAGGCTGATGCAATCTTTTACAATGTGTAAAATGGCAGCTGCAATTTTTCGCAATTCATCCTGAAGCAAATTCACAAATTGTATAAACTCACCAGGCACAGCAAATAGTATCAGCTTGTGAGCAAAAAAAAGACGTCGGAATGAGCCCATAGTCCCTTAGAATGAAGAAATTGTGCTTATGTGACCATGCTGCTTCATTTACTCCCTACCCAATTTTAGTAATTGTTGTTGGTTCCCAATGGTGGGGCCACCAGTGATCATACATTTATCACCTGGTCACTAACACAAAAAAATATTAATGAGGCCAGTGAAAAAAATTGTGAATCTTTATTTAAAGATGTGTAATGTTTCTGCTCTTTCTTGTACATGAAGCTTTTCTTACATGCAAATTTATTGTAGTTAAATGTTCTTCAAGGGAAAATGCGCTTTTTATTTAGTCCTCTGTTTTTAGAGTGAACCTGTCAATATGTTATACCAATATGAAATATTGCCACCAGCTTTACTGCCTTTTCTACAGTATTTAAGAAGATGTACTTAAGTCTCCATTGTCTCCTTTGCATTGTCCCAAAAATATA
Source organism: Phyllobates terribilis (assembly GCF_046119375.1). NCBI lineage: Eukaryota > Metazoa > Chordata > Amphibia > Anura > Dendrobatidae > Phyllobates > Phyllobates terribilis. The sequence goes on along the minus strand of NW_027362767.1, from coordinate 343,676,595 downwards.
TTGTATTTTATACAGTGTGGTCCAATCTGATGAGCGTCTCTGCTCTTGAACCGGTGCAACATCTGTGGTCGCAAATGCTGCTCTCCTTCCCTGCTTCATGTTGCTGACGCATCCTATGTCACCCACATAGTGTCCCCCAATCACGCTCCTGCGCAGGTGTACTTCGCAAGGTACTGTAATGTGCATGCGCCGGCTTCATTTTCATTGGCGCTCTCTGGCTTGTCCCAGCGCATGTGCATTACAGTGCTTTCCTCTGCCCTGTTTAGGGCAGAGCAAAGTTCGCCTGTGCAGGAGCATGATTGGGGGATACTGTGTGAATGATGTAGGCCTTGTCATCCACATGAATCAGTGAATGAGGACAGTGTTTGTAACCACAGAAGAGGTGTCGGATAAAGACCAGAAACACCCATCAGTCCAGACAGTGCCATAAGGAGGCATTATAAAAGATATTTTTGGGGCTATGCAAAGGGAATGAAGACTCATATACACCTTCCTAGAATACTGTAAAATGGGCGGTAAGGATGGTGGCAATACTTTATACTGAGAAAACCTGGTGACAGGTTCCCTTCATATATTATACATTTTGAGACCACAAGATCTGATACCACCATTCATCTTGCATTTATTCTTGAAGTTATCATACAATCTTGTAAGACTAAGATTCAATTCTTCTCTGATGACACTCAGAATTTCAGTTTATTGTGTTGGCTGGCAGCACATCTAGTTTCTATTTACCAGATAATACAAGATTGGTAACAGCAGACATGAATGTTCTGAACATTTTCCTGACTTATGCTCTTCTCTTCATGCTGTTAAATAACTTACTTAATAAAAGTCCTTTAAATTGATGTAAGTCCAGATCAGTACAAGATAAGTAAAGCAAAGTATTTGAAAAGCTATTCAACATAATATGTGGATTTATACACTGTGAATTAATGTTTAAAATGGTTCTTTGCATTAATTGTGTAAGCAATAGCTAAAGGGTTGTAGAGCTAGTTTCCATCACGAGAGCAGGGAATATGAATACAATTCTGAACTGTTCATCTTTGTTAAAAATTTACAAATTATATAGTTTCATATTAGTCATTTATTTCAATGGAGACTACTGGATGTGCCAGTTATACCAGTTTCTTCTGTTCAAGTACCCATGGGTAACTCGGAAAATTAAAAGTAGTGATGAGTGGATTGTTTAAATTTCAAAATCACCAGTTTACGCTGTTTTCCCAGCGAAATTTGAGTTGCAGTGAAGTTATTGAATGCTCTTTACTATCCTCTGGGGTTTTTCCAGACCCCAAAGTATAATAACCATAACACACTCATTTCTCCAGCAGTGTGAATCGAATACTGAAAATTTTGGATTCACTGGAGTCAAAAATTGGGGGAAATGTGTAACAAATTCGATCAGTTACAGATCAATTTGTTCATTTCTATTTAATAATACATGTATGCAAAATTTAGGTTTCTGAAAATTGTTTTAAATACAATGATTGATTCTTATGTTTTCTTTTGCCCTGATTTAACAAAACACTTCTATTTTTGACCATCACGTATGGATTTTGCACAAAATGCACATAAAATTATGTACAAGCGAGATGAACAAGAAAATCTTTATTGTAGCCAAAACTTTACAAATATTATATATAAAAATGTATTGACCATTCATTCTGTGACTTTATTGGAAATAAATTCTTGTACCTTTTGCTTTTCTCTTGAAAACTTCTCTTGATACCTTTTCTCTTATAGAAGTCCTGCCCTGCGGATCTTCTCTGTGAAGCATCCAACAGTAGTCCCCCAACATGTTCAAGTTCCCTCTACCTTGGTATTGACGTTCCATCTCCTTGATATCCTAATTAAATCTTTCTATTTTCTCTCCCTAACCACATCAAGGTTTTCAGGAAATTAGTCCAAATGGGAATGTAAAAAATGTAACTTCAAATTTCTCAGACAACCCAAGGCTTTGAAATGTTTTAGCATATTCTCCACTAGACTTACATTTTGGATCTTTGTTGTTACCATGAAATTTCTTCAAGACTTCTATAGAAGAATCTGAAGCCCTTTTCTCAACAGATTTCATTTTTATTTTGAAGAAGTCATTCATGAGTATCCGAATATCAAGACCCACAAAAATGCCTTCCTTGAGTTTTGCTTCGGACAGTCTCTGAAACTTGGTACACAGGTACTTAAAGTCTCTCATTCTTTTGGTAGAGCTTTCACAAACTGCTTCATCAGTTCAAACCTAATGTGGAGTGGCGGCAGGAGAACTTTAGTGGGATCAACTAAACTTTCCTCAATTATGTTCTTGAGTACAGGTTGCAAACCTGTTCTTGTTAACCAACTTTTTTGGCTCCAGTGTTGAGTCCTATTCTGGATGCCGCCCAAGGAGCAAAGAGATAACTTTCAGATCACCACACATTGACCATGCTTTATCCTTGTAGTTAAGTTTCTTGAGAATAAAGTCTAATTTCTCATAGCTTTCCTTCAAATTCACAGAATACCCTATAGGCAAAATGTAAAGGGACATCAAATGGTAAAAAAAAACCTAATAGACATTTCGTGGCCAGGATTTCTGGGTGTGACTGAGCCTCAGGGGTCACTGTGCATCGCAAGGTCATGGAGCATGTTGTGACATTGAGACATGGCGACCTAACGAATTGCTGTAGCCTCTGAGGCTTGTCATCTCCTATCTCAGTAATAGGAAAATCTGTCTTCGCCAAATACAGATTTTACAAATTTTGCCAGTGATTTGAGTATGAAAGTTCAATGCAGGAGATAAAAGAAGTGGATTTCTCTGATAATATACATTACGAAGTTACTTACTTCAGGTGTACTATTCACTTATGAAATACAAAACTTAAACGACAGATATACTTTACTTGCTGCAGGAGTGAATATTATTGAGACCCATTCGTTTGTCTTTTATAATGTATTTTTAGGAAACCACTGCACTTTGTTGTGGATTAAGGGGAACCTTTCACAAACCACAATGCTATGAACCTACAGATATGGGGTTATTCTTCAGGCTAATTGCGTTCCAGAGCTTACCAACCACTGTACTGAAAGCCTGGCTGCTGGGAAGAAATGAGCTTTATCCCTCTTGGCAGTCTCTGGCTTTCAGTCATACAGTCATGGGCGGCGCGGCTTGAGTCACCTCATCCACAACTACCACAAAAAACTTCAAGCTTTCATTGATGTTAGAGGGGGCAATAGATGGTGTTAAGAACTGGGGTATGTGAACTTTGATCAGGGTCATTTGAATGTTTTTGGTTGTCATTAAGATTTAAAAAGAGAAAAAACAGTCGTTTGACAATATATGGCTTCACCCAACCAATTACCATGAGTGGAGAAAAATATTTTTTGTTATCATTCATATTCTCTGAAACAAGGCCAAGAAAGGAAAAATTCTGCTGGGGTATGTAAACTTTTGAGCACAACTGTACTTAATGATGGCTGAAGCTGCAGCTCTATGACTGAAAGCTTTGAGGCTGCCAAAAGAAATAAAGTTAATTTCCTGCCAGTAGCTGGGCTTTCAATTCAGCTGCCGGGCAGCTTTGGAACACTATTATCGTGCAGATTAATCCCATATCTGCAGTTTAATAGCAGTTTGAGACGTGACACGTTCCCTTTAAGCAGATAAGAAAGGATATTCCAAAATGGACATATTATGAGATATACAATGATTTGCTAAAATGTATTGAAGGATTAATGGTCTATTTCTTTCCTTCCAGATATGCCAGAACAGTATATTTACTTACTCCATCGGTTTAACAGTTTCATAAATGATAGACTTATTCATGCATGTAGGATGTACTATTCATTGAAGTTTTAGTCTCTTAAAATGTGTCTCTTTCCTGCTCATATACCACATTTTGACATGTTTCTCTGATTTTGCTATCAAACTGCTTTCCTTGTGTTTAACAGTCTATAGCTGAAAGTGAAAAGCGATTTATAAATGCTTTCCTTTTCTTCACTACTGTATCACTAATGTAATGTGTTTCAATTTGTGATACCTGCTGTGTGGGTTACCTCTGTTCTTACACTTCTTGTTTAAGCTGGTATTCCAACCTGAACATTGGCTTTATTATGTTTAGATTCATTTTTATGTCATTTTTTCCTTCACAAAAGTGTATTCTTTTTTTCTGGATCTCATGTCAGCAATGACAAAGGTATTTCATTTTCTTTTTGTCTTTGTCGCTGTGGGTGTTTTTAACATATGTCGCTGTGGGTATTTTAACATATATAGCTAACACAAAAGCTTCTTAACATTTGTGTTACTCATCTCCTGTTTTCCAAAATCCCTCTATCACTCCACACTCAATAATCTAAGTTGATCACCAAACTTATGGTACTGATATAAGGGATTGACCTGCGATAAAAGTGTTACAGTAAGCATGGTTTTACTTTTTCATTAGTTAAAGTTGATGATGTGGTAAAGAGTTAAATGAGTTGCCTAGAACTTTAACATTGATGGCCTATCCTTAGGATAGGTTATCAGTAGAGATGAGCGTTGTTCGACTCGAACTGTTCGCCAATTTCAAATTCGAGCTGTTTTGGGCGGTGTTCGAGACGTTCGGCGAACACGAACGATTTGAAAAAAATTCGGCTGTTAGAGGTTATGTTCGATAACTGTTCGTGCACCAAAATCATAACTGGATTTTTTCTCAGTAATGATGAAACTTAATGTTAATACGCAGTTTGAGTGTACAGCGGGGCGGGGAGAGGGGCAGGGGATGGATCTCTGCAGGAATAATGAAGATCTCAATTTTTTTTCTCTTTCCTGCATTTACAGTGGGGAGGTGCAATCTGTCAGCCTATCAGCAGCGCACACACGCAGCGAAGTGTTTTTTTTCACACAAGCAAGGGCATGTGTCATTGGCAGTGTATGTCACATGTCCTTGCCCTATAAGACCCAGCCATTTTCCCCGTCGCCACCATTTTCTCACTGCTGCAGCTGCATGTTAGACGGCACAGCTGTTGCTGTGTGCGCTATACCTTGTTAATTTCAAGCCAATTTTCGCACAAATCTACAGATAGCTTGGGAGTAGGGAAGAGTTGTGATTGCAGTCCTTTTAAGGACTAGGTTACATCATTTCCTACGACTTTTATCAGGCAGGTCTGTGTTCTTAAATAGATAGGTTGTGCGAGTAAAGACTAATTGTAATTGAAGTCTTTTTCAGGGCTAGGTTACATCAGTTCCTATCACATTTTGCCAGGCTTGTCTGTGCCAGTGCTGTGCAAGTTTTTTTCACAGCATTTGGCTAAATCTAGCAAAGCTAATCCTCTTTGGCCTATTGCAGAGTGTGTTAGTCAGTGGAGTAGCCTATCTGTGTTGCAAGCTACAGCACCTGTGTATAGAATACCAATTTTTTTACTGCACCTAGTGAAGTAAAACCTTTTGAGCATAGCATCATTCTATTAGTCCATCTATACTGACCTCCATAAGGATGCAAATTTAATATAATTTTTTTCTGCATCTAGCTCTGAAAAAATATTTGGCCTTCTAGCTGTGTGTGGGACTTGTTCTATTAGTACATCTATACTGACCTCCATCAGGTTGCAAACTGAATATAATATTTTTCTGCATCTAGCTATGAAAAAATATTTGACCTTCTAGCAGTGTGTGGGACTTGTTCTATTAGTCCATCTATACTGACCTCCATCAGGTTGCAAATTAAAAATAATTTTTTGTCTGCATCTAGCTCTGAAAAAATATTTGGCCTTCTAGCAGTGTGTGGGACTTGTTCTATTAGTCCATCTATACTGACCTCCATCAGGTTGCAAATTAAAAATAATTTTTATCTGCATCTAGCTCTGAAAAAATATTTGGCCTTCTAGCAGTGTGTGGGACTTGTTCTATTAGTCCATCTATACTGACCTCCATCAGGTTGCAAATTCAAAATAATTTTTATCTGCATCTAGCTCTGAAAAAATATTTGGCCTTCTAGCTGTGTGTCGGACTTGTTCTATTAGTCCATCTATACTGACCTCCATCAGGTTGCAAATTCAAAATAATTTTTATCTGCATCTAGCTCTGAAAAAAATATTTGGCCTTCTAGCAGTGTGTGGGACTTGTTCTATTAGTCCATCTATACTGACCTCCATCAGGTTGCAAATTAAAAATAATTTTTATCTTCATCTAGCTCTGAAATCTAGCTCTGAAAAAATATTTGGCCTTCTAGCAGTGTGTGGGACTTGTTCTATTAGTCCATCTATACTGACCTCCATCAGGTTGCAAACTGAATATAATTTTTTTCTGCATCTACCTCTGAAAAAATATTTATTCTTCTAGCTGTGTGTGGGACTTGTTCTATTAGTCCATCTATACTGACCTCCATCAGGTTGCAAATTAAAATTAATTTTTTTCTGCATCTAGCTCTGAAAAAATATTTGGCCTTCTAGCTGTGTGTGGGACTTGTTCTATTAGTCCATCTATACTGACCTCCATCAGGTTGCAAACTGAATATAATATTTTTCTGCATCTAGCTATGAAAAAATATTTGACCTTCTAGCAGTGTGTGGGACTTGTTCTATTAGTCCATCTATACTGACCTCCATCAGGTTGCAAATTAAAAATAATTTTTTGTCTGCATCTAGCTCTGAAAAAATATTTGGCCTTCTAGCAGTGTGTGGGACTTGTTCTATTAGTCCATCTATACTGACCTCCATCAGGTTGCAAATTAAAAATAATTTTTATCTGCATCTAGCTCTGAAAAAATATTTGGCCTTCTAGCAGTGTGTGGGACTTGTTCTATTAGTCCATCTATACTGACCTCCATCAGGTTGCAAATTCAAAATAATTTTTATCTGCATCTAGCTCTGAAAAAATATTTGGCCTTCTAGCTGTGTGTCGGACTTGTTCTATTAGTCCATCTATACTGACCTCCATCAGGTTGCAAATTCAAAATAATTTTTATCTGCATCTAGCTCTGAAAAAAATATTTGGCCTTCTAGCAGTGTGTGGGACTTGTTCTATTAGTCCATCTATACTGACCTCCATCAGGTTGCAAATTAAAAATAATTTTTATCTTCATCTAGCTCTGAAAAAATATTTGGCCTTCTAGCAGTGTGTGGGACTTGTTCTATTAGTCCATCTATACTGACCTCCATCAGGTTGCAAACTGAATATAATTTTTTTCTGCATCTACCTCTGAAAAAATATTTATTCTTCTAGCTGTGTGTGGGACTTGTTCTATTAGTCCATCTATACTGACCTCCATCAGGTTGCAAATTAAAATTAATTTTTATCTGAATCTAGCTCTGAAAAAATATTTGGGCTTCTAGCTGTGTGTGGGACTTGTTCTATTAGTCCATCTATACTGACCTCCATCAGGTTGCAAACTGAATATAATTTTTTTCTGCATCTACCTCTGAAAAAATATTTGGGCTTCTAGCTGTGTGTGGGACTTGTTCTATTAGTCCATCTATACTGACCTCCATCAGGATGCAAAATAAAAATAATTTTTATCTGCATCTAGCTCTGAAAAAATATTTGGCCTTCTAGCAGTGTGTGGGACTTGTTCTATTAGTCCATCTATACTGACCTCCATCAGGTTGCAAACTGAATATAATTTTTTTCTGCATCTACCTTTAAAAAAATATTTGGGCTTCTAGCTGTGTGTGGGACATGTTCTATTAGTCCATCTAAACTGACCTCCATCAGGTTGCAAATTAAAAATAATTTTTATCTGCATCTAGCTCTGAAAAAATATTTGGCCTTATCGCAGTGTGTGGGACTTGTTCTATTAGTCCATCTATACTGACCTCCATCAGGTTGCAAACTGAATATAATTTTTTTCTGCATCTACCTCTGAAAAAATATTTGGGCTTCTAGCTGTGTGTGGGACTTGTTCTATTAGTCCATCTATACTGACCTCCATCAGGTTGCAAATTGAATATAATATTTTTCTGCATCTAGCTCTGAAAAAATATTTGGCCTTCTAGCAGTGTGTGGGACTTGTTCTATTAGTCCATCAATACTGACCTCCATCAGGTTGCAAATTGAAAATAATTTTTTGTCTGCATCTAGCTCTGAAAAAATATTTGGCCTTCTAGCAGTGTGTGGGACTTGTTCTATTAGTCCATCTATACTGACCTCCATCAGGTTGCAAATTAAAAATAATTTTTATCTGCATGTAGCTCTGAAAAAAATATTTGGCCTTCTAGCAGTGTGTGGGACTTGTTCTATTAGTCCATCTATACTGACCTCCATCAGGTTGCAAATTAAAAATAATTTTTATCTGCATCTAGCTCTGAAAAGATATTTGGCCTTCTAGCAGTGTGTGGGACTTGTTCTATTAGTCCATCTATACCGACCTCCATCAGGTTGCAAATTAAAAATCATTTTTATCTGCATCTAGATCTGAAAAAATGTTTGGCCTTCTAGCAGTGTGTGGGACTTGTTCTATTAATCCATCTATACTGACCTCCATCAGGTTGCAAATTAAAAATAATTTTTATCTGCATCTAGCTCTGAAAAAATATTTGGCCTTCTCGCAGTGTGTGGGACTTGTTCTATTAGTCCATCTATACTGACCTCCATCAGGTTGCAAACTGAATATCATTTTTTTCTGCATCTACCTCTGAAAAAATATTTGGCCTTCTAGCAGTGTGTGGGACTCATTGTATTAGGCCATCTATACCAAGCTCCACCAGCTTTTAAATTAATAATAATTTTTAGCTGCATCTAGCCCTGAAAATAATTTTTCTTCCCAATAGTGGTAGCAATAGAAATATGGGGCGCTCTCCTGGCATACAAAAATATACGCTTCATAACAAAATACACCAGCCTAGTGCACTGCATTAATAAGATGGCATCATCGTCTCTCCCAGTGCTAGGCCTGCTACACAGGCTAGCAATCCTGTGCCTAAAACACAATGTCTGGGTCCGCGCTAGCCACTATGCTGAGGGGTCTAAAGCTGCTGCTAACGCTTTATAACAATTCAATTGGCAGATTTTCACAGAGCTCTTCCACAACGCCCACCCATCGGGCAACACCTTCCCTATGGGATCTAATGGCGAATAGTTGATGCCATTAATCAGAGCGTCAGTTGCCCCGTCGACGTGGCAAGCATACGGTAAGGCATGGGAAGAGTGGACACGACTAGTAGCAGGCAGACGGGTTGACCAATTTGAACAAGCCAGATCACAAGTCACCATCGAATTTCTCCACCAGCTAATGATGAGGGGCATATCAGGGGCATCAACGCAGCGGTGTCTGACCGGAGTAGCATTTCACTTCCAACTACTGAATTGGGGAGATGTGACAAAGATTCATCATCAGACATTCCATAAAAGGGTGGAAAAGGGGTCAGCCAAGTCAGGAGTGTAGACGTCCCGTCCCGTGTCACTAAAACTGATTTCTCACATCATATCACTAACACCATTAACTCACAATTAGAAGCAACACTACTGTCTACGGCATTTGTGATCGCCTTCTTCGGGGCGCTATGCATAAGCGAATTAGTCCCTCAATCCACCAGTGGAGGCTTATTACACCAGGACGTAGTCATAGCCAATAATGCAATATGTCTACGCATACACAAATCAAAAACGGTTCCAGCGGGCAGGGGCACTTGGGTACTTCTACAACCCACAAACGGTACACTGAGTCGGGTAACAATAGTAAAAACATATCTAACCATCAGATCACAAAGTAATTTCTTCCTATCACACATTGATGGAACGCCATTATCAAGATACCAGTTCCAAGCTATATTTAATAAATGCATAACATCGGCAGGGAACCACCCCAAAGATTACGGGACACACTCATTCCGCTTAGACGCGGCCACGAAAGCAGCAAGAGCAGGACTGTCAGAAACGGAAGTTCAGAGGATAGGGAGATGGCGATCCACGTGTTTGGCAAGATACATAAGACCGGACTTTCTTATCCTAACGTGGTTTGTTTCTTTTACAGGTGACGCTAAGCCAACAGTGTGGGTGATAGGCCACTCATATATATATTGGGCAGAAAAAAGGGCGAAAGTCCACCCAGGCGGGAGGAAATTAGAGTTTCATAACACATATTTCAACTGAAGAGGTATTAGAGGCCTGCTATGGCCACAGGTACTAATGGAGGTAATCAAGGTAGGGAGAGAGGCAAGATGTCTGGTCATCTTAGTTATACAGGCCGGGGGAAACAACCTAGGTCATCACAAGAGCTCATAACTAGTGGCAATAATGAAACTAGACACTGAGCGCTTCAGAGAATTTTTCACAAAACTAGCTATAGTATGGTCAGAGATTGTGCTGATAGCGGTATGGCAAGGTGCGCGAGACATCACGGCCATCGAACGGACAAGACGGGTAATAAATATTCGGATGGCAAAATTTAGAAGAGACAGAGGCGGTGAAGTGGTACGACACCGACAACTGGAAGGAGATAAAGCAGGCCTCATACGGCCCGACGGTGTTCACTTAATGGATATTGGACTGGACATATTCCTGTCAGGATTCCAGGAGGGAGTGGAGCAAGCGTTAAGAGTGATGGGTGGGGGTCAGAGTCCTGCATACGAGTACGCACGATCCCCCGTGGCCTGGAAATAGAAAGGACATGTTGGAGAGTTACACTTGTTGACCAAGTTGCCGGAGTGGAGACCCAGGGCATGCTGCAACAAGCTGAATTATTTTAGAAATAAAATGCCTTTCTAATGGAATGAGTATAAAGAGTTAATAAAGCTGTGACCGATCCTCACCCATCCAGTTTTAAGAGTTACATTATTGTATTGTCAAGGAAAGGGGGGCGGTAGGGGGGCTGAGCGTCTGGGTTTGGTTGGGGTCCCCACAGTCTGCCTAGGCTCGATGCATCTAAAAATTCTTATTAGATACACAGGCGGTGCAGCTTGTTTCGCAGCTGGGCTACTACGCCCAAAGTATTGCCTAGGCTAGATGCAGTTAAAAATTCTACGCTGACTAGCAGACACTGAAGATTTGGAGCAGACCTCTGAGTAAACAGCTCTTCAGACTCAACCATCTGTATTACCCCAAGCCATAGTGTATGTAGTTTCTTACAGTTAAAAGGGGGGGGGGCGACCCAACCCACCTGGAATTGACGATATCAACGTCACGTAAGACACAGCAAGGTGACTCCAAAAAAAGTCTCCATTTTTTCCCAAAATTGTGGCACAGACACCACTTAACCCTAGAACGCATACCTGGGGCCTCTCAGTCCCGCCCTGTTAATTGTTTTCTATTTTCTGCAAGATTACTTTAGTTAGAATTTTGAAACTCTAGGTATTCTTCATGTATATAGTTGTTTGTCATTTGAGTTTGAGTTATTCCATGTTATTTGCACACGGGCCTAAAAGGCCCCAGGTATATGAAAGTGTAGATTTTTATGGTCATGCGTTCTAGGGTTAAGTGGCATCAATTGCCCCACAGTTGTTTAAAACGGTTGGTGAGGTGATATTACCAAATCCTCAAGCTTTTAGTCTCCCAAGGATAACACAGTGTTAGAAAAGTCCTTGCGAATCCATGATTTGTTCATCTTTATGAATGTGAGTCTGTCTACATTCTCAGTGGACAGCCGCGTGCGCTTATCTGTCAGCACACCATCAGCAGCACTGAACATACGTTCAGAGAGAACACTGGCTGCAGGGCATGACAAGATCTCCAAGGCGTGAGTGGCGAGCTCCGGTCATTTTTCCAGATTGGAATACCAAAATGAGCAAGGGTCCAGTGACACAGTCATGGCTTCGATGTTCACTTGGAGATACTCCTGCACCATCCTCTCTAGGCATTGACTATGTGTCAGACTTTTTGTCTCCTGTGGCCTTGCAAAGGATGGTCTAAAAAAGTGGTGAAATGATTCCACAAAATTGCTGTTACCAGCAGATACTGTGTTACTGTTACGGTTTGAGTGATGAAGACTCGACAGTCCCACGGTTGGCAAGATAGAACTGTGAGATTCACTTCGTGCACCACTGGTGTTTTGTGGAAAAGCACATGTAAGATTCTGCAACAGCGTCTGCAGATACTCCTGCATGCGTCAATCCCTTTTTATGGCAGGAATTAATTCGGCAAATTTACTTTTGTACCGGGGATCTAAGGGTGTGGCAACCCAGTAGTCGGGATTACTTCGAATTCTGCAATCTGAGGGTCATGTTGCAGGTAGTGCAGCAAGAAGGCACTCATGTGTCTTGCGCATCCAGGAGGACCAAGTCCTTGTTGTGTTGGTAGCGAGGTAAGAACCATGCTTCCTTCCTCAAACCTCTCCCCCCAACCTCGCACAACAGAAATGTGATCAAGGTCTCCCTCATCTTATGAGTCTTCCATGCCCATCGCCAGTTCATCCTCCACTTCTTCCTCGGCTCCTGCACCTTCCTCAACAGTTTGGCTGCTACCATGCGCCCTGGTTAATCCCTCTCCCCCACCCTCCCATGCCTGCCGCCTTGGTGCTGCCAACCGTCTGTACCTTGGAGATGTTATCCCTTCCGCATACGACTCCTCCTCTACTTCCTCCACCTCCTCTTGTCCCACCACCTGACTCTGAATTCTGTTTAATGTGTGCTCACCGGAATAGTCATGCTGATAATGGCATCGTTGTCAGCACTAAACATCTTCGTTGCCATTTCAAAACTGTGCAGAAGGGTGTGTGGCACCCCTGAGGGTTCAGTAGCCACAGAGTTACTGCATCTCACCCAGAGGTGTGGTATCTCACCCTCAGGTAAGGAAGGCGTTTTGCTCGGGACCCTAACACCTGCATCCAGCACATACCCGCAGTGGGGGTAGGGCGAGATTGCTCCTAAGGGAGAGCACAGTCCCAGGTCCCTAGCTGGTGGGAGGGTCCTATGTAGTGGGTGCTTAGGGGAGCAGCTTAGGGGAGCACATGACAGGGAGAGTATAAATAGGAAGCCATCTAAGAAAGAGCAACCCAGTCAGAGGAGGAAAAGTGACAGGAGCAGAGGCTCGGCATGAGCTCTGCTCCGGAGGCGGGCCTAGCCTGGGAGGCCCAGGACTGAAGGAGAGAAGAGAGGAGTGGGAGCAGGAAGGGTCCAGGAACCGAAGGGACCCTAGGGCTATGGGCCATGCAGAAGGCCACCCGTACTCCCGATGCTACCAGGAGGTAGAGGGGTCAGGCCAGATAAAGGGAAGTGGTCCCTCAACTAGAGGAGAAACAGCAAGGCTCAACTAGAAACCGGAGGCTGCAGCATTTCATGTACTGCAGGCAAAAGTCCACACCAGTCTCACTAAGAAGGTAGCCACATAGGACCCAGGGGACGGAACACAAGCCGCCCGCCAAGGCCCGAGGATACCGGAGAGAAGTGTCACTGGGTGTGAGGTGCAGGGAGAAGGCCAGAGAAAGGACACACAGAAGGGGGTCCTGCTAAGTACTCTGGAGCTATCTGGGGGTGGACTGAGCACCTCACTGAGTACGAACAGCACGACGGGTGAGATTGCTCTGGTACCTGTAATCTGGACTGCAACCACTGTGAGTAAAGATCTTGGGACTGCATCACACGGACTCTGTGTTCATTACTGACTCCCTGCACTACAACTACCATCATCCACCCACACTGCCCTGAAGCTACACTCTTCCTGTGGTGAGTAATAATACCATTGCTGCAAAACCACCAGCTTCAGAGGACTGTTCCGCAGCGGCGGCCCCTTTGGCCGCACTCCACAGGTGGCGTAGTCGGACATTATAAAATCCATATATACAAATTACCGTTGGATTGACCGCCCTGGGTCACGGACCAGGTCACCGCCACAGTGACTACAACCCCCAGCGTCTACCGGCCCGGCTCAGCATACCCCACGGCCCAGGGGGCGCGTCAACTTCATAGGTCCCTGATCTGAGACCACTCCTGCAGCGTGATTTGCCCCACCTCTGGATCTCGATGGCCCAGGTTATACTTCAGAACGTATTGCACCAGGGCTTGTCGGGGCTGCCACAGTCGCTGCAACATGTGCAGAGTTGAATTCCACCGTGTCGGCACATCGCATTTCAGCCGGTGAACTGGCAGCCCCAACGACTTCTGTAGAGATGTAAGTCGCTGAGCTGCGGGATGCGAGAGGCGGAAGTGAGCACACAGCGACCGTGCCCTCTGCAGAAGGCCATCTAGTCCGGGATAGTGGGCTAAAAATTTATGGACAACCAGGTTCAACACGTGAGCCATACAAGGCACGTGTGTGACATTGCCCCGGCGAAGGGCCGCACCCAGGTTTGCAGCATTGTCGCACACGGCCTTCCCTGGTTGCAGGTCCATTGGAGACAACCATTCATGAAACTGGGTCTCCAGAGCTGACCACAAGTCCTCAGCTGTATGACTCACATTTCCCAGACATTTCAAAGTAAACACTGATGCCGTTGAGCCCTGCTGCCAGCATAGTAAGGAGGTGTGCAGGATTCCTTCTGCGCAGTTAGAAAGCAGGTGGCATTACCAGACAGGCTTTGGGTGCAGGTGGAGGACCGAGAGGAGGTTGAGGAGGCAGAAGCAGTGGAGGAACTTTGAGATAAAGAGGATTGACGCAAAACTCTTGGGGACGGTAAGACTTGGACAGCAGCCCCTTGTCCTGCTGTCACCATAGTTACCCAGTGCCCAGTCAGCGACATGTAACGCCCCTGTCCATGCCTACTCGTCCAAGTGTCTGTAGTGAAATGCACCCTGTCACACACAGAGTTTCTCAAAGAAGTGGTGATGTTGTGTGCGACATGCTGGTGGAGCGCAGGCACACCTTTCTTTGAGAAGTAGTGCCGACTGGGCATCTGGTACTGGGGCACTGCGACGGACATAAGGTCTTGAAAACCACTGTGTCCTCCAGGCGGAAAGGCAGCATTTCTGTAGCCAACAGCTTGCAGATGGTGAAATTCAACCTCTTAGCTTTCTCATGGCTAGGAGGAAATGGTCATTTACTTTTCCACATAGGAGGGACCGAGGGCTGGCTGTTGTGCTTTGACGGGGTTGAGTAGGGTGTCCCTGGCAAACTGCCGGTCTGTGAGGAAGATGCAGGCGGACATGTTAGGTTACCTTGATCCAAAGGTGGTGCTCTCGATGTCAGAGAGCGCTCAACACCAGCAGGTGTTTCCACTTCCCAATGAACTGACGACCTGCCAATCACACTGGCTGTTGCAGGTAAAGAGGTGGCAGGTCTGCGTCCAAAAACATGTGTGACTGCTGTCCCCCCAGTAACAGAGGATGAAGAGGCCGCGGATGCTCAAGATGGGGCAGACGGTGGTTGGCCCAGCCTGCTAGGCCACATTTTAGCACAGTGAGCTTCCCACTGCAACTTATGCTTCATATCCATGTGACGGTACATGCATGAAGTACTCAAACTATGGATTTTTTCTACTTTGCTTTTGGTGACAAATATTACAGATAACATGAGTTGGGTCATCCTTATCGATCTGAATAAATGCCCAGGCTATGCAAGGCTTAGAGCCCAAGCGACCTGAAGAGCCCCTACGACTTGGGGTCAGAGGCAGAGTTGTGTTTGAGGATGCAGTTGTTGACGTGCTTCCAGTACTCCGTCTCTGTCCAGGAAGGCGCATCCTAACCTCGTCGTCAATAGCATCTGTGACGCCCCGCTGCGCTTGGTATCACAGATCCTAGAAGAGTGTATTGATGGAATCCTCCACAAGAGGCCCCCATAAACATTCACACATCTCCACCTTCCACCGCAGACCAGCAGAGGGAGCCCGTTAGGGATATAAATAGGGAAGGTGGAGCTAGGCAGTTCAGTTCCTCTGAAGAGTTCCTGCAGTAGAGAAGCCTAAGAGTGGTCAGTCTGCAGTGGAGCTCAGTCTAGTCTAGAGAACTTAGCTAATAGTTCAGCAGTGGAGCACAAGGCTCCTGCTAGCTCGATTCAGGGAGTCCAGATAGAGCTTAAGGTGTGCCGGCGCCATAAGATCGGTGAAGCGCGGCAAGCTGCCGTTAGTGTGTATAGCCTAGTGAGGGCCCGAGTAGGCCGAAGGCGAGTGGCGAGTTAGTACATAAGGGGCAGAGGAGCTTAACCAGCTCACCCTGAAGCATTTACCGGACACCGGATCCGAGCTTACCGGGATCTCTATGACCCAGTAAGGCATAACCGGAATCCCTGGAGAACTACAAGTCCCAGGATCGCTAAGGTGCTGATACGTAACAGAGCCAGGAGACGCTTAGGCCCCGCATACTGGGAGCGTGAACTCCAAGAGCAGGCCCTACCACAAGGTCAGCCAGCGCAGGACAGAGACAAAGTTTGGCCTAGCTCCAGGCAGGTCAGAAACTTACTATGCAGAGGCAAGAAACAGGAGGCCCTACACCCGCTCATTGGGGAGGATCCTGATATGCACTCTTCACCCTACAGTGCTCCGGGATGTGCCTGAATTTCCTCCAGTAAAAGGTACTGAAGTGACTACCGTGTCCGTTCCCGTTCTTGCTCTGACCCAGCTGGGTCTCGCCTGTCCTGCATTCCCCCTGCATACGCTGCCCTGAGACCTAGCTCCACCTGTGGGGAGCTATACCATCGAGCTGCCTTATCACGGGCCTCAGTGGACTGCTGCAGCGCTGGTGCTTCTCACCAGATACCAAAGGTGTCGTCACGAACTCTTATAAAATTAACAATTATCCACCCTTTTAAAGAGTGACCCCTGGGTACGGGCCAGGGAGCCGACCACCGCGACATCCCCAAGGCCAGGTAAAGGCCCGGGTGACCTCATCGACTGGCTGACTGTGGGTTGACAGTAAGTGGGATCTCCAACCTTGTCATCATCACCCTGTGTGTTATCACTCCCGTCGTCCTCAAAGCCAACCTCTTCCTGCCCTGACCGAAAAGTCAAGTTGTCGCTTCAATCAGGTATTTGAGTCTCATCATCGTCTTCATCATTGTCTCCACCAACAGGAGTTACAGTTTGGGAACGAGGGTCTACATTATGCTCAGAACCTTTTTCATCTGGTCCTGGATCCGACTTATAAAGATTCTGGGCATCAGTGCAGATCATTTCCTCATCTGGATTAACAGTAGCTCTGGAGCAGACCTCGGTTTCCCAGGCTATAGTATGAGTAAACAGCTCTGCAGACTCAACCATCTGTGTTACCCCATACTCAGACGGGCAGCTGGAGACTTGGGAGCTGTGAGGAAGCAAGTGCGATTGGGGTGACACCTCTGAGGACTGGAGTATTTGTGATGTTGAAATTGAGGTGGAGGAGAGCCCACTTGAAGGAGCACTTGATATCCGCTGAAGCACCTGCTGTTTTTGTGCCTCATCTGGAATTTGTAGCGATGGGCGTGCCCGTAACAAAGGGATCGTATCACATTGTCCGCGAAAAGAAGTCGACATGTTAGTTTGGCTGGAAGATGGTCTTTCTTCTGCAGATGTTACCCCCCCCACCGCGGTGGGGCTCGACCAGCACACAGGCACCAGTATTGGGAGAGGGGGGCTGGCCGTCAGGGTCCACCGCGGCTCTGGCACAAACCCGGCGACACGGAGGTGGCACGGGCAAGAACGGACTGGCCGTGTCGGCTTCTCACTTTTTGGATTTTAGAAGGGCATGACATGCCTATATCTGTGTCTCCCCCTCCTTTTACTCCTCCACCTTTTTTCTTTTCGCATGACTATATGTACTTGTCACTTTTCCATGTGTTAGATATGTCTTCTGAGCAGTTTGTCAGCTTTTGGACAGGCGTTTTCTATGTGTTTCTATGTGTTTTTGTTTGCCTGCCATTGGTTTTAACTGTGTTCGAAGGTGTTCGACGAACAGTTCGACGAACAGTTCAGCGAACACAAGGGTGTTCGACGAACCGAACCGAACTCGAACACTACGGGGGTGGCTCAACACTAGTTTTCAATCTCTGATTGTGATGGTGTGACATCCAGCATCAATGCCCATCAGCTATTCCTGGTGTCAGAACTGCACTGTTGCGGAGCTGCACAGCACAGCTCCATTGACTGTATAGTGACTGTGACTGGGTATTGAGTACTCAGTAAAATCAATAGGGGGCATATGTGCAGTACCTGACCATGGCCATTATTCCATCAATGAAGCTTTGTTGTGTAGCTCCATAATTTACCAGTTCAGGCCCCTCCGACACCAGCAACAGCTGTTCGGCAGAGATGCTGGCTGTTGCACCCCCACCGATCAGACATTGATGACCTAGGGTGACTTATCCTAAGGATTAATGTAAAGTCCTGGACAAACCATTTAATCAGTCTATTCTATGATCTTTGATATATTCTTTACATTAAAAAAGAATTACAACTAAAATGTAACTGAAATTTGATAATAATGTAGATTGTTAAACTAAAGAAATATTTTTTTTTATATTGTTGCAGTGACATTTTTGCAAAAATAAACGCAGGATTTACAATAAAACTTTTTGACAAAATTAAAGAGAATCTGTCACCTGATACATTCTCCCCTTTCTGAAGGCAACATAAACAAGTTACATAAAAATTCAAAATTCATCAGTATGTCACTTGCTTGGTCAATATCATATAGTTTTCATAAATTGATTGCTGTAAGCTAAAGAGTCATTAATATTCATTACCACATTCGTCACTAATAAATGTGTGGGGGTTCAAAGTTTGTGGTCATCATTGAAAGGACTTCTGAGCTCACAGCACTTTGGGTTGATACGTTATGCTCTTTGTGCCAGAAAATAGGTAGAAAAGTCCAATGAAAAGTTGCACAAGAACGCACAAGAATTCTTTATCCCTTTGAAAAATGGATGGGGTTCAGCAGTAGGGGGTATGGGCTCACAGTGGCCAACAGAGTCACAATCATTTTAATCATAATAATGACATAAATTAAAGCAGAAATGTATTCAAGT
This sequence comes from Phyllobates terribilis, assembly GCF_046119375.1. NCBI lineage: Eukaryota > Metazoa > Chordata > Amphibia > Anura > Dendrobatidae > Phyllobates > Phyllobates terribilis. Next base: position 343,657,850 of record NW_027362767.1, on the reverse strand, counting down.
TCATGACTGAAGGACATTTTCGACCCTGGCATATGGACAGCTGAAAGATGCACCAAATCCATTGAAAGAAGGTTACTGGTAATCTGGTGAAGGTGAGATATGTTTCACTGATGTTATTTGCTTCAGTTATAAAATCCTGGAAGCTTTGGTACAGCATGTTATGTGTTATGTGAGAGGGGTTAATCGGCCATGACAGGCCCAGGTCAATTTTGAACAGCTGAAGAGTTGGGCAGGACAGCTGTTCACATCTTCACCCTATGGAGGGATCCAGGAGGTAACAGTGAAGCCTTTAGTCTGTGTGCCCACGATGCGTTTAAGCATTTCCGCAGTGCCAAAAATGCTGCAGAAACGCTTAAAAAACACATGGTAGAAGGCCTGCCATGGTCCCCAATGATAATCCGCATGTGCTGTGCACATGCTGCGGAAATTTCCGCTGCGGGTTATCATTGCTGAAAAAAATGCAGCACTACCAATTATTTTGCGGAAGTGCTGCGTTTTCGCCGCCATTCACTTGCATTGAAATGCATGGATTACGCATCACTGCATATATAGATGCGCATTCCATGTGTTTCAATGTGCGGATGGTACCCAGGTCTGGAGGACAGGAGACTCTCCTCCGGACCCGAGAACAATAGAACCTGTAAAAAAAAGAATAAAATAAAAAAATAAATATTATACTTACCTTCCGATGGTCCCCGCTGCGCTCGTCCTCCCTTGCCAGCAGCTCGCGAAGGACTGAAGGACCTGCGCTGACGTCATAGTCATGTGACGGCAGGTCATTCAGTGCAGTGTACCGCAAGCTGCCGGCAAGGGAGAACGGAGCGAAGCAAGACTCCAGGGGCCATCAGAAGGTAAGTATAGATTTATTTTTTTATTTTTAAACATTCTTAAGGTGACACTATATAAATCCATGCCGTTTGCATGGATTTATATTGTGTGACCAAGTTGACAAGCACTTTCCAAGTGATGCTAAAATCGCTTGGAAAGCACTTGTCATCCCGCATGCAGAAATGCATGTGAAGAACGCTGCACATCCGAATGTCCCTGGCAGGAAAATTGCATTTACAATCCGCATGTGTTTTTTCTGCCAGGGAGATGCTGAAATGCTCAGGAAGAAATCCCGAGCATTTCTGCATCGTGGGCACATAGCTTTAGACCTAATGATTGTGCTGTGTACTCTGTAGAGGAGCTGACCTCCAAAACTGGGATCTTAGTAAACAGAGCTGAATCCTGTTTACTATGGGGGTGAACCCTACAGTTATAAAGACTATAGTGAGTGCTGTTTGATTTATGTCAAGAAGACTTAATACATGTATTTATTTTCTTTGGACAGGTTTATAAAGCCTGTTTTAATAAACCAGTTGAACATTTAAACAAGAAGAATTCCTATGACTACCTTGTTAAGCATCCGAGTTAGCTGATCTACCACAGTTGGTGCTAGAAATGTGGGCAAGATTCCCAGGAAGCAAGTGTAAAGGCTGTGAACGAATTGCATGTCCAGATTGAAAGTGGCTTCAAGGCTGGAAGAGCGGACGGACAAATTGGAGGAGCTGATCAAGCACTTGATCCAAAACCAGCAGCAGCACCAGTAACAGTAAGCCCAGCAGGTGACAAATAAACTTCTGATACAACAGATACAACAGCAGCATTAACTGATGGAACTCCTGGCAGGGGATGTCCGCAGCACAGAAACCGCCCCAACCCCAAGTCCAGATGATCACTCTCAGGTCCGGAAGGTGATAAGGCGTGCCATGGAAAACATGACCTAGGGGAACGATGTCGAGGCATTTTTGATGGTATTTGAAAAGGTCACAGAGTGGGAGAGGCAGCCATTGAAGCAGTGGGCATAGGTGCTGGCCCTCTATCTAACTGGCAAGCCCCAAAAGGCTTATTATAACCTTGTCTTACAGGATGCAAAGGAATATGGCAAACTAAAGAGAGAAATATTGGCACGCTTGGGAGTGACTTTGTCTGTCAGGGCACAATGGGTCCACCACTGGGCGTATTTTGTCAACAAACACCCCCTCGCTCCCAAATGTTTGACTTGCTACATCTGATTCAGAAGTGCTTGCTGCCAGAATCCTTTACCCCAGCCCAGATGATGAGTGAGTAGTAAAGGACAGATTTATTTATGCCATCTCTAGACTGATGGAGACCTGAATTGCCCAGGGAGATCCTTGGACTGCATATGACCTGGTTGGTCTAGTGAAAAAGTACCAAGTGGTCAAGAATAGTGTTGAGCCACCCCCGTAGTGTTCGAGTTCGGTTCGGTTCATCGAACACCCGTGTGTTCGCCGAACTGTTCGTCGAACTGTTCGTCGAACACCTTCGAACACCGTTAAAACCAATGGCAGGCAAACAAAAACACATAGAAACACATAGAAAACACCTTCAAAGGTGTCCAAAAGCTGACAAACTGCTCAGAAGACATAACTAACACATGGAAAAGTGACAAGTACATATAGTCATGCGAAAATAAAAGAGGTGGAGGAGTAAAAGGAGGGGGAGACACAGATATAGGCATGTCATGCCCTTCTAAAATCCAAAAAGTGAGAAGCCGACACGGCCAGTCCGCTCCTGCCCGTGCCACCTCCGTGTTGCCGGGTTTGTGCCAGAGCAGCGGTGAACCCTGATGGCCAGCCCCCCTCTCCCAATACTGGTGCCTGTCCGCTGGTGGGTCGAGCGAGCCCCCCTGTGGTGGAGGCAGCTCTAAGCTTTTTAATTTAAATTGTCTCTCTAATTTGAATGAATACACTTTAAATCAATTTACAAGGATCTATTGGAGGGCAAGTCTCATGCCAGCAGCTGCGTAATTCCAGCTCCAGTAGCGTCCACTAAAGCTGCTGCAGTTAAAAAGCTTTTATAAGGATCGAGCTCGGCTGTCCACCGCAAGGCATCCTACTGCCAGTCCCAGACCCTATGCCTTGGGGTGCCTCCTGATGCTCTTCACTAAGTATCCCATGGTCCCGAAGCATTTCCTTTGAAAAAATTAAGTGTCTAAACTACAGGTGGTGTAGCTTGCTTAACAGCCGGGATAATCCACTGACTAGCAGACACTGCTACTAGGCACAAAGTATTTCCTGGGCTAGATGCAGTTAAAAATTTGTAATTAGATACTCTCGTTGGATGCTGAGAAAGCATTCCATAGAGTCTCCTGGCACGCCATATATGATTCTCTTAAAAAGCTTGGGGTAGGGGTCTAGGGGACCCTTTTATAGCCAAAATCACGGCCCTGTATCACAATACGTCACCTAGGCTGAAGATAAATGGAACTGTAGCACTCTGAGGGCTCGGTTGCTACAGACGTATTGCACCTCACCCAGAGGTGTGACATCTCACTCTCAGGTAAGGATGGAGTGTGGATCAGGACCCGACACCTGCATGCATTACACCACATTGCCGTGGGGCAGGGCGACCAATATGCCCCTGAGATGGGCACGACAGTCCCTGTCCCTGGCTGGAGTGGGGGGAGGGAACACTGAGGAAGGGGAACCCTGTAGTGCAGGAGCAGGGAGGAAGCAGTTCCTGGGTGCATTGAGAAGGGAGTATAAAAGGTGGGCACCATCTTAGTTCAGTGCAGAGAAGTCTGAGCAGAAGTGGCAGGGAGCATGGGCTCTGCATGAGCTCTGCTCCGGAGGCGGGCCTAGTAACAGAGGCCCAGGCCTGGAAGAGGGAGAAGGAAGGAAGAGGAGCGGAGAAGGCTCCAGGAACGAGGAATGAAGGGATCTCAGGGGTGCAGACGGGCGAGTCGCCACCGCACGCCCGAATCCACCTGCGTGGAGGGGTCAGGCCAAAGGGGGAGACCGGTCCCCGAACTAGTGGAGGCAGGAAACGACCCTCAGCTAGAAACCGGAGGCTCTGACATTTTATGTGGCGCAGCCCCTCGCTACACCCGCTAGGAAGGCACCACATAGGGTCAGGGAAACTGGCGCCAAGTTTACCAAGAGGAGGCCCGAGGCAGCCGGACAGAAGTGTTGGTAAGAAAGGCCAGACAAAGTACACACAAAGGGGGTCCTGTGAAGTGCTCCAAAGTTATCTGGGAGTTGTCTGAGCCCCTCACCTGGTGAGCACAGTACGACGTGGGCAGCCGTTACCTGCAGACGTGGTCTGGATAATAAGAACTGTGAGTAAAGGCCCTGAACTGCATCACTGACTCCGTGTCGTTACTGCTGCTGCCCTGCACCATCACCCCCAACCTCCGCATACACTGCCCTGAGGCTATACTCCTCCCGTGGGGAGTTATGCTACGCTCTGCTGCACCCACAACACCAGCCTCAGCGGTCTGCCCTGTAGCGGCGGTTCACTCTGACCGCAATCCACGGGTGGCGTAGTCGTACATTTAAACATCAAAACCACATAAATAGTTCCGCCACTGGTTTGACCGCCCTGAGCCACGGAACCGGGTCGCCGCCACGAAGACTACAACCACCAGCATCCACCAAAAAGGGTCCGGCTCCGGGTGTCCCAAGGCCCAGGGGGTGCGTCAGAACATTTTCATCACCTTTCACAATCACCAATGGGACAAGGCAGGGATGTCCTCTGTCCCCTCTCTTATACATCCTAGTGACGGAGCACCTGCTCTCATCAATTCGCCATAACCCCAATATTAGGTGGATTGAGGTGGGAGGCACCGAGTACAAGTGCTCTCTATTTGCTGATGATGTCCTAGTATATATCACTCAATCACATATATCCATCCATGCTGTTATGGCTGAAATAGATCACTTTGTTACATGGTCAAATTTTAAAATCAATGCAGCGAAGTCTGAGGCCCTCGATGTCTCCCTCCCCAAATTCATATAGGATTCCATCCAGTCCAACTTTCCCTTTGCCTGGCCCTCACATGGTATCAAATACTTAGGAATTCCTATTCATAGAGACCTCTCCCATCTATGTTATCTTAATTTTGGGCCCTTTATTGAACAACTCCATACAGACCACGGTTGGCAAGTTAGAACTGTAAGATTCACTACGTGAACCGCTGGTGTTTTGTGGAAAAGCACATGTACACTGCGTTCCAAATTATTATGCAAAAAGTGTTTAGGAGTGATAAGGGAAGAATTTGTTTGTTTGTCAGTTAAACTCATTGATGGTGATGTGTGTCAGGGCTCTTTATATGTAAGCAATTGCAGACACCTGTGCTAATTAGTTTGGCAGTTGTGTCCAATGAAAGGCAAGACTACTTAAGAAGGCTCTCTCACATTATTAAGCAGCCTACATTTTCTGCCAAAATGGGAAAGAAAAAGGATGTGTCGGCTGCTGAGAAGCAACAAATTGTGGAGTGTTTAGGTCAAGGCATGACTACAATCAACATTGTGCGATGATCAGGATGAAGTGTCTTGGCAATCAAGAAGTATGTAGCTGATTCACAGTACACACGTGTGTGTGCTGATAAGGGCAAATTGAGGACTCTTTCCTACAGGCAATTACGTCAGGTTGAAAGAGCAGCGGCAAAAAAGCCTTGTCATAGCAGCAGACAAGTTTTTGAAGCTGCTTGTGCCTCCAACGTCCCCCGAACAACAAGATGCAGGGTCCTTCAGAGGTTTGCAGCTGTGCATACGCCATCCTGTTGACCTCCTCTATCCACTTCACACAAGCAGAAACGGCTCCAGTGGGCCAAACATTACATGAAGACTGATTTCAAAACAGTTTTGTTCACGGATGAGTGCCGTGCAGCGCTCGATGGTCCAGATGGATGGAGTGGAGGATGGCTGGTTGATGGACACCCCACGCAAACACGGCTACAGCACCAACAAGGAGGAGGTGGAGTAATGTTTTGGGCTGGAATCATGGGGAGAGAGATTGTCGGCCCCTTTAGGATCCCTGAAGGCTCTAAAGATGAACTCCATAATGTATGTGGATTTTCTCAAACAGCACTTCCTGCCATGGTTCAAGAAGAAGAACCGTGTATTTCACAGCAAGATCATTTTTCTGCATGATAATGCACCATCTCATGCTGCACATAAAACATCTGCATCTCTGGCTGATATGGGCATAAAAGGGGACAAACTTATGGTGTGACCCCCATGCTCCCCTGACCTCTACCCCATTCAGAACCTTTGGAGCATCATTAAAAGGAGTGTCTATGATGGCGGGAGGCAGTTCACATCTAAGCAACAGCTCTGGGAGGGTATTCTGTCCTCATGCAAAACAATTGAAGCAGAAACCATCCAAAACCTGACAAATTCAATGGACGAGAGAGTTCAGAAGCTCCTTTCGAACAAGGGGTCCTATGTGAAAATGTAACATCACCTAGAATAAAGTTTTGAGTTGAAAACTGTTTGATTTCAGTTTCTAACAACCTGCTAATGCTTATAATTTCAAAAATGACCATTTTTTTGGTCTTTATTAAAATGAAAAGGTTGATCGAAAAGTTTGGGGGATCTAAGAGTGTGGCAACCCAGTAGTCATGATTACTTCGAATTCTGACAATATGAGGGTCATGCTGCAGGTAGTGCAGCAAGAAGGCACTTATGTGTCTTGTGCATCTCGGAGCCCCAAAATTATTTTCCGGGCTAGATGCAGCTAAAAATTATTTTTAATTTTAAATCTGGTGAAGCTTTAGTATAGATGGCCTAATAGGATCAGTGCTGCACACTGCTACAAAGCCCAAATTATTTTCCAGTCAAGATACAGATAAACATGATTAGTAATTTGAAAGCTTAAAACGGTTGGTAGGGTGATTTTAACCAATCATCAAGCTTTTACTCTCCCCAGGATGACACAGGGGTAGAAAAGTCGTTTCGGATCCATGATTTGTTCATCTTTATGAACGTGAGTCTGTCTACATTATCAGTGTAGAGCCGCGTGCGCTTATCTGTCAGCGCACCACCAGCAGCGCTGAACACACGTTCAGACAGAACGCTGGCTGAGGGGCATGACAAGATCTCCAAGGCGTAAGTGGCTAGCTCCGGCCATTTATCCAGATTGGAAGCCCAAAAAGAGCAAGGGTCCAGTGACACAGTCGTGGCTTCAATGTTTACTTGGAGATACTCCTGTACCATCGTCTCTAGGCGTTGACTATGTGTCAGACTTCTTGTCTCCTGTGGCCTTGCAAAGGATGGGCTAAAAAAGTGGTGAAATGATTCCGCAAAATTGATGTTACCAGCAGATACTGTGGTTCTGTTACGGTTTGAGTGCTGAACACTTGACGGTCCCACGGTTGGCAAGTTGGAACTGTGAGATTCACTACGTGCACCCCTGGTATTTTGTGGAAAAGCACATGTAAGATTCTGCAACAGTCTCTGCTGATACTCCTGCATGCGTGCATCCCTTTCTATGGCAGGAATAATTTCTGCAAATTTACTTTTGTACCGGGGATCTAACAGTGTGGCAACCCAGTAGTCAGGATTATTTTTAATTCTCACAATTCGAGGGTCATGTTGCAGGTAGTGCAGCAAGAAGGCACTCATGTGTGTTGCGCATCCAGGAGCACCAAGTCTCTGTTGTGTTGGTGGCGAGGTAACAATCATGCTTCCTTCCTCTGTCCTCTCCCCCCAACCTCGCACAACAGAAATGTGATCAAGTTCTCCCTCATCTGATGAGTCTTCCATCAGTTCGTCCTCCACTTCTTCCTGGGCTCCTGCACCTTCCTCACTAGTTTGGCTGCTACCATGCGCCCTGGTAAAACCATCTCCCCCACCTTCACATGCCTGCCGCCTTGGTGCTGCCGACCGTCTGGACCTTGCAGATGTTAGCCCTTCCGCATACAACTCCTCCTCCTCTACTTCCTCCACCTCCTCTTGTGCCACCACCTGACTCTGAATTCTGTTTAACATGTGCTCCAGCATGTAAATCACCGGAATAGTCATGCTGATAATGGCATCGTCAGCACTAAACATCTTCGTCGCCATTTCAAAACTGTGCAGAGGGGTGCATAGGTCCCTGATCTGAGACCACTCCCCCAGCGTGATTTACCCCACCTCTGAATCTCGTTGGCCCAGGCTATACGTCAGAACGTATTGCACCAGGGCTTGTCGGTGCTGCCACAGTCGCTGCAACATGTGCAGAGTTGAATTCCACCGGGTAGGCACATCGCATTTTAGCCGGTGAAGTGGCAGGCCCAATGACTTCTGTAGAGATGTAAGTCGCTGAGCTGCGGGATGCGAACGGCGGAAGTGAGCACACAGCGACCGTGCCCTCTGCAGAAGGCCATCTAGTCTGGGATAGTGGGCTAAAAATTGCTGGACAACCAGGTTCAACACGTGAGCCATACAAGGCACGTGTGTGACATTGCCCCGGCGAAGGACCGCACCCAGGTTTGCAGCATTGTCGCACACGGCCTTCCCTGGTTTCAGGTCCAGTGGAGACAACCATTCATGAAATTGGTTCTCCAGAGCTGACCACAACTCCTCAGCTGTGTGACTCACATTTTCCAGACATTTCAATGTAAAAACCGCCTGATGACGTTGAGCCCTACTGCCAGCATAGTAAGGAGGTGTGCAGGATCCCTTCTGCGCAGTTAGAAAGCTTGTGGCATGACCAGACAGGCTTTGGTTCAGGTGGAAGACCGAGAGGAGGTTGAGGAGGCAGAAGCAGTGGAGGAACATTGACATAAAGAGGATTGACGCACAACTCGTGGGGACGGCAAGACTTGGACAGCAGCCCCTTGTCCTGCTGTCACCATAGTTACCCAGTGCCCAGTCAGTGACATGTAACGCCCCTGTCCATGCCTACTCGTCCAAGTGTCTGTGGTGAAATGCACCCTGTCACACACAGAGTTTCTCAAAGAAGCGGTGATGTTGTGTGCGACATGCTGGTGGAGCGCAGGCACACCTTTCTTTGAGAAGTAGTGCCGACTGGGCATCTGGTACTGGGGCACTGCGACGGACATAAGGTCTCGAAAATCCTCTGTGTCCACCAGGCGGAAAGGCAGCATTTCTGTAGCCAAGAGCTTGCAGATGGTGAATTTCAACCTCTTAGCTTTCTCATGGCTAGGAGGAAATGGTCTTTTACTTGTCCACATTTGAGGGACCGAGGGCTGGCTATTGTGCTTAGACGGGGTTGATAACTGTGTCCCCGGCAAACTGCCGGTCTGTGAGGAAGATGCAGGTGGACATGTTAGGTTGCCTTGATCCAAAGGTGGTGCTATCGATGTCGGACAGCGCTCAACACCAGCTGGTGTTCCCACCTCCAAAGAAAATGTTGACCTGCCAATCACGCTGGCTGTTGCGGGTAAAGAGGTGGCAGGTCTGCGCCCCAAAACAGGTGTGACTGCTGTCCCCCCAGTCACAGATGATGAAGAGGTCGCGGATGCACAAGATATGGCAGACGGTGGTTGGCCCGGCCGGCTAGGCCGCATTGTAGCACACTGAGCTTCCCACTGCAACTTATGCTTCATGTCCATGTGCCGGTTCTTGCATGAAGTACTCAAACTATGTATTTTTTGGCCTCTACTTAGCTTTTGCTGACAAATGTTACAGATAACACGAGTTGGGTCATCTTTATCGATCTGAAAAAATGCCCATGCTATGCAAGGCTTAGCACCCATGCGACCTGAAGAGCCACCACGACTTGTGGTGAGAGGCAGAGTTGTGTTTTGAGGATGCAGTTGTTGACGTGCTTCCAGTACTACGTCTCTGTCCAGGAAGGCGCAACCTGACCTCGTCATCACTAGCATCTTCCTCCACCTCCTCTGCTGACCTCATCTCTTGGCTGACTGTGGGTTGACAGTAAGTGGGATCTCCAACCTCATCATCATCACCCTGTGCGTTATCACACCCGTCGTCCTCAGAGCCAACCTGTTCCTGCCCTGACAAAAAACTAAAGTTGTCGCTCCAATCAGGTATTTGAGTCTTATCATCGTCTTCCTCATTGTCTCCACCAACAGGAGTTACAGTTTGGGAATGAGGGTCTACATTATGGTCAGAACCTTCTGCGTCTGGTCCTGGATCCGACTCATAAAGATTCTGGGCATCAGTGCAGATCATTTCCTCGTCTGGATTCACAGAAGCGCTGGAGTCGACCTCTGATTCCCAGGCTATAGTATGAGTAAACAGCTCTGCAGACTCAACCATCTGTTCTACCTCATACTCAGACGGGCAGCTGGAGATTTGGGAGCTGTGAGGAAGCAAGTGCGATTTGGGTGACACCTTTGACTACTGGAGTATTTGTGATGTTGAAGTTGATGTGGAGGAGAGCCCACTTAAAGGAGCACTTGATATCCGTTGAAGCACCTGCTGTTTTTGTGCCTCATCTGGAATTTGTAGCGATTGGCGTGGCCGTAAGAAAGGGATCTTATCACATTGTCAGCTAAAAGAAGTAGACATTTTAGTTTGGCTGGAAGATGGTCTTTCTTCTGCAGATGTTACTGTTGCTTTAACACCTACCCCACGGACACAACCTTTTTTCCCCTTCCCAACACGAATATTCCCCTTTCCACCAGCAGCAGGCCTTTTTCCACTCATTTTGGTGGTTAACTAATTCACAACTCTGGAGTTGATTGCACAAAAAAACAATGGATGGTAACCGAGCAGAGCTGAGTGGCCAAACTGTGGTATTAGGCCAAAACTATTGGCTGGGTTAGATGCAGAAAAAAATTATATTCCATTTGCAACCTGATGGAGGTCAGTATAGATGGACTGATAGAGAAAGTCCGACACACTGCTAGAAGGCCAAATATTTTTTCAGAGCTAGATGCAGAAAAAAATTATATTCAGTTTGCAACCTGATGGAGGTCTGTATAGATGGATTAATAGAACAAGACCCACACACAGCTAGAAGCCCAATATTTTTTCAGAGGTAGATGCAGAAAAAAATATATTCAGTTTGCAACCTGATGGAGGTCAGTATAGATGGACTAATACAACATGTCCCACACACAGCTAGAAGCCCAATATTTTTTCAGAGGTAGATGCAGAAAAAAATATATTCAGTTTGCAACCTGATGGAGGTCAGTATAGATGGACTAATACAACAAGTCCCACACACAGCTAGAAGCCCAATATTTTTTCAGAGGTAGATGCAGAAAAAAATATATTCAGTTTGCAACCTGATGGAGGTCAGTATAGATGGACTAATACAACAAGTCCCACACACAGCTAGAAGCCCAAATATTTTTTCAGAGGTACTGTAGATGCAGATAAAAATTATTTTTAATTTGCAACCTGATGGAGGTCAGTATAGATGGACTATTAGAGAAAGTCCGACACACTGCTAGAAGGCCAAATATTTTTTCAGAGCTAGATGCATACAAAAAATTATTTTGAATTTGCAACCTGATCGAGGTCAGTATAGGTGGACTAATAGAACAAGTCCCACACACTGCTAGAAGGCCAAATATTTTTTCAGAGCTAGATGCAGAAAAAAATTATATTCAGTTTGCAACCTGATGGAGGTCTGTATAGATGGATTAATAGAACAAGACCCACACACAGCTAGAAGCCCAATATTTTTTCAGAGGTAGATGCAGAAAAAAATATATTCAGTTTGCAACCTGATGGAGGTCAGTATAGATGGACTAATACAACAAGTCCCACACACAGCTAGAAGCCCAAATATTTTTTCAGAGCTAGATGCAGAAAAAAATTATATTCAGTTTGCAACCTGATGGAGGTCTGTATAGATGGATTAATAGAACAAGACCCACACACAGCTAGAAGCCCAATATTTTTTCAGAGGTAGATGCAGAAAAAAATATATTCAGTTTGCAACCTGATGGAGGTCAGTATAGATGGACTAATACAACAAGTCCCACACACAGCTAGAATCCCAAATATTTTTTCAGAGGTAGATGCAGAAAAAAATAAATTCAGTTTGCAACCTGATGGAGGTCAGTATAGATGGACTAATACAACAAGTCCCACACACAGCTAGAAGCCCAATATTTTTTCAGAGGTAGATGCAGAAAAAAATATATTCAGTTTGCAACCTGATGGAGGTCAGTATAGATGGACTAATACAACAAGTCCCACACACAGCTAGAAGCCCAATATTTTTTCAGAGGTAGATGCAGAAAAAAATATATTCAGTTTGCAACCTGATGGAGGTCAGTATAGATGGACTAATACAACAAGTACCACACACAGCTAGAAGCCCAATATTTTTTCAGAGGTACTGTAGATGCAGATAAAAATTATTTTTAATTTGCAACCTGATGGAGGTCAGTATAGATGGACTAATAGAGAAAGTCCGACACACTGCTAGAAGGCCAAATATTTTTTCAGAGCTAGATGCAGAAAAAAATTATATTCAGTTTGCAACCTGATGGAGGTCAGTATAGATGGACTAACAGAGAAAGTCCCACTCACTGCTAGAAGGCCAAATATTTTTTCAAAGCTAGATGCATACAAAAAATTATTTTGAATTTGCAACCTGATCGAGGTCAGTATAGGTGGACTAATAGAACAAGTCCCACACACTGCTAGAAGGCCAAATATTTTTTCAGAGCTAGATGCAGAAAAAAATTATATTCAGTTTGCAACCTGATGGAGGTCTGTATAGATGGATTAATAGAACAAGACCCACACACAGCTAGAAGCCCAATATTTTTTCAGAGGTAGATGCAGAAAAAAATTATATTGAATTTACAACCTGATGGAGGTCAGTATAGATAGACTAATAGAACAAGTCCCACATACTGCTACAAGCTGAAATATTTTTTCAGAGATAGATGCAGAAAAAAATTATATTGAATTTGCAACCTGATGGAGGACAGTATAGATGGACCAATAGAACAAGTCCCACACACTGCTCGAAGCCTAAATATTTTTTTAGAGCTCGATGCAGAAAAAAATTATATTGAATTTGCAACCTGGTGGAGGTTAGTATAGATGGACTAATAGAACAAGTCCAACACACTGCTACAAGCTGAAATATTTTTTCAGAGCTAAATGCAGAAAAAAATTATATTGAATTTGCAACCTGATGGAGGTCAGTATAGATGGATTAATAGAACAAGTCCCACACACAGCTAGAAGCCTAAATATTTTTTCAGAGCTAGATGCAGAAAAAAATTATATTGAATTTGCAACCTGGTGGAGGTTAGTATAGATGGACTAATATAACAAGTCCCACACACTGCTACAAGCTGAAATATTTTTTCAGAGCTAGATGCAGAAAAAAATTATATTGAATTTGCAAACTGATGGAAGTCAGTATAGATGGACTAATAGAACAAGTTCCACACACTGCTAGAAGCCGAAATATTTTTTCCGAGCTAGATGCAGGAAAAAATTATATTGCATTTGCAACCTGATGGAGGTCAGTATAGATGGACTAATAGAACAAGTCCCACACACTGCTGGATGCTGAAATATTTTTTCAGAGCTAGATGCAGAAAAAGATTATATTGAAATTGCAACCTGATGGAGGTCAGTATAGATGGACTAATAGAACAAGTCCCACACACTGCTAGAAGCCTAAATATTTTTTCTTAGCTAGATGCAGAAAAAAATTATATTGAATTTGCAACCTGATGGAGGTTAGTATAGATGGACTAATAGAACAAGTCCCACACACTGCTAGAAGCCTAAATATTTTTTCAGAGCTCGATGCAGAAAAAAATTATATTGAATTTGCAACCTGGTGAAGGTTAGCATAGATGGATTAATAGAATGATGCTATTCCCAAAAGGTTTTACTTCACTAGGTGCAGTAAAAAAATTTGTATTCTATACACAGGTGGTGTAGCTTGCAACACAGATAGGCTACTCCACTGACTAACACACTCTGCAATAGGCCAAAAAGGATTTGCTTTGCTAGATTTAGCCAAATGCTGTGAAAAAAACTTGCACAGCACTGGCACAGACCTGCCTGGCAAAAAGTGATAGGAACTGATGTAACCTAGCCCTGAAAAGGACTGCAATTACAATTAGTCTTTACTCCCAACCTATCTATTTAAGAGCACAGACCTGCCTGATAAAAGTCATAGTAAATGATGTAACCTAGTCTTTAAAAGGACTGCAATCACAACTCTTCCCTATTCTCAAGCTATCTGTAGATTTGTGCGAAAATTGGCTTGAAATTAACAAAGTATAGCGCACACAGCAACAGCGGTGCCGTCTAACACGCAGCTGCAGCAGTGAGAAAATGGTGGCGACGGTGAAAATGGCTGGGTCTTATAGGGCAAGGACATGTGACATACACTGCCAATGACACATGCCCTTGCTTGTGTGAAAAAATGTAGTTCCCTCCATGTGTGCGCTGCTGATAGACTGACAGACTGCACCTCCCCACTGTAAATGCGGGGAAGAGAAAAAAAAATGGAGATCTTCATTATTTCTGCAGAGAACCATCCCCTGCCCCTCCCCCCGCCCAGCTGTACACTCAAACTGCGTATTAACATTAATTTTCAGCATTACTGAGCAAAAATCCAGTTATGATTTTGGTGCACGAACAGTTATCGAACATAACCTCAAACAGCCGAATGTTTTTCAAATCGTTCGTGTTCGCCGAATGGCTCGAACACCGCCCAAAACAGCTAGAATTTGAGATTGGCGAACAGTTCGAGTCGAACACCGCTCATCTCTAATCCTAACAGACCAAGGAACTTCATTCATGTCCAAAGTCATGAGAGAGTTGTGTAAGACCCTCCAGATTACGCAACTCAGGACATTGGTATACCATCCACAAATGGATGCCCAGGTGGAGAGGTTTAATATGTCCCTGAAGACCATGCTCAAGAAGGTTGTAGAGAAGGATGGTCGAGACTGGGACTGCCTACTCTCGTATCTGCTGTTTTCCATCAGGGAAATTCCACAGGCCTCTACAGAGTTTTCCCCATTTGAACTGTTGTATGGCCAGCACCCTCTGGGTCTCCTGGATGTTGCAAATGAGACTTGGGAAGCAGAAATTACACCCACTGAATCATCATTGAGCATGTGGCAAGGATGCAGGAGAGAAATGCAGAGGTAATGCCAGTTCTGACAAAGCCTCCTCTAGGCACAAGAGGCTTAGTCAAGTTTCTATAATCAATCAGCAAAGATCAAGAACACACGCACTAGCTTAATGTGTCATAATTTCATACCATAACAGCAACAAATGGGATTATCACCCCTGGATTGGTGAATACTGAACAAATGCAAAACTAAGAAACAATACTATTGCGCTAGAAGGCTAACGTTATATGCCAATCACAAGTAGTGCCAAGTACCAATATTAATTTAGGACAAACCTGTGGGGTCTGGAACTCAACCAATCAACTTAAATAAAAAGTGAATTTATATATATATTTATATACATATGTTCTGAGGGTCTCTGTCAGGTTTTGTCCATACAATACAAAATACACCATGCAATTAGCGGCAGAAATGCACATAAATCCATATATTAATACAAAGCTAGTACCACATGTAGAAATACACAAAACCATATATATTCATACAGAGGTAATACCAGACTGGTTGTGTATAAAAGGTTAATTTGTATAGTGCACAATTGGTATATAAAAATATATAAAGAAAATATACAGCCAGTGTGGTTTACACTCATTAAGGCTATGTGCACACAGTGCATTTTTGGTACTTTTTTTGTGTGTTTTTTCCGCGAAGAAATGGGCCAAAAACGCACTGCTAACCTTATCCCATGGTTTCCTATGACATATTGCAAGTTTTATGCCATGATCAGGATTTTTCCTGACTGAATTTTATGTGAAGAAAAAGAAGCAGCATGTCCATTCTTTGTGCATTTTTGCCTGTGTTTTTCCAATACAATGCATTGGAAAAAACGCTGCTAAAGCACGGCAACGGTGGTGGAAGCTATAGCTGCATTTCTAAAATGGGCACACAGTCGACGTACTTTGACAAGCAGATCCAACAGATCCAGTTAGGTTTTGAGAAACGCTGCTGAACCTACACCCATGCATGGTACGTGTGTGAGCTCTCCTCGCCTCAGAGCCACCACTAGGTTCCGGCCATTGTCACACACGACCATGCCTGGCTGTAGGTTCAGCAGGGTCAGCCACAGATCTGCCTGCTGTTTCAGAGCTGTCCACAACTCTTCACTGTTGTGAAGTATGTCATCTAAGCATATTAGCTTCAGCACAGCCTGTTGCCGCTTGGCCAAGGCAGTGCTGTAGTGCTTTCAACTTTTGACTGATGTGGTCATTTCAGAGAAGGAAGCTGAATAGGAGGAGGTGCAGGAGCTGTAGAATGTGGGGGCAACCCTGATTGACCCAGGGCCCGCAATCCTCTGCATCGGGAGGACGTGTTCCATCCCAAGGTCCAACTGGGCCCCGGCTTCCACTATATTAACCCAGTGTGCCATCAGCAAGATGTACCGTCCCTGCCCACAAGCACTTGTCCACGTGTCCGTGGTTAGGTGGAGTTTCCAGGTAACTGGTTTGTTGAGGGCAAGTCTAATATTGTGGGAACCATGGTCGTGTAATGCGGGGACCGCACACCAGGAACAATAGTGGCGGCTGGGGACTGAGTACCGAGAGACGGTCGCTGCCATCAGGTTGCAGAAAGCTTCTCTCTCCACGAGCCTAAAAGGCAACATTTTGAGTGCAAGCATTTGCGAAATGTGTGAATTTAATAGTGTGGCCTGTGGGGCATTGGCTGCATATTTATGCTTGTGTTCCAAGGACTAGGGTAGGGACAACTCAATGCTGCGCTGGTACAAGGACGTGGACGTGCTTGCTGATGGTGTTAGTTGAGAGTGTGCAGTGACAGGTGCAGGGCGGGAGGCATCTTGGAATGCGCCATGGACAGGGGATTGACGTGCACTCACAACAGCGGAACAAGCAGTGGTGTCACCCGCAGACACTGTTGCTGGACCCTGGAATTCGGCCCACAAAGTTGGGTGCTTTTCTACCATGTGACTGATCATGCTGGTGGTGGTCAGGCTGGTAGTTTTACTACCCCTGCTGATGCTGGCCTGGCAGTTCGTGAAAATGACTCATTTGGGGTTATCTGCAGAGTCTTTAAAAAATAACCAGACTCGGGAAGACCTAACAGTTGTACTGGCAACTTCCGTCATGTTGGCGTTACCAGAAATGCTTGCCTGCCTTGTGTCTGCAGCCACTACACTGCTTTTTCCAGCCTGTTCTGATGCTATGCCTTCCTCCCATTGTTTGCTGCTGTCCTCGCTCTGTTTGTCCACCTGCCATGTTGGGTCAGTTACTATATCTTCCACCACCTCATCATCCACTTCCACACCCTAGTCCTCCTCTTCACTTTATGCCAATTGTGTCTCATCATCACCATCATCCACCTCTTGTGACAGTGATTGCACTTTCCCACCATCGCCTTCTTGTGACCGTGGCTGCACCAATATTTGGGCATTGCTACATGTGTTCTCCCCTTGACTCGCTTGAAGCTGGTCGGGCGAGAGGCCCGAAATCTTCAAATGGAAAAGTGAACAGCTCTTCTGAATGTCCAAGTGTGGGATCAATTGTCTCCAGGCACTTGGCATGGTGGGAGGAAGGAGGATCAGGGTGAGGACATATGCCGTCCAGACTCACGGCTACTGAGACTTGACCATGTGGAAGACAGGGTGGTGGTGGCTAAGTGACTGTAAGCATTTTCTGCTTTCCAGCCAATAACCTTTTGACACTGCCCTGTGTTCAATAGTGGTGTTCTGCGGTCCCTTATTAATTGGGACAGGAAAGTCGAGCGACAAGATGTGGGTGTTTGTTGTGGCACAATTTCAGCTTGCCCATAGCCACATCCTCAACATAAGCCACTGCATGCACCATCATCATCTTGTTCACTTCCCCGTCCCTTGCCACGCACCTTGCCCATTTTTAATGGAGGACAATTTTTTCCATGTTGGCGAGAAATGGCTGATTTTGAAACGCAGTTTTATGTGATACGTCTGACAGAAAATTTTAAATAGCAGGTCTGTAATTTGCTAATACTATTCTTCACAGACAATGTGAAAAGCTTGATGACACACTGCAGCAAAATGAAAATGAAAGAAATGTCTGATTTTGTAACACTCTTATAGGTGATAAGTCTGAGAGAGAACCATGATTTTAAATAGTAGTCCTGTAATTTACTAATATTATTTTACACAGAGACCTAGTGTGAATAGCTTGACCAACACACTGCAACGGAATAAAAATAGAAGCAATGTATGATTTTTGAACAGTTTTATAGGTGATATGTCGGACAAAGAACCACTGTTTTAAATGCTAAGCCTGTAAATTACTAATATTATTCTACACAGAGACCTAGTGTGAATAGCTTCACCGGCACACTGCAACGGAATGAAAATGAAAGAAATGTATGATTTTTGAACTGTCCTATAGGTAATATGTCTGACAGAGAACCACGGTTTTAAATAGTAGGCCTGTAATTCACTAATATTATTCTACACAGAGACCTAGTGTGAATAATTTCACCAACTCACTTCAACAGAATGGAAAAGGAGGCCAATATTTTCCACTTTCAGTTCAAATTTCTGGATTTTTATCGCTGAAATATGGAACAGATCTGGCTTTATTCTGCATTCTGCAGTGAGAACAAGCAAAGATGGAGCAGAAAAATGGTGTACTCTGGATTGCTTTTTAATCAAATAACCAGGATTAAGATAAAAAAAAAAATTGCCTTTCTATGTCTAGAAATATCTTTAATTATTACAGCAGCCACAAACAGGACATTCAATGGACCCTCCTGTGCTATATCATGCACTGTAGTCTGCACATACACTTCCTTCCTAGCACTAATTATATGCAGCTGGATTAGTCCCCAGAAGGACTTTTAGTTCAGATGGATATAGATATATGTTGTGGAATACCTATACTAACTATAAACAAGCAAATCTCTTTTCCTGGCGCAGCAGCAGCTCTCCCTACACTGCCTGATTCCGGGGTAGACTGTGACGAGCATGGCGGCGCTTGGTCTTATATACAGCAGATGATGCTGTGCGGCCAGCCAATTACTGTAATGCCTACAACCAACATGGCTACGGTATTACAGTGCATGGCAGGCAATGCCTGCATGTTCATTGGGTCTCTAAAGAGCACCAAACAGGAGGGGACCCGAGTTCCCACCCAAGTAACCTGGAAATACTCAACGAGCGCTGAGCTCGTCGAGCACAATGATGCTCGGACAAGTACCGAGCAGTGGCGAGAACGTTCTCTCATCACTAATTATGATAGAATAAATGAATTGAAGAAAAACACTGGTATCATTGGATACTTCTTCTACCAGAGTACTAGGTAACTTATCACAAGTCCCGTATTCCATGATAAAGGTAAACTAAAAGGAGCCAAAAGGGACTGTCCTCACATACCACAAGAGAAGAGGGGGGTGACAGACCACTCACTGCAGAAAAAAGCCTGCATGGGTTCATGGACAGATGTCCCTTGATGAATGGATCTGATGTGTGACTGGCATCTGTGCGGTGCCTGCACACAAAGAGCCCACAGACAAAGTTCTTCTTGATGGATGAATCCGATGCGTCGGTAGAGATACCAGCACACAGGGATCCCCGGCCGGTGGCTTTCCTGGCGCTTGGCGGACCGCATGTAGGAAGTTAGAGGCGGCGTGCTTAGATGGCTTACCCCTATGCCAATGTCAAGGATGTGGAGGTGGCAGAGACACTATCACCGTCCAGAAACTACAGTGCTGAGAACTGCTTCAGCAAAACCGAGACCTGTTTTCAGAGTTGCTGGGATGTACTCAGACTGTGGAGCACAAAGTTCTGATGGAAACGCAGGTGTGGGTAAACCTTAAGCCATATTGAATCCCTTAAGACCTCCACGACGTGATTTATAAGGATGTCAGAACAATGTTGCACATGGGTGTCATCAAATAGTCAAAGAGTGACTGGTCCAGTCCCATTGTCCTTGTGCAAAAGCCAAATGGAGGATGGCTGTTTTGTAATGATTATCGTATTCTCAATGAAGTGTCCAAGTTTGATGAGTATCCAATAACCAAGGTTATGGACTCATTGGGAGGTTGGGGTCAGCAAGATACATCACCACCCTTGACCTAGCAAAAGGGTACTGGAAAATGCCCATGTCCCAAATGGCCAAAGAGAAGATGGATTTCTCTACGCCTGATGGGTGTTTCCAATACACCAGAATGCCTTTGGGCTGCAAGAAGCCCCAGCCACTTTCCAGAGGGCCATGGACCGGATCCTAACTCCTCACAAGAAATATGCCACATCTTACCTAGACGATATTGTGATCTTCAGACAGGATTGGGAAAGTCATCTGCAGAAGGTCCAGGAGGTATTAAACACACTGAAAAAGGCGAAGTTTACCATAAGCCCAAAGAAGTGTGCCATAGTGAAGGAAGAGACCAAATAGCTAGGCTATATCATTGATAGGGGCGAAATCAAGTTGCAAGAGAACAAGGTCAAGGCGATCCAAAATTTGCTGCAACCAGTCTCTAAGAAACAGGTTAGGGTGTTTCTAGGATTTGTGGTAACTATTGAAGGTTCATCCCGAATATTGCCATGAGAGCCGCACCCCTGATCGACCTCCTTTAAAAGCACAAAGTCATCAATGACCAAGTGGAATTTTGACGTGAAAAAGGCTTTTCAGGAGTTGAAGTTTTCCCTGTGTAAATAGCCAGTCTTGGTCGCACTGGACTTCACAAAGGAGTTCGTGGTCCAGACGGATGCTTCAGAAGTCAGATTGAGAGCCTTGTTGTCATAGGAAATAAATGGGGAAGAACATTCAATCCTTTACCAAAGTAGGAAACTTTCTTCCTGTGAGAAAAATTATGCCATTGTGAAAACAGAATGTTTGGTCATCACATGAGCGATTGACACTTTGAAGAACTAGCTGCTGGGCTGAAAGTTCAGGTTACTGTCACACTATGCGCCACTGAGATGGATGAGGGAAAAGATCACGAAGAATGCTCTCGTGACTGGGTGGTTTCTGGCACTCGAGGACGTCAGGTTCCATGTGGAGCACAGAAAGGGAAACTGCAATCTATGCAGATGCCCTGTGGAGGCTTCCCTATCTAGTGATTGAAGGTGCCAAACACCCCGGCTTTTGGCATAGAGGGGAGATATGTAAGTGAGTCACTGGTAATGTGTGGATGGGAGATATATTTTACTGAAGTTATTAGCTTCAGGTATATAAACCTGGAAGTTTTTCTCCAGCATGTAATGAGCTGAGATGGGTTAATCAGTCATGACAGGCCAAAGTCTATTATGAACAGCTGAAGAGTGGGCAGGACAGCTGTTCACCCTATCTCAACCCTAGGGAAGGATCCAACAGGTAAAGGTGAAGCCTTTGGACTTAATGATTGTGCTGTGTACTCTGGAGGGTAGCTGACCTTTGGGATCTTGGTAAACAGAGCTGAATCCTGTTTCCTGTGTGGGCGAACCCTGCAGTTATAAGGACTATAGTGAGTGCTGTTTGGTTTATGTCAATAAGACTGAATACATGTATTTATTTTGTTTGGACTGGTTTATGAAGCCTGTTTTCATAAACCAGTTAAAAATTTAAATGAGAAGCATTCCTGTAACAACCACAATAAGCAGCCGAGTGAGCTGATCTACCACACAATTGACAGGCGTGCCACTCTGGTGGACAATTCATTAAGACTGGCATGCAAAACACCAGTTTGTATGGACCTGAGAAATTCTGTTCTAGTTTTATGAAAATTGCAACATGCTGATTGCTAAATCCAGGACTCTGCCGCTTGTTTATGCTTTGTTGAAATAGGTTAAATGTCCAATATATATAGAAAAACAGGGATCCAGCACTGTTCTTGTTTCCATCCTGTACGTTTACCAGCTAGCAAACACATTGATGGTGCTCACCAAGAAAGAGTCCCAATTGTAAAAATATATGGATGGAAGATGGGACACTCCCCCCTGCATGTTCAAAATGTAGCTTTATTGTGGTTCCATAACAGAGATTGTGGTGACAATAGATGACGCCTTGAGGCTTAGAGGAAGCTTGACTCTCATGCAAAAAAGCTGTCAGCCATTATTACATGACACGTTACCTTTAAGTTCAAACTGAAGTTCAAAATTCCTCAAGTTCACACAATTTTAAAAACCTGCCAGAAAGTCCATCTCTTGCAAAAACTAATAGCATTATTATTTTCTATGGGCCCAGTGTCAGACTCAGGTACCAATGGCCCAGTATTAACATTCTTGGGACCCACTCTGCATTAAAACATTACTCTATCCTCCTTTGCAAATTTCCAGCCAACACATTCTCTATATATTTGAATTGAAAAGATGGCTGAAGTATATGGAGGGTGCAGTAGGGTTGAATTGGTGGGCCCAACCTATCTATAAATTGAGGGTGCCAGAGGGGCATTTGTGTTAATACCACAGCAGGTATATGTAGCATATCAAGTGTATTGTGCCAAGCACTGCTCATTTGTGGATGGTGTGCTGGGGGCCCACTCCAGATGAAATTCCACATGGGGGATTCACTTATTTCCCTGTGGGCCTGAAGCTTTATGATAAAACATGCTTAATTTGAGATTGTTGTAAATTCTGAAGTTTGTAAGTTCATACATTATTCTACTCACAGTGATATTCTTTATATTGCGCATGTGTTCCATATTCAGCTAGGGTAAAGTAGGTTTGTAGTTTATTCATCATAATACACTGAAATAAAAGAAAATATTTTATGTAAATTGTTAGTTTTCAGGTTGTTATTATAATGTGCTTTAAGTGAATATGAAGCCTCCAAATAATTTGTAGATGCTGGCTTCAAGTGAGAAATATTTAACGGAGCAATCTCGAAATACTAAAACAGTAGTTAGAACACTCTGTTCCAGATACATTTAAGAACACAGCTTTGCTGTGCACAGGATGGTTAATCCTTTTTATATAAGGGATATGTGCATGCATTTGTCCTTTCAAAACCAACTAAGAATTGTGTGCTTGGTAGTTTGCCAAGGACATTTTAACGTGCATGACCAATAACAATTACAATGAATCGGAAGCTTGTGATTCGATCTAAAAATAATCCTGATAAAGAGAGGGAAAAATGTTTCAAGTAATTTAGGACCTTCGCTTTCCATCTCCTTCTACGTTATTTTTTTTTACCTAAAAATGTTATTCTAGCCATGTATGTGACTGAAGAGAAAAAAGTATTATAACCATTAGTATTGGTAGGCATTAACAGAACTATTTGTTAAAACTTACATTGTTCATGCCGAATTGACTTTTCCGTGAATTTAATGTCCCTTATTATGCTCTGGTATGTATCTAGACCTCAATGCCAAATATAATATGTAAAAATTAATAAGAATCTTCATCCTCACCACTCACTTCTCCGACTCTTCTGCTCCTCACCTCTACCCCTTAGGTCCTCGCCGCATCTTCGGATCGACAGCAACAGTGAAATTCCCAAGCCTTGGTCACTAGGCAATAGAAATTTGGGTTACCTAGCCCTGGGTGAGTTCTGAGCATGTGCCTGCAAACATCACAGTGCATGTAAATTTCAACAACGACCGTACGGGTGGAGGTGAGAAACATAGGGGCTGGAGAGGTGAGCATAAAGGTTTTTATTTACATTTTTACTATTTTCATGATCTTTTTTAGCTTAGAAAAATGGCAGCAAGTAGCTGACATTTTGCTGAATTTGTGCAGAAGCGAATTTCAAGAAAATATGCATTTTGTTGAATGCAGATTTTTGTAAAATTCTAATAGAATTCAATTGCACTCAAACATATTTTCTCATCTCTAGTTAAATTGCATAGCTTTTCAGAATTTTGGTGGTCTGGCAGAGCCATACCACATCCAGTCCATACTCCACCCATTTTGGCAAAGCTGGCTGGTAAAATGTCAAGTCACAAAATTTCTGCACGTCTTCCGAGATGTGCTAAAATGTTGCAAGTTTTAAAGTGCTTTATGCAATAATTCTGGAATAAACACCTTAATGAACCATTACGTAATGTAATGACCTTTACGTGTTTTCTATTTACTGCCTGAAGTAGATCAGACATACAAGTCCAAGTTTAACTGCAACTTGAAGTTTGCACATTATTTTAATTTTATGTCCAAAATCAAAATATTTTTAAAAATAATAATATCAAAAGACTGACCATTTGAGATGAGCGAACATGTTAGAAAAATTTCAAATTCAGCAAAAAAAGTTGCATATTCGGATTCGTGATCGGACACCCAGCATTTTTACTTAAAATCGGCAAAATTCTATAAAAGTCCAGAAAATGATTGCGTTCCCACTACAGGTATTTTTAGCACTTTGGCTAGGATAGTGGGCTGAGAGTAAGGGGGACGTGTTTGATGAGGTGAGTGTATGGGGAGAGGTCAGAGAAGCAGCATGCTGGTAGTCTAATTTTTTTTCTTTACTTAATGTGTGCAGATTGCGGCAAGCCAATAAAGGCGCAGGAACCATCCACAATGTCCAGACACAAGGGCTTGTGCCATTGGCTGCTGAAATCACATGTCCCTCTCCATATAAAAAGTGGACATGTTTTTTTAGTGTCATTTTGTTAGTATAACAGCTCAGAGAGGATGCTCCTGACAATACTCAAGGATACTGAAAGAATTTAGATAGTTAGCTAGGCGGTTGCCTCTAAGTCAGATAGTTTAGATAGATAGGGTCCCTGTGTGGGAAATCAACCTTCCAGCAGAACTTTTTTTTGTACTATTAGTGAGGTCCAGACAGAGACAGCAGGGCACATTTCAACATATAACACTGTTGTGCACGGCCTCTATTGTGCTCGATGCATGAGGACACATTTGAAACTCTTATTTTTGCTGTTACAAATCATGAAACATACAGCAGGTCACATCTCAGCTTGACTATTTTTGGGGCATACATTCTACTGTATTCTGTGAGGCAGTGACCGGGATCGTATACGAGGGACATTATATATCCTCCAGAATGTGTACAGAGACCTATTAAACCCATTGGAGTGCATTGCAGTCACAAACTCGCCTGCGGCTGCAATGCAGGAATGAGGGTGAGCATTGACCTGGTCAGGCTATCTGGCTAAGGCAGATTAAGTAAAACCCAGCAGGTCCTTCATTTCTTGGGGGAGGCTACAGGAAGGCAGTGGGGCGGCCTCCTCCCTCCAACCCGGGTTTTTCAGTGGCTCTTGGCACAGGTCCTTTAAAAACCCTGCACTAAGGATTAGTGGGGTTCTGTATTGGAACTTGCTGGGAGCTTAGCAGGGAAGCTCAGCAGGATTGAGTGTGGCTGAACCCACGCCTGGGAAGGCACTGCACCTTTCAGGCTCTGAGCGGCCCGGCACGGCCATTGCCCACGGCAACCATTGTTTAAGGACTCGTGTTAACCCGGCTGCGAACTGGAGGACTTTTTCGGTTTACCCGTGAGTTGCTGAATAAAGCTGTTTATATTGGACTTGCTTGGGTCACTGCCTCAGTTACTGCACGGTGTGAACACCGCCGAATTACAGCTTGGTGGAGAATGCAGGCATAATGACAGAGGCATACCCCACCTGCAGTTGTATGACCACAATCCGGCCGGCCACCTTTCAGCCTAACCCCGTGGACAAAATGGAGGAGCTGTTAAAGCAGCTGGTACTTACCCAACAGCAGCAGCTGCAGTTTCAGCGGCAATAGCAAGGGCAGCACCTGAGTCTCCAGCGGCAACAGCAGGAGCGGGAACAGCAGCATAATCATCAGCAGCAGCTACTGTACCAGCAGCAGCAAAAAACAAATGAACTGTTGCTGCAACAGATTGCTGCCCTGCGGGAGACGCTGACAGCACCAGCCTCAGAACGGGGCCGAGGACAAGGTTCGCTCAGTGTTGAGGAAGATGGGACCGGAGGACGATATGGAAGCCTTCCTGACCACAGCAGAGCGGGAAAATCTACCGGCCAGCCAGTGGGCAGAAGTGGTGGCTTCGTTTCTGGTCGGCGTTGCCCAAAAGGCCTATTTCGACCTCAGTCGGGAGGACACCCAGGACTACCAGAAGCTCAAAGGTGAGATCCTTGCCCAACTGGGGGTCAATACATACGTGAGGGCTCAGCGTGCATTTTCATGGACCTATGTGGAGACCCGACCAGCCCGGTCTCAGGCTTATGACCTCCGGCTGCTGGTAAAGAGGTGGCTCAAGCCTGAGACTTTGTCTCCAGCCCAGATAGTAGAGAGGGTGGTGATTGACTGGCTGGTGAGGACTCTTCCAGCCACTATCCAATGTTGGGTGGGGTAAGGGGACTCCAGCACACTCGACCAGGTGGTCAATCTGATCGAGAGCCACTCGGCCACTCATGACTTTATCCGGGACTCTGCCCCCTCGCTGCTGTCACGTCGATCCCTGCCAACCCAGAAACCGGGAAAGAGGTCGCGTCCCTCTGCTGAGGACAGTGAGCACCTTACCCGTGCTGAAGGGGTAGCTCGGAATGAGAGTGGCAGGAGACCGATTCCCTCCCAAAAAGTCATAAGACCTAACAGTACCTCCACCATTAGGTGCTGGCGGTGTCAGGGGCCAGGACATGTGGTTGCTAACTGCCCCCTGACTACGGAACCCATGCACTTCAGTTTTATCCTCTGGGTCTCAATGTACACCCAGACGATCTGCACTGCGAGCGCCGATCCCCCGGACAGTGAACCCCAACTGTGCCAGGTACTAGTTAATGAGTACCCCAAGGAGGCCCTCCTAGATTTGGGTAGCCTAGTGACTTTGGTACATGGGTCGCTGGTGGTAGGAGACAATCCCAATGGACGAACAGTTGGGGTTGTGTGTATCCATGGGGACCTCCGAGAGTACCCAACCACGGAGGTAGTTTTGTCCACGCCATGTGGAGACATAAAACATGTGGTGGGGGTGGAAAAAACTCTTCCCTATGGGACTGTGTTGGGAAGAGACTTGCCCCTGTTCTGGACTCTGTGGAAAAACAAAATCCACTCTCCCCTGGTAAAATGGGTTAAAGGCGCTGTACCCGATGAACCCGAGTCAGGGGTACCTGCCGTAGGGGAGTCCAACCTAGGGACAGAGTGTGACCCTGGTAGGTTTCCCCTAGAGGTGCTGGCAGGAGAGGTCGAGGAGACCCCATTGATCCGTGAGCTGGAAGTGTCCAGGGGCACGTTTGGGACAGCTCAGCTATAGGATCCCACTCTGACTCGGGCGTGGGAAAGAGTGTGAGAGGTAAATGGCGTAGTTCAACAGCCCGGTGCAGATACTGTATTTCCACACATGGTAGTCAACGTTGAGTTGCTCTATAGGGTAGACAAAATCAGAGACGATGTCGTGGAACAGTTAGTGGTACCTCAGTCGTACCGTGGGGCGGTTCTGGGGTTGGCACACACACACCTGCTGGGTGGACAATTAGGGGTTAAAAAGACGCAAGAGCGTATATTGCAGCGGTTCTTTTGGCCAGGATTTACACGTAGGTCCAAAAGTACTGCGAATCCTGCCCCGAATGTCAGTTGACCACACCCACCGCAAGTTTCTGCAGCCCATTGGTACCCCTGCCAGTGATAGAGGTACCTTTTGAACGGATTGCAATGAACTTGGTAGGGCCCATTGTAAAATCCACTTGCGGCCACCAACATATACTGGTGGTTGTCGACTATGCCACCTGGTACCCGGAGTCTATACCGCTACGCCACACCTCGGCAAAACTGATTACACGGGAGCTGTTTGCCACATTCTGTCGCCTTGGACTACCTAAGGAGATCCTGATGGATCAGGGGACCCCTTTTATTTCCAAAGTGACAAGGGAACTTTGCAAACTGCTAAAAATAAAACAATTGCGCACCTCGGTGTACCATCCTCAAACCGACGGGCTAGTAGAACGGTTCAATAAAACCCTCAAGTCCATGTTGAAAAAGGTGGTTTCTAAGGACGGAAGGGATTGGGACATGTTGCTACCCTATTTGATGTTCGCCGTCCGTGAGGTACAGCAGGCTTCCACAGTGTTCTCTCCCTTTGAGTTATTGTACTGCAGACACCCTAGGGGTCTGTTGGACATAGCCAAAGAGACGTGGGAACAAGAGCCGACTCCACATAAGAGTATAATTGAACACATGGCTAGTATGCAGGACTGGATCACGGCGGTCATGCCCATCATGAAAGAACATCTGTTAGATGCCCAGGCAGCCGAGAGGCGCGCATATAATAAAAGAGCCAAAGTCAGGTCTTTTAGCAAGGGCGATCGGGTGTTAGTACTGGTACTCACAGCTGAGAGTAAGCTCATGGCCAAGTGTCAAGGGCCATATGAGGTTCAAGAAAAGGTGGGGGAGGTAAATTACTGGGTATATCAGCCCGGAATGAGGAAACCTGAGCACCTTTATCATGTAAGCCTGCTAAAATCTTGGAAAGATCGAGAGTGTTTATTTACAGACGTCACTCCGGGCATATCACCAGAGAGTTCTCTGCCTTCAGCCAGCGATGCGTCCGAGGGAGAGATCAGGATAAGTGATGCTCTCTCTAAACAGCAGCGACGGGAGGCTCGCTAACTGGTGCAGCAGAATACCGACGTGTTCTCATAGCTACCGGGTAGGACTACAGTTCTCCAACATGACATTGTCAGTGAACCTGGGGTAAGGGTGTTAATGAGACCGTACTGGGTACCCGAAGCCCGGAGGCAAGCTATCATGGCTGAGGTAAAACAAATGCTCCAGTTAGGCATCATCGAGGAATCATTGAGTGAGTGGGCTAGCTCCATCGTACTGATTCCGAAACCAGATGGATCGTTGCGCTTCAGTAACGATTTCCGAAAACTAAATGAAGTGTCGAAGTTTGACCTTTATCCAATGCCTAGAGTGGATGAGCTGATTGAGAGACTGGGGCAGGCCCAGTACTTTACCACGCTTGATCTCACCAAGGGTTACTGGCAGGTACCTCTCACGAAATCGGCGAAGGAAAAGACCGCCTTCATAACTCCGGAGGGTCTAGCAGTGCTGGATTCTCTCAGAGCCGCGGGGTTAACGGCAAACATAAAAATGTGCGATAGAGCTAGAGGAAGCCCGATATTTGGGGTATGTGATTGGCAGAGGAGTTATCAAGCCCCAAATCAATAAAGTTGAGACCTTAAAAAATTGGCCTAAACAGTCAAGTACAAAGCAGGTGAGGGCGTTCCTTGGCATCCTTGGGTATTACCGCCAGTTTATACTTAATTTTGCTGGGATAACGGCGGCCCTGACAGATCTCTTGAAAGGAAAAAAATCGGTAATGGTTCAGTGGAACCCTCAGGCAGAAAAAGCCTTTCAGTCCATGAAGTTGGCCCTGTGTGGACAGCCGGTCCTCATCAGCCCCAACTTCAAAGAAACCTTCAATGTACAGACAGATGCCTCGGAGGTAGGCCTAGGGGTGGTATTGTCACAAAAAGTGAATGGTGAAGAGCACACGGTCACCTACTTGAGTTGAAAACTTGTCCCGGCAGGGAAAAACTATAGCGTGGTAGAGATGGAGTGTTTGGCTATTAAGTGGGCATTGGAATCGCTACGTCGTTATATACTCGGGCCACAGTTCTGCTTGGTGACGGACCACTCACCCTTGGTATGGATGAAAAATGCCATGGAGAGGAATGTGCGAGTCACCAGGTGGTTCCTGTCACTGCAAAATTTCAGTTTCTCTGTAGAACATCACCCTGGGAAGTTGCAGGCAAACGCGGATGCCCTGTCCTGGGCACCCTGTATGGTGTCAAATGTTCAACCCCACAAGATTGAGCAGAGGTGGGGGATATGTGAGGCAGCGACCGGGATCGTATACAAGGGACGTTATGTATCTCCCAGAATGTGTACAGAGACCTATTAAATCCATTGGAGTGCATTGCAGTCTCAAACTTACCAGCGGAGCAATACAGGAATGAAGATGAGCATTGACCTGGTCAGGCTATCTGGCTAAGGCAGATTAAGTAAAACCTGGCAGGGCCTTCATTTCTTGGGGGAGGCTACAGGAAGGCAGTGGGGCGGTCTCCTCCCTCCAACCCGGGTTTTCCAGTGGCTCTTGCCACAGGTCCTTTAAAAACCCTGCACTAAAGATTAGTGGGGTTCTTTATAGGAACCTGCTTGGAGCTTAGCAGGGAAGCTCAGCAGGATTGAGTGTGGCTGAACCAACGCCTGGGAAGGTTCTGCACCTGTCAGGCTCTGAGCGGCTCGGCGCGGCCGTTGCCCACGGCAACCAATGTTTAAGGACTCGTGTTAACCCAGCTGCGAACCGGAGGACTTTTTTGTTTACTTGTGAGTTGCTGAATAAAGCTGTTTATGTTGGACTTGCTTGGGTCACTGCCTCAGTTACTGCACGGTGTGAACACCGCCACCTTACAATTCAGAGCTCATCCACAGTAAAAAATGTCTGTTTTTTCTGTTACTAATGTGATACAGCAAGCCACGTCTGAGTTTTAAATTTTTTGTAGAATATATTCTATTTTATACAGGACTCATCCACAGTAACAAAAAATAATTTCTTCTGTTACTAAGGTGATACAGCAGGGCAGATCTCAGCTTGAAATTGTTTGGAGCATATGTTATATTTTATACAGGCCTCATCCACAGTAAAAAAATAATTTCTTCTGTTACTAAGGTGATACTGCAGGCTAGATCTGAGCTTGATATTTTTTGGTGCATGTATTCTATTGTATACAAGCCTCATCCACAGAAAAAAAAATCAACTTTCTTCTGTTACTAACATGATACAGCAGGCCACATCTCAGTTTGAAATTTTATGGAGCATACATTCTATTATATACAGGCCTCATTCACAGTGAAAAAATCTAATTTTGTTCTGTTACTAATGTGATACAGCAGGCCACATTTAAGTTTCAAAAGTTTTGAGCAAATATTCTATTTTATACAGGCCTCATCCACAGTAAAAAATCTAATTTCTTCTGTTACTAACTTGATACAGCAGGGCAGATCTCAGCTTGAAATATTTTGGAGCATTTATTCTATGTTATAGGCCTCATCCACAGTAAAAAAATAATAATTTCTTCTTTTCCTAAGTTGATAAAGCAGGCCACATCTATGTTTGAAAATTTTTGGAGCATATATTCTATTTTACACAGGCCTCATCAACAGTAAAAAATCTAATTTCTTCTGTTAATAATGTGATACAGCAGACCACATCTCAATTTGAAATTTTTTGGAGCATATATTCTATTGTATGAAGGACTCATCCACAGTAAAAAATCTATTTTTTTGTTGCTAATAGCGTGCTTCAACCTTATTATCTGAGCAGCATGAGTGGGAAAAAGAGAGGTCGTGGTGGAAGGGGGAATAGGCTTGGTGTTCAAGGTGTACGTGGGGTAGGTGGTAATGTTAGTGAAACCAACCAACCAATGTCTAGTGACTCAACTCCGTCATGTCCTATCCAAAGACAACTGACCAATTCTGTTACTGGATGGGCTACGCCACTCCCTTCCTTTGGCAGCCGCACAGCGGTACTCCTTGTAGATGAGGTCCAGAGAGTGCATGTGCTCAAGTGGATGGAAAGCACTGCATCAAGTGGCCTCTCCTCCTCTTCCTCCACCTCAACATCACACACAGTACAGTCCTCAGAGTTGGCACCCCAATTACCCTTGTTTTCCCCAGTGTCACAACTTTCCAACCGCCCAACTAACCTTAGAGAACCACAGATGGGTGAGTCTGCATAGCTGTTTACACATTCTATGCCATGAGTAGAGATGAGCGTTGTTCTACTCGAACTGTTCGCCAATCTCAAATTCGAGCTGTTTTGGGCGGTGTTCGAGCCGTTCGGCGAACACGAACAATTTGAGAAAAATTCGGCTGTTCGAGGTTATGTTCGATAACTGTTCGTGCACCAAAATCATAACTGGAATTTTTCTCAGTAATGATGAAAATTAATGTTAATACGCAGCTTGAGTGTACAGCGGGGTGGGGGGAGGGGCAGGGGATGGATCTCTGCAGGAACAATGAAGATCTCCATTTTTTTTTTCTCTTTCCCGCATTTACAGTGGGGAGGTGCAATCTGTCAGCCTATCAGCAGCGCACACACGGAGCGAAGTGCTTTTTTTCACACAAGCAAGGGCATGTGTCATTGGCAGTGTATGTCACATGTCCTTGCCCTATAAGACCAAGCCATTTTCCCCGTCGCCACCATTTTCTCACTGCTGCAGCTGCGTGTTAGATGGCACCGCTGTTGCTGTGTGCGCTATACCTTGTTAATTTCAAGCCAATTTTCGCACAAATCTACAGATAGCTTGGGAGTAGGGAATAGTTGTGATTGCAGTCCTTTTAAGGACTAGGTTACAGCATTTCCTACGACTTTTATCAGGCAGGTCTGTGCTCTTAAATAGATAGATTGTGGGAGTAAAGACTAATTGTAATTGGAGTCCTTTTCAGGACTAGGTTACATCAGTTCCTATCAGTTTTTGCCAGGCAGGTCTGTGCCAGTGCTGTGCAAGTTTTTTTCACAGCATTTGGCTGAATCTAGCAAAGCTAATCCTTTTTGGCCTATTGCAGAGTGTGTTAGTCAGTGGAGTAGCCTATCTGTGTTGCAAGATATACCACCTGTGTATAGAATACCAATTTTTTTACTGCACCTAGTGAAGTAAAATCTTTTGGGCATAGCATCATTCTATTAGTCCATCTATACTGACCTCCATCAGGTTGCAAATTGAATATAATTTTTTTCTGCATCTACCTCTGAAAAAATATTGGGCTTCTAGCTGTGTGTGGGACTTGTTGTATTAGTCCATCTATACTGACCTCCATCAGGCTGCAAACTGAATATATATTTTTCTTCATCTACCTCTGAAAAAATATTGGGCTTCTAGCTGTGTGTGGGACTTGTTCTATTAATCCATCTATACAGACCTCCATCAGGTTGCAAACTGAATATATTTTTTTCTGCATCTACCTCTGAAAAAATATTGGGCTTCTAGCTGTATGTGGGACTTGTTCTATTAATCCATCTATACAGACCTCCATCAGGTTGCAAACTGAATATATTTTTTTCTGCATCTACCTCTGAAAAAATATTGGGCTTCTAGCTGTGTGTGGTACTTGTTGTATTAGTCCATCTATACAGACCTCCATCAGGTTGCAAACTGAATATATTTTTTTCTGCATCTACCTCTGAAAAAATATTGGGCTTCTAGCTGTGTGTGGGACTTGTTCTATTAATCCATCTATACAGACCTCCATCAGGTTGCAAACTGAATATATTTTTTTCTGCATCTACCTCTGAAAAAATATTGGGCATCTAGCTGTGTGTGGGACTTGTTGTATTAGTCCATCTATACTGACCTCCATCAGGTTGCAAACTGAATATATTTTTTTCTGCATCTACCTCTGAAAAAATATTGGGCTTCTAGCTGTGTGTGGGACTTGTTCTATTAATCCATCTATACAGACCTCCATCAGGTTGCAAACTGAATATATTTTTTTCTGCATCTACCTCTGAAAAAATATTGGGCTTCTAGCTGTGTGTGGGACTTGTTCTATTAATCCATCTATACAGACCTCCATCAGGTTGCAAACTGAATATAATTTTTTCTACATCTAGCTCTGAAAAAATATTTGGCCTTCTAGCAGTGTGTGGGACTTTCTCTATTAGTCCATCTATACTGACCTCCATCAGGTTGCAAATTGAATATCATTTTTTTCTGCATCTAACCCAGCCAATAGTTTTGGCCTAATACCACAGTTTGGCCACTCAGCTCTGCTCGGTTCCCATCCATTGTTTTTTTGTGCAAACAACTCCAGAGTTGTGAATTAGTTAACCACCAAAATGAGTGGAAAAAGGCCTGCTGCTGGTGGAAAGGGGAATAGGCATGTTGGGAAGGGGAAAAAAGGTTGTGTCCGTGGGGTAGGTGTTAAAGCAACAGTAACATCTGCAGAAGAAAGACCATCTTCCAGCCAAACTAAAATGTGTACTTCTTTTAGCGGACAATGTGATAAGATCCCTTTCTTACGGCCACGCCAATCGCTACAAATTCCAGATGAGGTACAAAAACAGCAGGTGCTTCAATGGATATCAAGTGCTCCTTTAAGTGGGCTCTCCTCCACATCAACTTCAACATCACAAATACTCCAGTCCTCAAAGGTGTCACCCCAATCGCACTTGCTTCCTCACAGCTCCCAAAACTCCAGCTGCCCGTCTGAGTATGAGGTAGAACAGATGGTTGAGTCTGCAGAGCTGTTTACTCATACTATAGCCTGGGAATCAGAGGTCGACTCCAGCGCATCTGTGAATCCAGACGAGGAAATGATCTGCACTGATGCCCAGAATCTTTATGAGTCGGATCCAGGACCAGACGCAGAAGGTTCTGACCATAATGTAGACCCTCATTCCCAAACTGTAACTCCTGTTGGTGGAGACAATGAGGAAGACGATGATGAGACTCAAATACCTGATTGGAGCGACAACTTTAGTTTTTTGTCAGGGCAGGAACAGGTTGGCTCTGAGGACGACGGGTGTGATAACGCACAGGGTGATGATGATGAGGTTGGAGATCCCACTTACTGTCAACCCACAGTCAGCCAAGAGATGAGGTCAGCAGAGGAGGTGGAGGAAGATGCTAGTGACAACGAGGTCAGGTTGCGCCTTCCTGGACAGAGACGTAGTACTGGAAGCACGTCAACAACTGCATCCTCAAACACAACTCTGCCTCTCAACACAAGTCGTGGTGGCTCTTCAGGTCGCATGGGTGCTAAGCCTTGCATAGCCTGGGCATTTTTTCAGATCAATAAAGATGACCCAACTCGTGTTATCTGTAACATTTGTCAGCAAAAGCTAAGTAGAGGCCAAAAAATACATAGTTTGAGTACTTCATGCATGAACCGGCACATGGACATGAAGCATAAGTTGCAGTGGGAAGCTCAGTGTGCTACAATGCGGCCTAGCCGGCCGGGCCAACCACCGTCTGCCATATCTTGTGCATCCGCGGCCTCTTCATCCTCTGTGACTGGTGGGACAGCAGTCACACCTGTTTTGGGGCGCAGACCTGCCACCTCTTTACCCGCAACAGCCAGCGTGATTGGCAGGTCATCATTTTCTTTGGAGGTGGTAACACCAGCTGGTGTTGAGCGCTGTCCGACATCGATAGCACCACCTTTGGATCAAGGCAACCTAACATGTCCGCCTGCATCTTCCTCACAGACCGGCAGTTTGCCGGGGACACCCTTATCAACCCCGTCTAAGCACAATAGCCAGCCCTCGGTCCCTCAGATGTGGACAAGTAAAAGACCATTTCCTCCTAGCCATGAGAAAGCTAAGAGGTTGAATTTCACCATCTGCAAGCTCTTGGCTACAGAAATGCTGCCTTTCCGCCTGGTGGACCCAGAGGATTTTCGAGACCTTATGTCCGTCGCAGTGCCCCAGTACCAGATGCCCAGTCGGCACTACTTCTCAAAGAAAGGTGTGCCTACGCTCCACCAGCATGTCGCACACAACATCACCGCTTCTTTGAGAAACTCTGTGTGTGACAGGGTGCATTTCACCACAGACACTTGGACGAGTAGGCATGGACAGGGGCGTTACATGTCGCTGACTGGGCACTGGGTAACTATGGTGACAGCAGGACAAGGGGCTGCTGTCCAAGTCTTGCCGTCCCCACGAGTTGTGCGTCAATCCTCTTTATGTCAAAGTTCCTCCACTGCTTCTGCCTCCTCAACCTCCTCTCGGTCTTCCACCTGCACCCAAAGCCTGTCTGGTCATGCCACAAGCTTTCTAACTGCGCAGAAGGGATCCTGCACACCTCCTTACTATGCTGGCAGTAGGGCTCAACGTCATCAGGCGGTTTTTACATTGAAGTGTCTGGGAAATGTGAGTCACACACCTGAGGAGTTGTGGTCAGCTCTGGAGAACCAATTTCATGAATGGTTGTCTCCACTGGACCTGAAACCAGGGAAGGCTGTGTGCGACAATGCTGCAAACCTGGGTGCGGCCCTTCGCCGGGCAATGTCACACACGTGCCTTTTATGGCTCACGTGTTGAACCTGGTTGTCCAGCAATTTTTAGCCCGCTATCCCAGACTAGATGGCCTTCTGCAGAGGGCACGGTCGCTGTGTGCTCACTTCCGCCGTTCGCATCCCGCAGCTCAGCGACTTACATCTCTAC
Organism: Phyllobates terribilis; assembly: GCF_046119375.1. Lineage (NCBI taxonomy): Eukaryota > Metazoa > Chordata > Amphibia > Anura > Dendrobatidae > Phyllobates > Phyllobates terribilis. The sequence goes on along the minus strand of NW_027362767.1, from coordinate 343,622,021 downwards.
AGAAGTCGTTGGGCCTGCCACTTCACTGGCTAAAATACGATGTGCCTACCCGGTGGAATACAACTCTGCACATGTTACAGCGACTGTGGCAGCACCGACAAGCCCTGGTGCAATACGTTCTGACGTATAGCCTGGGCCAACGAGATCCAGAGGTGGGGCAAATCACGCTGGAGGAGTGGTCTCAGATCAGGGACCTATGCACCCTTCTGCACAGTTTTGAAATGGCGACGAAGATGTTTAGTGCTGACGATGCCATTATCAGCATGACTATTCCGGTGATTTACATGCTGGAGCACATGTTAAACAGAATTCGGAGTCAGGTGGTGGCACAAGAGGAGGTGGAGGAAGTAGAGGAGGAGGAGTTGTATGCGGAAGGGCTAACATCTGCAAGGTCCAGACGGTCGGCAGCACCAAGGCGGCATGCATGTGAGGGTGGGGGAGATGGTTTTACCAGGGCGCATGGTAGCAGCCAAACTAGTGAGGAAGGTGCAGGAGCCCAGGAAGAAGTGGAGGACGAACTGATGGAAGACTCATCAGATGAGGGAGACCTTGATCACATTTCTGTTGTGCGAGGTTGGGGGGAGAGGACAGAGGAAGGAAGCATGATTGTTACCTCGCCACCAACACAACAGGGACTTGGTGCTCCTGGATGCGCAACACACATGAGTGCCTTCTTGCTGCACTACCTGCAACATGACCCTCGAATTGTGAGAATTAGAAATAATCCTGACTTCTGGGTTGCCACACTGTTAGATCCCCGGTACAAAAGTAAATTTGCAGAAATTATTCCTGCCATAGAAAGGGATGCACGCATGCAGGAGTATCAGCAGAGACTGTTGCAGAATCTTACATGTGCTTTTCCACAAAATACCAGTGGTGCACGTAGTGAATCTCACAGTTCCAACTTGCCAACTGTGGGACCTTCAAGTGTTCAGCACTCAAACCGTAACAGAACCACAGTATCTCCTGGTAACATCAATTTTGCGGAATCATTTCACCACTTTTTTAGCCCATCCTTTGCAAGGCCACAGGAGACAAGAAGTCTGACACATAGTCAACGCCTACAGACGATGGTACAGGAGTATTTCCAAGTAAACATTGAAGCCATGACTGTGTCACTGGACCCTTGCTCTTTTTGGGCTTCCAATCTGGATAAATGGCCGGAGCTAGCCACTTATGCCTTGGAGATCTTGTCATGCCCCGCAGCCATCGTTCTGTCTGAACGTGTGTTCAGCGCTGCTGGTGGTGTGCTGACAGATAAGCGCACGCGGCTCTCCACTGATAATGTAGACAGACTCACGTTCATAAAGATGAACAAATCATGGATCCGAAACGACTTTTCTACCCCTGTGTCATCCTGGGGAGAGTAAAAGCTTGATGATTGGTTAAAATCACCCTACCAACCGTTTTAAGCTTTCAAATTACTAATCATGTTTATCTGGAAAATAATTTGGGCTTTGTAGCAGTGTGCAGCACTGATTCTATTAGGCCATCTATAATAAGCTCCACCAGATTTAAAATTACTAATCATGTTTATCTGTATCTTGACTGGAAAATAATTTGGGCTTTGTAGCAGTATGCAGCACTGATCCTATTAGGCCATCTATACTAAAGCTTCACCAGATTTAAAATTAATAATAATTTTTAGCTGCATCTAGGCTGGAAAATAATTTTGGGGCTCCGAGATGCGCAAGACACATAAGTGCCTTCTTGCTGCACTACCTGCAGCATGACCCTCATATTGTCAGAATTCAAAGTAATCATGACTACTGGGTTGCCACACTCTTAGATCCCCCAAACTTTTCGATCAACCTTTTCATTTTAATAAAGACCAAAAAAATGGTCATTTTTGAAATTATAAGCATTAGCAGGTTGTTAGAAACTGAAATCAAACAGTTTTCAACTCAAAACTTTATTCTAGGTGATGTTATATTTTCACATAGGACCCCTTGTTCGAAAGGAGCTTCTGAACTGTCTCGTCCATTGAATTTGTCAGGTTTTGGATGGTTTCTGCTTCAATTGTTTTGCATGAGGACAGAATACCCTCCCAGAGCTGTTGCTTAGATGTGAACTGCCTCCCGCCATCATAGACACTCCTTTTAATGATGCTCCAAAGGTTCTGAATGCGGTAGAGATCAGGGGAGCATGGGGGTCACACCATAAGTTTTTCCCCTTTTATGCCCATATCAGCCAGAGATGCAGATGTTTTATGTGCAGCATGAGATGGTGCATTATCATGCAAAAAAATGATCTTGCTGTGAAATACACGGTTCTTCTTCTTGAACCATGGCAGGAAGTGCTGTTTGAGAAAATCCACATACATTATGGAGTTCATCTTAAGCGCCTTCAGGGATCCTAAAGGGGCCGACAATCTCTCTCCCCATGATTCCAGCCCAAAACATTACTCCACCTCCTCCTTGTTGGCGCTGTAGCCGTGTTTGCGTGGGGTGTCCATCAACCAGCCATCCTCCACTCCATCCATCTGGACCATCGAGCGCTGCACGGCACTCATCCGTGAACAAAACAGTTTTGAAATCAGTCTTCATGTAATGTTTGGCCCACTGGAGCCGTTTCTGCTTGTGTGAAGTGGATAGAGGAGGTCGACAGGATGGCGCATGCACAGCTGCACACCTCTGAAGTACCCTGCATCTTGTTGTTCGGGGGACGTTGGAGGCACCAGCAGCTTCAAAAACTTGTCTGCTGCTATGACAAGACTTTTTTGCCGATGCTCTTTCAACCTGACGTAATTGCCTGTAGGAAAGAGTCCTCAAATTGCCCTTATCAGCACGCACACGTGTGTACTGTGAATCAGCTACATACTTCTTGATTGCCAAGACACTTCATCCTGATCATTGCACAATGTTGATTGTAGTCATGCCTTGACCTAAACACTCCACAATTTGTTGCTTCTCAGCAGCCGACAAATCCTTTTTCTTTCCCATTTTGGCAGAAAATGTATGCTGCTTAATAATGTGAGACAGCCTTCTTAAGTAGTCTTGCCTTTCATTGGACACACCTGCCAAACTAATTAGCACAGGTGTCTGCAATTGCTTACAGTGATATAAAGAGCCCTGACACACATCACCATCAATGAGTTTAACTGACAAACAAACAAATTCTTCCCTTATCACTCCTAAACACTTTTTGCATAATAATTTGGAACACAGTGTACATGTGCTTTTCCACAAAACACCAGTGGTTCACGAAGTGAATCTTACAGTTCTAACTTGCCAACCGTGGTCTGTATGGAGTTGTTCAATAATGGCCCAAAATTAAGATAACATAGATGGGAGAGGTCTCTATGAATAGGAATTCCTAAGTATTTCATACCCTGTGAGGGCCAGGCAAAGGGAAAGTTGGACTGGATGGAATCCTATATGGATTTGGGGAGGGAGACATCGAGGGCCTCAGACTTCGCTGCATTGATTTTAAAATTTGACCATGTAACAAAGTGATCTATTTCAGCCATAACAGCATGGATGGATATATGTGATTGAGTGATATATACTAGGACATCATCAGCAAATAGAGAGCACTTGTACTCGGTGCCTCCCACCTCAATCCACCTAATATTGGGGTTATGGCGAATTGATGAGAGCAGGTGCTCCGTCACTAGGATGTATAAGAGAGGGGACAGAGAACATCCCTGCCTTGTCCCATTGGTGATTGTGAAAGGTGATGAAAATGTTCTGATGCGCCCCCTGGGCCTTGGGACACCCGGAGCCGGACCCTTTTTGGTGGATGCTGGTGGTTGTAGTCTCCGTGGCGGCGACCCGGTTCCGTGGCTCAGGGCGGTCAAACCAGTGGCGGAACTATTTATGTGGTTTTGATGTTTAAATGTCCGACTACGCCACCCGTGGATTGCGGTCAGAGTGAACCGCCGCTCCAGGGCAGACCGCTGAGGCTGGTTTTGTGGGTGCAGCAGAGCGTAGCATAACTCCCCACGGGAGGAGTATAGCCTCAGGGCAGTGTATGCGGAGGATGGGGGTGATGGTGCAGGGCAGCAGCAGTAACGACACGGAGTCAGTGATGCAGTCCAGGGCCTTTACTCACAGTTCTTATTATCCAGACCACGTCTGCAGGTAACGGCTGCCCACGTCGTACTGTGCTCACCAGGTGAGGGGCTCAGACAACTCCCAGATAACTTTGGAGCGCTTCACAGGACCCCCTTTGTGTGTCCTTTGTCTGGCCTTTCTTACCAACCCTTCTGTTCGGCTGCCTCGGGCCTCCTCTTGGTAAACTTGGTGCCAGTTTCCCTGACCCTATGTGGTGCCTTCCTAGCGGGTGTAGCGAGGGGCTGCGCCACATAAAATGTCACAGCCTCCTGTTTCTAGCTGAGGGTCGTTTCCTGCCTCCACTAGTTTCGGGGACCGGTCTCCCCCTTTGGCCTGACCCCTCCACGCAGGTGGATTCGGGCGTGCGGTGGCGACTCGCCCGTCCGCACCCCTGGGATCCCTTCGTTCCTCGTTCCTGGAGCCTTCTCCGCTCCTCTTCCTTCCTTCTCCCTCTTGCAGGCCTGGGCCTCTGGTACTAGGCCCGCCTCCGGAGCAGAGCTCATGCAGAGCCCCTGCTCCCTGCCACTTCTGCTCAGACTTCTCTGCACTGAACTAAGATGGTGCCCACCTTTTATACTCCCTTCTCAATGCACCCAGGAACTGCTTCCTCCCTGCTCCTGCACTACAGGGTTCCCCTTCCTCAGTGTTCCCTCCCCTCACTCCAGCCAGGGACAGGGACTGTCGTGCCCATCTCAGGGGCATATTGGTCGCCCTGCCCCACGGCAATGTGGTGTAATGCATGCAGGTGTCGGGTCCTGATCCACACTACATCCTTACCTGAGAGTGAGATATCACACCTCTGGGTGAGGTGCAATACCTCTGTAGCAACCGAGCCCTCAGGGTGCTACAGTTCCATTTATCTTCAGCCTAGGTGACGTATTGCGATACAGGGCCGTGATTTTGGCTATAAAAGGGTCCCCTAGACCCCTACCCCAAGCTTTTTAAGAGAATCATATATGGCGTGCCAGGAGACTCTATGGAATGCTTTCTCAGCATCCAACGAGAGTATCTAATTACAAATTTTTAACTGCATCTAGCCCAGGAAATACTTTGTGCCTAGTAGCAGTGTCTGCTAGTCAGCGGATTATCCCGGCTGTTAAGCAAGCTACACCTCCTGTAGTTTGGACACTTCATTTTTTCAAAGGAAATGCTTCGGGACCACGGGATACTCAGTGAAGAGCATCAGGAGGCACCCCAAGGCATAGGGGCTGGGACTGGCAGTAGGATGCCTTGCGGTGGACAGCCGAGCTCGATCCTTATAAAAGCTTTTTAACTGCAGCAGCTTTAGTGGACGCTACTGGAGCTGGAATTACGCGGCTGCTGGCATGAGACTTGCCCTCCAATAGATCCTTGTAAATGGATTTAAAGTGTATTCATTCAAATTAGAGAGACAATTTAAATTAAAAAGCTTAGAGCTGCCTCCACCACAGGGGGGCTCGCTCGACCCACCAGCGGACAGGCACCAGTATTGGGAGAGGGGGGCTGGCCATCAGGGTTCACCGCGGCTCTGGCACAAACCCGGCGACGCGGAGGTGGCACGGGCAGGAGCGGACTGAACGTGTCGGCTTCTCACTTTTTGGATTTTAGAAGGGCATGACATGCCTATATCTGTGTCTCCCCCTCCTTTTACTCCTCCACCTCTTTTCTTTTCTCATGACTGTATGTACTTGTAACTTTTCCATGTGTTAGTTGTGTCTTCTGAGCAGTTTGTCAGCTTTTGGACACCTTTGAAGGTGTTTTCTATGTGTTTCTATGTGTTTTTGTTTGCCTGCCATTGGTTTTAACGGTGTTCGAAGGTGTTCGACGAACAGTTCGGCGAACACACGGGTGTTCGACGAACCGAACTCGAACACTACAGGGGTGGCTCAACACTAGCCATGAGCATCAGAGGTATGATCCAAAACTTCACAGACTCAAGAGAAGGAAAGCTTGTGCAGCGATGCCCAAAATTTTTTTATGTTGGATCCGGGGCAGGGCGAAGTAGGGTCCGAGCAGAATCCTGACCCTCGTCACCAGACATTAACCACCGTTGGGGGGGAGTTGATCCTGATGAGACTCAGATACCTGAGGCGCACGCAAACTCTACTGTGCTGCAAAGGCAGGAAGAGGAGGAGGGTGACTTTCAGGGCGAGGAATGGGAGAACAGAGATGATGATTGTGAGGAGCTGCCCACTTGCTAAAGACTATGATACTTTTCCAACAACGGACCATTTTTGTTATTATTATTGTGTTTTATTAGTGATTTACTTGTTATGTTTTACATAGTTCTGCTTACTTGTCAGTATGTATGTCCAGCATTCCACTAATCTCATCTTTATCTCAGGAGTCCATTGTTCCAACAGCCAAAAATATCATTATGTGAATGTGGATTGAGACACAGTAGAGCCGTCACCACAGACGGTCTTGCAGGCAAGCTCAGATGAAGGCTTCAAGAAAATTCTTCATTGCTTTTTGGCTTACAGTGAATGCTTGAGGGGAGGGTAATTACTTCTGACCTGGGAGGGGACTGATCCCAGTGGAAGAAAGTAGAGACATGTTTTAGAGAGAGTTGTGTGGAAGGATTGAAGGAAGAGGATGGAGACCGTGGACTTGGAAGGATGGATAAACATGTTACCATTATGGATTTTGTCGTTTGGATTTACACTTTCTTAAAAGTACTGCTGCTACTGGATACCTGTGTTTTCATCGTTTTATCTGCCGTCTAGAGGATCATGGACTGCGGCTACAGACTATACTGGCTGGAGATACGAAATCTGTGGGCCAACCAAAAGTTGGGAGACAGTGAGTTAGGCCTGATAAAAGGCCAGTGGAAATACTGAACCCAGATTGGGAATTTGAGGACTGAGAGAACTGTATTTTGGCCATTTACCTGGAATTGCTTTATTACAATGGCTGTGATCAATAAAATATTGTTGCATTGTTAGCCTGCCTAGGTGATTACTTATAACCCACAACCTCAGATCTTTACAATGATGATGAGGTTATAGATCTCATTTGGTGTGAACCCAGACGCACTCAGCTGAGTAGCTCATCTGAGGAGGTGGAAGAGGAGGAAGGCGAGGGGGTTACATTGCGTCTACAGCACAGACACGGTGTGTTGCAACCATGAAGAGCACTGCATCCTTAGCCACTACTGTGGCTGTGGCCAGCAGCGATCGCAGGTCTGCAGCTCACAGGGGCGGCAATGATTGCCTAGCCTGGGCCTTTTTTGACACCGCAAAGGATTGGCCAACTAACGTTATCTCCAAATTTGCAAAAACAAAAGACTCAGTAGAGGGAAAAAATGTAATAATTTGACTACTACATGCATGAACCGTCACATCCGCAATCAACATGCATTACTCAGGCAATCTCACTGTGATAAAATGTGGACCAGCGGGCCTCACCAACCAACGGCTGCCCCATCAACCACATCTGCTGCTTCTTCCTCCTCTGTCACTATGCTGTCATGCAGCTCTCCGACTGCAGTAGCGCCACATGTTCACCCTCTCCAGTCAGGCTGAATGAGAGCCCGTCAGCTGTAATGGAAGAGGACATGCCTGCTGTTTTGGCTTCACCAAGCACACCACATCTTTCTCAATCCACCGTAACATCTCTACCTGCACCTCACTCACGATCTAGCAGTTTGTCATGTACACCCTACACTGCCCTCTGTCATCACAGCAGCCAGCCCTTGGTCATGCAGTTGAGGTCAGGTAAAATAATGGTTCCTCCTACACATGACGAAGCTAAGAGGTTGAACTCCACCATCTCCAATCTGTTGGCCTTGGAAATGCTGCCTTTCCGCCTGGTGGATTCAGACGGTTTTTGAAAGATGATGGCCGTCACAGTCCCCCAGTACCAGTTGCCCAGTCACCATTAGTTCTCTATGAAAGTTGTGCCTGCATTATGCCAGCATGTTGCACACAACATCACCCTTTCCTTGACCTAATCTATTTCTACCAATGTGCATTTCACCACTGACACCTGGACGAGTAAGCATGGCCAGGGTTGTTATATCTCACTGACTGGGCACTGGGTGACTCTGGAGGCTGTGGGCGCAGGCAGGGAAGGAGCTGCTTCACAAGTCTTTTAATCCCCAAGGCTTGTGGGACAAACCTCTGTATTTAACACTTACTCCACAGTTTTTGTCTCCTCCATATCCTCCCTCAAACTCTGGCCTTAATGAGGCACATGTTCTAACAGTGCAGAGCGAATCCCCATCACCTCTGTACTATGCAGCCAGGGCTCACCGCAATCAGGCAGTGTTTAAATTAATATGCCTTGGAAATCGCAGTCAGACAGCTGAAGAGTTGTGGACAGCTATCCAGGCCGAGTTTGAGCAATGGATGTCTCCACTGAACCTGGAGCCAGAGAAGGCCATGTGCAATAATGGTGCCAACCTGGAGGCGACCCTATGCCTGGGCAAGCTTACACACGTGCTTTGCATGGCTCACGTCATACAGCTGAAGAGTTGTGGACTGCTATCCAGGACGAGTTTGAGCAATGGATGTCTCCGCTGAATCTGGAGCCAGGGAAGGCCATGTGCGATAATGGTGCCAACCCCTGAGGAAGCCATAATCATATGGCGTAATGCGTAGGTCTTGCATTATTGACATCTCCTTCTTTTTATATGTGCATATATATTGTTGGTACTTTTATATTTATTCCCTATTCTGGTACCACTCTTCTCCCTAGGATGTACTGTATATATTGGATATTCTCCTTGTGAGAACTGTGTATGAATTACTAGATACAGAGGGGGTCTGGAGGTTATTTGCAAATCATGCTTTTTTATTGATTGTTCTATTTAAATCATGTTATTATACTTATACTAGGTGGATTTAAATTATGTACCACAATTATTGACTACTCTGCACAGATCAATTATTCACTATTTCAGATTATATTACATTGATATGCTATTTTCTGCAAGGGGATTTTTTTTTTATTATTTATTTGTCCTTTTTTGTCTCATATGTTTTTTAATCATGTTTTTAATGGTGGTGTCTAATGTTATGAGAACAATGATGCATTTTGTATGACTTTTTCATGATATTGCGTACCTATTGAATTATTTGGTGTGTTTGGTGCCTTTTATGTCCCATGTCCTATTTTTTCGCTTGCCTATATGGGGACTTTGGCACAAACATGCAGTTAGATAAATTGTGGTGCTAGGTCAGACATTTTTCTTTTTAATGGTGCCAACCAGGTGGCGACCCTATGCCGGGACAAGCTTACACACGTGCCTTGCATGGCTCACATCCTCAACCTGAAGGTACAGAAATTTCCCCACCACTATCCCGGCGTGGATGCGCTGGTGCTGAAAACACAGAAGCTGTGTGCTCACATCTGCCGTTCGCACCCCTCAGGTCATCGACTTGTACTGATACAGAGTTCTTTGTCCCTGCAAGTTAACCAGGTGATATGCGATGTTCCGACACGGTGAAATTCCACTCTGCACATGTTGCAGTGACTGTGTCAGCAGTAACGAGCTATGACACAGTATCTCATGTTGTATAGCCTGGGCCAATGCAGTACGGAAGTGGTGCAAATCAAGTTTGCAGAGTCGGTACAGATTAAGGATCTCTGCACCCTTCTGCACAGTTTTGAAATGTCTGCAAAGATGGTTAGCTCTGACAATGCCATCATCAGCATCACTATTCTGGTCATCTACAGTACAGACCAAAAGTTTGGACACACCTTCTCACTTAAAGATTTTTCTGTATTTTCATGACTTTGAAAATTGTACATTCACACTGAAGGCATCAAAACTATGAATTAACACATGTGGAATTATATACTTAGCAAAAAAGTGTGAAACAACTGAAAATATGTCTTATATTCTAGGTTCTTCAAAGTAGCCACCTTTTGCTTTGATGACTGCTTTGCACACTCTTGGCATTCTCTAGATGAGCTTCAAGAGGTAGTCACTGGAAATGGTCTTCCAACAATCTTGAAGGAGTTCCCAGAGATGCTTAGCACTTGTTGGCCCTTTTGCCTTCACTCTGCGGTCCAGCTCACCCCAAACCATCTCGATTGGGTTCAGCTCTGGTGACTGTGGAGGCCAGGTCATCTGGCGTAGCACCCCATCACCCCAGGCCAGCTGCACAAAGTCTCCTCTTAACAGTTGTTGAAGAGATGTGTCTGCTGCTAGAACTCTGTGTGGCATTGACCTGGTCTCTAATCTGAGCTGCTGTTAACCTGCGATTTCTGAGGCTGGTGACTCGGTTAAACTTATCCTCAGAAGCAGAGGTGACTCTTGGTCTTCCTTTCATGGGGCGGTCCTCATGTGAGCCAGTTTCTTTGTAGCGCTTGATGCTTTTTACAACTGCACTTGGGGACACTTTCAAAGTTTTCCCAATTTTTCGGACTGACTGACCTTCATTTCTTAAAGTAATGATGGCCACTCGTTTTTCTTTACTTAGCTGCTCTTTTCTTGCCATAATACAAATTCTAGCAGTGTATTCAGTAGGACTATCAGCTGTGTATCCACCAGACTTCTGCAAAACACAAGTGATGGTCCCAACCCCATTTATAAGGCAAGAAATCCCACTTATTAAACCTGACAGAGCACTCCTGTGAAGTGAAAACCATTTTCGGTGACTACCTCATGAAGCTCATCAAGCGAATGCTAAGAGTGTGCAAAGCAGTCATCAAAGCAAAAGGTGGTTACTTTGAGGAACCTAAAATATAAGACATATTTTCAGTTGTTTCACACTTTTTTGTTAAGTATATAATTCCACATGAGTTAATTCATAGTTTTGATGCCTTCAGTGTGAATGTACAATTTTCATAGTCATGAAAATGCAGAAAAATGTTTAAATGAGAAGGTGTGTCCAAACTTTTGGTCTGTACTGTACATGCTGAAGCAGACTTTGAGTAGCCTGCTGGAAGAGGTTGTAGTTCTAGAGGAAGAGTAGAAAGCAGAGGAGGATGCAGAAGGGATAACAATGTCTCTGTGTTCCAGACTGGCATCACACAGGCAGGTGTCAAGAGAGGGTAGATTACAGCAATCGAGGGGGGCTGGTGATACCAGACAAACTGTTAGTGAAGGTGCAGGAGCCGAGGAACAAATGGAGGAGGAAGAGTTGATGAGCGAGCAACAGTCAAGAGATGAAGAGGATATCATCCCCACTCTTTTGTTCATGGTTGGCGGGAGGGGACAACGGAAAAAAGCATCATTGTTACCCAGCCACCAACACACAATGTGCTTGGATCTCATGGAAGAGCCCAACACATTAGTGCCTTCTTGCTGCACTATCTGCAACATGATCTCCGTATAGTTAGGATTCAAAATAGTGCTGACTACTGAACTGCCACTCTGTGCGATCCATATTATAAGAGTAAATTTTGTCTGATGCTTCACGCCCTAGAAAGGGACGCATGCATATTGGAGTTTTGAAATGCATTTTTAGACAACCTAAAGGGAGGTTTTCCCCAAGACAGCAGTGAGGCATAAAGTGTGCATCGCAGCTCTAAACTTCCAACCACAGGAACGTCAATTTGTCAATGCAAAAACATAAGCAGCAGCAGTGTAAGTGGCATAAGAAATTTCTGTGAGTCTTTTAACACATTTTTAGACCAGCTTTTCCCCAAGATAAGAGTGAGGCACACACTGTGCATCGCAGTTGTAGTCTTTCAACCTCTGGCACGTAAGCTCGTCAACGCCTATACATTATCAACAGCAGCAGAGTAAGTGGCAGAAGCAAATTCTGTGAGTCCTTTCACAAAATTTTTAGACCAGCTCGTGTACCAGCACAACAGAATATCAGTCTGAGACGTGGTGAATGACTGGAGGGGATGGCGGAGGAGTATTTCCAGCTCAATATCAATATCATCATGGAGGGTTTGGACCCTTTTACATTTTGGTCTTCAAAAATGCAAGAGTGTCCTGAGCTCGCCTGTCACACCTTGGAAGTTTTATCATGTCTGGCAGCCAGCGTTCTCTCAGAACGAGTCTTCAGCATTGCTGGTGGTGTCCTGATGGATAAGCGCAGCTGGTTGTCCCCTGAAAGTGTAGTCCACCTAACTTTCATTTCGATGAACAAGTCCTGGATCTCCAAGGACTTTTGCACCCCAATCGCAAATTGTGCAGACTAAGTGATGGTGTAGTTTTTAGTGTGCTGCTTTGATCATGCGAAATTGCAGTCTGTGATATCTTTGTCGTGGCTTCTGTGCCTGCTTTTGCTGCTGCTGCTACAGATGTTAACAATAATTATTCTAAATGTGGAGACTCCTGGTTGGGTTTCCATCTGGTGGGTTGGCTGCAGTGGAAGAGGTGTCGGTCCCCATTATACTATTTCTACTCTGCTGAAATTGATGCCATTTTGGTGGTATATGCCCCTAATTTTTTGAAATGAGAAGATTCGAGGTTGGGTCACCTTCATGTGTGTTCCCTGTAGCAGTAGGGCTCCCAGACCGACAGGCCTGCACTTAATTTCAGTCAACTACCTGTGTTACGATCCTTAAATTTTTGTAACAATAATAAACTCGACTAATCAACCTGTCCCCCCGCTATTCCCCGGCCTCTTCTCTCTGTCAATCTCTTCACTGGCTTCCCATTGCTCAGAGACTCCAGTTCAAAACCCTAACCATGACATACAAAGCCATTCACAACCGGTCTCCTCAATATATCTCTGACCTAGTCTCCCATTACATACCTGCACTCAATCTCCGATCCTCACAAAATCTCCTTCTCTACTCCCCTCTTATCTCCTCCTCCCACAATCGCATACAAGATTTCTCCCGTGCTTCCCCCCTACTCTGGAACTCTCTACCCAAACGTATCAGACTCTCGCCTACCGTGGAAACCTTCAAAAGGAACCTGAATACCCACCTCTTCCGACAAGCCTACAACCTGCAGTAACCACCGCTCCACCATACAACTGCACGACCAGCTCTACCCTCACCTACTATATCCTCACCCATCCCTTGTAGATTGTGAGCCCTCGTGGGCAGGGTCCTCGCTCCTCCTGTACCAGTCTCTGTCACATTGTGTTCAAGATTATTGTAACTGTTCTTGTATTATACCCCTTTTTCACATGTAAAGCGCCATGGAATAAATAGCGCTATAATAATAAATAATAATAATAAACTATGAAACTGATTTTTCTGCCATCTGAGTGTGGCTGAGCAGAAAAGCAGCTTGAGCTGTTGCATGTGGTATCAGGGCTCGTAGCACAGCAAGACTACATAGATTCCTCACCCACCTTGGCTTAATTTGAAGTTAAATTCAAAGCTGTAAATGCTGGCCCAGACCCTGATACCTCATGCATGGCCCATGGCTGATTACTGCTGTGCCATTATAAAATTTGTACTGTGGGTCAATTGATGCCTCTTTTTCTGGTGTCTGCCCCTAATTTGAGCTGTTTTGGCAGCTTTTGGGCCCATTTGAAGGTGTTGTGTATAGGTTTGGTTTTACCCCCTAAAGAATCCAATGGGGCTCGGCATGTTTGAGAAACCGTTTGTTGAATTATTCGGCAAATATCGGGAAGTTCTCCGAGCTGAAACGAACAGAACATTGGAAGATTTGCTCATCTCTCCTGACCATCATTTACAAACAGAAAACAATTGTGTACAGCAGGTGCTTACTAAGAGTAGCCATCTCATATATAACTAATAGTGATGGGCGAGCACTAAAATGTTCCGGTGCTCGTTGCTCAGGTCGAACACATTTGAATACTCGAGTGCTGGACCCGAGCAATGAGCCCAATAAAAGTCTATGGGAAACTCAATCATTTTTCAGACGGCTCCCCCCGGCGGTATGCAGAGGGCCGAAAAATTGCTCAAATCGATGGGAACAGGGCTCAAATTACATGTGAACAGCATGGGGAAGATCCCTGGAAGCATTTCTGACTCCCAGGTCACTGCTGTGAACAATGTTGTCAGAGGTATAACGCCACTTTTACAGGCTCACCATAAAACATACAAATACGAAACCAAAATGGATTTTCCTGGGAAATATGTTAAGGAACATCCTTTCCAGGGTAATGACTTGTATATATGGCAAAATAAATATACGAAAACAAAAATACTCCTACACATCGTGGGCTATGTTCACACGTAGAGTTTTTAAATGCTTTTGCATTGCTTTCAACTGTGACAAATGCATTCACTGGGAAATGACATTTTAACATTTTACAACCTTATCTGGCCATGTGGTGTGTGACACATCATCAGACATATCCTGTTTCATTTATGATGGAGTGACTCTGAAAGTCACAAACCTATTATTATAGGGCCATCAGGCGGCCCTTACTATTCTTAAAGGGCCAAGAGATGGCCCTCACCATTCTTAGAGAGCCATCAGCCAGCTATGCTTATTTTTCCCATTACAAAAGAGTGGGTCTCCTATACTGTTATTGAATATGCAGTGAGTGGCAGGACTGCACAAAATTTGGAAGCACCCCAAAACCCCTTTGAAAATTTGGACACACCCCAATACCCCTTTTACGAGACTTAGAGGAGGGCCTCCTGAAAACAATGTTCTCATTATTATGAAGTGGGTCTCCCATACTGTTTGCCTATGCAGTGAATGCAAGGGCTGCCAAAAATTTGGACATACTCCAATGCAACTTGGAAGAGATGTAGAGGAGCGACTCCTGAAATTTTTTTTCCCATTATTAGGAAGTGGATCTCCCATTGTGTTTGCCTATGCAGTGAATGCAAAAGCTGATAAAAATTTGGAGGCACTCCAATGCCCCTTGGAAGAGACGTGGAGGTCAGAGGTAGGGTTGAGCCACCCCCGTAGTGTTCGAGTTCGGTTCGGTTCGTCGAACACCCGTGTGTTCGCCGAACTGTTCGTCGAACTGTTCGTCGAACACCTTCGAACACCGTTAAAACCAATGGCAGGCAAACAAAAACACATAGAAACACATAGAAAACACCTTCAAAGGTGTCCAAAAGCTGACAAACTGCTCAGAAGACACAACTAACACATGGAAAAGTGACAAGTACATATAGTCATGCGAAAAGAAAAGAGGTGGAGGAGTAAAAGGAGAGGGAGACACAGATATAGACATGTCATGCCCTACTAAAATCCAAAAAGTGAGAAGCCGAGACGGCCAGTCCGCTCCTGCCCGTGCCACCTCCGTGTCGCCGGGTTTGTGCCAGAGCCGCGGTGAACCCTGACGGCCAGCCCCCCTCTCCCAATACTGGTGCCTGTCCGCTGGTGGGTCGAGAGAGCCCCCCTGTGGTGGAGGCAGCTCTAAGCTTTTTAATTTAAATTGTCCCTCTAATTTGAATGAATACACTTTAAATCCATTTACAAGGATCTATTGGAGGGCAAGTCTCATGCCAGCAGCCGCGTAATTCCAGCTCCAGTAGCGTCCACTAAAGCTGTTGCAGTTAAAAAGCTTTTATAAGGATCGAGCTCGGCTGTCCACCGCAAGGCATCCTAGTGCCAGTCCCAGCCCCTATGCCTTGGGGTGCCTCCTGATGCTCTTCACTAAGTATCCCGTGGTCCCGAAGCATTTCCTTTGAAAAAATTAAGTGTCCAAACTGCAGGTGGTGTAGCTTGCTTAACAGCTGGGATAATACGCTGACTAGCAGGCACTGCTACTAGGCACAAAGTATTTCCTGGGCTAGATGCAGTTAAAAATTTGTAAGTAGATACTCTCGTTGGATGCTGAGAAAGCATTCCATAGAGTCTCCTGGCACGCCATATATGATTCTCTTAAAAAGCTTGGGGTAGGGGTCTAGGGGACCCTTTTATAGCCAAAATCACGGCCCTGTATCACAATACGTCACCTAGGCTGAAGATAAATGGAACTGTAGCACCGAGGGCTCGGTTGCTACAGAGGTATTGCACCTCACCCAGAGGTGTGATATCTCACTCTCAGATAAGGATGGAGTGTGGATCAGGACCCGACACCTGCATGCATTACACCACATTGCCGTGGGGCAGGGCGACCAATATGCCCCTGAGATGGGCACGACAGTCCCTGTCCCTGGCTGGAGTGGGGGGAGAGAACACTGAGGAAGGGGAACCCTGCAGTGCAGGAGCAGGGAGGAAGCAGTTCCTGGGTGCATTGAGAAGGGAGTATAAAAGGTGGGCACCATCTTAGTTCAGTGCAGAGAAGTCTGAGCAGAAGTGGCAGGGAGCAGGGGCTCTGCATGAGCTCTGCTCCGGAGGCGGGCCTAGTAACAGAGGCCCAGGCCTGCAAGAGGGAGAAGGAAGGAAGAGGAGCGGAGAAGGCTCCAGGAACGAGGAATGAAGGGATCCCAGGGGTGTGGATGGGCGAGTCGCCACCGCACGCCCGAATCCACCTGCGTGGAGGGGTCAGGCGAAAGGGGGAGACCGGTCCCCGAACTAGTGGAGGCAGGAAACGACCCTCAGCTAGAAACCGGAGGCTCTGACATTTTATGTGGCGCAGCCCCTTGCTCCACCCGCTAGGAAGGCACCACATAGGGTCAGGGAAACTGGCGCCAAGTTTAACAAGAGGAGGCCCGAGGCAGCCGGACAGAAGTGTTGGTAAGAAAGGCCAGACAAAGGACACACAAAGGGGGTCCTGTAAAGCGCTCCAAAGTTATCTGGGAGTTGTCTGAGCCCCTCACCTGGTGAGCACAGTACGACGTGGGCAGCCGTTACCTGCAGACGTGGTCTGGATAATAAGAACTGTGAGTAAAGGCCCTGAACTGCATCATTGACTCCGTGTCGTTACTGCTGCTGCCCTGCACCATCACCCCCATCCTCCGCATACACTGCCCTGAGGCTATACTCCTCCCGTGGGGAGTTATGCTATGCTCTGCTGCACCCACAACACCAGCCTTAGCGGTCTGCCCTGTAGCGGCGGTTCACTCTGACCGCAATCCACGGGTGGCGTAGTCGGACATTTAAACATCAAAACCACATAAATAGTTCCGCCACTGGTTTGACCGCCCTGAGCCACGGAACCGGATCGCCGCCACGAAGACTACAACCACCAGCATCCACCAAAAAGGGTCCGGCTCCGGGTGTCCCAAGGCCCAGGGGGTGCGTCAGAACATTTTCATCACCTTTCACAATCACCAATGGGACAAGGCAGGGATGTCCTCTGTCCCCTCTCTTATACATCCTAGTGACGGAGCACCTGCTCTCATCAATTCGCCATAACCCCAATATTAGGTGGATTGAGGTGGGAGGCACCGAGTACAAGTGCTCTCTATTTGCTGATGATGTCCTAGTATATATCACTCAATCACATATATCCATCCCTGCTGTTATGGCTGAAATAGATCACTTTGTTACATGGTAAAATTTTAAAATCAATGCAGCGAAGTCTGAGGCCCTCGATGTCTCCCTCCCTAAATCCATATAGGATTCCATCCAGTCCAACTTTCCCTTTGCCTGGCCCTCACAGGGTATCAAATACTTAGGAATTCCTATTCATAGAGACCTCTCCCATCTATGTTATCTTAATTTTTGGCCCTTTATTGAACAATTCCATACAGACCACGGTTGGCAAGTTAGAACTGTAAGATTCACTACGTGAACCACTGGTGTTTTGTGGAAAAGCACATGTACACCGCGTTCCAAATTATTATGCAAAAAGTGTTTAGGAGTGATAAGGGAAGAATTTGTTTGTCAGTTAAACTCATTGATGGTGATGTGTGTCAGGGCTCTTTATATCACTGTAAGCAATTGCAGACACCTGTGCTAATTAGTTTGGCAGGTGTGTCCAATGAAAGGCAAGACTACTTAAGAAGGCTGTCTCACATTATTAAGCAGCCTACATTTTCTGCCAAAATGGGAAAGAAAAAGGATGTGTCGGCTGCTGAGAAGCAACAAATTGTGGAGTGTTTAGGTCAAGGCATGACTACAATCAACATTGTGCGATGATCAGGATGAAGTGTCTTGGCAATCAAGAAGTATGTAGCTGATTCACAGTACACACGTGTGCGTGCTGATAAGGGCAAATTGAGGACTCTTTCCTACAGGCAATTACGTCAGGTTGAAAGAGCAGCGGCAAAAAAGCCTTGTAATAGCAGCAGACAAGTTTTTGAAGCTGCTTGTGCCTCCAACGTCCCCCGAACAACAAGATGCAGGGTCCTTCAGAGGTTTGCAGCTGTGCATACGCCATCCTGTCGACCTCCTCTATCCACTTCACACAAGCAGAAACGGCTCCAGTGGGCCAAACATTACATGAAGACTGATTTCAAAACTGTTTTGTTCACGGATGAGTGCCGTGCAGCGCTCGATGGTCCAGATGAATGGAGTGGAGGATGGCTGGTTGATGGACACCCCACGCAAACACGGCTACAGCGCCAACAAGGAGGAGGTGGAGTAATGTTTTGGGCTGGAATCATGGGGAGAGAGATTGTCGGCCCCTTTAGGATCCCTGAAGGCGCTAAAGATGAACTCCATAATGTATGTGGATTTTCTCAAACAGCACTTCCTGCCATGGTTCAAGAAGAAGAACAGTGTATTTCACAGCAAGATCATTTTTCTGCATGATAATGCACCATCTCATGCTGCACATAAAACATCTGCATCTCTGGCTGATATGGGCATAAAAGGGGACAAACTTATGGTGTGACCCCCATGCTCCCCTGACTTCTACCCCATTCAGAACCTTTGGAGCATCATTAAAAGGAGTGTCTATGATGGCGGGAGGCAGTTCACATCTAAGCAACAGCTCTGGGAGGGTATTCTGTCCTCATGCAAAATAATTGAAGCAGAAACCATCCAAAACCTGACAAATTCAATGGACGAGAGAGTTCAGAAGCTCCTTTCGAACAAGGGGTCCTATGTGAAAATGTAACATCACCTAGAATAAAGTTTTGAGTTGAAAACTGTTTGATTTCAGTTTCTAACAACCTGCTAATGCTTATAATTTCAAAAATGACCATTTTTTTGGTCTTTATTAAAATGAAAAGGTTGATCGAAAAGTTTGGGGGATCTAAGAGTGTGGCAACCCAGTAGTCATGATTACTTCGAATTCTGACAATATGAGGGTCATGCTGCAGGTAGTGCAGCAAGAAGGCACTTATGTGTCTTGCGCATCTCGGAGCCCCAAAATTATTTTCCGGGCTAGATGCAGCTAAAAATTATTTTTAATTTTAAATCTGGTGAAGCTTATTATAGATGGCATAATAGGATCAGTGCTGCACACTGCTACAAAGCCCAAATTATTTTCCAGTCAAGATACAGATAAACATGATTAGTAATTTGAAAGCTTAAAACGGTTGGTAGGGTGATTTTAACCAATCATCAAGCTTTTACTCTCCCCAGGATGACACAGGGGTAGAAAAGTCGTTTCGGATCCATGATTTGTTCATCTTTATGAACGTGAGTCTGTCTACATTATCAGTGGAGAGCCGCGTGCGCTTATCTGTCAGCACACCACCAGCAGCGCTGAACACACGTTCAGACAGAACGCTGGCTGCGGGGCATGACAAGATCTCCAAGGCGTAAGTGGCTAGCTCCGGCCATTTATCCAGATTGGAAGCCCAAAAAGAGCAAGGGTCCAGTGACACAGTCGTGGCTTCAATGTTTACTTGGAGATACTCCTGTACCATCGTCTCTATGCGTTGACTATGTGTCAGACTTCTTGTCTCCTGTGGCCTTGCAAAGGATGGGCTAAAAAAGTGGTGAAATGATTCCGCAAAATTGATGTTACCAGCAGATACTGTGGTTCTGTTACGGTTTGAGTGCTGAACACTTGACGGTCCCACGGTTGGCAAGTTGGAACTGTGAGATTCACTACGTACACCACTGGTATTTTGTGGAAAAGCACATGTAAGATTCTGCAACAGTCTCTGCTGATACTCCTGCATGCGTGCATCCCTTTCTATGGCAGGAATAATTTCTGCAAATTTACTTTTGTACCGGGGATCTAACAGTGTGGCAACCCAGTAGTCAGGATTATTTCTAATTCTCACAATTCGAGGGTCATGTTGCAGGTAGTGCAGCAAGAAGGCACTCATGTGTGTTGCGCATCCAGGAGCACCAAGACCCTGTTGTGTTGGTGGCGAGGTAACAATCATGCTTCCTTCCTCTGTCCTCTCCCCCCAACCTCGCACAACAGAAATGTGATCAAGGTCTCCCTCATCTGATGAGTCTTCCATCAGTTCGTCCTCCACTTCTTCCTGGGCTCCTGCACCTTCCTCACTAGTTTGGCTGCTACCATGCGCCCTGGTAAAATCATCTCCCCCACCCTCACATGCCTGCCGCCCTGGTGCTGCCGACCGTCTGGACCTTGCAGATGTTAGCCCTTCCGCATACAACTCCTCCTCCTCTACTTCCTCCACCTCCTCTTGTGCCACCACCTGACTCCGAATTCTGTTTAACATGTGCTCCAGCATGTAAATCACCGGAATAGTCATGCTGATAATGGCATCGTCAGCACTAAACATCTTCGTCGCCATTTCAAAACTGTGCAGAAGGGTGCATAGGTCCCTGATCTGAGACCACTCCTCCAGCGTGATTTGCCCCACCTCTGAATCTCGTTGGCCCAGGCTATACGTCATAACGTATTGCACCAGGGCTTGTCGGTGCTGCCACAGTCGCTGCAACATGTGCAGAGTTGAATTCCACCGGGTAGGCACATCGCATTTTAGCCGGTGAAGTGGCAGGCCCAACGACTTCTGTAGAGATGTAAGTCGCTGAGCTGCGGGATGCGAACGGCGGAAGTGAGCACACAGCGACCGTGCCCTCTGCAGAAGGCCATCTAGTCTGGGATAGTGGGCTAAAAATTGCTGGACAACCAGGTTCAACACGTGAGCCATACAAGGCACGTGTGTGACATTGCCCCGGCGAAGGGCCGCACCCAGGTTTGCAGCATTGTCGCACACGGCCTTCCCTGGTTTCAGGTCCAGTGGAGACAACCATTCATGAAATTGGTTCTCCAGAGCTGACCACAACTCCTCAGCTGTGTGACTCACATTTCCCAGACATTTCAATGTAAAAACCGCCTGATGACGTTGAGCCCTACTGCCAGCATAGTAAGGAGGTGTGCAGGATCCCTTCTGCGCAGTTAGAAAGCTTGTGGCATGACCAGACAGGCTTTGGGTGCAGGTGGAAGACCGAGAGGAGGTTGAGGAGGCAGAAGCAGTGGAGGAAAAATGACATAAAGAGGATTGACGCACAACTCGTGGGGACGGCAAGACTTGGACAGCAGCCCCTTGTCCTGCTGTCACCATAGTTACCCAGTGCCCAGTCAGCGACATGTAACGCCCCTGTCCATGCCTACTCGTCCAAGTGTCTGTGGTGAAATGCAC
The DNA here is from genome assembly GCF_046119375.1 of Phyllobates terribilis. Lineage (NCBI taxonomy): Eukaryota > Metazoa > Chordata > Amphibia > Anura > Dendrobatidae > Phyllobates > Phyllobates terribilis. Next base: position 343,600,785 of record NW_027362767.1, on the reverse strand, counting down.
CCTGTCACACACAGAGTTTCTCAAAGAAGCGGTGATGTTGTGTGCGACATGCTGGTGGAGCGCAGGCACACCTTTCTTTGAGAAGTAGTGCCGACTGGGCATCTGGTACTGGAGCACTGCGACAGACATAAGGTCTCGAAAATCCTCTGTGTCCACCAGGCGGAAAGGCAGCATTTCTGTAGCCAAAAGCTTGCAGATGGTGAAATTCAACCTCTTAGCTTTCTCATGGCTAGGAGGAAATGGTCTTTTACTTGTCCACATCTGAGGGACCGAGGGCTGGCTATTGTGCTTAGACGGGGTTGATAAGGGTGTCCCCGGCAAACTGCCGGTCTGTGAGGAAGATGCAGGCGGACATGTTAGGTTGCCTTGATCCAAAGGTGGTGCTATCGATGTCGGACAGCGCTCAAGACCAGCTGGTGTTACCACCTCCAAAGAAAATGATGACCTGCCAATCACGCTGGCTGTTGCGGGTAAAGAGGTGGCAGGTCTGCGCCCCAAAACAGGTGTGACTGCTGTCCCCCCAGTCACAGAGGATGAAGAGGCCGCGGATGCACAAGATATGGCAGACGGTGGTTGGCCCGGCCGGCTAGACCGCATTGTAGCACACTGAGCTTTCCACTGCAACTTATGCTTCATGTCCATGTGCCGGTTCATGCATGAAGTACTCAAACTATGTATTTTTTGGCCTCTACTTAGCTTTTGCTGACAAATGTTACAGATAACACGAGTTGGGTCATCTTTATCGATCTGAAAAAATGCCCAGGCTATGCAAGGCTTAGCACTCATGCGACCTGAAGAGCCACCACGACTTGTGGTGAGAGGCAGAGTTGTGTTTGAGGATGCAGTTGTTGACGTGCTTCCAGTACTACGTCTCTGTCCAGGAAGGCGCAACCTGACCTCGTCGTCACTAGCATCTTCCTCCACCTCCTCTGCTGACCTCATCTCTTGGCTGACTGTGGGTTGACAGTAAGTGGGATCTCCGACCTCATCAACATCACCCTGTGCATTATCACACCCGTCGTCCTCAGAGCCAACCTGTTCCTGCCCTGACAAAAAACTAAAGTTGTCGCTCCAATCAGGTATTTGAGTCTTATCATCGTCTTCCTCATTGTCTCCACCAACAGGAGTTACAGTTTGGGAATGAGGGTCTACATTATGGTCAGAACCTTCTGCGTCTGGTCCTGGATCCGACTCATAAAGATTCTGGGCATCAGTGCAGATCATTTCCTCGTCTGGATTCACAGAAGCGCTGGAGTCGACCTCTGATTCCCAGGCTATAGTATGAGTAAACAGCTCTGCAGACTCAACCATCTGTTCTACCTCATACTCAGACGGGCAGCTGGAGATTTGGGAGCTGTGAGGAAGCAAGTGCGATTTGGGTGACACCTTTGACTATTGGAGTATTTGTGATGTTGAAGTTGATGTGGAGGAGAGCCCACTTAAAGGAGCACTTGATATCCGTTGAAGCACCTGCTGTTTTTGTGCCTCATCTGGAATTTGTAGCGATTGGCGTGGCCGTAAGAAAGGGATCTTATCACATTGTCCGCTAAAAGAAGTAGACATTTTAGTTTGGCTGGAAGATGGTCTTTCTTCTGCACCTACCCCACGGACACAACCTTTTTTCCCCTTCCCAACACGCCTATTCCCCTTTCCACCAGCAGCAAGCCTTTTTCCACTCATTTTGGTGGTTAACTAATTCACAACTCTGGAGTTGTTTGCACAAAAAAACAATGGATGGTAACCGAGCAGAGCTGAGTGGCCATACTGTGGTATTAGGCCAAAACTATTGGCTGGGTTAGATGCAGAAAAAAATTATTTTTAATTTGCAACCTGATGGAGGTCAGTATAGATGGACTGATAAACCAAGTCCCACACACCGCTAGAAGCCCAAATATTTTTTCAGAGCTAGATGCAGAAATTTTTTTTATTCAATTTGCAACCTGATGGAGGTCAGTATAGATGGACTAATAGACCAAGTCCCACACACTGCTAGAAGCCCAAATATTTTTTCAGAGCTAGATGCAGAAAAAAATTATTTTTAATTTGCAACCTGATGGAGGTCAGTATAGATGGACTAATAGACCAAGTCCCACACACTGCTAGAAGCCCAAATATTTTTTCAGAGCTAGATGCAGAAAAAAATTATTTTTAATTTGCAACCTGATGGAGGTCAGTATAGATGGACTAATAGACCAAGTCCCACACACTGCTAGAAGCCCAAATATTTTTTCAGAGCTAGATGCAGAAAAAAATTATATTTAATTTGCAACCTGCTGGAGGTCAGTATAGAAGGACTAATAGAACAAGTCCCACACACTGCTAGAAGCCCAAATATTTTTTCAGAGCTAAATGAAGAAAAAAATTATTTTTAATTTGCAACCTGATGGAGGTCAGTATAGATGGACTAATAGACCAAGTCCCACACACTGCTAGAAGCCCAAATATTTTTTCAGAGCTAGATGCAGAAAAAAATTATTTTTAATTTGCAACCTGATGGAGGTCAGTATAGATGGACTAATAGACCAAGTCCCACACACTGCTAGAAGCCCAAATATTTTTTCAGAGCTAGATGCAGAAAAAAATTATTTTTAATTTGCAACCTGATGGAGGTCAGTATAGATGGACTAATAGACCAAGTCCCACACACTGCTAGAAGCCCAAATATTTTTTCAGAGCTAGATGCAGAAAAAAATTATATTCAATTTGCAACCTGCTGGACGTCAGTATAGAAGGACTAATAGACCAAGTCCCACACACTGCTAGAAGCCCAAATATTTTTTCAGAGCTAGATGCAGAAAAAAATTATATTCAGTTTGCAACCTGATGGAGGTCAGTATAGATGGACTAATAGAATGATGCTATGCCCAAAAGATTTTACTTCACTAGGTGCAGTAAAAAAATTGGTATTCTATACACAGGTGGTATATCTTGCAACACAGATAGGCTACTCCACTGACTAACACACTCTGCAATAGACCAAAAAGGATTAGCTTTGCTAGATTCAGCCAAATGCTGTGAAAAAAACTTGCACAGCACTGGCACAGACCTGCCTGGCAAACACTGATAGGAACTGATGTAACCTAGTCCTGAAAAGGACTCCAATTACAATTAGTCTTTACTCCCACAATCTATCTATTTAAGAGCACAGACCTGCCTGATAAAAGTCGTAGGAAATGCTGTAACCTAGTCCTTAAAAGGACTGCAATCACAACTATTCCCTACTCCCAAGCTATCTGTAGATTTGTGCGAAAATTGGCTTGAAATTAACAAGGTATAGCGCACACAGCAACAGCGGTGCCGTCTAACACGCAGCTGCAGCAGTGAGAAAATGGTGGCGACGGGGAAAATGGCTTGGTCTTATAGGGCAAGGACATGTGACATACACTGCCAATGACACATGCCCTTGCTTGTGTGAAAAAAAGCACTTCGCTCCGTGTGTGCGCTGCTGATAGGCTGACAGATTGCACCTCCCCACTGCAAATGCGGGAAAGAGAAAAAAATATGGAGATCTTCATTGTTCCTGCAGAGATCCATCCCCTGCCCCTCCCCCCACCCCGCTGTACACTCAAACTGCGTATTAACATTAATTTTCATCATTACTGAGAAAAAATCCAGTTATGATTTTGGTGCACGAACAGTTATCGAACATAACCTCGAACAGCCGAATTTTTATCAAATTGTTCGTGTTCGCCGAACGGCTCGAACACCGCCCAAAACAGCTCGAATTTGAGATTGGCGAACAGTTCGAGTAGAACAACGCTCATCTCTAGTCAGAGGGCCTTCTGAAAACAATGTTTCCATTATTAGGAAGTGGGTCTCCCATTGTGTTTGCATATGCAGTGAATGCAAGGGTTGCCAAAAATTTGGAGGCACTCCAATGCCCCTTGGAAGTGATGTGGAGGTCAGAGCGCCTCCTGAAAACAATGTTCCCATTATTAGGAAGTTGGTCTCTCAAACTGTTTGCCTATGCAGTGAATGCAAGGGCTGCCAAAAATTTGTATCTACTCCAATGTACCTTGGAATAGACGTAGAGGGCCTCCTGAAAAAAAAATGTTCCCATTAATAGGAAGTAAGTCTCCCATTGTGTTTCCCTATGCAGTGAATTAAAGGGCTACCAAAAATTGGGAAGCACCACAATGCTCCTTGGAAAAGATGTGGAGGAGGGCCTCATAAAAAATGTTCCCATTAGAAAGGAGCGGGTCTCCTATACTTGTAATGCCCATGCACTAAGTGTATGGGCTGACAAACCTTAACCCCGGGGAGGTATACATGAATATAATATCTAAAAAAAATTTTTTACGGGCATCATAAATACCCTTTAAAAAATTAAGTGGGTGTTGCATCACGAACCACGGTCTCCCTGGTGATATGGTGGTGGAGAATGTCGATGTGGAAAAGGAGGAGGACAAGAGCAAATAGCCAAAATCTGGAAGCGTATATCCCTGTGTGGGTGTGAAAGGTGCGTGGGAATACACCTCCCAAAAAAAGACACTGGATTTGAGTTTGTTAAGTTATCATTCGGTGGTGTTGAGAAGTCTGGCCCCATCCAGCCCTTGTTCATTTTTATAAGAGTCAACCGCTAGCAGCAGGGCAGGCCAGGATCTCCAAGGCATAGGAAACCAGTTAATTCCAGCTTGGATACCCAATAATTATAAGGTACAGAGGAATCATGGAGGACTTTGGTATGGTCGGCAAGGTACTCCCTCAGCATCTTCCCAAACTTTGCCCTCCTTGTGAGAGTACCCCGCGCCTCAGGGCCTGTGCGATGGGAGGGGCTGAGGAAACTCTCCCATAACTTTGCCAGTGTTCCCCCGCCTCTGCTGGATTGAAGTTGTGTCTCTCTCGCCTATACTCCTTGGTTGTCCAACGAACTGTAACCTCTTCCACCAGCGTTTTCAGATGGTAATTTTTTAAATAATTCCGCAACAAGGGCCTTCTGCTACTGCCCCATTTTTGTACACCTGTCCGCCTCAGGAATAAGAGATAGAAAGTTCTCCTTGTAGTGTGGGTCTAGAAGTGTCACCAACCAGTAATGACTGTCACCTAAAATTTTGAGAACGCGAGGGTCATGGGAAAGGCACCGTAACATAAACTGAGCTATGCGTGCCAGGCTGCTAACCGGCAAGACTTCCGTGTCCTCAACAAGAGGACGACTGACCATGCTCTCCTCCTCCTCTCTGTCCTCAGTCCATCCACGCTGAACAGATGGTTGTGCAGGTAGTACCATCTATAGCGCATGAAACTAGCTCCTGTTCTTCCTCATCTTCCTCCTACTGCTCCTCATCTTCCTCATTGTCACCCAATCCATGTTGTGATGATATGAGGCTGAGCTGTGTGGAATCATCCAGTATGGTTCCTTGCTCCATCTCATTGTGCTCCGCCTGCAATGCATCCTCTTTGATTGCGAGCAGAGAGCATTTCAGTAGACAGAGAAGCGGGATGGTGATGCTAATTATGGCGTCATCGCCGCTCACCACCTTGGTTGTGTCCTCAAAGTTTTGGAGGATGATACATATGCCTGACATCAATGTCCACTCGTTATGTCTTATCTGTGAAGTTTGAACTGAATATTGACAGCCTTGTTGATGCTGGCAGTCAACAACTGCCCTCTTCTGCTCACAAATCATTCCCAATGTGGTGGGCCACTGGGGAGGCACCAGATGGTGCAGAAGGGCCAGCTGGGGTGTGTAGCCTCACTGGCAGCAAATAATGATGTCACGATAGCTGAAGTGGGTCGCTGGACCCCCCAACGCTTCCCTCGTGTGCACAACAATTTCATAAGCGGAAGGTGGCACATGTGAATGGTATACGATTCCCCGGTGGCACTCCTGTAGCGGTGGTGTCTGGGTGCAGGTTTTGGAGTGCCCTTGATGTTTGTGCAATCTCAAGCAGCCAGACACGCAGGTGAACTTGTAAACATAAAAATATTACTGAATGAGGTAACAGGGTTCAGTCTCTCCTACAGGCTAAGTTCACAGTATATTGTGCATATGGAAGTTATGGTTTTCTCCTCATGAGGCAAAGCATTGTTACAGCCTCTCAGGGTGGCTGAAGCAGAGTTCTCTTCACTTGCTTGTAAAACTGATGCAGGGACATTCACAGATTGGCTCTCTGTGGAAGACATACTAAATTGTGGATGTAGTCACAGTTTTGATCCCACCGTTTCCTCTTGCAGGGGGTAGATTTAAACAAAGTCGGTGGTGTGGCAGCCACGTGGATCTGTCCTGGCTAGAAGCAATCAGGATAACCAGAGAGCAGGAGAGTCCATGTACAGATTTCTCTCTCCTGACTAGAAGACACTTCACTCATTTTGTGAAGGAGATTATATGAGGAAAAATGTCCCCTCAGCGTAGACTGGCATTGAAAACTCTTCTCTGAAATAATAATGTCTCTCTTCAATCTTCCTGAGGAGCAGGAACCGCCCACAACTGGTTTGTACCAGCGTTCTAGTCAGAGTGAGAGCCCTGAGCTGGGAGACTAAAGCCACTACTTGTTGTGAGAACAAATCAATAATTCATATACACACATTGGCCAGTAGATGGCAGTAATGTACAATTTGCAATGCAATGTATTATATCCCCTAATTCAGTGCACAAAATGGAACAAATCTAGTACAACACTACAACTGTCTCATTTAGCAGTAGTAGAACGGGTACCGGGGTGCGACACCAACATCTGCAGTGTAGAGTTCCAACACATGGGGACATTACACACCAGTCAGTGAGCCCGAAACTGAAAATGCTGCTAAAGCACGGCAAGGCTGGCAGAAGCTGTAGCTGACTTTCTAAAATGGGCACACAGGTGGCGTACTTTGACAAGCAGATCCTGCAGCTCAGTGTAGGTTTTCAGAAACTGTTGAACCACAAGGTTAAGCACATGGGCCAGGCATGGCACATATGTGAGCTCGCCTCGCCTCAGACTTGCCACCAGATTCCGGCCTTTGTCACACACGACCGTGCCTGGCTGTAAGGTCAATGGTGTCAGCAACAGATCTGCCTGCTCTTTCAGAGATGTCCACAACTCTTTAGCATTGTGCGGTTTTTCACCTAAGCATATTATCTTCAGCACAGCCTGTTGCTGCTTGGCCGAGGCTGTGCTGCAGTGCTTTCAGCTTGTGACTTATGTGGTCATTTCGGAGATGGAGGCTGAAGAGGAGGAGGAGGCTGAGGAGCATGAAGTGCATGAGCTGTAGACTGTGGGGGCAACCCTGATTGACCTAGGGCCTGCAATCCTTGGCATTGGGAGGATGTGTTTCATCCCAAGGTCCGACTGGGTCCTGGCTTCCACTTTTGTCCTGGGACAAGGATGTGGATGTTCTTCCTGATGCTGCTACTTGAAAGTGTGCAACGACAGGTGCAGGGCAGGAGGCATCTTCGCATGCACCATGGACAGGTGATTGGCTGACATGAACAACATGGAAGAAGCAGTGGTGCCACCCATAGACATTGTTCCTGGACCCTGGGGTTTTGCCCACAATGTCGGGTGCTTTGCTTCCATGTGCCTGATCATGCTGGTGGTAGTCAGGCTGGTAGTTTTGCTACCCCTGCTGATGCTGGCCTGACAGGTGGTGCAAATGGCCTTTTCTGTGGTTATCGGCAGAGTCTTTAAAAAACAACCAGACTCGGGAAGACCTTTCAGTTGTACTGGCAACTTCCTTCATTTTCGTATTAGGGGAAACGGTTGCCCGCCTTCTGTCAGCGGCCACAACACTGCTTCTTCCTGCCTGTTGGGGTGCTCTGCCTCCCTCCCCCTGTGTGCTGCTGTCCTCACTCTGAAATTTCCCCTACCAGGTTGGGTCAGTTACTATATCATCCACCACATCATGTTCCACTTCCGCACCCTGGTCCTCCTCCTGACTTTCTGGCAATTGTGTCTCATCATCCTCCACCACTTGTGACACTTTCCCACCGTCGCCTTTGTGTGACCGTGGATTCTCAAATATTTGGGCATTGCTACAAGCAATCTCCCCTTGCCCCGCTTTAAGTGGACCAGACAAGAGGCCCGAATCTATAAATGGAAAAATGAACAGCTCTTCGTAGTGTCCACTTGTGCGATCAGTTGTCTCTGGGCACTCGGCATGGTGGGAGGAAGGAGGATAAGGGTGTGGAATATGCGGTCCAGTATCATGGCTACCGAGACTTGACCATGTGGAAGACAGGGTGGTGGTTGTGGTGGCTAAGTGACTGGAAGCATTATCTGCTATCAAACCAACAACCTTTTGACATTGCTCTGGATTCAATAGTGGTGTGCTGTGGTCCTTTAGGTACTGGGACAGGAATGTTGGGCGAGAGATGTGGGTGTTTGTTGTGGCACAATTTCAGCTTGCCCATGGCCTCGGCCTCTGCATGCACCATCACCATCACCATCAAGTTCAGTTTCCCGTTGCTTGCCATGCGCCTTGCCAATTTTAAATGGAGGGCAATATCTTCCACGCTCACTACTCATGAATTTGGAGCAAACTTATATGTGATCCATGTGACTGACAAACCACAGTTTTAAATAGCTGGCCTGTAGGTAACTATTTTTAACAGCGACCTAATGTCAATAACTTCGCAGACACACTGAAACTAAATTTTAATGGAGGCCAGAAATGGCAGCATTTTCAACTAACTTATATGTGATCCGTGTGACAGACAAACCACAGTTTTAAATAGCTGGCCTGTAGGTAACTATTTTTAACAGCGACCTTGTGTCAATAACTTCGCTGACACACTGCAACAAAATTTTAATGGAGGCCAGAAATGGCAGAATTTTCAGCGCAATTATATGTGATCCGTGTGACGGACAAACACAGTTTTAAATAGCTGGATTTTTAGCGCTGTAATATGGAAAGGACCTGGCTGTATTCTGCAGTGCCAACAAGCAAATGGTTCCTGATACTTGGGGCTATTTCTACAAATATCTTTACAAGCACCAGCCGACAGAACTGGAATGGACCCTCTTGCTATATGCACTGCAGTCTGCTATATACCCTGCCTGGCAGCCTAGCACTGATATCTCTGCTGCTGAATTAGTCCTCAGAAGGACTGGTAGTTGAGATGGAAATGTAAAGAATCTTGTGGAATACCTACACTAACTAATAAACAACCAAATCTCTCCCTAGCTCAGCAGCACCTCTCCCTACACTGCCTGATTGTGAAGTAGACTGGCGAGCATGGCGGCGCCAGTTCTGATATAGACCTGATGAAGCTGTGTGGCCAGCCAATCACTATAATGCCACAACCAACATGCTTCGGCATTACAGTGTGTGGCAGACAATCCCTGCATGTTTATTGGCGCTCTAAAGAGCGCCAAACATGCAGGGAGAGGACCCAGCATCTGCCCGAGCATCTCGTATATACTTGGCAAGCTCCGAGCATCTCGAGTTCTGAGATTCTCGGGCGAGTACCAAGTACTTGCTAGTATGCTCGCTCATCACTAATAACTAACAAATAAAGTAGCACTCTGCAGCTCTATAGCATGCAAACATGAAATTTGACATTTGAATTGCATTACAACTCTAGAAAATAGGAAACAATTGAGAATACTTAGCCCATAAATTAACCAATTCATGTATACCCGCCAGCCACGATAAGGCTATTCTATTTGCTGGGAACCTATCTAATGTGAATCCTCTCTTAGGCTGAACCCTACATTTATGTATATGGGAAGGTAGGATCCTGCTGTAATTAAAACCACCTGAAGCAGAGGGGTGACGTGCTCAGTCAGACAGCCTATGTATATAGATATCAAAAGACTGACCATCACTTCCAAGCAGAAAACAGGTGTGTACAAGTGCTCACTCATATATGGAGTAGTCTTCTCCATATATAACTAACAAATAAAGTAGCACTCTGTATTGCTATAGCATGCAAACATGGAATCTGACATTTGAATTGCATTACTGCTCTAGAAAATAGGAAAAAAATGAGAATGCTTGACACATAAATTGGCCAATTCATGTGTCTCTTTAAAAATAATGTTAGAGTAAACTTTTACAGGTAATACAGAGCTACAAATCCATTGGTTTGATCCAAACATCCATATAGTTAAAAAGTCAGTAAGAGATTTGAAACAATGTTTTCATTTTTCCCAGAACCCTTACCACTTTTGTCCAGGGATGATATCTGTCTCTTTTTAGTAAATGAGGCCGAGCTAAAAACCCTAACTCAGTCCAAGGTCCCAAAGTGCACTGTTTCTGTAAAAATGCAGACAATTTTTTTCTAATTTAATAAAACCCTTTTCAATAATAATATTCTTTCTGTCAAACTTGTAGAGTAGGCTTTCACAATGCTGCTGCCACATGCATCTGAGAGTAACAACCACTTGAGGAAAGGTTACAAATAATTTCACAAGTTTCTGTTAATACTGAGGTGTTGCCTATACACTAGTCTACCCCCTCTTGTGTGCCATTACCATTGGCTGAAAGTGGGACATTACGCATAGCTCTCCTAACACCTTATTGCAGAGGTCCCCAACCTGTGGTTGAGTAGCCATATGTAGCGCACAGACCCATGTTATGTGACTGGCGGCTGTCTACCAGCTCGGTGTGTTAGCACCAGGTTTAGTAAGCAGCTATGAAGACTGTCTCCAGAGGGTGACTGTTGTGAGTAACCATGCACAGAAGAGCAGATCTGTATGTTCATATACTGGTGGGATGGGATGATAAATATAGTAAACTTGAGATAGGATGGTACTCCCAGTTAGAGGGGGTGCTTGAAGCTAAGGGAGACAGTGTGGTGAATGTGCAAGAATAGAAATTGGGAATGATAAAATGGGAACCACTAGATTTAAGTACAGTATATTGCCTATGAAGGAGGAAGTCACAGAGTTTTTTGGTGTGTTATTGGTGGGGAAGCTTCAGTTATCATTATATCGGGACTGTTTGTCTCTTATGTCTCTTGGTGTTACTATGGTGTAAGTGGGAAGTGTCCCTCTGAATGTGGCTCATGACCATCTATCAAAGCTGAAAGTGGCTCTCTCATTAAAAAAGGTTGCAAAGCCTGGAACCATCAGGAACCTCTCTGGATGTGTGGGAAAGAGGAAAATTGACAAAAAATGTCTTTGAAGGTTGGTGCAAATGGTGGAAAAAAAAACACATTAAAAAAACATCCAGTGACCTGGAGGACAACCTGGAACTGTCTGGGGTCATTGTTTCAACAAGTACCATATGCTGCACACTAAACCAAGCAGAGATTTATGGACGAAGGCCAAGGAAGAAACCATTACTGAAGATAAGACATAAAAAGGAAAGACTGATCTTTACCACAGAGTACCTTGACAAACCACAATCCTTCTGGGAAAATGACTTGGGGACAGATTAAACAAAAATAGAGCTTTTTAGCAATGCAAAGCAACAGTTTGTTTTCAGACAACACAAGGAAGATCATAAGGAAAAGAACACCTTACCAATAGTTAAGCATGGTTGAAGATCCATAATACTGTCGGGTTGCTTTGCTGCATCTGGTACTGGAGGTCTTGACTGTATCACAGAAATCATGAAATCAGACAATATTCAAGAGATTTTAGAGCGAAATGTCCTACCAAGTGTAAGAAAACTTGGTCGAAGGTCATGGATCCTCCAGCAAGACAATGACCCAAAGCACACATCCAAAAGTACACAGGAATGGTTAAAAAGAAAAAAATGGACTGTTTTAAAATGGCTAGCAATGAGTCCTCAATCTCAGGGAAAATCTTTGGGGTGAAGTAAAATCTGCCATTGCGAAAAAGAACCCTGCAAACATTCTAGAGCTTGAACAAACTGCAAAAGAAGAGTGGGAGAAAATTCCGGCTGAGAAGTGCAAGAAGCTTATAGATGGCTACAAGAAACGTTTGGAGGTTGTCAGCAATGCCAAAGAATGTGCAACAAAGTATTAATTAGGTGTGCCTTTATTGCTGTACCTGCTGTTTATTCTATTTCTTCTTTGACATTGCAACATTGAAGCTGAAAAACAATGTTTTATTGTTGTATTACTTTGGACCACTAATTAAAAAATCCTAAAGGACTTTGGTACATTTCCATTTTTTTCTGAAGATGTTGTATAGCATGCTTTCAGCATCCATCTTTGAATTTACACGTGAACACAGTACAGTGTCAGAGCTTCATGTCAACTTGTAACTTGCAGAAGAGAGCACAATAGCTGAAGAGCTGGTTCCTAGGAGAAGAACTTCAAGAAGAACATTACAAGGGCAAAGTAGTTGGCAAACTCCTATGTATAGTCAGTGGTTAGCATTTGTGTTAGAACAGAAAAAAACATGTACTGGTTCGCAATAATCTTGGAATCACCAAACAAGTTATGAGAGATCACAAACTTAGGTCACGACCAGTGAAAGAGTAGATTCGGCCAGTTGGTCCAAACTCATTGTATCAGAAAGCAACAGGGAGAAAGTATTAGAAGCAGCACCAATATATCAGGCAGATTCCGGCTATTCTCCAAAGAGTAATGGCTGAAAAAATCTAGCAGAGAGTCTGAAGGACAGAAGGGCTAGCTGAGATGAGCAATTACAGAAAGTCCTTGCTATTTCAAGAAGGCACGTGGTGTACCCAAAGCTGGATTATTAGTAATACTATTGATTTTGTTATTACTGTTATTTGGATGGTTAATGTCAGAGTCTCTTGTAAACTGTTCAATCAAGCGATGTTAAAAATGTGCAGAGGCTTTTATATCTGATGCTTGTTGAAAACTATCATAGAGAGTGTGTTTAAATTGTCCCTGACTGAAAATAGTTTAAGTCCATAAGTAGAGATCAGCGGTGTTCGACTTGAACTGTTCGCCAATCTCAAATTCGAGCTGTTTTGGGCGGTGTTCGAGCCGTTCGGCGAACACGAACAATTTGAAAAAAATTCGGCTGTTCAAGGTTATGTTCGATAACTGTTCGTGCACCAAAATCATAACTGGATTTTTTCTCAGTAATGCTGAAAATTAATGTTAATATGCAGCTTGAGTGTACAGCGGGGCGGGGGGAGGGGCAGGGGATGGATCTTTGCAGGAATAATGAAGATCTCCATTTTTTTTTCTCTTTCTTGCATTTACAGTGGGTAGGTGCAATCTGTCAGCCTATCAGCAGCGCACACACGGAGAGAACAACTTTTTTTCACACAAGCAAGGGCATGTGTCATTGGCAGTGTATGTCACATGTCCTTGCCCTATAAAACCCAACCATTTTCCACGTAGCCACCATTTTCTCACTGCTGCAGCTGTGTGTTAGATGGCACCGCTGTTGCTGTGTGTGCTATACCTTGTTAATTTCAAGCCAATTTTCGCGCAAATCTACAGATAGCTTGGGAGTAGGGAAGAGTTGTGATTGCAGTCCTTTTAAGGACTAGGTTACAGCATTTCCTACGACTTTTATCAGGCAGGTCTGTACTCTTAAATAGATAGGTTGGGAGTAAAGACTAATTGTAATTGCAGTCCTTTAGAGGACAAAGTTACATCAGTTCCTATCAGTTTTTGCCAAGCAGGTCTGTGCCAGTGCTGTGCAAGTTTTTTTCACAGCATTTGGCTAAATCTAGCAAAGCAAATCCTTTTTGGCCTATTGCAGAGTGTGTTAGTCAGTGGAGTAGCCTATCTGTGTTGCAAGCTACACCACCTGTGTATAGAATACCAATTTTTTTACTGCACCTAGTGAAGTAAAACCTTTTGGACATAGCATCATTCTATTAGTCCATCTATACTAACCTCCACCAGGTTGAAAATTGAATATAATTTTTTTCTGCATCTAGCTCTGAAAAAATATTTGGGCTTCTAGCAGTGTGTGGGACTTGGTCTATTAGTCCATCTACACTGACCTCCATCAGGCTGCAAATTCAATATAATTTTTTTCTGCATCTAGCTCTGAAAAAATATTTGGCCTTCTAGCAGTGTGTGGGACTTGGTCTATTAGTCCATCTATACTGACCTCCATCAGGTTGCAAACTGAATATAATTTTTTTCTGCATCTAGCTCTGAAAAAATATTTGGGCTTCTAGCAGTGTGTGGGACTTGGTCTATTAGTCCATCTATACTGACCTCCATCAGGTTGCTAATTTAATAAAATTTTTTTCTGCATCTAGCTCTGAAAAAATATTTGGGCTTCTAGCAGTGTGTGGGACTTCGTCTATTAGTCCATCTATACTAACCTCCACCAGGATGCAAATTAAAAATAATTTTTATCTGCATCTAGCTCTGAAAAAATATTTTGGCTTCTAGCAGTGTGTGGGACTTGGTCTATTAGTCCATCTATACTGACCTCTATCAGGTTGCAAATTCAATATAATTTTTTTCTGCATCTAGCTCTGAAAAAATTTTTGGGCTTCTAGCAGTGTGCGGGACTTGGTCTATTAGTCCATCTATACTGACCTCCATCAGGTTGCAAATTGAATATAATTTTTTTCTGCCTCTAGCTCTGAAAAAATATTTTGGCTTCTAGCAGTGTGTGGGACTTGTTCTATTAGTCCATCTATACTGACCTCTATCAGGTTGCAAATTCAATATAATTTTTTTCTGCATCTAGCTCTGAAAAAATTTTTGGGCTTCTAGCAGTGTGCGGGACTTGGTCTATTAGTCCATCTATACTGACCTCCATCAGGTTGCAAATTGAATATAATTTTTTTCTGCCTCTAGCTCTGAAAAAATATTTGGGCTGCTAGCAGTGTGTGGGACTTGGTCTATTAGTCCATCTATACTGACCTCCATCAGGTTGCAAATTCAAATATAATTTTTTTTCTGCTTCTAGCTCTGAAAAAATATTTGGGCTTCTAGCAGTGTGTGGGACTTGGTCTATTAGTCCATCTATACTAACCTCCACCAGGTTGCAAATTAAAAATAATTTTTATCTGCATCTAGCTCTGAAAAAATATTTGGGCTTCTTGCAGTGTGTGGGACTTGGTCTTTTAGTCCATTTATACTAACCTCCACCAAGTTGCAAATTAAAAATAATTTTTATCTGCATCTAGCTCTGAAAAAATATTTGGGCTTCTAGCAGTGTGTGGGACTTGGTCTATTAGTCCATCTATACTAACCTCCACCAGGTTGCAAATTAAAAATAATTTTTATCTGCATCCAGCACTGAAAAAATATTTGGGCTTCTAGCAGTGTGTGGGACTTGGTCTATTAGTCCATCTATACTAACCTCCACCAGGTTGCAAATTAAAAATAATTTTTATCTGCATCTAGCTCTGAAAAAATATTTGGGCTTCTAGCAGTGTGTGGGACTTGGTCTATTAGTCCATCTATACTAACCTCCACCAGGTTGCAAATTAAAAATAATTTTTATCTGCACCTAGCTCTGAAAAAATAATTGGGCTTCTAGCAGTGTGTTGGACTTGTTCTATTAGTCCATCTATACTGACCTCCATCAGGTTGCAAATTCAATAACATTTTTATCTGCATCTAACCCAGCCAATACGTTTGGCCTAATACCACAGTTTGGCCACTCAGCTCTGCTCGGTTCCCATCCATTGTTTTTTTGTGCAAACAACTCTAGAGTTGTGAATTAGTTAACCACCAAAATGAGTGGAAAAAGGCCTGCTGCTGGAGGAAAGGGGAATAGGTGTGTTGGGAAGGGGAAAAAAGGTTGTGTCCGTGGGTTATGTGTTAAAGCAACAGTAACATCTGCAGAAGAAAGACCATCTTCCAGCCAAACTAAAACGTCTACTTCTTTTAGCGGACAATGTGATAAGATCCCTTTCTTACAGCCACGCCAATCGCTACAAATTCCAGATGAGGCACAAAAACAGCAGGTGCTTCAACGGATATCAAGTGCTCCTTTAAGTGGGCTCTCCTCCACCTCAACTTCAACATCACAATTACTCCAGTCCTCAGAGGTGTCACCCCAATCGCACTTGCTTCCTCACAGCTCCCAAATCTCCAGCTGCCCGTCTGAGTATGAGGTAGAACAGATGGTTGAGTCTGCATAGCTGTTTACTCATACTATAGCCTGGGAATCAGAGGTCAGCTCCAGAGCTTCTGTGAATCCAGACGAGGAAATGATCTGCACTGATGCCCAGAGACTTTGAGTCGGATCCAGGACCAGACGCAGAAGGTTCGGACCATAATCTAGACTCTCGTTCCCAAACTGTAACTCCTGTTGGTGGAGACAATGAGGAAGACGATGATGAGACTCAAATACCTGATTGGAGCGACAACTTTAGTTTTTTGTCAGGGCAGGAACAGGTTGGCTCTGAGGACGACGGGTGTGATAACACACAGGGTGATGATGATGAGGATGGAGATCCCACTTACTGTCAACCCACAGTCAGCCAAGAGATGAGGTCAGAAGAGGAGGTGGAGGAGGATGCTAGTGACGACGAGGTCAGGTTGCGCCTTCCTGGACAGAGACGTAGTACTGAAAGCACGTCAACAACTGCATCCTCAAACACAACTCTGCCTCTGACCACAAGTCGTGGTGGCTCTTCAAGTCGCATGGGTGCTAAGCCTTGCATAGCCTGGGCATTTTTTCAGATCAATAAAGATGACCCAACTCATGTTATCTGTAACATTTGTCAGCAAAAGCTAAGTAGAGGCCAAAAAATACATAGTTTGAGTACTTCATGCATGAACCGGCACATGGACATGTAGCATAAGTTGCAGTGGGAAGCTCACTGTGCTACAATGCGGCCTAGATGGCCGGGCCAACCACCGTCAACCACATCTTGTGCATCCGCGGCCTCTTCATCCTCTGTGACTGGGGGGACAGCAGTCACACCTGTTTTGGGACGCAGACCTGCCACCTCTTTACCCGCAACAGCCAGCGTGATTGGCAGGTCATCATTTTCTTTGGAGGTGGTAACACCAGCTGGTGTTGAGCGCTGTCCGACATCGATAGCACCACCTTTGGATTAAGGCAACCTAACATGTCCGCCTGCATCTTCCTCACAGACCGGCAGTTTGCCAGGGACACCCTTATCAACCCCGTCTAAGCACAACAGCCAGCCCCCGGTCCCTCAGATGTGGACAAGAAAAAGACCATTTCCTCCTAGCCATGAGAAAAGCTAAGAGGTTGAATTTCACCATCTGCAAGCTCTTGGCTACAGAAATGCTGGTTTTCCGCGTGGTGGACACAGAGGATTTTCGAGACCTTATGTCCGTCGCAGTGCCCCAGTACCAGATGCCCAGTCGGCACTACTTCTCAAAGAAAGGTGTGCCTGCGCTCCACCAGCATGTCGCACACAACATCACCGCTTCTTTGAGAAACTCTGTGTGTGACAGGGTGCATTTCACCACAGGCACTTGGACGAGTAGGCATGGACCGGGGCGTTACATGTCGCTGACTGGGCACTGGGTAACTATGGTGACAGCAGTACAAGGGGCTGCTGTCCAAGTCTTGCCATCACCACGAGTTGTGCGTCAATCCACTTTATCTCAAAGTTCCTAAAACTGTTTCTGCCTCCTCAACCTCCTCTCGGTCCTCCACATGCACCCAAAGCCTGTCTGGTCATGCCACAAGCTTTCTAACTACGCAGAAGGGATCCTGCACACCTCCTTACTATGCTGGCAGTAGGGCTCAACGTCATCAGGCGGTTTTTACTTTGAAATGTCTGGGAAATGTGAGTCACAAAGCAGAGCAGTTGTGGTCAGCTCTGGAGAACCAATTTCATGAATGGTTGTCTCCACTCGACCTGAAACCAGGGAAGGCCGTGTGCGACAATGCTGCAAACCTGGGTGCGGCCCTTCGCCGGGTCAATGTCACACACGTGCCTTGTATGGCTCACGTGTTGAACCTGGTTGTCCAGCAATTTTTAGCCCACTATCCCAGACTAGATGGCCTTCTGGAGAGGGCACGGTCGCTGTGTGCTCACTTCCGCCATTCGCATCCAGCAGCTCAGCGACTTACATCTCTACAGAAGTCGTTGGGCCTGCCACTTCACCGGCTAAAATGCGATGTGCCTACCCGGTGGAATTCAACTCTGCACATGTTGCAGCGACTGTGGCAGCACCGACAAGCCCTGGTGCAATATTTTCTGATGTATAGCCTGGGCCAACGAGATCTAGAGATGGGGCAAATCACGCTGGAGGAGTGGTCTCAGATCAGGGACCTATGCACCCTTCTGCATAGTTTTGAAATGGCGACGAAGCTGTTTAGTGCTGACTATGCCATTATCAGCATGACTATTCCGGTGATTTACATGCTGGAGCACATGTTAAACAGAATTCTGAGTCAGGTGGTTTCACAAGAGGAGGTGGAGGAAGTAGAGGAGGAGGAGTTGTATGCGGAAGGGCTAACATCTGCAAGGTCCAGACGGTCGGCAGCACCAAGGCGGCAGGCATGTGAGGGTGGGGGAGATGGTTTTACCAGGGCACATGGTAGCAGCCAAACTAGTGAGGAAGGTGCAGGAGCCCAGGAAGAAGTGGAGGACGAACTCATGAAAGACTCATCAGATGAGGGAGACCTTGATCACATTTCTGTTGTGCGAGGTTGGGGGGAGAGGACAGAGGAAGGAAGCATGATTTTTAACTCGCCACCAACACAACAGGGACTTGGTGCTCCTGGATGCGCAACACACATGAGTGCCTTCTTGCTGCACTACCTGCAACATGACCCTCGAATTGTGAGAATTAGAAATAATCCTGACTACTGGGTTGCCACACTGTTAGATCCCAGGTACAAAAGTAAATTTGCAGAAATTATTCCTGCCATAGAAAGGGATGCACACATGCAGGAGTATCAGCAGAGACTGTTGCAGAATCTTACATGTGCTTTTCCACAAAACACCAGTGGTGCACGTAGTGAATCTCACAGTTCCAACTTGCCAACCGTGGGACCATCGAGTGTTCAGCACTCAAACCGTAACAGAAACACAGTATCTGCTGGTAACATCAATTTTACGGAATCATTTCACCACTTTTTTAGCCCATCCTTTGCAAGGCCATAGGAGACAAGAAGTCTGACACATAGTCAACGCCTAGAGACGATGGTACAAGAGTATCTCCAAGTAAACATTGAAGCCATGACTGTGTCACTGGACCCTTGTCCTTTTTGGGCTTCCAATCTGGAAAAATGGCCGGAGCTCGCCACTTACGCCTTGGAGGTCTTGTCATGCCCTGCAGCCAGCGTTCTGTCTGAACGTGTGTTCAGCGCTGCTGGTGGTGTGCTGACAGATAAGCGCACGTGGCTATCCACTGATAATGTAGACAGGCTCACATTCATAAAGATAAACAAATCATGGATCCGAAAGGACTTTTCTACCCCTGTGTCATCCTGGGGATAGAAAAAGCTTTATGATTGGTTAAAATCACCTCACCAACCGTTTTAAGCTTTCAAATTACTAATCATGTTTATCTGTATCTTGGCTGGAAAATTATTTGGGCTTTGTAGCATTGTGTAGTACGGATTCTATAAGGCCATCTATACTAAGCTCCACCAGATTTAAAATTACTAATCATGTTTATCTGTATCTTGGCTGGAAAATTATTTGGGCTTTTTAGCAGTGTGCAGTACTGATTCTATTAGGCCATCTATACTAAGCTCCACCAGATTTAAAATTACTAATCATGTTTATCTGCATCTTGGCTGGAAAATTATTTGGGCTTTGTAGCAGTGTGCAGTACTGATTCTATTAGGCCATCTATACTAAGTTCCACCAGATTTAAAATTACTAATCATCTTTATCTGTATATTGGCTGGAAAATTATTTGGGCTTTGTAGCAGTGTGCAGTACTGATTCTATTAGGCCATCTATACTAATCTCCACCAGATTTAAAATTACTAATCATGTTTATCTGTATCTTGGCTGGAAAATTATTTGGGCTTTGTAGCAGTGTGCATTACTGATTCTATTAGGCCATCTATACTAAGCTCCATGAGATTTAAAATTACTAGTCATGTTTATCTGTATCTTGGCTGGAAAATAATTTGGGCTTTGTTGCAGTGTGCAGTACTGATTATATTAGGCCATCTATACTAAGCTCCACCAGATTTAAAATTACTAATCATGTTTATCTGTATCTTGGCTGGAAAATAATTTGGGCTTTGTAGCAGTGTGCAGTACTGTTTCTATTAGGCCATCTATACTAAGCTCCACCAGATTTAAAATTAATAATAATTTTAAGCTGCATCTAGCCCGGAAAATAATTTTTGGGCTCCTAGATGCGCAAGACACATGAGTGCCTTCTTGCTGCACTACCTGCAACATGACCCTCAGATTGTCAGAATTCGAAGTAATCCTGACTACTGGGTTGCCACACTCTTATTTCCCCCACACTCTTCGATCAACCTTTTCATTTTAATAAAGAACAAAAAAATGGTCATTTTTGAAATTATAAGCAATAGCAGGTTATTACAAACTGAAATCAAACAGTTTTCAACTCAAAACTTTATTCTAGGTGATGCTACATTTGCACATAGGACCCCTTGTTCGAAAGGAGCTTCTGAACTCTCTCGTCCATTGAATTTGTTAGGTTTTGGATGGTTTCTGCTTCAATTGTTTTGCATGAGGACAGAATACCCTCCCAGAGCTGTTGCTTAGATGTGAACTGCCTCCTGACATCATAGACACTCCTTTCGATGATGCTCCAGAGGTTCTGAATGGGGTAGAGGTCAGGGGAGCATTGGGGTCACACCATAAGTTTGTCCCCTTTTATGCCCATATCAGCCAGAGATGCAGATGTGTTATGTGCAGCATGAGACGGTGCATTATCATGCATGAAAATGATCTTGCTGTGGAATACACGGTTCTTCTTCTTGAACCATAGCAGGAAGTGCTGTTTGAGAAACTCCACATACAATATGGAGTTCATCTTTACCCCTTCAGGGATCCTAAAGGGGCCGACAATTTCTCTCCCCATGATTCCAGCTCAAAACATTACTCCACCTCCTCCTTGTTGGCGCTGTAGCCGTGTTTGCGTGGGGTGTCCATCAACCAGCCATCCTCCACTTCATCCATCTGGACCATAGAGCGTTGCACGGCACTCATCCGTGAACAAAACAGCTTTGAAGTCAGTCTTCATGTATTGTTTGGCCCACTGGAGCCGTTTCTGCTTGTGTGCAGTGGATAGAGGAGGTCGACAGGATGGCTTACGCACAGCTGCAAACCTCTGAAGGACCCTGCATCTTGTTGTTCGAGGGACGTTGGAGGCAAAAGCAGCTTCAAAAACTTGTCTGCTGCTATGACAAGGCTTTTTTGCCGCTGCTCTTTTAACCTGACGTAACTGCCTGTAGGAAAGAGTCCTCAATTTGCCCTTATCAGCACGCACATGTGTGTACTGTGAATCAGCTACATACTTCTTGATTGCCAAGACACTTGATCCTGATGATCGCACAATGTTGATTGTAGTCATGCCTTGACCTAAACACTCCACAATTTGTTGCTTCTCAGCAGCCGACACAGCCTTTTTCTTTCCCATTTTGACAGAAAATGTAGGCTGCTTAATAATGTGGGACAGCCTTCTTCAGTAGTCTTGTCTTTCATTGGACTCACCTGCCAAACTAATGAGCACAGGTGTCTGCAATTGCTTACAGTGATATAAAGAGCCCTGACACACATCACCATCAATGAGTTTAACTGACAAACAAAAAAATTCTTACCTTATCACTCCTAAACACTTTTTGCATAATAATTTGGAACACAGTGTACATGTGCTTTTCCACAAAACACCAGTGGTTCACGTAGTGAATCTTACAGTGGTAACTTGCTAACCGTGGTCTGTATGGAGTTGTTCAATTAAGGGCCCAAAATTAAGATAACATAGATGGGAGAGGTCTCTTTGAATAGGAATTACTAATTATTTGATACCCTGTGAGGGCCAGGCAAAGGGAAAGTTGGACTGGATGGAATCCTGTATGGATTTGGGGGGGAGACATCGAGGGCTTCAGACTTCGCTGCATTGATTTTAAAATTTGACCATGTAACAAAGTGATCTATTTCAGCCATAACAGCAGGGATGGATATATGTGATTGAGTGATATATACTAGGACATCATCAGCAAATAGAGAGCACTTGTACTCGGTGCCTCCCACCTCAATCCACCTAATATTGGGGTTATGGCGAATTGATGAGAGCAGGTGCTCCGTCACTAGGATGTATAAGAGAGGGGACAGAGGACATCCCTGCCTTGTCCCATTGGTGATTATGAAAGGTGATGAATATGTTCTGATGCGCCCCCTGGGCCTTGGGACACCCGGAGCCGGACCCTTTTTGGTGGATACTGGTCGTTGTAGTCTCCGTGGCGGCGACCCGGTTCCGTGGCTCAGGGCAGTCAAACCAGTGGCGGAACTATTTATGTGGTTTTGATGTTTAAATGTCCGACTATGCCACCCGTGGATTGCGGTCAGAGTGAACCGCCGCTGCAGGGCAGACCGCTGAGGCTGGTGTTGTGGGTGCAGCAGAGCACGGTATAACTCCCCACGGGAGGAGAATAGCCTCAGGGCAGTGTATGCGGATGATGGGGGTGATGGTGCAGGGCAGCAGCAGTAACGACACGGAGTCAGTGATGCAGTCCAGGGCCTTTACTCACAGTTCTTATTATCCAGACCACTTCTGCAGGTAACGGCTGCCCACATCGTACTGTGCTCACCTGGTGAGGGGCTCAGACAACTCCCAGATAACTTTGGAGCACTTCACAGGACCCCCTTTGTGTGTCCATTGTCTGGCCTTTCTTACCAACGCTTCAGTCCGGCTGCCTCGTGCCTTCTCTTGGTAATCTTGGTGCCAGTTTCCCTGACCCTATGTTGTGCCTTCCTAGCGGGTGTAGCGTGGGGCTGCGCCACATAAAATGTCACAGCCTCCGGTTTCTAGCTGAGGGTCATTTCCTGCCTCCCCTAGTTTCGGGGACCGGTCTCCCCCTTTGGCCTGACCCCTCCACGCAGGTGGATTCGGGCGTGCGGTGGCGACTCGCCCATCCGCACACCTGGGATCCCTTCGTTCCTCGTTCCTGTAGCCTTCTCCACTCCTCTTCCTTCCTTCTCCCTCATCCAGGCCTGTGCCTCTGTTACTAGGCCCTCCTCTGGAGCAGAGCTCATGCAGAGCCCCTGCTCCCTGTCACTTCAGCTCAGACTTCTCTGCACTGAACTAAGATGGTGCCCACCTTTTATACTTCCTTCTCAATGCACCCAGGAACTGCTTCCACCCTGCTCCTGCACTACAGGGTTCACCTTCCTCAGTGTTCCCTCCCCCTACTCCAGCCAGGGACAGGGACTGTCGTGCCCATCTCAGGGGCATATTGGTCGCCCTGCTCCACGGCAATGTGGTGTAATGCATGCGGGTGTCGGGGTCCTGATCCACACTCCATCCATACCTGAGAGTGAGATATCACACCTCTGGGTGAGGTGCAATACCTCTGTAGCAACCGATCCCTCGGGGTGCTACAGTTCCATTTATCTTCAGCCTAGGTGATGTATTGCGATACAGGGCCATGATTTTGGCTATAAAAGGGTCCCCTAGACCCCTACCCCAAGCTTTTTAAGACAATAATATATGGCGTGCCAGGAGACTCTATGGAATGCTTTCTCAGCATCCAACGAGAGTATCTAATTACAAACTTTTAACTGCATCAAGCCCAGGAAATACATTGTGCCTAGTAGCAGTGTCTGCAAGTCAGCGGATTATCCCAGCTGTTAAGCAAGCTAGACCACCTGTAGTTTGGACACTTAATTTTTTCAAAGGAAATGCTTCGGGACCCCGGGATACTCGGTGAAGAGCATCAGGAGGCACCCCAAGGCATAGGGGCTGGGACTGGCGGTAGGACTCCTTGCGGTGGACCGCCGGCCAAGCTCAATCCTTATAAAAGCTTTTTAACTGCAGCAGCTTTAGTGGACACTACTGGAGCTGGAATTACACGGCTGCTGGCATGAGACTTGCCCTCCAATAGATCCTTGTAAAAGGATTTAAAGTGTATTCATTCAAATTAGTGAGACAATTTAAATTAAAAAACTTAGACCTGCCTCCACCACAGGGGGGCTCGCTCGACCCACCAGCGGACAGGCACCAGTATTGGGAGAGGGGGGCTGGCTGTCAGGGTCCACCGCGGCTCTGGCACAAACCCGGCGACACGGAGGTGGCACGGGCAGGAACGGACTGGCAGTGTCGGCTTCTCACTTTATGGATTTTAGAAGGGCATGACATGCCTATATCTGTGTCTTCCCCTCCTTTTACTCCTCCACCTCTTTTCTTTTTGCATGACTATATGTACTTGTCACTTTTCCATGTGTTAGTTATGTCTTCTGAGCAGTTTGTCAGCTTTTGGTCACGTTTGAAGGTGTTTTCTATGTGTTTCTATGTGTTTTTGTTTGCCTGCCATTTGTTTTAACGGTGTTCAAAGGTGTTCGACGAACAGTTCGACGAACAGTTCGGCGAACACAAGGGTGTTCGATGAACCGAACCGAACTCGAACACTATGGGGGTGGCTCAACACTATCCATAAGACAATAGTAAAGAAAAAGATCTATGCTATTTATGGCTAAGATGTAGCCATTGTTAGACTAACTTAAGAAAAATATTATTGGGCAAAATGTTAAATTAACGCAACACAGCAATTGTATTTGTATTATTTTGGGGTGTCGAGTGATAATATCCCTTAGTGGGATATCTTTATGCATTATAATATCTTTGTCATTTTAAAAATGGATATACCTACAGTACATGCCTAGTTTCTTATGTAATGTGGCAGGAAGCGGCAACAATGGGTGAGTTACTGGTCTTCCAAGCCCTGCCACGCTACATGAAACATGGGGATCTTGTCTGGGTGTATGAGTTGTAGTTACCTCAGCAATATGCCTCTACAGACTGCATGGTGCCATTGTACTTGTCGAGCCTGTACCAGATGCAAGCCATCATGGGAAACTCCAATTTCCTCTTGAGGATCGCACAGGTCGAGGTGTAATGCTACGGTCCCTCACAGCTACTCTCAGTTCCCAATTAACTTGTAAGGACCCCAATGGCTGGGGTATGTCAGAAAGACTCCTCACTAGTACTTCCAAAGTCAATTCAATGAGGGTCACAGGTTCCATCCTGTACCCCTGCATCCTAATTTCTCCATAGGAGAGTTTGCCTCCCAATATGGCAACCACTTAGCTTTCTCTCTTATAGAAAATGGTTTTGATAAAGTCCTGTTTATGCTTTTCCTTCCTTTCACTTCCCTTCAATTTTGTCTTCTGCTTCACCTGAGCAAAGTTCTGTACCATCACAATGGCCTCCCCGGCCTGCATCCAGGACCTCGTCCTTTCCTTCCATCTTTGCTAGGCCTCCTGGCTGAAATCTGACTTCCAACTGCTTCTTCACTTTCCCTGGAATCATACTATCTGACGTCTCGGGTCTCCCTCTTTGTGGATGAACACTGTTTAAAGGTAACCTGACATGTTCTCTGTTCCGTCTAAACCAGTAGCTTTTAGCTAAGTATGATAAAACCCCCTCCCTAGCCAGCCATGTGTAACATAATTCGATTAAATTAATTCTTTAAAAAAGCATTTACAACCTATGCTTTCCCTATGCTATTAAGGGTTTTGACTAGTCGATGAGGCTTTAGTTCCTTAGACTAGTCAGACCTCTTCCATGTTATCACGCCTCGTGGGAGTGATAATATGATTTGCACGAGCAACTTCAACGCCATCTAATCCAAAATGTGTGCAGGAGTGCCGCTCATTATGGCAGCGGCACTGTGTCTCTGAAGCCAGGTGTACACTTCCCTGCCTCAAAAGTGTGCACTGCGCATGACCAGAAGCTGTCTTCGGAACTTCTGGACATGCGCAGTGTGCGCTTCTGAATCCAGGAAACATATACCCGGCTTCAGAGACGGAGTGATGCTGCGGGAATGAGTTTCACGCCTGCACAGATTTGCATTAGCTGGAGATAATGCCACTCATGCAAATGATGTTATCACACCCACAGGGGTGTGATAACATGGAAAGAGGGCTGACTACTCTGGGGAAACTAACGCCCTATCAACTAGTCAAAGCCCTCGTTAGTATAGGGAAAGTGGAGGTTATAAATGCTTTTTCAAAGCATTTATTTAACCGAATTATGTAACACAGGGCTGGTTAGGGAGGGAGTTTTATTACACTTGGCTAAATACTGCTGGATTAGAGGGCATTGTGGACGTGAAAGGTTCCCTTTAAATGCAAGTCTACAACTAGCTAAAACAGAACTTCTCAGTTGCTAAACCCTATCTCCTTCACTATCAAGTAGTCACATCCTGTATGCCCGTGTAGCTCTTTGTAGCTACTTGCAACTATTGGCCCTGCCTGTTACTAACTAGCTGTTGCTTGGCGGAAAATGACTACATCAACATTTCACCACAAGACAATACAAATTACCAACTAGACAAAACAGTGCAATGCATTATATAACTACAGATTCTTCAAGGGGAATGTGCCAGTCTCTCTACGTCCTATATTTGTATACTGCTAGTACCTCCATTACAAACTTAAGGGGTTGTTCCATCTTTATTCTTCAGGAACTCCATATAACTGACAGTTGAAACCAGCAGCATGGTTGAGAAAATGGCACAAACTGTGCAATCTTTGATGCAAATGCAGCTTTGTTTCTTCATCATAGGAGGAGAACAGTGACGATTAAGCTGGCTGGATCCAGTGGTCTGGCTAGCTTCATAGCAAAAAGCTTGCAAGGTGCTTTACCACTTGCCCTATGAGATTGGCCATCACTGATGGATTACAGAAGTGGCCAGTAACCTATGTAGCAGGTAGTAAACTATAGAATTAAAATTCTTCATTCTTGACAATGGAGAGGATTTTTAATAAGAGGTAAATTGCTTGTATTAAAAGCACTTTTCAATTTTACCCATTTACGACAATTAGACAACCTTAAATCTAAACTGTATGCAACAAATACAGTATATCCACCTTCATTGCAAATGTAATCTATAAAGATATGCATATTCATAAAATAGGGTTAATAATTGAGACAAGACACTAACATTTTGTCAACATTTTTTTGTGAAAAATAAGACTTAATCCCTGCTGATTCTAATAAAATTACAACATGAATAAAATTAACATCTGGTGTCACTGTCAGGAAAATAGTAATATGCTGTCTTGACAATGCTACCTTAATAAATCAACTCCACAGTGTCTTGAATAAAAATGCATGCTACCTAGAATAATTATCTGTAACGGCCCCATTGAGCATGACAGTGACTGTCATATGAGCATTCATATTTAAAAAAAACTTGTTTTAGCAGAAACTGCTTACTAGTTATGTTTATTCTCTCGTTTTCATTTTTTTTTATGAGCGCTTAGATTCTAACTCTTATTTTGATCATTTACAATCAGAATATATTTTTCTCATTTTGGAACCTTTTTACAAAGAAATTCCTGCATTTCTAAAGAAACCATGAAAATATTTATAATTGATCAATATAATTTTGAGGTTTCTGGTAACAACTGGTCCAGAAATTCCAGCAACAATTAATAATTATTAATAGTGCAATAAATATGTAAAAATTATGCTTACCTTCCTTTTATTGCTGAAATGATGATAAAATAAAATACTATTTTGCAAATAAGTCTTGATTATTACATGTTATTTGTTTTCATTACTGGATATTTTTCAATTTTTTTTCTAGGGCTTCAATGCATGCCTATAGAATTTCAGTTATCAACTGTGAATAATTCTAGTTTGGTGATTAAAAAAACCTAACTAAATAAAATATAACCTTTTAAAACCCTCCATAATCTGATAATGAAGCAATATGTCCATCTACCCACCCCTTCTATTTTAGTGAGGAGACTGAAAGGAGTATTGCTGCAGGATCATAAAAATTACCATAGATTTATTTAGTCATGCGAAAAAATTGGTAAACTCTTTAAATTCTATGGTTTTATGTTTCAGGACATAATAAAAAAATTGAGTCCTTTGAAGGTCTTAAAATTAGGCAAATACAACCTCAAATAAACAACACATGACATATTAAATTGTATCATTATTTGTTTACAAAACTTTGGCCAAAATTCAGAAGCAGCGGTTTCCAGTAGAGCACAGTTAATACGGGAGAGTCGTTTTCCATCTCCAGAGTTACTGGGTAAGTTTCTCTCTCCTGTAGATTGTAAGCTCTTATTGTTAAGTGGGTCATCATTTTTTTTTTCTGTAGAATGTAAGCTCTTTTGGTCAAAAACCTAAAAAGACTACGAAGGAGCAGATGATCCAAATTCAGCAAAAATATCAAATTGTATTAAATATATCATGAACAAGACATACAATAATACAATACATGAAAATATTATTTAAAAAATTCATAATGAGATATGGTGTACAGAGACCACTAAGCATGACTACATAGCTTGGTTGTGCACGCGTCTTCTTGTGCAAAGTGGCTTTGGAGATAAGTGGCAGCTATTTCAGAGGCCATGGACTAACATCCGTATTCTTCTTCTCTTTTCACACAGGTACATGCTCTTCTCCTGCATAATTCCTCTGCTTGCTGTATATGCTGCCATCTAATGCTCTGCTCTTCTGATTCAACTCACTGGTACATGCTCTTTTCCTGCATAATTCCTCTGCTTACTATATATGCTGCCATCTAATGCTCTGCTCTCCTGATTCAACTCACTGGTACATGCTATTCTCCTGCATAATTCCCCTGCTTGCTCTATATGCCGCCATCTAATGCTCTGCTCTCCTGATTCATCTCACTGGTACATGCTCTTCTCCTGCATAATTCCTCTGCTTGCTGTATATGCTGCCATCTAATGCTTTGCTCTCCTAATTCAAGTCACTGGTAGAATTCTCTGCTTGATATTTCTGCTTTATCTGTCCCTTTCCACTTAATACTCACATATGTCTGTCCTTTCCCCACTGTAGACTTTATCTGATGTTTAGAGGTGCTAAACTGCAGAGCCTGCAGAGTCCTAGCCCTGTCTTTGATCAACCAGCCAGGTCCTGGTGAGATGACCAGCTGCTAATTTAGCCACAAGCAGCTCCCACAATGCCCCTCACCTGATGGTTTAGTGTGCCCTATATATTTAGAAGCTCTTTAAGGGGTGCACGCGTGCTGGGTTGTGCATGCGTCTTCTTGTGCAAAGTGGCTTTGGAGATACAGTGCTGGCCAAAAGTTTTGGCACCTCTGCAATTCTGTCAGATAATACTCAGTTTCTTCCTGAAAATGATTGCAATCACAAATTCTTTGGTATTATTCTCTTCATTTAATTTGTCTTCAATGAAAAAAACGCAAAAAGAATTGTCCTAAAGCCAAATTGGATATAATTCCACACCAAACCTAAAAAAGGGGGTGGACAAAAGTATTGGCACCCTTTGAAAAATCATGTGATGCTTCTCTAATTCGTGTAATTAATAGCACCTGTAACTTACCTGTGGCACCTAACAGGTGTTGGTAATAACTAAATCACACTTGCAGCCAGTTAACATGGATTAAAGTTGACTCAACCTCTGTCCTGTGTCCTTGTATGTACCACATTGAGCATGGAGAAAAGAAAGAAGACCAAAGAACTGTCTGCGGACATGAGAAACCAAATTGTGAGGAAGCATGAGAAATCTCAAGGCTATAAATCCATCTCCAAAGACCTGAATGTTTCTGTGTCTTCCGTGCGCAGTGTCATCAAGGAGTTTAAAGCCCATGGCACTGTGGCTAACCTCCCTAGATGTGGACGGAAAAGAAAAATTGACGAGAGATTTCAAAGCAAGATTGTGCAGACGGTGGATAAAGAACCTCGACTAACATCCAAACAAGTTCAAGCTGCCCTGCAGTCCGAGGGTACAACAGTGTCAACCCGTACTATCCGTCGGCGTCTGAATGAAAAGGGATTGTATGGTAGGATACCCAGGAAGACCCCACTTCTTACCCCGAGACACAAAAAAGCCAGGCTGGAGTTTGCCAAAACTTACCTGAGAAAGAATAAAACATTTTGGAAGAATGTTCTCTGGTCAGATGAGACAAAAGTAGAGCTTTTTGGGAAAAAGCATCAACATAGAGTGTACAGGAAAAAAAAAGAGGCATTAAAAGAAAAGAACACGGTCCCTACAGTCAAACATGGCGGAGGTTCCCCGATGTTTTGGGGTTGCTTTGCTGCCTCTGGCACTGGACTGCTTGACCGTGTGCATGGCATTATGGCATTATGAAGTCTGAAGACTACCAACAAATTTTGCAGCATAATGTAGGGCCCAGTGTGAGAAAGCTGGGTCTCCCTCAGAGGTCATGGGTCTTCCAGCAGGACAATGACCCAAAACACACTTCCAAAAGCACTATAAAATGGTTTGAGAGAAAGCACTGGAGACTTCTAAGGTGGCCAGCAATGAGTCCAGACCTGAATCCCATAGAACACCTGTGGAGAGATCTCAAAATGCCAGTTTGGAGAAGGCACCCTTCAAATATCAGGGACCTGGAGCAGTTTGCCAAAGAAGAATGGTCTACAATTCCAGCAGAGCATTGTAAGAAACTCATTGATGGTTACCTGAAGCGGTTGTTCGCTGTTATTTTGGCTAAAGGTTGTGCAACCAAGTATTAGGCTGAGGGTGCCAATACTTTTGTCCGGCCCTTTTTTGGAGTTTTGTGTGAAATTATCAATCATTTGATTTTTGCTTCATTCTCTTTTGTGTTTTTTCCTTGCAAGCAAATTAAATGAAGAGAATAATACCAAAGAATCTGTGATTGCAATCATTTTCAGGAAGAAACTGAGTATTATCTGACAGAATTGCAGGGGTGCCAATACTTTTGGCCAACACTATAAGTGGCAGTAATTTCAGAGGCAATTAGTCAGGGCAGGAGTCAGGTAACCAACACTTTGACCACTTACTCTCTTTTAACTATGTTTCTGTTAGCTCTCACTTTTTCCTCTATAGTCCTCCACTTTCTAATAACCCCTCAAATCCCTACACCTAGTAAGAAACTCTTTATCTCTGCCTCCTTCCTCCCCATTCATCTCACCTCCTCCTCCGAATTATTCCTCAACATTCAATCCTGGATCTCCAAACACAGACAGCCACCTCATGCTCTCTCTTGCTCCCACTCCCTCACTGCTGGAGATATCTATCCAAATCCTGGTCCTCCTCGCCATATCCCCACAGTTACTTCTACCTCCTATCCACGACCTTCCACAAACTGTCGCAACCCTTCTAACCTCATATCCATCCAACTAATCCCCACTTCCTCAGTAGCTCTAACAGGAGCTCTATGGAACGCTCGCTCCGTCTGCAACAAACTTTCCTACATCCACGACCTTTTCATTACTAACAAACTTTCCTTCCTTGCCATTACCGAAACCTGGCTCACCCCCTCTGACACAGCCTCCCCAGCTGCACTTTCATATGGCTGATTCCACCTTTCCCACACCCCCCGCCCCAACGGCAAACATGGCGGAGGCGTAGGTTTTCTCCTGTCAGATACCTGCGCTTTCACCCAAATATCACTGCCACCCTCTGTTACACTCCCCTCTTTTGAGGTGCACTGTGTGCGCATCTTTTCCCCCTCTGACCTCCAACTAGCCACCACTCTCTTAGACCACTTCACCACCAGGCTGCTTCACTTCCTTTCCACTGACATCCCCACTATCATAATGGGTGACTTCAACATCCCCATTCACACTTCCCACTTGTCTGTCTCTAAGCTCCTATCCCTCACTTCCTCCTTCGGCCTTGCTCAATGGTCTTCGGCAGCTACTCATAAAGATGGCCAGACATTGGACCTCATCTTCACCCGCCTCTGTTCCCTATCTAACCTCTCTAACTGACCCCTCCCTCTCTCTGACCATAACCTCCTCACATTCTCTACCCTCTCCTCTCCAAGAGCACAATCCCCACTCCACAAACTTACACACACTAGCAGAAACCTCAAACACCTTGACCTACACTCATTCTCTGCTGAATCCCTTCTCCCTCTTACAGACATAAATTCCTTACACAATGCAGATCTTGCTGCCGCTTCATATAACACCACAATAGCTGCAGCTCTCGACTCGATCTCCCCTCTCACACATACCAAATCTCGCACAATCAACAGGCAACCCTGGCACACCAAACTTACTAAAGAACTGCGACGGGCCTCCAGGGTTGCGGAGAGGAGATGGAAAAGGTCTCACTCCATCGAGCACTTCATCGCATTCAAACAATCCCTCACTATCTTCAAGTTTGCGCTCACTACAGCAAAACAAACCTACTTCTCATCTCTCATATCCTCCCTGTCTCACAACCCTAAACAGCTATTTAACACTTTCAATTCTCTCCTTCGTCCCCCAGCACCTCCTCCCTCTTCTCTCATCTCAGCCGAAGACTTTGCCTCATTCTTCAAGCAGAAGATTGACAACATCAGACAAAGCTTTTGCCTAAAGCCCGCACAACCCCTTCTCATATCTACTCAACCTTCCTCCTCCAAACCCCACTTCTCCACCATTACAGAAGGTCAAGTCTCCTCTTTATTCTCCAAATCACACCTCACCACCTGCGAACTCGACCCAATCCCATCCCACCCCATCCCTAACCTTACCAGAGTCTTCATCCCAACCCTAACCCACCTCTTCAACCTGTCACTAACAACCGGTGTCTTCCCCTCATGTTTCAAACATGCCGCAATCACACCCATTCTCAAAAAGCCCTCCCTTGACCCATCCTCTCTGACTAGCTACCGCCCCATATCACTTCTCCCCTTTGCCTCAAAACTACTAGAACAACATGTCCACCTTGAACTGTCCTCCCACCTCTCCTCCTGTTCCCTCTTCGACCGCCTGCAATCTGGCTTCAGACCGCATCACTCGACTGAAACTGCCCTGACTAAAGTCACCAGCAACCTACTAACTGCCAAATCCAAGAGACACTACTCCATCCTCCTCCTTCTGGACCTGTCATCTGCCTTCGACACAGTGGACCATTCCCTCTTACTACAGATTCTCTCATCTCTTGGCATCACGGACTTGGCCCTTTCTTGGATCTCCTCATACTTAACAGACAGGACATTCAGCGTCTCCCACTCACACACCACCTCCTCATCTCGCCCTCTATCTGTTGGTGTCCCCCAAGGTTCAGTTCTAGGACCTCTGCTCTTCTCCATCTACACCGTTTGCCTGGGACAGCTCATAGAGTCTCACGGCTTTCAGTATCACCTCTATGCTGAGGACACACTGATCTACCTCTCTGGACCCAATATCTCCTCCCTACTAACCAAAATCCCACAATGTCTGTCCGCCATCTCATCCTTCTTCTCTGCCAGATTTCTAAAACTCAACATGGATAAAACAGAGTTCATCATCTTTCCACACTCTCATTCATATCCCCCATCTGACCTATCCATCAACGTCAATGGCTGTTCACTCTCCCCAGTCCCACAAGCTCGCTGCCTTGGGGTAACCCTGGACTCTAATCTCTCCTTCAAACCACATATCCAAGCCCTTTCCACTTCCTGCCGACTCCAACTCAAAAATATCTCCCGGATCCGTGCATTACTCAGCAAAGACTCTGCAAAAACACTAGTGCATGCCCTCATCATCTCCCGCCTCGACTACTGCAACCTCCTGCTCTGTGGCCTCCCTTCCAACAATCTTGCGCCCCTCCAATCTATCCTAAACTCTGCTGTTCGACTAATCCACCTGTCCCCCCGCTATTCCCCAGCCTCCCCCCTCTGTCAATCCCTTCACTGGCTCCCCATTGCCCAGAGAATCCAGTTAAAAACCCTAACCACGGCTTACAAAGCCATCCACGACCTGTCTCCTGCATACATCTGTGACCTAGTCTCCCGGTACTTACCTGCATGCTACCTCCGATCCCCTCAAATCTCCTTCTCTTCTCCCCTCTTATCTCCTCTTCCCACAATCGCATACAAGATTTCTCCCGTGCATCGCCCCTACTCTGGAACTCTGGACCCCAAAAGATCAGACTCTCGCCTACCATGGAAGCCTTCAAAAGAAACCTGAAGACCTACCTCTTCCGACAAGCCTACAACCTGCAGTAACCACCGCTCCACCACATTACTGCATGACCTCCTCTACCCTCACCTACTGTATCCTCACCCATCCCTTGTAGACTGTGAGCCCTCGCGGGCAGGGTCCTCGCTCCTCCTGTACCAGTCGCTGACTTGTTTTGTTAAGATTATGTAAATGTTTTTGCTATGTATATCCCTATCACATGTAAAGCGCCCTGGAATAAATGGTGCTATAATAATAAATAATAATAATAAAATTAATAATAATAATAAAATAGCTACAAGACTACACATGCCAGTCCTAGATGGTATGTATAAATTTGCAATCCATGCTAGATAACCTCACTAAAGCCAGTAGTACACTGAGATGACCAAATGGATCATGTCCTAGGCAGTTCCTATGTATGACAATGTGCTAGTGATGGAAATAAATGTCCTCAATATTAATGATGGTGTGCACCAAGAAACTGAACTGCAGACATCACATTTGTATTAAGAATCAAATCATATCAGAAGGGTAAATACCTGTGGCCATCGAAGTGAAGGTATGTAGTCTGCTACCAGAACCTCGACGAGCGTTTCACCACCACTGCAGTTTCGTCAGGATCTCTTATGGTCAGGAGGGTCCGCTCTCTCCTGCAGACTGTAAGCTCTTATGGTCAACAGGTTCCTCTCTTTGCTGTACAATGAAAGTTTTTATGGTCAGTAAGGGCCTGTCTCTCCTGTAGAGTGTAAGCTCTTCTTGTCAGCAGGGTTCTCTCTCTCCTCTATCCAACATGTATTCTCTCAGCAATTGCAAGCTTTCCTATTGTGATTCGTGAGAATTTATTCGCTGTGAATCAAATTTTTGGGGAAAATTCTGTGAACTCTCTGAATTCAAATTTAATAAATCCGCTCATCTTTATTTTTCACCATTAATGCTACTGTAGGGTTTGTCACCATCTTAACCAGTGAGGCTATGCTCACTTGCCAATTTAACTAATCCATTTGTCTGATCTATATTCTTTCAAATGGAATCAGAGGGGTCTCATTGATTCATTTGGTTCTGTCTTGTCTTTGGTGTTAGTTTTTAAAATGGAAGAAAAAGTGCTCACAGAACATTATCTTCTGCCCTAGAAATAATTTTTTTTCTTAGAAACTGGATAAAAACTTCTAAGGTACTTTTCCTTCCATTCAAACAATCAACTCAAATGGAAATGTTCAAAATTTATTATAGAAATAACCCTATTTTTTTCCAGAATTGCAGCAAAAATTAATCATGATCACATTGTAAGTTAAATTAGCACAAAAACAAACATGTTTTGAATGTTTAAGTAATGTAATGTGTAACGTAATTTCACATGTGTATGAATACTCATAGGGTCAATCAATGAGATCAACACATAAAGATATCCTACTTTGGCGGTGCAGTTTTCTAGTTCTCAAGCTTTCCCCTTAGCAATGCAGTGCTTCTTCTATTAGCATTCAGTCAGCTATGTGATTGGTAGAGCAGCAGAAAGCAGTCCATGATGACTGCTGCTCAACCAATCAGAGCTTTTCTCACTCAGTACTTTAGATGGAAAGGATCCTTCTAATGCCTTCTCACTAAGCAGAGATCACATGAAACATGACCATTAACAAAAGGACAGGCTAGTGACAGGCTAAGGAGATGATAAAAATCTTGCTCGCTGATGAGGCCCCTACAACAAAAGGCAGTGGCTTACCAGTGCCTAGTGGCAAATATTAACCTGCCAGAAGAACAATACAATTACTGTAAACACATACAGTCTGTGTATAATAGCTAAACTAGAATAATTTTTAGCAATCCTCCAACACAGCTCATAGTCTAACTCTTAACCGGCCATTAGTTCCTTATGTGCCTACTTGATTTAACAGACTCTCTCTCTCTCTGTCGTCACTTGTATCTGCTATTAGTCTTTTTGCCATTCAGGGTCTAGAAGATGAATTCAGCCTGTACAGAGGATCATGCGGTGAGCGTTACTGACTAAGGCTCTCTTTCCTTCCAAAATTGTCTTGTTCGCACACAATACTAAAAGTACCATATGCCCTCCTATTCTTTTCCACCTTTACTTGTATTTTTATTCTCATATAGAGATGAGTTATTCTGACAAAATTTGATTAATCAGATTTGCTCTAATATGCTGGAAAGTTCAATTTCCCTCAAATGTATTATATGGAAATTGTATTGCTGATTGTTTATTATTCTGTGAGGGTTGCCCAGACCTCAAGCATGAAAAGATGATATACCCACTCCTCACATGTTCTAGTTCTGCAGTTCCCAGATGTTATAGTGTTCATCATTTCTTAATATATTGACATCCGAGGCAAAGTCAGTTCCAAAGATTTTCAAGTTTTGAATTTTCAAGTTTAGAATCCGTCCCCTTTCTAACCATGGAAACAACAAAAACCCTAACTGTTGCCTTCATTCACTCCCACCTTGACTACTGTAATTCTCTATTAATTGGCCTCCCACTCATTTGACTTTCTGCTCTCCAGTCCATCCTTAATGCAGCAGCCAGGGTAATCTATCTGGCTAATCGGTACTCAGATACTTCTGCTCTGTGCCAGTCATTGGCTATCCATACATTTTAGGATTCAATTTCAAATTGCTTGTTCTCATCCACAAAGCTCTCCACAGCGCGGCACCCCTCTACATCTCCTCCTTCATTTCTGTTTATCGGCCTACCCATTCTCTATCTCCTCAAGTGATTTTCGACTAAAATCTGAACTAATCCGTACCTCTCACTCTGGGCTCCAAGACTTCTCTGGAGCTGCACCCATTCTTTGGAATGCCCCACCCCAAGAAATTATGATGAACCACAACCTGCACAGTTTTAGGTGCTATGTAAAAAAACATCGGTACAGGGTGGCCTATCATGCTCCCTTATCAAAGTCCCATTCACTAGTTCTCTGAACATAATTCTTCATCAAACTCTACTGCGCCCAAAAGCAGTACCAATATTGGCTGGTGACTAGCTCATGCAACCTTTGTATATCCCCCATTCCATCAAGATGGATGGACCATCATTGTAAATACTATACCTGTACCATGTGTCACCCCCACCTCACTGTAGATTATAAGCTCTTATGATTAGTGTTGAGCCACCCCCGTAGTGTTCGAGTTCGGTTCGGTTCGTCGAACACCCGTGTGTTCGCCGAACTGTTCGTCGAACTGTTCGTCGAACACCTTCGAACACCGTTAAAACCAATGGCAGGCAAACAAAAACACATAGAAACACATAGAAAACACCTTCAAAGGTGTCCAAAAGCTGACAAACTGCTCAGAAGACACAACTAACACATGGAAAAGTGACAAGTACATATAGTCATGCGAAAAGAAAAGAGGTGGAGGAGTAAAAGGAGGGGGAGACACAGATATAGGCATGTCATGCCCTTCTAAAATCCAAAAAGTGAGAAGCCGACACGTTCAGTCCGCTCCTGCCCGTGCCACCTCCGTGTCGCCGGGTTTGTGCCAGAGCCGCGGTGAACCCTGACGGCCAGCCCCCCTCTCCCATTACTGGTGCCTGTCCGCTGGTGGGTCGAGCGAGCCAAACTGTGGTGGAGGCAGCTCTAAGCTTTTTAATTTAAATTGTCTCTCTAATTTGAATGAATACACTTTAAATCCATTTACAAGAATCTATTGGAGGGCAAGTCTCATGCCAGCAGCCGCGTATTTCCAGCTCCAGTAGCGTCCACTAAAGCTGCTGCAGTTAAAAAGCTTTTATAAGGATCGAGCTCGGCTGTCCACCGCTAGGCATCCTACTGCCAGTCCCAGCCCCTATGCCTTGGGGTGCCTCCTGATGCTCTTCACTGAGTATCCCGTGGTCCAGAAGCATTTCCTTTGAAAAAATTAAGTGTCCAAACTACAGGTGGTGTAGCTTGCTTAACAGCCGGGATAATCCGCTGACTAGCAGACACTGCTACTAGGCACAAAGTATTTCCTGGGCTAGATGCAGTTAAAAATTTGTAATTAGATACTCTCGTTGGATGCTGAGAAAGCATTCCATAGAGACTCCTGGCACGCCATATATGATTCTCTTAAAAAGCCTGGGGTAGGGGTCTAGGGGACCCTTTTATAGCCAAAATCACGGCCCTGTATCACAATACGTCACCTAGGCTGAAGATAAATGGAAATGTAGCACCCTGAGGGCTCGGTTGCTACAGAGGTATTGCACCTCACCCAGAGGTGTGATATCTCACTCTCAGGTAAGGATGGAGTGTGGATCAGGACCCGACACCTGTATGCATTACACCACATTGCCGTGGGGCAGGGCGACCAATATGCCTCTGAGATGGGCACGACAGTCCCTGTCCCTGGCTGGAGTGAGGGGAGGGAACACTGAGGAAGGGGAACCCTGTAGTGCAGGAGCAGGGAGGAAGCAGTTCCTGGGTGCATTGAGAAGGGAGTATAAAAGGTGGGCACCATCTTAGTTCAGTGCAGAGAAGTCTGAGCAGAAGTGGCAGGGAGCAGGGGCTCTGCATGAGCTCTGCTCTGGAGGCGGGCCTAGTAACAGAGGCCCAGGTCTGGAAGAGGGAGAAGGAAGGAAGAGGAGCGGAGAAGGCTCCAGGAACGAGTAATGAAGGGATCCCAGGGGTGCGGACGGGCGAGTCGCCACCGCATGCCCGAATCCACCTGCGTGGAGGGGTCAGGCCTAAGGGGGAGACCGGTCCCCGAAACTAGTGGAGGCAGGAAACGACCCTCAGCTAGAAACCGGAGGCTGTGACATTTTATGTGGCGCAGCCCCTCGCTACACCCGCTAGGAAGGCACCACATAGGGTCAGGGAAATTGGCGCCAAGTTTACCAAGAGGAGG
This sequence comes from Phyllobates terribilis, assembly GCF_046119375.1. Classification (NCBI taxonomy): domain Eukaryota; kingdom Metazoa; phylum Chordata; class Amphibia; order Anura; family Dendrobatidae; genus Phyllobates; species Phyllobates terribilis. The sequence continues at coordinate 343,562,201 of NW_027362767.1, read as the reverse complement.
CCCGAGGCAGCCGGACAGAAGGGTTGGTAAGAAAGGCCAGACAAAGGACACACAAAGGGGGTCCTGTGAAGCGCTCCAAAGTTATCTGGGAGTTGTCTGAGCCCCTCACCTGGTGAGCACAGTACGACGTGGGCAGCCGTTAACTGCAGACGTGGTCTGGATAATAAGAACTGTGATTAAAGGCCCTGGACTGCATCACTGACTCCGTGTCGTTACTGCTGCTGCCCTGCACCATCACCCCCATCCTACGCATACACTGCCCTGAGGCTATACTCCTCCCGTGTGGAGTTATGCTACGCTCTGCTGCACCCACAACACCAGCCTCAGCGGTCTGCCCTGCAGCGGCGGTTCACTCTGACCGCAATCCACGGGTGGCGTAGTCGGACATTTAAACATCAAAACCACATAAATAGTTCCGCCACTGGTTTGACCACCCTGAGCCACGGAACCGGGTCGCCGCCACAAAGACTACAACCACCAGCATCCACCAAAAAGGGTCCGGCTCCGGGTGTCCCAAGGCCCAGGGGGTGCATCAGAACATTTTCATCACCTTTCACAATCACCAATGGGACAAGGCAGGGATGTCCTCTGTCCCCTCTCTTATGCATCCTAGTGACGGAGCACCTGCTCTCATCAATTCGCCATAACCCCAATATTAGGTGGATTGAGGTGGGAGGCACCGAGTACAAGTGCTCTCTATTTGCTGATGATGTCCTAGTATATATCACTCAATCACATATATCCATCAATGCTGTTATGGCTGAAATAGATCACTTTGTTACATGGTCAAATTTTAAAATCAATGCAGCGAAGTCTGAGGCCCTCGATGTCTCCCTCCCCAAATCCATATAGGATTCCATCCAGTCCAACTTTCCCTTTGCCTGGCCCTCACAGGGTATCAAATACTTAGGAATTCCTATTCATAGAGACCTCTCCCATCTATGCTATCTTAATTTTGGGCCCTTTATTGAACAACTCCATACAGACCACGGTTGGCAAGTTAGAACTGTAAGATTCACTACGTGAACCACTGGTGTTTTGTGGAAAAGCACATGTACACTGTGTTCCAAATTATTATGCAAAAAGTGTTTAGGAGTGATAAGGGAAGAATTTGTTTGTTTGTCAGTTAAACTCATTGATGGTGATGTGTGTCAGGGCTCTTTATATCACTGTAAGCAATTGCAGACACCTGTGCTAATTAGTTTGGCAGGTGTGTCCAATGAAAGGCAAGACTACTTAAGAAGGGTGTCTCACATTATTAAGCAGCTTACATTTTCTGCCAAAATGGGAAAGAAAAAGTATGCGCCGGCTGCTGAGAAGCAACAAATTGTGGAGTGTTTAGGTCAAGGCATGACTACAATCAACATTGTGCGATGATCAGGATGAAGTGTCTTGGCAATCAAGAAGTATGTAGCTGATTCACAGTACACACGTGTGCGTGCTGATAAGGGCAAATTGAGGACTCTTTCCTATAGGCAATTACGTCAGGTTAAAGGAGCAGCGGCAAAAAAGCCTTGTCATAGCAGCAGACAAGTTTTTGAAGCTGCTGGTGCCTCCAACGTCCCCTGAACAACAAGATGCAGGGTTCTTCTGAGGTTTGCAGCTGTGCATACGCCATCCTGTCGACCTCCTCTATCCACTTCACACAAGCAGAAACGGCTCCAGTGGGCCAAACATTACATGAAGACTGATTTCAAAACTGTTTTGTTCACGGATGAGTGCCGTGCAGCGCTCGATGGTCCAGATGGATGGAGTGGAGGATGGCTGGTTGATGGACACCCCACGCAAACACGGCTACAGCACCAACAAGGAGGAGGTGGAGTAATGTTTTGGGCTGGAATCATGGGGAGAGAGATTGTCGGCCCCTTTAGGATCCCTGAAGGCGCTAAAGATGAACTCCATAATGTATGTGGATTTTCTCAAACAGCACTTCCTGCCATGGTTCAAGAAGAAGAACCGTGTATTTCACAGCAAGATCATTTTTTTGCATGATAATGCACCATCTCATGCTGCACATAAAACATCTGCATCTCTGGCTGATATGGGCATAAAAGGGGACAAACTTATGGTTTGACCCCCATGCTCCCCTGACCTCTACCCCATTCAGAACCTCTGGAGCATCATCAAAAGGAGTGTCTATGATGGCAGGAGGCAGTTCACATCTAAGCAACAGCTCTAGGAGGGTATTCTGTCCTCATGCAAAACAATTGAAGCAGAAACCATCCAAAACCTGACAAATTCAATGGACGAGAGAGTTCAGAAGCTCCTTTCGAACAAGGGGTCCTATGTGAATATGTAACATCACCTAGTATAAAGTTTTGAGTTGAAAACTGTTTGATTTCAGTTTCTAATAACCTGCTAATGCTTATAATTTCAAAAATGACCATTTTTTTGGTCTTTATTAAAATGAAAAGGTTGATCGAAAAGTTTGGGGGATCTAAGAGTGTGGCAACCCAGTAGTCATGATTACTTCGAATTCTGACAATATGAGGGTCATGTTGCAGGTAGTGCAGCAAGAAGGCACTTATGTGTCTTGCGCATCTCAGAGCCCCAAAATTATTTTCCGGGCTAGATGCAGCTAAAAATTATTATTAATTTTAAATCTGGTGGAGCTTAGTATAGATGGCCTAATAGGATCAGTGCTGCACACTGCTACAAAGCCCAAATTATTTTCCAGTCAAGATACAGATAAACATGATTAGTAATTTTAAATCTGGTGGAGCTTATTATAGATGGCCTAATAGAATCAGTGCTGCACACTGCTACAAAGCCCAAATTATTTTCCAGCCAAGATACAGATAAACATGATTAGTAATTTGAAAGCTTAAAACGGTTGGTGAGGTGATTTTAACCAATCATCAAGCTTTTACTCTCCCCAGGATGACACAAGGGTAGAAAAGTCGTTTCGGATCCATGATTTGTTCATCTCTATGAACGTGAGCTTGTCTACATTATCAGTGGAGAGCCGCGTGCGCTTATCTGTCAGCACACCACCAGCAGCCCTGAACACAAGTTCAGACACAACGCTGGCTGCGGGGCATGACAAGATCTCCAAGGCGTAAGTGGCTAGCTCCGGCCATTTATCCAGATTGGAAGCCCAAAAAGAGCAAGGGTCCAGTGACACAGTCATGGCTTCAATGTTTACTTGGAGATACTCCTGTACCATCGTCTCTAGGCGTTGACTATGTGTCAGACTTCTTGTCTCCTGTGGCCTTGCAAAGGATGGGCTAAAAAAGTGGTGAAATGATTCCGCAAAATTGATGTTACCAGCAGATACTGTGGTTCTGTTACGGTTTGAGTGCTGAACACTTGTCGGTCCCACGGTTGGCAAGCTGGAACTGTGAGATTCACTACGTGCACCACTGGTGTTTTGTGGAAAAGCACATGTAAGATTCTGCAACAGTCTCTGCTGATACTCCTGCATGCGTGCATCCCTTTCTATGGCAGGAATAATTTCTGCAAATTTACTTTTGTACCGGGGATCTAACAGTGTGGCAACCCAGTAGTCAGGATTATTTCTAATTCTCACAATTCGAGGGTCATGTTGCAGGTAGTGCAGCAAGAAGGCACTCATGTGTGTTGCGCATCCAGGAGCACCAAGTCCCTGTTGTGTTGGTGGCAAGGTAACAATCATGCTTAATTCCTCTGTCCTCTCCCCCCAACCTCGCACAACAGAAATGTGATCAAGGTCTCCCTCATCTGATGAGTCTTCCATCAGTTCGTCCTCCACTTCTTCCTGGGCTCCTGCACCTTCCTCACTAGATTGGCTGCTACCATGCGCCCTGGTAAAACCATCTCCCCCACCCTCACATGCCTGCCGCCTTGGTGCTGCCGACCGTCTGGACCTTGCAGATGTTAGCTCTTCCGCATACAACTCCTCCTCCTCTACTTCCTCCACCTCCTCTTGTGCCACCACCTGACTCCGAATTCTGTTTAACATGTGCTCCAGCATGTAAATCACCGGAATAGTCATGCTGATAATGGCATCGTCAGCACTAAACATCTTCGTCGCCATTTCAAAACTGTGCAGAAGGGTGCATAGGTCCCTGATCTGAGACCACTCCTCCAGCGTGATTTGCCCCACCTCTGGATCTCATTGGCCCAGGATATACGTCAGAACATATTGCACCAGGGCTTGTTGGTGCTGCCACAGTCGCTGCAACATGTGCAGAGTTGAATTCCACCGGGTAGGCACATCGCATTTTAGCCGGTGAAGTGGCAGGCCCAACGACTTCTGTAGAGATGTAAGTCGCTGAGCTGCGGGATGCGAACGGCGGAAGTGAGCACACAGCGACCGTGCCCTCTGCAGAAGGCCATCTAGTCTGGAATAGTGGGCTAAAAATTGCTGGACAACCAGGTTCAACACGTGAGCCATACAAGGCACGTGTGTGACATTGCCACGGCGAAGGGCCGCACCCAGGTTTGCAGCATTGTCGCACACGGCCTTCCCTGGTTTCAGGTCCAGTGGAGACAACCATTCATGAAATTGGTTCTCCAGAGCTGACCACAACTCCTCAGCTGTGTGACTCACATTTCCCAGACATTTCAAAGTAAAAACCGCCTGATGACGTTGAACCCTACTGCCAGCATAGTAAGGAGGTGTGCAGGATCCCTTCTGCGCAGTTAGAAAGCTTGTGGCATGACCAGACAGGCTTTGGGTGCAGGTGGAAGACTTAGAGGAGGTTGAGGAGGCAGAAGCAGTGGAGGACCTTTGACATAAAAAAGATTGACGCACAACTCATGGGGACGGCAAGACTTGGAAAGCAGCCCCTTGTCCTGCTGTCACCATAGTTACCCAGTGCCCAGTCAGCGACATGTAACGCCCCTGTCCATGCCTACTCGTCCAAGTGTCTGTGGTGAAATGCACCCTGTCACACACAGAGTTTCTCAAAGAAGTGGTGATGTTGTATGCGACATGCTGGTGGAGCGCAGGCACACCTTTCTTTGAGAAGTAGTGCCGACTGGGCATCTGGTACTGGTGCACTGCGACGGACATAAGGTCTCGGAAATCCTCTGTGTCCACCAGGCGGAAAGGCATCATTTCTGTAGCCAAGAGCTTGCAGATGGTGAAATTCAACCTCTTAGCTTTGTCATCGCTAGGAGGAAATGGTCTTTTACTTGTCCACATCTGAGGGACCGAGGGCTGGCTATTGTGCTTAGACTGGGTTGATAAGGGTGTCCTCGGCAAACTGCCGGTCTGTGAGGAAGATGCAGGCGGACATGTTAGGTTGCCTTGATCCAAAGGTGGTGCTATCGATGTCGGACAGCGCTCAACACCAGCTGGTGTTACCACCTCCAAAGAAAATGATGACCTGCCAATCACGCTGGCTGTTGCGGGTAAAGAGGTGGCAGGTCTGCGCCCCAAAACAGGTGTGACTGCTGTCCCCCCAGTCACAGAGGATGAAGAGGCCGCGGATGCACAAGATATGGCAGACGGTGGTTGGCCCGGCCGGCTAGGCCGCATTGTAGCACACTGAGCTTCCCACTGCAACTTATGCTTCATGTCCATGTGCCGGTTCATGCATGAAGTACTCAAACTATGTATTTTTTGGCCTCTACTTAGCTTTTGCTGACAAATTTTACAGATAACATGAGTTGGGTCATCTTTATCGATCTGAAAAAATGCCCAGGCTATGCAAGGCTTAGCACCCATGCGACCTGAAGAGCCACCACGACTTGTGGTGAGAGGCAGAGTTGTGTTTGAGGATGCAGTTGTTGACGTGCTTCCAGTACTACGTCTCTGTCCAGGAAGGCGCAATCTGACCTCGTCGTCACTAGCATCTTCCTCCACCTCCTCTGCTGACCTCATCTCTTGGCTGACTGTGTGTTGACAGTAAGTGGGATCTCCAACCTCATCATCATCACCCTGTGCGTTATCACACCCGTCGTCCTCAGAGCCAACCTGTTCCTGCCCTGACAAAAAACTAAAGTTGTCACTCCAATCAGGTATTTGAGTCTCATCATCGTCTTCCTCATTGTCTCCACCAACAAGGAGTTACAGTTTGGGAATGAGGGTCTACATTATGGTCAGAACCTTCTGCGTCTGGTCCTTGATCCGACTCATAAAGATTCTGGGCATCAGTGCAGATCATTTCCTCGTCTGGATTCACAGAAGCGCTGGAGTCGACCTCTGATTCACAGGCTATAGTATGAGTAAACAGCTCTGCAGACCCAACCATCTGTTCTACCTCATACTCAGACGGGCAGCTGGAGATTTGGGAGCTGTGAGGAAGCAAGTGCGATTGGGGTGACACCTTTGAGGACTGGAGTATTTGTGATGTTGAAGTTGATGTGGAGGAGAGCCCACTTAAAGGAGCACTTGATATCCGTTGAAGCACCTGCTGTTTTTGTGCCTCATCTGGAATTTGTAGCGATTGGCGTGGCCGTAAGAAAGGGATCTTATCACATTGTCCGCTAAAAGAAGTAGACATTTTAGTTTGGCTGGAAGATGGTCTTTCTTCTGCAGATGTTACTGTTGCTTTAACACCTACCCCACGGACACAACCTTTTTTCCCCTTCCCAACACGCCTATTCCCCTTTCCATCAGCAGCAGACTTTTTTCCACTCATTTTGGTGGTTAATTAATTCACAACTCTGGAGTTGTTTGCACAAAAAAACAATGGATGGGAACCGAGCAGAGCTGAGTGGCCAAACTGTGGTATTAGGCAAAAACTATTGGCTGGGTTAGATGCAGAAAAAAATTATATTCAATTTGCAACCTGATGGAGGTCAGTATAGATGGACTAATAGAACAAGTCCCACACGCAGCTAGAAGCCCAAATATTTTTTCAGAGGTAGATGCAGAAAAAATTTGTATTCAGTTTGCAACCTGATGGAGGTCAGTATAGATGGACTAATAGAACAAGTCGTACACACAGCTAGAAGCCCAAATATTTTTTCAGAGGTAGATGCAGAAAAAAAATATATTCAGTTTGCAACCTGATGGAGGTCAGTATAGATGGACTAATAGAGAAAGTCCCACACACTGCTAGAAGGCGAAATATTTTTTCAGAGCTAGATGCAGATATAAATTATTTTTAATTTGCAACCTGATGGAGGTCAGTATAGATGGACTAATAGAGAAAGTCCCACACACTGCTAGAAGGCCAAATATTTTTTCAGAACTTGATGCAGAAAAAAATTATATTCAGTTTGCAACCTGATGGAGGTCAGTATAGATGGACTAATAGAACAAGTCCCACACACAGCTGGAAGGCCAAATATTTTTTCAGAGGTAGATGCAGATAAAAATTATTTTTAATTGGCAGCCTGATGGAGGTCAGTATAGATGGACTAATAGAGAAAGTCCCACACACTGCTAGAAGGCCAAATATTTTTTCAGAGCTAGATGCAGACAAAAAAATATTTTGAATTTGCAACCTGATGGAGGTCAGTATAGATGGACTAATAGAGAAAGTCCCACACACTGCTAGAAGGCCAAATATTTTTTCAGAGCTAGATGCAGACAAAAAAATATTTTAATTTGCAACCTGATGGAGGTCAGTATAGATGGACTAATAGAGAAAGTCCCACACACTGCTAGAAGGCCAAATAATTTTTCAGAGCTAGATGCAGATAAAAAATATTTTTAATTTGCAACCTGATGGAGGTCAGTATAGATGGACTAATAGAGAAAGTCCCACACACTGCTAGAAGGCCAAATATTTTTTCAGAGCAAGATGCAGAAAAAAATTGTATTCAGTTTGCAACCTGATGGAGGTCAGTATAGATGGACTAATAGAACAAGTCCCACACACAGCTAAAAGCCCAAATATTTTTTCAGAGGTAGATGCAGATAAAATTTATTTTTAATTTGCAACCTGATGGAGGTCAGTATAGATGGACTAATAGAGAAAGTCCCACACACTGCTAGAAGCCCAATATTTTTTCAGAGGTAGATGCAGAAAAAAAATATATTCAGTTTGCAACCTGATGGAGGTCAGTATAGATGGACTAATAGAGAAAGTCCCACACACTGCTAGAAGGCCAAATATTTTTTCAGAGCTAGATGCAGATAAAAATTATTTTTAATTTGCAACCTGATGGAGGTCAGTATAGATGGACTAATAGAGAAAGTCCCACACACTGCTAGAAGGCCAAATATTTTTTCAGAGCTAGATGCAGAAAAAAATTATATTCAGTTTGCAACCTGATGGAGGTCAGTATAGATGGACTAATAGAACAAGTCCCACACACAGCTAGAAGCCCAAATATTTTTTCAGAGGTAGATGCAGAAAAAAATTATATTCAGTTTGCAACCTGATGGAGGTCTGTATAGATGGATTAATAGAACAAGTCCCACACACAGCTAGAAGCCCAAATATTTTTTCAGCGGTAGATGCAGAAAAAAATTATATTCAGTTTGCAACCTGATGGAGGTCTGTATAGATGGATTAATAGAACAAGTCCCACACACAGCTAGAAGCCCAATATTTTTTCAGAGGTAGATGCAGAAAAAAAATATATTCAGTTTGCAACCTGATGGAGGTCAGTATAAATGGACTAATAGATAAAGTCCCACACACTGCTAGAAGGCCAAATATTTTTTCAGAGCTAGATGCAGACAAAAAATTATTTTTAATTTGCAACCTGATGGACGTCAGTTTAGATGGACTAATAGAGAAAGTCCCACACACTGCCAGAAGGCCAAATATTTTTTCAGAGCTAGATGCAGATATAAATTATTTTTAATCTGCAACCTGATGGAGGTCAGTATAGATGGACTAATAGAGAAAGTCCCACACACTGCTAGAAGGCCAAATATTTTTTCAGAGCTAGATGCAGAAAAAAATTATATTCAGTTTGCAACCTGATGGAGGTCAGTATAGATGGACTAATAGAACAAGTCCCACACACAGCTAGAAGGCCAAATATTTTTTCAGAGGTAGATGCAGATAAAAATTATTTTTAATTTGCAGCCTGATGGAGGTCAGTATAGATGGACTAATAGAGAAAGTCCCACTCACTGCTAGAAGGCCAAATATTTTTTCAGAGCTAGATGCAGAAAAAAATTATATTCAGTTTGCAACCTGATGGAGGTCAGTATAGATGGACTAATAGAGAAAGTCCCACACACTGCTAGAAGGCCAAATATTTTTTCAGAGCTAGATGCAGATATAAATTATTTTTCATTTGCAACCTGATGGAGGTCAGTATAGATGGACTAATAGAGAAAGTCTCACACACTGCTAGAAGGCCAAATATTTTTTTAGAGCTAGATGCAGAAAAAAATTATATTCAGTTTGCAACCTGATGGAGGTCAGTATAGATGGACTAATAGAACAAGTCCCACACACAGCTAGAAGCCCAAATATTTTTTCAGAGGTAGATGCAGATAAAAATTATTTTTAATTTGCAACCTGATGGAGGTCAGTATAGATGGACTAATAGAGAAAGTCCCACACACTGCTAGAAGGCCAAATATTTTTTCAGAGCTAGATGCAGACAAAAAATTATTTTGAATTTGCAGCGTGATGGAGGTCAGTATAGATGGACTAATAGAACAAGTCCCACACACTGCTAGAAGGCCAAATATTTTTTCAGAGCTAGATGCAAAAAAAAATTATATTCAGTTTGCAACCTGATGGAGGTCAGTATTGATGGACTAAAAGAACAAGTCCCACACACTGCTAGAAGCCCAAATATTTTTTCAGAGCTAGATGCAGAAAAAAATTATATTGAATTTGCAACCTGATGGAGGTCAGTATAGATGGACTAATAGAATGATGCTATGCCCAAAAGATTTTACTTCACTAGGTGCAGTAAAAAAATTGGTATTCTATACACAGGTGGTATATCTTGCAACACAGATAGGCTACTCCACTGACTAACACACTCTGCAATAGGCCAAAAAGGATTAGCTTTGCTAGATTCAGCCAAATGCTGTGAAAAAAACTTGCACAGTACTGGCACAGACCTGCCTGGCAAAAACTGATAGATTGTGGGAGTAAAGACTAATTGTAATTGCAGTCCTTTTCAGGACTAGGTTACATCAGTTCCTATCTATTTAAGAGCTCAGACCTGCCTGATAAAAGTCTTAGGAAATTCTGTAACCTAGTCCTTAAAAGGACTGCAATCACAACTTTTCCCTACTCCCAAGCTATCTGTAGATTTGTGCGAAAATTGGCTTGAAATTAACAAGGTATAGCGCACACAGCAACAGCGGTGCCGTCTAACACGCAGCTGCAGCAGTGAGAAAATGGTGGCGACGGGGAAAATGGCTTGGTCTTATAGGGCAAGGACATGTGACATACACTGCCAATGACACATGCCCTTGCTTGTGTGAAAAAAGCACTTCGCTCCGTGTGTGCGCTGCTGATAGGCTGACAGATTGCACCTCCCCACTGTAAATGCGGGAAAGAGAAAAAAAAATGGAGATCTTCATTATTCCTGCAGAGATCCATCCCCTGCCCCTCCCCCCACCCCGCTGTACACTCAAACTGCGTATTAACATTAATTTTCATCATTACTGAGAAAAAATCCAGTTATGATTTTGGTGCACGAACAGTTATCGAACATAACCTCGAACAGCCGAATTTTTCTCAAATCGTTCGTGTTCGCCGAACGGCTCGAACACCGCCCAAAACAGCTCGAATTTGAGATTGGCGAACAGTTCGAGTCGAACAACGCTCATCTCTACTTATGATCAGGGTTGTCATTATTTTTGCTTCAATTATTGAATTATCTTTAACTGTTACTTATGACTGTTGTATATGAACATCTGAATTGTAAAGCTCGGTGGAATATGTTGGTGTTATATAAAAAAAGATTATTAAAGAAAATACTGGGGATAGTAGTCAGGTTACGGGTAAAGGAAATATACAGTGGGTACGGAAAGTATTAAGACTCCTTTAAATTTTTCGCTCTTTGTTTCATTGCAGTCGTTTGGTAAATTCTAAAAAGTTCTTTTTTTTCTCATTAAAGTACACTCTGCTCCCCATCTTGACTGAAAAAAACAGAAATGTAAAAATTTTTGCAAATTTATTAAAAAAGAAAAACTGAAATATCACATGTTCATAATTATTCAGACCCTTTGCTCAGTATTGAGTAGAAGCACCCTTTTGAGCTAATACAGCCATGAGTCTTCTTGGGAATGATGCAACAAGTTTAAATCATTCCACACCTGGATTTGGGGATCCTTTGCTATTCTTTCTTGCAGATCCTCTCCAGTTCTGCCAGGTTAAATAGTGATTGTTGGTGGACAACCACTTTCAGGTCTCTCCAGAGATGCTCAATTGGGTTTAGGTCAGGGCTCTGGCTGGGCCAGTCAAGAATGGTCACAGAGTTGTTCTGAAGCCACTCCTTTGTTATTTTAGCTGTGTGCTTAGGGTCAGTGTCCTGTTGGAAGGTGAACCTTTGGCCAAGTCTGAGCACTGTGGAAGAGGTTTTCATCCAGGATATCTCGGTACTTGGCCGCATTCATGTTTCCTTCAATTGCAACCAGTCATCCTGTCCCTGCATCTGAAAAACACCCCCATAGCATGATGTGCCACCACCATGTTTCACTGTTGGGATTGTATTAGGCAGGTGATGAGCAGTGCCTGGCTTTCTCCACACATACCGCTTAGAATTATCACCAAAAAGTTCTACCTTCGTCTCATCAGAGCAGAGAATTTTATTTCTCATTGGCTGGAAGTCCTTCATGTGTTTTTGAGCAAACTCTATGCGGGCTTTCATATTTCTTTCACTGAGGAGAGGCTTCCGTCGGGCCACTCTGCCATAAAGGCCCGACTGGTGGAGGGCGGCAGTGATAGTTGACTTTGTGGAACGTTCTCCCATCTTCCTACTGCATCTGTAGAGCTCAGCCACAGTGATGTTGGGGTTCTTCTTTACCTCTCTCACCAAGGCTCTTCTCCCTTGATTGCTCAGTTTGGCTGGATGGACAGGTCTAGGAAGACTTCTGGTGGTCCCAAACTTCTTCCATTTAGGGATTATGGAGGCCACTATGCTCTTAGGAACCTTGAGTAATGCAGAAATTATTTTATAACCTTGGCCAGATCTGTGCCTTGCCACAATTCTGTCTCTGAGCTCCTTGGGCAGTTCCTTTGAGCTCATGATTCTCATTTGGTCTGACATGCACTGTGAGCTGTGAGGTCTTATATAGACAGGTGTGTGCTTTTCCAAATCAAGTCTTATCAGTTTAATTAAACACAACTGCACTTCAATGAAGGAGTAGAACCATCTCAAGGAGGATCACAAGGAAATGGAAAGCATGTGACTTAAATATGAGTGTCTGAGCAATGGGTCTGAACACTTATGACTATGTGATATTTCACATTTTCTTTTTTAATAAATTTGCATGGGTTTTAATTATGATTTTTAACTCTTTTCTGGCCCTAAAATGATTCTGGAGATTTAATTGTGAAATTTTACCTGACTTGTATTTTCCTCAAATTGATTGGCTCACCTTTATGCTCATAAGTTGGATGCTTTGGACATAAGTGTCTGGATACTTTGGACTCAACTGGTTTGGGGAACTGGCTGCTATCCCAAAAGGATTCTGGTCTATGGATCTTAGGTTGGGCCCTAATTGAATGTTTGAATATGTAAAGTATATTGTGTCATCTGACCACACAGTTGACAGTACAGATGGTTAATTCCTTGCATTTGTATGTTATGTTATAATCTTTTTTGTTAAATATTTATCCATATGTCTGGCACTACTGAAAATATCATGTTTTTTATGTACTATGTATCTGCAATAAATCACTATCACAGTTGTTCTAAAAAATTTACATATCCCGGCAGAATATTTCCTTTCTTAGCCTTGTTTCAGAGAATATGAATGATAACAAAAAACTTTTTCTCCACTCATGGTTATTGGTTGGGTGAAGCCATTTATTGTCAAACTACTGTGTTTTCTTGTTTTAAATTTTAATGACAACCAAAAACATCCAAATGACCCTGATCAAAAGTTCACATACCCTGGTTATTTTGGCCTGATAACATGCACAGAGTTTGACACAAATGGATTTGAATGGCTACTAAAGGTAACATCCTCACCTGTGACCTGTTTGCTTGTAATCAGTGTGTGTGCATAAAAGCTAAGTGAGTTTCTGGGACCCAGACAGACTCTTGCATCTTTCATCTAGCCACTGACGTTTCTGGATTGTGAGTCATGGTGAAAGCAAAATAATTGTCAATGGATCTACGGGAAAAGGTAGTTGAACTGTATAACACAGGAAAAATATATAAAAAAATATTCAAGGAATTGATAATGCTAGTCAGCAGCGTTCAAACTGTGATTGACAAATGGAAAATCAGGGGCTCTTTAAAAACCAAACCATTGTCAGGTAGAACAACAAAACTGCAAGGAAAATTGTTTGGGACGCAAAGAAAAACCCACAAATAACATCAGCTGAAATTCAGGACTCTCTGAAAACTAGCAGTGTGGCTGTTTCAAGATGCACAATAAGGAGGCACTTGAAGAAAAAGGGGCTGCATGGTCGAGTCACCAGAAGAAAGCCATTACTGCTCAAATGCCACAAAGTATCTCACCTACAATATGCCAAACAGCACAGAGACAAGCCTCAAAACTTCTGGAAGAAGGTAATTTGGAGTGATGAGACCAAAATTTAACTTTTTGCCACAATCATAAATGTTACAAATGCAGAGAGGTCAGCAAGGCCTATGATGAAAGGAAGACCATTCCTACAGTAAAGCACGGAGGTGGATCGCTGATGTTTTGAGGATGTGGGAGCTACAAAGGCACAGGAAACTTGGTAAAAGTTGATGGAAAGATGAATGCAGCACGTTATTAGCAAATACTGAAGGCAAATTTGCAATCATCAGCCCGGAAGCTGCGCATGGGACGTACTTGGACATTCCTACATGACAGCGATCCAAAAAACAAGACCAAGTCGACCTGTCATTGTCTATAGCAAAACAAAGTGAAAGTTCTGGAGTGGCCATCTCAGTCTCCTGACCTCAATATCATTGAGTCACTCTGGGGAGATCTGAAGCGTGCAGTTCATGCTAGACAGCCCAGGAATTTACAGGAACTGGAGGCTTTTTGCCCAGAAGAATGCGCAGCTTTACCATTTGAGAAAATAAAGAACCTCATCCACAACTACCACAAAAGACTTCAAGCTGTCATTGATGTTAGAGGTGGCAATATATGGTATTAAGAACTGGGGTATGTGAACTTTTGAGGGTCATTTGGATGTTTTTGGCTGTCATTAAGATTTAAAAAGAGAAAACACAGTAGTTTGACAATAAATGGCTTCACCCAACCAATTACCATGAGTGGAGAAAAAGGTTTTTGTTATCATTCATATTCTCTGAAACAAGGCCAAGAAAGGAAAAATTCTGCCGGGGTATGTAAACTTTTGAGCACAACTGTATCTATCCCAAGGAATAAAAGTGGTTATGCTGTAATTTGCATTACTACAAATGCCAGCATATTGGGAGGAGGCCATTCCTAAAATTGCTATGGGCCTCATTTAGTTATATCCATACACATTTGCTTCCCTACAGTATATACAGTTAAGGTTATATGCAACTTGCAGATAAGGAATCATGTAAAAAAAAGAAATATTAGAACATAATATGAATGCAGAAAATGTATGAAGGTACCCTACATTACCTTCAAAAGTGCATTTTCCAGTACGTAATTTCTAATCATTACTTACTGTACATAGTGCTCCATTACAAACTGAGGTTTTCTTCTTTTTTTTATCTTTTCCAGGCAACTGAACACATTATATTGGTTCCATTCCTAATGGTTATATAGATTTTTTGTCCCACTGGTGGTTGTGTTAAATTCAGCATGAATTAAATTGAGCATCATACAGTTGTATCAGGACCTTGGTGTTTTCAAGAAATATTCACCCCATTGCTTGGTTAACAAAGTACATGGTAAATGCTCAAATGCTCCATTTTCTGTGAATTATTCCAACATGTAATTTTTTTGATTTTGTAATTCTCAGATTTGTATCCAATGTAAAATATTTTATAAATGCACTGTTAAAGTTTGCATTGATGTTACTTTATCAGTATATACTATAGGTCAATGGCAGAAATAATTTCATTAGTGTGCAAGCAACTATACAGAAGACAAGATCAGTAGCATTTTGGGGCCATCAGTAGAGAAAAAAGTAGGTTGAGAAAAATCTCAGTTATTTCTTTATCTGCATGTATTTTAAGGGTTGACCATTCAGATCACCCTGCAGAAGTCTTTGTGAATGTCTCCATTACCAGGCTGAACATATTTGTCAATATTTGCTGCAATAAAGGGAACATATTGTAATTAATCATACACATTATACATTTTATTAAGTAACCTTAAAGGGGTTGTCCACTACTTTAGATTACCCCCCCAATGTATTCCCCCGGGGCCCCTAAGACTTTTAGTAAATACCTTCTGTTGCAAACAATGCCTGTGAGCGGCGCTATCACTGGCCACTCACAGGCATCACGTGACCCCCGGCTGCAGTCGGCTGTGACATTCGCTGATGTCAGGATAAGTGGTGGCAGCAGCCTGGAGTCTTTTTATTCCTGGTTATATGGTGGATGCCAGGCTGTGGGCGGGGTTTCCCCCCCCGCATCACACCCGGCATCCACCGAGCGCTCTGCCTCTCCCCATTCATTGGGAAAGCGCGCAGTGGATGATGGGTGTGATGCGGGTGGGTAACCCCGCCCACCACCCAGCAGCCACCACGGGGACCCCAGCGCTGAGTCACGCCTCACTTGTCGTGACATCAGTGCGGGGTCACGTGATGCTGCTCACAGGCATTATCTGCAACGGAAGGCATTTACAAAAAGTCTTAGGGGCCCCGGGGGGATACATTGAGGGGGTAATCTAAAGTAGTGCACAACTTCTTTAATTCTTTTACTCATTTGCAGAGCTTAGGCATCACATAAACCTGGTCTTCAATGAGATTTGAAGCTCCATAGAAGCTTACAAATTTACAAATATATTCAGCTAATCAATCTGTGGCCTCTCAACATCTCTTATTTCCAGTGGAGGACAATGATGTCTTTCTGAGTTTGCACAACCCGATTGACACAGAGATTAGTCAAAGTGATTTTTTATGTCTTCAGTATTACTGATTTCATCTAACACAGCCGTCTTATTCACTCCATTAGCAGAATAGTAAGCAACTAGTACATGCAGAGACATAGTAAAGGGAGTTAAAGGGTATCTCTAGGTTTGTTAGGCTAGACAATCAATCTTTAGCCAAGCTCTGTGACCCGCAGATTGACTTGGTCTCCCTCCTTATAGGACTCATTGCAACAATAATATTGGCTATGTAACTATATCTGGTTTGTAGTTAAGCTAAAAAGCTTATCTTCATTCACATGAAGAATGAGTTGCCGTACGAAGGATAAATGGTGATGAGTTGGGTTTTGCAATAAAGGGGTCAGACTTATCAGCATATAATCATAAACTGGATTAAAGAATGTATTAATGTTTACATTTTGAAAATTCCTTTTGTTTAACCAGTTTTCTTCTAAGAAACCTCAATAGTTAGTATACTCTCCTGTGTTTGTGTAGGTTTCTTCCGGGTTCTCTGATTTCCTCCCACACTCCAAAGATACACAAATAGTAAATTAAGATTGTTGGCCCCAATCAGGACAGTGATAATAACAATGTCTATAAAGTCCTGTGGATATAATGGCCCTATATAAATGAGTAGAATAGATAAATAAATAGATAAAAATTAGACTAAACTGAACTAATGTATAACTATTTTCAATCAACATAGTCCAGAGATGATGTTTTCATAATGTACTCACTATCCAGCCTTAGTTCTCAATTTTAGTATGAATGTTTAAGGTGGCCAAATGCATTAGATAAATGTTAACGAAGAAGCCAATTTCTACAGGGCCTGATGACCAGCTATTGTGGGCTTCTTAACACTCCCCTGACTGAAATTGTTTGGAATAGAGTTGAAATTCTACAGTGGCATGTAAAAGTTTGCTCACCCCTGGTCAAAAATACTGTTATTTTAAGCAGTTCAGCAAGTTGAAAAAATGATCCCTAAAAGGCATAAAGTTAAAGAAGACACATTCCCTTTGTATTTTAGGAAAAAACATATATATCTTCATCTTTTACATTTGAAAAATTACAAAGAGGAAAATGGGCCAATGCAAAAGTTTGGGCACCCTGCATGATTAGTACCATAGTACCGGGGCCAGGGTTAGACTACCTGGTGGCAGATTTACTAGTCTTCTAGTGATAATCTTCTGATGATAAAATTGTGATTTTCTTTTTTCTTAAAATTACACTAAGTAGGCTAGTGACACATCACTAGAATAAGGTCTCTGTCTCTATATTATGCTGCTCTCCGATTAGATAGCAAAAATCTCCTCTACATTTAAGACATTACCCTTGAATTCCTCTAGAAAGCAGTTTGGGGAAAACAATAATTTTGAAACACCTCATTATGTATTATCTGTAAAATCAAGTCAAAATCTAGAGACAAAATATAGAAGGCAAAAATGGCATCCTGGGCTTATTGTAACCACATGTTTTTCAGCTTGTTTTTGAAATACACAACTTCATCCCCAAGGCAGCTGCTATAACGTGACCTCAGGCACAGGATCTGGAATAAAAAATGGTTGGTACCTAGTAGCACCCCCTTTTGCAAGTATCACAGCTTGCAAATTCTCTTTGTAGCCAGACAAGAGCCATTCAGATCTTGTTTGAGGGATTTTCATCCATTCTTCCTTGGAAAATTCTTCCAGTTCTTTGAGATTCCTGGGTCGTCTTGCATGCACTGCTATTTTGATATCTAGCCACAGATTGTCAATGATGTTCAGATCAGGGGAATGTGAGGGCCATTGTAAAACCTTCAGCTTGTGCCTTTTGAGGTAGTCTATTGTGGATTTTTGATGTGAGTTTAGGATCATTATTAGTGATGAGCGAGTATGTTTTGTTAACCCTTTCGCCGAGTATGCTCAGGCGAGCACCGAGTATTTACAGCTGCTCGGTGTTTTGTTTGAATCACTCCTGTGTGCATGATTTGCAACTGTTTGACAGATTTAATACATTTGAGGAATGTGTAAGAAATAGACATTCTCACATGTATTAAAGCTGTCAAACAGTCGCAAATCATGCACACGGGAGTTATTCAAACATAAGACCGAGCAGCTGTAACTCCTCGGTGCTCGCCCGAGCATACTTGACGAAAGGATTAACAAAACATACTCACTCATCACTACTCATTAATCATTTTTAGAAGCCACCCTCTTTTCAACTTCAGCTTTTTTCCAGATAGTCTTATGTTTGTGTAGTGAAGTCCAAAGAACACCGCAAAACAGGATTCAAATATGGCACAGCAGATGACGAGACAGAAACAATACACCGGATTTATTAAGTTAAAGAGGATATATGCCGGAAGATAGAAATAACAGTTTTTATAACAATGATGTTATTAACATGAATATAAAGAGAAATAGCTGAAGAGCTTCACAAAACTATGCTCTAGCTATGGCAATGACAGTACAATACAAACAGTATAAATGAGGTTTACAAACTACTTTTGGCTAATTCACCATCTGGCTTTTCCGCTAATCTGGCAATGCTTCTACAGCATCCTGACTAAAGATAAAACTGAGCTTTTCTTTCTTTATTTGTTTACATAGCGCTTTACATACATAATCATCGCTGTCCCCATTGGGGCTCACAATCTAAATTCTCTATCAGTATGCATTTGTAGTGTGGGAGGAAATTGGAGAACCCAGAGGAAACCCAAGAAAACACGGGGAGAACATACAAACTCCGTGCAGCTACACCTTCACACAGTACAACATCAGTGTTTCACTCACAATTGTGCATTTCAGGCAAAGATAGGCAGCTGCTGTTTGGTTCTGTTGTAGCTGAGCCGGATGAGTTATGCTTGAGTTCTTACTCCTGTAGATTTGGTCTCTTTCTTTCTTCCTGTTAGGCAAGTCTTAATTGCTTCTCAATGATGAGGGATGGCTGATACACTGTGTTATCTGTTACCTCAGGTCACCAATCTCAGGGAAGCTGTTCCGGAGGAGCGATGCAGCTCTTTACTTTTGGACACAGTCCTGACAACCAATCTTGCAATAGTCCAGTCTTTATCTTAACCCAAGAGATCATCAGGTCATTTTGTTATCTCTCCTTATCAGGACACAGTCAAAGGTCTTGTCTGTTATCTCAGACACAGACAAGGTCTCTCTCACTTCTTGGTTCTTCTCTCTTTAACAGCACACACCAAAACAACAGGGGGGAGGCGGCTACTCCAAGAACAATAATCAGAAGGGAGCATGGTCTCTTAAAGCCACAGTCTCATTCAATGTTCAGTAAGGGCTGACACCCTACATTTGCATCAAGAATTTGTTGAAATTTCATTGAATTCATTCTTCCCTCTACCCGTGAAATGTTTCCTGTGCTATTCGCTGAAGCACAACCCCAAAGCATGATTGATCCAAACCCATGCTTAATAGTTGGCGAGATGTTCTTTTCCTGAAATTCTTTTCCCATTTTTCTCCAAACCCACCTTTCATCATCATGGCCAGAGTTCTATTTTAACCTCATCAGTCCACAGGATTATATTCCAAAATGCATCAGGCTTGTTTAGATGTTGTTTTGCATACTTCTGAAGCTGAATTTTATGGTGCAGACGAAGAAGTTTTCTTCTGAGGAATCTTCAATGAAGGCCATTTCTGATAGGTGTCTCTGAACAGTAGAATAATGTACCACAACTCCAGAGTCAGTTAAATCTTTCTGAAGATCTTTTACAGTCAAGCGGGACTTCTCATTTGCCTCTCTAGCAATCTAATGAGCAGCGCTCACTGAAATTTTGCTCGGTCTTCCAGACATTATGTTGACCTCCACTGTACCTTTTAACTGCCATTTCTTAATTACATTTAGAACTGAGGAAAGCGGAACTTGAAAACACTTTGCTATCTTCTTATAGCCTTTTCCTGTTTTGTGGGCCTCCACCAATTTAATTTTCAGAATACTAGGCAGCTGCTTAGTAGAACCCATTGCTGCTGGTTTTTGGCACAAGGTTAGAGGAGGCTGTTTTTTTATAAAGCTGGGAAATTTGCACCACCTGGCCTTTCCTAACAATGATAGTGAATAAGCGATAACCCTAGCAGGCTAATTATGGTCTGAAACCTTGGTCAAAGTTATCTGAATACACAAATCTCTAAGAATGCCCAAATGTTTGCATTGGCCCATTTTCCTTTTTGAAATATTTAAAATGCAAAAGATGAAAATATATACTTTTTTTGACTAAATTATAATGGAAATGTGTCATCTTTAACTTTAGACCTTTTAAAGATCATTTCATCTTCAACTTGCTGAACTGTTCACAATAATAGTAATTTTGACCAAGGGTGCCCAAACTTTTACATGCCACTGTACAGCAGATTATTTTGTTCCCAAAGGAGATACACTGCCTCCATAAATGTCTGACAATGGCTTCTTTGCCTAATCCAGTTCAGAATACATGCATGCTCTGCCTCTTCTTCATTCTTAAATACATGCGAAGAAGAAAGGTATCTCTTCTTAGTAATGTGTTGCAACTCAGAATTGTGCCTTATTCCAGTCAGATGCTGTAATGATGAACACTGACTAAAATGGCAAAATGGGATTTAGAGGTTCTTTGTCTTTTTCCTAAGGCAAATAGAAATATCATTGAGAAGAATTTCTTGGAAAACAATCCTTGAATTAAATAATAATTGCCTGTCGGCATGGGTTTGCTTCTGGTGTTGTGGCCCGTCCAATGACATCAGTGCTGGTGTCAGTATCGGGATGCGCCGAAGAACAAGTGCATCGCAATGCCCAGTAAGATGATGTCTGCAAAAGAAAATTACATACAGCTGATATTTAAACTATATATTTTTGGGTTGTTACCTCATCTCACTCTCTGAGGAAGCTAACGCGAAACGCATTTTGAAGTTGAAGTAAGGAGAGGAATTGTTAGTCACATTTTTTGGTCAGTAAAAAATTTTAATTGCTTTGAGTAATTACTTTCTCCGATAGATTAATACTATTTTAGGGAGGGTTCAATGGATATTGTTGTATTAATTATTCACCTATGCAACAGAAGCTTTATGGGATATAATATTGTGGGAGTATATTCTACCATTGATTGTATATATAAGGACTATTACTTCGTTGCCTATATATTTATATTCCCTCCCACCCATTCTTTTAATTAATTAGATTGCTCACAAGGACCCATTTTAATAATGTTTATACTTGATTCAAATTAATATAGTCATGTCTTAGCTAGCTCCTCCCATTTTTAATATTTTATCATGACTTTTTGTGTGTGTGTTTTTTTATTGTAGCTTTTTCATTAATATATGAATCTATGGAATATTTATTGATTTTGCCTTTTTTTGGAATATTTTTTGTCTACCATTGAGTAAAATGGATAAATTCCGACATCCGTTAAAATAACGGATCTGAGAATGACATACCTGAAACTCAAAGCAGATCTTATTATGATTCAATTTTAAGGATAAGAATGGGAAATAGTCAATAGTTCAAAAATCTGACAGCACATCACTTCACACAGGTGTGAGAATGCAGCTTTAAGGTATGGAGGAAAGCACACAAAGAGGAAATAAGTGAATTAACAGAGCTATACTGATATATGAGCTAATTAATATGAATGAAGGAAAAAAATGCAGACTGAAACTTAATGCAATTGTGTTTAATAAAGGTACAGTATCTGTTAACATATGTAAAAACTATTTTTTCTATATCGAAAGGTATCCATATTCTTTAACAGGGATCTAGGATCAGAATATGACATTGCATAAATCAAGTATAAGCTTAGAAATGTGATTTTGTATAGATTACATTTATAAGCTTGTGCTATATATCAAGACAATCTGCCAAACAGGCTCCAGAGATGTGAATTTAGCACTGCTTAGTACTGTGTATTTTGCCTTTCATATAAAATTGCTTTAATTTATTTGATTTTTCTCTTCCAGCTCTATTAATGTTTCCTAAAATGAACTTTAGCTACAAGTGACAACTTTTCTCAGACTTAATCAATTATTTTAAATAACTTTATTTTCCAGCTTTATCATTCTGAAAATGTGTGTTGGTCTAAAATCATGCAAATAATTTATATTTTGAGTATTTGCTGTATTTGATAAATTGTTATAATTTTGTTCAAACTGTTTTCTCAATCTAATTCCTCTTCACATTCACTTAATATTTTAAGAATTTGCCATGTCCACTTTCATGTCTGACACTGTTCATTTTATTTTATCTTTAAGCTGCACCTTCTTTCCTATTTGTATTCATAATACATAAGAAATTATACTTAAGTCATGCAAGTTCTGCCCCTTAAAAGCAATCTTGATGACTTTACCAAGATTAGAAAGGATTATATGTTATGCTTCACACTTCACATATTCAGTCTTGCAGAAAAATAATTAAAATGTAATAAAATGTATTGTGGCTTCATTTAATACCAGTTCCATTTTTAAATAAATGTTTACTTTGTATACATTTTTGTATTGTTTCTATATGTTATCTCACTTTGGATTAAGATACTATTACTATTATTCCATTAACCCATATACCCTCGAAGGTGGTTTACACATTAATGACCAGGCCAATTTTTACAATTCTGACCACTGTCACTGTATAAGGTAATAACTCTGGAACACACGGATCCCACTGATTCTGAGAATGTTTTTTGGGGACATATTGTACTTCGTGATAGTGGTAAAATTTATTCGATATGACTTGCGCTTATTTGTGAAGAAATTAAAAATTTGGTGTAAATTTTGCAAAATTTGAATTTTCATAATCTTAAATCAAAGAGATATGTCACATAAAATAGTAAATAAATAACATTTCCCACATGTTCACTTTACATCAGCACAGTTTTGGAACCAACATTGTTTTGTTTGTTAGGAAGTTATAAGGGATAAAAGTTGAGCAGCTATTTCACAATTTTCCAACAAAATTTACAAAACCATTTTTTTAGAGACCACTTCACATTTGAAGTGACTTTGAGGGGCCTTTATGACAGAAAATACCCAAAAGTGACAACATTCTAAAAACTGTACCCCTCAAGGTGCTCAAAACCACTTTGAAGAAGTTTATTAAACCTTCAGGTGCTTCACAGGAATTTTTGGAATGTGGAAGAAAAAAATGAACATTTAACTTTTTTCCCAAAAATGTTAATTTAGACCTATTTTTTTTTATTTTCGCAACTGTAAAATGAAAAAATGGACCCCAAAATTTATTGTGCAATTTCTTCTGAGCACGCTAATACCCCAAATGTGAGGGAAAAACACTTTTTGGGCACACGGCAGGGTTTGGAAAGGAAGGAGCACCATTTGACTATTTGTAAAATTTGCTTGAATAATTAGCAGATGCCATGTTGCATTTTGGTGTGCCCCTGATGTGCCTAAACAGTGAAAACCCTCCACTAGTGACACCATTTTTTAAACTAGACCCCTCAGGGAACTTATCAAGATGTGTGGTGAGCACCTTGAACCCCCAGATGCTTCACAGAAGTTTACAACATTGAGCCGTAAAAATAACATTTTCACATTTTTTCCACAAAAATGTTTTTCTGCCCCCAATTTTGCATTTTCATAAGGGTAACAGGAGTAATTGCGCATTTGTGGGAGAAAACCACTATTTGGGCACACGGCAGGGTTTGGAAGGGAAGGAGCGCCATTTGACATTTTGAATGTAAAATTTGCTTGAATAATTAACGAATGCCATGTCGCATTTGGAGAGCCCCTGATGCGCCTAAATAGTAGAACTAACCCCATTTTGGAAACTAGACCCCTCAAGGAACTTATCTAAATGATGAGTGAGCACCCAGAAACCCCAGATGCTTCACAGAAGTTTATAACTTAGAGCCGTGAAAATAAAAATATCAAACTTTTTCCACAAAAATGATCTTTTAGACTTAATCTTTTTATTTTCACAAGGGTAAGAGGAGAAAATGGACCCCAAAACTATTGTGCAATTTCTCCTGAGTATGCAGATGCCCCATATGTGGGGAAAAAAACACTGTTTGGGTGCACGGCAGGGTTCAGAAGGGAAGGAGCACTGTGTGACTTTTTGAATGCAACACTGGCTGGAATCGAGAGCGGATGTCATGTCGCATTTGGTGAGCCCCTGATGCCTAAACAGTGGAAACCCTCCACAAGTAACCCTATTTTGTAAACTAGACCCCTAAAGGATTTTATTAAGGTGTATAGTGAACATTTTGAACCGAGAGGTACGACACAGAATTTGATAACATTAGGACAACATACTGAATATATTGTCATTTGAGCTCAAGTGCTCGCTTCTTGAATTTGCACTGGGTACTCGGGTATGCATCAAATATTGTGGGTGCTCACGTGACATGCTTGAGTACCCGCCCGGCATGTTTCACAGTTGTTAGACACTCAAGAAAACCTATGCGGGTACTGACCGTGCATGGCAGGCAATTCCCGCGTGTTTTTGTTAGCAGTATAACAGCCGCATAACTTATGGGGTGGAGACTCGAGCATGTCACTGGAGCACCCGCAATACTCGTTGCATAAACAAGCACCCAATGCAAACTCAAGTAGCGAGCACTTGCACTCAACACTACTCACCAAATCGTCAGCATTTTTTTTTCTTTACTTTTGAAAAAATTCAAACCCCAACACAACCCTAACCCCAACCACAATACATCCATAATCCTAACCGTAACCCTAGCACAGCGCTAACCCTACCACAACCCTAACCCTAGAGTTTATTTTTTACGCTGTTCCTGGTGCGGTATAAGTGATTAGACAACTTTATTCTTTGGGTCGGTGCAATTACAGCGATACCAGGTTTATATCGGGTTTTTATGTTTGGCAGCTGTCACACACTAAAAGATGGGCTTTTTTTGCAAAGACTAGTTTTTGCAATCATTTTTCCATATTTCAGCCAACAGGCATGTAAGGGCTTGTTTTTTGTGGGACAAGTTGTCATTTTTATTGGTAACATATTTGGACATGTGACATTTTTTGATCGCTTTTTATTCCAATTTTTGGGAGACAGAATAAACAAAACAGCAATTCAGGATTTTTTTTTTTTGCCGTTCCGCATGTGGGAGAATTGATAAGGCAGCTTTACTCCTCAGGTCATTAATACAGCAATACTACATTTATATTGGTTTTTTTTATTTGGCGCTTTTACACAATAAAAACTATTTTATAGTAAAAAAAAAATTTTTTTGCATTGCTTTATTCTGAGAGCTATATCTTTTTTATTTTTTGGCTGATGGAGCTGTATGGTGGCTTTTTTTTGCGGGACAAGATGACTTTTTAAGTAGTGATGAGCAAGCACGCTTTCTACTATTCAGTGCTCGCCCGAGCATCTCGCTGCTCAAGATGCTCGGCGCTCGCTGAGTATTTCGGGGTTGCTCAGCTGGAGCTCGGGTCCCCTCCCTGCATGTTTGGCGCTAGAGCGCCAATCAACATGCAGCGATTGCCTGCCATTCATTGTAATACCGCATCCATGGTGGTTGTGGCATTACAGTGATTGGATGGCCGCACAGCGTCATCAGGTCTATATCAGAGCTGGCACCGCTGTGCTCGTCACAGTCACTACGGAATCAGGCAGAGTAGGGAGAGGTGCTGCTACGTCAGGGAGAGATTTGCTTGTGTATTAGGTAGTGTAGGGTGAAGAACTGTACATTACACATATCCATCTTAACAAATAGTCCTTTTGAGGACTAACTAATCCATCTGCAGAGATATCAGGCAGGCAGTGTACATAGGCAGACAGTGTATATAGCAGACTGCAGTGCATATAGCACAAGAGGCTCCATTCCAATTCTGCCTTCTGCTGCTGTTAGATATTTCTATACAAAGGCCCAGGTCTCAGGGGCCTGGAATACTTTTTTTGGTTCTTAATCCTCATTATTTGCTTAAAAAGCAATCCAGAGAACACCATTTTTCTGCGCCATTTGCTTGTTGGCACTGCAGAATACAGCCAGGTCCTTTCCATATTACAGCGCTAGAAATCCAGCTATTTAAAACTGCGTTTTCGCCGTCACGCGGATCACATATACATTTTTAGAAAATACTGCCTTTTTTGGCCTCCATTCCAACTTTTTTCACTATGTTAGCGAAGTTTTTGAAACTTGTTTGCTGTTCAAACTAGTTACCTACAGGCCAAGTATTTAAAACTTTGTTTTCTCTCATTACACGGATCACATATACGTTGTCAGAAAATACTGCCATTTCTGGCATCCATTTAAAAATTTCTTTCAATGTGTCATTGAAGTAATTCAATCAGTGAATATGAATAGCGGTACCAGAGCGCCAATAACAGGGCAAAAATATTAAAAGGACTGATTTATTAATACACACACAACGCGTTTCGGTGGACACAGCCACCTTCATCAGGTGTGACAAGCAGCAAACAATTGATCCTTATATACATTTGACTAGGTATACAATTACTTAAAAGGGGCGGGGCCAGATACAGAGTAATACCTCTATATTAACTCCTTGAGTTCATATATGCTCAATAGAGTAAAAAGGATTGTTATAAAATAATGCCTAATGAAGCATATAGGGTTCTGATAAAAAGGATTCGCTGTAAAAAAAAACAAAAAAACTTGTGAATCCTATAATCTTAATACTTCATAGGATATATTGTCATCTACCACCCTATATTTTAGATTATATAAAAAAATAATAATAATAATTTTTACATACAACATAAAACAATGCATAAATATAAAGTATAAAATTACAATCAGTTTCTATCATTATAATTAGGAAAAGTAGACGAAGAAAGGAAAGAGAAAAAAAGAGAAAAAAAAAAATAAAAATTCCAAAAAAAAAAATTAAAAATCCCCCCAAAAAATCCCCCCAAAAAATAAAATAAATAAAAAAAAAAAAAAAAAAAAAATTTTTCTTTAAATTTCTTCTCCCTTCTCTCTCTCTCCTCTCTCCTCCCCTCCCTCTCTCCTTTCCCCTCTTCCCTCCTTCTCTCTCTCCTCCCCCCTCCTCCTCCATATAAAAGATATATATAATAAATTTGCTAAAATATGAAAACAATTATTTAAAAAGTTGTCTTCTCTATATTAAGGTTCAAACCTTCAGGAGACAAGGTTCCCATTTTGAAAATCCAATAATTTTCACGTGTAATGAGACGATTTAGTCTATCAGTTTGTGTATCAACTATATGATCAATGATAGTTAGTTTTAGGTTATTAGGATTTTTTTGATGTTCTTTTAAGAAATGATTAGAAACACTATGTAGGGGAAAGCCTTTTCTAATATTTTGGCGATGTTTATTTAATCTGGAGTGCATTTCCTGGATAGTGCGGCCAATGTATTGCAGGCCGCAGGTGCACTGGAGCAGATAGATCACATATGAGGACTGACATGTAAGTCTAAAGCGAATGGGATATATCTCTCCAGTGACCGCAGAGACAAATGTTTTGGCTCCGTTATCAATGGATTGACAGCATAAGCATTTAGGGACATTACATTTATAACATCCATTATTGCTAATAGGAGCTGAATGGTTCGGTCTTCTACCAATTGTTGTATTGCTAGGGGCTATATAGTTTCCTAGATTTTTACTCCTCCGATATATGACATGAGGAAATTCCGGTAAATGACCAGTTAATATTGGATCATTACTTAAAATGAACCAGTATTTTTTTAATAAACTGGATAACACTTGCGTAGGTTTACCATAAGTAGTAATCAGATTTAAACTGAAATCGTTGTTTGGCTCTTGGCTGGTATTCTTGGATTTGTTGATACACAGGTTCTGTGATAGGGATCCAGTTTTGGAGAAAGCATCCTCTAATAATTTCCGGGGGTATCCCTTAGCTCTAAAACGTTTTTGTAAAACCTTAGATTCCAGAAAAAAATCCGAATCATGTGTACAATTTTTTCTGACACGCCAATATTGACCATATGGAATATTTCTAATCCAGCTGGGTAGATGGCCACTGTCAAATTCAAGTTAGCTATTTACATCCACTTCCTTAAAGTGGGTAGATGTGGATATTTTACCCGAATTGTCTATATTTATCTGAAGGTCAAGATATTGAATATTACTCTCAGATATGGTAGAGGTAAAGGAAAGACCCCAGTCGTTAGAGTTTAATTCATCAATAAATTTGGCAGCCTCCACAGTATTTCCCCTCCATATGATAAACAGATCATCTATAAAGCGGCGGTACATAACGATGGGTTTATCGGCGCCGAGGGATTGCGCGATGTGGATAGACTCGAATGCCCCCATATATAGATTTGCATAACTGGGGGCAAACCTCGTCCCCATCGCGCAGCCCCTCAGCTGCCGATACATCACCCCCTCAAAAGAAAATACATTGTTCTCAAGAATGAAAGTTATACCCCTCAATAAAAATTTTTTTTGAGGATCTTGTAAGTTAGGGTCCTCATCTAGGAATATTTTAATTGCCTGTAAACCCAATACATGTGTGATATTGGAATAAAGAGAGCTTATATCGAGTGTAATAAGAAGACAGCCTGGAAGAGGGGGTAATTCTCTTAATAGTCTAATTAAATGTGTAGAATCCTTTAAATGAGAATCTAGGGATAAAACGTACTTCTGTAAAAAAAGATCAATATAGTGGGATAAGTTGGATGTGATAGAATTAATACCAGAAATAATAGGACGTCCAGGGGGATTAAATTTATCTTTATGAATTTTGGGTAAAAAATAAAAATAAGGGACTTTGAATTTTTTAATGTCTAAAAAGTATTTTTCTTTTTTATTGAGGAAGCCAGCTGTAGAGGCCCCTGCTACAAGTCCTTTGTACTCCAAAAAAATGGTTACAGATGGGTCTGCTTCTAATTTCACGTAGTAGTTTGAGTCGTCTAAGATTCTGAGGCCCTCCTTGATGTACCAGCCCCTGTTCATTATCACAGTCCCCCCTCCCTTATCTGCTCTCTTTATAATTATTTCTTTATTATCCTGAAGGGTTTTTAATGCACATTTCTCCTGGTAGCTCAAGTTGTTCACTTTTTTTGAAATTGGGGGGAATGTCCTAAGGTCCCTCAAAATTAATTGTTGGAAAGTTTCAAGGTGTGAACCTTTGTGATGTAATGGATAGAAATTATTTTTCCCCTTCACATTTACATGAGTGAAATGGTCCAGTAATGGGGGGCCTGGTATATTAGATTCTTGAATGGAGGGGGATACTGTTGAGCATGAACTAATAGGATGTGATTTTCTCTTATCTTCCAATAGAAAATGCCTTTTTAGTGTCAATTTCCTTATAAATTCATTTAAATCACAGAACAAAGTGAAATTATTAAATGGGACAGCTGGACAGAAAGATAATCCTCGACCTATAGGCTTCAGATAGCACATAGCTAGAAATATTAAAAATACCCCCACAACCGATAGGGGTTTCTATCTGCAGGGAATTTGTATTCTGGTTCATTGGCAAGATTTCATTTTCTTTATATTTGGATTGTGTCTCAATTTCGGCATTTGGACTATTTTTGTTGTTGACACCTCGGGTTTTTCCACTCCCTCTACATCCCCTAAATTTCTTTTTCGTTTTGGACAACGTCCAGGGACCACGTGAAAAAAATGTGTAATTTTCGTTTTATTAGTTTGAGATGCAACTGCATTCTGTGTTTGAGGATTTATCAAGATACTATTCTCATTCAAAATCGGAGATAATTCCAAGGATGTCATTCTGTTTATAGAGGGTTTTTGTGTGGTTTATACCACTTGTTTTATCAGAGGGTCTCCCTTGATTAAAAATATTCAGTGTATCCGCTAACGGGATCTGTCCAGATGACTCCCCAGCAATAGGAGTCTGTATTGCACTAGAAAGCTCTGAGATATTAGATCCACTATGGGATATCTCCTGAGTTTTAATATGTAATGTGAAGTTCAGTTCATCAATATCTGCTACTTGTGTGGAAATAGCAGACGGATTAGCAATAAATTCTACATCTGCTGCTTGTGTGGATAAAATAGGTGGATCAGTAATCAGTATGGAGGGAGGAGTAATTTCCATACACATTCCCTCTATTATAAGGTCATTATTTTTTTCCAAATTAGAATTAAATGCAGTATTTTTCTTGTAATTATTGTTAATGGATAACTTCTTTTTATGAGTCTCATATATTGCTTGTTGTTTTTTATTCATAAAAAACTGTTTTTGAAAACTATTCACTTGTTTTGTATGGTTATCAGTATCATTGCTTAGAATAGGGGATGATGAAGTAATTCACACCCGTTTGCTGGTCAAACTAGTTACCTACAGGCCAGGTATTTAAAACTCTGTTTTCTCCGTCACACAGATGACATGTAAGCTCGCTTCAAACTCTGTCATTTGTAGTGATTGTGGAAGATACTGTCCTCCATTTAAAATGGGCAAGGCACGAGGCAAGGGAAAGGGAATTGGACGTGATGGTGATCGTGCATGCAGAGGGCGAGGACAAGGCCGTGGGAAAGCTGAAATTGTGCAACAGCAAACATCCCCATCTTCTCGCCTGACTTTCCAGTCACAATTCCTAGGGGACCGCAGCACACCACTATTGAATCCAGAGTAGTTTAAAAAGGTTGTTGGTTGGATAGCAGATAATGCTTCCAGTCATTTAGCCACCACCACCACCACCCTGTCTTCCACACGGTCAAGTCTCAGTAGCCGTGAGGCTGGACTGCATATTCCTCACCCTGATGCTCCTTACAACCACCATGCTGTTACGGATCCGGGTGGTCGAACCTCTGTGCTGCGGTGCAAAGAGGGACCCAGAGGGGCGTAACTAGGTATCAACTCGGACAGACCAAGGTCGTATGGCAGCTCAATCGAGTCCGTGACCAGGGAGAGACCGAGCAGAGGGACCAGGTGCTACTCTGGGGACGACCTTGTAAGAGAGCAGGTGACTCCCACGGGTCAGATGGCAAGGTCTGATTGGTACAGCAGATGAGCACGGCAAGTAGGCTGACGGGTGGTCCAGACAGATGGACTGGCAGACATGGCAGGAACAAGCAGGAGCCTCCAGGTAGGCTGACAGGTAGGCACGGCAGGTAAGAGGCAGGAGCCTCTAGGTAGGCTGCCAAGCAGGCAAGGCAAGTAACAAGCAGGAGCCTCTAGGTAGGCAGTCAGGAGGTCACGGCAAGTGACAGGCAGGAGCCTCTAGGTAGGCTGTCAGATGGTCACGGCAGGTAACAGGCACGAGCCTCTAGGTAGGTTGTCAGGCAGGCAAGTAAGGAGCAGGAGCCTCTAGGTAGGCAGTCAGGTGGTCACGGCAAGTGACAGGCAGGGGCTTCCAGGTAAGCAGGTGGAGAGAGCCCATAGACTGACTGGCAGACTGGACTGTAGACAGATTGTCGGGCTGGAGAGTAGACAAGCAGACGGACTGGACTTGTAGTCAGGCTGGCGGGCTGGACTTGAAGTCAAGCTGGTGGGCTGGACTAGTAGTCAGGCTAGCAGCGGGACCAGAGGGCTGAAGCAGAGTATCAAACACAAAGCTACAACCTTGCACGGTCACCTCCATATTGGAGGAGTTGCCTTTTACAGGGAAGTCCTCCAGCCATTGGCCGGGGACTTTTTAGGACAGCATGCGTGGCCCCTTTAAGAGGCCCTAAGCACAGGGCCAGGGAAGCTGCATGCACTAGCAGCAGCAGCAGGGAGGCCAGAAGACACCGGAGCAGGGCCGCGGCGGTAAGGGGGACGGCGTCTCTTCCGGGCAGGAGACAGAGACGCCGATGCTAGAGTACCCCCTCTTTACGCCCCCTCTTTTTCAGTACAGCAAGAAATTTTTAAGGAGAAGCGGGGCGTGGATGTTCTCCATGGCTTTCCAAGTTCTCTTCTCTGGGCCAAACCCCTTCCAATCCACCAGAAAAAAGGTTTTTCCTCTTACCCTCTTGGTGGCCAGAATGTTCTCTACCTCATAGATGTCCTGAGTGGAGACTGGAGCTGGGGAGGTACCTGGATTGTCGGAAAAAGAATTAGGCACAACTGGTTTGAGGAGAGATAAGTGGAAGGAGTTGGGAATCCGTAAGTTGGCCGGGAGTTTTAACTTGTAGGCCACTGGGTTGATTTGCTTGAGGACCTCAAATGGGCCCATGAACCGTGGACCCAACTTATCGGAGGGTATTTTGAGACGAACATGTTTGGAGGAGAGCCAGACCTTGTCTCCTTGACGGAATTGAGGTGGGTCCAGATGTCTCTTATCAGCCTGCTTCTTCATCCGCTCGGAGGATTGGAGAAGTGCGGATCTAGTGTCCTCCCAAATAGTGGAAAATTTGCTGACCAGAGACTCTGCGGCCGGGTTGTCGACAGAAGCGGAAACGGGAAACGGAATCCGGGCATGTTGACCATAGACCACAAAGAACAGGGACTTGGAAGAAGATTCGCTCGCATAGTTGTTGAAGGAGAACTCGGCCCATGGTAGGAGCTCCACTCAATCGGTATGGTGAGTAGAGATGAGCGTTGTTCTACTCGAACTGTTCGCCAATCTCAAATTCGACTGTTTTGGGCGGTGTTCGAGCCGTTCGGCGAACACGAACAATTTGATAAAAATTCGGCTGTTCGAGGTTATGTTCGATAACTGTTCGTGCACCAAAATCATAACTGGATTTTTTCTCAGTAATGATGAAAATTAATGTTAATACGCAGTTTGAGTGTACAGCGGGGTGGGGGGAGGGGCAGGGGATGGATCTCTGCAGGAACAATGAAGATCTCCATTTTTTTTCTCTTTCCCGCATTTGCAGTGGGGAGGTGCAATCTGTCAGCCTATCAGCAGCGCACACACGGAGCGAAGTGCTTTTTTTCACACAAGCAAGGGCATGTGTCATTGGCAGTGTATGTCACATGTCCTTGCCCTATAAGACCAAGCCATTTTCCCCGTCGCCACCATTTTCTCACTGCTGCAGCTGCGTGTTAGACGGCACCGCTGTTGCTGTGTGCGCTATACCTTGTTAATTTCAAGCCAATTTTCGCACAAATATACAGATAGCTTGGGAGTAGGGAATAGTTGTGATTGCAGTCCTTTTAAGGACTAGGTTACAGCATTTCCTACGACTTTTATCAGGGAGGTCTGTGCTCTTAAATAGATAGGTTGTGGGAGTAAAGACTAATTGTAATTGGAGTCCTTTTCAGGACTAGGTTACATCAGTTCCTATCAGTTTTTGCCAGGCAGGTCTGTGCCAGTGCTGTGCAAGTTTTTTTCACAGCATTTGGCTGAATCTAGCAAAGCTAATCCTTTTTGGCCTATTGCAGAGTGTGTTAGTCAGTGGAGTAGCCTATCTGTGCTGCAAGATATACCACCTGTGTATAGAATACCAATTTTTTTACTGCACCTAGTGAAGTAAAATCTTTTGGGCATAGCATCATTCTATTAGTCCATCTATACTGACCTCCATCAGGTTGCAAATTAAAACTAATTTTTATCTGCATCTACAGTACCTCTGAAAAAATATTTGGGCTTCTAGCTGTGTGTGGGACTTGTTGTATTAGTCCATCTATACTGACCTCCATCAGGTTGCAAACTGAATATATTTTTTTCTGCATCTACCTCTGAAAAAATATTTGGGCTTTTAGCTGTGTGTGGGACTTGTTGTATTAGTCCATCTATACTGACCTCAATCAGGTTGCAAATTAAAAATAATTTGTATCTGCATCTACAGTACCTCTGAAAAAATATTTGGGCTTCTAGCTGTGTGTGGGACTTGTTGTATTAGTCCATCTATACTGACCTCCATCAGGTTGCAAATTAAAAATAATTTGTATCTGCATCTACAGTACCTCTGAAAAAATATTTGGGCTTCTAGCTGTGTGTGGGACTTGTTGTATTAGTCCATCTATACTGACCTCCATCAGGTTGCAAACTGAATATATTTTTTTCTGCATCTACCTCTGAAAAAATATTTGGGCTTCTAGCTGTGTGTGGGACTTGTTGTATTAGTCCATCTATACTGACCTCCATCAGGTTGCAAATTAAAAATATTTTGTATCTGCATCTACAGTACCTCTGAAAAAATATTTGGGCTTCTAGATGTGTGTGGGACTTGTTGTATTAGTCCATCTATACTGACCTCCATCAGGTTGCAAACTGAATATATTTTTTTCTGCATCTACCTCTGAAAAAATATTGGGCATCTAGCTGTGTGTGAGTCTTGTTCTATTAATCCATCTATACTGACCTCCATCAGGTTGCAAACTGAATATAATTTTTTTCTGCATCTAGCTCTGAAAAAATATTTGGCCTTCTAGCAGTGTGTCGGACTTTCTCTATTAGTCCATCTATACTGACCTCCATCAGGTTGCAAATTAAAAATAATTTTTATCTGCATCTACAGTACCTCTGAAAAAATATTTGGGCTTCTAGCTGTGTGTGGGACTTGTTGTATTAGTCCATCTATACTGACCTCCATCAGGTTGCAAATTAAAAATAATTTGTATCTGCATCTACAGTAACTCTGAAAAAATATTTGGGCTTCTAGCTGTGTGTGGGACATGTTGTATTAGTCCATCTATACTGACCTCCATCAGGTTGCAAACTGAATATATTTTTTTCTGCATCTACCTCTGAAAAAATATTTGGGCTTCTAGCTGTGTGTGGGACTTGTTGTATTAGTCCATCTATACTGACCTCCATCAGGTTGCAAATTAAAAATAATTTGTATCTGCATCTACAGTACCTCTGAAAAAATATTTGGGCTTCTAGCTGTGTGTGGGACTTGTTGTATTAGTCCATCTATACTGACCTCCATCAGGTTGCAAATTAAAAATAATTTGTATCTGCATCTACAGTACCTCTGAAAAAATATTTGGGCTTCTAGCTGTGTGTGGGACTTGTTGTATTAGTCCATCTATACTAACCTCCATCAGAATGCAAATTAAAAATAATTTGTATCTGCATCTACAGTACCTCTGAAAAAATATTTGGGCTTCTAGCTGTGTGTGGGACTTGTTGTATTAGTCCATCTATACTGACCTCCATCAGGTTGCAAACTGAATATATTTTTTTCTGCATCTACCTCTGAAAAAATATTGGGCTTCTAGCTGTGTGTGGGTCTTGTTCTATTAATCCATCTATACAGACCTCCATCAGGTTGCAAACTGAATATAATTTTTTTCTGCATCTACCTCTGAAAAAATATTTGGCCTTGTAGCAGTGTGTCGGACTTTCTCTATTAGTCCATCTATACTGACCTCCATCAGGTTGCAAACTGAATATATTTTTTTCTGCATCTAACCCAGCCAATAGTTTTGGCCTAATACCACAGTTTGGCCACTCAGCTCTGCTCGGTTACCATCCATTGTTTTTTTGTGCAAACAACTCCAGAGTTGTGAATTAGTTAACCACCAAAATGAGTGGAAAAAGGCCTGCTGCTGGTGGAAAGGGGAATAGGCGTGTTGGGAAGGGGAAAAAAGGTTGTGTCCGTGGGGTAGGTGTTAAAGCAACAGTAACATCTGCAGAAGAAAGACCATCTTCCAGCCAAACTAAAATGTCTACTTCTTTTAGCGGACAATGTGATAAGATCCCTTTCTTACGGCCACGCCAATCGCTACAAATTCCAGATGAGGCACAAAAACAGCAGGTGCTTCAACGGATATCAAGTGCTCCTTTAAGTGGGCTCTCCTCCACATCACCTTCAACATCACAAATACTCCAGTCCTCAAAGGTGTCACCCAAATCGCACTTGCTTCCTCACAGCTCCCAAATCTCCAGCTGCCCGTCTGAGTATGAGGTAGAACAGATGGTTGAGTCTGCAGAGCAGTTTACTCATACTATAGCCTGGGAATCAGAGGTCGACTCCAGCGCTTCTGTGAATCCAGACGAGGAAATGATCTGCACTGATGCCCAGAATCTTTATGAGTCGGATCCAGGACCAGACGCAGAAGGTTCTTACCATAATGTAGACCCTCATTCCCAAACTGTAACTCCTGTTGGTGGAGACAATGAGGAAGACGATGATAAGACTCAAATACCTGATTGGAGCGACAACTTTAGTTTTTTGTCAGGGCAGGAACAGGTTGGCTCTGAGGACGACGGGTGTGATAACACACAGGGTGATGATGATGAGGTTGGAGATCCCACTTACTGTCAACCCACAGTCAGCCAAGAGATGAGGTCAGCAGAGGAGGTGGAGGAAGATGCTTGTGACGACGAGGTCAGGTTGCGCCTTCCTGGACGGAGACGTAGTACTGGAAGCACGTCAACAACTGCATCCTCAAACACAACTCTGCCTCTCACCACAAGTCGTGGTGGCTCTTCAGGTCGCATGGGTGTTAAGCCTTGCTTAGCCTGGGCATTTTTTCAGATCGATAAAGATGACCCAACTCGTGTTATCTGTAACATTTGTCAGCAAAAGCTAAGTAGAGGCCAAAAAATACATAGTTTGAGTACTTCATGCATGAACCGGCACATGGACATGAAGCATACGTTGCAGTGGGAAGCTCAGTGTGCTACAATGCGGCCTAGCCGGCCGGGCCAACCACCATCTGCCATATCTTGTGCATCCGCGGCCTCTTCATCCTCTGTGACTGGGGGGACAGCAGTCACACCTGTTTTGGGGCGCAGACCTGCCACCTCTTTACCCGCAACAGCCAGCGTGATTGGCAGGTCATCATTTTCTTTGGAGGTGGTAACAGCAGCTGGTGTTGAGCGCTGTCCGACATCGATAGCACCACCTTTGGATCAAGGCAACCTAACATGTCTGCCTGCATCTTCCTCACAGACCGGCAGTTTGCCGGGGACACCCTTATCAACCCCGTCTAAGCACAATAGCCAGCCCTCAGTCCCTCAGATGTGGACAAGTAAAAGACCATTTCCTCCTAGCCATGAGAAAGCTAAGAGGTTGAATTTCACCATCTGCAAGCTCTTGGCTACAGAAATGCTGCCTTTCCGCCTGGTGGACACAGAGGATTTTCGAGACCTTATGTCCGTCGCAGTGCCCCAGTACCAGATGCCCAGTCGGCACTACTTCTCAAAGAAAGGTGTGCCTGCGCTCCACCAGCATGTCGCACACAACATCACCGCTTCTTTGAGAAACTCTGTGTGTGACAGGGTGCATTTCACCACAGACACTTGGACGAGTAGGCATGGACAGGGGCGTTACATGTCGCTGACTGGGCACTGGGTAACTATGGTGACAGCAGGACAAGGGGCTGCTGTCCAAGTCTTGCCGTCCCCACGAGTTGTGCGTCAATCCTCTTTATGTCAAAGTTCCTCCACTGCTTCTGCCTCCTCAACCTCCTCTCGGTCTTCCACCTGCACCCAAAGCCTGTCTGGTCATGCCACAAGCTTTCTAACTGCGCAGAAGGGATCCTGCACACCTCCTTACTATGCTGGCAGTAGGGCTCAACGTCATCAGGCGGTTTTTACATTGAAATGTCTGGGAAATGTGAGTCACACAGCTGAGGAGTTGTGGTCAGCTCTGGAGAACCAATTTCATGAATGGTTGTCTCCACTGGACCTGAAACCAGGGAAGACCGTGTGCGACAATGCTGCAAACCTGGGTGCGGCCCTTCGCCGGGGCAATGTCACACACGTGCCTTGTATGGCTCACGTGTTGAACCTGGTTGTCCAGCAATTTTTAGCCCACTATCCCTGACTAGATGGCCTTCTGCAGAGGGCACGGTCGCTGTGTGCTCACTTCCGCCATTCGCATCCCGCAGCTCAGCGACTTACATCTCTACAGAAGTCGTTGGGCCTGCCACTTCACCGGCTAAAATGCGATGTGCCTATCCGGTGGAATTCAACTCTGCACATGTTGCAGCGACTGTGGCAGCACCGACAAGCCCTGGTACAATACGTTCTGACGTATAGCCTGGGCCAATGAGATTCAGAGGTGGGGCAAATCACGCTGGAGGAGTGGTCTCAGATCAGGGACCTATGCACCCTTCTGCACAGTTTTGAAATGGCGACGAAGATGTTTAGTGCTGACGATGCCATTATCAGCATGACTATTCCGGTGATTTACATGCTGGAGCACATGTTAAACAGAATTCGGAGTCAGGTGGTGGCACAAGAGGAGGTGGAGGAAGTAGAGGAGGAAGAGTTGTATGCGGAAGGGCTAACATCTGCAAGGTCCAGACGGTCGGCAGCACCAAGGCGGCAGGCATGTGAGGGTGGGGGAGATGGTTTTACCAGGGCGCATGGTAGCAGCCAAACTAGTGAGGAAGGTGCAGGAGCCCAGGAAGGAGTGGAGGACGAACTGATGGAAGACTCATCAGATGAGGGAGACCTTGATCACATTTCTGTTGTGCGAGGTTGGGGGGAGAGGACAGAGGAAGGAAGCATGATTGTTACCTCGCCACCAACACAACAGGGACTTGGTGCTCCTGGATGCGTAACACACATGAGTGCCTTCTTGCTGCACTACCTGCAACATGACCCTCGAATTGTGAGAATTAGAAATAATCCTGACTACTGGGTTGCCACACTGTTAGATCCCCGGTACAAAAGTAAATTTGCAGAAATTATTCCTGCCTTAGAAAGGGATGCACGCATGCAGGAGTATCAGCAGAGACTGTTGCAGAATCTTACATGTGCTTTTCCACAAAATACCAGTGGTGCACGTAGTGAATCTCACAGTTCCAACTTGCCAACCGTGGGACCGTCAAGTGTTCAGCACTCAAACCGTAACAGAACCACAGTATCTGGTGGTAACATCAATTTTGCGGAATCATTTCACCACTTTTTTAGCCCATCCTTTGCAAGGCCACAGGAGACAAGAAGTCTGACACATAGTCAACGCCTAGAGACGATGGTACAGGAGTATCTCCAAGTAAACATTGAAGCCACGACTGTGTCACTGGACCCTTGCTCTTTTTGGGCTTCCAATCTGGATAAATGGCCGGAGCTAGCCACTTACGCCTTGGAGATCTTGTCATGCCCCGCAGCCAGCGTTCTGTCTGAATGTGTGTTCAGCGCTGCTGGTGGTGTGCTGACAGATAAGCGCATGCGGCTCTCCACTGATAATGTAGACAGACTCACGTTCATAAAGATGAACAAATCATGGATCCGAAACGACTTTTCTACCCCTGTGTCATCCTGGGGAGAGTAAAAGCTTGATGATTGTTTAAAATCACCCTACCAACCGTTTTAAGCTTTCAAATTACTAATCATGTTTATCTGTATCTTGACTGGAAAATAATTTGGGCTTTGTAGCAGTGTGCAGCACTGATCCTATTAGGCCTTCTATAATAAGCTCCACCAGATTTAAAATTAAAAATAATTTTTAGCTGCATCTAGCCCGGAAAATAATTTTGGGGCTCCGAGATGCGCAAGACACATAAGTGCCTTCTTGCTGCACTACCTGCAGCATGACCCTCATATTGTCAGAATTCGAAGTAATCATGGCTACTGGGTTGCCACACTCTTAGATCCCCCAAACTTTTCGATCAACCTTTTCATTTTAATAAAGACCGAAAAAATGGTCATTTTTGAAATTATAAGCATTAGCAGGTTGTTAGAAACTGAAATCAAACAGTTTTCAACTCAAAACTTTATTCTAGGTGATGTTACATTTTCACATAGGACCCCTTGTTCGAAAGGAGCTTCTGAACTCTCTCGTCCATTGAATTTGTCAGGTTTTGGATGGTTTCTGCTTCAATTGTTTTGCATGAGGACAGAATACCCTCCCAGAGCTGTTGCTTAGATGTGAACTGCCTCCCGCCATCATAGACACTCCTTTTAATGATGCTCCAAAGGTTCTGAATGGGGTAGAGGTCAGGGGAGCATGGGGGTCACACCATAAGTTTGTCCCCTTTTATGCCCATATCAGCCAGAGATGCAGATGTTTTATGTGCAGCATGAGATGGTGCATTATCATGCAGAAAAATGATCTTGCTGTGAAATACACGGTTCTTCTTCTTGAACCATGGCAGGAAGTGCTGTTTGAGAAAATCCACATACATTATGGAATTCATCTTTAGCGCCTTCAGGGATCCTAAAGGGGCCGACAATCTCTCTCCCCATGATTCCAGCCCAAAACATTACTCCACCTCCTCCTTGTTGGCGCTGTAGCCGTGTTTGCGTGGGGTGTCCATCAACCAGCCATCCTCCACTCCATCCATCTGGACCATCGAGCGCTGCACGGCACTCATCCGTGAACAAAACAGTTTTGAAATCAGTCTTCATGTAATGTTTGGCCCACTAGAGCCGTTTCTGCTTGTGTGAAGTGGATAGAGGAGGTCGACAGGATGGCGTATGCACAGCTGCAAACCTCTGAAGGACCCTGCATCTTGTTGTTCGGGGGACGTTGGAGGCACAAGCAGCTTCAAAAACTTGTCTGCTGCTATGACAAGGCTTTTCTGCCGCTGCTCTTTCAACCTGACGTAATTGCCTGTAGGAAAGAGTCCTCAATTTGCCCTTATCAGCACGCACACGTGTGTACTGTGAATCAGCTACATACTTCTTGATTGCCAAGACACTTCATCCTGATCATCGCACAATGTTGATTGTAGTCATGCCTTGACCTAAACACTCCACAATTTGTTGCTTCTCAGCAGCCGACACACCCTTTTTATTTCCCATTTTGGCAGAAAATGTAGGCTGCTGAATAATGTGAGAGAGCCTTCTTAAGTAGTCTTGCCTTTCATTGGACACACCTGACAAACTAATTAGCACTGGTGTCTGCAATTGCTTACAGTGATATAAAGAGCCCTGACACACATCACCATCAATGAGTTTAACTGACAAACAAACAAATTCTTCCCTTATCACTCCTAAACACTTTTTGCATAATAATTTGGAACACAGTGTACATGTGCTTTTCCACAAAACACCAGTGGTTTATGTAGTGAATCTTACAGTTCTAACTTGCCAACCGTGGTCTGTATGGAGTTGTTCAATAAAGGGCCCAAAATTAAGATAACATAGATGGGAGAGGTCTCTATGAATAGGAATTCCTAAGTATTTGATACCCTGTGAGGGCCAGGCAAAGGGAAAGTTGGACTGGATGGAATCCTATATGGATTTGGGGAGGGAGACATCGAGGGCCTCAGACTTCGCTGCATTGATTTTAAAATTTGACCATGTAACAAAGTGATCTATTTCAGCCATAACAGCATGGATGGATATATGTGATTGAGTGATATATACTAGGACATCATCAGCAAATAGAGAGCACTTGTACTCGGTGCCTCCCACCTCAATCCACCTAATATTGGGGTTATGGCGAATTGATGAGAGCAGGTGCTCCGTCACTAGGATGTATAAGAGAGGGGACAGAGAACATCCCTGCCTTGTCCCATTGGTGATTGTGAAAGGTGATGAAAATGTTCTGACGCGCCCCCTGGGCCTTGGGACACCTGGAGCCGGACCCTTTTTGGTGGATGCTGGTGGTTGTAGTCTCCGTGGCGGCAACCCGGTTCCGTGGCTCAGGGCGGTCAAACCAGTGGCGGAACTATTTATGTGGTTTTGATGTTTAAATGTCCGACTACGCCACCCGTGGATTGCGGTCAGAGTGAACCGCCGCTCCAGGGCAGACCGCTGAGGCTGGTGTTGTGGGTGCAGCAGAGCGTAGCATAACTCCCCACGGGAGGAGTATAGCCTCAGGGCAGTGTATGCGGAGGATGGGGGTGATGGTGCAGGGCAGCAGCAGTAATGACACGGAGTCAGTGATGCAGTCCAGGGCCTTTACTCACAGTTCTTATTATCCAGACCACGTCTGCAGGTAACGGCTGCCCACGTCGTACTGTGCTCACCAGGTGAGGGGCTCAGACAACTCCCAGATAACTTTGGAGCGCTTCACAGGACCCCCTTTGTGTGTCCTTTGTCTGGCCTTTCTTACCAACCCTTCTGTCCGGCTGCCTCCTCTTGGTAAACTTGGCGCCAGTTTCCCTGACCCTATGTGGTGCCTTCCTAGCGGGTGTAGCGAGGGGCTGCGCCACATAAAATGTCACAGCCTCCTGTTTCTAGCTGAGGGTCGTTTCCTGCCTCCACTAGTTTCGGGGACCGGTCTCCCCCTTTGGCCTGACCCCTCCACGCAGGTGGATTCTGGCGTGCGGTGGTGACTCGCCCGTCCGCACCCCTGAGATCCCTTCGTTCCTCGTTCCTGGAGCCTTCTCCGCTCCTCTTCCTTCCTTCTCCCTCTTCCAGGCCTGGGCCTCTGTTACTAGGCCCGCCTCCGGAGCAGAGCTCATGCAGAGCCCCTGCTCCCTGCCACTTCTGCTCAGACTTCTCTGCACTGAACTAAGATGGTGCCCACCTTTTATACTCCCTTCTCAATGCACCCAGGAACTGCTTCCTCCCTGCTCCTGCACTACAGGGTTCCCCTTCCTCAGTGTTCCCTCCCCCCACTCCAGCCAGGGACAGGGACTGTCGTGCCCATCTCAGGGGCATATTGGTCGCCCTGCCCCACGGCAATGTGGTGTAATGCATGCAGGTGTCGGGTCCTGATCCACAATACATTCTTACCTGAGAGTGAGATATCACACCTCTGGGTGAGGTGCAATACCTCTGTAGCAACCGAGCCCTCAGGGTGCTACAGTTCCATTTATCTTCAGCCTAGGTGACGTATTGCGATACAGGGCCGTGATTTTGGCTATAAAAGGGTCCCCTAGACCCCTACCCCAAGCTTTTTAAGAGAATCATATATGGCGTGCCAGGAGACTCTATGGAATGCTTACTCAGCATCCAACGAGAGTATCTAATTACAAATTTTTAACTGCATCTAGCCCAGGAAATACTTTGTGCCTAGTAGCAGGGTCTGCTAGTCAGCGGATTATCCCGGCTGTTAAGCAAGCTACACCACCTGTAGTTTGGACACTTCATTTTTTCAAAGGAAATGCTTCGGGACCACGGGATACTCAGTGAAGAGCATCAGGAGGCACCCCAAGGCATAGGGGCTGGGACTGGCAGTAGGATGCCTTGCGGTGGACAGCCGAGCTCGATCCTTATAAAAGCTTTTTAACTGCAGCAGCTTTAGTGGACGCTACTGGAGCTGGAATTACGCGGCTGCTGGCATGAGACTTGCCCTCCAATAGATCCTTGTAAATGGATTTAAAGTGTATTCATTCAAATTAGAGAGACAATTTAAATTAAAAAGCTTAGAGCTGCCTCCACCACAGGGGGGCTCGCTCGACCCACCAGCGGACAGGCACCAGTATTGGGAGAGGGGGGCTGGCCATCAGGGTTCACCGCGGCTCTGGCACAAACCCGGCGACACGGAGGTGGCACGGGCAGGAGCGGACTGGCCGTGTCGGCTTCTCACTTTTTGGATTTTAGAAGGGCATGACATGCCTATATCTGTGTCTCCCCCTCCTTTTACTCCTCCACCTCTTTTATTTTCGCATGACTATATGTACTTGTCACTTTTCCATGTGTTAGTTATGTCTTCTGAGCAGTTTGTCAGCTTTTGGACACCTTTGAAGGTGTTTTCTATGTGTTTCTATGTGTTTTTGTTTGCCTGCCATTGGTTTTAACGGTGTTCGAAGGTGTTCGACGAACAGTTCGACGAACAGTTCGGCGAACACACGGGTGTTCGACGAACCGAACCGAACTCGAACACTACGGGGGTGGCTCAACACTAATGGTGAGCGTTGACAAAGTACAGGAGGTAGCTGGTAAGGATCTGGTTGATACGCTCCACTTCGCCATTGGACTGTGGATGATAAGCGGAGGAGAAATCCAGGGTGACATCCAACAGCTAACACTCTCCAGAAGCGCGAAGTGAACTGAACCCCTCCATCAGACACAATGTGGAGGGGTAGGCCGTGGAGACGAAAGATGTGATGGATGAAGTCCTTAGCCAGCACAGATGCAGACGGGAGACCAGGCAGAGGGATGATGTGAGCCATTTTAGAAAAGAGGTCAGCAACCACCCAAATGACTATACAACCAGCAGAAACAGGGAGATCCATAATAAAGTCCATAGCAATGTGTTGCCATGGGGCAGCAGCTACAGGAATAGGCAGGAGACGGCAGGCAGGAAGATGTCTGGGAACCTTGTTGCGGGCACAGGACGAACAGGCCGTGACGAAGTCTACCACATCCTGGCGCAGGGTAGGCCACCGGTAATGCCGGGTAATGAGCAGGAAGGTCTTCTTCTGGCCAGCATGGCCGGCTAATTTGGATGAATGACCCCAGTGAAGAACCTTCTTACGATCCAGAATTGCTACAAAAGTCTTACCGGGTGGGAGACGAGACCTATCCAAGGGGGCCACATTCATCACTTTGGAGGGATCGATGATATGCATAGGCTCCTCCTCTTGAATGTCTGCTTTAACGTTCTTGTCCGCCGGGCGGTAATGTAGGGTAAAGTTAAAGCGGGCGAAGAACAAAGACAACCGGGCCTGACGCGGATTCAGTCTTTGGGCGTTCTGAAGATAAGCCAAGTATTTGTGGTCAGTATAGATGACCACTGGGTGCAGAGTCCCCTCGAGCAGGTAACTCCACTCCTCCAGTGACAATTTGATGGCTAGCAGTTCTCGGTCTCCTATGGAGTAGTTGCGCTCAGACGAGGAGAAGAGCTTGGAGAAGAAGCCGCAGGTCACCATTCTCCCGGATGAAGATTTCTGAGTGAGCACCCCTCCGGCTCCGGAAGAGGAAGCATCAACCTCCAGAAAGAACTGTTTGTTGCTTTCCGGACGGTACAGCACAGGGGCGAAAGAAAAGGATTGTTTTAAGGAGAGGAAGGCCTCCTCTGCTTCGGACAGCCATTCCTTAGGATTTGCTCCCTTTCAGGTGAGCGCAGAGTTGGGAGCAGTCCAGGAAGAGAAATGTGGGATGAAGAGATGGTAATAGTTGGCGAAGCCCAGGAATCGCTTAATCTCCATCAACCCCTCCTGACGGAGCCACTTTAAGATGGCAGAGACCTTCTCGGGGTCCATTCGTAGACCTGTCTTAG
Organism: Phyllobates terribilis; assembly: GCF_046119375.1. Taxonomy (NCBI): domain Eukaryota; kingdom Metazoa; phylum Chordata; class Amphibia; order Anura; family Dendrobatidae; genus Phyllobates; species Phyllobates terribilis. The sequence continues at coordinate 343,517,449 of NW_027362767.1, read as the reverse complement.
AGATAATATAGCCCAGGAACGGAAGAGAGGACTGCTCGAAGAGGCATTTCTCAAATTTTGCATATAGGTGATTCTGCCTGAGCCTAAGCAGGACCTGACGAACATCCCTCCGGTGTGAAGGAAGATCCCGAGAGAAGACCAAGATGTCATCCAGGTACACCACCACGCAAGAATATAAGAGACCACAGAAGATTTCATTAACTAATTCTTGGAAGATGGCGGGAGCATTACAGAGATGGAAGGGTATCACATGGTACTCATAGTGACCGTCCCGGGTATTGAATTCCGTCTTCCACTCGTCTCCTTGGCGGATCCGGACCAGGTTATACGCCCCACGAAGACCGAGCTTGGTGAAGATCTTCGCGCCTTTAAGGTGGTCGAACTGCTCAGAGATGAGCGGCAGGGGGTATTTGTTTTTGACAGTGATTTGGTTGAGTCCTCTATAACCGATACATGGACGTAGTAAACCGTCCTTCTTTTTAACGAAGAAGAATCCGGCTCCAGCCGGGGAGGAAGATTTCCGGATGAATCCCCTAGCCAGATTTTCTTCGATGTATTCTGACATGGCCCGGGTTTTGGCCAACGACAACGGGTAGATACGCCCACTGGGTGGAGTGGCACCGGGTATCAGGTCTATCAGGTCTATAGGGCAGTCATATGACCTATGGGGTGGTAGGGTCTCTGCCTCCTTCTTGTCGAAGACATCAGCATAGGACCAGTAGGGTGCCGGTAGACCGGGTAAATTTGTCGCAGTAGATGGGGGTCGAGCCGGGCGAACCGGAACCAGGCAGGTCTCAAGGCAATCCTGCCCCCAACGGAGCACCTCACCAGATTGCCAGTTCAGAACAGGTTCATGTTTCTGTAGCCAGGGTAGACCTAGCAAAAGGGGATGAGAAAGTCCGGAAAGCACATGGAAGGAGTCCTCTCCGAGTGCAGCATTTCCACCTGCAGGGTCATGGGCTCTGTGACGAGCCAGATGGTCACTGGAAGGAGTCTTCCATCCATGGAAGCAACTGCCAATGGTTCGGACAGAGGCTTGGTAGGAATCTGATACTTCTCTACAAGGGACTGAGATATGAGATTCCCAGCGGCTCCGGAATCCAGATGTGCGATTTCAAAGAAGCTGTTCTCTCCACATGAAATAGAGACGGATAAAGTCAATAACGGAGAGGATTTACTTTTGCCTAGGATGACCTCTCCGAGCGGTCCTAGACACTGGAGTTTCCCGGCTTCACCGGGCAGGAACGAATCAGGTGCTCCTTACTGCCACAGTAGAAACAGCTTCTCTTGGCTCGGCGTGACTCTTGGCGAGATTTGACCATCTTGGACTGGTCGATCTGCATAGCGTGCCCGGGGAGATGCAGGTTGGGAAGTGGGTCTCTGGAAAGCAGGAGTAAGACGAGGAAATCTTCTCTCCCGGGTAGTCTCCTTAGCACGCTCTAGGAAACGGATGTCAATCCGGGTTGCAAGTGACACCAGGTCATCCAGGGTGGTAGGAACGTCTCGGCCGGCTAACTCGTCCTTAATCCGGCTGGAAAGGCCCTCCCAGAAGGTGGACACCAGTGCCTCGTTGTCCCAGGCAAGCTCAGAAACGAGGGTACATCGAAGACCTTCCGGTAGGCAGTGAGGAAAGCCGGAAGATCGGACACCAGGGAATCCCCTCTTTCCCATAGGGGGTTAAGCCATGCCAATGCTTCCCGGTGAGGTGAGACATGATGAACGCAACCTTGGCCCAGTCGGAGGGAAACTGATGTGGCAAAAGTTCAAAATGCAGCGTACACTGGATCAGAAAGCCCCGACATAGGACGGGGTCACCTCCAAAACGAGGAGTCGCAGAAAGCTGGGGTCCTAGGCTGGATGCCGTGGTATCGGTAGGTAGTGGCGCTACCGGAGCGGGTGTCGCTCGACTTGGGGCAGACACAGGTGGTACAGACAGCGTGTCCAGGCGAGTGTTGACAGACCACTGGTAGGTCTGGGTGGTTTCCTGTTGGGATCTCTGACGAAAAACCTCCTGGTACAGGTCAGCAAGCGAAGGGGCTTGGGGGCCACCGGGATCCATGTCCCGTGCAAACTGTTATGGATCCGGGTGGTGGAACCTCTGCGCTGCGGTGCAAGGAGGGACCCAGAGGGGCATAACTAGGTATCAACTCGGACCGACCAAGGTTGTACGGCGGCTCAATCGATTCCGTGACCAGGGAGTGACCGAGCAGAGGGACCAGGTGCTACTCTTGGGACTACCTTGGAAGAGAGCAGGTGACTCCCACAGGTCAAATGGCAAGGATTGACCGATAGAGCAGATGAGCACGGCAAGCAGGCTGACGGGTGGTCCGGACAGACGGACTGGCAGACACGGCAGGAACAAGCAGGAGCCTCCAGGTAGGCTCACAGGTAGGCACGGTAGGTAACAGGTGGCAGCCTCTAGGTAGGCTGTCAGGCAGGCAAGGCAAGTAGCGAGCAGGAGCCTCTAGGTAGGCAGTCAGGTGGTCACGGCAAGTGACAGGCAGGAGCCTCTAGGTAGGCTGCCAGGTGGTCATGGCAAGTGACAGGCCTCAAGGTAGGCTGTCAGGCAGGCAAGGCAAGTAACGGGCTTCCAAGTAAGCAGGTGGAAAGAGCCCATAGACAGACTGGCGGACAGGACTTGTAGTCAGGCTTGCGGGCTGGACTAGTAGTCAGTCTAGCAGCGGGACCTGAGGGCTAAAGCAGAGTATCAAACACAAAGCTACAACCTTGCTTGGGCACCTCCATATTGGAAGAGGTGCCTTTTATAGGGGAAGTCCTCCGGCCAATGGCCGGGGACTTTTAAGGACGGCGCGCGCTGCCCCTTTAAGAGGACGGGAACGCGCGTGCGTGCCCTAAGCACAGGGCCAGGGAAGCTGCGTGCACTAGCAGCTGCTGCAGGGAGGCCAGAAGACGCCGGAGCAGGGCCACGGCGGTAAGGGGGACGGCGTCTCTGCCGGGCAGGAGGCAGAGACGCCAATGCTACACATGCCGAGTGCCCGGAGACAACTGATCCCAAACTGGGACACTCTGAAGATCTGTACACTTTTACATTTATAGATTCAGGCCTCTCGCCAGGTCCACTTGAAGTGGGGCAAGAGGAGATCGCATGAAGCGATGCTCAAAAATTTGAGCAGCCACGGTCACACGAAGGCGACTTTAGGAAAGTGTCCCAAGAGGTGGACGATGATGAGACACAATTGCCAGAAAGTCAGGAGGACCACCAAGGTGCGGAAGTGGAAGACGAGGTGATGGATGATACAGTAACTGACCCAATCTGGCAGGAGGACATGCAGATCGAGGACAGCAGCATACAGGGGGAGGGAGGCAGAGCACCTCAACAGGTAGGAAGAAGAAGTGTGGTGGCCGCAGACAGAAGGCAGGCAACCGTTCCCCGTAACACCAACACGAATGAAGTTGCCAGCACAGCTGTTAGGTCTTCTCGAGTCTGGTTGTTTCTTAAAGACTCTGTCTATAACCCCAAAAAGGCCATTTGCACCACCTCTCAGGCCAGCATCAGCAGGGGTGGCAAAACGACCAGCCTGACCACCACCAGCATGATCAGGCACATGGCAGCAAAGCACCCGATTTTGTGGGCTGAATCCCAGGGTCCAGGAACAGTGTCTGTGGGTGGCACCATTGCTTCTTCCGCTGTTGCGCATGCAAGCCAATCCCCTGTCCATGGTGCATGCGAAGATGCCTCCTGCCCTGCACCTGTCATTGCACACTCTCAAGTAGCAGCATCAGGAAGCGTGTCCATGTCCTTGTCCCAGTGCAGCATTCAGTTGTCCATACCCCAGTCCTTGGAATGCAAGCGCAAATATGCAGCCCATGCCCCACTGGCCACACTACTAAATTCTCACATTTCACGACTGATTGCACTCGAAATGTTGACTTTTAGGCTCGTGAGTACCGAGGGACGGCCACGGCAACCTGAAGGCGGTGGCCGTCCCTCGGTACTCGGTCCCCAACCGCCACTATTTCTCCTGGTGTGCCGTCCCCGCATTACACAAGCACGTGTCGCAAAACATTAGCCATGCCCTCAACAACGTAGTTACCGAGAAAGTCCGCCTTACCACGGACACGTGGACAAGTGCTTGTGGGCAGCGACGGTAAATCTCGCTGACGGCACACTGGGTTAACATAGTGGAAGCCGGGACCCAGTATGACATTGGGACGGAACAAATCCTACCGACACCAAGGATTGCGGGCCCTAGGTCAATCAGGGTTGCCCCCACGATCTACAGCTTCTGCACCTCATCCTCCTCAGCCTCCTCCTCCTCTTCAGCCTCCATCTCCGAAATGACCACATCAGTAGTGATTAGTGTTGAGCAAGCACTGAAATGCTTGGGTTCTCGAAGCTCGGGCTGAGCTCACCGTGATACTCGGGTGCTCGACCCGAGCAACGAGCCCAATGTTAGTCTATGGGAGACCCAAGCATTTTTGCGGCGGCACCCCCGGCAGCCTGTAGAAAGCCTAAAAAGTGCCCAAAACGATAGTGACAGTGCTCATATGACATGGGGACAGCATGGGGATTGCCCCAGGAAGCACTTCTGACCCCCAGGTCACGCTGTCAACAAGGTGCTCAGAGGTATTTAGCCACTTTTACGGAACGTTCAAAAATGAAACTGAAACTGTTTTCCTGTGAAATATGTTAAGGAACATCCTTTCCAGGGTAAAGACAGATGTATATGGTAAAATAAATAACCAAAACAAAAATACTCCACACCTTGGGTCATGTTCACAAGAAGCATTTTTTATGCATTTTTGCACTTTTGTATTGCTTTCAACCGTGACAAATGCATTCACCGGGAAATGTCATTTAAACATTTTACAACCTTATCTGGCCATGTGCTGTGTGACACATGCATACAGTGTTGAAAAGACATGGGAACAGCATGGGAAAGACCCCTGGAAGCATCTCTGACACCCAGGTCACTGTCTAAAAGTGTGCCCATCAGAAGTGATCCTTGCCGCATCAGAAGATGCTGACTTTCAACTATCCCCATGCAAGTTCTTGTCCCAGGGCAGTGTTCAATTTTACCTCCCCCATTCCTTGCAATGGAAGCGCAAGTATGCAGCCTGCCACCCACCCACCCACGGCAGCAATACCATGCTGCTTGCTTGCCCTTGAAATTGGGCCTTTTAGGCATGAGGAGGCGGAATCTGGCCACTACCTCATGGCTGCTTCGGCGGCCTGGTATCCATACTCAGTCCAAAGCCGCCCGGCGGCCGGGTGTCCACGCTTGGTCCACAGCCGCCGGGGGGCGGCCGGGTGTCCATACTCGGTCCTCAGCCGCCCCACGGCCGGGTAAGCACAAACGGTCCCCAGCCGCCAGGGGGCGGCCAGGTGTCCATAAACGGTCCCCAGCCACACCTATTTGACCCGGTGCGCCTTATACACAAGCGCGCATACCAAAACATTACCTGTGCCCTCCCCAGTGCATTTAGTGGGAAGGACAGCCTAACCACAAACACGTGGACAAGTGAATGTGGCCAGGCATGGTCCATCTCACTGACACCTTCACACTGGGCTAATATTGTGGAAGCCGGGACACAGTTGGACACTGAGATGCAACACGTCCTCCAGACATAGAGGATTGCGGGTCCTAGGTCAATCAGGCATCAACACAAAGATCAGAAGGTAGACAGCATCAGTGGTCGGCCTCCTACACAACAAGCAAATTATTCATGATCATGAGGCCATCCATCTCCTTAGCTTTCTGTTCCTTGGAATGCAAGTGCATGTATGTAGTAGCGGCTAGGCCTGAGGTGGTCAGCGTTTTGGCGCATAGCCTACCTCCTCCGAGGATTGCTGGATGTTTTCCTGCTACTATCCCACTTCTATGACTTCCATTAAAACAAAGCTTCAGGTGATGAATGATGGATGAGGTGGTGGCAAAGGAGAAAGAGCAGGAGGAACAGGGACCATTCACATCAATATCAGGCCAGTCAACCACACATGTCTTGTAGGATATGTTTCTGTACCAATAGGAGAGGTTCGGCTACACAGTTATAGGGCATACAGTGAGTGCAATGCCGACCAAACATTTTGACGCACTCCAATGCCCCTTGGAAGTGATATGGAGGTCAGAGAGCATTAACTAAACCGTTTTTTCCAATTATGGCAACTGGGTCTCCTGTGCACTATTGGCCTAAGCAGTGAATGGAAGGCTTTCCAAAAATTATGAGGAACTGTAATGCCCCTTGAAACAGACGTGGATTACAGCATACTTAAAACCTTCTACCCATTATTGGGGAGTGGGTCTCCCTTAGTGTTCGCCTATGCATTGAAAAGAAAAAGCTGACTAAAATTAGGAGGAAATGCAATGCACGTTGGAAGAGTCGTGTAGGCTAGAGGTAATTAAAAACAACATTTCAATGCCCATTGGAAGAGCTGTGGAGATCAAAGTGGATTAACAAGATGATTTTAATGCCCTTTGGAAGAGACGTGGAGGTCAGAGTGGTTTAACAAGACAGTTTTAATGCCCCTTGGAAGAGACATGGAGGTCACAGTAGCTTAACAAGATGGTTTTAATGCCCCTTGGAAGAGTGGTGGAGGTCGCAGTGGAATAAAAAGACAATATTAATGCACCTTGGAAGAGTGGTGGAGGTCGCAATGGAATAAAAAGACAAAATCAATGCCCCTTGCAAGAAACGTGAAGGTCACAGTAACTTAACAACACGGTTTTAATGCCCCTTGGAAGAGTGGTGGAGGTTACAGTGGAATAAAAAGACAATATCAATGCCACGTGGAAGAGTGGTGAAGGTCGCAGTGGAATAAAAAGACAATATCAATGCCCCATGGAAGAGTGGAGGAGGTCGCAATGTAATAAAAAGACAATATCGATGCCCCATGGAAGAGAAGTGAAAGTCACAGTAGATTATCAAGACGGTTTTAATGCCCCTTGGAAGAGACGTGGAGGTCACAGTAGCTTAACAAGACGGTTTTAATGCCCCTTGGAAGAGTGGTTGAGGTTGCATTGGAATAAAAAGACAATATCAATGCCCCTTGGAAGAATGGTGAAGGTCGCAGTGGAATAAAGTCACAATATCAATGCCCCATGGAAGAGACGTTGAGGTCACAGTAGCTTACCAAGACGGTTTTAATGCCCCTTGGAAGAGACGTGGAGGTCACAGTAGCTTAAGAAGACGATTTTAATGCCCCTTGGAAGAGTGGTAGAGGTTGCATTCGAATAAAAAGACAATATCAATGCCCCTTGGAAGAGTGGTGAAGGTCGCAGTGGAATAAAATTACAATATCAGTGCCCCATGGAAGAGACGTGGAGGTCACAGTAGCTTAACAAGATGGTTTTAATGCCCCTTGGAAGAGACGTGGAGGTCACAGTAGCTTAACAAGAGTGTTTTAATGCCCTTGGAAGAGTGGTAGAGGTTGCTTTGGAATAAAAAGACAGTATAAATGCCGCGTGGAAGAGTGGTAAAGGTCGCAGTGGAATAAAAAGACAATATCAATGCCCCATGGAAGAGTGGAGGAGGTCGCAATGGAATAAAAAGACAATATCAAGGCCCCGTGAAAAAGACGTGGAGGTCACAGTAGCTAAACAAAACAGTTTTAATGCCCCTTGGAAGAGTGGTGGAGGTCACAGTAGCTTAACAAGACGGTTTTAATGCCCCTTGGAAGAGACGTGGAGGTCACAGTAGCTTAACAAGATGGTTTTAATGCCCCTTGGAAGAAACGTGGAGGTCACATTAGCTTAACAAGACGGTTTTAATGCCCTTGGAAGAGTGGTGGAGGTTACAGAGGAATAAAAAAGACAATATCAATGCCTCATGGAAGAGTGGTGAAGGTGGCAGTGGAATATAAAAACAACATCAATGTCCAATGGAAGAGTGGAGGAGGTCGCAATCGAATAAAAAGACAATATCAATGCCCTGTGAAAAAGACGTGGAGGTCACAGTAGCTAAGCAAGACGGTTTTAATGCCCCTTGGAAGAGACGTGGAGGTCACAGTAGCTTAAAATACAGTTTTAATGCCCCTTGTAAGAGTGGTGGAGATTACAGTGGATAAAAAAGACAATATCAATACCCCGTCAATGCCCCGAGGAAGAGACGTGGACGTCACAGTAGCTTAACAGGACGGCTTTAGTGCCCCTTGGAAGAGACGTGGAGGTCGCAGTAGCTTAAGAAGATGGTTTTAATGCCCCTTGGAATAGACGTGGAGGTCCCAGTAGCTTAACAAGACGGTTTTAATGCCCCTTGGAAGAGTGGTGGAGGTTACAGTTGAATAAAAAGACAATATCAATGTCCCCTGGAAGAGATGTGGAGGTCACAGTAGCTTAACAAGACTGTATATATGCCCCTTCGAAGAGACATGGAGGTCACAGTAGCTTATCAAGACGGTTTTAATGCCCCTTGGAAGAGTGGTGGAGGTCGCAGTGGAATAAAAAGACAATCTCCATGCACCTTGGAAGAGTGGTGCAGGTCGAAGTGGAATAAAAAGACAATATCAATGCCCCGTGGAAGAGACGTGAAGGTCACAGAAGCTTAAATAGACGGTTTTATTGCCCCTTGGAAGGGACGTGGAGGTCATAGTAGCTTAACAAGACGGTTTTAATGCCCCTTTGAAGAGTTATGGAGGTCGCAGTGGAATAAAAAGACAATATCAATGCCCCTTGGAAGAGTGGTGCAGGTCGCAGTGGAATAAAAAGACAATATTAATGCCACGTGGAAGAGACGTGGAGGTCACAGTAACTTAACAAGACGGTATTAATGCCCCTTGGAAGAGGGGTGTAGGTCGCAGAGGAATAAAAAGGCAATATCAATGCCCCTTGGAAGAGTGGTGGAGGTCGCAGTGGAAAAAAAAGACAATATCAATGCCCCGTGGAAGAGACGGGGAGGTCACAGTAGCTTAACAAGACGGTTTTAATGCCCCTTGAAGATTTATGGAGGTCGCAGTGGAATAAAAAGACAATATCAATGCCCCTTGGAAGAGTGATGGAGGTCGCAGTGGAATAAAAAGACAATATCAATTCCGCGTGGAAGAGACGTGGAGGTCACAGTAACTTAACAAGACGGTATTAATGCCGCTTGGAAGAGGGGTGTAGGCCGCAGTGGAATAAAAAGACAATATCAATGCCCATTGGAAGAGTGGTGGAGGTCGCAGTGGAAAAAAAAGACAATATCAATGCCCCATGGAAGAGACGGGGAGGTCACAGTGGCTTTACAAAACAGTTTTAATGCCCCTTGGAAGAGACGTGGAGGTCATAGTGTCTTAACAAGATGGTTTTATTGCCCCTTGGAAGAGACATGGAGGTCACAGTAGCTTAACAAGATGGTTTTAATGCCCCTTGGAAGAGACATGGAGATCGTAGTAGCTTAACAAGACAGTTGTTATGACCCTTGGAAGAGTGGTGGAGGTTACAGCAGCTTAACAAGATGGTTTTAATGCCCCTTGGAAGAGACATGGAGGTTACAGTAGCTTAACAAGATGGTGTTAATGCCCCTTGGAAGAGAAGTGGAGGTCACAGTAGCTTATCAAGACGGTTTTAATGCCCTTGGAAGAGACGTGGAGGTTACGGTGGAATAAAAAGACAATATCAATATCCCGTGGAAAAGACGTGGAGGTCACAGTAGCTTAACAAGATGGTTTTATAGTCCCTTGGAAGAGACGTGGAGGATACAGTAGCTTAAAGAGACTGTATAAATGGCCCTTGGAAGAGATGTGGAGGTCACAGTAGCTTAACAAGACGGTTTTAATGCCCCTTGGAAGGGTGGTGGAGGTCGCATTGGAATAAAAAGACAATATCAATGGACCTTGGAAAAGTGGTGGATGTCGCAGTGGAATAAAAAGACAATATCAATGCCCCGTGGAAGAGACGTGAAGGTCAGAGAAGCTTAACAAGACCCTTTTAATGCCCATTGAGAGAGACATGGAGGTCACAGTACCTTAAAAGACTGTTGTAGTGTCCCTTGGAAAAGTGGTGGAGGTTACAGTGAAATAAAAAGACAATATCAATGCCCTGTGAAAAAGACGTGGAGGTCACAGTAGCTAAGCAAGACGGTTTTAATGCCCCTTGGAAGAGACGTGGAGGTCACAGTAGCTTAAAATACAGTTTTAATGCCCCTTGGAAGAGTGGTGGAGATTACAGTGGATAAAAAAGACAATATCAATACCCCGTCAATGCCCCGAGGAAGAGACGTGGAGGTCACAGTAGCTTAACAGGACGGCTTTAGTGCCCCTTGGAAGAGACGTGGAGGTCGCAGTAGCTTAAGAAGATGGTTTTAATGCCCCTTGGAATAGACGTGGAGGTCCCAGTAGCTTAACAAGACGGTTTTAATGCCCCTTGGAAGAGTGGTGGAGGTTACAGTTAAATAAAAAGACAATATCAATGTCCCCTGGAAGAGATGTGGAGGTCACAGTAGCTTAACAAGACTGTATATATGCCCCTTCGAAGAGACATGGAGGTCACAGTAGCTTATCAAGACGGTTTTAATGCCCCTTGGAAGAGTGGTGGAGGTCGCAGTGGAATAAAAAGACAATCTCCATGCACCTTGGAAGAGTGGTGCAGGTCGAAGTGGAATAAAAAGACAAAATCAATGCCCCGTGGAAGAGACGTGAAGGTCACAGAAGCTTAAATAGACGGTTTTATTGCCCCTTGGAAGGGACGTGGAGGTCATAGTAGCTTAACAAGACGGTTTTAATGCCCCTTTGAAGAGTTATGGAGGTCGCAGAGGAATAAAAAGACAATATCAATGCCCCTTGGAAGAGTGGTGCAGGTCGCAGTGGAATAAAAAGACAATATTAATGCCACGTGGAAGAGACGTGGAGGTCACAGTAACTTAACAAGACGGTATTAATGCCCCTTGGAAGAGGGGTGTAGGTCGCAGTGGAATAAAAAGGCAATATCAATGCCCCTTGGAAGAGTGGTGGAGGTCGCAGTGGAAAAAAAAGACAATATCAATGCCCCGTGGAAGAGACGGGGAGGTCACAGTAGCTTAACAAGACGGTTTTAATGCCCCTTGAAGATTTATGGAGGTCGCAGTGGAATAAAAAGACAATATCAATGCCCCTTGGAAGAGTGATGGAGGTCGCAGTGGAATAAAAAGACAATATCAATTCCGCGTGGAAGAGACGTGGAGGTCACAGTAACTTAACAAGACGGTATTAATGCCGCTTGGAAGAGGGGTGTAGGCCGCAGTGGAATAAAAAGACAATATCAATGCCCATTGGAAGAGTGGTGGAGGTCGCAGTGGAAAAAAAAGACAATATCAATGCCCCATGGAAGAGACGGGGAGGTCACAGTAGCTTTACAAAACAGTTTTAATGCCCCTTGGAAGAGACGTGGAGGTCATAGTGTCTTAACAAGATGGTTTTATTGCCCCTTGGAAGAGACATGGAGGTCACAGTAGCTTAACAAGATGGTTTTAATGCCCCTTGGAAGAGACATGGAGATCGCAGTAGCTTAACAAGACAGTTGTTATGACCCTTGGAAGAGTGGTGGAGGTTACAGCAGCTTAACAAGATGGTTTTAATGCCCCTTGGAAGAGACATGGAGGTTACAGTAGCTTAACAAGATGGTGTTAATGCCCCTTGGAAGAGAAGTGGAGGTCACAGTAGCTTATCAAGACGGTTTTAATGCCCTTGGAAGAGACGTGGAGGTTACGGTGGAATAAAAAGACAATATCAATATCCCGTGGAAAAGACGTGGAGGTCACAGTAGCTTAACAAGATGGTTGTATAGTCCCTTGGAAGAGACGTGGAGGATACAGTAGCTTAAAGTGACTGTATAAAAGGCCCTTGGAAGAGATGTAGAGGTCACAGTAGCTTAACAAGACGGTTTTAATGCCCCTTGGAAGGGTGGTGGAGGTCGCATTGGAATAAAAAGACAATATCAATGGCCCTTGGAAAAGTGGTGGATGTCGCAGTGGAATAAAAAGACAATATCAATGCCCCGTGGAAGAGACGTGAAGGTCAGAGAAGCTTAACAAGACCCTTTTAATGCCCATTGAGAGAGACATGGAGGTCACAGTACCTTAAAAGACTGTTGTAGTGCCCCTTGGAAAAGTGGTGGAGGTTACAGTGGAATAAAAAGACAATACCTATGCCCCGTGGAATAGACGTAGAGGTCACAGTAGCTTGACAGGACAGTTTTAATGCCCCTTGGAAGAGACGTGGAGGTCACAGTAGCTTAACAAGATGGTTTTAATGCCCCTTGGAAAAGACGTGGAGGTCACAGTAGCTTAACAAGACTGTTTTAATGCCCCTTGGAAGAGTGGTGGGAAGAGTGGTGGAGGTCGCAGTGGAATAAAAAGACAATATCAATGCCCCGTGGAAGAGACGTGGAGGTCACAGTAGCTTAACAAGACGGTTTTAATGCTAAGTGGAAGAAACGTGGAGGTCACAGTAGCTTAACAAAATGGTTTTGTTGCCCGTTGGAAGAGTGGTGGAGGTTACAGTGGAATAAAAAACAATATCTATGCCCTTTGGAAGAGTGGTGGAGGTCGCAGTGGAATAAAAAGACAATATCAATGCCCCGTGGAAGAGATGTGGAGATCACAGTAGCTTAACAAGACGGTTTTAATGCCCCTTGGAAGAGAGGTGGATGTCACAGTAGCTTAACAAGATTGTTTTAATGCCCCTTGGAAGAGTGGTGGAGGTTACAGTGGAATAAAAAGACAATATCAATGCCTCGTGAAAGAGACGTGGAGTTCACAGTAGCTTAACATGAAGGTTTTAATGCCCTTGGAAGAGACATGGAGGTCACAGTAGCTAAACAAGATGGTTGTAATGCCACTTGGAAGATACGTGGAGGTTACAGTAGCTTAACAGGACAGTTTTAATGCCCCTTGAGAGAGACGTGGAGGTCACAGTAGCTTAACAAAACGGTTTTAGTGCCCCTTGGAAAAGTGGTGAAGGTTACAGTGGAATAAAAAGACAATACCAATGCCCCGTGGAAGACACGTGGAGGTCACAGTAGCTTAACAAGATGGTTTTAATGCCCCTTGGAAGAGACGTGGAGGTCACAGTAGCTTAGAAGACGGTTTTAATGCCCCTTGGAAGAGTGGTGGAGGTCGCAGTGGAATAATAAGGCAATATTAATGCCCCGTGGAAGAGACGTGGAGGTCACAGTAGCTTAACAAGACCGTTTTAATGCCCCTTTGAAGAGACGTGGAGCTCACAGTAGCTTAACAAAATGGTTTTGTTGCCCCTTGGAAGAGTGGTGGAGGTTACAGAGGAATAAAAAACAATATCAATGCCCTTTGGAAGAGTGGTGGAGGTTGCAGTGGAATAAAAAGACTGCATCAAAGCCCCGTGGAAGAGATGTGGAGACCACAGTAGCTTAACATGACGGTTTTAATGCCCCTTGGAAGAGACGTGGAGGTCACAGTAGCTAAACAAGACGGGTTTTAATGCCACTTGGAAGAGACGTGGAGGTCACAGTAGCTTAAGAAGATGGTTTTAATGCCACTTGGAAGACACGTGGAGGTTACAGTAGCTTAATAAGACGGTTTTAATGCCCCTTTGAAGAGACGTGGAGGTCACAGTAGCTTAACAAGACAATTTTAATGCCCCTTACAAGAGCCATGCAGTGCAGCATATTAAAAACATTATTTCCATTATTGGGGAGTGGGTCTCCCATAGTCTTTGCCTATGCCTTCCAAGCAAAAGCTGCTAAAAATTAGGATGGAGGAACTAGCAATGCTGGCAACACGGACCACGGTCACCCTGGTGGTTTAGTGGTGGTGGAGGCTGAGGATAAGGAGAAGAGCAAAAAACAGCCGAAATGAGGATGCCTATACCCATGTGTGGGTGTGAAGCGGTGCATGGGAATACACCTCCCGAAATAACACAGTGGATTTGATTTTATGTTACTCTGCTGTCATTTGGGGGTGATGAGAAGTCTGGCCCAATCCAGCCCTTGTTCTTTTTGGTAAGGGTCAGCTAGTCAGCATTGTCAGTTGACAGTTGAGTGCGCTTATCAGTTATAATTCCCCCAGTGGCACTAAAAACGTGCTCCGATAATACGCTAGCGGCAGGGCAGGCCAGGACCTCCAAGAGATACAGAGTGAGTTCATTCCAAGTGTCCAGCTTGAATACCAATAATTAAAAGGCACACAGGAATCATGGAGGACGCTGGTACAGTAGGCAAGACACTCTCTCACCATCTTTTGAATTTTTCCTCTACTTGTGAGAGTGCCCCGCACCTCAGGGCCTGTAAGCTGGGCAGGTCTCAGAAAACTGTCCCAGAACGTTGACAGTCTTCCCCTGCCTCTGCTGGATTTGAGTTGCGTCTCTCTCGCCTGTACGCCTTGGTTGGGCAATGAACTGTGACCTCTGCCGCTAGCGTGTTCAGATGGGAATTTTTTTAACAGTTCTGCAGCAAGGGCCTTCTGGTACTGCCCCATTTTTGTAGACCTCTCCAAGTCAGGAATAAGAGAGTGAAAGTTCTCCTTGTAGCGGGGGTCTAAAAGTGTCACCAACCAGTAATGACTGTCACCCAACACTTTGACAACGTAAGGGTCACGGTTAAGGCAGCGTAACATAAAGTCAGCCATGCGTGCCAGACTGGTAATAGGCAAGACTTCTGTGTCCTCACTAAGATGATGACTGACCATGCTCTCCTCCTCCCCACTGTCCTCTGGCCACCCATGTTGAACTGACGGTATGACAGTTGTACAGGTACTACCATCTACAGCGCATGATACCTGCTCCTGTTCTTCCTACTCCTCCTCTTCCTCATTGTCCCCCAATGCACTTTGGGATGAGATGAGGCTGGGCTGTTTGTAATTGCCCGCTACAGCTTCATAATCCATCTCATCATACTCTGGCTGCAATGCCTCCTCTTTAATTCTCTGCAGAGAGTGTTGCAAAAGACAGACAAGTGGGATGCTGACGCTAATGATGGCGTCATCGCCACTCACCATCTTGGTGGACTCCTCAAATTTTGTCAGGATGGTACATATGTCAGACATCCAGGTCCACTACTGAGGTCTTATGTGTGGAGTCTCACCTGAATATCGACGGCCTTGTTGCAGCTGGTACTCCACAACTGCTCTCTTCTGCTCACAAATACTTTGCAACATGTGGAGGGTAGAGTTCCAACGTGTGAGGACATCACACACCAGTTGGTGTGCTGGAAGCTGCAAACGCTGCTGCAACACAGCAAGGGCGGCGGAAGCTGTAGCCGACTTCCTAAAACGAGATGACAGGTACGATTTAAGAAAACGCTGAATCACGAGGTTAAGCACATGAGCCAGGCATGGTACGTGTGTGATCTCGCCTTGCCTTAGAGCCGCCACCAGGTTACGCCCATTTTCACACACGACCATGCCTGGATGTAGGTTCAGCAGTCTCAGCCACATATCTGCCTGCTCTCTCACAGCTGTCCACAACTCACAAGCAGTGTGAGGTTTATCACCTAAGCTTATGAGTTTCAGCACAGCCTATTGCCACTTGGCTGAGGCAGTACTGCAGTGCTTCCAGCTTGTAACTGATGTGGTGATATCTGAGATGGAGGCTGAACATGAGGAGGAGGAGGATGATGCGCAGGAGCTGTACACTGCGGGGGCAAGTCTGACTGACATAGGGCCCGCAATCCTCGGTGTGGGGAGTATGTGTTCCTTCCCAAGGTTCGACTGGGTCCTGGCATCCACTATGTTTACTCAGTGTGCCATCAGGGAGATGTACTGTCTCCACCAGCCTAAAAGGCAGCATTTCCAACGCAAGCAGTCGTGAAATGTGTGAATTTAGGACTGTGGCCTGTGGGGCGTTGGCTGTGAATTTGCGCTTTCGTTCAAAGGTCTGGGATATGGACAATTGAATGCTGCGGTGAGATGTGGATGTGGACGTTGATGCTGTTTCTTGAGAAACTGCAATAACAAGTGAAGACTGAGAGGAGGGGGCATCTTTGCATGCAGTATGGACAGTGGATTGCCTTGCACACTCAACAGGGGGTTCTCTTACATGCACAACAGCGGAATAAGCAGTGGTGACACCCGCTGACACTGGTCGTGGACCCTGGAGTTCACCCCACAAAGTCGGGTGCTTTGCTAATATGTGCCTGATCATGCTGGTGGTGGTCAGGTTGGTAGTTTTGTCACCCCTGCTGATGCTGGCCTGGAAAGTGGTACAAATGGTCTTTTTGGGCTTATCAGCAGAGTCTTTAAAAAAATTCCAGACTCTGGAAGACCTACCTGTTGTTCTGGCAACATCCCTCGTGTTGGTGTTACGAGTAACGGTTGCCCGCCTTCTGTCTGCGGCCACCACACTGCTTCTTCCCGCCTGTTGGGGTACTCTGCCTCCCTCCCCCTGTGTGCTGCTGGCCTCACTCTGCGTGTCCTCCTGCCACGTTGGGTCAGTTACTACATCATCCACCACCTCCTCCTCTTCCACTTCCGCACCACGGTCCTCCTCCTCACTTTGTGGCAATTGTGTCTCGTCATCGTCCACCTCTTGTGACAAATTGCCAGCGTCGCCTTCCTGTGGCAGTTGCTGTTCAAATATTTGGCCATCGCTACATAGGATCTCCTCTTCCACCACTTCAAGTGGATCAGTCAAGGGGCCAAAATATGGAAATGGACAAGTGAACAGCTGTTCAGAGTGTCCAACTGTGGAACCAGTTGCTGTCTGACGACACTCGGCATGGTGGGAGGAAGGAGCATCAGGGTGAGTAGGAGTACGTAGTCGAGACTCATGGCTACTTACACTTGACCATTTGGAAGACAGACCGGAGGTGGTGGTGCCCAGGTGACTGGAAGTATTATCTGATATCCTATTAATAACCTGTTCACACTGATCAGTACGCAATAGTGGTGCTGTTGTGTGCTTCCCTAGTAATTCGGTCAAGAACTGGGAGCGAGAAGATGTGGCTGTTTGTTTGTGGCACTTTTTCACCTTGGCCACGGCCCTGTCCTCTGCACACACCATCACCAGAACGTCCAGTTCCACATCCCTTACCGTGCACCTTGCCCATTGTAAATGAAGTAAAATAGCTTACACTCGCACTATCAATGGCAAAAGGGTAATAAAAAGGAGATCAGAACGGTGAAACTGCGAAACCACAGTTATAATTTCCTGGTGTATACCAGACTTGTTAAAATAGATATATTTGTGTCTGGACAGTCAGTGACACACTCAAACTGTTTTTTTTTTATGGAAAAAAGGCAAACAGGTTGATAACACCCAGATTTGAACTGCGGAAGAAGAAAAACACAATTCTAGTTCTCTGGCCTACACCAGACTCTTTTAAACAGATATATTGGTGTCTGAACAGTCAGCGAGACACTGAAAATGTTTTTTTTATGCAAAAAAGACAAAAAAGTGCATAATACAGAGATTTGAACCGTGGAACTGCAAAACCACAGTTATAATTTCCTGCTGGTGTATATTAGACTTGTTAAAATAGATAAATTTGTGTCTGAACAGTCAGCGACACACTCAAACTGTTTTTTTTTTATGGAAAAAAGGCAAGCAAGTTGATAACACCCAGATTTGAACCATGGAAGAGGAAAACCACAGTTCTATTTCTTTGGCCTACACCAGACTCTTTTAAACAGATATATTGGTGTCTGAACAGTCAGCGATAATTAAGTAGAATTTGCGTTCACTCTGTCCGGGTGGAGGTGCTGATGTAATAGGCAACTGGTGCCTGGTTACTACACAGAAAATTTCTTTATGTTTAGGGACGAATTTTTTGTACAGCAACAAGGGACAGCAATGGGCTCGAAAGTAGCGCCATCTTATGCTAACGCCTACATGCACAAATTTGAGGAGGACTACGTCTACTCTAATGAGCTCTTTACCAAACACTGTACCAGTTACCATCATTATATAGACGACATTTTTCTCATATGGCAAGGGCTACTGGATACACTCACTTTTTTTGTCTCCACACTCAACTCAATCAGGCGAGAACTACAGTTCACACTGAATTATGATCCAAAACAAATCTCCTTTTGGACACACTAGTTATTCATGAGTATGATGGCACCTTTACCAAGGATCTTATTTCAAAACCCACTGATTGTAACAGTCTATTACACTACACTAGCTGCCACTCAAAATCCACTAAGAATAGCCTTCCCCGTTCCGAATTTCACAGGGTTAAATGTATTGTTTCTAATCCCAACATGATCGCTCAACGTTTAGACGAAATGTCACAAAAATTTCGGGAAAGGAACTTTCCCCAGCCAAATCCTGGTCAGCGAGAGATCAAGGACACTGCAGCCCACTACGACAAATCCCCCCACCCCCAAAGTTGAACGGGTGCTCTTTGTTCACACTTACCGTCCACTTATATCTAGGGTCCATACCACCATAAGGAAACACTGGCCCCACCTGACAAAAGCGTACCCAGAGATACCAGCCTTCACTACCCCAGCCTTAATGTGTACCAAGAGTGCGCCGAACATCAAGGATAAAATTATCAGAGCTGATTTAGGGAGCACACGTATCACCTCATCCCAACGTCTCCTCGGTGCCCGGAAATATGACACCTTCCCCTGCCTGGGCTGTGCCGCCTGCTCTAACGTTATTAAATCAGATACCATCACGCACCCCTGAACTGGCAAGAGTTATCCCATTAAGGGATTCTTTACATGTGACTCGAACTTCGTCATCTATGTGGTGAAATGTCCATGTGGCCTCCTATATGTAGGAGAAACGACGCAACATATCAGGGACCGCATAGCGAGCCATAAATCCACCATTAGATGCGGCAAAAACTGGTTACCACTACCAGATCACTTTTTGTAAGGCCAAACATACTGTGGCACAGCTTTGCTTTCAGGTTATTGAACATGTACCCAGAAGCAGGAAGGGGGGGGAATCACGTGAAAATACTCAGACAGCGTGAATCATATTGGATTTACACCTTGCAGACTTTATCTCCCAGGGGTCTGAATAGAGAAATTGACTGGGTTCACTAATCTATTTATTCCTTGCTACAGACACATTGACTGCAATATACCCCCTTGGTGAGTGCCTGCACCTTTAATTTTGATTCTACCCACATCAGCCCCCTAGTTCAGGGCTCCCCCCCCTTTTCCTACATAATGCCCCCCACTGCTACCAATTCTCATGGCCAGCTACATGGCCAATACATACAGAGCCCCATTGGTCTCCGTAGCAACCCCTCTGTTCAGGCAGCGTCTGTACACATTACTACACACAGTAAAGAGCCGGCGTAATGTCACTTCCGGTGACACGCTCCCACCAGTGACGCACTTCTGGTACGGCGCCGCTGCTAGACACATAAGAACGCTGCCTCTGCACACTGCCACCACTGCCAGCCACAGCAAGGCGCGGGAGCGCAATTTCCTCCACTGGACCACCACTGTTTGACCCACCTCTACAGGGGAAGCCATAAGGGTTCCCGACCTGACACAGAAACAAGTCAAGCATCTACCAGAAGGTATAATCTCATCAGGACTGTATCCCTATACCAACGAGACAGCGCTATGTCCACTCCTAACTATCTATTGCACTGTATTTTATAGATCCCCATGACCCCATATCCACTGTGAACTTAAGGTAACCACCCTGCAAGTATATAAGAAAACTCCTGGCTACACCAATATACCTTGCTAGTAACTTGCACAGCATACCTAACCACATTGCCTTGACATTGCAGCCGTGCACCTGAAGAATCCCTTCCCTTGATCCATTTACTTTAGCATGCAATCAAAGCGCATAACAAGTAAGACAATTCCTGGTACTACTCTGACTGTAAATATTGTGCTATGTATACAATGTATAGATCTGTACACTGCCCGGTGATCCCTCTCCCTCATCCCTTCTCTTTGCCACTTTCTCCTTCAGTCATCCGCCCTCCAATCACCCCTCTAATCCAGTCTACCCTTCCCTCTTCCCCCCCCCCCTTTTTTTGTCATAGTCATGCTTTGTCTACACTCACCTTGGATGACAACAATTGTATATAATGTAATTGATTGACACCGTTTATGTCTTCTCCTTTTACAGTAGCTACATAATGATTAAGGCTGCATGAAAGGCCGAAACGTCTAATGTCGACCTGAAACCCGGTTTGATTGTTTAATTTTGTCTCATCTTATCCACAATAAATTAACTTTGCATTCAATTGAGTGTGCGATGAAGTAATTCTGTGAACAGTCAGCGAGACACTGAAAATGTTTTTTTTTTTGCAAAAAAGACAAAAAAGTGGATAATACAGAGATTTGAACCGTGGAACTGCAAAACCACAGTTATAATTTCCTGGTGTATACTAGACTGGTTAAAATAGATATATTTGTGTCTGAATAGTCAGCGACACACTCAAACTGTTTTTTTTTTATGAAAAAAGGCAAGCAGGTTGATAACACCCAGATTTGAACCGTGGAAGATAAAAAACACAGTTCTAGTTCTCTGGCCTACACCAGAATCTTTTAAACAGATATATTTGTGTCTGAACAGTCAGCGAGACACTCATACTGTTTTTTTTTATGGAAAATAGGCAAAAAGGTGGATAACACCCAGATTTGAACAATGGAAGAGGAAAACCACAGTTCTTATTTCCTGGCATATACGAGACTTTTTTAAATAGATATATTTGTGTCTGAACAGTCAGCGAGACAATCAAACTGTTTTTTTTATGGAAAAAAGGCAAAAGAGTCGATAATACAGAGATTTGAACCGTGGAACTGCAAAGTCACAGTTCTAGTTATCTGGCCGAAACCAGACTCTTTAAAACAGATATATTTGTGTCTGAACACTCACAGACACACTCAATTTTTTTTTTTTTGGGGGGGGGGATACCAAAAGGTTAACAAGATGGGTATTTGTACAGTCTGACTGAGGATTTAGATGAAAAAAAGGATTTTTCCTGGCCCCTGAGTCCTGGGCTAAGTCTAGCAATTTCAGCAGCAGCAGCACACAGGACTGTAATGCTGTGTTTGTTGGTATAATCACTGCGTCTCCTATACAGCCTGCCTGCCTGATATCTGGGATGGATATTAGTCCTCAGAAGGACACTACCTATTTCGTAGTTTAAATCTCTCCCTAGCTCAGCAGCACTCTCCCTTCACTGTCTGATCCGGAGCGACTGTGTCCAAGATGGCGGCACCCGGTTTTAAATACTCGAGATGACGCTGTGCGGCCAGCCAATCAATGTAATGCCCACAACCAACATGGCTGCGGCAATACAGTGACTGGCTGGCAATCCCTGTATGTTCATTGGCTCTGTAAAGAGCGCCAAACATGTTGGGCGGAGACCCGAGCTCCTGCCCAAGTAGCACGAAAATGCTCGGTGATCGCCGAACATCCCGAGTAGCGAGATGCTCGGGCGACTACCGAGCAGTGTCGAGCATGCTCACTCAACACTAGTGGACATGGATGTCAGACATATGTACCATCCTCCAAAACTTTGAGGACTCTACCAAGATGGTGAGCAACGATGATACCATAATTAGCGTCACCATCTAGCTTCACTGTCTTCTGAAACGCTCTCTGCTCACAATCAAAGTGGATGCATTGCAGGCGGAGCACGATGAGTTGGAGCAAGGAACCATACAGGGTGATTACACACAGCCCAGCCTCATCTCATCCCAAAGTGGATTGGGTGACAATGAGGAAGAGGAGAAGGAGGAAGGACAGGAGCTAGTTTCATGTCTTATAGACTGTACTACCTGCACAGCTGTCACACTGTCTGTTCAGCGTGGATGGCCAGAGGACAGAGAGTAGGAGGAGGAGAGCATGTTCATTCATTCTCTTGGTGAGGACACGGAAGTCTTGCCTGTTAGTAGTCTGGCACGCATGGTTAAGTTTATGTTACGCTGCCTTTCCCATGACCCTCGCATTCTCAAAATTTTGGGTGACAGTCATTACTGGGTGGTGACATTTCTAGAACCACGCTACAAGGAGAATTTTATATCTCTTATTCCTGAGGCGGACAGGTGGACAAAAATGGGGCTGTACCAGAAGGCCCTTGTTGAGGAACAATTAAAAAAATTCCCATCTGAAAACGCTGGCGGCAGAGGGCACACTTCGTTGAACAACCAAGGAGTACAGGCGAGAGAGATACAACTTCAATCCAGCAGAGGCAGGGGAACACTGTCACAGTTCTGGGAGAGTTTTCTCAGACCCTCCCATCGCACAGGCCCTGAGGCGCGGGGTACTCTCACAAGGAGTGCAAAGTTTTTGGGAAGATGTTGAGGGAGTACCTTGCCGACCGTACCAAAGTCCTCTTTGATTCCTCTGTGCCTTATAATTATTGGGTATCCAAGCTGAATACGTGGAATGAACTTGCTCTGTATGCCTTGGAGGTCCTGGCCTGCCCTGCCACTAGCGTTTTATCAGAGCGGGTTTTTAGTGCCGCTGGTGGAATTATAACTGATAAGCGCATCCGCCTGTGAATTGAAAATGCTGACAGGCTGACCCTTATAAAAATGAACAAGTGCTGGATTGGGCCAGACATCTCAACACCACCTAACGATAGCAGCGTAACATAAACTCATATCCAGTGTCTTTTCTTGGGAGGTGTATTCCCATGCATCTTTTCACACCCAGACATGGATATACTCTTCCTGATTTTGGCTATTTTCTCTTGTCCTCCTCCATCTCCTCATCCCCCACCACCATATCACCATGGTGACCGTGGTCTGTGATGCAACACCCACACAATTTCTTTAAATGATGTTTATGATGCCCGAAAAAAAACAAAAAAATTTATACAGTATGTTCATGTATACTACCCCTGGGACAAATGTTTGTCAACCCATACACTTAGTGCATGGGCATTACAAGTATAGGAGGCCCGCTCCTTTCTAATGGGAACATTTTTTTATGAGGCCCTACTCAACGTCTCTTCCAAGGGGCATTGGAGTGCCTCCAAATTTTTGGCAACCCTTGCATTCACTGCATAGGCCAATACTATGGGAGACCGACTTCCTAATAATGGGAACATTGTTTTCAGAAGCCCTCTGACCTCCTTGTCTGTTCCAAGGGGCATTGAAGTGCCTTCAATTTTTTGGCAGCCCTTGCATTCACTGCATAGGCCAACACCATGGGACATTCTCTCCCTTCTAATAAGAATTTGTCGTTACTGTGGCTTGTAGTGGGGTTTTTCCTAAATTTGGTCAGCCGTTAGACTCACTGCATACCCTATAACTGTATAGCAGACCCTCTTCTTTCTAATGGGAATTTGTCATTACTGTGGCCCCGGTCTATGTGTCTTTAAATGCTTAGTGGGGTTTTTCCTAAATTTGGTCAGCCGTTGGACTCACTGCATACCCTATAACTGTATAGCAGACTCTTTCTTTTCTAATGGGAATTTGTCGTTACTGTGGCCCTGCTCTATGTGTCTTAAAATTCTTAGTGTTTTTTTTCCTAAAATTGGTCAGCCGTTGGACTCACTGTATACCCTATAACTGTATAGCAGACTCTCTCCTTTCTAATAGGAATTTGTCATTACTGTGGCCCTGCTCTATGTGTCTTTAAATTCTTAGTGGGTTTTTTCCTAAAATTGGTCAGCCGTTGGACTCACTGCATACCCTATAACTGTATAGCAGACTCTCTCCTTTCTAATGGGAACATGTCATACTCGTTACTGTGGCCCTGCTCTATGTGCCTTTCAGAGGCTCTCCATCATCAATGAAACAGGATGTGTCTGATGATGTGTCACACACCACATTGCCAGATAAGGTTGTAAAATGTTAAAATGACATTTCCCGGTGAATGCATTTGTCATAAAAAATAATGTAAAAAAAAACAGTAGGATCTTTCTTTAGTATAAAAACAGAGTCGCCAATGTAACCTCAATGTAATCACATTGTTCAGCTCCTGCTCAACCTCCTCCATCTCTGAAATGACCACATCAATCACAAGCTGACAGTGCTGCAGCACTGCCTTGGCCAAGCGGCAACAGGCTGTGCTGAAAATAACATGCTTAATGCTTAATTAACAAACCGTCCAGCGCTGCAGAGTTGTTGAAAGCTGTAACACAGCAGCCAGATCTGTGGCTCTCACCGCTGAACATACAGCCAGGCATGGTTGTGTGACAATGGGCGGATCCTGGTGATGGAGAAATGACAGCCGGAGTAGATACAGTTTCCCTCTATACCAGTCATTTCACCGAGTTAAAGAATATGGCTGTGCTGAAATACAACTCCCACTGAGAAACTGTTTCAGATTGAAAAACATTGTGCCCACAAGAGGATTTGATTCTGAGGGCTCACCTTCCTCACCTGCTCAAGAGCCACATAGCAGCTGCAAAGTTAGAGCTATCATGAACTCTCCTGATGTAGAAGCCAGGGCACACCAGAGGATTCTCTGGTGGGACAGTCCAACCCTGCCGAGAAGCAGTCCTGGCTAAGCAAAGTGTGTGGGAAGGTTCCCAGACACTCTATGGCTGCTTTTTTACTGAGGTGGAAACCCACGACAACATGGGGAGAACATACAAAGTCCTTGTAGATGTTGTCCTTGATGGGATTTGAACCCAGGATCCCAGGGCAGCAAGGCTTCAGTGCTAACCACTGATCCAATGTGCTGCCGTTCAACCTCTAATATCTAACAGGCTGGAGAAACTTGTCCCTACTGCCACTCTATCTTCAGCTCCTTTGTGAGAAACTAATGTATTTGGGCAGCCACTCAGTCTACCAAATAAAATTCCTGAGAAGGAAATATGGGATGGTCACTACTGTTACCGGGGCAGTGCTAATACAATGGTGTTGTACCATAGTTTACTGGAAATATTCCAGGCTGGTAGGAGGCAAGCAAATTACCACAGAAAAGTACCAGCAGTAATGTTCAGGGACCCACGCTTGTAGAAGGCGGAGACAACACCGGGAGAAATAGTGATGGCTGGGGACCGAGTATGGACACGAGGCATGAGGCATGAGATTGTGAAAAGCTTCTGCCTCCACAAGCCTAAAAGGCAACATTTCGAGTGCAAGCAGCTGCCCAGAAATCTGGCAGTTTAGTTTTGCAGCCTGTGAGAGGGTGGCTGGCTGCATACTTGAGCTTGCATTCCAAGTAACAGAAAACCAAGCAGATGGTGGCCTACATCATCACCATGGCCTCACCTCGGCACTATGAACTCTCCTGAAGGAGAAACCAGGGCCCACCGGAGGAGTCACCGGTTTTCTGGTGGGTCCGTCCAACCCTGCCGAGAAGCAGCCTTGGCTAAGAAGAGTGTGGGGGAAAGTTCCCGGACACTCTATGGCTGTTTTTTTAATGTGGATCGGACGTGCTTATGCATGTTTTTTCTCAAACCGTATTGCAGATTAGGCCATTGCAAAATCCTGTAGTCATGAAATTAAATGCGCAAAGAAAGATGTTTGTGTGTCAAAGCACCACCAAGAAATGCGAGTTGATGTTGGACGGGCTGCCACTGCTTCTGCAACAAGCTGCTTTAGAGGACTTCCTGGAAGAAATGAAATCCAGAGAAGATACGGTTTTCCTCTATGACAGTCCTTTCACCGAGCTAAAGAATATGGCTTTGGTGAAATACAACTCTCAGCAAAAAATGCTGTGGACTGGCTCCATACTGTCCCTGGCCACATTCACCTGTCCACATGTTTGTGGTTAGGCGGTCTTTCTCACTAAGTGCAATGGGCAGAGCATGGGTAATGTTGTGGGACCCGTGCTTGTGGAAGGCGGAGATGATACCGGGAGAAATAGTGGCGGCTGGGGACCGAGTATGGACACCCGGCCGCCGCCGGCAAGAGGTTATGAAAAGCTTCCGCCTCCACGAGCCTAAAAGGCCACATTTCAAGTGAAAGCAGCTTTAGAGAACTTCCTGGAAAACATGACAGCTGGGTAGATATGGTTTCCCAAGTCCTTTCACCAAGCTAAAGAATATGGCTGTGGTGAAATACAACTTAGCAAAAAATGCTGTGGACTGGCTCCATACCGTCCCTGGCCATATTCACCTGTCCACGTGTTTGTGGTTAGGCGGTCCTTCCCAGTAAGTGCACTGGGGAGGGCATGGGTAATGTTGTGAGACCCGTGCTTGTGGAAGGCGGAGACGTTACCGGGAGAAACAGTGGTGGCTGGGGACCGAGTATGGACACAGGGCCACCGCCGGCATGACGTTATAAAAAGCTTCTGTCTCCACGAGCATAAAAGGCCACATTTCAAGTGAAAGCAGCTTTAGAGGACTTCCTGGGAGAAATGACAGCAGGGTAGATATGGTTTCCCAAGTCCTTTCACCAAGCTAAAGAATATGGCTGTGGTGAAATACATTTCAGCAAAAAAAAGCTGTGGACTGGCTCCATACCGTCCCTGGACATATTCACCTGTTCACGTGTTTGTGGTTACCCGGTCGCCGCCGCCATAAGATTGTGGACAGCTTCCGCCTCCACGAGCCTAAAACGTCACATTTCAAGTGCAAGCAGCTGTCAAAAATTTGACAGTATAGTATGGCAGCCTGTGGATTGAAGGGTGGCTGGCTGTATACTTGCGCTTGCATTCCAAGGAATGGGGTAGGGACAACTGAATGCTGCACTAGGACAAGGACGTGGACTGTGATTGTTGCAAGTCTGCAATGACAGGTGCATGACGGGAGGCATCTTTGCATGCACAAAGGATCACTTATGATGGGCACACTTTTAGGCAGTGACCTGGGAGTCAGAGATGCTTCCAGAGGTCTTCCCCATGCTGTTCCCATGTCTTTTCAGCACTATATGCATGTGTCTGATGATGTGTCACTCACCACGTTGCCAGATAAGGTTGTAAAATGTTAAAATGACATTTCCCAGTAAATGCATTTGTCTTGGTTGAAAGCAATGCAAAAGTGCAAAAATGCATCAAAAACGCAACGTGTGAACATAGCCCAAGGTGTGGAGGAGTATTTTTGGTTTTGGTTATTTATTTTGCCTGATATACAAGTCATTACCCTGAAAAGGATGTTCCTTAACATATTTCCCAGGAAAATCCATTTTGTTTTTGTTTTTGTATGTTTTATTGTGAGTCCGTAAAAGTGGCATAATACCTCTGACAACAATGTTGACAGCAGTGACCTGGGAGTCAGAGATGCTTCCAGGGGTCTTCCCCATGCTGTTTCCATGTCATTTGAGTTCTGTTCCCACCGATTTGGGTAATTTTTAGGCCCTCTGCAGACCGCCGGGCGGGAGCCGCCTGAAAAATGCTCGAGTTTCCCATAGACTTACATTGAGCTCATTGCTCGGGTCGAGCACCCGAGTATTCCAATGTGCTCGACCCGAGCAACGAGTACCCGATCATTTTAGTGCTCGCTCATCACTAGGTTTTAGCGGTACCATTTTTATTTACATTAGTCTTTTTGATCACGTTTTATTACATTTTTTGCTTGAGGGTATGATGATAAAGCATAGTTTTTTTGCTTCGTTTTTTGTTTATTTTTTTTCTGTGTTCACTAAAGGGGTTAAGTAGAGGGACAGTATTATAGGTCAAGTCATTCTGGACTCGACAATACCAAATATGTGTACGTTTATTGTTGATTTTCTTCATAATAATATTTATTTATGGGTAAAGTATAATTTTAATTTTTTTGGATTTTTTTTTTTATATTTTTCTATTTTATTTTTAGTTTCTGACACTTTTTTTTACTTTTACACTTTGTCCCACTATGGGAATTTCATTTTTTGCAGGCTGATTGCTTGCATAGCATAGAGATGCAGCAGCATCCTTATGCTATGCAGGCTGTCAGCCCCTGCAGACAAGAGTTAGATAAATCGTGCACTGACCATGATCTACTTAACTTCCTGATGCCTGGTGACCCGGATGACGGGTCATCGTGGCAAGGAACGGGACCCTGCGCAGAGAGCACGGGGGCTCCGATCCAAGGTAAGAGGGGCGCTCTTTTTGCTGCTTGCACCAGAAATGCTGCGATCGACTTCAATCGTAGCATTTTGGAGGATAATTTGCTGGGAGCAGTGCGGGACTGCTCCAGGCAGATGGTATGGGCTATCGCACCCGCACAGCCTCAGTGGGGGCTCGATCGCCAGGGTGTAACAATCTGTACCTGGTTACTAAAGCCCAGGGCGCTGGTACGTATTATTATGCCCCACTTCAGAATGGGGTTAATATTTAAGTTATTGTAAAAAAAAATATGTGAAGTTTAAAATGTTTCACTTTGCTTTAAATATATTTATACTAGCACAAACAGAATTAATGAAATAATTAAAAGAGGCATTAGTAATAATTGTTATTATTATGTGTCATCAAAGATGTCATTTTACTTGAGCCCCATTTTCACATGCCCGACTAAGACATATACAGGGTGGGCAACACAAAAAAAATCTGTTTTGTTTCTCGCAGAGAATAAATTGGTATCCAGCATCAGAATCTTCTTTTAAAGCCTTAAGTTTATTCACATGAATAAAATAAAAAAGTTGCATCTCCAACAATGTAAAACCTAAAAATCAGTGATCAATTTATTTTCTACCTTTATCCTTGTGGCACTGCATGTTTCCAGGCAATGAGTCTTCTCTTGGGTGAGCTGACTTTTTTCTATTCATTTTGTTCCTCATGGTTTGGACAGAGTAATGTATATCCTGTATGTCTTTGATGCCAACCAAATGGAGCTCAGCTTTCATTTTATCAAGGAAGTGTTAAAATGAACCAAGTGCTGCGGAATATGTTGGCACTATATGAATAAAATTATTATTAATGATGCCCATTGTACCCTTTCCTGCCAGTCAAATGGTATTCTTTAAGGAGGGTAGTATTAGACTTTCCACATGGTCTTCAATAGAACATGGCTTCTGGCCACAATGAGGCCCCAGAGGTCAGGGTGCATCATAACATCAAGACGCTACAATGCATGATGACCTCTACAGCCTGGTGTATTCGCTCCAGAACTAGACATTCGGCAGCGACCAGTTCCTGCTCTAGCATGAAAACTCTGGTACTTGATTATGGAAAGAAGAGACCATGGTGTGTAGCAGACAACAAAGGTGTCAAAACAGGTGAGCGATGAACTATTATGCTTTTTTTTAAAACCTTTTACCAGCCCTCTACAATTCAGCAAAATGGCAACTGAACACTATTTTGCTGAATTTACGTTGAGCGAATTATAAAATATCTGCATTCAGGAGAAAATGGATTTTTGCAAAATCCTAGCACAATTTAATTCCACTCATAAAAAATTTCCAATCTCTAGAACAAAAATAATTCCCACTCTATTCATTCAACAAACATGACAAGTATCAACTTCATTATAGGTTCATTAGCATTGGATTACAAGTAGGACATTAAATAGTCAGAAAATCAATACTTCTTTGTGTCTGCTAATGATTCATTATTACTTATTCTTGCTCAGGTAATCTGACTGCGTATTCTCACTGCTTAATTCATTGTTTTTTTTCCAATTGTTGCATCATTAATATTTAGACCATCATCTAGTAAACCTATTAATCTTTGACATCCCAGTCAATATTATACCACTTTATCCTACTACTCCAAAGTGTTTCATCTCTAATATTACTGTACTAGCGTAGAATTTTTCAATAGGAGACAGAACCTGGCAGCATGCTCAATCAATAATGAAGTAAGGGGTGCAAGTCATTTGACCCATTGTCACATTGTATACCGGCAGAGGCATAAGTCAAAAGAAAAGACCGCACTACTCGAAATGTAGGTAATGGACAAAACATTTTCTTCTTTAGGTTGTTAACAATACACTCAAAAGGACAATTGAAACTAGTGATCTCGTTACAGTGAATCCATTATACTGTTATATACAGCAAACAAAACATTAGCTATATAATAATAATAATAATATTGTCATTTATTTAGCACCAGCATAGTCTGCAGCACTTTACAATAAAGTAGGGACATGTTCAAACAATAAAAACATTACAAAGTAACACATAGTTCACCAGTTACAGGAGGAGTGAGGGCCCTGCTCACAAGCTTACAATTTATAAGGAAATAGGGGGCACAATAGGTAGAACGTGCTTGTCATGGACAGTACGGTACAGCCATAATTATAATAAATAAGACATTTAAAAAAATCTGCACAATCCGGTCATCAGCCAGTATCTGTCAAGAACAGTTATCAAGTGCTATTGGGTGCATAGAGGATGTTAGAACAGATGAATACGAGGTAACAGATTCAAAGGAACATTTAGAAAGAAGGAACAGGTAAGAGTTACATTAGTAAAGTGAAGTGATAAACCTGTCTAAAGAGATGTGATTTTAAAGCACACTTAAAAATGTGGGAGAAAGGTAGTAACCGGATCATCCAGGGTAGTGCATTCCAGAAAACTAGTGCAGCACGAGAGGAGCGTTGGAGAAAGAGGTGGGAGGTTCAGATTATGGAGCTTGTAAGTCTTAGATCAGTTGCAGTATGGAAAGCACTGGTAGGGTGATAGACAGAGATGAGGGAGGAGATGTAGGGCGGTGCAGAACTGTGGAGAGCTTTATGGAAGACACAGAAAGAACTTTATAATGTACTCTGTAGCAGATGGGTAACCAGTAGTGATGAGCGAGCACTAAAATGCTTGGGTACTCGTTGCTTGGGTCGAGCAGATTGGAATACTCGGGTGCTTTACCCGAGCAATGAGCCCAATGTAAGTCTATGGGAAACTCAAGCATTTTTCAGACGGCTCCCCCGGCGGTCTGCAGAGGGCCTAAGAATTGCCCAAATCGATGGGAACAGTTCTCAAATGACATGGGAACAGCACGGGGAAGACTCCTGGAAGGATCTCTGACTCCCAGCTCACTGATGTCAACAACGTTGTCAGAGTATTACGGACTCACAATAAAACATACAAAAACGAAACCAAAATGGATTTTCCTGGGAAATATGTTAAGGAACATCCTTTTCAGGGTAATGACTTGTATGCAAGGCAAAATAAATAACCAAAACCAAAAATACTCCTCCACACCTTGGGCTATGTTCACACGTAGCGTTTTTGATGCATTTTTGCACTTTTGCATTGCTTTCAACTAGAGATGAGCGTTGTTCTACTCGAACTGTTCGCCAATCTCAAATTCGAGCTGTTTTGGGCGGTGTTCGAGCCGTTCGGCGAACACGAACAATTTGAGAAAAATTCGGCTGTTCGAGGTTATGTTCGATAACTGTTCGTGCACCAAAATCATAACTGGATTTTTTCTCAGTAATGATGAAAATTAATGTTAATACGCAGTTTGAGTGTACAGCGGGGTGGGGGGAGGGGCAGGGGATGGATCTCTGCAGGAACAATGAAGATCTCCATTTTTTTTTCTCTTTCCCGCATTTGCAGTGGGGAGGTGCAATCTGTCAGCCTATCAGCAGTGCACACACGGAGCGAAGTGCTTTTTTTCACACAACAAGGGCATGTGTCATTGGCAGTGTATGTCACATGTCCTTGCCCTATAAGACCAAGCCATTTTCCCCGTCGCCACCATTTTCTCACTGCTGCAGCTGCGTGTTAGACGGCACCGCTGTTGCTGTGTGCGCTATACCTTGTTAATTTCAAGCCAATTTTCGCACAAATCTACAGATAGCTTGGGAGTAGGGAATAGTTGTGATTGCAGTCCTTTTAAGGACTAGGTTACAGCATTACCTACGACTTTTATCAGGCAGGTCTGTGCTCTTAAATAGATAGATTGTGGGAGTAAAGACTAATTGTAATTGGAGTCCTTTACAGGACTAGGTTACATCAGTTCCTATCAGTTTTTGCCAGGCAGGTCTGTGCCAGTGCTGTGCAAGTTTTTTTCACAGCATTTGGCTGAATCTAGCAAAGCTAATCCTTTTTGGCCTATTGCAGAGTGTGTTAGTCAGTGGAGTAGCCTATCTGTGTTGCAAGATATACCACCTGTGTATAGAATACCAATTTTTTTACTGCACCTAGTGAAGTAAAATCTTTTGGGCATAGCATCATTCTATTAGTCCATCTATACTGACCTCCATCAGGTTGCAAATTGAATATAATTTTTTTCTGCATCTAGCTCTGAAAAAATATTGGGCTTCTAGCTGAGTGTGGGACTTGTTGTACTAGTCCATCTATACTGACCTCCATCAGGTTGCAAACTGCATATATTTTTTTCTTCATCTACCTCTGAAAAAATATTGGGCTTCTTGCTGTGTGTGGGACTTGTTCTATTAATCCATCTATACAGACCTCCATCAGGTTGCAAACTGAATATATTTTTTTCTGCATCTACCTCTGAAAAAATATTTGGCCTTCTAGCTGTGTGTGGGACTTGTTCTATTAGTCCATCTATACTGACCTCCATAAGGTTGCAAACTGAATATAATTTTTTTCTGCATCTACCTCTGAAAAAATATTGGGCTTCTAGCTGTGTGTGGGACTTGTTCTATTAATCCATCTATACAGACCTCCATCAGGCTGCAAACTGAATATATTTTTTTCTGCATCTACCTCTGAAAAAATATTGGGCTTCTAGCTGTGTGTGGGACTTGTTGTATTAGTCCATCTATACTGACCTCCATCAGGTTGCAAATTGAATATAATTTTTTTCTGCATCTAACCCAGCCAATAGTTTTGGCCTAATACCACAGTTTGGCCACTCAGCTCTGCTCGGTTCCCATCCATTGTTTTTTTGTGCAAACAACTCCAGAGTTGTGAATTAGTTAACCACCAAAATGAGTGGAAAAAGGCCTGCTGCTGGTGGAAAGGGGAATAGGCGTGTTGGGAAGGGGAAAAAAGGTTGTGTCCGTGGGGTAGGTGTTAAAGCAACAGTAACATCTGCAAAAGAAAGACCATCTTCCAGCCAAACTAAAATGTCTACTTCTTTTAGCGGACAATGTGATAAGATCCCTTTCTTACGGCCACGCCAATCGCTACAAATTCCAGATGAGGCACAAAAACAGCAGGTGCTTCAACGGATATCAAGTGCTCCTTTAAGTGGGCTCTCCTCCACATCAACTTCAACATCACAAATACTCCAGTCCTTAAAGGTGTCACCCCAATCGCACTTGCTTCCTCACAGCTCCCAAATCTCCAGCTGCCCGTCTGAGTATGAGGTAGAACAGATGGTTGAGTCTGCAGAGCTGTTTACTCATAATATAGCCTGGGATTCAGAGGTCGACTCCAGCGCTTCGGTGAATCCAGACGAGGAAATGATCTGCACTGATGCCCAGAATCTTTATGAGTCGGATCCAGGACCAGACGCAGAAGGTTCTGACCATAATGTAGACCCTCATTCCCAAACTGTAACTCCTGTTGGTGGAGACAATGAGGAAGACGATGATAAGACTCAAATACCTGATTGGAGCGACAACTTTAGTTTTTTGCCAGCGCAGGAACAGGTTGGCTCTGAGGATGATGGGTGTGATAACGCACAGGGTGATGATGATGAGGTTGGAGATCCCACTTACTGTCAACCCACAGTCAGCCAAGAGATGAGGTCAGCAGAGGAGGTGGAGGAAGATGCTAGTGACGAAGAGGTCAGGTTGCGCCTTCCTGGACAGAGACGTAGTACTGGAAGCACGTCAACAACTGCATCCTCAAACACAACTCTGCCTCTCACCACAAGTCGTGGTGGCTCTTCAGGTCACATGGGTGCTAAGCCTTGCATAGCCTGGGCATTTTTTCAGATCGATAAAGATGACCCAACTCGTGTTATCTGTAACATTTGTCAGCAAAAGCTAAGTAGAGGCCAAAAAATACATAGTTTGAGTACTTCATGCATGAACCGGCACATGGACATGAAGCATAAGTTGCAGTGGGAAGCTCAGTGTGCTACAATGCAGCCTAGCCGGCCGGGCCAACCACCGTCTGCCATATCTTGTGCATCCGCGGCCTCTTCATCCTCTGTGATTGGGGGGACAGCAGTCACACCTGTTTTGGGGCGCAGACCTGCCACCTCTTTACCCGCAACAGCCAGCGTAATTGTCAGGTCATCATTTTCTTTGGAGGTGGTAACACCAGCTGGTGTTGAGCGCTGTCCGACATCGATAGCACCACCTTTGGATCAAGGCAACCTAACATGTCCGCCTGCATCTTCCTCACAGACCGGCAGTTTGCCGGGGACACCCTTATCAACCCCGTCTAAGCACAATAGCCAGCCCTCGGTCCCTCAGATGTGGACAAGTAAAAGACCATTTCCTCCTAGCCATGAGAAAGCTAAGAGGTTGAATTTCACCATCTGCAAGCTCTTGGCTACAGAAATGCTGCCTTTCCGCCTGGGGGACACAGAGGATTTTCGAGACCTTATGTCCGTCGCAGTGCCCCAGTACCAGATGCCCAGTCGGCACTACTTCTCAAAAAAGGTGTGCCTGCGCTCCACCAGCATGTCGCACACAACATCACCGCTTCTTTGAGAAACTCTGTGTGTGACAGGGTGAATTTCACCACAGACACTTGGACGAGTAGGCATGGACAGGGGCGTTACATGTCGCTGACTGGGCACTGGGTAACTATGGTGACAGCAGGACAAGGGGCTGCTGTCCAAGTCTTGCCGTCCCCACGAGTTGTGCGTCAATCCTCTTTATGTCAAAGTTCCTCCACTGCTTCTGCCTCCTCAACCTCCTCTCGGTCCTCCACCTGCACCCAAAGCCTGTCTGGTCATGCCACAAGCTTTCTAACTGCGCAGAAGGGATCCTGCACACCTCCTTACTATGCTGGCAGTAGGGCTCAACGTCATCAGGCGGTTTTTACATTGAAATGTCTGCGAAATGTGAGTCACACAGCTGAGGAGTTTTGGTCAGCTCTGGAGAACCAATTTCATGAATGGTTGTCTCCACTGGACCTGAAACCAGGGAAGGCCGTGTGCGACAATGCTGCAAACCTGGGTGCGGCCCTTCGCCGGGGCAATGTCACACACGTGCCTTGTATGGCTCACGTGTTGAACCTGGTTGTCCAGCAATTTTTAGCCCACTATCCCAGACTAGATGGCCTTCTGCAGAGGGCACGGTCGCTGAGTGCTCACTTACGCCGTTCGCATCTCACAGCTCAGCGACTTACATCTCTACAGAAGTCGTTGGGCCTGCCACTTCACCGGCTAAAATGCGATGTGCCTACCCGGTGGAATTCAACTCTGCACATGTTGCAGCGACTGTAGCAGCACCGACAAGCCCTGGTGCAATACGTTCTGACGTATAGCCTGGGCCAACGAGATTCAGAGGTGGGGCAAATCACGCTGGAGGAGTGGTCTCAGATCAGGGACCTATGCACCCTTCTGCACAGTTTTGAAATGGCGACGAAGATGTTTAGTGCTGACGATGCCATTATCAGCATGACTATTCCGGTGATTTACATGCTGGAGCACATGTTAAACAGAATTCGGAGTCAGGTGGTGGCACAAGAGGAGGTGGAGGAAGTAGAGGAGGAGGAGTTGTATGCGGAAGGGCTAACATCTGCAAGGTCCAGACGGTCGGCAGCACCAGGCGGCAGGCATGTGAGGGTGGGGGAGATGGTTTTACCAGGGCGCATGGTAGCAGCCAAACTAGTGAGGAAGGTGCAGGAGCCCAGGAAGAAGTGGAGGACGAACTGATGGAAGACTCATCAGATGAGGGAGACCTTGATCACATTTCTGTTGTGCGAGGTTGGGGGGAGAGGACAGAGGAAGGAAGCATGATTGTTACCTCGCCACCAACACAACAGGGACTTGGTGCTCCTGGATGCGCAACACACATGAGTGCCTTCTTGCTGCACTACCTGCAACATGACCCTCGAATTGTGAGAATTAGAAATAATCCTGACTACTGGGTTGCCACACTGTTAGATCCCCGGTACAAAAGTAAATTTGCAGAAATTATTCCTGCCATAGAAAGGGATGCACGCATGCAGGAGTATCAGCAGAGACTGTTGCAGAATCTTACATGTGCTTTTCCACAAAATACCAGTGGTGCACGTAGTGAATCTCACAGTTCCAACTTGCCAACCGTGGGACCGTCAAGTGTTCAGCACTCAAACCGTAACAGAACCACAGTATCTGCTGGTAACATCAATTTTGCGGAATCATTTCACCACTTTTTAAGCCCATCCTTTGCAAGGCCACAGGAGACAAGAAGTCTGACACATAGTCAACGCCTAGAGACGATGGTACAGGAGTTTCTCCAAGTAAACATTGAAGCCACGACTGTGTCACTGGACCCTTGCTCTTTTTGGGCTTTCAATCTGGATAAATGGCCGGAGCTAGCCACTTACGCCTTGGAGATCTTGTCATGCCCCGCAGCCAGCGTTCTGTCTGAACGTGTGTTCAGCGCTGCTGGTGGTGTGCTGACAGATAAGCGCACGCGGCTCTCCACTGATAATGTAGACAGACTCACGTTCATAAAGATGAACAAATCATGGATCCGAAACGACTTTTCTACCCCTGTGTCATCCTGGGGAGAGTAAAAGCTTGATGATTGGTTAAAATCACCCTACCAACCGTTTTAAGCTTTCAAATTACTAATCATGTTTATCTGTATCTTGGCTGGAAAATAATTTGGGCTTTGTAGCAGTGTGCAGCACTGATTCTATTAGGCCATCTATAATAAGCTCCACCAGATTTAAAATTACTAATCATGTTTATCTGTATCTTGACTGGAAAATAATTTGGGCTTTGTAGCAGTGTGCAGCACTGATCCTATTAGGCCATCTATACTAAAGCTTCACCAGATTTAAAATTAATAATAATTTTTAGCTGCATCTAGCCCGGAAAATAATTTTGGGGCTCCGAGATGCGCAAGACACATAAGTGCCTTCTTGCTGCACTACCTGCAGCATGACCCTCATATTGTCAGAATTCGAAGTAATCATGACTACTGGGTTGCCAGACTCTTAGATCCCCCAAACTTTTCGATCAACCTTTTCATTTTAATAAAGACCAAAAAAATGGTCATTTTTGAAATTATAAGCATTAGCAGGTTGTTAGAAACTGAAATCAAAGAGTTTTCAACTCAAAACTTTATTCTAGGTGATGTTACATTTTCACATAGGACCCCTTGTTTGAAAGGAGCTTCTGAACTCTCTCGTCCATTGAATTTGTCAGGTTTTGGATGGTTTCTGCTTCAATTGTTTTGCATGAGGACAGAATACCCTCCCAGAGCTGTTGCTTAGATGTGAACTGTCTCCCGCCATCATAGACACTCCTTTTAATGATGCTCCAAAGGTTCTGAATGGGGTAGAGGTCAGGGGAGCATGGGGGTCACACCATAAGTTTGTCCCCTTTTATGCCCATATCAGCCAGAGATGCAGATGTTTTATGTGCAGCATGAGATGGTGCATTATCATGCAGAAAAATGATCTTGCTGTGAAATACACGGTTCTTCTTCTTGAACCAAGGCAGGAAGTGCTGTTTGAGAAAATCCACATACATTATGGAGTTCATCTTTAGCGCCTTCAGGGATCCTAAAGGGGCCGACAATCTCTCTCCCCATGATTCCAGCCCAAAACATTACTCCACCTCCTCCTTGTTGGCGCTGTAGCCGTGTTTGCGTGGGGTGTCCATCAACCAGCCATCCTCCACTCCATCCATCTGGACCATCGAGCGCTGCATGGCACTCATCCGTGAACAAAACTGTTTTGAAATCAGTCTTCATGTAATGTTTGGCCCACTGGAGCCGTTTCTGCTTGTGTGAAGTGGATAAAGGAGGTCGACAGGATGGCGTATGCACAGCTGCAAACCTCTGAAGGACCCTGCATCTTGTTGTTCGGGGGACGTTGGAGGCACAAGCAGCTTCAAAAACTTGTCTGCTGCTATGACAAGGCTTTTTTGCCGCTGCTCTTTCAACCTGACGTAATTGCCTGTAGGAAAGAGTCCTCAATTTGCCCTTATCAGCACGCACACGTGTGTACTGTGAATCAGCTACATACTTCTTGATTGCCAAGACACTTCATCCTGATCATCGCACAATGTTGATTGTAGTCATGCCTTGACCTAAACTCTCCACAATTTGTTGCTTCTCAGCAGCCGACACATCCTTTTTCTTTCCCATTTTGGCAGAAAATGTAGGCTGCTTAATAATGTGAGAGAGCCTTCTTAAGTAGTCTTGCCTTTCATTGGACACACCTGCCAAATTAATTAGCACAGGTGTCTGCAATTGCTTACAGTGATATAAAGAGCCCTGACACACATCACCATCAATGAGTTTAACTGACAAACATACAAATTCTTCCCTTATCACTCCTAAACACTTTTTGCATAATAATTTGGAACGCAGTGTACATGTGCTTTTCCACAAACACGTAGTGAATCTTACAGTTCTAACTTGCCAACTGTGGTCTGTATGGAGTTGTTCAATAAAGGGCCCAAAATTAAGATA
Source organism: Phyllobates terribilis (assembly GCF_046119375.1). Lineage (NCBI taxonomy): Eukaryota > Metazoa > Chordata > Amphibia > Anura > Dendrobatidae > Phyllobates > Phyllobates terribilis. The sequence goes on along the minus strand of NW_027362767.1, from coordinate 343,479,356 downwards.
ACATAGATGGGAGAGGTCTCTATGAATAGGAATTCCTAAGTATTTGATACCCTGTGAGGGCCAGGCAAAGGGAAAGTTGGACTGGATGGAATCCTATATGGATTTGGGGAGGGAGACATCGAGGGCCTCAGACTTCGCTGCATTGATTTTAAAATTTTACCATGTAACAAATTGATCTATTTCAGCCATAACAGCATGGATGGATATATGTGATTGAGAGATATATACTAGGACATCATCAGCAAATAGAGAGCACTTGTACTCGGTGCCTCCCACCTCAATCCACCTAATATTGGGGTTATGGCGAATTGATGAGAGCAGGTGCTCCATCACTAGGATGTATAAGAGAGGGGACAGAGGACATCCCTGCCTTGTCCCATTGGTGATTGTGAAAGGTGATGAAAATGTTCTGACGCACCCCATGGGCCTTGGGACACCCGGAGCCGGACCCTTTTTGGTGGATGCTGGTGGTTGTAGTCTTCGTGGCGGCGACCCGGTTCCGTGGCTCAGGGTGGTCAACCAGTGGCGGAACTATTTATGTGGTTTTGATGTTTAAATGTCCGACTACGCCACCCGTGGATTGCGGTCAGAGTGAACCGCCGCTACAGGGCAGACCGCTGAGGCTGGTGTTGTGGGTGCAGCAGAGCGTAGCATAACTCCCCACGGGAAAAGTATAGCCTCAGGGCAGTGTATGCGGAGGATGGGGGTGATGGTGCAGGGCAGCAGCAGTAACGACACGGAGTCAGTGATGCAGTTCAGGGCCTTTACTCACAGTTCTTATTATCCAGACCACGTCTGCAGGTAACGGCTGCCCACGTCGTACTGTGCTCACCAGCTGAGGGGCTCAGACAACTGCCAGATAATTTTGGAGCGCTTCACAGGACCCCCTTTGTGTGTCCTTTGTCTGGCCTTTCTTACCAACACTTCTGTCCGGCTGCCTCGGGCCTCCTCTTGGTAAACTTGGCGCCAGTTTCCCTGACCCTATGTGGTGCCTTCCTAGCGGGTGTAGTGAGGGGCTGCGCCACATAAAATGTCAGAGCCTCCGGTTTCTAGCTGAGGGTCGTTTCCTGCCTCCACTAGTTCGGGGACCGGTCTCCCCCTTTGGCCTGACCCCTCCACGCAGGTGGATTCGGGCGTGCGGTGGCGACTCGCCCGTCCGCACCCCTGGGATCCCTTCATTCCTCATTCCTGGAGCCTTCTCTGCTCCTCTTCCTTCCTTCTCCCTCTTGCAGGCCTGGGCCTCTGTTACTAGGCCCGCCTCCGGAGCAGAGATCATGCAGAGCCCCTGCTCCCTGCCACTTCTGCTCAGACTTCTCTGCACTGAACTAAGATGGTGCCCACCTTTTATACTCCCTTCTCAATGCACCCAGGAACTGCTTCCTCCCTGCTCCTGCACTACAGAGTTCCCCTTCCTCAGTGTTCCCTCCCCCCACTCCAGCCAGGGACAGGGACTGTCGTGCCCATCTCAGGGGCATATTGGTCGCCCTGTCCCACGGCAATGTGGTGTAATGCATGCAGGTGTCGGGTCCTGATCCACACTCCATCCTTACCTGAGAGTGAGATATCACACCTCTGGGTGAGGTGCAATACGTCTGTAGCAACCGAGCCCTCTGGGTGCTACAGTTCCATTTATCTTCAGCCTAGGTGACGTATTGTGATACAGGGCCGTGATTTTGGCTATAAAAGGGTCCCCTAGACCCCCTACCCCAAGCTTTTTAAGAGAATCATATATGGCGTGCCAGGAGACTCTATGGAATGCTTTCTCAGCATAAAACGAGAGTATCTACTTACAAATTTTTAACTGCATCTAGCCCAGGAAATACTTTGTGCCTAGTAGCAGGGTCTGCTAGTCAGCGGATTATCCCGGCTGTTAAGCAAGCTACACCACCTGTAGTTTGGACACTTCATTTTTTCAAAGGAAATGCTTCGGGACCACGGGATACTCAGTGAAGAGCATCAGGAGGCACCCCAAGGCATAGGGGCTGGGACTGGCAGTAGGATGCCTTGCGGTGGACAGCCGAGCTCGATCCTTATAAAAGCTTTTTAACTGCAGCAGCTTTAGTGGACGCTACTGGAGCTGGAATTACGCGGCTGCTGGCATGAGACTTGCCCTCCAATAGATCCTTGTAAATGGATTTAAAGTGTATTCATTCAAATTAGAGAGACAATTTAAATTAAAAAGCTTAGAGCTGCCTCCACCACAGGGGGGCTCGCTCGACCCACCAGCGGACAGGCACCAGTATTGGGAGAGGGGGGCTGGCCGTCAGGGTTCACCGCGGCTCTGGCACAAACCCGGCGACACGGAGGTGACACGGGCAGGAGCGGACTGAACGTGTCGGCTTCTCACTTTTTGGATTTTAGAAGGGCATGACATGCCTATATCTGTGTCTCCCCCTCCTTTTACTCCTCCACCTCTTTTCTTTTCTCATGACTATATGTACTTGTCACTTTTCCATGTGTTAGTTGTGTCTTCTGAGCAGTTTGTCAGCTTTTGGACACCTTTGAAGGTGTTTTCTATGTGTTTCTATGTGTTTTTGTTTGCCTGCCATTGGTTTTAACGGTGTTCGAAGGTGTTCGACGAACAGTTCGACGAACAGTTCGGCGAACACACGGGTGTTCGACGAACCGAACCGAACTCGAACACTACGGGTGTGGCTCAACAATACTTTCAACCAAGACAAATGCATTTACCAGCAAGTGTCATTTTAACATTTTACAACCTTATCTGGCCATGTGGTGCATGACACATATTCAGACACATGGATACAGTGCTGAAAAGACATGGGAACAGCATGGGGAAGACCTCTGGAAGCATCTCCGACTCCCAATTCACTGCCTATAAGTGTGCCCATCATAAGTGATCTTTGGCGCATGCAAAGATGCCTCCCGCCATGCACCTGTCATTGCAGACTTGCAGCAATCTCCGTCCATGTCCTTGTCCCAGTGCAGCATTCAGTTTTCCCTACTAGAGATGAGCGATGTTCTACTCGAACTGTTCGCCAATCTCAAATTCTACCTGTTTTGGGCGGTGTTCGAGCCGTTCGGCGAACACGAACAATTTGAGAAAAATTCGGCTGTTCGAGGTTATGTTCGATAACTGTTCGTGCACCAAAATCATAACTGGATTTTTTCTCAGTAATGATGAAAATTAATGTTAATACGCAGTTTGAGTGTACAGCAGGGTGGGGGGACGGGCAGGGGATGGATCTCTGCAGGAACAATGAAGATCTCCATTTTTTTTTCTCTTTCCCGCATTTGCAGTGGGGAGGTGCAATCTGTCAGCCTATCAGCAGCGCACACACGGAGCGAAGTGCTTTTTTTCACACAAGCAAGGGCATGTGTCATTGGCAGTGTATGTCACATGTCCTTGCCCTATAAGACCAAGCCATTTTCCCCGTCGCCACCATTTTCTCACTGCTGCAGCTGCGTGTTAGACGGCACCGCTGTTGCTGTGTGCGCTATACCTTGTTAATTTCAAGCCAATTTTCGCACAAATATACAGATAGCTTGGGAGTAGGGAATAGTTGTGATTGCAGTCCTTTTAAGGACTAGGTTACAGCATTTCCTACGACTTTTATCAGAGAGGTCTGTGCTCTTAAATAGATAGGTTGTGGGAGTAAAGACTAATTGTAATTGCAGTCCTTTTCAGGACTAGGTTACATGAGTTCCTATCAGTTTTTGCCAGGCAGGTCTGTGCCAGTGCTGTGCAAGTTTTTTTCACAGCATTTGGCTGAATCTAGCAAAGCTAATCCTTTTTGGCCTATTGCAGAGTGTGTTAGTCAGTGGAGTAGCCTATCTGTGTTGCAAGATATAACACCTGTGTATAGAATACCAATTTTTTTACTGCACCTAGTGAAGTAAAATCTTTTGGGCATAGCATCATTCTATTAGTCCATCTATACTGACCTCCATCAGGTTGCAAACTGAATATAATTTTTTTCTGCATCTAGCTCTGAAAAAATATTTGGGCTTCTAGCGTTATGTGGGACTGGGTCTATTAGTCCATCTATACTGACCTCCATCAGGTTGCAAATTAAAAATAATTTTTTTCTGCATCTAGCTCTGAAAAAATATTTGGGCTTCTAGCAGTGTGTGGGACTTGGTCTATTAGTCCATCTATACTGACCTCCATCAGGTTGCAAATTAAAAATAATTTTTTTCTGCATCTAGCTCTGAAAAATATTTGGGCTTCTAGCGGTGTGTGGGACTTGGTCTATTAGTCCATCTATACTGACCTCCATCAGGTTGCAAATTAAAAATAATTTTTTTCTGCATCTAGCTCTGAAAAAATATTTGGGCTTCTAGCAGTGTGTGGGACTTGGTCTATTAGTCCATCTATACTGACCTCCATCAGGTTGCAAATTAAAAATAATTTTTTTCTGCATCTAGCTCTGAAAAATATTTGGGCTTCTAGCGGTGTGTGGGACTTGGTCTATTAGTCCATCTATACTGACCTCCATCAGGTTGCAAATTAAAAATATTTTTTTTCTGCATCTTGCTCTGAAAAAATATTTGGGCTTCTAGCAGTGTGTGGGACTTGGTCTATTAGTCCATCTATACTGACCTCCATCAGGTTGCAAATTAAAAATAATTTTTTTCTGCATCTAGCTCTGAAAAAATATTTGGGCTTCTAGCAGTGTGTGGGACTTGGTCTATTAGTCCATCTATACTGACCTCCATCAGGTTGCAAATTAAAAATAATTTTTTTCTGCATCTAGCTCTGAAAAAATATTTGGGCTTCTAGCAGTGTGTGGGACTTGGTCTATTAGTCCATCTATACTGACCTCCATCAGGTTGCAAATTAAAAATAATTTTTTTCTGCATCTAGCTCTGAAAAAATATTTGGGCTTCTAGCGGTGTGTGGGACTTGGTCTATTAGTCCATCTATACTGACCTCCATCAGGTTGCAAATTAAAAATAATTTTTTTCTGCATCTAGCTCTGAAAAAATATTTGGGCTTCTAGCAGTGTGTGGGACTTGGTCTATTATTCCATCTATACTGACCTCCATCAGGTTGCAAATTAAAAATAATTTTTTTCTTCATTTAGCTCTGAAAAAATATTTGGGCTTCTAGCAGTGTGTGGGACTTGTTCTATTAGTCCTTCTATACTGACCTCCAGCAGGTTGCAAATTGAATATAATTTTTTTCTGCATCTAGCTCTGAAAAAATAGTTGGGCTTCTAGCGGTGTGTGGGACTTGGTCTATTAGTCCATCTATACTGACCTCCATCAGGTTGCAAATTAAAAATAATTTTTTTCTGCATCTAGCTCTGAAAAAATATTTGGGCTTCTAGCAGTGTGTGGGACTTGGTCTATTAGTCCATCTATACTGACCTCCATCAGGTTGCAAATTAAAAATATTTTTTTTCTGCATCTAGCTCTGAAAAAATATTTGGGCTTCTAGCGGTGTGTGGGACTTGGTCTATTAGTCCATCTATACTGACCTCCATCAGGTTGCAAATTAAAAATAATTTTTTTCTGCATCTAGCTCTGAAAAAATATTTGGGCTTCTAGCAGTGTGTGGGACTTGGTCTATTATTCCATCTATACTGACCTCCATCAGGTTGCAAATTAAAAATAATTTTTTTCTTCATTTAGCTCTGAAAAAATATTTGGGCTTCTAGCAGTGTGTGGGACTTGTTCTATTAGTCCTTCTATACTGACCTCCAGCAGGTTGCAAATTGAATATAATTTTTTTCTGCATCTTGCTCTGAAAAAATAGTTGGGCTTCTAGCGGTGTGTGGGACTTGGTCTATTAGTCCATCTATACTGACCTCCATCAGGTTGCAAATTAAAAATATTTTTTTTCTGCATCTAGCTCTGAAAAAATATTTGGGCTTCTAGCAGTGTGTGGGACTTGGTCTATTAGTCCATCTATACTGACCTCCATCAGGTTGCAAATTAAAAATAATTTTTATCTGCATCTACAGTACCTCTGAAAAAATATTTGGGCTTCTAGCAGTGTGTGGGACTATTTGTATTAGTCCATCTATACTGACCTCCATCAGGTTGCAAATTCAAAATAATTTTTTTCTGCATCTAACCCAGCCAATAGTTTTGGCCTAATACCACAGTTTGGCCACTCAGCTCTGCTCGGTTACCATCCATTGTTTTTTTGTGCAAACAACTCCAGAGTTGTGAATTAGTTAACCACCAAAATGAGTGGAAAAAGGCCTGCTGCTGGTGGAAAGGGGAATAGGCGTGTTGGGAAGGGGAAAAAAGGTTGTGTCCGTGGGGTAGGTGTTAAAGCAACAGTAACATCTGCAGAAGAAAGACCATCTTCCAGCCAAACTAAAATGTCTACTTCTTTTAGCGGACAATGTGATAAGATCCCTTTCTTACGGCCACGCCAATCGCTACAAATTCCAGATGAGGCACAAAAACAGCAGGTGCTTCAACGGATATCAAGTGCTCCTTTAAGTGGGCTCTCCTCCACATCAACTTCAACATCACAAATACTCCAGTCCTCAAAGGTGTCACCCAAATCGCACTTGCTTCCTCACAGCTCCCAAATCTCCAGCTGCCCATCTGAGTATGAGGTAGAACAGATGGTTGAGTCTGCAGAGCTGTTTACTCATACTATAGCCTGGGAATCAGAGGTCGACTCCAGCGCTTCTGTGAATCCAGGTGAGGAAATGATCTGCACTGATGCCCAGAATCTTTATGAGTCGGATCCAGGACCAGACGCAGAAGGTTCTGACCATAATGTAGACCCTCATTCCCAAACTGTAACTCCTGTTGGTGGAGACAATGAGGAAGACGATGATAAGACTCAAATACCTGATTGGAGCGACAACTTTAGTTTTTTGTCAGGGCAGGAACAGGTTGGCTCTGAGGACGACGGGTGTGATAACGCACAGGGTGATGATGATGAGGTCGGAGATCCCACTTACTGTCAACCCACAGTCAGCCAAGAGATGAGGTCAGCAGAGGAGGTGGAGGAAGATGCTAGTGACGACGAGGTCAGGTTGCGCCTTCCTGGACAGAGACGTAGTACTGGAAGCACGTCAACAACTGCATCCTCAAACACAACTCTGCCTCTCACCACAAGTCGTGGTGGCTCTTCAGGTCGCATGGGTGCTAAGCCTTGCATAGCCTGGGCATTTTTTCAGATCGATAAAGATGACCCAACTCGTGTTATCTGTAACATTTGTCAGCAAAAGCTAAGTAGAGGCCAAAAAATACATAGTTTGAGTGCTTCATGCATGAACCGGCACATGGACATGAAGCATAAGTTGCAGTGGGAAGCTCAGTGTGCTACAATGCGGCCTAGCCGGCCGGGCCAATCACCGTCTGCCATATCTTGTGCATCCGCGGCCTCTTCATCCTCTGTGACTGGGGGGACAGCAGTCACACCTGTTTTGGGGCGCAGACCTGCCACCTCTTTACCCGCAACAGCCAGCGTGATTGGCAGGTCATCATTTTCTTTGGAGGTGGTAACACCAGCTGGTGTTGAGCGCTGTCCGACATCGATAGCACCACCTTTGGATCAAGGCAACCTAACATGTCCGCCTGCATCTTCCTCACAGACCGGCAGTTTGCCGGGGACACCCTTATCAACCCCGTCTAAGCACAATAGCCAGCCCTCGGTCCCTCAGATGTGGACAAGTAAAAGACCATTTCCTCCTAGCCATGAGAAAGCTAAGAGGTTGAATTTCACCATCTGCAAGCTCTTGGCTACAGAAATGCTGCCTTTCCGCCTGGTGGACACAGAGGATTTTCGAGACCTTATGTCCGTCGCAGTGCCCCAGTACCAGATGCCCAGTCGGCACTACTTCTCAAAGAAAGGTGTGCCTGCGCTCCACCAGCATGTCGCACACAACATCACCGCTTCTTTGAGAAACTCTGTGTGTGACAGGGTGCATTTCACCACAGACACTTGGACGAGTAGGCATGGACAGGGGCGTTACATGTCGCTGACTGGGCACTGGGTAACTATGGTGACAGCAGGACAAGGGGCTGCTGTCCAAGTCTTGCCGTCCCCACGAGTTGTGCGTCAATCCTCTTTATGTCAAAGTTCCTCCACTGCTTCTGCCTCCTCAACCTCCTCTCGGTCTTCCACCTGCACCCAAAGCCTGTCTGGTCATGCCACAAGCTTTCTAACTGCGCAGAAGGGATCCTGCACACCTCCTTACTATGCTGGCAGTAGGGCTCAACGTCATCAGGTGGTTTTTACATTGAAATGTCTTGGAAATGTGAGTCACACAGCTGAGGAGTTGTGGTCAGCTCTGGAGAACCAATTTCATGAATGGTTGTCTCCACTGGACCTGAAACCAGGGAAGGCCGTGTGCGACAATGCTGCAAACCTGGGTGCGGCCCTTCGCCGGGGCAATGTCACACACGTGCCTTGTATGGCTCACGTGTTGAACCTGGTTGTCCAGCAATTTTTAGCCCACTATCCCAGACTAGATGACCTTCTGCAGAGGGCACGGTCGCTGTGTGCTCAATTCCGCCGTTCGCATCCCGCAGCTCAGCGACTTACATCTCTACAGAAGTCGTTGGGCCTGCCACTTCACCGGCTAAAATGCGATGTGCCTACCCGGTGGAATTCAACTCTGCACATGTTGCAGCGACTGTGGCAGCACCGACAAGCCCTGGTGCAATACGTTCTGACGTATAGCCTGGGCCAACGAGATTCAGAGGTGGGGCAAATCACGCTGGAGGAGTGGTCTCAGATCAGGGACCTATGCACCCTTCTGCACAGTTTTGAAATGGCGACGAAGATGTTTAGTGCTGACGATGCCATTATCAGCATGACTATTCCGGTGATTTACATGCTGGAGCACATGTTAAACAGAATTCGGAGTCAGGTGGTGGCACAAGAGGAGGTGGAGGAAGTAGAGGAGGAGGAGTTGTATGTGGAAGGGCTAACATCTGCAAGGTCCAGACGGTCGGCAGCACCAAGGCGGCAGGCATGTGAGGGTGGGGGAGATGGTTTTACCAGGGCGCATGGTAGCAGCCAAACTAGTGAGGAAGGTGCAGGAGCCGAGGAAGAAGTGGAGGACGAACTGATGGAAGACTCATCAGATGGGGGAGACCTTGATCACATTTCTGTTGTGCGAGGTTGGGGGGAGAGGACAGAGGAAGGAAGCATGATTGTTACCTCGCCACCAACACAACAGGGACTTGGTGCTCCTGGATGCGCAACACACATGAGTGCCTTCTTGCTGCACTACCTGCAACATGACCCTCGAATTGTGAGAATTAGAAATAATCCTGACTACTGGGTTGCCACACTGTTAGATCCCCGGTACAAAAGTAAATTTGCAGAAATTATTCCTGCCATAGAAAGGGATGCACGCATGCAGGAGTATCAGCAGAGACTGTTGCAGAATCTTACATGTGCTTTTCCACAAAATACCAGTGGTGCACGTAGTGAATCTCACAGTTCCAACTTGCCAACCGTGGGACCGTCAAGTGTTCAGCACTCAAACCGTAACAGAACCACAGTATCTGCTGGTAACATCAATTTTGCGGAATCATTTCACCACTTTTTTAGCCCATCCTTTGCAAGGCCACAGGAGACAAGAAGTCTGACACATAGTCAACGCCTAGAGACGATGGTACAGGAGTATCTCCAAGTAAACATTGAAGCCACGACTGTGTCACTGGACCCTTGCTCTTTTTGGGCTTCCAATCTGGATAAATGGCTGGAGCTAGCCACTTACGCCTTGGAGATCTTGTCATGCCCCGCAGCCAGCGTTCTGTCTGAACGTGTGTTCAGCGCTGCTGGTGGTGTGCTGACAGATAAGCGCACGCGGCTCTCCACTGATAATGTAGACAGACTCACGTTCATAAAGATGAACAAATCATGGATCCGAAACGACTTTTCTACCCCTGTGTCATCCTGGGGAGAGTAAAAGCTTGATGATTGGTTAAAATCACCCTACCAACCGTTTTAAGCTTTCAAATTACTAATCATGTTTATCTGTATCTTGACTGGAAAATAATTTGTGCTTTTTAGCAGTGTGCAGCACTGATCCTATTAGGCCATCTATACTAAAGCTTCACCAGATTTAAAAATAAAAATAATTTTTAGCTGCATCTAGCCCGGAAAATAATTTTGGGGCTCCGAGATGCGCAAGGCACATAAGTGCCTTCTTGCTGCACTACCTGCAGCATGACCCTCATATTGTCAGAATTCGAAGTAATCATGATTACTGGGTTGCCACACTCTTAGATCCCCCAAACTTTTCGATCAACCTTTTCATTTTAATAAAGACCAAAAAAATGATCATTTTTGAAATTATAAGCATTAGCAGGTTGTTAGAAACTGAAATCAAACAGTTTTCAACTCAAAACTTTATTCTAGGTGATGTTACATTTTCACATAGGACCCCTTGTTCGAAAGGAGCTTCTGAACTCTCTCGTCCATTGAATTTGTCAGGTTTTGCATGGTTTCTGCTTCAATTGTTTTGCATGAGGACAGAATACCCTCCCAGAGCTGTTGCTTAGATGTGAACTGCCTCCCGCCATCATAGACACTCCTTTTAATGATGCTCCAAAGGTTCTGAATGGGGTAGAGGTCAGGGGAGCATGGGGGTCACACCATAAGTTTGTCCCCTTTTATGCCCATATCAGCCAGAGATGCAGATGTTTTATGTGCAGCATGAGATGGTGCATTATCATGCAGAAAAATGATCTTGCTGTGAAATACACGGTTCTTCTTCTTGAACCATGGCAGGAAGTGCTGTTTGAGAAAATCCACATACATTATGGAGTTCATCTTTAGCGCCTTCAGGGATCCTAAAGGGGCCGACAATCTCTCTCCCCATGATTCCAGCCCAAAACATTACTCCACCTCCTCCTTGTTGGCGCTGTAGCCGTGTTTGCGTGGGGTGTCCATCAACCAGCCATCCTTCACTCCATCCATCTGGACCATCGAGCGCTGCACGGCACTCATCCGTGAACAAAACAGTTTTGAAATCAGTCTTCATGTAATGTTTGGCCCACTGGAGCCGTTTCTGCTTGTGTGAAGTGGATAGAGGAGGTCGACAGGATGGCGCATGCACCGCTGCAAACCTCTGAAGGACCCTGCATCTTGTTGTTCGGGGGACGTTGGAGGCAAAAGCAGCTTCAAAAACTTGTCTGCTGCTATGACAAGGCTTTTTTGCCGCTGCTCTTTCAACCTGACGTAACTGCCTGTAGGAAAGAGTCCTCAATTTGCCCTTATCAGCACGCACACGTGTGTACTGTGAATCAGCTACATACTTCTTGATTGCCAAGACACTTCATCCTGATCATCGCACAATGTTGATTGTAGTCATGCCTTGACCTAAACACTCCACAATTTGTTGCTTCTCAGCAGCCGACACATCCTTTTTCTTTCCCATTTTGGCAGAAAATGTAGGCTGCTTAATAATGTGAGAGAGCCTTCTTAAGTAGTCTTGCCTTTCATTGGACACACCTGCCAAACTAATTAGCACAGGTGTCTGCAATTGCTTGCAGTGATATAAAGAGCCCTGACACACATCACCATCAATGAGTTTAACTGACAAACAAACAAATTCTTCCCTTATCACTCCTAAACACTTTTTGTATAATAATTTGGAACGCAGTGTACATGTGCTTTTCCACAAAACACCAGTGGTTCACGTAGTGAATCTTACAGTTCTAACTTGCCAACCGTGGTCTGTATGGAGTTGTTCAATAAAGGGCCCAAAATTAAGATAACATAGATGGGAGAGGTCTCTATGAAGAGGAATTCCTAAGTATTTGATACCCTGTGAGGGCCAGGCAAAGGGAAAGTTGGACTGGATGGAATCCTATATGGATTTGGGGAGGGAGACATCGAGGGCCTCAGACTTCGCTGCATTGATTTTAAAATTTTACCATGTAACAAAGTGATCTATTTCAGCCATAACAGCATGGATGGATATATGTGATTGAGTGATATATACTACGACATCATCAGCAAATAGAGAGCACTTGTACTCGGTGCCTCCCACCTCAATCCACCTAATATTGGGGTTATGGCGAATTGATGAGAGCAGGTGCTCCGTCACTAGGATGTATAAGAGAGGGGACAGAGGACATCACTGCCTTGTCCCATTGGTGATTGTGAAAGGTGATGAAAATGTTCTGACGCACCCCCTGGGCCTTGGGACACCCGGAGCCGGACCCTTTTTGGTGGATGCTGGTGGTTGTAGTCTTCGTGGCGGCGACCCAGTTCCGTGGCTCAGGGCGGTCAAACCAGTGGCGGAACTATTTATGTGGTTTTCATGTTTAAATGTCCGACTACGCCACCCGTGGATTGCGGTCAGAGTGAACCGCCGCTACAGGGCAGACCACTGAGGCTGGTGTTGTGGGTGCAGCAGAGCGTAGCATAACTCCCCACGGGAGGAGTATAGCATCAGGGCAGTGTATGCGGAGGATGGGGGTGATGGTGCAGGGCAGCAGCAGTAACGACACGGAGTCAGTGATGCAGTTCAGGGCCTTTACTCACAGTTCTTATTATCCAGACCACGTCTGCAGGTAACGGCTGCCCACGTCGTACTGTGCTCACCAGGTGAGGGGCTCAGACAACTCCCAGATAACTTTGGAGCACTTCACAGGACCCCCTTTGTGTGTCCTTTGTCTGTCCTTTCTTACCAACACTTCTGTCCGGCTGCCTCGGGCCTCCTCTTGGTAAACTTGGCGCCAGTTTCCTTGACCCTATGTGGTGCCTTCCTAGCGGGTGTAGCGAGGGGCTGCGCCACATAAAATGTCAGAGCCTCCGGTTTCTAGCTGAGGGTCGTTTCCTGCCTCCACTAGTTCGGGGACCGGTCTCCCCCTTTGGCCTGACCCCTCCACGCAGGTGGATTCGGGCGTGCGGTGGCGACTCGCCCGTCTGCACCCCTGGGATCCCTTCATTCCTCGTTCCTGGAGCCTTCTCCGCTCCTCTTCCTTCCTTCTCCCTCTTCCAGGCCTGGGCCTCTGTTACTAGGCCCGCCTCCGGAGCAGAGCTCATGCAGAGCCCCTGCTCCCTGCCACTTCTGCTCAGACTTCTCTGCACTGAACTAAGATGGTGCCCACCTTTTATACTCCCTTCTCAATGCACCCAGGAACTGCTTCCTCCCTGCTCCTGCACTACAGGGTTCCCCTTCCTCAGTGTTCCCTCCCCCCACTCCAGCCAGGGACAGGGACTGTCGTGCCCATCTCAGGGGCATATTGGTCGCCCTGTCCCACAGCAATGTGGTGTAATGCATGCAGGTGTCGGGTCCTGATCCACACTCCATCCTTACCTGAGAGTGAGATATCACACCTCTGGGTGAGGTGCAATACGTCTGTAGCAACCGAGCCCTCAGGGTGCTACAGTTCCATTTATCTTCAGCCTAGGTGACGTATTGCGATACAGGGCCGTGATTTTGGCTATAAAAGGGTCCCCTAGACCCCTACCCCAAGCTTTTTAAGAGAATCATATATGGCGTGCCAGGAGACTCTATGGAATGCTTTCTCAGCATCCAACGAGAGTATCTAATTACAAATTTTTAACTGCATCTAGCCCAGGAAATACTTTGTGCCTAGTAGCAGTGTCTGCTAGTGAGCGGATTATCCCGGCTGTTAAGCAAGCTGCACCACGTGTAGTTTAGACACTTAATTTTTTCAAAGGAAATGCTTCGGGACCATGGGAAACTTAGTGAAGAGCATCAGGAGGCACCCCAAGGCATAGGGGCTGGGACTGGCAGTAGGATGCCTTGCGGTGGACAGCCGAGCTCGATCCTTATAAAAGCTTTTTAACTGCAGCAGCTTTAGTGGACGCTACTGGAGCTGGAATTACCGCGGCTGCTGGCATGAGACTTGCCCTCCAATAGATCCTTGTAAATGGATTTAAAGTGTATTCATTCAAATTAGAGAGACAATTTAAATTAAAAAGCTTAGAGCTGCCTCCACCACAGGGGGGCTCGCTCGACCCACCAGCGGACAGGCACCAGTATTGGGAGAGGGGGGCTGGCCGTCAGGGTTCACCGCGGCTCTGGCACAAACCCGGCGACACGGAGGTGGCACGGGCAGGAGCGGACTGGCCGTGTCGGCTTCTCACTTTTTGGATTTTAGAAGGGCATGACATGCCTATATCTGTGTCTCCCCCTCCTTTTACTCCTCCACCTCTTTTATTTTCGCATGACTATATGTACTTGTCACTTTTCCATGTGTTAGTTATGTCTTCTGAGCAGTTTGTCAGCTTTTGGACACCTTTGAAGGTGTTTTCTATGTGTTTCTATGTGTTTTTGTTTGCCTGCCATTGGTTTTAACGGTGTTCGAAGGTGTTCGACGAACAGTTCGACGAACAGTTCGGCGAACACACGGGTGTTCGACGAACCGAACCGAACTCGAACACTACGGGGGTGGCTCAACACTAATCCCTACCCCATTCCTTGGAATGCAAGCGCAAGTATTCAGTTAGCTACCCACCCACCCACAGGATGCAATACTATACTGCCAAATTTTGACAGCTGCTTGCACTTGAAATGTGGCCTTTTTGGCTCGCGGAGGCGGAAGCTGTCCACAATCTTATGGCGGTGACGACAGGGTATCCATACTCGGTCCCCAGCCGCCACTATATGTCCCGGTGTCAGCTCCGCCTTCCACAAGCACGGGTCCCACAACTTTACCCGTGCCCTCCCCAATGCACTTACTGGGAAGGACCGCCTGTTAGAACCTTGCTCTTAGGTTTTTTCCTTTGCTGGTCACATGACCTTGTTGGCCTATTTAATCCTGCTCCGCCCTTCTGGCTTTGCTGGACTTCATTGTATAACTACTTTCTAGCTAGCCTGTGCTCTGTATCTAACTCTGTTAGTTTGCTTGGTCTACGGACCTCTATGTTCTATATATTTTGTTTGTTCGTCTGTCTGCTACTATTTCTGTTAGGAGATGTCCCATTTTCCTCCCAGTCCTTAGTACTTGTAGGGATTCCTTCCCCACATCTATAGGTCTCCGTACAGACTAGCTTAGGACTTTAGCAGGTCTGATCGCAGGAACAGGTTCCCTGTTACATCGTAGGGATTCAGCTGAGTTCTATCATAGGGACAGATCTCCTCTCTTTCCTTAGCTCTGGTAGCAGAACATAACAGTAAGTCCAGCCCGCAAATTCTCTAAGGAAAGATTTTTCTGTTCCATCATGGTGTCGGTTCAGGATTTGGCTCATCGCCTGCAGGGACTCTCTCTGGAGGTGGCCGAGCTCCGTCAGCACGTGAGTAACTGTCCTGGAGCACATTTCTTGGAGCCTAAGGTATGTTTGCCGGATTTATTTTTTGGTGAACACCGAGAATTTTTTTCATTTAAAAATGCTTGCTTATTGTATTTTCGTTTGAGACCCAAGTCCTCTGGGGATGAATCCCAGCGCATAGGGTTCATAATGTCACTTTTGCGCAAAGAGCCTCAGGAGTGGGCCTTTTCTTTGCAACCTAGTGATACATGCTTCAGATCAGTGGATAGTTTTTTTTCTGCTTTGGGACTATTATATGATGATCCTGACCGTGTCGCATCAGCTGAGACTGAGTTGAGACGTTTGAAACAGGGATCACGTAATGTGGAAAAATATTGTACTCATTTCCGTCGTTGGTCTACTCAAACAGGGTGGAACGATTCTGCTCTGAAAAGTCTATTTCTTGCTGGGCTCAATGAAAGGGTTAAAGACCTGCTAATTGCTTATCCTACACCTGAAGATTTGCAACAGGCTATGCAATTAGCTATACGGGTGGATAGGAGACTGCGTGCAAGGGTTAATGAGAGCAAATCCTCTGCTATGTCAGTTTCTGGTTATGAGAATGTGTGTACTAACAGTGGTGAAGCGATGGAGATTGGATCGGTGGCACCTCGCTCTCAAGAAAAAGACCATAGATTTTTTGAAGGCTTGTGTTTCTATTGCGGAAAATCTGGTCATTTGATAAAAGGCTGTGAGCTTCGTATGAAGAAAAAAAAAAAAAAAAGGTCAGTCATGCCCGTATTGCCTGTTTAAATTCCAAGGGTGTATTTTCAGCTGCTTCCACGATTGCTCAGGAAAAATTAATGGAATTTCGGGTGTTTGTTGATTGCGGGTCTACTCTGAATGTAATTGATGGGGGATTCATGGAAAGACTCAATTTAAAACCCGAACCTTTATCATCCCCCATTGCTGTGGTTCCTGTGGATGGTTCCCCTTTGAAGAATATTACTCTCAAGGTCTGTGAATTTCCTCTCACTATTAATGGTGTTCACCATGAGAAATTGGATTTGGTAGTTTTGAATAACTTGCCTTCTCCAGTAATATTGGGATTGCCCTGGTTAAAATTTCACAATCCTGTACTGGATTGGTCTACCAGTGAAATTAAATCCTGGAGCCATAAATGTTATGACAAGTGTTGTAACGGGCGTATTGCAGCTTTGGATATGGGAGAATTGCCTGTTCCTATTCAGGATTTTTGGAGAGTTTTTTCTGAGAAGGAATCGCAGGTTTTGCCTCCCCATAGAGACTATGATTGTTCTATTGAATTTGTCCCTGGAGCGACTCTTCCTAAAAGTCGTTTATTTAACCTTACTATTCCTGAGAGGAAGGCTTTGGAGGAATACATACAGACAAGTTTGGCCGCCGGTCACATCAGGCCTTCTAAGTCTCCTGTGGCGGTTGGATTTTTTTTTGTAAAAAAAAAGGACGGCGGTTTACGTCCTTGTCTGGATTTTCGTGAGATTAACAAAATTACTGTACGCAATCCTTACCCACTGCCATTGATTCCTGATCTGTTTAACCAGTTAATGGGGGCCAAGTGGTTCTCTAAAATTGACCTTCAGGGGGCATACAATCTGTTGCGCATGAAGGAGGGTGACGAATGGAAGACTGCTTTTAACACTCCTGTGGGTCATTTTGAGAATCTGGTTATGCCTTTTGGTCTTACTAATGCTCCTGCATTTTTTCAGAATCTTATTAATGACATCCTTAGACCTTTGATCGGCAAAAATGTGGTTGTGTATTTGGATGACATTTTGATTTATTCGCCGGATCTGGAGTCTCATTGGCGAAGCGTACGTGAGGTATTACAGTTATTAATGGACAATTCGCTTTTTGCTAAGCTGGAGAAATGTGAGTTCGCTGTACAGAGAATTAGTTTTTTGGGTTACATTATCTCCAGCGATGGTTTTGAGATGGACCCGGTGAAAGTTCAAGCTGTACAGGAATGGCCTAGGCCTATTGGTTTGAAATCGATACAGAGGTTTTTAGGTTTCGCCAATTATTACAGAAAATTCATAAAAAAATTTTCTAGTATTGTCAAACCTCTGACCGATCTCACCAGGAAAGGTGCTGATGCGGTTCAGTGGTCTTCTGAGGCCATTGAAGCTTTTGTGTATCTCAAGGAGAGGTTCACCTCTGCTCCCATCCTTATGCAGCCTGATGTGACTAAGCCGTTTTTGGTTGAGGTTGATGCTTCCTCTGTGGGGGTTGGCGCAGTATTGTCTCAGGATAACGGGGATGGATTACATCCCTGTGCCTTTTTTTAAAAAAAATTTTCGGAGACTGAACTGAATTACGATATTGGTAATCGGGAATTGCTGGCTATTAAACTCGCATTTGAACACTGGCGCCACTTCTTGGAAGGTGCGGAATTTCCTGTTCAGGTTCTTACGGATCATAAAAATCTGATATATCTTGATGCTGCCAAGCGCCTGAATGCCCGTCAGGCTAGGTGGGCACTGTTTTTCTCGCGGTTTAATTTCTCCGTTACTTACATCCCTGGTACTAAGAATGTTAAGGCGGATGCCTTGTCTCGCAGTTTTTCTCCCATAGTCGGTGCTGAGAAAGAGGAGAACATTTTACAAGAAGGTGTTGTGATAGCTGCTTTGGACTCCGTTTTGGAAGTTGAGATTCTTAAAGCACAGGAGAATGCCCCATCTAACACTCCTCAAGGGAGGTTGTTTGTGCCTGGGACCTTTAGGAGAGATTTGTTTGTTGAGTGTCACGAGTCTCGGTTGGCAGGTCATCCCGGAATCTCTGAGACCAAGAGACTGGTGGGTCGCAGTTTTTGGTGGCCTGGATGGCAGAAGGAGGTCATTAAGTGGGTGCGTCAATGTACTATATGTGCTAGATCTAAGTCCTCACATACTCCTGCTGCGGGGTTGCTTTGTCCTTTGGAGGTTCCCAGTGCTCCTTGGACACATTTGGCTATGGACTTTATAACTGACCTTCCCCCCTCTGAGGGTTTTACTGTTATCTGGGTAGTCGTGGACCGTTTTAGCAAGATGTGTCACTTGGTTCCCTTCGTCAAACTGCCCTGCGCTAAAACTCTCGCTAAGGCCTTTGTCAAGGAAATTGTCAGACTTCATGGCGTTCCTACTGACATTGTTTCTGATAGGGGTCCTCAGTTCGTGGCTCGTTTTTGGCGTGCCTTTTGTGACAGGTTGGGAGTTCATTTGTCGTTCTCGTCCGGATATCATCCTGAATCTAATGGCCAGACAGAAAGGAAAAACCAGGATGTTGAGCAGTTCTTGCGTTGTTTTGTGTCAGACAATCAAGAGGGGTGGTCTGAGTTTCTGCCACTTGCTGAATTTGCTCTGAACAATCATACATCTTCTTCTGCTGGTTGTTCGCCTTTTTTTTGTTGTTCTGGGAGACATCCGTCGTTTGGGTCGTTCTCCAAGTTGGGATCTGCCGTGCCTGAGGAGGAGAATTTTTCCGGGATTTGGAGAGAGTTTGGACGGATGTGCGTGGTAATCTTCAGGAGGCCAACAGAAAATCTAAAGACTACTTTGATAGGAAACGACAGGAGGTTTTGTTCGCTGTTGGTGACATGGTTTGGTTGTCCTCTAGGAATCTGCGGTTGAGGATTCCTTCTAAGAAATTGGGTCCCAAGTTTGTAGGGCCCTTTAAGGTTCTTCAGGTTGTCAACCAATCTGCTGTTAGGTTGGAGGTTCCTACCTCCTGGAGAATTAATCCGGTATTTCATGTCTCTCTGTTAAAAAAAGCTGTTGTGTCGGATGGTGACACCTCTGCCTCTGTTCCTCCGGTGGTGGAGGACGGGGAATATGAAATTTCTCGCATCCTTAACTCTAGACGGTATAGAGGTAGTTTGCAGTATCTTGTGGCCTGGAAAGGTTTCGGACCCGAGGATAACTCTTGGGTGAGGTCAGATGATGTTTCCGCGTCCAGACTTATCAGAGCGTTTCACAGGAGATTTCCTGATAAGCCTGGTCCTAGGGGATCCGGAGGATCCTCTTAGAAGGGGGGGTACTGTTAGAACCTTGCTCTTAGGTTTTTTCCTTTGCTGGTCACATGACCTTGTTGGCCTATTTAATCCTGCTCCGCCCTTCTGGCTTTGCTGGACTTCATTGTATAACTACTTTCTAGCTAGCCTGTGCTCTGTATCTAACTCTGTTAGTTTGCTTGGTCTACGGACCTCTATGTTCTATATATTTTGTTTGTTCGTCTGTCTGCTACTATTTCTGTTAGGAGGTGTCCCATTTTCCTCCCAGTCCTTAGTACTTGTAGGGATTCCTTCCCCACATCTATAGGTCTCCGTACAGACTAGCTTAGGACTTTAGCAGGTCTGATCGCAGGATCAGGTTCCCTGTTACATCGTAGGGATTCAGCTGAGTTCTATCGTAGGGACAGATCTCCTCTCTTTCCATAGCTCTGGTAGCAGAACATAACACCGCCTAACCACAAACATGTGGACAGGTGAATGTGGCCAGGGATGGTATGGAGCCAGTCCACAGATTTTTTTGCTGAGTTGTATTTCACCACAGCCATATTCTTTAGCTTGGTGAAAGGACTTGGGAAACCATTTCTACCCAGCTGTCATTTCTCCCAGCAAGTCCTCTAAGGTTGCTTGCACTTGAAATGTGGCCTTTTAGGCTCGTGGAGGCGGAAGCTTTTCATAACCTTGCTCGGTGAAAGGACTGGCATAGAGGGAAACTGTATCTACTCTGGGTGTCATTTCTCCCAGAAAGTCCTCTAATGCAGCTTATTGCAGAAGCTTTGGCAGCCCGTCCAACATCAACTCGCACTTGTCAGTGGTGCTTTGACACAAACATCTTTATTTGCGCATTTAATTTCATGACTACAGAGTTGGACAATGGCCTGATCTGCATTGCAGTTTGAGAAATAACATGCATAGGCACATCCTATCCACATGAAAAAGCAGCGATAAAGTGTCCGGGAACCTTCCCCCACACTTTTCTTAGCCAGGGCTGCTTCTCGGCAGGGTTGGATGGACTTATCAGAAAACCGGAGACTCCTCCGGTGGGCCCCGGCTTCTCCTTCAGGAGAGTTCATAGTGCCGAGGTGAGGCCATGATGATGATTGAGGCCACCATATGCTTAGTTTTCTGTTACTTGGAATGCAAGCGCAAGTATGCAGGCAGCCAGTCACCCATCCACCAACAGGTTGCAATACTAAACTGAGAAATTTCTGGGAAGCTGTTTGCACTTGAAATGTGGCCTTTTAGGCTCGTGGAGGTGGAATCTTTTCACTGCCTCATGCCTCGTGTCCATACTTGGTCCCCAGCTGTTACTACTTCTCCCGATGTTGTCTCCGCCTTCTACAAGCGCAGGTCCTTGAACATTACTGCTGGTACTTTTCTGTGGGAATTTGCTTGCCTCTTAGCAGCCTGGAATATTTCCAGTGAACTATGGTACGACACCATGTTATTAGCACTGCCCCTACTACCAGTAATGAAGCCATCCCCAATTTCCTTCTCTGAAATTTTATTTGGTAGACTGAGTGGCTGCCCAAATACATTAGTTTCTCACAAAGGAGCTGAAGATAGAGTGGCAGTAGGTGCAAGTTTCTCCAGCCTGTTAGATATTACAGGGTGAACGGCAGCACATTGGATCAATGGTTAGCACTGAAGCCTTGCAGCGCTGGGATCCCAGCAAGTACAACATCTGCAAGGACTTTGTATGTTCTCCCCATGTTTGCGTGTGTTTCCACCTCAGTAAAAAAGCAGCCATAGAGTGTCAGGAAACCTTCCCATAACACTTTTCTTTGCCAGGACTGCTTTTCGGCAGGGTTTGATGGTCCCACCAGAGAATGCTCTGGTGTGCCCTGGCTTCTACATCAGGAGAGTTCATGATAGCGCTAACTTTGCAGATGCTGTGAGGCTCTTGAGCGGGGGAGAAAGGTAAGCCCTCAGAATCAAATCCTCTGGTGGGCACAATGTTTTTCAATCTGAAACAGCTTCTCAGTGGGAGTTGTATTTCACCACAGCCATATTCTTTAGCTCGGTGAAAGGACTGGCATAGATGGAAACCGTATCTACTCAGGCTGTCATTTCTCTGTCACCAGGTTCCACCCATTGTTACACACGACCATGCCTGGCTGTATGTTCAGCGGTGAGAGCCACAAATCAGGCTGCTGTGTTACAGCTTTCAATAACTCTGCAGCGCTGGGTGGTTTGTCACCTAAGCATTAAGCATGTTATATTCAGCACAGTCTGTTGCCGCTTGGCCAAGGCAGTGCTGCAGTGCTTTCAGCTTATGACTGATGTGGTCATTTCCGTGATGGAATAGGAGGTGCAGGAGCTGAACAATCTGATTACATTGAGGTTACATTGGCGACTCTGTTTTTTATACTAAAGAAAGATCCTACTTTTTTTTTTATGTAATTTTTTATGACAAATGCATTCACCTGGAAATGTCATTTTAACATTTTACAACCTTATCTGGCAATGTGGTGTGTGACACATCATCAGATACATCCTGTTTCATTTATGATGGAGAGTCTCTGAAAATCACAAACCCTATTTTTATAGGACCATCAGGTGGCCCTTACTATTCTTAAAAGGCCAGCAGTCGGCCCTCGCTATTGTTAGAGAGTCATCAGCCGCCTATGCTTTGTTGTTCCCATTATTAACAAGTGGGTCTCCTATACTGTTATTGAGTATGCAGTGACTGCAAGGGCTGCCAAAAGTTTGGACGCAACCCAATACCCCTTTGAAGAGACACAGTGGAGGGTCTCAGTGAAAAAAATGTTACCATTATAAAGGAGCGGGTCTCCTATATTGGTAATGCCCATGCTGTGACTGCAAGGGCTGACAAAATTTGGAAAAAAAAGCAGTAACAATTTAAAGACACATAGAACCGGCCCACAATAGTGAGTATGACATGTTCCTATTAGAAAGGAGAAGGTCTGCTATACAGTTATAGGGTATCCAGTGAGTCCAACGGCTGACCAAATTTAGGAAAAACCCCACTAAGAAGTTAAAGACACATAGAGCAGGCCCACAATAACGAGTATGACTTGTTCCCATTAGAAAGGAGAGATTCTGCTATACAGTTATAGGGTATGCAGTCCAACGGCTGACCAAATTTAGGAAAAAAAAATACCCACTAATAATTTAAAGACACAAAGAGCAGGGCCACAGTAAAAAGTACAACATGTTCCCATTAGAAAGAAGTTCTGCTATACAGTTATAGGGTATACAATGAGTCCAACGGCTGACCAATTTTAGGAAAAACCCATTAAGAATTTAAAGACACATAGAGCAGGGCCACAGTAACGACAAATTCTCATTAGAAAGGAGAGAGTCTGTTTTACAGTTATAAGGTATGCAGTAAGTCCAATGGCTGATCAAATTTAGGAAAAACCCCACAAATTTAGGAAAAACCCCACTAACAATTTAAAGACCCAAAGAGCAATGCCACAGTAAAGACAGTTTCCCATTAGAAAGAAGAGGGTCTCCCATAGTGTTGGCCTATGCAGTGAATGCAAGGGCTGCCAAAAATTGGGAGGCACTCTTGGAAGAGACTTAGAGAGCCTCATAAAATAATGTTCCCATTAGAAAGGAGCAGTTCTCCTATACTTGTAATGCCCATGCACTATGTGTATGGGCTGACAAACATTTACCCCTGGGGGGTATATATGAACATACTGTATAAAAAATTATCATAAACACCCTTTAAAAAAATTATGTGGGTGTTGCATCACGGACCACAGTCACCCTGGTGTATGGTTGTGGAGGATGAGGATGAAGGAGAAGAAGGAGGACAAGAGCAAATAGCCAAAATCAGGAAGCGTATACCCATGTGTGGGTGTGAAGAGGTGCATGGGAATACACCTGCCAAAAAAAGACACTGGATTTGAGTTTATATTACGCTGCTATCATTCGGTGGTGTTGAGAAGCCTGGCCCAATCCAGCCCTTGTTAATTTTTATAAGAGTCAGCCTGTCAGCATTTTCAATTGACAGGTGGATGCGCTTATCAGTTATAATTCCACCAGCGGCACTAAAAACCTGCTCTGATAAAACGCTGGCAGCAGGGCAGCCCAGGACCTCCAAGGCATAGAGAGCCAGTTCATTCCATGTATACAGCTTGGATGCCCAATAATTATAAGGCACAGAGAAATCACGGAGAACGTTGGTATGGTCGGCATGGTACTCTCTCAGCATCTTCCCAAACTTTGCACTCCTTGTGAGAGTATCCCTCACCTCAGGGCCTGTACGATTGGCTGGTCTGAGAAAACTGTCCCAGAGCTTTGACAGTGTTCGCCTGCCTCTGCTGGATTGCATTTGTGTCTCTCTCGCCTGTTCTTTTTGGTTGTCCAACAAACTGTGACCTCTGTCGCCAGCATTTTCTGATCGGAATTTTTTTAATAGTTCCGCAACTAGGGCCTTCTGGTACTGCCCCATTTTTGTAGACCTGTCCGCCTCAGGAAAAAGAGATAGAAAGTTCTCCTTGTAGCGTGGGTCTAGAAGTGTCACCAACCAGTAATGACTGTCATATAAAATTTTGAGAAAGTGAGGGTCATGGGAAAGGCAGCGCAACATAAACTCAGCCATCCGTGCCAGGCTGCTAACAGGCAAGACTTCCGTGTCCTCACCAACAGGATGACTGACCATGCTCTCCTCCTCCTCCTCCTCATCTCTTTTCTCTGGCCATCCACGCTGAACAGACGGTAGGACAGGTGTGCAGGTAGTACCGTCTATAGCGCATGAAACTAGCTCCTGTTCTTCCTCCTCCGCTTCCTCATTGTCACCCAATCCACATTAGGATGAGATGAGGCTTGGCTGTGTGTAATCACCCTGTATGGTTATTTGCTCCATCTCATCGTTCTCTGCCTGCAATGCATCCTCTTTGATTGGGGGCAGAGAGCATTTCAGAAGACACAGAAGCTGGATGGTGACACTAGTTATGGCGTCATCGCCGCTCACTATCTTGGTGGAGTCCTTAAAGTTTTGGAGGATGGTACATATGTCTGACATCCATGTCCACTCCTGAGGCCTTATGTGTGGAGTCTGAACTGAATACTGTGTGAAGTGTACGAGCTGTAGACTGTGGGGACAACCCTGATTGACCTAGGGCCCGCAATCCTTGGCATCGGGAGGATGTGTTCCCTCCCAAGGTCGACATGGGTCCCGGCTTCCACTATTTTAACCCTGTGTGCCGTCAGTGAGATGTACCGTCCCTGCCCATTAGCACTTGTACATGCGTCCGTGTTTAGGTGGATTTTCCCAGTAACAGCGTTGTTGAGGGCACGGCTAATGTTTTGGGGTATGTGCTTGTACAATGCGGGGAATGCACACCGGGAGAAATAGTGGCGGCTGGGGACCGAGTACCGAGGGACGGCCGCCGTCATCAGGTTGCGGAATGCTTCCATCTCCACGAGCCTAAAAGGCTACAATTTGAGAGCAAGCAGTCGTGAAATGTGAGAATCTAGTAGTGTGGCCCGTATTTTCGTATTGCGTTCCAAGGACTGCGGTATGGAAAACTGAATGCTGCGCTGGGACAAGGATGTGGACCTGCTTCCTAATGCTGCTTCTTGAGAGATGCAGGGCAGGAGGCATCTTTGCATGCACCATGGACAGGGGATTGGCTTGCATGCACAACAGCGGAAGAAGCAATTGTACCACCTGCAGACACTGTTCCTGGACACTGGGGTTTGGCCCACAATGTCGGGTGCTTTGCTGCCATGTGCCTGATCATGCTGGTGGTGGTCAGGCTGGTCGTTTTGCCACCCCTGCTGATGCTGGCCTGGCAAGTGGTGCAAATGGCCTTTTTGGGGCTATCATAAGAGTCTTAAAAAGACAATTAGACTCGGGAAGACCTAACAGTTGTACTGGCAACTTCCTTCATGTTGGTGTGAAGGGAATTGTTGCCTGCCTTCTTTCTGCGGCCACCACACCGCTTCTTCCTGCCTGTTCGGGTGCTCTGCCTCCCTCCCCTTGTGTGCTGCTGGCCTTGCTCTGCATGTCCTCCTGCCATTTTGGGTCAGTTATTATATCATTCACCACCTCACCTTCCACTTCCGCATTCTGGTCCTCCTCCTGACTTTCTGGCAATTGTGTCTCATCATCGTCCACCTCTTGTGACACTTTCCCACCGTCACCTTCGTGTGACCGTGGCTGCTCAAATATTTGGGCATTGCTACATGCGATCTCCATTTTCCCCACTTCAAGTGGACCGGGCCTAGAGGCCCGATTCTATAAATGGAAAAGTGAACAGCTCTTTGGAGTGTCCAAGTGTGGGATCAGTTGTCTCTGGGCACTCGGCATGGTGGGAGGAAGGAGGTTCAGGGTGAGGAATATGCAGTCAGACTCATAGCTACTGGGACTTGACCATGTGGAAGACAAGGTGGTGGTGGTGGCTAAGTGACTGAAAGCATTATCTGCTATCCAACCAATAACCTTTTCACACTGCTCTGTGTTCAATAGTGGTGTCCCTTATTAACTGGGACAGGAAAGTCAAGCGAGAAGATGTGGGTGTTTGTTGTGGCACAATTTCAGGTTGCCCACGGCCTCGGCCTCTGCATGCACCAACATTACCATCACGTCCAATTCCCCGCCCTTGCCACGTGCCTTGCCCATTTTAAATGGAGGACAATATCTTCCACGCTCACAACAAATGACTGAATTTGGAGTGAACTTATTTGTGATCCGTGTGATGGACAAACCACAATTATAAATATCTGGCCTGTAGGTAACTATTTTGAAAAGCAAACTGGTATCAATTGCTTCACTGACACACTGAGACTAATTTTTAATGGAGGTCAGAAATGGCAATATTTTCTGAAAACTTATATATGTGATCTGTGTGACGGAGAAACCACAGTTTTAAATACCTGGCCTGTAGGTAACTATTTTGAACAGCAATCTGGTGTCAATTGCTTCACTGACACATAGAAACAAATTTTTAATGGAGGTCAGAAATGGCAGTATTTTCTGAAAACGTATATGTGATCCGTGAGATGGAGAAAGCACAATTTTAAATACCTTGCCTGTAGGTAACTATTTTGAACAGCAAACTGGTGTCAATTGCTTCACTGACAAACTACATTTTTTTTTAATGGAGTTCAGAAATGGCAGTGTTTTCTGAAAACGTATATGGGATCCGTGTGATGGAGAAAATACAGTTTTAAATACCTGGCCTGTAGGTAACTATTTTGAGCAGCAAACTGGTGTCCACTGCATCACTGACACACTGAAAATTTTTTAATGGAGGTCAGAAATTAAAGTATTTTCTGAACATGTATATGTGGATCACAGATGGTCTGGTTGCCACAGTGGATCCCAGATGGTCTGGTTGCCATGTCTGGGAGCAAAACAGGAGTTTCCTGGCCAGGAACACATTACATGCAGCACCTCCTGCTCCAGACCAGAAAGGGGAAGTTCCTGCCCTTTATAACTGGGTCTGGAGGCGGTGTTAGTCAGTCTAAGCCTGAGTGTAAGTCTAGTGTGGAGTCAAGTAGGACACGAAGGAGCAAAGAGCTAGGGATTGGAGCTGGAGATAGCTCGTCCTAGCAAGAATACGCAGAGGACCGGACACCGGAGTCCTAGGCTGTGGGACCCTTCAGGCCCAGCAGCAGATACCGCAGGGCAGGGGATTGCAGGTCTCCTGGCCGAACAGAAGCCGGGAGGCTCAGCCACACAAAAGGACCCATACCGTCACAGAGGAGCGAGGAATCCACAAGGTCCGAGTCGCCAGCCATACGTGTGAGCACAGCACGTTACACTCAGGGACGTGGGCTACAACATGACTATAAGCGGGTTAGCCAAAGAGTTTAGTCAGAATGGCAGGCCTACAACTTCACCTGGCCAGGAGGACTCTAGGATTGTTCCCAGACTGACCAGGCCCTCATCACTAGCCGGTACTCCCATTGGGGCCCATATAATTGCCAACAGTAAAGACCCTGGGACTTCACTGCAAAGACTCCGTGCTGTCATTACTGATACCTTGCACTACTACCACCATCATCCATATGCGCTGTCCTGAAGCTCCACTCTTTCTGTGGGGAGTTACATCAACTTGCTGCACATGCCACCAGCTTCAGGGGACTGGTCCGCAGTGGCAGTTCCCAATAACCGCATTCCACAGGTGGCGTAGTCGGACTATACTTAAACTACCCTGCTTTGACCGCCCTTGGTCACGGACCGGGTCGCCGCCACGGTGACTACAACCCCCAGCATCTACAAGGCCCAGCTACGGGTATGCCCACGGCCCAGGGGGCGCGTCAACTTTGGCGTAGTCGGCAGGATTGGGTGCCCGCTACCACCGGGTACTGCACGCCTTCACAGACTGTGTCGCATACCGTGGTGAAGATTTCCCTCCATCTGCTGCCGTTTTCCCGCCATTGTCTGCCATTTTTCGGTCGCCGTGCGGGAAGAAGAGGGGCGTGATCGCTGAAAACACACAAAGACCAAAGCTCCGCCCCACGCACGGACGCAGCGCCAGGTCCTGGAAGGAGCCCCAGCGAGCGCTGACGTCAGCAGCAAGCGATGCCAGGTCCTCGATGGAGATCATCGCCTGCGGAACCGCGGCCTATGGAAGAAAAGTGAAAGAAGGCAGTCCACAGTTTACCAGGGGGGAAGCAGACGCCCAATATGGAGGGAACTTCACCCACCGGCGCGGCCGCTGCCACAGTGATGCCGCAATCCATGCCATATATACCGGGAGCGGCGTGGTCGCCCCAGTACTCAGGAGAGTCGCACACCCTGAGTGACTTCAAGGAGAGACTAAGCAGTTTATTTAAATTATACCCCCTGTCCGAGGAGCAGAAAGTGAGCATCCTTATAGGCCAGTTGATTGGTGCAGCCCAGAGAGAAGTAAAGTCCTGGTCAACCAGAGAAAAAGGGACTGTAAAAGAGATACTGGCCCGCCTAAAGGACACTTTTGACACCCGTACTACAGCAGAGATAAAAATGATGTTTTATGGGTACAAACGACAGGCACAGGACAGTGTACGGGACTATGCTTTAAACCTGCAGGAGGTGCTGAGGGCCATTAAACAGGTAGACCCTGACAGTGTGCATGATGAAAACAGACTGTTAACTGAGCAATTTTTTGAGGGTTTACTTTCCAGCGCCCACCGAACCCAGCTGCGCATAATGGCTCTGCAACACCCTGACTTGGACTTTGCTCAGTTTAAGGACAGGGCCATCCGGGTGCTACAAGAACCAGCACCAAGTGGCGCTACAGCTCACTGGTGCCCAGCTATCACCTACCACCAGGAGGTGGTACCCTTTTCCCTAGAGCCTGTAGAGCTGAAGCACAGACTCTGGACAGTGTCCCGTCAACAGACCTGCACCATCAGGTCCAAGAGCTAACTAAAAGTGTAGCTGTGCGAACCAAAACTGTGCAGTCCTTGCAGGTGTATCCCAAAGGAAAGATCCAGCTGGCTTCCAGTCCGGAGGACGTCCCGTGGCGCCGACAGAAGAGGATTCCACCATCCAGAGGGAGGAACCGCGACCGCTACGACCAGGACGGACAACCCATCTGCCACCGCTGCAACCAGCCAGGACATTATGCAAGGTACTGTCATTTAAAGGAGCAAAACCTGGGGCAGAGGGCCAACCCCCAGGCATAAGACCACCAGGCCCATCAAGCTGGCGAGACAAATATGTGGGAGGACGACCGGTCCTAACTGTCGTGCTGGACGGCTTTCCAATGAGCGCATTGCTGGACACTGGATCCCAGGTGACCACCATCCCCTACATTCTTTTCAAACGGTACTGGACTGACTCTGACATTACCTGCCGTCCAGATGAACATTTGAGCATTTATGCCAGCAATGATCAACCCATACCTCCGGTGGGGTTCAAAGAAGTGACCATAAAAGTTGGCAAAGTCAAACTGCCAGCACAAGGACTGATTATTGTTGACATTGATCGCCGAGAAAGTCATCCCATGATAACCTTAGTCACTAATGTAATTGAAAATTGTCTTGCAGAAATAATTGTCTTGTTACAGCAGGTTGCGGAGATGGCCAGTTCCAGACAGCAGCGGGTTCTACAAAGAGAGATCAGAGCCCTGATGAAAAGATGACAGGTAGAACAGCCTGGTGGTGAAATTGGCAGTGTCAGGATGAGTGACCCATTCCCTATTGCCATGCCCCCAAGAAGTGAAATGCTGATATGGTGCCCGGCAGCAATCTGTCTCCGGGGTAGAGATTACCAGGCCCTAGTAGAGCCCGTCTACTCCAACAGTAGGCTCACCATTTTGACAGCCAGGGGGGTGGTTGATATCCGCCATGGGAGAGTGCCGGTCCGCATCCTAAATATTGGGGAAAATGAAGTCCATTTGCCCCGGTATGCCACCCTGGCCAAACTATTCACCGTCAGTCACAATTCTATAAAGACAGTGGAACCCTTGCCTCCATCCAAACAGGCGGAGGATAATGGCTCCAAGGGACATATGGAGGACTGGTGTCAGAAGCTGCATGTGGGCACTGACTCCACCCCTCAACACCATAAACAAGGAATATACCGGGTGGTCCAAGAGTATGAAAGGGTCTTCAGTAAACACCCACTCGACTTTGGGAGGTAAAGGGGGTTCAACACCATATCCCCACGGGAGACCATTCACCCATTAAAGAAAGGTACCTGCCTGTACCGCCAGCACACTACCAAAATGCCAAAGGGATGTTACGAGAGATGAAGGAGGCTGGGGTAATAAGAGACAGTTGTAGCCCCTGGGCAGCTCCATTAGTTTTTTTAAAGAAAAAGGATGGCACAATGAGAATGTGTGTAGACTACAGGCAAATTAACCACATAACACATAAAGATGCATACCCGCTACCCAGGATAGAGGAGTCACTAGCTGCGTTAAAATCTGCTAATTATTTCTCTACTTTGGATCTTGCTAGTGGATATTGGCAGGTTCCTGTAGCAGAGGCGGATAAGGCAAGGACTGCATTCACCACCCCAATGGGCCTCAGCGAATTCAACTGCATGCCATTTAGGCTCTGCAACGCCCCAGACACCTTCCAGCGGTTGATGGAGTGCTGTCTAGGGCATAAGAACTTTGAGACAGTCCTGCTGTACCTGGATGACATCATAGCATACTCCAAAACATATGAGGATCATCTGAAGCAACTGGCGGAAGTGTTTGAAGCCCTGGCTGGCTTTGGCCTGAAGGTGAAGCCGTCTAAGTGCCACCTGCTGAAGCCCAAAGTACAGTACTTAGGACATGTGGTAAGCGTTGACGGTGTAGCACCAGACCCCGACAAGATCACCATAATCAAGGACTGGCCGAGGCCTTGCACCATCATCACCAAGCAGCCACTCGAACTGGTAGCCCTGGACCATGTGAAGCTATCCCCGAGCAGGTCAGGCTATGTCTACGTTCTCACCATCGTAGACCACTACTCCCGGTTCCTGGTAGTAGTACCAGTCAAGGACCAAACGGCTCAGACAGCAGCCAGAGCTTTCCAACAGCACTTCTGATGCCCGCATGGTTTCCCAGAATGTGTGCTAACTGACCAAGGTCCGGCCTTTGAAGCAGAAGTATTCCAGGAATTCTGCAACCTGTACGGCTGCAAGAAAATCAGGACAACGCCTTATCACCCCCAGACCAACGGGATGTGTGAAAAGATGAATCAGGTGGTGATAGACCTACTGAAGACGTTGCCCCTGGAGGAACGCAGCCTGTGGCCAGAAAGGTTGCCAGAGCTGGTGGATCTGTACAACCACATCCCAGTGAATTCCACCAACTGCACACCAGCTTACCTGATGAGAGCGAGACCTGGTAAGCTGCCCATCGATCTGGATATGGGAATTCTGACACCAGAGGATGCCTCACCGGATGCGCATTGGGACACTGAGTGGCAACAGCAATACCGTATGGTACAAGAAAGTGTTGAAAGAAGTCTGTCCCAAGCAAGGGAAAGGCAAGAGAAGACTTACAATCAACATGCACCTGCTGTTCCCCTGTCACCTGGAGAGCAAGTCCTAAAGAGGAAGAGGCGACTCCACAAGTTGGATGACCAGTGGGAGGAAGAGCCGTACACCGTTCTACCCTCAAACCATGATAACACCAAGGTGTGCCTCATAAGTAAGGATGGAGGTGAGACAACAGCAACAGTTTCCAGAGACCACTTGAAGAAATGTGCCGAGCAGCTGCAACACGCTAAAGAAGACCAAGATATCCCTCAACCCGCAGAGGAAGAGGAAGAAATGGTCAGCACAGTATTTGGAGAATTTCCACTGTCGTGGACACAAGTAAATAATGCTATAGTTGTGCCAGTCCTTACATTTCTCCAACCAGCCCCTCAAGAAGCTACGGAAGTCTCAGTAGAGTTGGAAGAACCATTGGCCCCGGAGACAGAAGATTCCTCATCAGCAGACCCGGAGAATCTACCCTCTGCTAGTAGCGAACCTGCCGTACCCACGGTAAGCCAAAGGATCCGTAGGAAGCTGCCCAACCTACCAGTGACACCTCAAAATACCTATAGCGCAGTTCACGCTGAACCCGCCACACCAGGGGCAGATACTGGGGACCAAGGTAGAACACAGACCGACAGTGTGTAGATCTACCAGAATTACAAAAGGTCACCCCCCTGCCCGTTGGAGAATTTAAAATGCAAAAATTTTGAAATGTAAAATATAACTGAAATGTTAGTATGTGTGTATGTGTGTACTAAATATGTTTTTCCAGCTACCCGACAGGGTCCAAAAACACTTTCAGGTTATGGACAATGGATAACCAAAAACGTTCCTTGTAAATAGTTGCACCTGTAAAGGTGCCCCTTTGTGCCAGACCACAGAACAAAAACCCGGGGAGGTGGCTGAAGACGTGGTCCAACATCCGGATCATCAATGCCCTGTAGCCAAGCTACATCTTCTTCAGTGGAATGGACACCTGGTTACGGATGATACCGTGACCTATAAAGACTGTAATACTTGTAAATATTCCTAATGTACCTTGTATTTGCTATTGTATTTGTTACCTGTTGTTTTTGCAAAATATGCTCCTTCCCGGAGTACTGAAATTTACTAGGGGGCAATGTGGCACCCCAGAGGGTCTGGTTTCCACAGTGGTAGTAATACCATGTCTGGGAGCAAAACAGGAGTTTCCTGGCCAGGAACACAATACATGCAACACCTCCTGCTCCAGACCAGAAAGGGTAGGATCCTACCCTTTATAACTGGGTCTGGAGGCGGGGTTTGTCAGTCTAAGCCGGAGTGTAAGTCCAGTGTGGAGTCAAGTAGGACACGAAAGAGCAAGGAGCTACGGACTGGAGCTGGAGATAGCTCGTCCTAGCCAGAATACACAGAGGACCGGACACCGGAGTCCAAGGCTGTGGGACCCTTCAGGCCCAGCAGCAGATACCGCAGGGCAGGGGACTGCAGGTCTCCTGGCCCAACAGAAGCCTGGAGGCTCAGCCACACGAAAGGACCCGTACCGCCACAGAGTAGCGAGGAATCCACAAGGTCTGAGTCACCAGCCATACAGGTGAGCACAGCATGTTACACTCAGGGACGTGGGCTACAACACGACTATACGAGGGATAGCCAAATAGTTTAGTCAGAATGGCAGGCCTACAACTTCACCTGGCAAGGAGGACTCTAGGATTGTTCCCAGACTGGCCAGGCCCTCATCACTAGCCGGTACTCCCATTGGGGCCCATATAATTGCCAACAGAAAAGACCCTGGGACTGCACTGCAAAGACTCCGTGCTGTCATAACTGATACCTTGCACTACTACCAACATCATCCATACGCGCTGCCCTGAAGCTCCACTCTTCCTGTGGGGAGTTACATCACCTTGCTGCACATACCACCAGCTTCAGCGGACTGCTCCGCAGCAGCGGTTCCCAATAACCGCATTCCACAGGTGGCGTAGTCGGAATATACATAAACTACACTGGTTTGACCGCCCTGGGTCATGGACCAGGTCGACGCCACGGTGACTACAACCTCCAGCATCTACAAGGCCTGGCTCCGGGTATCCCCACAGCCCAGGGGCCACGTCATATATGTGATCCGTGTGATGAAGAAAACAGAGTTTTAAATACATGGCCTGTAGGTAACTATTTTGAACAGCAATCTGGTGTCAATTGCTTCACTGACACACTGAGACAAATTTTAAATGGAGGTCAGAAATGGCAGTATTTTCTGAAAATGTATATGTGTTCCGTGTGACAGAGAAATCACAGTTTTAAATACCTGGCCTGTAGGTAACTATTTTGAACAGCAATCTGGTGTCAATTGCTTCACTGACACACTGAAAAAAAAATTTAATGGAGGCCAGAAATGGCAGTATTTTCTGAAAACGTATATGTGATCCGTGTGACGGAGAAAACACAGTTTTAAATACCTGGCCTGTAGGTAACTATTTTGAACAGCAAACTGGTGTCAATTGCTTCACTGACACACTGAAAATTTTTATAATGGAGGTCAGAATTGTCAGTATTATCTGAAAACGTATATGTGATCTGTGAGACAGGAGAAAACACAGTTTTGAATACTTGGCCTGTAGGTAACTATTTTGCACAGCAATCTGGTGTCAATTGCTTCACTGAGACACTGAAACAAAGTTTAATGGATGTCAGAAATGTCAGTATTTTCTGAAAACTTATATGTGATCCGTGTGACAGAGAAAACACAGTTTTAAATACCTGGCCTTTAGGTAACTATTTTGAACAGCAAACCGGTGTCAAAAATTTTGCTGACAAACTGAAAAAAAAATTTAATGGAGGTCAGAAATGTCAGTATTTTCTGAAAACGTATATGTGATCCGTGTAATGGAAAAAACACAGTTTTAAATACCTGGCCTGTAGGTAACTATTTTAAACAGCAAACTGGTGTCAATTGCTTCACTGACACATTGAAAAAATATTTAATGGAGGCCAGAAATGGCAGTATTTTCAGCGCAAATATATGTGATCCGTGTGACGGAAAAACCACAGTTTTAAATAGCTGGATTTTTAGCGCTGTAACATGGAAAGAACATGGCTGTATTCTGCAGTGCCAACAAGCAAATGGCGCAGAAAAACTGTGTTCTCTGGATTGCTTAATAAGGAAATAATGAGGATTAAGATCCAAAACAAAATTATTCCTGGCCCCTGAGACCTGGGCCTATTTCTGGAAATATCTACCAGCAGCAGCAGCAGACAGAACTGGAATGGAGCCTCTTGTGCTATATGCACTACAGTCTGCTATATACCCTGCATGCCTGCCTTTACATACACAGCCTGCCTGATATCTCTGCAGATGTATTAGTCCTCAGAAGGACTGTTTGTTGAGATGGATATGTGTCTTTAATATAGTTTGGTACACTTACACTAACTAGAAACAAGCAAATCTCTCTCTAGCTCAGCAGCACCTCTCCCTACACTGTCTGATTCCGGAGAGACTGTGACGAACATGGCAGCGCCAGGTCTGATATAGATCTGATGACACTGTGCGGCAATCCAATCACTATAATGCCACAACCAACATTGCTACGGCATTACAGTGAGTGGCAGGCAATCCCTGCATGTTCATTGGCACTCTAAAGAGTGCCAAACATGCAGGGAGGAAACCGGAGCTCCCGCCGAACAACCCCTGAAATACTCGGCGAGTGCTAAGCATCTCGAACAGTTTGAGATGCTCGGGCGAGCAAGGAGCAGTAGCGAACATGCTCGCTCAACACTAGTAACCAGTGCAATGACTGGCACAAGGTGGAGACGTTGGTGACGGCTGACAGAAATATGACCCTGGCTGACAGGACATATTGGAGAGGTGAAATTTTGGTTAGTGGGAGACAGAGCAGTAAAAAGTTACAGCAGTCTAAACTACAATGAATAAGAGTGACAATAAGAGCTTTAGCAGTTTGAAAGGTGAGAAAAGGTCGGATTCTGGAGAACTTTTTTAAGTTGCAGGTATTATGAATGAGTTTGTGACTGAATATAGGGAATAAAAGGAAAGTTCTGTGGTACATATCATCCCAAAACAGCTAGATTTGGCTTCATATTACACAGTGAAGAATTAGAGAAATGAAGGGTGGGTATACATCAAGATACTGTAATAAACCTGTAATTCAGGGTTAGATTGAAGTTTTATTTTTTTTTATATAATGAATAGAAAATTTTTATATACAAGAAGAAATTAGGAAGAAATTAGGTACAGTGTGTGATATGCAGGAGTGACTAATGGCAAATAATCTAGTAAATTTTATGAGATGACTAGCAACCCAGTACATGCCATTTTTTTCTGTATTTAAAGATGATTTATCTCTTCTCATAACATTTTTTTTAGCAAATATTTATATTCACAATGAAGTAATTATCCTGGAGCATCTTTCTCAGTAGGCTGCCATGTACTGCTTATGTATCATCATGGAATGTGTCCATACAAATAAGAGGTGTGCCGAAACAATGATTGGATAGTTTCCATTTGTAGGAACACACTTCTCAGCCCGTAGCATCCAGTAGTCAACTTATTCTGAAATTCCTAGAAGGAAAAACACATAAATAGCAGAAATGCAAAGTTTCAAGGAGCTCCAGAAAATTTCACAAGCAATATACTACATTTTATTAAAAAAATGTCCATTCATTGAAATTTACTGTATTTAATTCTTACACTAGTGAAAAACTGGCATACAACCATGATTGTCTTAATTAAAGCTAAAGACAATTCCTTGAGGTGCCTACACCAGTTTTCCTGCATAAAATAACATATTAAGTAACAAAATTTTTGTGCAATTTGGAAGTTGCACAAATTTTTTTTAACATGTAATATTTTCACGCCAGTCCTGGCCAACTTCACCAAAATGGTTGGAACATGGAAATGAACAGGTATGGCTAAGACCCACCCATCTAATTCATTAAAATTTACACCATCTTGGTGGTGTTTATTTCATCAGTAATATACTCAAGTCCCCAACACTTCCCAGTTAAGATTTGTGACTAATTCATTAAGTGACGAGCGCCTCTTAATAAAGTGAACACAGGATAATCCAGGGAGCATATTCATAAATGGAAATCTTTTTGCTATGTAATCTTAAAGCAGCATGAAGCAAGGACAGACACTATGAATACAGCGATATATTACTCACTGGGCTGTTTGGTGTAGCTTTGATAAAGTTACTTTTTTCTCTGCTACCGTTCTCTCAATGCTGAGCTCTGTATAACTCCACCCACACCACTGATTGGCAGCTTTCTGTTTACACTGTGCATAGGCAGAAAGCTGCCAATCAGTGGTATGGGCAGGATGATACAGAACAGGAGGATTACATGGGATAAGACACCTAGTCATTGCTGATAAAATACTGATTATATTGAAACTAAAACAAGCAGCCATGTAATTAATAGTTCATTGGAATCAAGGTCTTTGCCCCTTCATCATGTTGCTCTCGGGTTAACCTGCAAAAAACATGCTGATACTGTAGATTCCCTTTAAGACTTATATGGGCTATGCTGGCCATCATGAATCGGGCCCATAGTGTCTTGCATTTTATACTTTATATGCAACAATTTAGGAAAGTTGTTACTTTCTTCTTGTTGCCAGGATCTTATTACAGACAATAATGTATTTTAAATGTCTTCCTCTTTGTATGCAAAATAGTTATGGCGCATTCTTTAGAAAATACGCTTTAAATATTTTGACATGATTTTACCTTTTCCTCATTTAATGTTAATGAATGTCTATGCAAGTACATTTAGGATGATAGTGTTGTTAAGATTAGACATTTCACAAAGCAATTGCTCTAATCTTATAACTGAATCAAGTAGCATGACCCATCCCAGGTGCTTTTAATGAAACTTTGAGAACTACAAATGAGGCTTGAAAACTCCAACTCTGGATTTAAATGTGAAAATTAAGCCTTATTTTTTGTCACTACAAGCTCATTGCAATTTATCTTGCATAATTTGGCTACCTCTATTAGGACTGCTTCATCACATATTCATTTCTGAACAGAATATTTAGAAGTACCTGGTGTAATCCATCAGTAATGGATGTCCATAAAAATGTTTCCTGTATCTGTCTATATTAAATACTTCTAAAATAATAATAATTTGCCGTAAATTATCACAAAAATTTGAATAAACCCGGATCTGGTTATACTCACCTGACGTAGGTCTATCTCTCTTACCTACCCTGATGCAGCTCCTCGCCCTGTCCTCTGATCTTTGTTTTGCTTGAGCAGCTTCCAGTCTGAGGGTCTTCTTGCCTCTGATCTTCTGGTGCTGGCTAGGCCTTATGTGGTGATGAGCAATGTGATATGACACCAACATGACAAGCATCATGCCCTGTGCGAACTTAAGAGGCCCATTCATTAATGTGATGCCTAGTCAGTGGTCACGAGTGTTGAGAGTATATATAATCTATTATTGTTTAAGCTCTCCACTCCCTACATTTTATTACGTTTTGGGGTCTGGGGAAAATAAAATAAATGTCTTTTTGGGACACTTTTGATACGTTCTGAATCAAAATTGATGGTCGCTTCAAATGGATTGAACTTGAAACAAATTTTTAAAAAATCCTTCATCCCAAATAAGTTACACCGTGCTGGAGGTGCATGCCACTGAAAATGCTATCCACATGTGATGGCAAAAGAGTGGCCAAGTGTGCCAGTTATACTTTAGAGTTATTGCAAACTCATGCACTCATTCGATCTTATGTGGTGGCACAGGTTATAGTGTAGTAGCTTCAACCAACAGCCGCACTGTGGAAACTTACCTTTACCTGCTTTACTTTTGAATACAATATAGCACTTTTATTACGCCAACTAATTTTTATACAGTATAAACATATAACATCTTAAAATGCAGAAATGTTACCATAGATTTTAATGCTGATTTGCGGCTATCTGGCACATAGTGCCACATATGAGGTTCTGTCTAACATTACAACTGCTGAATTTCCAGGGGCAGCATGGTGGCTCATTGCTTAGCACTGTTGCATGCAGCGCTGGGGTCCTAGGTTCAAATCCCACCAAGGACAACACCTGTAAGGGTTTGTATGTTCTCCCTGTGTTTGGGTGGGTTTCCTCTAGGTTCTCTGGTTTCTTCCCACACTCCAAAGACATACTGATAGGAAATTTTGATTGTGTGCCCCAATGGAGACAGTAATTATAATGTCTGTAAAGCACTATGGAATATGATGGCACTGTATAAATAAGCATAATAATATTAATACAATCAAAATAAGAACATTAAAGTTGGCAATAATGATGCAAAGGTATCCGAGCTTTCTGCTGTGCAATATATTGTCTTTGCACACTATTTCAGCTGGGCAATTATTTGACCATTGACTTAAGTGAGCAGACTTGATGCCTGCCACACATAGTACTTCGATCCATCCTCTAATTCTTTTTCTTTCTTTTTTTTGCTTTAAAATATAGTAAAGTCTAATTTTATTAATACTCTAGAACGAGTAAAGATTTTCTTGATTCCTATCAGTATGTAATATATATATATATTTATATATGTTATATGATAGGCCAAGAGACAGATAGCTATATAGATAGCTAGCTAGATATATATTCCAAAAAAGTTGGAACAGCACCAAAACAATAAACAGTGGGTCCAAAGCCTCTCAAATAACTCTCATGTTATCAAACATATAGTTTAAAAGGAAAGCAGACAAAACACCAAAAAGTAGTGAGAAAACAGCTTTATTAGACCATCTGGTATGGCAACGTTTCGGCTGTGAACAGCCTTTTTCAAGGTTTGGAGTGTAGCCTGCTGCCTACATCATCATGTATTGGTGTATAAAATACTTATTTTCCTCACTGTATCTACAGTATTTTATACATGGTATCTACAGTGGGGAAAATAAGTATTTGATACACTGCGGATTTTGAAAAGTTTTTCCACTTACAAAGAATAGAGAGGTCTGTAATTTTTATCATAGGTACACTTCAACTGTGAGAGACAGAATCTAAAAAGAAAAAACAGAAAATCACATTTTATGATTTTTAAATAATTAAATTGCATTTTATTGCATGAAATAAGTATTGATCACCTACCAACCAGCAAGAATTCTACCTTGTACAGACCTGTTAGTTTTTCTTTAAGAAGCCCTCCTACTATCCACTCATTACCTGTATTAATTGCACCTGTTTGAACTCATTACCTGTATAAAAGACACCTGTCCACACACTCAATCAATCATATTCCAACATGGCCAAGACCAAAGAGCTGTCTAAGGGCACCAGGGACAAAATTGCAAATCCGCACAAGGCTGGGATGGGCTACAGTACAATCGGCAAGCAGCTTGGTGAGAAGGCAACAACTGTTGGCGCAATTATTAGAAAATGAAAGAAGCACAAGATGACTGTCAATCTTTCTCGGTCCGGGGCTTCATGCAACATCTCGCCCCGTGGGTAAGGATGATTCTGAGAAAGGTCAGGAATCAGCCCAGAACTACATGGGAGGACCTGGTCAAAGACCTGAAGAGAGCTGAGGCCACAGTCTCAAACAATACCGTTAGTAACACACTATGCCATCATGGATTAGGGTATAAAATACTTATTTTTCTCACTGTATCTACAGTCTTTTATACACTGTTTCTACAGTGGGGAAAGTATTTTATGCACTGCAGATTTTGCAAGTTTTTTCCACCTACAAAGAGTGTAGAGGTGTGTAATTTTTATTGTAGGTACACTTTAACTGTGAGAGACGGAATCTTAAAAAAAATCTAGAAAATCACTTTGTAAGATTTTTCCGTAATTAATTTGCATTTTATTGCATGAAATAAGTATTTGACACAATAGGAAAACACAACTTTATAATTGGAAACAAAAGTCTCTGTACAAAATATTGAGGTCAAACGTTTACTGTAGTTCTTGACCAAGTTTGCACACACTGCAGCAGGGATTTTGGCCCACTCCTCCATAGAGATCTTCTCCAGATCATTCAGGTTTCGAAGCTGCCCCTGGGCAATATTGAGTTTTGAGTGGATCTTTTGAAATTCAAATTCGGCTGCAAATTTTACAAACACATTTGATTTGTCGTGAATACATTTGCACAAATCTCAATACCAGAAAAATAATAATTGATTGGACAATATGAATGGGGGAGAGGAGACAGGAAGAGAGGACCCCGCTGACCATAAGAGCTTAGACTCTACAGAAGAGAGAGACTTATGCAATGACACTGGAGATAGAATATTATTCTGCAGTACAAATTGTTCTCCACTGGGAACCACTGATCTTTGATGGTCCAGGTACTGACAGATCAGCTGTTATTTGCCAGAAAACATCCAGGCTCAGCACCGGAGCCTACATCAAAGGGATGGAGGCGACCTATGATGTATATATACGTCATATGTCGTGAAAGGGTTAAAAGTATGCTTCAATTTTATTAGTAAACACATCCGTGAAGTGTAATTAGACTCACCATGTCAATATATCACATTGCCCATAAGAGTATCAGACGCCATTACAGAATTTTACTAAAGATTCTCACGCCTGAATCTTTTGCATAAATTCTGAGGTGACAGAGAAGAGTATTAGCTTATGTAAACTTACTGTGCATACATTGTTGGCATATCACGTCTCACTTGGAATCCGTAGACACACACATAGCAGTAGAATTCATGAATTTGGATTTTTCATTAACCTTGAAGAATTCAGAAACACTGTGCTTTGTTTAGTTTTTCTTTATATTTTTTTAAATTTATTGTAATATTATTCTTACACTATTTATATTATATTTCTCTGGATATGAAAGAGGAGAATG
Source organism: Phyllobates terribilis (assembly GCF_046119375.1). NCBI lineage: Eukaryota > Metazoa > Chordata > Amphibia > Anura > Dendrobatidae > Phyllobates > Phyllobates terribilis. The sequence continues at coordinate 343,438,529 of NW_027362767.1, read as the reverse complement.
GGTGCTAATTTCAGCAATACTATTTGGGATATTAGTTCAAGATTGTACAAAGGGAAAGAGTGTCCCATACGAGCACATTAATATGCATTTTGACAATCAGGAATAGTTGAGTATAGAAGTTTACCTATGCACATTGATATATATATACTGTATATATATATTTATATATTTAATGCGTAACGCTAATTGCAGAATTTCTCTCTGCATAGTTGATTTAGGGATGTCAACTCAAAAGCCACTTACACTACTTTGCAATTTGAATAATAAGATTATCGACATGATGTGGATGTGATTCACTCCAGGTATCATTGGATGGTGATTATAGCCCCAGAATATGGATGGCTGGCTGGAGCTTATGCCCACAGTCCTGGCCTTCTATGCTGCATCATAACTATCCTAGGTTTGTTGGAATGTTTCTAGATTTCCTTTTTCTTATAAAAAACTAACTTCTGTTTTTTTTGGCAAACATGTAAATCTTGCTAAGTGGGTGGCTCAGTAGGCTAGCACTTCAGGAGCAGTCAGTTTCATCTCCTCTATAAATGGACATATTTTTTGAATGGAATTGTACTCAAATTCTACAAAAATCCATATTTTTCTAGGAAACAGATGTTTTTTAATTTGCTTGGGAGAATTTAGAAAAATGGTGGCCATCTGACTGCCATTTTGCTAAATTGTAGAGGGCTGACAAAAGGTTAAAACACACACAAAAAAAAACAACTCTCAACGCTCACATCGCTGACCATCTCCTCTGGCCCCGTACAATCCACAGCTCCTCTTCTTACTGCTGAAAGCAAAAACCTCTTCCACTCACGACTAGGTCCAGGATGCCTCTGCATATATGCATCATAAAGTCATGATTTCATTATGTGACAATGTGCACCGCAACTTCCAGCGTGGATCGGCGGTAAGAAGAGGCGCTGAGGACGGTACGTGTTGACAACGAACAGTGGGGGTGGCCGGAGAGTTGAGCAGTGAGGTATTATTTTTTTTTTCTACATCTTACTTTTTATGCACTGGGGATTTTACAAAGAGTCAAATTTCCAAGTAAGATCTGTTTGATTTGGAAAATGTGAATGTTGTCGGATCCTCTTATCTCTAATCTCCTCCCTTCTATCAACATTACTATGATCTCAGCCTGAAATTTGGGCAAATCTACCTTGTTCCATTATCAACATAATGTACACATCTGCAGTTTTGTCCTTGAAAAACATGGTTCTTGCAGCAGATGGTATTAAAAACTATTAATACACAGTGAAAGTGCTGCTAGAAAGTAGACTTTTTCATACTGTAGCACTATTCAGATTTCATCTTCTACTGAGCAAGTGCAAGATTTCAGCAGCAGAAGCAAGACAGAGACTGGACAGACACCTGTCTGAGATGGTTTAATGAATCCTGCATTGAGTGGGGGTTGGACCAGATGACCCTGGAGGTCCCTTCCAACTCTAACATTTTATGATTCTATGTTCTATGACAGTGAAAGAAGCATGTCCATCAAGCTTGGTTGGAAGAAATGGAGTTTGTTCCTTGAATACACTTGGACCCATACAATCTGGCGATGTTTAGCTTGACTCATAAAATGCTGAGCTTTCAAAAAGGGGTTGTTCTAGGTTTGTTTTGCAAAGTAAGTTCCTTAGGGAAATATGATCTCACTGGTAATGTATACAAATTATATTGGGAAGCCGGGTGAAAGATCCTCTTTAACAAATTCTTTTTATTCTTTTATTCTTTTTTTCTTCTTGCAATAGCCTCTTCTCTTATCAATTACAATATTAAGTATAATGCCTTAACTATTCAAGAAATCTTTGCAATGATTAATTCAGTGTTAAAACAATTTTATGCAAAGAAATCACATAACATGCTGCTTAATACCATTTCTTCTGCTTCTCTTGAAATGCTGTGTGTGATCCTGTTGTTTTCAGAATAAGTAACAGTTAAACTAAAACATGTGCAATTGGCACCCTATAGATATGATTTAAAAATAGATTTCAATATTCCAGCTTGACATTCTGCATATATTTGGATAGCAGGATACAGATTTATGGAAAAAGTCCAAGAAAGATTAACTGGGTTTGTTTGAAAAAGAGCCCAGGAGCAATTCTTGACCAAACGCGATACAGAGATGTAAGTTCTGCATGTAATAATTATGTGTGATTTGCTAATGCTTCCAATCCATTTCCAATCTGTTTCATTGCAGCATTGTTTTTCGAAGGATTTCTGCTCTCCACGGTACAGTACATGCTGTATGGATAGGCTTGAAGCAACTTCAATTAAATCTAAGACTGCAGACTTTCTACCTTGACTTATTTATTTAGATTTTGACTTGCAGCAATTTGACCCATTATAATTAGTGTAGAAAACATTTTTTCATCTGTTATCTGATTTTTAAATGAAAAAAAAATTGGCCAATAGGACACCCTCCTAGTTGAAATGTATGACCATCAGAAAAGAACATAATCTGACAAGGATTTCCTTTAAAGGGTATTTAACAGTAGAATCAACCCTCCTAAGGCATCTATATGGGCATGTAGGTCATAGGAAGCTGAATAAAATGATACTTTGTTATCTGTGATCTGATGTTTTATTCCAGAGAAATACACATTTTTCTTATGTGTGTAAGTGACCTCTTCCACGCTATGGTGAGGATGATGTCTGGAAGATAACTCTGCGTCCAGTGAGTATTTTAATTAAAAGGGGGCATTACCAGTGTGAGACATGTAACTAACAAAAAATAGTAAAATTAAACTTGGTCTTCTTGCAAACACATTTTTTTCAGCTCTCTGAGCTCTGCTGAATTGTAGCAATATTACAATCCTATCGGCCTGCAAGATGAAAGCTGAATATGAAAGGAACCTGCAGATGTGTCAGTTATAATCACACACAGCTCTGCAGTGAGGTCAGGAGAGAACACTGGTTCCATGATGTAAAATAAGCTCTGGAAGCAGATTCTCATGCAGATCAGTGTCCGGCCCATAGTCAAGAAAAGCTCATTTATTTGTAAGAATGGATTTCTGTTCTGGAATAAGACATCGAATCACAGAGATCAAGGTATTATTGTATTTGGCTTCCTATTACCTGCATGCCCATATAGACGATCCTACAGACAGATTCCCTTTCAGTACACACTTAAATGTTAGTTTTGTTCTGTTGTGCATTATCCCTTTTTTGTCCTTTATTGCTCCCCTCTTTACCTTTTTCCTCACAGAGCATGTCAAGAATTTCATGCAATGCACCCCACTCCCCTCATCTGGCGCCCAAAGCTGCAGTTATATAGACTCCCCTTTTTTACACCCTATTAAGGTTATGGCGCAGAACTGAGTCAAGTCCAGGCTTTTCCTATGTTGACAGCAAAACTGGCATAATATGGCAGGGAAACTGTCATTTTTGCAGCCCATTTAGTTGGACAGAATATGGCTGTTAACATGTACCATGGTCCTTCAATCTTTTAAATATCAGGCTGGAAGATACACATAGAATATGGGTACAATAGAGTCACTTATATGCATAAGAAATCAACATTACAACAGAAATTAGCATATTCATAGAATGATGTTCTGACTGGTTTCTTAAAGGAACACTAAACTTGAGATGAATGTTTCCCAGGCTGCATGTATCATCACTGGCTGCTTTATTTCAGCCATGTGTGTTTCACTCTGAATGCTACAGTGTTTCAGCCAAAAACACAATTTAATTTCCCTCAGAGAATCAAGCTGCACAAGTAACTACTGAAACAGGTATGACCCCTGTGGCTTCCCCTACCCACTCACTTTGAGTGATGGGTCTCTCCCTGTGTGCATGTATAGGGTGTCAATAATTGGCAAAAGCCTCCAGGACTCGGCTTTTCAACTAGTCTCACATGCGACTTGATCCCCAGTGGCTTTTAAAGCATTTTCAGAGTAAAATATAAATGGCTGAAATCATACAGCCAGTATCGGATACATGATGGTTTGTTTTTTCACATGAAAAAGATGCCGGTACGAAGCTAAAACACGTTGTGAATAAAAGGCCTTTCCTTCATCATCATCTCTGAAGAATTGATTTACGCCAGCAGCGGAGCCCACCCACGTGTTCATCCAACTGGATCCAATATCTCCTGGAGGATTTATCTTCCAGCCACGGAGCAGCAGCAGCTGTTTTCCTTCATGCCTTCATAGGAGCTGTGCCTGTAAGAACTCCATCAGATGAGCGTAACCAGCACTCTCCTACTCTCCCTCCATAGGGTATCACCATCTTGTGCACTCTGTTCACCACATCTAGATTTACATGCCGGTTAGGGCAGCATATATCCGCTTGTCAGGTTCCCTTTAAGAAATAAATATAGCTTATCTTACTATTTGTTAGCAGGATTTATTTCATGATCCTGAAGCAGTCATTCTTGTAGAAAATTTTCAGCTAACAAAGAAGTTATGTTCCTGTTAGACAATACTACATATATAGTGCTATGCACATTAGCTGCAGTTTTGCTGCCAAAATAACACATAAAAAAATCTGTTTTATACAGCTAAATGGGATTGTTTCTGCAGCTTGTAAAACCCTCTTTCAGATATATGACACAGATACTGAACTTTTGCAGCTAATTTGCTCCTTGAGTCATAAAAAAGTGGAACTTGGCAGCAAATATTTGTGCCAAAAACAGTACAAGAAATTACAAATGGTATTAAACAGAAAAGAGTTAATTTAGTCAAGTGGAATTGAATTTCCCTAAAATTTTGCAAAAATTTTCCAGAATACTGATTTTTTTGTATTTTGTTCCATGGAAAATTCACCAAAATGGCAGGCAGCACCCAAATTGCAACCAGTCATGCAAATAGTTAAAATAAATAAATAATAATACTCACCTCACCTCTCACCTGTCCTGCTAGCTCTGCAGCCCACCATCTGGTCCTCCGTGCCTTTCTTTTTCCATCCTCTGTCATGTTAATCCTCTTCAGCCTTCTAACTACAGGTCAGGACTTCTTAAAAAGGCATCTGATATCTCTGCGGAACATATCGTGATGTTTTGACACATGTCACTGAGTAACAACATGGCTTGCAGTGACACCGGAAAACTAACTGCATTGGGAGCCACTGTAAGAGGCCGAAGATGTTGCGAATTATATAGGAAGTCGAAAATAAGAGGTACCGAGGACCGGACGGCAGGTTGCATGGACAACATGACAGGTGAGAGCAAAGTTAAGTTTTTTTTACATCCTATGCTGTTTCCTATAGGAAACATTCAATGTAAATCAAATAACTTCACTACAAATCAATTTTTTTCTGTAAAATTACCACAATTTGCAAAATTGACAATCTCAACAGATCCGCTCATCCTTAGTACTAAAGCATTACACAATATTACAGTACTAAAAGGGTTGTCCAGTACTCAGACAACCCATTATTAAAAACTATATTACCCAGTGTAAAATATCTTCAGATTTCAGAGGATCGTCCAAAGGAAGTGGTATTGGCTGCAGTGCTCATGTGGCATAATGGTGTCATACAAGCCTTGAGAGCAATGAAAGAAAAGCCGCAGTGAAGGGAGCGCTAAGGTTAAGGATTAAAATCACCTTAGAGCTCCCTTCACTGTGGCTTTTCTTTCATTGCTTTGTTCTATCCCCTCTGTGGGTACGCGGCAGGAGCAGCTCTGGGTTAGTCAGCTAATCCGTGGTGTTAGGACCTTCGACGTGGCATTCCTGGTGATGCCTTCTAGCGGTCACGTAACCTGGACCAGGAAGAGCAGCCTGAAACTGCACTGGTCCTTGGACATCCTTGCTTCATACCAGGGTTGTGCAGGGTTGCACAACCTCCTCAGGTTTGCAATTACTCAGTTCCGAATTTTATCTTCACTGGTGTATCAGGTTCCACTCAATCCGCGCTCCCTGTTTTTTTCTTTTTCTACATACAAGCCCTGAGAGACCCAGCACTGACATCACTGGAACAGTGCTGATAAGGGGAGGTGAGTACCTGATTTTTTTTATTTTTTTATTAGGGAATATAATATTTAAGAAGGACTCATTTGAGCAATTGACAACTCCTTCAACAGAGATTTACAGAATCACTTACATGAAAAACCTTATCATTCTGCTGATATATGCACTTGTGTCTAAAATCTTTAATCTCAAAATGAAAAATAAAATATACATGCAATCATTCCAACAGGCAGATTGAATGAGGTTAATTTTTAACTCCTTTAAAGCCTGGGATGTATTAGTACATCTGCATGACAGCGTGGCAAATCAGGGATGTTCATGAGCAGAGCCTATTTTTTGGCGCGAACAAGCCGGAACCCCAAACACAAACCCGAATTTGAAATGCCGAACAAATTCGCTCAACACTAGTCATGATCACAGAACCATTAAAAGTTTTGCTGTAAATAGTCAATAGGGTCACAAAAAATGTGTTGAGAAGAAAGGCGCACAATAACTGCCAATGATTTGAGAAGAATTAAATGTAAAGCTAGCAGGAATCCATTGGTCAATTTCTGCCAGCGGCATTTAACATTACCGCGCCGGAAGCGCAGCATTAGCCCCGCCCATCGGTCACCCCGTGACATGATCACGGGTCACCGATGGGTTGGCATGACAACCCGGGGTCTGCAGCAGACCCCTGTGGTTCTGTGGTTGTCATGTCTCAATTGCTATGAGCGCCACCCTGTGGTCGGTGCTCATAGCAAGTGAGCATTTCTACTGCATACAGCTGATCTGCTCACCGCCTGTATGCAGTAGAAGCAATCAGACAACTGCTGCTTGTAGTCTCCTATGGAGACTATTGAAACATGCAGAAAGTGTAAAAAAAATGTTTTTAAAAATATAAAATTATAAAAGTTTAAATCACACCCCTTTTGCCGCATTCAAAATAAAAAAAAAAAAAAAACATATACACATATTTGGTATCGCTGCATTCAGAATCGCCTGATTTATCAATATAAAAAAATAATTAATTAGATCGGTAAACGGCTTAACGAGAAAAAAATTCTAAACGCCAGAATTACGTTTTTTGGTCACCACAACAGTGCAATAATCGGCGATCAAAACATCGGATCTACCCAAAAAAATAAGCACTCACCCGGCCCCAGATCCCGAAAAATGGAGAAGCTACGGGTCTTGGAAAATGGCGCCATTTTCTTTTTTTTAAGCAAACTTTGAATTTTTTTTTACCACTTAAATAAAAAAGAACCTATACATGTTTGGTGTCTACAAACTTGTAATGACCTGCAGAATAAGAATGGCAGGTCAGTTTTAGCATTCAGTGAACGTGATAAAATAAAAAAAACAACTGTGGTATTGCACTTTTTTGCAATTTCACCGCACTTGGAATTTTTTTCCCGTTTTGCAGTACACAATATGGTAAAACCAGTAATGTCGTTCAAAAGTTCAACTTATCCCGCAAAAAATAAGCCTTCAAATGGCCGTATTGACCAAAAAATAAAAATACTATGGCTCTGAGAACAAGGGGAGCAAAAAATGAAAACGCAAAAAAAGAAAATCCCAAGGTCTTTAAGGGGTTACATACAGGCTTAATTATTGATATATCTGACATTCTTTGTAATGGATGGATTATTTAAATATTGGTTACCCTATATAAATGGCAACTACATTATAAGGACAAAAGTATAAAGACACATTACACTTACAGTGTAACGCAAGGTGTGGGAAAAACTAAGTGCAACAGAAAGGGAAGAGGGAAAGGGAGCTTAGACTCTAGGTAAAGGGGGGAGTGGAGACCTCCTAAGCTGATCTAATATCATTCTGTCTCCACTAACGTCCCTATATTGGTTCTTCACCAATCGCCACATGCAAACCTAGCCTTGTCTTTCACTGGCGTTTGGCCCTGGCTAGGGGAGAGAGGGAGATGAGCGCAAGTGGATCCCCTCTGACAACTGAAGACAACAAGGGGGAATAAACAACGGAAGATAGCTTAGCTTTTAGTTTACTTCAGAGAGGTGAACACCCATCCTCATAGCTCCACAGAGGAAGAAGTAATGCACTTGCTGTGAGCCTTCACAAGGGGTAATGTGAGTATGTGGCAAATCAGGGATGTTCATCAGCAGAGCCGATTTTTTTGCGTGAACAAGCCGGGACCCCGAACATGGACACGAATTTGAAATGTCGAACAAATTCGTTCAACACTAGTCATGATCACAGAACCATTAAAAGTTTTCCTGTAAATAGTAAACAGGGTCGCAAAAAACGTGTTGAAAAGAAAGGTGCACATTAACTGCCAATGATTTGAGAAGAATTAAATTTAAAGTTACCAGGAATCCATTGTCCTCCAGTGCTGTCTTATTCCAGTACTCCAACCTCCCTGGAGTGCCCAGAAGCCCAAGGTGTTCAGTGCTCAGAGACATGGCTGAGGGAAGAGAAGTGGAAACCTGACCACCACTGAATAAGACACAAAAGGAGAAAGGTCAGGACTGGGGGAAGAAATATATGAAGCCATATTTATCAAAAGATTTATGGAGTGATGAGATTAGAGTGACTCTTGACCAGATGGATGAACCTGGGCTGGATCAATATAAAGCACAGACCTCCACTTCTAATCCGGTGCCAGCACGGGGTAGGTGGGGTACTGCTATGAGTTGTTATTTTTACAGATGAGAGGATTGGATCTTTTCAGGTTGAAAATGGACTAAAAATTAGTGTTGAGCGAGCATGCTCGACACTGCTTGGTACTGACCCGAGCATCTCACTACTCGGGATGTTTGGCGAGCACCGAGAATTTTCGGGTTACTCGGGCGGGAGCTCGGGTCTCCGCCCTGCACGTTTGGCGCTCTTTACAGAGCCAATGAACATGCAGGGATTGCCAGCCAGTCACTGTAATGCCGCAGCCATGTTGGTTGTGGGCATTACAGTGATTGGCTGGCTGCACAGCGTCACCTAGAGTATTTAAAGCCGTGCGCCGCCATCTTGGACACAGTCGCTCCGGATCAGACGGTGTAGGGAGAGTGCTGCTGAGCTAGGGAGAGATTTATACTGCGAAATAGGTAGTGTAGGGTCTCTAAAGGCTGCAAAATCAAGCAAACAGTCCTTCTCAGGACTAATATCCATCCCAGATATCAGGCAGGCTGGCTGTATAGGAGACGCAGTGGTTATACCAACAAACACTGAATTACAGTCCTGTGTGCTGCTTTTCAAATTGCTAGACTTAGCCACAGGTCTCAGTGGCCAGGAAAAATCCATTTTTTTTCATGTAAATCCTCTTTTTTTTAATTTTTTTTCCTCAGTCAGACTGTACAAATACCCATCTTATAAACGTTTTAGTATTCCCCCCCCCTCCAAAAAAAAAAAAATGAGTGTGTCTGTGAGTATTCAGACACAAATATATCTGTTTTGCAGTTCCACTGTTCAAATATGGTGTAATCCACCTTTTTGCCTTTTTTGCATAAAAAAAAAGAGTTTGAGTGTCTCGCTGACTGTTCAGACACAAATATATCTGTTAAAAAGATTCTGATGTAGGCCAGAGAGCTAGGACTGTGGTTTTCCTCTTCCATGGTTCAAATCTGGGTGCAATCCACCTTTTTGCATAAAAAAAAACAGTTTGTATGTCTCGCTGACTGTTCAGACACAAGTATATGTGATTAAAAGATTCTGGTGTAGGCAAGAGAACTAGAACTGTGGTTTTGCTCTTCCACGGTTCAAATATGGTGTAATCCACCTTTTTGCCTTTTTTACATAAAAAAAAAACAGTTTGAGTGTCTCGCTGACTGTTCAGACACAAATATATCTGTTAAAAAGATCTGGTGTAGGCCAGAGAACTAGGACTGTGGTTTTCCTCTTCCACGGTTCAAATCTGGGTGTAATCCACCTTTTTGCATAAAAAAAAACAGTTTGAGTGTCTCGCTGACTGTTCAGACACAAATATATCTGTTTAAAAGATTCTTGTGTAGGCCAGAGAACTAGAACTGTGGTTTTCCTCTTCAACGGTTCAAATCTGGGTGTAATCGACCCTTTTGCATAAAGAAAAATAGTTTGAGAGTCTCGCTGACTGTTCAGACACAAATATATCTGTTTAAAATATTCTGGTGTAGGCCAGAGAACTAGAACTGTGGTTTTGCTCTTCCAAGGTTCAAATATGGTGTAATCCACCTTTTATACATAAAGAAAAAACACTTTGAGTGTCTCGCAAACTGTTCAGACACAAATATATCTGTTTAAAAGATTCTGGTGTAGGCCAGAGAACTAGGACTGTGGTTTTCCTCTTCCACGGTTCAAATCTGGGTGTAATCCACCTTTTTGCATAAAAAAAAACAGTTTGAGTGTCTCGCTGACTGTTCAGACACAAATATATCTGTTTAAAAGATTCTGGTGTAGGCCAGAGAACTAGAACTGTGGTTTTCCTCTTCCACGGTTCAAATCTGGGTGTAATCCACCTTTTTGAATGAAAAAAAATAGTTTGAGTGTTTCCCTGACTGTTCAGACTCAAATATATCTGTTTAAAAGATTCTGGTGTAGGCCAGAGAACTAGAACTGTGGTTTTGCTCTTCCACGATTCAAATATGGGTGTAATCCACCTTTTTGCCTTTTTTACATTAAAAAAAAAAAACAGTTTGAGTGTCTCGCATACTATTCAGACACAAATATTTCTCTTTAATAGAATCTGGTGTAGGCCAGAGAACTAGAACTGTGGTTTTCCTCTTCCACGGTTCAAATCTGGGTGTAATCCACCTTTTTGAATGAAAAAAAATAGTTTGAGTGTCTCGCTGACTGTTCAGACACAAATATATCTGTTTAAAAGATTCTGGTGTAGGCCAGAGAACTAGAACTGTGGTTTTCCTCTTCCACGGTTCAAATCTGGGTGTAATCCACCCTTTTGCATATAAAAAACAGTTTGAGGGTCTTGCTGACTGTTCTGACACAAATAAATCTGTTTAAAAGATTCTGGTGTAGGCCAGAGAACTAGAACTGCGGTTTTCCTCTTCCATCATTCAAATCTGGGTGTAATCCATCTTTTTGCATAAAAAAACAATTTAAGTGTTTCCATGACTGTTCAGACTCAAATATATCTGTTTAAAAGATTCTGGTGTAGGCCAGAGAACTAGAACTGTGGTTTTGCTCTTCCACGATTCAAATATGGGTGTAATCCACCTTTTTGCCTTTTTTACATTAAAAAAAAAAACAGTTTGAGTGTCTCGCATACTATTCAGACACAAATATTTCTCTTTAATAGAATCTGGTGTAGGCCAGAGAGCTAGAACTGTGGTTTTCCTCTTCCACGGTTCAAATATGGGTGTAATCCACCTTTTACCATAAAAAAATAGTTTGAGTGTCTCTCTGACTGTTCAGACACAAATATATCTGTTTAAAAGATTCTGGTGTAGGCCAGAGAACTAGAACTGTGGTTTTGCAGTTCCACGGTTCAAATCTGGGTGTAATCCACCTTTCTGCCTTACATACATAAAGAAAAAACAGTTTGAGTGTCTCGCAAACTGTTCAGACACAAGTATATCTGTTTAAAAGATTCTGGTGTAGGCCAGAGAACTAGAACTGTGGTTTTCCTCTTCCATCGTTCAAATCTGGGTGTAATCCATCTTTTGCATAAAAAAAACAGTTTAAGTGTTTCACTGACTGTTCAGACACAATAGATCTGTTTAAAAGATTCTGGTGTAGGCCAGAGAACTAGAACTGTGGTTCTGCTCTTCCACGGTTCAAATAAGGGAGTAATCCACCTTTTTGCCTTTTTTACATAAAAAAAAACAGTTTGAGTGTCTCGCAAACTATTCAGACACAAATATATCTCTTTAAAAGAATCTGGTGTAGGCCAGAGAACTAGAACTGTGGTTTTCCTCTTCCACGTTTCAAATCTGGGTGTAATCCACCTTTTACCATAAAAAAAATAGTTAGAGTGTCTAGCTGACTGTTCAGACACAAATATATCTGTTTAAAAGATTCTGGTGTAGGCCAGAGAATTAGAACTGTGGTTTTGCTCTTCCACGGTTCAAATCTGGGTGTAATCCACCTTTTTGCCTTTTTCTACATAAAAAAAAACTGTTTGAGTGTCTCGTAAACTTTTCAGACACAAATATATCTGTTTAAAAGATTCTGGTGTAGGCCAGAGAACTAGAACTGTGGTTTTCCTCTTCCACGGTTCAAATCTGGGTGTAATGCACCTTTTGGAATAAAAAAAAATAGTTTTAGTGTCTCGCTGACTGTTCAGACACAAATATATCTGTTTAAAAGATTCTGGTGTAGGCCAGAGAGCTAGAACTGTGGTTTTCCTCTTCCACGGTTCAAATCTGGGTGTAATCCACCTTTTTGCATAAAAAAAACAGTTTGAGTGTCTCGCTGACTGTTCAGACACAATTATATCTGTTTTAAAGGTTCTGGTGTTGGCCAGAGAAATAGAACTGTGGTTTTCCTCTTCCACGGTTCAAATCTGGGTGTAATCCATCTTTTTGCATGAAAAAAACAGTTTATGTGTTTCCCTGACTGTTCAGGCACAATATATATCTGTTTAAAAGATTCTGGTGTAGGCCAGAGAAATAGAACAGTGGTTTTCCTCTTCCACAGTTCAAACCTCCTTTTTATTACGCTTTTGCCATTGATAGTGCGAGTGTAAGCTATTTTACTTCATTTACAATGGGCAAGGCGCATGGCAAGGGATGTGGAACTGGACGTTCTGGTGATGGTGCTTGCAGAGGACGGGGCCGCGGCCAAGGTGAAATTGTGCCACAACCAACAGCCATATATTCTCGCTCCCAGTTCTTGACCGAATTACTAGGGAAGCACACAACAGCACCACTATTGTGAAGTGATCAGTGTGAACAGGTTATTAATTGGATAGCAGATAATACTTCCAGTCACCTGGGCACCACCACCTCGGGTCTGTCTTCCACACGGCCAAGTGTTAGTAGCCGTGAGTCTCGACCGCATACTCCTCCTCAACCTGATGCTCCTTCCTCCCACCATGGCGAGTGTCGTCAGACAGCAACTGATCCCACACTTGGACACTCTGAAGAGCTTTTCACTGTCCCATTTCCATATTTGGGCCCCTCACCTGCTAGGCTTGAAGTAGTGGAAGAGGAGATCCCATGTAGCGATGGCCAAATATTTGAACAGCCACAGCCACAGGAAGGCGACGCTGGCAATTTGTCACAAGAGTTGGACGATGACGAGACACAATTACCACGAAGTGAGGAGGAGGACCTGGTGCGGAAGTGGAAGAGAAGGAGGTGGTGGATGATCTAGTAACTGACCCAACGTGGCAGGAGGATACGCAGAGTGAGGCCAGCAGCACACAGGGGGAGAGAGACAGAGTGCCCCAACAGGCTGGAAGAAGCAGTGTGTTGGCTGCAGACAGAAGGCGGGCAACCGTTACTCGTAACACCAACACGAGGGATGTTGCCAGAACAACAGGTAGGTCTTCCAGAGTCTGGAATTTTTTTAAAGACTCTGCTGATAGCCCCAAAAAGGCCATTTGTACCACCTGCTAGGCCAGCATCAGCAGGGTTGACAAAACTGCCAGCCTGACCACCACCAGCATGATCAGTCACATGTCAGCAAAACACCCCACTTTGTGGGGCGAACCCCAGGATCCACGACTAGTGTCAGCGGGTGTCACCACTGCTTCTACCGATGTTTGGCGTGTAAGAGAACCCCCTGTTGTGCATGCAAGGCAATCAATCCCCTGTTCATACTGCATGCAAAGATGCCCCCTCCTCTCAGTCTTCACTTGTTATGGCAGTTTCTCAAAAAACAGCATCAACGTCCACGTCGCACCGCAGCGTTCAATTGTCCATATCCCAGACTTTTGAACTAAAGCGCAAATTCGCAGCCAACGCCCCACAGGCCACAGACCTAAATTCACACATTTCACGACTGCTTGTGTTGGAAATGCAGCCTTTTAGGCTGGTGGAGACAGAATCATTCCGCAACCTTATGGCAGTGGCTGTCCCTCGTTACTCGGTCCCCAGCCTACACTATTTTGCCCGGTATGCCATCCCCACACTACACAAGCACGTGTCCCTAAACATCTGCCATGCCCTCAACAACGCAGTTACTGGGAGAGTCCACCTGACAACGAACACGTGGACAAGTGCTTGTGGCCAGGGATGGTACATATCCCTGATGGCACACTGGGTAAACATAGTGGAAGCCAGGACCCAGTCGGACCTTGGGATGGAACACATCCTCCCCACATGGAGGATTGCGAGCCCTATGTCAGTCAGAGTTGCTCCCACAGTGTACAGCTCCTGTGCATCATCCTCCTCATGTTCAGCCTCCATCTCAGATATCATCACATCAGTTACAAGCTGGAAGCACTGCAGTACTGCCTCAGCCAAGCGGCAACAGGCTGTGCTGAAACTCATAAGCTTAGGTGATAAACCTCACACTGCTTGTGAGTTGTGGACAGCTGTGAAAGAGCAGGCAGATCTGTGACTGAGACCGCTGAACCTACATCCAGGCATGGTCGTGTGTGACAATGGCCGTAACCTGGTGGCAGCACTGAGGCGAGTCGAGATCACACACATACCATGCCTGGCTCATGTGCTTAACCTCGTGGTTCAGCGGTTTCTTAAATCGTACCCCGAGTTGCCAGATCTGCTCGTCAAAGTACGCCGCCTGTCATCTTATTTTCGGTAGTCGGCTACAGATTCCGCCGCCCTTGCTGTGTTGCAGCAGCGTTTTCAGCTTCCGGCACACCGACTGGTGTGTGATGTCCCCACACGTTGGAATTCTACTCTCCACATGTTGCAAAGGATTTGTGAGCAGAAAAGAGCAGTTGTGGAGTACCAGCTGCAACAAGGCCGTCGTTATTCAGGTCAGACTCCACGCATAAGACCTCAGGAGTGGATCTGGAAGTCTGGCCTATGTACTATCCTGACAAACTTTGAGGAGTCCACCAAGATGGTGAGTGGCGATGAAGCCATCATTAGCGTCAGCATCCCACTTGTCTGCCTTTCGCAATGCTCTCTGCAGAGAATTAAATGGGAGGCATTGCAGCCAGAGAATGATGAGATGGATCAAGAAGCCGTAGCGGGCCATTACTCACAGCCCAGCCTCATCTCATCCAAACGTGCATTTGGAGACCATTAGGGAGAGGAGGAGGAAGAACAGGAGCTGGTATCATGCGCTGTAGATGGTAGTACCTGTACCACTGTCAAACCGTCGGTTCTGTGTTGGTGACCTCAGAACATGGGGGGGGGAGGATGAGGAGGAGGAGGAGGAGAGCATGGTCAGTCATCATCTTGGTGAAGACACGGAAGTCTTGCCCGTTACCAGTCTGGCACGCATGGCTGACTTTATGTTACGCTGCCTTAACCGTGACCCTCGCGTTGTCAAAATGTTGGGTGATAGTCATCACTGGTTGGTAACACTTTTAGAACCCCGCTACAATGAGAACATTCACTCTCTTATTCCTGAGGTGGAGAGGTCTACAAAAATGGGGCAGTACTAGATGGCCCTTGCTGCAGAACTCTTTAAAAAATTCCCATCTGAACACGCTAGCGGCAGAGGTCACAGTTCATTGCCCAACCAAGGCGTACAGGCGAGAGAGATGCAACTCCAATCCAGCAGAGGCAGGGAAACACTGTCAACGTTCTGGGACAGTTTTCTGAGACCCGCCCAGCTTACAGGCCCTGAGGCGTGGGGTACTCTCACAAGGAGTGGAAAGTTTCAAAAGATGGTGAGGGAGTACCTTGCCCACCTTACCAGCGTCCTCCGTGATTCCTCTGTGCCTTTTAATTATTGGGTATCCAAGCTGGACACTATGAATGAACTCGCTCTGTATGCCTTGGAGGTCCTGGCCTGCCCTGCCGCTAGTGTGTTATTGGAGTGTGTTTTTAGCGTCATTGGGGGAATTATAACTGATAAGCGCACTCGCCTGTCAACTGACAATGCTGTCAAGCTGACCCTTATCAAAATGTACAAGGGATGGATTGGGCCAGACTTCTCATCACCACCAAATGACAGCAGAGTAACATAAAGTCAAATCTACTGTCTTATTTCGGGAGGTGTATTCCCATGCACCGCTTCACACCCACACATGGGTATATGCTTCCTCATTTTGGCTGTTTTTTACTCTTCTCCTTATCCTTAGCCTCCACCACCACTATACCACCAGGGTGACCATGGTCCATGTTGCCAGCATTGAAAGTTCCTCCATCCTAATTTTTGGCAGCTTTTGCTTGGAAGGCATAGGCAAAGACTATGGGAGATTCACTCCCCAATAATGGGAATAATGTTTTTAATATGCTGTTCTGCATGGCTCTTGTAAGGGGCATTGCAAGTTCCTCCGTTCTAATTTTTGACAGCTTTTGCTTGGAAGGCATAGGCAAAGACTATGAGAGACCCACTCCCCAATAATGGGAATAATGTTTTTAATATGCTGTACTGCATGGCTCTTGTAATGGTCATTCCAAGTTCCTCCGTTCTAATTTTTGGCGGCTTTTGCTTGGAAAGCATAGGCAAACACTATGGGAGACCCACTCCCCAATAATGGGAATAATGTTTTTAATATGCTGTACTGCATGGCTCTTGTAAGGAGCATTGCAAGTTTCTCCGTCCTAATTTTTGGCAGCTTTTGCTTGGAAGACATAGGCAAAGACTATGGGAGACCCACTCCCCAATAATGGGAATAATGTTTTTAATATGCTGTACTGCATGGCTCTTGTAAGGGGCAATAAAATTGTCTTGTTAAGCTACTGTGACCTCCACGTCTCTTACAAGGGTCATTGATATTGTCTTTTTATTCCACTGTAACCTCCACCACTCTTCTAAGGGGCATTGATATAGTCTTTTTATTCCACTGAGACCTCCACCACTCTTCCAAGGGGCATTGATATTGTCTTTTTATCCCACTGTGACCTCCACGTCTTTTTAAAGTGGCATTAAAACTGTTTTGTTAAACAACTCTGAACTCCACGTCTCTTCCAAGGGGCATTAAAACCATCTGGTTAAGCCACTGTGACCTCCACCTCTCTTCCAAGGGGCACTGATATTGTCTTTTTATTCCACTGGGACCTCAACGTCTCTTCCAAGGGGCATTAAAACTGTTTTGTTAAACCACTCTGAACTCCACATCTCTTCCAAGGGGCATTAAAACTGTCTTGTTATGCTACTGTGACCTCCATCTCTCTTCCAAGGGGCATTAAACCATCTTGTTAAAACACTCTGTACTCCAAGTCTCTTCCAAGGTCATTAAAACCGTCTTTTTATGCTACTGTGAACTCCACGTCTCTTCCAAGGGGCATTAAAACCGTCTTGTTAAGCCACTCTGAACTCCAAGTCTCTTCTAAGGGACATTAAAACCATCTTGTTTTGCTACTGTGACCTCCACGTCTCTTCCACGGGGCATTAAAACCGTCTTGTTAAACAACGCTGAACTCCACGTCTCTTCCAAGGGGCATTAAAACCGTCTTGTTAAGCTACTGTGACCTCTACGTCTCTTCCAAGGGGCATTAAAACCAGCATGTTAAACCACTCAGAACTGCACGTCTCTTCTAAGGGGCATTAAAAAGGTCTTGTTAAACCACTCTGAACTCCACGTCTCTTCCAAGGGGCATTAAAACCGTCTTGTTAAACCACTCTGAACTCCACGTCTCTTCCAAGGGGCATTAAAACCGTCTTGTTAAACCACTCTGAACTCCACGTCTCTTCAAAGGGGCATTAAAATCATCTTGTTAAACTACTGTGACCTCCACGTCTCTTCCAAGGGGCATTGATATTGTCTTTTTATTCCACTGCGACATCCACCACTCTAAAAAATGGAAAAAATGGTTTAGTTAAGGCCCTCTGACTTCCATGTCACTTCCAAGGGGCATTGGAGTTCCTCAAAATTTTTGGTGGGCATTGCACTCACTGTATGCCCTATATCTGTGTAGCCGAACCGCTCCTTTTGGTACAGAAACATATTCTAAAAGACATGTGTGGTTGACTGGCCTGATATTGATGTGAATGGTCCCTGTTCCTCCTGCTCTTTCTTCTTTGCCACCACCTCATCCATCATTCATCACCTGAAGCTTGGTTTTAACTGGAGTCATAGAACTGGGATAGTAGCAGGAAATCATCCAGCAATCCTCGGAGGAGGTAGGATATGCGCCAAAACGCTGACCACCTCAGGCCTAGCCGCTACTACATACATGCGCTTGCATTCCAAGGAACAGAAAGCTAAGGAGATGGATGGCCTCATGATCATGAATAATTTACTCGTTGTGTATGAGGCCGACCTCTGCTGCTGTCTACCTTCTGAACTTTGTGTTGAAGCTTGATTGACCCATGACCCGCAATCCTCTATGTCTGGAGGACGTGTTGCATCCCAGTGTCCAACTGTGTCCCGGCTTCCACAATATTTACCCAGTGTGAAGACGCCAGTGAGATGGACCATCCCTGGCCACATTCACTTGTCCACGTGTTTGTGGTTAGGCTGTCCTTCCCACTAAATGCACTGGTGAGGGCATAGGTAATGTTTTGGTATGTGTGCTTGTGTATAAGGCGCACTGGGACAAATAGGGGCGGCTGGGGATCGTTTATGGACACCCGGCTGCCCCCAGGCGGCTGGGGACCGTGTGTGGGCACCCGGCCGTGGGGCGCCTGGGAACCGAGTATGGACACCTGGCCGCCCCCTGGCGGCTGGGAACCAAGCATGGACACCCGGCCGCCGGGCGGCTGGGGACTGAGTATGGATACCTGGCCGCTGACGCAGCCATGACTTGGTGGCCAGATTCCGCCTCCACATGCCTAAAAGTCCCAATTTCAAGTGCAAGCAAGCAAGCAGTATGGTATTGCAGACTGGGGGTGGGTGGGTGTCAGGATACATACTTGTGCTTGCATTGCAAGGAATGGGGAAGGTACAATTAAACACTGCCCTGCGACAAGGACTTGAACTGGGATTGTTGCAAGTCTGCATCTTCTGATGCAGCAAGGATCACTACTGATGGGCACACTTTTAGTCAGTGACCTTGGTGTCAGGGATGCTTCCAGGGGTCTTCCCCATGCTGTTCCCATGTCTTTTCAGCAGTGTATGCATGTGTCACACAGCACAGGGCCAGATAAGGTTGTAAAATGTTAAAATGACATTTCCTGGTGAATGCATTTGTCACGGTTGAAAGCAATACAAAAGTGCAAAAACGCATAAAAAATGCTACTTGTGAACATAGCCCAAGGTGTGGAGGAGTATTTTTGTTTTTGGTTATTTATTTTACCTTATACAAAAGTCTTTACCCTGAAAGGATGTTCCTTAACATATTTCACAGGAAAACATTTTCAGTTTCGTTTTTGTATGTTTTATTGTGAGCCCGTAAAAGTGGCTTAATACCTCTGACCACGTTGTTGACAGCAGTGACCTGGGGGTCAGAAATGCTTCCTGGGGCGATCTCCATGCTGTCCCCATGTCATTTGAGCACTGTCACTATTGTTTTGGGCACTTTTTAGGCTTTCTACAGACTGCCGGGGGTTCCGCCGCAAAAATGCTTGGGTCTTCCATAGACTAACATTGGGCTTGTTGCTCGGGTCGAGCACCCGAGTATCACGGTGAGCTCGGCCTGAGCTTCGAGCACCCGAGCATTTTAGTGCTCGATCAACACTACTAAAAATCAATTCCAAAAACTCCTGTCTGTTTTCAGAAGATACAATCTTCAAGCAGTGTCAAAGGAAAAAAATCTGCATCTTTCAAGAAAACCCTGATTTTTTTTTGCAGGACAATGCTCATTTGCATGTAAAAAAGTACACCACTGCTTGGCTGCTGGTAAAAGCCTTTAAGATGAAAGAATGACATGGTCCCCTTTCTCACTAGACCTAAACCTATTGAGAATTAATCATCAAAATCCAAGTTGCTTAATAATTGTGTACACGGTGTATTCTAAATTGGCATTATATGGAGTTAGTCCTCTCTTTTCAGCTATATCAGCTACCACTCTTCTGGGAAGGCATTCTACAAGATTTTGGTGTGTTTCTGTGTTTCTGTGTGAACTTTTCCCCTTTCATCCAGAACAGCTTTGTGAGGTCAGACATTGATGTTGTATGAGAGGGCCAGGATTACAATCTCCATTCTAGTTTATACCAATTGCGTTTAGTGGGGTTGAGGTCAGGGCTCTAGATGGTCTAGTCCAGCTTTTCCATACCAAACTCAGTCAACAATGCCTTTGTGGGCCTTGATTTGTGCTCCGGTGTACTGTCATGCTGTAACAGAAAGCATCATACCCCAAACTGTTCTCACAACTTGGGAAGCATACAATTGTCTAAAATATCTAGGCATGTTAAAACATTAAGATTTTCTTTATGTTGTAATAAGGGGCCTAGAGCAACCTTTTTAAAACAACGCAATAGCATTGTCTCGCCTCCAACAAATCACAGTTGACTCAATGCAGTCAAGTAGGTAATTTGCGATCCAGACTTATCCATCCGACTAGATACTAGATAGAGAAGTGATACTTGCCACTCTACAGAACACATTTCCACTGCTCAAGGGTCCATTGGTGACTTCCTTTCTTCCCTTTATGTTTGGTATTGTGCTTGTTGATGCAAGTTTTACATGCAGTTACTCAACGATAAAAAAAGATTAAAAGAGAAAAAAACATTCCATGATGCTCCTGGCACAGCGTATACGCTGAAGTTAATTCAAGAGACAATTAGGACCTCTGCAATTATTGTGAAAGTGTAGCATTGGCGAATTGCATTCATTATGTGCATCAGCACTTGGCATCACAATCCTGTAGCTTTCTGAGATCCAAACTTCATGGCTGAGTTTGTGCTGTTCTTAAATGCTTGCATTTTTTCAATAACACCCCACACGTATTATAGTGGAATATATTAAACAGAAGTAATGTCACAAATTTACTTGTTTCAGCAGCGTCATCCTGTTACTGTACTGTAGAGAGTTTTGTAAAATGAGTCGTCATTCTTTCACAAAAGATTACAAAATCCAGAGGGCATGGCTAGTAGCGGCAAACATTAATTCAATTATTTACGAGATATTTTCAATTTGTCTATTATTAAAGTATGGTTGACCTTATTATGAATGGGAGCCTTTATTGAAGGACGGGGCCAGGATATGGGACATTATTAAATAAAGGGCAATAATAAATAAAGACAATATTACATGGGTGGAGGGTATTATTACAGGTTGGGGCCCAGGACAGGAGACATTTTTACAGAATAGAAGACATTATTATAGTAAAGGAACATTATTACTGGATATGAGCCAACATGTTAGTGGGGACCATGGTCCAAATTTTGCATTGGGCCCCATGGGACTCTAATTATTCTACTAAGAATGTGTAGTTATAAATATACAGTCTATTGTACTTGCATAAATCTTTATATTCAATTATATTTTTCTGCAAAATCATAATGAATAAAAAATCCAGTATGAGATTATCAACATTGTAATTCAAAAAATAATCTATATTTAATATTATATAGCATATAAATAATGTTTACACTATAATTAATAAATTATTTTACACTAAATAGGAACTGTACTTTCAACAAGCTGTGCATGAATCAACGGTACAGTTGAATATAAGAAACTTTGTAATGTATCTTTATCCTTATTCACTTATCAGACACATCTTCCACTTCCACTTTCAGTTGCCTCCAGAACTTATCATCCACTGTGAACAAAGCAGAATTCCGTCTTGATCAGACAAGATGGACTGCCAGCTCAGTGTGGTTCTATGCTACACAGTGGGAAGGAGTGAAAAGCAGACGGAGGACACAAACAGAGTAAGACACCAAAAGATCATATCAAGCTTTTTGTCGGAGTCTTTTACCACACATCAAAGCTTGAGTCACATTTAGACAGCTCAATACTGCTGTAAAATGTCCTCCATGCAGCTGTTGCTTCTCTATGTGTGCTAAAAAAGGGAAGAAGAGTAAGAATCCATCTTTATGTGTTATGTTGGGAATGGGAGACATGAGAGCAGCTAGTCTCCTCCCAGCAGCGAACAGTCAATTTCATATTAAGAGGTAGAGCCTGTAGAGTGGAAAACTGGTGAAAATCAAGGATGAAAGAAGAGATGAGCAGATTGGTCATCAGGGTATCGAGTTTGAGTTGAATCCCCTTAAATTTACTGTTCCATGCAAATTTGAACATTTTGAGTTTCGAATTGCAGTTTGCAAAAAAAAAAAAATTGCCCAAACTATTTTCCACACTGCTGAAACATCAGAAAGCAGGCTAATATCATTTTGCATTATTGCACAGGCTTCCCCATAATGCCCTTCTGGAATATTATCATACCTTGTACAGTGGTGGTCAGTAGCGGGGCCATCACAAATCAGTGGTTCCCAATGGAGACCAAGTTTGTACGACAGAGACATTTTCAATCTCCAGAGTCACTAATTAAGTTTCTCTTTTCTTTAACATGTAATCTCTTATAGTTAGTGGGGTCCTCGCTCTTTCTCTCTCTTTTCTGTAGTGTGTAAGCTTATACAGTCAGTAGGTTCCTTTATCTCTCTTACCTGCAGATTGTCAGTGGGATTCTCTCTCTTAGTCTCTAGCCTGAAAAGTGTAAACTCTTATGGTTCTATCTATATCCCTTTCTCTCTCCCGCTCCTCTCCGCTACATTTTTTTGAGCAATTACAACCTTTCTAGTATTAAGATTTGCCCAAATAATAATTTTGGACAAAATTCGAGAAAGCCTGCGAATTTGAATTTAAAAACATTCATTCGTCTTTAGATGCAAGTCATATAATGTACAGATTTAATGTTATTACTCATGTACACACATAACACATTGAAAAATGTTATTTGAAAGTACAGTTACGCTTCAACGTGAATGGTGAATTGTAAAAAAAGCACAAAAAGAAAAATGATTGTTTTTTTGTTTTTTTTCAAAATCTAAATTATTACGAAAATTATACTAACATATTTTTACTCAGAAATGAACCCAAAAGAAGAACATCAAGTCATATAAAAAAAACCTCATGTAAGTATGTAGTTCTAAAGTTTTAAAAGGTTATGCCTGCCAGAAAACTCAGATTGGTCCTTAAGTCACACTGGTGGTTCAGGAGTCAAAAGCTCACATAATGTAAACATAAATATATTTTATCTCTCACCATGTCCCCATATTGCAGGATTAGAGACGTGTTTACAGTTATTTAATAAGTTTAAAGAGGATATAAACAGTTCCTCTCTAGACAGCAGCTTAATGAATGGATCTTTAACCTGAACAGCACTAACAAAGAAAAATACTACCCACATGGTTTTGGATTATTGTATATCTCTGTTAATGCTTGAAAGCAAATATTCATTACACATTACGCTAGTTTTAAAGTTTAATGAAGTCATTTTAGCAAGACTTTGTGTCTCAGGTGTAAGTTCAGGTCCATTGCAATGTAAGATTGACAAGGTAGCAACTTCAAAATGATTAATTATTGAAATAGTAGCACTTGTCCAAGATTAATTCAGAATTAGTTCTGCAAGAGCTAGTTTCCCTCTCCTGGTAGCTCGAATTTAGATAATGAGGAAAAAATAATCAACATTATTCTCCTGCTTGTGGTGTTTGCACTTAATAATTTCATTAAGTAAACAGTTTGGAAATTAAAATTCAACCTTCAACGTGGGTCAAACCGAAAAACCTGCATGTGCCTGAATTTAGATAAAATACAAATTAACTTGGTCTCTATGTCATTTCAATTACCAAACTGTGAAACTTATTTAACTTTTTATGACAGGTTGTATTTCTACTTTTTAGCACTAATATGTTAAAAATAATCTTTAGGCCTCCTTCAAAAAGGTATATATTTTTTAATTATTTGAAAGATTATTAAAATAACTAAATGGTCATAATCCATCAAAAGGTCCACTGGTTCTGGATTCTGTTCAGTTGGTTTTCAAATGTTTTTAAAGATATTTAAAACATTGGCAATGGAAGATTTACGGAAACCTGTTGGACTCTGTTATTGATTAAGGGCTCATTCAGATGTCTGGGATTCTTCCCATAGGAAAAAAACTGTCCAAATGTCATCAGTGTTTTGGATGCAAGATTTCTCTGTGTTTGGTCAGGGTTTCAGTTTTGCCATCAGTGTTTCATCAGTAATATTCATGTTTAAAAAAATAAATAAAAAAATTTGCAAAGCTTCTTCAACTCATTATAATGTTAAAAACGGGTATGCTCACAAAATGCAGTGTGTGCTGTTATTGATTTTTCACAGACTCATAAACTTATACATTTTTATCTGTGACTCTGACCAAAAATGGACACATTTACGTAATTTTATTCAGACACACAGTCCACACAAAATACAGATTTAATTTAAATAGCATCATAGCACCATAACCTCGAAAGGAGTTGTCCACTACTTTTTCATTGATGCCTTATCCATAGGATAGGGCATCAATGTATGACCGGCCAGTGTCCCGCACCCAGCACCCCCTCCAATCAGCTGTTATCGGTGCCGGTGGCGGCCGTCATCATCCGGAAGTGCTTGCCTGTGGTGCTTGGCCATCCATCTGTCGTGGCCGCCGCGGGGTACTACACATCCGCCTCCTATTTAATTCAATGAAAAGCAGATGTGCAGTACTCCGCGGCGGCCACTACAGATGGATGGCCAAGCTCTGCAGATAGGCACTTCTGCCAGTGGCAGCCACCGCCGACACCGATAACAGCTGATTGGTGGGGGTGCCGGGTGGGGGACTCTGGCCGATCATACACTGATGCCCTATCCTAAAGATAGGGCATCTGTTAAGGGGACAAACAAACAACTTTATTATAATGGAATGCAACCGACCCCGGGGTCTGCAATGCAGCCTGGTAGACTGCTGCCGAACGCTTTCCAGGTGAAAAGGAAAGCAACCAACTTAAATTATAAACCCTTCCGTGTTACTGCACACGGGAAAGGGTATAGCCGTTCGCTCAATCTCCGTTAACAGCAGATGTGCGACCAGGGAAGTAGCTGTAGCCCTGTTAACTACACAGGGACTACGCAGTGGGCGCTAGGATGCGTGTGTGACTCATGCCGGCGTGTAAGTGCTCTCAGCCAGCGTGCTACTGGACTGAGGAGAATCACACCACATGACTCACAGGCGGTACCGGGAATACGATATCTGCAGACTGCTCGGGGTGTATGGCGACGCCATAGTCGGAGCCAGTCTGTACGGCCAAGCTACCTGCCTATTTCCATTAGCCTGCCTAATTCCATTACACCTGCCTATTTCAACTAAAGCACACGTGGACCTCTATAGGCCAAGCGTCCACACAACAGCATCACTGCTCGATGATCAGAGCATGCCGCCATGTTTGTTGGCGGGCCTTTTAAAGATTAAGCCCTGCCCACCGTCGCACCATTGGTGACGTCACCCACGACCAATCAGGTGGTGCCAGGTCATGGGCATGCTCAGTACAGAAGAACCTGGACTTAGACTTAGAGTTTAACAGCCCTGTCTCCCTCCGCAACCTATGCTTTCTGTTGCTAGGCACAAAGGCCCAAGAGACAACCTGTACTTCTCGTGGACCAGCTAGGTGTTGGGACTGATGATGATGCTCAGCAGCATCAGCCCCAGCTGGACCAGAATGGGAGACCACATAAGGTTCTGGACCCATTTCAAATCCAGCAAACACCTGACGCCTAACAGTATCAATCAAAAAGTAGTAGACAACTCCTTTAATTTGTACATGTTCTATCCACAAAAGAAATGAATAGAATAGGTACATCTGAAATAAGCCTAGCAATGTTTGTTGGAGTTTCTTGTATGCCACTGTGTCATTTTATCATGTGTAATAATCGATTACCTCAAACCTGGCCATAGGTCACTTGACTTATCAAGTTCCAGGGGCATTTTGGTTTTAACCTTTCAAGGAGTCCACTGCATTTTTGTTATTCAAAAAATTGGTACATAGTGACTTTAATAAAGAAAAACAAAAACATTTACTCACCTACGAGATTCCTACCATTTACTAATTGTGTCCCGATGATCTTTTAACTAGTGTTGAGCCACCCCCGTAGTGTTCGAGTTCGGTTCGGTTCGTCGAACACCCGTGTGTTCACCGAACTGTTCGTCGAACTGTTCGTCGAACACCTTCGAACACCGTTAAAACCAATGGCAGGCAAACAAAAACACATAGAAACACATAGAAAACACCTTCAAAGGTGTCCAAAAGCTGACAAACTGCTCAGAAGACACAACTAACACATGGAAAAGTGACAAGTACATATAGTCAGGAGAAAAGAAAAGAGGTGGAGGAGTAAAAGGAGGGGGAGACACAGATATAGGCATGTCATGCCCTTCTAAAATCCAAAAAGTGAGAAGCCGACACGTTCAGTCCGCTCCTGCCCGTGCCACCTCCGTGTCGCCGGGTTTGTGCCAGAGCCGCGGTGAACCCTGACGGCCAGCCCCCCTCTCTCAATACTGGTGCCTGTCCGCTGGTGGGTCGAGCGAGCCCCCCTGTGGTGGAGGCAGCTCTAAGTTTTTTAATTTAAATTGTCTCTCTAATTTGAATGAATACACTTTAAATCCATTTACAAGGATCTATTGGAGGGCAAGTCTCATGCCAGCAGCCGCGTAATTCCAGCTCCAGTAGCGTCCACTAAAGCTGCTGCAGTTAAAAAGCTTTTATAAGGATCGAGCTCGGCTGTCCACCGCAAGGCATCCTACTGCCAGTCCCAGCCCCTATGCCTTGGGGTGCCTCCTGATGCTCTTCACTGAGTATCCCGTGGTCCCGAAGCATTTCCTTTGAAAAAATTAAGTGTAAAACTACAGGTGGTGTAGCTTGCTTAACAGCCGGGATAATCCGCTGACTAGCAGACACTGCTACTAGGCACAAAGTATTTCCTGGGCTAGATGCAGTTAAAAATTTGTAAGTAGATACTCTCGTTGGATGCTGAGAAAGCATTCCATAGAGTCTCCTGGCACGCCATATATGATTCTCTTAAAAAGCTTGGGGTAGGGGTCTAGGGGACCCTTTTATAGCCAAAATCACGGCCCTGTATCACAATACGTCACCTAGGCTGAAGATAAATGGAACTGTAGCACCCTGAGGGCTCGGTTGCTACAGACGTATTGCACCTCACCTAGAGGTGTGATATCTCACTCTCAGGTAAGGATGGAGTGTGGATCAGGACCCGACACCTGCATGCATTACACCACATTGCCGTGGGGCAGGGCGACCAATATGCCCCTGAGATGGGCACGACAGTCCCTGTCCCTGGCTGGAGTGGGGGGAGGGAACACTGAGGAAGGGGAACCCTGTAGTGCAGGAGCAGGGAGGAAGCAGTTCCTGGGTGCATTGAGAAGGGAGTATAAAAGGTGGGCACCATCTTAGTTCAGTGCAGAGAAGTCTGAGCAGAAGTGGCAGGGAGCAGGGGCTCTGCATGAGCTCTGCTCCGGAGGCGGGCCTAGTAACTGAGGCCCAGGCCTGCAAGAGGGAGAAGGAAGGAAGAGGAACGGAGAAGGTTCCAGGAACGAGGAATGAAGGGATCCCAGGGGTGCGGACGGGCGAGTCGCCACCGCACAATCGAATCCACCTGCGTGGAGGGGTCAGGCCAAAGGGGGAGACCGGTCCCCGAACTAGTGGAGGCAGGAAACGACCCTCAGCTAGAAACCGGAGGCTCTTACATTTTATGTGGCGCAGCCCCTCGCTACACCCGCTAGGAAGGCACCACATAGGGTCAGGGAAACTGGCGCCAAGTTTACCAAGAGGAGGCCCGAGGCAGCCGGACAGAAGTGTTGGTAAGAAAGGCCAGACAAAGGACACACAAAGGGGGTCCTGTGAAGCGCTCCAAAGTTATCTGGGAGTTGTCTGAGCCCCTCACCTGGTGAGCACAGTACGACGTGGGCAGCCGTTACCTGCAGACGTGGTCTAGATAATAAGAACTGTGAGTAAAGGCCCTGAACTGCATCACTGACTCCGTGTCGTTACTGCTGCTGCCCTGCACCATCACCCCCATCCTCCGCATACACTGCCCTTAGGCTATACTCCTCCCGTGGGGAGTTATGCTACGCTCTGCTGCACCCACAACACCAGCCTCAGCGGTCTGCCCTGTAGCGGCGGTTCACTCTGACCGCAATCCACGGGTGGCGTAGTCGGACATTTAAACATCAAAACTACATAAATAGTTCCGCCACTGGTTTGACCATCCTGAGCCACGGAACCGGGTCACCGCCACGAAGACTACAACCACCAGCATCTACCAAAAAGGGTCCGGCTCCGGGTGTCCCAAGGCCCATGGGGTGCGTCAGAACATTTTCATCACCTTTCACAATCACCAATGGGACAAGGCAGGGATGTCCTCTGTCCCCTCTCTTATACATCCTAGTGATGGAACACCTGCTCTCATCAATTCGCCATAACCCCAATATTAGGTGGATTGAGGTGGGAGGCACCGAGTACAAGTGCTCTCTATTTGCTGATGATGTCCTAGTATATATCACTCAATCACATATATCCATCCATGCTGTTATGGCTGAAATAGATCACTTTGTTACATGGTCAAATTTTAAAATCAATGCAGCGAAGTCTGAGGCCCTCGATGTCTCCCTCCCCAAATCCATATAGGATTCCATCCAGTCCAACTTTCCCTTTGCCTGGCCCTCACAGGGTATCAAATACTTAGGAATTCCTATTCATAGAGACCTCTCCCATCTATGTTATCTTAATTTTGGGCCCTTTATTGAACAACTCCATACAGACCACGGTTGGCAAGTTAGAACTGTAAGATTCACTACGTGTTTTGTGGAAAAGCACATGTACACTGCGTTCCAAATTATTTAGCAAAAAGTGTTTAGGAGTGATAAGGGAAGAATTTGTTTGTTTGTCAGTTAAACTCATTGATGGTGATGTGTGTCAGGGCTCTTTATATCACTGTAAGCAATTGCAGACACCTGTGCTAATTAGTTTGGCAGGTGTGTCCAATGAAAGGCAAGACTACTTAAGAAGGCTCTCTCACATTATTAAGCAGCCTACATTTTCTGCCAAAATGGGAAAGAAAAAGGATGTGTCGGCTGCTGAGAAGCAACAAATTGTGGAGTGTTTAGGTCAAGGCATGACTACAATCAACATTGTGCGATGATCAGGATGAAGTATCTTGGCAATCAAGAAGTATGTAGCTGATTCACAGTACACACGTGTGCGTGCTGATAAGGGCAAATTGAGGACTCTTTCCTACAGGCAATTACGTCAGGTTGAAAGAGCAGCGGCAAAAAAGCCTTGTCATAGCAGCAGACAAGTTTTTGAAGCTGCTTGTGCCTCCAACGTCCCCCGAACAACAAGATGCAGGGTCCTTCAGAGGTTTGCAGCTGTGCTTACGCCATCCTGTCGACCTCCTCTATCCACTTCACACAAGCAGAAACGGCTCCAGTGGGCCAAACATTACATGAAGACTGATTTCAAAACTGTTTTGTTCACGGATGAGTGCCGTGCAGCGCTCGATGGTCCAGATGGATGGAGTGGAGGATGGCTGGTTGATGGACACCCCACGCAAACACGGCTATAGCGCCAACAAGGAGGAGGTGGAGTAATGTTTTGGGCTGGAATCATGGGGAGAGAGATTGTCGGCCCCTTTAGGATCCCTGAAGGCGCTAAAGATGAACTCCATAATGTATGTGGATTTTCTCAAACAGCACTTCCTGCCATGGTTCAAGAAGAAGAACCGTGTATCTCACAGCAAGATCATTTTTCTGCATGATAATGCACCATCTCATGCTGCACATAAAACATCTGCATCTCTGGCTGATATGGGCATAAAAGGGGACAATCTTATGGTGTGACCCCCATGCTCCCCTGACCTCTACCCCATTCAGAACCTTTGGAGCATCATTAAAAGGAGTGTCTATGATGGCGGGAGGCAGTTCACATCTAAGCAACAGCTCTGGGAGGGTATTCTGTCCTCATGCAAAACAATTGAAGCATAAATCATCCAAAACCTGACAAATTCAATGGACGAGAGAGTTCAGAAGCTCCTTTCGAACAAGGGGTCCTATGTGAAAATGTAACATCACCTAGAATAAAGTTTTGAGTTGAAAACTGTTTGATTTCAGTTTCTAACAACCTGCTAATGCTTATAATTTCAAAAATGACCATTTTTTTGGTCTTTATTAAAATGAAAAGGTTGATCGAAAAGTTTGGGGGATCTAAGAGTGTGGCAACCCAGTAGTCATGATTACTTCGAATTCTGACAATATGAGGGTCATGCTGCAGGTAGTGCAGCAAGAAGGCACTTATGTGTCTTGCGCATCTCGGAGCCCCAAAATTATTTTCCGGGCTAGATGCAGCTAAAAATTATTATTAATTTTAAATCTGGTGAAGCTTTAGTATAGATGGCCTAATAGGATCAGTGCTGCACACTGCTACAAAGCCCAAATTATTTTCCAGTCAAGATACAGATAAACATGATTAGTAATTTTAAATCTGGTGGAGCTTATTATAGATGGCCTAATAGAATCAGTGCTGCACACTGCTACAAAGCCCAAATTATTTTCCAGCCAAGATACAGATAAACATGATTAGTAATTGAAAGCTTAAAACGGTTGGTAGGGTGATTTTAACCAATCATCATGCTTTTACTCTCCCCAGGATGACACAGGGATAGAAAAGTCATTTCGGATCCATGATTTGTTCATCTTTATGAACGTGAGTCTGTCTACATTATCAGTGGAGAGCCGCGTGCGCTTATCTGTCTGCACACCACCAGCAGCGCTGAACAAACGTTCAGACAGAACGCTGGCTGCGGGGCATGACAAGATCTCCAAGGCGTAAGTGGCTAGCTCCGGCCATTTATCCAGATTGGAAGCCCAAAAAGAGCAATGGTCCAGTGACACAGTCGTGGCTTCAATGTTTACTTGGAGATACTCCTGTACCATCGTCTCTAGGCGTTGACTATGTGTCAGACTTCTTGTCTTCTGTGGCCTTTCAAAGGATGGGCTAAAAAAGTGGTGAAATGATTCCGCAAAATTGATGTTACCAGCAGATACTGTGGTTCTGTTACGGTTTGAGTGCTGAACACTTGACGGTCCCACGGTTGGCACGTTGGAACTGTGAGATTCACTACGTGCACCACTGGTATTTTGTGGAAAAGCACATGTAAGATTCTGCAACAGTCTCTGCTGATACTCCTGCATGCGTGCATCCCTTTCTATGGCAGGAATAATTTCTGCAAATTTTCTTTTGTACCGGGGATCTAACAGTGTGGCAACCCAGTAGTCAGGATTATTTCTAATTCTCACAATTCGAGGGTCATGTTGCAGGTAGTGCAGCAAGAAGGCACTCATGTGTGTTGCGCATCCAGGAGCACCAAGTCCCTGTTGTGTTGGTGGCGAGGTAACAATCATGCTTCCTTCCTCTGTCCTCTCCCCCCAACCTCGCACAACAGAAATGTGATCAAGGTCTCCCCCATCTGATGAGTCTTCCATCAGTTCGTCCTCCACTTCTTCCTGGGCTCCTGCACCTTCCTCACTAGTTTGGCTGCTACCATGCGCCCTGGTAAAACCATCTCCCCCACCCTCACATGCCTGCCGCCTTGGTGCTGCCGACCGTCTGGACCTTGCAGATGTTAGCCCTTCCGCATACAAGTCCTCCTCCTCTACTTCCTCCACCTCCTCTTGTGCCACCACCTGACTCCGAATTCTGTTTAACATGTGCTCCAGCATGTAAATCACCGGAATAGTCATGCTGATAATGGCATCATCAGCACTAAACATCTTCGTCGCCATTTCAAAACTGTGCAGAAGGGTGCATAGGTCCCTGATCTGAGACCACTCCTCCAGCGTGATTTGCCCCACCTCTGAATCTCGTTGGCCCAGGCTATACGTCAGAACGTATTGCACCAGGGCTTGTCGGTGCTGCCACAGTCGCTGCAACATGTGCAGAGTTGAATTCCACCGGGTAGGCACATCGCAATTTAGCCGGTGAAGTGGCAGGCCCAACGACTTCTGTAGAGATGTAAGTCGCTGAGCTGCGGGATGCGAACGGCGGAAGTGAGCACACAGCGACCGTGCCCTCTGCAGAAGGCCATCTAGTCTGGGATAGTGGGCTAAAAATTGCTGGACAACCAGGTTCAACACGTGAGCCATACAAGGCACGTGTGTGACATTGCCCCGGCGAAGGGCCGCACCCAGGTTTGCAGCATTGTCGCACACGGCCTTCCCTGGTTTCAGGTCCAGTGGAGACAACCATTCATGAAATTGGTTCTCCAGAGCTGACCACAACTCCTCAGCTGTGTGACTCACATTTCCCAGACATTTCAATGTAAAAACCGCCTGATGACGTTGAGCCCTACTGCCAGCATAGTAAGGAGGTGTGCAGGATCCCTTCTGCGCAGTTAGAAAGCTTGTGGCATGACCAGACAGGCTTTGGGTGCAGGTGGAGGACCGAGAGGAGGTTGAGGAGGCAGAAGCAGTGGAGGAACTTTGACATAAAGAGGATTGACGCACAACTCGTGGGGACGGCAAGACTTGGACAGCAGCCCCTTGTCCTGCTGTCACCATAGTTACCCAGTGCCCAGTCAGCGACATGTAACGCCCCTGTCCATGCCTACTCGTCCAAGTGTCTGTGGTGAAATGCACCCTGTCACACACAGAGTTTCTCAAAGAAGCGGTGATGTTGTGTGCGACATGCTGGTGGAGCGCAGGCACACCTTTTTTTGAGAAGTAGTGCCGACTGGGCATCTGGTACTGGGGCACTGCGACGGACATAAGGTCTCGAAAATCCTCTGTGTCCACCAGGCGAAAAGGCAGCATTTCTGTAGCCAAGAGCTTGCAGATGGTGAAATTCAACCTCTTAGCTTTCTCATGGCTAGGAGGAAATGGTCTTTTACTTGTCCACATCTGAGGGACCGAGGGCTGGCTATTGTGCTTAGACGGGGTTGATAAGGGTGTCCCCGGCAAACTGCCGGTCTGTGAGGAAGATGCAGGCGGACATCTTAGGTTGCCTTGATCCAAAGGTGGTGCTATCTATGTCGGACAGCGCTCAACACCAGCTGGTGTTACCACCTCCAAAGAAAATGATGACCTGCCAATCACGCTGGCTGTTGCGGGTAAAGAGTTGGCAGGTCTGCGCCCCAAAACAGGTGTGACTGCTGTCCCCCCAGTCACAGAGGATGAAGAGGCCGCGGATGCACAAGATATGGCAGACGGTGGTTGGCCCGGCCGGCTAGGCCGCATTGTAGCACACTGAGCTTCCCACTGCAACTTATGCTTCATGTCCATGTGCCGGTTCATGCATGAAGTACTCAAACTATGTATTTTTTGGCCTCTACTTAGCTTTTGCTGACAAATGTTACAGATAACACGAGTTGGGTCATCTTTATCTATCTGAAAAAATGCCCAGGCTATGCAAGGCTTAGCACCCATGCGACCTGAAGAGCCACCACGACTTGTGGTGAGAGGCAGAGTTGTGTTTGAGGATGCAGTTGTTGACGTGCTTCCAGTACTACGTCTCTGTCCAGGAAGGCGCAACCTGACCTCGTCGTCACTAGCATCTTCCTCCACCTCCTCTGCTGACCTCATCTCTTGGCTGACTGTGGGTTGACAGTAAGTGGGATCTCCAACCTCATCATCATCACCCTGTGCGTTATCACACCCGTCGTCCACAGAGCCAACCTGTTCCTGCCCTGACAAAAAACTAAAGTTGTCGCTCCAATCAGGTATTTGAGTCTTATCATCGTCTTCCTCATTGTCTCCACCAACAGGAGTTACAGTTTGGGAATGAGGGTCTACATTATGGTCAGAACCTTCTGCGTCTGGTCCTGGATCTGACTCATAAAGATTCTGGGCATCAGTGCAGATCATTTCCTCGTCTGAATTCACAGAAGCGCTGGAGTCGACCTCTGATTCCAAGGCTATAGTATGAGTAAACAGCTCTGCAGACACAACCATCTGTTCTACCTCATACTCAGACGGGCAGCTGGAGATTTGGGAGCTGTGAGGAAGCAAGTGCGATTGGGGTGACACCTTTGAGGACTGGAGTATTTGTGATGTTGAAGTTGATGTGGAGGAGAGCCCACTTAAAGGAGCACTTGATATCCGTTGAAGCACCTGCTGTTTTTGTGCCTCATCTGGAATTTGTAGCGATTGGCGTGGCCGTAAGAAAGGGATCTTATCACATTGTCCGCTAAAAGAAGTAGACATTTTAGTTTGGCTGGAAGATGGTCTTTCTTCTGCAGATGTTACTGTTGCTTTAACACCTACCCCACGGACACAACCTTTTTTCCCCTTACCAACACGAATATTCCCCTTTCCACCAGCAGCAGGCCTTTTTCCACTCATTTTGGTGGTTAACTAATTCACAACTCTGGAGTTGTTTGCACAAAAAAACAATGGATGGGAACCGAGCAGAGCTGAGTGGCCAAACTGTGGTATTAGGCCAAAACTATTGGCTGGGTTAGATGCAGAAAAAAATTATATTCAATTTGCAACCTGATGGAGGTCTGTATAGATGGACTAATAGAACAAGTCCCACACACAGCTAGAAGGCCAAATATTTTGTCAGAGGTAGATGCAGAAAAAAATTATATTCAGTTTGCAACCTTATGGAGGTCAGTATAGATGGACTAAAACAACAAGTCCCACACACAGCTAGAAGCCCAATATTTTTTCAGAGGTAGATGCAGAAAAAAATATATTCAGTTTGCAACCTGATGGAGGTCTGTATAGATGGATTAATAGAACAAGTCCCACACATAGCTAGAAGCCCAATATTTTTTCAGAGGTAGATGCAGAAAAAAATATATTCAGTTTGCAACCTGATGGAGGTCTGTATAGATGGATTAATAGAACAAGTCCCACACACAGCTAGAAGCCCAATATTTTTTCAGAGGTAGATGAAGAAAAAAATATATGCAGTTTGCAACCTGATGGAGGTCAGTATAGATGGACTAATAGAACAAGCCCCACAGACAGCTAGAAGGCCAAATATTTTTTCAGAGGTAGATGCAGAAAAAAATTATATTCAGTTTGCAACCTTTTGGAGGTCAGTGTAGATGGACTAATAGAACAAGTCCCACACACAGCTAGAAGGCCAAATATTTTTTCAGAGGTAGATGCAGAAAAAAATATATTCAGTTTGCAACCTTATGGAGGTCAGTATAGATGGACTAATAGAACAAGTCCCACACACAGCTAGAAGGCCAAATATTTTTTCAGAGGTAGATGCAGAAAAAAATTATATTCAGTTTGCAACCTTATGGAGGTCAGTTTAGATGGACTAATAGAACAAGTCCCACACACAGCTAGAAGGCCAAATATTTTTTCAGAGGTAGATGCAGAAAAAAATATATTCAGTTTGCAACCTGATGGAGGTCTGTATAGATGGAATAATAGAACAAGTCCTACACACAGCTAGAAGCCCAATATTTTTTCAGAGGTAGATGAAGAAAAAAATATATGCAGTTTGCAACCTGATGTAGGTCAGTATAGATGGACTAGTACAACAAGTCCCACACACAGCTAGAAGCCCAATATTTTTTCAGAGCTAGATGCAGAAAAAAATTATATTCAATTTGCAACCTGATGGAGGTCAGTATAGATGGACTAATAGAATGATGCTATGCCCAAAAGATTTTACTTCACTAGGTGCAGTAAAAAAATTGGTATTCTATACACAGGTGGTATATCTTGCAACACAGATAGGCTACTCCACTGACTAACACACTCTGCAATAGGCCAAAAAGGATTAGCTTTGCTAGATTCAGCCAAATGCTGTGAAAAAAACTTGCACAGCACTGGCACAGACCTGCCTGGCAAAAACTGATAGGAACTGATGTAACCTAGTCCTGAAAAGGACTCCAATTACAATTAGTCTTTACTCCCACAATCTATCTATTTAAGAGCACAGACCTGCCTGATAAAAGTCGTAGGAAATGCTGTAACCTAGTCCTTAAAAGGACTGCAATCACAACTATTCCCTACTCCCAAGCTATCTGTAGATTTGTGCGAAAATTGACTTGAAATTAACAAGGTATAGCGCACACAGCAACAGCGGTGCCGTCTAACACGCAGCTGCAGCAGTGAGAAAATGGTGGCGACGGGGAAAATGGCTTGGTCTTATAGGGCAAGGACATGTGACATACACTGCCAATGACACATGCCCTTGCTTGTGTGAAAAAAAGCACTTCGCTCCGTGTGTGCGCTGCTGATAGGCTGACAGATTGCACCTCCCCACTGCAAATGCGGGAAAGAGAAAAAAAAATGGAGATCTTCATTGTTCCTGCAGAGATCCATCCCCTGCCCCTCCCCCCACCCCGCTGTACACTCAAACTGCGTATTAACATTAATTTTCATCATTACTGAGAAAAAAATCCAGTTATGATTTTGGTGCACGAACAGTTATCGAACATAACCTCGAACAGCCGAATTTTTCTCAAATTGTTCGTGTTCGCCGAATGGCTCGAACACCGCCCAAAACAGCTCGAATTTGAGATTGGCGAACAGTTCGAGTAGAACAACGCTCATCTCTACTTTTAACTTCTTCTTCCAGTGCTAGAGTAAAAGGGTAGTCACGTGACCACTGCAACAAGTCAGTACTTGCATTAGTGGGTGCATATGTCATGTGCAATCTAAGCTGAAATAAAAAGGATTGAGACAGGCGAGGGCATAAACAGTGGTGTGGAGACATGATGGGACTCAGATAGGTGAGTATGTGTTATTTTTTATTTTAAAGCCACTTTGGGTCAAGCCTCAGACAGGGGTGCTAAGGGTCCACTAGTGACCACTGTTCAGCTACATGCAAATGTTACATAGCCATCATTCACACATTTACCTATGCTTTTATGTACTGGGTAGTTTGTTGAATGATTTATAAAACACTGTCTTAGTCAGTGCATAGTGAATAAAGTGTATTGTGTCAAATATTGTTCATAATAAAGCAGGCGGGGGGGTCCAGTGCTGCAGAGGCGCCTACCAGAAGATTCTCCTGTAACCCTGTGGACCAGTCTGAGACTGCTTGAGCACATTTGTTTGAAATAGTTAACACCTTTAAAATTCAATATATGAAGCAAGAGAAGGAAAATTCATGCCATGCCAAATCGTGATAGTACTGTAAGTAGACCTTCACTTATGTTACTGTCTCCTATATTGGGAAACAATTATAATATTGATACATATATATGAGTGTTCTGCATATTTATTCACTTTTAATTGGAAAAATCAGATACTAGTATGGACATGTAATAAACTTAGCAGATATTAATCATTTACAGTTTTAAAGACCTTCTGATATAGGGTTCATGTATATCTGATAATGTCTGTAAAGCACTGTGGAATTAATGGCGCTATATAAGTGAGTAAAATAAATAAATATATGAAAATGGCAAACTGTTTAATCTCCAGATTGTACAGAGACAATGTCCAAAATTGTTTATAGCTATATTAGAGCAGAAATAGCAGTTAATAGGCAAAACTGTACCCAAATATGTCTAAGACTGAAAAGAGAGTCATATGGATGTTCTAACAGATCCTCCTAGAATCTGACAGATAAAAGGTAGCATGCTTCATGAGATGTTATACTATGGAGATACTGTATTCTCTCAGCTTAAAATATTACTTCTACACGAGAATATCTCCATAATGTGATGCATTCGGAGGTTCAAAAAATACATTTTTTCTTTAATCTCTAATACACTCGTGTGAGAATTATTATTTAAAGCCAAAAGTTCTTAAAGCTCATTTACACATGAGATATCAAATAAAAAAAATTCTTACCAATACCTGCTACAATTCCAACATACTTCAGGATGCAGACAGGCCCAGTGGTACATGGCACAGGTAGCACAACTGCAAAATACTGATGAACAGCTTCTCATGCACCTATGAGTGGGATGATTGCTATTTATTATAAATGCACACTAAAGATTAGCAGATCTGCTGAGATTCAAATTTGGCAAATCACGGGGATTTTACAGGGCAAATTGATTAACGGCAAAGTAATTTGGTGCAAATTGAATGTTCCTTATTATGCTCTGGGTTGCATCCAGACCCCAGAGCATGATAACTAGAGATGAGCGGTGTTCGACTCAAACTGTTCGCAAATCTCAAATTCGAGCTGTTTTGGGAGGTGTTCGAGCCGTTCGGCGAACACGAACAATTTGAAATAAATTCGGCTGTTCGAGGTTATGTTCGATAACTGTTCGCGCACCAAAATCATAACTGGATTTTTTCTCAGTAATGCTGAAAATTAATGTTAATACGCAGTTTGAGTGTACAGTGGGGCGGGGGGAGGGGAAGGGGATGGATCTCTGCATAAAAAATGAAGATCTCCATTTTTTTTTCTCTTTCCCACATTTACAGTGGGAAGGTGCAATCTGTCAGCCTATCAGCAGTGCACACACGGAGCGAACTGCTTTTATTCACACAAGCAAGGGCATGTGTCATTGGCAGTGTATGTCACATGTCCTTGCCCTATAAGACCCAGACATTTTCCACGTAGCCACCATTTTTTCACTGCTGCAGCTGCATGTTAGACGGCACCGCTGTTGCTGTGTGCGCTATACTTTTAGTGTTAATTTCAAGCCAATTTTTGCACAAATCTACAGATAGCTTGGGAGTAGGGAAGAGTTGTGATTGCAGTCCTTTTGAGGACTAGATTACATCATTTCCTACGACTTTTATCAGGCAGGTCTGTGCTCTTAAATAGATAGGTTGGGAGTAAAGACTAATTGTAATTGCAGTCATTTTGAGGGCTAGGTTACACCATTTCCTATCACTTTTATCAGGCAGGTCTGTGCTCTTAAATAGATAGGTTGTGAGTAAAGACTAATTGTAATTGCAGTCCTTTTGAGGGCTAGGTTACATCAGTTCCTATCACTTTTATCAGGCAGGTCTGTGCTCTTAAATAGATAGGTTGGGAGTAAAGACTAATTGTAATTGCAGTCCTTTAGAGGGCTAGGTTACATCAGTTCCTATCACTTTTTGCCAGGTCTGGGCCAGGGCTGTGCAAGCTTTTTTTCACAGCATTTCGCTAAATCTAGCTAAGCAAACCCTTTTTGGCCTCTTGCAGTGTGTGTTAGTCAGTGAAGTAGCCTATCTGTGCTGCAAACTACACCACCTGTGAATAGAATACAAATTTGTTTACTGTACCTAGCCAAGTAAAACTTTTTGGGCATAGCATCTTTCTATTAGTCCATCTATACTAACCTCCACCAGGTTTGAAATTCAAATAATTTTTATCTGCATCTAGCACTGAAAAAATACTTGGACTTGTAGCAGTGTGTGGGACTTGTTCTATTAGTACATCTATACTAACCTCCACCAGGTTGCAAATTCAAAATAATTTTTATCTGCATCTAGCTCTGAAAAAATATTTTGGCTTGTAGCAGTGTGTGGGACTTGTTCTATTACTCCATCTACACTAATCTCCACCAGGTTTCAAATTCAAAATAAGTTTTATCTGCATCTAGCTCTGAAAAAATATATGGGCTTGTAGCAGTGTGTGGGACTTGTACTATTAGTCCATCTATACTAACCTCCACCAGGTTTCAAATTCAAAATAATTTTTATCTGCATCAAGCTCTCAAAGAATATTTGGGCTTGTAGCAGTGTGTGGGACTTGTTCTATTAGTCCATCTATAATAACCTCCACCAGGTTGCAAATTCAAAATAGTTTTTATCTACATCTAGCTCTGAGAAAATATTTGGGCTTGTAGCAATGTGTGTGACTTGTTCTATTAGTCCATCTATACTGACCTCTAACAGGTTGCAAATTCAAAATAAATTTTATCTGCATCTATCTCTGAAAAAATATTTGGGCTTGTAGCAGTGTGTGGGACTTGTTCTATTAGTCCATCTATACTAACCTCAACCAGATGGAAATTCAAAATAATTTTTAACTGCATCTAGCTCTGAAAAAATATTTGGGCTTCTAGCAGTGTGTGGGACTTGTTCTATTAGTCCATCTATACTAACCTCCACCAGGTTTCAAATTCAAAATAAATTCTATCGGCATCTAGCTCTGAAAAAATATTTGGGCTTGTAGCAGTGTGTGGGACTTGTTCTATTAGTCCCTCTATACTATCCTCCACCACCTGTGTATGTAATAAAATTGTTTTACTGCATCTAACCCAGCCAATACTTTTGGGCTAATACCACAGTTTGGCCACTCAGCTCTGTTCGGTTCGCAACCATTGTTTTTTGTGCAAACAATTCCAGAGTTGTCAATTAGTTAACCACCAAAATGAGTGGAAAAAGGCCTGCTGCTGGTAGAAAGGGGAATAGGCGTGTTGGGAAGGGAAAAAATGGTTGCTTCCGTGGGGTAGGTGTTAAAGCAACAGTAACATCTGCAGAAGAAAGACCATCTTCCAGCCAAACTAAAATATCTGCTTCTTTTAGCTGATTTTGTGATAAGATCCCTTTCTTACGGCCACGCCAATCGCTACAAATTCCAGATGAGGCACAAAAACAGCAGGTGCTTCAACGGATATCAAGTGCTCCTTTAAGTAGGCTCTCCTCCACCTCAACTTCAACATCACAAATACTCCAGTCCTCAGAGGTGTCACCCCAATCGCACTTGCTTCCTCACAGCTCGAAAGTCTCTAGCTGCCCATCTGAGTATGGGGTAGAACCGATGGTTGAGTCTGCAGAGCTGTTTACTCATACTATAGCCTGGGGATCAGAGGTCGGCTCCAGAGCTTCTGTGAAACCAGACAAGGAAATTATCTGCACTGAAGCCCAGAATCTTTATGAGTCGGATCCAGGACCAGAGGCAGAAGGTTCTGACCATAATGTAGACCCTCGTTCCCAAACTGTAACTCCTGTTGGTGGAGACAATGAGGAAGACGATGATGAGACTCAAATATCTGATTGGAGCAACATCTTGAGTTTTTTGTCAGGGCAGGAAGAGATTGGCTCTGAAGACGATGGGTGTGATAACACTGGGTGATGATGACGAGGTTGGAGAACCCACTTACTGTCAACCCACAGTCAGCCAGTCGATGAGGTCAGCAGAGGAGGTGGAGGAGGATGCTAGTGACGACGAGATCAGGTTGCGCCTTCCTGGACAGAGACATAGTACTGGAAGCACGTCAACAACTGCATCCTCAAACTCAACTCTGCCTCTGACCACAAGTCGTGGGGGTTCTTCAGGTCGCATGGGTGCTTAGCCTTGCAAAGCCTGGTCATTTTTTCAGATAGATAAGGATGTCCCAACTCGTGTTATTTGTGAAATTTGTTAGCAAAAGCTAAGTAGAGGCCAAAAAATACATAGTTTGAGTACTTCATGCATGAACAGTCACATGGATATGAAGCATAAGTGGCAGTGGGAATGCGGTCAAGCCGGCCGGGCCAACCACTGTCTGCCACATCTTGTGCATCCATGGCCTCTTCATCCTCTATGACTGGGGGGACAGCAGTCAAACCTGTTTTGGGACGCACACCTGCCACCTCTTTACCCGCAACAGCCAGCGTGATTGGCAGGTCATCATTTTCTTTGGAGGTTGAAACACCAGCTGGTGTTCAGCACTGTCCGACATCGATAGCACCACCTTTGGATCAAGGCAACCTAACATGACCGCCTGCATCTTCCTCACAGACCGGCAGTTTGCCGGGGACACCCTTGTCAACCCCGTCAAAGCACAACAGCCAGCCCTCGGTCCCTCAGATGTGGACAAGTAAAAGACCATTTCCTCCTAGCCATGAGAAAGCTAAGAGGTTGAATTTCACCATCTGCAAGCTCTTGGCTACAGAAATGCTGCCTTTCCGCCTGATGGACTCAGTGGATTTTCGAGACCTTATGTCCGTCGCAGTGCCCCAGTACCAGATGCCCAGTCGGCACTGCTTCTCAAAGAAAGGTGTGCCTGCGCTACACCAGCATGTCGCACACAACATCACCGCTTCTTTGAGAAACTCTGTGTG
Organism: Phyllobates terribilis; assembly: GCF_046119375.1. Classification (NCBI taxonomy): domain Eukaryota; kingdom Metazoa; phylum Chordata; class Amphibia; order Anura; family Dendrobatidae; genus Phyllobates; species Phyllobates terribilis. Next base: position 343,396,843 of record NW_027362767.1, on the reverse strand, counting down.
TGACAGCGTGCATTTCACCACAGACACTTGGACGAGTAGGCATGGACAGGGGCGTTACATGTCGCTGACTGGGCACTGGGTAACTAAGACGACAGCAGCACAAGGGGCTGCTGTCCAAGTCTTGCCGTCCCCACGAGTTGTGCATCAATCCTCTTTATCTCGAAGTTCCTCCACTGCTTCTGCCTCCACAACCTCCTCTCGGTCCTCCACCTGCACCAAAAGCCTGTCTGGTCATGCCACAAGCTTTCTAACTGCGCAGAAGGGATCCTGCACCCCTCCTTACTATGCTGGCAGTTGGGTTCAACGTCATCAGGCGGTTTTTACTTTGAAATGTCTGGGAAATGTGAGTCACACAGCTTAGGAGTAGTGGTCATCTCTTTAGAACCAGTTTCATGAATGGTTGTCTCCAATGGACCTGAAACCAGGGAAGGCCGTATGCGACAATGCTGCAAACCTGGGTGCGGCCCTTCGCCGGGGCAATGTCACACACGTGCCTTGTATGGCTCACATGTTGAACCTGGTTGTCCAGCAATTTTTAGCCCACTATCCCGGACTAGATGGCCTTCTGCAAAGAGCACAGTCGCTGTGTGTCACTTCCGCCGTTCGCATCCCGCAGCTCAGCGACTTACTTCTCTACTGAAGTCGTAGTGCCTGCCACTTCACCGGCTAAAATGCGATGTGTCTACCCGGTGGAATTCAACTCTGCACATGTTGCAGTGACTGTGGCAGCACCGACAAGCCCTGGTGCAATATGTTCTGACGTATAGCCTGGGCCAAAGAGATCCAGAGGTGGGGCAAATCACGCTGGAGGAGTGGTCTCAGATCAGGGACCTATGCACCCTTCTGCACAGTTTTGAAATGGCGACGAAGATGTTTAGTGCTGACGATGCCATTATCAGCATGACTATTCTGGTGATTTACATGCTGGAGCACATGTTAAACAGAAATCGGAGTCAGGTGGTGGCACAAGAGGAGGTGGAGGAAGTAGAGGAGGAGGAGTTGTATGCGGAAGGGCTAACATCTGCAAGGTCCAGACGGTCGGCCGCACCAAGGTGGCAGGCATGTGAGGGTGGGGTAGATGGTTTTACCAAGGCGCCTGGTAGCAGCCAAACTAGTGAGGAAGGTGCAGAAGCCCAGGAAGAAGTGGAGGACGAACTGATGGAAGACTCATCAGATGAGGGAGACCTTGATCACATTTCTGTTGTGCGAGGTTGGGGGGAGAGGGCAGAGGAGGGAAGTATGATTGTTACCTGGATGCGCAAGATACATGAGTGCCTTCTTGCTGCACTACCTGCAACATGATCCTCGAATTGTGAGAATTAGAAATAATCCTGACTACTGGGTTGCCACACTGTTACATCCCCGGTACAAAAGTAAATTTGCAGAAATTTTTCCTGCCATAGCAAGGGATGCACGCATGCAGGAGTATCAGCAGAGACTGTTGCAGAATCTTACATGTGCTTTTCCACAAAAAACCAGTGGTGCACGTAGTGAATCTCATAGTTTCAACTTGCCAACCGTGGGACCGTCGAGTGTTCAGCACTCAAACCGTAACAGAAACACAGTATCTGCTGGTAACATCTATTTTGCGGAATCATTTCACCCCTTTTTTAGCCCATCTTTTGCAAGGACACAGGAGACAAGAATTCTGACACATAGTCAATGCCTAGAGACGATGGTACAGGAGTATCTCCAAGTAAACATTGAAGCCATGACCGTGTCACTGGACCCTTGCTCTTTTTGGGCTTCCAATCTGGATAAATGGCCGGAGCTCGCCACTTACGCCTTGGAGATCTTGTCATGCCCCACAGCCAGCGTTCTGTCTGAACGTGTGTTCAGCGCTGCTGGTGGTGTGCTGACAGATAAGCGCACGCGACTCTCCACTGATAATGTAGACAGACTCACGTTCATAAAGATGAACAAATCATGGATCTGAAATGACTTTTCTACCCCTGTGTCATCCTGGGGAGAGTAAAAGCTTGATGATTGGTTAAAATCACCTCACCAACCATTTTAAGCTTTCAAATTACTAATCATCTTTATCTGTATCTTGGCTGGAAAATAATTTGGGCTTTGTAGCAGTGTGCAGTACTGATTCTATTAGGCCATCTATACTAAGCTCCACCAGATTTAAAATTACTAATCATGTTTATCTGTATCTTGGCTGGAAAATTATTTGGGCTTTGTAGCAGTGTGCAGTAATGATTCTATTAGGCCATCTATACTAAGCTCCACCAGATTTAAAATTGCTAATCATGTTTTTCTGTATCTTGGCTGGAAAATTATTTGGGCTTTGTAGCAGTGTGCAGTAATGATTCTATTAGGCCATCTATACTAAGCTCCACCAGATTTAAAATGAATAATAATTTTTAACTGCATCTAGCCCGGAAAATAGTTTTGAGGCTCCTAGATGCGCAAGACACATGAGTGCCTTCTTGCTGCACTACCTGCAACATGACCCTCAGATTGTCAGAATACGAAGTCATCCTGACTACTGGGTTGCCACACTCTTAGATCCCCCACACTCTTCGATCAACCTTTTCATTTTAATAAAGAACAAAAAATGGTCATTTTAGAAATTATAAGCATTAGCAGGTTATTAGAAACTGAAATCAAACTTTATTCTAGGTGATGTTACATTTGCACTTAGGACGCCATGTTCGAAAGGAGCTTCTGAACTCTCTCGTCCATTGAATTTGTCAGGTTTTGGATGGTTTCTGCTTCAATTGTTATGCATGAGGAGAGAATACCCTCCCAGAGCTGTTGCTTAGATGTGAACTGCCTCCCGCCATCATAGACACTCCTTTTGATGATGCTCCAGAGGTTCTGAATGGGGGTGAGGCCAGGGGAACATGGGGGTCACACCATAAGCTTGTCCCCTTTAATACCCATATCAGCCAGAGATGCTAATGTGTTATGTGCAGCATGAGACGGTGCATTATCATGCATGAAAATGATCTTGCTGTGGAATACACGGTTCTTCTTCTTGAACCATGGCAGGAAGTGCTGTTTGAGAAACTCCACATACATTATGGAGTTCATCTTTACCCCTACAGGGATCCTAAAGGGGCCGACCATCTCTCTCCCCATGATTCCAGCCCAAAACATTACTCCACCTCCTCCTTGTTGGCGCTGTAGCCGTGTTTGCGTGGGGTGCCCATCAACCAGCCATCCTCCACTCCATCCATCTGGACTATCGAGCGTTGCACGGCACTCATCCATGAACAAAACAGTTTTGAAGTCAGTCTTCATGTATTGTTTGGCCCACTGGAGCCATTTCTGTTTGTGTGCAGTGGATAGAGGAGGTCGACAGGATGGCTTACGCACAGCTGCAAACCTCTGAAGGACCCTGCATCTTGTTGTTCGGGGGACGTTAGAGGCACCAGCAGGTTCAAAAACTTGTCTGCTGCTATGACAAGGCATTTTTGCCGCTGCTCTTATAACCTGACGTAATTGCCTGTAGGAAAGAGATCTCAATTTGCCCTCATCAGCACGCATACGTGTGTACTGTGAATCAGCTACATACTTCTTGATTGTGCGATGATCAGGATGAAGTGTCTTGGCAATGTTGATTGTAGTCATGCCTTGACCTAAACACTCCACAATTTGTTGCTTCTCAGCAGCCGACACATCCTTTTTCTTTCCCATTTTGGCAGAAAATGTAGGCTGCTTAATAATGTTGGACAGCCTTCTTAAGTAGTCTTGCCTTTCATTGGACACACCTGCCAAACTAATTAGCACAGGTGTCTGCAAATGCTTACAGTGATATAAAGAGCCCTGACACACATCACCATCAATGAGTTTAACTGACAAACAAAAAAATTCTTACCTTATCACTCCTAAACACTCTTTGCATAATAATTTGGAACACAGTGTACATGTGCTTTTCCACAAAACACCAGTGGTTCACGTAGTGAATCTTACAGTTCTAACTTGCCAACCGTGGTCTGTATGGAGTTGTTCAATAAAGGGCCCAAAATTAAGATAACATAGACGGGAGAGGTCTCTATGAATACGAATTCCTTAGTATTTGATACCCTGTGAGGGCCTGGCAAAGGGAAAGTTGGACTGGATGGAATCCTGTATGTATTTGGGGAGGGAGACATCGAGGGCCTCCGACTTCGCTGCATTGATTTTAAAATTTGACCATGTAACAAAGTGATCTATTTCAGCCTTAACAGCAGGGTTGGATATATGTGACTGAGTGATTTATACTAGGACATCATCAGCAAATGCAGAGCACTTGTAATCGGTGCCTCCCACCTCAATCCACCTAATATTGGGGTTATGGCGAATTGATGAGAGCACGTGCTCCATCACTAGGATGTATAAGAGAGGGGACAGAGGACATCCCTGCCTTGTCCCATTTGTGATTATGAAAGTTGATGAAAATGCTCCATTTATCTTCAGCCTAGGTGACGTATTGCGATACAGGGCCGTGATTTTGCCAATAAAACGGTCCCCTAGACCCCTACCCCAAGATTTTTAAGAGAATAATATATGGCGGGCCAGGAGACCCTATGGAATGCTTTCTCATCATCCAACGAGAGTATCTAATTACCAATTTTTAACTGCATCTAGCCCAGGAAATACTTTGTGCCTAGTAGCAGTGTCTGCTAGTCAGCGGATTATCCCAGCTGTTAAGCAAGCTACACCACCTGTAGTTTGGACACTTAATTTTTTCAAAGGAAATGGTTCGGGCCCCCGGGACACTCGGGGAGCATCGGGGAGGCACCCCAAGGCACATGGGCTGGGACTGGCGGTAGGACGCCTTGCGGTGGACCGCCAAGCTCGATCCTTATAAAAGCTTTTTAACTGCAGCAGCTTTAGTGGATGCTACTGGAGCTGGAATTACCGCGGCTGCTGGCATGAGACTTGCCCTTCAATAGATCCTTGTAAAAGGATTTAAAGTGTACTCATTCAAATTAGAGAGACAATTTAAATTAAAAAGATTAGACCTGCCTCCACCGCAGGGGGGCTCGCTCGACCCACCAGCGACAGGCACCAGCATTGGGAGAGGGGGGCTGGCCGTCAGGGTCCACCGCGGCACTGGCACAAACCCAGCGACATGGAGGTCGTACGGGCAGGAACGGACTGGCCGTGTCGGCTTCGCACTTTTTTGGTTTTAGAAGGGCATGACATGCCTATATCTGTGTCTCCCCCTCCTTTTACTCCTCCACCTCTTTTCTTTTCACATGACTATATGTACTTGTCACTTTTCCATGTGTTAGTTGTGTCTTCTGAGCAGTTTCTCAGCTTTTGGACAACTTTGCAGTGTTTTCTATGTGTTTTCAATGTGTTTCTATGTGTTTTTGTTGCCTGCTATTGGTTTTAAACGGTGTTCGGTGTTCGACGAACAGTTCGACGAACAGTTCGTCGAACACACGGGTGTTCGACGAACCGAACCGAACACGAACACTACGGGGGTGGCTCAACACTAATGATAACCATAGGTTGTAAAAACAAAAAAAAATTCTTACCTCAATACCTAACTGTACTGCCAACCCTTTCAGATTGCATACAGTCTTTGGCACTTCTTCTTTTCCTCTTGTTCCATAGGACTCATTCTCTTCAGAATCTTTATTCTAGACTGCGGCTTCCATATATACTGCAGTATATTAGTGTTCTGACTAGAGATGAGCGTATCTGGAAAAATTTGAATTTGGCAAATTGGGCAGATTTTCCAAGAAGATGTGATTCGCAATAAAGTGGATATCTGAAAATTGAATGTTTTCTATTATGCTCTAGGGCAGGGGTGTCAAACACGCGGCCCACGGACCGCATGCGGCCCCTCTGGCTGCTTCTTGCGGCCTGCAGGCACAGACCCCGTAATGATCGCGGCTCTCTCCAGCCTCCAACAACATCAGCGCTGTTGTCCAATGTATTGCCGCGCAGAGACCGGCTCTCTGCACAGCAATACCAGTGTCAGCCGCCGGCCTATCAGAGGCCAGCAGCTGACATCTGCGTCCCAGCGCAGCGGCGTATAACGTCACTGCCATGCGCAGATGTCAGCTGCTGGCCTCTGATAGGCCGGCGGCTGACACTGGTAATGCTGTGCTGAGAGCCGGTCTCTGCGCGGCAATACACTGCACTACAGCGCTGATGTCAGCGGCTGCTGGAGAGAGCCACAATCGTTATGAGGTCTGTGCCTGCAGGCCACAGGTGCATAAAGGATGCAGAGGGAATGGAGTACAGGTGAGAATCTTTTTTTTTTTTCTCTGTCATGTGAAATACAGCACAGGGGGGCACTGTGAGCAGTATGGGGGGACAGGGACCCTGACCGCAGTATGGGGGGATGGGGACCCTGACTACAGTATGGGGGGATGGGGACCCTGACCGCAGTATGGGGAGACCATGTATGCAATATGGGGGACCATGTATGCATTATGGGGGACCATGTTTGCAATATGGGGGACCTGGATGGGGGACCATGTCTGCAATATGGGGGACCATGTTTGTAATATGGGGGACCTGGATGGGGGACCATGTCTGCATTATGGGGAACCTGGATGGGAGGCCATGTCTGCATTATGGGGAACCTGGATGGGAGACCATGTCTGCAATATGGGGAACCTGGATGGGAGACCATGTCTGAAATATGGAGGACCTGGATGGGAGACCATGTCTGCAATATGGGGGACCTGGATGGGAGACCATGTCTGCAACATGGGGGACCTGGATGGGAGACCATGTCTGCAGTATGGGGGACCTGGATGGGAGACCATGTCTGCAGTATGGGGGACCATGTCTGCAGGATGGGAGACCATGTCTGCAGTATGGGGGACTTGGATAAGAGACCATGTCTGCAGTATGGGGGACCTGGATGGGAGACCATGTCTGCAGTATGGGGGACCTAGATGGGAGACCATGTCTGCAGTATGGGGGACCTGGAGGGGAAACCATGTCTGCAGTATGGGGGACCTGGATGGGAGACCATGTCTGCAGTATGGGGGACCTGGAGGGAAGACCATGTCTGCAAGATGATGACCAGTTCAAAAGGTGTATAGAAAATAAAATGGTATCACTAAAAATGTCACTTTGTCATGCAAATAATGCGGCCCCCAAATTAAATGTTTTTCCGTGTGCGGCCCATATGCCCAGCTGAGTTTGAGACCCCTGCTCTAGGGTCTCTCCATTCCCAGCACATAATAAAAGTAAAATATAAACAGAGAAAAAAACATACCTAATGGCAAATCTTTCTAGCCACCTCCTCTGCTCCTTACCCAATGTCCAGTCCTCTACACGTTCGTCTTGCATCTCCAGCTGGGCGTTCACTCTAGGCTGGGGCTTGGGGATGTGACTAGACGCTATAGTTCTCTGCACATGTCTAGGGGTAGAGAGAACAACCAGCCAGAAATGTTGTGCAGCAGAGGACTGTACAGTGGTCAATGAGCAGTAAGGGCAGTCGGAGAGATAAGTGTTCGGCAAAAGGATAAAAAAAAACTCACCACTCACTTTTTTGGTCACCCTTTCTGCTCCCTGCCCAATATCAGGTAGCCTGTACCTCAGTCATGCCTCAACACTGGAGCCTGCATGTAGCTGGAAGTCCCGGTCAAGAGTGAACACAGAGCCAAAGATGCATTTTGATGGAGGTGCAGATGATGGAAGAGGGCAGGGAGCTGTGGAGGTGGCCAGAAAGTGAGTAATGAGGTATTTTTTTCAATCTTTATAACCTTTTGTTGACCCTCTACAATTCAGTAAGAGGGTAACTGCAGCCATTTTGCTGAATTTGAGGGGAGTGAATTACCAAAAATCAATTTTCTTCAATAAGCATATTTTTATATAGTAGAGTAGAATTCAAATCACTCAAATAAATTTGCCCATCTCTTATTGTGACCAGGTATTAGTAAGCATGGCCTCTTTTTTACTGTCATGTGTCTGGACTCAATGAAATTTTTAATTAATCAAATTTTTTTACAAAGGCCAATAAAAGTACCCACAGTTACTGGCACTGCAAATAAGAAAAAATAAAGGAAAATTAGTACATAATTGGAAGTGGTTTTGCTGTAATTATGAAAATGTATTTTTCTTTTTACTAAATTAGCCATTGACAGGATAGTCAGCTTCAAAGAGTTCATACATCTTAGCATAGTAATAGGCCACCACTTTAACATTGTCAATTATTGGTTATTTTCATATCTGATTACTTTTAATAGCTATCATTACTATAGTGACTGACGGAATACACTACATCATGGCGCAACTTCAGAATAAATTGCGGACATATCATTAAACTTATGATTCAGACTTCTCTTAAATGTCACCTTAAGATTTGATATCATGATCTTTTTGTTTAAATTATTAGAAAGCAACGGAAAGAGTCACAATGACATATGCTATTAAGGAACAGTTTACATTGTAAATGTACGAGAGGATCGCTATCATTACTGTGTCGATTACATCCACCAAATAACCTTACATATCAACAGCATTAAAGATTAACCATGGTGAGCTCGCATCCAGCTTGATCTGAGATCTACGGCCCACTGAGCTTTTGTGAAATAAGACACCAAGACTTATGTTACATTTTATGTACAATGCTTGCTCTCCAGCAAGCAAAACATATTCCATGACAAGTGTTACTTGTAGATCACCCTTGTCACAACCTCATATGTCTTTTAAAAATGTATTCATCTCTTCTGGAACACAATTTCCAAAACACAGGAAGAAAAATTATAACACTTGTGGAGACCTAACTGACAGATATAAAAGTTCAGGGAAGCATGAAATGAATGTTGTATTTCTTCAACTGAAGAATGAAGTCTTTACTTTTGTCTTAAATACACATTTATACACAACAATGAGAGCATCACAAGTTGTTAGCGGCTCCTGCATTGATATGAACAGCACTAACAATATTTTCCGCATCAAGGTTCTAGGGTCACAAGAGATTAGCTTCAAGCCCTCAATCTCTCAGACCATGAACAGAGAGCAAGCCTTCAATATTACCCATAGGTTAATTACTTTTCTCAGATGGCCTTTTAAATTGACAACTTAAATCTACTCTAGATCTGGATCCATTACTGTATCAGTACATGCAATGTCTTGACAGACAAATTAAAGCCTACCTATTCTCCTGCATCAAACAGTTTAGCATGAATATTAGATATTAGGAATTAGTAAATCACTGTTCAGCATTGTTTACAAATGACTTATGCCGAAAAAAAATATACTTTAATAAGTATTATTATTACTCTATATACAGTACATAGTGCAAATTTGTTTTTCATATTGAACCATAATTCTGGCATCGATGCCATGTGCCACACTTGTTAAAGGGGTTGTCCCACGAACAAAATACATTTTAAGTTAATAGATCTTGGAATGATAATCATTTCCACAATTTAATGCATTAAAAATGTTCCTGTGCTGAGATAATCTTAGAAATGTTCTCCTACTATGTAGTGTGTAATGACTGTGTCTGATAATGCAGGGCTACTCCAGCTCATGATCAGCACATACCATAGCTCTTGGTCAGGGGAGATAGCATAAGTAGTTTATGATAAGTGAGTATACAGATGAAACAGCAGGGGCCCACTTTTTGCAACTTGATAACTTAACACATTTCCCTGTCTGTTTTATCACGAGAGTGAGTATTTCTGTACAGTCATCTGTGCTGTGAGTTAGTTATAAATCAAACTAGTGACATATAAACTTAGTAGCCACAGGAGCTCCAATGTCACTGACTTGATTTATGATGAGTTAATAGGGCTGGACATGCTGCAGAAACACTCGCTCCTGTGTTACTTCAGACAGGAAAATGTTACCACAGGCAGGGAAATATGTTATCTCATGCAGGGAAATATGTTACCTTAGAAAGTAACACATGTGAGTTCCTGCTGTTTTGTACTGTGCACTCACTTATCATAATTGCTTTATGCATCCCTCCTGTCCACCAGTTGTGGTATGAGTCAACCATGAAATGGAGCAGCTCTGTATGGTTGGACACAGCAAATAAGACAGTACATATCAGAGGTAAAAATATGATTATCTCAGCATAGGAACATTTTTTTACACATTAAATTGTGGAACCTATTATTATTCCAAGATTTATTTATGAAAATGTATTTTGTTTGTAAGACCACACTTTTAAGTGTTTTAAACACTCTTGGAGCCCCAGAGGGGCAGTGTAGCTTTATAAAGAAGTTTTTTTTTCTGGTTGCATGACTTAATATGTTCCAATTGGGCAAAATTCTTAGACAAAAAACTGTTCTAAGGTAAACTGACCAAGAGATAATAAAAAGTTAAACCAAAATATCTAAATATGATTTTAGTTACGCTAACTAATGAGCCACAACTCTTCCCTATTGATTTATGAATTAAAAATTGAGACAACTGTTTTGCTTTACCTCTGTTACTTTACTTTTTATCTATTCACGACTTAGCTTGAAAATCATGGGGTCTAGTGTAAAACATTTGCCGAGAACAACCATAACTATAACATAATATTTACTATAATGTACTTTTGCTGTTCCTTTATGAGACAAAAATTTTTTGAAGACTCCTAAGTATGTACTATGACCACATGACGCCTGTAGAATTTGCACTTTATTCTTCATGCTTAGCTTTAATATTTTCTTTGTTTATTTATGCCCATCATTAGAGATGAGTGTTGTTCTACTCGAACTGTTCGCCAATCTCAAATTCGAACTGTTTTGGGCGGTGTTCGAGCCGTTCGGCGAACACGAACAATTTGAGAAAAATTCGGCTGTTCGAGGTTATGTTCAATAACTGTTCGTGCACCAAAATCATAACTGGATTTTTTCTCAGCAATGATGAAAATTAATGTTAATACGCAGTTTGAGTGTACAGCGGGGTGGGGGGAGGGGCAGGGGATGGATCTCTGCAGGAACAATGAAGATCTCCATTTTTTTTTACTCTTTCCCGCATTTACAGTGGGGAGGTGCAATCTGTCAGCCTATCAGCAGCGCACACACGGAGCGAAGTGCTTTTTTTCACACAAGCAAGGGCATGTGTCATTGGCAGTGTATATCACATGTCCTTGCCCTATAAGACCAAGCCATTTTCCCCGTCGCCACCATTTTCTCACTGATGCAGCTGCGTGTTAGACGGCACCGCTGTTGCTGTGTGCGCTATACCTTGTTAATTTCAAGCCAATTTTCGCACAAATCTACAGATAGCTTGGGAGTAGGGAATAGTTGTGATTGCAGTCCTTTTAAGGACTAGGTTACAGCATTTCCTACGACTTTTATCAGGCACGTCTGTGCTCTTAAATAGATAGATTGTGGGAGTAAAGACTAATTGTAATTGGAGTCCTTTTCAGGACTAGGTTACATCAGTTCCTATCAGTTTTTGCCAGGCAGGTCTGTGCCAGTGCTGTGCAAGTTTTTTTCACAGCATTTGGCTGAATCTAGCAAAGCTAATCCTTTTTGGCCTATTGCAGAGTGAGCCTATCTGTGTTGCAAGATATACCACCTGTGTATAGAATACCAATTTTTTTACTGCACCTAGTGAAGTAAAATCTTTTGGGCATAGCATCATTCTATTAGTCCATCTATACTGAACTCCATCAGGTTGCAAATTGAATATAATTTTTTTCTGCATCTAGCTCTGAAAAAATATTGGGCTTCTAGCTGTGTGTGGGACTTGTTGTATTAGTCCATCTATACTGACCTCCATCAGGTTGCAAACTGAATATATTTTTTTCTGCATCTACCTCTGAAAAAATATTGGGCTTCTAGCTGTGTGTGGGACTTGTTCTATTAATCCATCTATACAGACCTCCATCAGGTTGCAAACTGAATATATTTTTTTCTGCATCTACCTCTGAAAAAATATGTGGCATTCTAGCAGTGTGTGGGACTTTCTCTATTAGTCCATCTATACTGACCTCCATCAGTTTGCAAACTAAATATATTTTTTTTCTGCATCTACCTCTGAAAAAATATTGGGCTTGTAGCTGTGTGTGGGACTTGATCTATTAATCCATCTATACATACCTCCATCAGGTTGCAAACTGAATAAAAAATTTTTCTGCATCTACCTCTGAAAAAATTTTTGGGCTTCTAGCTGTGTGTGGGACTTGTTCTATTAGTCCATCTATACTGACCTCCATCAGGTTGCAAATTGAATATAATTTTTTTCTGCATCTAACCCAGCCAATAGTTTTGGCCTAATAACACAGTTTGGCCACTCAGCTCTGCTCGGTTCCCATCCATTGTTTTTTTGTGCAAACAACTCCAGAGTTGTGAATTAGTTAACCACCAAAATGAGTGGAAAAAGGCCTGCTGCTGGTGGAAAGGGGAATAGGCGTGTTGGGAAGTGGAAAAAAGGTTGTGTCCGTGGGGTAGGTGTTAAAGTAACAGTAACATCTGCAGAAGAAAGACCATCTTCCAGCCAAACTAAAATGTCTACTTCTTTTAGCGGACAATGTGATAAGATCCCTTTCTTACGGCCACGCCAATCGCTACAAATTCCAGATGAGGCACAAAAACAGCAGGTGCTTCAACGGATATCAAGTGCTCCTTTAAGTGGGCTCTTCTCCACATCAACTTCAACATCACAAATACTCCAGTCCTCAAAGGTGTCACCCCAATCGCACTTGCTTCCTCACAGCTCCCAAATCTCCAGCTGCCCATCTGAGTAAGAGGTAGAACAGATGGTTGAGTCTGCAGAGCTGTTTACTCATACTATAGCCTGGGAATCAGAGGTCGACTCCAGCGCTTCTGTGAATCCAGACGAGGAAATGATCTGCACTGATGCCCAGAATCTCTATGAGTCGGATCCAGGACCAGACGCAGAAGGTTCTGACCATGATGTAGACCCTCATTCCCAAACTGTAACTCCTGTTGGTGGAGACAATGAGGAAGACGATGATAAGACTCAAATACCTGATTGGAGCGACAACTTTAGTTTTTTGTCAGGGCAGGAACAGGTTGGCTCTGAGGACGACGGGTGTGATAACGCACAGGGTGATGATGATGAGGTTGGAGATCCCACTTACTGTCAACCCACAGTCAGCCAAGAGATGAGGTCAGCAGAGGAGGTGGAGGAAGATGCTAGTGACGACGAGGTCAGGTTGCGCCTTCCTGGACAGAGACGTAGTACTGGAAGCACGTCAACAACTGCATCCTCAAACACAACTCTGCCTCTCACCACAAGTCGTGGTGGCTCTTCAGGTCGCATGGGTGCTAAGCCTTGCATAGCCTGGGCATTTTTTCAGATCGATAAAGATGACTCAACTCGTGTTATCTGTAACATTTGTCAGCAAAAGCTAAGTAGAGGCCAAAAAATACATAGTTTGAGTACTTCATGCATGAACCGGCACATGGACATGAAGCATAAGTTGCAGTGGGAAGTTCAGTGTGCTACAATGCGGCCTAGCCGGCCGGGCCAACCGCCGTCTGCCATATCTTGTGCATCCGCGGCCTCTTCATCCTCTGTGACTTGGGGGACAGCAGTCACACCTGTTTTGGGGCGCAGACCTGCCACCTCTTTACCCGCAACAGCCAGCATGATTGGCAGGTCATCATTTTCTTTGGAGGTGGTAACACCAGCTGGTGTTGAGCGCTGTCCGACATCGATAGCACCTCCTTTGGATCAAGGCAACCTAACATGTCCGCCTGCATCTTCCTCACAGACCGGCAGTTTGCCGGGGACACCCTTATCAACCCCGTCTAAGCACAATAGCCAGCCCTCGGTCCCTCAGATGTGGACAAGTAAAAGACCATTTCCTCCTAGCCATGAGAAAGCTAAGAGGTTGAATTTCACCATCTGCAAGCTCTTGGCTACAGAAATGCTGCCTTTCCGCCTGGTGGACACAGAGGATTTTCGAGACCTTATGTCCGTCGCAGTGCCCCAGTACCAGATGCCCAGTCGGCACTACTTCTCAAAGAAAGGTGTGCCTGCGCTCCACCAGCATGTCGCACACAACATCACCGCTTCTTTGAGAAACTCTGTGTGTGACAGGGTGCATTTCACCACAGACACTTGAACGAGTAGGCATGGACAGGGGCGTTACATGTCGCTGACTGGGCACTGGGTAACTATGGTGACAGCAGGACAAGAGGCTGCTGTCCAAGTCTTGCCGTCCCCACGAGTTGTGCATCAATCCTCTTTATGTCAAAGTTCCTCCACTGCTTCTGCCTCCTCAACCTCCTCTCGGTGTTCCACCTGCACCCAAAGCCTGTCTGGTCATGCCACAAGCTTTCTAACTGCGCAGAAGGGATCCTGCACACCTCCTTACTATGCTGGCAGTAGGGCTCAACGTCATCAGGCGGTTTTTACATTGAAATGTCTGGGAAATGTGAGTCACACAGCTGAGGAGTTGTGGTCAGCTCTGGAGAACCAATTTCATGAATGGTTGTCTCCACTGGACCTGAAACCAGGGAAGGCTGTGTGCGACAATGCTGCACACCTGGGTGCGGCCCTTCGCCGGGGCAATGTCACACATGTGCCTTGTATGGCTCACGTGTTGAACCTGGTTGTCCAGCAATTTTTAGCCCACTATCCCAGACTAGATGGCCTTCTGCAGAGGGCACGGTCGCTGTGTGCTCACTTCCGCCGTTCACATCCCGCAGCTCAGCGACTTACATCTCTACAGAAGTCGTTGGGCCTGCCACTTCACCGGCTAAAATGCGATGTGCCTACCCGGTGGAATTCAACTCTGCACATGTTGCAGCGACTGTGGCAGCACGGACAAGTAGTGTTGAGCCACCCCCGTAGTGTTCGAGTTCGGTTCTGTTCGTCGAACTGTTCGTCGAACACCTTCGAACACCGTTAAAACCAATGGCAGGCAAACAAAAACACATAGAAACACATAGAAAACACCTTCAAAGGTGTCCAAAAGCTGACAAACTGCTCAGAAGACATAACTAACACATGGAAAAGTGAAAAGTACATATAGTCATGCGAAAATAAAAGAGGTGGAGGAGTAAAAGGAGGGAGAGACACAGATATAGGCATGTCATGCCCTTCTAAAATCCAAAAAGTGAGAAGCCGACACGGCCAGTCCGCTTCTGCCCGTGCCACCTCCGTGTCGCCGGGTTTGTGCCAGAGCCGCGGTGAACCCTGATGGCCAGCCCCCCTCTCCCAATACTGGTGCCTGTCCGCTGGTGGGTCGAGCGAGCCCCCCTGTGGTGGAGGCAGCTCTAAGCTTTTTAATTTAAATTTTCTCTCTAATTTGAATGAATACACTTTAAATCCATTTACAAGGATCTATTGGAGGGCAAGTCTCATGCCAGCAGCCGCGTAATTCCAGCTCCAGTAGCGTCCACTAAAGCTGCTGCAGTTAAAAAGCTTTTATAAGGATCGAGCTCGGCTGTCCACCGCAAGGCATCCTACTGCCAGTCCAAGCCCCTATGCCTTGGGGTGCCTCCTGATGCTCTTCACTGAGTATCCCATGGTCCCGAAGCATTTCCTTTGAAAAAATTAAGTGTCTAAACTACAGGTGGTGTAGCTTGCTTAACAGCCGGGATAATCCGCTGACTAGCAGACACTGCTACTAGGCACAAAGTGTTTCCTGGGCTAGATGCAGTTAAAAATTTGTAATTAGATACTCTCGTTGGATGCTGAGAAAGCATTCCATAGAGTCTCCTGGCACGCCATATATGATTCTCTTAAAAAGCTTGGGGTAGGGGTCTAGGGGACCCTTTTATAGCCAAAATCACGGCCCTGTATCACAATACGTCACCTAGGCTGAAGATAAATGGAACTGTAGCACCCTGAGGGCTCGGTTGCTACAGAGGTATTGCACCTCACCCAGAGGTGTGATATCTCACTCTCAGGTAAGGATGGAGTGTGGATCAGGACCCGACACCTGCATGCATTACACCACATTGCCGTGGGGCAGGGCGACCAATATGCCTCTGAGATGGGCACGACAGTCCCTGTCCCTGGCTGGAGTGGGGGGAGGGAACACTGAGGAAGGGGAACCCTGTAGTGCAGGAGCAGGGAGGAAGCAGTTCCTGGGTGCATTGAGAAGGGAGTATAAAAGGTGGGCACCATCTTAGTTCAGTGCAGAGAAGTCTGAGCAGAAGTGGCAGGGAGCAGGGGCTCTGCATGAGCTCTGCTCTGGAGGCGGGCCTAGTAACAGAGGCCCAGGCCTGGAAGAGGGAGAAGGAAGGAAGAGGAGCGGAGAAGGCTCCAGGAAAGAGGAATGAAGGGATCCCAGGGGTGCGGACGGGTGAGTCGCCACCGCACGCCCGAATCCACCTGCGTGGAGGGGTCAGGCCAAAGGGGGAGACCGGTCCCCGAAACTAGTTGAGGCAGGAAACGACCCTCAGCTAGAAACCGGAGGCTGTGACATTTTATGTGGCGCAGCCCCTCGCTACACCCTCTAGGAAGGCACCACATAGGGTCAGGGAAACTGGCGCCAAGTTTACCAAGAGGAGGCCCGAGGCAGCCGGACAGAAGGGTTGGTAAGAAAGGCCAGACAAAGGACACACAAAGGGGGTCCTGTGAAGCGCTCCAAAGTTATCTGGGAGTTGTCTGAGCCCCTCACCTGGTGAGCACAGTACGACGTGGGCATCCGTTACCTGCAGATGTGGTCTGGATAATAAGAATTGTGAGTAAAGGCCCTGGACTGCATCACTGACTCCGTGTCTTTACTGCTGCTGCCCTGCACCATCACCCCCATCCTCCGCATACACTGCCCTGAGGCTATACTCCTCCCGTGGGGAGTTATGCTACGCTCTGCTGCACCCACAACACCAGCCTCAGCGGTCTGCCCTGCAGCGGCGGTTCACTCTGACCGCAATCCACGGGTGGCGTAGTCGGACATTTAAACATCAAAACCACATAAATAGTTCCGCCACTGGTTTGACCACCCTGAGCCACGGAACCGGGTCACCGCCACGAAGACGACAACCACCAGCATCCACCAAAAAGGGTCCGGCTCCGGGTGTCCCAAGGCCCAGGGGGTGCATCAGAACATTTTCATCACCTTTCACAATCACCAATGGGACAAGGCAGGGATGTTCTCTGTCCCCTCTCTTATACATCCTAGTGACGGAGCACCTGCTCTCATCAATTCGCCACAACCCCAATATTAGGTGGATTGAGGTGGGAGGCACCGAGTACAAGTGCTCTCTATTTGCTGATGATGTCCTAGTATATATCACTCAATCACATATATCCATCCATGCTGTTATGGCTGAAATAGATCACTTTGTTACATGGTCAAATTTTAAAATCAATGCAGCGATGTCTGAGGCCCTCGATGTCTCCCTCCCCAAATCCATATAGGATTCCATCCAGTCCAACTTTCCCTTTGCCTGGCCCTCACAGGGTATCAAATACTTAGGAATTCCTATTCATAGAGACCTTTCCCATCTATGTTATCTTAATTTTGGGCCCTTTATTGAACAACTCCATACAGACCACGGTTGGCAAGTTAGAACTGTAAGATTCACTACGTGAACCACTGGTGTTTTGTGGAAAAGCACATGTACACTGTGTTCCAAATTATTATGCAAAAAGTGTTTAGGAGTGATAAGGGAAGAATTTGTTTGTTTGTCAGTTAAACTCATTGATGGTGATGTTTGTCAGGGCTCTTTATATCACTGTAAGCAATTGCAGACACCTGTGCTAATTAGTTTGGCAGGTGTGTCCAATGAAAGGCAAGACTACTTAAGAAGGCTGTCTCACATTATTAAGCAGCCTACATTTTCTGCCAAAATGGGAAAGAAAAAGGATGTGTCGGCTGCTGAGAAGCAGCAAATTGTGGAGTGTTTAGGTCAAGACATGACTACAATCAACATTGTGCGATGATCAGGATGAAGTGTCTTGGCAATCAAGAAGTATGTAGCTGATTCACAGTACACACGTGTGCGTGCTGATAAGGGCAAATTGAGGACTCATTCCTACAGGCAATTACGTCAGGTTGAAAGAGCAGCGGCAAAAAAGCCTTGTCATAGCAGCAGACAAGTTTTTGAAGCTGGTTGTGCCTCCAACGTCCCCCGAACAACAAGATGCAGGGTCCTTCAGAGGTTTGCAGCTGTGCATACGCCATCCTGTCGACCTCCTCTATCCACTTCACACAAGCAGAAACGGCTCCAGTGGGCCACACATTACATGAAGAGTGATTTCAAAACTGTTTTGTTCACGGATGAGTGCCGTGCAGCGCTCGATGGTCCAGATGGATGGAGTGGAGGATGGCTGGTTGATGGACACCCCACGCAAACACGGCTACAACGCCAACAAGGAGGAGGTGGAGTAATGTTTTGGGCTGGAATCATGGGGAGAGAGATTGTCGGCCCCTTTAGGATCCCTGAAGGTGCTAAAGATGAACTCCATAATGTATGTGGATTTTCTCAAACAGCACTTCCTGCCATGGTTCAAGAAGAAGAACCGTGTATTTCACAGCAAGATCATTTTTCTGCATGATAATGCACCATCTCATGCTGCACATAAAACATCTGCATCTCTGGCTGATATGGGCATAAAAGGGGACAAACTTATGGTGTGACCCCCATGCTCCCCTGACCTCTACCCCATTCAGAACCTTTGGAGCATCATTAAATGCAGTGTCTATGATGGCGGGAGGC
The DNA here is from genome assembly GCF_046119375.1 of Phyllobates terribilis. Taxonomy (NCBI): domain Eukaryota; kingdom Metazoa; phylum Chordata; class Amphibia; order Anura; family Dendrobatidae; genus Phyllobates; species Phyllobates terribilis. The sequence goes on along the minus strand of NW_027362767.1, from coordinate 343,378,337 downwards.
AGTTCACATCTAAGCAACAGCTCTGGGAGGGTATTCTGTCCTCATGCAAAACAATTGAAGCAGAAACCATCCAAAACCTGACAAATTAAATGGACGAGAGAGTTCAGAAGCTCCTTTCGAACAAGGGGTCCTATGTGAAAATGTAACATCACCTAGAATAAAGTTTTGAGTTGAAAACTGTTTGATTTCAGTTTCTAACAACCTGCTAATGCATATAATTTCAAAAATGACCATTTTTTTGGTCTTTATTAAAATGAAAAGGTTGATCGAAAAGTTTGGGGGATCTAAGAGTGTGGCAACCCAGTAGTCATGATTACTTCGAATTCTGACAATATGAGGGTCATGCTGCAGGTAGTGCAGCAAGAAGGCACTTATGTGTCTTGCGCATCTTGGAGCCCCAAAATTATTTTCCGGGCTAGATGCAGCTAAAAATTATTATTAATTTTAAATCTGGTGAAGCTTTAGTATAGATGGCCTAATAGGATCAGTGCTGCACACTGCTACAAAGCCCAAATTATTTTCCAGTCAAGATACAGATAAACATGATTAGTAATTTTAAATCTGGTGGAGCTTATTATAGATGGCCTAATAGAATCAGTGCTGCACACTGCTACAAAGCCCAAATTATTTTCCAGCCAAGATACAGATAAACATGATTAGTAATTTGAAAGCTTAAAACGGTTGGTAGGGTGATTTTAACCAATCATCAAGCTTTTACTCTCCCCAGGATGACACAGGGGTAGAAAAGTCGTTTCGGATCCATGATTTGTTCATCTTTATGAACGTGAGTCTGTCTACATTATCAGTGGAGAGCCACGTGCGCTTATCTGTCAGCACACCACCAGCAGCGCTGAACACACGTTCAGACAGAACGCTGGCTGCGGGGCATGACAAGATCTCCAAGGCGTAAGTGGCGAGCTCTGGCCATTTATCCAGATTGGAAGCCCAAAAAGAGCAAGGGTCCAGTGACACAGTCGTGGCTTCAATGTTTACTTGGAGATACTCCTGTACCATCGTCTCTAGGCGTTGACTATGTGTCAGACTTCTTGTCTCCTGTGGCCTTGCAAAGGATGGGCTAAAAAAGTGGTGAAATGATTCCGCAAAATTGATGTTACCAGCAGATACTGTGGTTCTGTTACGGTTTGAGTGCTGAACACTTGACGGTCCCACGGTTGGCAAGTTGGAACTGTGAGATTCACTACGTGCACCACTGGTATTTTGTGGAAAAGCACATGTAAGATTCTGCAACAGTCTCTGCTGATACTCCTGCATGCGTGCATCCCTTTCTATGGCAGGAATAATTTCTGCAAATTTACTTTTGTACCGGGGATCTAACAGTGTGGCAACCCAGTAGTCAGGATTATTTCTAATTCTCACAATTCGAGGGTCATGTTGCAGGTAGTGCAGCAAGAAGGCACTCATGTGTGTTGCGCATCCAGGAGCACCAAGTCCCTGTTGTGTTGGTGGCGAGGTAACAATCATGCTTCCTTCCTCTGTCCTCTCCCCCCAACCTCGCACAACAGAAATGTGATCAAGGTCTCCCTCATCTGATGAGTCTTCCATCAGTTCGTCCTCCACTTCTTCCTGGGCTCCTGCACCTTCCTCACTAGTTTGGCTGCTACCATGCGCCCTGGTAAAACCATCTCCCCCACCCTCACATTCCTGCCGCCTTGGTGCTGCCGACCGTCTGGACCTTGCAGATGTTAGCCCTTCCGCATACAACCCCTCCTCCTCTACTTCCTCCACCTCCTCTTGTGCCACCACCTGACTCCGAATTCTGTTTAACATGTGCTCCAGCATGTAAATCACCGGAATAGTCATGCTGATAATGGCATCGTCAGCACTAAACATCTTCGTCGCCATTTCAAAACTGTGCAGAAGGGTGCATAGGTCCCTGATCTGAGACCACTCCTCCAGCGTGATTTGCCCCACCTCTGAATCTCGTTGGCCCAGGCTATACGTCAGAACGTATTGCACCAGGGCTTGTCGGTGCTGCCACAGTCGCTGCAACATGTGCAGAGTTGAATTCCACCGGGTAGGCACATCGCATTTTAGCCGGTGAAGTGGCAGGCCCAATGACTTCTGGAGAGATTTAAGTCGCTGAGCTGCGGGATGCGAACGGCGGAAGTGAGCACACAGCGACCGTGCCCTCTGCAGAAGGCCATCTAGTCTGGGATAGTGGGCTAAAAATTGCTGGACAACCAGGTTCAACACGTGAGCCATACAAGGCACGTGTGTGACATTGCCCCGGCGAAGGGCCGCACCCAGGTTTGCAGCATTGTCGCACACGGCCTTCCCTGGTTTCAGGTCCAGTGGAGACAACCATTCATGAAATTGGTTCTCCAGAGCTGACCACAACTCCTCAGCTGTGTGACTCACATTTCCCAGACATTTCAATTTTAAAAACCGCCTGATGACGTTGAGCCCTACTGCCAGCATAGTAAGGAGGTGTGCAGGATCCCTTCTGCGCAGTTAGAAAGCTTGTGGCATGACCAGACAGGCTTTGGGTGCAGGTGGAAGACCGAGAGGAGGTTGAGGAGGCAGAAGCAGTGGAGGAACTTTGACATAAAGAGGATTGACGCACAACTCGTGGGGACGGCAAGACTTGGACAGCAGCCCCTTGTCCTGCTGTCACCATAGTTACCCAGTGCCCAGTCAGCGACATGTAACGCCCCTGTCCATGCCTACTCGTCCAAGTGTCTGTGGTGAAATGCACCCTGTCACACACAGAGTTTCTCAAAGAAGCGGTGATGTTGTGTGCGACATGCTGGTGGAGCGCAGGCACACCTTTCTTTGAGAAGTAGTGCCGACTGGGCATCTGGTACTGGGGCACTGCGACGGACATAAGGTCTCGAAAATCCTCTGTGTCCACCAGGCGGAAAGGCAGCATTTCTGTAGCCAAGAGCTTGCAGATGGTGAAATTCAACCTCTTAGCTTTCTCATGGCTAGGAGGAAATGGTCTTTTACTTGTCCACATCTGAGGGACCGAGGGCTGGCTATTGTGCTTAGACGGGGTTGATAAGGGTGTCCCCGGCAAACTGCCGGTCTGTGAGGAAGATGCAGGCGGACATGTTAGGTTGCCTTGATCCAAAGGTGGTGCTATCGATGTCGGACAGCGCTCAACACCAGCTGGTGTTACCACCTCCAAAGAAAATGATGACCTGCCAATCACGCTGGCTGTTGCGGGTAAAGAGGTGGCAGGTCTGCGCCCCAAAACAGGTGTGACTGCTGTCCCCCCAGTCACAGAGGATGAAGAGGTCGCAGATGCACAAGATATGGCAGACGGTGGTTGGCCCGGCCGGCTAGGCCGCATTGTAGCACACTGAGCTTCCCACTGCAACTTATGCTTCATGTCCATGTGCCGGTTCATGCATGAAGTACTCAAACTATGTATTTTTTGGCCTCTACTTAGCTTTTGCTGACAAATGTTACAGATAACACGAGTTGGGTCATCTTTATCGATCTGAAAAAATGCCCAGGCTTTGCAAGGCTTAGCACCCATGCGACCTGAAGAGCCACCACGACTTGTGGTGAGAGGCAGATTTGTGTTTGAGGATGCAGTTGTTGACGTGCTTCCAGTACTACGTCTCTGTCAAGGAAGGCACAACCTGACCTCGTCGTCACTAGCATCTTCCTCCACCTCCTCTGCTGACCTCATCTCTTGGCTGACTGTGGGTTGACAGTAAGTGGGATCTCCAACCTCATCATCATCACCCTGTGCGTTATCACACCAGTCGCCCTCAGAGCCAACCTGTTCCTGCCCTGACAAAAAACTAAAGTTGTCGCTCCAATCAGGTATTTGAGTCTTATCATCGTCTTCCTCATTGTCTCCACCAACAGGAGTTACAGTTTGGGAATGAGGGTCTACATTATGGTCAGAACCTTCTGCGTCTGGTCCTGGATCCGACTCATAAAGATTCTGGGCATCAGTGCAGATCATTTCCTCGTCTGGATTCACAGAAGCGCTGGAGTCGACCTCTGATTCCCAGGCTATAGTATGAGTAAACAGCTCTGCAGACTCAACCATCTGTTCTACCTCATACTCAGACGGGCAGCTGGAGATTTGGGAGCTGTGAGGAAGCAAGTGCGATTGGGGTGACGCCTTTGAGGACTGGAGTATTTGTGATGTTGAAGTTGATGTGGAGGAGAGCCCACTTAAAGGAGCACTTGATATCCGTTGAAGCACCTGCTGTTTTTGTGCCTCATCTGGAATTTGTAGTGATTGGCGTGGCCGTAAGAAAGGGATCTTATCACATTGTCCGCTAAAAGAAGTAGACATTTTAGTTTGGCTGGAAGATGGTCTTTCTTCTGCAGATGTTACTGTTGCTTTAACACCTACCCCACGGACACAACCTTTTTTCCCCTTCCCAACACGCCTATTCCCCTTTCCACCAGCAGCAGGCCTTTTTCCACTCATTTTGGTGGTTAACTAATTCACAACTCTGGAGTTGTTTGCACAAAAAAACAATGGATGGGAACCGAGCAGAGCTGAGTGGCCAAACTGTGGTATTAGGCCAAAACTATTGGCTGGGTTAGATGCAGAAAAAAATTATATTCAATTTGCAACCTGATGGAGGTCTGTATAGATGGATTAATAGAACAAGTCCCACACACAGCTAGAAGCCCAATATTTTTTCAGAGGTAGATGCAGAAAAAAACATATTCAGTTTGCAACCTGATGGAGGTCTGTATAGATGGATTAATAGAACAAGTCCCACACACAGCTAGAAGCCCAATATTTTTTCAGAGGTAGATGCAGAAAAAAATATATTCAGTTTGCAACCTGATGGAGGTCTGTATAGATGGATTAATAGAACAAGTCCCGCACACAGCTAGAAGCCCAATATTTTTTCAGAGGTAGATGCAGAAAAAAATATATTCAGTTTGCAACCTGATGGAGGTCTGTATAGATGGATTAATAGAACAAGTCCCACACACAGCTAGAAGCCCAATATTTTTTCAGAGGTAGATGCAGAAAAAAATATATTCAGTTTGCAACATGATGGAGGTCTGTATAGATGGATTAATAGAACAAGTCCCACACACAGCTAGAAGCCCAATATTTTTTCAGAGGTAGATGCAGAAAAAAATATATTCAGTTTGCAACCTGATGGAGGTCTGTATAGATGGATTAATAGAACAAGTCCCACACACAGCTAGAAGCCCAATATTTTTTCAGAAGTAGATGCAGAAAAAAATATATTCAGTTTGCAACCTGATGGAGGTCAGTATAGATGGACTAATACAACAAGTCCCACACACAGCTAGAAGCCCAATATTTTTTCAGAGGTAGATGCAGAAAAAAATATATTCAGTTTGCAACCTGATGGAGGTCAGTATAGATGGACTAATAGAATGATGCTATGCCCAAAAGATTTTACTTCACTAGGTGCAGTAAAAAAATTGGTATTCTATACACAGGTGGTATATCTTGCAACACAGATAGGCTACTCCACTAACACACTCTGCAATAGGCCAAAAAGGATTAGCTTTGCTAGATTCAGCCAAATGCTGTGAAAAAAACTTGCACAGCACTGGCACAGACCTGCCTGGCAAAAACTGATAGGAACTGATGTAACCTAGTCCTGAAAAGGACTCCAATTACAATTAGTCTTTACTCCCACAATCTATCTATTTAAGAGCACAGACCTGCCTGATAAAAGTCGTAGGAAATGCTGTAACCTAGTCCTTAAAAGGACTGCAGTCACAACTATTCCCTACTCCCAAGCTATCTGTAGATTTGTGCGAAAATTGGCTTGAAATTAACAAGGTATAGCGCACACAGCAACAGCGGTGCCGTCTAACACGCAGCTGCAGCAGTGAGAAAATGGTGGCGACGGGGAAAATGGCTTGGTCTTATAGGGCAAGGACATGTGACATACACTGCCAATGACACATGCCCTTGCTTGTGTGAAAAAAAGCACTTCGCTCCGTGTGTGCGCTGCTGATAGGCTGACAGATTGCACCTCCCCACTGCAAATGCGGGAAAGAGAAAAAAAAATGGAGATCTTCATTGTTCCTGCAGAGATCCATCCCCTGCCCCTCCCCCCACCCCGCTGTACACTCAAACTGCGTATTAACATTAATTTTCATCATTACTGAGAAAAAATCCAGTTATGATTTTGGTGCACGAACAGTTATCGAACATAACCTCGAACAGCCGAATTTTTCTCAAATTGTTCGTGTTCGCCGAACGGCTCGAACACCGCCCAAAACAGCTCGAATTTGAGATTGGCGAACAGTTCGAGTAGAACAACGCTCATCTCTACCGACAAGCCCTGGTGCAATACGTTCTGACGTATAGCCTGGGCCAACGAGATCCAGAGGTGGTGCAAATCACGCTGGAGGAGTGGTCTCAGATCAGGGACCTATGCACCCTTCTGCACAGTTTTGAAATGGCGACGAAGATGTTTAGTGCTGACGATGCCATTATCAGCATGACTATTCCGGTGATTTACATGCTGGAGCACATGTTAAACAGAATTCGAAGTCAGGTGGTGGCACAAGAGGAGGTGGAGGAAGTAGAAGAGGAGGAGTTGTATGCGGAAGGGCTAACATCTGCAAGGTCCAGACGGTCGGCAGCACCAAGGCGGCAGGCATGTGAGGGTGGGGGAGATGGTTTTACCAGGGCGCATGGTAGCAGCCAAACTAGTGAGGAAGGTGCAGGAGCCCAGGAAGAAGTGGAGGACGAACTGATGGAAGACTCATCAGATGAGGGAGACCTTGATCACATTTCTGTTGTGCGATGTTGGGGGGAGAGGACAGAGGAAGGAAGCATGATTGTTACCTCGCCACCAACACAACAGGGACTTGGTGCTCCTGGATGCGCAACACACATGAGTGCCTTCTTGCTGCACTACCTGCAACATGACCCTCGAATTGTGAGAATTAGAAATAATCCTGACTACTGGGTTGCCACACTGTTAGATCCCCGGTACAAAAGTAAATTTGCAGAAATTATTCCTGCCATAGAAAGGGATGCACGCATGCAGGAGTATCAGCAGAGACTGTTGCAGAATCTTACATGTGCTTTTCCACAAAATTCCAGTGGTGCACGTAGTGAATCTCACAGTTCCAACTTGCCAACCGTGGGACCGTCAAGTGTTCAGCACTCAAACCGTACAGAACCATAGTATCTGCTGGTAGCATCAATTTTGCGGAATCATTTCACCACTTTTTTAGCCCATCCTTTGCAAGGCCACAGTAGACAAGAAGTCTGACACATAGTCAACGCCTAGAGACGATGGTACAGGAGTATCTCCAAGTAAACATTGAAGCCATGACTGTGTCACTGGACCCTTGCTCTTTTTGGGCTTCCAATCTGGATAAATGGCCGGAGCTAGCCACTTACGCCTTGGAGATCTTGTCATGCCCCGCAGCCAGCGTTCTGTCTGAACGTGTGTTCAGCGCTGCTGGTGGTGTGCTGACAGATAAGCGTACGCGGCTCTCCACTGATAATGTAGACAGACTCACGTTCATAAAGATGAACAAATCATGGATCCGAAACAACTTTTCTACCCCTGTGTCATCCTGGGGAGAGTAAAAGCTTGATGATTGGTTAAAATCACCCTACCAACCGTTTTAAGCTTTCAAATTACTAATCATGTTTATCTGTATCTTGGCTGGAAAATAATTTGGGCTTTGTAGCAGTGTGCAGCACTGATTCTATTAGGCCATCTATAATAAGCTCCACCAGATTTAAAATTACTAATCATGTTTATCTGTATCTTGACTGGAAAATAATTTGGGCTTTGTAGCAGTGTGCAGCACTGATCCTATTAGGCCATCTATACTAAAGCTTCACCAGATTTAAAATTAATAATAATTTTTAGCTGCATCTAGCCCGGAAATTAATTTTGGGGCTCCGAGATGCGCAAGACACATAAGTGCCTTCTTGCTGCACTACCTGCAGCATGACCCTCATATTGTCAGAATTCGAAGTAATCATGACTACTGGGTTGCCACACTCTTAGATCCCCCAAACTTTTCGATCAACCTTTTCATTTTAATAAAAACCAAAAAAATGGTCATTTTTGAAATTATAAGCATTAGCAGGTTGTTAGAAACTGAAATCAAACAGTTTTCAACTCAAAACTTTATACTAGGTGATGTTACATTTTCACATAGGACCCCTTGTTCGAAAGGAGCTTTTGAACTCTCTCGTCCATTGAATTTGTCAGGTTTTGGATGGTTTCTGCTTCAATTGTTTTGCATGAGGACAGAATACCCTCCCAGAGCTGTTGCTTAGATGTGAACTGCCTCCCGCCATCATAGACACTCCTTTTAATGATGCTCCAAAGGTTCTGAATGGGGTAGAGGTCAGGGGAGCATGGGGGTCACACCATAAGTTTGTCCCCTTTTATGCCCATATCAGCCAGAGATGCAGATGTTTTATGTGCAGCATGATCTTGCAAAAAAATGATCTTGCTGTGAAATACACTGTTCTTCTTCTTGAACCATGGCAGGAAGTGCTGTTTGAGAAAATCCACATACATTATGGAGTTCATCTTTAGCGCCTTCAGGGATCCTAAAGGGGCCGACAATCTCTCTCCCCATGATTCCAGCCCAAAACATTACTCCACCTCCTCCTTGTTGGCGCTGTAGCCGTGTTTGCGTGGGGTGTCCATCAACCAGCCATCCTCCACTCCATCCATCTGGACCATCGAGCGCTGCACGGCACTCATCCGTGAACAAAACAGTTTTGAAATCAGTCTTCATGTAATGTTTGGCCCACTGGAGCCGTTTCTGCTTGTGTGAAGTGGATAGAGGAGGTCGACAGAATGGCGTATGCACAGCTGCAAACCTCTGAAGGACCCTGCATCTTGTTGTTCGGGGGACGTTGGAGGCACCAGCAGCTTCAAAAACTTATCTGCTGCTATGGCAAGGCTTTTTTGCGCTGCTCTTTCAACCTGACGTAATTGCCTGTAGGAAAGAGTCCTCAATTTGCCCTTATCAGCACGCACACGTGTGTACTGTGAATCAGCTACATACTTCTTGATTGCCAAGACACTTCATCCTGATCATCGCACAATGTTGATTGTAGTCATGCCTTGACCTAAACACTCCACAATTTGTTGCTTCTCAGCAGCCGACACATCCTTTTTCTTTCCCATTTTGGCAGAAAATGTAGGCTGCTTAATAATGTGAGACAGCCTTCTTAAGTAGTCTTGCCTTTCATTGGACACACCTGCCAAACTAATTAGCACAGGTGTCTGCAATTGCTTACAGTGATATAAAGAGCCCTGACACACATCACCATCAATGAGTTTAACTGACAAACAAACAAATTCTTCCCTTATCAGTCCTAAACACTTTTTGCATAATAATTTGGAACACAGTGTACATGTGCTTTTCCACAAAACACCAGTGGTTCACGTAGTGAATCTTTCAGTTCTAACTTGCCAACCGTGGTCTGTATGGAGTTGTTCAATAAAGGGCCCAAAATTAAGATAACATAGATGGGAGAGGTCTCTATGAATAGGAATTCCTAAGTATTTGATACCCTGTGAGGGCCAGGCAAAGGGAAAGTTGGACTGGATGGAATCCTATATGGATTTGGGGAGGGAGACATCGAGGGCCTCAGACTTCGCTGCATTGATTTTAAAATTTGACCATGTAACAAAGTGATCTATTTCAGCCATAACAGCATGGATGGATATATGTGATTGAGTGATATATACTAGGACATCATCAGGAAATAGAGAGCACTTGTACTCGGTGCCTCCCACCTCAATCCACCTAATATTGGGGTTATGGCGAATTGATGAGAGCAGGTGCTCCGTCACTAGGATGTATAAGAGAGGGGACAGAGAACATCCCTGCCTTGTCCCATTGGTGATTGTGAAACGTGATGAAAATGTTCTGACGTGCCCCCTGGGCCTTGGGACACCCGGAGCCGGACCCTTTTTGGTGGATGCTGGTGGTTGTAGTCTCCGTGGCGGCGACCCGGTTCCGTGGCTCAGGGCGGTCAAACCAGTGGCGGAACTATTTATGTGGTTTTGATGTTCAAATGTCCGACTACGCCACCCGTGGATTGCGGTCAGAGTGAACCGCCGCTCCAGGGCAGACCGCTGAGGCTGGTGTTGTGGGTGCAGCAGAGCGTAGCATAACTCCCCACGGGAGGAGTATAGCCTCAGGGCAGTGTATGCGGAGGATGGGGGTGATGGTGCAGGGCAGCAGCAGTAACGACACGGAGTCAGTGATGCAGTCCAGGGCCTTTACTCACAGTTCTTATTATCCAGACCACGTCTGCAGGTAACGGCTGCCCACGTCGTACTGTGCTCACCAGGTGAGGGGCTCAGACAACTCACAGATAACTTTGGAGCGCTTCACTGAACCCCCATTGTGTGTCCTTTGTCTGGCCTTTCTTACCAACCCTTCTGTCCGGCTGCCTCGGGCCTCCTCTTGGTAAACTTGGCGCCAGTTTCCCTGACCCTATGTGGTGCCTTCCTAGCGGGTGTAGCGAGGGGCTGCGCCACATAAAATGTCACAGCCTCCTGTTTCTAGCTGAGGGTCGTTTCCTGCCTCCACTAGTTTCGGGGACCGGTCTCCCCCTTTGGCCTGACCCCTCCTCGCAGGTGGATTCGGGCGTGCGGTGGCGACTCGCTCGTCCGCACCCCTAGGATCCCTTCGTTCCTCGTTCCTGGAGCCTTCTCCGCTCCTCTTCCTTCCTACTTCCTCTTCCAGGCCTGGGCCTCTCTTACTAGGCCCGCCTCCAGAGCAGAGCTCATGCAGAGCCCCTGCTCCCTGCCACTTCTGCTCAGACTTCTCTGCACTGAACTAAGATGGTGCCCACCTTTTATACTCCCTTCTCAATGCACCCAGGAACTGCTTCCTCCCTGCTCCTGCACTACAGGGTTCCCCTTCCTCAGTGTTCCCTCCCCCCACTCCAGCCAGGGACAGGGACTGCCGTGCCCATCTCAGGGGCATATTGGTCGCCCTGCCCCACGGCAATGTGGTGTAATGCATGCAGGTGTCGGGTCCTGATCCACACTACATTCTTACCTGAGAGTGAGATATCACACCTCTGGGTGAGGTGAAATACCTCTGTAGCAACCGAGCCCTCAGGGTGCTACAGTTCCATTTATCTTCAGCCTAGGTGACGTATTGCGATACACGGCCGTGATTTTGGCTATAAAAGGGTCCCCTAGACCCCTAACCCAAGCTTTTTAAGAGAATCATATATGGCGTGCCAGGAGACTCTATGGAATGCTTTCTCAGCATCCAACGAGAGTATCTAATTACAAATTTTTAACTGCATCTAGCCCAGGAAATACTTTGTGCCTAGTAGCAGTGTCTGCTAGTCAGCGGATTATCCCGGCTGTTAAGCAAGCTACACCACCTGTAGTTTGGACACTTAATTTTTTCAAAGGAAATGCTTCGGGACCACGGGATACTCAGTGAAGAGCATCAGGAGGCACCCCAAGGCATAGGCGCTGGGACATGCAGTAGGATGCCTTGCGGTGGACAGCCGAGCTCGATCCTTATAAAAGCTTTTTAACTGCAGCAGCTTTAGTGGACGCTACTGGAGCTGGAATTACGCGGCTGCTGGCATGAGACTTGCCCTCCAATAGATCCTTGTAAATGGATTTAAAGTGTATTCATTCAAATTAGAGAGACAATTTAAATTAAAAAGCTTAGAGCTGCCTCCACCACAGGGGGGCTCGCTCGACCCACCAGCGGACAGGCACCAGTATTGGGAGAGGGGGGCTGGCCGTCAGGGTTCACCGCAGCTCTGGCACAAACCCAGCGACGCGGAGGTGGCACGGGCAGGAGCAGACTTGTCGGCTTCTCACTTTTTGGATTTTAGAAGGGCATGACATGCCTATATCTGTGTCTCCCCCTCCTTTTACTCCTCCACCTCTTTTCTTTTCGCATGACTATATGTACTTTTGAAGGTGTTTTCTATGTGTTTCTATGTGTTTTTGTTTGCCTGCCATTGGTTTTAACGGTGTTCGAAGGTGTTCGACGAACAGTTCGACGAACAGTTCGGCGAACACACGGGTGTTCGACGAACCGAACCGAACTCGAACACTACGGGGGTGGCTCAACACTACTCATCATACATTTTTTTCACCACAGTTTCTAGATTATATTCTTGCTCTTTCTACGTCTCTATCTTCACTATTGTAATCTCCTATTCCCATCTGTAGCATCCACCATGAGTGTTCTGTTATATCACAAAATATATGTCTGAGTCATAAAAACAGAATGCTTGGCCCATATTTCTCTTGGAAACATATACATAAAGTTATAATAAGGTGCTACTTTACCTTTGCTATTTGAGAATTGTGCAACATTTCTGGACTGTCTAATAAGTAGTGTTGAGCCACCCCCGAAGTGTTCGAGTTCGGTTCGGTTCGTCGAACACCCGTGTGTTCGCCGAACTGTTCGTCGAACTGTTCGTCGAACACCTTCGAACACTGTTAAAACCAATGGCAGGCAAACAAAAACACATAGAAACACATAGAAAACACCTTCAAAGGTGTCCAAAAGCTGACAAACTGCTCAGAAGACACAACTAACACATGGAAAAGTGACAAGTACATATAGTCATGCAAAAAGAAAAGAGGTGGAGGAGTAAAAGGAGGGGGAGACACAGATATAGGCATGTCATGCCCTTCTAAAATCCAAAAAGTGAGAAGCCGACACGTTCAGTCCGCTCCTGCCCGTGCCACCTCCGTGTCGCCGGGTTTGTGCAAGAGCCGCGGTGAACCCTGACGGCCAGCCCCCCTCTCCCAATACTGGTGCCTGTCCGCTGGTGGGTCGAGCGAGCCCCCCTGTGGTGGAGGCAGCTCTAAGCTTTTTAATTTAAATTGTCTCTCTAACTTGAATAAATACACTTTAAATCCATTTACAAGGATCTATTGGAGGGCAAGTCTCATGCCAGCAGCCGCGTAATTCCAGCTCCAGTAGCGTCCACTAAAGCTGCTGCAGTTAAAAAGCTTTTATAAGGATCGAGCTCGGCTGTCCACCGCAAGGCATCCTACTGCCAGTCCGAGCCCCTATGCCTTGGGGTGCCTCCTGATGCTCTTCACTGAGTATCCCGTGGTCCCGAAGCATTTCCTTTGAAAAAATGAAGTGTCCAAACTACAGGTGGTGTAGCTTGCTTAACAGCCGGGATAATCCGCTGACTAGCAGACCCTGCTACTAGGCACAAAGTATTTCCTGGGCTAGATGCAGTTAAAAATTTGTAATTAGATACTCTCGTTGGATGCTGAGAAAGCATTCCATAGAGTCTCCTGGCACGCCATATATGATTCTCTTAAAAAGCTTGGGGTAGGGGTCTAGGGGGCCCTTTTATAGCCAAAATCACGGCCCTGTATCGCAATACGTCACCTAGGCTGAAGATAAATGGAACTGTAGCACCCTGAGGGCTCGGTTGCTACAGAGGTATTGCACCTCACCCAGAGGTGTGATATCTCACTCTCAGGTAAGGATGGAGTGTGGATCAGGACCCGACACCTGCATGCATTACACCACATTGCCGTGGGGCAGGGCGACCAATATGCCCCTGAGATGGGCACGACAGTCCCTGTCCCTGGCTGGAGTGGGGGGAGGGAACACTGAGGAAGGGGAACCCTGTAGTGCAGGAGCAGGGATGAAGCAGTTCCTGGGTGCATTGAGAAGGGAGTATAAAAGGTGGGCACCATCTTAGTTCAGTGCAGAGAAGTCTGAGCAGAAGTGGCAGGGAGCAGGGGCTCTGCATGAGCTCTGCTCCGGAGGCGGGCCTAGTAACAGAGGCCCAGGCCTGGAAGAGGGAGAAGGAAGGAAGAGGAGCGGAGAAGGCTCCAGGAACGAGGAACGAAGGGATCTCAGGGGTGCGGACGGGCGAGTCGCCACCGCACGCCCGAATCCACTTGCGTGGAGGGGTCAGGCCAAAGGGGGAAACCGGTCCCCGAAACTAGTGGAGGCAGGAAACGACCCTCAGCTAGAAACAGGAGGCTGTGACATTTTATGTGGCGCAGCCCCTCGCTACACCCGCTAGGAAGGCACCACATAGGGTCAGGGAAACTGGCGCCAAGTTTACCAAGAGGAGGCCCGAGGCAGCCGGACAGAAGGGTTGGTAAGAAAGGCCAGACAAAGGACACACAAAGGGGGTCCTGTGAAGCACTCCAAAGTTATCTGGGAGTTGTCTGAGCCCCTCACCTGGTGAGCACAGTACGACGTGGGCAGCCGTTAGCTGCAGACGTGGTCTGGATAATAAGAACTGTGAGTAAAGGCCCTGGACTGCATCACTGACTCCGTGTCATTACTGCTGCTGCCCTGCACCATCACCCCCATCCTCCGCATACACTGCCCTGAGGCTATACTCCTCCCGTGGGGAGTTATGCTACGCTCTGCTGCACCCACAACACCAGCCTCAGCGGTCTGCCCTGGAGCGGCGGTTCACTCTGACCGCAATCCACGGGTGGCGTAGTCGGACATTTAAACATCAAAACCACATAAATAGTTCCGCCACTGGTTTGACCGCCCTGAGCCATGGAACCGGGTTGCCGCCACGGAGACTACAACCACCAGCATCCACCAAAAAGGGTCCGGCTCTGGGTGTCCCAAGGCCCAGGGGGCGCGTCAGAACATTTTCATCACCTTTCACAATCACCAATGGGACAAGGCAGGGATGTTCTCTGTCCCCTCTCTTATACATCCTAGTGACGGAGCACCTGCTCTCATCAATTCGCCATAACCCCAATATTAGGTGGATTGAGGTGGGAGGCACCGAGTACAAGTGCTCTCTATTTGCTGATGATGTCCTAGTATATATCACTCAATCACATATATCCATCCATGCTGTTATGGCTGAAATAGATCACTTTGTTTCATGGTCAAATTTTAAAATCAATGCAGCGATGTCTGAGGCCCTCGATGTCTCCCTCCCCAAATCCATATAGGATTCCATCCAGTCCAACTTTCCCTTTGCCTGGCCCTCACAGGGTATCAAATACTTAGGAATTCCTATTCATAGAGACCTTTCCCATCTATGTTATCTTAATTTTGGGCCCTTTATTGAACAACTCCATACAGACCACGGTTGGCAAGTTAGAACTGTAAGATTCACTACGTGAACCACTGGTGTTTTGTGGAAAAGCACATGTACACTGTGTTCCAAATTATTATGCAAAAAGTGTTTAGGAGTGATAAGGGAAGAATTTGTTTGTTTGTCAGTTAAACTCATTGATGGTGATGTTTGTCAGGGCTCTTTATATCACTGTAAGCAATTGCAGACACCTGTGCTAATTAGTTTGGCAGGTGTGTCCAATGAAAGGCAAGACTACTTAAGAAGGCTGTCTCACATTATTAAGCAGCCTACATTTTCTGCCAAAATGGGAAAGAAAAAGGATGTGTCGGCTGCTGAGAAGCAACAAATTGTGGAGTGTTTATGTCAAGGCATGACTACAATCAACATTGTGCGATGATCAGGATGAAGAGTCTTGGCAATCAAGAAGTATGTAGCTGATTCACAGTACACACGTGTGCGTGCTGATAAGGGCAAATTGAGGACTCTTTCCTACAGGCAATTACGTCAGGTTGAAAGTGCAGCGGCAAAAAAGCCTTGTCATAGCAGCAGACAAGTTTTTGAAGATGATGGTGCCTCCAACGTCCCCCGAACAACAAGATGCAGGGTCCTTCAGAGGTTTGCAGCTGTGCATACGCCATCCTGTCGACCTCCTCTATCCACTTCACACAAGCAGAAACGGCTCCAGTGGGCCAAACATTACATGAAGACTGATTTCAAAACTGTTTTGTTCACGGATGAGTGCCGTGCAGCGCTCGATGGTCCAGATGGATGGAGTGGAGGATGGCTGGTTGATGGACACCCCACGCAAACACGGCTACAGCGCCAACAAGGAGGAGGTGGAGTAATGTTTTGGGCTGGAATCATGGGGAGAGAGATTGTCGGCCCCTTTAGGATCCCTGAAGGCGCTAAAGATGAACTCCATAATGTATGTGGATTTTCTCAAACAGCACTTCCTGCCATGGTTCAAGAAGAAGAACCGTGTATTTCACAGCAAGATCATTTTTCTGCATGATAATGCACCATCTCATGCTGCACATAAAACATCTGCATCTCTGGCTGATATGGGCATAAAAGGGGACAAACTTATGGTGTGACCCCCATGCTTCCCTGACCTCTACCCCATTCAGAACCTTTGGAGCATCATTAAAAGGAGTGTCTATGAAGGCGGGAGGCAGTTCACATCTAAGCAACAGCTCTGGGAGGGTATTCTGTCCTCATGCAAAACAATTGAAGCAGAAACCATCCAAAACCTGACAAATTCAATGGACGAGAGACTTCAGAAGCTCCTTTCGAACAAGGGGTCCTATGTGAAAATGTAACATCACCTAGAATAAAGTTTTGAGTTGAAAACTGTTTGATTTCAGTTTCTAACAACCTGCTAATGCTTATAATTTCAAAAATGACCATTTTTTTGGTCTTTATTAAAATGAAAAGGTTGATCGAAAAGTTTGGGGGATCTAAGAGTGTGGCAACCCAGTAGTCATGATTACTTCGAATTCTGACAATATGAGGGTCATGCTGCAGGTAGTGCAGCAAGAAGGCACTTGCGCATCTCGGAGACCCAAAATTATTTTCCGGGCTAGATGCAGCTAAAAATTATTATTAATTTTAAATCTGGTGAAGCTTTAGTATAGATGGCCTAATAGGATCAGTGCTGCACACTGCTACAAAGCCCAAATTATTTTCCAGTCAAGATACAGATAAACATGATTAGTAATTTTAAATCTGGTGGAGCTTATTATAGATGGCCTAATAGAATCAGTGCTGCACACTGCTAAAAAGCCCAAATTATTTTCCAGCCAAGATACAGATAAACATGATTAGTAATTTGAAAGCTTAAAACGGTTGATAGGGTGATTTTAACCAATCATCAAGCTTTTACTCTCCCCAGGATGACACATGGGTAGAAAAGTCGTTTCGGATCCATGATTTGTTCATCTTTATGAACGTGAGTCTGTCTATATTATCAGTGGAGAGCCGCGTGCGCTTATCTGTCAGCACACCACCAGCAGCGCTGAACACACGTTCAGACAGAACGCTGGCTGCGGGGCATGACAAGATCTCCAAGGCGTAAGTGGCTAGCTCCGGCCATTTATCCAGATTGGAAGCCCAAAAAGAGCAAGGGTCCAGTGACACAGTCGTGGCTTCAATGTTTACTTGGAGATACTCCTGTACCATCGTCTCTAGGCGTTGACTATGTGTCAGACTTCTTGTCTCCTTTGGCCTTGCAAAGGATGGGCTAAAAAAGTGGTGAAATGATTCCGCAAAATTGATGTTACCAGCAGATACTGTGGTTCTGTTACGGTTTGAGTGCTGGACACTTGACGGTCCCACGGTTGGCAAGTTGGAACTGTGAGATTCACTACGTGCACCACTGGTATTTTGTGGAAAAGCACATGTAAGATTTTGCAACAGTCTCTGCTGATACTCCTGCATGTGTGCATCCCTTTCTATGGCAGGAATAATTTCTGCAAATTTACTTTTGTACCGGGGATCTAACAGTGTGGCAACCCAGTAGTCAGGATTATTTCTAATTCTCACAATTCGAGGGTCATGTTGCAGGTAGTGCAGCAAGAAGGCACTCATGTGTGTTGCGCATCCAGGAGCACCAAGTCCCTGTTGTGTTGGTGGCGAGGTAACAATCATGATTCCTTCCTCTGTCCTCTCCCCCCAACCTCGCACAACAGAAATGTGATCAAGGTCTCCCTCATCTGATGCGTCTTCCATCAGTTCGTCCTCCACTTCTTCCTGGGCTCCTGCACCTTCCTCACTAGTTTGGCTGCTACCATGCGCCCTGTTAAAACCATCTCCCCCACCCTCACATGCCTGCCGCCTTGGTGCTGCCGACCGTCTGGACCTTGCAGATGTTAGCCCTTCCGCATACAACTCCTCCTCCTCTACTTCCTCCACCTCCTCTTGTGCCACCACCTGACTCCGAATTCTGTTTAACATGTGCTCCAGCATGTAAATCACCGGAATAGTCATGCTGATAATGGCATCGTCAGCACTAAACATCTTCGTCGCCATTTCAAAACTGTGCAGAAGGGTGCATAGGTCCCTGATATGAGACCACTCCTCCAGCGTGATTTGCCCCACCTCTGGATCTCGTTGGCCCAGGCTATACGTCAGAACGTATTGCACCAGGGCTTGTCGGTGCTGCCACAGTCGCTGCAACATGTGCAGACTTGAATTCCACCGGGTAGGCACATCGCATTTTAGCCGGTGAAGTGGCAGGCCCAACGACTTCTGTAGAGATGTAAGTCGCTGAGCTGCGGGATGCGAACGGCGAAAGTGAGCACACAGCGACCGTGCCCTCTACAGAAGGCCATCTAGTCTGGGATAGTGGGCTAAAAATTGCTGGACAACCAGGTTCAACACGTGAGCCATACAAGGCACGTGTGTGACATTGCCCCGGCGAAGGGCCGCACCCAGGTTTGCAGCATTGTCGCACACGGCCTTCCCTGGTTTCAGGTCCAGTGGAGACAACCATTCATGAAATTGGTTCTCCAGAGCTGACCACAACTCCTCAGCTGTGTGACTCACATTTCCCAGACATTTCAATGTAAAAACCGCCTGATGACGTTGAGCCCTACTGCCAGCATAGTAAGGAGGTGTGCAGGATCCCTTCTGCGCAGTTAGAAAGCTTGTGGCATGACCAGACAGGCTTTGGGTGCAGGTGGAAGACCGAGAGGAGGTTGAGGAGGCAGAAGCAGTGGAGGAACTTTGACATAAAGAGGATTGACGCACAACTCGTGGGGACGGCAAGACTTGGACAGCAGCCCCTTGTCCTGCTGTCACCATAGTTACCCAGTGCCCAGTCAGCGACATGTAACGCCCCTGTCCATGCCTACTCGTCCAAGTGTCTGTGGTGAAATGCACCCTGTCACACACAGAGTTTCTCAAAGAAGCGGTGATGTTGTGTGCGACATGTTGGTGGAGCGCAGGCACACCTTTCTTTGAGAAGTAGTGCTGCCGGTCTGTGAGGAAGATGCAAGCGGACATGTTAGGTTGCCTTGATCCAAAGGTGGTGCTATCGATGTCGGACAGCGCTCAACACCAGCTGGTGTTACCACCTCCAAAGAAAATGATGACCTGCCAATCACGCTGGCTGTTGCGGGTAAAGAGGTGGCAGGTCTGCGCCCCAAAACAGGTGTGACTGCTGTCCCCCCAGTCTCAGAGGATGAAGAGGCCGCGGATGCACAAGATATGGCAGACGGTGGTTGGCCCGGCCGGCTAGGCCGCATTGTAGCACACTGAGCTTCCCACTGCAACTTATGCTTCATGTCCATGTGCCGGTTCATGCATGAAGTACTCAAACTATGTATTTTTTGGCCTCTACTTAGCTTTTGCTGACAAATGTTACAGATAACACGAGTTCGGTCATCTTTATCGATCTGAAAAAATGCCCAGGCTATGCAAGACTTAGCACCCATGCGACCTGAAGAGCCACCACGACTTGTGGTGAGAGGCAGAGTTGTGTTTGAGGATGCAGTTGTTGACGTGCTTCCAGTACTACGTCTCTGTCCAGGAAGGCGCAACCTGACCTCGTCGTCACTAGCATCTTCCTCCACCTCCTCTGCTGACCTCATCTCTTGGCTGACTGTGGGTTGACAGTAGGTGGGATCTCCAACCTCATCATCATCACCCTGTGCGTTATCACACCCGTCGTCCTCAGAGCCAACCTGTTCCTGCCCTGACAAAAAACTAAAGTTGTCGCTCCAATCAGGTATTTGAGTCTTATCATCGTCTTCCTCATTGTCTCCACCAACAGGAGTTACAGTTTGGGAATGAGGGTCTACATTATGGTCAGAACCTTCTGCATCTGGTCCTGGATCCGACTCATAAAGATTCTGGGCATCAGTGCAGATCATTTCCTTGTCTGGATTCACAGAAGCGCTGGAGTCGACCTCTGATTCCCAGGCTATAGATTGAGTAAACAGCTCTGCAGACTCAACCATCTGTTCTACCTCATACTCAGACGGGCAGCTGGAGATTTGGGAGCTGTGAGGAAGCAAGTGCGATTGGGGTGACACCTTTGAGGACTGGAGTATTTGTGATGTTGAAGTTGATGTGGAGGAGAGCCCACTTAAAGGAGCACTTGATAGCCGTTGAAGCACCTGCTGTTTTTGTGCCTCATCTGGAATTTGTAGCGATTGGCGTGGCCGTAAGAAAGGGATCTTATCACATTGTCTGCTAAAAGAAGTAGACATTTTAGTTTGGCTGGAAGATGGTCTTTCTTCTGCAGATGTTACTGTTGCTTTAACACCTACCCCACGGACACAACCTTTTTTCCCCTTCCCAACACGCCTATTCCCCTTTCCACCAGCAGCAGGCCTTTTTCCACTCATTTTGGTGGTTAACTAATTAACAACTCTGGAGTTGTTTGCACAAAAAAACAATGGATGGGAACCGAACAGAGCTGAGTGGCCAAACTGTGGTATTAGGCCAAAACAATTGGCTGGGTTAGATGCAGAAAAAAATTATATTCAATTTGCAACCTGATAGAGGTCAGTATAGATGGACTAATAGAGAAAGTCCCACACACTGCTAGAAGGCCAAATATTTTTTCAGAGCTAGATGCAGATAAAAATTATTTTTAATTTGCAACCTGATGGAGGTCAGTATAGATGGACTAATAGAGAAAGTCCCACACACTGCTAGAAGGCCAAATATTTTTTCAGAGCTAGATGCAGATAAAAATTATTTTTAATTTGCAACCTGATGGAGGTCAGTATAGATGGACTAATAGAGAAAGTCCCACACACTGCTAGAAGCCCAAATATTTTTTCAGAGCTAGATGCAGATAAAAATTATTTTTAATTTGCAACCTGATGGAGGTCAGTATAGATGGACTAATAGAGAAAGTCCCACACACTGCTAGAAGGCCAAATATTTTTTTAGAGGTAGATGGAGAAAAAAATATATTCAGTTTGCAACCTGATGGAGGTCTGTATAGATGGATTAATAGAACAAGTCCCACACACAGCTAGAAGCCCAATATTTTTTCAGAGGTAGATGCAGAAAAAAATATATTCAGTTTGCAACCTGATGGAGGTCAGTATAGATGGACTAATACAACAAGTCGCACACACAGCTAGAAGCCCAATATTTTTTCAGAGGTAGATGCAGAAAAAAATATATTCAGTTTGCAACCTGATGGAGGTCTGTATAGATGGATTAATAGAACAAGTCCCACACACAGCTAGAAGCCCAATATTTTTTCAGAGGTAGATGCAGAAAAAAATATATTCAGTTTGCAACCTGCTGGAGGTCTGTATAGATGGATTAATAGAACAAGTCCCACACACAGCTAGAAGCCCAATATTTTTTCAGAGGTAGATGCAAAAAAAAATATATTCAGTTTGCAACCTGATGGAGGTCTGTATAGATGGATTAATAGAACAAGTCCCAAAAATAGCTAGAAGCCCAATATTTTTTCAGAGGTAGATGAAGAAAAAAATATATTCAGTTTGCAACCTGATGGAGGTCAGTATAGATGGACTAATACAACAAGTCCCACACACAGCTAGAAGCCCAATATTTTTTCAGAGGTAGATGCAGAAAAAAACATATTCAGTTTGCAACCTGATGGAGGTCTGTATAGATGGATTAATAGAACAAGTCCCACACACAGCTAGAAGCCCAATATTTTTTCAGAGGTAGATGCAGAAAAAAATATATTCAGTTTGCAACCTGATGGAGGTCTGTATAGATGGATTAATAGAACAAGTCCCACACACAGCTAGAAGCCCAATATTTTTTCAGAGGTAGATGAAGAAAAAAATATATGCAGTTTGCAACCTATGGAGGTCAGTATAGATGGACTAATACAGCAAGTCCCACACACAGCTAGAAGCCCAATATTTTTTCAGAGCTAGATGCAGAAAAAAATTATATTCAATTTGCAACCTGATGGAGGTCAGTATAGATGGACTAATACAACAAGTCCCACACACAGCTAGAAGCCCAATATTTTTTCAGAGGTAGATGCAGAAAAAAATATATTCAGTTTGCAACCTGCTGGAGGTCTGTATAGATGGATTAATAGAACAAGTCCCACACACAGCTAGAAGCCCAATATTTTTTCAGAGCTAGATGCAGAAAAAAATTATATTCAATTTGCAACCTGATGGAGGTCAGTATAGATGGACTAATAGAATGATGCTATGCCCAAAAGATTTTACTTCACTAGGTGCAGTAAAAAAATTGGTATTCTATACACAGGTGGTATATCTTGCAACACAGATAGGCTACTCCACTGACTAACACACTCTGCAATAGGCCAAAAAGGATTAGCTTTGCTAGATTCAGCCAAATGCTGTGAAAAAAACTTGCACAGCACTGGCACAGACCTGCCTGGCAAAAACTGATAGGAACTGATGTAACCTAGTCTTGAAAAGGACTCCAATTACAATTAGTCTTTACTCCCACAATCTATCTATTTAAGAGCACAGACCTGCCTGATAAAAGTCATAGGAAATGCTGTAACCTAGTCCTTAAAAGGACTGCAATCACAACTATTCCCTACTCCCAAGCTATCTGTAGATTTGTGCGAAAATTGGCTTGAAATTAACAAGGTATAGCGCACACAGCAACAGCGGTGCCGTCTAACACGCAGCTGCAGCAGTGAGAAAATGGTGGCGACGGGGAAAATGGCTTGGTCTTATAGTTCAAGGACATGTGACATACACTGCCAATGACACATGCCCTTGCTTGTGTGAAAAAAAAGCACTTCGCTCCGTGTGTGCGCTGCTGATAGGCTGACAGATTGCACCTCCCCACTGTAAATGCGGGAAAGAGAAAAAAAAAATGGAGATCTTCATTGTTCCTGCAGAGATCCATCCCCTGCCCCTCCGCCCACCCCGCTGTACACTCAAACTGCGTATTAACATTAATTTTCATCATTACTGAGAAAAAATCCAGTTATGATTTTGGTGCACGAACAGTTATCGAACATAACCTCGAACAGCCGAATTTTTCTCAAATTGTTCGTGTTCGCCGAACGGCTCGAACACCGCTCAAAACAGCTCGAATTTGAGATTGGCGAACAGTTCGAGTAGAACAACGCTCATCTCTACTAATAAGTACTGACAGTTTCATTTCTGGGCTTGGACACATGCTTTAGATTAAAGAATGGTAAAAGCCAGTTCTTTATTTTTAGATGTCCCATAAAATAAAGTCCCCTATGCACATTAGATGAAAGGTATGTGTACCCCCCCCCCAAATTCAAGGGCACGGGCTGACCTTCTAATGTGTATTTGGGCCACTTCATTCACACCAGACAGATGATGTTATGGGAGATAATGATTAGGCAATTGATATTGTAATCATTTTGTTTTTAAGGAAGAACAAAACACTCCTACCTATTAAAACACATGAATGCTTAGCTGACTATCAAGAAATTAGGATTAGCAAGACAGATGTATGGCTATTTCATATGTATGGTCAGCTTTACTGTGGGACATCACAATGTACAGTTCTAAGAAAATGTGCTCCAGAATTGTTATTTAATGGGGAATTTAAATATTTAAAAATGCAGACATGTCCTCTTAAATGAAAGAATTAGGCTGAAAAAAATGGCAAGTAAAAAATACAGTGAAATTGTAACAATAAATATCTAAAGCAGAAGACCCATAATTCAATATTGAATTATAAGCGCTGAATGTGAAACTCTACAGTATTTGCTGCTTGTCTTTGCATTAGAAAATATTAATTTGCCATCAGGCTTAATCATAAAAGAGTAAACAATATTTCTCCAAAACATCATTTATATTAATCAGATTTATTTGTATGACTTGGCATTTCATTTGATCATAGGTTTAGAATGATGAATCTGATACACTGAAGGATGAGATTAATTAAATTTGATACATTTTAGAAATGAAATCCAATTTAGGAAAGGTGATATTATGAAAATTTGAAGTGATGAAAGTGATGGCTCATTGGTAACTCCATTTCTAGTAAAGTGAAATACTATACCAGGTTAATTGTCCACTGGAATCTGCAGTGAATAATGTAAGTGATTTACATTTTGCACCAGGGAATTAAAATCGTCAGTTGAGTTGATCAGTATGCTGGAAGCGTAGACCATTAGGATATGTAACATAATCAAAAACTGTGCATTGACATTTTAAAAACAGAATGTTTACTTAAGCAATTTGTCTTTCTGTGTGGTATCTGCTGAATTATATGTTAATGTTATCCCCCCGTGATGTCAGTTTGTGACTGACAGGATACTGTATGTGGTATGATCAGAATATAGAATGAAAAGCAGGAGATCTAGCATTACTAAAAAAAGGAGCTGAACTACCTACACGACAGCCATAGATGATTATACACTATGTGGCTTAGCAGCGGAGAGAAGCTGCAGGAAATCCACTACCCCTTATGCACCTGTCAGATATTTGGAGTCGTTTGCAACAAAACCCTTGTGTTTCAGCTGCAGACCTTTCTTTTCTTAACATAATAGAATAGATTAGAACCATCATCATAGTTTAAAGTATTCTTAAAGAATGGAATATCTGTTCATTTGGAAATAACACAAGATACAGCTACTTGATGGTTGCAGGAACGGACACAGACTGACGTGGCCCCCTGTGCAAGACCAGTATATGAACTCTCTGTTGTTAATTATTTACAAATAGCCAAAGGCAAATAATTCCTAACTAAAGACTCCTAAGTTTAAAATATAACTTTTAATGGTGCCTACTTAATAGAGATACAGAAATAGAAATATGTTTTCTATTAAAATCACAAATAATGTGTCTTATACCCTAATCAGAGAGATTCGTATTGTGACAGATGTGATCATACATTCAGAATAGGGTATAATATATATGGTCTCGCAGGCTACCAGTGCTATGCACCATATACAGCTATTTCAAAGACAGATGCAATATAATAGTCTCTCAGCGTTATACGGCTGAGTTTAGTAATTAATAGCTGTAATAACTAACCAAGATGGATAGTAATACTATATCATTAACAGCGAAGATTATTTCACCCTAAGAGTAGCTTGTATAAGAGTCGAGGTCCATACCTATCTATCTGATCATGCTGCTTAACCGAGTGTTTTCGAATAAACTCCTGAATTGCTGTAAGAAATCTCTCTATTAACACGGAATAATCTTAATCATAACTCTGCATAATGTGGCCTCTGACAACATATTATTGCTTTCATATCAGATCAACACATTAGTGCTTATTAAAACAAAAAAACAGCTGCCTCCCTAACATGTTTCACCATTACAGGCGTCTTCAGGATTAATGAGGTTGCAATGGCTACTGGGCGTATCACATGACCTTATAAAGGATTAATTGTGATGTCATCAAGGTCATCCATTCCTCATTTTGAATACACCTCCCAATCTTACAAGTTATTACTAAATAAGCCAAGCTTGTTGATAGGGCTATAAACAACATAAGCTCTCATAGGTTTCCATATTCATGACACATGGCTTAGTCTGTCCAATGAAGGACCTGTGCAATGTGTTAGAAATCCTCGCAACATGACCTGCCGTTAACATGTGACTGGAAAGGACATAGGTATTAGCCATATTACTAACACAAGGACCCTATAATAGGACCTGAGAAGGTCATGTGACTGGAAATGATACGGGCACTGGACATATTATTACCAAAAGGACCTACGCAATGTGCAGAACAACATCGCAACAGGATCTGCCGTTACCATGCGCCGGAAATGACATAGGTATTAGCCATATTACTAATGCAAGGACATTATCACAGGACCTGAGAAGGTCATGTGACCAGAAATGACATGGGCGCTGTACTGATTATTACCAAAAGTACTTGCGCAATTTGCAAAAGAACATCGCAACAGGACCTGCCGATACCATGTGACTGGAAATGACATAAGTACTAGCTTGGTTACCAACACAAAGACCAGAATAAACATTATATCAGGATCTGCCAGTATTCACAACCTACATACCTCACATGTCATTGGATCTGATACATCACTGCATATGTCACTGGCTATAACCTATGTGTACTTTCTACTATGATTGCCTTCATTACATATACAATAGAGGTGATTCCATAACTTAATAATATAATAGCTTATTAACTTCCTGATGGTTGTTCTTATATTTATTACAAATTAATAATGATGTTTCCTATTAATTCACGATAAGGATGTATTATTAATTAAGTATTAGTTATTTAATGAATGACCTACTATGAATACATTTAATTAAATAATCATATTATGAAATAAATATATATAAATATAATTATATTAAGCTGATAGCATCTATATTTGAATATTAGTTAATTTTATTTCTTCATCTAATAACAATCATGAGATCAATAATTATTACACTTATTATTTCAAAATAAAATTTCCTAAAGTTTTCATTTTCTTGATAATGACAGGTATGTATGAGTAGTAATTCAATCTTCCATTAGATACATATCTTAGTCCTTCCCATGAAAATGCTGTGTACATAAAAGCCCTCATTTAGACTAATAGGGCTGCGGGATTTAAGCCTAAAGACCCATCTCGATTCTTCTTGCAGAAGAATCTTATTCAAATCTTCTCTCCTTGGTCCCAAACTCAAATGTCTTATACCCCAAAATTGAAGATTCAAGTGATCTGAGGTATGATAGGTTCTCATGTGCACTCAGAGTGGTGTATTGGCTCCTGTGTTTATAGTGCTCAGATGTTTTGAGATCCTTCTTTCTTAGCTCTTAAACAGTTTTCCTTATATATAATTTATGACATGGGCACATTTCTGTGTATATCACCCCCTTTGTTTTGTAGTTTTTTCTATCCGTGATAATAAATCTACGGTCATCAAAGGGATTCACAAAATCCTTCTTATTTGGTAAATACTTACAAAAACTGAAGGACTTACAAAAGGGAAAACCCCCCTGTGAGTTACACCAGTCTGGTTGTTGCAGCTGACCACCAAAAGGGCAGGGAAGCCGGACCTGCCAGGAACTGGTTAACAGGAGGACGTGTGAATAGTTAGACAGAAAAGGTTAAGGATCAGGACTGAATAGCTAGTTGACAGAACAGGTTCTGGATATGATAGGCTCAGAAACACAGAGCAGACTTGACTGCAGGATCACAGGTGTAGGTTCATGCTGGACAGGTATAGGTGTTATAATGGTATAGGTGTGGACAAGGTGGTTCAAGCTCAAAACTGGGTAATGGCGAGATGGACTCAGGAACAGTTTAAAGCAGAATGGAGAGGATTAAGTTCAGACAGGATCAGTTGCAGATAGGATGGACAGGACCTTACAACTAGGTAGCAGAATACACACTGATAACTTAAGTTGCTAAGGCACCTGTCAACAGGGAAGGGTGCCTTGCATATCAGGCGTCTCCCTGTTTTTGGCTGGGGACATTTTCAGAAGTATACACGCAGCCCCTTTAAGATGCAGGCTGCACGCGTGCACCCTAAGCACATTCCCAGGAGATCTTAATGCCATGTGCAGGTCCTGGGAGAAGACAGACACGAAGGAGCATAGGTGGGTAAGTGAACATGTCGGCGTCCCTGCTGGGAGGAGGAAGGGAACTCATTCAGGGGTGCTGATGCTATTTTAACACTGTATAAAAGCAGAAGTATGAAACACCGCAGGTATTTTAAATAAACATTGCATATTGTGTGTGAAAGCAAAGCAGTGAAGAATAGTTACCATCCATTTGAAAGTAGCCATACTGTATATGATAAAGTCACTGATATCTCTAAGGCTTTGTTTGTCTTAAAGTGCTTGAAATAACTTTGATACAGTCCTAGGAGACCTCAGAGTGCTATACATGTATTCTCAGGGTAATTCAATACTTGCAGTTTCCATTGAAATGATTCACTACAAATCTAATTTTTAGAAAATATTTGGGAAACTGGTTAGTTCAGTTTTCAAAAGATTTACTCATCTTCACATGGTGACTATTGAAAAAATTTTGTGATCATGAAATACATGCATGTGCTGAATCCTCTTCCATTCCATTTTCAACTTTACATGTTAGAAAGCTATCCAAAGTGGAGGACACTTCTAATGAAACGGAAGCCAAAGGTTAATGAGACGAAACATATAAAAGGAAACAAACTTTACTTAAATGAATAAAATATGTGAATATAGGAAACTTTTAATATTTCCATTCACAGAAATCTGCTTGCATTATCACTTATGAGCCACTTCTTACCATCATCCCTACCTAATAAACTACCCATTGACTCTGAAAACAACTCAACTGCATCATTCTGAAGACAAAATTGGCAGTCAACAAAGTGAAGGGGGAGAGGAGTGAGCAGTAATGTGAGAAAACAGGCAGATAGAGACATTGAAAGATAATGCAGAGCTTTCTACGAAGTCTTTAAATTCAGCCCAAAGCTGGATTCACATTTACACAGCTTAAAGCTGGTGTTTAATTATCTATTTACTGTTTCTTCTCTCTGTTTGCTAATACAAAAAGAAGAGCAGTCTTCCCTCTATGTTCTGTGTATGGGAGACATCATAGCAGCTATTCTCCTTCCACTCACTCAGTCAAATGCAAATCAAGAAATTGAGCATGCAGAGGGGAAAACTGGTGAAAATTTAGGATAGAAGACTATATTAGGCAGATATAGTGTTATTACCCATCTAATCACCCAAGATAACTTACTCAGAAAATTTTAAAGTAAAATTATAGTATAAATTACTGTGTGTAAGTAGGATTGTCACTCTCATTGGTGACAAGGATCAAAGTAAGCACATCCTTTGTGCAGCACTACACAATTTTTCTGAACACGTTACTCATGACCCACTGATTATAAACATTTTGCTTTTTAATTCTGTTTTATAAAGCTATTTAGCAACATTTGAAAATGTTCAATGACATTTTTTAAGGTACAGAGTAAAATATGTAGCAAATAGGCTATAATTCTAGAAATGTATCGAGGCAGTCATATCTTCAAAGAAGAATTATTTTAACGTATTTAATGTATTTCTCTCCACATTACTAGTATTATTTCTCTTTGTAGTAATATGACTTTTATAGTCAGTAGTGCATACTATCTAAGGGGACTATTTATTTCCTCTAGTGATGTTAGTTTTTTAAAAAGTAGACATTAAGAGCTTACAAGGTCAATGTGATGTAGTCAGTGCTGAAGGATGCTTCACGAGGGAATTTGCTTGATGTCTTTATAGCAGACATGACCGTTTTGCTAATGGTTCCATTGGATATGTGTCAGTAACATTCAAATCACATCTTTAGCTATGTGTTAGCTCAGGTATGTTTTTTTTCTCATAATGGTTTTATCCATTCGTTAGTAGAGATGAGCGTTGTTCTACTCGAACTGTTCGCCAATCTCAAATTCGAGCTGTTTTGGGCGGTGTTCGAGCCGTTCGGCGAACACGAACAATTTGAGAAAAATTCGGCTGTTCGAGGTTATGTTCGATAACTGTTCGTGCACCAAAATCATAACTGGATTTTTTCTCAGTAATGATGAAAATTAATGTTAATACGCAGTTTGAGTGTACAGCGGGGTGGGGGGAGGGGCAGGGGATGGATCTCTGCAGGAACAATGAAGATCTCCATTTTTTTTTCTCTTTCCCGCATATACAGTGGGGAGGTGCAATCTGTCAGCCTATCAGCAGCGCACACACGGAGCGAAGTGCTTTTTTTCACACAAGCAAGGGCATGTGTCATTGGCAGTGTATGTCACATGTCCTTGCCCTATAAGACCAAGCCACTTTCCCCATCGCCACCATTTTCTCACTGCTGCAGCTGCGTGTTAGACGGCACCGCTGTTTCTGTGTGCGCTATACCTTGTTAATTGCAAGCCAATTTTCGCACAAATCTACAGATAGCTTGGGAGTAGGGAATAGTTGTGATTGCAGTCCTTTTAAGGACTAGGTTACAGCATTTCCTACGACTTTTATCAGGCAGGTCTGTGCTCTTAAATAGATAGATTGTGGGAGTAAAGACTAATTGTAATTGGAGTCCTTTTCAGGACTAGGTTACATCAGTTCCTATCAGTTTTTGCCAGGCAGGTCTGTGCCAGTGCTGTGCAAGTTTTTTTCACAGCATTTGGCTGAATCTAGCAAAGCTAATCCTTTTTGGCCTATTGCAGAGTGTGTTAGTCAGTGGAGTAGCCTATCTGTGTTGCAAGCTATACCACCTGTGTATAGAATACCAATTTTTTTACTGCACCTAGTGAAGTAAAATCTTTTGGGCATAGCATCATTCTATTAGTCCATCTATACTGACCTCCATCAGGTTGCAAATTGAATATAATTTTTTTCTGCATCTAGCTCTGAAAAAATATTGGGCTTCTAGCTGTGTGTGGAACTTGTTCTATTAATCCATCTATACAGACCTCCATCAGGTTGCAAACTGAATATATTTTTTTCTGCATCTACCTCTGAAAAAATATTGGGCTTCTAGCTGTGTGTGGGACTTGTTCTATTAATCCATCTATACAGACCTCCATCAGGTTGCAAACTGAATATATTTTTTTCTGCATCTACCTCTGAAAAAATATTGGGCTTCTAGCTGTGTGTGGGACTTGTTCTATTAATCCATCTATACAGACCTCCATCAGGTTGCAAACTGAATATATTTTTTTCTGCATCTACCTCTGAAAAAATATTGGGCTTCTAGCTGTGTGTGGGACTTGTTCTATTAATCCATCTATACAGACCACCATCAGGTTGCAAACTGAATATATTTTTTTCTGCATCTACCTCTGAAAAAATATTGGGCTTCTAGCTGTGTGTGGGACTTGTTGTATTAGTCCATCTATACTGACCTCCATCAGGTTGCAAACTGAATATATTTTTTTCTGCATCTACCTCTGAAAAAATATTGGGCTTCTAGCTGTGTGTGGGACTTGTTCTATTAATCCATCTATACAGACCTCCACCAGGTTGCAAATTGAATATAATTTTTTTCTGCATCTAACCCAGCCAATAGTTTTGGCCTAATACCACAGTTTGGCCACTCAGCTCTGCTCGGTTCCCATCCATTGTTTTTTTGTGCAAACAACTCCAGAGTTGTGAATTAGTTAACCACTAAAATGAGTGGAAAAAGGCCTGCTGCTGGTGGAAAGGGGAATAGGCGTGTTGGGAAGGGGAAAAAAGGTTGTGTCCGTGGGGTAGGTGTTAAAGCAACAGTAACATCTGCAGAAGAAAGACCATCTTCCAGCCAAACTAAAATGTCTACTTCTTTTAGCGGACAATGTGATAAGATCCCTTTCTTACGGCCACGCCAATCACTACAAATACCAGATGAGGCACAAAAACAGCAGGTGCTTCAACGGATATCAAGTGCTCCTTTAAGTGGGCTCTCCTCCACATCAACTTCAACATCACAAATACTCCAGTCCTCAAAGGTGTCACCCCAATCGCACTTGCTTCCTCACAGCTCCCAAATCTCCAGCTGCCCGTCTGAGTATGAGGTAGAACAGATGGTTGAGTCTGCAGAGCTGTTTACTCATACTATAGCCTGGGAATCAGAGGTCGACTCCAGCGCTTCTGTGAATCCAGACGAGGAAATGATCTGCACTGATGCCCAGAATCTTTATGAGTCGGATCCAGGACCAGACGCAGAAGGTTCTCACCATAATGTAGACCCTTATTCCCAAACTGTAACTCCTGTTGGTGGAGACAATGAGGAAGACGATGATAAGACTCAAATACCTGATTGGAGCGACAACTTTAGTTTTTTGTCAGGGCAGGAACAGGTTGGCTCTGAGGACGACGGGTGTGATAACGCACAGGGTGATGATGATGAGGTTGGAGATCCCACTTACTGTCAACCCACAGTCAGCCAAGAGATGAGGTCAGCAAAGGAGGTGGAGGAAGATGCTAGTGACGACGAGGTCAGGTTGCGCCTTCCTGGACAGAGACGTAGTACTGGAAGCATGTCAACAACTGCATCCTCAAACACAACTCTGCCTCTCACCACAAGTCGTGGTGGCTTTTCAGGTCGCATGGGTGCTAAGCCTTGCATAGCCTGGGCATTTTTTCAGATCGATAAAGATGACCCAACTCGTGTTATCTGTAACATTTGTCAGCAAAAGCTAAGTAGAGGCCAAAAAATACATAGTTTGAGTACTTCATGCATGAACCGGCACATGGACATGAAGCATAAGTTGCAGTGGGAAGCTCAGTGTGCTACAATGCGGCCTAGCCGGCCGGGCCAACCACCGTCTGCCATATCTTGTGCATCCGCGGCCTCTTCATCCTCTGTGACTGGGGGGACAGCAGTCACACCTGTTTTGGGGCGCAGACCTGCCACCTCTTTACCCGCAACAGCCAGCGTGATTGGCAGGTCATCATTTTCTTTGGAGGTGGTAACACCAGCTGGTGTTGAGCGATGTCCGACATCGATAGCACCACCTTTGGATCAAGGCAACCTAACATGTCCGCCTGCATCTTCCTCACAGACCGGCAGTTTGCCGGGGACACCCTTATCAACCCCGTCTAAGCACAATAGCCAGCCCTCGGTCCCTCAGATGTGGACAAGTAAAAGACCATTTCCTCCTAGCCATGAGAAAGCTAAAAGGTTGAATTTCACCATCTGCAAGCTCTTGGCTACAGAAATGCTGCCTTTCCGCCTGGTGGACACAGAGGATTTTCGAGACCTTATGTCCGTCGCAGTGCCCCAGTACCAGATGCCCAGTCGGCACTACTTCTCAAAGAAAGGTGTGCCTGCGCTCCACCAGCATGTCGCACACAACATCACCGCTTCTTTGAGAAACTCTGTGTGTGACAGGGTGCATTTCACCACAGACACTTGGACGAATATCCATGGACAGGGGCGTTACATGTCGCTGACTGGGCACTGGGTAACTATGGTGACAGCAGGACAAGGGGCTGCTGTCCAAGTCTTGCCGTCCCCACGAGTTGTGCGTCAATCCTCTTTATGTCAAAGTTCCTCACTGCTTCTGCCTCCTCAACCTCCTCTCGGTCTTCCACCTGCACCCAAAGCCTGTCTGGTCATGCCACAAGCTTTCTAACTGCGCAGAAGGGATCCTGCACACCTCCTTACTATGCTGGCAGTAGGGCTCAACGTCATCAGGCGGTTTTTACATTGAAATGTCTGGGAAATGTGAGTCACACAGCTGAGGAGATGTGGTCAGCTCTGGAGAACCAATTTCATGAATGGTTGTCTCCACTGGACCTGAAACCAGGGAAGGCCGTGTGCGACAATGCTGCAAACCTGGGTGCGGCCCTTCGCCGGGGCAATGTCACACACGTGCCTTGTATGGCTCACGTGTTGAACCTGGTTGTCCAGCAATTTTTAGCCCACTATCCCAGACTAGATGGCCTTCTGCAGAGGGCACGGTCGCTGTGTGCTCACTTCCGCCGTTCGCATCCGGCAGCTCAGCGAATTACATCTCTACAGAAGTCGTTGGGCCTGCCACTTCACCGGCTAAAATGCGATGTGCCTACCCGGTGGAATTCAACTCTGCACATGTTGCAGCGACTGTGGCAGCACCGACAAGCCCTGGTGCAATACGTTCTGACGTATAGCCTGGGCCAACGAGATTCAGAGGTGGGGCAAATCACGCTGGAGGAGTGGTCTCAGATCAGGGACCTATGCACCCTTCTGCACAGTTTTGAAATGGCGACGAAGATGTTTAGTGCTGACGATGCCATTATCAGCATGACTATTCCGGTGATGTACATGCTGGAGCACATGTTAAACAGAATTCGGAGTCAGGTGGTGGCACAAGAGGAGGTGGAGGAAGTAGAGGAGGAGGAGTTGTATGCGGAAGGGCTAACATCTGCAAGGTCCAGACGGTCGGCAGCACTAAGGTGGCAGGCATGTGAGGGTGGGGGAGATGGTTTTACCAGGGTGCATGGTAGCAGCCAAACTAGTGAGGAAGGTGCAGGAGCCCAGGAAGAAGTGGAGGACGAACTGATGGAAGACTCATCAGATGAGGGAGACCTTGATCACATCTCTGTTGTGCGAGGTTGGGGGGAGAGGACAGAGGAAGGAAGCATGATTGTTACCTCGCCACCAACACAACAGGGACTTGGTGCTCCTGGATGCGCAACACACATGAGTGCCTTCTTGCTGCACTACCTGCAACATGACCCTTGAATTGTGAGAATTAGAAATAATCCTGACTACTGGGTTGCCACACTGTTAGATCCCCGGTACAAAAGTAAATTTGCAGAAAATATTCCTGCCATAGAAAGGGATGCACGCATGCAGGAGTATCAGCAGAGACTGTTGCAGAATCTTACATGTGCTTTTCCACAAAATACCAGTGGTGCACGTAGTGAATCTCACAGTTCCAACTTGCCAACCGTGGGACCGTCAAGTGTTCAGCACTCAAACCGTAACAGAACCACAGTATCTGCTGGTAACATCAATTTTGCGGAATCATTTCACCACTTTTTTAGCCCATCCTTTGCAAGGCCACAGGAGACAAGAAGTCTGACACATAGTCAACGCCTAGAGACGATGGTACAGGAGTATCTCCAAGTAAACATTGAAGCCACGACTGTGTCACTGGACCCTTGCTCTTTTTGGGCTTCCAATCTGGATAAATGGCCGGAGCTAGCCACTTATGCCTTGGAGATCTTGTCATGCCCCGCAGCCAGCGTTCTGTCTGAACGTGTGTTCAGCGCTGCTGGTGGTGTGCTGACAGATAAGCGCACGCGGCTCTCCACTGATAATGTAGACAGACTCACGTTCATAAAGATGAACAAATCATGGATCCGAAACGACTTTTCTACCCCTGTGTCATCCTGGGGAGAGTAAAAGCTTGATGATTGGTTAAAATCACCCTACCAACCGTTTTAAGCTTTCAAATTACTAATCATGTTTATCTGTATCTTGGCTGGAAAATAATTTGGGCTTTGTAGCAGTGTGCAGCACTGATCCTATTAGGCCATCTATACTAAAGCTTCACCAGATTTAAAATTAATAATAATTTTTAGCTGCATCTAGCCCGGAAAATAATTTTGGGGCTCCGAGATGCGCAAGACACATAAGTGCCTTCTTGCTGCACTACCTGCAGCATGACCCTCATATTGTCAGAATTCGAAGTAATCATGACTACTGGGTTGCCACACTCTTAGATCCCCCAAACTTTTCGATCAACCTTTTCATTTTAATAAAGACCAAAAAAATGGTCATTTTTGAAATTATAAGCATTAGCAGGTTGTTAGAAACTGAAATCAAACAGTTTTCAACTCAAAACTTTATTCTAGGTGATGTTACATTTTCACATAGGACCCCTTGTTCGAAAGGAGCTTCTGAACTCTCTCGTCCATTGAATTTGTCAGGTTTTGGATGGTTTCTGCTTCAATTGTTTTGCATGAGGACAGAATACCCTCCCAGAGGTGTTGCTTAGATGTGAACTGCCTCCCGCCATCATTGACACTCCTTTTAATGATGCTCCAAAGGTTCTGAATGGGGTAGAGGTCAGGGGAGCATGGGGGTCACACCATGAGTTTGTCCCCTTTTATGCCCATATCAGCCAGAGATGCAGATGTTTTATGTGCAGCATGAGATGGTGCATTATCATGCAGAAAAATGATCTTGCTGTGAAATACACGGTTCTTCTTCTTGAACCATGGCAGGAAGTGCTGTTTGAGAAAATCCACATACATTATGGAGTTCATCTTTAGCGCCTTCAGGGATCCTAAAGGGGCCGACAATCTCTCTCCCCATGATTCCAGCCCAAAACATTACTCCACCTCCTCCTTGTTGGCGCTGTAGCCGTGTTTGCGTGGGGTGTCCATTAACCAGTCATCCTCCACTCCATCCATCTGGACCATCGAGCGCTGCACGGCACTCATCCGTGAACAAAACAGTTTTGAAATCAGTCTTCATGTAATGTTTGGCCCACTGGAGCCGTTTCTGCTTGTGTGAAGTGGATAGAGGAGGTCGACAGGATGGCGTATGCACAGCTGCAAACCTCTGAAGGACCCTGCATCTTGTTGTTCGGGGGACGTTGGAGGCACAAGCAGCTTCAAAAACTTGTCTGCTGCTATGACAAGGCTTTTTTGCCGCTCCTCTTTCAACCTGACGTAATTGCCTGTAGGAAAGAGTCCTCAATTTGCCCTTATAAGCACGCACACGTGTGTACTGTGAATCAGCTACATACTTCTTGATTGCCAAGACACTTCATCCTGATCATCGCACAATGTTGATTGTAGTCATGCCTTGACCTAAACACTCCACAATTTGTTGCTTCTCAGCAGCCGACACATCCTTTTTCTTTCCCATTTTGGCAGAAAATGTAGGCTGCTTAATAATGTGAGACAGCCTTCTTAAGTAGTCTTGCCTTTCATTGGACACACCTGCCAAACTAATTAGCACAGGTGTCTGCAATTGCTTACAGTGATATAAAGAGCCCTGACACACATCACCATCAATGAGTTTAACTGATAAACAAACAAATTCTTCCCTTATCACTCCTAAACACTTTTTGCATAATAATTTGGAACGCAGTGTACATGTGCTTTTCCACAAAACACCAGTGGTTCACGTAGTGAATCTTACAGTTCTAACTTGCCAACCGTGGTCTGTATGGAGTTGTTCAATAAAGGGCCCAAAATTAAGATAACATAGATGGGAGAGGTCTCTATGAATAGGAATTCCTAAGTATTTGATACCCTGTGAGGGCCAGACAAAGGGAAAGTTGGACTGGATGGAATCCTATATGGTTTTGGGGAGGGAGACATCGAGGGCCTCAGACTTCGCTGCATTGATTTTAAAATTTGACCATGTAACAAAGTGATCTATTTCAGCCATAACAGCATGGATGGATATATGTGATTGAGTGATATATACTAGGACATCATCAGCAAATAGAGAGCACTTGTACTCGGTGCCTCCCACCTCAATCCACCTAATATTGGGGTTATGGCGAATTGATGAGAGCAGGTGCTCCGTCACTAGGATGTATAAGAGAGGGGACAGAGGACATCCCTGCCTTGTCCCATTGGTTATTGTGAAAGGTGATGAAAATGTTCTGATGCACCCCCTGGGCCTTGGGACACCCGGAGCCGGACCCTTTTTGGTGGATGCTGGTGGTTGTAGTCTTCGTGGCGGCGACCCGGTCCCGTGGCTCAGGGTGGTCAAACCAGTGGCGGAACTATTTATGTGGTTTTGATGTTTAAATGTCCGACTACGCCACCCGTGGATTGCGGTCAGAGTGAACCGCCGCTGCAGGGCAGACCGCTGAGGCTGGTGTTGTGGGTGCAGCAGAGCGTAGCATAACTCCCCACGGGAGGAGTATAGCCTCAGGGCAGTGTATGCAGAGGATGGGGGTGATGGTGCAGGGCAGCAGCAGTAACGACACGGAGTCAGTGATGCAGTCCAGGGCCTTTACTCACAGTTCTCATTATCCAGACCACGTTTGCAGGTAACGGCTGCCCACGTCGTACTGTGCTCACCAGGTGAGGGGCTCAGACAACTCCCAGATAACTTTGGAGCGCTTCACAGGACCCCCTTTCTGTGTCCTTTGTCTTGCCTTTCTTACCAACCCTTCTGTCCGGCTGCCTCGGGCCTCCTCTTGGTAAACTTGGCTCCAGTTTCCCTGACCCTATGTGGTGCCTTCCTAGCGGGTGTAGCGAGGGGCTGCGCCACATAAAATGTCACAGCCTCCGGTTTCTAGCTGAGGGTCGTTTCCTGCCTCCACTAGTTTCGGGGACCGGTCTCCCCCTTTGGCCTGACCCCTCCACGCAGGTGGATTCGGGCGTGCGGTGGCGACTCGCCCGTCCGCACCCCTGGTATCCCTTCATTCCTCATTCCTGGAGCCTTCTCCGCTCCTCTTCCTGACTTCTCCCTCTTCCAGGCCTGGGCCTCTTTTACTAGGCCCGCCTCCGGAGCAGAGCTCATGCAGAGACCCTGCTCCCTGCCACTTCTGCTCAGACTTCTCTCCACTGAACTAAGATGGTGCCCACCTTTTATACTCCCTTCTCAATGCACCCAGAAACTGCTTCCTCCCTGCTCCTGCACTACAGGGTTCCCCTTCCTCAGTGTTCCATCCCCCCACTCCAGCCAGGGACAGGGACTGTCGTGCCCATCTCAGAGGCATATTGGTCGCCCTGCCCCACGGCAATATGGTGTAATGCATGCAGGTGTCGGGTCCTGATCCACACTCCATCCTTACCTGAGAGTGAGATATCACACCTCTGGGTGAGGTGCAATACCTCTGTAGCAACCGAGCCCTCAGGGTGCTACAGTTCCATTTATCTTCAGCCTAGGTGACGTATTGTGATACAGGGCCGTGATTTTGGCTATAAAAGGGTCCCCTAGACCCCTACCCCAAGCTTTTTAAGAGAATCATATATGGCGTGCCAGGAGACTCTATGGAATGCTTTCTCAGCATCCAACGAGAGTATCTAATTACAAATTTTTAACTGCATCTAGCCCAGGAAATACTTTGTGCCTAGTAGCAGTGTCTGCTAGTCAGCGGATTATCCCGGCTGTTAAGCAAGCTACACCACCTGTAGTTTAGACACTTAATTTTTTCAAAGAAAATGCTTCGGGGACCATGGGATACTCAGTGAAGAGCATCAGGAGGCACCCCAAGGCATAGGGGCTGGGACTGGCAGTAGGATGCCTTGCGGTGGACAGCCGAGCTTGATCCTTATAAAAGCTTTTTAACTGCAGCAGCTTTAGTGGACGCTACTGGAGCTGGAATTACGCGGCTGCTGGCATGAGACTTGCCCTCCAATAGATCCTTGTAAATGGATTTAAAGTGTATTCATTCAAATTAGAGAGACAATTTAAATTAAAAAGCTTAGAGCTGCCTCCACCACAGGGGGGCTCGCTCGACCCACCAGCGGACAGGCACCAGTATTGGGAGAGGGGGGCTGGCCATCAGGGTTCACCGCGGCTCTGGCACAAACCCGGCGACACGGAGGTGGCACGGGCAGGAGCGGACTGGCCGTGTCGGCTTCTCACTTTTTGGATTTTAGAAGGGCATGACATGCCTATATCTGTGTCTCCCCCTCCTTTTACTCCTCCACCTCTTTTATTTTCGCATGACTATATGTACTTGTCACTTTTCCATGTGTTAGTTATGTCTTCTGAGCAGTTTGTCAGCTTTTGGACACCTTTGAAGGTGTTTTCTATGTGTTTCTATGTGTTTTTGTTTGCCTGCCATTGGTTTTAACGGTGTTCGACTAACAGTTCGACGAACAGTTCGGCGAACACACGGGTGTTCGACGAACCGAACCGAACTCGAACACTACGGGGGTGGCTCAACACTATTCGTTAGTTCATTTAGTTCATTAAAATATTAATTGTATGGGTAATTTGGGAAAACTTCTAAAGTAAGCATTCAAAGGAAATTTTATGTATGTATCCACAAAGTAATTTCCTACAAAGATTCATAATTTCACAAATATTTTTTTATGTATCCCTTTTGCACTAGTCTAGCTGTTTTTAAAATACATGTGACATATAAGAAATTATTTCACTTAGCTATATAGAGAGACAATATAGCTACAAAATATTCAGCACAATTTTTTGCTCATGAAATGTCAAGTTGTCCCCTTGAAATATGGTTTGATTTCTTTCACAGAGGTTGATCGGGCTTGGTGTAAAGCTCTGTAGTTACTCTATGTGACTTAAG
Source organism: Phyllobates terribilis (assembly GCF_046119375.1). Taxonomy (NCBI): domain Eukaryota; kingdom Metazoa; phylum Chordata; class Amphibia; order Anura; family Dendrobatidae; genus Phyllobates; species Phyllobates terribilis. Next base: position 343,338,755 of record NW_027362767.1, on the reverse strand, counting down.
ACTGCTGAATCGTGACAGCGTGCGGTGAATATGCTGTCACAATTTTCTGGCATTCTTGGTGCACGCAAATGGTCAGATGACTGCATTTATGTTATTTGCATACTTAGGGTCACATGCTATCTAGATGTGCACAGCTCCATAGAGATAAATCAGATGAGACTGGTCGGCACTTGACAGCAATAACGCAAATCGCAAACATACGGGAGGTTATCTCATTTCTTATGATTCCCGGTGGATTGGATGAGGTGCTTTTTGGTCTTCGATGGTTACATTGTCACACTCCACACATTGACTGGAATATGGGGAGAATTTCTTCCTGGGGTGAGAATTGTGTGTCTCAGTGTTTGGTTACAGCCGCCCGAAGGGTGGTCTCTGAGCCTTCTACCGACTTGGCCGCTTCCCCTGTGCAATATCAGAGTTTTGCGGAGGTCTTTTCTAAAATGGCTGCAGAGACTTTACCTCTCCCCCGACCGTATGACTGTCCTATTGATTTGGTCCCCGGCATGGAGTCTCCTCGCGGTAGGGTTTATCCTCCGTCTGTCCCCGATACCAAGGATGCTATATTGGCCTCCTAGAATCGCATGAGAGAGTCGGCTGCCACTTTTCGTTGTCCAGCCCCCGTATTCTCTCCGGGCGACAGAGTGTGGCTCGCAATATCAGAGTACGCGGGGAATCTGCCAAGTTTGCCCACCGCTTTATTGGTCCTTTCAAAATTTTGGCCCAAGTAAACCCCGTAGTGTACCGTTTACAGTTACCACGACACATGAGGTTTCGCGACACTTTTCATGTGTCGCTCCTTAAGCCCGTTCGCCTAACAAAATTCTCTGAACCCCAACCTGCTTCTGACACCAGGGGTGATGATCTCGAGGTGCAGGCGATTGTGGGGTCTAAGATGGTTCGTGGGAAAAAATATTACCTGGTACACTGGAGGGGTCATGGATCTAAGGATCGCTCCTGAGAACTGGTGGACCACATTCATGATCCCTTGCTCATTGAGGAATATGAGCGTCAAGTGGAGGGGGATGTTAGAAGGGGGTATAATGTTAGGCATCAGGTGTATGCTGGATCTGAAATTGGGTCAGAATCATCAGTGGATTCTGTGATCTCCCATTCTGGTCCAGCCAGGGCAGACACTGCTCAGCATCACCGTCAGTCTCAACGCCTAACTAGTGCACAAGATGTAAAGGCTGTCTCTCAGGTCTTTGTTCCTAGTAGCATTAAGCATCAACTGCGGGAAGGAACAGGGCTGCTACAGTCTAAGTCCAGGGTGCACTGCACTGAGCATGCCCGTGACATGGTGGACCGTGATCGGTGGTTTGGTGTCAGCTGATCCGGTGACCTGGCACCACCTGATTGGTCGCGGGTGACGTCATCAGTAGTGCGACCAATAATGCGATTATGGGCAGGGCTTAGTCTTTAAATTTCCCGCCCACAAGCACGGCGGCACGCTCTGATCATTGAGCTAAGGTTGTGTTCATGTGTGGACGCTAGTCTGTTTGGGCTCCATGTGCTCTCTTGCTGCTCTAGCTTCGGACAGGCAGGTTTAGCTGGGGATAGGCAGTCTTAGCTGGAGGGAGGCAGGTAGTTCCGTTTGACAGTCTAGCTCCGACAAGGGGGTCGCTATACACCCCGAGCAGACTGCGGACTCCGTATTCTGGCACAGCCTGTTAGCCACGTGGAGAGTTACTCCGCAGTCTGGTCGCACACCGGCTGGGAGCATTTATACACCAGCGTGAGTCACATACACTTCCTAGCGCCTGCTGCATAGCCTCTGTGCTGTGAACAGTGCTACGGCTATGTTATTTGTCACACATCTCTCGTGCAGTTAATGGAGATAATGCAAATCCCTTTTACCGTCCCGGTGTGAAGTAACACTGGAGGGATTTATATATTAGTTGGTTGTTTTACATTCTTACCTGGAAGGTGTTTGGCCGCAGTCTTCAAGGCTGCATCGCGGACCCCGGGTTCGGTTGCTTTCCATTATTAATAAAATTGTTTGCAACCGTCCCCATAACAGCAGTCATATATAATATATATATACAATTGCAATCTCTACATTTTTATTTTCAGTTTCAATGTTATGCAGTTTAAAAACCTGTTTCTTGCTTCTGATTTTTCTCATATAGATGTGTTACTATCATTAGTACATGCTAGATACCAGCTCTCAAATACAAGAATTGCTTAATCTGCTTAAAAATTCTTCTTCCATAGCATATGATTCATCAATTCTCGTGTATACTGACAGAAACTGACACTGAGTAAAAATGAGCGGGTCGTTGGAAATTCGAATTTCACTTGATTCTGCGAAGCCTCTAATTGCCTGGAAAATATATGAATAACACTCGGAGAGCAGTATTGAACCCATTTTGAGTTCTTTAATGGAAACAGCCTCAAATTACCAATCCAGCATTTTTCTTTATTTGAGCTCTGGAATTTTGCTACTAATTCAGATCTTTAGATCTCTGACACTAGTATTACACTCACCTTCTTCAGCTGTTCCCAGCACCACTCCTGTTTTGTTCCGCCATCTTGTAACCACAACTTCTGACAGACTGGAATCAGAAGTAGCAGTCACAATTTCTCATTGTAAATCTATGAGAGCCTTGTTCTGACCTTGTTCTGGCTCTCATAGACTTACATTGAGTACTGACTTCCAGATCGCTCAGCAAACACTGGAGCGATCCATCAAGTCACAACATGTAGAACACGACGGGAACAGTCCCAACTATTTAGACTATGAATAGGATACGTGTGGAATAGCTTTCTTGGATGAAAAAAATGCAGAATGTCCACAAAAAGAGGTTATATTAAGGCATAAATGTAATAAAGATTAAGTTACAGACTACTTCACTACTGACGATGGCCATCACAGGTAATATACCAATTTATGAAGTGATATAATCACTGGGCTGTCAAAGGATCTAGAGACAGAGAATGGAAATGACTAACACAAAGCATCCCGCTATATTCACTGCATGTTGTACCACTGGGTCCCTTCTCCTATGGACAATAGACATTCTACATGTATCCTAGTCACAAATACCTACAAGAAGCAAAATGAAAATAAACCCTGCTGTAAATAAATGAAAAGCAAGTGCATTTAAATTAAATAGGGTTCTTAGTAACACTGTTTTTGTATATTAGACAGAGTAGGTTCTATCCGGAACGGGTTCACCTTGTCGCTGGTGGGATAGCTTTCATACTATTTTTGATTAAAAGAACTAAGAACCCTATTTTATTTAAATGCACTTGCTTTTTATTTATTTACAGCAGGGTTTATTTTCATTTTGCTTCTTGTAGGTTTTTCTGATTCATGGCCATTGGGAAACATGCATTTATGTGCTGCATGTATACCATTTTAAACCATGCTCAAATTTTGTGTTACTATTCTATGTATCCTAATCACAGCCTGACAAAGGGTACATTACCCGAAATGTTGCTATACTTCACTTTGCGGTGTGATAAATTTTTGGGGATATAAGGGTAGAAAATTGAAACCATTCATAAACATTCTCCTTTGTGCCTATTCTTGGTGTGCTATTCCTTTATGCGACATTAATTTTCTGACATCATGACCTTAAACATGCTAGGGTAGAAATGTCCTGGACTAGGTCAAAGAAGGAAATTGCAGCGTAGCAAAAAGAGGCCCGGAAGTTCAACGCTTAGCGGTTGTGATAAACAGATGCGTCAAGGACCAGATGGGTGACATTGAAGTGCGGAGAGGTGAGCCGGAAAGTTGAGTGGTAAGGTGAGCATAAAAATGTATTTTTTCATTTTCTACAATCCACATTTCTTATGCTCTGGGGTCTTGAAAGACTTCAGAGTATAATAAAGTACTTTCAGTTTGCAAGGAAATACTTTGCCGTAAGTCAAATTTCCCAGGAAAATCCACGCAAATTTGGCAAACTTTAATTAAGTCAGATCCCTCATCTCCAGAAATCAGCAATGAAAATTAATTTAAATGTTGAAGTGACCCCCAAAGGAATGTTACAACATTAAGACAAACTCAAAAAGTGAATTAAATGAAAAAAGTAAATAAACTGAAAAATAAATAAATTGAAAAAAGAGCAAGAAAAATATATATTGAAAATAAGCCAATCCAATCCATATCACTGTTTCTGGAACAGTGACCAATGAAAAATAAAACATATGACCCATAAATTATCTATCATAGAAACGGTAACATAATTTGAAATGTCTTAGAGAGGTCTATTCCAGTCACAAAAGAAAGCATTAAAAGGTGATGAACAAACAAATACTTATTATTTATCTTTCCCTGGTATCGGGAAAGAAAATGTAAAACTGGCATAGAAAAATATTAAGCATCACATATCACAAAAGAGGCAAATATAATTTTAATATCGGAAAGAGAGTACATTTGGGGGGTCTTAAAAACATATGTACAGATAGAAAAAAATTGTCTATCAAGAAATGAGTGAAAATGCCCTGGTGTTGACCTTATTCAGTTTATGTAGTGGAAATCACAGCTTTCAGTGAAGTTTTGCTTTAATTACTAGTATCTCCACAATAGTTTATTAACATAATTAGTAAACTAGTAACATTTTACAGTAGAGTTTAAAATACAATAACATTATTGAAACATTTGCTAACATCACTGACTCTATGAGTTTCTATATACCATCATTAGTGCAAATCTCACTAGATTACGTAACATATTGCCCTGATGCAGAACTAGCACGTTTTCATCCTCAGCTAAGGAATGAGTGACTTCTGATCAGGGAGTTCAGCTGATTATATGCAGCATGCAACATTCTGGCTCTCATCCCAGACAGAGCTTAAAATGGATTTATCTCATTGCTAGCGAAGACTGAGGGATGTGGGAACCATAGAATACCTGCAATGCTTAAGAGGCATGCAATATTTTATCAGTTACAAGTATTTCCAAAGCATTGTGCCCTGCGTTACTTTGACCTAAATGAAGTTTAAGATTTGCAGTGATTGATATTAGCATAGATTACAGAGTTAAATATAAAGATTCTAAAATAGATTCAATATGCAGGAATTACCGTATTTTTCTTACCATAAGAAACACTTTTTTCCCCCCACATTTGGGAGGAAAATGAAGGGTGCGTCTTATGGTCCGAATACAGGCTTACCGGGGAGTTTCAGTGGTGGTGGAGCGATATTGCAGCAATGAAGCAGGGTCTCTCTGTCTGGAAGCTGGCAGCTGCAGAAGCTGTTAATTGCTGTGGCCCAGTATCGGCAATCAGGCAGAGCTTTCCCGGTGGCCGAATGCGCAGACTGGGATCTCAGCCCAGCCGAGATCTCAACTGCGCGTGTGCTGCCTCTGGTGGCCATCTTCCTGAAGCCATGGACCTAAGGGAAATGGCCGCCAAGATACCAGTCTGCGCATGCACCGGTTCGGTGGCCATTTTCCTGTAGATCACGGCTTCTAGAAGATGGCCACTGGAAAAGCAGTGCACTGCGCTCTGCTTCACCGCCGACAGTGGGCCTACAGCATCTCACTGCTCCTGTCTCCACCGGGTTTCTGAGGGAGGGATCCTGCTTCCTGATATGCCGCTCCACCACTACCGCAACTCCCTGCTGCGGGGGCACCACTTTCTCCCACCCAGTGCCCTCTGCAATGCTACACTTCTGCCGGCTTATTGAGGGACCCTGCCTCCTGTGACCCCCGCTCCACCGCCCCCCAGGTAACAGCTTTATTCAGACTATAAAATGGACTCCCATTTTCTAAAAAAATATTTTTTCCCATTTTCCACCCAAATTTTGGTGTGCTTCTCATTGTCCGGTGCATCTTCTAGTCTGAAAAATAAGGTAATATTATCAATATTATTATTTTATCACTTCAAAGTATTTGCATTAAACATTATATTTCAATTATACTGTATTTTATACTATGGTAAAATGTCTTAATTTTAGGTACATGATACCTTCTTCTATGATTTGCTTTTTAGTAATAACTTTGTGCAAGTCTGACTTCTGCCTAATAACTGAATTATCTTTACCGTTCAAAATAATGCATGCCAATATATATATATATATATATATATATATATATATATATATATATATATATATATTTATATGTCCATCTAAGTATACTGTACAGTCTGAAAGCATGAGGCCTCCTTGTAGTGCATCTAATTGCATTCAAATTCTTTAATAAAAACCCAGCTTTGGGAATTTTCAAGTGACCTCAACATAGAACGAATGGTAATCTCTTAGTAATCAATAGCTCATTTGCTAAAACAGTGCATTAAAAGACTTTCATGTTATTTCCAATATTTAAAACTAAAAATGCAGTCTAAAAAGTATCCCTTTTAGTCTTTTTTGACCAGGTAGACTACTCTGGGTAGAACACCGACTCAAACTGTTGGGAGTCTCTGTTATAGGTAACTTCACATTATTGTGACCAAGATGCATAATGTGCATATATTCCAGGAATAGTTTACTGCAAGCCTCTATATTATCTGGAGCAGGATTATGATGGCAAGTAACACCTCTATACAAGGCTGATAACAGGGGATCCAACAAGCACATTAGGTGATCTCACCCTCACAATGACCTTTGCAAAGGCTCATTTGACACAAAAGAGAAGGTAGGGTCGGAATTCAACTATTGTGGCTATACATATGTGTTATTTCCTGAAACAATAGGAAGTTATCATCTAAAAAAAAGCCCCAGTGGCCATTGTGAAAATTGCAAGATTTTCTAATACTTCTGCAAGAAACAGCCAAAAAGCATCCAAATGTAGAAAAAATAGAATGTAAGCAGCATTCCCATGGTAATTAGTGAAAAAAGTAGATTTTATTCAAATAGATACATGCAACGCTTCAGCTTCTCATATGAAGCCTTTCCCTTGCATCATGACTGAATTATAATAATTGGACGCCTGATAATAGGTGAACAGAAAACAGACGTGATGTAATACATGAGGAAATCAAGCAGTAAGACATTGATTAGAAAGTGAATCAAACTGTAATGACATTAAATGATAATTTTTTTAAGTCAGACATTTACATTGTTATTGTAGATACAAAAGAACAAAAGGCAATTTCTCATACAATATCAAAGAAAAAAATTACATTGCCTCACAATTAGTGTTGAGCGATACCCTCCGATATGGGGAAATATCGGATCGGATTGGATCTGACCGATACCGAAAAAGTATCGGATATCGCCGATTCCGATACCGGAAACCAATGCAAGTCAATGGGACAGAAATATCAGAATGAAAATAAACCCTTTCTTTCCTTGTAGGTTAATTCTACATGAAGGAAAACAACTAAGAATAATGTAGAATGTATTGGGGGAGGTGGGGGAGACAATAAAGGCATAGAGGTTTAGCCCAATCAAATGGAATAGCAGGAATTAATATTTTTTTTAAGACGTTCTGAGTTACGGAAATATTGACTATGTTAAGTATTTTTATATTTTGTCAGATATTTATGTTTCACTACTTCCATGCTCTTCACCTTCTTTTTTACTTCTCCCACACTTTCTCCTTCATCATCCTCAGCATCTTTTTCATCCTCTTCTTCTTCACCTTCTTCATCTTCTTCTTCTTCACCTTCTTCGTATTATTCTTTTTTTTTACATTCTTCATATTCTACTTCTTCATCTTCTTCATATTCTTCTTCTTCATCATATTCTTATTTGTGACAGGCATTCCTGTAGTTGTTATCTATAAAAGGTTGGACATTACACCTTTCGTTCTGCCCGTCACAAAAGATTTACAACAGGATTTGTCCGCGTTCAGTTTGGCCTGCAGCAGCAGGTCTTTTCCAGGGGCACCACGAGGAGGAACGGACTCACCCCCATACACTGCTTAGTCATCTTCTGCTTATAATTTAGATATTATCTTTTGCTCTGATTTTTAGTCTTATGCTTAATGTTCTTCCGCTTTTTGTTCTGCAGCTTCTTGTATTTCTGCTTCTTGGTTTTCTGTCTCTTGTTCTTCTGTATCTTGGTGCTTGTCTTCTCTTCTTTGTCCTCTTGGTCAACTTCTTCAGGGTCATCTTCTTGGTCTTCTTCGGGGTGGTCTTCAGGGTCATCGTCTTCGGGGGTCCTCGTCTTCGGGGTCCTCGTCTTCTTTGGGTTGGTCTTCTGGGTCCTCGTCTTCGGGGTCCTCGTCTTCTTCGGGGTGGTCTTCAGGGTCCTCGTCTTCTTTGGGGTGGTCTTCAGGGTCCTCGTTTTCTTCGGGGTGGTCTTCAGGGTCCTCGTCTTCTTCGGGGTGGTCTTCAGGGTCCGCGTCTTCAGGGTCGTTGTCTTCGGGGTCCTCGTCTTCTTAGGGTTGGTCTTCAGGGTCCTCGTCTTCAGGGTCCTCGTGAAGGAGATCCAGAGTGATTACCAAGAACCATTTCAAAAAGCTTGAACTTGGAAATGTAGCAGAAGGTACAAGAAAGCTGAGGAACTACCGAGAACCAGCTGACGGTACTGGAACCCGGATGGGTAGCAGAAGGTACAAGAGCCAATGGAACTGCTGAAGACCAGCTGACGGTACTGGAACTCGGTTACTAAGCAGGAGGTACCTGTGCCAGAAAGCACTACAAAGGACCAGCAGACGTTGGTGGAACTTGGATACCGAGAAGGAGGCACCTAATCCAAAGGCACTGCCGAGAACCAGCTGACGGTACTGGAACCCGGATGGGTAGCAGAAGGTACCCATGTAAAAAAACGTTCAAGGCCGCGAGCCGGCCGCAGTTACCAAAACCCACAGTCCTACAGGGGGTGCTTGTCCTATTGGCACTATGGAACCAGCCTTCATTTCCTGATCCCGCAGCCCACATAGGAGTCACCTAAACTGCAGGCACCATAGAGTTGGCTAACCCGACCGCAACACGACAGGACAACGCATTGGAGGCAAAGTGACGTTGACACTACCCGGAAACAGCTGGCGTGCTGGAACCAGGCTGGGCAGGAGGGAGTACCCGTGCCAAAGTCACTGCCGAGAACCAGCTGACGGTACTGGAACCCGGATGGGTAGTAGAAGGTACAAGAACAAATGGAACTACCGAGGACCAGCTGACGGTACTGGAACCCGGATGGGTAGCAGAAGGTACAAGAGCCAATGGAACTGCCGAAGACCAGCTGACGGTACTGGAACTCGGTTACTAAGCAGGAGGTACCTGTGCCAGAAAGCACTACCAAGGACCAGCAGACGTTGGTGGAACTTGGATACCGAGAAGGAGGCACCTAATCCAAAGGCACTGCCGAGAACCAGCTGACGGTACTGGAACCTGGATGGGTAGCAGAAGGTACCCATGTAAAAAAAAGTTCAACGCTGCGAGCCGGCCGCAGTTACCAAAACCCACAGTCCTACAGGGGGTGCTTGTCCTATTGGCACTATGGAACCAGCCTTCATTGCCTGATCCCGCAGCCCACATAGGAGTCACCTAAACTGCAGGCACCATAGAGTCGGCTAACCCAACCGCAACACGACAGGACAATGCATTGGAGGCAAAGTGACGTTGACACTACCCGGAAACAGCTGGCGTGCTGGAACCAGGCTGGGCAGGAGGGAGTACCCATGCCAAAGACACTGCCGAGAACCAGCTGACGGTACTGGAACCCGGATGGGTAGTAGAAGGTACAAGAGCCAATGGAACTGCCGAAGACCAGCTGACGGTACTGGAACTCGGTTACTAAGCAGGAGGTACCTGTGCCAGAAAGCACTAGCAAGGACCAGCAGACATTGGTGGAACTTGGATACCGAGAAGGAGGCACCTAATCCAAAGGCACTGCCGAGAACCAGCTGACGTTACTGGAACCCAGATGGGTAGTAGAAGGTACAAGAGCAAATGGAACTACCGAGAACCCGCTGGCGGTGCTGGAATCCAGGGTAAATACTAAAAACAGAGTGGAGCCAGAGGTGTAATTGGAGCAAGTTTTAAATCAGTAGTACAGTGGATGTGGACAAAGCAGGAGAAATTGCCGGACACACAGCAGGGGAACAGCTGACGTTACTGAACCCCAATAACACTGGAGCAAGCGTTGACTGTGCAGACGGCACTTCTGAGCAGCAACTAGCGGTGTTGTAGCTCAGGGATAATACTGAAAACAGAGGAGCCAGAGGTGTAATTGGAGCAACTTTAAAATCTGTAGTAGTGAGAATATGGACAGAGCAGGAGAAATTGCCGTCCACACAGCAGGGGAACAGCTGACGTTACCGAACCCCAATAACATGGCAGCAAGTGTTGACTGTGCAGACGGCACTTCCGAGCGCCAACTGGCGGTGTTGGAGCTCAGGGATAATACTGAAAACAGAGGAGCCAGAGGTGTAATTGGAGCAACTCTAAAATCTGTAGTAGTGAGAATGTGGACAGAGCAGGAGAAATTGCCGTCCGCACAGCAGGGGAACAGCTGACGTTACTGAACCCCAATGACACGGCAGCAAGTGTTGACTGTGCAGACGGCACTTCCGAGCGCCAACTGGCGGTGATGGAGCTCAGGGATAATACTGAAAACAGAGGAGCCAGAGGTGTAATTGGAGCAACTTTAAAATCTGTAGTAGTGAGAATGTGGACAGAGCAGGAGAAATTGCCGTCCGCTCAGCAGGGAAACAGCTGACGTTACCGAACCTCAATAACATGGCAGCAAGTGTTGACTGTGCAGACGGTACTTCCGAGCGCCAACTGGCGGTGTTGGAGCTCAGGGATAATACTGAAAACAGAGGAGCCAGATGTGTAATTGAAGCAACTCTAAAATCTGTAGTAGTGAGAATGTGGACAGAGCAGGAGAAATTGCCGTCCGCACAGCAGGGGAACACCTGACGTTACTGAACCCCAATGACACGGCAGCAAGTGTTGACTGTGCAGACGGCACTTCCGAGCGCCAACTAGCGGTGATGGAGCTCAGGGATAATACTGAAAACAGAGGAGCCAGAGGTGTAATTGGAGCAACTTTAAAATCTGTAGTAGTGAGAATGTGGACAGAGCAGGAGAAATTGCCGTCTGCACAGCAGGGGAACAGCTGACGTTACTGAAGCCCAATGACACGGCAGCAAGTGTTGACTGTGCAGACGGCACTTCCGAGCGCCAACTGGCGGTGTTGGAGCTCAGGGATAATACTGAAAACAGAGGAGCCAGAGGTGTAATTGGAGCAACTTTAAAATCAGTAGTAGTGAGAATGTGGACAGAGTAGGAGAAATTGCCGTCCACACAGCAGGGGAACAGCTGACGATACTGAACCCCAATAACACGGCAGCAAGTTTTGACTGTGCAGACGGCACTTCCGAGCACCAACTGGCGGTGTTGGAGCTCAGGGATAATACTGAAAACAGAGGAGCCAGAGGTGTAATTGGAGCAACTTTAAAATCTGTAGTAGTGAGAATGTGGACAGAGCAGGAGAAATTGCCGTCTGCACAGCAGGGGAACAGCTGACGTTACTGAAGCCCAATGACACGGCAGCAAGTGTTGACTGTGCAGACGGCACTTCCGAGCGCCAATTGGCGGTGTTGGAGCTCAGGGATAATATTGAAAACAGAGGAGCCAGAGGTGTAATTGGAGCAGCTCTAAAATCTGTAGTAGTGAGAATGTGGACAGAGCAGGAGAAATTGCCATCCGCACAGCAGGGGAACAGCTGACGTTACTGAACCCCAATGACACGACAGCAAGTGTTGACTGTGCAGACGGCACTTCTGAGCGCCACCTGGCGGTGTTGGAGCTCAGGGATAATACTGAAAACAGAGGAGCCAGAGGTGTAATTGGAGCAACTTTAAAATCTGTAGTAGTGAGAATGTGGACAGAGCAGGGGAAATTGCCGTCCGCACAGCAGGGGAACAGCTGACGTTACTGAACCCCAATGACACGACAGCAAGTGTTGACTGTGCAGACGGCACTTCTGAGCGCCAACTGGCGGTGTTGGAGCTCAGGGATAATACTGAAAACAGAGGAGCCAGAGGTGTAATTGGAGCAACTTTAAAATCTGTAGTAGTGAGAATGTGGACAGAGCAGGAGAAATTGCCGTCCGCACAGCAGGGGAACAGCTGACGTTATTGAACCCCAATAACATGGCAGCAAGTGTTGACTGTGCAGACGGCACTTCCGAGCTCCAACTGGCGGTGTTGGAGCTCAGGGATAATACTGAAACCAGAAGAGCCAGCGGTGTATTTGGAGGAGGTTTTAAATCAGTAGTACAGTGGATGTGGACAGAGCAGGAGAAATTGTCGTCCGCACAGCAGGGGAACAGCTGACGTTACTGAACCCCAATAACACGGCAGCAAGTGTTGACTGTGCAGACGGCACTTCCGAGCGCCAACTGGCGGTTTTGGAGCTCAGGGATATTACTGAAAACAGAGGAGCCAGAGGTGTAATTGGAGCAACTTTAAAATCTGTAGTAGTGAGAATGTGGACAGAGCAGGAGAAATTGCCGTCCGCACAGCAGGGGAACAGCTGACGTAACCGAACCCCAATAACATGGCAGCAAGTGTTGACTGTGCAGACGGCACTTCCGAGCGCCAACTGGCGGTGTTGGAGCTCAGGGATAATACTGAAAACAGAGGAGCCAGAGGTGTAATTGGAGCAACTTTAAAATCTGTAGTAGTGAGAATGTGGACAGAGCAGGAGAAATTGCCGTCCGTACAGCAGGGGAACAGCTGATGTTACCGAACCCCAACAACATGGCAGCAAGTGTTGACTGTGCAGACGGCACTTCCGAGCGCCAACTGGCGGTGTTGGAGCTCAGGGATAATACTGAAAACAGAGGAGCCAGAGGTGTAATTGGAGCAACTTTAAAATCTGTAGTACTGAGAATGTGGACAGAGCAGGAGAAATTGCCGTCCGCACAGCAGGGGAACAGCTGACGCCACTGAACCCCAATAACATGGCAGCAAGTGTTGACTGTGCAGACGGCACTTCCGAGTGCTAACTGGCGGTGTTGGAGCTCAGGGATAATATTGAAAACAGAGGAGCCAGAGGTGTATTTGGAGGAGGTTTTAAATCAGTAGTACAGTTTATGTGGACAGAGCAGGAGAAAGTGCCGTCCGCACAGCAGTGGAACAGCTGACGTTACTGAACCCCAATAACACGGCAGCAAGTGTTGACTGTGCAGACGGCACTTCCGAGCTCCAACTGGCGGTGTTGGAGCTCAGGGATAATACTGAAAACAGAGGAGCCAGAGGTGTAATTGGAGCAACTTTAAAATCTGTAGTAGTGAGAATGTGGACAGAGGAGGAGAAATTGCCGTCCGCACAGCAGGGGAACAGCTGACGTTACTGAACCCAATAACATGGCAGCAAGTGTTGACTGTGCAGACGGCACTTCCGAGCGCCAACTGGCGGTGTTGGAGCTCAGGGATAATACTGAAAAAAGAGGAGCCAGAGGTGTAATTGGAGCAACTTTAAAATCAGTAGTAGTGAGAAGGTGGACAGAGCAGGAGAAATTGCCGTCCGCACAGCAGGGGAACAGCTGACGTTACTGAACCCCAATAACATGGCAGCAAGTGTTGACTGTGCAGACGGCACTTCCGAGCGCCAACTGGCGATGTTGGAGCTCAGGGATAATACTGAAAACAGAGGAGGCAGAGGTGTATTTGGAGGAGGTTTTAAATCCGTAGTACAGTGGATGTGGACAGAGCAGGAGAAATTGCCGTCCGCACAGCAGGGGAACAGCTGACGTTACTTAACACCAATAACATGGCAGCAAGTGTTGACTGTGCAGATGGCACTTCCGAGCGCCAACTGGCAGTGTTGGAGCTCAGGGATAATACTGAAAACAGAGGAGCCAGAGGTGTATTTGGAGGAGGTTTTAAATCAGTAGTACAGTGGATGTGGACAGAGCAGGAGAAAGTGCCGTCCGCACAGCAGGGGAACAGCTGACGTTACTGAACTCCAATAACACGGCAGCAAGTGTTGACTGTGCAGACGGCACTTCCGAGTGCCAACTGGCGGTGTTGGAGCTCAGGGATAATACTGAAAACAGAGTAGCCAAAGGTGTAATTGGAGCAACTTTAAAATCTGTAGTAGTGAGAATGTGGACAGAGCAGGAGAAATTGCCGTCCGCATAGCAGGGGAACAGCTGACGTTACTGAACCCCAATAACATGGCAGCAAGTTTTGACTGTGCAGACGGCACTTCCGAGCGCCAACTGGCGGTGTTGGAGCTCAGGGATAATACTGAAAACAGAGGAGCCAGAGGTGTAATTGGAGCAACTTTAAAATCTGTAGTAGTGAGAAAGTGTACAGAGCAGGAGAAATTGCCGTCCGCACAGCAGGGGAACAGCTGACGTTACTTAACACCAATAAAATGGCAGCAAGTGTTGACTGTGCAGACGGCACTTCCGAGCGCCAACTGGCGGTGTTGGAGCTCAGGGATAATACTGAAAACAGAGGAGCCAGAGGTGGATTTGGAGGAGGTTTTAAATCAGAAGTACAGTGGATGTGGACAGAGCAGGAGAAAGTGCCGTCCGCACAGCAGGGGAACAGCTGACGTTACTGAACCCCAATAACACGGCAGCAAGTGTTAACTGTGCAGACGGCACTTCCGAGCTCCAACTGGCGATGTTGGAGCTCAGGGATAATACTGAAAACAGAGGAGCCAGAGGTGTAATTGGAGCAACTTTAAAATCTGTAGAAGTGAGAATGTGGACAGAGCAGGAGAAATTGCCGTCCGCACAGCAGGGGAACAGCTGACGTTACTAAACCCCAATAACATGACAGCAAGTTTTGACTGTGCAGACGGCACTTCCGAGCGCCAACTGGCGGTGTTGGAGCTCAGGGATAATACTGAAAACAGAGGAGCCAGAGGTGTAATTGGAGCAATTTTAAAATCAGTAGTAGTGAGAATGTGGACAGAGCAGTAGAAATTGCCGTCCGCACAGCAGGGGAACAGCTGACGTTACCGAACCCCAATAACATGGCAGCAAGTGTTGACTGTGCAGACGGCACTTCCGAGCGCCAACTGGCGGTGTTGGAGCCCAGGGATAATACTGAAAACAGAGGAGCCAGAGGTGTATTTGGAGGAGGTTTTAAATCAGTAGTACAGTGGATGTGGACAGAGCAGGAGAAATTGCCGTCCGCACAGCAAGGGAACAGCTGACGTTACTGAACCCCAATAACACGGCAGCAAGTGTTGACTGTGCAGACGGCACTTCCGAGCGCCAACTGGCAGTGTTGGAGCTCAGGGATCATACTGAAAACAGAGGAGCCAGAGGTGTAATTGGAGCAACTTTAAAATCTGTAGTAGTGAGAATGTGGACAGAGCAGGAGAAATTGCCGTCCGCACAGCCGGGGAACAGCTGACGTTACTGAACCCCAATGACACGGCAATAAGTGTTGACTGTGCAGACGGCACTTTCGAGCACCGACTGGCGGTGTTGGAGCTCAGGGATTACAGTTCAGGTGGTAGAAACATGAACAGAACAGGAGACCTGGATACTTTTGCCAACAATTATTTATTCTGGAAGAGGACTGGCAAATTCATGAGAGATCCAGGCCTTGTTCATTTTGAGAAAAGTAAGCTAGTCAACGTTATCGGAGGATATCCGCATGCGACGGTCTGTTTGTACACCACCTGCGGCACTAAAGACGCGTTCCGATAATACACTAGCAGCAGGGCAAGCTAGCACCTCCAATGCATACTGACTTACCTCTGGCCATGTATCTAGCTTACAGACCCAAAACTTGAAGGGAGAAGGGCCGTCTGGGAGTACACTAAGAGGGCAAGACATGTAGTCTGTCACCATCTGACGGAAACGTTGCCTCCTGCTGACTGGAGCCGTCTGTGATGGTGTAGACATTTGTGGCGGCGGGGACACAAAACTTTGCCACATTTCGGGCATACTGGTCTTGCCTTGTGCTGAGGCACTGTTTCTGCTCCCTCTTTGTGCAGAGCTTCCTCCACTGCCTCGACGCTCTGAGCTGCTTTGCAAAGCACTAGCAGCACTGCTCTCGGTTGGAATGGAGAACATGATGGAATGCACCAGTGCGTCTTGGTACTCCCGCATTTTACACTCCCGGTTCAACGGTGTTATGAGGCTTTGTAAGTTGTCCCGGTAGCGAGGATCTAGGAGGGTGGACACCCAATAATCAGCCGTGTTGAGAATGTGGGCGATGCGGCGGTCGTTTCTCAGGCACTGCAGCATGAAATCAACCATGTGCTGCAGACTGCCAACTGGCCAAGAAACGCTGTCCCCTGCTTGAGGCGTGATCTTTGCCTGCTCTGCATAACCCCACCCTCGCTCTAGATACTGACTACTAGAGCATTGTGTACCTCCCTCCTCTGGACAGATGTCTTCCTCATCCATTGACTCCTCCTCATCCTCCTCACAAAGTGTCCCCTGCCTAGGCCTTTTTGAGGAACCACGTTGCGCAGACTGTAGAGAAGCAGATGGCATTTGTGACTCCTCATCCTCCACCTCTTCCAAAACCTCGTCCCTTAGTGCTTGCAGTGTTTTTTCAAGCAGGCAGATAAGGGGGATAGTCATGCTGACTAGTGCATCATCTGCAGTCGCCATCCGCGTGGAATAATCGAAGGCACGCAAAACGTGGCAAATGTCCTTCATAGAGGCCCACTCAGTGGTGGTGAAATGTGAACGGCGCGCACTGCGACTTGTTTGCGCCTGCTGCAGCTGGTACTCCATTACTGCTGCCTGCTGCTCACACAACCTCTCCAACATATATAACGTTGAATTCCACCTGGTGGGTAGGTCAAATATGATGCGATGTTCCGGAAGACGTAATCGGCGCTGCAGAGCTGCAATGCGTGATCTTGCATTGCTGGAACGCCGCAAGTGAGCGCACTCTATGCGGACCTTGTGAAGCAGTGCATCAAGATCCGGATAATCCCTCAAAAAACTCTGCACGACCAAGTTGAGCACATGTGCCAGACATGGGATGTGATTGAGGTTGCCTAGGCCCAGAGCTGCCACCAGATTTCAGCCATTGTCACACACTACCATGCCTGGCTGGAGATTCGCTGGCACAAACCACACGTCGCTCTGCTGCTTGATGGCATTCCAGAGCACCTGCGCTGTGTGGCTTCGATTCCCCAAAGAAATTAATTTTAATACGGCCTGTTGACGTTTGGCCACGGCTGTGCTCATATTGGTCACCATAACAGGTAACCGTTCACGGGTCGATGTGGAGGTAGACCGTGACGGCTCCTGCAGCGCTGATTCAGAGGAACTGGAGTATGAGGAGGAGTCAATGTGTACAGACTGGATTCCTGCAATCCTTGGAGTTGGCAGAACACGTACAGCGCCACTCTCAAGATCTGTATCCGGCTCCACAATATTTACCCAATGGGCAGTGAGGGAAAGGTATCGTCCCTGTCCATACTTACTGGTCCACGCATCGGTGGTCAGGTGGACCTTGCTACTGATGGCGTTTTGTAGCGCATGTTTAATTTTTCCCTCCACATGATGTTGCAGGGCAGGGACGGCTTGCCTGCTGAAATAAAATCGGCTGGGCATGTTGTATTGTGGGACTGCAAATGCCATAAAGTTACGGAATGTGTCAGTCTCCACCAGCCTGAATGATAGCATTTCAAGGGCCAGTAGTTTAGCAATGCCAGCATTCAGAGCCTGTGCTCGGGGGTGGTTTGCCGAGTATGGGCGCCTTTTCTCCCATGCCTGTGCTAACGATGGCTGTAGACTGGCCTGGGAGTGTGAGGATGACTGGGAAAGTGGTGCTGTGGGTGGAATTACACTGTGTCTCTGTACAACAGTGCCAGATATTCTTCCATGGCGATCCTGTGAGGAAGCCGAACCAGCTGTGTGTGAGCTGGAGGAAGAGGCTACAACACGAGCTGAAGAGGTGGTAGGTGGCGCTGTAGGTTGGCCTAGGTCTTCAGTGTGTTTTTGTAACTCCACCACGTGCTTGGTCCGCACATGTTTCCACATATTTGTGGTATTGAGGTTGCTGATACTTTTCCCTCTTTTCACCTTCTGATTACACAGCTTGCATTTGACAAAGCAAATGTCATCTGCAACTGTGTCAAAAAAGGACCAGGCACTGCAAGTCTTGGGAGCGCCCGCTTTGGATTTTGGAAGAGCCATGCTCCTAATGGGTGCCGAAGTGGAGGCTACAGGCAACCAAGTCCGCCCCCTCCCTCTCTCTCCTTTTTGGGCTGTTCGGGGAATCTCTTCCTCAGAGCTGCTCCCACCACCTTCCTGTCCCTCACGCCATGATGGGTCAAGGACCTCATCATCTACACCACCCTCTTCAAACAACTGCTTCTCCTGGGTAGTCTCGACAGCGCAGTACGCACGAGAAAGTGGCACCTGAGTCTCATCATCAGATGCGTACTGAGGTGTGCTGCTGACCATAGGCACTGGCCCACCCGCCTCTTCAGATTCAGAGAGACAAAACGGTTGCGCATCACTGCATACTACCTCTTCTTCAAATTCTCGAATTCTGCTTGGCTGGCCCCCTCTTTCCAAGCCAAGAGATTCAGAGAACAGAAGTAGAGATGGCTCCTGTCCAGGGCTCTCTGACTGCCTGGGCAATTTGGCAGGTGGTGAAGAGACAGATGGGTGCTCTTCAGTGCTCAGGACCTGAGAGGATCTGGAACTAATTGAAGTTGATGCGTTAGCTGCCATACATCCGACAACGGCTTTAATTTGGTCCTCCCGCAGCAGTGGGGTACGGCTAGCTCCTACAAAGCAGCGCATAAAGGACTGTTCCCTGGTAAAACTGGGGGATGCTGAGTCACTGGTGCCCGCAGCAGGCACAGAATCCCCATGTCCTCTCCCTGCAGGCACAGAATCCTCACATCCTCTCCCTGCAGAAACTCCACGCCCACGCCCACATGCCTTACTCCCTGCCTTCTTCATCTTGGTAGACTGATAAAGATAGGCAGAAAAGTACTAAGGGCTTAGTGTGCTTATTCCTGAACAGCTGCTAACAGGTATAAGAAACACTAATTTTATAAAGTGTGGACTAGACTGTAATATGAGCTAATGTGGCCTACACAACTGTAAAGTGGAGTGTTTGGTGAACTTTATTTAGGTTTTTTTTGTCACAAAAAGACACTGGATGTGCCTAAAGATGTAATAATGATAGTATCACAAACTTTTTGTAGCTATTACAATGTAGGAAGGTAACCTACAATGCAATAGATGAGGCTGCAAAAAATAGGCTAATACTAATCTGGCTGGGGCTGCAGGGCCCAATGCTGCAGAAAGGCTCCTCTAACTACTTCTATATAGTGTGTTTGGAACCAATTTAGCTGAATACGGATGGAACCACCACACTAATAGGAGAAATCAGGAAAAATTATGAATTGGCAAAAAAGGACAATGTATGAGGCAGTGACACACACTGAGTGCACTACAACCAGACGTGGTTGAAGCACACACTACAGGGTGAGCTGCACTCACACACCAGACCTTGCAGACAGCGGTGAACAGTACAGATGCAGAGCACTGTGCACTAGCGCTGCAAGACCAAAAAAATTTCTCTATCTACTCCTATATAGTGTGTTTGGAACCAATTTAGCTGAATACGGATGGAACCACCACACTAATAGGAGATATCAGGAAAAATTATGAATTGGCAAAAAAGGACAATGTATGTGGCAGTGACACACACTGAGTGCACTACAACCAGACGTGGTTGAAGCACACACTACAGGGTGAGCTGCACTCACACACCAGACCTTGCTGACAGCGGTGAACAGAACAGATGCAGAGCACTGTGCACTAGCGCTGCAAGACCAAAAAAATTTCTCTATCTACTCCTATATAGTGTGTTTGGAACAAATTTAGCTGAATACGGATGGAACCACCACACTAATAGGAGATATCAGGAAAAATTATGAATTGGCAAAAAAGGACAATGTATGAGGCAGTGACGCACACTGAGTGCACTATAACCAGACGTGGCTGAAGCACACACTACAGGGTGAGCTGCACTCACACACAGAGACCTTGCAGAAAGCGGTGAACAGCACAGAGAACTGTGCACTAGCACTGCAAGGCACAGCGATTTATAAAGTAGCTTGGGTAAAGCAGAATAGACCAAATAGGTAGCTAAAACTGTCCCTCAGAACAACAGTATCCTATCCCTAACTGAATTCACAGCAGAGTGAGCTCAAAATGGCGGCGGCGGCTTTTATAGTGCATCATGACATAATTACAGCAGCCAATCACAGCCATGCCATTAGTTAAGATGCCTACATGCCTAACAGGATGTGCCCACACTTCTTACGATCCTCATTGGCTGAATAAAATGAAAATGGCTCATTGCATTATGGGAACTTCCGATTCCGGTATACGATATTGCAAAAGTATCGGAATTAAGTATCGGAATTCCGATACCGCAAATATCGGCCGATACCCGATATTTCAGTATCGGAATGCTCAACACTACTCACAATACAAAAAAATGTGAGAGGGGAATAAAAAAGAAGAAAGTAAGTGTGAATTTATTTATATTGTGTTTGTAAATTTGACATAAATTCAAAGAAAATAGTGACATTTCACATCTAGTATAATGCATCAAAGAATGAATATGATTTTAAATCAAATATTTTCTTGCTTAATATATTTCACGGGACATATAAATTGAGCTATATGGGAGTAAAATCAGTATATAATTATGCAAATTGCAATAAATGTTGCTACTGACTTAGCGCTGTAACATTAAATTGACTTTTTATAAGTGGCTAACTCTGGAAATGTCATTCATTTCATGTTTATTATAGTTTCCGAAAAGCAGCAAGCAAAATATTCTAATTTCATCTTCAGCACAAATTGTATGAAAGCTATGGCACAGGAAAGGCAATGGTAATGATTGCTAACTATGGGAAATAAACTTTGCCTAAATTATAATAAATGAATGCTAAGACTAGTTTTTTTTGCAAATTAATGTTTCAACTTTGGATTATTTGTTTTATTGCTCTACATGCATATAGCTATCAAGGGTCAGAAACAGAAGAACAGGAGCCTCAGCTTAAAGATACATTTTTACATTGCAGACCCATTCCTAAACCATTGATGGTGTGAAATGATCAATGATTTGATTTTTGCTTCATTCTCTTTTGTGTTTTTTCCTTGCAAGCAAATTAAATGAAGAGAATAATACCAAAGAATTTGTGATTGCAATCATTTTCAGGATGAAACTGAGTATTATCTGACAGAATTGCAGGGGTGCCAATACTTTGGCCAGCACTGTATATATATGTTTATTAGTGATGGGCGAGCACTAAAATGCTCGGGTGCTCAATGCTCGGGTCAAGCACATTGGAATACTCGGGTGCTCGACCCGAGCAATGAGCCCAATGTAAGTCTATGGTAAACTCGAGCATTTTTCAGGCGGCTCCCCCTGGCGGTCAGCAGAGGGCCTAAAAAATGCCAAAATCGATGGGGACAGTGCTCAAATGACATGGGAACAGCATGGGGAAGACCCCTGGAAGCATTTCTGACTCCCAGGTCACTTCTATCAACAACGTTGTCTGACGTATTACGCCACTTTTACGGACTCACAATAAAACATACAAAAACGAAGCCAAAATGGATTTTCCTGGGAAATATGTCAAGGAACATCCTTTCCAGGGTAATGACTTGTATATAAAGCAAAATAAATAACCAAAAACAAAAATATTCCTCCACACCTTGGGCTATATTCACACCTAGCGTTTTTGATGCATTTTTGCATGCCCTTTTGCTATGCTTTCAATCGTGACAAATGCATTCACCAGGAAATGTCATTTTAACCTTTTACAACCTTATCTGGCCATGTGTTGTGTGAGATATCATCAGACACATCGTGTTTCATTTATGAAGGAGGGACTCTGAAAGTCACAAAGTCTATTTTTATAGGGCCATCAGGCAGCCTTTACTACTCTTAAAGGGCCAGCCGTTGGCCCTCACTATTCTTAGAGAGCCATCAGCCGGCAATGTTTTATTGTTCCCATTACTAAAGAGTGGGTCTCCTATACTGTTATTGCGTATGCAGTGAGTGGCAGGGCAGCAAAAAATTTGGACGCTCCCCAATACCCCTTGGAAGAGACATAGAGGAGGGCCTCCTGAAAACAATGTTCCCATTATTATGAAGTAGGCCTCCCATTGTGTTTGCCTATGCAGTGAATGCAAGGGTTGCCAAAAATTTGGAGGCACTTCAATGCCCCTTGGAAGAGACGTGGAGGTCAGAGGGCCTCCTGAAAACAATGTTACCATTATTAGGAAGTGGGTCTCCCATTCTGTTTTCCTTAGCAGTGAATGCAAGGGTTGCCAAAAATTTGGAGGCACTCCATTGCTCCTTGGAAGAGACGTAGAGGAGGGCAACCTGCAAAACAATGTTCCCATTATTAGGAAGTGGGTCTCCCATTGTGTTTGCCTATGCAGTAAATGCAAGGGCTGCTAAAAATTGGGAGGCACTCCAATGCCCTTTGGAAGAGACGTGGAGGAGGGCCTCATAAAAAAATTTCCCATTAGAAAGGAGCGGGTCTCCTATACTTGTAATGCCCATGCACTAATTGTATGGGCTGACAAACATTTAGACCCAAGGGGGGTATACATGAACATACTGTATAAAAAATTTATTACGGGCATCATAAACACCATTTAAAAAAATTATGTGGGTGTTGCATCACAGACCACGGTCACCCTGGTGATATGGTGGTGGAGGATGAGGATGAGAAAGAGGAGGACATGGGCAAATAGCCAAAATCAGGAAGCGTATACCCATGTGTGGGTGTGAAGAGGTGCATGGGAATACAATTCCCAAAAAAAGACACTGGATTGAGTTTATGTTACACTGCTATCATTCGGTGGTGTTGAAAAGTCTGGCCCAATCCAGCCTTTAATCATTTTTATAAGAGTCAGCCTGTTAGCATTTTCAGTTGACAGGCGGATGCGCTTATCAGTTATAATTCCACCAGCAGCACTAAAAACCAACTCTGATAAAACGCTGGTGGCAGGGCAGGCCAGGACTTCCAAGGCATAGGAAACGAGTTCATTCCAGCTTGGATACCCAATAATTATAAGGCACAGAGGAATCAAGGAGGACTTTGGTACGGCCGGCAAGGTACTCCCTCAGCATCTTCCCAAACTTTGCACTCCTTGTGAAAGTACCCCGTGCCTCAGGGCCTGTGCGATTGGAGGGGCTGAGAAAATTCTCCCAGAACTTTGACAGTGTTCCCCTGCCTCTGCTGGATTGAAGTTGTGTCTCTCTCGCATGTACTTCTTGGTTGCCCAACGAACTGCGACCTCTGCCGCCAACGTATTCAGATGGGAATTTTTTTAATAGTTCTACAACAAGGGCCTTCTGGTACAGCCCCATTTTTGTACACCTGTCCACCTAAAGAATAAGAGATATAAAGTTCTTCTTGTAGTGTGGGTCTAGAAGTGTCACCAACCAGTAAAGACTGTCACCCAAAATTTTGAGAACACGAGGCTCATGAGAAAGGCAGCATAACATAAACTTAGCCATGCGTGCCAGACTGCTAATAGGTCAGATGTTAGAACTCTCCTGTTAGGTTTTTTCTATCTTGCTGGTCCCATGACCTTTTTTGCCTATTCAATCCTGCTCCGCCCTCCTGGCCTTGCTGGACTTCATTGTAATTTCTACTCTTGAGCTAGCTTGGTGCTCTGTTACCGTTCTCAGTCAGTTTTGCTAGGTCTTCGGACCTCTATGTTCTATGTTGTTTGTTTGTCTTATTTCTGCTACAATTTCTGCTAGGAGGTGTCCATCTTTCTCCCAGTCCCTAGTTCTTGCAGGGATCCCTTCCTCACATCTATAGGTCTTCGTTCAGACTAGCCGAGGACTTTAGCGGGTCTGATCGCAGGATCAGGTTCCCCGTTACATCGTAGGAATCCATCTTAGTTCTATTGTAGGGACAGATCTCCTGTCTTTCCTTAGTGCTTTTAGCAGATCATAACAGTAAGTACAGCCCAAAAATATCTCTAAGGAAAGACTTCCAGTTTCCATCATGGTGTCGGTTCTGGATTTGGCTCAACGCCTGCAGGGACTCTCTCTGGTGGTGGCCGAGCTCCAACAACACGTGAGTAGCTGTTCTGGAGCACATTTTGTGGAGCCAAAGGTACG
Source organism: Phyllobates terribilis (assembly GCF_046119375.1). NCBI lineage: Eukaryota > Metazoa > Chordata > Amphibia > Anura > Dendrobatidae > Phyllobates > Phyllobates terribilis. The sequence goes on along the minus strand of NW_027362767.1, from coordinate 343,314,788 downwards.
TTTGCCTGATTTATTTTTTGGTGATCAAGAAGAATTTTTTTCCTTTAAAAATGCTTGTTTGTTGTATTTTCGTTTGAGACCCAGATCCTCTGGTGATGAATCACAGAGCATAAGATTCATAATGTCACTTTTGCGCAAAGAACCTCAGGGATGGGCCTTTTCTCTCCAACCTAGTGATCCATGCTTTATATCAGTGGATAGTTTTTTTTCTGCTTTGGGTTTGTTGTATGATGATCCTGATCGTGTCTCATCAGCTGAGACTGAATTGAGACGTTTGAGGCAGGGATCAGGTAATGTGGAAAAATATTGTTCTCTCTTCCGTCGGTGGTCTGCCCAGGTGGGGTGGAACGATTCAGCTTTGAAAAGTTTGTTTCTTGCGGGGCTAGGTGAAAAGGTTAAGGATTTGCTGATTGCTTATCCCACACCTGGAAACTTGCAGGAGGCAATGCAATTAGTTATACGGGTGGACAGGAGACTGCGTGCAAGGGTTAATGAGGGTAAATCCTCTGCCATGTCAGCTCCGAGTCTCGAGAGGGTCTGTACTGACTTTGGAGAGCTGATGGAGATTGGGGCGATGGCACCCCGCTCTCAGGAAAAAGACCGCAGATCTTCTGAAGGTTTGTGCTTTTATTGCGGGAAATCTGACCATTTTATTAAGAACTGTGTGCTTCGTATGAACAAAAAAAAAAAAAAGGTCAGTTACGCCCGTATTGCCTGTTTAAATTCCAAGGGGGTATTTCTTTCTGCTACTACTGCTGCTCAGGAAGAATTAATTGAATTTTGGATATTTGTGGATTGTGGTTCTACTCTGAATGTGATTGATGGGGGATTCTTGGAAAAACTTAAATTAAAACCCAAACCTTTGTCATCCCCTATTGCTGTGGTTTATGTCGATGGCTCCCCCTTGAAGAGTGTTACTCACAAGGTCTGTGAATTTCCCCTCACTATTAATGGTATTCACCAAGAAAATTTGGATTTGGTGGTATTAAATAATTTGCCTTCTCCAGTAATTTTGGGGTTACCCTGGTTAAAATTGCACAATCCTGTACTTGATTGGTCTACCAATGAAATTAAGTGCTGGAGCCCTAAGTGTTATGACAAGTGTTGTAACGGACTTATTGCTGCGGTGGAAAAAGGGGAATTACCTGTACCTATTCAGGATTTTTGGAGAGTTTTTTCTGAGGAGGAGTCACAAATTTTGCCTCCCCAAAGAGACTATGATTGTACCATTGAATTTGTCCCTGGAGCGACTCTTCCTAAAAGTCGTTTATTTAATCTTACTATTCCTGAGAGAAAGGCTTTGGAGGAATACATACAGACAAGCTTGGCCGCCGGTCACATTAGGCCTTCCAAGCCTCCTGTGGCTGTTGGGTTTTTTTTGTTAAAAAAAAGGACGGCGGTTTAAGTCCTTGTCTGGATTTTCGTGAGATTAATAAAATTACTGTACGCCATCCTTACCCACTACCATTGATTCCTGATTTGTTTAACCAGTTAGTGGGGGCCAAGTGGTTCTCTAAAATTGATCTCCGGGGGGCATACAATTTGTTGCGCATGAAGGAGGGTGATGAATGGAAGACTGCTTTAACACTCCTGTGGGTCATTTTGAGAACCTGGTTATGCCTTTTGGTCTTACCAATGCTCCAGCATTTTTTCAGAATCTTATTAATGACATCCTTAGACCTTTGATCGGCAAAAATGTGGTTGTGTATTTGGATGACATTTTGATTTATTCACCGGATCTGGAGTCTCATTGGCGGAGCATACGTGAGGTATTACAGTTATTAATTGACAATTCGCTTTTTGCTAAGCTGGAGAAATGTGAGTTCACTGAACAGAGAATTAGTTTTTTGGGCTACATTATCTCCAGTGAGGGCTTTGAGATGGACCCTGTGAAGGTTCTGGCGGTTCAGGAATGGCCTAGGCCTATTGGTTTGAAATCGATACAGAGGTTTTTGGGTTTCGCCAATTATTACAGAAAATTCATTAAAAATGTTTCTATTATTGTCAAACCACTGACCGATCTCACCAGGAAAGGTGCTAATGCGGTTCAGTGGACTACTGAGGCCATTGAAGCTTTTGTGTTTCTAAAGGAGAGGTTCAGCTCTGCTCCCATCCTTATGCAGCCTGATGTGACTAAGCCGTTTTTGGTTGAGGTTGATGCTTCTCCGGTGGGGGTCGGTGCGGTGTAGTATCAGAAAAACAAGGATGGAGTACTTCCCTGTGCTTTTATTGCAAAAAAAATTTTTCTGAGACTGAACTTAATTACAATATTGGTAATCGGGAATTGCTGGCTATTAAACTCGCATTTGAACACTGGCGTCATCTCTTGGAAGGTGCTGAATTTCCCATTCAGGTTTTCACTGATAATAAAAATCTGATCTATCTTGATGCTGCCAAGCTCTTGAATGCCCGTCAGGCTAGGTGGGCACTTTTTTTCTCGCGGTTTAATTTTTCCGTTACTTACATCCCAGGTACCACGAATGTTAAAACTGATGCTTTGTCTCGCAGCTTTTCTCCCATGGTCGGTGCTGAGGAGGAGGGGAGCATTTTACAAGAAGGTGTTGTGATTGCTGCATTGGACTCCGTTTTGGAAGATGAGATTCTTAAAGCACAGGAGAATGCGCCATCTAACACTCCCCATGGGAGGTGTTTGGTGCCTAGGACCTTTAGGAGAGATTTGTTTGTTGAGCGTCATGAGTCTCGGTTGGCAGGTCATCCAGGAATTTCTGAAACCAAGAGTCTTGTGGGTCACAGTTTTTGGTGGCCTGGATGGCAGAAGGAAGTCGTTAAGTGGGTGCGTCAATGTACGGTGTGTGCTAGATCTAAGTCTTCACATACTCCTGCTGCGGGGTTGCTTTGTCCTCTGGAGGTTCCTAGTGCACCTTGGACACATCTGGCTATGGACTTTATTACTGACCTTCCCCCCTCTGAGGGTTTCACAGTCATCTGGGTGGTCGTGGACCGTTTTAGCAAGATGTGTCACTTGATTCCTTTCATCAAACTGCCCTGCGCTAAGACACTCGCTAAGGCCTTTGTCAAGGAAATTGTAAGACTACATGGCATTCCTACTGACATTGTTTTGGATAGGGGACCTCAGTTCATGGCTCGTTTTTGGCGTGCTTTTTGTGACAGGTTGGGAGTTCATTTGTCGTTTTCATCCGGATATCATCCTGAGTCTAATGGCCAGACAGAAAGGAAGAATCAGGATGTTGAGCAGTTCTTGCATTGTTTTGTGGCAGGCAATCAGGAGGGGTGGTCTGAGTTTCTGCCACTTTCTGAGTTTGTTCTTAACAACCATACATCATCTTCTGCTGGTTGTTCGCCTTTTTTTTGTTGTTCTGGGAGACATCCATCTTTTGGGTCATTCTCCAAATTGGTATCGGCTGTGCCTGAGGAGGAGAGTTTTTCCGGTGATTTGGAGAGAGTTTGGACGGATGTGCGTGGTAATCTTCAGGAGGCTAACAAAAAATCTAAGAGGTACTTTGATAGGAAACGGCAAGAGGTTTTGTTTGCTATTGGTGACATGGTTTGGTTGTCCTCTAAGAATCTGCGGTTGAGGATTCCTTCTAAAAAATTGGGTCCCAAGTTTGTAGGTCCCTTTAAGGTGCTTCAGGCAGTTAACCAATCTGCTGTTAGGTTGGAGGTTCCTACCTCCTGGAAGATTAATCCGGTGTTTCGTGTTTCTCTGTTGAAAAGAGCTTATGTGTTCGATGGAGATGCCTCTGCCACTGTTCCTCCGGTGTTGGAGGACGGGGAATATGAAATTTCCCGCATCCTAAATTCTAGACGGTATAGAGGGAGTTTGCAGTATCTCGTCGCTTGGAAGGGTTTCGGACCCGAGGATAACTCATGGGTGAGGGCGGATGATGTTTCTGCTTCCAGACTTGTCAGAGCGTTTCACAAAAGGTTTCCTGATAAGCCTGGGCCTAGGGGATCCGGAGGATCCACATAGAAGAGGGGGTACTGTTAGAACTCTGCTGTTAGGTTTTTTCTATCTTGCTGGTCACATGACCTTTTTTGCCTATTTAATCCTGCTCCGCCCTCCTGGCCTTGCTGGACTTCATTGTAATTTCTACTCTTGAGCTAGCTTGGTGCTCTGTTACCTTTCTCAGTCAGTTTTGCTAGGTCTTCGGACCTCTTTGTTCTATGTTGTTTGTTTATCTTATTTCTGCTACAATTTCTGTTAGGAGGTGTCCATCTTTCTCCCAGTCCCTAGTTCTTGTAGGGATCCCTTCCTCACATCTATAGGTCTTCGTTCAGACTTGCCGAGGACTTTAGCGGCTCTGATCGCAGGATCAGGTTCCCCGTTACATCGTAGGGATCCAGCTTAGTTCTATTGTAGGGACAGATCTCCTGTCTTTCCTTAGTGCTTGTAGCAGAGCATAACACCAGACTTCCGTGTCCTCTCCAAGAGGATGACTGACCATGCTCTCCTCCTCCTCCTCTCTGTCCTCTTGCCATTCACGCTGAACAGACGGTATGACAGTTGTGCAGGTAGTACCCTCTATAGTGCATGACACTAGCTCCTGTTCTTCTTCCTCCTCCTCCTCCTCTGCCTCATTGTCACCCAATCCACATTGGGATGAGATGAGGCTGGGCTGTGTGTAATCACCCTGTATGGTTCCTTGCTCCATCTCATCATGCTCCGCCTGCAATGCATCCTCTTTGATTGGGAGCAGAGAGCATTTCAGAAGATAGGGAATTGGGATGGTGACGCTAATTATGGCGTCATCGCCGCTCAAGATCTTGGTGGAGTCCTCAAAGTTTTGGAGGATGGAACATATGTCTGACATCCCTGTCCACTCCTGAGGTCTTATGTGTGGAGTCTGAACTGAAAACCAATGGCCTTGTTGATGCTGGTAGTCAACAACTGCCCTCTTCTGCTCACAAATCCTTCCCAACATCTGCAGTGTAGAGTTCCAACGCATGAAGACATCACACACCAGTCTGTGAGCAGGATGATGCAAATGCTGCAGAAACATGGCAAGGGCGGCGGAAGCTTTAGCTGACATTCTAAAATGGGCACACAGGCGGCATACTTTAACAAGTAGATCTGGCAGCTGCGGGTAGGATTTGAGAAACTGCTGAACCACGAGGCTAAGCACATGGGCCAGGCATGGTACGTGTGTGAGCTCGCCTTGTCTCAGAGCCGCCACCAGGTTTTGGCCATTGTCACACACGACCATGCCTGGCTGTAGGTGCAGCGGTGTGAGCCACAGATCTGCCAGCTCTTTCAGAGCTGTCCAAAACTCTTCAGCATTGTGTGGTTTGTCACCTAAGCATATTAGCTTCAGCACAGCCTGTTGCCACTTGGCCGAGGCAGTGCTGCAATGCTTCCAGCTTGTGACTGATGGGGTCATTTCGGAGATGAAGGCTGAACAGGAGGAGGAGGCTGAGGAGGATGAGATGCAGGAGCTGTAGACCGTGGGGGCAATCCTGATTTACCTAGTGCCCGCGATCCTTGGCATGGGGAGGTCATGTTCTGTCCCAAGATCTGACTGGGTCCCGGCTTCCACTATGTTAACCCAGTGTGCCATCAGCAAGATGCACTGTCCCTGCCCACAAGCACTTGTCCACGTGTCCGTGTTAGGTGGACTTTCCCGGTAACTGCGTTGTTGAGTTCACGGCTAATGTTTTGGGACACATGCTTGGTAATGTGAGGACGGCACACCAAGAGAAATAATGGCGGCAGGGGACTGAGTACCGAGGGACGGCCGCCACCATCAGGTTGCGGAATGCTTCCGTCTCCATGAGCCTAAAAGGAAACATTTTGAGTGCAAGTGTTACGCACACGCCCGGACTGACTGGCATGAGCGTGATTACTGATCCCACTGGACCATGAGCCGAGGAGTGCCTGGAGGGGTGTGACTAAGTATCAACTCTGTCTGACCAAGGTCGCACGGCGGCTCAGTCGACTCCGTGAACCAGGGAGGAACCGAGCAGAGGGATCTGGTGCTACTCCAGGTCAGACCCCGGTAACAGCTGTTGACCCACACAGGGGAATGCAGGAACAGGCAGGTTAGGCTGGCATACAGACAGGTGGGTACTGGCAGGCATGGCTGGTATGCAGACATGTGGGTACTGGCAGGCACGGCTGGTTTGCAGACAGGTGGGTACTGACAGGCACGGCTGGTGTGCAGACAAGTGGGTACTGGCAGGTAGGAATGCAGGCAGGGTAGGGACCAGTACAGACTGGGAAACAGGAACAGAGCTGCAGGTGCAGTAGACAAGCAGAGCAGAGCAAAACCCGCAGGTGCGGTAGACAAGCAAAGCAGAGCAAAACCCGCAGGTGCGGTAGACAAGCAGAGCAGAGCAAAACCCACAGGTGCGGTAGACAAGCAGAGCAGAGCAAAACCCGCAGGTGCGGTAAACAAGCAGAGCAGAGAAAAACCCGCAGGTGCGGTAGACAAGCAGAGCAGAGCAAAACCCGCAGGTGCGGTAGACAAGCAGAGCAGAGCAAAACATGCAGGTGCGGTAGACAAGCAGAGCAGAGCAAAACCCGCAGGTGCAGTAGACAAGTAGAGCAAAGCAAAACCCACAGGTGCAGTAGACAAGCAGAGCAGAGCAAAACCCACAGGTGCAGTAGGCAAGCAGAGCAGAGCAAACCCCGCAGGTGCGGTAGACAAGCAGAGCAGAGCAAAACCCGCAGGTGCGGTAGACAAGCAGAGCAGAACAAAACCCGCAGGTGCGGTAGAAGAGCAGAGCAGAGCAAAACCCGCAAGTGCGGTAGACAAGCAGAGTAGAGCAAAAACCGCAAGTGCGGTAGACAAGCAGAGCAGAGCAATTACACACAAGGTACTTACAATGAAGTAGCGAGTGGACACTAAACTCACAAACAGAAGTACAGAGACAACGAGTTGGAGTTAGGTGCAGGTTCAGACACTGCAGGAAAAGGGAAGATACGGACATAGAGACAAACAAGTAACGGGCTAGGACACTGTTCATACAGGAACTAAACCAGGAACAAGATACAGGAACGATCCTGGGATCTCGCCCCCAGGGTGGCGGAAACAGACTAGAAGTCACAGATACAGGTAAAGGGCCTGGGTATACAGCCCCCAGGGTGGCAGAAACAGACAAGATACAGGACAGGACCAGGCAACTCAGTTGCACAGAACACACTGAAAAAAAGTGTTTCTCAGGCACCTCCTACTGGGTGGAGGGGGTTGAAGTATCCAGTGACTCACAGCAACAGGCTGGGGACGTATTAGGAGTGCACACACAGTAACTATAAGAATCAGGCAGTAACCGTGCCGCCGCCCTAACCAATCAGACAAGAGACATGCACACAGCAGGTAATGGAGCAAAGTGTGCAACCTGGACTGATAGGTAAAATGGCGGTCTTGCATGGCGCGAGGTGGTAAGCCATGCCAGCACACCGCCAGGGATGTTACAGCAAGCAGTCGTGAAATGTGGGAATTTAATAGTGTGGCCTGTGGGGTGTTGGCTGCGTATTTGGGCTTGCGTTCCAAGGACTGGGGTATGGACAGCTGAATGCTGTGCTGGGACAGAGGACGTGGACGTGCTTCCTGATGCTGCTACTTGAGAGTGTGCAATGACAGGTGCAGGGCAGGAGCAATCTTCGCATGCACCATGGGCAGGGGATTGGCTTGCATGCACAACAGCGGAAGAAGCAGTGGTGCCCCCAGCAGACACTGTTCCTGGACCCGGGGGTTTTGCCCACAAGGTCGGGTGCTTTGCTGCCCTGTGCCTGATCATGCTGGTGGTGGTCAGGCTGCTAGTTTTGCCACCCCTGCTGATGCTGGCCTGGCAGTTGGTGCAAATGGCCTTTTAGGGGTTATCAGCAGAGTCTTTAAAAAACAACCAGACTCGGGAAGACCTAACAGTTGTAATGGCAACTTCCTTTGTGTTGGTGTTACGGGGAGCTGTTGCCTGCCTTCTGTCTGCAGCCACCACACTACTTCTTCCTGCCTGTTGGGGTGCTCAGTCTCCCTCCTCCTGTGTGCTGCTGTCCTCGCTCTGCATGTCCTCCTGCCTGGTTGGGTCAGTTACTATATCATCAACCACCTCATTTTCCACTTCCGCACCCTCGTCCTCCTCCTGACTTTCTGGAAATTGTGTTTCATCATCGTCCACCTCTTGTGACACTTTCCCACCATCGCCTTCGTGTGGCCGTGGCTGCTCAAATATTTGGGGATCGCTACATGTGACCTCCTCTTGCCCCGCTTCAAGTGGACCGGGCGAGAGGCCCGAATCTATAAATGGAAAATTGAACAGCTCTTCGGAGTGTCCAATTGTGGGATCAGTTGTCTCCGAGCACTCGGCATGGTGGGAGGAAGGAGGATCAGGTTGAAGAATATGCAGTCCAGACTCACGGCTACTGAGAGTTGATCGTGTGGAAGACAGGGTGGTGGTGGTGGCAAAGTGACTCAAAGCATTATCCGATATCCAAACACCAAGCTTTTGACACTGCTCTGGGTTCAATAGTGGTGTGCTGTGGTCCTCCAGGAATTGGGACAGGAAGGTTGGGCAAGAAGATGTGGGTGTTTGTTGTGGCACAATTTGAGCTTGCCCATGGCCTCGGCCTCTTCATGCACCATCACCATCAAGTCCAGTTCTGAGTCCCTGGCCACGCGCCTTGCCCATTTTAAATGGAGGACAATATCTTTCACGTTCACTACAAATGGCTGAATTTGGAGCGAAGTTTTATGTAATCCGTGTCACGAGAAACCACAGTTTTAAATACCTGGCTTGTAGGTAACTATTTTGAACAGCAAACTGTTCTCAATTGCTTCACTGACACACTAAACAAATTTTTATTGGAAGCCAGAAATGGCAGTATTTTCTGAAAATGTATATGTGATCCGTGTGAAGGAGAAACCACAGCTTTAAATACCTTGCTTGTAGTTAACTATTTTGAACAGCAAACTGGTTTCAATTGCTCCACTAACACACTGAAATTAATTTTTAATGGATGCCCGAAATGGCAGTATTTTCAGGGCAATTATATGTGATCCGTGTGATGGACAAACCAGTTTTAAATAGCTGGATTTTTAGCGCTGTAATATGGAAAGGACCTTGCTGTATTCTGCAGTGCCAACAAGCAAATGGCGCAGAACAACGGTGTTCTCTGGATTGCTTTTTAAGCAAATAATGAGGATTAAGATCCAAAAAAAAGTATTCCTGGCCCCTGAGACCTGGGCCTGTTTCTAGAAATATCTAACAGCAGCAGCAGACAAAACTAGAATGGAGCCTCTTGTGCAATATGCACTGCAGTCTGCTATATACCCTACCGGCCTGCCTATATGCAATGCCTTCCTCATATCTTTGCAGATTGATTAGTCCTCAGAATGACTGTTTGTTGAGATGGATATGTGTCTCTAATATAGTTTGGTATACCTACACTAACTAGAAACAAGCAAATCTCTCCCAAGCTCAGCAGCACCTCTCCCTACACTGTCTGATTCCGGAGTGACTGTGACGCGCATGGCGGAGCCTATTCTGATATAGACGCTGTGAGGCCAGCCAATTACTGTAATGCCACAACCAACATGGCTATGGCATTACAGTGAGTGGCAGGCAATCTCTGCATGTTCATTGGCTCTCTAAAGAGCGCCAAACATGCAGGGAGGAGACCCAAGCTCCGGCCTAGCAACCACGGAAATACTCGGCAAGCGCCGAGCATCTCAAGCTGTGAGATGCTCGGGCAAGCACCGAGCAGTAGCGAGCATGCTCGCTCATCACTAATGTTTATTAATATCTTTAGAGATTGGCTATATTTATCTTCATCCATAATAAACCTGTCTTCTTTGTCTCTAACCAGTCTGAATTTATTTGACTGGAATTGAATTCTGTTCAAATTTGCAAAAATTTCCATTCTGGAAAATGCAGACCTTTTTTTGTAATTTTCTCCTTGCAAATTCAGGAACATGACAACAAGTTCAGCCTGTCAGCACCCATCAGACCGGATTGCCTCGTAAATGAATACCATTAAAAGGTTGTTTTTTTTTGTTTTCCCGGGCAGCTTGTAGACATATATATAGAATTCCAGAATGCTGTAACGCAGGGCTGAAAGGTGGTCACCGTAGGTTATATGGGAAAAAACCTGGTGACAAGTTCTGCTTAAATCCACAATGCCACCCTTCACTGTGCTGCCAGAAATGAAAATCATTTTGTTAACTCTTATTTTCACTCATCTATCTTAACCCTAAAGATGATGTCAAGAAGACAAGTCCAATGTAGTTCTGTCCTATTCTCCCTCTTTGGTTCATTTTAAAAAAACATTTCCCTAGATTTCAGAACTGCAAGCTCAATTACCTGGGATATACTGGACCTATTTACAATTTATTAAATAAAACTTATTCTAAAGTTCACTTTTTGTTGACATGATCCAAAACTCTGATTCATCACAATTCTGAACTAGCAAGCAACACCAAGCTTTATGTATTTTTGATAAAAGTAAGGTAGGCTCTAATGCAAGCCACTTGAGGGCAATGGTCATCAATCATCATGAAATTAGTATGATTAAGAAATACATCTTAGTAGATTTTGGCTGATCATTTCACATTCAAATTTGTCATTTTTGAAAAATTTTCTGAAAAAGAGAGACCCCAAAAACATGAAAAATAAAATTTGACTCTATATGGTATGTAGTATAATGGATGTATTCAACTTACTCACATGACTTTGGCATCCTGATGAATCTGGAGATGGAATCTAACTTTGTTGTACAAATTTCCTGTCCTGCAACCATCTGTGAGCCTTTGATCATATGGAAGATAAGGAAGAAGAGGAAACAATGGCACCTGGAGATCCCAACACTGCTGTCTAGACGTGTGATGTGGAGAGGGAAAGAATTGAAAAGAGCATGGTGAAGACTATCTCTTTCTCCAAATAGGGAACATCCCAAGTACGGTCCCTGGCTGTACAACGTCTGATAATTCACTTTTTTTGTGATCCTCGTGAAACGCAAAATGTTCAAATTCACATGGAACCGCAAATTTCATGAATTTTGATCCCCCGTATGTTGATCCTCTCAACTCTACAAGTCACTATTGTCAATTGCAATCAACTGGATTCCTCCTCTCTTTTTTCATAGTGTTTTATAATTGGGTCTGTTAGAAGGCTAGACTATATGGTAACTGAGATCGGAAGTGATAGTTTGCTTGACAGATGCAAAGGACGTAATTCAGGGAAACACTGAGACCTGTACCAGGAAAGATCTGCTCTCATGATGTGTTGTGTTCCACACCAAAATATTGATGTAATTATGTCTCGGGATCTATCATAATAAAAGCTGCAATAACTTTACTTCTTGACTTTGTGTTTAGTATAATGAATAAATCTTGAAAAGAAGGTGATTCTGGCAGCCTCGTTAATAGCTATGCCTTGCAGCATAGAACAAAAGAGAAATCCCTTAATAGATAACAATTTGGGGAAGTAAAAAGAAATCACTCAGTAACATAAAAGATATTAGCCATGAATGGAGATATTTTATAGCGGCAACAATTAAAATGTTCTAAACAAAGGCTAAAATGAAAAACAGTCTTCAGAATGCAAATCAGTCCCAAGAAAAGGCAAAGAAATATGTAACCTTGTAAATCATCACACACAAATGATGCAGCCTACACTTACCAATAATATCACCCTGTGAATTTCCTCATTAAAAAAGGAAAGCCGCCAATAAATTTATAGCCTACCATCTGTCTATTGAATAAATGGATGTAGTCTATACTTTTCCGTCATTAGTCCTTATTTTAAAAGGTACATAAATGGTGCTATCAATAGCCAGAAGTTCCCAGTATATCATTATTTAATTTTTGATAATATATTTACACTCAAAATTAACTAATTTGTTTCACACAATATCTGTTACATTCATAATACTAATTTTCCACATAAATTTTTTTAACAGCTTGAGATTTAATATCACAAACATAAGGCAGTTTTTTTTAAAAAATGTTTACATTTTTTTTGTAGCATTTAAATTCAAATCAAAAATGAATCTTGATCCAAATAAGAAAATTGTGACTTCAGCTAGCCTTAGGTGTATTTGACCTGCATTGCTGAAAAATGTGCATTACCCCCCAGTAGAGTGGTAATTATTGCTCCAATAGAGTGGCTGAAAGGCACCTCCACACAACCTCATCTCTACTCTCCATTTACCAACTTGTTGGATCTATGTCATCTCCATGCATCAACCAAAGAACTATAATTTTTGCAGAGTTGTCAGAAGATTTTAACCATGGTTCTTACAGGTCTTGTGCTTTGAAACATATGAGAGGAGAAATTTTTTTTCTTACAATACAAAGCATGTTTTCTAATTACAAAGCACCAGAGCTGTGAAGGCCATAAATACAAAGTAGAGAAAAGCAAATCAAATTCATCATAAATTTGACATAATTTCTAAATCACCACAATCTGCATTCTTTTGTGATTTGCTTCAGTTGCATTAATCAAACTAGCAACGCTTCTTTCTTCTATCTTCTATATTGTCATGTTTCACAACTTGGTAATTATACAGCATTGTATTATGATTGTATTATTGCTGTTATTCTGCTATGCAATCAGGTTTGCCATTTTGAAGTTTGTCCTATTTATCTCCCTGTACTCCTGCTCTGATGCATGTAACCTCTCCCATTTTCTTCTTCATCAGTTTTCTCTCAGTCTTCATCATGTTACTCTTTACACATTCCTGGCTGGAAATCATCTTCTAACTGCTCTTTCAGTGTGCATAATAGAAGGATTCAGCCTATGAATAAACCTTTTCTGGAAACTTCATACGTACCTCTTGAGTTAAGTTGTATATTTAGGGAGACAACAGGCACAAACAGGGTCTTATCTGGTGGACAATAAGGGTGAGATAACAGAAAGCTGCTCACCTCTTGGGGTTGTGAAATACCCACAACTGAGGCATTTAAGTGAGAACCAGCTGCCGCACTACCCACAGGAATGGAGAAGACTGTCCTGTAGATGATTACTTCTTCCTGATGAAGAAGTTAGTCCAACTTTTAAACTCATTGAGAAAAAAACACATGTTAATTCAATTCGCCTCACGTCTGTTGAATCCTATTGGAATTATTCAGAAAGCACAAATCATCACTCCCATCCTCCAAGCAATCTTGAGCTAAGTTGACACTGTCTGACAAAGTTCTTGGTGTGAGTACTGGTTCTATTTAGACATTCATAGAAACACTTCCTCAAGAGCCACCAATTTCATCCCAGTTGTGGAGTCAGAATATATATTTTTATATTATATATTCCTTTTGGCTTTGGTCGTTCATTCAGAAAACCCGCGCTGTCAATTGGTATTGTAAGGCGGCGGTGTTCGCACCGTGCAGTAACTGAGGCAGTGACCCAAGCAAGTCCAACATAAACAGCTTTATTCAGCAACTCACGGGTAAACAGAAAAGTCCTCCAGTTTTCAGCCGGGTTACCATGAGTCATTAAACAACGGTTGCCGTGGGCAATGGTCGCACTGGGCTGCTCAGAGCCTGATGGGTGCAGAGCCTTCCCAGGCGTGGGTTCAGCTACTCACAGGCCCGCCAAACTTTTCTGCTACGCTTCTAGCAGGTCCCAACACGGAACAACCCTAATCATTAGTGCAGGGTTTTTAAAGGACATGTGGCAAGAGCCACTGGAAAACCCGGGTTGCAAGGAGAAGGCTGCCCCACTGCCTTCCTGTAGCCTCCCCCAAGAAATGAAGGCCCTGCCGGGTTTTACTAATCTGCCTTAGCCAGATAGCCTGACCAGGTCAATGCTCACCTTCATTCCTGCATTGCAGCCGCAGGTGAGTTTGTGACTGCAATGCACTCCAATGGATTTAATAAGTCTTTGTACATATTCTGGGGGATATTTAATAACCCTCGTATATGATCCCGGTCACTGCCTTACAGTATACAATATTTATCCCTCATTTAGCATCAGCTCTCTCCTCACCAGTAAATGACATTCATTACTCCTCATGTGACAATGTTGGGACTACTGAACGAAAGACCAGGCCCTAAAGAAGATAGAAAAAAATGGGGATTCAATAGGAGGGTTGGTGGGGAAATGACAGGTATAAGAGGGTTGAAGAAATATGAAAATAAGATTCAATTGGCCTAAAACATTTTGATGTAAATCAAATTTCCCCTTCAATTGAGTGAGTATGCCCAATTCAAATCTTGGGACATTCGCTCAGCTTTATTAAAAAGCTGATGACAGTTTCTGATGCAGAAGGAGTAATACTTGGGTAGAAAGATGGTAATTGGGGAAAAGATAATACTGGGGGAGAGTATGGGCAACCAAACTGGTGATAATGCTTGAGTCGGAAAAAAGATGATGCTGTGAGGGAGAAGTGACTGTGAGAGGTTCATGAGCTATGGAAGTGAGATTATACTGGAGAATGATACTGGAATATGGGAATAATATATAACACCTTGGTGCAAAGCTGATACTTGTGGGGAGAGAAATAATACTATTTGAAGATTAATTTTAGGGGGATAAGATTATCCCCATTTAGTGGAACTAAAGAAATATGAGTGATAATAACTGGGGGAAAATAAAACTTGAGCTAGCCAAGGAATAAGACGATACATATGGGGAGATGTATCTGAGGAGGTGAGAAGATAACACTTTGGGAGACGATACTTGGCGGAGAAGGGAAAAATGATGCCTAAGAAAGGGTTACATTTATGGAAGATATATTATTCCTGGAACAAACGCAGGAGAGTCAGTAGATATGTTGGTAAAGAGGGTAATATCTTTGTGCTGTGAGATGATACTTCTGCAGGAGTGATGAAAGGTTATACAGATTTTGCTTACTGTCTGTTACCAAAGAAAATAAGACCTTATTCACGCAAAAAATTACATGGAGCAGCATTTCAATATTTATTTTCATCTAAAGGTAAATTATTTTGAGATGAAGTATTCATTTAATGATGTAACTGAAGAGGCTGTCATCTTGGAATCAGATAAAATGGAATGCCGATATAGAAAAGGAGGCAGTGAAAGCCAAAGAGAGGACACCATGTAGTATGACTATACTGTACATGAAAAATGTATAGTTACTTTTCAGTTTTAAGGTGGAAGGTTGATTAAAACTAAAGAAACCCTTTAAGAATCATACAACATATCTTCATACACTGCAATATTTAATTCAGTTCAAAATTTTTCAATAAATTAGGCACTAGACTGCACGCCTTGCTCTGTTGGCAGGTTTAGTGTCATTTTAAAATATGTTCTGCAATATTTAGATGGTATTAAAATATGCATGGTGATTTACTTCATCAAGATATGTGCATTATGTAAAGAAAAAGATAGAGCCAGTATTGAATATTTCATCCTGCGTCTCTTCAGATGAACGTATGAAAACATTTTAAAAGTCTTACTGTAGCTATATTTTTGTCGCCTGTGTCACAGCCTGATGAATTAAGTGATGTACATGTTATAATTAGAAATTGCTTGTCAAAGTACGTTTCTCTTTTTGTTTGAACTGAACTGCTTTGAAGAAGTTACTCAGAATGCAGAAATGAACTCGTTTCTAGCTTCTTTTTAAAGATTTCCATCCAGAGATCTTTTTGTTTGACATATGAGGTGGTTAGAGAGGCAATCGGATCATTAAAGTGATCTCATTTGGAGAAGTTACGTTCAATGGCAAAGGAAGATAAATTCTATTAGATTTCATTATTTAGTTCATGTGTAATACCAAGTGTTACTCTTTCATTTGAAATTTCTGCCTTGTATGCCTTTAGTTATTTCTACATATTTTATCTATAGGTCTATAGATTTAGGCCACGTTCACACGTTCAGAATTTGGTCAGTATTTTACATCAGTATTTGTAAGCCAAAACCAGGAGTGGGTGAAAAATACAGAAGTGGTGATGTATTTCTATTAGGCTGTTTGCCCACGACGCAGATTTAATGCATTTAAAAAATGCATTAAAAAGGCTTGTTAAGATGTCTGCCATGTTTTCCAATGACAATCCGCATGTATTGTGCACATGCTGCGGAAATTTCCACTGCGGATTATCATTGCGGAAAAATCGGCAGCACTACCATTTCTTGTGCAATTTCGCAGCAAAATCGCCACCATTGGCTTGCATTGAACCGCATAACATCCGCATGTATACACATATACATGCGGATGTTATGCGTTTCAATGCACGAATGGTATCCGGGTCTGGAGAAGAGGAGACTCTCATCCGACCTAGGTACCATGGCACCTAAAAAAGAATTTAGTTAAAAAAAAAAAATTCATACACACCTCTCCGGTGGCCCCCAGTCAGCTCCAGGCGGCATCCTCTTTCCTCGGCGGCCCGTGCTGTACTGGCAGGACCTGAGGTGACATCATTTAGTCAGCTGAAGGTAACACGACTGCTGACATCAGCGGTCAGGTGATGGTTGCGTGACCATCAGCTGATTAAATGACGTCATCGCAGGCCCTGCCATATCACCGCGGCACGCCAAGGAGAGAGGACGCTGTCGGGAGGAGATCGGGGGCCGCCGGAGAGGTGAGAATAAGTTTTTTTTTTATATTTTTAACTTTTTAATTATTTTTTTTACTATGCATTTGCAAGCAGAACTCTCTGGTCACACAATATAAATCCATGCCAGTTGTAGGGATTTATATTGTGTGACCAACTTGTCAAGCCCTTTTCCAAGTGATGCTCAAAATCCCTTGGAAAAACGCAGGTAAAAAAATGCTTAAAAAACGCTTTTCCCAGGCAGAAGAAATGCATGTAATATCTGCATGCTTTTTTTCTGCCAGGGAGAGGAAAAAATGCTCAGGAAATTTCTGCTTGCAGTCTCCAACATGGACACATAGCCTACTTTTCCTCTGATTGTTCCACTCCTGAGTTTGGCTTACAAATACTGATGTAAAATACTGACCAAAGTGTGAATGCGGCTTTAGACTGAGCTACCTTCAAAAACTTTAAGATAGATAAAAATAATTTACAAGTTTTTGAAACTTCTGCAATACCAACAGGCAGTATGCATTTTACTTTCTGGGCCATAAATTTAAAATCTTGTATAAAGTAAGTCATTCACCTGTCATAAACAGTATCCGGCTCCTCAGACCACCACTGCAGGCCACACATCCAATACCTTGCAACTTCAAGCTGCAAAATATTTCTCAAACTCTCTTGTACATAGTTTGATCATATTTTGCCTAAATTACTACAGCATCCTGCTGTGCTTAGTGCCATGTAGTCTTCTTTTCTGTGTGAACACACCACCACCAGTGATTAGCAGTTTCCTGTCAATGTACAATGTACACAGAAACTACCAATCAGTGGTAGAGGCATGGTTATACAGAGCTCAGCATTCAGAAAACTGCTACAGTGATTTTATCAAAATGGCACCAAGCATACCAGTAAGTGACACATCGCTGGAATCAGGGTTTATGTCTCTATATTATGCTGCTCTCAGATTACATAAAAAACCTGGGGATAGATTTGCACAGGGTTCTCATCACATTTTTCAACCAGGTGAACCAAAGAAAGACTGATGATCCAATTTAATGTTAATGCAGTAGGCAACCTGTCCTTCCACATGTGTCTATGTGTGTTCATCCTCATATTTTTTCTTGTCTCAACATATTCCTAAATGAGTGGTGTGAGAAAAGTACATTTTTAACCAACAGGATTGCATGATATGTATGTATCTATGTATGGTCACCTAGTTGTTGTGATGTCAATATCAGCAATCAAAAGTTTCTCAATATTGTATTTTTGTTGAATTTGTTTCATGAGAAATTTGAGTCTTTAAACAAATCTTTAAGTTCACTCTAGAGCCCAAAGTGTAATAAACATAATATATATAAACAATTTTTAAAAAAAACATTGTATTCATCTCACCTATCAGCTCTCCAGCCTCTGTGCTCCTTACAGTTACCAGTCCACTTGTTAGGAGGGCAGTTGCAGACAACTTTATTAAAATGGAACGCAACCGACCCCGGGGTCCGCGATGCAGCCTGGAGGACTGCTGCCCAACACTTTCCGGGTGGAAAGTAAAGTAACCAACTTAAATGTTAAACCCTTCCGTATTTCAGCAAACAGGAACGGGTATAGCGGTTCGCTCTATCTCCGTTAACTGCACGGGAGAAGAGTGACCGGGAAAGCTCCTACTTAACCAAAGAACCACTCCGAGGTAATGCACACGGAGCGGGCTTCAGCGGTTCACACAATCTCCAAGAACCGCAGGGAGATGTGTGACCGGAGGGAAAGCTGTAGTCCTGTCTTCGATACAGGCGCTACGCTGTAGGGATTGGCGCTAAGATGCGTGTGTGCTCAGTGCGGAAAATCCTGGATTTAGTCTCCACAAGCCCTGTCTCCCTCTGCAACCCAGGCTTAACATTTCTAGGCACAACTACCTGGGAGATAAACAGTGCTCGCGGACCAGCTAGGCGTTGAGGCTGATGGTGATGCTAAGCAGCATCAGCCCTGGCTGGACTGAAATGGGAGACCACAGAAGGTCCTAGACCCATTTTAAATCCAGCACCAGACAGACCTCTAACATCCCCCTCCACTTGATGCTCTTTTTCCTCAATGAGACAGGGGGGAAGAATGTGGTCCATCGGGTCACAGAGAGGATTTACGAAACTGTGACCCCTCCGCTGTACAGGGTACCCTTTTTTAGGGCGAGAAGCAGGATGGCAAGATGTGACAACTGGTTCTCTATGTGTGGGATCCTTCACGGGTGACAGAGAGAAAGGACCCGCCGGTCTCTGGCGGTAATATTTATCTCTGGCACAGACGGGACACGCGAGAACAAAGTCATCGACGTCCTGGCGCCACCGGGGCCACCAGTAGGACCGTTGAAGGGACTTAGTGGTACGTTTGACCCCTAGGTGGACTCCAAACTTAGGGGCATGAACCCCGGAGAGCACCAGATTCTGTAGATTGGGGGAAACAAACGTCCTCCCAGATGGAACCGGGTTAGAGGACATTGCAGCCACCCTCTCTTCCTGAGAGTTCTTTACGGCATTAATTGACAAGACCCGGGTGACTTTGACCATACACTGAGATGTACAATTCTCTCTCCAGGAAGAAATTCTCCCCGTATTCCAGTCAATGTGTGGAGTATGACAACGTAACCAGGGGAGCCCCAATAACACCTCGTCTAATCCACCGGGAATAATAAGAAATGAAATAACCTCCCCGTGGCCCTCGGGAAATGACATGGTGAGAGGACTCGACTGGTGGGTGATTTGTACATCCAGGAGTGAACCATTGACGATACAAATGTTCATTAGTCTTGAGAGTAACTCAATAGGGATGGCATGCCTCTGGGCAAACGTAGATGATTAAAAATTGCCATCAGCACCAGAATCCACCCACGCCTTGGCAGTGACTGCCGCTTTACCAAAGGACAATGTCACATTATGTAATAATTTGGAAGAAGAAGTCCCGGAATTTGATAACCTCCTCCAACGGTGGTAAGACCTACTCGTTTTACCGACTGCTTGGAACCCTTATTTACGGGGCGCTCCAAGATATGTGCAGATCGGGAACGAGAGGAACAAGACTTAGACCGGGATATATCCATAGCCTCAGGCTCCGGGTCGAGAGTCTTGGGTTTGAAAATGGGTCTAAAGGCGGATGGTGACAATAGAAACTGAGGTTTGGCAACCTCCAGCTCTAACTTGTGTTCCGCATGACGCAAGTCAATACGGTCAGCGAGAGATATTAACTCCTCCAGAGAGGTTGGGATTTCTCTGTTAGATAAAGCATCTTTAATATGCCCAGCAAGACCCTTCCAGAACACCGGGATAAGCGACCGCTCAGACCAATCCAGTTCAGCCGCTAGGGTTCTGAACTGGACGGCATAGTGGCTGGCGGTGGCTGAACCCTGGACCAACGCAAGGAGCTTGAGAGCCGTATCATGCGTGACCTGAGGACCAAGGAAAACACTTTTTAGGGTCTTAAGGAAAAGACCCGCATTTACTACAACTGGGTCGGTCCGCTCCCATAGAGGAGTAGCCCACTCCAGAGCCCTGTGAGAAAGCAATGAGATGATATATTCCACTTTGGCTCTTTCGAAAGGGAACCATGCCTCCATCATCTCCAAATGAATGGAGCATACATTAATAAAACCCCTGAAGAGTTTACTATCCCCAGAAAATTTCTCCGGGAGAGCAAACCGGGGTAATGGGGCACTTGCAGTGGTTGCAGTATTCACCACAACCGAGTTAATAATATTGGCTGCTAGAGTAGCCGCCTGGGAAGCTACTGCAGTGGTATCAGCAACCGGAGCAGCTTGCTCGAGAGACCTAAGTCTGGTCTCCAGTTGCTGTATATAGCGCTGCAGCTGCTGAGTGTCGGTCATGTTCGGCAAGACCCTGGCGCTCAGATACTGTTAGGAGGGCGGTTGCAGACAACTTTATTAAAATGGAACGCAACCAACCCCGGGGTCCGTGATGCAGCCTGGAGGACTGCTGCTGAACACTTTCCGGGTGGAAAGTAAAGTAACCAACTTAGATGTTAAACCCTTCCGTGTTTCAGCACACAGGAACGGGTATAGCGGTTCGCTCTATCTCCGTTAACTGCATGGGAGAAGAGCGACCGGGAAAGCTCCTACTTAACTGAAGAACCACTCCGAGTTAATGCACACGGAGCGGGCTTCAGCTGTTCACACAATATCCAAGAACCACAGGGAGACGTGCGACCGGAGGGAAAGCAGAAGCCCTGTCTTCGATACAGGCGCTATGCTGTAGGGATTGGCACTAAGTTTAATGTGTGACTACACGACGGGTACACGTGCCTCCAGCCGGCGTGCTACTGGACTGAAGGGTACTACTCCACGTGGCTGACAGGCGATAGCCATGGACAGGGCGTCTGCAGGCTGCTCGAGGTGTTAGGCGACCCCTTTGGCTGAGCCAGGCTGCAAGACGTAGCTACCTGTCTAAGCGAATCTAAGCCTGCCTGAGTGACCTGTGCTAATCAGCCGAGCGAACTCTGGCATCGGCAGGTCACGGAGAGAGCAGCTAGAGAGCACGTGGAATACACTCGTCCACACAACAGCAACACTTGCAAAATGATCTGAGCGCGTCGCCATGTTTGTGAGTGGGCCTTTTCAAGACTAAGCCCTGCCCACCGATGCGCCATTGGTGACGTTACCCGTGGACCAATCAGGCGGTGCCAGGTCACCGGGTCATGTGAGTGCCAATCCACCAATCATGATCCGCCAGGTCACGGACATGCTCAGTGCGGCAAATCCTGGACTTAGTCTCCACAAGCCCTGTCTCCCTCTGCAACCCAGGCTTAACATTGCTAGGCACAACTACCTGGGTGATAAACAGTGCTCGCGGACCAGCTAGGTGTTGGGGCTGATGGTGATGCTGAGCAGTATTAACCCTGGCTGGACTGAAATGGGAGACCACAGAAGGTCCTGGACCCATTTCAAATCCAGCACCAGACCAACGCCTAACACCACTCCTCATGGCATCTTCAGATTGCTGTCAGCCACTCTAAAATCCCTGGGCCTCTCATGCTGGCCAGGGCTTCAGGGTTTGATTGACCCTGCAGGGTTCTGCACATGAGACAGTAAGGGTCACGGCACACACCAATGTCAGGAAAAGCATGAGAGGCTTTATGCACAGCAAAAAGTGATCTGAAGATGCAACAACAATCAAACTGGTAGCAATGAGGGGCGGCGCCGAAGAGTTGAGTGGTGAAGTATAAGAACTTCTACAGTTCTTGAACATTTTGATGGCCTTGTTAAGGTTCAGAAAAATGTCGGCCAGCAAATGTTGACGATTGTGGATTTTTGTGAAATTTGAGAAGAATTCAATTCCACTCAAATTTATTCATTCATCTCTAGCAATTACGTATGACAATTGTAGTTATAATTTTCCTCTTGAAGTGTAATTCTACCTTTTTTTTTTTTTTTCATGCAAACAGTTAACCATTGGACCATCTATAGTCATTTACCGTATTTTTCGGACTATAAGACGCACTTTCTTCCTCCAAAATTTTGGAGGAAAATGGGGGGTGCGTCTTATAGTCCGAATGTTGCTGGGGGGGTATACATATATACTGTGCTGGGGTGAGCAGTTGCGGCAGAGGAGCGGGGCACAGGAGGCAGCAGCCGCCCGCTGCAGCCTACACTGTCCCTGCTGCTAAAGAAAATGAATATTCAGTGCTCCCCACGCCCATAGGTTTGGGGAGCTCTGAATATTCATGCTCCTTAATAGCGGCACACAGTGTATCAGCAGCGCGTCTCTTGCTGCTGCCGTCGATCGCGTGTGCCCGCTATTAAAGGGAATGAATATTCACCCCCTCTCCACGCCCATGGTCATGGGGAGGGGGTGAATACTCATGCCCTTTAAAAGCGGGCACATGCGATCACCCGGCAGCAGCAGGAGCCGCGCTGCGGCTACGCTGTGTGCCGACTATTAAGGAGCATGAAGTCACTGCTCCCCACTCACACAGTTCCGGCGTGGGGAGCAGCTGATCTCTCCTTCTGAGCCGCGCATGGCAGTGACATCATGCGCGGCTCACATGTAGAGATCAGTGCAGGCAGACAGGATGCAACGCTGGAAGAGAGAGAAGAAAGGTGAGTTGGAGTGTTTATTTTTTATGTGCAGTCTGATGGGGATTAGGGGGACCATGCATACTAGGATAAAGATGAGGGGGCCATACATACCAGGGTAAGGATGAGGGGGCCATACATGTCAGGGTAAGGATGAGGGGAGCCATGCATACCAGGATAAGGCTGAAGGGTGCCATGCCTACCAGGATAAAGATGAGGGGTGCCATGCATACATGGATAGGGATGAGGGGTGCCATGCATACCAGGATAGGGATGAGGGGTGCCATGAATATCAGCATAGGGATGAGGGGTGCCATGAATACCAGGATAGGGATGAGGGGCACCATGCATACCAGGATGGGGATGAGGGGTGCCATGCATACCAGGATAAGGATTAGGGGTGCCATGCATACCAGGATATGGATGAGGGGTGCCATGCATACCAGGATAGGGATGAGGGGTGCCATGAATACCAGGATAGGGATGAGGGGTACCATGCATACCAGGATAGGGATGAGGGGTGCCATGCATAGCAGGATAGGGATGAGGGGTGCCATGCATACCAGGATAAGGATTAGGGGTGCCATGCATACCAGGATATGGATGAGGGGTGCCATGCATACCAGGATAGGGATGAGGGGTGTCATGCATAACAGGATAGGGATGAGGGGTGCCATGCATACCAGGATAGGGATGAGGGGTGACATGCAAACCAGGATAGGGATGAGGGGTGCCATGCATACCAGGATAGGGATGAGGGGTGCCATGCATACCAAGATAAGGATGAGGGGTGCCATGCATATCAGGATGGAGGCATCCCATGCATATCAGGATGGGTATGGGAGCCACGTAAAATAGGAAGGGGGGTATATCTACCTGGATTGGGGATATTATCAGAATTGGGTACATTACCCCTATTCCAGTGTCAGCAGGAGACCCGCTCCCCCTTAACAGTGCATCGTGACCACATTTTTTGCTTACATTTTTTTTTCTATTTTCCTCCTCTAAAACCTAGGTGCGTCTTATGGTCCAGTGCATTTTATAGTCCGAAAAATACGGTATATTTTGAATTCAACTGAGTACTTAAACCCTAACCAAAGTCATGGAATAGTGAGGTGTGAAATGTTAAATGTTGCTGTTTGGTTAGTTTCTTTATTCTCAAGAGCAAAAGTCGGGCCCTATCAATCAACAATTAAAAACATAAAATAACAGTATGCCATCATCACTGTTTAAGATGTAAAATTCATTTAAATACATGATTGATGATTAAATTTGTGGGCAACTTTAAGGCATTGCATAAATTCACATATACAGTATATAATTAAAACTTGCTGAGCAATGACATCTATGCATTCCTTAACTATTAAGTTTTAAATTGAGAATTAAGAGAAAGAATGTAAAATAATAGATCATTACAATTTTGCAGAGGCTGCAACATAGTTTAAAATGATTAATTATTGTTTAAATGTCAAATGTAGAAAATGGAAATCTTTCAGCCATCACATGGCAGGTGAAAAGTGATTTTAAAAATAATAAAAAATCGATCAACATTTCAAACGGTGACAATTTATTTTAAACTTACAAGTCAAACTGTATAATTTAAGTAATGTATAAGTTAATCACAATTAATTTATAATTTATACTCTAGCTTTAACTTTATACTTGACAAACATCTTCCTAAATGCAGTTTTAATGGCATAATTTTTGCTCATTCCATTCATAAGGTAATTTCATATTATTTTTATCCTTTAAAGAAGTTAGATTTGCATTTACAGGTCTGTAATTCCAGGTAAAAGAGTTAAGTAAATTAATTTATACAGCTTTCCGTACCGATTTTATTATTTCTCCCGATCTATAATATGACAGCATTACACCACGGTTGGCTCCACTGTTTCCTTACTTGGCTGTAAACTGGGCTGAAATGATGTTGGCAGTGGGCCGATCTGGGTTAGTATTTGCGTTTTTTTTTCTTTGACTATATAATTAGGGTATGATTACAGCTTGAGATTTTTTTTAATCAAAATCCTCATCAGATTTCAATAAAATCCATTGAAAAAATCAAACTACACATTTCTCTAATGCATAGCCTGTTAACGATCATTATAAATACTGTAGTTCTCAATGACAAAAATTATGTCAGGTATGAACTCCAAATGATTAAATTTTTCAAAATTGTGGTTTTCTTTTTTTGGATACAACATAATAATAGAGCTTGTAATGTATTCCACCAACTTTTTTCACATCAGGATCAAGCCAGTATTTCCAAAATTTATTTTATCGAATTATAGAAAGAAAGATAGCCCTTCACTTACATATATGTTGAGTTTGGAAGATCAACATTAGAAATAAGCAAATTTTCTCAACTGGAATTGAATTCTCCATGTTAAATCATCAAAATGGCAGCCCGCTGTAACCACCTTTTTGTGGAACCATAGAGGGGCCAGGCAAAGGACTGAATAAAAACAAAAAAAACTCACCTCACCGCAGAGCCCAACAAGCCCAACAGCCTCCCATCTAGTACTCCACCCCTCTTCTTTTCCCTTTACCCTGTTGTGTTCATCCTCTTTGGTGTCTTCAGTGCAGGCCAGAACATCTGGTACAGCTTGGCCTATGACAACTCATTATGATGTGCATTGTCCAAGTGATGGTATAGTTGTGCTTGGAGTACTGGCCAGGAATCAAGGAGCCAAAGAGGATCCATGCAAGGGGGAAAAAAGACTCACAGATGACCCAACAGCAGATGGGGGAAACAGCAGGAAAAGTGAATGGTGATGTTACTTTTTTTTTCTTTACATCCTACATTTATTACACTCTGGGGAGAGACCCCAGAGCTTAATGAAAAACATTCAATTCACAACAAGTAACTGCATTGTGAAAAAATGTACCTTTAAAATCCATGTGATTTGCTTAATTTGTATCTTGGCAGATCCTCTCATGTAAAGTTTATTGTTAAAAAATTCTATGGCAAAGTATAAACAAATAATTACATTTGCTTCCTTTTAGATATCATGAGCTGTTTAAATGGGTTGTCCCATGATCAAAGCAAATTTTAATTAGTCATATCCACATCTCCCGGGAAGGGGAGGAAGCAAAAGAGTATACAGACAGGACAGTATGGGATCACAGCTGCTGATTTAAATGAGGTAAAACCATTTAAAACATGCAGCAAAAGCTTTACCTCATAGAAAGAAAAAGCTGCAATTCCATTCTGTAATGTCTATATACTCTTTGGGTCCACCCCAGCCCAGGAGCTGTGGTACATTCAGGCCATGTTCCAGTATAGTCAGACACAGCCATTACACAGTACATAGCAGGGGCACATTTATAAGATTATCTCTGCACAGGAACATTTTTTTAAACACATCCACTTGTGTAGCTTATTATTATTCCAACATCTATTAATTAAATTGTATTTGTTAATCGGAAAACCCCTATACGGAGACATTTGACAACCTCCTGGACATTGCAATGACCTTCCAGTAGAAGCCAGTGTTCGGCATTTAGCATCAGACACTAACTGTCTGGTACGAACCCCAAACTTTTAAGTTCAGGTTCACTTATCTCTAAACACCACCAAATGAAGAATACCATCATGAGATGGTCCATAATTGCAACCAAGAGACAGTTCACTTTGTAAAGAAATGAAACAAATTTTAAATTCAATTAAACAAAAATAACGTGCAATTTATTATCTTAATTTTATTTTCCAATGTAGATGTTTTGGGGGGCTATTGTCATGAGTCTGGCAAATATAATTAAATTGTCATACTAATTTGTTTTGCATTTTTCTCTCAACTTTGGAGATTTGCTTGCATGTCTCAGAAAGCTTACCGTTGTGGCTAATTTCCCATAATGTATACTGACTGTAAATATTAAGGACATAGGTGTACAGGCACTGCATTCAGGAGTGTTCTACTTCAAATGGTGGTTGATTATAAATACAAGTATGTTACGACTGGTGTTATGGCAGAAATAGGGACTTATGGGATCTACTGACCTTGCAACTTTTAGTACTGTGAGATTAGATGACGCTTCTGGTTTTAATACTTTTTCAAGATATCTCCCTTTTCATGGTGTCGGAAAATGCTATTCCTCTTTGCTACAGTCATCCACACATAAAAGACTGGTTGACCAGTGAGAGTGTTTAGAAAGCTTTGTGGAATGTACCTTAAGTATTATGATGAGTACGTGGAAAGTCTAAATCAGTTCACTGCAGATACATGTGTCAACAGTTAATGTGGTCATCAAAGCAGGATGCTTTTTCATAACTATATCCAGTATTACGAATTTCCTATCATGGAAGTTGTGTCATATTTCACATAAACTGAGGCTCTGGCCAACCTTCAAACCGAAACGTGCAAGTGAGAGAAACCTTTAATGACTACTTTTTGAATTCAAAAATTACTGTAACATAGCAATATGCTTGACTTATTGATAACCATAGATGGATCTAAATGCCAAAGTTTAATTGATTGATCAACACCATCCTGAAGATGACATTCCAAGTTTCTTCCTCTTACAATTGAATGGAATACATCTGAGTGGAGGTGACTTTTGGCCTTTTAAACAAAGAATATGAGGCATCCCTTAGACCAATAATTGACTTGACCTAAGTTATTCCACATGTTTAGATGCATACTGCATCATCATTGCCATGAACTCTCTAGATAAGAGGATAAGCAGGAATTTATGCTTTATTGCTTTTCAATCTACTCTACAGAGAGTTCTACAACCCCCGTATGTGGAAGGGGACATGGAAAATGCAGCTGAGGTGCTAGCTGCTATTTCTGCAGCCATCTTTGATGGTCCCAAAGAGCTTTTCTTGGTCCTCCTCCTGTACTCTTCTTTAGGTCTGTGCTGTTGATCGAGGATTGAGCTTCCTCTTCCTCTGCAATGGTTCCTCTTGAACTGCACAGCAACTTTCACAAGCCATTCTCTTTCATTATAATTGTCTTAAAATTTGTAGAAAATTTAAATAATTACTGTAAAATTTAAAGTTAAAACAAAAACAGATTAGGTATGAAGATCAATAGAAGTTAAAGGCATTTGGATAAATATATATATATATATATAGTACAGGCCAAAAGTTTGGACACACCTTCTCATTTAAAGATTTTTCTGTATTTTCATGACTTTGAAAATTGAACATTCACACTGAAGGCATCAAAACTATGAATTAACACATGTGGAATTATATACGTAACAAAAAAGTGTGAAACAACTGAAAATATGTCTTATATTCTAGGTTCTTCAAAGTAGCCACCTTTTGCTTTGATGGATGCTTTGCACACTCTTGGCATTCTCTTGATGAGCTTCAAGAGGTAGTCACCGGAAATGGTCTTCCAACAATCTCGAATGGGTTCCCAGAGATGCTTAGCACTTGATGGCCCTTTTGCCTTCACTCTGTGGTCCAGCTCACCCCAAACCATCTCGATTGGGTTCAGGTCTGGTGACGATGGAGGACAGGTCATCTGGCGTAGCACCCCATCACTCTCCTTCTTGGTGAAATAGCCCTTACACAGTCTGGAGGTGTGCTTGGGGTCATTGTCCTGTTGAAAAATAAATGATGGTCCAACTAAACGCAAACTGGATCGAATAGCATGCCGCTGCAAGATGCTGTGGTAGCCATGCTGGTTCAGTATGCCTTCAATTTTGAATAAATCCCCAACAGTGTCACCAGCAAAACACCCCCACACCAACACACCTCCACCTCCATGCTCCACGGTGGGAACCAGGCATGTAGAGTCCATCCGTTCACCTTTTTTGCGTCACCCAAAGACACGGTGATTGGAACCAAAGATCTCAAATTTGGACTCATCAGACCAAAGCACAGATTTCCTCTGGTCTAATGTCCATTCCTTGTGTTCTTTAGCCCAAGCAAGTCTCTTCTGCTTGTTGCCTGTCCTTAGCAGTGGTTTCCTAGCAGCTATTTTACCATGAAGGCCTGCTGCACAAAGTCTCCTCTTAACAGTTGTTGAAGAGATGTGTCTGCTGCTAGAACTCTGTGTGGCATTGACCTGGTCTCTAATCTGAGCTGCTGTTAACTTGCGATTTCTGAGGCTGTTGACTCGGATAAACTTATCCTCAGAAGCAGAGGTGGCTCTTGGTCTTCCTTTCCTGGGGCGGTCCTCATGTGAGCCAGTTTCTTTGTAGCGCTTGATGGTTTTTGTAACTGCACTTGGGGACACTTTCAAAGTTTTCACAATTTTTCGGACTGACTGACCTTCATTTCTTAAAGTAATGATGGCCACTCATTTTTCTTTACTTAGCTGCTTTTTTATTGCCATAATACAAATTCTAACAGTCTATTCAGTAGGACTATCAGATGTGTATCTACCTGATTTCTTCACAACACAACTGATGGTCCCAACCCCATTTATAAGGCAAGAAATCCCACTTATTAAACCTGACAGGGCACACCTTTGAAGTGAAAACTATTTCCGGTGACTACCTCATGAAGTTCATCAAGAGAATGCCAAGAGTGTGCAAAGCAGTCATCAAAGCAAAAGGTGGCTACTTTGAAGAACCTAGAATATAAGACATTTTTTCAGTTTTTTCACACTTTTTTGTTAAGTATATAATTCCACATGTGTTAATTCATAGTTTTGATGCCTTCAGTGTGAATGTACATTTTTCATAGTCATGAAAATACATAAAATTTTTTAAATGAGAAGATGTGTCCAAGCTTTTGGTCTGTACTGTATATATATATATATATATGGGATATAGAGTATATATACAAATATATATAATGCAGGTGTGGCCATTACAGAACTTTATCACTGGCACATCTCTCTTATTCTTGATATTTTATAGATAAGGGGGAAAATGGAATTGAAAGTTTTTTATTTTACCAAAAGAAAGTTGGATATTTGTTTATGAAAAAATTGCAGATTGATTTTTAATAGGAATTGAATAGGGATTATTATTTTTTGCATATAGTAGATTATTTTAGATATGATTTACTTTTTACAGTATATAAGTATACACTTCTTATAAGAAAATCAATTTTAGAAAGATTACCGTATTTTTCGGACTATAAGACGCACCGGACCATAAGACGCACACCATATTTTGGGGTGGAAAATAAAAAAAAAATTTTTTTATAAGATGGGGGTCCATCTTATAGTCTGAATAGGTACGGTATCTTACCTAGGGGGCAGTGGAGCGAGGGTCACAGGAGGCAGGGTCCCTCAGGAAGTCGGCTTCTGCAGCTGAAGAGGTCAGATGCTGTGGAGCCTGTGCCGGGGCCTGTGCCTGGCTGATGCCCATAGCCTGGCCGGTTCCTGTGATGGGGCCTGTGGCTGGGGCTGAGGCCGGGGCCTCGGGCTGGGGGCTGTACCGGGCTGAAGCCGGGGACTCAGGCTGGGGCCTGTACCGGACTGAGCCGGGGCCTAGGACTGGGGCCTGTACGGGCTGCGGCTGCGGCAGGTGCTGGGCAGTGAGCGGTGATGGGTGGCGAATCAGTGCGGCCTGCGCAGGTTTCTGGTGTGTGCGGCCATCTTCCTAGAGCTATGATCTACATGAAAATGGCCATCGGAGCTACCGGTCAGTGCATGAGCCGGCTTGGGGCTCAGGCGGCCATTTTCCTGTAGATCACAGCTCTAGGAAGATGGCTGCTTTGCCACTCAATGCCACTCACAGCCCGACACCGGCCCCAGTTCCAGTACTGGCCGGGCACAGGTCCAGCCGCTCTGCCTCACCTCTGCTGCCGCTGATGCCGCCGCCGCTACCACCACCGTAATCCTGGAGGGCCCTGCAATCCCACTTCAGGTAGGAAATGTTAGGACCCACTATGAAGTTTGCCGTAACGTGGCAATGGGCTTCATACAGTCTGATCAGAATGTTAAACTAAGAACCTCATGTTCAGTTATATAAATTTTTGCCGAGAGGCATTAGATCAAATGTATGATTTTTTGGAGGTGCGGCCCATGCTCCTTTTTTTGCATTGCATGTTCTTTCCCTTTTCTTGGACCAGCACTCCTCCCATTTGGCACAGGCGATTTTAATTAGCAGGAGACTGCAAACAGGGTCTAGCCTAGATGGCTTTCACTTGAGAGCTTGAGGAAGGTGAGTCACAGTGCTCCTTTCATGTGGTGTTGGTGCAGTGTGTCGGCCGCTGTTGCGGTGGTTTTGTGCTTGTGGGGCGGCATGGCCTGGAGTCATGGGGACTCGGTCTTGCAGCATGGGTGCTGTGAGGCACGAGGCCGCCCGCTCTGCTGGTGTATTGTCGCTGTGGCAGTGGTTGGCGCACGGCTCTGATCCCATTCAGGCAGGAAATGTTAGGACCCACTACGAGGTTTGCCGTGACGTGGCAGTGGGCTTCATACAGTCTGATCAGAATGTTAACCTAAGAACCTCATGTTCATTTATATAAATTTTTGCCGAGAGGCATTAGATCAAATGTATGATTTTTTGGAGGTTCGGTCCATACTCCTTTTTTTGTAATCCTGGAGGGCCCTGCAATCCCACTTCACCACCACCACAGGTAACGTTCGGACCATAAGACGCACCCCCCATTTTCCTCCAAAATATTGGGCGAAAAAAGTGCGTCTTATGGTCCGTAAAATACGGTAGTTATTTTTATAAATTGAATTGAAAAGGAAGCAAGTTTGTTGATATAAGTTTTAAGGTAAAAAAATAAGGTGAATTTCTAGATATAAGAAATAGTTTTCTGTTACAATGAAAAAAATATTCTGACAGACAAGGAAGTTTGTAATTGGAACTTGAAAGTGTAACACTTGGAAACAGGAGAAATTATTTTGCTAGAAATAAACCCGGCTGAGGCAGTTTATTGTTTCTAAAGCTGCAGGATGATAATTAGATGAGTTTGTTGGGATTAGAATTATGTCATTTTCCAAAAAAACTATTTTGTGCACCTGAAACTTATTTTGCATGCCTTGTTCCCAATAGCCTCATTTAGAAGTTTTATGATTACATATGATGATTTTAAATGTATAAGCAATTAGAAAGTCAACAATAATGTTTATTATGCTATGACATAAATTTACAAAACTTTAAAAACTAAAATACAATAATGATCATTTTACATCTAGGACTGCAATGATAGCAAATGGATATCTTCAACATCCATAGGAAAGAAGGTTTAATCATAATCACAAATTGTGATTGTTTACTATAAGAGTTATGGAACTCTCTGTCACATGTTGTATTGGTTGATTCACTAAAAAAGTTCTTGAAAAAGATAATAGTGAAGGTTAATGGGATAATACATTTCTGGGCTAAATGCAAAATTCTATGTATGGTGGAAAACTAACACTGCACATCGCCCTGAAAACACAATCCTCACTATCAAATATGGTAGTGGTAGTGGAGAGGCTTTTCTTCAGCATGAACAGGAAAGCTGGCAAGAGTTGATTGTAAGATGGATGAGGCTAAATACAGGGTAATCCTGGAGGAAAACCTGCAAAAGGATGTGAAAGACTGGAGTGTAGGTTAACCTTTCAGCAGGACAATGACCCTAGACCTATTACCAGAGCTACAATGGAATGGTTTAGATTAAGGTATATTCAGGTGTTTGAATAGCCCAGTCAGAGTCCAGATCTAAATTTCATTGAAAATCTGAGGCAACACTTAAAAATTGCTGTTCACGGATGCTCTCCGTCCAATCTCACTGAGCTAGAGCTGGTGTGCAAAGAAGTATGAGCAAAAATGTCAGCCTCTAGATGTTCAAAGCTTGTAGAGACATAGTTCAAAAAACTTACAGCAATAATTGCAGCAAAAGGTGGTCCTGCAAAGTATTGACTCAGGAGCTGAACACAAATGCATGTTACAATTTTAAGATTGATATTTTTAAAATATTTAGAAAACCATGTATCATTTCCTTTATATTTTACAAACAATTGCTACTTTGTATTGCTATATCACACAAAATCCAAATAAAATACATTTAAGTTTGTGGGTGTAGAATGATAGAATGTGTAAAAATTCACTGGGTATAAATACTTTTTCAAGGCACTGTATATGTGCTTGTTTTTGCCATCTTTTGTATATGTAAAAAAATTACTTTTTTAACCTGAGGTGGTGTACAATATTTGGTTTTCAGTTTATAATTTGAGCTAATCTGGCTTATGAACCATTTACTTCCAGTGGCCCACTCTTCTTTATAGTAAGTTTGGGTTTAAGGACTTTGGGCACAATTCATCATTGCACTTGTACCTGCTCTTTGCTTAGCTCTTAGTTTTTTGCATATTTTCTTTGTTATGCTGTTGGAAGCCAACATGGACAATGTATATATCATAAGAACACTGAGCTCACAATTGAATCCATAAACTCTGGTTAACTCCAACGACCTACATCAAAGAGACCATAAGCTGTAAGGATGGAGTCGCTAAACATATGAGGCAGAAAGACAAGTGTGTGTCCTGTGGTGTGGTGCCTTTCGTTCTGTTGATGAAGAGAGCACCTGCATGCAAGATGGACATCTTGCCTGGCCTCTTGGAACGTAAACAACCCCTGTGTGTTTGGATTACAAACTATTGCTCTTTATGGACATCTTGACTCCAGCCTAAATGGAATTTGAACCTGTCCTCAGGTCCTTTTGATGCAATGACCTTTTGACTATATACAAGGACGCCACCTGCAGGAAGATGAATACCTCTGCAATCATGTTTGACCCTTGACCCTCTTATCCATTCTGGACCCTAGAAAGCCACCTTCAGAAAAGTGTCTACATCAGCAGCCATGTGCATGTTTCGAGAGAACTCAAAAGACTGTGACTTGATTGGATGGTATCATTATCCAGTGTTACAGGGATGGGCAATGTATGGGCTATGTGTGACTGTGTGACTGGTATAAAGATAGCAAACCAAGCATGTTAGGCATTCTGCTTCCCACTTCCTATCTTCTACCACTCTCTCCTTTTACATTTTTCCTTTCATTATAACCTTGTCCCTTAGTTAGATTTACCTTTTGTGTTTTATTGTAAGTATCCTATTTGTAATAAATCCCTTTTTAATGATCCACTATCTTTTGTTAATTAATATTAACTGGTACCCCAAAACTCATCAGGTTCCACATATGCCATATTCATCTTTTCATGTGTTCACCTTTTTTATTGTTGTTGTTTTTTTTTTTTTAAGTTTAGAATTTCCTGATGTTTTTGCCTAATTGATCATATGCTACTTTTGAAAAGTCACAAAATGTTTCTCAAATGTACTCAAATCTCCTTTTGGAGTATGCCAGATATTCTGGTACATTTATTTTGACAGATTTTTTTTGCCATTTTGCAAAACTTACACTATTTTGCGCTAAAAAATTGCAAAAAAGGTTAATGACCGCATCAAAGACTATATTTGACTTTGTGCAAAATTAATGAACAGTGCACCATTTTGAAAAATTTGGCACAAACAAATGGGAACAAATACCTCAAGATACAAGATGAAAAAGAAAAGTGTCTTAAAAATGCGAATTATGTATCAGTCTCATTATTTGAGAATGGCTTTTGAGCATTGTGAAAAGTATTTAGTGGGAATAGTTAGTAAGTGTGTTGCATTGTTTAGGTTCTAGATCAAACAGAAAAAAACTAACCCAAAGATTAGAAAATAAATTACATGGCTAAAGATTATAAAAGGTTTTGACAGCACTTCAGCTTTTTTGGAGACTCAGTAGGAGTCTTCCCATCGGTCCCGTAGGGACTTTGGCTGAAAGTTTAGATCAAGCTAACTGGGCTGTGCTGAGTTGGATGTTGAGCATGTTTTGAGTTGATGTGTGTTGTTCAGAATTTTGAAAGTCGAGATGTCACAGTACGGGGAAAAGATGCAGGAAATTTTAATATTCACCTTGGGATAGCCAGAGTGGAAGGCCACAAATTAAGGATGCAGTCTTGTCCTCAACTAGATCACAATTAAATGACTCATCAAAGTCATCATTTCCAAATGCTTTTTTGCTGTATTAAGCATGATGTAGGGTAATATTTAAAATAAAATGCAATTTTTCTTAAGGGGGGAGAGTTTCTAGCCATGTTTCTCATTTTCAAGCACTTTTATGGAGTTATTTTTGAAAACATATATGTCAGGATAGCTTATAGATCTGCTTTAAATCACTTAACATCAATGACTGTTTTTGTGAACAATTTAGGTGGTCAATTTTTATTGTAGGTCAAGCACTGATTCAAAGCAAAATCTAGTTTTCGTGAATTATTGATGTTGAACTGAAGTAGGCTCTTTTGACCTCAACATACAAACACACACATGGCTACTATGAACTATGAAGCAATGATGCATCTTTAGCCATCCTCTTGACATTCCCATCACCTCACTTATGATAAATGGACCTCTAGAAACCAACGCCTAGAACTGAAGTATTGAGGAGAAATGAGTATGACAGGTCCAGCAAGTTTCTCCAACTACATTATTTTTCTCATGTCATTATGATAAATGTGGCACAATTTGCCCCATTTTAACCAACTTGTCAATAGGACAACGATATATACTGTATATATACTTATAATTCTGTCCATTTGTCACTCAAGCTTGTGATTATTTTTAAAAATTATATCAGGGAGTAGACACATTCCTGATAATATTCTAAAAACTACTTTCTCTTTGCTTTTCAAAGCTGGTGTGTACAGTATACCACTGGAGGCAATGCTGCACAGCACACATCTTTTTTCTTCATAAACCTTTGACTTATTATTTTCAGAGCTACTGTGATGTAGTACTGTGATGTAGGATTGGTAAGTTTTTAGGATTCAATTTCAAATTCATTGTTTGATTTCAAATGGACACCTACATCAGATTTTTTTTGGCGATTCTTTGCAATTAATAATCATATACCAAATAATGCACTTCTCTAGAAGTGATTCAAATATATATACAATAAATATATAATGATTATTTTTCAGCTATCTTCATATCTGAAAAACGTACATGAGCATAAGGAGCATTATATAGGGGGCCAAAATGCACCAATAAATTCAAGAATACCTACAGTGGCATGTAAAAAGTTGGGCACCCCTGGCCAATGTTTTTGTTATTGTGAACACTTAAGCAAGTTGAAGATGAATTGATCTCTAAAAGGCCTAAAGTTAAAGATGACACATTTTCTTTGTATTTAAGCAAAAAATATATATTTTCATCTTTTATATTTTAAGAAATACAAAGAAGGAAAATGGGCCCATGCAAAAGTTTGGGCACAATGCATGGTTAGTACCTTGTAGCACCCCCTTTTGAAAGTATCACAGCTTGTAAATGCTTTTTGTTGCCAGCCAAGAGTCTTTCAATTATTTGAGGGATTTTCATCCATTCTTCCTTGGAAAATTCTTCAGGTTCTGTCAGATTCCTGGGTCATCTTGCATGCACTGCTTTTTTGAGGTTCAGCCACAGATGTTCAATGATGTTCAGCTCAGGGGACTGTGATGGCCATTGTAAAACATTCAGCTTGCACCTTTTGTCGTAGTCTATTGTGGATTTTGACATGTGATTAGGATCATTATTAGTGATGAGCGAGCATGCTCGCTACTGCTCGTTGCTCGCCCGAGCATTTCACTGCTCGAGATGCTTAGCGCTTGTCAAGCATTTCCGGGTTGCTCGGACGGGTACTCGGGTCCCCTCCCTGCATGTTTGGCGCTCTTTAGAGAGCCAATGAACATGCAAGGATTGCCTGCCATGCACTGTAATGCCATAGCCATGTTGGTTGTGGGCATTACAGTGATTGCCTGACCGCACAGCATCATCAGGTCTATATCAGACCTGGCGCTGCCATGCTCGTCACAGTCACTCCGGAATCAGACAGTGTAGGGCTGCGTCACGGAGAGATTTGTTTGTGTATTAGGTAGTGTATGGTGAAAAACATACATTACACATATCCATCTTAACAAACAGTCCTTCTGAGGGCTAATCCATCTGCAGAGATATCAGGTAGGCAGGGTGTATAGGCAGGCAGTGTATATAGCAGACTGCAGTGCATATAGCACGAGAGGCTCCATTCCAATTCTGCCTTTTGCTGCTGTTAGATATTTCTATACAGCGGCCCAGGTCTCAGGGGCCAGGAATACTTTTCTTTGGATCTTAATCCTCATTATATGCTTAAAAAGCAATACAGAGAACACCATTTTTCTGCTCCATTTGCTTGTTGGCACTGCAGAATACAGCCAGGTCCTTTCCATATTACAGCGCTAGAAATCCAGCTATTAAAAACTCTGTTTTCTCCATCAGACGGATCACATATACGTTGTCAGAAAATACTGCCATTTCTGGTCTCCATTAAAAATTTCCTTTAGTGTGTCAGTGAAACAATTCACAGCAGTTTGCTGTTTCAAATACTTACCCACAGGCCAGGTATTCAAAACTGTTTTCTCGGTCACACGGATCACATATACATTGTCAGAAAATGCTGCCATTTCTGGCCTCCATTAAAAATTTCTTTCAGTGTGTCAGTGAAGAAATTCACACCAGTTTGCTGTTCAAACTACTTACCTACAGGCCAGGTATTTAAAACTCTGTTTTCTCCGTCAAAGGGACCACATATACGTTGTCAGAAAATACTGCCATTTCTGGTCTCCATTAAAAATTTCCTTTAGTGTGTCAGTGAAGCAATTCACAGCAGTTTGCTGCTCAAAATACTTACCTACAGGCCAGGTATTTAAAACTCTGTTTTCTCCGTCACACGGATCACATATACGTTGTCAGATAATGCTGCCATTTTTGGCTTCCATTAAAAATTTCTTTCAGTGTGTCAGTGAAGAAATTCACAGCAGTTTGCTGTTCAAACTACTTACCTACAGGCCAGGTATTTAAAACTCTGTTTTCTCCGTCACATGGATCACAAATATGTTGCAGGAAATACTGCCATCTCTGGCCTCCTTTAAAAATTTCCTTTAGTGTGTCAGTGTAGCAATTCATAGCAGTTTGCTGTTTAAACTACTTACCTACAGGCCAGGTATTTAAAACTCTGTTTTCTCCGTCACAAGGATCACAAATGCATTGTCAGGAATTACTGCCATTTCTGGCCTCCATTAAAAATTTCCTCTAGTGTGTCAGTGAAGCAATTCACACCACTTTGCTGTTCAAAATACTTACCTACAGGCCAGGTATTTAAAACTCTGTTTTCTCCGTCACACGGATCACAAATATGTTGTCAGGAAATGCTGCCATTTCTGTACTCCATTAAAAATTTCCTTTAGTGTGTCAGTGAAACAATTCACAGCAGTTTGCTGTTCAAACTACTTACCTACAGGCCAGGTATTTAAAACTCTGTTTTCTTTGTCACACGAATCAAAAATGCATTGTCAGAAAATAATGCCATTTCTAGCCTCCATTAAAAATTTCCTTTAGTGTGTCAGTGAAGCAATTCACACCAGTTTGCTGTTCAAACTACTTACCTACAGGCCAGGTATTTAAAACTCTGTTTTCTCCATCACACGGATCACATATACGTTGTCAGAAAATACTGCCATTTCTAGCCTCCATTAAAAATTTCCTTTAGTGTGACAGTGAAGGAATTCACACCAGTTTGCTGTTCAAACTACTTACCTACAGGCCAGGTATTTAAAACTCTGTTTCTCCATCACACTGATCACAAATACATTGTCAGGAAATACTGCCATTACTGGCATCCATTAAAAATTTCCTTTAGTGTTTCAGTGAAGAAATTCACACCAGTTTGCTTTTCAAACTACTTACTTACAGGCCAGGTATTTAAAACTCTGTTTTCTCCGTCACACGGATCACAAATACGTTGTCAGGAAATACTGCCATTTCTGGCCTCCATTAAAAATGTCCTTTAGTGTGTCAGTGAAGAAATTCACAGCAGTTTGCTGTTCAAACTACTTACCTAGAGGCCAGGTATTTAT
Source organism: Phyllobates terribilis (assembly GCF_046119375.1). Lineage (NCBI taxonomy): Eukaryota > Metazoa > Chordata > Amphibia > Anura > Dendrobatidae > Phyllobates > Phyllobates terribilis. The sequence goes on along the minus strand of NW_027362767.1, from coordinate 343,276,498 downwards.
AACTCTGTTTTCTCCGTCACACGGATCACATATAAGTTCACTCAAAACTCAGTAATTTGTAGTGAGCATGGAAGATACTGTCCTCCATTTAAAATGGGCTAGGCACGTGGCAAGTGATGGGGAACAGGACGTGATGGTAATGGTGCATGCAGAGGCCGAGGACAACAAACACCCACATCTTCCCGCCTGACCATCCTGTCCCAATTTTTAGGGGACCGCAGCACACCACTATTGAACCCAGAGCAGTGTCAAAAGGTTGTTGATTTGATAGCGGATAGTGCTTCCAGTCACTTTGCCACCACCACCACCAACACTCTGTCTTCCACACGGTCAAGTCTCAGTAGCCGTGAGTCTGGACCGCATATTCCTCACCCTGATCCTCCTTCCTCCCACCTTGCCGAGTACCCAAAGACAACTGATTCCACACTTGGACACTCTGAAGAGCTGTTCACTTTTCCATTTATAGATTCGGGCCTCTCGCCCCGTCCACTTGAAGCGGGGCAAGAGGAGATCGCGTGTAGCAATGCCCAAATATTTGAGCAGCCACGGTCACACGAAGGCGACGGTAGGAAAGTGTCACAAGAGGTGGATGATAATGAGACACAATTGCCAAAAAGTCAGGAGGAGGACCAGGGTGTGGAAGTGGAAGACGAGGTGGTGGATGATATAGTAACTGACCCAACCTGGCAGGAGGACATGCAGAGCGAGGACAGCAGCACACAGGGGGAAGGAGGCAGAGAACCCCAACAGGCAGGAAGAAGCAGTGTGGTGGCCGCAGACAGAAGGCAGGCAACAGTTCCCCGTAACACCAACATGAAGGAAGTTGCCAGTACAACTGTTAGGTCTTCCCGAGTCTGGTTATTTTTTAAAGACTCTGCTGATAACCCCAAAAAAGCCATTTGCACCACCTGCCAGGCCAGCATCTTCAGGGGTGGCAAAACGACCAGCCTGACCACCACCAGCATGATCAGGCACATGGCAGCAAAGCACCCGACTTTGTTGTCTGAACCCCAGGGTCCAGGAACAGTGTCTGCGGGTGGCACCATTGCTTCTTCCGCTGTTGTGCATGCAAGCCAATCCCCTGTCCATGGTGCTTGCAAAGATGGCTCCTGCCCTGCACCTGTCGTTGCACATGCTCAGGTATCAGCATCAGGAAGTACTTCCATGTCCTTGTCCAAGTGCAGCGTTCAGTTGTCCATACCCCAGTCCTTGGAACGCAAGCGCAAATATGTAGCCAACGCCCCACCGGACACACTACTAAATTCTCACATTTCACGACTGATTGCGCGTGAAATGTTGCCTTTTAGGCTCGTGGAGACGAAAGCATTCCGCAACCTGATGGCGGCGGCTATCCTTCGGTAATCGGTCCCCAGCCGCCACTATTTCTCCTGGTGTGCTGTCCCCGCATTACACAAGCACGTGTCCCAAAACATTAGCCGTGTTCTCAACAATGCAGTTACCGGAAAGGTCCACCTAACCACGGACACATGGACAATTGTTTGTGGGCAGGGACAGTACATCTCGCTGACGGCACACTGGGTTAACATAGTGGAAGTCGGGGCCCAGTCAGACCTTGGGACAGAACACGTCCTCCCGATGCCAAGGATTGAGGGCCCTAGGTCAATCAGGGTTGCCCCCATGGTCTACAGCTCCAACACCTCATCCTTCTCAGCTTCCTCCTCCTCTTCAGCCTCCATCTCCGAAATGACCACATCAGTCACAAGCTGGAAGCACTGCAGCACTGCCACGGTCAAGCTACAACAGGCTGTGCTGAAGCTAATATGCTTAGGTGAAAAACCGCATAATGCTGAAGAGTTGTGCACAGTTCTTAAAGAGCAGGCAGATCTGCGGCTCACACCGCTGAACTTACAGCCAGGCATGGTTGTGTGTGACAATCGCCGGAACCTGGTGGCAGCTCTGAGGCGAGGCGAGCACACACACGTACCATGCCTGGCCCATGTGCTTAACCTCGTGGTTCAACGGTTTCTCAAATCCTACCCGGAGCTGCCGGATCTGCTTCTTAAAGTACGCCGCCTGTGTGCCAATTTTAGAAAGTCAGCTAAAAGTTCCGCCGCCCTTGTCATGTTTCAGCGGTGTTTGCAGTTTACGGCTCACAGACTGGTGTGTGATGTCCCCACGCATTGGAACTCTACACTGCAGATGTTGGGAAGGATTTCTGAGCAGAAGAAGGCAGTTGTTGAGTACCAGGATCAACAAGGCTGTCGGTATTCAGTTCAGACTCCACACATAAGACCTCAGGAGTGGACATGGATGACAGACATATGTACCATCCTCCAAAACTTTGAGGACTCCACCAAGATGGTGAGCGGCGATGGTGCCATAATTAGCATCACCATCCCGCTTCTCTGTCTTCTGAAACGCTCTCTGCTCACAATCAAAGAGGATACATTGCAGGCGGAGCACGATGAGATGGAGCAAGGAACCATACAGGGTGATTACCCACAGCCAAGCCTCATATCATCCCAATGTGGATTGGGTGACAATGAGGAAGAGGAACAGGAGGAGGAAGGACAGGAGCTAGCTTCATGCACTATAGACGGTACTGCCTGCACAGCTGTCATACCGTCTGTTCAGCGTGGATGGCCAGAGGACAGAGAGGAGGAGGAGGAAAGCATGGTCAGTCATCCTCTTGGTGAGGACACGGAAGTCTTGCCTGTTAGTAGTCTGGCACACATGGCTGAGTTTATGTTACGCTGCCTTTCCCATGACCCTCGCGTTCTCAAAATTTTGGGTGACAGTAATTACTGGTTGGTAACACTTCGAGACCCATGCTACACGGAGAACTTTATATCTCTTATTCCTGAGGCGGACAGGTCTACAAAAATGGGGCTGTACCAGAAGGCCCTTGTTGTGGAACTATTAAAAAAATTCCCATCTGAAAACGCTGGCGGCAGAGGGCACACTTCGTTGGACAACCAAGGAGTACTGGCGAGAGAGACACAACTTCAATCCAGCAGAGGCAGGGGAACACTGTCAAAGTTCTGGGAGAGTTTTCTCAGACCCTCCCATCGCACAGGCCCTGAGGCGCGGTGTACTCTCACAAGGAGTGCAAAGTTTGGTAAGATGCTGAGGGAGTACCTTGCCAACCGTACCAACGTCCTTTGTGATTCCACTGTGCCTTATAATTATTGGGTATCCAAGCTGGATAAGTGGAATGAACTGGCTCTCTATGCATTGGACGTCCTGGTCTGCCCTGACGCCAGCTTTTTATCAGAGCGGGTTTTAAGTGCCGCTGGTGGAATTATAACTGATAAGCGCATCCGCCTGTCAACTGATGACAGGCTAACTCTTATAAAAATGAACAAGGGCTGGATTGGGCCAGACTTCTTAACACCACCGAATGATAGCAGCGCAACATAAACTACAATCTAGTGTTTTTTCTTGGGAGGTGTATTCCCATATACCCACACATTGGTATACGCTTCCTAATTTTGGCTATTTGCTCTTGTCCTCCTTCTCCTCCTCATCCTCCACCACCATATCACGAGGGTGACCGTGGTCCGTGAGGCAACACCCACATAATTTTTTTAAAGGGTGTTTATGACGCCCGTAAAAAAATTTTTTATACAGTATGTTCATGTATACCCTCCAGGGGTAAATGTTTGTCAGCACATACACTTAGCGCATGGGCATTACAAGTATAGGAGGCCCGCTCCTTTCTAATGGTAACATTTTTTTATGAAGCCATCCTCCACGTCTCTTCCAAGTGGCATTGAAGTGCCTCCAAATTTTTGGCAGACCTTGCAATCACTGCATAGGCCAACACTATGGGAGACTCTAACCTTTCTAATAGGAATTTGGCATTACTGTGGCCCTGCTCTAAGTGTCTTTAAATTCTTAGTGGGGTTTCTTCTAAAATTGGTTAGCCGTTGGACTCACTGCATGCCTTATAAATGTAAAGCAGACCCTCTCCTTTCTAATAGGAACATGTCGTACCGTGTTACTGTGGCCCTGCTCTATGTGTCTTTAAATTCTTAGTGGGGTTTCTTCTAAATTTGGTCAGCCGTTGGACTCACTGCATAACCTATAACTGTATAGCAAACTCTCTCCTTTCTAATGGGAACATGTCGTACCTTGTTACTGTGGCCCTGCTCTGTGTGTCTTTAAATTTTTATAGGGGTTTTTCCTAAAATTGGTCAGCCGTTGGACTCACTGCATACGTTATAACTGTCTAGCAGACAATCTCCTATATAATGGGAACATGTCGTACCATGTTACTGGGGCCATGCTCTGTGTGTCTTTAAATTCTTAGTGGGGTTTTTCCTAAAATTGGTCAGCCGTTGGACTCACTGCATACCCTATAACTGTATAGCAGACCCTCTCCTTTCTAATGGGAACATTTCGTACCTTGTTACTGTGGCCCTACTGTATGTGTCTTTAAATTCTTAGTGGGGTTTTTCCTAAAATTGGTCAGCCGTTGGACTCACTGCATACCCTATAACTGTATAGCAGACTCTCTCCTTTCTAATGTGAATATGTCGTACTTGTTACTGTGGCCCTGCTCTGAATGTCTTTATATTGTTAGTGAGGTTTTTCCTAAAATTGGTCAGCCGTTGGACTCGCTGCATACAATATAACTGTATAGCAGACCCTCTCCTTTCTAATGGGAACATGTCGTACTTGTTATTGTTGCCCTGCTCTGTATATCTTTAAATTCTTAGTGGGGTTTTTCCTAAAATTGGTCAGCCGATGGACTCACTGCACAACCTAAAACTATATAGCAGACCCTCTCCTTTCTAATGGGAACATGTCGTACCTTGTTACTGTGGCCCTGCTCTATGTGTCTTTAATTTCTTAGTGGGGATTTTCCTAAAATTGGTCAGTCGTTGGACCCATTGCATACCATATAACTGTATAGCCCGTCTCCTTTCTAATGTAAACATGTCGTACCTTGTTACCTTGGCCCTGCTCTATGTGTCTTTAAATTCTTAGCGGGGTTTTTTCTCAAATTGGTCAGCCGTTGGACTCACTGCATACCTTATAACTGTATAGCAGACCCTCTCCTTTCTAATGGGAACATGTAGTACCTTGTTACTGTGGCCCTGCTCTGTATGTCTTTAAATTCTTAGTGGGGTTTTTCCTAAAACTGGTCAGCCATTAGACTGACTGCCTAACTTATAACTGTATAGCAGACCCTCTCCTTTCTAATGGGAACATGTTGTACCTTTTTGCTGAGGCCCTGCACTAAGGGTCTTAAATTCTTATTGGGATTTTTCCTAAAATTGGTCAGCCGTTGGACTCACTGCATACCCTATAACTGTATAGCAGACCCTCTCCTTTCTAATGGGAACATGTCGTACCTCGTTTCTGTGGCCCTGCTCTATGAGTCTTTAAATTCTTAGTGGGGATTTTCCAAAAATTGGTCAGCCATTGGACTCACTGCATACCCTATTACTGTATAGCAGACCTTCTCCTTTCTAATGGGAACATGTCGTACCCTTTTACCTTGGCCCTGCTCTATGTGTCTTTAAATTCTTAGTGGGGTTTTTCCTAAAATTGGTCAGCCGTTGCACTCACTGCATATCCTATAACAGTATTGCAGACTCTCTCCATTCTAATGGGAACATGTCATAATTGTTACTGTGGCCCTGCTTTGTGCGTCTTTAAATTCTTAGTGGGGTTTTTTCCTAAAATTGGTCAGCCGTTGGACTCACTGCATTCCCTATAACTGTATAGCAGACCCTCTCCTTTCTAATGGGAACATGTCGTACTTGTTACTGTTGCCCTGCTCTATGTGTCCTTAAAACCTTAGTGGGGATTTTCCTACAATTGGTCAGCCGTTGGACTCACTGCATACCCTATACTTTTTTTGATCAAAAATAGTTCACTAAGTACCCTATATTTATTATGCAACTTTGCTTTACATTTATATATAATGATGGTAGGGTATGAGATATATTTTTTGTCTTTTGTAGGTTTTGCTTCTTTTTGCTAGTGTGAACATGCTTCTATTTCTTGCATGTCTACCATCTTAGACCTCAGTTCACATTGCCTGTTTTTTTGTCTTGTTTGCATTCTGTGCAATTTAAGGGTGTGGCATCCCCTTTGTTGAGCTGACTGGTATATATGTAGCTTACCACGGGCCTGAGTGGTCTGGAGTTGGGACCCGGTCCTATTTGTCTACCCTTTTATATGCATTACTTCAACTTTGATATACAGTAAGGTTTTTAATATAGGCAGTATAGGTACCGTCCCAATTTAGGGTCACCTTGCCGCTGGTGGGACGGCTTGTATACTTTTTTTGATCAAAAATAGTTCACTAAGTACCCTATATTTATTATGCAACTTTGCTTTACATTTATATATAATGATGGTAGGGTATGAGATATATTTTTTGTCTTTTGTAGGTTTTGCTTCTTTTTGCTAGTGTGAACATGCTTCTATTTCTTGCATGTCTACCATCTTAGACCTCAGTTCACATTGCCTGTTTTTTTGTCTTGTTTGCATTCTGTGCAATTTAAGGGTGTGGCATCCCCTTTGTTGAGCTGACTGATATATATGTAGCTTACCACGGGCCTGGGTGGTCTGGAGTTGGGACCCGGTCCTATTTGTCTACCCTTTTATATGCATTACTTCAACTTTGATATACAGTAAGGTTTTTAATATAGGCAGTATAGGTACCGTGCCAATTTAGGGTCACCTTGCCGCTGGTGGGACGGCTTGTATACTTTTTTTGATCAAAAATAGTTCACTAAGTACCCTATATTTATTATGCAACTTTACTTTACATTTATATATAATGATGGTAGGGTATGAGATATATTTTTTGTCTTTTGTAGGCTTTGCTTCTTTTTGCTAGTGTGAACATGCTTCTATTTCTTGCATGTCTACCATCTTAGACCTCAGTTCACATTGCCTGGTTTTTTGTCTTGTTTGCATTCTGTGCAATTTAAGGGTGTGGCATCCCCTTTGTTGAGCTGACTGGTATATATGTAGCTTACCACGGGCCTGGGTGGTCTGGAGTTGGGACCCGGTCCTATTTGTCTACCCTTTTATATGCATTACTTCAACTTTGATATACAGTAAGGTTTTTAATATAGGCAGTATAGGTACCGTCCCAATTTAGGGTCACCTTGCCGCTGGTGGGACGGCTTGTATACTTTTTTTGATCAAAAATAGTTCACTAAGTACCCTATATTTATTATGCAACTTTACTTTACATTTATATATAATGATGGTAGGGTATGAGATATATTTTTTGTCTTTTGTAGGTTTTGCTTCTTTTTGCTAGTGTGAACATGCTTCTATTTCTTGCATGTCTACCATCTTAGACCTCAGTTCACATTGCCTGTTTTTTTGTCTTGTTTGCATTCTGTGCAATTTAAGGGTGTGGCATCCCCTTTGTTGAGCTGACTGGTATATATGTAGCTTACCACGGGCCTGGGTGGTCTGGAGTTGGGACCCGGTCCTATTTGTCTACCCTTTTATATGCATTACTTCAACTTTGATATACAGTAAGGTTTTTAATATAGGCAGTATAGGTACCGTCCCAATTTAGGGTCACCTTGCCGCTGGTGGGACGGCTTGTATACTTTTTTTGATCAAAAATAGTTCACTAAGTACCCTATATTTATTATGCAACTTTGCTTTACATTTATATATAATGATGGTAGGGTATGAGATATATTTTTTGTCTTTTGTAGATTTTGCTTCTTTTTGCTAGTGTGAACATGCTTCTATTTCTTGCATGTCTACCATCTTAGACCTCAGTTCACATTGCCTGGTTTTTTGTCTTGTTTGCATTCTGTGCAATTTAAGGGTGTGGCATCCCCTTTGTTGAGCTGACTGGTATATATGTAGCTTACCACGGGCCTGGGTGGTCTGGAGTTGGGACCCGGTCCTATTTGTCTACCTTTTTATATGCATTACTTCAACTTTGATGTACAGTAAGGTTTTTAATATAGGCAGGATAGGTACCGTCCCAATTTAGGGTCACCTTGCCGCTGGTGGGACGGCTTGTATACTTTTTTTGATCAAAAATAGTTCACTAAGTACCCTATATTTATTATGCAACTTTGCATTACATTTATATATAATGATGGTAGGGTATGAGATATATTTTTTGTCTTTTGTAGGTTTTGCTTCTTTTTGCTAGTGTGAACATGCTTCTATTTCTTGCATGTCTACCATCTTAGGCCTCAGTTCACATTGCCTGGTTTTTTGTCTTGTTTGCATTCTGTGCAATTTAAGGGTGTGGCATCCCCTTTGTTGAGCTGACTGGTATATATGTAGCTTACCACGGGCCTGGGTGGTCTGGAGTTGGGACCCGGTCCTATTTGTCTACCCTTTTATATGCATTACTTCAACTTTGATATACAGTAAGATTTTTAATATAGGCAGTATAGGTACCGTCCCAATTTAGGGTCACCTTGCCGCTGGTGGGACGGCTTGTATACTTTTTTTGATCAAAAATAGTTCACTAAGTACCCTATATTTATTATGCAACTTTGCTTTACATTTATATATAATGATGGTAGGGTATGAGATATATTTTTTGTCTTTTGTAGGTTATACCCTATAACTGTATAGCAGACTCTCTCCTTTCTAATGGGAACATGTCATACTTGGTACTGTGGCCCTGCTCTGTGTGTCTTTAAATACTTAGTGGGGTTTTACCTAAAATTGGTCAGCCGTTGGACTCACTGCATACCCTATAAATGTATAGCAGACCCTCTCCTTTCTAATGGGAACATGTCATACCTTGTTACTGTGGCCCAGCTCTATGTGTCTTTAATTTATTAGTGGGGTTTTTCCTAAAATTTGTCAGCCATTGGACTCACTGCATACCCTAAAACTGTATTGCAGACTCTCTACTTTCTAATGAAAATATGTCGTACTTATTACTGTGGCCCTGCTCTATGTGTCTTTAAATTCTTAGAGGGGTTTTACCTAAAATTGGTCAGCCGTTGGACTCACTGCAAACCATATAACTGTATAGCAGACTCTCTCCTTTCTAATAGGAACATGTCGTACTTGTTACTGTTGCCCTGCTCTAAGAGTCTTTAAATTCTTATTGGGGTTTTTCCTAAAATTGGTCAGCCGTTGGACTCACTGCATACCCTATAATTGTATAGCAGACCGTCTCCTTTCTAATGGGAACATGTCGTACCTTGTTACCTTGGCCCTGCTCTATGTGTCTTTAAATTCTTAGTGGGGTTTTTCCTAAAATTGGTCAGCCGTTGAACTCACCGCATACCATATAACTGTATAGCAGACTTTCTCCTTTCTAATGGAAACATGTTGTCCCTTGTTATTTTGGCCCTGCTCTATGTGTCTTTAAATTCTTAGTGGGGTTTTTCCTAAAATTGGTCAGCCGTTGGACTCACTGCATACCCTATAACAGTATTGCAGACTCTCTCCATTCTAATGGGAACATGTCATACTTGTTACTGTGGCCCTGCTCCGTGTGTCTTTAAATTCTTAGTGGGTTTTTTCCTATAATTGGTCAGCCATTGAACTCACTTCATACACTATAACTGTATAGCAGACTCTCTCCTTTCTAATGGGAACTTGTTGTACTTGTTAATGTGGCCCTGCTCTGTATGTCTTTATATTCTTATCGGGTTTTTCCTAAAATTGGTCAGCCGTTGGACTCACTGCATACCCTATAACTGTATAGAAAAGAAAACCTGACATATTTGGGCAATATTAACATAACAACTATGTACTGCATGATAGATTATATCTAAAATGACTGCCCATAGGGACTATATAAATAGGATCATCCTATAAATATACAAAGGGGAAGAGAGCTAGGCTCAAAAAGATGATACCTACACAAAACGTAATAAGTAGCATATATTTATTGGAGCATATATAAAGAACAATACAAAAATGGAGGTGCAAATACATACGTGAGCAAACTCACAAGAGATAAAATGGCATGCACAATGAGAGAGAGGGCTCCATATAGGACATAGTAACAATTGTATAGTATAAATAGTAGTAGTATCTAGTGTATATATACTTAGTAGAGATCACGTAAAAAAAGATACACTGATTGTAAACATTCTCAGAGAGGAAGCAATTGCTTCTATAACAGTTACCTGAGATAGTAGCCCACGTGCATTCCAGCCCCGACGCGCGTTTCGGCAATCCGCCTTTGTCAAGGGGTGTATAAAAAAGTGTAGTAGTGCAGTATAAATAGGGAACGTCAGCCAATAGGAAGAATAACACAGGTCACTGCCTCTATCATCCGTCACTTAATGTGTCTAGGGAAGCACATGTTGCCTCCCAGAGATGCACTGTGCTGGCCGGAAATGATGTAATAGGAGCCATGGGAACGGCTGTAAACAAAAGAGGTATCACCCATGACTCCAGGATGTGTAACGCGAAACCGGAAGTGACGCGCCTGTTCCCCCGGTAACCTGGACGCACAGCGGCCGCGGCATCAGAGAGATGTCACAAGCCGAAGGGCGCACAGGGACCATGGGACACGCGCGTACAGGTAAGCGAAACGACATCCCTAAATAAGTAAACCAAGGGAAGTGCATCACAGTGTTCAAATATATAGTGAGGCAATTAACTACCCTAGAGAAAATGACGGAATCTATGTGTGGATCATCTCTGGAGAAAATAATATAATGTGCCCCATAAAGGATAGAGAAGATAAATCAAGCAAACAAAGATATTATGAGAATATAGTTAAATACATGTTGAATAATTATAATATTACATATGTATATTGCTGTATATTGCTGTCGTTTCGCTTACCTGTACGCGCGTGTCCCATGGTCCCTTCCGGTTTCGCGTTACACATCCTGGAGTCATGGGTGATACATCTTTTGTTTACAGCCGTTCCCATGGCTCCTATTACATCATTTCCGGCCAGCGCAGTGCATCTCTGGGAGGCAACATGTGCTTCCCTAGACACATTAAGTGACGGATGATAGAGGCAGTGACCTGTGTTATTCTTCCTATTGGCTGACGTTCCCTATTTATACTGCACTACTACACTTTTTTATACACCCCTTGACAAAGGCGCATTGCCGAAACGCGCGTCGGGGCTGGCATGCACGTGGGCTACTATCTCAGGTAACTGTTATAGAAGCAATTGCTTCCTCTCTGAGAATGTTTACAATCAGTGTATCTTTTTTTACGCGATCTCTACTAAGTATATATACACTAGATACTACTACTATTTATACTATACAATTGTTACTATGTCCTATATGGAGCCCTCTCTCTCATTGTGCATGCCATTTTATCTCTTGTGAGTTTGCTCACGTATGTATTTGCACCTCCATTTTTGTATTGTTCTTTATATATGCTCCAATAAATATATGCTACTTATTACGTTTTGTGTAGGTATCATCTTTTTGAGCCTAGCTCTCTTCCCCTTCCTATAACTGTATAGCAGACCCTCTCCTTTTAATGGAAACATGTCGTACCTTGTTACTGTGGCCCTTCTCTTTGTGTCTTTATATTCTTAGTGGGGTTTTTCCTAAAATTGGTCAGCCGTTGGACTCACTGCATACACTATAACTGTACAGCAGACCGTCTCCTTTCTAAAGGGAAAATGTCGTACCTTGTTACCTTGGCCCTGCTCTATGTGTCTTTAAATTCTTAGTGGGGTTTTTCCTAAAATTGGTCAGCCATTGGACTCACTGCATACCCTATAACTGCATAGCAGACCCTCTCCTTTCTATTGGGAACATGTCATAACTTGTTACTGTGGCCCTGCTTTATGAGTCTTTAAATTCTTAGTGGGGTTTTTCCTAAAATTGGTCAGCCGTTGGACTCACTGCATACCCTATAACTGTATAGCAGACTCTCTCCTTTCTAATGGGAACATGTTGTACTTGTTACTGTGGCCCTGCTCTGTATGTCTTTAAATTCTTAGTGGGGTTTTTCCTAAAACTGGTCAGCCGTTAGACTCACCGCTTACTCTGTAACTGTAAAGCAGACCCTTTCCTTTCTAATGGGAACATGTCGTACCTTGTTACTGTGGCCCTGCTCTTTGTGTCTTTGTATTGTTAGTGGGGTTTTTCCTAAAATTGGTCAGCCGTTGGACTCACTGCAAACCCTATAACTGTATAGCAGACCCTCTCCTTTCTAATGGGAACTTGTCGTACCTTGATAATGTGGCCCTGCTCTATGTGTCTTTAAATTCTTAGTGGGGTTTTTCCTAAAATTGGTCAGCCGTTGGACTCACTCCATAACCTAAAACTGTATAGAAGACCAAATCCTTTCTAATGGGAACATGTCGTACCTTGTTACTGTGGCTCTGCTCTATGTGTCTTTAAATTCTTAGTGGGTTTTTTCCTTTAATTGGTCAGCCATTGAACTCACTTCATACACTATAACTGTATAGCAGACTCTCTCCTTTCTAATGTGAATATGTCGTACTTGTTAATGTGGCCCTGCTCTGTATGTCTTTATATTCTTAGTCGGGTTTTTCCTAAAATTGGTCAGCCGTTGGACTCACTGCATACCCTAAAACTGTAAAGCAGACCCTGCCCTTTCTAATGGGAACATGTTGTACCTTGTTACTGTGGCCGTGCTCTCTGTGTCTTTAAATTCTTACTGTGGTTTTTCCTAAAATTGGTCAACCGTTGGACTCACTGCATACCCTATCACTGTGTAGCAGACCCTCTCCTTTCTAATGGGAACATGTCGTACCTTGATACTGTGGCTCTGCTCTATGTGTCTTTAAATTCTTAGAGGGGTTTTTCCTAAAATTGGTCAGCCGTTGGACTCACTGCAAACCCTATAACTGTATAGCAGACTCTCTCCTTTCTAATGGGAACATGTCGTACTTGTTAATGTGGCCCGGCTCTGCATGTCTTTAAATTCTTAGTGGGGTTTTTCCTAAAACTGGTCAGCCGTTGGACTCACTGTATACCCTATAACTGTATAGCAGACCCTCTCCTTTTAATGGAAACATGTCGTACCTTGTTACTGTGGCCCTTCTCTTTGTGTCTTTATATTCTTAGTGGGGTTTTTCCTAAAATTGGTCAGCCGTTGGATTCACTGCATACACTATAACTGTACAGCAGACCGTCTCCTTTCTAAAGGGAAAATGTCGTACCTTTTTACCTTGGCCCTGCTCTATGTGTCTTTAAATTCTTAGTGGGGTTTTTCCTAAAATTGGTCAGCCATTGGACTCACTGCATACCCTATAACTGCATAGCAGACCCTCTCCTTTCTAATGGGAACATGTCATAACTTGTTACTGTGGCCCTGCTTTATGAGTCTTTAAATTCTTAGTGGGGTTTTTCCTAAAATTGGTCAGCCGTTGGACTCACTGCATACCCTATAACTGTATAGCAGACTCTCTCCTTTCTAATGGGAACATGTTGTACTTGTTACTGTGGCCCTGCTCTGTATGTCTTTAAATTCTTAGTGGGGTTTTTCCTAAAACGGGTCAGCCGTTAGACTCACTGCTTACTCTGTAACTGTAAAGCAGACCCTTTCCATTCTAATGGTAACATGTCGTACCTTGTTACTGTGGCCCTGCTCTTTGTGTCTTTATATTGTTAGTGGGATTTTTCCTAAAATTGGTCAGACGTTGGACTCACTGCAAAACCTATAACTGTATAGCAGACTCTCTCCTTTCTAATGGGAACGTGTCATACTTGGTACTGTGGCCCTTTTCTGTGTGTCTTTAAATTCTTAGTGTGGTTTTTCCTAAAATTGGTCAGCCGTTGGACTCACTGCAAACCCTATAACTGTATAGCAGACCCTCTCCTTTCTAATGGGAACATGTCGTACCTTGTTACTGTGGCCCTGCTCTATGTGTCTTTAAATTCTTATTGGGGTTTTTCCTAAAATTGGTCAGCCATTGGACTCACTGCATACCCTAAAACTGTATTGCAGACTCTCTCTTTTCTAATGAAAATATGTCGTACTTGTTACTGTGGCCGTGCTCTGTATGTCTTTATATTCTTAGTGGGGTTTTTCTAAAATTGGTCAGCCGTTGGACTCACTGCAAACCCTATAACTGTATAGCAGACTCTCTCCTTTCTAATGGGAACATGTCGTACTTGTTATTGTGGCCCGGCTCTGCATGTCTTTAAATTCTTAGTGGGGTTTTTCCTAAAACTGGTCAGCCATTGGATTCACTGTATACCCTATAACTGTATAGCAGACCCTCTCCTCTCTAATGGGAACATTTCGTACCTTGTTACTGTGGCCCTGCTCTCTGTGTCTTTAAATTCTTAGTGGGGTTTTTCCTAAAATTGGTCAGCCGTTGGACTCACTGCATACCCTATCACTGTGTAGCAGACCCTCTCCTTTCCAATGGGAACATGTCGTACCTTGTTACTGTGGCTCTGCTCTATGTGTCTTTAAATTCTTAGTGGGGATTTTCCTCAAATTGGTCAGCCGTTGGACTCACTGCATACCCTATAACTGTATAGCAGACCCTCTCCTTTCTAATGGAAGCATGTAGTACCTTGTTACTGTTGCCCTGCTGTATGTGTCTTTAAATTCTTAGTGGGGTTTTTCCTAAAATTGGTCATCCGTTGGACTCACTGCATACCCTAAAACTGTAAAGCAGACCCTGTCCATTCTAAAGGCAACATGTTGTACCTTGCTACTGTGGCTGTGCTCTCTGTGTCTTTAAATTCTTACTGGGGTTTTTCCTAAAATTGGTCAGCCATTGGACTCACTGCATACCCTATCACTGTGTAGCAGACCCTCTCCTTTCTAATGGGAACATGTCGTACCTTGTTACTGTGGCTCTGCTCTATGTGTCTTTAAATTCTTAGTGGGTTTTTTCCTCAAATTGGTCAGCCGTTGGACTCACTGCATACCCTATAACTGTATAGCAGACCCTCTCCTTTCTAATGGGAGCATGTAGTACCTTGTTACTGTTGCCCTGCTCTATGTGTCTTTAAATTCTTAGTGGGGTTTTTTCTAAAATTGGTCAGCCGTTGGACTCACTGCATACCCTATAACTGTAGAGCAGACTCTCTCCTTTCTAATGGGAACATGTCGTACTTGTTACTGTGGCCCTGCTCTGTATGTCTTTAAATTCTTAGTGGGGTTTTTCCTAAAACTGGTCAGCTGTTAGACTCACTGCATACTCTTTAACTGTATAGCAGACCCTCTCCTTTCTAATGGGAACATGTCATACCTTGTCACTGTGTCCCTATTCTAAGGGTCTTTAAATGCTTAGTGGGGTTTTTCCTAAAATTGGTCAGCCGTTGGACTCACTGCATACCCTATAACTGTATAGCAGACCCTCTCCTTTCTAATGGGAACTTGTCGTACCTTGTTACTGTGGCTCTGCTCTATGTGTCTTTAAATTCTTAGTGGTGTTTTTCCTAAAATTGGTCAGCCGTTGGACTCACTCCATACCCTAAAACTGTATAGAAGACCCACTCCTTTCTAATGGGAACATGTCGTACCTTGTTACTGTGGCTCTGCTCTATGTGTCTTTAAATTCTTAGTGGGTTTTTTCCTATAATTGGTCAGCCGTTGAACTCACTTCATACATTATAACTGCATAGCAGACTCTCTCCTTTCTAATGTGAATATGTCGTACTTGTTAATGTGGACCTGCTCTGTATGTCTTTATATTCTTAGTCAGGTTTTTCCTAAAATTGGTCAGCCGTTGGACTCACTGCATACCCTATAACTGTATAGCAGACCCTCTCCTTTCTAATGGGAACATGTCGTACCTTGTTACTGTGGCCCTTCTCTTTGTGTCTTTATATTCTTAGTGGGGTTTTTCCTAAAATTGGTCAGCCGTTGGACTCACTGCATACCCTATAACTGTATAGCAGACCCTCTCCTTTCTAAAGGGGACATGTCGTAACTTGTTACTGTGGCCCTGCTCTATGTGTCTTTAAATTCTTAGTGGGGATTTTCCTAAAATTGGTCAGCCGTTGGACTCACTGCATACCCTATAACTGTATAGCAGACTCTCTCCTTTCTAATGGGAACATGTTGTACTTGTTACTGTGGCCCTGCTCTGTATGTCTTTAAATTCTTAGTGGGGTTTTTCCTAAAATTGGTCAGCCGTTAGACTCACTGCTTACCCTGTAACTCTAAAGCAGACCCTTTCCTTTCTAATGGGAACATGTCGTACCTTGTTACTGTGGCCCTGCTCTTTGTGTCTTTATATTGTTAGTGGGGTTTTTCCTAAAATTGGTCAGCCATTGGACTCACTGCAAACCCTATAACTGTATAGCAGACCCTCTCCTTTCTAATGGGAACATGTCGTACCTTGTTACTGTGGCCCTGCTCTATGTGTATTTAATTTCTTATTGGGGTTTTTCCTAAGATTGGTCAGCCATTGGACTCACTGCATACCCTAAAACTGTATTGCAGACTCTCTCCTTTCTAATGAAAATATGTCGTACTTGTTACTGTGGCCCTGCTCTGTATGTCTTTATATTCTTAGAGGGGTTTTTCCTAAAATTGGTCAGCCGTTGGACTCACTGCAAACCCTATAACTTTATAGCAGACCCTCTCCTTTCTAATGGGAGCATGTAGTACCTTGTTATTGTTGCCCTGCTCTATGTGTCTTTAAATTCTTAGTGGGGTTTTTCCTAAAATTGGTCAGCCATTAGACTCACTGCATACCCTATAACTGTAGAGAAGACTCTGTCCTTTCTAATGGGAACAAGTCATGCTTGTTACTGTGGCCCTTCTCTGTATGTCTTTAAATTCTTAGTGGGGTTTTTCCTAAAACTGGTCAGCTGTTAGACTCACTGGATACTCTTTAACTGAATAGCAGATCATCTCCTTTCTAATGGGAACATGTCGTACCTTGTTACTGTGGCCCTGCTCTTTGTGTCTTTATATTGTTAGTGGGGTTTTTCCTAAAATTGGTCAGCCATTGGACTCACTGCATACCCTATAACTGCATAGCAGACCCTCTCCTTTCTAATGGGAACATGTCGTAACTGTTACTGTGGCCCTGCTCTATGAGTCTTTAAATTCTTAGTGGGGTTTTTCCTAAAATTGGTCAGCCGATGGACTCACTGCATACCCTATAACTGTATAGCAGACTCTCTCCTTTATAATGGGAACATGTTGTACTTGTTACTGTGGCCCTGCTCTGTATGTCTTTAAATTCTTAGTGGGGTTTTTCCTAAAACTGGTCAGCCGTTAGACTCACTGCTTACTCTGTAAATGTAAAGCAGACCCTCTCCTTTCTAATGGGAACATGTCGTACCTTGTTACTGTGGCCCTGCTCTTTGTGTCTTCATATTGTTAGTGGGGTTTTTCCTAAAATTGGTCAGCCGTTGGACTCACTGCAAACCCTATAACTGTATAGCAGACTCTCTCCTTTCTAATGGGAACGTGTCATACTTGGTACTGTGGCCCTGCTCTGTGTGTCTTTAAATTCTTAGTGGGGTTTTTCCTAAAATTGGTCAGCCGTTGGACTCACTGCAAACCCTATAACTGTATAGCAGACCCTCTCCTTTCTAATGGGAACATGTCGTACCTTGTTACTGTGGCCCTGCTCTATGTGTCTTTAAATTCTTATTGGGGTTTTTCCTAAAATTGGTCAGCCATCGGACTCACTGCATACCCTAAAACTGTAGTGCAGACTCTCTCCTTTCTAATGAAAATATGTCGTACTTGTTACTGTGGCCCTGCTCTGTATGTCTTTATATTCTTAGTGGGGTTTTTCCTAAAATTTGTCAGCCGTTGGACTCACTGCAAACCCTATAACTGTATAGCAGACTCTCTCCTTTCTAATGGGAACATGTCGTACTTGTTATTGTGGCCCGGCTCTGCATGTCTTTAAATTCTTTGTGGGGTTTTTCCTAAAACTGGTCAGCCGTTGGACTCACTGTATACCCTATAACTGTATAGCAGACCCTCTCCTCTCTAATGGGAACATTTCGTACGTTGTTACTGTGGCCCTGCTCTATGTGTCTTTCAATTCTTAGTGGGGTTTTTCCTAAAATTGGTCAGCCGTTGGACTCACTGCATACCCTAAAACTGGAAAGCAGACTCTGTCCTTTCTAATGGGAACATGTTGTACCTTGTTACTGTGGCTCGTGCTCTCTGTGTCTTTAAATACTTAGTGGTGTTTTTCCTAAAATTGGTCAGCCGTTGGACTCACTGCATAACCTATCACTGTGTAGCAGACCCTCTCCTTTCCAATGGGAACATATCGTACCTTGCTACTGTGGCTCTGCTCTATGTGTCTTTAAATTCTTAGTGGGGTTTTTCCTCAAATTGGTCAGCCGTTGGACTCACTGCATACCCTATAACTGTATAGCAGACCCTCTCCTTTCTAATGGGAGCATGTAGTACCTTGTACTGTTGCCCTGCTCTATGTGTCTTTAAATTCTTAGTGGGGTTTTTCCTAAAATTGGTCATCCGTTGGACTCACTGCACACCCTATAACTGTATAGCAGACCCTCTCCTTTCTAATGGGAACTTGTCGTACCTTGTTACTGTGGCCCTGCTCTATGTGTCTTTAAATTCTTAGTGGGTTTTTTCCTGTAATTGGTCAGCCATTGAACTCACTTCATACACTATAACTGTATAGCAGACTCTCTCCTTTATAATGTGAATATGTCGTACTTGTTAATTTGGCCCTGCTCTGTATGTCTTTATATTCTTAGTCGGGTTTTTCCTAAAATTGGTCAGCCGTTGGACTCACTGCATACACTAAAACTGTACAGCAGACCGTCTCCTTTCTAAAGGGAAAATGTCGTACCTTGTTACCTTGGCCCTGCTCTATGTGTCTTTAAATTCTTAGTGGGGTTTTTCCTAAAATTGGTCAGCCATTGGACTCACTGCATACCCTATAACTGTATAGCAGACTCTCTATTTCTAATGGGAACATGTTGTACTTGTTACTGTGGCCCTGCTCTGTATGTCTTTAAATTCTTAGTGGGGTTTTTCCTAAAACTGGTTAGCCGTTAGACTCACTGCTTACTCTGTAACTGTAAAGCAGACCCTTTCCTTTCTAATGGGAACATGTCGTACCTTGTTACTGTGGCCCTGCTCTTTGTGTCTTTATATTGTTAGTGGGGTTTTTCATAAAAATTGGTCAGCCGTTGGACTTACTGCAAACCCTATAACTGTATAGCAGACTCTCTCCTTTCTAATGGGAACATGTCATACCTTGTCACGGTGTCCCTATTCTAAGGGTCTTTAAATTCTTAGTGGGGTTTTTCCTAAAATTGGTCAGCCGTTGGACTCACTGCATACACTATAACTGTATAGCAGACAATCTCCTTTCTAATGGGAAAATGTCGTACCTTGTTTCCTTGGCCCTGCTCTATGTGACTTTAAATTCTTAGTGGGGTTTTTCCTAAAATTGGTCAGCCATTGGACTCACTGCATACCCTATAACTGTATAGCAGACCCTCTCCTTTCTAATGGGAACATGTCGTAACTTGTTACTATGGCCCTGCTCTATGTGTTTTAAATTCTTAGTGGGGTTTTTCCTAAAATTGGTCAGCCGTTGGTCTCACTGCATACCCTATAACTGTATAACAGACTCTCTCCTTTCTAATGGGAACATGTTGTACTTGTTACTGTGGCCCTGCTTTGTATGTCTTTAAATTCTTAGTGGGGTTTTTCCTAAAACTGGTCAGCCGTTAGACTCACTGCTTACCCTGTAACTGTAAAGCAGACCGTTTCCTTTATAATGGGAAAATGTCGTACCTTGTTACTGTGGCCCTGCTCTTTGTGTCTTTATATTGTTAGTGGGGTTTTTCCTAAAATTGGTCAGCCGTTGGACTCACTGCAAACCCTATAACTGTATAGCAGACTCTCTCCTTTCTAATGGGAACGTGTCATACTTGGTACTGTGGCCCTGCTCTTTGTGTCTTTAAATTCTTAGTGTGGTTTTTCCTAAAATTGGTCAGCCGTTGGACTCACTGCAAACCCTACAGCTGTATAGCAGACCCTCTCCTTTCTAATGGGAACATGTCGTACCTTGTTACTGTGGCCCTGCTCTATGTGTCTTTAAATTCTTATTGGGGTTTTTCCTAAAATTGGTCAGCCATTGGACTCACTGCATACCCTAAAACTGTATTGCAGACTCTCTCCTTTCTAATGAAAATATGTCGTACTTGTTACTGTGGCCCTGCTCTGTATGTCTTTATATTCTTAGTGGGGTTTTTCCTAAAATTGGTCAGCCGTTGGACTCACTGCAAACCCTATAACTGTATAGCAGGCTCACTCCTTTCTAATGGGAACATGTCGTACTTGTTTTTGTGGCCCGGCTCTGCATGTCTTTAAATTCTTAGTGGGGTTTTTCCTAAAACTGGTCAGCCGTTGGACTCACTGTATACCCTATAACTGTATAGCAGACCCTCTCCTCTCTAATGGGAACATTTCGTACCTTGTTACTGTGGCCCTGCTCTATGTGTCTTTCAATTCTTAGTGGGGTTTTTCCTAAAATTGGTCAGCCGTTGGACTCACTGCATACCCTAAAACTGTAAAGCAGACTCTGTCCTTTCTAATGGGAACATGTTGTACCTTGTTACTGTGGCTCGTGCTCTCTGTGTCTTTAAATTCTTAGTGGGGTTTTTCCTAAAATTGGTCAGCCGTTGGACTCACTGCATACCCTATCACTGTGTAGCAGACCCTCTCCTTTCTAATGGGAACATGTCGTACCTTGTTACTGTGGCTCTGCTCTATGTGTCTTTAAATTCTTAGTGGGGTTTTTCCTCAAATTGGTCAGCCGTTGGACTCACTGCATACCCTATAACTGTATAGCAGACCCTCTCCTTTCTAATGGGAGAATGTAGTACCTTGTTACTGTTGCCCTGCTCTATGTGTCTTTAAATTCTTAGTGGGGTTTTTCCTAAAATTGGTCAGCCGTTGGACTCACTGCATACCCTATAACTGTAGAGCAGACTCTCTCCTTTCTAAGGGGAACATGTCATACTTGTTACTGTGGCCCTGCTCTGTATGTCTTTAAATTCTTAGTGGGGTTTTTCCTAAAACTGGTCAGCTGTTAGACTCACTGCATACTGTTTAACTGTATAGCAGACCCTCTCCTTTCTAATGGGAACATGTCATACCTTGTCACTGTGTCCCTACTCTAAGGGTCTTTAAATTCTTAGTGGGGTTTTTCCTAAAATTGGTCAGCCGTTGGACTCACTGCATACCCTATAACTGTATAGCAGACCCTCTCCTTTCTAATGGGAACTTGTCGTACCTTGTTACTGTGGCCCTGCTCTATGTGTATTTAAATTCTTAGTGGGGTTTTTCCTAAAATTGGTCAGCCGTTGGACTCACTCCATAACCTAAAACTGTATAGAAGACCCACTCCTTTCTAATGGGAACATGTCGTACCTTGTTACTGTGGCTCTGCTCTATGTGTCTTTAAATTCTTAGTGGGTTTTTTCCTATAATTGGTCAGCCATTGAACTCACTTCATACACTATAACTGTATAGCAGACTCTCTCCTTTCTAATGTGAATATGTCGTACTTGTTAATGTGGCCCTGCTCTGCATGTCTTTATATTCTTAGTCGGGTTTTTCCTAAAATTGGTCAGCCGTTGGACTCACTGCATACCCTATAACTGTATAGCAGACCCTCTCCTTTTAATGGGAACATGTCGTACCTTGTTACTGTGGCCCTTCTCTTTGTGTCTTTATATTCTTAGTGGGGTTTTTCCTAAAATTCGTCAGCCATTGGACTCACTGCATACACTATAACTGTATAGCAGACCGTCTCCTTTCTAATGGGAAAATGTCTTACCTTGTTACCTTGGCCCTGCTCTATGTGTCTTTAAATTCTTAGTGGGGTTTTTCCTAAAATTGGTCAGCCATTGGATTCACTGCATACCCTATAACTGTATAGCAGACCCTCTCCTTTTAATGGGAACATGTCGTACCTTGTTACTGTGGCCCTGCTCTTTGTGTCTTTATATTGTTAGTGGGGTTTTTCCTAAAATTGGTCAGCCGTTGGACTCACTGCATACACTATAACTGTATAGCAGACCGTCTCCTTTCTATTGGGAAAATGTCGTACCTTGTTACCTTGGCCCTGCTCATTGTGTCTTTAAATTCTTAGTGGTGTTTTTCCTAAAATTGGTCAGCCATTGGACTCATTGCATACCCTATAATTGTATAGCAGACTCTCTCCTTTCTAATGGGAACATGTTGTACTTGTTACTGTGGCCCTGCTCTGTATGTCTTTAAATTCTTAGTGGGGTTTTTCCTAAAACTGGTCAGCTGTTTGACTCACTGCTTACCCTGGAACTGTATAGCAGACCCTTTCCTTTTTAATGGGAACAAGTCGTACCTTGTCACTGTGGCCCTGCTCTGTGTGTTTTTAAATTCTTAGTGGGGTTTTTCCTAAAATTGGTCAGCCGTTGTACTCAATGCATACCCTATAACTGTATAGAAGACTCTCCTTTCTAATCGGAACAAGTCGTACTTGTTACTCTGGCCCTGCTCTGTGTGTCTTTAAATTCTTAGTGGGGTTTATCCCAAATTTTTGCAGCCCTTGCAGTCACAGCATTGGCATCACCACTATTAGAGACCCGCTCCTTTATAATGGGAACATTTCTTGTACTGAGACCCTCCTCTATGTCTCTTCAATGGGATATTCGGTTGCGTCCAAATTTTTGGCAGCCCTTGCAGTCACTGGATACGCATTAACAGTATAGGAGACCCACTTGTTAATAATGGGAACAACAAAGCAAAGCCGGCTGATGGCTCTCTAACAATAGCGAGGGCCGACTGCTTGCCTTTTAAGAATAGTAAGGGCCGTCTGATGTCCCTATAAAAATATGCTTTATGACTTTCAAAGTCACTCCATCATAAATAAAACAGGATGTGTCTGTTGATGTGTCACACACCACATTGCCAGGTAAGGTTGTAAAATGTTAAAATGACATTTCCCGGTGAATGCATTTGTCTTAAAAAATAACATAAAAAAAACAAAACAATAGGATCTTTATTTAGTATAAAAAACAGCGTCACCAATCTAACCTCAATGTAATGACATTGTTCAGCTCATGCACCTCCTCCTCCATCTCCGAAATGACCACCTCAGTCACAAGCTGACAGCAGTGCAGCACTGCCTTGGCCAAGCAGCAACAGGCTGTGCTGAAGATAACATGCTTAATGCTTAATTGACAAATCGCCCAGCGCTGCAGAGTTGTTGAAAGCTGTAACACAGCAGCCTGATCTGTGGCTCTCATTGCTGAACATACAGCCAGGCATGGTCGTGTGCGACAATGGGCGGAACCTGGTAACGGAGAAATGACAGACGGAGTAGATACAGTTTCCCTCTATGCCAGTCCTTTCACCGAGCTAAATACAACTCTCAGCAAAAAAAGTTGTGGACTGGCTCCGTACCATCCCTGGCCACATTCACCTGTGCACGTGCTAGTGGTTAGGCAGTCCTTCCCAGTAAGTGCACTGGGGAAGGCACGGGTAATGTTGTGGAACCTGTGCTTGTGGAAGGCGGAGATGATACCGGGAGAAATTTTGACGGCTGGGGACCAAGTATGGACAACCTGCCGCCACCGGCATAAGGCTGTAAAAAGCTTCCGCCTCCATGAGCTTAAAAGGCCATATTTCAAGTGCAAGCAGCTGCCCAGAAATGTGGCAGTTTAGTGTTGCGGCCTGTGGGTGTGTGAGTGGCTGACTGGCTGCATACTTGCACTTCCATTCGAAGTAACAGAAAGCTAAGCAGATGGTGGCCTCTATCATCATCATGGCCTCACCTCGGCATTATGAGCTCTCCTGAAGGAGAAGCCAGGGCCCGCCGGAGGAGTCTCCGGTTCTCTGGTGGGCCTGTCCAACCCTGCCGAGAAGCAGCCTTGGCTAATGCATGTTATGTCTTAATCCGCATTGCAGATCAGTCCATTGTCCAACTCTGTATTCTTGAAATTAAATTTTCAAAGAAAGATGTGTGTGAGTCAAAGCACCACCGACAAGTGCGAGTTGATGTTGGACGGGCTGCTGTTGCTTCTGCAACAAGCTGCATTAGAGGAATTCCTGGGAGAAATTACACCCAGGGTAGATACGGTTTCCCTCTATGCCAGTCTTTTCACCGAGCTAAATACAACTCTCAGCAAAAAAAAGTTGTGGACTTGCTCCATACCGTCCCTGGCCACATTCACCAGTCCACGTGTTTGTGGTTAGGAGGACCATCCTAGTAAGTGCACTGGGGAGGGCACGGGTAATTTTGTGGGACCCGTGCTTGTGGAAGGCGGAGGCGAGACTGGGAGAAACAGTGGTGGATGGGGACTGAGTATGGACACCAGGCTGCCACCAGCATGAGTTTATGAAAAGCTTCCGCCTCCACGAGCCTAAAAGTTCACATTTCAAGTGCAAGCAGCTGTCAAAAAATTGTCAGTATAGTATTGCAGCCTGTGGGTGGGTGGCTGGCTGGCTGCCTGCATCCTTGTGCTTGCATTCCAAGAAATGGGGTAGGGACAACTGAACGCTGCACTGGGACAAGGACGTGGACGGTGATTGTTGTAAGTCTGCAGCGACAGGTGAATGGTGGGAGGCATCTTCACATGCGCCAAGGATCACTTATGATGGGCACACTCTTAGGCAGTGACATGGGAGTCAGAAATGCTTCCAGAGGTCTTCCCCATGCTGTTCCCATGTCTTTTCAGCACTGTATGCATGTGTCTGATGATGTGTCACACACCACATGGCCAGATAAGGTTGTAAAATGTTAAAATGACATTTCCCAGTGAATGTATTTATCTTGTTTGAAAGCAATGCAAAACTGCAAAAACGCATCAAAATGCTTCGTGAGAACATAGCCCAAGGTGTGGAGGAGTATTTTTGGTTTGGGTTATTTATTTTGCTTTATATACATTGTACATGTCATGGAAAGGATGTTCCTTAACATATTTCCCAGGAAAATCCATTTTGGTTCATTTTGGTATGTTTTATTGTGAGTCCGTAAAAGTGGCGTAATACCTCTGACAACGTTGTTGACAGCAGTGACCTGGGAGTCAGAAATGCTTCCAGGGGTCTTCCCCATGCTGTCCCCATGTCATTTGAGCACTGTTCCCATCGATTTGGGCAATTATTAGGCCCTCTGCAGACCGCCAGGGGGAGCCACCTGAACAATGCTCGAGTTTCCCATAGACTTACATTGGGCTCGTTGCTCGGGTCGAGCACCCGAGTATTCCAATTTGCTCGACCCGAGCAACGAGTACCCGAGCATTTTAGTGCTCGCTCATCACTAATCATTATCCATTTATAGAAGCCATTCTCTTTTGAACTTGAGCTTTTTTACAGATGATGTAATGTTTACATCAAGAATTTGTTGACATTTCATTGAATTCATTCTTCCCTCTACTCTTGAAATGTTCCCTGTGCCATTGGCTGCAAAACAACCCTAAAGTATGATTGATCCACCCCAATGCTTAATGGTTGGCGAGATGTTCTTTTCCTTAAATTCTGAGCCCTTTTTTCTCTACACACACCTTTGATCATTGTGGCCAAAGAGTTCCTTTTACAGGTATACCGCAACAGAGAGGAGCCAGAAGACTGAAGCTTCTGATTTCACTTACTCCTTCACTGATCAGAAGCACTTCTCCGTCATATTAAACGATGCAGTTTTCTGCTAGCAGGGTAGGGGTTAAGTTGTTTAGCTTGGAGTCTCTGAAGCTTCCCAGCTTGGATGATCTCAACTGTTCAGTATTGTCCACTCCCATTTCCTATATATACTCGTTTCTAGAAATCTGGATTGCCAGTGTTAAGTCTTGTACTGAGGGCCGGCTCCAGGTTTTTGCGGGCCCTGGGCAAAAGAGTCTCAGTGGGCCCCTTTAACACATACCACAATTCATGATGCACAGACACTGCAGAGAAATATATAAAGTACAGACCAAAAGTTTGGACACACCTTCTCATTTAAAGATTTTTCTGTATTTTCATGACTTTGAAAATTGTACATTCACACTGAAGGCATCAAAACTATGAGTTAACACACGTGGAATTTTATACTTAACAAAAAAGTGTGAAACAACTTAAAATATGTCTTATATTCTAGGTTCTTCAAAGTAACCACCTTTTGCTTTGATGACTGCTTTGCACTCTCTTGGCATTCTCTTGATGAGCTTCAAGAGGTAGTCACCGGAAATGGTTTTCACTTCACAGGTGTGCCCTGTCAGGTTTAATAAGTGGGATTTCTTGCCTTATAAATGGGGTTGGAATGATCAGTTGTGTTGTGCAAAAGTCAGGTGGATACACAGTTGATAGTCCTACTGAATAGACTGTTAGAATTTGTATTATGGCAAGAAAAAAGCAGCTAAGTAAAGAAAAACAAGTGGCCATCATTATTTTAAGAAATTAAGTTCAAGCAGTCCGAAAAACTGGGCAAACTTTGAAAGTGTCCCCAAGTGAAGTTGCAAAAACCATCAAGCGCTACAAAGAAACTGGCTCACATGAGGACCGCCCCAGGAAAGGAAGACCAAGAGTCACCAGCCTCAGAAATAACAGGTTAACAGTAGCTCAGATAAGAGACCAGGTAAATGCCACACAGAGTTCTAGCAGCAGACACATCTCTACAACAACTGTTAAGAGGAGACTTTGTGCAGCAGGCCTTCGTGGTAAAATAGCTGCTAGGAAACCACTGCTAAGAACAGGCAACAAGCAGAAGAGACTTGTTTGGGCTATAGAACACAAGGAATGGATATTAGACCAGTGGAAATCTGTGCTTTGGTCTGATGAGTCCAAATTTGAGATCTTTAGTTCCAACCACCGTGTCTTTGTGCGACGCAGAAAAGGTGAACGGATGGACTCTACATGCCTGGCTCCCACCGTGAAGCATGGAGGAGGAGGTATGATGGTGTGGGGGTGCTTTGCTGGTGACACTATTGGGGATTTATTCAAAATTGAAGGCATACTGAACCAGCATGGCTACCACAGCATCTTGCAGCGGCATGCTATTCCATACCATTTGTGTTTAGTTGTACCATCATTTATTTTTCAACAGGACAATTACCCCAAACACACCTCCAGGCTGTGTAACGGCTATTTGACCAAGAAGGAGAGTGATGGGGTGCTACGCCAGATGACCTGGCCTCCACATTCACCAGACCTCAACCCAATCGAGATGGTTTGGGGTGAGCTGGTCCGCAGAGTGAAGGCAAAAGGGCCAACAAATGCTAAGCATCTCTGGGAACTCCTTCAAGATTGTTGGAAGACCATTTCCGGTGACTACCTTTCGAAGCACATCAAGAGAATGCCAAGAGTGTGCAAAGCAGTCATCAAAGCAAAAGGTGGCTACTTTGAAGAACCTAGAATATGAGACATATTTTCAGTTGTTTCACACTTTTTTGTTAAATATATAATTCCACATGTGTTAATTTATAGTTTTGATGCCTTCAATGTGAATGTACAATTTTCATAGTCATGAAAATACAGAAAAATCTTTAAATGAGAATGCGTGTCCAAACTTTTGGTCTGTACGGTACATAGTACAATGACGAAGATTTCACTTCTTACATTACATGAGCGATATCTATTGTAAATTCTTCAATAGCTCAGAAACCAGCGAATCACTCACGCACAGTGCAAACCGGACAGTATAGTCCTCCATACAATATTATGGGCCCCATATATTGCTCTATGCAGAATACTGGTCCCCATATAATGCTCCATACAAGATACTGGCCCCCATATAGCGCTCCATAGAGGATACTGGCCCCCTTATAACGCTCCATACAGAATACTGGCCCCCACATAATGCCCCATGCAGGATGTCACCCCACCTTAAAATGCCCTATATACGATGTCACCTCTCCCCCCCATATAATACCCCATGCAGGATGTCACCTCTCCCCCCATATAATGTCCCATGCAGGATGTCATCTCTCCCTCCCCATGTAATGACCCATGCAGTATGTCACCTCTCCCCCCATATAATGCCCTATGCAGGATGTTTCCTCTCCTCCCATATAATGCCCCAAGCAGGATGTGACCTCTCCCCCCCATATAATGCCCCATGCAGGATGTCACCTCTCCCCCATATAATGCCCAATGCAGGATGTCACCTCTCCCCCATATAATGCCCTATGCAGGATGTCACCTCTCCCCCCATATAATGCCCTATGCAGGATGTCACCTCTCCCCCCATATAATGCCTTATGCAGGATGTCACTTCTCCCCCCATATAATGCCGCATGCCGGATGTCACCTCTCCCCCCATACAATGCCCTAAGCAGGATGTCACTTCTCCCCCCATATAATGCCCCATGCAGGATGTCACCCGTGCCTTCCCGCTCTGCGCTGCCTGTGACGGCTCAGGAGAGAGCGCGGTGTAAAGACGTAACCGCGCCCTCTGACCTGAGACGTCAAAGTGCAGCCGCCGTGGAAGAGACCGGAGCTGCTGCGGAGGCACGGGGAGAGGTAAGTATTGTGCCGGGGCCCTGAGCAAGCGGAGGGGAGCAGGCGCTGACATTGGCACTGCCCCGCTCATGGGTCCCATAGCACGCCGGGTTTCCCGACGGTGAGTGGGCCCCCCCGCTCAGGGCCCCGGCACTTGCCCCAGTGTGCTGAGTGCTGACACCGGCCCTGCTTGTACCGGCTGATGAAGAGTGGAGGAGGCGGTTGTTTATAGAGGCATTTGGAGTGTTTATATTTGAGTTTTAGTTGTTTCGGCTGTGTGCAAATCCTCATACTCTACTATTTAGTTTCCCTTCCTTTTCTCCCCAGTGATCCGCTTTGTTGTCTGTGAGTGCATATTTGTTTTATTTGTGCTTTTATTTATCCATGAACTTCCTTCCTTGCTTGTCTTGTTTGCGTACATACATACACTATTTCTCCCCTTCCCTGGGAGAGTAACACACACTAAAATAAGAGCACTAACTTGACACTTTGACCTTAAGAGGTTTATAATAACTTAAAGAATATGACTGTATGACTGCAGACCTATGAATCCCCCAGTGCACGCATTATGCGCTGCGGGAATTCGCTGAATTCAGACCTGGAAAAGGAGGGTATGTAACATGAGTTATACATACCCCCGGCCATTGGATGCAGCCTCGCCGCATCTAGTGACATGGACGACGAGTGGGTATGGCCAATCAGAGCGCGTGGCCTCACTGCATACAAGTGTATGGAGAGCGAGGCTGCGCCCACTGGCTGTGGGCATGTATAACTCATACATACCATCTGTTACTGGGTCTGAAACTGGGAAATCCCCACAGCGCACAGTGAATGTGCTGGGGGGGTTCATAAGTCTGTGGTCATACAGAGTGACTGCAGAATTATCGTATTTGACCGGACAACCTCTTTAACAATACATAAACTATTGACTGATGTCAATTTAGGTGACAAATTACACGTTATTGTAAAATTATATATTGGTACTTTGTTATTTGAGTCAAGTTAACTTTTACTAGATATGTGTCTCTTATATAGTGTATGTAAAATTCTGGTTTCAACTGTACATATTGCATCCATAAAATTCTGTTCACCTGATGGAGAACAAGAGAGTGTGCCCTTTTGGACTTTATAGAAGTTAAGTGCACAAAGATGCCATATTATGCATCCTCTTGGTGACTTTTCTTTTCCAGAGGAAACTGCTTTTTATTGAGAATACTTAGATTGTTTTTTAAATATATAAAACATTTATTAAATATTTTCATGGTATTTATTAGCCCCACAAGTGAATTTGAATATTGATTCTTAGATTGTAGAGATGATACGCTCTACTACTCAAGTAATACAGTGCATTATTTAGACTGTTAATTTTATACTGACAGCCTATCATGCTTTGGTCAATGGCAGATTCTGAGACCATTGCTAGGAGCAACCCCCTGGCACCCTATCATCAGATTGCACAGATCCGATGATGTAACAGAGGAAGCTCCCTCCCTATGTAAAACTCCTTATATGCCACCATCGCACCCATGGCACATATGGTGTTTATGAGGAGTCACTTCAGCCAGCCACCCAGCCACACTGCTCACTCTCTGCAAATTTGATGAGCATAGTCATAGAGAGGGAGTCCCAGGATTGTGATCAAGGGGAGAAAATTGGACTGTGTTTTAACATTTGAATAGAAATTAATACAATCTATTAGAACAAGAAAACACAGTGTTGTGATAGATAACGGATAAAAAAAGTCTGAAGGGATTAATACTGTGCAAATCTGAAAGTCATATAAAACTAATCATAAGGACGCACTCACTTGAAGCAGATACACAGGGGATTTTTGGAAAATCAGCTGTGTATTAGGGCTCACTCACACGAGCGTATAAATCGGATGAGTGCAATCTGATTAAGAATTGGATTGCACTCGGCCCAATGTTATACTATGGGGCAGTGCAGATCTGTGATTATTTTTTTATGCCGATTTGGCATGAGAAAACAATCGCAGCATGCGGCGAGTGCATCTGAAAATTGGATCGCACGCACCCATACAAGTCTGTGTGTGCATGTTAAACATCGGACTACACTCGCATGAGATCAGAAGAGCGATGATTGATCCCAGGGACCAATCAAAAGAGCTTTAACACCAGGTCTGACAGTGTAAGTTTTTCAAATTTTTAATCCTTTCCAAACGCAATAAAAAGTTCAGCAAGATGGTGGTTAGTTGGCTGCCATTTTGCTGGATTTGAGACAACAGAATTGCAAAAGATTTACATTATGGCGAATCAAATTTCCTTGGGAAATTCTAATTTGTCACTAATCACCTTCCCACATTATTATTTTTTTTATTTTTGTGTAAATATTTTTGTAATTGTAATTTTTAGATGTTATTATCCCCTACACACATGTAAGTGTTATATTTTTATAACAATTTATTGTTTGTTAAATGCAGAAAAAAATCTATCAGGACCTTTTTATTCCTGCTATTTATCATTTCAAATATTGTGTTCACTGCATTATGCAGGTTGTTATAGGGATATCAAATATCTCTATGTTCTTCACTGATTAGTGATGTTATTTATAAAAGTGTATACTTCTTGGAAATTATTTTTAGTTAGTTTTGTATAATATGTCGGATGAGCGTGGATTGAAGTTTCGCGAAATTATCTGCCCTCCAAAAATTTGCCTTACAAGCGTTTTGTGCCTCATCATCAAAGAAAATAGGGCCAAGAACTCTTTCTCCACTTCCACCACATCAAACCATTAGTTTTACAAAATGCAACTCCTGCTGATAGAGTTTTCTTGGGTTTTCTCAAAATTGTATATTTTGTTTATTGACAAACTTGTTTAGATGAAAGTGGGCCTTGTCACCCATAATGAGGTGGGAATGAAATTATCTTCTTGCTTTACAAAATCTTGGATCTGGGGAGCATCCACGATAATCTGCTGGCTTCAATTATTGTACTACCTGTAATTTGCATGGAAATTAATTTAGCATCCTTTGAATTGAATCCTCAGCTATGAGCCTTGGAATATGTCCAGCAGTTGTGATCACCTTCGGGTTGATGTTGAAAATGACAAATCAAAGCACAATTGATCATTGATTTTGTTGATAAAATTGAATTATTTTTAATTGTTCTGTTGTGACTTTATCCATACAGTGGGGAAAATAAGTATTTGATCCCTTGTAGTTTTTGTAAGTTTGCCCACTGACAAAGACATGAACAGTCTATAATTTTAAGGGTAGGTTAATTTTAACATTGAGAGATAGAATATCCCAAAAAAATCTAGAAAATCAGATTGCATAAATTAGATTTTTTTTTTTGCATTTTGCAGTGAGAAATAAGTATTTGATCCCCTACAAACCATTATGAGTTCTGGCTCTACAGACCAGTTAGATGCTCCTAATCAACTCGTTACCTGCATTTAAGACAGCTGTCTTACATAGTCACCTGTATAAAAGACTCCTGTCCGCAGATTCAATTAATCAGTCAGACTCTAACCTCTACAACATGGGCAAGACCAAAGAGCTTTCTAAGGATGTCAGTGACAAGATCATAGACATGCACAAAGCTGGAATCAGCTACAGAACCATAGGTAAGTTGCTGGGTGAGAAGGAGACAACTGTTGGTGCAATAGTAATAAAATAGAAGAAATACAAAATGACTGTCAAACGACATTGATCTGGGGCACCAGGCAAAATCTCACCTTGTGGGGTATCCTTGATCATGAGGAAGGTGAGAAATCAGACTAAAGCTACATGGGGGGAACTTGTTAATGATCTCCAGGCCGCCGGGACCACAGTCACCAAGAAAACCGTTGGTAACACATTACGGCTTAAAGGTTTAAATTCCTGCAGTGGTCGCAAGGTCCCCCTGCTCAAGAAGTCACATGTGCAGGCCCATCTGAAGTTTGCCAATGAACATCTGGATGATTCTGTGAGCTATTGGGAGAAGGTGCTGTGGTCAGATGAGAAAAAAATTGAGCTTTTGGCATTAACTCAACTCGCCGTGTTTGGAGGAAGAAGAAGGATGAGTACAACCCTAAGAAAATCGTCCCAACCGTGAAGCATGGTGGGGGAAGCATAATACTTTGGGGGTGCTTTTCTGCTAAGGGGACATGTTGACTGCACCTTACAGAAGGGAAAATGGATGGGGTCATGTATTGCAAGATTTTCGCCAACAACCTCCTTCCCCCAGTAAGAGCATTGAAGATGTGTCGTGGCTGGGTCTTCCAGCAAGGCAATGACCCAAAACATACAGCCAAGGCAACAAAGGAGTGGCTCAAAAAGAAGAACAGCAAGGTCGTGGAGTGGCCTCGCCAGTCTCCAGACCTTAATCCCATAGAAATCTTATGAAGGGAGTTGAAGCTCTGAGTTGCCAAGCGACAGCCTCAAAATCTTAATGATTTAGAGATGATCTGCAAAGAGGAGTGGACCAAAATTCCTCTTGACATGTGCGCAAACCTCATCATCAACTACAAAAAACTGACTGCTGTTCTTGCCAAAAAGAGTTTTGCCACAAAGTATTAAGTTTTGTTTGCTAGAGGGATCAAATACTCGTTTCTCACTGCAGAATGCAAAAAAAATTATCTAATTTATACAATGTGATTTTCTTGATTTTTTGGGGATATTCTATCTCTCAATGTTAAAATTAGCCTACCCTTAAAATTATAAACTGTTCATGTCTTTGTCAGTGGGTAAACTTACAAAAACTTATTTCCCCCACTGTAACCATTTTCCAAGGATTACATATAAATAATCTGATTTTTTTTTGTGGAAAAAATTAATATAAAAATGTTATTATATTTTAAAATGGTCTAGGGACTTTTGGGCCACCTGTTACCTTTTGAATTTTCTGGAGATGCACATGTATGTATATGTTAATATTTTAAAATCAAGTATCACCTACAAATGACCTTGAACCTAGTTGGGATCATTTCTTAGAAGAAAATGATCCTCAGACAATAATTATATTACATGTTCCTTAAAAGCAGAAGCGTTAAATAGACGCGTATATATATTGTAATTCAACAATAAGCAGATTTGACATTTATTTTATGGGTTTTTCAGGGTTATATTTCAAGAACTAATCATTTCCAGCCTTCCTAATTTTATGTAGACAAGCTTAAGTACTGTTACCTTAAGTATTTCTGTAAATCAGTATTCTCATTGATAAAGCAAAATAATTGTCAATTCTAAAAATGAAGATAGAGTCCCTTCTAACTACAGCACGTTTAAAAGCTATTTTTCATGCAAATTATGAAAATAGATGTTAAAGTCGAAGTCACAATCCAAAGGTCACACGCACAGGTCTTACAAAAAGGTAGTAATATTTTTATGAAATACAACCCTTTAATTCAGCTGGATGGCCTTTTTAATAGTTTCACTCTAATTGCCAGCTTTTGGGGCTGTAGTTTTAGGAAGCGCAAAATTGAAACCATTAGTTTTAATAGGCAATACCTCTTCCAGACCTTCACTATGGACTCTGATAAAACCATTAACTGTTATTTAAGTAGTATAATAAAATCACTTCATTGCCAGGCTTTGAATATTTTTCTTTTCTTATTTTTTACTAGACTGAAGTGGAATTACAGCAGACATTTAAAATTCGAAAAAGGAAGCAGCGTTATTTTTGTAAGAAATGTATCATCATTTTAGAAAATCGAATTTAAGATTCACATTTTGCTTTAAGACACCTGGAATCTGTAGGTCATTACTAAATATCAACTAAAAGATTATAGCAATGTAAAAAAAAAAAAAAAACATTGTAAAAAAAAAATAAATCATCAGTTAGGTGCAAAGATTGAACATTTTTTAAGAGGCAAGTTTACTTTTAACAAACTTTACATAAATCAATTGCACAGGCAAATATAAGAAACTTTGTATTATAATTTTTCAGAGATTTCTGATTTTTTTTCTCCACTTATACACTACCATATTTTTCAGACTATAAGGGCTCGTGCACATGACCAGAAAAATTGGACCAGTGCTATCCATCATTTTTACAGATAGCACTCATCTCCATGTTATTTTATGGGGCCGCGCACATGTCCTA
This sequence comes from Phyllobates terribilis, assembly GCF_046119375.1. Taxonomy (NCBI): domain Eukaryota; kingdom Metazoa; phylum Chordata; class Amphibia; order Anura; family Dendrobatidae; genus Phyllobates; species Phyllobates terribilis. The sequence goes on along the minus strand of NW_027362767.1, from coordinate 343,242,185 downwards.
TTTTTTCCTCGGATCGAGTACTCCAAGGAAGAATATAGCAGCATGCACGATTTGCATATGATATTCAGATCGCACTCGGCCATTCAGATCTATAGGTCTGTGGAAAACACTGGTCCGTACTTGGATGACATTCGAGTGCGGTCCGATTTTCATGCACAGACTGAATGCAGAAGGTTGAAAAACTTTCTTTTTTCTCCACCTCCGAGAAAATCGGAGCATGATTAACATAATCGGACCGTATTCTCGGTCGTATTACTCTAGTCTTAGAAGAATCAGACTATAGGACGTACCAAGATTTAGACAAAAGAAAATGGATACATTCTTTTTGTGGTAATTAAAATTCCTTGATGATCAAATAAGTAGGAATAGTGTGAGCTAACACTTAGGGTATGTGCACACTATGAATATTTGCTTCTTTGTGCAAAATGACAGTTTCTTGCCAGGAAAAAAGCTGTGTAAAATACACGCTTTTATACTTGCATTTTTTCTCCATTCATTTGAACTGATGACAAAAATGCTGTTAAACCGCTGAAAGTATTGACAAGTTACAGAAATGAAAAAAAACAAACATTTTGATGGTTCAAATCAGCAAGGAAAAAATAAGCAGCATATGCATGAGATTTCAGAAATCTCATTCACTTTGCTGGTACTGTAAAACACTGTATTTTTTCCAAGGAAAAAAAAAATTGCACAATTGCATCATGTGAACAAGCCATGAATAATTTTAGAAAGACAGTTTTAGGCCGGAGTCACACTACCGTGTAATACGGCCGAGTGCTATGATATAAAACATTGCATAGCACTCGGTCCAGTGTTATTCTATGGGGCAGCTCAGATCATCTTTCTTTTCCTTTTCTCAGGCGTATTCGGCGTGCGTGCAAAATCGCAGCATGCTGCGATTTTGCGCGTATATCGCGCGAGACTCGCCAATGCAAGCCTATGGGTGCGAGAAAAAAATCTGACTCCACCGACCATCCATATGCCGTCCGATTTTTACGGATACATTATCATTCTGCAGCATAGAACACTGTAAATGGTCCTCTAAATGATTGGAGAATAATAGTTGCAGAGAAAAAAAACGCACTGCATACGGATGTCATACGGATACATGGGCGAGAAAATATCGCATCATCGCATTACACATGAATTACCATACGGAGAATACTCATGCGACTCTCGGCAGTGAGAATCGAAACGATTATTTATACAATTAGTGTGACTCCTGCCTTACATTTTAAATTGCAAAGCATGAAAAGAGGTTTAAAATGGAACTTTAGAGGTTAATGTAACTGCGCAATCATTTGTCTCCAGTACAGCTGTATGTCTTGGTGATTAGGTGACATCACATGAAGGTTTGGATACATGTCTTTCTTTCATGAATGCAAAATGACTTGAGAATAAAAGCACAGCAACAGCTGAAGCAGGATGCACTAGCTAAATGTAGCAGAACTGAGCTGTGTATCATTAAATCCTATACTATCTACAGAATGTGGCATAGAGCAGACTAACTACATATAAATAAGTAATAAACCTACCTAACAGTTTGCTTTAGCACTGCAGAGGCGGGCAGGGAGAACTGTCGCTGCACTAGAAGATGCAGGCACTTTTCATCTACAGTTTTTCTTGCTAAAAGTGTGCCTTAGGCTGAGTGCCCACAATGAGTTTTTGGTGAGTTTTTGATTCTGAATATTTTCTCTTCATGAAAAACACAATGTCATTACTGTTTTAGCAAAGTGGATGGGATTTAAGGAAATTGCATGCCCATTGTGCTTTTATTTTTACTCAGCGTAAACTGACCTGTGGTGCGTGTTTCAAATCTGCAACATGTCAGCTTTTCTTGTGGTTACGCTGAGCTTAACATGCAGATTTTTCCCATAAACTTGCATTAGATGCAGAAAATCCACACTTAAAAAATGCACATGCGTTTTTAATGTGTTTCCGTGGTGGAAATGCATAAAAAAATGTGTTATCCGCACATAACTGTATCAATAAAGTTTTGACAAAGGCAAATACCAGAAAGTATCAAAAACAAAGCAACTTTATTTAAAGCGTGACACACCAACAAAAGACAAAAATCGCTGTGTAGAAAACGCATGTAAAAAAAATCACAGAAAAACTCACTGGAAAAAAAGACACGTAACCTAATTTACTTAATAGGTGCATCAAAAATTCACCAAAAGTTCAGCGTGAGAATGTAGCCTTATAGTTCAAAAAACACAGTGCTTATTTCCCTTCCTGTACCTCTGCAACTTAGAATCCACTCTGAAAAACAACTGAAACCTGTTTTGCTCAAGACAAGACGGACTGTCAACATGATGTATTGTCATATTACACCTCCTATTATAACCTATTGAAAAGGATAAGGGGGGCGTAATGAGAAGTGAGGAATTAGGCAAAAGGAGAAATGTTGTGCTGTGTCCTAACGAGTTTTTATTACTTCAACTCAGAGATAGATTCACATCTACACTGCACAGTACTGCTATATGATCTCCCCAATGCTGCTGTTTCTCTCTGTGATCAACTGTCTAACTGACTTGGTAAAAAATCATGAGTAGAAAATACATATCATAACTTATATTGTATGCTGTGCATCCTTATCTTTCATAGCTTTCTGAGTGTCAGGACAGAGAGGATGGTGAAGGGCGGAACCCACAATATGCAGAAGTCTGCAGAGAAAAAAGAATGGCGGAAGCATTGTTATTAGGCCTGCCCTGGGCTGTGTCCTATTTTTCTACAGATATTAATTGGCCTCTCTGTATATAACAAGGTTTTTGTTTCCTGCATGAAATTGGGTGAACCTTATCGGAATTGTCATGATGATTTCAGAAATAACTTCAGAATTGCTCTATCACGTAGGATTTTTGAGAAAAATGCAATTATATGTATGCATTGAATACTGTCAAATTCGTAGTGTCATGTGATATTCTTAATGCAAAAGTCAGCAACAGCGATCAAGTTTAGAACTGTTTTGGCATTGATTTTTCATTTATAATCACTGTCCGATGATTCACGGACAAGATTCCAACAATAGTCACCCAGCATTGAAGGACTCCACCTCCCCTGGTACCGCTTCTCCATCTGGGAAATGTCTTGATGAAACCTTTCACCATGTTCATCACTTACAGCGCCGAGCTTTGGTGGGAAAAAGTCAATGTGTGAATGAAGGAAATGTATTTTAAGTGACATGTGGCACTTCATTGACTTGTAAGCCTGAAGAAGACTTTCAACCTGTTCAGCATAGTTTGGCACCTTGTAGTTGTCTACAAAGTTGAAAACGACATTCTTGAAGGCCGACCATGCAACTTGTTCTGCACCATGCAGAAGACCATCAAAGTTACTATCATTTACTAGCTCTACGATTTTTGGGCCAATGAAAACACCCTCTTTTATCTTGGCATCACTGATGCGTGGAAACTTCTGTCACAAGTAAGCAAAGGCTTCAGTTTTCTTGTTCATTACTTTGACAAATGAGTAGAATATGAGTAGAATATATGTTATGTGTAACTTACATGGAGCCATATCAGCCCTTTAAGTATCTGCTCACAACACATTTATGGGCTCCATTTAACATACCACACAATGATGTAGACATTGAATAAATGCCCCCAAAGGACATCATACAGTTTAAGGATCTAATCTCACTTCATTCAAGCATTGCGTCTGGGTGTTCTATGTGAATGCTCATAAAAATGGGATACAGATGAATACATAATGGAGCCATAGATTGATTTAACAAGAAAGGAATTCAAATGGTTCCATTGGGGTGTTCCATTTAATTCACATTTTATGGAGTCTCAGATGAAACCTCCAGACATACTGCATAAATGTAGCGTGAAGAGGGCATAACATAAATGTTTATTTTTTACAGGAAACCATTGTTTTAAAAAGTGAAGTCTACAATGACATTCCTCCCATCAGTCAAAGGCTATTTTTAATTGGCATTGGATTCTACCTGCCCTTTAAATTGTAATGTTTTCGGTCTGGGAGAGGCAATTCTGATAAAAATGGTTAGGTCCCATCAAAAGACAGCTCACTTTATCATGGCTGGTGGAGCATGGGTGAGGTAATACTAAAAGCCATGCCATCATTCTGCTCACATAAAGCCATGCCCTTAGCTGGACCTGTGAATAAGTTTCCATAAAATGTTCTATAAAAAGCTATCAAAGTGTATGTACTCCAAAATGATGAAAATAAAAACTTTACACGGCTCCATTGTTGGAAATATAAAAAAAACTATAGGTCTCAGAACACGGTGACACAATTTTTTTCTCTATAGAATTCAGAAATTTTAAAGCCAAAAGTAAAATAGTTTATTTTTATGTAAGTTTGGTATTTCTGTCATCATACTGACCTGGAGACTTATATTGTCCATCCATTTTTACACTACAATGAACACCATAAACACAAAATCCCAAAACTAATGGTGAGTTTGCATTTTTTTCACCATTTAAGCAAATATGGTAAATTAATGGTGTAATTCAAAACTACCACATAAGCCCTCACACGGCTAAGTCAACTGAAAAAATAAAGCAAACTAGAAAAACTGGAAAGACAAAAAGCACAAATAGGGTCTTATCTGGTAAACAGGTGGTGTGAACTGTTAAAGGTACGCTCAACTGATAGGGTTGTGTGAGTCACAACTCCTACAGAGGCATATGAGGGCTGCTGCAGGACCACCAAGAAGATCTATTGCAGTAAATGTGGAATACAGTGGTTTCAAAATCCGCACTGCCCATCGTTTCAAAAACCTTGAAATGCGTTGACATAATAAACCGCATTCATGCTTCACCTTCATGTGTGATCGCATATTTGAACTATTGGGCAGCGCGAATTTTGAAACCACCGTATTCCACTTTCACTGCAACTGAAAAAATAAAAAAGTTGTGGCTCGTATTATTATGATTTGCTTACATAGCGCCATCATAGTCCACAGCGCTTTACAGACATTTTCATTACTTTCCCCATTGGGCTCACAATCTAATTTCCCTATCAGTATGTCTTTAAAATGTGGGAGGAAACCATAAAACTCAGAGGAAACCCAAGCAAACACGGCGAGAACATACAAACTCCTTGCAGCTATTGTCTTTGGTGGAATTTGAACCAGGACCCCAGTACTGCAAAGCAACAGTGCTAATCACTGAGCCACCATACTGACTTCTAGTAGAAAAAGAGAAAGACGTTTCAGATTAGACCGCGCTGATGTATGAAGGGAGCAGTTCCAGAGTGGAATAGAAATTTTGTAGTTTTTATTTTTAGGAGTTTCGTGCTCACAGAGTCCTTTTTCGAAAACAAGTCATGTTGCTTTTGAAAAAGGGCTCAGTGCGAGCCCGAAACAGTAAGAAATAAAATGACAAAATTCCTATTCCACTCTGGAACTGCTTTTTTCATACAGAAGCGCCATCTACTCTGAAACGTCGATCTCCTTTTTCTACTAATCGACATGCAAAGGAGGTTTTACCTTTATTTACCGACGGGACTGCAGCAGCTGCAATATTCATGTGCAATTATTGGAGTTGTGACAATCACACCCTTTTCAGGTGACCAACTCCATAACTCCCTTCTTATCTGTACCTTTCAATATCATCCTATGTGTACTTTATTCCCCTTTTTTTCTTTACCATACTGCCCTCGGTAGAAAGTGAACAAAAAATAACAAGCAAAAATGAAAATTCGCCTACTCGTGTAGAAGATAATTAACAAAATGATGTGTAATATGATATTATATGTTCATGATATCAAATTATCATCATAATGATTTGTTTTGTTCATGATATGTCACCTTGACAAACTATCCTAAATTACAGCCTTCTATTGAATATTGTTCAGCATACGCTAAATTAAAATTAGTGCTGATTGTTTCTTTGTGATATAGTATTTATGCATTGTACGTTTCTCTCTGTACGCAAGTGAGAAAAGCAAAAAAATAAAAGGAAAATGTTGTGGCGTGTTCCATCTAATATTATTTTACTCTCCTGTGGAAGGCTATTTTGCAGGGTTTTTTCACTCAGCTTTTAGTTGTTTTTGTTGGTGATATAGCATGCTGCAGCATAGTAACCAGGAAAATAGCTGATATCAAGCAAAATCCTGACCTAGTATAAGACAATGAAGAAAGAATGTGAATTGTATTTCCTGTAAAAATGGAAATTGTGACACCAGTACGAACAAAGCTGCAAAAGAGAGTTTTTAACTTCAGCGTTTTGTAAAAGTAAAACAACCAATTCTACTACAACTACCAAGCATGAAATAAATATTGAAATAAACATGGTCTCTGGCGTAGATATCTACAAATAATTGGATCAGGTTGTGCTTTGGAGGCAATTAGACAATAATAAATTAAACCAATGTAAAGACTTGTCCAAAGCAAAAAAAATTCTTAGAACAAATATATTGATTAAGCATCTTATGTTGTTAGCGTTCTGCATTGTTTTCTATTCTTCGAGCTTGAGTTTTTGCTTACCTACTTAAAAGAAAGGCTTGAAAAGTGAAGGATAAGGCAGGATAAAATATGCACAGCCATGCTTTTGAAACCTATAATGTAATTAAACTGCATCAAAACAACATAATGCTCATAAGTCTACAAGAAATAAAACAGCTTGGTAACTATCACATGAGCAGATGAGGAAGAAACATTTCTATGTTGGTCCAAAATGCTCCTCAATACTTTCTGTCCAAGGTGCAAATGCCTACATTTGGAATTAATGCTGAATGATTTCTCTGGAAAACAAATATAGAGTAAAAACTTTGCAAAATTTTCATTAAATATGGTCCTCATAGCTCATAATATACACAATATGGACAAAATAATTGGGACAACTACACATTATACCAACGGGAGCTTTTATGACATCTCATTATAAATGCATAGGTTACATATACTCTTATCAGTGGTATGTATGTGGTTAAATGCTGGTTGGGTTTCCTTCATTCGCAGACTCAAGTCCCCTAGGAAGACTATATAAAACATGGTCAAAATAGTTAACCTTTTTTTAGTGCCAATGAAAATCTGTGTATAACTCAATTTTTACATTCTGGAAATAAGAAAAAATACTACTTGTTATTGCTGCATCTATAAAAATTAGCTCTTTCAAACTATAATATTATTTAACCCATATGGTTAATGCCATAGAAAGAAAAGCACAAGAATGTCCATTTTTTGTCATCTCATATTTACAAAGTACGTAAAAAAAGGGATCAATGGTATGTAGGCTCCAAATATGTTACCTGTTACTAAATCTCACCCTTTAAAAAAAAAAGAAAAAAGAAGCCTTTACAAATTATCGTCGATAGAAAAATGTAAGAAAAAAGTTATGGCAATGTGGCAATGCTTATAAAAAGTTGGAAAAGGAGGTAAAACAAGTACAACAATGAAAATTGGCTGCAATGGGATGGGTTAACATACAGGTGCATCTCACAATATTAGAATATAATCAAAAAGTTAATTTATTTAATTTCTTCAATACAAAAAGTGAAACTCATAATATAGAGTCATTACAAACAGAATGATATATTTCAAGTGTTTATTTCTGTTAATGTTGATGATTATGGTTTACAGCCAATGAAAACACAAAAGTCATTATCTCAGTAAATTAAAATAATTAACAAAAAACACCTGCAAAGGCTTCCTAAGCATTTAAAAAGGCCCCTTAGTCTGTTTCAGTAGGCTCCACAATCATGGGGAAGACTGCAGACTTGACAGATGTCCAGAAGGCAGTCATTGACAGACTCCACAAGGTTCCAGAGTTCCAATTTTCATTTGGAAATCAAGGTCCCAGAGTCTGGAGGAAGAGTAGAGAGAACACAATCCAAGCTGCTTGAGGTCTAGTGTGAAGTTTCCACAATCAGTGATGGTTTGGGGAGCCATGTCATCTGCTGGTGTAGGTCCACTGTGTTTTATTGAGACCAAAGCCTGCGCAGCCGTCTACCGGGAAATTTTAGAGCACTTCATGCTTCCCTCTGCCGACAAGTTTTTTGGAGATAGAAATTTCATTCTCCAGCAGGACTTGACACCTGTCCACACTGCCAAAAGTACCAAAACCTGTTTTAAAAACAACAGTATCACTGTGCTTGATTGGCCAGCAGACACGCCTGACCTTAAACCCATAGAGAATCTATGGGGTATTGTCAAGAGGAAGATGAGAGACACCAGACCCAACAAAGCAGACGAGCTGAAGGCTGCTATCAAAGCAATCTAGGCTTCCATAACACCTCAGCAGTGCCCCAGGCTGATCACCTCCATGCCACGCCACATTGATGCAGTAATTGATGCAAAATTAGCCCCGATCAAATATTGAGTGTATTTACTGAACATACATTTCAGTAGGCCAACATTTTGGATTTTCAAAAAAGCATTTTGCAAGCTGTTGTTATAAAGTATTCTAATTTATTGAGATAATGACATTTGTAATATAATTTAGTGAGATGCACCTGTGTACACTGTGTGCAGAATTATTAGGCAAGTTGTATTTTAGAGGATTATTTTTATTATTGATCAACAACTATGTTCTCAATCAACCCAAAAGACTCATAAATATCCAAGCTTAATATTTTTGGAAGTTGGAGTGTTTTTTTTTAGATTTGGCTATCTTAGGAGGATATCTGTTTGTGTAGGTAACTATTACTGTGCAGAATTTTTAGGCAACTTAATAAAAACCAAATATAATCCCATCTCACTTGTTTATTTTCACCAGGTAAACCAATATTAGTGCACAAAATTTAGAAATAAACATTTCTGACATGCAAAAACAAAAACCAAAAAAATTTGTGATCAATATAGCCACCTTTCTTTATGGTGACACTCAACAGCCTTCCATCCATAGATTTTGTCAGTTGCTTGATCTGTTTTCGATCAACATTGCGTGCAGCAGCCACCATAGCCTCACAGACACTGTTCCGAGAGGTGTATTGTTTTCCCTCCCTGTAGATCTCACATTTTATGATGGACCACAGGTTCTCTATGGGGTTCAGATCAGGTAAACAAGGGGGCCATGTCATTATTTTTTCTTCTTTTAGACCTTTACTGGCCAGCCACACTGTGGAGTAGTTGGATGCATGTGACGGAGCATTTTCCTGCATGAAAATCATATTTTTCTTGAACGTTACTAACTTCTTCCTGTACCACTGCTTGAAGAAGTTGTCTTCCAGAAGCTGGCAGTAGGTCTGGGAGTTGAGCTTCACTCCATCCTTAGCCCGAAAAGGTCCCACAAGTTCATCTTTGATGATACCAGCCCATACCAGTACCCCACCTCCACCTTGCTGGCGTCTGAGTCGGAGTGGAGCTCTCCGCCCTTTACTGATCCAGCCTCTGGCCCATCCATCTGGAACATCAAGAGTCACTCTCATTTCATCAGTCCATAAAACCTTTGAAAAATCAGTCTTTAGATATTTCTTGGCCCATTATTGATGTTTTATCTTATGTTGTTCAAAGGTGGTAATTTTTCAGCCTACCTTACCTTGGCCATGTCCCTAAATATCGCACACCTTGAGCTTTTTGATACTCTAGTAATGTTGAAGCTCTGAAATATGGCAAAACGGGTGGTGAATGGCATCTTGGCAGCTTCACGCTTGATTTTCCTCAATTCATGGGCAGTTATTTTGAGCCTTTTTTGGCCAACACGCTTCTTGCGACCCTGTTGGCTATTTGCCATGAAACGCTTGATTGTTCGGTGATCACACCTCAAAAGTTTGGAATTTTCAAGACTGCTGGATCCCTCTGCAAGACATCTCACAATTTTGGACTTTTCAGAGCCCGTCAAATCTCTCTTCAGACCCATTTTGCCAAAGGAAAAGAAGTTGCCTAATAAGTAAGCACACCTTATATAGGGTGTTAATGTCATTAGTCAGCACCCCTCCTCATTATAGAGATGCACATGACCAGATTAACTTAATTGGTAGTTGGCTCTCAAGCCTATGCAGCTTGGAGTAGGAGAACATGTATAAAAAGTATCATGTGATCAAAATACTCATTAGCCTAATAATTCTGCACACAGTGTATATATATATATATATATATATATATATATATATATATATATATATACGTATATACGTATACAGTACAGACTAAAAGTTTGGACACACCCTTTCATTTAAAGATTTTTCTGTATTTTCATGACTTTGAAAATTGTACATTCACACTGAAGGCATCAAAACTATGAATTAACACATGTGGAATTATATACTTAACAAAAAAGTGTGAAACGACTGAAAAGATGTCTTATATTCTAGGTTCTTCAAAGTAGCCACCTTTTGCTTTGATGACTGCTTTGCACACTCTTGGCATTCTCTTGATGAGTTTCAAGAGGTAGTCACCGGAAATGGTTTTCACTTCTCAGGTATACCCTGTCAGGTTTAATACTGTAAGTGGGATTTCTTTCCCTATAAATGGGGTTGGGACCATCAGTTGTGTTGTGCAGAAGTCTGGTGGATACACAGCTGATAGTCCTACTGAATAGACAGAATTTGTATTATGACAAGAAAAAAGCAGCTAAGTAAAGAAAAACGAGTGGCCATCATTACTTGAAGAAATGAAGGTCAGTCAGTCCGAAAAATTGGGAAAACTTTGAAAGTGTCCCCAAGTGCAGTTGCAAAAACCATCAAGCGCTACAAAGAAACTGGCTCACATGAGGATCGCCCCAGGAAAGGAAGATCAAGAGTCACCTCTGCTTCTGAGGATAAGTTTATCCGAGTCACCAGCCTCAGAAATCGCAGGTTAACAGCAGCTCAGATTAGAGACCAGGTCAATGCCACACAGAGTTCTAGCAGCAGAGACATCTCTTCAACAACTGTTAAGAGGAGACTTTGTGCAGCAGGCCTTCATGGTAAAATAGCGGCTAGGAAACTACTGATAAGGACAGGCAACAAGCAGAAGAGACTTGTTTGGGCTAAAGAACACAAGGAATGGACATTAGACAAGTGGAAATCTGTGCTTTGGTCTGATGAGTTCAAATTTGAGATCTTTAGTTCCAACCACCGTGTCTTTGTGCGATGCAGAAAAGGTGAACGGATGGACTCTACATGCCTGGTTCCCACTGTGAAGATTGGAGGAGGAGGTGTGATGGTGTGGGGGTGCTTTGCTGGTAACACTGTTGGGGATTTATTCAAAATTGAAGGCATACTGAACCAGCATGGCTACCACAAGCCAGAATATTTCTGAGAAGAGTCTGCACAGGCCGTCTACCCCACTCTGCAAGTATCAGTGGTTGCTATGGACGATGGCCGTTGTTTTGACCAGATTGGGACTAGCTCAGCCATGTATGAGTCGCAAGGGTCTGTGTTGTTTAATTTGACAAGGCTAGGAATTTATGTTTATGATTTTGTTTTGATGTTGTGCAACCTATGAAGATAACTTCACATTGTTTTGACAAAAGAATCCAGTACCAGAGTGAACGCTACCTAATGCCTACCTGAGAGCGTGAATCCATACAGTATATATATAGATATATATATCTATATATATATATATATATATATATATATACATATACACTTATATGAAAAAGTTTGGGCACCCCTATTAATCTTAGCTTAATGTTTTATAAAAATTGGTGTTTTTGCAATAGCTATTTCAGTTTGATATATGTAATAGCTGTTGGACACAGTAATGTTTCTGCCTTGAAATGAGGTTTATTGTACTAACAGAAAATGCGTAATCTGCATTCAAACAAAATTTGACAGGTGCATAAGTATGGGCACCTCACCAGAAAAGTGACATTAATATTTAGTAGATCCTCCTTTTGCAAAAATAACAGCCTCTAGTCTCTTCCTGGAGCTTTAATGATTTCCTGGATCCTGGATGAAGGTATTTTTGACCATTCCTCTTTACAAAACAATTCCAGTTCAGTTAAGTTTGATGGTCGCCGAGCATGGACAGCCCTCTTCAAATGATCCCACAGATGTTCAATGATATTCAGGTCTGGGAACGGGGATGGCCATTCCAGAGCATTGTAATTGTTCCTCTGCATGAATGCCTGAGCAGATTTGGAGCGGTGTTTTGGATCATTGTCTTTCTGAAAGATCCATCCCCTGCGTAACTTCAACTTTGTCACTGATTCTTGAACATTATTATCAAGAATCTGCTGATACTGAGTGGAATCGATGCGTCCCTCAACTTTAACAAGATTCCCGGTGCCGGCATTGGCCACACAGCCCCAAAGCATGATGGAACCTCCACCAAATTTTACTGTGGGTAGCAAGTGTTTTTCTTGGAATCCTGTGTTTTTTTGCCGCCATGCATAACGCCTTTTTGTATGACCAAACAACTCAATCTTGGTTTCATCAGTCCACAGGACCTTCTTCCAAAAAGAAATTGGCTCCTCCAAATGTGGTTTTGCATACCTCAGACGACTCTGTTTGTGGCATGCTTGCAGAAACGGCTTCTTTCGCATCACTCTCCCATACAGCTTCTCCTTGTGCAAAGTGGGTTGTATAGTTGACCGATGCACAGTGACACCATCTGCAGCAAGTTGATGCTGCAGCTCTCTGGAGGAGGTCTGAGGATTGTCCTTGACTGATCTCACCATTCTTCTTCTCTGCCTTTCTGATGTTGTTCTTGGCCTGCCACTTCTGGCCTTAACAAGAACTGTCCAGGTGTTCTTCCATTTCCTTACTATGTTCCTCACAGTGGAAACTGACAGGTTAAATATCTGAGACAGCTTTTTGTATCCTTCCCCTGAACAACTATGTTGAATAATCTTTGTTTTCAGATCATTTGACAGTTGTTTTGAGGAGCCCATGATGCCACTCTTCAGAGGAGATTCAAACAGGAGAACAACTTGCAAGTGGCCACTTTAAGTAGCTTTTCTCATGATTGCATACACCTGGCTATGAAGTTCAAAGCTCAATGAGGTTACAAAACCAAAAAAGTGCTTTAGTAAGTCAGTAAAAAGTAGGTAGGAGTATTTAAAACAAGTATCTTTGTGCGACGCAGAAAAGGTGAACGGATGGACTCTACATGCCTGGTTCCCACCGTGAAGCATGGAGGAGGAGGTGTGATGGTGTGGGGGTACTTTGCTGGTGACACTGTTTGGGATTTATTCAAAATTGAAGGCATACTGAACCAGCATGGCTACCACAGCATCTTGCAGTGGTATGCTATTCCATCCGGTTTGCGTTTATTTGGACCAACATTTATTTTTCAACAGGACAATGACCCCAAACACACCTCCAGGCTGTGTAAGGTCTATTTGACCAAGCTGGAGAGTGATGGGGTGCTACGCCAGATGACCTGGCCTCCACAGTCACCAGATCCAATAGAGATGGTTTGGGATGAGCTGGACCGCAGAGTGAAGGCAAAAGGGCAAACAAGTGCTAAGTATCTCTGGGAACTCCTTCAAGATTGTTGGAAGACCATTTCCGGTGACTTCCTCTTGAAGCTCATCAAGAGAATGCCAAGAGTCTGCAAAGCAGTCATCAAAGCAAAAGGTGGCTACTTTGAAGAACCTAGAATATAAGACATCTTTTCAGTTGTTTCACACTTTTTTGTTAAGTATATAATTCCACATGTGTTAATTCATAGTTTTGATGCCTTCAGTGTGAATGTACAATTTTCATAGTCATGAAAATACTGAAAAATCTTTAAATGAGAAGGTGTGTCCAAACTTTTGGTCTGTACTGTATATATAGTATATTATTTAAAAATAAAACATTTTCAACATGGAGTTAATAAAGTATCGATATTCGAAAAGTACCTTTCATTTGTATGCATCATTTTCTTCATTTTCTTTTAAAGCACCATTCAGCATATTTTTTTCTTTCAGCACTGTAATGGTTCTGCTGATCTAAGTTTTCCTGACTGTAGCATTATATTTACTGTCTTCAGCTCTTCCCGGTGCTGGTCCGGTGTCGCCATCTCTCTACTGCAGAGTCACAGGTAACGGTAACAAGCTCTCAGTGTAAGTCTATGATCAACTCATTCTGGCCTCATTCTGGCTCTCATAGTTTTACATTGAGTTGTGATTCCTGGAGCATTTCAACAAGTCACAACCTGTAGAAGACTAACTGCAACAGTGCCAAAAACAAGTGAAGATGGCAGCTGGGGAGTATAATACTGGGGGCAGGGAACTTAGATTAGTGGCACCACTCCAGTGATAAAATAAATCAAAGCACAGGAGTTTTTCTTTAACCCCTTAATGACCACTGTAATGCATTTTTACAGTGGTCATTAAGGGTACTTATGCCTCAGCGCTGTGAAAATGCATAGCTTAGGGATAAGTAAACAGTGCCGCCCAGACGCGGCGATTACAGTAGGTGTCAGCTGTATATGACTTGCAATGGGAATCGCGGGTCCCGATGGTTGCCTTGTTACCCTTAGATCATGGGATGATACCAGGGTATAGTGGCCTGTGAGATCCAGAAATTAGCTGGGTCTCACAGGCAGAGTCAGTGAGTCAGTGACTCATTGACAGGTCTCATGCACTGCAGTGCAAAATTACTGCAGTGTATGAGATCAGCAATGAAAGTGTAAATTACACATGTCCCACAGTGGAACTTCGTGAAAAAGTAAAACAAAGTTAAGTAAAGTATGTAATAAATAAAAAAAAAATGCTCACTATACCCTTGATAAAATCCGTGAGAGATGTAGTTTCCAAAATGGGGTAACTTGTCAAGGTTTTTCACAGTTTAGGCACATCAGGGGCTCTCCAAACATGACATGACTCCTGCAGACCATTACATCAAAGTCTGCTTTCCAAACGTCACTCCTTCCTTTCTAAGCCATGCCGTGCGCCCAAACAATAGCTTTCCCCTACATATGGGGTATATCCATACTCAGGAGAAATTGCACAACAACTTTTGGGGTCCAATTTCTCCTGTTACCTTTGTGAAAATAAAAAAATGGGGCTAAAAGTATATTTTGTGGAAAAATATAGATTTCTTAATTTCACAGCTCTACGTTATAAACTTCTGTGAAGCATTTGGCAGTTCAAGGTGCTAACCACACATCTAGATAGATTCTTTGAAGGGTCTAGTTTCCAAAATGGGGTCATTTGTGGGGGGTTTCCACTGTTTAGGTACATCAGGGGCTCTCCAAACGCAACATGGTGTCTGCTCTCGATTCCAGACATTTTTGTAGTCAAAAAGTCAAATGGTGCCCCTTCCCTTCCGAACTCTGCTGTGCGCCCAAACAGTAGTTTTACTCCACATATGGGGTAGCAGTGTACTCAGGAGAAATTTCACAACACATTTTGGGGTTCATTTTCTCTTTTGACCCCTGTGAAAATAAAAAAATGAGGCTAAAAGTACATTTTTGTGGAAAAAAAATTGATTTCCTATTTTCACGGCTCTACAGTAAGTTATCAAACTTCTGTGAAGCACCTGACGGTTCAAGGTACTCACCAAACATCTAGATAGATTCTTTGAAGGGTTTAGTTTCCAAAGTGGGGTCACTTTTGGGGGTTTCCACTATTTAGGCACAACAGGGGCTCTCCAAACGCAACAGGGCATCTGCTCTCGATTCCAGCCATTTTTGCAGTCAAAAAGTCAAACTGTGCTCCTTCCCTTCCGAACCCTGCCGTGCGCCCAACAGTAGTTTTATCCCACATATGGGGTAGCAGCGTACTCAGGAGAAATTGCACAACCAATATTTTGGTCCATTTTCTCTCATTACCCTTGTGAAAATAAAAAAATTGGGTCTGACATAAACATTTTGTGAAAATAAGTTAAATGTTCATTTTTTTCCTTCACGTTGCTTCAGTTCCTGTGAAGCATGTAAAGCAGGGGTCAGGAACCATTTTGGCTAAGAGAGCCATGAACGCTACATATTTTAAAATGTAATTCCGTGAGAGCCATACAATATTTTTAAAACTAAATACAAGTAAATGTGTGCATTTTATGCAAGACCAACACTTTTAAAGTACAATAAGTCTCTGAATTCTTTTTAATAACGTTGTTATGCTGTTGCTAACCAAAGATGAATAAAGTACTTCTTACCATAAATGTGACTTCTTGTGCTGCATGGTTTTGCTGATGGCTTTGTAGTCTGGTTGATAGTTGGTGAGGTAGAGAGCTTCATGCAGGTGTTGAGACTTCCATCCATTAAATGTTATCATAAGGTTGGTCTTAATGTTCATTAGATGTGAGAAAGACTGCTCACATGCATACGTAGAGCCAAACATCGTCAGTACAGCAATAATCTCACGCTGCAGTGTGTGGTATGTGATGGGAAGCGCGTTCCTAGTTTTGACAATCAGTTGGTCCGCAGGTCGAAGTTTTTTCATTTCTCGCCACTTGTGTTTGCTCGCCAACTCTGCTTGCTGTCGTGCAACTCTTTCCAAATCTTCATTCAGTGACTTGAACTTATTCACTCAGAAGTACGATACTCATCTTTTTTCTTTTAGTCATCTTCTTCAATAAAATGGTTTCTGCAATTAGCTAGTTGACTACTTGATTAAAAGGAGGGAAGTTTACTTCCATATGATGGAACCCCCACAGCACTGTGTATATAGGTAACTGGCATCCGCCTAATTGACTGGTGGTATGAAGTAAGAGCGTTACCTGTATTCAGGTGCTCTCTAACAGATGCTGCTGCTGATTCTTGCCAGTGAAGTTTAAAATAGCGCCGCCGCTTCTGATCCACACCACAGGAAGTCGTCACCCCTATAAGGTGACGGTTCTCTAAGGTGACAGCTAGAGTGGCACTTGAGAGAGTGGAGATCAGTTGCTGCTACGCTGGGGTGAGGAGAACGATGGCTGACAGCGCGGGAACTGCCTATACCTGCTGGTGAGCTCGCCTCCGGTCTGCGCTTAATGATGACTCACCCCAGCGTAGCAGCAAAAGAGCTTCGATCACTCAAGCGCCGCTCTAGTTGTCAGGAGAGCGGGCTCCTTATATCCCGGGTGATGGCTTCCTGTGGTGCGGATCAGAAGCGGCGGCGCCATTTTAAACTGTCACTGGCGATGTCAGTGGCAGAGCAGTTACTCGTCTGGGAGCCAGATGCAGCCTTCAAAAGAGCCATATCTGGCTCGCGACCAATAGGATCCCGACCCCTGATATAAAGGGTTAATAAACATCATGAAAGTGGTTTTGAGCACCTTAAGGGTGCAGTTTTTAGAATAGTGCCACTTTTGGGTATTTTCTTTCATATAGACCCCTAAAAGTCACTTCAAATGTGATGTTGTCCATGAAAAATGGTTTTGTAAATTTTTGTTGGAAAAATGAGAAATCGCTGGTCAACTTTTAACCCTTATAACCTCCTATCAAAAAAAATTGCTTAAAAAATTGTGCTGATGTACAGTAGATATGTGGGGAATGTTATTTATTAACTATTTTGTGTGACATATCTCTCTGATTTAAGGGCATAAGAATTCAAAGTTTAAAAATTGCAAAATTTTCACCAAATTTCCACTTTTTCCATTAATAGGCGCACGTGATATTGAAGAGATTTTACCACTAACATCAAGTACAATTTGTCACAAGAAACAATTTCAGAATCAGTGGGATACATTGAAGTGTTCCAGAGTTATTAACTCATAAAATAACACTGGTCAAAATTGTAAAATTTGGCCTGGTTATTAAGGACATAATTGGCTCCTTCCTTAAGAGGTTAAAGTAAATCTCTGATTTCTTCAATGATAATCCCAATGTGCAGAATGTCAAGTATTAATGTAAAATCTAGTGATTATCTAATAGACATTCCGGGAACTACTAGTCAGTCTTTTACCAATTAACTACCTTTGATTAATATCAAGCAGTCACTATTGGTGATTATGATCTAATCAAAGTAACACATTTTAAATCTATCTATCTACAGTATATCACAAAACTGAGTACACCCCTCACATTTTTGTAAAAATTGTATTATATCTTTTCTTAGGAAAACACTGAAGATATGACGCTTTGATACTAAAAATACAAAATGAGATGCAGCACCAGCTAACTGATGTGTGGGTACAAAACTTCTCAGACAAAGCCCAATCCTATGCATATGTAAAGTATAAAAAAAAGGGAATAGCAGCCCTCCAATTAAAATAAAATGATGGAGTTTATTTGCCCAACATGGCAATGTTTTGGTTCATGTGTGAATCTTTCTCAAGCAAAGTATAAGTGTATATCATCAGATATATAGAGGTACATCAATTAAGTGAATAATCATTAACAATATACCAAAATACAAAGATGTAAAGTGATTTGTGAGTTATATAAAATTTCATATTTTTTCACAGTGTCATAGTCCAAAGTGCATACTATATTCAACAATATTAAAGTGTGATGCAAACAATTACTCAAAATTGGACACATGTGTAGCATTAATCACAATCCAGACTCACCCATCAGTAATGAATATTACATTCAAATATCTCCACCGTCGGCGTCTATCAGACTGTACTGCACATGTCCGTGACATCATCCCTCATGTTGAGTAAATAAACACCATCATTTTTTTGGAATAGGAGTGCTGCTATTCCCTTTTTTATACACATATTTCTATCTATTTTTCTATCTATCTTTCTATCTATCTTGAAGAATCAAAATGAATTAAAATGTTTTAAAATAGAATTAAACATCCTAAGCTTGATACTTGTAATGTAGACATTGCAATACATGTTTAAATAGAGTAATGTGACAGTATTTTTCTTTAATTTAGAATATGCCAATTTTCCAAAACAATCAACTCATTCGGCAGAAGTCTATAAGCTGAGAAAAACAATGCTGATAGATAGAAACAACTGCCATTTTTGACAACAATTGATCAACTAGAGAAGAAAATGCAGACTTCCAAGTTCTGGTCTGATGAATTTAGATATTGAAGAAAAAAATCATTTTTTAGATATAACCTAAGTAGGGATGGTGATGCTCTCTTCGAGGTTGGCCCTTAACCTACTTCACCTTGCAAATTAATTCTTATCTGTCCTACACCATACGTTTCACAGAGGGCAACACAATACAAAACAGAATAAGAGCTGCCAATATCTTGATTCAAAAAGTGTACAAGGTAAAATTTGAGCTCTGTGCTAGAATCACTTGGCAAAGAAAAAGTATGCAAATCCAATGCTACAATTGGGCATGTTTTTACATCTCAAAGACAAAATAAAGTGCCAACAAACATTGAGGTTCAGTTGTGATTTCTGTGAAAAAAATGTTTTACATTTTTTTCATTTTCATGCAGGGTGTAAGCAGACCCATCAATGTTGGAATTGTAAGTTGTGTAGTCCCTGTGGGGTGCAATTATATACTTCTGGGCAGCCCACCTAATCTAATAGTAAGGGGATCTCTAATAGGCAGTAAGTTAGACACTGTGCACTAGATCAGTGTGACTAGCGTCCTATACAAACCTTATCCGTGTGCAGTGTTAATACTTACATGACTGCCCCTTCATAAATTGATAGGTGTGTGAGTGACTGTTTCATCAGTATTTTATATCTATGTTGCCTTCACCTTTATCAAGGGTGCCTACTGCATCCTGTAAGTGCATTAATTTTCTGACCTGTGTTGGTACATACGGCTGCCTTTTTTTGCTATATTTTTGAATTTTTTGTGTCCTTTTGCTGTAATTTTGCTTTGATTTTAGTGTAGGGACTCACAAGACAATAAGGACACTTGACATGGGTTCTGAGGTTGCATATTTTGGCCAAACTTTTGACCAATATCTCATGCATATTGAATAAACTTTAGTGCACATTTTTTAAATTTTTATGCTGTATGCAGCCAGGTTCATCAATGTTGGGCTTGTAAATTAGGATGCCGGTCCCTGTGGCCTGTGGGGTGTGCTTATACAGTGTTGAGAAGCTTGCTTAATCTGAATCTAATAGTATTGGTATCATTAATAAATTGTAAAACAGACACTGTGCACTACATCTTTGTGACTAGTGCCCAATATAAGCCTTATCCATGTGCAGCTTGAATACTAGGTGACCACCCCTTCCATGAATGGTTAGGTTTGTGGGTCGAGGTTTCATCAGTAATTTGCAGCAGTATTGCCTTCGCCATTTTCATGGAAGTTTGCTGCATCCTATTCTGACTTCATTACTAAGCTGCGAGTGCGGGGCTCTTGAGACAGCATTTCTATGGATGTCTGTATGAACCAGTACTCACACAAAGGATGTCGTCAGATAGCTTAACTCGACTGAAGAGGCATGTAACAAAATTTCCCAAGAAGTTTTATTTTCAGGCTAAATTCTTAAATTATGCACAATCGCAGTAGCAGCTGTAACAACTGGTAAAAAACAAGGTAAAAAAAGCAGTTCTGAACCTGAGATGTACAGAGATGATCCTAGCAAGACGGATGGCAAACTCTGACACAGTAGGAAGGTGGAGGGGTTACTTACACGAGAGCTGGGCTACAGATAGACAGGACAAGCTTCTAAAAAGGGGCAAACTTAATTGCATAGCAGTATAACAACAATACAATGACAATACAATACTGTGTGATTGGGACATGACACATCCTGTAAGTGCATTCATTTTCTGACCTGTGCTGTTAAATATGGCTGTATTTTTTCTGATATGTCTTTTGAGATTTCTGTAGCTTCAATTTGCTTATTGAATAGTCCAATATGTGCAATATTTTAGTTGGTAAATATTTAATGGATAATGAACGTGTGTCTCTTTACCTCTTTATTTGTACTGTTTATCCATATCATTAAAACCATCTGCCTAGTATTGGAAAGTCTAATATTATTATGCTTCCAAAGCAGTCCCCAGGCAAGTACTTCAAAAAGTCTCTCAAGGTGCCCTGCCACATCTATCACCAAAACAATAGCAGCTGATCCTTTGAAGGGTCGGCCACTTTCCTTTGTTAGTGCAGCTTTCCTCACAAACTGACTAGCACCTTTGTCCACAAAATGACTGCTTATGGAGCTTATGACCAGTCCAAACCATTAATCTTCTCCAATAGAAAAGCAGCTTTCCTATATGAGGTGTTTTACAATTGCAGAAGGCTAATGGAAATGCTCCTTTATGAGCAGTCATTTTAAAGACAGAAGTATTGGTCAGTTTGGAAAGAAAGCAGCAGTAACAAGAGAAAATGTCCCACCCCTTAAAGTCTTGTACATTGCAAGGTTGAGCCTACGTGGTTTGGGCTTGCTTTACAGACCATCCCACAAATGCTTGAGAGCTTGGTGGGTGTATAGAGACAGTTTCCCAAAGGGCAAAGTCAATGGGGTTGCAAAAGTTTGCCTTCTTTGACTCCGCACTGCCCCTGATGTCAAATGATTGGCGTGTGTAAAGCTGCTTCTTCTTGGTGTGGCACAGTAAATGCTTTCCCTGCACTTCTCAAGTAGAGCGCAGCAGGTAAGATGAGCTTGCCATCGGCTGTCACACTTGGCATAGGGAGTGACCAGAATGCCAAAGATCAGTATAAAAAAGTTGAGCTGTAATTGTTATGTTCTGCTACCAAAGCTAAGGAAAGAGAGGAGATCTGTCCCTACTATAAGACTCAGCTGAATCCCTATGATGTAACAGGGAACCTGATCCTGCGATCAGACCTGCTAAAGTCCTAATCTAGTCTGTACGGAGACCTATAGATGTGAGGAGGGAATCCCTACAAGTACTAAGGACTGGGAGGAATATGGGACACCTCCTAACAGAAATAGTAGCAGACAGACGAACAAACAAAATAGATAGAACATAGAGGTCCGTAGACCAAGCAAACTAACAGAGTTAGATACAGAGCACAGGCTAGCTAGAAAGTAGATATACAATGAAGTCCAGCAAAGCCAGAAGGGCGGAGCAGGATTAAATAGGCCAACAAGGTCATGTGACCAGCAAAGGAAAAAAAACCTAACAGCAAGGTTCTAACAGTACCCCCCCTTCTAAGAGGATCCTCCGGATCCCCTAGGACCAGGCTTATCAGGAAATCTCCTGTGAAACGCTCTGATAAGTCTGGACGCGGAAACATCATCTGACCTCACCCAAGAGTTATCCTCGGGTCCGAAACCTTTCCAGGCCACAAGATACTGCAAACTACCTCTATACCGTCTAGAGTCAAGGATGCGAGAAATTTCATATTCCCCGTCCTCCACCACCGGAGGAACAGAGGCAGAGGCGTCACCATCCGACACAACAGCTTTTTTTAACAGAGAGACATGAAAGACCGGATTAATTCTCCAGGAGGTAGGAACCTCCAACCTAACAGCAGATTGGTTGACAACCTGAAGCACCTTAAAGGGCCCTACAAACTTGGGACCCAATTTCTTAGAAGGAATCCTCAACCGCAGATTCCTAGAGGACAACCAAACCATGTCACCAACAGCGAACAAAACCTCCTGTCGTTTCCTATCAAAGTAGTCTTTAGATTTTCTGTTGGCCTCCTGAAGATTACCATGCACATCCGTCCAAACTCTTTCCAAATCACCGGAAAAATTCTCCTCCTCAGGCACGGCAGATCCCAACTTGGAGAACGACCCAAACGACGGATGTCTCCCAGAACAACAAAAAAAAGGCGAACAACCAGCAGAAGAAGATGTATGATTGTTCAGAGCAAATTCGGCAAGTGGCAGAAACTCAGACCACCCCTCTTGATTGTCTGCCACAAAACAACGCAAGAACTGCTCAACATCCTGGTTTTTCCTTTCTGTCTGGCCATTAGATTCAGGATGATATCCGGACGAAAACGACAAATGAATTCCCAACCTGTCACAAAAGGCACGCCAAAAACGAGCCACGAACTGAGGACCCCTATCAGAAACAATGTCAGTAGGAACGCCATGAAGTCTGACAATTTCCTTGACAAAGGCCTTAGCGAGAGTTTTAGCGCAGGGCAGTTTGACGAAGGGAACCAAGTGACACATCTTGCTAAAACGGTCCACGACCACCCAGATGACAGTAAAACCCTCAGAGGAGGGAAGGTCAGTTATAAAGTCCATAGCCAAATGTGTCCAAGGAGCACTGGGGACCTCCAAAGGACAAAGCAACCCCGCAGCAGGAGTATGTGAGGACTTAGATCTAGCACATATAGTACATTGGCGCACCCACTTAATGACTTCCTTCTGCCATCCAGGCCACCAAAAACTGCGACCCACCAGTCTCTTGGTCTCAGAGATTCCGGGATGACCTGCCAACCGAGATTCGTGACACTCAACAAACAAATCTCTCCTAAAGGTCCCAGGCACAAACAACCTCCCATGAGGAGTGTTAGATGGGGCATTCTCCTGAGCTTTAAGAATCTCATCTTCCAAAACGGAGTCTAAAGCAGCTATCACAACACCTTCTTGTAAAATGTTTTCCTCTTTCTCAGCACCGACTATGGGAGAAAAACTGCGAGACAAGGCATCCGCCTTAACATTCTTAGTACCAGGGATGTAAGTAACGGAGAAATTAAACCGCGAGAAAAACAGTGCCCACCTAGCCTGACGGGCATTCAGGCGCTTGGCAGCATCAAGATATATCAGATTTTTATGATCCGTAAGAACCTGAACGGGAAATTCCGCACCTTCCAAGAAGTGGCGCCAGTGTTCAAATGCGAGTTTAATAGCCAATAATTCCCGATTACCAATATCGTAATTCAGTTCAGTCTCCGAAAATTTTTTTGAAAAAAAGGCACAGGGATGTAATCCATCCCCGTTATCCTGAGACAATACTGCGCCAACCCCCACAGAGGAAGCATCAACCTCAACCAAAAACGGCCTAGTAACATCAGGCTGCATAAGGATGGGAGCAGAGGTGAACCTCTCCTTGAGATACACAAAAGCTTCAATGGCCTCAGAAGACCACTGAACCGCATCAGCACCTTTCCTGGTGAGATCAGTCAGAGGTTTGACAATACTAGAAAATTTTTTTATGAATTTTCTATAGTAATTGGCGAAACCCAAAAACCTCTGTATCGATTTCAAACCAATAGGCCTAGGCCATTCCTGCACAGCCTGAACCTTAACCGGATCCATCTCAAAACCTTTGCTGGAGATAATGTAGCCCAAAAAACTAATTCTCTGTACAGCGAACTCACATTTCTCCAGCTTAGCAAAAAGCGAATTGTCCATTAATAACTGTAATACCTCACGCACGCTCCGCCAATGAGACTCCAGATCTGGCGAATAAATCAAAATGTCATCCAAATACACAACCACATTTTTACCGATCAAAGGTCTAAGGATGTCATTAATCAGATTCTGAAAAAATGCAGGAGCATTAGTAAGACCAAAAGGCATAACCAGATTCTCAAAATGACCCACAGGAGTGTTAAAAGCAGTCTTCCATTCATCACCCTCCTTCATGCGCAACAGATTGTATGCCCCCTTAAGGTCAATTTTAGAGAACCATTTGGCCCCCAATAACTGGTTAAACAGATCAGGAATCAATGGCAGTGGGTAAGGATTGCATACCGTAATTTTGTTAATCTCACGAAAATCCAGACAAGGACGTAAACCGCCGTCCTTTTTTTTTACAAAAAAAAATCCAACCACCACAGGAGACTTAGAGGGCCTAATGTGACCGGCGGCCAAACTTGTCTGTATGTATTCCTCCAAAGCCTTCCTCTCAGGAATGGTAAGGTTAAATAAACGACTTTTAGGAAGAGTCGCTCCAGGGACAAATTCAATAAAACAATCATAGTCTCTATGGGGAGGCAAAACCTGCGATTCCTTCTCAGAAAAAACTCTCCAAAAATCCTGAATAGGAACAGGCAATTCTCCCCTATCCAAAGCTGCAATACGCCCGTTACAACACTTGTCATAACATTTATGGCTCCAGGATTTAATTTCACTGGTAGACCAATCCAGTACAGGATTGTGAAATTTTAACCAGGGCAAACCCAATATTACTGGAGAAGGCAAGTTATTCAACACTACCAAATCCAATTTCTCATGGTGAACACCATTAATAGTGAGAGGAAATTCACTGACCTTGAGAGTAATATTCTTCAAAGGGGAGCCATCCACAGAAACCACAGCAATGGGGGATGATAAAGGTTCAGGTTTTAAATTGAGTTTTTCCACGAATCCCCCATCAATTACATTCAGTGTAGACCCGCAATCAACAAACACCCGAAATTCCATTAATTTTTCCTGAGCAATCGTGGAAGCAGCTAAAAATATACCCTTGGAATTTAAACAGGCAATACGGGCGTGACTGACCATTTTTTTTTCTTTCTTCATACGAAGCTCACAGCCTTTAATCAAATGACCAGATTTTCCGCAATAGAAACACAAGCCTTCTGAAAAACGACGGTCTTTTTCTTGAGAGCGAGGTGCCACCGATCCAATCTCCATCGGTTCACCACTGTTAGTACACACATTATCATAACCAGAAACTGACATAGCAGAGGATTTGCTCTCATTAACCCTAGCACGCAGTCTTCTATCCACCCGTATAGCTAATTGCATAGCCTGTTGCAAATCCTCAGGTGTAGGATAAGCAATTAGCAGGTCTTTAACCCTTTCACTGAGCCCAGCAAGAAATAGACTTTTCAGAGCAGAATCATTCCACCCTGTTTGAGTGGACCAACGACGAAAATGAGTACAATATTTTTCGACATTACCTGATCCTTGTTTTAAACGTCTCAACTCAGTCTCAGCTGATGCCACACGGTCAGGATCATCATATAATAGTCCTAAAGCAGAAAAAAAACTATCCACTGATCTGAAGCATGTATCACTAGGTTTCAAAGAAAAGGCCCACTCCTGAGGCTCTTTGCGCAAAAGTGACATTATGAACCCTACGCGCTGGGATTCATCCCCAGAGGACTTGGGTCTCAAACGAAAATACAATAAGCAAGTGTAGCACCCTGAGGATTCGGCTGCTACAGGGGTATTGCACCTCAAACCAGAGGTGTGATATTCCACTCCCGGGTAAGGATGGAGTGTGGACCTGAGCTCGGTAGGCTGCATGCACTACACACATCCCATTTCCGAGGAACAGGCCGACGGTACTCCCACTTAGAAATGTGCAGGTACGACCGAGTCTGTTCCTGGCTGGAGTGGGAGGGGGGTGGAACATCCCAAGTAGTGTAGGGGCAGATAGGGGGAGCAGCCTGGGTAAAGATAGGAGCTCATTGGGTGCTGGTCACCTGAGCTCACACATAGAGGGTGTATATAAGGTGGGCACCATCAAAGAACAGGGTCAGTCAGTCTGCCAGCCTTTTGCAGAGAGAAGTCAGAGGAGGAAGAGGAGCAGAGAAGCCCCAGAGAGAGAGAGAGAGTGGAGCAGAGAAGGAAAGACCCAGAGGAGACAAAGAGAGGACTCTGAGAACCCAAATTCAATCCCCGGGTGAAGAGTCGGCAATAGGGTACCGGATCCCAAACTGGTGGGGGCAAAAGCACACCCTAGCCAGAGACCGGAGGCCGTGGGCAGTGTCTGCCATGGCCACCCACCACATCCACCCCGAAGGCATACCACGTGGAGGGTCAGGGAACCCAAGGCCAAGGGTCTCCCAACAGAAGGCCCGAGGGAGCTGGACCTAGGTGGATCACTAGTGGGGACGGCCAGAGGAAAGGACAGAAGGAGAGCTCAGGGTCACGCTCCGGACTTGCTTGGGGGTTGGCTGAATCCAGGACCTGGTGGACGCAGCACGGCTCGGGTGGTCACTTGAAGCTGGAGTGACCGGAACATCAGCAGTGAGTAAATACCCTAAACTGCACAACCCGACTCTGTCTTCATTTAACATCTATGCTGCACCACCACAACCCCCATTCTCTGCACCTGACCCCCTGAGGCTATACCCCACCCGTTGGGGGTTATACTACCAAAAGCTGCACCAACACCATCAGCCTCAGCGGACCCTGCTGCAGCGGCGGCCATAGTGACCGCAATACAACGGGTGGCGTAGTCGACATTAAGAACTTAATAACATCTGTAGGACTGCCACATACAACTGAGTTTGACACCCTGGGCACGGACCGGGTCACAGCCACTCGGAAGACTACAACCCCCATCTGATCCGGCTCCGGATATTCCCCCTAAAGAATATGGCCCAGGGGGCGCGTCAACTTTGGCGTAGTCGGCAGGATTACGTGCCCGCAACACCCGGGTACTGCGTGCCTGAAGAAAAGAATGAGTTTACCTCAAAAAGAAGTCTCCTGCCGGTTCCGGAGGGTCCCCGCCATCGGACCCCATCACAGGTCGTTTCCCGCCGGTTGTCCGCCATTAACAGCTTTTTCCCGCCATCTGCAGAGTTTCCCGCCACTGGGAGACGATTCCCGCCATTTCCAAAGGTTTCCCGCCTTGGAAGAGCGGACGCCATTATGGGCGTGCCAGAGGATGGCAAGAGGCCACCTCCCATCGTGGGCCAGGACCGAAAATGGCGCCAAAAGTGGAAACCGCCCCCACCAACAGAGACTGTGATGCTAGAGGTGTCTGTCAGCGTGAAAGAACTGCCCCTGGAGCTGACAATCACCAAGTGGCCCCGGGACCGCCCTCGAAGTGGGAGGACTGAGAAGAAGAGAACAAAGATGGGTGTCGCCTGGAGCAGTCTGGAGAGAGCGCACCCGGAGGCAAGAAGCCTGGAGAAGAGTATCGGAGGAGCTTACCCGGAGATGGCGAGAAAGCAGAGCTGCACCGGCCCGTTGGCCAGGAGCCTGCTAGAAACAGAGGAGGGAGAGCAGAGCAGCACCGGCCCGCTGGCCAGGAGCCTGCTGGAGACAACAGAAGGAGAGCAGAGCAGCACCGACCCGTTGGTCAGGAGCCTGCTGGAAACAACGACCCCACTAGGCCTAGTGGAGGTCCTAGCACAGCTCCCCCGAGACCGGGAGTGTGCACAGACCGCTCTAGAGGGCCTCGCAAGGAGGATGGCCCGGGTGCAGCGAGAGACGTTGGCGGAGTGGAGCCGTGAGATGGCCCAGCAGACCGAGACCTGTCAGCGGAGCACGCCACCCGAGACGAGGAGACAGACCGCCTCTGAGGATGGCGCAGGAGGACTGAAGGCCGGAGACGGCGCCGAGAAGGGAGCCGAACGAGTGGAGGCAGGTAAAGGGGACGTCTATACCCCAAACCGGGAAACCGCGTACCTGCCCCAGCTCCCCGTCGCAGAGCCCGAAGTCTATCCTGCCGTGCCCGTCGCTGCAACGTCACCGCCGCAGACTAGGCCTCAAACGGGAGCCGCGACCCCTGTGACGTCACACGCCTCGACCCCGAGCGTGACCAAGCAGGAAGTACCACCAGCCTGGTCGCAAGGCCTAGTACCCCCGGGCGCCGCAATACCAACAGCGCCCCCTACCTCCGCGGAGCCCCCGGCCTGGTCGCAGGGCCAAGTAGCCCAGGGCGCCGCCGTCCTTACGGTGCCCTTCACCTTCCAGATACCCCAGGCCTGGCCGCAAGGCCCGGGCAACCCGGGCGCTAACACCACCGTGCCCATAAGACCAAAAGTGCCGCATCTGGGAGAGGACCTGTTTACCCAACACACGTGCCCGGATGGGCAGCCTTTCATCTGGCCCCAGGAATATCATGAACTGGAGCGGCAGAGGAAGGCTGGGGCCATGTGTGCACCCCTGATCCCGGCTCCAAAGCCCGTAAAGAGGATCTCGCCCCCGCTAGAAGAGACCCAGTTTGAGTGGGACCCCACCGGAGAGGACCTCATGGGGTTCACTCAGGAGACTCGGGCAGCTGCAGCGGAGCGTGCTGAGTGCTGCCGCCAACAGCTCGAGGTCTTCGAGAGGGAGCGGAGAGAGAGGCGGGTCCGGGAACAGCAATCTCAAATAAGGAGCGCGGAGCAGAAGAGCTGGGTCAGGAGAGACCCCCGTGCAGCGCATAGTCCCCGCACCACCGGGACTGTGATCAAGTTTAATATGCAGCATGGGTGGGGCTTCATCCGAGACCACCGCACCCTAGGCGACGTCTTCGTGACCAGGAGAGACGTTGAGTCCCACCTACCGGAGGGACACAGAGGTCGTGACCTTTACATCGGGGACGAGGTCACCTTCACCCGGCACAAGTGTGCCAAAGGACCCTACGCCCTCCATGTGCATCGTCTGACGGAGGAAGAGCTGCGGTGTGAGGAGGAAGAACAAGAGGACCCGGACGGGTCTGAAGCCAAAGGTAACCATAAAGAAAGAGCAGGAGGACGCCGTCGTTAAGTACAGCAGAGTACAAGCTGTATATAGTTGCCCGTCGGGGCACCGTGAACTGTAACTGTTGCTAATATAGTCCCCGTTGGGACCAGCAAGTGTGAACTGTTTACCCGTCTATCCCTTTAATCCCACTGACCGAGGACTGAGAGCGGTCATTCCTCCCTTATACCTGGCCGAGGACTGAGAGCGGCCACCTTCCCTTTTGTATATAGTTGCGCGTCCTAAAGCGCCCCCTACCGGTTTTATAGGAAAACCATTTTTCAAGAAGAGACTGTCGCACTTTACCCGGTCACGCGTTGCACAGTGACCGGAGGAGGAGCTAGAAGCGAAGAAAAGTCTACAAGAATGTTTTATATGAAAAGTTTTATTGATATATATATATATAATGTTTTGAATGATGTTTTATATGTTTATGCAAAAATTTGTATGTTTTGTGGTGTTTTGTTCTTACAGCCCGAGGACGTGCTGTGATTTACCAGGGGGGAATGTAGCACCCTGAGGATTCGGCTGCTACAGGGGTATTGCACCTCAAACCAGAGGTGTGATATTCCACTCCCGGGTAAGGATGGAGTGTGGACCTGAGCTCGGTAGGCTGCATGCACTACACACATCCCATTTCCGAGGAACAGGCCGACGGTACTCCCACTTAGAAATGTGCAGGTACGACCGAGTCTGTTCCTGGCTGGAGTGGGAGGGGGGTGGAACATCCCAAGTAGTGTAGGGGCAGATAGGGGGGAGCAGCCTGGGTAAAGATAGGAGCTCATTGGGTGCTGGTCACCTGAGCTCACACATAGAGGGTGTATATAAGGTGGGCACCATCAAAGAACAGGGTCAGTCAGTCTGCCAGCCTTTTGCAGAGAGAAGTCAGAGGAGGAAGAGGAGCAGAGAAGCCCCAGAGAGAGAGAGAGAGTGGAGCAGAGAAGGAAAGACCCAGAGGAGACAAAGAGAGGACTCTGAGAACCCAAATTCAATCCCCGGGTGAAGAGTCGGCAATAGGGTACCGGATCCCAAACTGGTGGGGGCAAAAGCACACCCTAGCCAGAGACCGGAGGCCGTGGGCAGTGTCTGCCACGGCCACCCACCACATCCACCCCGAAGGCATACCACGTGGAGGGTCAGGGAACCCAAGGCCAAGGGTCTCCCAACAGAAGGCCCGAGGGAGCTGGACCTAGGTGGATCACTAGTGGGGACGGCCAGAGGAAAGGACAGAAGGAGAGCTCAGGGTCACGCTCCGGACTTGCTTGGGGGTTGGCTGAATCCAGGACCTGGTGGACGCAGCACGGCTCGGGTGGTCACTTGAAGCTGGAGTGACCGGAACATCAGCAGTGAGTAAATACCCTAAACTGCACAACCCGACTCTGTCTTCATTTAACATCTATGCTGCACCACCACAACCCCCATTCTCTGCACCTGACCCCCTGAGGCTATACCCCACCCGTTGGGGGTTATACTACCAAAAGCTGCACCAACACCATCAGCCTCAGCGGACCCTGCTGCAGCGGCGGCCATAGTGACCGCAATACAACGGGTGGCGTATTCGACATTAAGAACTTAATAACATCTGTAGGACTGCCACATACAACTGAGTTTGACACCCTGGGCACGGACCGGGTCACAGCCACTCGGAAGACTACAACCCCCATCTGATCCGGCTCCGGATATTCCCCCTAAAGAATATGGCCCAGGGGGCGCGTCACAAGCATTTTTAAATGAAAAAAATTCTCGATGTTCACCAAAAAATAAATCCGGCAAACATACCTTAGGCTCCAAGAAATATGCTCCAGGACAGTTACTCACGTGCTGACGGAGCTCGGCCACTTCCAGAGAGAGTCCCTGCAGGTGTTTAGCCAAATCCTGAACCGACACCATGATGGAACAAAAAAAAAAAAAAAAAAATCTTTCCTTACTGTTATGTTCTGCTACCAAAGCTAAGGAAAGAGAGGAGATCTGTCCCTACTATAAGACTCAGCTGAATCCCTACGATGTAACAGGGAACCTGATCCTGCGATCAGACCTGCTAAAGTCCTAATCTAGTCTGTACGGAGACCTATAGATGTGAGGAGGGAATCCCTACAAGTACTAAGGACTGGGAGGAATATGGGACACCTCCTAACAGAAATAGTAGCAGACAGACGAACAAACAAAATAAATAGAACATAGAGGTCCGTAGACCAAGCAAACTAACAGAGTTAGATACAGAGCACAGGCTAGCTAGAAAGTAGATATACAATGAAGTCCAGCAAAGCCAGAAGGGCGGAGCAGGATTAAATAGGCCAACAAGGTCATGTGACCAGCAAAGGAAAAAAAAACTAACAGCAAGGTTCTAACAGTAATCTCACTCACTAAAGAGCACAACAATCGATAAGAAACTCATCTTGTTTGGTGTCCTTTGCTTAAGCAGAAACAACTATGAGGACAGAAGATGAGTAGCTAATGAATAAAGACAGTTTGAGTCATGTGCACTCTATTCATTCATTAGTAAGAGATCCTTTTACGGTTTTAAACTTTTTCAAACCCTAATTATAGTTATGGTTAGGGCTAAGAATTTGTTTAGGGTAGACTTAGAGTTAGGCCTAGGGATAGTTATAGAGATATGACTAGGATTAGGGATTGGGTTAGGGCTAGGGTTAGGCTAACCCATAAGGCTATGCTTACAGTGAGGATTAGATTTAGGGATAGTGATAGGGAATTAATATTGTGGAAAAACATTGTAGCGAATATTAAAAACACAAAAATGCAAAATATTCTATTTTCAAAAATCAAAAAGCAGAAAAAAACAGGACTGGAGGAACAAACTGAGGGAGAGCTAATTTTTAGTACTTGCATTTTCCCGGTATTTATCAAAGCAACATTGACATGAATTACAGTACCCATAGATTCTCAAAATAACATTTCCATGAACAGCTAAATGCCACAACTTGCTTGTATTATTCCCATAATGCATAGTAAGCAAGACATATGCATTATAAAATCCAATAAATGTTAAAGAAAATGTTATTCATCAGACCAGACCTCTGCTCCATAGTCCCGTTTGAATGCTCTCTTGCCAAATGCAGGAGCTTATAGTGGTGGGTTCTCTGACTGGTTTGCAGCTATGCTGACCCATACGCTAAGATGAGAATATCTCTTGAAGCCCTAAACAGGTTAGTTACTGTTTGAGCTTGGTAATTTTTCACAAAAAGATTTTTTGGGATTTTTTTTAAATAGTTACATTTATAGTCATAAAGTCCGTAAATTTAAAAGAAAGCGTTGGTTACTTTTATTAAGCCTAAAATAAAATTTTGATTGAGATAAAAGAAAGACAAATGTGTATGAAATGATTGATAAATGTCTTTATATAAAAAAGGAAAAGTATATTTTTTTATATCATGTGTACTGTCACTGTACCCAAGCGATTGGCAGCAGGAGCACAGCCAATGTATACAGCTTTTCTGCTGTCATAACTGCCAGGATAAAATATATTTATTGTTACTAATTGTAAAAACTCAATGCGGCATTGCAATCAGATCCAGCAGCATAACCACTGGTCCTGGTGCGATCATGGAGAAAGCTGGAAATACTATCACAAATGAAACAGAAACAAAACCTACATGGTAGTTGTGAAGGAACAGATTCTATTCTTATATTAATTGTGTGATGTATTTGAATTATATAAGACTTTGTGTTAAGAAGAATTTCTGCTGCGACATACAGATATCCAAGATAGCGATTGAGAGTTTCATATAACTTTAAGAAGAACAAGAATGACTTTGCATAAAGTGAACTCGAGATAACGATGGCTGCCTGCCAAGTGTGTTATGTTAAAATAGATAAGTAATAGACGTAATAGACATAATGTTGCATAACTGGGTGTAACCAATTAAGTAAGACTACTGGACTAATTAGCCAATTGAGTGTCTTTGTAGAGGGGCCCCAATTCTGGAAACCCCCTTGGAAAACCTATAAAAATATACGCTTGACCCTCCCACAGTGAGGGACTCATGCTGAGCATCACCAGGTTGTGGTCTCCTTTATTCCTTCCCGTCGTGATGCCTGGGCGCACTGGCACCCCCTGCTGTTGGCAGATTGCCATAACAGTAGTGAAAAGATGCAAAGCCTCACTGTATAGTTGCACTTAGATGTAGAATCATTTGTGCTGTGGAAGAGAATTGGGAACACATATGAAATACTGTTGTGATGCTGAGTTACTACTCACAGACAAGCCATGAGACAGAGTACTCAATAGGTCTGGGGTCACATTCCATGGGAGCTAATCATAAACAGGACAATAAGACAAATGTGCAGTCAGGTCAGCATCCAAGGTCAGAATTTCAGGAAGGTAATGGATCATGACAAAGGGGCTAGGAAAAAAGATGGTGAAAGGCAAGGTCTGAGGTCAGGCAGCAAAATATCAGAAACAGAGCATTGGAAAAAAAGGTACACACACCTCCGAGCTTAAGCTACAACTGGCAATAATCAGACACTGACATCCAGCAAAATAGCCAGGTAATCACACTGAACAGGAGACACCTGGAAGAAACCCAACACACCCCTGCCCTGATTGGTGTTTGGACTGTCACTCACCATACTGACAGCTCAGCACGTTTCTGTCCCTGTTGGACATCTGTGCTGTCACTCACGATTCTGACAGCTCAGCATGACACTGATTTTATAGGGTGGTTGAGATGTCACTCACTGCATCCAGGACTCAGTGAGTGGTGGAATTATGACAACTATATGTTGTCCAGACAGAAATCAGCAACAGGATATCACAGATTGTATCCTCGACAGTGTTATTGAAATGGCAGTTTATCACCCACTTGCAATGGAAAGTGATAAAATCATTTTTGCCTCCTCATTGTTGTCCTCATAGAAAATAGCTTACCACTTTCACTCAAGCTCTGTTCACTTCTACGTTTTTACTTTTTAAAAACTATGGAACCTGTGCTAAAGGTGAAAATAGTAGCTTGTAAAATTGTAGAAAAAGCACAGAAACAAGAATGAGATGCAGTCAACATACATAAATAATGTTCCGACATGGAGCTGCAAGCTTTGTTTCCTCCATCATGAATAATATTTTTCATTCCGTTGCATTATCGCTTTGTTTCAGCAAATTTATTATGGGTTTTACAATTTAATCTGTATTATCCTTACTCCTTTTCTAAGCTGGAAAATAATCCTCAGTGACTCATATTCACAATTAGCTAGATGAAACTGCGCATTGCAAAGATCAGTTTAGTCTCCAAGAAAGAGTGGAGTAGCATTTAGTCTTAAACCCTCAGTGAATAATTACTCAAGTATCTGAATGGCAAATGTCCAACTGCATGTCAACAAACTGATTATGATGAGAAGGGCATTTCTCCCCCTGGAGAAAAAAGGCAATGAAAGCAGTAAGCAAGCAATGTAAACAGGATACAGAATTAAGTAGGTTAAAGGCATTTTCCTTTGTAAATACAACTGGAAGTGATAAAATAATTTGTTAATCTAACTTCTGTATTGTACTGTATAAAACTATCATTTAGTGTCACAGGAAAATTTAGGCAGACGGCATGGCTGTTTATCTCCATTAATGGACATAGATATATGTAGCGGTACACTGAATACTTTGTAGCAGAGCGTGATGACTGTTTTATAATAATGGGAGCAGGATAGTGGATTGATTAAGTTGTACTTAAAAAATACTTTTACGACTTGTAGCAGACAGATAAAGTTGTTACATTGCTAGTAAAATGTCCATCATGGTAAGTAATGTTGTCTCGCTTGTACTTTCACAGCAGAATGGCTTTATTTTAACGTTCATCTGTTGCACGGTTCTTTACTTCTGGGCTCAGGCCCAGGCTCCTGTATTTCTGTTCCATGTTGTTAGAAAGAAATAAGATGATGAGAATAGTTTTATATTAGTGATTCTACAGAAATAAAATATATTATTATTATTACTACCTGTGATCTTTAAAAAATTAAATATATTGAATGTATTTGTTATGTGTCACCTGGTGAGGGGGATCTCTGAAGCCCCCTAGGTCTGGATGAGCAGCTACTATGCAGCATGCAGCCATGGTATTGGTACAGAAGGGCTATACAGGGGGAGCAGAGGAGGCAATTGAGGCAGACAACAACTATAGGACCAAATGGGAAACATGGGATCTAATGACGCTGAGTTGAATCTACAACAACAGGCCGAACAGAGTTCTAGTACACAAGGGAGCAGAGAAAAGTTAGTAAAGCAGAGATGAGTTACACAAGAGGTTCAGAGGCAGAACTGGCCAAGGAAAGTAGCGGGGTAAATCTGCACAAGTGGTACAGAGGCTGAACTGGCCCAGTGAAGGAACAGAAAGTTCAGCAATGCAGCAGAGCTAAGTATGGAACAGAGTCCAATGCAGGGATTGTATAATGGTTTGATAACATTGACTCTACAATATAGTAGAGCTGAGTTTGTTACAGATCCCAATGCAGAGATGAAGCAGCAGTATGGTAAAATTCAATGATATGGCAGAGCTGAATTTGTCAGGAGGTTCTATGACAGAAGTAATGCACAATAGTGTCATGGATGCCAACAAATGTGTCATGGAGTCACACAGCCTGAGTCAGGCTACATGGCCTGTATTTGGTTACCATGGCAACCCAACTTGCACAACAGCATAAGAACCTGGGAGAGGCAGAAGACTGACACTACACTCCTAGAGTTGGAGGGGAGTAACAGCGTTAAAGTAATATATTATGCATATTGCTCTTAAAGGCATAGTTATATTAGGACAATCAGTGCATAGATGCATTTGACTCCCCCTATTACCTAAAGGAGAGTCATTGCAAAGAAAAGAGATGTTATATCTCTACTTTATAACATTATTTTTCCTACACCTGTCATGATATATGGTGAGTGGGGGCTTAAGCTGTAGGACAAAGGGCCATCAAATGATCACCATTATCTCCACATTTAGAAAAGGCGCTGGCTAGATAAAGAAGAAAAAGGGTGATACAGCTCTCCAGTCTAGTAGCATATGTATTGGAGGGTCTGGGGTAATAATACTAGTATGAGGTGCATGGAAGCTCCTGGACCATAGAGAAGTGGTAATGAATCCTGAAAAGTTGAAAAAATTCTAGAACTTGGTGTCAAATGTTCATTCCTTTATTGAATCATAGTTAAAAATACATAGGGTGGACACACCTGAAGTGTTTAGGCTCAGCTCATGAGAAAAGAACATTTCTACATGTGTTTTTATTTATGATTCAATACAGAAATTGAATTTTTACAACAGGTTCTGGAATTGTAGCAACATATTGTCTAGAAAGGTCAACTCAGATTAAGCTTCAGCTTTGAATTCCTCAATATTTTAGCCAAAGTTGTAAGTTTAAGTTTAAAGATGCCCACTAGTATTGCGCAAGCAAGGCCTGGATGAGTCACAGCTGACTAACAGTCGCCATACATGCAGCCGCGGCGGCTTGAGCATAAATGCTGAGCACGCCGAAAATACTAGGGCAGCACCCGAGCGTCCTTGGTGAAAGGGTTAATCGAGCATGTTCGTGCAACACTAATGCCCACACATATTATATCGGTTGAGTGAATGCTATTTTGAAAGACAGCTGTCTCACCTAACTCCCCCATACACATGAACTCTAAGCTCAGCTCTAGCATAGGCTTATTCCTCAGAAAAGAACAGGAAGATTGGGCATTTGAATTTAACAATCTGATTCTTATCTTCCCAGTAACTCAGAGCTTAATCTAGTGGAAACCAAAGGCTCAACTCCAAATTATCGACATCCTGTGACTACAACATGTTTCATGGAAGGTTGACATCCTTCCGTATAATATCTCATACAGACAGGACAACACGGGATCGCTGCTGCTGGTTTCTGTAAAGAAAAAGACATTTTCCTGCTCGAATTTTTTTTACTATTTTTTTAACATTAACATAAAGTAAGATATAACTTATTTAACATTTTCTTAGCATTAGCATTTAGGATTACCATAACATTTTATTTAGGATTTTAATTCTTTCTATGTGAGTGTTAAAAATGTTATACTTCTGCCTATGCTTGCTCTCTGATATATGTTTTACAGTGTTTATATCTTGACCTTTAAAATATTTTGAAGCGATGCATGGTATGTATCATTTATGTTGTTTAGTATGTCCCCATATTCAGGTGAGGACATCATTTTCTTGTAATATTTCTTACATTTTTTCCAAGAGAAAACTTTAGAATTTTATCTGCAAGAAATTCTGCGGTGAGAAGCAGGTCATGTATTACGGAAAAAGGAAAAACATGTTTCTCTCTTTTACTCCAAGTCAGGATTAATTTAGGATAGAGTAACATAAATCCCTTGATCTTCCTATGTGCTGCTGAACTTCACATTCAAAAGTGAGTTGTTCCTACATGTTTCCAATAAAAAGTGAAACAAAAGATACTATGAAATATACTAATGCACTCAGGTGTTTTGCAATTTAACTTAATAAATGTGATTGCTTGGTGAATTTTGGGGTATTTACTAGGGTTGAATGTTTTTAATTTCGGTAACTTTGCTCAATTTAGGAAGAAAATGTGATTCTCTTTAAATAAATTTTGGTGAATACAACATGTTTTTGATGTTTTTGTCAAATTAAGGAGAATTTTATTTATTTGAAATCTGTTTGTTTGGTTTTCTAATATTTACCCTGTTGTAGCCATTTTTTTCTATTTAACTACTTTATGTGAAATGTAAAAAAAGTAGACATTTTGAAAACAGTTTTGATTGAAATGGAAACTGTTACATGAAAGCCTGAATCATCGGCAACATGAGTAAAAAAATGATTTCCTTATTACAAACAACTACTTTGGAACACTGCTATTTCACAACTAAAACATATTTGAGAATTGAGACAGGAACAAGGTAAATAAGAAAACTAGTTATGGGGGGGCATAACCCATTTAGAGAGAGACACCAGCTATGCAACGTCAGGATGAACAAAGCCAACAGGTGTTTATTATTATCACATCTTTTGCATTTATTAATTCATCTTTCTTACCTTTCTTTACAATATTTTTAGGATTCTCTGCATATTAGTTTTCATTATCACACTATCCTCAACCTCATTTTCCATTGTTTTCTCTGAGTCACTGTAGTGTTTTAGATTGAAACATAAATATTTTGTAACGAGGGATCGTGATTCTGAATCATGTTGCTTGTGGTAAAATAGTAGAAAACATTCAACTGTGTGTGTGTTTCTCCTTCCTGATTTGTGAGATAGTAAATACTTACAGTACACCTTATTTACCTTGCATTCTTATTTTTCTTTTTGAATGTTATTGAATTTTATGTATTGCATTTTTTTTTATATTTTTTGCACTATTCACATCCTCTTTAAACTTTTACTTTTTTTTAAAAAGAAAAACCCTTTCTGCTTAGTTTGCATGATAACATACATGTTTATATCAACATAAAAAAGTATAAAACTGCATATATTTTTTCCCATTGTTATTGTATTTTGATTTTTAGTCGAAACTACGTGCTTTGCTTCTCTTGTGATCAATGGTTTCATAGGGTGTATTGTTAGTCTCCATTAATCACAACTCATTTAGCATCGCGATGCCCTGTTAATGAAATTTCCTTCATTCTCTCAACATTCAAACGTACCTCTCCAAAAAAATAGACCCTCTGAAAGCACCATGATTTTGTCCTTCAAAGGATACACTGGCTATGTTTTCTTGTAATATTTGCTACTAACACGAACAAGTATTTTAAAACTCAAATACACCAGGTTTAATTATTATTATTTTCTTAAATATGATTCACAGCAAATCTATTTGACGCAAGTCACAATAATGCAAAAGTCTCTAATTGTCCTGAAAAGACATGTGTAAGACTCAGAGGTCCACACAAACAGCAAAGTGAAAGTGACCTCACAATAGAAAATGTGGTAACCCAGTAGTAACAAACAATAAATTTAATAACACTGACAGATGCTTCACATTTTTTTTTAAATAAAAATATAGCTGTAAAAACAATTGTGCCTCTTAGCCATTCGGAATTAGAAAAAAAATGTTTATTTGTTTTTGCAGAACACTAACTAAT
Organism: Phyllobates terribilis; assembly: GCF_046119375.1. NCBI lineage: Eukaryota > Metazoa > Chordata > Amphibia > Anura > Dendrobatidae > Phyllobates > Phyllobates terribilis. Next base: position 343,203,229 of record NW_027362767.1, on the reverse strand, counting down.
GTTGTGAGTAAGATAATGTGCCAGGAACTTTAAAACATGAGATCCTGTGGATTTTCCAGGAAAATTTGATTTGCAACAAATTATTGTTTTTTTGCTCATTGAATTGGGATCTTTATAGAGTTGAATACTAAGGTATGGTTCTTCCTTCATGTTTATTGGTTGGGTGAAGCCATTGTCAAACTACTGTGTTTTCTCTTTTTAAATCTTAATGACAACCAAAAACATCCAAATGACCCTGATAAAAAGTTCACATACCCTGATGATTTTGGCCTGATAACATGCACAGAATTTGACACAAATGGGTTTGAATGGCTACTAATGGTGACATCCTCACCTGTGACCTGTTTGCTTGTAATCAGTGTGTGTGCATAAAACCTAAGTGAATTTCTGGGATCCAGACAGATTCTTGCATCTTTCATCCAGCCACTAATGTTTCTGGATTGTGAGTCATGGGGAAAGCAAAAGAACTGTCAACGGATCTATGGGAAAAGATAGTTGAACTGTGTAACACAGGAAAGGGATACAAATAAATATCCAAGGAATTGATAATGCCAGTCAGCAACATTCAAACTGTGATTAATAAATGGAAAATCAGGGGCTCTGTAAAATCCAAACAACAGTCAGGTAGACCAACAAAAATTTCAGCCACAACTGCCAGGAAAATTGTTCGGGATGCAAAGAAAATCCCACAAATAACATCAGCTGAAATTCAGGACTCTCTGGAAACTAGTGGTGTGGCTGTTTCAAGATGCACAATAAGGAGGCACTTGAAGAAAAATGGGCTGCATTGTCAAGTCACCAGAAGAAAGCCATTACTGCGCAAATGTCACAAAGTATCTTGCCTACAATACGCCAGACAGCACAGAGACAAGCCTCAAAACTTCTGGACCAAGGTAATTTGTAGTGATGAGACCAAAATTGAACATTTGGCCATAACCATAAACGCTACATTTGAAGAAAAGTCAACAAGGCTTATGATGAAAGGAACACCAATCCTACAGTAAAGCACAGAGGTGGATTTCTGATGTTTTGAGGATGTGTGAGCTACAAAGGCACAGGAAACTTGGTAAAAGTTGAAGGAAAGATGAATGCAGCACGTTATAAGCAAATACTTTAGGAAAATTTGCACTAATCAGCCCGGAAGCTCCGCATGGGACGTACCTGGACATTCCAACATCAACATGATCCAAAACACAAGGCCAAGTCGACCTGTCATGGGCTACAGCAGAATAAAGTGAAGGTTCTGGAGTGGCCATCTCAGTCTCCTGACCTCAATATCATTGAGCCACTCTGGGGAGATCTCAAGCGTGCAGCTCATGATAGACAGCCCAGGAATTTACAGGAACTGGAGGCTTTTTGCCAAGAAGAAAAGTCAGCTTTACCATCTGAGAAAACAAAGAACCTCATCCACAACTACCCCAAAAGAATTCAAGCAGTTATTGATGTTAGATGGGGCAATACATGGTATTAAGAACTGGGGTATGTGAACTTTTGATCAGGGTCATTTGAATGTTTTTGGTTGTCATTAAGATTTAAAGAGAGAAAACAGAGTAGTTTGACAATAAATGGCTTCACCCAACCAATAACCATAAGTGGAGAAAAATTGTTTTTGTTATCATTCATATTCTCTGAAATAAGGCCAAGAAAGGAAAAATTCTGCCGGGGTATGTAAACTTCTGAGCACAATTGTATATGGTATCTATAGAACTTCACTAGGGACTACAAATATATTTCTGCTTTAGTTTATGTCAGGGAGATATTGAGAAATATTGAAAATATTCTTTCTCCCCATGTCGTAGATAATAAGAAGTCTTTCTCCCAAGCCCCTTTTCACCCCTCCCTTATTCACCTTTTGTCAAAAGACAAGAGCTAGCAATCGACCACTTGTCAGTACAAGAGCTGTCTCCATGTAAATCTCAGCACAAAACCCCAATTAACACACTCCTGAGTAAGGCCTTGTACACAAATGCTGGCAAGATAGTTGCCACCAACCTACTTAAAATGCAAGTAGATTTCCCTGGCAAAGGCATGTGACAATTGGACGCAGGCTTGTGATAAATCTACAGATACCTGTTGAAATTTCATTCCCAGGGCTTCAAAGAAAGTTTTCAAAAAGTCTCCAAACTCTTCGGAGCCAAAAAAAAAAATGAAATAACTAAAGTTCCATACATCCGATAATGATGGGACCCATATTTTTAGTGACAGGGTTAGCAATGGAACTATAGGGATATTTTCCTGTCTCTGTAAACCCCTCAGTGGAGCTGTAGTGCAAAAGCACCAGAATAATGGATCGCAGGTACTCCATGCATGGTCTCTACTGAAAGGTAAATTCATAACGGAAAAAGTTGCATCGCTTGCAAGCTTCTGTGAGCTACCAGGGACAAATTATCGCAGAAGTTAGTTATTTTAATAAAAAAATGAAGGGTGGAGCACAAGCCCACATGATGTCACCACAGGGGTATTGGGAAGATCTTGCCCTTAGGCATAAAATAGCCAACTGAAGATTGATCTATACTCATTGTCAGGGGGGTATAGATACTCTAAGCAACGGGTCACTTTCGATAACGTTCAAATCAAATTGGGGAGCCCCTCCTTCACCTATATTGAATCGTCTCTGCGATCTTATTGTAAGTTTCTGCTTTAATCCTTATTATATTGTGTAACTGCTTATGTATTGTATTGTCTCTATTTATAAAATCTTTTGTATATTTTTCCTAAACACTGCCTCCCTTTTGGATTAAATATAAAACTTAATAGTTCTGTTTCTTTTGTGATGTAATTGTTCCCTTCCCTGAAGCCATACGCTACCAGAATGCAGCCGTCCGGCCAGGTCTGTATTATATTTCAAACTCGGCTAGTGTTGGCAGCGAATAATATTAATAATCAGACTATTATGAAGCTGACGGTGACCGTACGGAGGGCATAAACACATATTCCATGCGTTGGAATCCTGAGGTATGGCGCCATACGCTCACTGGTCGCCTGCCGATAGCTCCGTAGTGAGTAGTGGGGACCGTGAGCTCGCAGATCCCTGACGAAATTCTGACAGAGAGACAGCAGCGGTGAGATATTACGTGATCTCCCCAGTGTCGAATCTGTGGAAAACCTGACAGCTTATATTTGACTTATTATTTAAATATCGATTGGTGCCTTTGTATTTGTTTGCTATGGTACTTGTTTTGATTCTGTGCTTGATTTATAGATATATTTGATTAGGATTTGGTTTTATTCTTGCAAACCCTTCTGGCTTTAAGATTAACCCCTTTACAACCATAGGTGGTTTGCACGTTAATGACCAGGTCAATTTTTACAATTCTGACCAGTGTTATTTTATGAGGTAATTACTCTCAACGGATCCCCCTGATTCTGAGATTATTTTTTTGCGACATATTGTACTTCATGATTGTGGTAAAATTTCATTGATATCACTTGCGTTTATTTGTGAAAAAAAATGGAAATTTGGCGAAAATGTAGAAAATTTTGCAATGTTCAAAATTTGAATTTTTATGCCCTTAAATCAGAGAGATATGTCACACAAAAAAGTTAATAAATAACATTTCCCACATGTCTTCTTTACATCAGCACAATTTTGGAACCAAAATTTTTTTTTATTAGGAAGCTATTATGGTTAAAAGTTGACCAGCGATTTCTCATTTTTCCAAGAAAATTTACAAAACCATTTTTTAGGGACCACATCACATTTGAAGTCACTTTGAGGGGTCTTTATGACAGAAAATACCCAAAAGTGACACCATTCTAAAAACTGTACCCCTCAAGGTGCTCAAAACCACATTCAAGAACTTTACTAACCCTTCAGGTGCTTCACAGAAATTTTTGGAACGTGGAAGAAAAAAATGAACATTTAACTTTTTTCACAAAAATGTTATTTAGACCCAATTTTTTTATTTTAGCCGGGATAACAGGAAAAAATGGACCCCAAAAATTTGTTGTGCAATTTCCCTTGAGTACAGCGATACCCAATATGTGGGGAAAAAACACTGTTTGGGTGCACGGCAGGGTTCAGAAGGGAAGGAGCACCATTTGACTTTTTGAATGTAAAATTTGCTTGAATAATTAGCGGATGCCATGTTGTGTTTGGAGAGCCCCTGATGTGCCTAAACAGTGTAGACCCCCCACAAGTGACACCATTTCGGAAACTAGACCCCTCAGGGAACTTATTTAGATGTGTGATGAGCACCTTGAACCCCCAGGTGCATCACAGAAGTTTATAACATTGAGCCATAAAAATAAAATTTTCACATTTTTCCCACAAAATTTTTTTTCAGCCCCCAATTTTGCATTTTCATAAGGGTAACAGGAGAAATTGCACCATGCAGTTTGTTGTGCAATTTTTCCTGAGTAGGCAGAAACCCCATATGAGGGGGAAAACCACTGCTTGGGCATACGGCACGGTTCGGTTGGCTTTTTGAATGAAAAATTTGCTTGAATAATTAGCGGATGTGCCCCTGATGTGCCTAAGCAGTGGAAACCACCCACAAGTGACACCATTTTGGAAACTAGACCCTTCAGGGAACTTATCTAGATGTGTTGTGAGCATCCTGAACCCCCAAGTGTTTTACAGAATTTTATAACATGAAGCTGTGAAAATAAAAAAATCAAACTTTTTCCATAAAAATTATGCTTTAGCCCCAATATTTTTATTTTCACAAGGGTAAGAGGAGAAAATTGACCCCAAAAACTTTTGTACAAATTCTCCTGAGTACGTCAATACCCCATATGTGGGGAAAATACAGTGTTTGGGTGCAATGCAGAGTTCAGAAGGGAAGGAGCACTGTGTGACTTTTTGAACGCAAAATTGTCTGGAATCGAGAGCGGACGCCATGTCGCGTTTGGAGAGCCCCTGATGTGCCTAAATAGTGGAAACCCCCCACAAGTGACCCCATTTTGGAAACTACATCCCTTAAGGATTTTATCAAGGGGTGTAGTGAACATTTTGAACTCAGAGGTAAGACACAGAATTTGATAACATTATGTCATCATATTGAATAAGTTGTCATTAGTCTTGAGCTCGCTACTTGAGTTTGCATCGGATACTCAGGTATGCACCATGTATCGTGCGTGCTCGAGTGACATGCTTGAGTCCCCGGCCACATGTTTCACGATTATTAGACACCAAAAAAAAAAACATGTGGGGATCGCTCGTGCATTGCAGGCAATCCCCGCAAGTTTTTTTTTGCCGCGAAGCATATGGGGCGGAGACTCGAGCATGTCACTCGAGCACCCGCAATTCTCAGTGCATATCCGATCACCCGATGCAAACTCAAGTAGCAAGCACTTGCGCTCAACGCTAGTCGCCAAATCGTCATCTTTTTTTTTATTTTTGAAAAAAATCCCAACCCTAATCCTAGCCCAACCCTAACCCCAAGCCCAACCCCAACCCTAACCCTAGCCAAACCCTAACTCTTGCCTAAACCTAACCCCAACCCTAATGCTAACCCTAGCCCAACCCTAACCCCAACCCTAACCCCAGCCCAACCCTAACCCTAACCGTAGCCCAACCCTAACCGTAATCCTAACCCTAACCCTAGCCCAACCCTAACCCCAACCCTAACCCTAGCACAACCCTAACCCAAGAGTTTAGTTTTTACGCTGTTCCTCGTGCGGTATAAATGATTAGATGACTTTATTCTTCGGTTCGGTGCGATTACAGCGATACCGGGATCATATCGGGTTTTTATGATTGACAGCTGTCACACACTAAAAGACTAATTTTTTTGTAAAATCTAGTTTTTCATCGCCATATTTCGAGAGCTATAATTATTCATATTTTGGCCCACAGAGTCGGCTTGTTTTTTGCGGGATGAGTTTATGTTTTTATTGGTGACATTTTCAGGCATGTGACATTTTTTGATCGCTTTCTATTCCGAATTTTGGGTGGCAAAATAAATAAAGCCAACAATTCAAGAATTGTTTTTTTTTTTTCATGCTGTTGCGCGTGTGGTAAAATTAATAAGATAGTTTATTCTTCGGGTCAGTACGTTTACAGCGGTACCAC